>NC_064644.1:274400316-277087816 GCF_023864345.2 Schistocerca serialis cubense | reverse complement strand
GTATCGGCGAGGACCATTCGCAACCGTCTCCATGAAGCTGGGCTACGGTCCCACACACCGTTAGGCCGTCTTCCGCTCACGCCCCAACATCGTGCAGCCCGCCTCCAGTGGTGTCGCGACAGGCGTGAATGGAGGGACGAATGGAGACGTTTCGTCTTCAGCGATGAGAGTCGCTTCTGCCTTGGTGCCAATGATGGTCGTATGCGTGTTTGGCGCCGTGCAGGCGAGCGCCACAATCAGGACTGCATACGACTGAGGCACACAGGGCCAACACCCGGCATCATGGTGTGGGGAGCGATCTCCTACACTGGCCGTACACCACTGGTGATCGTCGAGGGGACACTGAATAGTGCACGGTACATCCAAACCGTCATCGAACCCATCGTTCTACCATTCCTAGACCGGCAAGGGAACTTGCTGTTCCAACAGGACAATGCACGTCCGCATGTATCCCGTGCCGCCCAACGTGCTCTAGAAGGTGTAAGTCAACTACCCTGGCCAGCAAGATCTCCGGATCTGTCACCCATTGAGCATGTTTGGGACTGGATGAAGCGTCGTCTCACGCGGTCTGCACGTCCAGCACGAACGCTGGTCCAACTGAGGCGCCAGGTGGAAATGGAATGGCAAGCCGTTCCACAGGACTACATCCAGCATCTCTACGATCGTCTCCATGGGAGAATAGCAGCCTGCATTGCTGCGAAAGGTGGATATACACTGTACTAGTGCCGACATTGTGCATGTTCTGTTGCCTGTGTCTATGTGCCTGTGGTTCTGTCAGTGTGATCATGTGATGTATCTGACCCCAGGAATGTGTCAATAAAGTTTCCCCTTCCTGGGACAATGAATTCACGGTGTTCTTATTTCAATTTCCAGGAGTGTATTTATATATGGATGCACGTGTATGTACAAGTATACATGAGTGTATACATTGAAGATCCAAAGAAATTGGTACATCTGCCTAATATTGTGTAGGGCCCCCGCGAGCAGGCAAAGTGCCTCAACACGATGTGGCATGGACTCCAGTAATGGCTGCAGTAGTGCTGGAGGGAAATTACACCACGAATCCTGCAGGGCTGTCCATAAATCCGCAAGAGTACGAGGGGGTGGAGAACAGCACGTTACAAACTACTCCAGATATACTCAATAATGCTCATATCTGGGGAGTTTGATGGCCAGTGGAAGTGTTTAACGTCAGAAGAGTGTTCTTGAACCACTTTGTAGCAATTCTGGACGTGTGGGACGTCGCATTGTCCTGCTGGAATTGCCCAAGTCCGTCGGAATACACAATGCGCATCAATGGATGCAGGTGATCAGACAGGATGCTAAGGTATGGGTCACCTGTCAGAGTAGTATCTAGACGAATCAGGGGACCCATATCACTCCAACTGCACACGCCCCACACCATTACAGAGCCTCCACCAGCTTGACCAGACCCCTACTAATATGCTGGGGCCATGGATTCACGACAGAATTTGAAACGCGACCAGGCAGCATTTTTCCAGTCATCAACAGTCTAATATTGGTGTTGACGGGCTCAGGCGAGTCGTAAAGCTTTGTGTCGTGCAGTCATCAATGGTAGAAGAGTGGGCCTTCGGCTCCGAAAGCCCATATCCATGATGTTTCGTTGAATGGTTCACACGCTGACAATTGTTGATGTTATCCGCAGCAGTTTACGGAAGGGTTCCACTTTTGCCACGCTGAACGATTCTCTTCAGTAGTTGTTGGTCCCTTTCTTGCAGGATCCTTTTCCGGTGTCAGTGATGTGGGAGACCTGAAGTTTTACCTGATTTCTGATATTCACGGTACACTTGTGAAATTGTCGTACGGAAAATAGCCACTTCATCGCTACCTCGGACATGGTGTGTTCCATCGCTCGAGCGCTGACTATAACACCACGTGCAAACTCACTTAAATCTTGATAACCTGCTATTGTGGCAGCAGCAACCGATGTAACAACTGCCTCAGATACCTGCTACCTTATACGGATATTGTCGACCGTACCACCGTATTCTGCCTGTTTACGTATCTCCGTATTTGAATCGCATGCATGTTCCAATTTCTTTGGCGCTTCAGTTCATATGCATATATATATATATATATATATATATATATATATATATATATATATATATATATATTGCCTATTAGCTAGTAAGTTTCCCTTCTCTGTGATATAAAATTAAATATAGAGAACAGAAAACCAGTGAAGATAAGAGAGAAGCAAGGCAGTACACATTTCTTCAATCCTTAGGTTCCAGCACTTTTTTCTCTTTAATCTTGCTACGGATTTACAAGGTGTGGTTTCCTATCTGCGAATGAATCTATAACATTATGAACGTTCGTCAAACGTTTTGCTAGACGAAAAATCAAAATGTTGTCTACTAACGTTGTCTAACACGAGTAGCGCTCAAGACTGGTGGGGTTTCTCGATTTCATTGCGTCTGTCTTGTCACTGTCTGCTAGATAAAAGGAAATAGCTCCTTCCAATATTGCAGTAGTTGTAACACACAACAAAAAGGCGGGACTGTTTTGGCACAAATGGTCATTTTATGTACCTCTTTACCTAAATAACACGACAGCATATAATTCATGAAGTACCAATATCAAATGGACTATCAACATACCAGGGTCCTGGCACAGACATCTAAATACTGGGACAGCGACGTTAGAGAGGCTATCGAAATTCGTACCAGGGACACACACATCAACCGAGATTGAGGCTACAACCTCAGCAGAGCATGGGAACCAGCATTAAAAAGACGCTCAGCAAAGAAAACGAACGAGCGACTAAGGCGGACGAGGCAATTACACCGACACCACGACAGACGCCGACGCCAGCGTCTGACCGACCGCTGACGCGCGAGCTAGGACCGCAGGGAGAAAGCCTCGCTTGGGGAGGGGTTTTAAGACAGCCACCCACCCTCAGGAGCACCTGCGCTGTGGCTGCCGAAGCGTGAGGACGCTCTGCGCTGACGCTAACGTGGCTAACCCTTCGCTCGTGGCCGGTAGCGAGGGTTCACGCAGTCGGCTACTCGCCTAGCGTGTTCTCGCTCACCAGCGTTCTTCCAGAATTGACATCAGCCTGCAAGGGCCTTTAGGGACTCGGATGGCAAAATGCTCATGGCGTGACCCCCCTATCAAAGAAAGGAAAAATTTTCGTCGCTTTGTCGGCCGGGGTGGCCGAGCGGTTCTAGGCTATACAGTCTGGAACCGTGCGACCTCTACGGTCCCAGGTTCGAATCCTGCTTCGGGCATGGATGTGTATGATGTCCTCAGGTTAGTTAGGTTTAGGTAGTTCTAAGTTCTAGGGAACTGATGGCGTCAGAAGTTAAGTCCGATAGTGCCCAGAGCCATTTGAACCATTTTGTCGTCGCTTTCTAAAAAAGCAAAGTTGTCGTGTTGGAGCCCACGACATGGAGGAGGAGTCGAAACTAGATGATCGCTCTGGCGAGACGCAGGGTGTGGCAGATGACGGTCCAAGGGATATATCCCGGACACCGGCAACGTCTGACGCCTTATGGACGTGGAAATTTCCGAAAATCTTCGGCCCCGCGCCCGCACACTCTCAGGACGGAGACAACGCGCCGGCCGGAGTGGCCGAGCGGTTCTAGGCGCTACAGTCTGGCACCGCGCGTCCGCTACGGTCGCAGGTTCGAGTCCTGCCTCAGGCATGGATGTGCGTGTGTCCTTAGGTTAGTTAGGCTTAAGTAGTTCTAAGTTCTAGGAGACTGATGACCTCAGCAGTTAAGTCCCATAGTGCTCAGAGCCATGTGAACCATTTTTTGGAGACGACGCATCGAACCGCCGATCCCCCCTCACAAAGGAGGAAATTGCCCCCGCCATCGCCAGGCTGACCCCCGAGGAGAGTTGCATCTACATGCAACGTTTGGCCATGGGTACAGATTAGGACAGGGAGGGGGTACTCTCGAGGCTTCGGTCCTTGGTGCCCATGGATCGCGACATCCAAGCGCATGTCGCAGCCGTCACGACAGCTGCCGTGCCCTCAATCGCACCAGCCGACTACAGAAACAGCCACGCCCTCACCAACGTCCAATCTGACTACACTGGACAACGTCCAATCTTACTACACTGGACAAGCCTGCAGAGGTCGAGTAAACCTCACGGAAGCGCCCAGCCGCGGCCGAAGAGGACACTCTCTCCCCCCAGGCAAGTTCCGGTAGCGCCAGGCGGAAGAAGAGGAGGGTGCGTCGCAGGAAACCCGATAAAGAAGGCTTCATCGCGCCCTCCCGGCGTCACACAGCGAGAGCCAGGGCGTTCGAACTGGTGACGCCGGAACAGGTCAAGGCTGCAAGCCGGTATGCAGATCTGCCGGGAGTAGCCGAGACTGACGGGGAGGACCACATCGACCACGGCGACGAAACCGCTCCGCCGCCCGCCTCTGATCGCCATCCAGTGGCGCGAGAGCTATGGTGAGCTGAGGGAGAAGCTCTACTCAGTCGTAAAACTGCGAAAGATGATGGCGGGGACCGACACGTACAAGGTTAGAGCAGAATGCATAGAGGACCACTCCAAATTCGTGCTGCTCTGAGAAGTGGAACTACTTCACGCAGAACAAAATGTTCCAATGTGTGCGAAATCTTATGGGACATAACTGCTGAGGTCATCAGTCTCTTAGCTCACACACTACTTAACCTAAATTATCCTAAGAACAAACACACACACCCATGCCCGAGGGAGGAGTCGAACCTCCGCCGTGACCAGCCTCCACGCAGAGCACTGAACAGCTGAAGCAGCTGAAGGTCGTCTTTCGCCACCTGCCACTGAAGATGGAACCGGCGTTCCTACAGCAGCAGCCGGAGTAAATCGGCTTCCAGACCCGCCACGTCGGCCTGATGACGTCGCCCAGGACCCACAGGGACATGCCCTTGTTCATAGTGGTATTGGTTGACATCCGGGAAATTTTTCAGGTTGACAACATTGCCGACTTCAACGTAAAAGTCGAACAACTGCGTGCGAAAGACAAACGAGCCCAGTGCTTCGTCAGCACATGGATCACGTGGCAAAATATTGCAGGATGCCTGAGCGCTGCTGCAAGTGCGCCGAGGAGCACCAGTCGCGGGACTGCCCCAAGGAGAAAGAACTGCAACGGGGACCACGTCGCCTGTTTTCGAGGATGCGCCGCATTCAAGCACGGGAAGCGCGCCAGCCGCGTAAACCCCAGTCGCAGCTTCGCGGACGTCGCTAAGAGGAAGCCGGCCGCCCCCTCAGAGAGGCCAGAGCCGCTCGCAGGGGAGGCCGCACCGGCACCGCAGCCGTCGCAGCTGCCTTCGCCGGCGGCGTCGGCTGCAGTGGGGAGATCCGGCTTGCCGGCGCCCGCGGCTGCAAGGAGGGTTGCCGCCCGCGTAGGGCGTTCCCAGCACGCCGCTCCGCTGCCGACTACGGGAAACGTCGCGGTGGGGTCAAACCTTCCCGAAACAGCGAAGGAAGACACCACCGAGCTGGTCGCGCTTCTGCAGTCGCTCAGCGAGCTGATGACTCAGCTACCAGTGCTCGTGGGAGCAGTGACGGCGGCCCTCCACGCCACCGCCGAGAGAAGCCAGCCTTACAATGGGTAACGACCATATTTATGGGTTAACCAGTTGCACGTTCAACGCCAGGGAACTCCACACCCGGCAGGGCGAATTTCGCCAATTCCTATGGGACGAGGCAGTCGACATCTGCCTTTCGCGAGAGACCTTCCTCAAACCAGGGGTAGACGTGCGGGCAGCAAATTTTTGATGCTACTGATATGACAGAGCCACCCACGGGGGCGGCACTGCCATCTACGTTAAGTCACTGCGCCACCACCGGGTTCAACTGCCGGCGCTTAATGCACTGGAAGAAACAGGAGTGGCCGTCAACACCACCGCCGGAAAGATTCTTTTCGTGTCGATGTACCGGCAGCCTGGCAGACCACTAGACGAAGCTGACTGCGACGCCCTGCTGTCGTTGGAGGGGCGAGCTTTCATTGCCCGGGATTTCAGTGCGAAACACACCGAATGGAACTCGCGAACTGTCAACCGCAGCGGGCGCCGCCTCTCTCGCGCTGTTCACCGTGGGGCCGTTTGACCCCACGATCTTCCCTTTACGGCGACAACCGGACGTGCTCGATATTCCTCTTCTCAAGGGCATCAGGCAAATCGCGATCGCCGCGACGCGAAACGTCTTGTCCTCTCAACATGTACCGGTCATTTTTGTCCTCGAAGTGGTCGGTGCTTCTCTTCCAGAGAGCCATTCGAGCTGCCGCAGGCTGGACGCCAAGCGCTTTCGGACGAAAGCCTTCGAACTGCTCGAGGACGCGCCAAATCCCGTAGAGGTAGGGGCAAACGCCGCCCTAGCATTCTTCACCTGAAGAATACTCCGAGCAGCAGATGAAGCCAGGCCGAAACATCACCAAGGGCCACGAAATTTTTCGCGACAGCTACCGTGCCCTATTCTGGACGCGATCACCGAGAAGAACCGACTGTTTCGTGAATGGCATCTCACTCGCCAACCAACACGAAGGGCCGCTTAATCCGCATGAGACTGAAATTAAGGCAGCAGTCGATCAACAACGGAACCAGGAATGGGCAGACATTGTGTCTACCCTCAATACTGAGGATGGTAGTGCATGGAGGATGGTAAGAACCTTCCTACGCCGGAGACAGCGAATACGGCCCTTGCAGGTCGGGAACGACTTCGCCAGCGATCCGGACGCGAAACCAGCGTTCTGTCTGACGTATTCGCAGCAAACTTCACACTGGTTGCCGACGTCATCGACGTGGAGTACATACGGTAGGTCCACGAACAACTACCAACCTTCCGCGCCGCAAGGGAGGAAGGCGACGTTATCGAGCAGATAACGGAGGAAGAAGTTGCTGTGCAGCTTCACTCGCTGAACCCCAGGAAGGCTGGAGGTAGCGACAGCGTCACAAACATCCTGCTGATCAACCTTCCACTGGGACTACACCGGCAACTTGCCGATGTTTTCAACGAGATCCTCCGCTCAGGTGTCTACCCCTCTGCGTGGAAACACGCGGAGTTTGTGGTCATTCTGAAACCCGGCAAGGACCCACGTCAGGCAACCAGATACCGACCCATTAGCCTGTTCCCGACCCTCTCGAAGATTTTCGAGAGGCTGTACGCAAGAAGACTGATGGGCACGTCGCCCAGGAGGGCATCATCCAGGACGAGCAGTTCGAGTTTCGAGAAGAACATGCCACTTCCAACCAGCTCCTGCGGGTGGTAGAACAGGCGATTAGGGCACTGGAAACAAGGGAATACCTTGGGGCAGCGTTCTTCGACGTCTCCCGACCGTTTGACTCGGTGTGCTAAGACGGTCTCGAGTTCAAACTTTCTGAACAAGGGATACCGACGTCCCACATGACGCTACTGCGTTCGTACCTGTCTGAACGAACCTTCCACGTGAGGGCCGACGACGGTACGTCCACAGACCGGCAGATACGTGCAGGAGTTTATTTCAGCCAATAGGACATTTTGTGCCCGCTCCTGACGCCTGAAAGCTACACGCGAACATCATGAGCGTACCACGAGCATTTCACCTGATCAGCTGCATCGCTGGTCTTTTTGTATCCATCTGGAAATCCCCCAATGCTGTTTTCTAAAGAATTTCTCCATCGCAAGCAGCATTGGCCTGCTACCTACTCTCCTCGACGTATTGCCTGGTGCCTTCGTTGCCCCTCTCGCTGTGGGTCACGAATCTCTTTTTAGAAGCATTCCGTTGTACTCGGGCCGTGACGGCACAGCTCACGCCTGCCCCAAACTAAAACATTTCCTCCAGCAGCTTTTCCACCTTTTTTCTCATTGACATGCAGGATTCAGGTCCACTTTGTCAATACCGTCAAATTGAGTGTCATCCCCTTGCATTACATACTGTACATTTTGATAGGCGTATCAGCTCATTATCACCAAAATATGCCAGGTGACATATTCAGCTACTTGTTACGATTTGTATAAATCTCTCGTGTGAGGTGCGAAACTGATATTCATTCAAGCTGCCACCTTACAACTTGTTCTGGTTATTCCGTGCCTTGTTCTGTTGTGAAGAGACACTGATGCCTGTAGTACCCCAAGGATTCTTTAATTGATGTGCCATTACTACATTTTATTATTTTTTAGGAAAATTCTATGAAAATGGATACAAACTCATTAAGAAATATTATGAATTTAATTAGCATTAGGTTCATTGTAAAATTCATCCAAATTAACAATTTTTAAGCTTTCTTTAAGTCTTCAATAGTTAGCGTCACTGTTTTCTTAGAGTGTCTCCAAACTGTGTATGTAACTAAGTTGTATAATGTGACTAACTATGCCCCATGACCTGACAAAGTGTTTACCACTGGATAGGACCATGTCTCTTAACTTCTGCTTGTTGAACAAATACGGTAACTGTAGTGATATTACTATCTTGAGTAACTCGGGTAGGAAAATTTATGACACACCAAATCATAAGTGGATAAAAGCACCTCTAAATCAGCTTAATTCGAGAAATGTACACCAAAATGGCCACCGATTAATAATTCCTTCCTCCTGTCTGAAATATAGCACAAAAATTCATCAAAATTTCTCATGCAAATTTCCCAACTACCCTGTGAAAACCTGTATACTGTATCAATCACAAATGCTACATTTTCCTAAAGTATCTTATAAGCACATGCTTGTATGTCCTGAACTATACAGAATGTATGTATCCCTACATTTTTTTATTTATATGCCTTTTCTATAAATCTAACACCACATTCATTCAGATTGTCTCAACATGAATAAGCAGCTACCTTATAACCACATACATTAAGATTTTCTATCCCTGTGTTTATCTGGCGTTCAGAAAGACAAATGACATCAGTTTCATTCCAGCTGCTAAGCTCTTTCAAACAAATTAATTACTCATTTACTCTACTTTTATGTGACTACGTAGGCTTTCCCGGCGTAATAAGTCTTGAAAGTCTTTTCGGGTTTGCTGCCGGATCCTAAAATCAACTTGACTCGATATTTCGGCGATCCAACTGTTCGCCATCTTCAGGAAATGCTGCTTCTGCTGATGAGTCCCGCTGAGAACTGACGGAAGATTGCAATTCGACGTCCTATATAGGCCACCGTTCAGTACACGGCGCATGCGCCGCCCATCACGGTTTCTGACTTCCAAAACAGGGAGGTGGCGCCGCCCTTGGTGAAACACTGCTGGCAACGATATATCGCAATCAAGGCCGCATCGAAGAACGTTCAGTTTTGATGCGAGATAATACAGGATTCCACGTTTTGCTAAGAGGAAACCCATTGTCCCTGTTGATTAAATTATCAGCCAACCTAATTTCGATCGCCTCTTTATACACACTATTCAAAAAACCGGAAATGTTGGCAATTACAACAGTTTCCTCAAATTTCATTTTATGTCTCTCCTTCAGGCAGTGTTCTGCTACGGCCGATTTTTCCGGCTGTTGTAGCCTCGTGTGACGGCGATGTTCCACACACCTGTCATTCACTGTGCGAATAGAACGGCCAACGTAAGCTTTCCCACATTGACACGGGATTTTGTACACCCCGGGTTTCTTAAGTCCCAAATCATCCTTCACAGATCCGAGCAGAGCCCTAATCTTAGAGGGTGGACGGAACACACTCTTAATGTTAAAACTCCTTAAAATTCGTCCAATCTTAAACTATAAGCCTCCAGCATAAGGAAGAAAGGCCACAGTTCTATGTTCCTCTTCGGACACCTCCGGAGACGGTCCAAATTCCATAGCCCGACGAATCTGTTTCTCGGTGTATCCATTTTCCTTAAAAACAGTCATCAAATGCTCAAGTTCTTGGGTTAAGCTGTCTGCGTCGGAAATGGCATATGCTCTCCGTACCAAAGTCCTAAGGACGCCACTACGTTGGTGTGGTGGATGACAACTCTTAGGGTGCAGATACAAATCTGTGTGTGTCGGCTTTCGGTGAACGCTGTGTCCCAAAGTTCCATCTGGTTTTGTATAAACCATAACGTCTAAAAATGGAAGCATCCCATCATTTTCAACCTCCATAGTAATTTTGATACGGGGATGAAGACAGTTGAAGTGGTCCAAAAACCTGTTAAGAGCATCACGTCCATGCGGCCATACGAAGAAGGTATCGTCCACGTATCTCCAGAAGCACGTTGGTTGCAAAGCTGAAGTCCTCAGTGCCATAGCCTCGAAGCCTCGAAGTCCTCCATAAATAAATTGGCGACTATGGGTGACAAAGGACTACCCATAGCCACTCCGTCATTCTGTTCAAAAATGTTACCGTTAAATAAAAAAAAAAAAAATACGTGGAGGTCAGCACATGACGACAAAGCTTCACCCGCTCTTCATCCAGTTTTTCACTGATCAAACTAAGGGACTCTTCCAGAGGAACTCATGTAAATAGGGATACCACATCGAAACTCACTAACAGATCTGAAGGACTCAACTTCAAAGATCCCAATCGTCGAATAAAATCCACCGAACTGGATATATGGTGTTCACATTTGCCAACAAATGGACTGAGAGCAGATGATAAATACTTTGCCAGGTTATAGGTCGGTGCACCCAAATTACTAACAATAGGGCGTAGAGGAACCCCTTCCTTATGCAACTTAGGCAAACCATACAACCTAGGCGGAACGGCAGCACCAGGATGAAGTTTCTTACGTAAATCATCTGATAACGAACTCTTTTTCAGCAGTGAAAGTGTCTTACGTTTGATCCTTTCTGTGGGGTCATTAGATAGTCTTCTGTACGCCGGGTCGTTGAGAAGTAAATCCATTTTTAGGACATAATCATCCCCCCGCATCATTACAACCGTGGCATTCCCCTTGTCAGCTGGTAAAACTACTACTTCATCATCATTCTTAAGGGAACGAATGGCTGCTCTCTCTGCGGAAGAGATGTTATCCCGCAGTGGTCGAGCCCGACGTAATGTGTGCGACACTTCTTGCCTTATTTCCTCTGCTTGAACACAGTTACTCAGAAGTACCATTAATTTCTAGATTCTAATATGGCAGATTAGTGCAGTAGATTTAAGCTCTACAAATAAAGGTTTGACCTTTTATTAGAAAAATTCATTAATGGCAACATGATCAAATTTATCCCTTCAAGATGGAGCTTCACCATTAATGGAGCAACTATCATTCTTCCATGATCATACTATGGTCGTATTATTATTAATTACAGTAATTGTAGGTTATGCCCTAAGTTATATATTATTCATTGCCTATACAAACCGAAACATACTTCACGGACATTTAATTGAAACAATCTGAACAGCACTACCAGCAATTACACTAATTTTTATTGCACTCCCATCATTACGACTACTATATTTACTTGGTGATTCAGTAGACGCAATAATCACAATTAAAACAATTGGACGACAATGATACTGAAGATATGAATATTCAGACTTTATAGATGTAGAATTTGACACTTATATAACACCAGAACAAGATCTAGAAAACGACGGATTTCGACTTCTAGATGTAGATAACCGAACAATTCTACCAATAAATACGGAAGTACGAGTATTAACAAGAGCATCAGACGTTCTACACTCATGAGCAGTACCTGCATTAGGGGTTAAAATTGACGCAACGCCAGGTCGACTAAACCAAGGAACATTTACAATAAACCAGCCTGGACTGTTCTTTGGACAATGCTCAGAAATCTGTGGAGCAAACCACAGATTTATACCAAGTGTAATTGAAAGAACTTCAGTAAATTTATTTATCAAGTGATTATCTAAGATAATCTAAGGAGTTAGTTAAAATGTATAACATTAGAGTGTCAATCTAAAATAACTAAATAATTAGTACACCTAGAAATACATCAGATGACTGAAAGTAAGTAATGGTCTCTTAAACCAAAAAATAGTAAATTAACGACTACTTCTGATGGGGAAATTTAATCCAAATCCCTCAAATATCCCCTCTCATATGATTCTCCCTATTCATTATATTTTCGACTACATTAATTTTATTTAATCAAATAAACTTTTTCTCATTTAAACCAAATCTTATTAAAAGAGCAGAAAAAAGAACAATTGATATAAAAAACTTGAATTGAAAATGATAACAAACTTATTTTCAACATTTAATCCATCAACTAATATCTTCAATTTATCATTAAATTGAACTAGAACATTCTTAGGATTATTATTAATCCCATCAATGTTTTGACTTACACCATCACGAATTAATATTATTTGAAATAAACTAAACTTAACCTTACATAACGAATTTAAAACATTACTAGGACCAAAATCATTTAATGGAACAACATTCATCTTCATTTCAATCTTTATTATAATACTATTTAATAATTTCATAGGGTTATTCCCTTACATCTTTACTAGAACAAGACATTTAGCATTAACATTTGCAATTGCTTTACCTATATGATTAAGATTTATGTTATTTGGATGAATTAATCATACAAATCATATATTTACACACCTTGTTCCTCAAGGAACACCACCTGCATTAATATCATTTATAGTATTAATTGAAACAATTAGAAGTGTCACTCGACCAGGTACGCTAGCAGTACGACTAGCAGCAAATATAATTGCAGGACACTTACTATTAACATTATTAGGAAATACAGGACCATCTATAGCAATAAACTTAATTTCACTATTGATTATTGGACAAATACTTCTGTTAATTCTAGAATCAGCAGTAGCAATAATTCAAGCTTATGTTTTCTCAATTTTAAGAACTTTATATTCTAGAGAAGTATACTAAACTTATGTTAACAACTCACTCAAACCACCCATTCCACTTAGTAGATTACAGACCTTGACCATTAACAGGAGCAATTGGAGCAATAGTTCCAGTATCAGGATTAGCAAAATGATTTCACCTATTTAACATTAACTTATTTATAATCGGATTTGGAATTACCCTACTAACTATAATCCAATGATGACGAGATGTAGTACGAAAAGGAACATACCAAGGACTACATACGGGATTTGTATCAATTGGATTACGATGAGGAATAATTTTATTTATTGCATCAGAAGTACTATTCTTTGTTTCATTTTTCTGAGCATTTTTTAGAAGAAGACTAGCACCTACTATTGAACTAGGGATATTATGACCCCCAATAGGAATTCAACCTTTTAATCCTATACAAATTCCACTACTTAATACAGCTATTCTTTTGGCATCAGGAGTAACAGTAACATGAGCACATCATACTTTAATCTATCATCTAATCATACTCAAGCATTACAAGGACTATTCTTCACAGTACTACTAGGACTATACTTCACTATACTTCAAGCATACGAATATTGAGAAGCACCATTCACCATTGCAGATGCAGTTTATGGATCAACATTCTTTGTTGCAACAGGATTTCATGGTCTACATGTAATTATCAGAACAATTTTCTTATCAACATGTCTACTTCGACATTCAATGAACCAATTCTCACCAAGACACCACTTTGGATTTGAAGCAGCAGCATGGTACTGACACTTTGTAGACGTAGCATGATTATTCTTATACATCTCTATTTATTGATGAGGTAGATAATTGTTTTTCTAGTATAAATAGTACATTTGACTTCCAATCAAAAAGCTTGATATAAATCAAGAAAAACAATCCTAATTTTATCTACAAGAATTTTTATTAGATTTATTATTCCAATAATTGTTATAATCCTTGCAACAACATTATCAAAAAAATTAATTAATGACTGAGAAAAAAGATCACCATTTGAGTGTGGATTTGACCCAAAAAGATCAGCACAAATACCATTCTCACTTGGATTCTTCCTAATCGCAGTAATTTTCTTAATTTTTGATGTAGAAATCGCACTAATCCTCCCAATTGTAATTATTTTTAAAACTTCAGACATTATAATCTGAACAGTATCTACAATATTTTTATTATAGTATTACTAGGTGGATTATACCATGAATGAAATCAAGGAGGCTTACAATGAGCAGAATAAAGGGTTGTAGTTAACTATAACATTTGGGTTGCATTCAAAAAGTATTGATATAATCAATCAACCTTAAATAGAATAAGAAGCGAAATATTGCAGTCAGTTTCGACCTGGAAGGTTGGTAAATAAAATACCCTTATTCTTATTAATTGAAGCCAAAAAGAGGCGTATTACTGTTAATAATATAATTGAACTATAAAGTTCCAATTAAGGAAATGTAAAGCCAATATGAAAGCTGCTAACTTTTTATATTAGCGGTTAAACTCCGTTAACATTTCTAAAATGTATATAGTTTAAATAAAACATTACATTTTCACTGTAAAAATAATATATGTATATTTATAAATACCTAAAAGTAAAAATACTTCCTTAACATCTTCAGTGTCACGCTCTAATTATAAGCTATTTAAGTAAAAGAAAAATAATACCACCAAAATAAATATTCAAAAAATAAAAGTTAAAAGATAAATCTTAAAATTAGAATCATATCAACCTTGCATATAACTAATTAAATAAATAAATTATCTATATAAACCTTGGCCACCAAATAACTCACCTCAACCATAATCAAATGATTTAGATGAATAATAACCCAATTTTAAAGGAACATATCTAATAAACTTAGTTGAAATAAAAGGTATAAACCACATAGAACCAGCAAATCTGACAAAAGAAAGTATACTTAAAGAGAATAAATTTTGAGAAAAATCAAAATTAGAAATAAGAAAACCCAAATAAGCACCCAAAACAATTACAGTAAAAGTTAAAAACTTTAAATAATAAGGCAAGGCAATCACATGAGGAACCGGAAAAATTAACCAAGACCAAAGACTACCACCAAAAACAGCAACAAACAATAAACCAATTATACCAAACGAAATATAATAACCCTTATCATCAAAAGAAAATCTAGAATAAAAATTATTATCACCAGATATTGAATAACAAAAAAGACGAAAAGAATAAGAAGCAGTTAAACCAGTAGAAAAGAAATAAAGAAAAAAATCAAACAATTAATTCATCTTAAAGAAACCATTTCAAGAATTAAATCCTTTGAATAAAAACCTGCTAAAAATGGTATACCACACAAAGACAAACTAGAAACATTAAAACAAACTGAAGTTAAAGGCATAAAATTAACAATTGAACCTATAAAACGAATATCTTGAGAATCCTTTAAATTATGAATTATTGAACCTGCACACATAAACAATAAAGCCTTAAATAAAGCATGAGCTAATAAATGAAAAAATGCAAGTTTTGGGTAACCCATAGCCAAAATTCTTATTATTAAACCAAGTTGTCTTAAAGTAGAAAGAGCAATAATTTTCTTTAAATCAAATTCAAAATTTGCTCCCATCCCAGCCATAAATATAGTTATACAACCAATTAAAAGTAAAAATCAACCACAATTATAAGTATCTAATATTGGTCTGAAACGAATTAATAAATAAACCCCAGCAGTAACAAGAGTAGAAGAATGAACCAAAGCAGAAACAGGAGTAGGAGCAGCCATAGCAGCAGGAAGTCAAGAAGAAAAGGGAATTTGAGCTCTTTTAGTTATAGCTGCTAAAACAATTAATATAGTAATAAGCTTTATTTGAACAGAACTAGAAATAAAATCTTAATAATAAATATAATTTCAAACACCAAAATTCAATATTCAAGCAATAGAAATTAAAATAGCAACATCACCAATACGATTAGAAAGTGCAGTTAACATACCCGCACTATAAGATTTCACATTTTGATAATAAATAACTAAACAATAAGAAACTAAACCTAAACCATCCCATCCCAATAAAATTCTAATCAAATTAGGACTAATAACTAAAAACCTATAGAAAGAATAAATATTAAAACAATAATAATAAAACGATTTATATTTTTTTCTCCCGATATATTATCCTCTCTATAATAAATAACCAAAGAAGAAATATACATAACAAAAGACATAAAAATAAGAGACATTCAATCCAAAATTAAAGTCATAACAACCATAGAACCATTTAAATTAAAAAGTTCTCATTCAACAAAAACTCTATAATCAATTATTAAATAATAAATACCCAAAATTAAAATTATAGTTCTAGAAAAAAATAAGGAAAAAAACTCAAAGAACAAATAGAAAACAAATTCACAGCCTAAGATGAAAAATTCATATCATTGATTCCACAAAACAGCATTTTTAATTAAAATACTTAAGCAACCTAAACAAAAAAATACTCTCCCTTTAAACAAAGAATATTTAAAGGCAATCAATGTAAAAGTAAAAGATGATATTCACGAAAATAACCAAGAGAACAAGTATAAACACCAGAATAATAATTACCATGCTGAGAATAAGAATACATATATAAAGTATAAACAGCTCTAAAAAAAGACAAAAAAATTAAAGCAAAAAATCTAAAAAAAGATCAAGACATAATTCTATTTAATAATCTAAGTTCACCAACCAAATTCAAAGAAGGAGGAGCAGCTATATTAGATGATCTCAAAAGGAATCATCATAAAGCCATTCTTGGTATCTAATTAATTATACCCTTGTTAATTAATAATCTTTGTCTACCTAAACGCTCATAAATAATATTAGATAAACAAAATAAACCAGAAGAACACAAACCATGACCAACCATTAAAGAAAGAGAACCTATACAACCTCATCAATTCATAGTTATCAATCCTCCAATAACCATTCTTATATGAGCAACAGAAGAATATGCAATTAAAGACTTCAAATCAACCTGACGAAAACAAATAAATCTAACAATAACCCCACCAGATAAACCTAAAGACAATCAAAAATAATTAAACTTTAAACCCAAATAAGAAATAACCTTCATAACACGGAAAATACCGTAACCACCTAACTTAAATAAAACACCAGCAAGAATCATTCTACCTGAAATAGGGGCCTCAACATGAGCCTTAGGAAGCCATAAATGAACTAAAAATATCGGCATCTTAACTAAAAAAGCAAGAATTATAAATACATAAAATATAAAATAATAAGAACCAAAATCAACCAATAAAGGAAAATATAAAGTATTAGAAAAATCATGAACCCTAAATAAAACTAACAATAAAGGCAATCTAGCAACCAGAGTATAAAAAATTAAATAAACACCAGCCTGTAAACGTTCAGGTTGATAGCCTCAACCTAAAATTAAAAGTAAAGTAGGAACCAATCTAGCCTCAAAAAAAATATAGAAAGAAAGAAGACTCAATCTAGCAAACGAACAATAAAGCATAATCATTAAAATTAAAACTATAAAGACAAAAAAATTAGAATGATAAGAACTTAAATAAACTGAACCTCTAGCAGTAATTATTAAAGAACAAATTCAAAAACTAAGCAAAATCAAACTAAAAGAAAAATAATCAATACCAAAATAATATCTAATCATATTCAAATCTGCATATGAATAAACGCAAATCATAAAAACAATACTAGACAGAAACATTAAAGAATGAACCAACCATCAACAATTATTAACCAAACAAAAAGGGATCAAAAAAATAGTTATAAATAAATACTTTAGCATAAAGATAAACCAAAAGAATTAAAAAAATCATTCCCATGAGAACGAATTATTGAAACTAAAATAGAAAGACCTAAAGCACCTTCACAAACAGAAAAAACCAAAAAAATAACAGGAAAAAAATAATCATAATCCAACTCAATAAGAAAAACAATAACCAATATAAATAAAGAAAGAACAATATATTCTAATCTCAAAAGAACCATTAATAAATGCTTACGTTTAGAAGAAAAAACATAAACACCAGCAAAATAAATCAATAAAGAAGTAAAGACAGAGAATATAAACATTAGTTTTAACAGTTTAAAAAAAACGCCGGTCTTGTAAACCGGAAATAAGTCCAGCCCCCACTTTTAAAACTTCAGAGGTGAAAAAGCTTTCCATCAGTGGTCCCCAAAACCGATATTTTTAATAAACTAACCCCTGAAATGATCAAAATAATAATTATATCGCTATCTAACGTAATAAATATTAATTTTATTAAATTAAGACACCCAATATCAATAATGCTTTTCATTATCCTTCAAACTTCTCTAGTTGGACTAATAACAGGAACAATAATGGAAAGATATTGATTATCATATATTTTATTTTTAACTTTTCTTGGTGGTATATTAGTTCTATTTATTTATATTATGAGAATTGCATCAAACGAGATATTTCAACCTAAATCAATTACGATAATTATTACCTTAACAATATGAATATTTATCATATCAATTATTTTAGATATAACAATATTTATAGACTTTTTCAAAAATACTGAAACTATAAGTATTGACAATTCAATCAATTAACAAGAAATAACAATATCTTTAGAAAAACTATATAACAGACCAACATTCATTATCACAATAATAATAATTATTTATTTATTTTTAGCACTATTAGCAGTTGTTAAAATCACCAATATTAACCAGGGGCATATTTGTAAAATAAGATAATTTACTAATGAATAAACCCTTACGATTGAGACATCCTTTAATTAAAATCATTAATAACTCTTTAGTTGATTTACCTGCACCAACAAATATTTCATTTTGATGGAATTTAGGGTCCCTACTAGGGTTATGTTTAGTAATTCAAATTGTAACTGGACTATTTTTAGCTATACATTATACATCAAATATTAAAATAGCATTTAGTAGTGTAGTTCACATCTGCCGAGACGTAAATAATGGCTGAATTATTCGAACCTTACATGCAAATGGAGCTTCTATATTTTTTATTTGTATTTATTTACATGTCGGATGAGGAATTTACTACGGATCTTACATATACATACACACCTGAATAATTGGTACAGTAATCCTATTCTTAGTTATAGCAATTGCATTTATAGGGTATGTTTTACCTTGAGGTCAAATATCATTCTGAGGTGCGACAGTAATTACTAATTTATTATCAGCAATTCCATATTTAGGAACAGATTTAGTTCAATGAGTATTGGGAGGGTTTGCTGTTGATAATGCAACATTAAATCGATTCTTTACATTCCATTTTGTACTACCGTTTATTATTGCTGCAATGGCAGCAATCCATTTATTCTTCCTCCACCAAACAGGGTCTAATAACCCCTTAGGCCTAAATGGAGATATTGAAAAAATCCCGTGTCAATGTGGGAAAACTTACGTTGGCCGTTCTATTCGCACAGTGAATGACAGGTGTGTGGAACATCGCCGTCACACGAGCCTACAACAGCCGGAAAAATCGGCCGTAGCAGAACACTGCCTGAAGGAGAGACATAAAATGAAATTTGAGGAAACTGTTGTAATTGCCAACATTTCCGGTTTTTTGAATAGTGTGTATAAAGAGGCGATCGAAATTAGGTTGGCTGATAATTTAATCAACAGGGACAATGGGTTTCCTCTTAGCAAAACGTGGAATCCTGTATTATCTCGCATCAAAACTGAACGTTCTTCGATGCGGCCTTGATTGCAATATATCGTTGCCAGCAGTGTTTCACCAAGGGCGGCGCCACCTCCCTGTTTTGGAAGTCAGAAACCGTGATGGGCGGCGCATGCGCCGTGTACTGAACGGTGGCCTATATAGGACGTCGAATTGCAATCTTCCGTCAGTTCTCAGCGGGACTCACCAGCAGAAGCAGCATTTCCTGAAGATGGCGAACAGTTGGATCGCCGAAATATCGAGTCAAGTTGATTTTAGGATCCGGCAGCAAACCCGAAAAGACTTTCAAGACTCTACTTTTAACCTCCATAATATTCTGATGAAGCAACTGATTTCATTTTCCCTCAGTTATTATAAAATGAATTACCGTCTCTCTCAATGTTTCATGATTCTCTGAAATCTGTATTTGTCCTTATGCCAGGGTCTCCCATGGCCATTTTAACCACAAGGATTTTCCTTTATGTAGCTGTAGCCTCCTTTCTGTTTTTTCTACATTCAGGTATAGGCCACGAGAAAATATGACTACCTTCTACAGCAATCACTGGAACAGCACCAATGTGAGACTTTGCATCCATCTAAAGGAGCCGACACAGCTCTGTGTTTACTCGCTCTACAGCAGAGTTAAGCTAGGATTGGCCATAGTACCACAGAAATTCCATAAAACCAACATTTATGAGCTGCATAGCTGCTCCTATTTCGTCCATGTCAACCCTAGTATTGTATTTTTCGATTCTTGCCAGGCTGTCTCCAGCTCCTCCAACTATCAGTACCTCACCTTCTTTTTAAAATCCCTACAAATTTGTGTTAGGTTTTCAATTATGTAGCTAAGGCTAGCACTTCGTTTCAGAAGTTTGTGACCTCTAACTCTGCTACTAAGTTTTCCTATAGCTGCTGGTCTACACCCCTCCAACGGTTGCAACCTAGCAGCAGAAATTTTTTTTTCTATTTTGTTTTCATCCGACTTGTCTATTAGATTCTTAGCATTGTTCTATTGTGCCCTAACTTTCTCCACATCTGTAAGGGCCCCTTCCTTACCTAATTCTGACAGGAAGTGAAGTCCATTGCTTAATAAGTTTCGAATACGCTAGTAAAATTTTCCCCCGTTCACCCTCTGTTTGCTGCCTTTCCCCAGCATCATGTCTCTTTTTCATCCTTCAGGTGTGATAGTTAAATTTTCGTGGTTTCTAACTCTAGCTGTAGGACACAAAGGTTCACGTGCCTTTCCTCCGTTTCTGGAATAATCTAAAATTCCATGGATGAGCCACATCGATCACCTCATACTCTTCCCCACTACAATAGCTCCAGTGAAATCCTACCATGCAATGTCCCCGGCAAATTACCTGTTTAACCAATCTAAGACATCATCTACACTTTTCACAGAAGGGTTGTTGGTTTCATCGCTGGATACTATGACACAACCGATAAACGAATTTTTGTTACTCTTTTCGTACGATTCTCGCGCATGAGTATAGACCTAAAATTAAGACTGTAGATGCAGAAATAAAAATACTCTTTTTCACCGTTTTACTTTGCTTTTCACGACAATAACACTTACGCCAATGTAATTACGCTTCAATATATTTACAACAACTAGAAATGTGTATTTGTAGTTTATAATCTATCATTTACGTAATTATTTATGACACTGGAATGCCCAACGAGCTTGCGGGCGCACTACTGCAACTCACGCATTTCTGACTCTTCACATAAAGTTTATTCGGTGACTTTCATTTGTGTTAATCAGGTGAAACACCTCTATTAGTCTGAATACAGTTCATGAGCCACACAGCATGGATACATGTAATGGATGAGATCGAAACGTAATGTAAGCGAACATGTTCGTCTGTTACAGAACAAGAACTTATTTCTGTACCTTATTGCACAGGACATGGGTTCCAGTGCTGCATGTGTGGTGCTGTTGCTGGTGACAGCTCTGGTGGCGGAGGACGTTCAGGCAGTCACCCGCCAGGACGTGCGTGACTTTTTGAATAACCGCCCTTTTATGAGTGGTTTATTTTCCTGTCTCATGAATTACGGGCGATGCAGCTACATCACACAGAAAATAAAAGGTAAAGGTATACCCAGCTGGTAAATTCGTAGACTAATCCGCAATACATCGCACGCACACGCGCACTAGCATGAAAATATAAGTATCACAAGCAGTCCATCAGCTTCACCTGTACCAAGAAACATCGACGTCTACTTTTTGTATCAGTTGCCGGAGAGTAGCTCACGGAATATAGACAGTTTTTGCATTATACACTGTTGTCCAAATTAAAGCAACAAACGGATATTTTGTAAGGTCACGTTTATTTTGCTACAAACCAGCATAAAGAGGTGATAGTAAAGTGGAAATAATGTAGAGAAAACAGAAGGTGAACAACTGCAACATGCATAGAGGTACACAATCATGTTCCTCGTTTTTTCCAACTTGTCGGATTTGCATACACGTTCTGACATCTGGTTAATGTGTTGTTCAGTATGGGGTGTGACCATCTAATAACGACGGGGTGTACTGGAAACGATGTCATCAGTCTCGTGTTGAGGCAATAACACTCGTTCTCATTGCAGAGCAGCTCGCAACTCGTGGAGAGTGGTTGGTGGATGGTGATGTGATGCAACCCGTCTCCCAAGCACATCCCGATTCAAATCGGGAGAGCGAGCAGGCCACGCCGTACGTCAAATATGTCCAGTTTCCAAGGAAACATCAAACACCCGTGCTTTATGTGGTCGAGCATTATCTTTCATCAGTGCGAAGTCTGGGCTCACAGCTCCTCGCAACAACCACACATTACATTCCAAGATCTCGTCACTATGCCTGACAGCAGTTAAACCTTGCTGATTCACCAATACAATTTCATAAAGAGATGTTCGACTGGTCAACTTAATCCCTGCCCACACCATTACGGATCCTGCTCGATATCACTCTTTCCACAATGTTTGGGCCAGGAAATTGTGTTCCATGTTCATTCCAGACAAAATCTGGATTCATCTGTGACAAGAATATTGGCCCACTGTTGGACCGTCCAGATGGCGTGTTGACGACTCCACTCTATTCTCTTCAGTGAAGACGCGTCAGAAGTACACATACAGCACGTCTCCAACAATAAACACCACTCTGACGACGCCTTCTGTACACCGTTTGCCTCGATGCAGCACGTCCAGTGGAGGCTGCAAGGTCAGATGCTCGTTGCTGTGTAGTACTAAGGCGGTACCGTCGTGCCCTTACAGAAAAAACCGGTCCTCTCTTTTTATGTCACACGTGTCGGCCCTGCCCTGGTCTTTGGGGTACAGTTTCGGTCTTTATGAAATGCCGCCACGTCCGAGATACAACATAACGATTCACATTAAGCCATCTGGCTTCCATTCTTCCTATGGCCCTCCACCGCAGGAAGTCTGGTAGGCGTGTTCTCTGTGCCATACTGCACCGTCTGTGGCTGTATACACGGCGATTGTGGATGTGGGACTACTCGGCAATCACTACCACGTTTGAGAGGTGCCCTGACGCAACCGTTGGCGTGGTTGTCCGTTGACATGAATGCTACCTTCCGTGCAGAACACAATCGTACGGACATCTGTTCACAATTTGTATGGTTATATCGTGAATTACATACCGGACGGGGAAATAGAGGTTTGTTGCTCTAATTTTGGACGCCAATGTACATTATACTGTGACTAAATTCTACCACAATGGATTACCACAAATATTTAAGAATATGGAATTTTAAGCGGTAGATTCCTACAAAAAAAGGTATGTCAAATTCACTGCAAGACTTTCGCCACGTCCTGCCAGCCAATTCTGCAGAACGTAGGACGTTTTCACTGTTACGACATTCTCTCGCTTGGTTTGCATGTGATGCTTTCAAAACTGTTAAAAGGCCAATGCGCTCCGTTTTGATGACGTCGCTGCATATCTTCATAGTGTCATCATTCTTGTATTACTTAGTTTACTGTACTTCCTGCTTACCGTTTGTGGGCAAGAAATAGCTCCACAGGTACTAACATGTTATTAATTGTAAATATGTATGCCCTGTATAGCGCAATTGTCCTGCTACCTGTATAATTACCGTTTCAAGAAAACAGTTCCAACATGACTATTGTACTGTGTTGTTAGGACCTCACTCTAGCTCAAGTATTGTTCCTGTTTGGCTTCCCTAAAGCAGCCTGCTGGAATCAAGTAGTTCTACGGTCAACTATTTGCTTCTAAGCAAATGCTACCTCAGTGAATATTGCGTACCAGAACAGCTGTCAATAAATACCGTTACTACTCTGTTTTCGTGAAAGTAATCGACGTACAATATATATTCCTCACAGAGTATGCTGACACAATAGCTCCGTATTTAGCAATTATATACAATCGCTCGCTCACAGAAAGATCCCTATCTAAAGACTGGAAAATTGCTCAAGTTACGCCAATACCCTACATTAGCGCTGAATTACACGCCCATATCACTAACGGCGATTTGCGGTAGGGTTTTGGAAGATATAGTGTATTCGAACATTATGAAGTACCTCGAAGACAACGATTTATTGACACATTCAGCACGGATTCAGAAAATATCGTTCTTGAGAAACACAACTAGCTCTTTATACTCACAAAGTAATGAGTGCTATCGACAGGGGATGTCAAACTGATTGCATATTTTTAGATTTCCAGAAGGCTTTAGACATCGCTCCTCACAAGCGTCTTCTAACCAAACTGCGTGCCTATGGAATATCGCCTCAGTTGTGCGACTGGATTCGTGATTTCTGTCAGAAATGTCACAGTTCGTAGTAATAGACGGAAAGTCATCGAGTAAAACAGAAGTAATATCCCGCGTTCGCTAAGGAAGTGTTATAGGCCTCTGTTGTTTCTTATCTATATTAACGACACAGAAGACAATCTGAGCAGCCGTCTTAGATTGTTTGCATATGATGCTGTCATTTACCGTCTCGTAAAGTCATAAGATGACCAAAACTAATTGCAAAATGATTTAGGTAAGATATCTGTATGGTGCGAAAAGTGGCAATTGGCCCTAAATAGAGAGAAGTGTGAAGGTATTCACATGAGTACTAAAAGAAATCCTCTAAATTTCGATTACGCGAGAAGTCACACGAATTTTAAGGATGTAAATTCAACTAAATACTTCAGGAATACAATTACAAATAACCTAAATTGGCATGATCACATAGATAAAGTTGTGGGTAGACCAAACCAAAGACTGCGATTCATTGGTAGAACACTTAGAAGGAGCAACTGGTCTACTAAAGAAACTACTTACACCACGCTTGTCCACCCTATTCTGGAGTATTGCTGTGCGGTGTGGCATCTGCATCAAGTGGGGCTGCCGAATCACATCGAAAAAGTACAAAGAAGTTCAGCTCGTTTTGTATTATCGCGAAATAGGGGAGATAGTGCCAGAGACATGATACGTAGATTGGAGTGGCAATCATCAAAACAAAAACGTTTTTCGTTGCGACGAGATCTTCCCATGAAATTTCAATCACCAGTTTTCTCCTCCGATTTCGAAAACATTCTGTTGGCACCCACCTGCATAGAGAGAAATGATCGTCACCATAAAATAAGAGAAATCGGGACTCGCACAGAAAAATTTAAGTGCTCGGTTTTCCCGTGCGCCGTTAGAAAGTGCAACATCAGAGAGACAAATTATAGGCCGTTCATTGAACCCTCTGCCAGAGTAATCACGTAGATGTAGGCGTACATTCATAAACAATCTTTCTTTATATAGCAAATTACACTGTTTTGCAGAGAAACACGCGCACTCAGTCAATCCCACGCACAATTGCAGTTGCGTCCGACTTCTTGGACACTGAGGTGGTCAGCAATAAAACAGTGAAGTAGATCGCTCTGAATAAGTAACACTTTATTAATTACGGCAAAACTTATCTTTTCTCGCCAAGCTGGGCTGTAGCTATGAAACTACATACGCGGAAGTAGGGATCAGAACACACTAAATGATCTTCGATTACTGAGGGGGGAACTGATACAAGTTCAGAATGGACGTGCTGCTGTTTCAGTACAGTCACTAGAAAACGAAGTTCGTAGACACTTGTTGACACAATTCTGATGGCGCTGGCGCATAGGTACACTTCACAGGAGACGAAGTCTCTTCACTCCCCGGCGGTGGACGCAGGCTGTGTCACAGCTAGTAGCTAGCAGAACGACGTTATTGCGACACGAAGTTCCTGGAAGTGGGCAGGATGCGACCTCGAACAGAACTGCCTTCCTGGCCTCTGGTGATACTATTTCGGGCCAGAGGCGCGGAGGAAGCGCCTCGGAACTGCGGGAGGGACGGCTTCGTCCTGGCATTTCATTGGCGCCTCGTGATACCGCTTTGCTGTGCAGTATCTCTTGCAGTGGTCCATACTTCTTGGGCCTCTCTCGATACTAGACAACACATTTACGAAACCAGGAGAACATAAAATAAACAGTAAAGGATTCCAGTGGTAATGATAATAATCGCATCAATAGATGAATGGCAGTCTGGGCCTGTACATATTAGGCCAGACTATAGCAAGTCTCCACAAAATATCTTCCATTGTGAATAAATACACTGACAGAAACAAATCGTAGCGCAAAGAAGGAGTTGTGCAACATTAACAGAAGTCGGTAGGTCTGTGTCTTAAAATGACAGATAACGAATAAGAGTGGCGCTAGTAGCGAATCAGGTTCAACACACTGTAACGGTCGTGAGAGTTAGTTACCTTTGGGATTCGACGTGGGAGTTAATATTAGTCAAGAATGCCTTAAAGGCGACCAATACACAGTTATCAACAACTCACAGCGTATGACCTGGGTCACGTAGTAGGGCTAAGAGGAACTAGAATTTCCACCTGTGGTTTTGCAAAAAGACTTGACGGCCACCAGCACTGATAACGGGAACGTACAGTCGCAAGAAAACCGGGCTCCAGACGGCCACGTAGCACTACCGAGAGGGAAGCTCGTCGTATTCGGCATGTGGGTCTGACGCGTCACACACTGAATCTGCACCAGCAATCTGAGCAGCAGTTGGCACCACAATGACACTATGAAGCGTTACAAGTCGGATACTTCAAGGACTGCTCCGAACCAGGCGCCCTGCAGTGTCCGTTCCGCTGACATCGGACAACGCCGTTTGCGACTTTTTTGGTGTCAGGTGAGAGCTCATTGGAGAGCAGGGTGGAGTTCTGTTGTGTTTTCTGATGAAATCTGGTTCTGCCTCTGTGCCAGTGGTGGCCATGTGTTGATCAGAAGAAGGCCAGTTGAGAGCCTGCTCCTAACATGTCTGCGTGCCAGACACACTGGGCATACCCCTGGGATTATGTCCTGGGGTGCGATTTCGTATGACAGCGGGAACATTCTCGCGGCTATGCCACGCATCCCGAATGTAAATTCGTATGTCAGTGTGGTGATTCGGTCTGATATGTTGGCATTCGTGGAGCAGCATTCCAAGTGATGTTTTCCGAAAGGATAATGTTCCCACACATACCGCTGTTGTAATCCGGCATGCTCTACAGTGTGTCGACAAGTTGCCTTGGCCTGCTCGATCACCAGATCTGTCTCCAGTCAAGCACACATGGAAAGTTATCGGAAGACTACTCCAGCGTAATCCACAAACAACATTAACGGTCCATGTAATGACTGACGCCGGCCAATGTGGCCGAGTGGGTCTAGGCGCTTCAGTTTGGAACCGCGCGACTGCTACGGTGGCAGGTTCGAATCCTGCCTCGGGCGTGGATGTGTGTGCTGTCCTTAGGTTATTTAGGTTTAAGTAGTTCTAAGTTCAAGGGAATTGATGACCTCAGATGTTAAGTCCCATAGCGCTCAGAGCCATTTGAACCATTTTTTTGAATGACTGACCAAGTTCAATAGGCATGGAACTCCATCCCACAAAGTGACATCTGGCACTCGTACAACACATGAACGTTTCCGTGGTTGGACTCAAAACTCTGGAGGCTACGCCGGTTATTAGTGTACCAGTATTTCGCATTTGCAACGGCTCATCTCGGCTCTTACATTAACCTGTGCTCTTGTAATGTCAATCACTTAAACTTGTTACCCAAACAAATGTGTTCCGAAATTTCATCACCCAACATTAATTACTTTTTGGTGTTGCGATTTTTATCCGACATTGTATATGCAGTAGTTAATCACTCGCATTTCAGATACAGTTTTTTACTAATGTAACTGTAAACTGACAACAAAGAAAAATCCGTAATTAAAGTTTGTTCTCATAAGTAACCCTGCGTAATATAAGCTAATTTACAGTAAGATTGTAAAACTAGCTGTTATCGGAAAGTTTTGTGTATACTGTAGCACACGAATACTGATAAGCTGTTCACTGCCTTTCAAATTTGGCTATTAGTATGTTTTCATTAACCTGGTTGAAATCACCTTTGCAAATTTAAAGTGTTCGTATAACTCAGGAGGATAGAATATTCTAACCGCTTTGATATCACTGTGCACTAGATGTCTGTTTATTTTGATTTGAATACCAGCGATGTGATATTAGGAGGGTCTGTATATGGAGATATAAAAGTCTATGGGAAGTTTAATGTTTTCACCATCTTTAAGCCGACGTCAGCCATGTCAGTTGTTCCAAACATTAGATAGTCGTGGAAGTGTTGAGATAATATATGCCAGCTCGCGTCATTTATGGATGTAGTAACCATTCTGCTCATACTCTGAAGTGCAAAGGAATCACAGTTCTTTCGTAAGAGAAGTTGTTCAAATGATATTTTTTTTATACAGGATTGAAGCGGATCACCCGATTCTATTAGTGTCAATTGTTCTCAAAGCGTAGGTGATATTGCATGAGAATGCTCAGTCTTTGTCTCGGGTTCGATCCTTATCACCACCCCAGGTCCAATTTTTGTATCGCTCTCTTGTTCTGTTTTAGGAAACCAGCGAAGTACATTTTTGGCGACTGAAAATACAAATTTTGGGTGCGCTCTTCACCTTTGTTGTATCGGTTTTATTTCTACCTTCTCACGTTAAATTTCCTATCAGTCCAACTCTAAAACGTGTCTGAACGAACGCTGTGAGTTGGAACGATTAAAAACCTACCAATCGTAGCAAAATTCACTGACAAAAAAATCGCAATATCGAAAAGTAATTAACGTATAGTAATGAAATTTCGGAATTTCGTTTGTCTCGGTAACAAATTTCAGTGGTTGACATTGTAAGATCACAGGTTAATGCAACTGCACTATAAGCCGCTGTAGATTCGAAATGCTGGTGCATGAATAACCAGTGTAATCGTCAGAATGTTCAATGCAAGTATGTAGACGTGCATCCATTGTGTTGTACAGATGCCGGATGTTAGTTTCTGGGTTTGGAGTTCCCTGCCTGTTGCTCTTGGTCGACTACTGCAAGGACAGTTATAAATGTTTGTGGATTACGCTGGTGCTGTGGTCCGATGATGGGGGTCATATCTCGAGGCTTACGCCCAGTGTGTTAGGAACGCAGACAGGTTAGGAGCAGGCTGTCGACTGTCATTCTTTTGATCAACATACGGCCGCCATTGGCATAGAGGCAAAATCAGCTTTCATCAAAAAACACAACAGACCTCCACCTTTCCATCCAATGGGTTGTCACTTGACACCACTGAACTCGCAAGTGGTGGTGATTTGGGGTCAGAGCAATGCACGTTACAGAGCGTTTGGATCGGAGCTGTTCTTGAAGTAACCGACTTGTAACAGTTGTGTCACTGTGGTGTCAACTGCTGACCAAATTATTGCTGCACTGCAATACGGTGCGCCAGAACCATGCGCCAAAATGATGGTCTCGCTTCCAATAGCGCCACGAGGCCGTCCTGAGCCTGCTCTTCCTGCAACCGTTCAGTTTCGTGACCACCGCTGCCAGAAATCGTCTACATTGGCTACATTCAAGCCAAATCTTACTGCAGTATCGCAGAACAAACATCTAGCTTCTGGTACCCCTATTTCACGACCTCGTTCAAACTCAGTGACGTGTTGGTAACGGTGTCTTTGTCACCTTCAAGGCATTTTTGACTAACATCAACTCACCACGTCCAGTCTCGAAGGTAATCAACGCTCATGACCGTTACAGCGCGTATTTAAATCAGTCGTGATTTTCACCCTCACATTGGCGCTACTAGCTTCACTCTTACTCGACTGGCTCGAAATCTGATTAGTCGTGATCTTTCAGATGTAGAGACACGCCTACAAACATTCGTTTACGTCGCACAGCTTCTTCTTGATGTGCTTTTTTCCGCCAATGTAAGTTATCAGCAATTTTGATAAAAGGACCTATACCGAACATCACTTCCGACATAAGCGAAATGCTGAATTATATAAAAACTTTTTTCATAACACATACTCTTCTCCCTCGTTATTTGAAATTATAACAGAAGGAAGTTACATTAACGAGGCGAAATGCGTCGTATTACTGGATCAGTTATGCATTTAACACCAGAAAAACATCTGAAAATAATTTCCTGATGCCGGCCGAGCGGTTATAGGCGTTTCAGTCAGAAACCACGCGGCTGCTACGGTCGCAGGTTCGAATCCTGCCTCGGGCATGGATGTGTGTGATGCCCTTAGGTTAGTTAGGTTTAAGTAGTTCTACGTCTGGTTGACTGACGACCTCAGATGTTAAGTCCCATAGTGCTTAGAGCAATTTCAACCATTTTGATTTCCTGATGCTGTGTTATTAACGAGAGGACTGGGTCATTTTTGTTTAGAGCGACTGTTGCTTGCACACGAAGAAATTGAGAAAAAGAGGCAATCTTAAACAGTTGTCTGCAAATGATCTGTGGCATCTAACATGGCGGCGCCGACTTTAAAGCGACTTAGTCTAATTCTTTAGCGCCATCGCCTCTTATTACGAGGGTTTCGCAGAAATCAAATCACCGCATATCTTTTCGCAGCTAAAAACCATGCTACGAATGCGAAACGTTACGTATGTATTATTTGAAGACTTCTGAATAAGCGCGCCAAATTTCCATTACTTCCGACAGATAACGTAGCTGCAGGACAGTTTCAAAATGGCGTCTGTAGGTGATGTACATTACAAGCAACGCGCTCTCATTGAATTTCTCCTTGCAGAGAAAGAAACTATGGGGAATATTCAAAAACACTTTTGAAAACTCTATGGAGCATGTACTGTAGACAGAACTATAGTTAGTCATTGGGCACGAAGGGTGAGGTCATCAGAAGACTGCTCGGCGGTGCTCCACGATTTGCAGCGATCAGGGAGACCATCCACGGCTGTGACAACTGTCATGTTGCAGGAAGCTGATGTTGTCATTCGCCATTAAAAGATGCTGTTCGTGGAAGACATTTTGAGGACGATCAGGGGGTGATTCACACAGTGAAGCGTTGGCTTCGCCACCAGCCAAGGACTGGTACCGACAGCGCATACACGCCATTTCTTTGCGCTGAAGGAAGGCCATAGACCCGCGCGGGATTAGCCGAGCGGTCTCGGGCGCTGCAGTCATGGACTGTGCGGCTGGTCCCGGCGAGATTCGAGTCCTCCCTCGGGCATGGGTGTCTGTGTTTGTCCTTAGGATAATTTAGGTTAAATAGTGTGTAAGCTTAGGGACGTACCCGTGGTATAAATTGTGCTACTGCTAAAGACTCATTTTTTTAATGCTGTAATTTATGACTGCAATTATCTGTCACCTTATTTATGTCATTTCATTGTAGCCATTTTTTTTACTGTTTTTGGTGATTAAAAAAAAGGGATAGCGTCTTTGATTCATAATCAAAATGTCTTTGGCCCCGGGTTCGATCCCCGCCACTGCATAAATTTTGATAAATAATCAGCATTGGCGGCCGAAGACTTCCGGCATAAGAAGTCAGCCTCATTCTGCCAACGACCTTGTCAAAGAGGGCGGAGGATCGGATAGAGGTTCAGGGCACTCTCTTGTCCTAGGGGTGGGAAATTGCGGAACAATCAGCAATGATCAACGGCATGAGGTTGCAGAAGGCAATGGAAACCACTGCATTAAAGACACGTAACGTGTATCCACAGGACATGTGGCCTGTAATTGAAGAAGTGTCATGATGATCTCTCCATTGGCAAAAGATTCCGTAATAGTTCCCCATTTGGATCTCCGGGAGGGGACTGCCAAGGGGGAGGTTATCATGAGAAAAAGATTGAATAATCAACGAAAGGATAACGTTCTACGAGTCGGGGCGTGGAATGTCAGAAGCTTGAACGTGGTAGGGAAACTAGAAAATCTGAAAAGGGAAATGCAAAGGCTCAATCTAGATATAGTAGGGGTCAGTGAAGTGAAGTGGAAGGAAGACAAGGATTTCTGGTCAGATGAGTATCGGGTAATATCAACAGCAGCAGAAAATGGTATAACAGGTGTAGGGTTCGTTATGAATAGGAAGGTAGGGCAGAGGGTGTGTTACTGTGAACAGTTCAGTGTCCAGGTTGTTCTAATCAGAATCGACAGCAGACCAACACCGACAACAATAGTTCAGGTATACATGCCGACGTCGCAAGCTGAAGATGAACAGATAGAGAAAGTGTATGAGGATATTGAAAGGGTAATGCAGTGTGTAAAGGGGGACGAAAATCTAATAGTCATGGGCGACTGGAATGCAGTTGTAGGGGAAGGAGTAGAAGAAAAGGTTACAGGAGAATATGGGCTTGGGACAAGGAATGAAAGAGGAGAAAGACTAATTGAGTTCTGTAACAAGTTTCAGCTAGTAATAGCGAATACCCTGTTCAAGAATCACAAGAGGAGGAGGTATACTTGGAAAAGGCCGGGAGATACGGGAAGATTTCAATGAAATTACATCATGGTCAGACAGAGATTCCGAAATCAGATACTGGATTGTAAGGCGTACCCAGGAGCAGATATAGACTCAGATCACAATATAGTGGTGATGAAGAGTAGGCTGAAGTTCAAGACATTAGTCAGGAAGAATCATTACGCAAAGAAGTGGGATATGGAAGTACTAAGGAATGACGAGATACGTTTGAAGTTCTCTAACGCTATAGATACAGCAATAAGGAATAGCGCAGTAGGCAGTACAGTTGAAGAGGAATGGACATCTCTAAAAAGGGCCATCACAGAAGTTGGGAAGGAAAACATAGGTACAAAGAAGGTAGCTGCGAAGAAACCATGGGTAACAGAAGAAATACTTCAGTTGATTGATGAAAGGAGGAAGTACAAACATGTTCCGCGAAAATCAGGAATACAGAAATACAAGTCGCTGAGGAATGAAATAAATGGGAAGTGCAGGGAAGCTAAGACGAAATGGCTGCAGGAAAAATGTGAAGACATGGAAAAAGATATGATTGTCGGAAGGACAGACTCAGCATACAGGAAAGTCAAAACAACCGTTGGTGACATTAAAAGCAACGGTGGTAACATTAAGAATGAAACGGGAATTCCACTGTTAAATGTAGAGGAGAGAGCGTATAGGTGGAAAGAATACATTGAAAGCCTCTATGTATGGTGAAGATTTGTCTGATGTGATAGAAGAAGAAACAGGAGTCGATTTAGAAGAGATAGGGGATCCAGTATTAGAATCGGAATTTAAAAGAGCTTTGGAGGACTTACGGTCAAATAAGGCAGAAGGGATAGATAACATTCCATCAGAATTTCTAAAATCATTGGGGGAAGTGGCAACAAAACGACTATTCACGTTGGTGTGTAGAATATATGAGTCTGGCGACATACCATCTGACTTTCGGGAAAGCATCATCCACACAATTCCGAAGACGGCAAGAGCTGAAAAGTGCGAGAATTATCGCACAATGAGCTTAACAGCTCATGCATCGATGCTGCTTACAAGAATAATATACAGAAGAATGGAAAAGAAAATTGAGAATGCGCTAGGTGACGATCAGTTTGGCTTTAGGAAAAGTAAAGGGACGAGAGAGGCAATTCTGACGTTACGGCTAATAATGGAAGCAAGGCTGAAGAAAAATCAAGACACTTTCATAGGATTTGTCGACCTGGAAAAAGCGTTCGACAATATAAAATGGTGCAAGCTGTTCGAGATTCGAAAAAAGTAGGGGTAAGCTATAGGGAGAGACGGGTCATACACAATATGTACAACAACCAAGAGGGAATAACAAGGGTGGACGATCAAGAACGAAGTGCTCGTATTAAGAAGGGTGTATGACAAGGCTGTAGCCTTTCGCCCCTACTCTTCAATCTGTACATCGAGGAAGCAATGATGGAAATAAAAGAAAGGTTCAGGAGTGGAATTAAAATACAAGGTGAAAGGATATCAATGATCCGATTCGCTGAAGACATTGCTATCCTGAGTGAAAGTGAAGAAGAATTAAATGATCTGCTGAACGGAATGGACAGTCTAATGAGTACACAGTATGGTTTGAGAGTAAATCGGAAAAAGACGAAGGTAATGAGAAGTAGTAGAAATGAGAACAGCGAGAAACTTAACATCAGGATTGATGGTCACGAAGTCAATGAACTTAAGGAATTCTGCTACCTAGGCAGTAAAATAAGCAATGACGGACGGAGCAAGGAGGACATCAAAAGCAGACTCGCTATGGCAAAAAAGGCATTCCTGGCCAAGAGAAGTCTATTAATATCAAATACCGGCCTTAATTTGAGGAAGAAATTTCTGAGGATGTACGTCTGGAGTTCAGCATTGTATGGTAGTGAAACATGGACTGTCGGAAAACCGGAACAGAACAGAATCGAAGCATTTGAGATGTGGTGCTATAGACGAATGTTGAAAATTAGGTGGACTGATAAGGTAAGGAATGAGGAGGTTCTATGCAGAATCGGAGAGGAAAGGAATATGTGGAATACACTGATAAGGAGAAGGGACAGGATGATAGGACATCTACTAAGACGTGAGGGAATGACTTCCATGGTACTAGAGGGAGCTGTAGAAGGCAAAAACTGTAGGGGAAGACAGATATTGGAATACGTCAATCAAATAATTGAGGACGTAGGTTGCAAGTGCTGCTCTGAGATGAAGAGGTTAGCACAGGAAAGGAATTCGTGGCGGGCCGCCATCAAACCAGTCAGTAGACTGATGACCAAAAAAAAAAAAAAAAAAGCTTAGGGATTGATGACCTTAGCAGTTAAGTCCCATAAGATAAGATATCACACACATTTGACCATTTTTTGAAGGCCATAGAACAGGATGGGGATTAAGTGAAAAAATAGGGTGTGTAGATGAAACACCGTCCTTTCGAGTGTGTAATTCTCATTAAGCCCAATAAAGAATTATTGATGAAAAAAATGCGGTGCATTACTTTCTGGGCCACCCTCGTATATCTCTGTGGTTCCACATCTTCCTCTGTAGAAATTCTAAAAATTTTCATCATGACCTTTGGGCCCCAACTCCGTCGTTGATTAGCAATGACTGCTAGCTAATATGACGATGTACCGTCCTGAAAAGTAATTAAATCTGCTGAAAATTTATTGAGCTCAAACTAAGACTTCGTAACACTTCCGGCAGCAACAAACGCTATAAGTCACCTCTGACAGGTTAAACGGATGGGATGCAGTGAGGTACTTCATAGGCCACACACGCAACTGTTATTAACGACAGTGTACACCCACACATTTATTATTTTAGCTGGTAGGGCATCAGTTAACTCAAATTTTTTACTGTACAGTAGTTGGTATACCCATACAATCAGAAATGTAACTCCAGTTTCGTTGTGAATTACATCAATCCTCACAAAATCCTAATATTTTTCAAGATAGAGTGACTGCTGCCTGCAATTAAACTTTCTTGCATTGTATTCTTCTCTTCTGTCTTCTATATTCCATCTGCGACGTCTTCAGTTTCTTCTGCTATCTTCTGGCCTCCTCTTCTTTCTCGTAACGTACTGCTCTGCATCGAATGCTTTAGAAACCTGATGTTCTGCCAAAAATATTATTACCTCATTACAGCAATGCCATTACACCCTTTCTGATAGTTTTCCATAACTGCTAAAATGTAACACCTACACATAATCCTACCTCTCTCTGCTTCTGCTTCACACGTCACAGTCCATAACACTACTCAAAGAACCTCTTCTCCCTACCATTACGGGAAACATACTTTCCTGAACGCGTTTCCATTAACATTTCTGACACTAGACTCCCTCAACTGTCTTCCTCTGAGTTTTAATAACATATCTAGGGTATTAATAAACCGCTCCATCTGTATATAGTCCTTTATTGAAGGTCGTATGCAGTTTAATTACATAGATGATAATTTTTATTCTACTGGCCCTTAGCACTACTTTTACATGAAGCACAAAAAGTGACATTACATGCAACGTAACAACAAAACATACATTTACAGATAATGTACAATCCGTATAGTAAAAAATCGGTAAAACGTCTGTCATAAGAAATCAGAATTACAATCATGGACAATAGATGAATAGGGTACTATTCAAATCAATCTTACAGAGGAGAAAAAGTCTGTTACAGTATGGGAAGAGAAATTCGGCCTTATGCAATACACGTTTTTTCTGTTTTTCTTCACCCAGATATGTTTCAGCACTTTTTGTGGTATCTTCAGTGGGCTATCTTTTTATTTAAAAAAATAAAAATAAATTAATAAAAATAAATATAATAAAAAATACAAAATAATAAATAAATTAATTAAATAAGGCACTGTAGATAGCACAAAAAGTGCTTAAACATGTCTGGGTGAAAGAAAACAAAAAAAAGGTGTCTTGCATAAGACGGAAGTTCTCTTCCTATTTCGTAGCAAGCACGGAAATTACAAGAAGACCTGCAACACCACAAGATGATAATCTGTTACAGTACCTTGTAGCGGACAGCTTCCTCAGTTCCTTCCAGCATCACATGTGCGTCATTTCATTTTCCGTACCCATCGAGAAGGAAACTTTTAGTATGGCCAGTGCTGATGATAGTTCATCATTTGCTATCTTATTACTTTTTATGTACGTGTGTTCTTATTACTTCTTATGTAAGTGTGTTCTTCATATTTAGTGATAAAATTTCTGCCGATTTGTCCCATACATCGTGTGTCTCCCCTAAGAGTCGTCAGGAACATTTTCGCTGATGTTTCGGCAGATATCTATATTTAGTTTTGCTCTGTGTAGCTGGAATAAGCCCAGGCACTTACTGCTCATCAGGTCTTTCATGCGACGCGTGATGTCAATATAAAGCGTCGGTATTTCCCATTCCAAACAATTTGTAAATCGGAATTTTGCGGGTCCATTCGATAAAATGGTCCCAGATTAATCGAGTGCGATATTCGTTTTATCGACATGTATTAACAGATGCAGTAAAACGCAAACAGTAGTCAGGACTGCGACTGAGCAGCGCTTCTGCGTTACAGTGGCACTCAGAGCGGTCCAGTGCGATGCTGTCCCTGCTGGAGTACTGGTTGATCTTCGAGCTTTACAGTCCCTGTTAATACATACAAATGTCGCACTAGACTAATTTCGGACCACTCTAACGTAAAATTCGAATTCCAATTCAAAAATAATTTTGCTTGTCATGGCGAGCAATTCGACACTTTCTGTCGACGCTAGACGTCGCACGAATGACGCGAAGGGCACTAATTGTTTGATCTGCCGCCAAATACACAATGCAAAAACAAAACTGCAAATATCTGCTGAATCACCAGAGAAAATTCGGCTAGTGACTCTTAGGAGAGGAATCCTGTATGCGTCATAATTTCTTTTGCATAACGTCCTTTAAAAAACCACGGGCAGCCTCCCAGAACCTTTCCATCATCCCTTTTCTCTTCCACTCTTCTTCCAAGATTTGCAGTATCTTCTTCTCTTCTTTGTTATGCTAGTGGCTATCCTCTTCCTGTATCCTTCTCTGACACGGATATCTGGCATATTGGTCGGTAAGTACTTGCCGGCCGCGGTGGTCTAGCGGTTCTAGGCGCGCAGTCCGGAACCGCGCGACTGCTACGGTCGCAGGTTCGAATCCTGCCTAGGGCATGGATGTGTGTGATGTCCTTAGGTTAGTTAGGTTTAAGTAGTTCTAAGTTCTAAGGGACTGATGACCACAGATGTTAAGTCCCATAGTGCTCAGAGCCATTTGAACCATTTGAACCATTGGTAAGTACTGGCTTCTCCAATTTTTGTTCTTTTCCACATTAATCCCAAATTCGTTCAACGCTTACTAGATTCCACAACACAGTTGAATCCTGTATTTCCTCTTACCCTTCCTGTTGTTGCCCCTACCATTTTCGTCGTCATATCCATATTCATCCTGATCATATATCCCTAGATCTTCGTAGCTACCCATCACTTTTGTGTTTCATATTTTCCTGAGTGTTTTTCTCTTCTTTCTCTAATCGTTCTGATTTATTTATTCTTATTGTTATCGTCCCAACTGTATCTAGTACCACACTCCTCACAATTGTCTTTTAGTGTCCGATTTTGCGGTTGTAGATATATTCTTCTCACTGTATACCTCAAACAGAAGGCTGACTTCTTCTTCTTCTTCTTCTTCATCATTTCTGTTATTCCCTCTTTCCTACCGTATTTTTCCTGTCGCTACCAGGAGAAACAAAACTGGTGTTCTACGGATTGGGGCCTGGAATGTCAGATCCCTTAATCGGGCATGTCAGTTAGAAAATTTCAAAACGGAAATAGGTAGGTTATACTTAGATATAGTGGGAAGTAGTGACGTTGGATGGCATGAGGAAGAAGACTTCTGGTCGGGGGCTTTCAGGATTATAAATACAAAAGCAAATATCGGTAATGCAGGAGTGAGTTTAATAATGAATAAAAAAGTAGCAACGCGGATAAGCTACTACGAACAGCATAGTGACCGCATTCTTGTAGCCAAGATAGACACGAAGCCAACACCTACCGCAGTAGCACAAGTTTATATTCCAACTAGCTCCGCAGATGATGAAGAGACTGAGGAATTGTGTTATGCGACAAAAGAAATTTCATATAATTAAGGGAGCTGAAAATTTAGTAGTCATGGGGGACTGGAACGCGATTGTAGGGAAAGGAAGAGAAGGAAAAGTAGTAGGTGAATATGGACTTGGGGTAAGGAATGAAAGAGGAAGACGCCTCGTAGAATTTTACACAGAGCATAACCTAATCATAGCTAACACTTAGTTTAAGAATCATGAAACACGGATGCATACGTGGAAGAGGTCTGGAGAAACTGGAAGGTTTCGGTTAGATTATATAATGGTAAGACAGGGATTCAGGAACAGGCTTTACATTGTAAGACATTTTCAGGGGCAGATGCGGACTCTGACAACAATTTATTGCTTATAAACTGAAGATTAAAACTGAGGAAACTACAAAAAGGGAGGAATTTAAGGAGATGTGACATGGATAGACTGAAAGAACCAGAGGTTGTGGAGAGTTTCAAAAAAAGTATTAGGGAACGATTTACAAGAACAGGGGAAAAAATTCAGTATAAGAATGGGTCGCTTTGAGAGATGAAATAGTGAAGGCAGCAGAGGATCAAGTAGGTAAAAAGACGAGGGCTAGTAGAAATCCTTGGGTAACAGAAGAGGCAGTGAATTTAATTGATGAAAAGAGAAAACATAAAACTGCAGTAAATGAAACAGCGAAAAGGAATACAAACGCCTCAAAAATGAGGTCGACAGGAAGTGCAACAAAGCTAAGCAGGGATGGCAAGAGGACAAATGTAAGTATGCAGAAGGATGTATCGCTAGGGATAAGGTAGATACCGCCTACAGGAAAATCAAAGCGACCTTTGAAGGAAAGAGAATCACATGTATGAATATCAAGACGTCAGATGAAAAACCCGTCCTAAGCAAAGAAGGGAAAGTAGAAAAGTGGAAGGTGTATTCTATACAAGGACAATGTACTTGAGGGCAATATTATGGGAATGGAAGAGCACGTAGATGAAGATGAGATGGGAGATATGATACCGCGTGAAAAATTTGGCAGAACATTGAAAGACGTAAGTCGAAACAAGCCTCCGGGAATAGACAACATTCCATTCGAACTACTGAAAGCCTTGGAAGAGCCAGCCATAACAAAACTCTTCCATCTGGTAAGTAAGCAAGACGTATGAGACAGACGAAATACCCTCAGACTTCAAGAAGAATATAATAGTTCCAATCCCAAAGAAAGCAAGTGTTGACAAATGTGAAAATTATCGAACTATCAGTTTAGTGGGTCACGGTTGCAAAATACTAGCACGAATTCTTCACAGACGATTGGAAAAATTGCTAGAATCTGACATCTGGGAAGATCAGTTTGGATTCCGTAGAAATGTTGGAACATGCGAGACAATACTGACCCTACGACCTATCTTAGAAGACAGTTAAGGAAAGGCAAACCTACGTTTCTAGCATTTGTAGACTTAGAGAAAGCTTTTGACGATGATGACTCTTTCAAATTCTGAAGGTGACAGAGGTAAAATACAGGGAGGAAAGGCTATTTATAATTTCTACAGGAAACAGTTACGAGAGTCGAGGGGCATGAAAGGAAGCAGTGGTTGAGAAGGGATAGAGACAGGGTTATATCATATCCCCGATGCTATTCAGTCTGTTTACTGAGCTAGCAGCATAGGAAACTATGAGTGAGAGATAACAAAGGACGTGGAAGAACAGTTGAACGGAATGGACAGTGTCTTGCAATGAGAATATAAGATGAACATCAACGAGAGGAAAACGAGGGTAATGGAATATAATCGAATTAAAATCAGGTGATGCCGAGGGTATTAAATTAGGAAATAATATACTTAAAGTAGTAAATGAGTTTCGCTATTTGGGGAGTAAAATAATTGCTGATGGTCGAAGTAGAGAGCATGTAAAATGTAGACTAACTACGGCAAACAAAGAGAGCGTTTTTGAAGAAGAGAAATTTGTTAACATCGAGTATAGATTTAAGTGTCAGGAAGTTTTTTCTGAAAGTGTTTGTATGCAGCGTAGCCATGTATGGAAGAAAGACATGGACGAAAAACAGTTTAGACAAGAAGAGAATACAAGCTTTCGAAATGTGGTACTACAGAAGATTAAATGGGTAGATCACGTAACTAATGAGGAGGTACTGCATAGAATCGGGGAGAAGAGGAATTTGTGACACGACTAGGAGAAGGGGTCGGTTGGTAGGACACGTCCTGAGGTATCAAGGGATCACCTATTTAGTACTGGAGGGAAGCATGGAGGGTTAAAATCGTAGAGGGAGACCAAGAGATGAATACAGCAATCAGATTCAGAATGATGTACGTTGCAATAGTTATTCGGAGATGAAGAGGCTTGCACAGGGTACAGTAGCATGGAGAGCTGTCGAATTTTGTCACGTGTCTTCTTCCGTCTAACTTACCATCGAAAAGTCGTCCGCGAGAGGAAGGCATTCCACTTGGATCTAACTGCCCTTTTGTCCCTCAAGTACCTCTGTGATATTTGCGTTTGTTTCATTTATAGTTCTTGGCTCTCATCACTTCATCTATCGTTATGACGATCGTAACTGGTGTCATTTAATGAATGTAACTCCATCTTCTGGTGGATACCAATCGCTGTTATATAGGTTTATTTCTAGGCAACCAATTTTGACGTTACACTATATCATCTTCAAGCCAAAACTTCTCCAATCCAGTTACCTTCGTGTTACAAATGTAGCAGTGCCTTTAACTGGTCTCGCAATAGCTGTTAGGGGCATACGCATTGAACATTGAACATAGTTGCTGACTGTTGTCCTATGAGCACGTATGCACGTAGTAGCTATTACGAGACCAGTTAAAGGCACTGCTATATTTGTAACACAAAGGTTACTGCATTGGAGCAGATTTGGCCTGAAGATGACGTAGTGTAACGTCGAAACTGGTTGCCTAGAAATAAACCTATATAACGGCGATTCGTATTGTTTTTATAACTGTTGTCAATCCGTCTTCTTGTTGTACGCACGGGTCTTAATCTCAGACACTTCCGATAGTGCTTCTCTGAATGTTACTTACCATTGGATTCATGTCTGTCAGGATTTCTGTTACTAATTCTCATTTAGTGCTGACGTGTCCTCTGTTTCACACGATCCTTCCAAGAATGTCTTTTGAAGGAGCCCTCTTGAAATCTGTAAGATTATTACTGTCTTTTTGATCCCTAAATCCCTATGCTCCATCAGTGGTTTCACGGCATATTTCTGTTCCACACATCCTCTTCTCTTCCTAAATTGCTCTGATAGATACCAACTCCATTTTCCGTGTGTTCTTCTCGTCTCCACTGGAATTTCGACAGCACCCAGAAATCCGATTTCTACTAGAGATGATCCCCTGGAATTGTTTGCATCCCTTTGGGCACCCTTCTTATCAGATTCGTCCGCGGTCTAGGTAACTTCTTTGTTCTCCAAATCTGGTACTTGGCGTTGGTCATTTTGTCCACCGCCTTGTCGCCTCCCCACTTTATTATGGCGGCTGTTTTTCCATCTTCCACCATGGTCTTATTATTCCTTACGTCACTTATACCCTGTGCGACCTCGGCCCTGGTTGAAAGTCGTGACTGTCTTTTGTGCCCTTTCGCAAATGTAGCTCGTCTTCAGCTGCTTCACAGTTAACAGATACCTCAGTTTTCCACTCCAGAAAACGAATACCTATAATGTCACTGCTTACATTTTTCCATTGTTAATTCGTTCTTCTGGGAGCTAATATTTCTGTTCACCTACCTCTTTTTGAGTAACTATCACTTCCTGAAGTGTACAGTTTCATAGCGGTCAAAGCCTTTGTTCGTGTGTTGCAGACAACACACACAACGCGTTGCATGGTCGGTGCAGCGGCTGCTCGCGTGGCGAGCGGAACCTCATGATGTGGGCCATCAAGATGGCGCGCCGCAGTTACCCGAAAGAGTTCGGGAAGGTGTGGCGCCGATACTACTAGTGGGTAGTACCTCGTACGAAGATAACACAATCAATACTAGTTATTATCTCGTGTTACCTGAGAGACCAAAGTTACCGCCTTATGCGTCTACAGTGACGGAGATGGAAAGCGTTACAGCATGAAGAGCCTTCCCAACATTTGTCAAAATTTGCGGAGAGTCATCGTACAAGACTAATAAAAGATTAAAGATTCATTTCTTTCCAAAATGATTGTCTTTAACATCAGCATGATGTGTGACACCACTAGCACGAATACACTCTTTTCGTGTTGTGTCATAGAACCAAATAGCGTCCGAATTTCATCTCGAATTTATGCCTTGCCTGAATTAGACTCTGCGTCAGTTCATTAGTATTACAGATCAGAGTCTGGTATGAAAGTATACATCTTCCCATCGCATCTCAAACACGCCCTGCGGGTAATAAATCAGGGGCCTTGGTAGGTCAGCCAAGGACCCGTATGAAGTATTCCTGGTGTAAACTGCACTGCGAGGCCTCGTGCACTCGCCACAAAAGGTATGACGCGAGGATTTATCTTTCTCACCAAGTAATGGCCAGCATTAGGCCTCCCTTTATCGACTGCCAGATCTGTTCTTTCCTCACCATGAATCCAGGAGTCTACCATTCCCGGAAGCACTGTTCCCAACTATCGCTGCTTCCTTTGACATTTCACGAGGTTGTAAACGGACACAGTGGAATCAATCTAACGGCCACAAACAGGATCGAGACTCGTCGCTGAAGAGCAAAGAATGTCAGTCAGTGTTCCATTTGACCATATCTTCACACATGTAAGTCTCTATCATTTGTTGGCTGTGCTAAACAACGTTTACAGTCGATATTTCAACGCATCTTCCAGTAATGTCTGACGGTGGGTTCCTGGTGACACTCTGGTTGTAACCTTCGACGGATATCACTCCTCTGTCTTTGAAAGCCAGTCCAGCAATTCTACGGTCTTCTCCTGATGTGGTTCATCTGGAATGGACTGTGGATGTCCACACCGTATTGGTGCACTCAGCTTATTTCGTCAGCACTCTGTCTGGAGTCATTACACAACAGCCAACTGTCTGTGCGACCTGTCACTTTGATGTTCCCATGTCTCTCTTGCCAATAATTGGAGCCTTCTCAAATCGCGAAATTTGGCGATTAGTTGTGCACGTCCTCTGGGCGTGTTGTGTTGCAATCCTCAGCTGAAAAGTTTCTGTAACGTGGACATACCCTATGACCACCGTGGAGTCACATCATCCTTCAGCTGTAGGAAACTGTTTCAGCTGTCTTTAAACACTGAAAACAGTTGCGGAAAGGGTAAATGTCTATTGAACGTACCTCACAGGAATGAAAATACTATCGTATCTTCTTTGGTAGTGTTCACACAAGGTATTCATAATATAACGCTTTCCTTTTCCGATAGCGTTGTTCTTGTAGATCAAAAGCTTGGACACAAAACATGATGGGTGTTTTCTTATAACTGAGTTATTTTGTTACATTTTTCGTTAGTGTGGTCACTGATATACGGTGAAAGGAACGGAGGACAAAAACAACCACTGCCTGCTATTGTTGGACAAAAACCGGATCTTTACTTTTTTACATGTCTCTCTTGTTCAATGGACTTTTATCTACTTGTCAGTATCTGCTGCTGAAAGAACTTTTGTCACATTATTATAGATGAAAATGGTTTTCAGTCATATTAAATAATTTGTTACATTTATCACTGATAATAATGAAACGTAGTCTTAATTTGGCCCATCACCTAATGTTACCTTGTATAATTTACACATGGGCACAGAGGAAGTCAAAGCAAGCTGTCTTAATAACAGAATCGTTTCTTGTGTAGTGACTTTGTTGTGTTTGTGTATAAAACTGCACAGAAGTATACATTACATTGTAAGTGATATAGTACAGAACTAACTGATACAGAATGTAATGGTCTTACGAGTGTGCCTTGTTCTTAGTGTACTCCATCTAATAACAAAGTGAAATAAAATATATAGCCTTTTGTCTACTTCCTTACTAACTATCATCGGTGTCTCAAGATCAACACAAATCACTGGTGAATATATTTTGTACTCACAAGGGATGTATCCCAGGCAGAAGACGATAACCAAAACATATTACTTTAAAAATACTCGTAAGTGAGTTCTATCATCCGTCAAGGTTAGTAAAGTGTATAACTCTGTACACACGTATTCGCTGTTTGAAGCCTAACGTATCTAATGATACAGTTCTCTGAAGAAACAACAGGGTCTAACAGACCATTACGAACCGCAGATTCACAGTAATGAAAGGGTTAATATTCACCAAAGAAGTAAGCACTTCCTTCAAACAACGTATGTTAACACATGAAATACAAGCAGAGTCATATTTTCTAAAACTGAAGTTTCTGGGTTGTCGTACGTTCTTTCCTCAATAGTCATGGAGGAGTAGAGGTAAATTTTCAGTAAAGTGGTTGAAACGCAATACAATGCAACAGCTTGTGGTAATGAACTGTGTAATTTGATCATCCTGAGTTTCCTTTGATTTCTTTAGTGCTCATACAATGGTATACCCTACCATGCCCATATTTCGCCCTTCTGAGCTGTGTACATTGTTCCATTCCACTGTGTATATTACCTGTGCTTTTCTGTAGGCTATACCTGTTGTTCTGAAGATTTCAAACTTTTTACCTTTTTTCGTTATCGAATACTTTTTCTACGTCAAAATTTACTGCAAACGAGTCATGAATTTCCTCAAGTCTACCTGCCATCACGATGTGTAACGTCAAAATTAATTCTCAGCTATTTTCAAATCCAAAGTGACTGTTATATCACAGATCCTCAGTCATCTATTCATTTGTGTAACCTGAGTCTGTCCACACGAAGCACCGTACCATTGGCGTTCAGTTTGATATCATGTTCCTTAGATTCAGGAAAGCATTGTCGTTTATTAAAAACTTTCGAACTTGCGGAGAAACTGACCAGATACGAGGCTGGACTCAAGTCCTTGTTGGTAGAACTCAACACATCATTCTCAACGAAACGAAATCGACAGTTGTAAAATATTATACGTCAAGGAAGTGTGATAGCTTAGTTTTTCGAATATGGTCGTGTTAGCGGTATAGGTACAAATATTTTGACAACTGGTACCTTAATACGCACCCACTACGGTGTTTTAGGTGTTTTTCCTTTATGTCTAACAGTTTTCCCGTAATAACATCAGAAAAGTTGATGTTTACTGTACAGTCGTAACTGAGCCACAAAATGGACAATGCCTGTCAGTATAGACTAACCGTTGTACATCCACACATTTACATCACCTAACCAGCTGCGCAGGGGAAAGTAAAAATTAGTTACGTGCTTGTGCCACATGTGCATGGAGGCACTAGCCAACCTAAGAACATACTATTCGTGGTAGTTCCTAGTACACACATCAAAAAAATTTTGTATCACCCCAGTTCCAACAACTCAGGATAGACGTTGACTGTAGGTATCGTATCACAGACTCAGTCCCTTTGACTGTCGAGAGATGTCAATAAATCCGCCCAAAGATGTAAACAACCATGCTTCAGCAGCGCCTATTATACTGAGGGCGTCCGACAGGCGTTCAGTTCCAGTCATTCAACCAGGAAGGAGGTACACAGCTCATGTTGTCTGTAGTTCAACCATCTCTAAAGGGTCAATACCAGTGTTCGATCGCGTCCGCATTGTTACTTTGTGGCTGGCCCCGGCGGAGGTTCGAGTCCTCCCTCAGGCATGGGTGGGTGTGTTTGTCGTTAGGATAATTTAGATTAAGTAGTGTGTAAGTATATGAACTGATGACCTTAGCAGTTAAGTTCCATAAGACTTCACCCACATTTTAAAATTGTTACTTTGTGAGAAGAAGGGCTCTCAACAACGGAAGTGTCCAGGCGTCTCGGAGTCAACCAAAGCGATGTTGTTCGGACATGGAGGAGACACAGAGAGACAGGAACTGTCGATAGAATGCCTCGCTCAGGCCGCTCAAGGGCTACTACTGCAGTGGATGACCGTTGTCTACCGCTTATGGCTCGGAGGAACACTGACAGCAAAGCCACCATGTTGAATAATGCTTTCGTGCAGCCACCTCGTGTTACGACTCAAACTGTGCGCAACCTCACTCCCGACGTCCATGGCGAGGTCCATATTTGCAACCACGACACCATGCAGGGCGGTACAGATGGGCCGAACAATATGCCGAACGCACGGCTCAGGACTGGCATCACGTTCTCTTGTCTATAGTATGCCACGACCAACACAGGCATGCATTAATGCAAGAGGACGTGCTACTGAGTAGGAGAGGTACCGGTGTGTACAGCAATCTGGACCACCACCTCTGAAGATCTCCCTGTATTGTGGTAGAACATATCATGTGTGGTTTCCATGAACAATAAAAAGGGCGGAAATGACGTTTATATTGATCTCTGTTCTAATTTTCTGTACAGGTTCCGGAACTCTCGGAACCGAGGTGATGCAAATCTTTTTTTGATGTGTGTATTTGTCTGTAAATGAGTTAGATACTGTTCAGTACACTGTTTTCAGTTATATAGAAATATCTGCACTTATATCCCTGACATCCTATATAGAAATGATGTAGTGGATAACGTCGGAAGACCCATGGGGCTGTTTGTAGATGATGCGGTTGTCTGTAAGAAGATTGTAAAGTCAAAAGACTGTAGTGAACTGTAGGAAGACTTGCGGAGTATTGATGTATGGTGTATTCACCTTGAACGTAAATAAGTGTAACATATTGAGCAGGCACAGAAGAAGAGAATCACTGATTTACAATTACATTGTTGATGACAATCTGCTGGAATTAACTACAGTAAAATACTTACGAGTGACACCTGGAGCGATCTTAAACAGAACCACCATATAAAGGAAATAATGGGGAAATCCGATACCCGGCTGACACTCACAGGAAGAATCTTAAGGAAATATATCTCATCCACGAAGAAAGAGGCTTACAAAACACCCATCCGAACGATGCTAGTATTTCTCATCAGTATTGCACTAACACAATAGATACAACGGATTGAACTAAGAGTGGCGAGCTTCGTCACGGGATTGTATTCTGCAAGGAAGTGTTGTGCATCACGGAGAGATTTAGTGCTGAAATTCTAGCAGTTTCCAGAGACAGTCGAACAACATACTACTTCTCCCCACAAACGTCTCGCGAACTGATTCCAACGAGAAAATTCGAGAAATTAGAGATAACACAAGAACATGCTAACAACATTCTTCCCGAGCGCCATTTGCGAAAGGAACAGGGAAGGGGAAATCAGCTTTACGAGAAGTACCCTCCGCACACAGCGTCAGGTTGTTTACGGAGTATAGATCTAGATGTAGACGTAGACACTTCCTCTCATGAGCGTGTTGTAATCTCGTCATGAGTATTCTATAACGTACTTATTTGACGTTTTATGATTGTGACACATAACTCTTACCCCAAGTATTATAGGGGCGTGCTGAAAAGTAAAGCTTCAGAACTTTTTGGTGAAAAATCTTAAAGCTTTTCAAATAAAACAAATGTTATTAACATTTTGCATCTTTACTCTTCATGTCAACAAATCTGCAGCATTATGCCGTTAAAGGGCTTCGAATTGTAGCGTGTAACAAGTCGGTGTGTAACATAACTGTAAGTCGGTGCGTGAGAAACAGCGAGTTTCGAGTTCTAAGAGTTCGTCCACCCATTGAGCACCCTCTCCTTTAGCATGACATTGCCAGACCACACACGAGCGCAGCGATTTGTCCAACAATCCGACGCCTTGGGTTCAATATCTTCGATTATCATCCATACAGACCCGATTTGGCCCCATCCAATTTTCATCTGTTTCCAAAACTAAAGAATACCTTCGAGGACTTCACTTTGATAGTGGTGAAGTGGTGCAATGAGAGGTGAAGCCTTGGCCCCGTCAACAAACATTCTAAAGTAACGGCACCAACAAACTGGTCCCTTGTTGGGTAAAGTTTGCCCGCCGTCAGGGTAACTTTGTTGATAAATAAAAATGCCAGCATGAAGAATAAGGGTGAAGAATGTTAATAAAGTTTGTTTTATTTATAAAGATTTAAGCATAATCACCTAAACATTCGGAGGCATTACTTTTCAGTAGGCCCTCGTATTATCATTACTTTAAAAATCTTCGTCAAAGGAACCAAAATATTTTGGCCACACAAACGCAGCTAATAACATTGCACCTTTCAGTTACTCTTCAGAAATGCACACCTCCTCAATAATAACGCTAAGTCTTCCATTTACTAGAAACTGATTGTCAACAGATATCATACGTATTCATCTTATATTCTGTATGTACCTACGTAGAATACAAACGCAAAATTATTTTCACAGCCCCGTTCATCTCTGCCTAAAATACAAACTGATATCCTACATTGCGCCAATATAAACTGAGTCAAAGAAACTGGTGCACCTGTTTTGATATCGTGTAGGGCTCTCGCGAGCACACCAAAGTGCCGCAACACGACGTGGCATGGACTGACTAATGTCTGAAGTAGTGCTGGAGGGAACTGACACCGTGAATCCTGCAGGACAGGCGTAAATCCGTAAGAGTACGAGGGGGTGGAGAGCTCTTCTGAACAGCATGTTGCAACGCATCCCAGATACTCTCAATGATGTACATGTCGGCAGAGTTTGGTGGCCATTGGAAGTGTTTAAACTCAGAAGAGTGTTCCTTCAGAAACTCTGTAGAAATTCTGGACGTGTGTGGTGTTGCATTGTCCTGCTGGAATTTCCCAAGTTCGTCGGAATGCACATTGGACATGAATGGGTGCAGGCGATCAGAAAGGAGTATGTGTCATCTGTCAGAGTGGTATCTAGACGTATAAGGGACTCCATATCACTCCACCTGCGCACGCCCCACACCATTACAGAGCCTCCACCAGCTTCAACAGTTCCCTGCTGACATGCAGAGTCCATGGATTCATGACGGCGTCTCCATACGCCTACACGTCCATCCACTCAATACAATTTGAAACGAGACTCGTCCGACAGGCAACATGTTTCTAGTTAGCAGTCCAATGTCCTCGCAGGGGCTTGCAACTCTTTGGCGGGTCCGTGCTTGGCTACCACGGGGCCTCAGCCTTTGCAGCAATTCTTCTTTTCCGTGCTGCATATCTAGTCTTTTTCCCCTCCCTTGGGAACATCTCTGTGGTATTATTGGTAATGTTGAGCATTCTGTCGATGACCGTGCTAACAGTCTCACCTATGTTTTCCGCTCCCTTTTCCTTTCTTTGTTTTCCTTCTTGCCTCGTTCCTCCGCTTCGGCATTTGAGGATGCTCTTTTTTTCTTCTTCCTCCCTGTGTGCTTCTGAAGGCGTAACAGATGACTGGGTAAAGTGTAGTTCCCAGCCGGCCGAAGTGGCCGTGCGGTTAAAGGCGCTGCAGTCTGGAACCGCAAGACCGCTACGGTCGCAGGTTCGAATCCTGCCTCGGGCATGGATGTTTGTGATGTCCTTAGGTTAGTTAGGTTTAACTAGTTCTAAGTTCTAGGGGACTAATGACCTCAGCTGTTGTGTCCCATAGTGCTCAGAGCCATTTTTGTAGTTCCCAGCCCTGGGTCGACAGGTAGGGTTCGCACGTACTCCCTGGTACAAGCCAGGCCCAGGGAGGTGTGACTACCTGCTACGAGAATCATCGCTTCAACAACACTAGAAACTCTTGTCGACGTCCAGCCAAATGGGTAAGATGTAGTAGGGATGGACACGAGGGGGTTTGTTCACCTCCTTCTCCCCACTTTCGGGATTGTCCAGTGTATCTTGATGAGTGAGCTCTTCAGGAGATCTGGGTAAAGGAAAAGGTGCCTTACCCAATCGCTCACAAGTTACCGGCTAGTCGCAAAACCTGCGTTCCTCCGCCCAGTACCTATAGTTACACAGACCGACAGCACAAGCAAGCTGATGTTTCTGTGGACCCCATGGAGCGGGATCCTCCTGCTTCTGTGCCTTGTAGTAGCGCTACTTCCTCAGCTGTCCCTCGGCAGTCGCCGAGGTCATACCTGTACATCTCTTCCTCATCATGACTCTCCTCCAATGCCCAAATGTTCGTAGCCTTCAGTCCCAAAAAGAAGATTTATGGCTGCTTTTAGCGTCGCAGCGCTCCCTTGTACTCTGCCTTCAGGAAACTAAATTGCACCCTCATGACCACTTTGAGCTTTCACATTTTTTACCAATTCGTTTTGACCTTCCCCTCTGAGGTTGACATTCCATCCCGTGAGGGTGTCAAGCTGCTCATACAGGATGACATTCATGGTTAACCCATCTCCCTGACTACCAATCTTCAAGCTGTTGAAGTTCGCTTTTTCCTTCCCCACCTGATTTTTTCCTCTGTACCATGTATGTCCCTCCATAATTCGCTGTCACCAGCGCAGACTTCCTTCAACTTATTGGGTAGCTACCTACCCCATTTTTGCTATTCGGTGACTTTAATGAACATCATCCCCTTTGGGGTTCTCCAAGGACCTTCTTGGCTGACCTTAACCAACTTAACCTCTTCTGCCTTAACACTGAAGCATCCACTTTCCTTTTCTACTCCTTGCACAACTATTCCTATTCGGACTTCTTGTGCACTGACCAACTTGACCCTCGTCTTGAGTGGTCCGTTCTTTCTAATACCTACTCGAGATACCATTTCCTGTGTGCTATCCGTTTGCTGACTCCTAAATGGCATCTTCCTTAGGCTGACTGGCAGCTTTACTCCTCCCTGGCGGCCTTCGAAGCACAAGATTTCCCCAGTTGTGATAACCAGGTATAATATCTCACAAACATTATCTGTACTCCTGCAGAACGTTCCATCCCCCGCACTTCCTCTTTACCCCATCGCGTCCCAGTCCCTTGGTGGACTGAGAAATGCCATGACGCAATTCGCACATGGAGACGTACCCTCCGCGTTTTCAACCGTCACCCTACAGTGGCAAACTGCATTCATTGTAACAAGACGCGTGCAAAGTGTCGACACGTTCTTCGGGATAGCAAAAGAGCTAGCTGTATATCATTCACTAGTTCATTTAACAGTTCCACACCTTCCTCTGTCGTGTGGGCCCATCTCCGATGGCTCTCTGGAACCAAGATCCATTCCCCAGTTTCAAGCCTGCGGTAAGTGAGGATGTCATCGTGAACCTTATTGCTATCTCCAACACCTTCGGCCGCCATTGTCCGGAAGTTTCGAGCTCTTCCCACTGCCTTCATCAATCGTAAACGAGTGGAGGAGGCTCGGGCGACACCCTTCTCTTCTCTGAATCGTGAATGCTACAATGCCGCATTTACTGTGAGGGAAATAGATCATGCTCTCAGTTCATCCCGATCGTCCGCCACAGGGCCAGACGCCATACACATTCAGATGTTGCAGCAGCATTATCTTGCGCGTAAGTGCTTTCTGCTTAACACGCACAACCTAAGCCCGGTAAGGACAAAAACCTTCCTTCTAGCTACCGTCCCATCTCTCTTATCAACTGCGTTTGCAAGGTAATGAAACGTATGATTCATGCCCAGCTTGTGTAGTGGCTCGAGTCTCGCCATTTCCTAACGAATGCACAATCTGGATTTTGAGTGCGGCGTTCTGCTGTTAAACATCTCGTTACTTTGTCCACCCATGTCATTAATGGTTTTCTGCAGATATCTCCGACTGTGGCAGTGTTTTTCGATTTGGAGAAGGCCTACAACACCTGCCGGAGAACTAGTATTCTGTGTACTCTTTACACGTGGGTCTTCCGTGAGCGCCTGCCTTGTTCTCTTCAGGCATTTTTACAAGACTGAGTTTTTAAGGTGCGTGTGGGTTCTGCCTTGTCGAACACTTTTATCCAGGGAACTGGTGTGCCTCAGGGATCCGTCCTGAGCGTCGTCCTCTTTGCTATCGCCATTAACCCCATAACGGCCTGTCTCCCGCTAGGCGTCTCCAGCTCCCTTTTTGTCGATGATTTTGCCGTCTATTGCAGTTCTCCAAGGACCTGTCTTACTGAGCGGCATCGTCAGCGCTGTGTTGCCTCCTGGAGGTTCGACAATGGCTTTCGCTTTTCCACTGACAAAACTGTCTGTATGAATTTCTGGCGGCGCAAATGGTTTTTCCCACCTTCTCTACATCTTGGGCCTGTTGCCCTTCCATTTGTTGAAACTACGAAATTCCTGGGGCTCATGCTCGATAGGAAACTCTCTTCGTCCGCCTATGTATCTTACCTGGCAGCCCGCTGTACGCGGTCCCTCAATGTCCTGTGTCCTGAATGGTACTTCCTGGGATGCCGACTGAACCGCCCTCCTCCGCCCGCATCTCGTGGTCGTGCGGTAGCGTTCTCGCTTCCCACGCCCGGGTTCCCGGGTTCGATTCCCAGCGGGGTCAGGGATTTTCTCTGCCTCGTGATGGCTGGGTGTTGTGTGCTGTCCTTAGGTTAGTTAGGTTTAATTAGTTCTAAGTTCTAGGAGACTGATGACCATAGATGTTAAGTCCCATAGTGCTCAGAGCCATTTGAACCATTTGAACCGCCCTCCTCCGTTTGTACCGGTCCCTTGTCCGTTCGAAACTCGACTACGGGTGCTTTGTTTATGCGTCTGCACGCCCATCCCTCTTACGGCATCTCAACACTCTCCACCATCATGGCATCCATTTGGCCACGGGTGCCTGTTACACAAGCCCAGTTGAGTGTCTGTATGCTGAAGCTGCTGAACTACCACTGTTCTACCTCTGTGACTTTCTTCTGAGCAGGTATGCATGCCATTTGTCTGCCATGCGTGGCCACCCCTCCTATGCCTCCTTCCTTTGATTGTCAGTAAGGGGTTCGTCCCTCTTCTCTGATACCTCCTGGAGTCCGCACTTACTACAGTGGCTTAACTTCAAACTACCTGCAACTTTCCCATTGGGTGTGAACCCTTCACCACCTTGGCTTCGTGAAGCGGCCCATGTTAACCTTGGCCTTCATTCGCTTCCTAAGGACACTCCTCCACCCTCGGACTATCGCCTTTAGTTTCACGACCTTCGCATGGAACTTCGCAGTAGTACCTTTGTCTACTCTGGTGGCTCTCGGACTGACCGTGGGGTCGGTTGTGCCTTCGTCATTGGCACCCGTGGCTTTCGATATTGGCTTCTGGCACACTCCTCAGTATTTACAGCCGAGTCCTTCACCTTGTATCAGGCCACGGAGTACATCCAGCGACACAGCCGTTTCAATTGTGTCCTCTGCTCAGACTCACTGAGGGCCCTTCGAAATCTACGTGCGTTGTGCGCTTTACACTGCCCATCCCTTAGTGCACCGGGTCCAGGAATACTGTCACTTGCTCACTCACGGTGGAGCCAGTATCATGATTTGTGGGTTCCTGGTCATCTCGGTCTGCCAGGAAAAGAGGCTGCTGATGCTGCCGCCAAGGTTGCAGTCCTCGTACCTCAGTCCGGTAGCACCTATATTCCCGTTCGATGATCTCTGCGTTGCTGTCTGTCAGGAGGTGGTGTCCCTTTGGTATCACCAATGGTACTCCCTTCACGGGAAAAAGCTTCCCCTTATTAAGCCTCTCCCAACGCCTTGGACGACTCCTCTCAGCCCTCCCGCCGGGAGGAGATTATTTTAACTCGCCTGCGTATTAGGCACTGCCTTTTTAGACATCGTCATTTGCTAAGTGGCACTACCCCACCACTTTGCACAAATTCCGACGAAATTTTAACTGTCCGCCAGTTCATAATGGAATGTCCTTTTTTTAACCATTTACGTTCCAGCTTGGGTTTGCTGTCTGATTTACCAGCCGTTTTACCGAATGACGCGTGGGCTGTCGACCGCGTTTTACTTTTTATCCGTCGAAGCAATGTGGCGAAGGCCATTTAACTTTTAGTTTTGGGCTTCTGTTTCTGTATGGCGTCTTTTTCAGCCCTTTTTCCACGTGCCTGTTTTTAGCTGTCTTCTATACTGTCAGTTGGGACTGACGTATAGTCTTTTAACTCCTTTCTGTGTTCGTTTTCTATAGTTTTGACTTGGGCGCATATGACCCCAGTCGTTTTTTGGCGCCCTAAAGCAAAACAAAATCAAACAGTTCATTGTCAGTGTTGAGGGGCACACGCGAGGCGTGAAGCTTTGTATCGTGCAGTCATAAAGAGTATATGAGTGGGCCTTCGGCTCCGAAACCCAATATCCATGATGTTTTGTTGAATGATTCGCACACTGACACTTGTTGGTGACCCAGCACTGAAATTTCCAGCAAGTTGCGGAAGAGTTGCACTTCTGACGCATTGAACGATTCTGTTCCATCGTCGTTGTTCCCGTTCTTGCAGGATCTTTTCCCGGCAGCAGCGATGTCGGAGATTTGATGTTTTACCAGATTCCTGACATTCACGGGACACTCGTGAAATAGTCGTACGGGAAAATCGTCACTTCATCGTTACCTCGGAGATACTATGTCCCATCGCTCGTGCGCTGACTATAACACCACGTTCAAACTGACATAAATCTTGATAACCTGCGATTGTAGCAACAATAACCGATCTAACAACTGCGCCAGACACTTGTGGTCTAATATAAGCGTTACCGACTGCAGCGCCGTATTCTGGGTCTTTACATATCTCTGTATTTGATTAGGCATGCCTGTAACAGTTTCTTTCGAAGTTCAATGTATATCCTTCATTCACCACCAATTAATATTCCTCTTCAGTGAGCAAAAGTAGAAAAGAAAAGTTTCATCGAGTTCAGATGTAGCTGCATGAGACAAACTAATACGCACAATGTTAGAGCTACGGAAAACACCGAAGGTATTTTGTGGATGAAAATACGCCTTACAGGAATGCTAGGCTGTTGGAGCTAGTGTAGTCTACACAGATCCAGTAGAGCTCATTTGCGAAAAGTGCAAGTTAATTTGGTCTATGTATAAATTATTCTGTTGATCAAAGACTCATTTTTTCTTTTAAATCTCCCACCTGTAGACGTAGCCTTTCAGATTTATGCTTCGCATACTTTCCGTTTCACCGTTTGTCAGCCTACAATTTTCAATATTACTCGCAATTTTTGCACGTTTCACACAAGAAAATGTGTCGAGCTGAGAGCTGAGTGCATCTGCAGTGGTACTCCGGCGGTGAAATAATGTAAGAGGAAACAGGCGCCTAAATGTGTGCCGCATCCGAGGCTCGTTTCGCCTAACACTCGGCTCTGCGCTTGAGTGTCGTGCTGCCAAGAAGAGTAGAGCGCGTAAGACATTGCGACACATAGAAAGGAGAGCAAAAGGGATGTAAGGAAGGCGAGCCGGCGAGCTCCTAACGAAGGCAATTCCGTTTCGCTGAGGACAGACGGCGGGACCGTCTTCAAGACCGCGGCCGCGTTTGCTAGCGACTTCACACGCGGCGCGCAACTTTCACGTACTTTTTCGGCTGTATTTCAGAGCACACCAGAAGATCGCTTTTATGCGTTCGTGGTGCATACGTGACGTGATAGCTGAAGAGGCACCCGTTACTGTACATTCCTAGACTTTTTAACCCAACGGTTTTTTGTTCATGTACTGGCAGTGTCAGCAAATCGTTGCTGGAGACATAATGTAACGGAAGTACGATGTGCAGATTACAGTTTCCAAGCTAAGATCATTTTTGTCTACTGATGCAAAGTTTTAACACATAACTTAGGCATATACGAACGTGGGTATCAAATTACACTATGTGATCACGCTATTGCTGCCTTTGCTTCCAGCAGCAAGACGTCTTCCGTAGCCCGAGCACTCAAAATTAGTGTCTGTGGAAGAAAAAATTGTCATCCCTATGGTTATTACATATATTTCAGATGCATAATATCAATAGAGAGCAGTGGCTTTCAGGCTACCTGTGCACGTGGCAAAGAAAAAATCATATTTTTACACCCGATAGCAAGCTACAATTAGTATCCATCTATCCCTCCTCGTTATTTCGTTACATCCGACTGATTAACGCTACAAACTCGGTCTACAATACCGCTGCCGATTACGGATGAGCAGCTGGAGAGCTCGGAGATCTAAAACAATCATTTTTGTCGTACTTCTCAGTTTTACGTATTTTCCAGCAATTTTTCAATTTTACAAGGTTTTTCCGAAATTTCAACACATTTTACAAAATTACTTGGGTTCGAAACCACTGCTATCGACGACTTGTCAGGCAACAAAACGCCTCTTCGTCCCATTTTGCATAAGTATCAATAGAGAGCAGCATGCTTCTCAATAACTGTATCATCGCTAAACTACACCGTCCATTACTTTGCGAGTGCACTATGTGATAAAAAGTACCCGGACACCTGGCTGAATATGACTTACAAATTCGTGGCGCCCTCCATCGATAATTCTAGAATTTAATGTGGTGTTGGCCCACCCTTAGACTTAATGACAGCTTCCACTCTCGCAGGCATACTTACAATCAGTTGCTGGAAGGTTTCTTGAGGAATGGCAGCCCATTCTTCACAAAGTGCTGCACTGAGGAGAGGAATCGATGTCGGTCGGTGAGGCCTAGCACGAAGTCGGCGTTCCAAAACATCCCAAAGGTGTTCTATAGGATTCAGGTCAGGACTCTGTGCAGGCAAGTCAATTACAGGGATGTTATTGTCGTATTGTCATTTAACCACTCCGCTACAAACCATGCATTATGAACAGGTGCTCGATCGTGTTGAAAGACGCCATCAAATGGTTCAAATGGCTCTGAGCACTATGGGACAACTTCTGAGGTCATCAGTCCCCTAGAACTTAGAGAACTACTTAAACCTAACTAACCTAAGGACATCACACACATCCATGCCCGAGGCAGGATTCGAACCTGCGACCGTAGCGGTCGCGCGGTTCCGGACTGTAGCGCCTAGAACCGCTCGGCCACACCGGCCGACTAAAGACGTCATCGCCATCCTCGAATTGCTCTTCAACAGTGAGAAGCAAGAAGGTGCTTTAAACATCAATGCAGCCCTGTGCTGTGATAGTGACCGCAAAACAACAAGGGGTGCAAGCCCCCTCCATGAAAAACACGTCCATATCATAACAACACCGCCTCCGAATTTTGGCACTACACACTCTGGCAGATGTCGTTCACCGGGCATTCGCCATAGCCACACCCTGCCATCGGATCGCCACATTGTGTACCGTGATTCGTCACTCCACACAACGTTTTTCCACTGATCAATCGTCCAATTATTAGGCTCCTTACACCAAGCGAGGCGTCGTTTGGCATTTACCGTCGTTGGTTCAAATGGCTCTGAGCACTGTGGGACTTAACTTCTCAGGTCATCAGTCCCCTAGAACTGAGAACTACTTAAACATAACTAACCTAAGGACATCACACACATCCATGCCCGAGGCAGGATTCGAACCTGCGACGGTAGCGGTCGCGCTGTTCCAGACTGTAGCGCCTAGAACCGCTTGGCCACCATGGCCGGCTTTACCGCCGTAATGTGTGGCTTATGAGCAGCCTCTCGGCCATGAAATCCAAGTTATCTCACCTCCCGCCTAACTGTCATATTAGTTGCAATGGATCCAGATGCAGTTTGGAATTCCTGTGTGATGATCTGGATAGATGTCTGCCTATTACACATTACGAACCTCTTCAACTGTCGGCGGTCCCTGTCAGTCAACAGACGAGGTCGGCCTGTACGCTCTTGTGCTGTACGAGTCCCATTCTACTTCGGTATCATATCGGAAACAGTGGACCTAGGGATGTTTAGGACTGTGAAAATCTCGCGTACAGACGTACGACACAAGTGTCACCAAATTACCTGACCACGTTCGAAGTCCATGAGTTCTGCGGAGCTCCCCATTCTGCTCTCTCACCATGCTTAATGACAACTGAAGTCGCTTATATGGAGTACCTGGCAGTACAGGGCAGCGCAATGCACCTAATTTGAAAAACGTATGTTTTTGAGGGTGTCTGGATACTTTTGATCACATAGTGTAGTTGGAAAACGACTCAACCTGATGATCATCTTTCCAGCGGCACACCAGAAGTATCAACAATGTTCCGACAACTCAAAGACACTTCTCAAACTCTCGGTCTCAAAATTGACTTTCAAAAGACCAAAGTCTCGAAACCTGTCGATTTTACGTTTTCTGCCGAAAACTTTGCTCTGGAAGTAGTAGATGAATACATTTACTGTGACATAAAACTAGTTTGAAAAGGATAACTAGACAGCAGACCCAGCCCAATCAATTGGTCTCACATGGATGGTATCCAAAAAACTTTGTTACATTTTCTACAAAGCGCTACAAAGCGAATATCCATATTAATTTAAAGACGAAAATTTTAGAGACATGTATCCTGCCAGTAACAACATACGGGCTCGAAATGGTGACACATCAAGCAGCGCCAATCGACTCTGAGTCACTCAATGGGCGTTAGAGAGAGCAATGCCTGGAGTGAGTCAGAGAGGCATGATGAAGAGCGAAAACATAAAGAGAAGATCTGGAGTTTGTCATTTTCGAGTGAATAGTGAGACTGAGATGGCGTTTTGGCAGGACACGTGGCCATGAACAAGTTCAAATGGTTCAAAAAATGGTTCAAATGGCTCTGAGCACTATGGGACTTAACTTCTACGGTCATCAGTCCCCTAGAACTTAGAACTAATTAAACCTAACTAACCCTAGGACATCACACAAATCCATGCCCGAGGCAGGATTCGAACCTGCGACCGGAGTGGTCGCGCGGTTCCAGTCTGTAGCGCCTAGAACCGCTCGGCCACCCTGGCCGGCGTTCAAATGGTCCAGAACACTGATGGAGAGGTGTCAGGGCAGTCAATGAGACGTGTCGCACGTCCCCTGGCAGGATGGAGAAACAACATCCAACGAAATGCGGGAAATAACTAGATCCAGACCGCCCAGCAATGACTTACATAGGAATATTCTGAAGGCGCCTTTGTCCAGGAGTGGGTATCTAGAGACTGAAAAAAATCAAGAAGAAGGGTGTCGACAAACTCATGTCGTACAAAATTTCTACTTTATGGCTACTTCCACTAATGTGTTCCATCAATGTATCGCGTTTTCTTTGTCCGTTGCCTGTGCGGTTGAACACGGTATCCCGACGGTTTAGGACCAAAATTAAACTCTCGTTACAGGACCATACAACATATAATTCAGGTAAGAAAGGTAAATGTATCATATAAGCAGTTCTAAAGTTGGCATTAATAGTGAAACAAAGACTTAAGGAAAATGAAGACTTTTCATACCGTTTGTATATCTAGGAAAAGCGTTCAGTGTCTGATGATAAAAGATATACGAAATTTTGAGGAAAGCAGGATTAAGCTATTGAGAAAGATGGATAATATAAATATGTCTAAGAACCGTGAGAGTAATAAGAAGAAAGCGCTGTGATAAAAAGTTCGTAAGACAGGGGCACAGTCTTCTTGCCATAGTGTTCAGTCGATACGGGTATACATCAAAGAAGCAATGACAGAAATAAATTAAGAAGTCAAGTGTGGGATTAATATTCAGGTTAAATGATACGATGAGACTCTTTGATGACACTTCCATACTCAGTGAAAGTGAACTACAGGATCGGTCGAATGGAATGAACGGTGCAGAGTATAGATGGAAAGTAAACCACGAAAAGATGAAACTTGTTGTGAGCATAGAAAATTTTAATTTTTATTGTTGCTTTTGTGACCATAATAAGAGTCCAGGCTCCATAGGCAAACAGCCAGCCGACATTAGGAAACAGTCCACCAGGACGTAGGGACAAGATAAGCGGCAGAGACTGCCAAGTATGGCTTGTTAATCCAAAAACTTAGTGTTTGACTTCCTGCCAGAGGAAGTAGTATGAATCAAAACTTGCACAATGGAAGACACAAACACCAGGGCGATAATACAGCAAGAAAGAGTGTCAGTCACGTGCGGGAAAGACTCGTGTGGAACCAAATTAAGTTGTATGCAGCTAGAAACGAAAGTGTCGTGTGGAACCGAAGACATTCATGCGCAAGCCGACCAATTAGAAACGAGAGTTTCGTATGGAACCATAGGCATTCTTGTGCAATCCGATCACTTGAAAGGGTCGTGTGAAACAAATTAACTCTTGTGCACCCAAGTACATGAGAAACGAAATAAAAGGCCAGGCAGCGGAATAGCTAGAAGTAGAGATTCCGATGCAGATTCAGAGCCAATGCCGGCAGTTTGGAGATTCCGCAGCGAGACGCCAGCGGGGCCGAGTAGGCCCATAGCAGCCGATACAGCTGATAAAGACTTCAACTACGGGAAGACGGTGGTAGACTCTGGTGGACACTCAGGAACTGAAGGTCAAGTAGGATTTTTAGAGTTTCATTGGAATAGTGTTGAACAGAGGCTGTCAGACTTTGTCTCAATTACTCAGAGAGATTTCAGTGCTAACCAAGAACAAGTGATTGCTTTGTACTTGTTTCTTTCTTATATGTACCGGCAATTAGCTTTGATAGCAAGTCTGAACAAATAGACTGAATCTTACTAAGGGGTTTATGGTCCAACACCTCACATAAGTGTATGTGAGAATAAACTTGATAGAAACTAACCAATCTTTTCTGCCTATTGCAATTCTGTAACCTATTTTCAGGAAACTTATTTGCTTCAAACCAAGGAGATTCACTCCCTCTCATCTCCGATATAAAGGTTGACTGCAATTTATAACCAACCCATTGTCGTTAACATCCCGATTCTGCTACGCTGTTCTGGTATAGTGAGGCTGTACCGGGACGCGACATAAACAATTGGTGCCAGGTGTGGGGTAGTTTAGGAATTAGATGGAGTTGTAGGGAAAGTAAGAGAACAAAGATTAGCAGTTGTGTCACCGTGTCTCGCCGCAAGAAGAAGAAGCCGTTACGAGTAGCTGCGCTCAAGATTCGCAACCAAGGCGAAGAAGAGTCAAGCCGAGCCAAGCAGGGCCAAGCAGAGCCAGAGCACCACCGAGCAGCACAGAACATCGCAGGCAACATCAACACATCTGAAAATGGCAAGCCACTTAGACAACTTAAATATAAGGTCCCTTGTGCTTGTATACAATGACGTCCTCCAGTAGTCACAGAACAGGTATAAGTGCTAAAGATGCGTTAGTTCTTGTTCCAAAAACATTTGAAGGTAACAAAAGAGAATTGCAAGAGTTCATTGAAAACGTGAATGCTGCATCTGAAGACGTAAAAACTGAGGACGCAAAATTATTGTTTCAATATGTCAAATCAAAAATAACTGAGGATGCTAGATCAAAATTATTAGTAAGAGAGAACATAAGTAATTGGCCTGAAGTAAGAAGCATTTTAGAGGAAAATTATGCGGACGAAAGAACTATTGACTTTTACGCGTGCAAAATGTTCCAAGCTAGACAGCCTCAGGGGGAATCAATTGCCTCTTGGGGAAATAGAATAGACGAGTTATCCAAATCGTTCAAGGTTGCTGTAGCGTGAGTAACAAATAAGGAACAATTAAAGGGTGCAATAGAATTGGTTTACGCTCTAGGCCGTGGATGTTTTATTCAAGGGTTAGCGAATGAAAGAATACAGATGATTGTACGCAGTCGAGACGAAATCAATAATTTAAGTGAGGCTGTAAAAGTCGCACAACAAGAAAAAAGTGCAATCATATCAATGAGAGAAAAGAATCAAAAGTCAAGGGAAATAAGCGGGCAGAATTATCAAAGACACCAACCAAAGCAGATTAAATGTTACAATTGTGGTAAAGTGGGGCACATATCCAAGCACTGCAACAGAAATACCAAAGTAAGATGGATGCAGACACCCAGCAGGGCAGAAGAAGCACGGAAATTTCAAAGTTATTGTTACCATTGTGATGAACCAGGGCAAACAGATGCGAAATGTAATAAAACTATTATACGCGAAAAATGCTAGAGGCGTGGGCATAGGAAGAAAGACAATCGAACTCTTAAATGTTATCGGTGTAATAAATATGGGCATTTATCATCGCAGTGTAGAGAGAAAATAGAAAACTTCCGAGAAAATGGGACGGGAAACGAAACAGGTAGTATGGGCAGCAGTCACACGTAGCCACCGTTAAATGGCCCAAGGTGAGGGTAGCAGGCTGCGAAGCTGAAAATGATGTAATGATGCCTTATTGCAATGAATTGGGTAAAGAATTGATGCTTTTAGTAGATACAGGATCCCACATCAGTTTAATCAAAGAAGAAGTGGTAGATAGTGGAATGCCGGTGAATAAGGACGAGGTATGGACGTTAAAAGGAGTAACACAGGATATGATGAACACGTTGGGTACAGTGACGTTGAATTTACGAGTAGCTGAAAGGGTGTTAGGCGAGCATACCTTCCATGTGTTAAGAAAAGACACAGATGTCCCATATAGTGGTTTGGTGGGTAGAGATTTCCTACAAAAACAGAGATCAGTCATTGATTATGGCGATAGCCAACTAGAAATAAATGGCAGGAGTATTCCTTTGATCACAGCACCTGAAGGCGAGTTACTAAATGGACGGAGGGAAATACGAAAGTTTAATGTACCGACGGGAGCATGGCAAGGCCGTCAGAAAGATAAGAGTAAGCTGAACGAGTTACATGAATGGAAATATTGGAACGGAGAGTTAAAGTGACAACGCGTTATCAGTAGTAGTAACGGACTGATACCACTGTCAAGTGCGTCAGGGCCACACACGCTGACTCAAGGCCAGGCAAGTGAAGGTCGCGACTGCATGGAAACAATTGGTCCCAGAGAAGAAAAGGTTATGAGAATCCGATTACTAGAGCGTAAGATGATTACGGAAGGCGAAGAGATTAAAGTACCGAAACAAGAAGTAATTAAGGGTGTATACATTCCGGAAGCTCTGGTACGAAATACACGAGGTACGTGTATTATTAGTGTGGTGAATACGAATGAAGTAGAATGTGATGTTAGTTCAGTGTGTGTAGTTAATGAACCCTTACACGAAGAAGCAGTATTAAGAAGAGTAACAGAAACACCGGAACAGGCATCGGATTATAAGAATCGTGTGGCATAGGTCAGAGATGCTTTGCGAACAGAACACTTAAATGAGGAAGAAAAATATGAGGTAGAGAAATTGTGCAGTGCGTATTGTGATATATTTCACTTAAACAGCAATAAATTATCGTACACTGAGACAGTAAAACATGTACTTCGACTATTGCCCGAGCAAACAGGCAAAATTATATATGTCAGACCACATCGTATAACAGAATCCCATAAGTAGGTATTACGTGAGCAGATAGAAAAAATGTTGGCAGACGATATCATCATAGAAAGTCAAAGTCCGTGGAATGCTCCAGTATGGTTAGTTGAGAAAAAAGTAGATGTCAGTGGGAAACGAAAATATAGGTTGGCGACTGATTATCGTAAGGTAAACGAGATTTCGGTAGGAGAGGCGTTCCCAGTCCCAAATATATCGGAGATCATAGACCAGTTGGGGAAGGCTAAATATTTTTCTATTCTGGATTTGGCCAGTGGATATCACCAGCTTTTAATGAATCCGCAGGACAGGGAGAAAACAGCATTTAATGAGTACAAGAGGATGCCTAAGGGATTGAAAGGGGCACCTAGCACATTTCAAAGACTAATGAATGTTGCATCGTCAGGATTACAGGGAACGAAGTGTCTAGTATATTTAGACGATATTATCAGCTGTGGAAGTTCTTTAAGAGAACACAGTGATAAATTGCGAGAGATTTTTGATCGACTTAGGGAACACCGGCTGAAATGACAGCCAGACAAGTGTGAATTTCTGAGAAAGGACGTAATATTTTTGGGACATAAAATAACCGATAACGGCGTACAGCCAGACGAGCGAAAAGTAAAGAAATGTAGAAAAAGTAAAGAAATTACCTGTACCGAAGACAAAGAAAGAATTAGAGGGTATTTAGGGTTAGCTGGCTATTATCGCAAATTCATAAAAGATTTCAGTAGGAAAGCAGCTCCTTTGCATAAATTACTAAAAGATAATGAGAAGCCGGCCGATGTGGCCGAGCAGTTCTAGGCGCTTCAGTTTGGAACCGAGCGACCCCTGCAGTCGTAGGTTCGAATCCTGCCTCGGGCATGGACGTGTGTGATGTCCTTAGGTTAGTTAGGTTTAAGTAGTTCTAAGTTCTAGGGGACTGATGACCTCAGATGTTAAGTCCCATAGTGCTCAGAGCCATTTGAACCATTTTGATAATGAGAAATACTGTATGAATGGGGAAGGCCACAACAAGAAGCGTATGAAACACTGAAAGAGAAGTTAATAAATCGTCCAACACTACAGTACCCTAATTTTGAAAAACATTTTGTGATTACAACAGATGCATCTGGAATAGGAATTAGTGCTGTTCTATCACAAGGCAAAGTCGGCAGCGACCTACCACTAGCATACGCATCTAGGTCACTGAATAAAGCAGAAAAAAAATTAATCAGCTACTGAGATGGAATGTTTAGCATTAGTATAGGCAAAAAAAACAGTTTAGAGCATATGTGCACGGAGGGAAGTTCTCATTAGTCACAGATCACAAACCATTGACAAGGATTTTTAGTGTCAAAGACCCATTCTCACGTTTATTTAATTGGAGACTGAAACTAGAGTAATATTCATACGACGTTACATACAAGCCAGGCAGACTGAATGCTTACGCAGATGCATTAAGTAGAATACCTCGACAAGATGAAGAGCCCCGCGTAAAAGAAAATCCAGTAAGAGTGGTAAGAGAGACTAACGGGCCAGATAAGGAACCAGCAGATCTAAGTGAGGAACAGAAAGCCGAAAAAGTACACGACAGTCCATTGGGTGGACACCAAGGGATCCACCGAACGCTAGACAGTTAGTAAGGTACGGTTCGTGGAAGGGAATAAAAAGAGATGTAGAGGAATACATCAGGAAATGTGATAAATGTCAGCGAAATTAATTTACTCATAGTAAGACCAAAATGCCATTGGTAATTACAGATACAGCGGAAACCACGTTTGAGAAATGTTATATGAACGTAATCGGTCCATTACGTGTAACTGCTCAAGGAAATAGATATATTTTAACTTTTCAAGATGATTTGAGTAAGTTTACCGTATCAATACCATTGGAGAGACAAGACACAGATACAGTAGCAGAAAAGTTTGTAGAAGAAGTTATCTTAAGGTGTGGTATTCCTTCAGTGTTGTTGACAGACCAAAGTTCAAATTTTTAAAGTCAAGTATTTAAAAGAATATGTACATTATTGAGAATACAGAAGATACAGGCAACCGCTTTCCACCCCCAAACGAACAGAGGTTTAGAGAGGACACATCGGACTTTAGTGTAATATTTGAGACACTTTATAAAGGAAGATCACAGCAATTGGCATAAGTGTATTTCTTACAGAGTGTTTGTTTTAAATACTACCCCCCCATAGCAGTACAGGATATACTCTTTTTGAATTGATGTTCCGAAGAACAGTGAACTTACCAGGAGTGCTACAAAAGGAAGCAGCCACAACAGGATATAATTATGAGGATTATGTACACCAATTCAAAGTTAGGATGCAAGAGGCATATCGAGTAGCGACAGAAAAAATAAAAGAGGCCAAAGAGGCAAGTAAAGTTTATTATGACAAAACAGAAAAGTAAAGAAAGTTTGAAATAGGGCACAAAGTACTTGTAAAGGACGAATCAGTAAGACATGGGAGATCAAAGAAATTAGACTCTCAGTTTAGAGGCCCAGACGAAGTAATAAATGTAGAATTGCCTAATGTAACGTTAAAGAGAAACAGGAGGCAGGATTGAAAGTTCATGGCAATAGATTGAAACCGTGTTACTGAGATCAGGATTTCACTTACAGACCCATCATGATACCCTCAACTGCAATGATGTGGATGCCGTGTTTCATTGGCGGATGGTGGACCAGAAATTGGCAAATGTGTGGAGACACAGATTGTGGACGTTCACACAATGCAGACATCACCAGGGATATGTTACCATCATAAAGGCGACATCGAGATAACCAAAACAACCTGTAAACGGGTAACTTACGTGAATCTGAGAACCCTAGATGAAAGGTTTCACTCGGTAAGGCGAGTAGGACTAAGAGCTAAACAACAGTGTAAAGAGAGATTAGAGCAACTCAATATCAGTCAGGTAGAATGTAATAGACTAATTCAAGGGGTTTCGCACAATGTAGATCGATTACAAGAGACACAGTCCTTAATACATCAATTAACAAGACCAGTAAAGCGACAGAAAAGAGGAGTTCTCAATTTTGTAATAAAAGTCAATAAAATCTCATTTGGAACCTTGGACGAGGCAGATGCTGTTTATTATAAAAAGCACATCTATCGGATGGAATCTAGATCAGAACAATTACTGAAACTCTAAAAAGAACAAGTGGCGGTAGTCAGGGCCACATTGTCAGGTTTAAATAGAACTGTGGATTCAGTCACTACCATCAAGCAATTGCTTAAAAATGGAATGGATAAACTAGAACAATTTATTACGTACTCTCTGAAGACTACAGATTATGGTCTGAAGAGAATTGCTGCATTCATGACGATCAATGAACAACTCTTACAATTACAAATGTTGTTTAATGAATTAAGTATCGAATATGACAGCCTTGTAAGCGCAATAGTTTATGCACAGAAGGGAATCTTAGCCCCTCACATTGTAAATCCAGTGCAAATTGCAGAGTATTTAAGATTAATACAAAATGAGCTGAGAGAAGTAAAGTTTCCAGTACCGCTCATGGAGGAGTATGGATACATACTGTTAAGAATTATGGAATTTGATATATTTGTCACTGAGGACGTATTAGCTTATGTAATTAATCTTCCATTCATTGAGAATAATGAGCTTAACTTATATAAAATGTTGCCATTACCAATTAAAATGACCTCAGGTGACGACCAATATGCTTACATACAACCAGAGAAAAAGTATTTGCTGATTGATAATTCTAAGAAACTATATGCTAAACTGTCCTCTGGTCAGTTAGATTGTAAGGAAATGGACAAGCAAAGAAGTATATGTAAACAAACTTTTGGGTTGATTTCAATGTACAATCAGGCAGACTGTGAGGTGAAATGGTTACACGACAATCACATCCCAAATAATTGTGTCAAGAAAATGATCTCATTAGAGAGAAGTTTGTGGACTACTTTAGATATGAATTTAGATTGTTGTGATGAAATAGAGACAAAAATTAATACTTCAACAATAAAACTTGAATTACCTTTGAAGCACATCACATCCACTGTAGATGATTTAAGAGTAGTAGGTAAAAGACTAGAAGACATTGATAAATTCATAGGTAAAGAACAAATGGAATTGGAATGGGACAAGAAGGTCCAAACCTATTCTGTTGTTACCAATATCAGCATAAGTGTAATCATTTTTGTCATTGTATTTGTATGCTGTACCAAATGCAATTGTTGTAAATATTTGTTCAAAAAATTCTTTGATGACCCAAGAGATGGGAACTGCTCTCGATCTATTTGTGTAAAGACGACAGTAGTACAGACAACCAAACTCAATCGAATACCATTAAGATCAGTAAACAGAGACGAGGAAATGGTCATATATGAAAGACATCCGAGACACATGGATGACTGTGTAATTATAACCAATAGACGTTAAAATGTTTTTGTAACTATATTTTACAGCCGGCCGAAGTGGCCGTGCGGTTAAAGGCGCTGCAGTCTGGAACCGCAAGACCGCTACCGTCGGAGGTTCGAATCCTGCCTCGGGCATGGATGTTTGTGATGTCCTTAGGTTAGTTAGGTTTAACTAGTTCTAAGTTCTAAGAGACTAATGACCTCAGCAGTTGAGTCCCATAGTGCTCAGAGCCATTTGAACCGTATTTTATAGGTATTAATGGCACTTTGGATAAGTGCATGTGAATAGTATTTTGGGGGGAGGTGTTGTGACCGTAGAAAATTTTAATTTTTATTATTGCTTTTGTGACCATAATAAGAGTCCAGGCTCCATAGGCAAACAGTCAGCCGACATTAGGAAACAGTCCACCAGGACGTAGGGACAATATAAGCGGCAGAGGCTGCCAAGTATGGCTTGTTGATCAAATAACTTAGTGTTTGACTTCCTGCCAGAGGAAGCAGTATGAATCAAAACTTGCACAATGGAAGACATACACACCAGGGCGATAATACAGCAAGAAAGAGTGTCAGTCACGTGCGGAAAAGACTCGTGTGAAGCCAAATTGTGTGCAGCTAGAAACGAAAGTGTCGTTTGGAACCGAAGGCATTCATGCGCAAGCCGACCAATTAGAAACGAGAGTGTCGTGTGGAACCATAGGCATTCTTGTGTAATCCGATCACTTGGAAGGGTCGTGTGAAACAAATTAACTCTTGTGCATCCAAGTACATGAGAAACGAAATAAAAGGCCAGGCAGCGGAATAGCTAGAAGCAGAGATTCAGATGCAGATTCAGAGCCAGTGCTGGCAGTTTGGAGATTCTGCAGCGAGACGCCAGTGGAGCCAAGTAGGCCCATAGCAGCTGATACAGCTGATAGACTTCAACTACGAGAAGACGGTTATAGACTCTGGTGGACACTCAGGAACTGAAGGTCAAGTAGGATTTTTAGAGTTTCATTGGAATAGCGTTGAACAGAGGCTGTCAGACTTTGTCTCAATTACTCAGAGAGATTTCGGTGCTAACCAAGAACAAGTGATTGCTTTGTACTTGTTTCTTATATGTACCGGCAATTAGCTTTGATAGCAAGTCTGAACAAATAGACTGAATCTTACTAAGGGGTTTATGGTCCAACACCTCACATAAGTGTATGTGAGAATAAACTTGATGGAAACTAACCAATCTTTTCTGTCTAATGCAATTCTGTAACCTATTTTCAGGAAACTTATCTGCTTCAAACCAAGGAGATTCTCTCCCTCTCATCTCCGATATAAAGGTTGACTGCAATTTATAACTAACCCATTGTCATTAACGTCCAGATTGCGCTATGCAGTTTGCACTTACTTCATTCTGGTATAGTGAGGCTGTGCCGGGACACGACAAAGTAATGCAACACAAACGAGATTAGCGGAAATCATAACATCGAAATTAATGTCCAGGAAGTAGATGGTGCAAAGGAATTCTGCTATCTTCGAAGCAAAATAATGTACGGTGGATGACGCAAAAACTATTAAAAATAGGACCCACACAGACAAAGAGGGCTCTCCAGGCCAAAAGATACCAGAACGTATCACTGACCTTCATTTGAGGATGAAATTTTCTGAGAACGTACATATGGAGCACAGCATTGTACAGAGATGCCTCATGGAATGTGAGCAAACTGGGAGAGAAGTTAATCGAATCGTTTGAGAAGTGGTGCCATTGAAAGCTGAAAGAAGTTGAAAATTAGGTGAACACATAGTATAATTCCTGAGGAATGAAATTTGTGGAAAAAATTTACATGAAGAATGGTAGAATGGTCGGGATGGTAGGAGGAGCTTTAAGAGTTCAGGCAATAATTTCTAAGGCACTTTAGCATGCAGTAGAGGGTAAAAATTGGTTAGAAACAAATTTTAACTGTGGATGTTAGTTGTTAAAGTGCTAGACTGAGATGAGGAATATGACACAGTAGGGAAATCCTTGGTGAGCCAGCTCAAACCCAACAGAGGACTCATGAGCCAAAAACGAAACAATATTAAATGAGGTAAACTTGAAAGTGACAGGCCATATCTAATTGTATCCAATAAAGGTAATATCCAAAACAATAAGACAAATATGTTAATAGGACATACGCAATTGAAATAAGATAAATTTTGTGTATTCACAGTCCAAATATTTCCTAAAGATAAATTTGTGAAATACTCAATAGTAAAATCCTTCTTATTAAATCATATAATTATATGAATTTCTTACACCTTAATATAAGAACTGTAGGTACTTGTGAAGTAAGAGAGGAAGATGAAGAGGCTGGCAGTCCATTTCGCGGAATAAGAAGCGAAGTGCAATACTGCATAAGTAGAAGTTGAAGCTAGGAATAGGGATAGCATGACGGCTGAGGAGATAGGTAAATAAAAGCGTAGGTAAATGGTTAATAGAGTTGAAGCGAAATGACTAACAGTGGTTACAAAAGTTATGGGATAACGATATGCACTTATGGCGTTACTATCGTGTGCGCAAGGTATAGAAGGGGGTGCATTGGCGGAACTATCATTTGTACTCAGGTGATTCCGACGTGATTATAGCCGCAAGACGGGAACTACGACTTTGGAAGCGGAATGGTAGTTGGAATTAGATGCATGGGAATTCCATTTCGGAAATCGTTAATGAGTTCTACATTCCGAGATCCACAGTGTCAAGAGTGGTCCAACGATACCACATTTCAGGCATTACCTCTCACCGCGGACAACACAGTGGCCGACGGCCTTCACTTAACGACCGAGAGCACTGACGTTCGCGTAGTCAGTGCTAACACACAAACAACACTGCGTGAAATAACCCAGTTATCACTGCGGGACGCAAGACGAAAGTATACGTTAGAACAGGGTGGCGAAATTTAGAACTATGGCACCAAACAACCGACGAGTGCGTCTTTGCTGACAGCACGACATCGCCTGCTGCACCTCTTCTGGGCTCGAGACCAATCGGTTATAGTCCAGAAGACTGTAAAATCATTGCCTGCTCAGTTGAGTCCCAATTTCAGTTGGTAAGAGCTCATGTGGGCTTCGAGTGTGGCGCAGAAGACATGGACCCAAGTTGACAATAAGCACTGTGAAATATGATGGTGGCTCCACAATGTTGAAGGTTGTGTTTACATGGAATGAACCGGGTTAGCTGGTCCAACTGAACCGTTTTTTGACTGAAAAATGTTATTCGTGGATTTCATGTTCCCAAACAACGACGGAATTTTTATGGATGACAATGTGCCACAATTATTAGCTTTTGATTTGAAGAACATTCTGGATATTTAGAGCTTTGGCCACTATTATCACCAGACATGAATCCCACTGAACATTTATGGGGCGTAATCGAGACGTCAGTTCGTGCACAAAATCCTGCAACGACAACACGTTCACAATTATGGACGCCTATAGAGGCAGCTTGGCTCAGTATTTCTGCAGGGGACTTTCAACGACTTACTACGCCGTCAAAAAGGAGGTCCGACACGATATTAGAAGGTGTCCCATGACTTTTACCACCCCAGTGTATATGGGCTCAACAATGTGAGCCTGAGCGGAGTATAGTCTCAGAACTGCTATTAAGCGAGAGCTGGACGTTGTTACTGAAATAATCGATGCCAGCGTAATGTTGCGAGGCAGGTTAGGTTGTAGAAACAGCGAACTCACCGGTATTGCACAGTGCAATAAAGGACAAGACAGACTTCCACACTGACAGCAGCAATGATCTAAACTAGAATATGCCTGACCATGTCAGGTTAACTTACTGAACCAGGGAACTCGGTAATACTGTACAAACTAGCGCACCACGGAGCAAGACAAATTTCAACACTGACATTGGCAATGAACTTAACTTGAAACTGACTGACTCATTAATGGAACCAAAAGTACATAATATCGGAAGCAATCAGACAAATGCATTAATGCGACATTAGCAATTGAAATAAGACACAGCTTGTATATTACGATATGTGACTGGCAGTGACATATATGCACAAGCATATTTGAGTCTCCCAGACCAACCAGGACGACAGTGCAGCCCTGGCCAACGACGCCAAATGGACCTCTAAGTAGTAGTCACTGCTCTGAGGCCAGTAGGACAACGGCTCTATGCCAAAAGTCCCTTCCAGCCTTTATGACACAGTGCATTGGGCTGCATCAGGTCAACTCCAGCAGCACAGCTGGCTTCTGCCCAGGGAGTAGCACGTCGCATCCTGTGTATTATGAAAGCAGGCCATTGTCTCTGGTACGGTGAAAACACCAACCATCTGCTGCTATCGCAAGATGAGCATTTCAGCATCGTGTTCATCCACTGCCAGGTGTCGCCTGGGGTCTGTAGTGTATACAACATCATCGGGTACATGTTGCTGGCACGGTGACTGCATGGCCAGCTCATGTAACGAAGCTGCTGGTGCTTAGTGGTGTAGCCTCAGAAATGAAGGGCATCAAAGCAGCCAGCCCAGCAGACTGCAGCAACCTGCTGGGGACTGTCCTGATATATCAAGCAGCACATATGCATCAATAAAAGAACTTATTACGTTTACAGTTGCCTTCTCTGGAGCCTCCTGGGCCCACCCCTCGCCTTCGTCACCAGCTCACTCATCCTGGCTCACAGCCGTCCATAGCCGCCCCACCCAGCACCAGGGGCCTCTATTGTTTGGTGTCAGACTTTACAGCATCATCTTCAAGCAACACAATGTCTGGACGAGGAGCTACGCTTTCAACTCATTGGAACCATTTGGTAATGTTTGGAGGGTGTGAAGACATGGAGAGGTGCGACTGTCGTTACCACTTGAAGGTCACCTTGTTTAGGCCAGAAGACTCGACTAACTTACTTGAGGTTAAGGGTAATTATAGAGGGCACTATACGGCCCGTGTAGGGTGCATGTGAATAACTTACTGGGGCATATTTGCTATGATCTTTTGGAGCTGTAATTTATTTTTGTATTACTGCGTAAGATAGTCATAACATCAGAGGCAGAAACAAAAGGCGTGTCAGAGCCAGAAGCAGTATTCTTAGAAGAAGTAGACCAGATAACACTGGAAAATACCCAGCTGCATAGTTAAGGACGAAGAGTTAGCTTTCCTTTAGGTATCATAGGATGAAGTGGATCCAGTTGCTGCAGGAGGGATAATTTCCTTTTCTGGAAAATCGTCAAAGGCTGTGCGGTCATTCCTAGAGGACCTTATAAGGTCAGCGGAGATGGGTGGCTGAACTGATACTCACTTGTTTCAATTATCAAAACTACGACTATGTGAGAAGCAAAAATGTGCATACAGTGTGCGAAAGCATTAAAGAATGCAGCAAACTTTGAACAGGTGGACAAAGAGCTTTTTAAAAGATATAATAAACCAAGTATTGTGATATTTTTTGGGGAGCAGCTGAGCACAGTTCTGAAGAGACATGGGGAAACTGTTGAAGCTTTCACAGACAGGACAAGGAAATGTAACGAGGGCATGTATGAGTTAGGGCAGAGTGAAGTTTCGTTCGAAGAATGTGCTTTTCTGGTGGGACTGACATTGGACATGCCAAGGAGGACATGTTCAGGTGCACCAAAGGATCTGTATTCTCCTGTTAGGTTAGCGATGGAATTCGAAGGAACTGACATATAATCGGGGGTATTAGGCAGACATGGAGTACTGGCTGCAAACATTAAGTGTTACAGGTGTGGACAGAAAGGGCATTTACAGAGACAGTGTCGCCAGACACAAGGAAATAGACAAGATGGAGGATATCAGCAGCAGAATTTTAGTAATGGATGTAGGAGTGAATGAGGAGGTGGTAAACACTTCTTAAACGCAGTGGGGAAACCTAAGACTACATAAAGATGTTAATGTTATAATTAGATGCAACGAACATGTATGCAGAGTTTGAGGGTGCGATAATAGTTGTTGTAACAGATAAAGAGTACAAGTTCTTCAAGAGGTTGAAAAAATTAGCCAACCAGTTGCAAGCTTATTTAGCCCTTGATCTAGGTTTAGATATTTCTAAAAATACCTTCTTCATAAGAGTGATCGCTGTTACATCACATGGTGGCAAATTGCATTAGCTGAAGCTAAGCAGCTTTTGCCGTTTATAAAAACCAGCACCATCACATGCCATGGCTTAAAACAGCAGCCAGATTACATTCAGCATACATCGGAATAAATGCACACATGTATTCTCCCACTGGTAAAGGTTCTTGTCAACATAAAATTATAACAGAAGTTCAGAGGATAAAATATGTAAATAACCTAAGTATTCACCGTGCCAGAGACAATGGCCTGCTTTCATAATATACAGTCAGTCTCATGATAAATTTGACAGTCAAATCAAAGCTGCGTAACATTTCAACACAAACAATCATTGCTCTACCTTCAATAGTAATCATTTCTGTTTATGTTGCTAATAAATCCTAATTATTAATTTTTACATCAAAACAAATTATTTCGAATAAATCAACATCATCTACTACATTAATATTAACTTCTTCACACTTTATTTTAAATTGCTTACGAAGTACAATCCGATACTTCTCCAACCAGTCAAGGTGATATCATTTACTGAAGGCAATATCAGTTACGTTTGTGAAGGACAGAAAGCTTCCTGTCCGTTAGTCGGTACTAGATAAACAGTACCTGGGGGTTGCAAAGACCAGCATCTACTTCTCATTACATTCGACTACATTAACTCAAAAATTAAGCACTAATTAAATTTGGTAATAAACATTTACACAACGAATAGAATGCTTGGGATCATGTAGGACCATGGGGGTTGCAACCATTTCTCAATGGACTCATTTCTTCTATTAAGAATAATGTATTTCTCGGATAATCCTACTACTATGAGAGGGACCTCTCCGGAAGCGTAATTTCACTTTCATTTTACATACATGGCAATATTTAAGGAGTGGAGAGCGTGAATAGCTGAATCAACCAAGAGACGGTTCAGGCAGCTGAAACTTTATTTACAAAGAGTTACCTCTTCAAATTGAAAAGAATCAGTATTATCTTGAACAAACGTAAATTCACTAATGTACCTTGCACAAACAAGTATTTACGCAATTAATTAAGTGATCATCTGGGATTGTTGAATCTGATATACTGGAAGTTAATAATCAGTCAAACAAATGAAGAAGAAATTCTAAGTTCATCATACCTAACAAAACCCCATGATATCAGTACACATGAACCACTTAACGGTAATCGTACAAATGTGGATTTGTTATGGTCAGTGCAATTAGTACTATGCAATTAAAGAGTGAGCATACAGACAGACAAGGGGAAGCCACATCCAACTCAGAAAATAAAACGTTAATTCTAGTAAGTCACTTTGCCGAGATACATAATCATGTATATGAGGATTCTAAAATTTCGAACATGGCAATAATCAGCAACTGTAAAGCTATAGTCTTGGAGAGGGTGACAAATAATCAGCCTACGAGTTACGTGTCAGAGGTTTATGAGATATTTTGACCTAGGTTTCGATAATTACAAAATTACCTTCTTCAGAAGTAGATGTAACGCCTAGAAATTAAACATTTGTTACAAAAGGTTTAAGTAAAACAGAAATAACAAATGCGGATAAAGTACTAGGAGGCAAGAGTACACACTTACATGTTACATATTGTGTTGAAAAGGACAGTGTGATGGTATCTGCTGGCCATGACCTGCTATTTTATTGTTTCTGAGGTGACATTTTGCTTGATAAATGTCAAGAGGCTTTATTTTAAGGTGCCATTTTAACACAAGATATAACAAGTAATTGTGTTTCCATGGCTTCTAGTACTTTATCCGCATTTTTTGGTTCTGTTTTACTTGAACCTTTTGTAACCAATGTGTAATTTCTATGCCTTACATCTCCTTCTGAAGAAGATAATTGTATAATTATCGAAAACTAGATCAAGGGTTCTAATACATCAGTATCATGCAACTGATTGGCTGACTTTTTTTCATTCTTTCCGCGAACGTAGGGATTCCTTACACTCAGGGAGTTGGGCATTATCTAATACAAGGGATATCTAAGTGGGAAATCACAACTGGAATACAAGTGGTGAATAGTGCTTGAAACAATGAAGAAAGAACGCTAAAGTCAGTTAGCTGAAAGAATAGAAAAGGGGAATTTGGACTACAACGAAATAGTACAGTGAGTCATCTCTCATGATGTACAAAAAATTCTTTCACGATACATACCAATTAATTAACTCTTCACTCACAACTGGAGTTGAACACTCATATCGAAACATGAAATACTAAACTTAGTAACATCTAACATGCTGACCTCCCGTGGGCAGTAACTAACTAAGGACAAGCATACCTGCAATATTACACTACATACACGAATTTAATTTGATTTAAAACGTATACCTCCCTACAAACATTAATAATCATTAGCTCGACGTGAAAGCGTTGATTTACTCACAGCTAGACAGTGTAAGCTGACTTATATAAAATCGAGTTCCAGAGGAACATGCACACGCACACCAGATCGACCACAGCAAATGAGACTCCAAAAATTATTCTCGAAGCGTCTGTTGAAGATGGAGCGTCTTTTTCGGAAAGGAGAGGAATGGCGCCTTTCGGCTAGCCAATAGAGTGGGCACAATAAATTGGGAGGACTCTGTATTTGCAGCATGCTTTGTTAGGGGACGTCTATGGTAAAGAATAATTTTTGATGGTATTTCCATGACTTTACACTTTTTCATGTTTCCCCGTGCAATCCTCGTTATTCTCAAGTGACTCTACATTTACTGTTAATGGCTACTATGTACAAAGAGATGACTTGCCCAGTTCAAACACTACATGAATACTCGTTCCACACAACTGAATCTCTTTTCTTCTTCATTATGTTTCCTCCGCCCTTCATTCATATGAAATCAAGTCTGGCACTAGCACCTTCACAGCTTTGACAGCAAGTAAGCACTCAGCGAATGCTTCATCATCTCGATCAATGCGCAAGTTGAACACCTGAACTATCTTCTCCAGTACCCTTATTCAAAATAAACGAGCTCTGAAACCTGATAGAAATGTCAATAATGTTTTCACACTTAGAATAAAACATTACATCATCGGATGGCCTTAAATGAGGACGTCAACATGCCTTCCTTACCATGCAGTTACTAACATCTTTACAAAATTGCTTCTGATGGGGACAGGGTAATTATGTATGTTATCCATATCTGTCTCATGTCCCTTCCTTTCTCGGTTGGTCGATCGTAACGTCAACTAGGTTCTGACATCTCGGGTCTCCTTGATATTCTTCTAAATGATATTGATGCCTCATTCCATTCTGAAAAATACCAACATCATTACATCTGTAGCATCAGATCCGGCCAGGGTGGCCGAGCGGTTCTAGGCGCTACAGTCTGGAACCGTGCGACCGCTACGGTCGCAGGTTCGAATCCTGCCTCGGGCATGGATGTGTGTGATGTCCTTAGGTTAGTTGAGTGTAAGTAGACCTCAGAAGTTAAGTCCCATAGTGTTCAGAGCCATTTTTTGTAGCATCAGATATTTAATAAATAAAACACTATTATTACTTAGTCCCCTTATAGAAGTCCTTCTAATTGCCTCAGCTAAGCTTCCTCGTACGTGATCTGATGAACACTATTTCTCCAACGAACACCCAACTAACTCTCCTATATCTACATGGCGTTCCCAAGTCAACAAAGAAGTTCAGATACTTCCTCTTTACAATAAAAAAGAGACCAAACAGTACAAAACCGCATTCACGAACAAAAGAAACAGACAAACTACCTTCCGCATCATACCAAGGAAACAAACACGTTTAGTTATTACATACGCCTTAATTTAAGGAAGAAATTTCTGAGAATATACGTTTTGAGCACAGTATTGTAAGCTAGTGACACATGGACTGTGGGAAAACCGGAACACAAGAGAATCGAAGCATCTTAGATGTGGTGATACAGACGAATGTTGAAAATTGGGTGGACTGATAAGGAATGAGGGGGGTTCTGCGCAGATTCAAAGAGGGAACGAATATATGGAAAACACTGACAAGAAGAAGGGACAGGATGCTAGAACATCTGTTAAGACATCACGGAATGACTTCTATAGTATTAGAGGTAGCTGTAGAGGCTAAAAGCTGTAGAGGAAGACAGAGATTCGAATACATCCATCAAATAAATGAGGATGTAGTTTCTAAGTGCTACTCTGAGATGGAGAGGTTGGCACAGGAGAGGAACTCGTGGTGGGCCGCATCAAACCAGTCAGAAGGTCGCTAACTCACAAAAGTATTGATTGGTCACTCCCTCAACACATATAACAAGCCAAAAAGAAAACGTTTATAGTAAACATGCGAATGTTAAAGGAGCCACACTCACACAGAGACAGAACAGTAAGAGAACTGATAGCAGCCTATAAAACAGAAATCAAATTCAAATGTGCGTGAAATCTTATGGGACTTAACTGCTATGGTCATCAGTCCCTAAGCTTACACACTACTTAACCTAAATTATCCTAAGGACAAACACACACATCCGTGCCCGAGGGAGGACTCGAACCTCCGCCGGGGCCAGCCGCACAGTCCACCACTGCAGCGCCTTAGACCGCTCGGCTAATCCTGCGCGGCAAAACAGAAATGGGAAACGATGCTACCAATAGCTGGGACCAGGACTCAAACGTACAAATATGCACAGACTACACATACCCCTGAGGTGATCGTTGTGATACTAAAAATCCATCAACGAGTAGTCAATTCGGTGCAGGTGAGGGGAGGGGGGGAAGAGGTGGCAACATTTTTGTGATGAAGTCCGTGCCCCACGGTGTGTCTGGCATATAACTTACTCGCTCTGACCCAGAACACACCACGTCCCTGGTCAGGCGCCATGTTCTAGTGGCCACAGCCAGCGTTGGGTAGATAACATCCGCATAACTTTCACGCTTTCATCTATTTATGTTTGCAAGACCTCTCGCTCCTTATTCTTTATTTATCACGTCAAACATTTTGGAAATGGTAAGAAACGTGCTTCGTAACTCAGTAGCACTAAACATACCTGGAATTTGCGACTGAGCATGCCCTTTCAGGTCGTCGTACTCTCGTGAATCAAGCAAGTTACGAAAATAAATTACGAGCAAGTCTGGAGTATTACAGTCTCCGGCAGCTACAAATTCTGATTGCACCACAAGTATTTTGATCAGTACCACATACCTCACTTAATGTATAGAAGATTTGATTAGAGTATGTATCTCCCAACTCTGACTTACAGTGTCGGTGATCTTTAAGAAAATTTTGCACTCGCTTTACTCAGCTGCGTTTCTCACCACTTGCACGCTCTCATCTAGCTGCAGTCCCTCCCACAGTTTTTCATCAAGATTCGCTGTGGCACGCTTTCCGATCATGTGAAACCCATCTGGAATACATACGCTGGAGCCACATCTTTCTGCTTTCGCAAATCCGGATTTACAAGGGCGAGGTAAAAAGTAATACCTCCAAATTTTTGTGTGAAAACTCTTAAGGTTTTTTAATAAAACAAACATTGTTAATATTCTACATCTTTGTTCTTCATGTCCACATGTTTATTTCTCAACATAGTCACGTTTCTCCTAAAGAGTGACCAGTTTGTTGATACCTTCACTTTAGGATGTTTGATATTGTTGACGCAGCCACAGCCTCCCCTCTTCTTGCACCGCTTCATCTCTGTCAAAATGAAGTGCTCGAAGGTGTTCTTTAAGTTTTGGAAATAGGTGAATATCAGATGAGGGATGATTTATGTCAGCGAAACCAAGGCATCAGATTATAGGGGATGTCGTAGAACTCGTGTGTGGTATGGCGTTGTCATGCTGAATGAGAAGTTGTTCCATGTGTGGAGGAGCTCTTCGAATTCGAAACTCGATTTCAACACTCTGTTTCTCTTTTACAGATAAAATTACATTACACACCGCCATGCATCACGCTACAATTTGAAACCTTCTACCAGCAGAGCGTTTATTTTATTTAAACGCTCTAAGAGTTTTCAGATTAAAATTTCAGAGGCATCACTTTGAAAAGTGATGCCTCTGAAATTTTAATCTGAAAAGACTCTGCAGATTACGAGCACTTGCTGAAGCAAGTGCTCGTAATCTGCAGAGTCTCACTTGGTACAATCAGTCCTTTGCTACACTTATCACGTTCCTACTTCCTTTCTGCATTAAGTTCCTCGTGTCGTCTGCAGTCTCCTCTTTCACTCATCGAATACTTTATCAGTGTATGCTAATTGTGCTTCGAATTGCTGCAATGCCAGGTCTGAAAAGTGTTAAAATCACGAATATGCGTCGAAACCCTTGTTTGGAAAAACATTGGTCCACAGATTGAGAGGTGGCTGACCTTTTCTACCTGCCGTTCCTGACGAGTCATCGACAAATGCACACCGTCGTAAGCCTGCTCTGAATGTGACTTGGGGGACCACGCTTCCTGGCTAATGGCTGCATCACTCTCTCTGTCGTGGGCCAACTGGTCACCACTCTCCATTGTACTTCCTGACGTAAGAATTTCACCTTGTCTCAACATCTCCACCTTGCCAACAAACATGTCCTGGCCTGCCATAACTTCTCTTAACTAAGCTCTTTGTTCTCCACTGAGTTGTTACATTCATCCCTCTGAAGATATTGCACTACCTGTTCGATCAATTACTGCACAATCACTACCTACCCTTAACGTCTTTTCCTCACTCCGCATTCACACACAAAATTTGACACACAGTCTACAAAATTACCACCAAAAGAGACACAAATTCACACACGTAAAAAACAACAAAACCAATGATATATTTCAATGCTTTAGGTCATTACACTAACTGTTTTGCGTAACACCTCTGGCAGAGAAAAATTTGCACAGTACACATCATACAGCTTACTGCCTGATCGTGCAAAGACTACAGTGACTATGAATCATGGCATCGGTCACAACACGATAGAGATCCGTTACTTTTAGAATCCAATATCATTTATGTAAGTTCGGAGGCTTCCGCAGTCGGTTTAATTTTGAATAAAATAATTTTGGGTATGGGGACGAGTCATTATAAAGTACGGTTACTACTTTAGTAGGTTATAATGACGTGTCCAGTACCCAAAATTATTTTATTCAAAATGACGTATAATTGTGAAGGAGGATAAGCTTCCTATTTGCTATTAATTTCTCAGACATAACATGAGCGCTGAAAAGGCTGACATATACTCTTAGTAAGACTGGACTAACGTGTTTCGTCATTCAAATGGATTTTTGTCTGCTTACCGATATTATTCAGGTAATTGCGGTAAAATGCTGTACTTCCGCTATTCTTATACAAACAGTATTGTGGCTCACCATATGTGCAATGTCGCACTGAACCAACATTAAATGAAAGCTCTTGTTCATATGGCTTTGAAAATAATAAGAGCGCTTATGATCCTGTACGAGCGTATGATATCAACGCTTTCTTTATGGACTTACTCCTCATACTATGGGACGATATATAACTCGAATAATACTACTATCAGAGAGGGTCTTGGAGAATGTAATTTCTTTCATATTTTTTTACCACATACCGCTAGTTTTGTGGGAGTGGAGAAAATGATTGGGTGAATCAAATAGGAGTCAGTTCCCGTAACTGAATATTTACTGAATAGAACTCCCTCTCCATATCAAAAAGAATCGTTATATCATGACAAACAAATGTTCACTGAAGTTCCTTACGCAATGAAGTATTTATTTATCTAATTAATTATATGATCAGCTATAATTGTGGAATTTGATGCATTATAAGTTAATAAAACGAAAAGGGTTGATTCGTCACGAATAATCCACCAAACAAGGGAATGAGAAGTTCATCACATCTAAGAAGATCCGATTATTTCATTAAAGTAGGAACCAGGTAGCGTTAATCATGGAGATAGGAATTTTTTTGTGCTCAATGTATTTAGAAACATGCAATTATGCAATTAAAGAGGGAGCCTACAGATATAAAAGGGAAAGTCAGAGCCACTTTACTAAATAAAACATATTCATTTCAGTAAAACAGTTTTCTGAGAATCGTAATTATGCATACACCAATTTTTTACACTCAGGGAATTTGTGCGTTAGCTAATAGAAAGGAACTTTAATTGTAAAATTCCAGTACCAACACACAAGGTGAACTATCCTACCTCAGTGCTTCCCAACCTTTCTGCGGCCTTTACCTCTGTGTGCAGTCATATTTACTGAAACGCAAACGAAACTGGTATAGGCATGCGTATTCAAATACAGAGATATGTGAACAGGCACATTATGGCGCTGCGGTCATCAATGCTTACATAAGACAACAACTATATGGCGCAGTTGTTAGATCCGTTACTACTTCTACAGTGGCTGTTTATCAAGATGTGAGTTTGAAAGTGGTGTTATAGACGGCGCACGAGTGACGGAACACAGCATCTCCGAGGCAGCGATGAAGTAAGGATTTTCCCGTACGACCATTTCACGGGTGTACCGTGAATATCAGGAATCCGTTAAAATATCAAATCTCCGACATCGCTGCGAACGGATAAAGATCCTCAAGAATGGGACCAACGGCGACTGAACAGGGTCGTTCAACTTGACACAATTACAGCCCTTCGCAAATTGCTACAGATTTCAATGCTGGGACATCAACGAGAGTCAGCGTGCACACCATTCTACGAAACATCATCGACATGGGCTTTCGGAGTCGAAGGCCCACTCGTGTACCATTGATGACTGCACGACACAAAGCCTTACGTCTCGCCTGGGCCCATCAAGAGCGACATTGGTCTTTTGATGACTGGAAAAATGTTATCTGGTCGGACGAGTCTCGTTTCAAATTGTATCGAGCGAAATGGAAGTGTACGGTTTTGGAGCCAACCTAATGAATCCATGGACGCTGCATTTCAGCAGGGGACTGTTCAGACTGGTGAAGACTCTGTAATGGTATGGGACGTATGCAATTGGAATGTTATGGGACCCCTGATAATTTCGATATGACCCTGACTGGTGTCACGTACGTAATGAAACTTCCCCTTTTTAACATTATACATGACTGTGCTTAAACTGACACACAATATTTTGTTAACGCAACGCAATCTGACTTTCAAAATTCCCTACAAAAGAATGGCCCTGACTAACATTAAACTATACCTTTCACAAATCACTTACCTCACAAAAATCTTCGCTGCTCAAGCTACTGCAATACAGCGAGCGCCACTACTGCCAGCTAAATAAAAGATTCAAACTATGGAAGGCACTAACTACTGATAGGGATAGTTAGCAAATGAAAGATATTAATAGAGAACAAACAATGTATTTACCTTGATATCATCACATACAAATATAGCAGTTCATGACAAATTTCAAAACTCTGCCATCTCTCTCCCCACATCCACCACTGCTGGCGGCTCACCTCCAACTGCGCAACGCTACGCGCTGTTCACAGCCAGCTGCCTAACACTACAATGGCGAGAATTACAATAATGCAAAGCAGCCACAGACTGCACACAGCACAGCCAGTGATTTTCATACAGAGGTGGCGTTACCAATAAAAAACCTAAACAGCCTACTTACATAGAGAAAACATAAACAGCCTACTTACATAGCAAATGAAAGATATTAATAGAGAACAAGCAATGTATTTACCTTGATATCATCACAAGTCATAATATATATATCAGTTCATGACAAATTACGAAACTCCGCCATCTCTCTCCCCACATCCACCACTGCTGGCGGCTCACCTCCAACTGCGCAACGCTACGCGCTGTTCACAGCCAGCTGCCTAACACTACAATGGCGAGAATTACAACAATGCAAAGCAGCCACAGACTGCACACAGCACAGCCAGTGATTTTCATACAGAGGTGGCGTTACCAATAAAAAACCTAAACAGCCTACTTACATAGAGAAAACATAAACAGCCTACTTACATAGCCCCCATGCTCCCCACAAAAAAATTTTACAAATTGGGTTGGGCAGTGGCCAATACAGATTTGAAAAAATTTTTCATAATTACAATAACAAAGAAATCAAATGCACTAACTTATTGATACAACGTTGGTCAAAAGCTAAAATTTTGTCACAGTCCATAAAGACAGTCCTGATCATTCATTACGGTAAAATATAGTGTTTTTCTCAAAGTCTGAGCAGTAGAAGAAAATGCACACGGAAGTAGTGGATTTCCATGCAGTCTTGAAGAAGTAGTGTTGTCCTTCCAACGGAAAGACAGTGCTGACTCTTGACATGCATACAGGTAATGGGCCACAACAGAGCAAACCCACAGCAGAGTCATTCGAAGTTTGGAAGAATATTGGTAGGTAGGTCATCACAGAGCAGACCCACTGTAGTCCTGGTAGAGATTACGGTATTGGTGGGCCACCAGAGGTGCAGACCCACTGTAGTCCTTGTAGAGATAATGGTAATGGTGAGTCAGCAAAGGTGTAGACCTACTGTAGTCCTTGTAGAGATGGCCAGCAGCCATCTGTTGCGATTGTGCAGGTGCACATTCACCATCGAAGAGTCTTGCGGAGAATATAGCAAGTCCATAAACCACCACTTGTGCACTCACAAAGTTTTTGGAATTGTCCTTAGAACCAGCAATGCTGTTATCCAGTCCCTTGCTGAATTATTAACACACGTGCAAACACTAACAGTCCCTACTTCTCACATATTGTCCATATACTATGACCAACAGAAATGTGTGCAGTGAAAGGAATGCTTACAAGTTACTTAATTTGATGAACTGGTGTCAATTACAATATTATAACATGAGAATACAATTACAAAGGTACAAAATACATCATTAAAGAACATAACAATACAGATAACATTAGTAGTACAGGCTTTACAAAAGAATCGAAATAACATATACATCAGTGTTACAGGAATTATGACATGAGTACATACATAAAAGATCACAATAACTTTCGAAACATCAACTTCACACATGAGCATTTAAACAGAATGAATAATGTCTAATATCTTTACAAAGTAAATAACATATTATTAATGCCAATTATATTCGAGGATAACAGTATTCCTCATCATAGTGAATGTAGCTTAATATTAGAAGAGAAAAAAGTTCTATGAAACAGTACACAGAGACAGGAAAAAAACAACTACACAAGGGTACACACACACATAGTGGGATAACACCAATAGGAAAGGACAGGGTTCGTTTTCAGTGTAACATGTGGTACTGCAGTCCAACCTAAAACTTCATATATCTTTCCTCTTATTTCATCCTTTGTTTCCACCAAAAAAATTCTATCTAAGGATGCTTTCTGTATTTATATGTTCACACATTTCTTACCTCAACATTTATTTCCAAGAAAATCCTACCTAAACCTGTTTTCTCAATGCATTTCTTCCAATTCATCGCAACTCATTCTCTTAGAGGCTACCCCCTCTTAAGCTAACTTAAATCTACTGAGCTCAGATGCTAAACTAAGGGACGAGGCAATGCAGCATCACATAACAAATCAACACAAACAGCAATGCAAAAAATGCAAATTGGCAAAGCTAGCAGCATAAATGAGCAAAAGTCAAATTCAATAACACTATGCCTGGCAAACAGCAGCAACTTATACCTAAACATGACATAGCGCAAGCAGAAAAAATATTACACTAAAATGGCCATGTCTAATACCTATGTCACATCTTAACATTAGAGTGATGCATCACAATTTATTCTACAAAAGAAATTACCAAGTACTTGAAAAGAAAATTACGTGTTACTGTTACTAGTTCCTTCTTATTGTTCTTTCCTTTCCAAGTGCTCCTTTTTTTTAAAGAATGTGGATCATAAAATAATTATTTAATAGATCTGTTGACAGAAAGTGTTCACATTAGCAAATGCATTTCATTTTATAAAAGCAATGCTGCAACACAGCTGGAAACCAGATATCAAATGAAATAAGCAATTACGCAAACCAAAGCACAAAAATATCATTCAATAGTCATGTGACATTTCATAAGTTAGTAGAAATTCTCTCAACTCTCGTAGAAAGACGCTTGTCGTAATCAGGTGTGCAGATGTAAAAATATTTCTTGTCATTTTATTAGGCATTTCAGTAAATATCATAAATTACGAGCTCCACAGTATGCTTTCAACAAGGAAATGTCAGTAGCGCGGACAATGGCCTTCCCTTTCTTTTTTCTCCACCCCTGTCTCTGAAAGGCACTAATGGCTTGTTCTCCACGTGTTTGTCGCGCAGCTGGGTGCCCACGACGCATTATGTGCAGGTGGTCACTTAACTTTCGTACGGAAATATTTACGACAGCAGTTTCTGCTACCGTGGCAGTCTCATATAAAAATATTTCACAGGTCAAGAATTAGCGTTGCAAATCTGTAGAAACAAAATCCTATAAATATAAGTGTCCAAAAAAAATATTGGTCAGCATTGTGATACAGTCACACATTTCATAACTCTTAAAGTACGTTTCTTGGTTTCCAACATCCTTTTCATAAATCAGAGTCCCTAAACACTACTCATTATTCCTTACCTCATTATACATATACATATTCGTCGACACTTCTTCAATATTTCATCGTGAGAAATACGTAGCATAATAAACATTCCTCAACAACATAATACACATCGTCGTCGTAATAATAACATCATAACACTTCAGTCAAATCTCAAAATCGTCGTAGCTTCCTCGAATAATTTCTAAGCCTAAAAAAATTCTCTGCTCATGTCAAAAGTGTCAGCTGCCTCAAACATACTTTAAAAATCATGATCTCATACCAAATACATCATTCAAAGCTCTCATAGTATCACAATGATTCCGAAAAAATATGAACAGTTTACAAAGTACAGACAAAATACAGTTTCATAAGTGTGAAGTTACCCAACTGTGTAATTACGTAAACATCTGTCACTGATGTAGTAAAAAAAAATGTTTATCTCTCAGGTAAATGATCAGATAGCTGTGTAATTCTGTGTTTTAGAGAAATATGGTACCGATGTGTAAAGTTGTATAAGCAAAATACCATATTAGCTAGGGTTCCTTGTGGTTGCCACACACATGGTACACAAAGTAGGCGTGTACCCCCCTGAGGATTAATGTAATTATACCCTCAGGTGTTACAGATTACACCAATGGAATGAAATATATCACGGAAAACTTTCTTTGTAATTCAAAAATCTTTAAAAATAAATGTTTTAAGTATAAAATTGATCATTGAAATGCGTGTCCTGTAGCGCTAAATGTGCATCTTGTTGTAAGATAATCTCTGTGGAAGTGTCGTAGTTATTTTCCTCCGAAAGCTAAGTTCTGCAGAAGCCAATGTACTTACCTCATGATAAACAAAAGTGAAATGCTTTGCGTATAGATATCGTAGTTATTATGCTTATTGGCGTGATGAAGAAAGTACTGTACAGTAACGTATTGTTGTGCCACGAAAAAGCTGTCTCATTGTTGCTATACCACAAAAGTTACTACTAAAACATGTTTTTCTTTCCAGAAGAATTCAGAAAACTGTGCAGATATAAAACAGATACACCGCAAAAGCAACATTGTAAATTGTCACTCATTAGTAGCGTCGTGATAAAAATCGTGTAGCTGTCACATAAACTAACCTCTGTGTCATCTGGTATCTCTCAGAAAGCACTTTAAATACAGAATGTATTTTCAGGTAACCAAAATGTTGCATTAAAATCTCATTAGCAGTACTGGTAAATGTTCTAAGTATGTGAGCCTTATAGTCGTTACGTAATCGTACAACTAACAAGCAAGAATGTACAAACACAATAACACTGTGACGTCTGTTCACTATAACAATGCATTCGTCATTTCTGTTTAAATAAGTTCTCTTGGTTCTTGATTGGATATTTAACTTCAAACATTGTTGTATGTTAACAGATTCTAAGTCTGACAAAGCATACTAGAAATGTGAAGTAAAAAGTTTTATGGCAAAGACAAAGTTAAAAAGCAGATTATCTTTCAATAAACGGTTTTACATGTGAAATGTGGTGTAAACCTTTACTCTTCCTAGTACTCAGAGTTCGAACTTGAATGCAATTGTCAGGCGGTATACGTCGGTAAAGAATATTGGAGTTTTTCTCAAGGTTAGCGTCTATGTTATTTTTCTCTGAGCCACCTGGCGCACGCGGCTGCCTGCTGTGCGAGTCATTGTCTGTCTCTTTGTTGCCGCGCGTCGTTACTGGGATTAGGAGGCCTAACTTCCACAAATTCGCCCTGCCGAGAGGGCCCAGCTCTGTTTAAAGCTCGCCAGTTCTGATGGAATTCAGGTCTGTCGTTTTGTCGGTAGTTTACACAGTTTCTTTCGTGTTGGTCACGTGGTGGAGAATTTCTCCCTGAATCGTAACTCTGCGCCGAACTGTTGCGCCTGAAGTTATTCTGCCTCCCTTGATAATACTTGTCTTGGTTCCCATATTGTCTGTTTCTCTGATTGTCTCTGTGATAGTCATTACTATGGAAATGCGATCTTTCTCTGTAACTATTATTACTCTGCCAACGGTTGTCGTACGGGTGGTGTCTATTTTGGTCACGATTTGCGTTGTAAGAATAGCCTTGTCGCGTCCAGTTATTATTTCTTTCATCGCGGAATTGCGACGGATATGACCTGTAATTGTTATGTTCCTGTTTCCGCTTTCCGCGATTGTCAGTGTCAGTTTCTAATTCTTGTAAGAGTCCCTGAAATGCTTCAATGTCGTCTTTGCAACGTCCTGCCAAAATAATATGTCGTAAATGTTCAGGTAATTTGATTAAGCAAATGCGGATGAGTTCTGAGGGGCTGTATGGGTTTGTCAGGTACTGATTCTTGTGCAGCATGTCTTCAAAATATTTCATAAGACTGGAAAATTCAGATTGTTCGAAACGTTTCATCATTATGATGCTATGTTTTACACGGTCTTGTGTGGCTTGAGAGCAATATGCTAAGAAGAAGGCATGGTAAAACTCTCCTTCACTGTGGCAATCGTGAATTACCGATCGCATTCTTACAGCTGGTTCATTCTCCAAGTAGCCACACATAAATTCTAATCTGTGTTCTAACGACCAGTTGGGAGGAAAACAATGCGAGAATTGATGGAGCCATGCTTGTGGATGAATGTCGTTGCCAGAATTCTTAAATGTTTTGAATTTACGTGTAGTAATGAACAGCTTATAGTCAAAATCATCATGTCGGCAAGTCGCATGTCGGTCATTGTTAGGTCGTGTCGGCCGTTCCATCTCAAAATTCGGTGCACATTGCCAATTTCTTTCATAATTTCCGAAATGCCCTGTGTTATTATTTTGCGGCTTTTCCGTGTTTTTTAAGTCCCTCTTCCCGTGTTGGTGCGCGAGTGTCCTCTGAAATACGTAATTCTTGTATTACCTGTGTCAGCTGATCTTGTACTTCCCGGATTTCTCTTTGGTGTTGTGTATTAATTTGATTCTGATTTTGTTTGAATTTTCTTATTTGTTCATACTCTTCTGTGTCAGTGAAGGCTACGGGTCTTGTGTCATTCAGATCATCATCTACCTTTGTAGATAAGTTAGTGACCTGATCCGACAGTTCGGCTACTTTCTCCGATAGTGAACACATTTCCTCAGTGTGTTTTTCTGAACCAAGTTTCAGAGTGTCCATTTGTGCTGAAATCGAATCTACTGTATCCTTTAAGTTTTCCTGAGTTTTTGCAAGTTGCATAACCGAATCGGTAGATGCAACTGAGTCAATTTTAGCCCACAAGGTCTCATGATTTTCATGAACAATGGTTTGCAGTTCTTTTATGGCTGCTTCGTGATTCTGTAATACATTTTCATGACGCGAAAAAATAGGTTCGAAATGCTCACAAATTTGTGTTTTTACGTCATTACAGACTTTTTGACATTTCGATTCAATGTGATGTAACTCAGTAGTTAAATCTTCACGCGTTCGTTCAAGAGTTTGTTCCAATGAGTCTAACTTTTGAAGCTGTTGCTGTGTTTGTCTCTGATTTTGTTCCATTGTGTCTAACTTTTTGAGATTTTGTTCCACTGTGTCTAACTGTTGCTGTGTTTGTCTCTGATTTTGTTCCATTTGTTGCATTAATTGCAATAATAATGTATTAGTGTCTGGAATCTGTTTCTCTACGCTTTTCGGCAGTGCATTTGCACCGGCAACATTCACATTTTGACAAGCAGAAAATGTGTCTTGACTTATTTGAGAAAACGGTGATGACCCAAAACCTGAATCTACATTATTTGCGATATTGTGTTCTGTCATTCCCGATTCCTGAGGCGAGCTGTTGCCGACCAATCGATCGATAACGCTTCCCTGTTCACTACCTGTTTCACTGTCTACACCATTGTTTGCCGCCCGCTCCATTTCCCTATGCGCAATTACCAAATTACTACTTTGAACATTAGTTAATTCATTACTCTGCGGCGCTAACACACTGCCTTCGTCTTCACTGTCATTTCTCAGTTTACTTTGGAGCCTAGTATTACGTTTTTCACACGCCATAATTGTCACAATATTTCACACGATAACACAGAAAAGCACAATTTGAAGAGCAAAATAAAATAACATAGCAATGGAAATAATGTCTACTTAATTGCCAGCGCAGCTGCGAAATACTTGGTGCAAATCTACATGCATGCCACAACTGTTTTACTGTACAACAATGAAAGGAATGTCTACTTAATTGCCAGCGCAGCTGCGAAATACTTGGTGCAAATCTACATGCATACCACAACTGTTTTACTGTACAACAATGAAAGGCTACAACTACAAAGGAGATTCTCCCTACAATTACGCGCTAGCAATAAACAAAATCTACACTAATTACACAAACTACAAGAAAAATCAGAAGATTCCAGTGAGGTATCCTAGGCTAAGGGTCGACATATGAAACTTCCCCTTTTTAACATTATACATGACTGTGCTTAAACTGACACACAATATTTTGTTAACGCAACGCAATCTGACTTTCAAAATTCCCTACAAAAGAATGGCCCTGACTAACATTAAACTATACCTTTCACAAATCACTTACCTCACAAAAATCTTCGCTGCTCAAGCTACTGCAATACAGCGAGCGCCACTACTGCCAGCTAAATAAAAGATTCAAACTATGGAAGGCACTAACTACTGATAGGGATAGTTAGCAAATGAAAGATATTAATAGAGAACAAACAATGTATTTACCTTGATATCATCATATATAAATATAGCAGTTCATGACAAATTTCAAAACTCTGCCATCTCTCTCCCCACATCCACCACTGCTGGCGGCTCACCTCCAACTGCGCAACGCTACGCGCTGTTCACAGCCAGCTGCCTAACACTACAATGGCGAGAATTACAACAATGCAAAGCAGCCACAGACTGCACACAGCACAGCCAGTGATTTTCATACAGAGGTGGCGTTACCAATAAAAAACCTAAACAGCCTACTTACATAGAGAAAACATAAACAGCCTACTTACATAGCAAATGAAAGATATTAATAGAGAACAAGCAATGTATTTACCTTGATATCATCACAAGTCATAATATATATATCAGTTCATGACAAATTACGAAACTCCGCCATCTCTCTCCCCACATCCACCACTGCTGGCGGCTCACCTCCAACTGCGCAACGCTACGCGCTGTTCACAGCCAGCTGCCTAACACTACAATGGCGAGAATTACAACAATGCAAAGCAGCCACAGACTGCACACAGCACAGCCAGTGATTTTCATACAGAGGTGGCGTTACCAATAAAAAACCTAAACAGCCTACTTACATAGAGAAAACATAAACAGCCTACTTACAGTAAGTATCCTATCTGATCACTTTCATCCATTCCCATCCATTGGGCATTCCGATGGGAAATTGCAGCAGGACAATGCGACACACCACACGTCCAGAATTGCTATTGAGTGGCTCCAGGAACCCTCTTCTGATTTTAGAACACTTCTGCTGGCCCCAAACTCCCCAGACAAGAACACTATTGAGCATATCTGGGATGCCTGGCCACGTGCTGCTCGGAAGAGATCACCAACCCCTCGTACTCTTACGGCTTTATGGACAGCCCTGTAGGATTCATGCAATTAGTTCCCTCTAGCACTATTTCTGACATTAGTCGAGTTCATGCCACGTCGTGTTGCGGCACTTCTGCGTGCTCGCATGGCTTCCAACATTAGAAACATTAGTGCATAATTAACTTTTAGAATGAAAAAGAATTTTGTTTGAACAGTTTTATATTTAGAGTGATGAAAGACAGCATCTGTAGATTTTTATTATATAATTAACTAATGTTTTTGCTTATTTCTAAAACTATTTCTTTTTAGAATGATGAAACACTTAGCAGTGTACCGAGCGTACTACCTATAACATCTCTTCAGAAAAGAAAGCTAAGAATCCACATTGAGGATAGCCACTTGTTACAAAACTGATTCCTCTGCACCACTCCTCTCTCTAGAGGCTCTCGCTTCACCAACATTCAACACCCAAGTTAAATACAACTGAATCAAAATACTTGCTTTTACTGTTTGTAAATTGCTTCATTACTGCACACCTTACTTCTGAAATGACATAAATTGGAAGAACTCAGGCTGCCAAAGCTTTATTTCTGACAACAACTACTACTACTACCACTGCTAATGGTAATAATAATAACACTGTGAAAGCCCTGCAGTAATCTAGTGATACTTACATAGTTGCTGTTGTGTCATGCCGTCAGTTAAATTTATTATCTGTTGCCAAGTGAATAATGAAGCAATTTTTGGTCCACTGGAGAACTACTTAAAACTCGGAGAGAGCATTTTGATGAGATATCAAAGCATATGTGGTATACATGTATCAATTCTCGTCTCACAGATGCATGCCAAAAGTAAAATGTTTCTGTGTGTGGTAAGTGGCTGTGTGAGGAAGAAAATTTTTATACATCCGTTTCATAAGTTTCAGCCGTGTTTTGTTACATTTCAATGCTACTATTTGAAAAAGGAGAAATGGTAAGGACTAGTCAGTTGAAAGATAACTATGGGGGGACTATTTAATTGATTGAGAGTGTTGTCAAAATTTAGTGTACTAGCAACATTTATTTTTTCAAACCAGACATAAATTATGCTAAATGTGTTATAGATTGAATTCCCGAAAGAACTAACAGGTTATGTACTACTCAACCGTGTGTATCCTGGTTGGTAAGGGCAGTTTAACTAGGTGATCAGTAAGCCAAGTACTCTGGCCGTAAAAATATGGATAACGCAAGCTGAATCGATCTGACACTGAGAAGACTGATTGATCAAATCTACTGAAGTTTCTCTTCGTAGGTGCAGCTGAGGGCAAGTGGCGATTGAGATCTGTATGCCCTGACAATGCCGGAGCGGCAGTACGCTACACTGTTTACTTCGTGTGGTGTGACTTGCAGCTGGCGAGATGTGTGCGGTGGAGGTGAGACGTGGAGGCGGCATCTGTGAATCGATCGCGGCCACGAAAGAAATGCAAATATCTCACGTTCTAGTGATCATGCAAACGGATCACAATTTACTCTCTACCAGATCCCTGAAAACACGGTAGATTTCAGTGTGTGACACACCCAAACATCAACACTGGTAAGCGAAAATCGAATAACGGTGCCCTCGGAAAACGAGTAGTCCGAGATGTTGTAAGTCACACTGACGGTACAGTAAGAACTTCACCACAGGCTCCCCAGTCCAAACTAGCTGCAAGTGAAATCAGTCTCAGAACAGGTTCCAGGTACCAACCACACGTCCAGAAGTGGTTACCAGACCCAAGTCCCACACCAGAGTGCTTCTCACCTCTCCAGAGAAAAAAGTTCTGTTTTCCCGCAAAGTGCATAACGACATCGCCTTCACCCGGTCTTCAGCCAATCACATATCAACAGAGCCTCTCCTCCCCCCCCCCCCCCTCACACACACACCCACACACGAAAGCACAATCTCAAGACGAACCAGGCCAAGAGTTAAGAAACCTGCGCCTCTGAAAACAAAAGAAGCCGCCTAGTACTAGCTTTTTCAAGTTTTTCCAGAGGGAGAAGATGAGTTTTTCCAAAATTATGTCTCTTCCCACAGCAACAATCGAACAGATACAATCTCAAAGATCTTTATTTAAATCGCCTGTGCCTTGAAGCTTGTTAGTCCTAGCTATGAGGTTTAGTAAAGATTCTCTCTCTAAACGTTTCTCAGATGCAGGACTTTTCTTATACAACCGGGGCGGCCGAGGGAAGTGGTTCACTGGCCTGTTTGCACTATCAGCGAACATGAAACCATGTGAATTTTTATTATTATTTATTTTTATTTTTTATTATTATTACTTGAAAATTATTATTTGGAAAATTATTATTTGAGAATGATTATTATTTATTATTTTTATTATTTATTATTTACGACTCCACATTCCTTTAGACTGTCACCCCAGCCCAGGCATCTGCTGGCGCTGTGGCAGGTATCATAGCATTGTTCTGCTGGAGACCTGTCTCAATGAGGGGCAGCCCTGTCTGCCCTTTATTGGTGTGGGGCTGTCCAGCAAGATTTACTAAGGGATTAGCTTGCTGCCAATTGGTTCCAACTCCCAACAAGCCTTTAAGACCTAAGAATCATAAAAGTACCTCATGCTTTTAGTGCTCTACGACGCTCCATTAACGTCGTCTCAGGCCCTTAGCTTTCTGAAGTTTCACTCAAGGCGCATCGGTTGTAACAGAATCTTTAACAATTTTCTGTATGCGAAAAATCGATGAGAGAGTAACTTGTCCTCTCTCACTGCCCCTACCTGCAGTGTGACACAAACCTGAGGAAATCATTGAAAATATAGGGGACTCTCAGCCTAACCAACATATAAGTGAAAAAGGTAACTTTGCCACTCAGGATGGCCCATGGCTAAAACACATCCTAGCTTGGCCTCATTCTTTCCGGGGTCATTCACTTACCTGAAGCTGCAAGCCAGTAAGAGTACATGTAAACATTGCTGTGAGTAGTATGAATTACATTAGACCCAGGGGTCATTTCTACATCAGAGACTTCTGTTAAACATTTGATATGTGGTTAAAAGGCCTTGCAGCAAAGAAATGTACCCATTCTCACCATATCCTGAGGTCAGATATTTCTAATGTCCCTAATCATCCACAATGTCCTCCAGTATGAACTGCTCTGTCACTCATATGCGAAAAATAGGTGAGAGTAACTTGTGCTCTCTCAAAGTTAGTACTCAGTGTTACAGTCTTACGAAACAGAGATAATAATAATGGCCTATAAAAATAATTAAATCTCATAATTGTAACAGAATCGAATTTTTCTTTTATCCCTTAGAAAATTTCACCTTAGCCCTCAGGGGGTAATTACCTGCAGGTTTGGAATCACTGTGCTGCATAAAGTAAAGGTGCAAACTACCACTTGTATAATAAGGAAACAAGTAACAAAAGAACCAAACGAGAGAAGAAGGCTGAAGGCGATTAGATGAAACAATTCTCAAAATGAAATTTGGACTACAAAAAAACAGCATGGTAGGACACCGCTTAAGATGCACCACTAAGTTTGCTACATCAGAACAAATTCGTTCACGTAGCATACAACAACAAATTTATACTCTACGCAGTCACTGCTGTCAAACAATCATGCTGAACATAATATATAAATGAAATACTGAACACCGTAATATGTAACATGCTAAGGCCACGAGATCAGTAACGGACTAATGACAAACATACCATTTTGTACACAAAATGAATTAGATTGGATAAATGAGCCTCACTAAACAGGTTAATAATTATTAGTTCAACACGAAAGCGTTGATTTACTCACATCGACTGACATCATATCCTACACAAAGCAATCTGACTTAGACTAACCCATGTTTCAGTGGAACACACATACTCACACGAGGGCGACTGCAGCAAGGGAGACTCCAAAAAATCCAGCGTCCAGGTGACCACTGAAGACTTAGCTTCGTTTTTCGCTAACAGGGGGCTGGTGTCATTCGACTAGCCCATATAATGGACACGAATAGTTAGGAAGTATCCACATTTGCAGCAAGGTGTCTTAGAGGTTATCTATGGAAAAGGAATATTTAGGATGGTAATACTACACTCTGAACCAAGGAAACTTCTCTGAACTACTTCCCAACATTTTAAAAAAACCCACGCACGCATCCATATCATGCAGACCAACATACATGGCGTTGTAATGGAGAAGGAAAGTGGTTGCTGATCTCAAAATGACATAAAAAAGACTGGCCTATTCTATTCTTTTCCCACGTCCCTGTACAGCCTCAATGCAACAAAGGCTTATGACATCAATATAAGCAATGAAATTTTCAGTTATGAAAGGGGTGATGTACACTTTACATCCAAACCTATTCACTACACACAATAGTTAATGAATGGCTTCTGCTGTCAGTACTAAAATTTAATTTGCTGCTGAGAAGTCAGATGCTTTCTTTTCACTTTCCTTAGTCATTAACTTAACTTTCTAGGCAAGGAAAAGAGATATCTACTTATCAGTATTATCTACATCACTAATAACGCTATGAATTTGTGCATAACCATTACATGAAGTTAATTAATCATTATCAATACTAACTACAACAGAGTACAACAGCATTTTCATGATTATCTAGAGAAGCAGTTCCAGCTCTGTCAAACCAATATCTATATTTTTATTTCACCACAAACATTTTCGGAAGTATTTGTATTTTTTTTAAAAATTTAGAGTTAGAACAGCTGCCTGGAGCAGGTAAATGATCTCGTATCAGTGTGGTTTCTGTTGACTCCATCAGTAGGTGTGACTACTGTATGCATTGCATTCTCCTCTACAGCAAATGTAAGGAAAAACTGTCTGGGCTAATAGCAAATAGCTTAAGGGGGGGGGGGGGGACGACGACCAATTGCAAGTGGTAAAATGGCAGTCATTACAAGTAACAGAACAGCAGTTGTTTTAGGATAGGGAGAGCAGATACAAAAGATGTTCACAGACAGGGTGAAAATGACATTCACATTGATAAAACAGACAGCCAAAATGCAAATTTTAATGCAAACAATTCGTGCATACAGCCACTGATTGAAACTGGAGATATTCAAAAACTGACAGAAAAATTAGGTTTATCCAATTGTAATGCAGCACAAAATCAGTTATCCTTACTCCATCAGAATATCGATCTAAGGGGTAACCTTAATGAGTTGCTTGTTTGTGTTTAAGAATTAGAGTTGAGCAAACCAGTTGGTACAATCTACCACTCTGGAAACCATGTTACCACTGAAACAGATATGTTAAATTTTACAGGATGCAAGTTAGCCTCTTTCTTCTGTAGAGTGATTGGGGAGAAAGGAGAAACTGCCACATTTGTCAAAAACTGTACTTTATAATGGTAAGTGGGAAGTTAAGGAGATGGGATCTGGATAAACTGACTACACCAGAGGTTGTACAGAGTTTCAGGGAGAGCATAAGCGAACAAATGGCAGGAATGGGGGAAAGAAATACAGTAGAAGAAGAATGGGTAGCTTTGAGAGATGAAGTAGTGAAGGCAGCAGAGAATCAAGTAGGTAAAAAGACGAGGGCTAGTAGAAATCCTTGGGTAACAGAAGAAATATTGAATTTAAATGATGTAAGGAGAAAATATAAAAACGCAGTAAATGAAGCAGGCAAAAAGGAATACAAACGTCTCAAAAATGAGATCGACAGGAAGTGCAAAATGGCTAAGCAGGGATGGCTAGAGGATAAATGTAAGGATGTAGAGGCTCATCTCACTAGGGGTAAGATAGATACTGCCTACAGGAAAATTAATGACACCTTTGGAGAAAAGAGAACCACTTGTATGAATATTAAGGGCTCAGATGGAAACCCAGTTCTAAGCAAAGAAGGGAAAGCAGAAAGGTGGAAGGAGTATATAGAGGGTCTACACAAGGGCGAGGTACTTGAGGACAATATTACGGAAATGGAAGAGGATGTAGATGAAGATGAAATGGGAGATATGATACTGCGTGTAGAGTTTGACAGAGCACTGAAAGACCTGAGTCGAAACAAGGCCCCGGGAGTAGATAACATTCCATTAGAACTACTGACGGCCTTGGGAGCGCCAGTCCTGACAAAACTCTACCATCTGGTGAGCAAGCTGTACGAGACAGGCGAAATACCCTCTGACTTCAAGAAGAATATAATAATTCCAATCTCAAAGAAATCAGGTGTTGACAGACGTGAAAATTACCGAAGTATCAGTTCAATAAGTCACGGCCGCAAAATACTAACCCAAATTCTTTACAGACGAATGGAAAAACAAGTAGAAGCCGACCTAGGGGAAGATCAGTTTGGATTCCGTAGAAATATTGGAACACGTGAGGCAATACTGACCCTACGACTTATCTTAGAAGCTAGATTAAGGAAAGGCAAACCTACGTTTCTAGCAATTGTAGACTTAGAGAAAGCTTTTGACAATGTTGACTGGAATACTCTGTTTCAAATTCTGAAGGTGGCACGTGTAAAATAGAGGGAGCGAAAGGCTATCTACAATTTGTATAGAAACCAAATGACAGTTATAAGAGTTGAGGGGCATGAAAGGGAAGCAGTGGTTGGGAAGGGAGTGAGAGAGGGTTGTAGCCTCTCCCCAATGTTATTCAATCTGTATATTGAGCAAGCAGTGAAGGAAACAAAAGAAAAATTCGGAGTAGATAATAAAATCCATGGAGAAGAAATAAAAACTTTGAGGTTCGCCGATGACATTGTAATTCTGTCAGAGACAGCAAAGGTCTTGGAAGAGCAGAATGGATAGTGTCTTGAAAGGAGGATATAAGATGAACATCAACAAAAGCAAAACGAGGATAATGGAATGTAGTCGAATCACGTCGGGTGATGCTGAGGGACTTTATGCAGTAAAGGAGTTTTGCTATTTGGGGAGCAAAATAATTGATGATGGTCGAAGTAGAGAGTTTATAAAACGTAGAATGGCAATGGGAAGGAAACCGTTTCTGAAGAAGAGATATTTGTTAACATGGAGTATAGATTTAAGTGTCAGGAAGTTGTTTCTGAAAGTATTTGTATGGAGTGTAGCCATGTATGGAAGTGAAACATGGACGACAAATAGTTTAGACAAGAATATAATAGAAGCTTTCGAAATGAAGTGCTACAGAAGAATGCTGAAGATTAGATGGGTAGATCACATAACTAATGAGGAGGTATTGAATAGTATTGGGGAGAAGAGAAGTTTGTGGCACAACTTGACTAGATGAAGGGATCGGTTGGTAGGGCATGTTCTGAGGCACCAAGGAATCACCAATTTAGTATTGGAGGGCAGCGTGGAGGGTAAAAATCGTAGAGGGAGACCAAGAGATGAATACACCAAGCAGATTCAGAAGGATGTAGGATGCAGTAGGTACTAGGAGATGAAGACGCTTGCACAGGATAGAGTAGCATGGAGAGCTGCATCAAACCAGTCTCAGGACTGAAGAACACAACAACAACAACGGTAAGTATATAAACAGCATCTTTAGGGAACTTTAGCCTCTTCATAAAACGATCTGGAAGCTCTCTTGTCCCATCTCACAGTAAGAAAACAAGGAAATAGCGGTTGGTGGTGATTTTAATGTGGATTCATTGAAAAGTTCTGACAGTGAACAATTCTTCAAATCAGTAACATTGTCATGCAATTTAATTCCTACTGTGAATTTTGCAACTAGGGTATGTAAATGCTGTGAAACTGCTGCTGACAATATCTTTGTAAATAAATCTAGGAAAGAAAGGCATCTCAAAAAGACAATAATAAATGGAAAGTCTCATCACGACATACAGCATCTTTTGTTAAATGTTGAACCTTTTCATGACAAAAATCTATCAAATCTGAGTACAGAAGAGTAGTAAATCAGTCCAAAACTGAGAATTTTAGGAGACTGCTCAAAGAGATGAACTGGATCGAAGTGTACAATACTTCTGACTCAAATTGAAAACAAAAAGATTTTATTAAGACAGTTTCTTTCTCTTTTGAAAACTGTTTCGCCCTCAAGGTAATTCAAATCAAACAGCAGTCTAAAAATAAACCATGGATTTCACAAAGTTAAAGATATAGTATGGAACAAAAAGGAAACTATGTGCTTTCTGGGAACAGCTCAGATGTTAGCGTTGTAGTGCATAACAAAGAATACTGCAAAATATTGAAGCAAGTACTCCAGAAATCTAAGCAGCTTTATTATGAGACACAGATAATTGCATCAGGCAACGAAATAAAAAGTATATGGGGCACATGAAGACAGAGACGGGTGGGGCCCAAAAAAGAAGAGGAACAGATAGCCCTAACAGTAAATGAGACATTGGTAACAAGGGCATGTAGTGTTGCAAACCTGTTGAACAAGCACTTTGTTTCTGTTACTGACAGCTTGGGTTATCAGGTTCTGTGAACAGTTCATGGGGTATTTCAGACCAGGATTTACCAGTAACTTCAGTAAAATAAAAATGACACTCACATCTCCCAAAGAAGTCACATCCTTCATAAAATATTTAAAGTCTAAGTACTCTGTTGGTTATTACAACATGTCAACCAAGCTAATCAAAGAGTGCTCACGTGAGTTGAATTCTATCTTAAGTTATTTGTGTAAGCAATCTCTCATCAGTGGAACATTTCCAGACTGGCTAAATTATGCTGAAGTTAAGACACTTTACAAGAAGGGAGATAAAGAGATACTATGTAACTCTTAACCAATTACATTTTTGCCACTTTTCTCATAAATATTTGAAAAGGTTGTGCTCAAGTGTCTTCTTAAGCATCTGGTTGCAAATAATATATTATCCAAGTGACAGAGTTCCTTAAGGGTTCTGATGAGAGAAAGCTATTTACACTTACAGTGAGGGTGTACTTAACTTGTTACATAACAAATTAGAGGCTACTGACATTTTCTGTAACCTGTCAAAAGCCTTTGACTCTGAGTCAGAGCATTCTCTTGAGTAAATTAGAATATTATAGTGTCACCAGCAGTGCTGCTAAATGGTTTGAGTATTATTTAACTAATAGCAAGACAAAGAGTATCGTTGTAAAATACCTGTGGAGTAAGCATTCAGTCTTCATCTGACTGGGAATTAATTACATGTGGTGTACCTCAAGATTCCATCTTAGGTCTTTTGCTTTTTCTTGGTTCATTAATGATCTCTCATCTGTTAATTGCCTGATGCTAAGTTTGTTTCCAGATGACACAAACATTGTCAAGTACAGGTTTAGAAATGGCTGCTATTCAAATTTTCACTGACATTGATAAATGGTTTAAAGCTAATTCACTGTCATTAAACTTTGGAAAGACCCTCCATATGCAACTACGAACCAATAAAAGATTTCCTTTCAGTATGTGAATAATATGTTAAGACACGCAGGTCTGAAAGGTTAACAGCATTATGTTTCTGGGATTACAACTCGATAATAAATTCAGTTGGGAAAGTCACAAGAAATGGTTCAAATGGCTCTGAGCACTATGCGACTTAACTTCTGAGGTCGTCAGTCCCGTATAACTTAGAATTACTTAAACCTAACTAACCTAAGGACATCACACACACCCATGTCCGAGGCAAGATTCGAACCTGCGACTGTAGCGGCCGCGCGGTTCCAGACTGTAGCGCCTAGAACTGCTCGGCCACCTCGGCCGGCTGGAAGGGCACAACGTGGAATAGCTGAAGTGACTAAACAAGTCTGTATTCAGAGAATGATGTCAGATGTAGAGATATAAATATAAAAAAACTTGCATACTTTGTTTACTTTCATTTAGTTATGTCATATAGAAACATATTTTGGGTAACTCGCCTGACAGAGCAAATGTTTTTAGCATGCAGAAGCATGTAATAAGACTCATTTGTGGTGTAAATTGAAGAACTGTTCAAGAAACTCTGTATTCTTGCAACTGCTTGTCAGTACATTTATTCGTTAATGAAATTTGTTGCAAGTAATAAATCTCTAATTCCAGCAAATAGCTCAATACATAGTATCAATACTAGGAACAAGAACAATCTACATAAAGACGTAAAATCGCTTACCTTGGTCCAAAAAGGGGTCCAGTATTCTGAAACATACATTTTCAATAAATTGCCAGCAACCACTAAAAACTTGTTTTCAGACAAAGTACAGTTTAAACAGAGTTTGAAATGGTTATTGCTAGGCAACTCCTTCTACTCTATAGATGAATATTTTAACACGGGTTGTTAGATTAGCCTAAGTAAAAATGTCTTTTAGATTTCAGTTTTGGCAGCACTTAGTCACAACACTCAAGGTTAGGTGTTTTGTGTATGATAAATTTATTAAAAGTGGATAACTATGTTTCATTCTGACAGTGTACTAATTTTAGCAGTTGCAGATTACTGTAAGGTATTCGCCTATTTTGAGAGTCTCCTGACAATTGATCAGGGTCGTGAGTGTTATATTCATGTGTTTTATGTTTTTATGTATTGCTTTCTGACTTGTTCCAAATCCGTGAAAATGATCTCAATTTTGAGCTATGGAACGAAACCTGAATTTAACCTATCAGCAACTAATTTCTTTTTATTTCCATTGCTCTGGTTGGATTCTACTTTACTCACTTTTATTCCTTATTCTTGTACTCTGGGATATAGATTTCGTGTTGACACACTTTTGAATTTCTCATAAATAATATTAACGGTTATTGGTGTGCTAATGTTTATTGTTCAATGTTTTTAGAACGTATGAAATTACGCACAATTGATTAAAGTTGTGGTTCCATATGTTCTGCTGAGGTGTTCAGAATGGTTGGAGGTACAACATTAATCAATGGTGCTAAGAAACTCTGACTAATTAGAGAATGATTTTTATATTCCTCTTTAATGATGGGATGATTAATTCAATAATTAACCTAACTGGAATGTGAGAGTTTAGACATGGAAGAAGTTGGAGTTCACACTTATATAATATCAGTACAGAAAAAAAGAAAAAAATAGAACCTGTATTGTCCAGTAACATTAACGTAACTATTTGTCAAAATCCTGAATAATCACCTTTTGCAGCCTGGACTGCTGCGAGACGTGCAGGAAGAAAGTAAGTTACCGACAGTAATGTGGAGCCGTGGAGACTCCTGTGCTGCGGCCAGCTGAGCCAGGTTTCTCGGTTGAGACTCTATGGTGCGAAGAACCGACCTAGCTGATTCAGCAGATTATTGATTGGGTTGAAATTTGGGGAGTTTGTGACCAGTGGAGTATGATACGCTCATCCTGGTCCTCTTCTAATCACGTGCAGCGCGTTTCATTGTCCTGCTGGTGGATGCCATCTAGCTGAGGAAAAACAAACTGCATGCAAAAACGGATATGGCACCCAAAATTTGCATTGATTCATTGTGCTTCCAGAATGAAGAGATCACCCAAGGAATGCCACGAAAACATTATCAGGACCATAACAGTTTCTCCTGCTATCTAGCCCCTTCCGGCAATTATTGCAAGGTGTTTGCTTTCAGACGTTTCGTGCCGTACATGTCAACGCTGTGTCCTATGGAGCATAAAGCGTGATTCATCTGAAAATGTAACCTGTCCCCACTCAGTAGAAGCCCAGCAGTGGTTTATTTTTTTCTTCCTTTTCTTTGGGGGCGGGGGAGTCATCAGTCTTCTGACTGGTTTGATGTGGCCCGACGCGAATTGCTCTCGTGTGCTACCGTCTTCATCTCAGAGTAGTGCTAGCAACCTACGCCCTCAATTATCATGGAAGTCATCCCCTTTGTCTTAACAGATGTCCTATCACCCTCTCCCTTCTCCTTGTCAGTGTTTTCGACATATTCTTTTCCTTTCCGATTCTGGCCAGAACCTCCTCATTCCTTACCCTATCTGTCCACCTAATTTTCAACATACATCTGTAGCACCACATCTCAAATGCTTCGATCTCTTCTGTTCCGGTTTTCCCACAGATCATATTTCACTACCATACAATGCTGTTCTCCAAAAGTACCTTCTCACATTTTTCCTCCTCAAATTATGGCCTACGTTTGATACTAGTTGGCTTCTCTTGGCCAGGAATGCCTTTCTGCCAGTGCTAGCCTGATTTTTATCTCCGCCTTGCTCTGTCCGTCACGGATTATTTTGGTGCCTAGGTAGAAGAATACCTTAACTTCATCTAATTCGTGACCACCAATCCTGTTGTTCAATTTCTCGCTGTTCTCATTTCTGCTATTTCTCATTACTTTCGTAATTGGAATTTTGTGGTAAGGTCTTATGGGATCAAACTGCAGAGGTCATAAGTCCCTAAGCTTACACTCGACTTAATCTAACTTAAACTAACTTACGCTAAGGACGACACATACACCCTAGTTCGAGAGAGGACTCGAACCTCCGACATTACTTTCGTCTTTTTTCGATTTCCTCTCAATCAATATTCCGTATTCATTAGACTGTCCATTCCACTCAGCAGATCATGTAATTCTTCCTCACTTTCACTCAGGATGGCAATGTCATCAGCGAATCGTGTTATTGATATCCTTTCGCCTTGAATTTTAATTCCACTCCTGAATCTTTCTTTTATTTCCATCATTGCTTCTTCGATGTACAGACTGAACAGTAGTGCCGAAAGACTATATCCCTGTCTCACACACTTGTTTTGAGCGAGCACTTCGTTCTTGGTTGTCCACTCTTACTATTCCCTCCTGTCTCTTGTACATTTGTATATTACCTGTCTCTCCCTATAGTTTGCACCTATTTTTCTCAGAATTTCGAACATCTGGCGCCATTTGACATTGTGAAAGCTTTTTCCAGGTCGACAGATCCTATCAACGTGTCTTGATTTTCCTTTAGCCTTGCTTCGTTTATCAACCGCAACGTCAGAAGTGCCTCTCTGGTGCCTTTACTTTTCCTAAAGCCAACCTGATCGTCATCTAGCGCATCCTCAATTTCCTTTTCCATTCTTCTGTATATTATTCATGTCAGCCACTTGGATGCATTAGCTGTTAAGCTGATAATTCTCGCTCTTGTCATCTCTTGCCGTCTTCGGAATTGTGTGGATGATGTTCTTCCGAAAGTCAGATAGTATGTGGGCAGACTAATACGTTCTACACACAAACATGAACAGTGGTTTTGTTGCCACTTCCCCAATGATTTTAGAAATTCTGAAGGAATGTTATCTACCCTTCTGCCTTATTTGATCTTAAGTCCTCCAAAGCTCTCTTAAATTATAATACTTGTTCCCCTATCTCTTCTAAATCGATTCCTGTTTCTTCCTCTCTATCACATCAGACAAATCTGTCCCCTCATAGGGGCCTGTACTCTTACCACCTATCCGCTTTCTTCTCTGCATTCAGCAGAATTTCAGTTGCACTCCCAATGTTACCACCCTTGCTATTAATTTCACCCAAGGTTTTGACTTTACTATATTCTGAGTCATTCCTTCCGAGAATCATTTCTTTTTCGACTTCTTCACATTTTTGATGCGTCTTAGCTTCCATGCACTTCCTGTTTATTTCATTCCTCAGCGACCTGTATTTCTGTATTTTCTTCTCTTGTCGATAACAAGAAAGTATTTCTTCTGTTACCCATGGTTTCTTCGCAGTTACCTTCTTTGTGCCTATGTTATTATTTCCAAATTCTGTGGCTGCCTTTTTTATAAATACCCATTCATCTTCAAGTATACTGTCTATGAATCTATAACCTTAGAGAAATTCAAGCGTATCTCGTCATTCCTTCGTACTTCTGCATCCCATTTCTTTGCGTATTGATTCTTCCTAACGAACCTCTTAAACTTCAGCCTACTCGTCATCACTATTACACTGTGATCTGAGTCTATATCCGCGCCTGGGTACCCCTTACAATGCAGTACCTGATTTCGAAATTCTGCCAAATCGTGATGTAATCTAACATTAATCTTTCCGTATCAACTAGCATTTCCTAAGATTACTTAATCCTCTTGTAATTCTTGAACAGTGTGTTCGCTATTACTAGCTGAAATTTATTACAAACCTCAATCAGCCTTTCTCCTCTCTCATTCCTTGTCCTAATCTTGTGCTCTCCTGTAACTATTTCTTCTTCTCCATCCCCTAGAATAGCATTCCAGTCGCCAAAGTCTATTAGATTTTCATCTCCCTTTACGTACTATGTTACCCTTCCAGTATCTTCATTTACTTTCTCTATCTCTCAATCTTCAGCTTGTGTCGTCGGCATCTGTACCTGAACTATTGTTATCGGTGTTGGTTTGGTGTCGACTCTGATTAGAACAACCCTATCACTAAACTGTTCACAGTAACACACTCTCTGCCCTACCTTCCTATTGATAACAAATCTTACTTGGCTCTGAGCACTATGGGACTTAACTGCTGGGTCATCAGTCTAACAAATTTTACTCCCATTATATCATTTTCTGCTGCTGTTGATATCATCTTATACTCAGCTTGTCTTCTTTCCATTTCACTTCACTGAAACCTACTACACTATGTGATCGAAAGTATCCAAATTGTTTCAAATGGGTCTGAGCACTATGGGACTTGACATGTGAGGTCATGAGTCCTCTAGAACTTAGAACTACTCAAAACTAACTAAGCTAAGGACATCACACACATCCATGCCCGAGGCAGGATTCGAAACTGCGACCGTAGCGTTCGCGTGGTGCCAGACTGAAGCGCCTAGAACCGCTGGGCCACTGCGGCCGTCTCAGAAGTATCTGGACACCCCCAAAATCATACGGTTTACATATTAGGTAATTTGTGTGCCACCTACTGCCAGGTAATGCATATCAGCGACCTCAGTACTCATCAGACATCGCGAGAGAGCAGAATGGGGCGCTCCGGGAAACTCATGGACTTCGAACGTGGTCAGGTGATTGGGTGTCACTTGCATCAGACGTCTGTACGCGAAATTTCCATACTCCGGAACATCCCTTGGCCCACTGTTTCCTATGTGACAGTGAAGTGGAAACATGAAGGGACACGTACAGCTCAAAAGGGTACAGGCCGACCTCGCCTGTTGACAAAGAGAACGCCGACAGTTGAAGAGGGTCGTAGTGTGTTATATGCAGACATCTATTCAGATCATCACACAGAAATTCCAAACTGCACTAGGACCCACTGCAAGTACTATGACAGTTAGACGGAAGGTGAGAGAACTTGGATTTCATGGTCGAGCTGCTGCTTATGACCCGGTAAATGCCAAACGACGCCTCGTTTAGAGTAAGGAGAGTAAACATTGGACGATTGAACATGTGTGGACTGACGAATCACGGTACACAATGGGTCGATCGGATGGCAAGGTATGGATATGGCGAATGTAGTACCAACAATAAAATTCGGTGGCGGTGGTGTTATGGTGTGGTCGTGTTTTTCATAGAGGGGGCTTGCACCCCTTGTTGCTTTGCGTGGCACTATCACAGCGCAGGCCTACGTTGATGTTCTAAGCACCTTCTTGCTTCCCAATGTTGAAGAGCAATTCGGAGATGGCGATTGCATCTTTCAACACAATAGAGCACCGGTTCATAATGCACGACTTGTGGCACAGACGTTACACGACAATAACATCCCTGTAATGAACTAGCCTGCACAGACTCCTGACCTGAACCCTATAGAATACCTTCGGGATTTTTTGGATCGCCGACTTCGTGCCAGGCCTCACCGACCGATATCGATATCTCTCCTCAGTGGCCTGCGATTCCCCAAGAAACCTTCCTGATTGGACGTATGCCTACGAGCGTGGAAGGTGTCATAAAGACTAAGGGTGGGCCAACACCATGTTGAATTCCAGCATTACCGATGGAGGGCGCCACGAACTTGTAAGTCATTTTCAGCCAGTTGTTCAGATACTTTTGATCACATAGTGTACATCTATACTGAGCCTTTGCATTTCCCTTTTCAAATTTTCTAGGTTTCCTACCACGTTCAAGCTCTTTACGTTCCACGCCCCGTCTCGTAGAACGTTATCCTTTCATTGTTTATTGAATCTTGTTCTCATGATCCGCTCCCCCTCGGCAGCCCACTCCCAGAGATTCGAGTACAGGACTATTCTGTTATCTTTTGCCAATGGAGATATCATCATGACACTTTCTCAGTTACAATCCACAAGTCCTGTGGATACACATTATGTGTCTTTAATGCAGTGGTTTGCATTGCTTTCTGCACCCTCATGCCGTTGACCTTTGTTGATTCTTTCGCCTTCAGGGCAGTTTCTCACCCCAAGGACAAGAGAGTGCTCTCTCCTCTTTGACCAGTCCTTAGGCGGAATGATGATGACTTCTTATGCTGAAAGACTTCGACCATCAGTTCTGATCATTAATCAAAATTTAAATGATGGCTAGTATCGAAGACGGGATTCATGACGTTTTCACTCTTAATCAAAGACGCTACACCTAGACCAAGGGTGCAGCAGTGGTCCTACGATACAAATTCCAGTCTTCGCGCCGATTAACAGTAGCAGTCAGTATGAGTGCATGAACCAGGCGCCTGCTGTTGAGGCCTATAAGCAGCAACGTTCGCTAAACATTTGTCGAAGAGACATTTTTGGTAGCCCCTTTGTTCAAATTGGCGACCAGTTGCTCAGTAATTGCACGTCTTTTCGCCTGTACACTTCTTCTCAGCCGTCTTTCACCCCTGACGTATATGGCCCGTGATACAGCACTGTTGGCTAGGCGTCGGTTTTGGATACAGTACCATTTTGCTTGCACAATATACTTTAATGACGGCGGTACGTGAACAGTTTACACACTTAGCCGTTTCGGAAAAGCTTCCATTTTGGCATGAAAGGCAATGATGATGCCCTTCTGCATGTCAGATAAATCGGTCGGTTTCCTCATTTTGACAACCACTGCACTGTTTTACGCGAACCCTCGACACTCTTTATATACCCTCCAGTCCCAGTCCTGCCACCTACCGTCTGTAAGTAATTATTTCTCGTTGACCTCAAAAATAGGCGGTGGTCACATTAATGTGATTGGACCATGCAGCTTATATTCTGCTGTGGTGAAGCAAGCTCTAATGTTTAAGAAAGTAAAGCTTGGTTTCGATTCAAATGTGATTTGTCCATTAATACCTTAGGAAAATTTATCAAAATGTACATATTTTATAGTCATAGTACGCTCATTTCTCGTGCAATGTCGCTGGTGACATCACTTTTAAATCTACTAGGCGTTTACTTTTCTTTAAACGGTTCTATAAAGCCCTCCGAATCCTTGAACGTCATGCGCTCTGCCTCGCCTTCCGCATACGCCTTCTGTCCCCCATTCGAATCCTCTACGACCTCATCCCCATCCCCACCTCCTCCTTTTCCTTAAACACATACGCACGCTACATATTGTCCGCCGCCTTGATGCCCCTCAACCCCTGGTATCTCCCTTCCTCTCCACCCCAAACCCGTTGCCGAGTCTTTATTGCTGTGTCCCACCCTCTCCCCATCTCCACACCCTCCGCCTCCTATCCCAAGGCAACTTCCACCGTCTACACCTCCCGATTGATGAGCTTTGCCCTAACATCTACCCTTCCTACCAACTCTAACCCCATCTTCCAGCCTCTTCCTCAGGGCTCCCTCTCCTCCCCCTCCCTTCTCCTGAGTGGTTTCCCCCTCCTACTCCCCCCTCTCTTGTGCCCTTTCAGTGTCTCTGCACTCCCTCCTGCCTTGTCTTCCCTCTTCATCTCCTGCTCCACCAGTCTCCTACCTCTTCGTGTACCTGCTGACGCCCCTACTTTCTTCATCCCGCCACCTCCCCTGCTGCCCCTTGCTCTCCCCTCCTTTTCCATCCTCTCTGACCTCTCCCTCGGCAGGTCCCACCTGGTAGTTTTATACTTCACTGTGTGTGCTCCAAGTGGGTTTTAAGTCTGTTGTTCTGGAGTGTTTTTAACACTGTGGTCGATTTTAACCTGTACATGAGCATTCAGTGTCTTCTTTGTGTTTTAAGTGTTTTAAGAATCGCCAACTGTGTTTTTTTAACTTTATGGTGACCTTTTTAATTGCCTCCCAATAACGTATCTCTGTCAGTGTATTTTTACCTCCATTATCTCCCCTTACCTTGTTTTACGTTCCCCTTTTTTATCGCCTTATACAGGGTGTTCCAGCTATCTTGTCCACCCAAAATATCTCTGGAACAGTAACAGCTATTGGAAAACGACTTTCACCGGTATCAATGTAGGGCTGGGGCCCATGAATGTACATATTTGGAAACATTCTAAAACGAAAGCATATGTGTTTTTAACACAAACTTATGTTTCTTTAAATGGACCTCCAATATTTTTTCTTCAGCAATCCATAGCATGACAAATCACATACACAATGGCGTTGATTGCATCGCAATATTCCCATTACATCCCGAGATATTGAGACGCGAAGTTGACGCTTGAAACACCCGACATGCGCTGCTAGCGCACGTCCTGAGGCTCAGGCGTGAACACCATGCTGCCCGTAATCGCGATGTGACTGACATGCGTAATCACACCTCAACACTTACCTTTTTAGTAACGGATTAACGATAAGTGAAGTTAACTTTGTGACTAACGTTGCGGTACACAGATATGTTACAGAACCGCATCACCCCTAGCCTATGGGATAAATACCTGCTTGAATGTACGACGTTAATGCAGGATCGCAGCAGACCTCTTGATAAGTATGGAAGTGTGATTACACATGTCAATCACATCGCGATTACGGGCAGCATGGGGTTCACGCCTGAGCCTCAGGACGTGAGCTAGCAGCACATGTCGGGTGTTTCAAGCATCAACTTCGCGTCTTAATATCTCTGGATGTAATGGGAATATTGCGATGCAATCAACGCCATTGTGTATGTGCTTTGTCATGCTATGGATTGCTGAAGAAAAAATGTAGGAGGTCCATTTAAAAAAACATAAATTTGTGTTAAAAAACACACATGCTTTCGTTTTAGAACGTTTCCAAATATGTACATTCATGGGCCCCAGCCCTACATTGATACCGGTGGAAGTCGTTTTCCAATAGCTGTTATTGTTCCAGAGATATTTTGGGTGGACAAGATAGTTGGGACACCCTGTATATGTAGCATTTTATTCTTGTTTTAATTGTCATGTCACTCGGCTGAAGAGCGGCGGATTGTACCGCTGACAGCTCTCCCCTGCCAATATGGGGCAGGGGAATGAAATCAGAATAAAGAAAAAAAATACTTTTTTAATCATTGACGTTGAGTTCACCGGAGCACAAATAGCTACATTTTTCTTTTTTATGCAGTTACGACGGATGTTTACAAGATGAAGGTTTCTCATCATGCTCACATATTGATGTATTGTAAATTACTTAAATATTTGGCATATTTAGTTGCATTTGAAATGTTAGTTTAGGATTTCGCTAGAAATCGGTTTCCGTATGCTCATAAATACCAAAGCCACTCGTAGAGTAAAATAAGGGGCTTTTTAGCAGCTGGAGCAATTATTTATCAATCCTTTCATCAAAAGACAACGAATTCACCACTTATCACTATACTTAATTAACCAATTAGTGTGAGGTATAGTACATTCCCGTCGTGAACATGTTGGTGGTGTGAAAGACAGTTGTAGAGTGAGTGAGAGTTTGCCCTAAACTGCGTAAGTGAACTGTTTGGAAGTCGTTCTAAACTGAGTGATTATGTAGTGTAGTGGAGCCTGACTGTTTTGCACCTGCACGCTCGGTGTGCACTCGTGATTGATCGGCCCAGTCCGCCATTGGTATACAGGGTGTTCAAATGGTTCAAATGGCTCTGAGCACTATGGGACTCAACTGCTGAGGTCATTAGTCCCCTAGAACTTAGAACTAGTTAAACCTAACTAACCTAAGGACATCACAAACATCCATGCCCGAGGCAGGATTCGAACCTGCGACCGTAGCGGTCTTGCGGTTCCAGACTGCAGCGCCTTTAACCGCACGGCCACTTCGGCCGGCTATACAGGGTGTTTCACAACTGATGTTATGGGCTATAGAGAGGACTTAGTAGGTCAAGGTTCACGTAGGAGCCCGTGTCCGGAAACGGTTCGTTTCCACGTCACAAGGAAAATAAGAGGTACTCAGTCGCAAGCTAGATGTACCTTCGCCATTCATGAATGGTAAGATTACTCGATGTCACGCAATGTTCTTTGTTTCCATCTGACTTGTTTTCACGCTTCGTGGCGATGCGTCAGTTGACATTACTGTGACTAGACTGCTATAAGAGAATGCCAGAGTACACCGACATGTGGTTAATTTATGGTTAAGCTTGCCGTAATGGAAGAGAAGCTCAACGTCTATACCATGAGTGCTTTCCAAATCGTGAGGGACTCCACCTCATCTCCTGTTTTCCGGACTAGAACAGCGGCTGCGGGAATGTGGGAAATTAACAAGCGGTAGAGCGAACGGTGGTGTTCTAAGATGGCGACCCGATATCGTATTGGAAGAGGAAATGCTTCATCAAGAACCCATCGACGAATACTCGAGCCACTGCACATGACCTGCATGTATTCTCACTCGTTTGTCCCGCATCTTTTCCACGAACAGCAACTCTATCCACGTTACCCTCAGAAGGTGCACGCCCTGCTCCCAGCGGATTTTACGCCCCATGTAAATTTCTGTACTTGGTTTTTACACCGTTTTGTGGACTTTTCTCAGTTTCCATGGCGAATTATGTTCACCGATGAAGCGCATTTCAACAGGGAAGGCGTTATGAACGCTCGGAATAGCCGTATTTGGGGTCAAGAAAATCTCAAGGCCACATGTACACGAAGATTTCAGTACACCTGCGGCATCAATGTCTGGGCAAGTGTCTGCGATGGTGTCCTGTAATTGGGCTGTACATCCTTCCTCCCCACCTAACCGATGCCAGATACCTGCAAAAAGTGCCGGCGGACTCTTTGAAAGATGTGCCACTGGACATTCGGCACTAATTGTACTTCCAGCATGATGGCGCAGCATTACGCTTTGCAGTTCGCGTCCGAAATCATCTGAAGGTAGTCTAAGGGGACAGGTGGTTCTGTTGAAGTGGATCATATGCTTCGCCACCAACATCGTCAGATTTACCCCCTTTGGACTTCGTCTGTTGGGACCTGTAAGTAGCTAGGCCAGTTGCACTTGTACCTTCCATCTGACAAGTACTCTTCATTGTTACGTGCAGATATTGCTGCTTTACTGATTGTATTAATAAGTCCATAGGGTTTGAGTACTAGCACTAATGACGGCCACGCAGTGACTGAAATCGATATGCGACAGAAATAAAGATTTCCACTTTAGCGACCAAAGCTGACAATCTTTTTGGTTTAATCTATTTTTTCCTACCTCTACACGGCATGATAAAATATGACAAAACGTGGGCTGTAATGGGGCATAAATGCAACGCTATGAGTGCTTGATGGGAGACTTTAGATAAATCAGTTGCAGAAAATGAAACTTTGATTAATTTCTAAATCAAAGGTATTTACAGTGGCTGTCCTCGATCCCCTAAAACCGAAGTATGATACACCAGCTTCGAAGTATAGCACTCGTCAAGACAGAAGGGCAATGTTCTCTCTCGTGAGATTGTCAGGCGAGGCAGAAACAACGGCAGAGACGAAAAGCTGCCGACGTGGAAGTGATATTAGCGGCTACATCTTTGGAGGCGCCGCGGATCGCCGACGTCGGCAGTAAAACATCTTCAGCGCGGCAGAAAAGGAAAACAAGGCAGCGGCTTCGCCTCCGTGCGCTGGCGGGAGCGCCTGCCTGCTGAGAGGATATAAACGGAGTTTAATGATAAAACACAGTGCAGCTAAATCACGATCGTTAGTGACTGCCGGGCGATATTTCTCGGAGGCGGATGAAATATACGCGCCTCCGACGAGAGCCGCCGCTCGCTGGCTTAAGGAGAAAACTCCGGCTAACCGACGCTGCGTCGGCGAACCTCACAGCCGAGGGGCGAATCTCAACAGGTCAGGCAGTAAACACGTCACGATCGACTAAAGTGTAAGGCGACGAATCACGTAGCAATGTCGCTGAATTCCGCCTGTTGTATGATCCTGGAGTAAATTCTTAGCTTAAATGTGAGGTCATTCCGCTAGGAGCCAAACCATTTCTGAACGAATCAGTACTAATTGAAGGAAAACCATTCTTGTAAAACAACGCTTTCTTCATTCACATCTTGTACCTTGGAAATAACAGAAGACTGTGATATAAAAACCACTCCATTTATTCCAAATAGATTTCCTCAAGCGAAAGCTGCTATCTTCGTGATAACTAAAAACTTTTTGTAATGCAGGGTAGGGCAAATAAAAGTGGCCCGGACGAGTGGACACGATTTAGCGTGAATGCATACTTGTAACCAAACCCTGTGACAGGCACACCACGTGAGCTCCCGCCACGTGGTTGACACTGGTTCACCTTGGAGCACATTTACGCAATCTTCACGCCTGACAGAGTTGTCAGCAGAGGTCGCGGTTCGAGGTGGCCACCCTGGTCACTCGATCCGTCAGTGTGCGATTACTTTGTCGAAGTTGTATCGCAACAACCCTCACAGTCTTCAAGAGCTGCAGCAGAACATTTCAGATGAGACTGTAGCGATTCCAGCGCTCCAGCTTCGATCTGCTCTCATTGATTTGCAGACCAGGGCCAAAAAGTTCCTAGATATGAATGGCGGTCACTTTCAACCTGCTGTAGGCCGGTTGCTACTGCATTTCCTTTCCCAGCTTTTTTTTTTTTTTTTTTTTTTTTTTTTTTTGTACCCTGAAACTCCGTTCTCCGGGCCACTTTTATACTTTTATTTGCCCCTCCCTGTAGAAGCTTCTTCTGACAATTGGGGCCACTAGATAAGGTTTCTTGAAATTAATCGTCCATTTCCAAATAGACCTTTCTACGTATAGTTACTTTGTCAGTTTCCTTCCTGTGCTTCTAACTATCGTGTGTCGTTTCTCATTTAGAAATTAGCCGCAGCTACACAAACGTGTATTGGAAGACCACCTCTTATTTTGTGTGGTACACATGCCGTGATCGTAGTGTAGATACTTTTGCTGTGGCAAGATGACCAGTTTTCAAAAGTCTTATGCTGCCATTATCTGATGTTACCGAACTTGCTATAAAATTGTGCCTCTTATGCTTTTGACTGCATCTAAAAAATGTTCAAATGTGTGTGACATCTTATGGGACTTAACTTCTAAGGTTATCAGTCCCTAAGCTTATGCACTACTTAACCTAAATTATCCTAAGGACAAACACACACACCCATTCCCGAGGGAGAACTCAAACCTCCACCGGGAACAGCCACATAGTCCATGACCGCAGCGCTCAGACCGCTAGGCTAATCCCGAGCGGCTGACTGCATGTAATGTAACGTAGCAGTTTCCTAACAGGTTTCATAAGATCAGATATATGATTGCTTCATATGACTTTTGAAACAATAAAGGTGTCCACACTGCGATCACGGCGTATGAAATGTGTTTTTTTCCACCTTTTATTGGCATTTACCTTGTTTGTTTCGTGAGCCATCAGGATAGCCGCGCGCGTTATGACACCACTTCCTGGAGTCAGGGAGCCGCACTTGCCCCAGATCGAATTCACCCAGTACGGTAAACTGCAGAGGATTGTGTGCCGGCCAGCCTGTAAAAGTGGTCGACACTTTTGCTAAAGGTGTGTCACTTCGTCCAGTGACAAGGACTTTGAGTACCTGAGTGCTAACTGTGTGCAAACAACGTGACACATCGTGATGGTGCGAAAAGTGGCAGTTGACCCTAAATAACGAAAAGTTTGAGGTCATCCACACGAGTGCTAAAAGGAACTCGTTAAACTTCGGTTACACGGTAAGTCAGTCTAATCTAAAACCCGTAAATTAAACAAAATAACCAGTTATTACTACTAGGAACAACGTAAATTGGGAGGAACACACAGAAAATATTGTGGGGAAGGCTAACCAAAGACTGCGTTTTATTGCAGGACACGTAGAAAATGTAACAGACCTACTAAGGAGACTGCCTACACTAGGCTTGACCGTCCTCTTTTAGAGCACTGCTGCGTGGGGTGAGATCCTTACCAGATAGGACTGACGGACAACATCGAAAAAGTTCAAAGAAAGACAGCAGGTTTTGTATTATCGCGAAATATGGGAGAAATTGTCTCAGAAACGATACAGGATTTGGACTGGAAATCATTACAAGAAATGCGTTCTTCGTTGCGACGGAATCTTCCCACGAAATTCCAATCACCAACTTTCTCCTCCGAATGCAAAAATATTTTGTTGACACCGACCTTTATAGGGAGGAACGACCACCACGATAAAATAAGGGATATCAGAGCTCGTACGGAAAGATATAGGTGTTCATTCTTTCCGCGCGCTATACGAGATTGGAATAATAGAGAATTGTGAAGGTGGTTCGATGAACCCTGTGCCAGGCACTTAAATGTGATTTGCAGAGTATCCATGTAGATGTAGATGTAGATTACTTATACTATCCTCAGTGCCAAATCATCCGAAGTTCCATGGATTTTCATTTATAAGTAGCCCTAAATATTGTCCTAAGGGGAAATCTGTGCAACGGAATTAAATTACCGAACTCTAGAACCACCGTTCAGGGATTACACTTTGCTAACATTTTCAACGGTTTCCTTCACAGGGCTGGGGACCCTAAAGAGTACAGGACATGAGAGCATGTGCTGGCGTGTACTTGCAATTCTATCGTTTTTTTATTATCTTTCATTCTAACAAGTGGCATAGAAATTTCAGTAACGCCATAAGTACCACATTCGTTTGAATGAAGAATCAGTCTCAAAGGTTTAAAGCAATGAATAACACAAACTTAAAAGTCGAGAGAAACAGTTAAAAACTGACATTTATTCGTAACAAGGGGAGGGAAGCCGAGGTTGAATTAAGGAAGTGAAACAGTATTGTGGCTTCAGACATTACAGCACATAAACTCGTAAGTCAACTTAATTAAATGAGCGACCACGCAGCTCTTCCAGGTTGAGAAGGAAAAATAAGAAGATCAACGCTGCTTGACTGTGCCCGATTTCAAAATTTAATGTTGCTCGCGATTATCTAAGCCGAAATCCGTATCCTTCGGAAGCACACTCACTGTTCCTCCTTGAACAATTCTCGTCGTGACTGACTTCCGTATTACAGCATCTGGCGCCGGTATGTGCCTCCAGCTCTTACTGAACTGGCAAAACGAGAACCGGGGAAGTTCAACAAGTGGCCGGAATAAATACAAGCGCACGCATGGCTCACTGTCATCTAACCATCCGTGTACCAATATACCACTGTGTCCACTGTACTGACCATTTCCTTGCCACCGGATTTGCCCTCTATTTTGCAAGACGACGCAACGACTGTGGTTAAGGTCTTACGTTTTGTGTCCTGTCCAATTTGTTGCCTCGGATTTTAGGGAGAGGATTTTAATGTGTTGCTGGGTGACCGGCTCACCCAGGTTTTAGGTAAGAGGTCCGCCAGTCACGATTACCTACTTGTTTCACTTCGATTTCTGTTCTCTTTTCCTTGTGTTTCCTTTTTTAGTGCGTTTCTTCTCCTCTTCTTTTGCCTCTGTATGTGAGGATTTGGCACTGCGTCATGTGTGTGTCTTTTAGCCGTTCTTTTTGTCCGCTGTCCGTATTCGTCCCTTCACAGCATGTGTTCCTGTTTGTACGCGTTTGGGCGCCGTTATTTGAAGATGAACAGGCTTGGAGAGGATACAGTAGCGTGGAGAGCTGCAAAAAATCAGACCACAAGAAAACATTTCATGCATAGCTCTAGCTTTAGTTTTGATCATACACAAATGTGCGCACTTTTTATTGATGTGACTTTGACGGATATTTTATTCGGCAAACATTGATTTTTTTGGCAATGGCAGTACCCCGAAAACGGTCACCGACTAAATTAACAACGATTTTAGTTGCAACTCTGGCTGTCTGTATTTCAGTCCAAAACTTTTCAAATACTTTTTCCCGGCTAGAACTATATTTCCTACTGAAAGGAGTGGCATCTCGAACAGCACATTTGCAGTTATCTCGTAAACAGCTCGTTTGCGGACTCGTGTGTACTTGAAGCTTTTGCTTCTGTTATCAGTTGTCATTAACGGTTATGATACTCTCTGTTTATTATGATTCAACTGTTTCCCATTTTGCCAGGGCATGCACAACACTAAACACTCACTTATAACAGCACTATACAGGTGACACGGCGGCAGATGGTGGGGGCAGGACCCAGACCTGAGATGGGGAAAAGGGGGGAGGAGAGGAAAAGAAGAAAAAAAGGAGGAGCCGATGGAGTGAGGGGACATAGAAAAAGGGGGGGCTGGGCGGTAGCGAGAAGGAGTGGGAAAGGCAGTGAGGGGAGAGCAGAAAGGACTCAGGGGAGAAAAGCGAGGCAGAGAGAGAGGGGAAGGACAGAGGAAAGAAGGGGCAGGTGAGGATCAGAGTTGATAGCAGGGATAAATGGAGGGAGAGAGGGTATCATCCGGGAGGGGGAGTTGACGGAAGCCCCCTTGGGAAAGGAGATGAAGGATGTAGAGATAGAGAGTATGGGGGACACAACATTGAAGGTGTGGTAGAGGGCAGGGCTTGGAGAGGAGCGGAGCAACCAGGGGATGAGGGGGATCAAGGTGCCGGGAGGTGCAGAGTATGCAGATATGATCGAGGAATAGGAGCAGATGGGGGTAAGGAATCAGGTCATAGAGGATCCATGTGGGGGACGGGAGGCATGGTGCTCGAGGATCTGGAGGGACTTATAGAATTTGGGGGGGGGGGCGGATTTCCAGGTCGGACTGGCATGAAAGAACATGGGATGGATAATGATTTGTAGGTGTGGAGGTTGGTAGAGGGGTTCAGAGCCCATGTCTGGCCAGAGAGGAGTTTAGGAGTCAGAGGCAGTTCTGGGCTTTGAATTGGATAGGGCAGAGATGAGGGATCCAGGTGAGGTGACGGTCAATGATGAAGCCAAGGTAGGCGAGGGTGGGGGAAAGGCGGGCAGGACGGGCGCAGATGGTAAGGGAGAAATCAAGGAGCCGGAAGGATAGAGTGGTATGACCTACAATGATTGCCTGGGTCTTGGAAGGATTGATTTTGAGGAGCCACTGGTTACACCATGTGGCAAAAGGTCAAGGTGATTCTGGAGAAGGCATTGGAACCGTTGGAGGGTAGGAGCGAGGGCAAGGTATGCGGTGTCATTGGCATACTGCAGGAGGTGTACCGGAGGGGGGGGGGGGTTTGGGCATATCTTCCGTGTACAGGAGGTAGTGGAGAGGGGAGAGGACAGAGTCCTGGGGCCCATTATGTGCTTTAGATCACATTTAAAATATGTTTTTCGTAACCTGAAGAGCTAAGAACGAGTGGTACTATTTTCTCTATGCCTTGCAATATCGTCAACGAAGTTCTACCAGGAGTTTCCCCTCAGCATTCACAATCCCGCACGCTTTCAGATACCGGAACGGTATTACTACACTGAAATTGTTCTAGAAGGTACTAGAAACCTATAATTTTCCCGCGCAACCGGCACTCACATCTACATCTGGCCACGTCAACCAGTGCGCCTTCTCGCTCGAGCTAACTCAGAGCCTTCTATACCGATCGTTCGACATATGCCTTCCCACTGCCTTCTGCATGCTCTCATTTACATTTACTTTGATTAATAAGGAAAATATGTTAATTCACGTCGCCTTCCGGGTGGCGTGAATTACTTTGGTTTATATTTGAGTGAAGCCCTTACGTTATTATTATTAAATCTGCAATTGAAGTATTTAAATAAAATTGCAAAATGGAGTGGTTATATGTATACAGTAATACGTAACAGAGATGCTACGTTACCAATTACTTAGCACCATCGTAAATGGTAAGGTAAAAGTCGTGGGAGGGTCGAAGCTGCGGGTGGTTTGGCCTCCAACATTCAAAATATTCAAATGTTTATGTATTACTAAGGGAACAAACTGCTGAGGTCATCGGTCCCTAGACTTACACACTACTTAAACTAACTTATGCTAAGTACGGCAACACACACCCATGCCCGAGGGAGGCCTCGAACCTCCGGCGGGAGTGGCCTCGCAACCCGGACATGGCGCCTCAAACCACGCGGCTACTGCTCATTGTATCTTGTCCACTGTATGCTAAAATTGTTACCACTGTGATTGTACCGTGCGTGCTTAAGTAACTGTATTCAGCCACTAACGAAAACGGTATGTAACCCTCTTCCCATCCTGTGCAATGCGAATTATTCTTCTACTCGTGTTGATTATGATGTTTGGTTTGCGGGGCGTTCAACTGCTCGGTCATCAGTGGCCATACGAAGTCCAAATTTTTATACAGTCCTATTTTTCACGCAATTCAGTCGAGTTACCGTCACAAATGATGATGATGATGATGATGAAATGATGAGGACAAAACAAACACCCAGTCTCTGGGCAGAGAAAATCCTCAACCCGGCCGTGATCCAGAGGCAGCAACTCTAGCCACTAGACCACGACCTCTAGACGTCCTACTCGTGCTGCAGGCCTACTTACATTACTGTAATAGCGGTGAGGTTGTTTCTTGGCATGTAGATAATACTGTTCTATACCAAAGTGTTCGTCTTAATTTCCCCTATACCACTGTGGTACGTCTATTTCGTTAATAGAATGAAATACAAGTAGGAGATTAGTGAACCGGTAAATTACAGTAATTGTATTTAGAAGATGTAGATTAACGTTTGGCAATCGAGCAATAAGCCATCTTTATGAAATTACACTCTTTATCAAATTACATTCTAAGGTAGAAGAAGACATGAAGTAATAATCCGAATGAGGGAAGTAATAATCCGAATGAGGCGGAAATCGGTAGATGTGATGTACATGAACAGACAAAAAAATTATTGCAATTTCATAAAAACTGGATAATTTATTCAAGAGGAAAGTTTCACAAATCGAGCAAGTCAACAACGCGTTGGTCTACCTCTGTCAAGCCGTTACGCAGCCTGTCATTGACAGACGTTGGATGTCCTTCTGAGGGATATCATGGCGAATTCTGTCCAGATGGCGCGCAATATCATCAAAGTCTCGAGCTGGTTGGGGGGCACTGCTCATAATGCTCCTGCCTATCTCACTTGGGGAGAGATCCGGCGACCTTGCTGGCCAAGATAGGGTTTGGTGGGCACGAAGACAAGTAGCAGAAACTCTAGTCGTGTGAGAGAGAATATAATTCCTTCCCATAAAGTGCGACAATACTACGAGTAGTATATATTCGATGTACCGCCGTGCTTTAAGGACGCCACGGATATCTTAATTCTTGCCAAACCCTGCCTTGGTCAGAAAGGTCGTCGCATTTTTCCCAAATTGAGAACGTTTGGAGCATCATCGGCAAGACCTTCCAACCATGTTGAGATTTTGACGATCTAACGCGCCAATTGGACAGAAGTTTGTTCAGTAACCATCACGACGATATCCAGCGATTCTACTAATCAATGCCAAGCCGAATACCCATGCATATGGGCCGGATGTGGACCTGATGAACTTCTAATGCTCCTTCTCTTGAATAAATCATCCAATTTTCTGAAACCGTAATCATTTGTTTGTCTGTACATTTTCATCATGTCTATCGATTTCCACCCCATTCGGCTAATTACTTAGTGGTGCACCGTTTTTCTTGTCTTAGAGTGTACTTCATGCAAATTGATTCATCGACCGCTAACCATGTAGTCCTCAGCGTGAAAATTTTCTACTAATTTCAGAACGTTATTCCTTGCAATTTAAAGAGAAAAGGAAACCTGTGGCACTTGTGAGGTAACGAGCGAGTTACGGCGCCCTGGAAATATTCTAAGTTCGGAATTGGTGTGGCTGCACGGGCCGAGATCGTTAGCATCCGTGTGGTGCCTCACAACGGCCGGAGCACGTGGTCCAAAGAGCACGTGGCTGGGAATTCCTTGGTGACGCTGTACGCCGGGAGGGCCAAAGATGGCGGACTTTGTGAAACCTTAAAAGCAGACATTTCACAGTTGGTATAGAAATTAATAGTAGCCAGATGAATCATGATACCTCAAAAAGAAACATGTACATTACTATTATTTGCTCGACGATTCTGATGGTGTAATCAGATTTTCAATATCTTTATTAGTTTAAAGTTTAGTATCTGACAGTACATTATACAAGTAACGCCCAGCAACGAACTTCCAAAATCTAAACAGCTCATCCGATTTCGTCGATCTAGGTGTCTATAGAAAGCTATTAGTATAAACCTAAATTGGTATGAATTACAGGCATGTAACTTAAATAGTACATGAGTTATTGGAGGCAAAGTGGTCGATTACTATCGATCTCGTCAGGCCATAAGTACTCCACAGTTACACGAAAAAACGGTAGCAGCGTGCTTATAAATATACTTATTCTGTCTATATCTTGGTTTACATCCGTTATATACTATTTATGAAGAAATTGGTTGAATATTTACTGTGTTTTAGAAAGCACAGACACATTACGCTACTGGCCTACCTTTAGTTCTATTCCTTTGACATACGTTTGTTTAATTTGTTTATGTAGTTAATCATGTGTGTTAGAGCGTGTTTATGGTCCAGCCGTGAGAATATATTTAATTTAAAGTTATTTAAGTGTAAATCCAGTATTTAGAATGGGTTTCATTATTTTTGTGTGGGTGCGTTGGCATCTGTAGCCAATCAGAGCGCTCGTGAATGGGGAGACTGGATGGAAGCGAGTTCAGGTGAAGAGTGCTGGGAGACGGGACAGGGCGCGGGAAGTGCCGGGCGCGACGGCGCGTCGGACAAACGGGAAGACTTGTTGGAGAGCGGAGCGGTCTGCGCGTGGTCACGAGAGATAGAAATACTCGTACTTTGGAGGGCCGACTTGTGAACTTGTGAGATTTCCGTGGGTTCTACAGTGAAGAATTAGTGTGCGTTTAGAGGTGAATATCTCGCAAGCTGTGTTGTTGTTCATAACTAATTATGTGCTGTAGTAATCTACTGTTTCCCTGTTATTCAACTTATATTTTATTTAATTGCTGGACCATCGACACCATTAAGTGTTTCGCAGAAATATACCGCATTCTGAAAAGTGTTTCTACTATCGTTCTCATCATTAAGATAGTAACTGTAGATTTTATTTAATTTCAATCTTTCATTTATAAATTTATATGTTACATTCATAATTCACAATTGCCGAGTGATAGAAACCTTGGACCATTCGATTCATGTGTGTATTCTTATCGTATACTGTAGACTCAGCAGTATTTGGCCTGTAATGCGGCAACAACGTATCCCAGCCCCTGGACAACGAAACCTGCCAAAACTTCTAATATTTCAACACTCCTTGGGTGAGTAGTTCAGGGCCAACACCCCACCATTCATTTTATATTGGAAAGCCCGCACACTTCACCTCTCATTTTGGAAACAAACTCCGCGACTGAGGCACAGAATACCAACACAGATCGCATTGAGAGGTGACGTGGCTGTCGAACGCACGCCGCTCGAGTCCCGAGGTCACCGCAGAAGCACCGCCGGCTACGACCCACGCGGTGCCGGCTGTCGACTGCAGATGGGTCGCCGTGGGCCGGCTGTCAACGGTTGGAGGCGTCGAAACCGCCCTGTCAACGCAGCTCCTGCCGGCCGCGCTTCGCAACCCAAAGGGGGTAACAGTATAACCGTCCCGCCGCCTGCCGCGAGGCGACCATCCGCATCTCACCTGCCGGAGTCGACTGGGCAAATCCTCGTAATGTTCTTTATAACGGAATGCCTGAACTGGGAATACTTGTAGAACTGGAATTCCCACGTAGCGTGTTGTAACTGCTTACTCTGTGTTATTGTTAGCAAAACTTTATACCAGCTGGTGGGCAATTCAATACAGTCACTGCAAAATACATTCAGCCTCTTAGGTACTGAATCCTGTGGCCCTGTTAAAAGCTGATAACTTTAATCCCCGTGCACATGAAAAATGAATAAAATTGTCTTACCTCTAAAGTAGCAACGGTGGCTCTGCGGTGTGCATTATTGGCCGTAACACTTTGAAATATACATTAAATTATTTTGGCTGATAAATGAGAACATTTAAGAAAAATTTAATGTCTTTGAAAAACATACGACCTGGACAGGGATGCGGTAGTGATTTGGGTGGATTACTAACGCTCACTTTTTCGAAAGTGAAGTCGTATTTACATTTTGAATAATAGATGTACTCGCAATACATGTACTCGTAATATCAATCCAGTAATCTTTTATTGTCGCAATTAAATTTATATTGTAAAATCACTCGTCGTTTTAAACTATGTTACGTGCAGTGTAACACAAAATATTTGTATAGCAAAATTCCTACATTATAACCTAACACTTACAGAGCCCACCACAAAAACTGCATACTGCATCCTCGTTCTCTCATAGACTGCTGTGCGCCGAGTGCTCTCTTACTTCAACACTACAATCTCAGACCGAAGTGGTATCTTTGGCTCTGCGGTCGTGCAAAGTCAGCGTCCACTTTATAGAGCCCATCAATACATAAATCGTTAGCAACAAAATATTTTCATTTTAGTTTACATTAGTATCATTACAATATTCGGGTGGCACATATAAGTGTACCCTAGTAGCCACATTTCAACCTTTAGTTTAGTGCGTCATCTTCGTGATTTCTCTGTCCTTGTTACCATGATTACGCAATTATTAATCAAACCGTACCATATTTCGTAGCAGGCAGCTGACTACTCAGCATTACCCGACTATGTATTTATTACAGTCTTCTATTAATCCATCTCCTCTTTCCCCACCACCTTTTCCTCCCTCACTGTCTCTCTGTCCATCTCCTCCTAATCCTCTCTATTTCTCCTTCCCCTTTGCCTATCTGCCCCATCCCTTTGTGCATCTCCTTGTTCCTCTGTAATCCCATGTCCTCCATCCGCATTTCTGTCTCCACCTTCTCCTCCCCCTCTCTCGGTCCACTGCCCCTTCCCTCTCCCACTGTCCGTTTGCTCCTCTTTCTTTTGTCTGTCCATTTACTTCGCTTTCTTTCTCCGTTCCCCACGCCCTCCCCCAAGCTCCCTGCCTGTCTCTCCTTCTGGTGTCTCTCTCCATCACCACCTCTTTCCCTTCTATATCATCACCTTTTATCCCCTGTCTTTGTCTCCCTCTACCTCTCTCTCTGTCCACCTCTTCCTCTCACCCATTGTGCTCATTCACTCGTTCCGCCTCATTGTCCACTCCTCCTCCCCTCTTCTCTCTCTGTGTTCACATTATCATGCTCATTCCAATAGGTAGTAGGTGATTCTTGTCCCCTACCATATATTTTACAGGTTGTAACTAATGAGTATCAAATGTGGATGAAGTCGTTTGAGGACTTAAGATCAGGTCATTGGCTTCACCAATGTACACACATGTATTTGCACACATTTTCGGGCCTGACTAAATGGGGGGGGGGGGGGGGGGGAGGGGCAGAGGGGGTGACAAAATCGCAGTGGCCCAAGCCTCATGGGGGCACAAGTCTCTCAAGGGTTCGGATTCCCCAGAGTGCCGAGCTGGCAAATATCAGACTGTCATTGTAAAATAAATTTTTTTATCATGTAATCAAGCAAAGAACTTTTCCCCAGCACCGGCAAAGCCATCTCGTGTTTTTTGATTCTGACAGGTCAATTGCATACAGTTCTATTTCATGATTAATCTTGAACGTACAACTTTTTCTTTAGATATTGTACGCTAAAACCGTCTTCCTTGCGATAGAGTGTAAAATGCGCTTTATTTGAATGTAGTTGGGAAACCTACCAAAACATTTCCCTAACAAAAGTACACAACAACAGCTGTAAAACGTCGTAATGATTTGATAGGCTTACCAACAACATCCAATTATAAGGCACTTCTGATTCCATCATAAGGTGATTTTAGACGTAAATATAGAAAATATTTTGTGTTTAATAGTTAAATAGTAAAGAGGTAATGTTCTTCTTTTGTTCGTTCATGGTAAGGCAGAACTAGGTGGGAACTCTCACGTTGATTGATGAAGAAGCTTGGCTTCCAGAGATTCATTTCAGAAAATTGGAGATTCTCGTAACGGAAATTTCCTCGAAATATTAGAGTTCTCGAGTAACTAAGATCAGTTTATCACTGGTGCCAGCACTAGCAGCCAGAGACAGTGGTTATGTATGTATGAACTGCGTTTGCGTGGGCGCGCGCGCGTGAGCGGGCGTGTGTGTGTGTGTGTGTGTGTGTGTGTGTGTGTGTGTGTGTGTGTGTGTGTGTGTGATTTGTTTATTTCTTTTGTTGTGCCTGTCTGTGACTCAGTATCTCCGCTGTACTGTTAGTAGTGATCTACCCTTTTCATTATATTGTCTTTATTCCATCCAGGTTTTTCCACTGTTTGCAGTTGACTTGAATAAGATTGCCACTGCGGTGGAAACTTCCAATAAGTTAAATTAAATTTGCCAGCTGAAATACGTTCTATGGTACAATTTATTTGGATAATGGGACATTTTTCAAGTGCTTAATCATGACACTAATTTGGTTAAAGTTGTTGGTACGATTGACTATAGAATTGTCCTCCCCCGGTAGCTGAGTGGTCAGCGCGTCAGAATGTCAATCCCAAAGGCCCTGGTTCGATTCCCGGCTGTGACGTAATTTTCTCCGATCAGGGGCTGGGTGTTGCGTTGTCCTAATCATAATCACTTCATCCCCATCGACGCGCAAGTCACCGAAGTGGCGCCAAATCGAAAGACTTGCACCCGGCGAACGGTCTACTCGACGATAGGCCCTAGTCACACGACTTTAAACTATAGAATCAAATTACAATAAGTTCGAAATATTACCACTGATGTTGAGTTATTGTCAACTTATTCCATAACTTAAAACATCTCCTCGAAAACACCATTCTCCCTGAATCTAAAGTTGTTGCCAATGCAGTTAATAGCGATCCTGAATTTTTGCCCGCATCTCGTGGTCGTGCGATAGTTTTCTCGCTTCCCACGCCCGGGTTCCCGGGTTCGATTCCCGGCGGGGTTAGGGATTTTCTCTGCCTCGTGATGGCTGGGTGTTGTGTGCTGTCCTTAGGTTAGTTAGGTTTAAGTAGTTGTAAGTTCTGGGGGACTGATGACCATAGCTGTTAAGTCCCATAGTGCTCAGAGCCATTTGAACCATTTTTTTTTTATCCTGAATTTCGAGAGGTGTGCACTAATAACAGGAACTCATTTCATGATGGAACCAGGTCTGAAGTGACAGATGTAAATTCAGAAGATGTATTCCAGATAAAAGATTTTTATGTCACAATTGACAATCTATGGGTTAACTTGTAAACCTGCTGGGAAACGGTGAGGATTATAGACGAAAAATGTGAATTTTTATGTAAAAACACAAAGACGGCTGATGGTCAGGTTGCCGAAGCATGTATGTTATTTATCCGCGAATACCATGATATCACGACAGATGTAGAAGAAGAAATTACATATTTGAAAGCTGTTCATACTTCCAACTGTGTATACTTCTTCGAAACTAATAAATCTCTTGAATAAGACGCACGAGCTTCAATTTTAAGCTCATTTTCGAATGTTTGTGTAGCTATGCTGATCTTTTACATTATTCCATGGCTGCAGCTGAAGCAGAAACATCATTCAGCGCTCTGGCGCGTCTTACAAACCGTGTCAGATCAACTATGCATCCATAACGTGTAGGAGATTTGGGGCCATGGCAACTGAATTTACGGAGGCTACTCGGAAAGTAAGGAACGATCGGTCACGAAATCGAAACCACAGTGACAATCAAAACTGGTTTATTCCCCACAGTTAGCTACACCCTCCAGTTACTTCTCTACACAGTCGCCGCTCCGACTTAGACATCTGTCGTAGCGTTGTACCACCTTCCCAATACCCTCGTCATAGAAAGCAGCTTCCTGCGCTTCCCGACAATTTTATATGCTGGACTGCAGCTCATTGGCTGATCCAAAATTTTGTCTGCGTATCCAAACCGTTCATTTGAGCAGAGATGAAAATCAGAGGGAGCCAAGTCTGGGCTGTATGGTGGGTGATCACTTCCCACCGAAAACGCTGCAGGAGCTTCCTCATTGCCCCTGCAGTGTGTGACCGAGAACTGTCATGCAGAAGGAACCACATTAAGGAGATTTGCATGGAATCAGACGAAATCTCTCGGCAGGCAAGCATACGTGGCGTTGAGGCATTAATTTCTAGGCATCTTAATGCGCTCGCTGCACACTCAGAACTGAGAAGAGGGAATGGCCATACTAGAGGCAGTGCCCAATACTCTATGCAAAGCTTCATCAGATTTTCACTGTGGTTTCTATTTTGTGACTGATCTTCCTTACTGAAATGTCACGAAGGACTGGACAGGGGATTTAAGTACACATCATTCACCATTTGACGAACTTTTATCATTATTAAAAAAACACTATATATGCTAAGAGAAACAATTTCTGAGATCAGCAACAATTGCATTATATGGCAACTAAAAGGGGAGGAGCAGTCTGGATACCAGCCACTGTTACAAACTGAAAAGAGTCCTTTTATCTAATTATAACTCTTCATTGGCACGTCCATAAACTGGAAAACTTCAGTGTCAATTACGAACAAATGTTATTATCATTTAAACCTCAGACAGTATATATTTGAACAAAGAGCACAGATTGGGGGAACAGTAATGGGCACAAATAATTTAAATACAATTTTCAAATTACCTTCGACAAGAACGCTACAGACGTGCCCTAGTGGACTGATTCAACATTTAAACAAACATGAAAACGAGGCTCAACCACCTGAATTTTAGAATTAAAAAAAGTTAATTGTCATGACTAGGCGCTGCCTCTGTATCTCCAACAAGAAATAAACTATGACACCGTAGCTAACCTTAGTATTCAACGAGTGAAGAAACAAATTTAATATTTGGTGCTGCAGCGTTTTCTTTTCCTCTGTCTCCTCTTCCTCTCCGTATGTCTGTCTCTCTGCCTCTCTCTCTCTCTCTCTTTCCCTCTCTGTCTGCCTATCTATCTGTCTGTCTGTCTCTCTCTCTTTCTCCCTCTTTATTATTCAGTATCAAGGAACTCTGCCCCCACACAATACCGGTCACAGAATGTTGGGCAGAGATAAATCTCTTAAGCACGAAGTTAAATCCACGCAATGCAGGTTATATCCTTTAAGTCTTACAAGGTTTGAGTGGTAACATCAAACAGAACCCAACAGGACGATGATCTGACAAAATAAGGACGATCTAAACACAATCTGTTTGCATCTAGGCACCGCGCCTACGAAATACGATCAACTGTGGCCAGATCAAGCGTGAGGACCCCAAAGCCACTGCCGTTACAACTGCCAACGTTAGAAGAAAGAAGGGTGGAGGGGCTCGCATATTAACTAAGCTACTAAACAAAAAGCACCAGTAGCTTCTCATAGTAATTAAAAAATCTTGGCCAAGTTTAGAAACGTATTAAACTGTAAAACAAAATAACTGGCCGCTTAGCCCCTTAGAATGAGAAAACCAGCAATTACATAAATGAGCTACCAGATTACAAACACATAAGTTAGCGAGTAAAAATTTTCATAAATGTAGGGGATCTGTCATTAGTGTAGTCATTAGGAAGTACGAGTACTATCTAAAATGATATGACAATAACATTTAAAATATAAGAAATGTTGGGAATAGCCCAAATCACTTCAGGAGTTATCGTTTTGCCATCAACGGTGCCCCGCGAGAGCTATTCGTGTCGGCTGAAAGTACAGTTTCAGTCTTGCCAACAGGCCGTGCAATTATGCAGCTGCCCGGGGTACGCGGTTAAAGGTCAAGTTTTGCTGACAGTCAATGATGATATACACTCCTGGAAATTGAAATAAGAACACCGTGAATTCATTGTCCCAGGAAGGGGAAACTTTATTGACATATTCCTGGGGTCAGATACATCACATGATCACACTGACAGAACCACAGGCACATAGACACAGGCAACGGAGCATGCACAATGTCGGCACTAGTACAGTGTATATCCACCTCTCGCAGCAATGCAGGCTGCTATTCTCCCATGGAGACGATCGTAGAGATGCTGGATGTAGTCCTGTGGAACGGCTTGCCATGCCATTTCCACCTGGCGCCTCAGTTGGACCAGCGTTCGTGCTGGACGTGCAGACCGCGTGAGACGACGCTTCATCCAGTCCCAAACATGCTCAATGGGGGACAGATCCGGAGATCTTGCTGGCCAGGGTAGTTGACTTACACCTTCTAGAGCACGTTGGGTGGCACGGGATACATGCGGACGAGCATTGTCCTGTTGGAACAGCAAGTTCCCTTGCCGGTCTAGGAATGGTAGAATGATGGTTTGGATGTACCGTGCATTATTCAGTGTCCCCTCGACGATCACCAGTGGTGTACGGCCAGTGTAGGAGATCGCTCCCCACACCATGATGCCGGGTGTTGGCCCTGTGTGCCTCGGTCGTATGCAGTCCTGATTGTGGCGCTCACCTGCACGGCGCCAAACACGCATACGACCATCATTGGCACCAAGGCTGAAGCGACTTTCATCGCTGAAGACGACACGTCTCCATTCGTCCCTCCATTCACGCCTGTCACGACACCACTGGAGGCGGGCTGCACGATGTTGGGGCGTGAGCGGAAGACGACCTAACGGTGTGCGGGACCGTAGCCCAGCTTTATGGAGACGGTTGCGAATGGTCCTCGCCGATATCCCAGGAGCAACAGTGTCCCTAATTTGCTGGGATGTGGCGGTGCGGTCCCCTACGGCACTGCGTAGGATCCTACGGTCTTGGCGTGCATCCGTGCGTCGCTGCGGTCCGGTCCCAGGTCGACGGGCACGTGCACCTTCCGCCGACCACTGGCGACAACATCGATGTACTGTGGAGACCTCACGCTCCACGTGTTGAGCAATTCGGCGGTACGTCCACCCGGCCTCCCGCATGCCCACTATACGCCCTCGCTAAAAGTCCGTCAACTGCACATACGGTTCACGTCCACGCTGTCGCGGCATGCTACCAGTGTTAAAGACTGCGATGGAGCTCCGTATGCCACGGCAAACTGGCTGACACTGACGGCGGCGGTGCACAAATGCTGCGCAGCTAGCGCCATTCGACGGCCAACACCGCGGTTCCTGGTGTGTCCGCTGTGCCGTGCGTGTGATCATTGCTTGTACAGCCCTCTCGCAGTGTCCGGAGCAAGTATGGTGGGTCTGACACACCGGTGTCAATGTGTTCTTTTTTCCATTTCCAGGAGTGTATTTAGCGCTGCAGCTCTGTGAGCAACGCAGATCAGTTGCACAGGGTGTAAAGGATAATTGTTACAAAGTACAAAGCGGTGCAGAGGTAATGGAGACGAACGATTAGATATGGAACACCAACTTTCTGTCAAGCTGGATAATAACCTCAAACTGGTCTACAAAAGCCACCTAGGTTGCAGACGATTCATGCCACGGGAGGTTTTCAACAACATTATCCTGCTCTCTGTCGTCAGTGGCTTAGTCGGCTGCTGACAATATCAGATTCAGATCTGTCACGAGAGTAAAACTACTTATTCTTTCGACTTTTGTAAACGTTGCGCTAAAATTAATAACGGTTAAAATTCGGTCTAAACATGACGTCTACAACAACAGTAGCTTCGAAGTATGAAGCCAAGGTAAACAAAACGATGTAACTGTTAATTCTATGCTATCAAACTTCACAGTATTTTGAGGTCAAATATACGCAAACGTGAATTTTACATTTTTTCAAGCAAGGAATTTTTAATATTCAAAGATGATTTTGCCAAAATCTAGTGCGGCGTGCGTGCACTGTAGCTCAGGTTTCTTTTGAAGGCCGTTTAGAGGCTGTTTCCCTGCTTGCTACACCAAAAGCGTCCTGTATCCATTTGTTCGTCTTGGCTTCTTCAGGTTCACCACTGAGGTACGTTGTAAACAGTTATCAAATGGTTCAAATGGCTCTGAGCACTATGGGACTTAACCTCTGAGGTCATCATCAGTCACCTAGAACTTAGAACTACTTAAACCTAACTAACCTAAGGACATCACATACATCCATGCCCGAGGCAGCATTCGAACCTGAGACCGTAGCGTCCGCAGCTCGTGGTCGTGCGGTAGCGTTCTCGCTTCCCACGACCGGGTTCCCGGGTTCGATTCCCGGCGGGGTCAGGGATTTTCTCTGTCTCGTGATGACTGGGTGTTGTGTGCTGTCCTTAGGTTAGTTAGGTTTAAGTAGTTCTAAGTTCTAGGGGACTGATGGCCATAGATGTTAAGTCCCATAGTGCTCAGAGCCATTTGAACCATTTTTTTGCGACCGTAGCGCCCGCGCGGTTCCAGACTGTAGCTCCTAGAACAGCTTGGCCTAAACAGTTATCATTTACAACCCGTATATTCGTAATGTTTGCGTATTGATCATATGTGTGTTTAAAATATTACGCCTACATCTCTGGATTACGAGTATTTTGTGTGTTTATTTGTTGATCGCCTGTCGATGTGAGCATACCACTTTGCGACGACTATTTTTTCATTATTTTAACCAATCTCATTTGGCGAATGAAACACTTGGCATACCGCAGCTCAATTTCCTACCTAGCCTCAATGACCAAGTCACGTGCAGTAGCAATCCCTTTCAGCCAGCAATACCTTATAAATACCCGACACGTCGCCCTCCACTGCGCCAATAGTACCTTAATTGGAGTGAAGGCAGCTAGTCCGCAGAATTTACGGGATATTGCAATCTTTTTCAGTTCGTTAACATACAGCTGCGATCTCTACACGAACTCAAGTTTCAGTACAAATGAGGTCAGTACCGTGAACACAGTAATACATCTACATCTACATGATTTGTCTGCCTGGCAGAGGGTTCATCGAACCACCTTTAAGCTACTTCTCTATCGTTCGACTCTCGAATAGCGCGCGGCAAAAACTAACACAAATATTAACGTGCAAGCTTTGATTTCTCTTATTGTACGAGGGCAGTTCAATAAGTAATGCAACACATTTTTTTTCTGAAACAGGGGTTGTTTTATTCAGCATTGAAATACACCAGGTTATTCCCCAATCTTTTAGCTACACAACACTATTTTTCAACGTAATCTCCATTCAATGCTACGGCCTTACGCCACCTTGAAATGAGGGCCTGTATGCCTGCACGGTACCATTCCACTGGTCGATGTCGGAGCCAACGTCGTACTGCATCAATAACTTCTTCATCATCCGCGTAGTGCCTCCCACGGATTGCGTCCTTCATTGGGCCAAACATATGGAAATCCGACGGTGCGAGATCGGGGCTGTAGGGTGCATGAGGAAGAACAGTCCACTGAAGTTTTGTGAGATCCTCTCGGGTGCAAAGACTTGTGTGAGGTCTTGCGTTGTCATGAAGAAGGAGAAGTTCGTTCAGATTTTTGTGCCTACAAACACGCTGAAGTCGTTTCTTCAATTTCTGAAGAGTAGCACAATACACTTCAGAGTTGATCGTTTGACCATGGGGAAGGACATCGAACAGAATAGCCCCTTCAGCGTCCCAGAAGACTGTAACCATGACTTTACCGGCTGAGGGTATGGCTTTAAACTTTTTCTTGGTAGGGGAGTGGGTGTGGCGCCACTCCATTGATTGCCGTTTTGTTTCAGGTTCGAAGTGATGAACCCATGTTTCATCGCCTGTAACAATCTTTGACAAGAAATTGTCACCCTCAGCCACATGACGAGCAAGCAATTCCGCACAGATGGTTCTCCTTTGCTCTTTATGGTGTTCGGTTAGACAACGAGGGACCCAGCGGGAACAAACCTTTGAATATCCCAACTGGTGAACAATTGTGACAGCACTACCAACAGAGATGTCAAGTTGAGCACTGAGTTGTTTGATGGTGATCCGTCGATCATCTCGAACGAGTGTGTTCGCACGCTCCGCCATTGCAGGAGTCACAGCTGTGCACGGCCGGCCCGCACGCGGGAGATCAGACAGTCTTGCTTGACCTTGCGGCGATGATGACACACGCTTTGCCCAACGACTCACTGTGCTTTTGTCCACTGCCAGATCACCGTAGACATTCTGCAAGCGCCTATGAATATCTGAGATGCGCTGGTTTTCCGCCAAAATAAACTCGATCACTGCCCATTGTTTGCAACGCACATCCGTTACAGACGCCATTTTAACAGCTCCGTACAGCGCTGCCACCTGTCGGAAGTCAATGAAACTATACGAGACGAAGCGGGAATGTTTGAAAATATTCCACAAGAAATTTCCGGTTTTTTCAACCAAAATTGGCCGAGAAAAAAAATATGTTGCATTACTTATTGAACTGCCCTCGTATTATTATGATCATTTCTCCTCCGTATGTGGGCGCCAACGAAATATTTTCACACCCAGAGGAGAAAGTTGGTGATTGAAATTTCATGAAGAGGTCCTGTCGTAGCGAAAAGCATCTTTGTTTTAATGACAACCACCTTATTCGTGTATCATATCCGTGGCACTCTTTCCCTTATTTCATGATAATACAAAACGAGCTACCCTTCCTTGAAATTTTTAGATGTCCTCCGTCAAACCTATATGCTGCTGATCCCACACTACACAGCAATACTCCGGAAGAGGGCAGGCAGGCGCAGTGTAAGCACTCTCTTTAGCAAACCTGTCACATCTTCTAAGTTCAAAAATGGATCAAATGGCTCTGAACACTATGGGATTTAACCTCTGAGGCCATCAGTTCCCTAGAACGTAGAACTACTTAAACCTAACTAACCTAAGGACATCACACACATCCATGCCCGAGGCAGGATTCGAACCTGCGACCGTAGCGGTCGCGGCGGCTCCAGACTGTAGCGCCCAGAACCGCTCTGCCACTCCGGCCGGCACATTTTCTAAGTGTTCTGTCAATAAATCGCAGTCTTTGGTTTGCATTCCCCACAACAGTATTTTACCGTTCCAGTTTATGTTATTCGTAATTATAATCCCAACTATTTAAGTTTACAGCCCTTAGATTTGTGATATTTATCGTGTAACTCAAACTAAGCGTGAGATGCAGAACACACGCTCAAAGATACTTCAACTCAATAAAGACAAGGCAATAATTACCAATCAAACACAAACTCTGGCTTGTAATTTCCAACAGATTTTATTCAACAACAGCACGACAACAGCAAACTACTGTTACCCCAGAATGATATTCATAATTGCCCTAGAATTTGAAACATTACTGAACAGACAAAATGCTTATGGACGTCGAAACCCATCTCAAACAACAAATAGTTTTAAAATCCTCCTTACATAAGTCTTAAGAACCATACAAACAATAAATGGTTTACTGTGAAAAATTTCCACAGAAGCAGGACACTTTTTAAGATATAACTGCAAAAACAACTCTCAATTTCTCTTTCAGAATAAGACATTAAAAAAAAAAAAAACAGTACAATGAAAGGCATCTTTCAGGTATTAAAAAAATTTCAGTGACAAGTGATGGCTCATCAGGAGTGCGTGGAAACTACAACTCAGATAGAGCCGTAACGAAAGCTGAAAGGAACAGTGAAAAGGAAAGACGGACTCCTCGGCGTCACCAGGAACAAATAATAAAATACTCAAACTCGGTGACGAACTGGAGTCTACTGATAAACACATCGACTCCGTATCGGTTACAATTCAAACTGGCATCCGCCAAGGCGTCGTCCCCAGTTAAACGACCAGCTACAACGGACGAGGCCCACCGCTGATTATACCACAACAACAACATAAAGCCACACAGCAACTGGGCAGTATCCAGTCTAACAATCCTTAAAACATCAGAAATACTTCAAAACAGGAATATGGCCACATGGGACCCACAAGCTTTCTTATTTTTGAACTTAATCCACACTGAAACAGTATATCAGATGCAAAACATTATCAAGCAATGAGCCTCTTGTATGAGTAGACGTCTGTTTCTCACAAACAGTTTAATTTATTCCTGGTCCTTTTTGAATACTCAGTGGAAAGAACTTCAACTTGCTCCAAATTTGATGTCGGTGGGGCACAAGTAGCTAATCTCCAGTCCTCAGCAAATCCACATTTCACACAGGTAACCACTGTTCAGTAAAGTTTTAAACATAGTTGCTTGGTTCAGTGACCGTTTATAAATTGAAAATGAAACAAATGAGCCCTCAGTCACACTTTTTTTAGTCTTATGGACCGAGTTTCAACACTTCTAAGAGAGCATTCATCAGAATTTAGACATACAAAGCGGCTTATATCATAATTACAAATTTATGGATGAAATATATATATATAGTGTAAGTACTGACCAACAATACTAGACAGAGACAGTACTCACATGTCAAGTATAACATAAATAACAAGCTAGAAGGGCTTTAGTCACAAAAATTCAAAGAGAATGTGTGAAGGCGAGACTCTAAGGGCTGCACAGCCACAGGTTGCAACGGACTGAGTCGCCCGCGTTAACAAGTGCGGCAAGTGAACATGACATCGCAGCGAGAGCGCCATCTAGTAGCTGCAGGTACAACTTGGCTACTAAATATTCTAATGGAGACAGGCGAAAATTATAGTGAACGATACAGTAACATTTTGTCTACAACAGATCTTAAAGTTACAATTTGAAGCACAAAAACGTCTTTATGGAACATACAGAAAAGACTGAATAACACAGCTTGTAAAAATCGATATATCATGAAGTACATAAAGTCAATAAACCTTTTAATAAATGAAAAAGTATGTGATAAGCTCTCTGCCGTTCCTATTCTATATAAACAATTTCGAAGACAATCTGAGCATCCGTCTTAGATTGCTGCGGATGTTGCTTTTACTGTCTCCAAAAGTCATCAGATGAACAAAATTAATTGTAAAATTATTTAGACAATGATTTTGGTGTGAAAAGCGGTAATTGACTCTAAACAATGAAAAAGTGAAGTTATCCACATGAGTACAAAAATGAATCCTCTTAAATTCCGTTGCACAATTAATCACACAATTCAAAACTTGTCCGTTCAGCTAAACACTCAGGGATTACAATTACGAATATTTAAATTAGGAACGTTGTGGTATTAGCGAATCAAAGACTGAGATTTATTGGCGGAACACTTAGAAGATGTAACAGGCGTATCAAAGAGACTGCCTACACTGTGCTTGTCCGTTCCCTTTTGTAGTATTGCTGCGCGGAGTGGAATTAGAGCCATATAGGATTGACGGACGACATCGGAAAAGTTCAGAGAAGGGATGCTCGTTTTGTATTATCTCGAGAGAGTGTCACGGATGCGGCAAGTGAGCTGGTGTGTGAATCCTTAAAGCAAAGGCTTTACCTGTTGCGGCAGCATCCTTCCATGAAACTTCAGTCACCAACTTTCTCTTCCGAAAGGGAAAATATTTTGTTGACGCCCACCTACGAAGTCTAGGAAGAAATGATCATTGTAATAAAATAGAAACCGGAGCTCGCAAGAGAAGATTTAGGAGATCGTTTCTCCTAAGCGCTTTTCGAGAGTGGAGCGGTAGAGAAATAGATTGAAGATGGTTCGTTGAACCCTCTGCCAGTCACTTAATTATGAATTGCGGAGTAATCCTGTAAATGAAGATGGAGCACACACCTCCTATCACCCTGTCCGTTTTTCTTGTCAATTTTCTCCACAAGTTCCTTTCGTAGCCATTTCTGCAGAGAACCTCATTTTTTATAATTCCACCCAATTTTCAGCATTCTTATGTAACATCATGTGACACGAATCTCGTCTTTTCCGGTTTTTCCACAGTCCGTCACTGAGTCCCAAGCAAAGAGAGTTGCTCAAATTAACGTTGATGTTTGATACTTGTCGACTTGTTTTGACCAGGAATGATGACTTCTCCAATGTTAGTCCGCTTTTTATGTCGTCGTTCGTTCGTTAAACTCCCAAGTTGTCATAATCCCTTCATCTAGTTCTTGGCCATCAATTTTGATGTTAAATTTTCGTTAGTCTTATATCTGATACTCTTCAATACTTTCACCTTTCTTTTGTTTACCCTAATGCACATTTTGCACTTATCCCACTGTTCATTCGGTTCATCAAATCCTGCAGTTCTTAACTTTCACTGAGGAGAGCAATGTCATCAGTGAATCTTATCATTGATAACCTTTCACCCTGATTTTGATACATTCTCCTAAACTTTCTATACTCCTTGACAGAAAGAAGGCGAAGCACGCAGGTGGGGACAACGAAACGAAACGAGATAATTTTCGATGTTTCTTTTGTGACTGTAATATTGAGTCAGATTTCCAAAGAACTTATCAGTATGATTTTCCAAACGCTCTGGCCGCGATGCATGCACTGACACGGTTATGAAAAGAGTCATAAAGACGCTGTATTGGTCCTTAATGTCCTAGATACCGGTAATTGGACAGAGTTGACGTTAGACCTGATCCTACAGATGTTTCGTTGGGGATAGATCTGGGGATCTTGCTGGCGACAGCAGTACATCAGTATCAGGTAGATAGTTCGTAGAGGCAACTGCCATCTGTGAACCAGCATTTTCATTTTGAAAGAAGGTACCACGATACTGTGAGGTAGCATATGGGGACGTAGATGTTTCTTCAGTCACTACCAGCCGTGACCTGAAGCCATACCCGATGGCTCCCCAAACAATGACACGAGGAGCAACAAAGCTGTACCAGAACATTGAGAGAATGGATTCTCTGGCCAGATCTCTGCCTTACACGCCGACGATGGCCATCAGGGGTTGTGTAGAACCGCGATTCATTGCTGAGCAAAATGCAACAGCAGTCCGCTGTTTCCAGTCATGACACGACTCTACATGTATTTGTTTACATTGTGGCGTTAACGAAAGCCTACGCATGGGACGGTTATACTCTTGTCCAGCCGCTGGTAGTCTGCTATCGCTAGTACATGATGACACATAATGGTGCAGGAGATCTTCTTCCGAAGGTCCAAACGGGGGACCAGTCGGTGCAAATGGCTCTGAGCACTATGGGACTTAACATCTGAGGCCACCAGTCCTCTAGAACTTAGAACTACTTAAACCTAACTAATCTAAGGACACCATACACATCCACGCCCGAGGCAGGATTTGAACCTGCGACCGTAGCTGTCGCACGGTTCCAGACTGAAGCGCCTAGAACCGCTCGGCCACACCGGACCAGTCGGTAATCTTTTGCCATCAGCCTGGGTTACTTCATGTGTGATCATGATACTTTTCCCATTACAGGCAATGTGTTTATGGGTACTCATTATAAGCCTTGACTTCTGTGGCTTTCATTGCCGTGACCATTGTCAGGCCTCGCAACATAACTGTCTCCTTCGCCCTTGAGGAGCAAATTCCTAAGCCAAGGGTAAGATCTATTTTTCCCAAACATCTGTTTCTCCAGCCTCTCTTGCAAGGCCGTTGGCGGAATGGAGGTGAGTCCTTACACCAGCAGAAGTCTTGCTGGAGAGTACTGGCTGTATCTGAACCCACAGCACAGAACGTTTTCATTACTAGAGACCATACCCCCAGACCATGGCCACTCTGCTTCAACCGTAGTAACGGATTAATCATAAGCATTATGATCTGTTTCCCGTAATGAAACACCAAGCAATTGCTAAGTTCTTGGTGAAAGAGCACAGCATCATTTAACTCAAAATATCTCTTGTTAAGAGAGATACGATCACCAGGATAAAATAAGGGAAATCAGAACTCGTACGGAAAGATATAGGTGTTCGTTCTTTCCGCGCGGTATACGAGATTGGAATAATAGAGAATTGTGAAGGTGGTTCGATGAACCCTCTGCCAGGCACTTAAATGTGATTTGCAGAGTATCCATTTAGATATAGATGTAGAATCGTAGCCGCGCGGTATTAGCCGAGCGGTCCCAGGTGCTGCAGTCATGGACTGTGCGGCTGGTCCCGGCGGAGGTTCGAGTCCTCCCTCGGGCATCGGTGTGTGTGTCGTCCATATCGTACAGTAATTTAAGTTGGGAGATGCGCGGGCCGTGACAACACCCCTATGTCCACGCGGCTACCCCGCACGGTGAGAATTGGAGGAACCGTAATGTATCTCAGGCCCTCCACTTTAAATAGAGCTGACTGCAGACTACCTTCAGTAAGACATTGAAAAATGAGATACAACGGATTTCTCATATCATTGTGAAAACGGATGCCTTTATGGAGAAAACCGCAATGGGGAAGGGACAAGTTTTGATAAGGAGCACCGTCAATTTCCCAAAGTTCACTGTCGTTACATAAAACGTTAAGTTTGAACAATCCTTTGTGGCACTGAAACAATTACGGAAATAATTTTCTAAATTTTTGAGGCCTTAATCAGTGTTCCACCTAGTTTTGAATAGTTTGCTATTTTAGTTGAAAGCGTCACTGTAAATCTCCAAAAGGAACTGATCGATCGGTTCCCGTTCAAAGGACAAATTGTTTTGCCTTATAACTGTCCAGGTGTTTTCCGCACTAAGGGTTTCCACGTCTCCATACTGAGGTTGCAAATGTGATATAAATGAGTCGATTAACATAAGGGTGAGAAGGGCATTTTTTGATTACGAAAATAAGTCGAGATTACGGGGCAAGCTGAGTGATGAAAATCTGTGGAACTACCTGTGTGTGTTTGTACGCCAACAGTTTATATCAGGTGTAAATTTCATTATCTCTTCAGCGTGCGAAAACTAATTACATAGTTCTAATAACATGTTTTCTTTGCGATCTATGTTGTTGAGGAATACGAAATATCAAACAATGTCGCATGTCACATGTGGTACTTTAGCAGTATCTCCCTCTCCATTTTCCTGCTTAGACAACGTGGATGGGCAGGACTGAAAGCGTACAGCCGGGCGAGAGAGACTTGAACGTATGCACGTGCACCGTACACCAACAGAGTTCTTGCCCGTCCTTGATGCTAATTATGCGCAAGTAGACCTATCAATAAAAATTACTACACACATAAGCAAATATGCGATTAGTATTTTAATTAACGACAGCTATTTTTGCTTATGACATAATCAAACGTCCTCCCAAACCTGCATGCACACGATGTTTTAAAGCGCTGCTTAGCGTACACACTGCAGACTTGCCTCAGACCAGCAATGACACTGTCGAGACTCGCTCGTCTCCTCCTCCTCCACCGCCTTCATCAAGACAGAATGAAAAGACTGATCTTATGGATGTCATAATGGAATTTGTTTCAAAAATCGTGGAAAGAAATTACACTCATAGAAGTATCTAAAATTTTTGGAATCTAAAGAGAAAGTAAACAAACGGCTTTCTCTTTTTTCAAAGAAATTGCATTTTTCTCGTCTAGATTAAAATGCGGTGCATGATCTCTGTTTAAAAATGGCTCTGAGCACTATGGGACTTAACATCTATGGTCATCAGTCCCCTAGAACTTAGAACTACTTACACCTAACTAACCTAAGGACAGCACACAACACCCAGTCATCACGAGGCAGAGAAAATCCCTGGCCCCGCAGGGAATCGAACCCGGGAACCCGGGCGCTGGAAGCGAGAACGCTACCGCACGACCACGAGCTGCGGAAATGATCTCTGTAAAACAGTAATCATAATGATAAGACATTTTTGTCCTCGGTGAAATTCATTTCATGGCATCAGGCCATGGTCCAAGAAAAGCTTCTGTGCCTGAAGTTTCAACTCCTAATGCTGGAGACATTAGAGATTATATACTAAGGTGAATAAAGTCATGGGATTGCGATATGCACATGTAAAAATGGCCGTGGTATCGCGTACACGAGGTATAAAGTGGCAGTGCTTTGAGGGAGCTGCCATTTGTAATCAAGTGATTCATGTGAAAAGGTTTCTGATGTGATTATGGTCGCGTTACGGAAATTAACAGACTTTCAATGCGGAGTGGTACTAGGAACTAGATGAATGGGACATCCCATTTCGGAAGTCATTAGGGAATTCAGCATTCGGATAACCACAATGTGAGCAGTGTGCCGAGAATACCACATTTCAAGCATTACCTATCACCTCGGACAACGCATTAGTCGACGGCTTTCACTTAACGAACGGGGTTTGTGTGGAGTTGTCAGCGTGAAGTAACCGCAGAAATCAGTGTGGGATGTACGTAGAACATATCCGTTAGGGTATTGCGGCGAAATTTGGCATTAATGAGCTATGGCAGCAGACGGCAGACACACAGACACAGGTGCCTCTGCTAACAGTACGACATCGCCTGCAATGCTCTCCTGGACTCGTGACCATATCGGTTGGACAATACACGACTGGCAAACCTTGGGCTTCTCAGATGAGTCAAGATTTCAGTTGTTAAGAGCTGATATCGGCCTGTGTGGCCGTGCGGTTCTAGCCGCTACAGTCTGGAACGGCGGGACCGCTACGGTCGCAGGTTCGAATCCTGCCTTGGGCATGGATGTGTGTGATGTCCTTAGGTTAGTTAGGTTTAAGTAGTTCTAAGTTCTAGGGGACTGATGACCTCAAATGTTAAGTCCCATAGTGCTCAGAGCCATTTGAACCATTCAAGAGCTGATGATGGGGTTAGAGTGTGGCGCATATCCCCGATGTCATGGACCCAAGTTGTCAACAAGGCACTGTGTAAGCTGGTGCTGCCTCCATAAAGGTGTAGGCCGTGTTTACGTGGAATGGACTGGATCCTCTCGTCCAACTGATCATTTAATGGAGACAGTTGTGGTCGACTACTTTGAGACCATTTGCTGCCATTCGTGAACTTCATGTCCTCAAAATACCATGTCACCAGGCCATAATTGTTCACGATTGGTTTGACGAACATTCTGAACAGTTCGTGCGAATGATTTGGCCACCAGTGACCCGACATGAATTCGATTGAACTTTTATGCCGCATAATCGAGAGGTAATTTCATGCACAACATCCTGCACCAGCAACAAATCGGCAATTGTGGGCGGGTATAGAGGTAGCATGCCTGAATATTTCTGCAGGGGCTTCCAAAGACTTGTTCAGTCTATGCCTCTTCGAGGTGTTACACCACGCCGGCAAAAGGAGATCCGACACGAGATTAGGAGGTATCTCATGACTTTTGTTATGTCAATGTATGTAAGAGTTTATCTATGGGCGATTGAGCCTGCGGTATACAGTAAATTTGAACTCCTGATAGTAAGTGGTCTCTGAGCAAATTACAATATCTTATCAGCTGTATGGTGTCTTTTTCAGAATTATAGCACAGTAACCAAATTGTTTACAACAGGCAGAGATTATAAAACAGGGCCCATATTTACGGCTTTTAATAATAATCCTTTCTTTTAATGAAAAAGATAACACTTTCTACCTAACATTCCTTTCCACATTATCAGCGTGCATGTATGCGTAACGATTTTACTGAGAAGATGAATGTCTAAAGCCCCTTTTACAATAGCGAATTTCTTGCGTCTATAGACTACTCATGGCAACTGAACCTACAGCAGCGCTCCTGGAGTTGTATTCCTGTACTGAGTCACGAGTGGCCGTTTTCCTATACATTTCAAAGCCAAAGCTGTGTTTTGAGACCTGTGTGCTGTGCCCTTTAGCACGTAAACGGTGATAGGAAGGTCATAAGGGACAATCATCTTCGGTCCCGGAGGAGGTTCGAGTTCTCCCTCGGACATGGGTATGTGTGTTTGTCCTTACGATAATTTAGGTTAAGTAGTGTGTAAGCTTAGGGACTGATGACCTTAGCAGTTAAGTCCCATAAGATTTCACATCCATTTTTTGTCAATCATCCTCAGGAAAAAATTGAAATACTTCTACAGAATGCAGGAACAAACGGTGATAATAAAGTTTGTTAATAACCAAAGCAAAATTTATAGAGGATCTCCTTGAAAAATGACGCATGGCAGAATTATTCACAATCCTGATAACTGAAAGAATAGAAAACGTTTCGTCCAAACATTTCAAACCATTTTCATTTATCTACTGAAGATTCTATTCACTCATGAACAAGTCGAACAGTATTTGAGAGGCCATAAATAGCTGCTTTCCTTTGTATCTTGTTTTTCTAGATACTGGATAATACCGAAAATTATTTTCCTCGTTAAAAAGTTTATATTCTTTTTCACTTTTGAAACAATGTTGACTCATAAAAACTTTATCTGTTTACGGTCTTATTTATGCATAGTCTATGTTTTCCTCTGTTCAGGTACCGTATAAGGAAACATAAATGTATGAATAATGTTCCTTAGCGACTTTTTCCTTACATTAATTATCACAACACGTTTTGACAATATTCTACCATCATCAGATATAGCACAGATGCATGTAGATTAATTTGAAGTGTGATGTGTACTACTTCTTGGTGTACCTCTGAGGTTATGTACCAAAATTTTACCTTTTAAAAAAAGATTAAGTTATTTCACAATATACACTACTGATTTAAGGCATAAACTGAAATAAATGCGTCTTTCGGTACACAATATCAGTGGCACATCTAGCAAATAATCCTCATTACACTTTAGATTAAAGGAAATGTTACTGTAACGCTACCTACGATGGCAACAAGATGATGCAACGCATTTTGCTAATAAATATTAGCAAAAAGTTACTGAAACAGTAAAAAAAATTTTGCTTTGGTTAAGGTTACGGCAGGTGGAGCAATTAGCCGTGGAAGAGCACGCGCTGTGTGAAGCCTAACACGTAGTAAAATTCACAAACAAGGAAGTTGTGGCCATAGAAGAGAGTTATATCACCCGCTTTTTCAGAAAATCTATAAAAATACACAAACATGAGAACAGCTTCTACAAGAAGGAAGAAAGCCTCCATGTGAAGGGATCCTGGATTCCCATGCTTCAGCGAACGACCGTTGCAGGTAGCAAGAGGACAACTGTACTGGAAATGACCACGGAAAAGCCCTTGGACGTTGGAGCGCCATGTACATACAATATAGTCTGCTCCCACAACGCGACTCCAGTCCACCGTCAGCAATGGAAGGTGAAGTTTTGACAATGCCATCCACTGGCGCTGGTGAAACCTCAGAAAAAACATCATACAAACGTCGGCCAAAGAACTCGCGACAGGGACGAACAGGCAGTTTGTCAATAAGCTGCTTAACAATTTTGTACTTGGTGATAACTCGACTCTTTATCATAGAGGATAAATATCTCTGGGGTGAGCACGCGAATGTGCAGAACTGATTTTTTGTTGCCAGCACCATTGTCACCGTGATCTTGTGATCTTGGGACATTTTAGATTTGTCCGTAATGCGTCTTGTAAATTTTGAATGTCATTGTACCACTAGTGTAGGCAGATTTCCTACATAGGTGTTGTGGATTTGGTATAGACTTTTTGGAGACTGCATAACAATTTGCAGTTGATACTTGGGAGAAGTGGGCTCTTAGTTTTGGAGAGCAAAATGAACTGATATACTTAATGGCACTGTTATCTCAATATGCATTTACACTGTGCGTCACGTCACGTCACGCCACGTCACGTCAATTCGCTTAGCCCAGTACTGAATGGCCAACTTGAGGTTGGCTACAAAAGTCAAAATATACTATCGGAAGCGACGAATTAACAGCGACAACGTTTATTAATGGAGAAAATAAATTTCATAACAAGTGATCCTGATCAGTTTTGTTAGTTAAAGAGCTGAGAAGTGAAACAGCATTTCAAAATATCGACATTTATTTGCTAAGGAAACTGTATACAAACAAACACCTGAAATAGTAGCTGTCGAGGAGTAAATGGAGCCTGTTTACCTTTCCATTTTTTTCTTGCGTTACTAACAACGTCATAAACAGCTGTATTTTTCTCCTTCATTGAAGTTGACCTTTTCACTTAAAACGTTGTGTAATGGAAATTGTTTCGGCATCTTTTGATCTTATTTATATACATTAGCTCTGTTCTGTTATGGTAAAACCTAAATAACTTTTTCGCTTTCAGAGTATCCAACTCATTGTGAAACACTTGCAATTTGTCACGAAAACAAAGTATGATAATAAAATAAAGACTACGAAGACACAAAAGCATGATATACACAACTATAGCACAAATGAGAGGGGCGAAATCAGCATAGCTTACGATGTTAACAGACGACGATACCGTGAAAAGCTTTCTTCCCAATAAACCTTGACGTGCTGTGACGTAACGCGACGATCCGTCGACGACATGTGTGATTATTGCCATTTGAAATGCATCGTGGAATACTTTGACATGACGTGAAGTAACGTGACAGCCAACGTGAAGTGACAAACAGCGTCAGCTTATTGCTGACAACAGGCGCAGGATGCAATGCTCATTCCTGAGATATTTGCGCTCTTCGATTGAGAGTGGAGTTACCGCCAAGTGTGCGTTACCGTATTTGTGGCAAGGCACTACACATTTATCTGGACTGTGTTAAGCCAGACTGTTGTGACAGTTACCTATGTTCTGCATTTGGTTGGGTCATATTTGACGAAAATTTAATTTTGATCCACTTATGTACACTTTGTCAGTATTGTGGTTTTAAAATGACCTTTTTAAACTTCCCCATTTTCAGTTATACTTGTGTATTTTCTAAATTTGTGTACCTAATAGTTTTGTCCTGTGAAAGTAGGAGTAATAATCGAAACCAGCAGAGAAGAAACATACAGTTTTATAGCTGACAGCAAGAGTATGCTTTCATCAAAATACTGTAATAGACGTGAGCTCAGGCTTGGCGAGAATAATTTAATTTTCAACGTCGGCATGAGGGGTGGCAGGCCACTCTCTCACTTTAAAAACATTTTCAGTCAGATTAACGTTCATAGTTTAGGCCATGATCTCGGTTTCTCCAGCACTACATTCGTTATGTTAGATTTATGACTTTTTTACAAGAGGAAATTGTGGGCAGTATGTTCTCTTAAGTGTATGTTAGAGAACTGAAGCCCGTAAAGAACTTGTACCCGAAGAGCTGTAGTGGAGGTGACAGTGAACAGGAAGGAAGATGGATTGGGTGCCATAAAAGCTGAGTGCAGCAACTAGGCTGTGTGAGTTACTCTGGGAAGCAACGCTCAGTAGTGGATTATACCTGCAGAGGGACTTCTGGCCAATGCCCTCTCGTCTTCCCACTTAGGGTCAGAGAGAATGGCACCGGTTCGCAAAACTTTTTTCCTGAGCCAGGCAGCAGACTCTCATGAAGGTGGCCGGTTGGCAGAAAGTGGGTGAAGGATGCCATTTAAGACAGACTACTGTAAACCGATCTTTTGTGCAAATGTTGGGAAGATCATAAAAATCTGTGCATTCTCATGACATAAGCAGAGGTGGAAAATACTGCTTCAGTTGTAAATTTTCTTCCAACAGAATTGTTTGCTCATGATATAAGCTGGGAAGATACAGGCAGAGAGTTTTTAGTGAAGGAAAGACAGTAACCCCCCCACCCCCACCCCTGACACCAGAAGGTTGCAAGGTTCTTTTAGCGACAGATAAAAACATATATTTCATGTGCACTATTGTCTGGGAAGCTTAACAGCCTTCTTTCCGAGGTTGGAAATGGTCAGCCTGGACAGATTAGATCTCTTCATAAATGAGGGACTGTGGTCCCATCTAGGTAGATATCTTTTGCCAAAGCATGGCCATGTTTACCATAGAACGAAGCCTCACTAGTCAAAAATCTCTTTTTTTCCTTTTTTCAGGCAAGTGAGATTTGGAGTCGCTGATCGGCTTCTCTCAGGCTATGCAAAGTGAAAGCTTGCGCCCCCAGCAAGGGATCAGCCGTGCTGTGCCTGAACTGGCTACCAGGCCAACAGAACACTCAAGAGGGTTAGTGGTATACTTTGTCATAGTTGATTCCATTTGAATAGAGTTGCTCCTCACAGTGGATTCATGTAAACAAAGTCGGATTGAGTTGGAAAAGGTATTAATCCAGGGGAGGATTTGTATAGCGTGAACCCCAATGTATGGTTTGCCAATCAAACGCCATTCCTATTCTGATTTATGTTTGTCATTTTTGTGTAAGATTTATCAGATAGTTGTATTTACAATAGGATTTAAAAACCTTGTAATTATTTTGTGAATTTCAGTACGCGACTGTTCTCATTCATACTCCCTCAACTATTCACTATTTTTATTTTATTGTGGTGGTACATGGATACATCAGTAATTTATGATTCAGTATTATTAAATTTAATAGCTTGATTATTAACTTGAGATCTGAAAGTCACCACAACCGTAGGCAACGAAAATTCCCTAATTCATGTATAAAAGTTAAGGGCGTGTCTCACGATCTGAATAGCACTTTTCTTTATGTAAAAATAATAAATTTAGCATCACTCAGACATATGTTTATGACTAAAGCAAGTGACAGTTTGCAAGCATACACTGCCACTATGCCAGGTTTGTGCACAAGTGCAGTCTGCAGCATACTTAAGATTTTAGAACTCTATACTTAGCCCAGTCAATTGATCACTGGCGTCATTACCGGCTGGCGACGTGAATAGCTGTTGTTGTTTGCTGTATGGTCAAAACTTGCAGACATTCATTAATGTAAATTAATATGGGGCGTTTCCATCCTTGGCGTTTATGATGGCTTGAACTTCGGTGGGGATACTTTCAATTAGTTGTCTGCATGTCTGTGGAGGAATGACAACCTGTTCTTCCTCGACAACTGAAACCAGAGCAAGTAGAGGTTTCGGACGTTGGGGTCAGGAACAAAGTTATAACTCATCCCAAAAGGTTTCGGCTGTGTTCCGGTCGGTCTGTGACGCCAGTCCATTTCAGGAATTTCACAGTCCGCAAACCACTGGCTCGCAGATGCTGCTTTATGACAGGATGCATTGTCGTGCTGATAGAAACAGTCATCGCCTGTGAACTCCTACTGTACTGTTCGAAAAGAACAATGGCGTAAAATATGTTCATATCCTTCCACAGTTAGAGTTTTCTGCAGAACGACAAGGGCACCACCACCTGACGGCGAGAAACACCTCCATAACATAACACCACCTCCCCTATATATATAATTGTTGGGAACAGACACGATGGCGGACAAAATTCTACAGGCGTTCGCCAAACCCAAACCATTCCATTTGGAGGGAACAGCGTAGTATTCGTCACTCCGAATCACTCATTTCCAGTTATCCACTGACCAGTGGCGTCGCTCTCTGCACCACATCAAGCGTAGTTTAGCGTTGACTACAGAAATGTGTAGCTTGTGAGACGCTGGCCAAACATTGTTTGTCATTCTTTCTATATGGTTCAAATAGCTCTGAGCATTATGGGACTTAACATCTGAGGTCATCAGTTCCGTAGACTTAGAACTACTTAAACCTAACTAACCTAAGGTCATCACTCTTCCGCTGATTTCATTTTTACAACAAATCACCGCAATGCTCGACGATCGCTGTGCGTAAGTACATGATATCTAGTCTTGGTTTAGTCGTTGTTGTTCCTTCGCGTTTGCATCTCACAGTCACGCCACATATTAGGGATTGGGAAAACCGGCCAGTTAAAACTGATACGGCTATTTCAGTTCAGAAGAAACTGTATTTCTCGGTATTTGTTTGGTCTCTGTTATAACAGGTGTATTTTTTTTCTTTTTAATTAATAACCAAGTAAAGAACCGAAATATCAATTCGTCAGCTTCAGTGGAGCAGCTTTTGGTTTTTAAATAAACCCTTTCTAAAAAAGAAAAAAATGAGTAATTTTCCATTATTTTGAAATATTGTGTTATTATAAAAAAATGTGAAAAGCGATCACTGCTGTTTTAATAACGATGTGGACAGAAACGAGCAAGACATGGCATAAGAACTGGTTCAATATTGCTAAGACAATTATATAAATTGTGGCACGGCCTATTGGGTGATATACGTGTACGCGTAGTGTGTGCGAGCTGCCCTGTCTGGTCTATTTGGTAATTGGTCGCTGCTGTCGTCGAAAATTAGTTGCAATTCAGAATGGCACCTCGTAGTTTACAAAACGCAGTATCAATGACGATCAATGCTCCAATTGATTTAAAAGATTAAGAAGAGGAGGAGCCACACCTAACTTACGACATCATATGAGGGGAAAACTTAAAACATAACAACTCATTCATAGTTTACAATAAAAATAGGAAGTAGTTGATTTATTTCTACATAATATGGCTTCATCTGCTTTGTAAATCTGGAAACGAACAAATTAACACGATAAACACAGTTTTCTAGCTTCACTTTCCACCTTTTAGCCCTGATTATTCCTAATGCCCAAACAATGGTACGATTTTGGGAAGAACGGTGGAGAGACAAAGTTTTCTATTATTTGACTATTATATTTCGATTCTGTATCTTGTAACTGAGGGAGTCAAATTTTTTCAATCTTTGTTAGATTTCTATGTTTACTACAGGAAACAACAGGAATAAATCACAAAAAATCGGTTATTCCAGAAACCGGTTGTTTTTACCGGTTTTAATGCTCAGGGTGAAATGGGGGGTGAATGAAACCGGTATAACAGAAAACCAGTTGTTTCCCATCATCAACTGTCGATCTGGGCAGATTAAGAAGGGTTCAAATGACCCTGATGGACTTGTCTCTCAGGTGCCGTGCACTGATTAATTCACTTTCGAAAGACCACTGATTTCTTCTGAGCTCTTACAAAAACTTGTTCCGCCAGTGTCTTACTGTGTTCGCCAAACCTTCGCTCGTCCCAACGAAACAGCTCGTGTGGTGTTCCCTTCGCGAGCGGCCGCTTTATCGAACGACCCACAAGCATGTATGGGATTTGAGGCAGACAGCACGAGAAAGGAGGCAGGCAGCGACCGAGTCGGTCTGCAGCGTGCAAAGGTGGCGACGTGGGGCCGGGTGTGGCGGTGAGCGTGGCAGTGGTGTGTGGGGTGGGGGGGGGGGGGGGGGGGGGGAGGCCACACGGGAAGAAGGCCCGGCGCAAATATTTGCACCGGCGGCTGGCTCTGCCCAAGACGCGGCCACGGCCGGGTGGGGGCTGCGAGGGCCCGGCCGGGCGCGCCGCGCGCCGTATATCTCGTTTACAGGGAGCGCACCTCCTCCTCTCCCACACTGTTTGCTCTCGCCTCGTTGCCAGACTTTCTCCGCCAGGGCCGGCAATAAATTCTGTCAGATAAAACAAAAAGGAAGGGAAAGGGAATATGCGGTTAGATAAATAAAAATAACGAAGCTGGCCGCCCTGATAAGGACGTATGGCTGCCAGCAGCTGGCGGCGCTGCGAATCTGCTAGCGCTGAGTGGTTCCGGAACTTGCTCGCGCGCACGCGCCGCGTCTCCTGTTGTGTAAATTACGCACCCAGAGAACTTCAGCGTAAATTAGCCGCTCGGCGAACTTTCGGTTGCAAATTAAGTGACTGGTGAGGTAAAGAGTAAAGCGAAAGAAAGGAGCTAAGTCAACTTACGTCTTGCTCGTGTTAAACACAATTTTGCTTCATTTTTTCTTCCACTTTTCATCCTCCAAGCCAAGCAGTAGACCGTGTTGTTTTAGATTCGGTTCACTGTAGAGTGGCGGTTCTTTTCAGCCAATACCAGGCCATCTGGCAGTGCGGTATTTCTAACCTCACAACTTTATCTGGTAAGTGATATAAAGGTACAGTAAGGTAAAATGGAAAACAAAAAAAAATGGCTCTGAGCACTATGCGACTTAACTTTTGAGGTTATCAGTCCACTAGAACTACTTGAACCTAACTAACCTAAGGACATCACACACATCCACGCCAGAGGCAGGATTCGAACCTGCGACCGTAGCTGTCGCGCGGTTCCAGACTGTAGCGCCTAGAACTGCTCGGACACCCGGCCGGCAAAATGGAAAACAGTTGAATCATAATAAACAGAGAGTATCATAACCGGTAATGACAACTGATAACAGGAGCAAAAGCTTCAAGTACACACGAGTCCGCAAACGAGCTGTTTACGAGATAACTGCAAATGTGCTGTTCGAGATGCCACTCCTTTCAGTAGGAAATATAGTTCTAGCCGGGAAAAAGTATTTGAAAAGTTTTGGACTGAAAAATAGACATCCAGAGTTGCAACTAAAATCGTTGTTCATTTAGTCGGTGACCGCTTTCGGGGTACTGCCATTGCCAAAAATATCAATGTTTGCCGAATAAAATATCCGTCAAAGTCACATCAATAAAAAGTGCATACATTTGTGTATGATCAAAACTAAAGCTAGAGGTATGCATGAAATGTTTTCTTGTGGTCTGATTTTTTGCAGCTCTCCATGCTACTGTATCCTCTCCAAGCCTGTTCATCTTCAAATAACAGCGACAGCCTACATCCTTCTGAATCTGCTTAATGTATTCATCTCTTGGTCTCTCTCTACGATTTTAACTTCTCACACTTTCATCCAACACTAAATTGGTGATTTGCGACGGTTCGATTCCGGCGTCAGCGGCCGCCGCTTTGAATTCCCCCCGTGCTGCCCCCCCCCCACCCCCACCCCCTCCCGCCCCACCGGCCCCAATGACCGAGACGGCGCTCCGGGATCGGTGTCGCCAGTGATCTCTATACTTCCTGGATGTTGAACTTCAGCTGTCTGATCGTCACAGCCATAGATGCTCATATTTGCTTTCTTTCCAAACTACAACATGGGCGTTAAGTAATGTCACTAGAACAGGAAAAGGAAATACTTTTCCATTCCTCTCCCAAGTCAGCCTATTACATTACATGTTGACGTAAAGTTCAAAACAAGAAATCAGTCTTCAATTCTTTGCCACGTACAGAACGATGGAAATTATTTTGCAAAACTAGAACATGGTGGACGATGCAGAGCACATGAATCTGCAGATACGCTGTTCTATACTCAGAGACCAGACTTCCAAATCCATGTTGTATAGAGACCGCTGGGTCGCGCCCGTGCTGCTGGCAGTGTGCGGGCAGGGCTCCGGAAGAGGTGGACGACGGAAACATCTCGCTGCGGCACAGGCGGCCGATGAAGAGTGGCTGCAGTCTTACTTGCCCTGGCGATCCGTTGGACTTGTCGGGGCATATCCTCGGTCAACCTGAGGTTCCAAGCCATTGCTGAGTGGGTATGAAGAGTCATATGCAGCGGCCCGTTGGAAATGCTGTATACCGCCGTTCGCCGATGTGGACGCTAAATGACATTAAAAGACCACATAAGAAAAAAGGTGATGTTGGTCTAGATAGCCGATTGCAACATTTAGTCTATGCGAATTCGCGTGGTCGTTACAACATGCATTGCTCAGACCATTGAATGACTTAGTTGTAGTGGAGTACGTTATTGGTGGGCATCGTGGTTATTGTAATGAGTCCAAGTGGTTTTGGATGCGGGTGCTTCTCTTGACAAGAATCATATTTATTACATTATGTTGAGTACTGTGTATCCTGTTATTCATTTGATTATTGTTCCAAAAGGTGTCGCCTGCCGCTGTGGCAGAGCGGTACTAGACGCCTCAGTCCGGAACCGCGCTGCTTCTACGGTCGCAGGTTCGAATCCTGCCTCGGGCATGGATGTATGTGATTCCTTAGGGTAGTTTAGGGGACTGATGACCTCAGATGTTAACTCCCATAGTGCTTACGGCCATTTGAACCATTTGATTCCAAAGCTGCGGGTAATTACTCTCTGAGGGGTAAGATGAAATTTGAAAAAGGTGTCATTCACATCTTGGCAGGAGGGTTGTATATGGGTAATGTTAAAGTGTGAGCTATCAACTCACTGTCGTAATGGAGTTATCTGTTGTGTAAGTATTACCTGTGGTCATTTTAATATTATTTATTCTGAAATGTGGGACGGTGAACTCAGTGCTTAAATTTAAATCATTCTTGTTGAGTGCTAGTGAGATCTGTACGATTTATGTCTGCCATGTTAGTTAATTGGATTTGTTCTTCACGTAAAGATTATCTGTGGGCGCTTTAAAATTGTTTATTCTAAATGCAGGATGGTGAACCCAGTACATAATTTGAAAGCTGTTTTGGTTGATTCCAAGTACGTTTATGTCATGCTGGTTCATTAGCTGCTGTCTTAATTTTAGTTGTTTCTTAAAGGTAAAAGGGGAATGAAAGTTTTAATTCAAATTTTCCCTGCTCATTGATCTTAAAAGTTGTTTTAAAAAGTGTAATAAAATTGCTTTTTCGATTCTCTTTTAACCCTAACTGGGGCTTCACCTCTTGAGTTTTCTCTTTAAATATTTGTGTTTAGTAAAATAACGAAACTTTAATCACTAGAATGTATGCCTGTAAACCGCACAACTTCCACTCCATTACTACGACACACGATCCCTTGATATTTCAGATTGCGTTCTATCAATCTATCATCTCTTTTACTCAAGTTGTGCGATAAATTTCTTGTCTCCACAATTCTCTTTAGTACCTCCTAATTAGTTCTACGGTCTGTCCATGTTATCTTCAGCATTCTTCTGCAGTACCATATTTCAAATTTCTGTATTCTCTCCCTGTGTAAGCTGTTTACGATCCATGTTTCACTTGCATACGTGGCTGCACTCCAGACAAATATCTTGAGAAAAAGCTTCCTAAGGCTTAAACGTATATGCGATATTAGCAAATTTCTCTACCTCAGAAATGCTTTTCCTGCTCTTGCCAATCTACATTTTACATCCTCTCTACTTCTGCCCTCATCGATTGTTTTTCGGCCCAAATAGCAAAACTCATCTGCTACTTTTAAGTGCATCGTTGATAATCTAATTCTCTCAGTATCAACTGATTTAATTCGGCTACGTTCCATCATCGTTTTTATGTTAATTTTATATACATCTTTTAAAATGCTGCCCATTCCGTTCAACTGTTCTTCCAAGTCCATTACTAACTCTGACAATTGCACTGCCATCGGCAAACCACAGAGTATTGATTAGTTCTCCCTAAGCTCCAATTCCTAGTCCATTTTTCTTTTGTTTTGTTTTCTTTATTGCCTGCTCTGTGTACAAATTGAAGCTGTTGGAATGAGTATCCATTTAAATGGGTCCAAATGTCGCCCAGCGCCCACAGTACTAACTCAGCATGTTCCGTTTTGTAATTTACTGCGCACCAGTTAAAGCAGCCATTTCATGCGCCGTCCTTCACGTGTACTACTGCATCCGCCTCTGCATTGAGATACGTATTCTTTGAAACATCGCTTAATCATCTGGTAAATATTGACCGAACTATAGAGTTCACTACTTCAGTTCTTTATCTTCATCATATCAAGAGGACTGATGTCAGATGATCTTGAATGCAAAGGCATAGGCCCCATTTCACCTACCCATCTTGCACCATATTGAGTTGTTCGTGAAGCCTTCTGTTCACCATAGTTTGTCTACCTTGCTAGTTTAATGTGTATTTAAGGAATGCTGGATAGTGTAAAGTTCTTATTTTGTAGTATATGCAACGCAACATTCAATGTCCTCGGTTCAATAGTTATTGTAGCAAGCTTAAGTTCAAACAACGAGTGTGAGTTTACACTTATTTACCTGGAGGTTTAATTAACTTTTGGTACTATATTTGCTGCTTGCAGTGTTGTCGACACACTCTTAGTTTTAAAAGCGTCAGATTTCACCCTTTACTCGATGCGAGGTGAGGTCTGTCGGTACAATATTCGTTGTAACAAGCGTAATAATCACACCTGTAGAGTACACGATGGTAATACTTCATGCAGAAAGTGTCCGTGTTTATTCAGTCACTTTCTACAAATAAATGAGCTGACATTACAGCATTTGAGCTGCTAAGAATGGCAACACACTAGGCAGACACGCAGTGTGTTACTCTATGAGGAACAAGTGATCTGTGTAAATTCCTCCACTATCCATCCTCCGATGTCTCTGCAGCGGTCATCTCATCCTTCTACACACACACACACACACACACACACACACACACACACACACACACACACACAAGGCTATAATTTGGTACAGTCGCGTGCATGAAACATCTGAGAGACGGTCTTGGACAGTTTATCTGAAGAATTACAATAAAGGCGGGCGATGGCGGGCTATAACCGCATGCAGTGGTGGAGGCTAGCGTGTGGGGACACTGCACTCCACCTGTCAAAGGAAGAGCAGGGGGATTGGCGAAATGTGAGATGACTAGTATAAGAATCCGTGTATATATCATTTACGTGGGACATATTTCAATGTTCTTCCTTCATGAGAATGATTTTTCTTAACCGAGGACCACTTACAGACAGTGCCGGTACATCCAGAAAAATTGAAAGCACACCACTGTTAACCGTTCAGTTCTTCATCCATCACAAATTGTCAAGTGTTTCACTATTGTTCCATGGATCCAGTGTTTCTGAGAAACACGTTTGACGACTAGTAGGAGACATCGTTTTCTTGAGTCTTTTGTCCATTTGTGACTGATTTGTGCAGACGGGAAACAGTACATCACTGTCAACAGATGGATGTGTTTGTGCAACATCAAAGATTTTAAACATGGCTGCAGCAGCAACTGTTAAAATTCTTCACAATAAAGGATGACAGCCAAAAACAGTTGCAGGATAGAATTTTTTTATTAAAATTCTTGACCAAGGTTTCGGTACATATAAATATACCTTCATCAGAAGTAAAACTTCTAAAATTACATCATGCGCTGGAGAATAATAAAACAATTATGCCAAAAGGCGTCGCCGGTAATTAAAATATCATCTCCATTTGTACAACATGTGTAATGGGCACAGGATCAAAGCGAACAGTTTAACACCGTTACTTCGCCTATGAACTATTAATACTTCGCCTATGAACTATTAATAGTTCATAGGCGAAGTAACGGTGTTAAACTGTTCTTCCTATATTTCAGCGATAGTTTGTTGTTCTGTCCCCTCTTACCACGCATTTATACAAGTTCCTGAGCAGCTATTTCACTTGTAGTTCGGTGTAGGCAACTCTTCTTGCATTTCAGCGATAGTTTGCTGTCCTGCCCTTCTTACCATGTATGTATGTGTGTGTGTGCAACTTTCTCAGCAGCTGCTTCACTTAGACCCTGGTAGGAGACTAGGCTTGTTACACTTCACTGACAGTTTGCTGTCCTTCCCACTCTTACCATGTATCTGTGTACAACTTCCTCAACAGCTGTTCACTTGTAGATTGCTAGGAGGCAATTATTCCAGTAGTGACTGTAGGACAGTTCCCTGCCAATTTCGAGTGCCATTGTGGACTAGAGAGCACACAGAAAGGTGAACGCACCTGATCGTAAAGGGGAGCATAAACCTTCTGAAGCGTGGTCAGTTGAGCCCCTTACACAGATCTCGTTGATTCAGTTTGGGATAGTGGAACAGAACGAAATTGTCTTCTGCACTGTGCATTGAATGGCCGTTTCAATAAACACGAAAAGCTGAAGCACATGTAGCTGTCAAATGAATCCTCAGTCCATCCTCCTACATCAAAATTTTTTGCTGAAAATTATTCCTTGTACATTCATCAATTATCACCTCATGCTATTCCTTGTGTAGGACGTTATGGACACTGTCATCAGCTGTAAGCTTACAGATAATACACTTATTAAACTAATCTCGGTCTAACACCAACATCTGCTCAGTTATACACATTTCCCATCAGAAATAAATAACATACCTTCCAATCCAGACTCTTTTTTACACGCCAAGTCACAAGTGGTGGAAGGTTTGTGTGTGTGTATGTGGAAGGGGGGGGGGGGGGGGGTCGGGCAAAGGAAATGGGAAATGGTGCCCGGTGGGGGGCAGCTGTAGGACAGTTTCGAGCATCCTCTGGTGGTGATAATGTGGACTAGAGCAGTCAGCCATCAAACTTCATAGCGAATGTTTTATTCTTGTTACTGTCACACATTCATACGACAAAATGTGGGAAGATTTAGGGCAAACGAGAGAGTACTTATGTGACTATTTGGTGCTGTAAAAGTCTTGTACAGGGGAATGAGTGTGTGACAGCAACAGGAATACAAGAAAAAGTCGACATGGAAGCACCAGGAACCAGGGAAACGCTAACTGACCGTGGACAGAAACAATACCGCTACACTAGACAGTTCAATGTGGATTCTCACCAGATATAGAGCATTAAACTGATAGACGTCGGATCACATGGCCAAGTGTGACCGCAATGTTGTCGCCAACAGTCTCATTGATTTTGTAATGTCTCTGGATATGTGACTGTGATAAACTTCACATCATCCTTAGCTAAAGAGCATCGTGTTACCAGCTTTGGGAGTGCAATACACAACTACAGAATTGATCGCGCGTTTGATCCCGTGCAAGACCGTTCGATTGTTTACAATAAGCTTCTCTGCCACCATTCACAAGCTTGTGGGGTCAGCGGAGATTGTTGCTGCATTGTTTTAACAACATTCTGCAGTATGTCTTTCAGTCGGAACCACGCTGCTGCTACGGTCGCAGGTTCGAATACTGCCTCGGTCATGGACGTGTGTGATGTCGTTAAGTTAATTAGGTTTAAGTAGTTCGAAGTCTATGGGACTGATGACTTCCGATAGTGCTTAGAGCCACTTGAACCGTTTGCAGTATTTCTGCTGACTTTAATTTTGGATGCTTTCCTAGAAAAGAAAACCATCTGCCTCTAAATAGGCACGGATCTGGGTTAAAGAATGGCAGAAAGTTGATGGAGTATTCGGTTTAGGGGATTTTAAAACGATGCATTCTGGAGAGAGGGAGGTGTTGCGGCAGGTCATTTATCGCGCATTTAACCATTTTATTTCAGGTTGTATCAGTTGTGTTGTACAATCTGCGCACAACTCGCCTACAGTTAGTTTGTTCATTGTGTGACAAAGAGCGCTACCTCCTTGGAGTCTTTAACATCAAAACTCCCTCGTCCACAGCCGGCAGAGGACTTACAAGTGCGATGATTCATTTCCACCAAACCAATTGAAAACCTATTTCGGAACACTCCTTCAGACGAACAAGGATGTACGCAATTTACACCGTCTCCACTACATAAGAATCTATTGTTTTTCTTTGTTATAGAAAGTAGTAGTTTTACAATATTAAAGTTTGTCGCCTTAATGAGTGGGATAGAAAACGTGCACGCTGAGTGCATGTGAGGTTTTGGAAATACATTTTCTGCTTTGCAGTAGTAACAGTATTGCATTCCACTGCGTTAACATTACAGCATCTTTAAGAGAAGAACCGTGTGGCCTTAGGAGTGTATGTTTGTGTTCTGTGATCATTTCTCTCTTTCCAATGCCTTCTTTGTATGGATTCCAAACACTATGACAATAGTCCAGAATTGATATACAACGATTTACGTAAAATGTTTCAAACTCCTACCGTCTGCAGCCTCATTATGCATAAATCATATGTTTCTTCTTCTTGACTGTCTGTCATATCACCACAAAACTCTCAAATGTATCAGGTTCCCATCTACAGTCTTTGCACAACAGCAGTTACGGTACTGGAATGAGAATACTGGTCCATATCACTATCGTCGATCGGCTGTGCTACTTTGGAACACGTGCTATGCTCTATCTGAAATAAAAATATCGAAGTGTATTGATTACAAGGAACTCAGCTCGTTCTGACCCTTCACAGGTCAGATCCGAATTAAATCGGAAACAATGTCGCAGAGAGGGTTGTGTGCCATCACTGCCACAAACTTTTTTCATAAATGACGGTATAAAGACTGAAAACAAGTTAAAGAGATCGTCACAGACAGTAAAGACAAACAAACATTGAAATATAAGTGTGGTGAAAACATTACATCATTAAAAGAACCAAAGTGTTTATATGTAATTGAAATAAAATCACTGCCAGTGTAAAATAATTTTTATCATTGTTCTTGCTCGTTTTGGTGAAGAAGGACACTTTCGTTTGTCTCGTTTCATGGAAGTAGGTCTCAATCGCAGCCATTGGTGACGAAATCTGTAAAAACGCTGCCTGTCTGCTCTCGTCTGAGAATGTAAGTGTAATTCTGCGGAATATAGATTCGAAGATCTATGTGTTACCTTTCATTTTTCCAAAAAGTCATTTTGCGCTTCCCAATCCCATCATATCAACTGATTATCGGATTGGCCGTTTGCTTGCAGTATTGCTTAGTCAATGGCGCGTAGATGCCTTCGAACTAACAGTAAATGTGAATTCACATTACACGACAGTAATAACTTTGAGAGCTGAATATAAATATTATTTATATTTGCAACATTAAAGTGTACGTAATTAAAAGTACTTTTTGTTCAGAGAGAGAAAACGAGAGCATTGCACAAAGTTACTGGGAAAGATTAACTTTCATGGCGGCCTACGGTCGCATTTCCATTCATTACGTAGAAGTTATTAATATCGAATGCAAATTAGTGAGCGTGAATGTTTATATCAGCCACTGCCGAAGACATGTTCAAACTACCTGGGACACAAAAATTAATATCATATGCACGTTTGCTTGCTTGTGATTTGGGAAAGGTTAATTAAACGGTAACCACAGCCACACAATTTATCGTTACGCTTCGTAAGAAGCCAGTTCGCGCTCACGCAAGCGCAGCAATAACCATTTCTATCGCGATCTCCATAATTTGAAGCGAGGGCGAATTTCGGTTCTGCTAATGCTCTATACGCACACGAAATCAAACAAAAGGTAGGCACGGGCTGGTGTAGTTGGTTAAAGGCAGAGTAAGAGTTTCAAGATGCGTAGAGAGAGACCATCTAGTGCTTTTCTCAGGATCCTTAGCCGATAGGTTCAAAGAAAGGGCTGCTCGATTCGAAATAGCAGACAGAGTCGTGGTGTGGATGTGATTCGTTTGTTGTGGTGGTTATCATCAAAGGTGTTGGTGAGACCTTTCAACCTCCGACTTTATCCTAAGATTGTGACTCACATCCCCATAAGGAGAGGTGGTCAATCGTAATAAAATCTTACCGAATTGATGAACTGTTTGCACCCCATTTTTGCACCCCATCTCTGCTGCTGGCTATTTCCCACCTAAAAAACAGTTTTTTGTTATGCAATGTTAACAGTATAACGGAGTTCAGGATTTCTCCACATCCGGACACCCCCAAATATATACGTTTTTCTTATTAGGTGCATTTTGCTGCCACCTACTGCCAGGTATTCCATATCAGCGACTTCAGTTGTCATTAGGCATCGTGATAGAGCAGAATGGGGCGCTCCGCAGAATTCACAAACGTGGTCAGGTGATTGGATGTCATACGTCTGTACGCGAGATTTCGACACCATCCCTAGATCCACTGTTTCCGATGTGATAGTGAAGTGGAAACAAAAGCATACAGGCCGACCTCGTGTGTTGACAGAGACCGCCGATGGTTGAAGAGGGTGTGTAATAGGCAGAAATCTATCCACACCATCACACAGGAATTCCAGACTGCATAAGGATCCGCTGCTAGTACTATGAGAGTTAGGCGGGAGGTAAGAAAACTTGGATTTCATGGTCGAGCGGCTGCTCATAAGCCACATGTCACGCCGGTAAATGACAAACGACGCCTCGCTTGGTGTAAGGAGCGTAAACACTGGACGATTGAACAGTGGAAAAATGCTGTGTGGTGTGACGAATCACGGTAAACAATGTGGCGATCCGATGGTAGGCTGGGGCTATGGCGAATTCCCGGTGAACGTCATCTGCAAGCGTGTGTAGTGCGGAGGCGCTGGTGTTATGGTGTGGTCGTGTTTTTCATGGAGGGGGCTTGCACGCCTTGTTGTTGTGCGTGGCTCTATCATAGCACAGACCTGCATTGATGTTTTAAGGACCTTCTTTCTTCCCACTGTTGAAGAGCAATTCGGGGATGGTGGTTGCAATTTTCAACACAATCGAGCACCTGTTCATAATGCATGGCCTGTGGTGAATTGGTTACATGACAACAACATCCCTGTAATGGACTGGTCAGTACAGTTACCTGAATCCTAGAGAACACTTTTGGGATGTTTTGGAACGTCTACTTAGTGCCAGGCCTCACCGACCGACTTCGATACGTCTCCTCAGTGCAGCACTCCGTGAAGAATGGGCTGCCATTCCCCAAGAAACCTTCCAGCACCTGATTGAACGTATGCCTGCGAGAGTGGAAGCTTTTATCAAGGCTAAGGGTGGGCCAACACCATATTGAATTCCAAACTTTTAAGTCATTTTCAGCCAAGTGTCCGGATACTTTTGATCACATAGTATATACAGCACTCGCAAAGTAATGGGTGGGGTAGTTTAGCGATGATACAGAAATTGAGAAGCATGCTGCGATGGCATTGGCTGACGGCATCACGAAAATGGGGCGAAAAGGCGTTTTGTTGCGTGACAAGTCGTCGATAGCAGTGGTTTCGAACCCGAGTAATTTTGTAAAAGAGTTGAAATTTCGGAGAAACCTTGTAAAATTGCAAAATTGCTGTAAAATACCTAAAACTGAGGAAAAGTACGACAGAAATGATTGTTATAGAACACCGAGCTCTCCAGCTGCTCATCCGTAATCGACAGCAGTATTGTAGACCGAGTTTATGGCTTTACTCAGTCGGATGTAACGAAATAACGAGGAGGAATGGATGGATACTAATTGTAGCTTGCTATCGGGTGTTGAAATGTGATTTATTCTCTGACACAGGTAGCCCGAAAGCCGCTGTCCTGTATTGATACTTATGCACCTGAAATGTATGTAACAACCATAGGCATGACAATCCTTACATGCCTTCCACAGAGACTAATTTTTAGTGCTCGGACTACGGGAGACATCTTGCTGCTGGAAGCAACGACAGCTACAGCGTGATCGGAGCTAGCGTATTGAACAGCGACCGCCCGCAACGGCCACAACGGCCGCCTTTCACTGTGGGCGACTCTTTTAGCCGTTCCGTGACGAATATTCAAGTAGAACAAGACCGCGATAATCCGAAACTCGATAATCCGGCAGATCCGATAGTGCAGCAAGCGTCAGAAATTTTCCCGTATTTTTATGTCATTGCGCTTGATCGTACTGTCAGAAGCCTTCGAGAAGCATCGCAACCGTCTGGTGTGGCGCCTCGTGCAACGATTTTCAGCCTCTCTGACCACTTACTTTCAGGCAAAGCTGAGCCAGTTTCATTGTTAGGAAAGGAGGTAGCTATGGTATAATCAACTTGAGTCAAGTTGATTTTAGATCCGGCAGCAAACCCGAAGAGACTTTCAAGACTTATTACGCCGGGAAAGCCTACGTAATCACAGCTATGGTATAAATGGGGGAACAAGCTGATATGGAAAGTGTTGTACATGATGAGTCAACATGTGATCACTCTGTAATTGTCTGTATGCTAAAATCTACAACCACTGAATGAATTGAGTGCGTTTTAAGCAGGAGAAGATGCTGAATGAATAGAATTTGAAAGACATTTAGCTATCGAATAAAAGCTACTCACGATATAATATTCCAAAGTGTTTTTAACCCATAGAACCTAGGAACTGGGCTGAAGCTTCAGAAGCCTTAAACATTTTTTGTGAAATTCGCTGAAAGTACCCAACAATGCACCACTTCTGTAGTTACTCATCTGGGCATCACCGAAAATAATTTTTGTCACAAACAGCTCAATCCAAGAAATTCAATATTTCGGAGTGCTCAGAACAATGGTTCTGAACACTATGGGACTTAACATCTGAGCTCATCTGCCCCCTGGAACTTAGAACTACTTAAACCCAACTAACCTAAGGACATCACACACCGACATGCACGAGGCAGGATTCGAACCTGCGACCGTAGAGGTTGCGCGGTTACAGACTGAAGCGCCTAGAACGGCTCGGCCACTCCGGCCGTCCTGCTCAGAACAAAATTTCAGCTAAACCATCGGTGACAGATACCAGTCCGACACATTCCACAACCTCGACAATGTCAGACATCTGTGCTGTTCTTAAAGACAGTTGCATAGGGGCTTAATTAAATGTAAGATTGAAAATGATTTTGGTTTTTAGTAGCTGTATGTCCGATTACGCTGTGTTTCGTAATCGGTTGGCCCTGACTAGTACTATTACGCAATCTGACTGCAACAAACAATGTAAGAAAATTTCCGTAAACACAGTTAATTAATTAAGTCCCCAGCAACTATAAAACCTACAACACCAATAAGCACAAGAGTAACTGTTCTGTATGTGGGAGTGTGACTCAACATCCACATCTGGCACGGTTCTTTTCCAACAAGATAAGAATTCTTAAATACCAACTATACTGACGTGACCAAAGAAATTTAGAAAAACTATAATTACGCAAGAAAACCAAAATTCACTCTAATACAAGAACACAAGCCAGATGCTTTGTTGACTGAACCTGTAGTGACGCATTATTTCAGACACACAATCAATAAAAGAACATTGTATTTTTTTACCTTCATATATATTGACGAAATGCACACAATAACATCTGCTATCTCTCCCATCAAATAACTGCATAAAACATGGAACAACACTCTTTACTACAACATCTTACTCCAACTTCACGACAACCACGAGCTCTTAACACACACTGTCTTCAACGAGCTCTCAACAGGCACTGACTTCTACGATCTCTCGACAACCACTGACTGCCATGAACTCTAAACACACACACTGTCTTCAACGAGCTCTCAACAGGCACTGACTTCTACGATCTCTCGACAACCACTGACTGCCATGAACTCTAAACACACACTGCCCGCTACGAACTCCCAACAAGCACTGTGGAGGCGGCTTAATAGTACTCTTTGGCGCAATCTCTGGCGCAGTGGCACAGTGTAGCCACCTTTCATATGCCCCTCCTCCACAGGCCAGAATTTGATGGTATTTTTGCCAGCATTGGTGGTGAAAATACCACCAAATTCGTCCACAAAAATACAGACAAAAATGAAAGATAATATTAATACCTAAATATCACATAATTAGTTAAAAATTTTGGCTTTGCACTGACCTTTTACTAACCTAATATATGAAATACAGTAAGCAATACAACTTCTTTTCATACATGTGACTTTACATAATAGTTTACACAATATACAAAAAATCAGTTTATACAAATGTTCACATAAAATGCTTTCAATGATTAGTTTATACAAAAAAGACACCAACAGGTAACATCTTTTCAGTAAAAGCAGTCCATCAGTTGCACCCAGTAAAGTTTAGCAGGTACACCCAGCAACAAGTCACATTAGTTCAGTAGAAGCAATCCATCAGATGCACCCAGCCATGTTGAGTAGGTGCAGACAGCAACAAGTGACTTCATTTCAGTAAAAACAGTTCATCAGTTGCACCCAGCAATGTTGAGTGCAGGTGCAGACACCAACAAGTGATATCATTTCAGTAGGAGTAGTCCATCAGTTGCACCCTGCAATGTTGAGCAGGTGCAGACACCAACAAGTGACATCTTTTCAGTAGAAGTATTCCATCAGTTGCACCCAGCAATGTTGAGTAGGTGCAGACAGCAACAAGTGACATCATTTCAGTAGAAGTAGTCCATCAGTTGCACCCAGCAATGTTGAGCAGGTGCACACAGCAACAGGGGACATTATTTCAGTAGAAGCAGTCCATCAGTGGCACCCAGCAATATTGAGTAGGTGCAGACAGCAAAAAGTCACATCTCTCAGCAGAAGCAGTTCCAAAAAATTCACTAGCACTGATCACACTGTTTATCAGAGTTTATGAGCACAAATTAAACATGTCCTAGTGGCACCAATCATGTAGAAAAGGTACAAGTAACAGTCCATAATTTTTTTTTTTTACAATCACTGATCACACAGTTCTTCAGCAGAAATTAAACACGACCAAATGTCACACATCATGTTGAAAAGTGCAGGTAACAGTTCAGAATATTTATCTTCACTAATCAGACAGTTCAGGCATGAACAATAGTTTGAATGCACATACAAATGCTTTTACAGTAACATACAAATCATAACAACACACAAATGATGTCAGATAATTGTCCTATTAACTATTACAATACACAAATACCAGTAAACCTATAATATTCATGGGTGTCAGTGCAAGCCACTATAAACAAATAAATAATATTTACGAGATAGGTGGGTAGGATTAGTAAAGGAAAACACACAGAACACACTCACTCATCTCTCATCCACATTAAGTACTACTGTGTAACTGAATGGTGTTAATTGTGTAAATGAAATTCTGTCTAAATCTGATGTTCATCATGTGTATCAAGTAGTACTGGCAGCAATGTATAATAGTCAATAATAGTTAGTCAACGTCATAGTCATCATGTCAAGACCAATGTTTGCCAAGCCAGATCAAATGTACTGTTGTTGAACATCTGTCAGTGAGCCACGATATGCAATTACTTCCTCTCTTCAAAAAAAGGTATATACGGCTTAGTGATTTAACAAAGTGTGTGTATAGACTATCTTCCTTCTATTTTAGTGTTCTAGTCTGCTATCTTCATCCTCCTTGTTCCATAAGACCAACCAAAAAAAAAATATGCTCCTCACTTACTTTACCTCTTATACACCAAAACTCCAATAATCATCAGCATCACATAATCTCAATAATACCTTAATAATACCTCTTCAATACGTCTTATCATCAATATCATTTACCTTACCTCTTGTCCACAAAAACTCCAATAATCATCAACTTCATATAATCTCTATACCTCAATAATACGTCGATAAATATAAACCTCAGCACCAATATCATTTCACTTCCATAACAACTTTTTCCTCTAGTCAGTCTCCTCGAACAAGTACAGATAAAATCCTAATGCAAACCTCATCATCCCATACAATCCGAAGACACATTGTCAACACACAACCTCTGTGTAATCCATTTGAGCCCAATCTTCTACTCATTATAAATTATAAGATACATTTTGGTTCCTTGTCCATCATTAAATAAAAGAAATGCATACCTAACCTCTAACAGACTTAGTTCGAATAACTCTCAGTAATTAAATACGATTACTGAGTGTGAATAATCATAATGTTTCACAGTGTGTACACCACTTCAAGAATCATAGCAGAAGCAAACATGTGGAGTATTTTTTGTGTCAAGTGTCACTTCCTATTTCAATTGCTTACGAAAAATGCAGTCTAATAATTGTTAATGGTCTAAACCTAGTTTTGGTCTGTCATGTCGTTAGCTTCCTTCCTATTAGCATAAATTTATACAGCTTCCATAAAACCTCCAGCTCATGTGACTTCTATGACTTTCTTGTACTAATGTCGTTCGTCGAATTATAGCAGTTAATTTTCTTATCTTAAAAATATAAGGCACTGAGCGTAAGCAAAACATGCAATAGCGATTAAATATACCAGTCGAGAACAGAATGTCAACAAGTGGATGCAGCACAATTCCTACAACGAGGCTCTGCCAAGCGAGCAATCTATAATTAATACCATAGTGTGACCTAAACTCTATGTTTATACACAGTATATCAGCATTTCTTTACACCAAATTAAAGAGTAGTTATGACAACAAAACAGAAATGTGTAAATATGCAATCCATACGCATAGCAGTAAACATGTCATTAGCATCATACAGCATAAGCAAATAAATGTTCATATGTCATCCTAATAAGTAAACATGAAGGCGCAAGCAGATAAATCACAAAGTATAACTTACATACCTAACCACATCAGCACAATAAATCAGGTTACAATTATAATTTAAATAAATAAGCACAGCAGGCACATCATTAAAAAATATGACATCAGTGAAAAAGCAGTGCAGCCAAGCGATGCATAATATATACAAGTCACAACCCAGTTCATTAATCAATAATTGTCAAAATCAGTAAATGTACGCAAGCACGCCGCTTCACAAGTAAATTCATAGAACATGAAATTAGCACAAAGTATGAATCACGTAATCGCGAGCAGCAAATTACGTCTAAAGTACGTACCTAAGTGAATTTATGTTACCTGAAAAATAAACTCAATTAATAGTTACCTTTTTTAGTTAATTAGTTTCTTCTTGGAAATTATATTCTTCCTGAAAATTTCTCGATAGCAGGTCGTCTTAACGTCGGACACGCACAGAATTTACCTGAAGTTCTTAAATACTTTATACACCGTATCCTGCAAAATACTGAATGTTAATAACACAATTCAACAAGTCCTTATAGCTTTATACTGAATTTAATCGGAGAAATTAGACTTTGTGTTTGTTTACGGCTGTCAGTGCATTCGCACTGAACGCTCGATCAGCTGTAGCCGCGTGACGTAGGAAGCAATTGTTCGCGGTCAACGACTGCCTTGTGCGGCGCGCAGACTTCACTGTTGCTTTGAGTATGTGCCGCCGCCAAAACACAGCGCGGTATCCTTGTACTCTCCGCATGTTTACATCTAGCTGTTGGTTTCTCAAAAGTATGTCATTCCACAAAATTTTTTTAAAGTATATCATTCCACAAAAATTTTGGAAACTACGAACCTCACGTTTTGTGGTAGGAACAGCATAATTACGAATATCGTCTAATTTTTCTGGATCAGGGAGAATACCTTCTGTAGAAATAATGTGACCGAGAAATTTCACCTGAGAACGACCAAATTCAGATTTTTCCAAGTTCACTGTCATGCCAACTCGTGCAAAAATACGTAATAATGAATCCAAAATTTTGTTGTGCTCACTCCAAGAACGTTTAGCAATAAGAATGTCGTCAACATAAGAAGTAATGTTGTCACGAAGATAAACAGGTAACATTTAGTTTAAACTGCGAATGAATGCTGCAATAGGTACAGTATGTCCAATCGGTAATTTCCAAAGTCACTTTTGGGTAAAACAGTCATATCCGGTTATTGTTCACTTACTCACTAGATAGATTGATAGTCGAAGAGTTGGTTTGACAGATGCAAAGAATAGTAAAAGAGTAGGCAGCGGTCCAGAAAACTAAAAGAGAAATAGCACCACTACAGCTCGGGGCCCTATGCTCGCTACGGCACATATTCACTTAGAGTAGTGAATCCCCTGAGGACTTTAATAGCTGCACATAATTTCCAGTTTGTGACTTTGTGGCACATCTGGCGGAAGTGCGTACGTAAATTGATCTAACCATGCACATGGACGTATGTCATTCTTAGAATTGCGGAAGATCTTAAATTTCCGGACAGTCAAAAAGTGTTTATAATCAAAGTTTTCGCCTCGTGGCGACAAAGACCTACCGCATCTGTCCCAGTCCGAATGTCGATTATTGTAAAGTTCGCGCGCCTGGCGCTCTCTTGTTGCATCCCGTAAATGAAACAAATTATTTTCTTCAAACCCCTCTGCTACCTGTGATTCTAAATTTCTTCTGCTATCCTTTCCTACAATTTCACCTTCGATCTGCTTGACTTGCTTCCGTAATGCCTCAAATTCCCTTTTCACGCGTTCATTAAATTTTCCCTGATTCTCAACATGCTTATTTATGTTCTGGTATTCTTCGGTTTCTGCAAATGGCAATGGAGCTATATCATCCGAATCTCTGTCCCCATGTAAACTAAGATTTGTCAGTTTATCTGAAATTTCCTCAACTCTTTCCGATAAGTCACCTAATTGTTCTTTCTGTTTATTTACGTCTTCCGTAAGTGTCGCGACTCGGGTTTCAGTATTGACACATTTGGTAGTTAACTGTTCATATTGTCGTGTTAGATTATTTATTCTGTCATTTGGTACGGATTCCTCGATTCTTTCAAATATTTCTTCCTTGTCTTGTGCACGTTGTAAATTTAACTCTGAAAATTTCTGTACTATCACGCGATCTCTTTCTTCCTGTTCTCTATCCTGTTCCCTTTGTCTGATTTCTACTGCAATTAATCTATTATTGTGAGAATTCAGAATCGGTTGTACTTCTTCCCTGATTTCTTTCTTTAATTCATCTTTCATATTTTTGAAACATGTCCCTATTCGTGAATCTATTCGAGTTTCCATTGTTCCCATCCGTGTTTCCATTGTTCCTATATCAGTTTTAATTTCAGATCGCAAAGTTCCCATCTCTGTTTTAAACTTAGATTCTTGTGAGTCTAACCGTGTTCCTATCTCTGTTTTAATTGTTTCCATTCGTGATCCCAGATTTAATATTGCACCCATCAACTGCTCCATATTAAATTGTTCAGAATTCTTTTCGCCCCTAACATCTCCCGCAAAACTATTTTCCTTCGTCATAGCTGTAAAGCTATCAGTGTTCGATACTATTCCAGAATCTTCTATCGTTAATCTCGGATTCTGTGGATTATCTGATTGCGAAAAATTTTGAAATGGTTCCGGACTATTTTCCCGACTTATTACACTGTTTTCCACCTCATTATCCACCATACTGTTTTCCTCTGTTGGCGAGTTCGCCATGTCAACAATTTCGTCATTCTCACTATTCATCATTTTTGCCTTTTTCATCGATCGCGTAATCATTTGCAAAACATACAAAAAATTCGTCACTGTACGAAAATTACACACGGTGACTCTTTATCTCAACAATACCATTCACATGCAATGACTCCCTCAAACACGATTGATCGGACAATTGAAATAATTGCACTAATTTGTCAAACGCGTATACAAGGCAATAAAATGAAATTTTGAAAAATACCATTAGAAGAATGCCAATTACCAAATCTACACATGCAATATAACCTACAATTACTAAACTACAAATTGCTACAACAATACTACAGTCTACAATTTTCACAATCAGAAGAATCCAAGGGACGATCCGAAGCAGCGGTCGCCACGTGCATGGGGGCTTAATTAAATGTATTTGATTGAAAATATTTTTGGTTTTTAGTAGCTGTATGTCCGATTACGCTGTGTTTCGTAATCGGTTGGCCCTGACTAGTACTATTACGCAATCTGACTGCAACAAACAATGTAAGAAAATTTCCGTAAACACAGTTAATTAATTAAGTCCCCAGCAACTATAAAACCTACAACACCAATAAGCACAAGAGTAACAGTTCTGTATGTGGGAGTGTGACTCAACATCCACATCTGGCACGGTTCTTTTCCAACAAGATAAGAATTCTTAAATACCAACTATACTGACGTGACCAAAGAAATTTAGAAAAACTATAATTACGCAAGAAAACCAAAATTCACTCTAATACAAGAACACAAGCCAGATGCTTTGTTGACTGAACCTGTAGTGACGCATTATTTCAGACACACAATCAATAAAAGAACATTGTATTTTTTTACCTTCATATATATTGACGAAATGCACACAATAACATCTGCTATCTCTCCCATCAAATAACTGCATAAAACATGGAACAACACTCTTTACTACAACATCTTACTCCAACTTCACGACAACCACGAGCTCTTAACACACACTGTCTTCAACGAGCTCTCAACAGGCACTGACTTCTACGATCTCTCGACAACCACTGACTGCCATGAACTCTAAACACACACACTGTCTTCAACGAGCTCTCAACAGGCACTGACTTCTACGATCTCTCGACAACCACTGACTGCCATGAACTCTAAACACACACTGCCCGCTACGAACTCCCAACAAGCACTGTGGAGGCGGCTTAATAGTACTCTTTGGCGCAATCTCTGGCGCAGTGGCACAGTGCAGCCACCTTTCACAGTGATTCACATTAAACAGCGCAAAATTTTTGGTAATTATTTGTATTAATTTGCTTGTTATTGACCTTTTCCAATCTGTGATTTTTTTTCTGCTTCATAATTGTCGCACAAAAATTACTTGTATATATTGAACTTTTCTCAAACGTTGAGCCTTAAATTGATTTAATAAAACAGTACAGTATTTATTTTACATACATGTAACACATGTGATTAATTTTTGATACTGTAATCTCCGCTATAAATTACAAATACTTATTTGCGCACATTAAAACTACATGTTTTGCTTGTACCTTTATTTAAGCCAGGTTTTTAAAAATAGCTGTAATAATCCGACAAATTTCATAATCCAGGATTCACAGATCCCTGAACCTGCCAGATTATCAAGTTCCCACTGTATTTCTCTTCTGTTGCAGCGGTCAGCATTTCCTAGAAATAAGTTTGATTTCTGCACTTAATCATTGTCAACATAACACCGGCCAAACTAGAGCACCTGCAGTGGATGGAGCTCTTTGTGTGCAATCAGCGACAGGATATAAAAGGCCTGGAAAACCTGTATACCTACTTATAGGAGGAGAACCTTTGGTGATATTAAAAGCAACGGTGGTAACATTAAAAGTGCAACGGGAATTCCACTGTTAAATGCAGAGGAGAGAGCAGATAGGTGGATAGGTGGAAAGAATACATTGAAAGCCTCTATGAGGGTGAAGATTTGTCTGATGTGATAGAAGAAGAAGCACGAGTCGATTTAGAAGAGATAGGGGATCCAGTATTAGAATCGGAATTTAAAAGAGCTTTGGAGGACTTACGGTCAAATAAGGCAGAAGGGATGGATAACATTCCATCAGAATTTCTAAAATCATTGGAGGAAGTGGCAACAAAACGACTATTCACGTTGGTGTGTAGAATATATGAGTCTGGCGATATACCATCTGACTTTCGGAAAAGCATCATCCACACAATTCCGAAGACGGCAAGAGCTGACAAGTGCGAGAATCATCGCCCAATCAGCTTAACAGCTGATGCATCGCAGCTGCTTACAAGAATAATATACAGAAGAATGGAAAAGAAAATTGAGAATGCGTTAGGTGACGATCAGTTTGGCTTTAGGAAAAGTAAAGGGACGAGAGAGGCATTTCTGACGTTACGGCTAATAATGGAAGCAAGGCTAAAGAAAAATCAAGACACTTTCATAGGATTTGTCGACCTGGAAAAAGCGTTCGACAATATAAAATGGTACAAGCTGTTCGAGATTCTGAAAAAAGTAGGGGTAAGCTATAGGGAGAGACGGGTCATATACAATATGTACAACAACCAAGAGGGAATAATAAGAGTGGACGATCAAGAACGAAGTGTTCGTATTAAGAAGAGTGTAAGACAAGTCTGTAGCCTTTCGCCCCTACTCTTCAATCTGTACATCGAGGAAACAATGATGGAAATAAAAGAAAGGTTCAGGAGTGGAATTAAAATACAAGGTGAAAGGATATCAATGATACGATTCGCTGATGACATTGCTATCCTGAGTGAAAGTGAAGAAGAATTAAATGATCTGCTGAACGGAATGGACAGTCTAATGAGTACACAGTATGGTTTGAGAGTAAATCGGAAAAAGACGAAGGTAATGAGAAGTAGTAGAAATGAGAACAGCGAGAAACTTAACATCAGGATTGATGGTCACGAAGTCAATGAACTTAAGGAATTCTGCTACCTAGGCAGTAAAATAACCAATGACGGACGGAGCAAGGAGGACATCAAAAGCAGACTCGCTATAGCAAAAAGGCATTTCTGGCCAAGAGTAGTCTACTAATATCAAATACCGTCCTTAATTTGAGGAATAAATTTCTGAGGATGTACGTCTGGAGTACAGAATTGTATGGTTTTACTGTTAGGGAAGCTTGTGGGAGTGAGGCGTAAATTGCATTATGAATATGTTCGCATACCAAATTTTTTGGGAAAATCTTTAGAAATCAGGAGCATACTATTTGGACTAACTAGGAACAGAATATTGTCACTTTGCCTCCTATAAAACAAAGTAAGTCACTTAAATCAAGCACATGCTGCTAATGCAACCTCGACTATTCTGAGATCTCGCCTTTGGTCGGTGGGTTGTTGCTCCCAGGGCCACTGAGCTTGGCGGCAACGAGTGAAGTGTTTCGAGGCAGTGAAATATTGCAGTCGTCTTTTTCTATTTGTTATTCATCATTGAATTTAGTATTATTCTTATTAGCCTGCCCGGTTGGCCGTGCGGTCTAACGCACGGCTTTCCGGGCGGGAAGGAGCTCCTGGTCCCCGGCACGAACCCACCCGGCGGATTTGTGTCGAGATCCGGTGAACCGGCCAGTCTGTGGATGGTTTTTAGGCGGTTTTCCATCTGCCTCGGCGAATGCGGGCTGGTTCCCCTTATTCCGTCTCAGTTACACTACGTCGTCGACTGCTGCTCAAACAAGTTCTCCACGTACGCGTACACCACCATTACTCTAGCACGCAAACATTACACTCGTCTGGTGTGAGACATTCCCTCGGGGGGTCCACCGGGGGCCGAACGGCACAATAACCCTGGGTTCGGTGTGGGGCGGCGGAGGGGTGAAGTGGACTGCAGTAGTTGTCTTGGGTTTGTGGACCACTGCGGCTGTGGCGGGGACGGAACCTGTCCGTCGTTTCTAGCTCCCCGGTTAACATACAAGTATTCTTATTAGTGAAGTGCAATCAGCGGTATTTTCTGCCTTGCGGCCGCTAACGCACCAGTTAGCCACCCTGGAGGTAGCGCACTTTTCCGGCAGTGTACCTTTCCTCGTCGCGTTGATGCTTTCCTACACGGCGTGTAGTTCGACAGCCTCTTGTATTGTACTGTGCGTATTTTTTCGGGATGTATACCTTGGTTTTAATGTTTCCTTCGGCCTTGAGTGTTTAGTGAAGATGTAGTGCTCTCTGTCTCTTCGCCCTTGCCTAAAAATATTCCATCGTTGTACCGGTCATCGGACTCTAGGTGGTTTGGTTAGTCGGTTGGTCGGCGCTTTAGCTGCCCCTAGTTTGGGTTGCCTGGCTGCCTGTCTCACCTTACCTTATGTTTGAGTTACCTTCCCAGGCTGACCCTTGGAACACTTGCTGAGAACCGCTTGTCCTGATTCCTTAGATTGTGATGTTTGTTGAAAGGATATTTGTAAGTTTCTAATTATTGTTTGTGGCCCTCAGCCGAGTAATAATTTCACTTCTTTTATAATAAGGCCTTCAGCCGTGTTACAGTTTGTTTTAAAACGAAGTTCAAAAATGATTCAAATGGGTTGAGCACTGTGGGTCTTAACATCGATGGTCATCAGTCCCCTAGAACTTACAACTAGTTAGATCTAACTAACCTAAGGAGATCACACAACACCCAGTCATCACGAGACAGAGAAAGTCTCTGACCCCGCCGGGAATCGAACCCGGGAACCCGGGCGTGGGAAGCGAGAACTAAAACGAAGTATTTATCTTAATATGTGGTATTTGGAATTGTTCTTCTGACTTCTAATTCAGGCCTTCAGGCCTTGAGGTTATTGTTGGTGGCCTTCGGACCTAAAATTGTAGAATTTGTTTCTGTCAATTGTGTTTTTTAAGAGATTTTTTAAAATTTTAGTTTCTTTAAATAAAGTTTACATATTTTCTGTGCAGCCGAGAGTAACTGATTACGGGCCCATCCACAATCGTAACCTTATCCTGCCACATCCTGAGAAATCAGCTCTCACATCATGACTGGAATTATGTGGTATTTCAAGTCTTTCTGCTTCAGTTCTCCCAACAAAATTGATTAAACGACAGAGTGTTAGGCGATATACATTTCATAGAAATTTATTTTTAGTCATGCTATCTAATTCTTCCGCCGCTTCTAGGTGGAAAAACTTCAAAATTACAAATGAGAAGCACTAAACTGTGAATGTTCTACAGTACTGACATACAGTACAATCGGTTAAGGAACAACGAAATAAATTAATACCATAGAACATCCATAGTTTTTTTGGTTTTAATTTACAACTAGTTTCATTAGTTTAGTAATGTCGAAATTCCATTCTCTCTTATGCCTCTCTTTTTGTATTCATCGATCACTGTACAAACAATACTTAAGGCACTTTCATATTGGTTAAGAAAACAATGCCGCAGTCGTAGAAACATTGAAATGTGGTGAATACCCCGACTGCATAACCTGAAAACAGGAAGCTGTGACACGGGGTAAGGCGCAGAAGTGGTACGTCTTCCATCACCAGCATAATCGCTTACCAACAACTTTTCTCTTGACTTTATTGTTTTTTTTCCTCAGCAAATCAAAAGTTTCACAATTCTCACCACCTGACCTACCAGTTTATTTGCCTTTTTTTAAGTGTCAGAGGGAGCTCGTCATCACAGTGCACCGAATGTCACCACATTTCAATACCGATAAAAAGCTGGCTTACCAGCAATCTTTGCAATACGTTTAAAGTGTGGTTAACGGTACACGCTAAACAAAAGTAATAGTATCAGTAACTTGATGATATCACAAAACACTACACTCTCACGGCGTACGTCCTCATTAGAAAGTTTATTTCCCACTGAACCAATCTAATCAACACAAGAACAAACAAGTCTAGATTCGCTTAAATTATTATATTTGCTATAATAATATGACCAAAAGCCTAAATCTCTGACGTCAATATGTACCATATTTATTAAATGTGTTTAATGTCATAATCTAACGCGTGAGACGTGTAGTATAGGGGAGAGCAGGGCGCATTCACGTCGATTTCATTCTGTAAGTTTTTAATTTTTTTTTTATTGGATTTATCGTGTAGCCTCAAGTCGAGTGCGCAAACGTGCCTTGGGTAGGGAGTACATATGGGTCACATTTACACATATCATAAAACACAATATTTGGTAAACAAAACACACTACTAAAATTTTCAAAATCTGTTTTGTTGGCAGTGAAAATAATTACAAATTTGCTTACACCAACTGACACTGCAAGATACAAAAATTTTACTGCCAATAAACCATTTTTTGCCGAACTTCCACCTGTTAGCAAGATACGGCCTTCATAAAGGATTCCATGTTAAAGGTCTATTCATCATCATTGTCCGAGTTGTAATTTATGCACATAAAAACGATGTGTTTCCTGTGGCACAATCTTTGTGAGCTCACGTGTTGTATCTGAGGCACCGAACCCACTTAATTCCTTTTTGATTGATTCTGTTGTTTTAAATGGGGCAGTTTTCAGGCTGCTGCAGGTTATAAGAGTAATTACGAACTGGATGATTCTTTGAGACGATTATGCTGTTAACAGACGCTTAGGAAGAGCCAGTTTTGGAGAAATACTAGATAACAGACGACATAAAGGGAAGCGGAAATTAGGCGGATCTAAAGAGGCTTTCAGAGGTCTGGAGAGCGTGGAGAGTTGCCATGTGGAAACCTGCCTTTGGGCAGAACACTAACGATGACATCATAACTAGGCCAATCCACATTTTTCCTTGTTTTTGTTTTCGCAATTTCTTGTCATTTTCTGTCGGAGCTCTCATAGAATTAATTGTTGCTTGAGATTCATTAGATTCAGATAGCTTTTTTCAGCGATTTCTTCCTTCTGTTCTCCTGTGCCTTCATTTTTTTACATTGCATCATTTCCAGCTACTGTTGTCTTAAAGTTTCCTTGACTGGGATTTCAGTTCGGATGGCAATACAAAATAGTGCGTATACGTTCCCCAAAGAACTACGTAAATGTGACCCATCGCCATTTTTAAATTAGTTTCGAAACTGCAGTAGTAACTTTCAGATTTTCAAAGTATACAACTATAATACTCTGCTGTAAGCGAACATATATTTAGCTGTTCTCAATTCCAAAAGGTAGCTCCCTAGCAGCATTTGAGTGACAAAATTTACGTACATGCCCACTTTACACAGAAACTCAAATAGGTTCCTCGCGCTAAGACGTTACCTCAGCTGGTGCCGTGAAGTTTGCGAGAGTCCTTAGTATTAAGCTTCCACTGTCTGTAGCGCTCTAGCAAGAATGTTTGACGAGAAAAATGCTCTACGTAAACGTGCCCGGTCTCCTCTAGAATAAGTGTAAGAACAAGAGAGGACTGTAAGAATGAAAGCGCAAGAGACAAGCGTTCAGATAAGAAAGGGTGGAAGACAGGGATGCAGCCTTGCACCGCCTGTTCAACCAGTGGATGGGAGAAACAATGACGGAATTAAAAGAAAGGTGCAGGAGCTGATGTTATTCCTACTCTCATAGAAAACGAGCAATAATTGCATGACCTGTTGAGTAAAATGAGGGCAGAATATTTACTGACGTAGAACGAAAGAACGGTGAAAGTAATGGGGAACAGCACGAATTGGGAACTATGTATTAGACGAAGTGCAGCTACTGTGCCTCTCTGGCAGCAAATTAAACGCATGACGGACGAAACCAGGTCGACGGAAGAAGGATGTTCACACAGACAAATTGAGTACCCTTCGCTAAGAAAAGTCTACTAGCATCAGTCATACCACTTAATTCGAAAGGATAATTTCTGAGAATGTACATCTTTATTACAACATTGTATGCAAGTGACTCGTGAACTGCGTGAAGCCTGGAACAAAAGAGAATCGATGCGTTTTAAATAGCTTGCTATAGAAGTATGCTGAAAATTCAGTGGAACGATATGAAATTAGGAAGTTCTGCGTAGAATCTGAGGGGAAAGCAATTGTGGAGAACATTGGCAAGAAGATGGGACAGCACGATAGGACATGTGTCAAGATTTCAGGTAATAAGATTCATGTTAGCAGAGGGAGCAGACGAGGGGAGATATTGTAGGTGAAGAAGAGCTTTGAATAAATAAAAAAAAGGCTAGAACGGTGGGTATATCTATTATTCTAGACGAAGAAGGTGGCTCAGGAGAAGAACTAGTGAGGGATCACGAGAAGCCGATCAGAAGACTGATGGTCTCCACACACGTTTAAAATCCGTAAGAAACAAATTCGGACGTGAGGTATTTGTATCACGACGTGTTACAAATAGTCGCAGTAATGTGACCATCACCTGTGTTCGGACGTCAACGTGAAATAACCACTCACAGACTGCGCGTGTAAGCACTACAAGTGGAAAGTATATGAAACGTGTCGAGGAGACGCGGATAATTGTGCTGTCGTTGTCGTAATTTGAAAACGGAGAGAGTTATTTGACGTCCGAAAGAGCATGCTGATTGACTTCCAGGTCAAGGATGGAAGCAGTTCTGAAACGGCAAAATTTTCAAATTAACCGCGTGCAGCCGTGGTTAAAGTATACTGTGCATGCCAAGACAGCGCTATCCTAAACCGACGCCGAGGCAGCTATGGTGAATCAAGGACCATAGATCACCAGGGTGAACGGTGGTTGCGGAGGAGTGCACGGTCGAATAGACGAGCAGCTGTTGAGCATCCGGCCGACCAGATGACCCAAAGGATACCAACAGTGTCTCCTGAACGATCCATTCAGCAAACATTATCCCGTATGGGACTGCGCAGCAGCCGGTTGATGCATGCACCCTTGCTGACTGCTGAAATTTGCACGCCATTGTGTGGCGACACATGGCCTTTACAATTGAGTAGCGTATTACGCTCCGTCGGTAAGAGGGTCCTTGGCGTGTACGGCGTGAAACGTCTAAAAAGCAAACACTCAGCAACACTCGTCGGAAGGTACCAGGCCGGAAGAGGGAGCGTTATGGTCTGGGGAATGTCTCCTCGGCGGTCCCTGGGTGATCTGGTCATTTCGGAAGCATAATTGATCAACACAAGTATGCTTCTGTTCACCCCTACATGCAGTTTTTTCCCTTCCTCACGATGACATCTACCAGCAGGACAGTGGAACGTGTCACACAGCTTGCAGTATTTGTGCGTGGTTCGAAAGGCACCAGAATAAGTTTACCGTACTCCCCTGGCTAACAGTTTCCCCAGATTTGAACCAAGTCGAGACTCTGTGAGACTACTTGTTCGCGCCATGGATCCTCAATCGAGAAACCTAGCACACTAACCATGGCTCTTGAGTCGGCGTGGCTGCACAGCCCTCTCGGTACCTACCAGAACCTTACGAACTCTCTACCTGTGGGTCCCACAGCAGTCCGCAAAGCAAAATATGGTTATTCAGGCTCATTGTGACTGGACAGTCTATTATGTTTAATCATGGCAACATGGACAATGAATATGGTAGAAAACAGTTTATCTATGGGCATCAGGAATCCATCTCACATCTAACTGCCAAGTTAATAATTCTTCAACAGAAATTCAGTTCGGCGTATCTTATCGTCTGTTTATCATCATACAAATATTTTGGTAAGACAGCACAGTCTGCTCTCGTTAATTTCATCGGAAGATACATAAAGTAGTCACTATATTTTGACGTGAAATGAATATGAGGTTTAGGAGCAGGTGGGTACAGGCAGGGTCCACCTGCCGTGAGAAGAAGCTGTTTCTAGTGAAATCAAATTCAATTGTGTGTCTCTTCAGAATACGATTCTTTCAAAATACTTTATTTAAGGATGACGGTAAATTGCAAATCTATGTTGTAGACAGAGTTTCTGTTGACTTTGTGAAAATTATCCCCATTATAAGACACCAGAGGATTTACAGAAACTAATAAACGACAAAAATATCCGAGTTAACAACGGGAGCTATCGATAAACAACGCTGCTAGAGGGCCCGAGCTCCCCGCGAAAGATAATGGGGTATGACTGAACAAATTCGTGAATGTTTTAGAGTGAATATGAGAGGATACTATGAGAATTTCGCAATAGAACCAAATACATTAAGTGTAGGAAGAAAACGAACAGACATCACATTTCCTACTTTATGTGGTAAGTGACAGATTGATTGATGAATTTAGATAATTTTTTGTTTATTACTAGAAATCAATCACATACGTAGAGAGTTAATAAGGAAATTCCGGAAGTACCGTCAGATAACATGTGTAAACCATTCGAAGAATGAAGAAAAATAAGGTATCAAGAGATGACGATGTTTCAAAATAGATTGTTAAAATTGGACGCCATGCAATAGAAATATAAAAGTACTTGCAAACTTATAAGTTCGGGCGAGGTTTAGACGTCAGTGTTCTCATTTGAATATGGCGGCCAGATTGGTCGCAGAAACATTGTGTCTAGATGAATTTTCTTTTTTTAAAAAATCTTCTGGCTGGTCTGAAACGACCCGGATTATTTCATTTGAGAGTAGCACTTGCATAAAATTCGTTTCACAGTAGCACTTACATAAAACGTTCTCAATTATTTATTGAATGTCTTCCATTCTCTGTGTTCATCTACAATTTATACCCTCTATAGCTCCTTCTAGTACCGTGAAACTTATTCCCTGGCGTCTTAACAAAAGTTCCGTCATCCAATCCTCTCTTCCTATCATTGTTGTCCATATGTTCCTTTCTTCGTCTTTGCTGTGGGGACCTCCTCATTCCGCACGTTATCGGCAAACCTAATTTCCAACGTCCATTTATAGCACCATATCTCAAACGCTTGGACACTCCTCTTTTCCGGTAATCCCACTGTTCGAAATTCACTGCCATGTAGTGCCCTGCTCATAAAATACTTTCGCAGAAGTTTCTTTCTCAATTTAAGAGCCGTGATTGATACTACACGACTTTGCCTGTGCTAATGTGCAGTTTACGTCCTCCTTGCTTCGTGTCACGTGTAATTTTGTTTCCAAGAAGCAGAATTCCTTCACTTCATTTACTTTGTGGTCATCATATCTGATATTAAGTTTACCACTAAGCTCTTTCCTACTACTCCACATTACCTTTATGTTTCTTCGGTTTACTATCATTCTCTGTACTCACCAGCAAATCCCCGATTCTTTAAAAAGTTGAACCCCCATTTATCAAACAGCTTCAAACATCTGATTACTTTACAAATGAGTTAATGTTTTAAGAGTTTGACTATAAGCATGTAAGACAGAAAAAGTTTAGAAAAGGTTTGAAATTGTGTTACAATGATATTCTCATTGTCAAATGCTCGATGAATATGGTCTGGGTATTTGCTCGGCGTTAGTTACACTGCCTTAAAAGATCTACACAGTGTGTAACTGTAATACTTGTCTTAAGTCTCCTAATGGTTAAGTTATGACAACAGTTTAAATTTTTAAATTCGGTCGATAATTATATGAAATATTGAAAATCAAACTTTTGACGCCTCTGGAAGTCATTACATATGCAACCTGCAAATTGTACTGGGTTATTCGTTTAGTAATTTAGGTTAGACAGCTCCTTCCATTCAACAGGCCCTACAATTCTGCTTCACGTTCACTGAAGACAGCAATGTCACTAACGAGTCTTGTCATTGTTATCCCACTCTGGGAACTTTCTTTTGTTTCCGTCATTGCTTTTTCCCTCTACATATTGAACAATAGGTGCGAAAGGCTGCATCCTTTTCTTACGTTACTAGCATTTTGTTCTTGGTCTTTCATTCTTCTTCTATTCTATTAGATGTTGTACATATTACCCGTCTTTCCCTGCATTTTACACCTATTTTTCCCAGTATATCTTGCATAATTTCACGGTGGCGAAAGCTTTTACGGCAAATCCAACAAACGTGATTGATTTTGGTTAAGTCATTACCATGTGCAACGTTGTAAGTGCCTCTCTGGTGCCTTTACCTTCCCGAAAGATAAACTGATAGATATCTGACCCTCAATTTTCTTTTACATTCGTCTGTATTTTATTCTTGTCAACAAAATCTGCTCTTTAGTTGATTGTGCGAAAGTTTTCGTACTTACTAGCTCTTGTTATCTTCTGGATAATACTGTTTTTTCATAACCAGCTTAAATAGTCTTTTCGTACCCAATTCGACCCCCCCCCCTCTCCCCCCTCCCCCCAATGAATTTAGAATTTCTAAAGAAATGTTTTCTGCCCGTTCTGCCTAATTGCTAGTTTACGAAAACTCTGCTTAACTCTGTATTCAGTATTAAAGAGTTTAACAGAGTTGTGCCTTCCATACGAGACCAATGTTTCTTCCGTTACGTCGTCTGAAAGTCCTCCCCCATTGTACACCCTTGAATGTACATTCTATCCCTATCCCCTATCCGCTCGCTCCTTTTCGGGTAATAGTGGTATTCCTCTTGTACTGTTAATTCGTACTATTAATTTCACCGGAGGAGTTTTCACTTTTCTATTTGGCTTATCAGTCCTTTCGACGACCATTACTTTTTTAGTTTCTTCACATTATTCTTGCATCCATTTCGTCTTAGCTTCCCTAAGCTTGATATTTATTTTCCTAAGTCACTTATATTTCTGTAATCCTATACCCCGTGAAATTTTTTTTTTTTATTCCCTACTTTCGTCGAGGAATTTAAATATTTCTTCTGTTACCCTAGGTGTCTTCGCTACTATCGTCCTTGTAAATATTTTGATGGTATGTGTATCGGCCGGCTCCACGAATTTTGTGAAAGAAAAAATTGTCTGTAGTAAGATGTGTTGTTATCCTTAATTTGTTGTGCGATTGACCAATTTCGACTTCCTAATTTTCCGGCACCTACAAAATTCCATGAACATGGACGAGTATTACATTAAAATACACATATTGTGGAATATCATTAAGTAGAGTTGAAATTTTGTATTCATTCTGTAGAAGCAAACTGAAATTGTGAAATTGTGTTTACATTCCATACAAGCGGTCCTGTTTAGTACATACATAAAAGTATCTCAGTCATCACGTCATACATATGAGGTAAAGACTGGGTCCCCTTCACATGTGTAATATGGGATTCAATGAAACCTGAGTTTCAGAAAGCATTTTAGGAAATTTTCTCTATGTGTTTCCTATTATTGCTGTCGTAAACATCAGTATATCCTTAGCTGTGCAAAATGCTTGTGAACTGTTTAAAAATTATTGTGTATTAGATGTAATAAACCACAAAATAAATAATGTCTTAAAGGAATAGTGATTTTCACATAACATGGAGCTGAAGAAGAACCCTTTGTCCTTAATTACGATGCAGTGCAGCTTCCCACGTGCCATATGCCGTCACTGTAAACTCAAGAATGTGTTAGGACATACTGAAATCTGGATTCAGCAACAGACGTTATTTTCACCTCGCTGTATATCTCGGCATGCTGACATTCAGAGAACGTTCACTGAAATATGCGTGAGAAAGAGATTTCATTGATATGTGTTTAATCTCTAAATTCTGTATTGTATTCGTCACAAACCTATATTTGAGATTTTCAAAGTAAGTTAAGAACGCCTTGAAGTTTATGTTACGCAACTACGAGCAAAGCAGACAGATGCAGAGCGATGTTACTGAGATACTACAGTGAAAAAAGAATGAAAAGGACGGAAAATTGTATGTGAGACTCATCGACCTAAAGAAGGCATCTGAAAAGGTAAATCAAAAGATTCAACTCTGAAAAGTGACCGAAATTGAAACAGTATTGGTAAGAGAGAAGACTAATCCTCCGTTTGTACAAAAGTCAGTATCCCGAAACATTAACACTAGCAACATCATAATCTCGTCATGTACTTCCTGTTTCAAAATTATAAGGAAAATATTTATTGTTGACTATGAATGTTTCTAGCAGATTCTTTGTTTTAATTTTTTATCCAAACGTAATCGAAAATTGAAGTTTAACTGATGTGAAGTAGAAGGGACTTTTCGCAGTGACGACCATACACAATATCTTCAGGTTTTGGACCCTACTTAGACATAAGTATCTATTTAAAATGTATATTAATAATAAAATTCAACAACAGTTAACTAAATTTGAATTTTTTCTCTCTGGTTGTACAGAAATCCCTCTCTCCATTGGGTTCATCATGAGAGGGCTGGAATTAATGACATTAAGATGATGATGATGATGATTAGTGTTTAAGAAAGAACCTATGGAAGAAGAGGACAACGCTACCTTCCTACATACCCACTTCATTGTTTTGTATGAAATGCAATACAGATAACAGGAAACAAAAAATGCGTGATAAATAATCGTAGAAAATTACATTACATTAGAATTTTCGATGGTATTCTAATCTTAACAGAGTTGTAAACAGTATGAATTCCGCATAAAACATGTTATTGTGCTATAGAGAAAAATAATTTTATAAAAAAAAGTCTTGATGCTCAGGAACGTAACGCACATGGATCAGTTTACATTTGAGCAATAATAAATGACTGAAACAAGTAAAGAAATTTTGCTGTTTGAGTAATATGGTAACAACAAGGGCCTGAAGGATACCAAAATAAGAACTTCCCTACTAATACTTCAATGCCAGTTACAATCAAATCAATTATAAATTTTAAATACAAAATACAGGAAGCGGTAACAATAAAAAATAATGGTTAATATATTGTTAACGCATGTTTTCGTAACATAGGATGTCAGAAAAATTTAGATATTGAGGTCTTACCAAATTAATTTATAAATGGCTCTGAGCACTATGGGACTTAACATAAATTAATTTATAGCATTCAACAGAGTGTGTGCTGATTTGAAACTTCCTGGCAGATTAACAGTGTGGGAAAGCAAACATCCTGCAAGCGCTATGATCTTGGGAATGTTATCATGGATGATCACGTCATTCTAAAAGGGCAATCCAACAATACAAGATTCCATATGCCCTTGTGGACCATTTTGTAGTGGTTAGCACATGGATGTGTGTGCCTGTGAATTAAGCTTGAAAGACAGTTCACTTTTAATTGTAACTGTATATAGATCGCCACTGGGAAATTTTGAACTATTTATGGGAAATCTAGATTCCTTACATTGCTATCTGTCAGACAGCAGCAAGCAGTTAATCATCTGTGGTGAATGCAGTGTAGGCTTTCTAAGGGATTCTGATAAGGAAAATGATCTGGAGACATTTGGATCCTGTTTTTAATTTGGTCTCAGTAATTAACTTTCCAACCAAGGTACATAAAAGTAGTAGGGCCCTAATTGTTTCTTTGATGAAGTTCAAAGCAAGAAAGTATCTGTTTACCCATTAACAGATGCTCTCTCTGACCATGATCCACAGGTTATTAGGATAAATGCAGCGCCTTACATTATTTGAGAATAGTTTACAGGAAATGACATGGGATGTAATTTATAATGAACCAAATGCTAACCTATTCCATGATAAATTCATATCACTATTTGAAAGTAGCTTTCCACATAAACTAATCAAAAAGGACACGAAACAGATATGTAAAAAACCGTGGATGACTAGAGACATTAAAGCATCTTGTAAAAGGAAAAGGAAAATGTATCTTTTGACAAAAACACATTGAGATTTTACCGTAACTGCACACTACAAAACCTACTCAAAGAAATGTTATTAAAACATCAAGAAACATGCACATAATATCAGAGGCGGTACTTCAAAAAACATAATTAAGGTTGTATGGAATGTAGTGAAACTAGAGACAGGACAACCAGCCACAGAACAGGACATCACAACTGAGATGAACTGAAGTGCTATAAATGATGAGTCACAGGCAGCAAATGCATTTAATAAATATTTCTTAAATACAGTAGAAATCATCTGGACAAACAGTTCAAGAGCAAAATCACAGAATTAGGTTGAGAATGTATCTTTCTTAAACTTCTCTCAACCAAAATAAAAAATAAAAAAAACCTCATCTGCTTTTGATGGTGTTACCAATTAGAGTGCTAAATATTTGTTCCCATGTAATAAACCTAGTCTTATCTGAAATAAGTAAAGCATCACTAACTCAAGGCGTTTTTCCAGGGTGACAGAACTATGTCAATAACAACAGACCTGTTTCACTGCTGACATCATCCTCCACAATTTTTAAGATGATGTATCCTAGAATGGCATGTCACTTTATCAGCAAATCACAATTTTGGTTTCAGAAGGGTTGCTCTACTGAGAATGCCATTTACACGTTCACTCATTAGATTATTTAGGCACTAAAAAATAAAGTAACACCAGTTATTATTTTCCGTGACATCTCTAAAACATTTGTCTGTGAGAATCACAGTATGCCTCTAGATAATCTGACGTTTCATGGTATTGACAGTATAGCCAACTAACCGATAATGTCATTTTTAACCAAAGAAACACAGGAAGTTGTACTTGGTAATTCAAGGAACATAGTCCAGGCGCATAATTCTGACTGGGGGGACTCACGTCTGAAGTTCCCCACCGTCAATCTTAGATCGACTTTTGTTCCTCACAAATGTAAACAATCTCCTGTCTAATATACGACAAGCAGAATTAGTTCTTTTTCACATGAAACTAGTATTGTAATCAATACATGCATACATACAGGAACAGAAGAAATTATAAACAAAGTTCTTAAAAGTATCATTGACCGGTTTTCTGCGTATGGTCTCGCCCTCAGTTTTGAAAAGGACACAACATGCATTAGTTCTGCATATCTAGAACTGCTACACCAATTATAGTCGTAACGCATGGCGAGGAAATAATAAATACGGTGGTAATTTCAAAATTCTTAGCGATCCATGTTGATGATAATTTAAATTGGAATGAAATCAACTTAGGTCAGCCACATTTGCGCTTACAGTCATTGTAAATCATTTGGAGTGACAAATCAGTAATCAGTGATTTGACATAGTTTGCATATTTTCATTCAGTAATGGCATATGAAGTAATGTTCTGGTGTAACTTATATTTAAGAAAGAAAGTCTTCATTGTGCAAGTATATGCTGTAAGAATAATATGTTGTACTCATCCACGATCATCTTGCAGATATCTGTTAAAGGAGTTGGCCATTCTGACTATTGTCTCACAGAAAATTTATTCCCTCATGAAGTTCGTTATAAATAATCCACTACAGTTCAAAAGGAACACTGAGATGCATGATTACGATACCAGAAGGAAAAATGACGTTCATTGCTCCACATTAAGGTTGTATTTAGCACAAAAATCTCTGCACAATGCCGCAACAAAAATTTTTGATCATTTACCCAGTGATATAAAAAATGTCTGACACACAGCAAAGAAAAATTTGGTAACAAGTATGAGGAAGTTTCTCCTTAACAACTCCTATTCCACAGAATAATTTCTACTATTGTAATGCGTAAAAGGTGATGGTTAGGAATTACTAACTCACATTTGTATACCTTTTTTCTTTCTGTAAAAAAATTAAAAATAAAAAATAAAAAAAAAGTTCAAAATGTAACCCTACGTACAAATTAATTCTCGGCGTGAATATGAAATGAGTTGTTCCATATCATTAAGGTCTATCTTGCAAAATTATCCATGACACACGTAACTAATTAACTAACTAATCCACCCCTACAAGCAGTTTGTTTCTCCCTGGCGCGATGGCACCTACCAACAGGACAATGCAAGGTGTCACACAGCTCGCAGTGGACGTGCGTGGTTCGAAGAGCACCAGGGTAAGTTTACCGACATCCCTAGCCACGAAGCGTCCAGTATTTAAACGTAAATGACAATATGCGGAACCCTCTCGATCGGGCTTTTCGCGTCACGGCTGCTAAACTGAGGAACCTATGGCATTTGACTATGGGACTGGAGTCGGTATGGCTTCACATCGCTGTCTGTACCTTTCAGAACCTCACTGACTCTTCCTGCACGTCTCGCAGCGGTCAGCACTACCAAAGGTGGTTCTTCAGGTTTTCGACAGATGCTCACATTGATGTGACTGGACAATGTAATTCCTAAGTTATTAAGAAGAAGGCTGAATATGGTGGATCTTAAGTATGTTGCAGTTCATAAAGCAAGAAATAGATGAAGGAGAGACCAAAACTGCAATGATGTCCCTCGCTCAGGGGCCCCGTAGAGAGGATGGCGATATAGGCCCCCGCCACAGGCACAGAAAGGTGCAAACCTGAAGATAAAAATCAAAACTGCTTTAAGAAATACCGGTATGTAAGTTCTACCCCTCACGTTCCTCCCTTCAGCCTGAGGGAAGAAGCCTTTCTCTCGACTCATGACTGTACACTCAAGCTGTTGTCGCATCCCATTTCTACAGCGACAGTATGACTAGAGAAACTACTACTACTACTACTACTACTACCAACACCACCACCACCACCACCACTGATCTGAGATCTCGCGCGTTTCGTTGACTTGCGCTGGGTTCATAAAAAAGTTCAATGTGTGTGAAATCTTATGGGACTTAACTGCTAAGGTCATCAGTCCCTAAGCTTACACACTACTTAAACTAAATTTTCCTAAGGACAAACACACACATCCATGCCCGAGGGAGGACTCGAACCCCCGCCGGTACCAGCCGCATAGTCCATGACCGCAGCGTCTTAGACCGCTCGGCTAATCCCGCGCGGCCTGGGTTCATATATCCGCCGCCTACGCTGTCCGCTCATGTTCGCTATTGGTATTCTTGCTGCTACTTTGCTACGCTGTTTGGCGATCTCAAAATCCAGAGAGCATGCGATGAAATTTGTGACGTCTCGATTTGTGTCGTCTCGATAGTGATGGTTGTCCCATTCGGGATGACGTGGAACGGCGTCAGTCGATCACGACAACTCCAATGTGTAACTATTATAAAAACAAACGCCTCGCACGGTTTGGTTATTTTCAGATACTGTCTCTCAAAACTGATATCAATGTCTCGATGGATCAGCTCGCAGGAGTGTGTGCGCCGCCCTTGGTTGTAATTAAAGAAATGATGTTCGATGTCTATCGATCTTCTCCACTTATAGCGTCTGCACCACTCGATAACGCGACGAGTCCCTTGATCTGAAATGATAACCAAAAGTCCTTTGGCTGCTCGCGACAGACTTTTCAGTTTACGCGAACTTGCTGATGTAGATCTTATGCCCGGTTTGAGAATGGGTATTGAAACGTTGAAAATAAAATGTCTTGAATCATCAATCCATCACCCAAGCCCATGTCACATCATGATTTTTGCGAGGATATTGAGTTCTTAATTATTGTTCCGTCGTCAAGGCGTCGCTACGTCGCGTATTCAACAACTACACGACGTAATTCCAGAGATAACATACCCTTGAGCAATGTTCAGATTGCGTCGTATTTCGGTGTAAACTTATTGCTGTTTACAGTTAAATTGTCACTAAATCATTTTTCACTTTTATGTTATTTCAAGTATCAGTTAATTCCATTAAATGATGTATGCGACACGAAGAATTGAAGTTGAATTAGAGTTTATTTTTCTACGTAATTATTTGTCCCTGCACTGAGCACACACGCCATTTTTCATTCAGGTGATTGCGTCTGTCAACATCAGCAATTCTAGCTTTGACAATAGCCTCAGACAACGCGGCGCAATTGTAAGTTCTTAGTGATTGCGTTTATCCGTTGCCTACTCAAGTCTAATAACTGCGTTTATGTCGGCGATCAGTCTCTTTCTGTGTCCTTTGATGTTCGTGACTATTAATTATCACGAAGGCTAAGTCCCATCACAAATCAGCAATCACACGAGGTATTTTTCTGTCACATATTTCAACTATCCCGTTATCTTTCTAAACGGTAAAGATGATTTTACTTCAGTCCGATTTCTGACTAATACTTCCAACCGTAAAACTTTTAAACATCAGATCGGTTTTAGAACAATCTAGTAATGCTTAACATGCGTACTACTATCGCAAGAGTACAATAGAGAAGTGAAGTTAATATTTCCATTGCCGAGTTACATTGTAGTCACCGCGAACTTACAGCTCGATGCGGCTACAGCACTCTTCTAGAATAAATGTTATCTTTGGGCAGTTTGTGGTCTGGACTTTCACCTTTGTAAATAATAATTTTTTGAATCATTTCTTTAAAGTTTCTGTTTCGTATCATGTGGTGTTCTTTCATTCAGTCCTTTCTTTATGATAAGCGTTAGTATTTACATAACATTCTTGTTAATCAAACTGTTAAGAGTGTAAATTTTGTTGCCAGTAGCTGTCATCACTGTTAGGATGACTGATTTTTCTATTTCTTTTAGCAACAAAAGGGTGTTCATTATGAGTTCTAAAATTGGGGTGTTAGAAATTTATATGCTATTTCATCGGTTTTCACTGACTTTGGACTGGATCAAGACGCGACGGTAGAAGCAGCAAACAAATGTGAGGGAGAAGACAAAAATTCAAATGTTCAAATGTGTGTGAAATCTTATGCGGCTTAACTGCTAAGGTCATCAGTCCCTAAGCTTACACACTACACACTACTATTATCCTAAGGCCAAACACACACACACACACCCATGCCCGAGGGAGGACTCGAACCACCGCGGGGACCAGCCACACAGTTCATGGCTGCAGCGCCTCAGACCGCTCGGCTAATCCCGTGCGGCTGAGGGAGAAGACAAATTATGTGGTTTACTAGTCACTCCAACCAGTAATTTTTCTACTCCCAAATTTCGTTTAGAATAGTCTGTTGTGTTAATGAAAACTGAATTCAAGGCTGTTCTTTACGTGGTTGTTTTCTAATATTACGGAAGTTGTGACTATCTATAGTGTCTATGATGTATTCATTTAAGTCGTGTAACAAAAGCAGTTCATGACATTGCTCATCAGCTGCACTGCTGAAGCGTCTAGTATCCGAAGTCCACTGAAATTAGGCCTTACTTACGTATTAGGTATTTTGTTGTTATTCTAGCTGGAATCAAATTTAGACGTCTCTTTATTTACTAATTGCTGTTCCAAATACATAGTCCATGTAGTTATTATATCAAATTCCACTGGCCATTCAGTTCCACTGTGTCTGCCAGCCGTGCCAATACAGGCACGTCGTTCGCAGGCGCGTGTCGAGTGAGCTGCGCTGTGGTGGGCAGCGCAATTACAGCTTAAATCCGCCAGTAATTAGTGCATCCGTCTCAACATCGCTGGGCCACACACAGTTTAATTCTACGCTCAACCGTTTAAAGTTTATTAAGTTTGCAATTCATTTACTACGATGATACATTAAACTAGTTGTGAGCAGTATTTTTCATCAACCTCCGTACAGCTCTACTGCAGCGGTCCGATGTATGTGTATACGTAGTACGCAGTGTGGTATTCCTTCCTCTATTGCTCCTCATCAGATCAATGATCGCTTCATGACAAATATTTTAATGAAGGATCTGTAAGGGCTACTTTTTTTCCAACCTCCGATCGGTCGCGAAATTAACAGCACACAGGAAATCAGTTGAAGTTTAGCGCAGATGTTGGGCGTAGTGTCTCTTGTATGCCCGTCGACCGCGTCACGTCGCACTTTTCAGTTATGAGCACACAGCGAGCGCGTAAAGATGCCTGGAGCAATAGTGTCTTCTGACAGCTATGGGTACCCGCTGCAGGTTCCACATGATTCCTGAGGCTGATTTTGTGTGTTTTCTTATTTGGTGAGAGTGTCCGGCCGTATGCTGTAGATGCAATAACGAAACTGATGTAACGTTCGGAAGGGTTTGATCAACTGCCATGCAGCCCGGACTTTGCTCCCTCTGATTTTCATCTATTAGCTCGCACGAACCGTAGCTACGAGGACAGTATTTTGGCACAGACTGCGAGCTGTAAATCAGGGCAGGGAATTCAAATGGTTCAAATGGCTCTGAGGACTATAGGACTTAACATCTGAGGTCATCAGGCCCCTAGGACTTACAACTACTTAAACCTAACTAACCTAAGGACAGCACACACACCCATGCCCGAGGCATGGGTAGGGAATTGGTAGAAAGCACGGGTGGCTGAGTTCTATGACGAGGGTATTGGAAAGATGGTACCACTCTAAGACAAATGTCTAAGTCGAAGCGGCGACTATGTACAGTAGTAGGGAAGTCTGGCTAATTTCTGCAAAAGACTTTTTTGATTTTCACTGTGGTTTCCATTTTGCGACGGATCGATGGTTGACAAGAAAAATAGCCCTCGTAATATAAGAATACTGATATTTAGGATGGGGAGCATTCTATTGTTTGTCAGTTTGTTATCCAGCGCCCCACGAAGGTCTACAGTAAAGAAAAACAGACTGTGCATCGTGGTATATCACTGAAAATATGCAAATTTTCACCCTGAAATCGCTTGTCTGTCCCCATTGTGGATGCGTGGATTAATTTTGCATTCCAGTTCTCCCGAGCTACATTCAAAAATTAATGGAATGACCAGAATAACATTTTCGCACAACTACAACAATCAACAAATCACAGCCAAGTACTGTGGACGTGGACAGCTCTAACTCTGCTTTTCTACAGCTCACTGTCAGTCACCTTTGGCGGTCAACATTAGGTACACGCTTTTCTTGTAGTTTCAATGGCTAGCCATTGTTTGACCTGCTACCATCAGTAGCCAGACTACACGTGAAAAAGTAATAAATAAAAATAGACAAATAAATAATTTCAGTTACAAATATTACAACAACTGGAACAGGAGACCCTATAAAGTGGCAGTGATACAATGGAAAGGTGGCTGGCTAAAGAACGGCAGGTGGCGTGAGTACAGCAACGAACGGATGCCTCGTAAACAATCAGTGAATAGCTGTGCGAACGACTGACCAAACGGCAAGGCTTTCCATTGTTTCGTCACAAATAGCTCTAGAAATGAAGTCTCATATCAGGATTTTCATATTACGCTATTCATGTCCTAAATATTCCTCAATTTTCATGTTTTATACATTTTTTGAATAATCCAGTGATTAAACGGTTCTAATCTAGCAAGGTACACAGCACAGCGTCTGAATAATTCAAGAGGCATGATAGAGGTGCTAGGAAATCGTCATTCTAAAGGGGTTCAAAATGGTTCAGATGGCTCTGAGCACTATGGGACTTAACTGTTAAGGTCATCAGTCCCCTAGAACTTAGTACTACTTGAACCTAACTAACCTAAGGACATCACACAGATCCATGCCCGAAGGAGGATTCGAACCTGCGACCGTAGCGGTCACGCGGTTCCAGACTGTAGCGCCTAGAACCGCTCGGCCACTCCGGCCGCCATTCTGAAGGGGGAGCATTGTAATTTGAGCAATGGTATGGTTCTGTATTTCCTAACACAAGTTCAAACTCCCTGTGGGGAAAAAGGAGCGTTTCAAGTATGTACTTATGTGATAACTCCATTGGTGGCCGCTTCCTGCAACTGACCCAGGACGAGGGGAAAGTCAGTGAGCGCCAGAGACACATTCTGCAAACTTGCAGGGGTAATCAGGCAGATTCTCTAATCTCCCTTAAGAATGGACACTTAGCGAAGAGCCTGGCGGACAGTGATAAGACCCTTGAAGTCACTTGGATGGAGCATAGACACAAAAGCGTCAAATACGCTCACGTGGGGTGTGCGAATCGTCTTGCTCGGGGCAGCCGTTTTCACATACCTTAGAAAGCAAGAACGTGTTGACGATTCCTGCACCCAACGGGCATTGGGACGGACTATACACAAAGCGCCAAAAATTCGTACATGGAGCTGTGTGAGACTACAGAACTACGTAAGAAGCCAGTCTGCTTAAAAAATTGATTTGCTGGACTGTAGGAAATCTTATAAATCACAACAAAAGCCAGTAGATTCATGGAAGAAGCACAAAGGAGTGTTGCTTGGCTGTCTCCACAGCAACGTAGGAATGCAGAAAAACATAGAAATAACGTTGCATGGGGGCTTAATTATATAAATATGAAATGCAAGTTCTTTTTAAATTTTTAGTAGCTGTATGTCCGATTACGCTGTGTCTCGTAAGCGGTTGGCCCTGACTAGTATTTGTACGCAATCTGACTGCATAGAACAACAACAAGAATGAAATGAAAATTTCCGTTAATACAATTAATTAATTAAGTCCCCAGCAAATATAAAACCTACGAAACCAAAGCACAAGTATAACTGTTCTGTGTGTGGAAGTATGACTCAACGTACACATCTGGCACGGTTCTTCTTCAATAAGACAAGAAATTTCAAATACCATTTATACTGAAGTGATAAAAAAATAGAAATACTATAACTGCGCAAGAAAACCAGAATTACACTCTAATACAAGAACACAAGCCAGATGCTTTGTTGACTGAACCTGTAATGACGCATTATTTAAGACATTGAGATAATAAAAAGAAAAGGAAAAATTTTTTTCTTTTACCTTCATATATTGACGAAAAGCACTCTGATCATTACAATATCTCCATTAGAACAACATCTTATCCCATCAAACAACTGCATAAAACATGGAACAAGCACTCTCCACTACGACATCTCAGCAAGCACTCTACTACGAGTTCTCGACAAGCACTGCACTCCGCTACTTCTCAATAATCACTGCCAGTGGAGGCGGCGAAACAAAACTCTCTGGCGCTGTGGCTCAGTGTAGCCACCTTTCATATGCCCTTCCTCCACGGGCCAGAATTTGATGCTATTTTTGCCAGCATTGGTGGTGAAAATACCACCAAATTCGTCCACAAAAATACAGACAAAAATAAAAGATAACATTAATACGTAAATATCACATAATTAGATAAAATTTTGGCTTTGCACTGCCCTTTCAATAATCTAATATATAAAATACAGTAAGCAATACAAATTCCTTCATACATGTGACTTTACATAATAGTTCACACAATACACAAAAAAAATCAGTTTATACAAATGTTCACATAAAATGCTTTCAATGATTAAAAAAAACAAGTAGTTGATAGTTCCAGCAGTAGCACCCAGCAATGGTCAACAGGTACAAACACCAACAAGTGACATCATTTTAGTAAAAGCAGTTCCATCTGTGGCACCCAGTAATGTTGAACAGGTGCAGACAGCAAGAAGCAACATCTTTTCAGTAGAAGCAGTCCATCAGTGACGCCCAGTAATGTTGAGCAGGTGCAGACACCAACAAGTGACATTATCTCAGTAGAAGCAGTTCATCAGTGGCACCTAGCAATGTTGAACAGGTGCAGACAGCAACAAGTGACATCACTCAGCAGAAACAGTTCATCAGTGGCACCCAGCAATGTTGAACAGGTGCAGACACCAACAAGTGACATTATGTCAGTAGAAGCAGTTCATCAGTGGCACCTATCAATGTTGAACAGGTGCAGACACCAACAAGTGACATTATTTCAGTAGAAGCAGTTCATCAGTGGCACCTAGCAATGTTGAGTAGGTCCAGAGAGCAGTCCATAATATTCACTATCACTGATCACACTGTTCATCAGAGTTTATAAGCAGAAATTAAACATGTCCTAGAGGCACCAATCATGTAGAAAAAGTACAAGTGACAGTCCATAATATTCACTATCACTGATCACACAGTTCAGCAGCAGAAATTAAACATTTCTAAGTGGCACGCATTATGTTGAACAAGTGCAGGTAACAGTCCATAATATTCACCATCACTAATCAGACAGTTCAGGCATGAACAATAGTTGGAATGCACATACAAATGCTTTTACAAAATTATTCTCAATGCTCTTACACTAAACATACAAATTCTAATAAACACACAAATGATATCAGATAATTGTCATATTAACTATTACAAATGCACAAATATCAGTAAACCTATAATATTTATGGGTGTCAGTGCAAGCCACTACAAACAAGTAAGATAATATTTAGGAGATAGGTGGGTAGGATTAGGAAAGGAAAACACACAAAACACACTCACTCATCTTTCATCCACATTAAGTACTACTGTGTAATTGAATAGTGTTAACTGTGTAAATGCAATTCTGTCAAAATTTGATGTTCATCATGTGTATCAAGTAGTAGTGGCAGCAATGTATAACAGTCAATAATAGTTAAGTCAACGTCATAGTTTTCATGTCAAGACCACTGTTTGCCAAGCCAGATCAAAATGTACGGTTGCTGAACGACTGTCAATGAGCCAAGATATGCAATTACTTCCTCTCTCCAAAAAAAAAAAAAAAAAAAAATATGTACTGCTTATTGATTTAACAAAGTGTGTGTGGACAAACTTCCTTCTACTTGAGTGTTCTAGTCTGCTATCTTCATCCTCCTTGTTCCATATAGACTAACAAAAAAAAAAATATACACCTCACTTACTTTACCTCTTATCCACCAAAACTCCAATAATCATCAGCATCACATAATCTCAATACTTCAATAATACCTCTTACGTCGATACATATAAATCTTATCATCAATATCATTTACCTTACCTCTTGTCCACAAAAACTCCAATAATCATCAACTTCATATAATCTCAATACCTCAATAATACCTCTTCAATACGTCGACACATATAAACCTTATCGCCAATATCATTTCACTTCCATAACAACTCTTTCCTCTAGTCAGTCTCCTCGAACAAGTACAGATAAAATCCTAATGGAAACCTCATCATCCCATACAATCCGAAGACACACTGTCAACACACAACCTCTGTGTAATCCATCTGACCCAAATCTTCTACTCATTATAAATTCTAAGATGGATTTTGGTTTCCTTGTCCATCATTAAATAAAATAAATGCATACATTACCTCTAACAGACTTAGTTCGAATAACTCTCAGTAATTAAGTACGATTACGGAGTGTGAATGATCATAATATTTCACAGTGTGTACACCACTTCAAGAATTATGGCAAACAGAAGCAAACATGTGGAGTATTTCTTGTGTCAAGTGTCACTTCCTATTTCAATTGCTCACGAAAAATGCAGTGTAATAACTGTCAATGGTCTAAACCTAGTTTTGGTACGTCATGTCGTTGGCTTCCTTCCTATTAACATAAATTTATACAGCTTCCATAAAACCTCCAGCTCATGTGACTTCTATAAAGTTTCTTGTACTAATGTTATTCGTCGAATTATAGCAGTTCATTTCCTTAGCTTAAAAATATCAGGCACTGAGCGTAAGCAAAACATGCAATAGCGAGTAAATATAGCAGTAGAGAACAGAATGTCAACAAGTGGATGCAGCACAATTCTTACAACGAGGCTCTGCCAAGCGAACAATCTATAATTAATACAACACTGTGACCTAAACTCTATGTTTGTACACAGTATATCAGCATTTCTATATACCAAATTAAAGAGTGGTTATGACAACAAACAGAAATGTATAAATATGCAATCCATACGCATAGCAGCAAACATATATCTTACGCAATAAACAGGTCATTAGCATCATATCAGCATAAGCAAATAAATGTTCATATGTCATCTTAATAAGTAAACATGAAGGCGCAAGCAGATAAATCACAAAGTATAACTTACATACATATCAGCACAACTAATCAGGTGACAACTATAATTTAAACAAATAAGCACAGCAGACACATAATAAAAAAATATCACATCAGTGAAAAAGCATTGCAGCCAAGCGATGCATAATATATACAGATAACAACCCTGTTCATTAATAAAACATTGACAAAAATCAGCAAATGTACGCGAGCACGTCGCTTCACAAGTAAATTCATAGAACATGAAATTAGCAGAAAGTATGAATCACGTAATTGCGAGCAGCAAATTACGTCTAAAGTACGTACCTAAGTGGAAATATGTTACCTGAAAAATAAACTCAATTAATAGTTACCTTTTTAGTTAATTACTTTCTTCTTCGAAATGACATTCATCCTGAAATTTTCTCGATAGCAAGTCCTCTTAACGTCGGAGACACACAGAATTTACCTGAAGTTCTTAAATATTTTATACAACTGTATCCTGAAAAATACTGAACGTTAATAACATAATACATCAAGTCACTATAACTTTATACTGAATTTAGTCGGAGAAATTAGACTGTGTATTTGTTTACGGCTGTCAGTGCATTCGCACTGAGCGCTCGATCAGCTGTAGGCGCGTGACGTAGGAAGCAATTGTTTGCGGTCAACGACTGTCTTGTGCGGCACGCAGACTTGACTGTTGCTTTGAGTATATGCCGCCGCCAAAACACAGCGCGGTATCCTTGTATTCTCTGCATGTTTACGTAAACTGTTGGTTTCTCGAAAGTATGTCATTCCACAAAAATTTTAACGTTTGATATATGATGTATTCCCTTAGAGCGTCGTGATTTAAGAGTTTCTACTTCAACAGTGTTATCATGAATAATTTTGCGAATTCTATATGGACCGTTATAAAGCAGAAAAAATTTGCGACACAAGGCTTTTCCTTTGTGAGACAAACGATGAGACTTAATTAACACCTTTTGACCAACTGACAAGATTTTTAAACGACCAGGACGCTTAGCTGATTTCCCTCTTCTAGCAGCCGCAGATGCAATATTTTGTAGAGCCAGGTTGACAACTTCAGAATGCCGCAGTTTCCATGAAGGCGGAAAAGGAACGATTTCAGATATGCGATTTGTCGGTGCTTTGTTTTTTAATATCAGTATATGCGGTAAAGAAGTTGAGTCATTAGGAAGTTCATTCAGAATGTTTTGAAAAATATGAAGATACTGATCCCATGTTCTGCGATTCTGATGACAATAAAGACGACACAATTTATTGATTTCCTTCATCCATCTCTCTGAAGAGGGTGAAAAAGTGAAAAGAAAATTGGTTTAATTTTACGACGCCGTAGAGTACGAAGCCAAATTTTAGAACGAAACTGTGATCCATTATCTGATATAACCTTATCAATATGACCAACTTCTTTAAGAAAATGTTTGATGAAAGCGTTAGATACTGAACGAGCTGTTGCTTTGCGTAAAGGTGTAAAACACACATATTTTGATGTCAACTCCACTGCTACGAAAATGTACGCAAACCATTAGTAGAACGAACCACTGGACCGAACAAATCGACTGCAGCCATCTCCTTCAGTTTCGCTGGAATGATAGGAAACAACAGTGCTCTGTGAGAAATAGTTGGCGGCTTAGCCTTTTGACATAATTTGCATTTGGCCAGAACAGATCGAATACGTTTTTCCATATTACTGAAGTAGCAATTTTCCCGTAATTTATGAAAGCATTTTCTGGGACCAAAGTGTGCCTAACTGAAATGCGTATACCAAATCAGCTTATTAACCCACTCATCAGCAATACAAACTAACCAAACAGAGTTGTCGACCGATTTTCATTTAGAAAGAATGTCATTTCAAACTAAATAATGCTGTCTAATCGCAACGCTTTCCTTTCTCCTCCACTTCTCCTTAATGTCCTTCCAGATCGGATCCTTATTTTGCTCCTTAGCGATGTCCTGGAGCGAAGACGAAATAAAGTTCTCAAACGCAACACCTTGAATATACATCAAACAATAGTTGTTTTCCTTGCAGTCCTCTTCAGCACTTTGTTTCAAACCCATAGGTGCACGTGACAAAGCATCAGCAACAATATTTGAAGAACCCTGTATGTAAACAATACTAAAATCGAATTCCTGTAGGCACAACGCCCATCGTGACAATCTGCCATGAGTTAATTTTGTCGACATAAGAAATTCCAGAGCTCGATGATCGGTGTAAACCTTAGTATGTCTGCCATACAAAAATATGCGAAATTTTGTGAAAGCCCATACAACAACCAAAGCTTCAAGTTCCGTGATCGAATAATTCTTTTCTGATTTAGAGAGAACACGACTTCCAAATGCAATAGTTTTCTGTACTACAACGCCGTTTTCTTCTATCTCTTGAAATAAATGTGCACCTAGGCCTTTGTATGTTGAGTCCGTCGCCAAACAAAAATCTTTAGATAAATCCGGATGTGAAAGAAGTGGAGCAGCAACTAAAGCATCAGGAAGTTGTTCAAATTCTGACTGAGCTTCCTCATCCCAACACCAATTAGATTTCTTTCCAGATAGTTCACATAAACGAGGTGTGGCCAAATCGTCCAATCTAACAAAGCGTCTAAGAAAATTACAGACACCAAGGAAACTACGAACATCACGTTTTGTGCTAGGAACAGCATAATTACGAATAGCGTCTAATTTTTCTGGATCAGGAAGAATACCTTCTGTAGAAATAATGTGACCAAGAAATTTCACCTGTGAACGTCCAAATTCAGATTTTTCCAAGTTCACTGTAATACCAACTCTTGCAAAAATACGTAATAATGAATCCCAAATTTTGTTGTGCTCACTCCAAGAACGTTTAGCAATAAGAATGTCGTCAACATATGAAGTAATATTGTCACGAAGATAAACAGGTAAAATTTCGTTTAAACTATGAATGAATGCTGCTGAAGGTACAGTAAGTCTAAATGGTAATTTCCGAAATCAGTTTTGGGTAAAATAGTCATATCCGGTTATTGTTTACTTACTCTCTACATAGATTGATAGTCGAAGAGTTGTTTTGACACATGCAAAGAATAGTAAAAGAGTAGGCAGCGGTGCAGAAAACTAAAAGGGAAATAGCACCACTACAGCTCGGGGCGCTATGCACGCTACGGCACATATTCACTTAGTGTAGTGAATCCCCTGAGGACTTTAATAGCCACATACAATTTCCAGTTTGTGACTTAGTGGCAAATTTGGCGGAAGTGCGTACGCAAATTGACCTGACCATGAACATGGATGTATGTCGTTCTTAGAATTGCAAAAGATCTTAAATTTGCGAACAGTCAAGAAACGTTTATAGTCAAAGTTTTCGCCTCGTGGCGACAAAGACCTACCGCGTCTGTCCCAGTCCCAATGTCGATTATTGTCAAGTTCGCGCGCCTGGCGCTCTCTTGTAGCATCTCGTAACTGAAACAAATTATTTTCTTCAAACCCCTCTGCTATCTGTGATTCCAAATTTCTTTTGCTGTCTTTTCCTACAATTTCGCTTTAGATTTGTTTGACTTGCTTTCGTAATGCCTCAACTTCCCTTTTAACGCGTTCATTAAATTTTCCCTGATTTTCAACATGCTTATTTATGTTCTGGTACTCTTCGGTTTCTGCAAATGGTAATGGAGCTGTATCATCTGAATCTCTATCCCCATTTAAACTAAGACTTGTCCATTTATCTGAAATCTCCTCAACTCTTTCCGATAAGTCACCTATTTTTTCTTTCTGTTTATTTACGTCTTCCATAAGTGTCGCGACTCGGGTTTCAGTATTGACACATTTGGTAGTTAACTGTTCATATTGTTGTGTTAGGTTATTTAATCTGTCATTTGGTATGGATTCCTCGATTCTCTCAAATATTTCCTCCTTATCGTGTGCACATTGTAAATTTAACTCTGAAAATTTTTGTACTATCATGCGATCTCTTTCTTCCTGTTCTCTATACTGTTGCTTTTGTCTAATCTCTACTGCAATTAATCTATTATTGTGAGCATTCAAAATCGGCTGTACTTCTTCTCTGATTTCTTTCTTTAATTCATCTTTCTTGTTTTTGAAACATGTCCCTATTCGTGAGTCTAACCGTGTTGTCATTGCTTTCATCTTGGTTTTTAATTCAGATCCCAAAGTTCCCATCTCGGTTTTAATTGTTCCTAATTGTGATCCCAGTGAGTCTAACCATGTTTCCATTGTTCCCCTATCTGTTTTTAATTCAGATCGTAAATTTAATATTGCACTCATCAACTGCTCCATATTAACTTGTTCGAAATTCTTTTCGCCCCTAACATTTCCCGAAAAACCAGTTTCCTTCGTCATAGCTGTAAAGCTATCTGTGTTCGATACTATTCCAGAATCTTCTATCGTTAATCTCGTACTCTGTGAATTTTCCGATTGAGAAAAATTTTAAAATGGTTCCAGACTATCTTCCCGATTTATTAAATTGTTTCCCACTTCATTATTCATCATACTGTTCTCCTGTGTTGGCGAGTTCGCCATGTCAACAATTTCGTCATTCTGACTATCCATCATTTTTGCCTTTTTCATAGATCGTGTAATCATTTACAAAACATACAAAACTCGTCACTGTACGAAAATTACACACAATGACTCCTTATCTCCAACAATACCATTCACAAGAAATGTTTCCCTCAAACACGATTAACGAACAATTGAAATAATTGCACTAAACTGTCAAACCCATAGACAAGACAACAAATTTAAATTTTGAAACATAGCATTAGAAGAATGCCAATTACCAAATCTACACATGCAATATAAACTACAAATTACTACAACAATACTACTGTCTACTATTTTTTCAATCAGAAAATTCCAAGGGATGATCCTGGCAGGGTCGCCACGTGCATGGGGGCTTAATTATATAAATATGAAATGCATATTCTTTTTAAATTTTTAGTAGCTGTACAGCGGTCGCCACATGCATGGGCGCTTAATTATTAAATTTGAAAATCATTTTTGTTTTTCGTAGCTGTATGTCCGATTACGCTGTGTCTCGTAAACGGTTGGCCCTGACTAGTAAGAACAACAACAAGAATGAAATGAAAATTTCCGTTAATACAATTAATTAATTAGGTCCCCAGCAACTATAAAACCTACGAAACCAAAGCACAAGTATAATTGTTCTGTGTGTGGAAGTATGACTCAACGTACACATCTGAAGACAAGAAATTTCAAATACCATTTATACTGAAGTGATAAAAAAATAGAAATACTATAACTGCACAAGAAAACCAGAATTACACTCTAATACAAGAACACAAGCCAGATGCTTTGTTGACTGAACCTGTAATGTTGCATTATTTAAGACATTGAGATAATAAAAAGAAAAGGAAAATTTTTTTTCTTTTACCTTCATATATTGACGAAAAGCACTCTGGTCATTACAATATCTCCATTAGAACAACATCTTATCCCATCAAACAACTGCATAAAACATGGAACAAGCACTCTCCACTACGACATCTCAGCAAGCACTCTACTACGAGTTCTCGACAAGCACTGCACTCCGCTACTTCTCAATAATCACTGCCAGTGGAGGCAGCGAAACAAAACTCTCTGGCGATGTGGCTCAGTGTAGCCACCTTTCATATGCCCTTCCTCCACGGACCAGAATTTGATGCTATTTTTGCCAGCATTGGTGGTGAAAATACCACCAAATTCGTCCACAAAAATACAGACAAAAATAAAAGATAACATTAATACGTAAATATCACATAATTAGATAAAATTTTGGCTTTGCACTGCCCTTTCAATAATCTAATATATAAAATACAGTAAGCAATACAAATTCCTTCATACCTTTACATAATAGTTTACACAATACACAAAAAAAATCAGTTTATACAAATGTTCACATAAAATGCTTTCAGTGATTAAAAAAAACAAGTAGTTGATAGTTCCAGCAGTAGCACCCAGCAATGGTCAACAGGTACAAACACCAACAAGTGACATCATTTTAGTAAAAGCAGTTCCATCTGTGGCACCCAGTAATGTTGAACAGGTGCAGACAGCAAGAAGCAACATCTTTTCAGTAGAAGCAGTCCATCAGTGACGCCCAGTAATGTTGAGCAGGTGCAGACACCAACAAGTGACATTATCTCAGTAGAAGCAGTTCATCAGTGGCACCTAGCAATGTTGAACAGGTGCAGACAGCAACAAGTGACATCACTCAGCAGAAACAGTTCATCAGTGGCACCCAGCAATGTTGAACAGGTGCAGACACCAACAAGTGACATTATGTCAGTAGAAGCAGTTCATCAGTGGCACCTATCAATGTTGAACAGGTGCAGACACCAACAAGTGACATTATTTCAGTAGAAGCAGTTCATCAGTGGCACCTAGCAATGTTGAGTAGGTCCAGAGAGCAGTCCATAATATTCACTATCACTGATCACACTGTTCATCAGAGTTTATAAGCAGAAATTAAACATGTCCTAGAGGCACCAATCATGTAGAAAAAGTACAAGTGACAGTCCATAATATTCACTATCACTGATCACACAGTTCAGCAGCAGAAATTAAACATTTCTAAGTGGCACGCATTATGTTGAACAAGTGCAGGTAACAGTCCATAATATTCACCATCACTAATCAGACAGTTCAGGCATGAACAATAGTTGGAATGCACATACAAATGCTTTTACAAAATTATTCTCAATGCTCTTACACTAAACATACAAATTCTAATAAACACACAAATGATATCAGATAATTGTCATATTAACTATTACAAATGCACAAATATCAGTAAACCTATAATATTTATGGGTGTCAGTGCAAGCCACTACAAACAAGTAAGATAATATTTAGGAGATAGGTGGGTAGGATTAGGAAAGGAAAACACACAAAACACACTCACTCATCTTTCATCCACATTAAGTACTACTGTGTAATTGAATAGTGTTAACTGTGTAAATGCAATTCTGTCAAAATTTGATGTTCATCATGTGTATCAAGTAGTAGTGGCAGCAATGTATAACAGTCAATAATAGTTAAGTCAACGTCATAGTTTTCATGTCAAGACCACTGTTTGCCAAGCCAGATCAAAATGTACGGTTGCTGAACGACTGTCAGTGAGCCAAGATATGCAATTACTTCCTCTCTCCAAAAAAAAAAAAAAAAATATGTACTGCTTATTGATTTAACGAAGTGTGTGTGGACAAACTTCCTTCTACTTGAGTGTTCTAGTCTGCTATCTTCATCCTCCTTGTTCCATATAGACTAACAAAAAAAAAAAAAAAATATACACCTCACTTACTTTACCTCTTATCCACCAAAACTCCAATAATCATCAGCATCACATAATCTCAATACTTCAATAATACCTCTTACGTCGATACATATAAATCTTATCATCAATATCATTTACCTTACCTCTTGTCCACAAAAACTCCAATAATCATCAACTTCATATAATCTCAATACCTCAATAATACCTCTTCAATACGTCGACACATATAAACCTTATCGCCAATATCATTTCACTTCCATAACAACTCTTTCCTCTAGTCAGTCTCCTCGAACAAGTACAGATAAAATCCTAATGGAAACCTCATCATCCCATACAATCCGAAGACACACTGTCAACACACAACCTCTGTGTAATCCATCTGACCCAAATCTTCTACTCATTATAAATTCTAAGATGGATTTTGGTTTCCTTGTCCATCATTAAATAAAATAAATGCATACATTACCTCTAACAGACTTAGTTCGAATAACTCTCAGTAATTAAGTACGATTACGGAGTGTGAATGATTATAATATTTCACAGTGTGTACACCACTTCAAGAATTATGGCAAACAGAAGCAAACATATGGAGTATTTCTTGTGTCAAGTGTCACTTCCTATTTCAATTGCTCACGAAAAATGCAGTGTAATAACTGTCAATGGTCTAAACCTAGTTTTGGTACGTCATGTCGTTGGCTTCCTTCCTATTAACATAAATTTATACAGCTTCCATAAAACCTCCAGCTCATGTGACTTCTATAAAGTTTCTTGTACTAATGTTATTCGTCGAATTATAGCAGTTCATTTCCTTAGCTTAAAAATATCAGGCACTGAGCGTAAGCAAAACATGCAATAGCGAGTAAATATAGCAGTAGAGAACAGAATGTCAACAAGTGGATGCAGCACAATTCTTACAACGAGGCTCTGCCAAGCGAACAATCTATAATTAATACAACACTGTGACCTAAACTCTATGTTTGTACACAGTATATCAGCATTTCTATATACCAAATTAAAGAGTGGTTATGACAACAAACAGAAACGTATAAATATGCAATCCATACGCATAGCAGCAAACATATATCTTACGCAATAAACAGGTCATTAGCATCATATCAGCATAAGCAAATAAATGTTCATATGTCATCTTAATAAGTAAACATGAAGGCGCAAGCAGATAAATCACAAAGTATAACTTACATACATATCAGCACAACTAATCAGGTGACAACTATAATTTAAACAAATAAGCACAGCAGACACATAATAAAAAAATATCACATCAGTGAAAAAGCATTGCAGCCAAGCGATGCATAATATATACAGATAACAACCCTGTTCATTAATAAAACATTGACAAAAATCAGCAAATGTACGCGAGCACGTCGCTTCACAAGTAAATTCATAGAACATGAAATTAGCAGAAAGTATGAATCACGTAATTGCGAGCAGCAAATTACGTCTAAAGTACGTACCTAAGTGGAAATATGTTACCTGAAAAATAAACTCAATTAATAGTTACCTTTTTAGTTAATTACTTTCTTCTTCGAAATGACATTCATCCTGAAATTTTCTCGATAGCAAGTCCTCTTAACGTCGGAGACACACAGAATTTACCTGAAGTTCTTAAATATTTTATACAACTGTATCCTGAAAAATACTGAACGTTAATAACATAATACATCAAGTCACTATAACTTTATACTGAATTTAGTCGGAGAAATTAGACTGTGTATTTGTTTACGGCTGTCAGTGCATTCGCACTGAGCGCTCGATCAGCTGTAGGCGCGTGACGTAGGAAGCAATTGTTTGCGGTCAACGACTGTCTTGTGCGGCACGCAGACTTGACTGTTGCTTTGAGTATATGCCGCCGCCAAAACACAGCGCGGTATCCTTGTATTCTCTGCATGTTTACGTAAACTGTTGGTTTCTCGAAAGTATGTCATTCCACAAAAATTTTAACGTTTGATATATGATGTATTCCCTTAGAGCGTCGTGATTTAAGAGTTTCTACTTCAACAGTGTTATCATGAATAATTTTGCGAATTCTATATGGACCGTTATAAAGCAGAAAAAATTTGCGACACAAGGCTTTTCCTTTGTGAGACAAACGATGAGACTTAATTAACACCTTTTGACCAACTGACAAGATTTTTAAACGACCAGGACGCTTAGCTGATTTCCCTCTTCTAGCAGCCGCAGATGCAATATTTTGTAGAGCCAGGTTGACAACTTCAGAATGCCGCAGTTTCCATGAAGGCGGAAAAGGAACGATTTCAGATATGCGATTTGTCGGTGCTTTGTTTTTTAATATCAGTATATGCGGTAAAGAAGTTGAGTCATTAGGAAGTTCATTCAGAATGTTTTGAAAAATATGAAGATACTGATCCCATGTTCTGCGATTCTGATGACAATAAAGACGACACAATTTATTGATTTCCTTCATCCATCTCTCTGAAGAGGGTGAAAAAGTGAAATGAAAATTGGTTTAATTTTACGACGCCGTAGAGTACGAAGCCAAATTTTAGAACGAAACTGTGATCCATTATCTGATATAACCTTATCAATATGACCAACTTCTTTAAGAAATTGTTTGATGAAAGCGTTAGATACTGAACGAGCTGTTGCTTTGCGTAAAGGTGTAAAACACACATATTTTGATGTCAACTCCACTGCTACGAAAATGTACGCAAACCATTAGTAGAACGAACCACTGGACCGAACAAATCGACTGCAGCCATCTCCTTCAGTTTCGCTGGAATGATAGGAAACAACAGTGCTCTGTGAGAAATAGTTGGCGGCTTAGCCTTTTGACATAATTTGCATTTGGCCAGAACAGATCGAATACGTTTTTCCATATTACTGAAGTAGCAATTTTCCCGTAATTTATGAAAGCATTTTCTGGGACCAAAGTGTGCCTAACTGAAATGCGTATACCAAATCAGCTTATTAACCCACTCATCAGCAATACAAACTAACCAAACAGAGTTGTCGACCGATTTTCATTTAGAAAGAATGTCATTTCAAACTAAATAATGCTGTCTAATCACAACGCTTTCCTTTCTCCTCCACTTCTCCTTAATGTCCTTCCAGATCGGATCCTTATTTTGCTCCTTAGCGATGTCCTGGAGCGAAGACGAAATAAAGTTCTCAAACGCAACACCTTGAATATACATCAAACAATAGTTGTTTTCCTTGCAGTCCTCTTCAGCACTTTGTTTCAAACCCATAGGTGCACGTGACAAAGCATCAGCAACAATATTTGAAGAACCCTGTATGTAAACAATACTAAAATCGAATTCCTGTAGGCACAACGCCCATCGTGACAATCTGCCATGAGTTAATTTTGTCGATATAAGAAATTCCAGAGCTCGATGATCGGTGTAAACCTTAGTATGTCTGCCATACAAAAATATGCGAAATTTTGTGAAAGCCCATACAACAACCAAAGCTTCAAGTTCCGTGATCGAATAATTCTTTTCTGATTTAGAGAGAACACGACTTCCAAATGCAATAGTTTTCTGTACTACAACGCCGTTTTCTTCTATCTCTTGAAATAAATGTACACCTAGGCCTTTGTATGTTGAGTCCGTCGCCAAACAAAAATCTTTAGATAAATCCGGATGTGAAAGAAGTGGAGCAGCAACTAAAGCATCAGGAAGTTGTTCAAATTCTGACTGAGCTTCCTCATCCCAACACCAATTAGATTTCTTTCCAGATAGTTCACATAAACGAGGTGTGGCCAAATCGTCCAATCTAACAAAGCGTCTAAGAAAATTACAGACACCAAGGAAACTACGAACATCACGTTTTGTGCTAGGAACAGCATAATTACGAATAGCGTCTAATTTTTCTGGATCAGGAAGAATACCTTCTGTAGAAATAATGTGACCAAGAAATTTCACCTGTGAACGTCCAAATTCAGATTTTTCCAAGTTCACTGTAATACCAACTCTTGCAAAAATACGTAATAATGAATCCCAAATTTTGTTGTGCTCACTCCAAGAACGTTTAGCAATAAGAATGTCGTCAACATATGAAGTAATATTGTCTCGAAGATAAACAGGTAAAATTTCGTTTAAACTATGAATGAATGCTGCTGAAGGTACAGTAAGTCTAAATGGTAATTTCCGAAATCAGTTTTGGGTAAAATAGTCATATCCGGTTATTGTTTACTTACTCTCTACATAGATTGATAGTCGAAGAGTTGTTTTGACACATGCAAAGAATAGTAAAAGAGTAGGCAGCGGTGCAGAAAACTAAAAGGGAAATAGCACCACTACAGCTCGGGGCGCTATGCACGCCACGGCACATATTCACTTAGTGTAGTGAATCCCCTGAGGACTTTAATAGCCACATACAATTTCCAGTTTGTGACTTAGTGGCAAATTTGGCGGAAGTGCGTACGCAAATTGACCTGACCATGAACATGGATGTATGTCGTTCTTAGAATTGCAAAAGATCTTAAATTTGCGAACAGTCAAGAAACGTTTATAGTCAAAGTTTTCGCCTCGTGGCGACAAAGACCTACCGCGTCTGTCCCAGTCCCAATGTCGATTATTGTCAAGTTCGCGCGCCTGGCGCTCTCTTGTAGCTTCTCGTAACTGAAACAAATTATTTTCTTCAAACCCCTCTGCTATCTGTGATTCCAAATTTCTTTTGCTGTCTTTTCCTACAATTTCGCTTTAGATTTGTTTGACTTGCTTTCGTAATGCCTCAACTTCCCTTTTAACGCGTTCATTAAATTTTCCCTGATTTTCAACATGCTTATTTATGTTCTGGTACTCTTCGGTTTCTGCAAATGGTAATGGAGCTGTATCATCTGAATCTCTATCCCCATTTAAACTAAGACTTGTCCATTTATCTGAAATCTCCTCAACTCTTTCCGATAAGTCACCTATTTTTTCTTTCTGTTTATTTACGTCTTCCATAAGTGTCGCGACTCGGGTTTCAGTATTGACACATTTGGTAGTTAACTGTTCATATTGTTGTGTTAGGTTATTTAATCTGTCATTTGGTATGGATTCCTCGATTCTCTCAAATATTTCCTCCTTATCGTGTGCACATTGTAAATTTAACTCTGAAAATTTTTGTACTATCATGCGATCTCTTTCTTCCTGTTCTCTATACTGTTCCTTTTGTCTAATCTCTACTGCAATTAATCTATTATTGTGAGCATTCAAAATCGGCTGTACTTCTTCTCTGATTTCTTTCTTTAATTCATCTTTCTTGTTTTTGAAACATGTCCCTATTCGTGAGTCTAACCGTGTTGTCATTGCTTTCATCTTGGTTTTTAATTCAGATCCCAAAGTTCCCATCTCGGTTTTAATTGTTCCTAATTGTGATCCCAGTGAGTCTAACCATGTTTCCATTGTTCCCCTATCTGTTTTTAATTCAGATCGTAAATTTAATATTGCACTCATCAACTGCTCCATATTAACTTGTTCGAAATTCTTTTCGCCCCTAACATTTCCCGAAAAACCAGTTTCCTTCGTCATAGCTTTTAAGATATCTGTGTTCGATACTATTCCAGAATCTTCTATCGTTAATCTCGTACTCTGTGAATTTTCCGATTGAGAAAAATTTTAAAATGGTTCCAGACTATCTTCCCGATTTATTAAATTGTTTCCCACTTCATTATTCATCATACTGTTCTCCTGTGTTGGCGAGTTCGCCATGTCAACAATTTCGTCATTCTGACTATCCATCATTTTTGCCTTTTTCATAGATCGCGTAATCATTTACAAAACATACAAAACTCGTCACTGTACGAAAATTACACACAATGACTCCTATCTCCAACAATACCATTCACAAGAAATGTTTCCCTCAAACACGATTAACGAACAATTGAAATAATTGCACTAAACTGTCAAACCCATAGATAAGACAACAAATTTAAATTTTGAAAAATACCATTAGAAGAATGCCAATTACCAAATCTACACATGCAATATAAACTACAAATTACTACAACAATACTACTGTCTACTATTTTTTCAATCAGAAAATTCCAAGGGATGATCCTGGCAGGGTCGCCACGTGCATGGGGGCTTAATTATATAAATATGAAATGCATATTCTTTTTAAATTTTTAGTAGCTGTACAGCGGTCGCCACGTGCATGGGCGCTTACTTATTAAATTTGAAAATCATTTTTGTTTTTCGTAGCTGTATGTCCGATTACGCTGTGTCTCGTAAACGGTTGGCCCTGACTAGTATTTGTACGCAATCTGACTGCATAGAACAACAACAAGAATGAAATGAAAATTTCCGTTAATACAATTAATTAATTAGGTCCCCAGCAACTATAAAACCTACGAAACCAAAGCACAAGTATAACTGTTCTGTGTGTGGAAGTATGACTCAACGTACACATCTGAAGACAAGAAATTTCAAATACCATTTATACTGAAGTGATAAAAAAATAGAGATACTATAACTGCACAAGAAAACCAGAATTACACTCTAATACAAGAACACAAGCCAGATGCTTTGTTGACTGAACCTGTAATGTTGCATTATTTAAGACATTGAGATAATAAAAAGAAAAGGAAAAATTTTTTTCTTTTACCTTCATATATTGACGAAAAGCACTCTGGTCATTACAATATCTCCATTAGAACAACATCTTATCCCATCAAACAACTGCATAAAACATGGAACAAGCACTCTCCACTACGACATCTCAGCAAGCACTCTACTACGAGTTCTCGACAAGCACTGCACTCCGCTACTTCTCAATAATCACTGCCAGTGGAGGCAGCGAAACAAAACTCTCTGGCGCTGTGGCTCAGTGTAGCCACCTTTCATATGCTCTTCCTCCACGGACCAGAATTTGATGCTATTTTTGCCAGCATTGGTGGTGAAAATACCACCAAATTCGTCCACAAAAATACAGACAAAAATAAAAGATAACATTAATACGTAAATATCACATAATTAGATAAAATTTTGGCTTTGCACTGCCCTTTCAATAATCTAATATATAAAATACAGTAAGCAATACAAATTCCTTCATACATGTGACTTTACATAATAGTTTACACAATACACAAAAAAAATCAGTTTATACAAATGTTCACATAAAATGCTTTCAATGATTAAAAAAAACAAGTAGTTGATAGTTCCAGCAGTAGCACCCAGCAATGGTCAACAGGTACAAACACCAACAAGTGACATCATTTTAGTAAAAGCAGTTCCATCTGTGGCACCCAGTAATGTTGAACAGGTGCAGACAGCAAGAAGCAACATCTTTTCAGTAGAAGCAGTCCATCAGTGACGCCCAGTAATGTTGAGCAGGTGCAGACACCAACAAGTGACATTATCTCAGTAGAAGCAGTTCATCAGTGGCACCTAGCAATGTTGAACAGGTGCAGACAGCAACAAGTGACATCACTCAGCAGAAACAGTTCATCAGTGGCACCCAGCAATGTTGAACAGGTGCAGACACCAACAAGTGACATTATGTCAGTAGAAGCAGTTCATCAGTGGCACCTATCAATGTTGAACAGGTGCAGACACCAACAAGTGACATTATTTCAGTAGAAGCAGTTCATCAGTGGCACCTAGCAATGTTGAGTAGGTCCAGAGAGCAGTCCATAATATTCACTATCACTGATCACACTGTTCATCAGAGTTTATAAGCAGAAATTAAACATGTCCTAGAGGCACCAATCATGTAGAAAAAGTACAAGTGACAGTCCATAATATTCACTATCACTGATCACACAGTTCAGCAGCAGAAATTAAACATTTCTAAGTGGCACGCATTATGTTGAACAAGTGCAGGTAACAGTCCATAATATTCACCATCACTAATCAGACAGTTCAGGCATGAACAATAGTTGGAATGCACATACAAATGCTTTTACAAAATTATTCTCAATGCTCTTACACTAAACATACAAATTCTAATAAACACACAAATGATATCAGATAATTGTCATATTAACTATTACAAATGCACAAATATCAGTAAACCTATAATATTTATGGGTGTCAGTGCAAGCCACTACAAACAAGTAAGATAATATTTAGGAGATAGGTGGGTAGGATTAGGAAAGGAAAACACACAAAACACACTCACTCATCTTTCATCCACATTAAGTACTACTGTGTAATTGAATAGTGTTAACTGTGTAAATGCAATTCTGTCAAAATTTGATGTTCATCATGTGTATCAAGTAGTAGTGGCAGCAATGTATAACAGTCAATAATAGTTAAGTCAACGTCATAGTTTTCATGTCAAGACCACTGTTTGCCAAGCCAGATCAAAATGTACGGTTGCTGAACGACTGTCAGTGAGCCAAGATATGCAATTACTTCCTCTCTCCAAAAAAAAAAAAAAAAAAATATGTACTGCTTATTGATTTAACAAAGTGTGTGTGGAACACTTGAGTGTTCTAGTCTGCTATCTTCATCCTCCTTGTTCCATATAGACTAACAAAAAAAAAAAAAAAAAAATATACACCTCACTTACTTTACCTCTTATCCACCAAAACTCCAATAATCATCAGCATCACATAATCTCAATACTTCAATAATACCTCTTACGTCGATACATATAAATCTTATCATCAATATCATTTACCTTACCTCTTGTCCACAAAAACTCCAATAATCATCAACTTCATATAATCTCTATACCTCAATAATACGTCGATAAATATAAACCTCAGCACCAATATCATTTCACTTCCATAACAACTTTTTCCTCTAGTCAGTCTCCTCGAACAAGTACAGATAAAATCCTAATGCAAACCTCATCATCCCATACAATCCGAAGACACACTGTCAACACACAACCTCTGTGTAATCCATCTGACCCAAATCTTCTACTCACTATAAATTCAAAGATGGATTTTGGTTACCTTGTCCATCATTAAATAAAATAAATGCATACATTACCTCTAACAGACTTAGTTCGAATAACTCTCAGTAATTAAGTACGATTACGGTGTGTGAATGATCGTAATATTTCACAGTGTGTACACCACTTCAAGAATTATGGCAAACAGAAGCAAACATATGGAGTATTTCTTGTGTCAAGTGTCACTTCCTATTTCAATTGCTCACGAAAAATGCAGTGTAATAACTGTCAATGGTCTAAACCTAGTTTTGGTATGTCATGTCGTTGGCTTCCTTCCTATTAACATAAATTTATACAGCTTCCATAAAACCTCCAGCTCATGTGACTTCTATAAAGTTTCTTGTACTAATGTCATTCGTCGAATTATAGCAGTTCATTTCCTTATCTTAAAAATATCAGGCACTGAGCGTAAGCAAAACATGCAATAGCGAGTAAATATAGCAGTAGAGAACAGAATGTCAACAAGTGGATGCAGCACAATTCTTACAACGAGGCTCTGCCAATCGAACAATCTATAATTAATACAACACTGTGACCTAAACTCTATGTTTGTACACAGTATATCAGCATTTCTATATACCAAATTAAAGAGTGGTTATGACAACAAACAGAAATGTATAAATATGCAATCCATACGCATAGCAGCAAACATACATCTTACGCAATAAACAGGTCATTAGCATCATATCAGCATAAGCAAATAAATGTTCATATGTCATCTTAATAAGTAAACATGAAGGCGCAAGCAGATAAATCACAAAGTATAACTTACATACATATCAGCACAACTAATCAGGTGACAATTAAAATTTAAATAAATAAGCACAGCAGACACATAATAAAAAAATATGACATCAGTGAAAAAGCATTGCAGCCAAGCGATGCATAATATATACAGATAACAACCCTGTTCATTAATAAAACATTGACAAAAATCAGCAAATGTACGCAAGTACGTCGCTTCACAAGTAAATCCATAGAACATGAAATTAGCAGAAAGTATGAATCACGTAACTGCGAGCAGCAAATTACGTCTAAAGTACGTACCTAAGTGGAAATATGTTAACTGAAAAATAAACTCAATTAATAGTTACCTTTTTAGTTTATTACTTTCTTCTTCGAAATGACATTCTTCCTGAAATTTTCTCGATAGCAAGTCCTCTTAACGTCGGAGACACACAGAATTTACCTGAAGTTCTTAAATATTTTATACAACCGTATTCTGAAAAATACTGAACGTTAATAACATAATTCATCAAGTCACTATAGGTTTATACTGAATTTAGTCGGAGAAATTAGACTGTGTATTTGTTTACGGCTGTCAGTGCATTCGCACTGAGCTCTCGATCAGCTGTAGGCGCGTGACGTAGGAAGCAATTGTTTGCGGTCAACGACTGCCTTGAGCGGCGCGCAGACTTGACTGTTGCTTTGAGTATATGCCGCCGCCAAAACACAGCGCGGTATCCTTGTATTCTCTGCATGTTTACGTAAACTGTTGGTTTCTCGAAAGTATGTCATTCCACAAAAATTTTAACGTTTGATATATGATGTATTCCCTTAGAGCGTCGTGATTTAAGAGTTTCTACTTCAACAGTGTTATCATGAATAATTTTGCGAATTCTATATGGACCGTTATAAAGCAGAAAAAATTTGCGACACAAGGCTTTTCCTTTGTGAGACAAACGATGAGACTTAATTAACACCTTTTGACCAACTGACAAGATTTTTAAACGACCAGGACGCTTAGCTGATTTCCCTCTTCTAGCAGCCGCAGATGCAATATTTTGTAGAGCCAGGTTGACAACTTCAGAATGCCGCAGTTTCCATGAAGGCGGAAAAGGAACGATTTCAGATATGCGATTTGTCGGTGCTTTGTTTTTTAATATCAGTATATGCGGTAAAGAAGTTGAGTCATTAGGAAGTTCATTCAGAATGTTTTGAAAAATATGAAGATACTGATCCCATGTTCTGCGATTCTGATGACAATAAAGACGACACAATTTATTGATTTCCTTCATCCATCTCTCTGAAGAGGGTGAAAAAGTGAAAAGAAAATTGGTTTAATTTTACGATGCCGTAGAGTACGAAGCCAAATTTTAGAACGAAACTGTGATCCATTATCTGATATAACCTTATCAATATGACCAACTTCTTTAAGAAAATGTTTGATGAAAGCGTTAGATACTGAACGAGCTGTTGCTTTGTGTAAAGGTGTAAAACACACATATTTTGATGTCAACTCCACTGCTACGAAAATGTACGCAAACCATTAGTAGAACGAACCACTGGACCGAACAAATCGACTGCAGCCATCTCCTTCAGTTTCGCTGGAATGATAGGAAACAACAGTGCTCTGTGAGAAATAGTTGGCGGCTTAGCCTTTTGACATAATTTGCATTTGGCCAGAACAGATCGAATACGTTTTTCCATATTACTGAAGTAGCAATTTTCCCGTAATTTATGAAAGCATTTTCTGGGACCAAAGTGTGCCTAACTGAAATGCGTATACCAAATCAGCTTATTAACCCACTCATCAGGAATACAAACTAACCAAACAGAGTTGTCGACCGATTTTCATTTAGAAAGAATGTCATTTCAAACTAAATAATGCTGTCTAATCGCAACGCTTTCCTTTCTCCTCCACTTCTCCTTAATGTCCTTCCAGATCGGATCCTTATTTTGCTCCTTAGCGATGTCCTGGAGCGAAGACGAAATAAAGTTCTCAAACGCAACACCTTGAATATACATCAAACAATAGTTGTTTTCCTTGCAGTCCTCTTCAGCACTTTGTTTCAAACCCATAGGTGCACGTGATAAAGCATCAGCAACAATATTTGAAGAACCCTGTATGTAAAAAATACTAAAATCGAATTCCTGTAGGCACAACGCCCATCGTGACAATCTGCCATGAGTTAATTTTGTCGACATAAGAAATTCCAGAGCTCGATGATCGGTGTAAACCTTAGTATGTCTGCCATACAAAAATATGCGAAATTTTGTGAAAGCCCATACAACAACCAAAGCTTCAAGTTCCGTGATCGAATAATTCTTTTCTGATTTAGAGAGAACACAACTTCCAAATGCAATAGTTTTCTGTATTACAACGCCGTTTTCTTCTATCTCTTGAAATAAATGTGCACCTAGGCCTTTGTATGTTGAGTCCGTCGCCAAACAAAAATCTTTAGATAAATCCGGATGTGAAAGAAGTGGAGCAGCAACAAAAGCATCAGGAAGTTGTTCAAATTCTGACTGAGCTTCCTCATCCCAACACCAATTAGATTTCTTTCCAGATAGTTCACATAAACGAGGTGTGGCCAAATCGTCCAATCTAACAAAGCGTCTAAGAAAATTACAGACACCAAGGAAACTACGAACATCACGTTTTGTGGTAGGAACAGCATAATTACGAATAGCGTCTAATTTTTCTGGATCAGGAAGAATACCTTCTGTAGAAATAATGTGACCAAGAAATTTCACCTGTGAACGTCCAAATTCAGATTTTTCCAAGTTCACTGTAATGCCAACTCTTGCAAAAATACGTAATAATGAATCCCAAATTTTGTTGTGCTCACTCCAAGAACGTTTAGCAATAAGAATGTCGTCAACATATGAAGTAATATTGTCACGAAGATAAACAGGTAAAATTTCGTTTAAACTATGAATGAATGCTGCTGAAGGTACAGTAAGTCTAAATGGTAATTTCCGAAATCAGTTTTGGGTAAAATAGTCATATCCGGTTATTGTTTACTTACTCTCTACATAGATTGATAGTCGAAGAGTTGTTTTGACACATGCAAAGAATAGTAAAAGAGTAGGCAGCGGTGCAGAAAACTAAAAGGGAAATAGCACCACTACAGCTCGGGGCCCTATGCACGCTACGGCATATATTCACTTAGTGTAGTGAATCCCCTGAGGACTTTAATAGCCGCATACAATTTCCAGTTTGTGACTTAGTGGCAAATTTGGTGGAAGTGCGTACGCAAATTGACCTGACCATGAACATGGATGTATGTCGTTCTTAGAATTGCAAAAGATCTTAAATTTCCGAACAGTCAAAAAACGTTTATAGTCAAAGTTTTCGCCTCTTGGCGACAAAGACCTATTGCGTCTGTCCCAGTCCCAATGTCGATTATTGTCAAGTTCGCGCGCCTGGCGCTCTCTTGTAGCATCTCGTAAATGAAACAAATTATTTTCTTCAAACCCCTCTGCTATCTGTGATTCCAAATTTCTTTTGCTGTCTTTTCCTACAATTTCGCTTTAGATTTGTTTGACTTGCTTTCGTAATGCCTCAACTTCCCTTTTAACGCGTTCATTAAATTTTCCCTGATTTTCAACATGTTTATTTATGTTCTGGTACTCTTCGGTTTCTGCAAATGGTAATGGAGCTGTATCATCTGAATCCCTATCCCCATTTAAACTAAGACTTGTCCATTTATCTGAAATCTCCTCAACTCTTTCCGATAAGTCACCTATTTTTTCTTTCTGTTTATTTACGTCTTCCGTAAGTGTCGCGACTCGGGTTTCAGTATTGACACATTTGGTAGTTAACTGTTCATATTGTTGTGTTAGGTTATTTAATCTGTCATTTGGTATGGATTCCTCGATTCTCTCAAATATTTTCTCCTTATCGTGTGCACGTTGTAAATTTAACTCTGAAAATTTTTGTACTATCATGCGATCTCTTTCTTCCTGTTCTCTATACTGTTCCTTTTGTCTAATCTCTACTGCAATTAATCTATTATTGTGAGCATTCAAAATCGGCTGTACTTCTTCTCTGATTTCTTTCTTTAATTCATCTTTCTTGTTTTTGAAACATGTCCCTATTCGTGAGTCTAACCGTGTTGTCATTGCTTTCATCTTGGTTTTTAATTCAGATCCCAAAGTTCCCATCTCGGTTTTAATTGTTCCTAATTGTGATCCCAGTGAGTCTAACCATGTTTCCATTGTTCCCCTATCTGTTTTTAATTCAGATCGTAAATTTAATATTGCACTCATCAACTGCTCCATATTAACTTGTTCGAAATTCTTTTCGCCCCTAACATTTCCCGCAAAACCAGTTTCCTTCGTCATAGCCGTAAAGCTATCTGTGTTCGATACTATTCCAGAATCTTCTATCGTTAATCTCGTACTCTGTGAATTTTCTGATTGAGAAAAATTTTAAAATGGTTCCAGACTATCTTCCCGATTTATTAAATTGTTTCCCACTTCATTATTCATCATACTGTTCTCCTGTGTTGGCGAGTTCGCCATGTCAACAATTTCGTCATTCTGACTATCCATCATTTTTGCCTTTTTCATAGATCGCGTAATCATTTACAAAACATACAAAACTCGTCACTGTACGAAAATTACGCACAATGACTCCTTATCTCCAACAATACCATTCACACGAAATGTTTCCCTCAAACACGATTAACGAACAATTGAAATAATTGCACTAAATTGTCAAACCCGTAGACAAGACAACAAATTTAAATTTTGAAAAATACCATTAGAAGAATGCCAATTACCAAATCTACACATGCAATATAAACTACAAATTACTACAACAATACTACTGTCTACTATTTTTTCAATCAGAAGATTCCAAGGGACGATTCTGGCAGGGTCGCCACGTGCATGGGGGCTTAATTATATAAATATGAAATGCAAATTCTTTTTAAATTTTTAGTAGCTGTATGTCCGATTACGCTGTGTCTCGTAAGCGGTTGGCCCTGACTAGTATTTGTATGCAATCTGACTGCATAGTACAACAACAAGAATGAAATGAAAATTTCCGTTAATACAATTAATTAATTAAGTCCCCAGCAACTATAAAACCTACGAAACCAAAGCACAAGTATAACTGTTCTGTGTGTGGAAGTATGACTCAACGTACACATCTGGCACGGTTCTTCTTCAATAAGACAAGAAATTTCAAATACTATTTATACTGAAGTGATAAAAAAATAGAAATACTATAACTGCGCAAGAAAACCAGAATTACACTCTAATACAAGAACACAAGCCAGATGCTTTGTTGACTGAACCTGTAATGACGCATTATTTAAGACATTGAGATAATAAAAAGAAAAGGAAAAATTTTTTTCTTTTATCTTCATATATTGACGAAGAGCACTCTGATCATTACAATATCTCCATTAGAACAACATCTTATCCCATCAAACAACTGCATAAGACATGGAACAAGCACTCTCCACTACGACATCTCAGCAAGCACTCTACTACGAGTTCTCGACAAGCACTGCACTCCGCTACTTCTCAATAATCACTGCCAGTGGAGGCGGCGAAACAAAACTCTCTGGCGCTGTGGCTCAGTGTATCCACCTTTCAACGTCCGACCATTGATGGGAACAGTCTTGACAGTGAAAACTCGAGAAAGACGCGAATTCTTGAGTAAAAAACCAGTCCACACAAGGTAGAAAACTTTCACCCTGCACTGGGAGGCTTCGTCACGAAATGGCGATCAGTCGTTAGATGGCACTGCAAATTTAGTCAGCCGATGACAAGGCCGAGAGGAGAAACAGTTCGATGAATTGTTAAGTTTAGCAAGATGGTGAGAAGGGAAGAAAAAAGTGGGTGAGACAGTGCGTAAGCAAGAGGATATGGGGGCACATCCATCCACTGCCTACATCCACCTCAGGACACCGTAATATCTCAGGTTTGACCACGCAACTCACAACGAGCAGTCAACACGGAAAACAGTCTGAGCCTCGCCGCAAACTCTGGGCACTGCGGAGAGCAGCCGACTCGCCACCACACATCTCCGAGGGGACGAACCGTAGCGACGCATCACCTGAAACCACCATCATCACCACACAACAAATAATTATGTCAAATGGTGAGACGATTCATTCACTCCTAATTCCCCAAAATAACTGACTCGTGTCCACGCCCTGTCAAACCACCACTGTGATCGGCAATTTCATTTCTTTGTGTAAAATGTATTGTAATAAACCCAATCATGTTTTGCTTTAATACTATAACTAGAAAACTGAGAATTTGTTATATGACGACCAGTTAGCCTCTAGGAAAGATAAAGGCACCAGAGAGGCAGTTCTGACAATGTGGTTGATAATGGAAGCAAGACTGAAGATAAACCAAGACAAGTTCACTGTATTTGTCGACCTGGGAAAAGCGTTCGACAATGAAAAATGGTGTAAGATGTTAGAAATTCTGAGAAAAATAGGGTTAAACTACATGGAAATACGGGTAATAAGCTATAAGTACAAGAACCAAGAGGCAACCATAAGACAGAGACCATGAACGAAGTGCCCGGATTACGTAAAAAGGATGTAAGACACAGATGTTGATTTTCGCCCCTACTGTTCAATCTATATATCGTAGAAGCAATGAGGAAAATGAAAGAAAGGTTCAAAAATGGGATTGAAATACAGAGTGAAAGCATATCAATGATAAGATTCGCTGATGATATTGCTAACCTCAGTGAAAGTGAAGAACTGCAGGAACTCTTGAATGGAATAAACTGTCTAAATAACAGAGAATGCAGACTGAGAATTAATCGAAGAAAGAAGAAAGGAATGAGAAGTAGCAGAAATGAAAACAGCAAGAAATCAGAATTGCGGATCACGAATTAAACGAAATTAAGGAAATCTGCAACCTAGGCAGTAAAATAACCCATGACGTAAAGAGCAAGGAGAACATAAAAAGTAGACTAGAGATGGCAAAAATGGCATTCCTGGCCGTGAGGAGTCTACTATAATAGAAAATAGGGAACATCGGTCTTAATTTGAAGAAGAAATTTCCGAGAATACGTTTGGAGCACAAGGTTCTATGTCAGTGAAACATGGACTGTGGGAAAACCGAAATAGATGAGAATCGGTCGCTATGAGTTGTGGTCCTACAGTTGAATGTTGATTGATAAGGAATGAGAAGGTTATCCGCAGAACTGTTGAGGAAAGGAACACATGGAAAACACTAACGGGAAGAAGGAACAGGATGGTGGGACGACTGTTAAGACATCAGGGAATAACTTCCACGGTACTAAGGAGAGCTGTAGAGGGTACAAATTGTAAAGGAAGATTGGAATACACCCAGCAAATAACTGAGGACGTTAATTGCAACTGTTTCTTTGAGATGAAAAGGTTGGCACCGAAGAGGAATTCGTAATGGTCAGCATCAAATCGGTCAGAACAGTAACGATTCAAAAACGAAAACAGTCCACTGTTCTCATAACATTCGCTGTTTGAATTCACTGAAACAATTACGTCATTTAATTACTGGCTCTGGATGTCAGTTTATGAAAGATATCGGAAGAATTCTCAGTTCAAAGAATATTTGGCTTCCAGATGGGGTGATCTCGTTGGTAATTGGCTTGCTACATGCTATCACAGAGAATTTTGAAGGATTCGGTACTTTAGTTACCACTGATCAGTACGCATGCGACTGCATGCACTACGAGTGTTTAAAAGCGTCAGGCGAAAAAAAAAACGGGTTTTTTCTGGACTCATATTTCGGCTTCTGTTGGCGATAGAAAGGTAGTGTCAAGCTTTTGGATAGATCACATGTTGGGAACCATTTTTATACCTAACAGCAGGATCATCTTACTATAACTACCCTTCAGTGCAAGGTCAAATTTGTAATATTACACGCTTATTCCAATTAAGGCAAATGGAGCAAATTTGATGGTTCCTTTTGCATTAGATGCTGTCTACGATGCGCCTTAATGAGCATAATTAGGCATTAGTTCTTAGTAGAATCCTGAGAAAACCCAATAAAAGCTTTTTTCCATTTTTTTCGAAGGCAGCAGCAGATATCTAAATAAATAACGGCAGAAAACTGCTCAGATTTAATCGTATGTTTTCTAGACATTTATTCAGAAATTCTATCCTCCCTTTTTCAAAAATCTTTATCCGCTATTGAGAAACACCACAATAACATGCGTTTTGGAAACCAAAACGCAACCGCGGATTCTAAGACGGCTATGCACAGCAAAAGGCTGTAATTTTTACGGTATGTTCCTAAGATCCCGATCTCGAACAGCCTGGGAAATCTTTTGTGCATATTGTAAGTGATCCGTGATCCCACGTACATAGATGCTAATATCCGACACCCAGGTCGATAGTAGACAGGAGTCGATTGTCGAGCGCTGCAGGAGACAGTGAGACGAGTGTTGAGTGGGCAGTAGTACTGTAGAGTGTCGAGTGACAAGTGGTGCTGGAGAGACAGGCAAGAATGGTGGTCGACTAAATTCACCGAAGTGTGACAGATGAGCGCGTCCCCCTAATCGTCTTGGGGTGGACCCTCATCGATACCGATTCGCGAGTGATATGACACCAAAAGTGACAAGTGCCGAATTTCGTGTTACGCGTCAACCGCGTCGGCCAGCAACAACCATGGATTGCAGTGAGGATTGTTGTGGATGTTAACCATCATCATTGCGTGTGACGAAATACCTAAAATCAGCAACCAATAAGAGATATAATCGTAATTAGATGTGTAAGGCGAAAGTAGCAACTGCCTCAGTATTTGTGTGTTAGTAGGAAATATATATCAGTTTGTACATCGCAACCTTTGTGGTCCTTAATAATAGACAAACTTTCAATTATTCCACTATTAAGTTGCAAAACAGCCGCACTCGGTTGAAATACCCCCGAAACCACAGCAGAAAAACCGATAGTCTTTCATCCATTAGGCAAACGGTCATTTAATCATAATAATTAACTGTTTGGTGGTTACGATAAGTTATACAAAATTCAGCAAAGGAATTTAAACGGGAGTGTTTCAATATCCTGTATGAGAAATAAATCTAGTTTTGCTTTATTTAAATTCTACATTAGTAAACTCTCAAACTTCTAGTGACCCATAAAAACCTTTATATATGTGCGACATGCAATAGTGCAACAGAGAAAAGACCGAAACTAGCGCAAACTAGCTTCCATCGTAGCACAAAAAAAGGCTAAGGTACGCTTGTTTTAAAAGGCTCTGACTGAAAATGGGGGCACCAGCTGCCTCATTCTACCTTCCTCAGCGCATTTAAAAAAATTTCCAAAAATTTTGGCCTATGAACATATTCACGGTTTTTTATGCTGTGGAGATAGCAACAGTGGGAAAGAGACAGAGGAGTAATAAATACTGGAACACAGCAGATAGTGGATGTGGTATGTAAAGAGCGAAGGAGATAATGGCAGATGAGAGAAAGAGAACTGCGCTAGGAAAAGAGTGAAGGAGGCAGTGTCAGTGGGAGAGGAACAAAAATGGAAGTTGGTGAGAATCAGTGATAATGACAGGGAGAAACAGCAGCGGAGAGAGTAAGAGAAAGAAGTGAAAGTGAATGGAAGCAGTATTAGGACAGAACGGAGACTGTCTCTGTGAGACGGGAGAGAGTACCAGAGAGACTCAAAGAAATAATGACAATGAGTTGGCCTTTCAAACAGTAGTGTATTTACCTTTTCTATGCACTGGTACGAGCATTTTTTTCTCTTTTCGCTGGCAATAAAGTGAGCCTGACTGTGTCATATAACTTGACCTGCTAGTCAATTGTGAGCGTTGTTGTCATGAATTCTATTTAAGTCAGCACACCTGGAAAGGTTTCGCCTGACTGTGTCATATAACCTGACCTGCTAGTCAATTGTGAGCGTTTTTGTCATGAATGCTATTTAAGTCAACACACCGGGAAAGGTTTCTGTTGTCGTATCCCGCTTTGTGGGCGCGTAAATCTTTCACTGAGTGTGCGAGGAGGAAAACGTCTAAGGGCTGCACTTTCTAATTGATCTGGGAAAACGAAAAACAACAAACGCAACTGAAGCCCTGAAATTCAGCACGACAACACAATAACGAAGCTCCTCTCACAGAGCATGCATTTTGTTCATAGATTGCAGATATCATACACGTACCCTCTGAAAAAAATGAAAGTGGAATAATCTTAAATGACAGTTAATTTGCGTTCAGCAATCTGGTTATTTCTTACAAAGCTTGAAGCTACAATGGACATATACCAAACATAACACCCTTACGTTACTTAAGTCCCTTCTGTACACAACACGCAGGGGTGGATTTTGTTAATTTAGCATGGAAATTAAGCGTGAAATTACTCTTTAAACGTGTAGGAGACCGATCTCATTTAGAATGGATCTAAGGATATGCACTCACACAGGGAATACTGACAGACAAAAATTAGGTAGAAGGAAGACCCGTGGTCCGAATTATGATAAATTCTAGGGAGATGCGGATTACTCAGTCTGTACAATGAATACAATGAATAATCCGATAGAATCCTTGCCGAAAGTTCTCTTCAGGTAAAGGGAGGTTGGTTACCGAAGGTAAGAAAAAAATTAGACTCATTCAACACTAAATTTACAACAAATAAAACTAGCAACCCGTGGTCTAGCGTCTTTGATTAGTAATCATACAGTCCTTGGTGCCTGGTTTGAAATCAGCCAGCGCTTAAATTTTGATTAATAATGCGAAATGGCAGCCGAAGACTTCTCGCATAAGAGGACACCCTCATTCTGCCAAGGACCTGTCAAAGAGGGTGGGGGAGGGGACAGAGTTTCAGGGCACTCTCTTGCCCTTGGGGTGGGAAACTGCCGCTAAAGGCAGAAGAATCAGCAATGATCAACGGCCTGAGGATGCAGAAGGCTACAGAGACCAGTGCATTAAAGACATATAACGTGTATCAACACATGTAGCCTGAAACTGAAAACGTGTCATGATGATCTTTCCATTAGTAAAACATTCCGGAATAGTCATCCATTTGGACCTCCGGCGAAAGGACTGCCAACGGGGAGGTTACCATGAGAAAGAGCTTGAATAACCAAAGAAAGAATAATGTTGTACGAGTCGAGAATTGGAATTTCAGAAGCTTGAAAGTGGTAAGGAAGCTAGAAAAACGTAAAGGGAAATGAAAAGGCTCAATCTAGATACCGTACGGTTCACTGACGTGAAATGGAAAGAAGACAAGGATTTCTGGTCATACTATAGAGTACAATCAACAGAAGCAGACTATGGTATAAAAGGAGCGGGATTCGTTATGAATAGGAAGGTAGGGCACAGTGTGTTGCTGTGAACAGTTCAGTGACAGGGTTGTTCATATCTGAAACGACACCAAACCAACACCGACATCGATAGTTCAGGTATACATGCCGATGTCGCAAGGTGAAGATAAGGAGATAGAGAAGGAATATGAGGACATTCAAAAGGTCCTACAGTACGTAAATGGAGAAGAAAATCTAATAGGAAATCTAATAGTCATGGGGGACTGGAGCGCAGTTGTAGGGGAGGAAGTAGAAGAAACGGTTAAAGAAGAATATGGGCTTGGGACAAGGAATAAGAGAGGAGAAAGACTAAACGAGTTCTGTAATAAACTTCAGCTATTAATACCGAATACTACATTCAAGAACCACAAGGGGAGAAGGTATACTTGGAAAACGCAGGCTAATATGGGAAGATTTCAGTTAGACTACATCATAGTCAGGCAGATATTCGGAAATCAGATAATGGATTGTAAGGCGTCCCCAGGAGCAGATATAGACTCAGATCGCTATGTACTAGTGATGATGAGTAAGAAGAAGTTTAAGAAATTAGTCAAGAAGAATCAATACGCAAAGAAGTGAGATACGAAGTACTAAGGAATGGCAAGATACACTTGAAGTTCTGTAAGGGCATAGATACAGCAACAAGGAATAGCTCAGTAAGGAATATAGTTGAAGATGAATGGATATCTCTACAAAGAGGAATCACAGAAATTGGAAAGGAAGACACAGGTAGAAACAAGGTAGGTGCTAAGAAACCATGAGTAACCGAAGAAATACTCCGGTTGATTGTTGAAAGAAGGAAATAAAAAGTTTTCTGCGAAATTCAGGAATACAGAAATACAAGTCGTTGAGGAACGTAATAAAAAGGAAGTGCAGGGAAGCTAAGACGAAATGGCTGCATGTAAAATACACAGAAATCGAAAAAGAAATAATTGTCTGAAGCACTTACCTAGCATACACGAAAGTCAAAATAACCTTCGGTGAAATGAAAAGCGAGGGTGGTAACATTAAGAGTGCAACCTCTTTTCCACTGTTAAATGCAGAGGAGAAAGCACGTAGATGGAAAGAGTATACTGAATGCGTCTATGAAGGGAAGATTTGTCTGATGTGACATAAGAAGAAACAGGGATCGATTTAGAAGAGAAGGGGGATCCAGTATTACAATCATAATTTAATAGTTTTAAGAACAAATGAAGGAGAAGTAATAAATAACATTTCATTAGAATTTGTAAAGTCACTGGGGCAAGTGGCAACAAAACGACTATTCACATTGGTGTGAAGAATGCATGAATCTGGCGGCATACCATCTGACTTTCGTAAAATCATCATCTACACAATTATAAAGACTGCAAGAGCTGACAAGTGCGACAATTATCGCACAATCAGCTTCATAGTTCTTGCATCCAAATTGATGACAAGACTAATATACAGAAGAATGGAAAAGAAAATTGAGGACCACTTAGGTGACGATCAATTTGGCTTTAGGAAAGGTAAAGGCACCAGAGAGGCAGTATATAATGGAAGCAAGGCTAAAGAAAACTCAAGACACGTTCATAGGATTTTCGACCTGGAAAAAGCGTTCGGTAATGTAAAATGGTGCAAGAAGCTCATTCCTGACCAAGAGAAGTCTTGTAGTATCAAACATACTCCTTAATTTGAGGAAGGAATATGTGAGAAGGTACGTTTGGAGCACAGCATTGTATGGTAGTGGAATATCGACTCTGGAAAAACCGGAACAGAAGAGAATGGAAGAATTTGGGATGTTATGCTGAAGACGAATGTTGAAAATTAGATGGATTGAGAAGGTAAGAAATGAGGAGGTTCTGTGCAAAATCGGAGAGGAATATTTGGAGAACATTGACAAGGAGAGGGGACAGGATCATAGGACATCTGTTAAGACATCAGGGAATGACTTACATGGTACTAGAAGCAGGAAAACATTTAGAGGAATGAATAGATCAGAATACATTAAGCAAATAATTGACTCAAAAAAAAAGACCTCCACTGCGTATTAACATCTGAGGATAGTGGGGAAGAACGTTTTTTGAGTCATCAGTCTACTGACTGGTTTGGTGCTAACTACCACGAATTCCTGTCCTGTGCCGGCCTCTTTATCCCGGAGAGCACTAGCAACCAACTTCCTCAATTATTGTCTGGATGTATTCAAATCTCCGCCTTCCTCTATTGGTTTTACACTCTCTCTACAGCCACGGAAGTTACTTCTTGATGGCTTAACAGATGCCTTACTATCCTGTCGCTTGCCGGCCGAAGTGGCCGTGCGGTTAAAGGCGCTGCAGTCTGGAACCGCAAGACCGCTACGGTCGCAGGTTCGAATCCTGCCTCGGGCATTGATGTTTGTGATGTCCTTAGGTTAGTTAGGTTTAACTAGTTCTAAGTTCTAGGGGACTAATGACCTCAGCAGTTGAGTCCCATAGTGCTCAGAGCCATGGTTTCCTTTCATCGCCGATTATGGGGAGAACCTCATCAGCCCACTTAATTTAAACAATCTTCTGCAGAACCACATCTCAGATGCTTGTGTTCTCATCTTTTCTCTTTTTCCCAGAGTCGATATTCCACTACCATACAATGCTGTGCTCCAAACGTACCTCCTCACACATTTCTTCCTCAAATGAAGGGTTATGATTAGCACTAGGAGACTTCTCTTGGTATAACCTATTTATCACTGATAGTCTGCTTTTTATGACCTCCTTTCTCCGTGTGTCACAGATTATTTTGTTACCCAGGTAGCAGAGCTGTTAACTTCATGTACTTCGTGATCACCAATGATGTGAAGTTCCCTGCTGTTCTCATTTATGCTACTTCTCATTACTTTCATCTTCCTCCGATTTACTCTCGATCCACATTTTGTACACATTAGATAGTTCATTCAATTCAGCAGATACTGTTTTTCTTATTCGCTTTCACTCAGGATAACAATGTCATCAGTGTATTATATCATTGACATCTTTTCACCCTGAACTTCAACGCCACTTCTGAAACCTTCTCTTATTTATATCATTGCTGCTTTGATGTAGCTTGGGGAACAATAGAGGCGAAAGTCTACATCGCTGCCTTACATCCTTTTTAATCCGAGCACTTCGTTCATGGTCTTCCATGGATTGCCCTCTAGGTTCTTACATATATTGTATATTACCCTCTCTTCCCTATGCTTACCCCTATTTTCTCAGAATTTCGAACATCTTGCACCATTTTACATTGTCGAATGCTTTTTCCAGGTCTACGAATCCTATGAACATGCCTTGCTTTTTCTTTAGCCTTGCTTCCATTATCAGCCGTTAAGTCAAATGGCCTCTCTCGTGCCTTTACCTTTCCTAAAGCCAAACCGTTCGTCACTAACACATCCTCAATTTTCTTTTCCGTTCTTCTGTATATTATTCTTGTCAGGAACTTGGATGCATAAGCTGTTGAGCTGATGGTGCGACAATTCTCGTACTTGTCAGATCTTGCAGTCTTCGTAATTGTGTGGAAGATATTTTTCCGAAAGTCGGATGCTGTGTCGGCAGAATCATACACTCTACACATCAGCGTGAACAGTCGTTTTGTTGCCACTTCCTCCAATGATTTTAGAAATTCTGATAGAACGTCATATATCCCTGGTGCCTCATTTGCCCGTAAGTCCTTCAAAGCTCTCTTAAATTCTTGTACTAATATTTGATCCCCTATCTCTTCTACATCGACCCGTCTTTCTTCGTCTATCACATCAGACAAATCTTCCCTTAACAGAGGCCTTCAATGTACTCTTTCCATTTATCTGCTTTCTCCTCTGCATTTAACAGTGGAATTCTCGTTGCACTCTTAATGTTACCTTCCTTGATTTTAGTTTCACCGAAAGTTGTTTTCACTTTTCTGTATGCTGAGACAGTCCTTCCGAGTATCACTTCTTTTCCATTTCTTCACATTTTTCATGCAGCTATTTGTCTTCCTTGGCAGTTTCTTTTTATTTCATTTCTAAGTGATTAGTTTTCTGTATTCCTTCATTTCCTTGTACATTTTTTTACTTCTTTCTTTCATCGATAGAGTGAAGTATTCCTTTTGCCATGGCTTCTTCGCAGCTACCTTCTTTGTAGCTACCGTTTCCTTTAAAACTTCCGTGATTGTCCTTTTCAGTGATGTCCACTCCTCTACAGCCAAACCGTCTACCGAACCGTTCCTCATCGCAGTTTCTATGGCCTCACAGAGCTTTGAAGCGTACCTCTCCATTCCTTAGTTCTTCGTATCCCACTTTTTTGAATAATGATTCTTCCTGACTAATCTCTTGAACTTCATCCTACTGTTCATCATTATTAAATTTTGATCTGTGTCTATTTCTGCTCCTGGGGACGCCTTACGATCTAGTTTCTGATTTCGGAATCTCTAACTGACATCTTGCCGTATCACCTGTCCTTTTCCAAAAACACTCGTCCTTTTGTGACTCTCGAACAGAGTATGCGTTACTATTAGCTGTATTTTATTGCAGAACTCAAATAATCTTTCGCTTCTCTAATTCTTAGTACCAAGCCCACGTTTTCCCGTAGCCCCTTCTTCTACTCCTTCCCATACAACCGTATTCCAATCCCCCGTGACTATTATAATTTCATTTGTCTTTACATACTGAATTATTCATTTAATGTCCTCATTTACTTTCTCTGTCTCTTCATACTCTGCTTGCGAAGTCGGCATGTACACCTGAACCATTATTTTCGGCACGGGTTTGCCGTAGACTTTGATGAGAAAAATCCTATCACTGAACTGTTCACAGTAATTCATTCTCAGCTCTACTTTCTTATTCATAACGAATCTTCTCCCATTATACCATTTTCTGCTGGGGATTATATTATCCCGTACCCATCTGATCAGAAATCCTTGTCTTCTGTCCATTTCACTTCACTGACCCCCCATTGTGTCTAGACTGAGCCTTTACATGTCCCTTGCCATACTTTCTAGCTTCCCTACCAAGATAAAACTTCTGACATTCCACGCCGCGAGACGTAAAACGTTATCGTTTCGTTGGTTTTGGAATATTTTTCTCATTGTCACCTCCACATTGGAGTACCCTCAGGGAGACCCGAATGGTGGCTAGTCCGGATTCTTTTGCCAATGGTGAGATCATTATGACACTTCCTTTCAGTTACAGGCTACATGTTCTGTGGATACACCATTGCCTTCTGCATCGTCAAGCCGTTGACCATTGCTGATTCCTGTTCCTTTATGTTCAGTTTCCCTCCCCATGGGTACGAGAGTGGCCTGAACTTCTGTCAGCTCTTCTGCCCTCTTTAACAAGGCCGTTGGGTGAATGAGGAATGGGTTCCTATGCCGAAAGTCTTCATCCACCGCTGCTGATTATTTTTATTCAAAAATTAAGCTGCGGTGGTGTACGAACCCGGGACTGAGGACGTTTTGATTGCTAATCAATGACGCTACCCCGAGACCACGAGAGTCATAGTACAGACTTAATCACCGATTTCATAGCCTGACATGCGAAGTAACTGGGCCAAGATTTCATGCTAAACTCAGTGGCCATTGGTAATCACACATTTACAACAGCCTTGTAAACGAGTCATTTGCGGAGTCATTTTCAATGGAATATTTCTGATTCTACACTATCGAGTCACATTAATGTGACCACCTGGTAAGAACTATATAACCATGATTTCCCCCACGATCAGCTGCTATACATGTAGGAAATGAGTCAGTGAGGTCCTGGAAAGCAACGACAGGGATGTGGAGCGATGCCGTCTCCCGTCCCGTAGCCAGTTGCAGTGTTTCTCGGTTGCGGACCCTTGGGGCGTACAGCCAGATCAAGGTGGCCCCATTTATTCTCGACTGGATTTCAATCCGGGGAGTTTGGTGGCCAGAGGAGTGCGATAAATTCATCTTCGTGTTCTTCGAACCACAAATGCACATTACGAGCCGTGCGACAGGTTGCGGTCTCTTTTTTGAAAGATTCTATCGGTCGAGGAAAAACAGACTGCATGCTGAGGGGATATGGTCTCCAAGGATAGATGCATACTTGTGTTGATCCACTGTGCCTTGCTTCGAAAACATTCCGCAGACCATAATGCTCCCTCCTCCGGCCTGACCCTTCGGCCGTACAAGCCAACGGCCATTTGTACGATGGAGCATAAAACGTGATTCAGCTGAAAAGGTCACCTGTCGCCACTCATTTGACTCCCAGTTGCAATATTATTGTACAAATTCTACACTTCGTTGGCGATCAGCAGCAGTCAGCATGGGACTATGAACCAGGCGCCTGCGCTGGAGGCCCATAAGCAGCAACGTTCTCCAGAAGATCGTTCACGAGGCAGTGTTGGTAGCCCTGTGGCTCATCTGGGCGCTCAGTTGTTCAACAGTTGCTCATCTATTCTTCCCTACCCATCACTGCAGCCGTTATTCACCCTTGTCATCTATGACACGCGGTGCACTACAGTTGTTTCGGTGCTGATTTAGGAGTGCATGGTATTCTTCAATCATGCCAGCACTTGAACAGTTTGCAGACTTAGCCGTTTCGCAAATGCTTGCACCCTTGGCCGAAAAGCCAATGGTCATACCACTCTGGACGTCAGATAAATCGCTCCGTTTCTGCATTGCGACAGCGATTGTATTGTTCACGCTTCTCCGCGAAAAGCTTTATATACGCTCCACTGGTAATGCTGCCAGCTGCCTTGTACGAGTGGTTACTAAATATTGTTGTCGAACATAGGCGATGACCCCATTAAAGTGACTTTACTAGATACGACTACTTTCATTAATGTCATTTTCCGATATTAACTGTGACACAAGGCGGACATCGCATTACAGACATTACATACATAATTAATGCTAAAATTAAAAGCTGTTAAGGAGTATGGGAGAGTTTGTGACTTTCGGAGGAACTATCATGGCCTTGGTTCAGTCGGCAACACGGAGACTAAATATTATAAAACAAGTAAAACAAAAACGAAATGTTACTAGGCAAAATCATTTCCTGTTTCACTGCCAGTCTTATTCCTACCCTTCTAAAACCATTTGGTAAAGCAGTGATATTAATAGCAGTAGGTACACATGGGCTGCTCTGTGGACAGGTTTTACGGACGTAGGAACAGTTAACACCGTTCCCAGTTAAAACAGTAAGCGTGAAACGCAACATAAAATTTACATAAAGAGACAATTTGAATATGTGATTTCGAGCAGAGTGTGTACGAACATGGTTCTATATAAACGTCATAAAAATAAACAGCTCTACTGAAAGGCTTTTATGACTGTACGTATAATGAAGCTCAGGTGTGTATTTCTCCATTAAATCTCCGCCTCCTTACACTATATTCCTGGTTTGAAGACACATACTCACACACACACACACACACACACACACACACACACACACACACACGCACACACAAGCAACATACACACATACACAGAAAAACTGTATTTCAACGAGTGGTACCAGCTTGATAGATCTTAGTTTATTTCGTGCAAAAGGACACCAGGGATACAAGCTGCTTTACTTTGGACTGTACCTCAAGCTGGGTAGAAAAACGAAGCATCTATGTAAGTCCTACAGTTTATATGCAATGTCACCTAAGAAAGGACGTAATCGAGACACATTGGTATTACCAAGAAACTGGCTTATCAAGGTCGTCCCGGCGCCAAAGACATTCAAAAGCATACCATTATCCTGCGAGAAATGCAGATGTGCATGTGGCACATAGATATGAAAACAGCCTAGAGCATAGAGTTGAAGATGTGTCTAATTAGACCGAGACGTCGATGGGTGGAACACATGGCTTGGATGAGAAATAGTTTCACAAATTGGAACGACCTTGCTGTTAAACTTATTATGCCGGGAAAGCCTACGTAATCAAGAGGTCTAATAAATAGGAATGGTATTGTTGCTTGGTTCGTCTAATTAGCATTCAGAACTAGAATTTAGTATTGATTATTTTGAAAGAAATCTGTATATCTAATTAATGACATTTTCTCATCAACGAAGGGAACATTGTTAGATTTTTACTCGGTTACATCGTGTTGCATTGTTATTGAAGTTATAGAGAGATACTTGGAGAATGAATATGTACTGGGCCCACAAAATATATTTTAAGAACAGTTTACTAAAAACAATCAAAATCTTTATAGTTAGAAAAATACACCAATACTATATTGACAGAAGACGAAAAATGTTAAAGTTGAAAAAGAGCCTGCCGAACAAGTAGTTGTCAAAGGGTAACAAGTCAAGATAAACATGAGAAACAGCTTAAAGCCAAATGACAAGTGGCTTCCATCTCTCAGTACTAATTAATAGAACCCAATCCCTCAACAGTACATGTTAAATAGTTCCACAAATTGACCTAAGACCCAGTCAAGGGTATTTTTAACTGTAAGCCAAAAAACGTGAGTTTCAAGAGGCGTAGTACAATAGAGTGCAGTATAGCTAACAAGGTAACAGGACAGAGCAAACCCAAAATTATTCTTAGCAACAGCACCAGCGGCTTGTCACAGTGAAGTAACTGGTAGCAATGAGAATACCGAAAACAGTTACATTTTAAGAACGTAAAAGCTAGTACTAAAATTATAGCCAGAACCAAATATTAAAACTTCTCTTACAAGGAACTTTAACAGTATTCCAAAAGAAAGACGCGTATTGAATTAACGCCCAGCGGTCACGTGAGGAAACTTTATATCTGGCGATGATACCTTAGTATTTCCCCTGAAAGTTGATGAAAACGCGAGAAGTCCATAAGTAAATATGTAATAAGTACCTGCGGTGCAGTGGACAAATAAATCAGTAGTCTGAACTCATACTAAACTCATACTAAGCACAGCCTTCCGAAATTCCTTCAGCAAAGAAGATGAAGTAAGTATTCCAGCATTCTAATCAATAACAGCTGACAACATGAGTAATTTAGAAGTAGATATTCTCGGAGTAGTGAAGCAACTTAAATCACATAATAAAAGCAAGTCTTCAAGTCCAGACTATATGCCAATTAGGTTCTTTTCAGAGTATGCTGATGCAATATCTCCTTACTTAACAATCTTTTACAACCGGTCGCTCGACGAAAGACCCCGTACCCAAATACTGGAGAGTTGCACAGGTCACACCAATTCTCAACAAAGGCAATAGGATCAATACGCTAAACTACAGGCCCCTATTATTAACGTCGATACGCAGCAAGATTCTGGAGCATATATTGTGTTCGAACATTATGAAATATCTCGAAGTGAAAGGTCTATTGACATACAGTCAAGCCGGCCGTTGTGGCCGAGCGGTTCTAGGCGGTTCAGTCTGCAACCGCGCGACCGCTACGGTCGCAGGTTCGAATCCTACTTCGGGCATGGCTGTGTATGATGTCCTTAGGTTAGTTGGGTTTAAGTAGTTCTAAGTTCTAGGGAACTGATGACCTCAGATGTTTCATAGTGCTCAGAGCCATTTGAACCATTTGAACATAAAGTCAACACGGATTTAGAAAACATTGTTCCCGTGAAACACAACTAGCTCTTTACTCACAAGAATTATGGATTACTATTGACGAGGGATTTCAAATTCATTCCGCATTTCTAGATTTTCAGAAGGCTTTGGACCCTGTACCTCTCACGTGGTTTGTAATAAAGTTGCGTGCTTATGATATACCGTCTCAGTTGTGTGGCTGGATTCGTAATTTCCTGTCATAGAGGTCACAGTACGTAGTAAATGAGGGAAAGTCATGGAATAAAACACGACTGATTTCTGCAACCTCGAAGCATTCTTTCCGTACGCGAACTGTATTTCACGCCGGCTAACCTAGCATCCATTCAGAAGCATTTGCTCTCCAGCAATCTCTCAGCACCTTTCGCTCAGTGCAAACTCCATGCGTTAACGCTGGCTGTAGCCAGCTGCTCATCTTCCGAGCATCCACTCAGTGTAATCTCTGAGCACCCAGCAGTTCATTCGTCGGAGATCGCGCTCAGTCTCCATGTTACACACTACGCTACTGCAGCTACTTGGAGCACCAGTAGTCTTCGTCCTTTCTATACTAAGACATAGTTTCCCAACTTACTTCATCACACTAAAGCCCATTCGCCAACCTGGGAATTCCACTACCACAGCTACTTGCAGCCACCAGCAATCTTCGTCGTTGCTACGCTGAGACTTGGCCTCCCAACGCTCGCCTATCTTAGACTTCGCTATCTCGTCTTGACACTGTGATTATTTCCAGAGGCCACAATCTCAGTTTGTGATCCAAATCAGTGTTCTCATCGATTAATGTTCCGGGACGGAGACAACTATATTTATTTCATTAGCTTAGCGCCCGCTACTTCGCTTGTGTTTGCATTGTAATTTCTCTGATTTAGTTTCGAACTGCGGCACCTTCCATACTTTCCACTTAGAAACGTGGTCATATACTTCTGACCAAGAAACGATTCTGGTAACTGGAGTCGAAGGTTTCTATCAATCCTGCCTTTTGATATCTTGTGGTGATATTTTCATAGTCACTGTCATCCCTTAACACATATTTCTTTACTTCCAACTGAGAAGTAAGATTCTGCTATTCATAGATTTAGCCTCAAAATGTTTTAATACCTCAAAATATTTTCATAAAAATTTTCATCACCTATTTCACTGACTTAGGTGTTGAATTTCCAAAACCACTGAAAAACGTATTAAATAATTTCTAACCGAGAAGCCAAATAGTAATTTTAATAGATTTAGCTTCAAAAATGCTTTCATAATGAAATATTTCTATAAAAGTATTCATCCCCTATTTCATCACCTTAGAAGTTGAATTTACAAAAACAGTGAAACATATATTTTTTATTTCTAACAGAGAAGACAAATGCTAATTGTCACAGATGAAGCTTTAAAATAATTTAGTAGTTCTTTAATAATGATTTATTCAAAAAAACTTTTACCCACTATTTACCCGCTTTTGTGTTCCCTAAAATGCTCAAACACTTTTTTTCTTTTTTGACCAAGAAACCTAATACAATTTTCGTAGTTTTAGCTTAAAAATAATCATTGTCTTTGTAGGGACATACTTTCAAAGAACCTTAAGGGTGATACCGAAATATCCCTTCTTAGCCGATGCCTGCAGTATAAAATCAACACCCTCTCCCAATTTCAGCTCTCTATTTTTAACTGACTGAGCTGAGTTGTGAGCCAGTCAAAACATTTCTTTTTACAACCTTTTAGGTAAAATTGAAACAGGTGACAGTAGGTCCACAACCGATTATATTTAGATGCCGAACCGACGGTCGGCAATATATATTTACTTTTTTATGCACTCACAGCGTACACCATATCATGACAGCGATCCTCATAGTAATTGTTCAAAGCGACCACTGACAGTCTCAATGCATGCAAGACACCTGAACAACACGTACCCTCATCGTCGGATTGGAAGGGTAGGTCCTTGAAACGGCTTGCACTATCGCCAGATCTCACACTTCTGAACTTTTTCCTCTGGGAATACGTCAAAACTCTAGCGTCTGAAACCCCATTAGAAACGGATGAAGACCTGCTTGCTAGAATCCAAGCTTCCTATCTCCTGGTGTAACAGACACCAGGGATCTCTGAGACCATGTGGAAGGACTACACTGTTGTTATGCGTTGTACGCTGTGTACGTCCATAACACAGAAAATATACATGTCCGACCATTGTGTGCCGTGGCGCCTTTAATTGTGGTGGGCATGGAACCCCGCTGGCGCCACTAACTACTTGGGCTACCGATATCGTTGCTGGTCACATGTCGGGGGCTACGGTATTTGGTGGAAGGGTGAGTTGTTGGTTTTTCGCGGGTCTCGGTACAGGCAGTTGTTGTTGTTGTTGTTGTGGTCTTCAGTCCTGAGACTGGTTTCCTGCAGCTCTCCATGCTACTCTATCCTGTGCAAGCTTCTTCATCTTCCAGTACTTCTGCAACCTACATCCTTCTGAATCTGCATAGTGTATTCTTCTCTTGGTCTCCCTCTACGATTTTTACCCGCCACGCTGGCCTCCAATGCTAAATTTGTGATCCCTTGATGCCTCATAACATGTCCTACCAACCGATCCCTTCTTCTTGTCAGGTTGTGCCACAAATTCCTCTTCTCCCCAATTCTATTCAATACCTCCTCATTAGTTATGTGATCTACCCATCTAATCTTCAGCATTCTTCTGTAGCACCACATTTCGAAAGCTTCTGTTCTCTTCTTGTCTAAACTATTTATCGCCCATGTTTCGCTTCCATACATGGCTACACTCCATACAAATGCTTTTAGAAACGACTTCCTGACACTTAAATCTATACTCGATGTTAACAAATTTCTCTTCCTCAGACACGCTTTCCTTGCCAGTCTACATTTTATATCCTCTCTACTTCGACCATCATCAGTTATTTTGCTCCCTCAATAGCAAAAGTCCTTTACTACTTTAAGTGTCTCACTTCCTAATCTAATTCCTTCAGCATCACCCGACTTAATTCGACTACATTCCATTATCCTCGTTTTGCTTTTGTTGATGTTATATCCTCCTTTCAAGACACTGTCCATTCCGTTCAGCTGCTCTTACAAGTCCTTTGTTGTCCCTGACAGAATTACGATGTCATCGGCGAACCTCAAAGTTTTTGTTTCTTCTCCATGGATTTTAATACCTACTCCGAATTTTCTTTTGTTTCCTTTACTCCTTGCTCAATATGCAGATTGAGTAACACCGGGAAGAGGCTACAACAAATTGTAAATAGCCTTTTGCTCCCTGTATTTTACACGTGCCCCCTTCAGAATTTGAAAGAGAGTATTCCAGTCAACATTGTCAAAAGCTTTCTCTAAGTCTACAAATGCTAGAAACGTATATTTGCCTTTCCTTAATCTTTCTCCTAAGATAAGTCGTAAGGTCAGTATTGCCTCACGTGTTCCAATATTTCCACGGAATCCGAACTGATCTTCCCCTAGTTCAGCTTCTACCAGTTTTTCCATTCGTCTGTAAAGAATTCGCGTTAGTATTTTGCAGCTGTGACTTATTAAACTGATAGTTCTGACATTTTCACGTCTGTCAACACCTGCTTTCTTTGGGATTGGAATTAATATATTCTTCTTGAAGTCTGAGGATATTTCGCCTGTCTCATACATCTTGCACACCAGATGGTAGAGTTTTGTCAGGACTGGCTCTCCCAAGGCCGTCAGTAGTTCTAATGGAATGTTGTCTACTCCCGGGGCCTTGTTTCGACTCAGGTCTTTCAGTGCTCCGTCAAACTCTTCACGCAGTATCGTATCTCCCATTTCATCTTCATCTACATCCTCTTCCATTTCCATAATGTTGTCCTCAAGTACCTCGCCCTTGTATAGACCCTCTATATACTCCTTCCGCCTTTCTGCTTCCCCTTCTTTGCTTAGAACTGGGTTTCCATCTGAGCTCTTGATATTCATATAAGTGGTTCTCTTTTCTCCAAAGGTCTCTTTAATTTTCCTATAGGCAGTATCTATCTTACCCCTATTGAGATAAACCTCTACATCCTTACATTTGTCCGCTAGCCATACCTGCTTAGCCTTTTTGCCCTTCCTGTCGATCACATTTTTGAGACGTTTGTATTCCTTTTTACCTGCTTCATTTACCGCATTTTTATATTTTCTCCTTTCATTAATTAAATTCAATATTTCTTCTGTTACCCAAGGAATTCTACTAGCCCTTGTCTTTTTACCTACTTGATCCTCTGCTGCCTTCACTACTTCATCCCTCAGAGCTACCCATTCTTCTTCTAATTTATTTCTTTCCCCCATTCCTGTCAATAGATCCCTTATGCTCTCTCTGAAACTCTCTACAACCTCTGGTTTAGTCAGTTTATCCAGGTGCCATCTCCTTAAATTCCACCTTTTTGCACTTGCTTCAGGCAGTTAGCTGGAGGGAATATGGCTGGCACGATGTTGGTTTTAGGGGGCTCCTGACTCTTGCTGTCCAGTACGGGCCCCGAGAAGCCGGGAGTGGTTAAATCGGTCGGAGGCAAACTTCTCCGGCTGGATTACGAATTCACGGCGGCTAGCGCGAGAAGAACAGCTGACACTGCCTGCAATCTGGTCAGCAAGTTCCGGGCCTACCTTGAAGGCTTAAATTTTACAGTATCTGGAAGTCATCTGTACGAATTGGAGGTAATAACGTCCCTGCTTGGAATTCTTAAATTCACACTTCCTCACACCTTACTGGAGTTAAGTGTTATTTTTTATTCGTACTTGCTGTCGTAAAGATATGTTTGTGTTATTGTGTAATTGGAGCTGTCGTATTAAGACGTCTCTGAGTGATTGTGTGGGTGGTCATCGGTCAGCGTAACTGATGGCAATTTGTTGTTCCAGCTCATATGTCGTGCACGTGTACTAGCGTTGCCTGTTGTAAACTGAATTGATAGAACTGAAATTGCAACGTAGTCTGTGTAGAAGGCAAAGAACTTTTTATAGATGAGCATGCTCTAGTAATTGGATCTGCGGGCGTTGATATTTCACTCTGTTAATTCTCAAATAATTTTAAAGAGTATTAACCTTGTTACTTGTATGTGTAGTCATTTTTTTAATAAGTGAATATTGCCTGCATCCCAGTCATTCTTGTTTGTAGCCTCATTTCGCTAGCTTACTGTTCCATTCTGATGTGTGTTGGCAGGGTATTTCTAGCAGCAAACGAAGCGTTCCTATGTTCTGGGCCCGGAAAAGAGACGTGTTATGTATTGCTACCGTTGCTCTTCCGTCATCGCACGATGTCTAGGTTCGATCGCAAGCAGACGCCTTTATCAGACGCCTCGTGTTGCCTCAAGATAAGTGAATTTGATCGTTTGATACCTTCCACGGTGGAATGTAACCAGATAAATCTGGAACTCTTGAACTATTCAATATTGTGAATTCATGGAGCACATAAACTTTAAACCGTGTTCTGCAAGTTCGAAGTTCCTTGTCACTATATTTGCTCTTTAACTACTTGTTTAAACCTTGCACCCTTATTGATAGTTGTGGAGCATATTAAGTTTTGAAGCCTCTTACTTATGAGTATGAACTGTTGAGGTTTTCCAGTATTTTATCTACAGTCATTAGCTAACTCCATTCATTGTGAAACTTGATTGCTTATTGCTTGTTGTCTGTGATAGCCGTCTGGTGTAATTTGCCACTTTTTCTTGTATTTTGACCGACTGCATATTTATTTAAGAGTCATTGTTAATGTTTCTTCTGAGGTGTGCCAGTTGGGAGTCACATCTAAATTGTATGACTTCCCAAATTTTCTTCTATTCTGGGGGATTTTATTACGGTTCATAAATTTCTAAGAGCATTGGAACATCCACAATCAGTGATGTTACTCGTTACCATTTCTGTATTTTGGGTGGGTGTTGTCTATTTGTTCGAACTAGATTAGACACTATCGCCTGTTTCGATTTGACCCAAAATGTCTGAGACACCTTTACATAGATATTAATACACATTGTTTGGTGTCTACCTGGATCTAAGTTCTTCCACACCAGGCCCAACCACGATGTATCAAGATGAGCCAAAGACCATCACGTATCCTGCAGGACACCAACCTCCACATTCTATGATGAGGCATGCGCGTCTAATACCTTGTTGCGTGCGCATGGACTCACAGTTCTTCAACCACTTTCTATCCGACCACCTTCATTATTTCTGAGATGACTAGGCACCGAGAAATATCTGCCCATTGCTAAAATCATCTATGTCAGTGGATTTACCATCTGCACCAGAATAGCCAAGCGCATTCAAGCACTCGTTCCCGGGGCCATGTAGGGACGAATGGCCCGGTTCGAATGCATCTATCAGATCAATCTCAAAGGCCAGCGTGGCAGGAAGCCTCTGTATATGAGGACAATTGGGAAAGTAACGAACGATCGTTCGCGAAATGAAACCACGCTGAAAACCCTATGAATCTTTGAACAGATGTGTTGCACAATGTATAAGTATGCCCATAGATAACATCGCGTTCTCAGTTCTGACAGCAACGTGAGCACTTAAAGATGCCTAGAAAATAATGTCACCCCACCAAGTATGGGTCCCCGCTGCGAGGTATCGTCTAATTTCATGCAACGCCCCATAACGTAACTGTCATGCATTTCCATCTTCGTGACAGTACTCGGCCGCACACTGCAAAGGCAATGAGGATGCTCCTGTAGAGTTTTAGGTGGGAATTGTTTGTTCACACACCATACAGCCTGCACTTTCCTCCTTCTGATTTTGATCTCTGCTGAAATGAACCGCTGGCTATGAAGACAACATTTTTGGACAGACAACGAGCTGCGGGATAGAAAATTGTCGGAAAGCAAAGGAGGCTTCCTTCTAAGACGAGGGTATTGGAGAGCTGATAGAACGCTACGACAAATGCCTAAGCGACAAATGTACAAGTTGAAGCGACGGGTATGTACGAAGTAGCTGGAAGGTGTAGGTAACTGCTGCAAATAAAACAGTTTTGATTTTCAACGTGGTTTCATTTCGTGATCGTTCGTTTCTTAATTTCCGAATAGCCCTCGTAGTTTTTAGGCGGTTTCCCACTTTCCACTAGGTGAATACTGGGTTGATACTCAAGTCCCGCCTGAATTACACGGTTTGCAACCATTTAGAAAACTTTCTCACATTACACTTGAGATGACAATAGATACAGACAGACGGGAAACACGAATTCCGTCCTGAGAGGAAATGGTGGCGTCGGGAATGGCAGCGAACCTCCCAGTGCCATTGTCACTAACATTGCCAAATCTTAATAAACATGCTGACCCCGTGGATATATTGGATGAGCCCCGGAACAAGAAGATGAAGTGCATTTGCCTACTTCTTGCCAGTAGCATCAGTATAACTGCCGCGTTCGCCTCTACTTCGCATATAAGGTTTATAATTAAAGAGCAGCTACTCACAAACGCCCAGTGTGCACTGGTAGTACCGTATTGTAGCAAAACAATGTGGATATGCTAATGTATTCATGAGGAATCGGCGCACGCAGAAGAAAGATTAGTCCCAATTTTGACCACCAGGTGTAAATCTGGCGCTCTGTATTCATGAAAGACACACAGAAATGTTTCCATGTGTAATGGACAAGGAACAAGACATGGGAAGAACAGGTCAAAGAAAAGAGAAAGGCATAATGCGGCTTTTATTATTAACCCTCACCTACATAATTAGAACAACATGAGCACCGGAGATGATGGGATGGTGCATCCGTAAAATGGAGTCATCAATAAATTGATTAGTAATCAAAACGTTCTCAATCCCTGGTTTAAAACACGTCACTGCCCAAATTTTTATTAACAGTCAGCATTGGCGGCCGAAAACTTCCAGTATAAGAAGTCACCCTCGTTCCGCCAACGGCCTTGTCGAAGAGTGAGGAGGAGTGGAAACAGGTTCTGCTGCCCCTAAAGGCCGAAGAACCAATATGATCAAGGGCATGAGGATGTAAAAGGCAATTGAAACCACTGCATTAAAGACACATATCTTGTATCAACAGGACATTGTGGCCTGTAATAGAAAAAGTTCCATGATGATCTCTTCATTAGCAAAAGATTCCGAAATAGTATCCCATTCGGTTCTCCAGAAGGGCACTGCCAAGGGGGAGATGACAATGACAACAATATTGAATAATCAACGAAAAAGCAACGTTCTACGAGTCGGGGCGTAGAATGAATGTGTCAGGGAAGCTAGAAAACCTGAAAAGGGAAATGCAACCGCCCAATCTGGATATAGTAGTGGTCAGTGAAGTGAAATGGAAATAACGAAAGATTTTCTGGTCAGATGCGTGTTTGGTAATATCATCAGCAACAGACAATGGTATAACGGACGTAGGATTCGTTATGAATAGCACCGTAGGGCAGAGAGTGTGTTACTGTGAATAGTTCAGTGAAAGCAACACCGACAACCATGGTTCAGGTACACAAGCAGACGTCGCAAGCTGAAGATGAAGGTTTAGAGAAAGTGTATTATGAAATTCAAAAGGTAATACAATATGTAAAGGGAGCTGAAAATCTAATAGTTATGGGGGAATGGAATGCAGTTGTAGGCGAAGGAGTACAAGAAAAGTATGCAGGAGAATATGGGCTTTTGATAAGGAATGAGAGAGGAGAAAGATTAGTTGAGTTCTGTAATAAATTTCAGACAGTAATACTGAATACTCTGTTCAAGAATCACAAGGGGAGAAAGTATACTAGGAAAAGGCCGGGTGATACGGGAAGATTTCAAACAGATTACATCATGATCAGGTAGAGATTCCGAAATCAGATACTGGACTGTAAGGCGTACCCAGGAGCAGATATAGACTCAGATTACAATGTAGTGGTGATGAAGAGTAGGCTGAAGGTTAAGAGATCAGTCAGGAAGAATCAATACGCAAAGAAGTGGGAAATGGACCTACCAAGGAATGACAAGATACGGTTGAAGTTCTCTAAGGCTGTAAATACAAGAATAAGGAATAGCCCAGTAGGCAGTACAGTTGAAGAGGAATGGACGTCTCCAAAAAGGAAGATCACAGAAGTTGGAGAGAAGAACATAGATACAAAGAAGGTAACTGCAAAGAAACTATGGGTAACAGAAGAAATACTTTACTTAATCGATGAAGGGAGTACAAAGATGTTCATTGAAATTCGGGAATACAGAAACAGAAGTCGCTGAGGAATGAAATAAACATGAAGTGCAGGTCATCTACGACGAAATGGCTGCATGCAAAATCTGAAGAAATCGAAGAAGGAATGATTGTCGGAAGGACTGACTCAGCACATGTTAATTTCAAAACAACTTTCGGCGAAATTAAAAGCAAGGGTGGCAACAAAAAGAGTGGAACATGAATTCCACTGTTAAATGCAGAGGAGAGAGCGGGATTGGTGAAAGAGTTACATTGAAGGCCCCTGTGAAGGGAAAAATTTGTTCGATGTAATAGAAGAAGAAACAAGGGTCAATTTAGAAGACGTAGGGGATCCAGAATTAGAATCCGAATTTAGGAGAGCTTTGGAGGACTTAAGATCATATAAAGCACAAGGGATAGATGACATTCCATCAGAATTTCTAAAATCATTGGGAGAAGTGGCAAAAAAACGAGTATTTACCTTGGTATGTAGAATGAATGAGTCTGTCGACAGACCATCTGACATTCGGAAAATATTATTCACACAAAGATTGCAAACAGCTGACAAGTGCGAGAATTATCGCACATCCACATTGCTGACAAGAATAATATCGAGCAGAATCGAAAAGAAAGTTAAGGAGTGTTAGGTGACTATCAGTTTGGCTTTAGGAAAGGTAAAGGCACCACAGAGGCAATTCTGACGTTGTGGTTCATAATCAGAGCAAGGGAAAAGAAAAATCAAGACACGTTGATTGGTTTTGTCGACCTGGAAAAAGCGTTCAACAATGTAAAATGGTGCAAGATGTTAAAAATTCTCAGAAAAATAGGGGTAAGCTATAGGGAGAAACAGATAATATACAATATGTACAAGAGTTAAGAGGGAATAGTAAGAGTGGACAACCAAGAACGAAGTGCTCGGTCAAAAGAAGTGTGTAAGACAGGGATGTAGTCTTTCGCCACTACTGTTCAATCTGTGCATCGAAGCGAAGAAGCAATGATGAAAATAAAAGAAAGATTCAGGAGTGGAATTAAAATTCAAGGTGAAAGGTATCAATGATACGATTCACTGGTGACATTGCTATCCTGAGTGAAAATGAAAAAGATTCTGGTATCTAGGTAGCTAGCACTGGCAGGAAGGACACCCCTACCAAGAGAGGTCAACTAACATCAAGACGGGCCCTAATTTGAAAAAGAATTTTCTGAGAATGTAGGTTTTGGAGCACAGAATTTTATGGTAATGGAACTTGGACTGTCGGAAAAGTGGAGAATCGAAACATTCGAGCTGTGGTGTTACAGACGAACGTTGTAAATTAGGTGGACTTCTAAGGAAGGAATGAAGAGGTTCTGTGCAGGATCGGAGAGGAAAGGGATATATGGAAAACACTGAAAATGAGAAGGGACACAGTGATAGGACATCTGTTAAGACATCTGGGAATGACTTCCATGGTACTGGACGGAGCTGTAGAAGGCGACAACTGTAGAGGAATAGAGGGAGGCAGAAATTGGAATACATTCGTCAAATAATTAAGGAAGTAGGTTGCAAGTCTTACATTGAGATGAAGAGGTTGGCACAGGACAGAAATTAGTGACGACTGGTGGCTTAAAATTAAAAAAAGGCCGTGAACTTGTCCCTAGCAAAAGAGTTCTTTTAGATATCCCCAGACCAGAAGCCTCATAGAACAAGATCAGGCTATCATGCAGGCCATATGTATGGAAAACCTCTCGATATAACACAGTCATGGGAGGTTGCATTAAGCAAATCTTTCACTGGACGAGTGACGTGAGGTGTTGCCCATCTTGCACGAAAACAGTTGCATCCACACATTTGCGCTCTACCACCCTCTGCGTGTAGTCTCTTCAAAGAAGAACGGAACGGAATAAAAGTGCTTGTGAGACCACACCACACAGTCAAACATGTCGATTTCAATGGCTCTTCGTGCAGAACATGCGGTTTAACAACTCCCCAAATTCAGTGCACCCTGTATTTAAAAAATGTTCCTGCCGTATCCCACTGGAAGAGAAGGGAAAAGTGGCACTGGTACTCAAGGTGCCCTCCGCTACACGCCGTAACGTAGCTTCCTGAGTATAGATGTAGATGTACAGTAAGTCAGAAGAGACTTTTTAGCCAAACGGTTTTGCTGCTTCTTATGTTATTAAAGAACTAAAAATTCTAAAATTTGTTATATATTGTACCTGAACATACAGCCTCCTTTCGAAACGCGTCATTAGGTACATAATATTCTCACGAATTTTGTCTGATGGAGCCCAGTTTTGATTTTTTGTCACTACTTCAGAACACGGAAAATTCATAGGGGCAGTTGTACGTTCCAAGATCAAAATTTCGCATACATGTGTAAGCTACATATCGCTGAATGCAGGTGTGGACAGTCCGCCTTTAGTGTCGCGTTTATTTCTTTGGCACACGGTCGATGGAGTTTGCCGTGTAAATCCCGACAGTGTTGGGATGCACCCTATTTAGAGAGGTGGAGAAGCTTGGTTCACACTTTGGACCACGGAGCGGAACATGATGTTATAAAAATAATAATTATTTGGTGTTGCGCTTACACATGTGCCGCATAAGAGTGCAAACGACACATTTCAGTCCACAATTTTAGATAGTCCGCGCGAACTGTAATTTACATTCGTATACATCGGCCGCGCCGAGTTGATTGAGCCATGTATTGGAATTGTTTCATAAGAATTAACTGCGTAAATACTGTGCTGTGTAATATACGCTGACGTCGACAGTCAACGTTTCATTGTAACATTTACAAATTAATTGATTATTGCAACACAAAGTAGTTTGTAATTGTCACGGAAAAGCGCTCGAAAGAATTCTGTCGTATGGCAGTCTAGTTTATTCCGTTTCAGCTGGTGAACAATGCATCATTGCAAAAAAACTGAAAAAAAGCAGTTTGCAAACTGAGCTGATATTTCTAGAACCTGTTATTTTAACTGTTCTAGTAGCACCCGTGTCCTCTGAGTCAAACTTTTGTACAGTGCTGGAACAATTCAGCGTTCCTATGAACGACGGTGCCTCGGAAGAAATTCTGGTGGGTTACTTAGTCCACGGTCGTTAAACAAACTCTGCTATTGGCTACTTTAGTAGTACCGAGAGGATGTGATCAGCGTACGGACCCCTCTAATCTTCGAGCCGGACTGCTTGTACATTGTGATTCTTTTTAACGTTTCAGTACCTCCGAAGAGATGTAGATGACGCTGAGACAAGTAGTTTAATGTAACACACATGAGGTCTCAAATGTCGGGAAATACTACAAAAGCGGATGAATAAAAAAAAGGGTTGAACATGTCACATCGCCAGATGACGTACCTCGCCGCAAGTGCACCTGTGGAGCCCATCGGCCTATCACACCTGATTATCCAGACCTAATTATTCATATTGGTGTGGCTCTGGGTATACGTGCTCCACTTTAGCACGTGGGGCTCACGGTTCGAGTGCTGCGTCTGGCAGGCAGAACTTCTTTTTTTCTTTGGCACTGTTGTTTAATTTGAGATATGATTTATTGTTTTATTTACCGGTCTCGCGGTTTCAGCTGTTTAATTGCAAAGCGCAGTACAACAAAAACCTACCGTATTGCGTCACAAGTAAATGAGTACAAACTTCCGAATTTTATCGCTAACAGTAAATGACTTACTTCCTCTTTACTAAATGAAGTATGAAAACAAAAAAAAAGGGACAAAAGGAAAGGAAACGCAGGAAAAGAACATCTTTTGCCTGGTTATACCGAGGACAATAATTCTGTAACCTCTACGTTTACAACAGATCACAATTACAAAAGGTATTGGGAAACAGAGTAGCCTAGTGGAGCGACGCGTAGCGCTGCCCCTACCGACGATGGTGGAAGCGACAAACCCAGTCGCTGCATGTGGCGAGGTACCTCATCTGGTGACGTCGCTTATTCAGCATCTCTCGTCCACTTTCGGGGCGTACCACGACATTTTCTACGCCATATGTCTTACCTTAAATTATTTCTCCCAGCGTCATCTATGTCTCTTCGGAGGATTTTAGCTGTTAATAAGAGTCACCCAGTAAAGCAGTATAGAGGTAGTCTTACAATATCTTATTCGCATACAATAGGGACTTAAAAGGGTGTGGTTTAAAAAAGTGGTTGGACATGGAGCTAAAAGTCGTGACACAAAAAGGGCGTAAATTTTAAGTGCCGATGTAAGTACTGTATTAAAATACGGATAATATTGGCATGATGGTACAAGCGTAGCCAAAGTACTTATCTGTTCATCAGAACTGCCAACATTAGGAACGTAATAAAAAATATTTCGCAAAAAATGAAATTGGATTTTACTAGTCTTCCCGACATCTGTGAATCATAAGCTAGTCTAGAAGAAACTCTCAATACAACATAACGCCAATACAAGGGTTAAATATGAAGATATACATACATACATAATAAAGGATTATATACTTCACGTTTCTTAAGAATGCTAAAGAAACTTTAAAACGAAAGGCGGGTCGATATTAGGCTTGTTAGTGTAGGTAATGAACTTAACTAGCACGTAGCTTCATTAAAATTGTCCGTATTTGTGTGTTTGTAAATAAATATACAGAATGTTTCGTGATGAGAAGGGTAAATGTATAAATCTAACGTAAGGGATCCTAATCCGCAAACGACAGAGTCGAAAGTTATAAGAGAAAATCGTTGTTATGCCTCTGACAGAGAAATAAATGTATCGACTCTGTTGTTGCCGTGTTGCTAAGATTGCATGGTAGGCAATCCCGACGAGAACCTAAGTTTAGAGGTTTGGACAATAACTCGACTAATCCCGTGCAGATGTCTTACTGTCTGCTGACATGAGTAGTCCTGGTATAAAATGTCTTTACTATAGTAGACCGCAGTCTGTGTCTACATGTTGGAATACTAACGTCGGACAGCCATAACCAAATGGGTTTGCATACTTTGAAACTTGCAGAAATGATTTTCGTTTATGGGTAAACAAATGGAAGTAGCAGAGAAGCGAAAAGGTTGTACAGGACCAAATAACAGCGTAGAGGACATCCGGTTCACATCTTGCTTCCAAGACTGTTCCAACGATTACATGAAACAGAGAAATTGGTAAACAGAGCAATTGGTACCACAGTACACCGAGGATGACGGCAAACTACTCGGACTCCCGACTTAAAAGATGGAGTGCTTGCTCGAGTGGATGATTTACCTGCAATTGGTACTTAATCAGTTGCTCGCGAAATGTATGATCCGCTGAGTAATACTCACATACTAGGGATGTTTCTTCTTCGTGGCGCTTAAATGCACCACTGTACACTGTCCTATCATGATTCCTGGAACATATCCCACTTGCTATTCGTTAATGACTGCGGTTCCAATATAAAAGAGCTTCATCTCTCTTTGGAGTGGGGGTTCGTAAAAATCTGGATCCGATGTTTCCCAGAAAATTGGATAGCTGTAGGAGGTCGTGTTTCATAACCAACATGTATACCTGACCTCACCCCACTTTATTTCTTCTTGTGCGCCCAAGAGAAAAATCTTATGTATGAGGAGCCTTTCGAGATTGAAGACGATCTCCTGGCAAGAACACTCCGCTGCCTGCGACATCGTTCAGACGATGCAGTGGATCTTAGAACGAGTACGACAGAACTTTGTACGACGAAGCCATTCCTCCATTGACGATGGGGGACGCCATTTCGAACAGTTTTTGTAAACGTACCACCTTGTGAGACTAGTGCAGGTATATGGATTTCATTATTACTGTAACGTTGATATGCAATTTACAGTCTCTCGAAGATCAGGTTACTTGCACCGTTACTGGTTAACAACAGAGGAAGCTATCGGTTGGTACTGGGGGAGTATTCAGCGGAAATTCTGCACGTCGTGATCAGGGTTCGGATACTGAGAATCATAGCTTGAGCGCTGTGTGAGGCTAAGGCGGAACTAAGGCGGTTCAAATGGCTCTGAGCACTATGGGACTTAACTTCTGAGGTCAACAGTCCCCTAGAACTTAGAACTAGTTAAACCTAACTAACCTAAGGACATCACACACATCCATGCCCGAGGAAGGAGTCGAACCTGCGACCGTAGCTGTCGCGCGCTTCCAGACAGTAAATTTTCGCTCATACATTTCGACTCGGTCCCTTCCGGCCTATGATCTCTTACCTGAAATTGATACATTTGATCTTTTCCATCATCTCTGCAAATTTGCAACATCGTCACGGAATATCCTGTATATTCTTTAAATTAGGTATCAGACGTATTTAGACTGGCTGAATGAACTGAAAAGATGGACGGGCGTAGTGCACGAAACTAAAAGTTATCTGCATCCCGCGTTTTGTTTTTCACTACAGACGAAAGCACGAAACATATAAGTGGGCGGGCGCGAAAGACGGCTACCGCCATGGTAGGGGAATGCTAATTAATTAATTTTGAAAGCATAATTCGAGAAGTCAGCAATCACAATACAATATTTGGCACGTTTGTTAAAATGTGATCACATGATCATCTTCAGACCTACAACCGTATTGCTGTCATGCATGGAGCAGGAACCGCTGAATGGTAGTCAACTGTTCGAGTTATCGTCATTCAGCAGCTCCTGTCCCATGCACAGTCATTGTCCATCAGTATCGTTGCAGGTCTGACAGTGATCATGTGATAATCGAAACCAATCACAGTTTAATAAAAGTGCCTTGCGATCTAGACAGTTATAATTAATTTCGAAGGAGTGCTAATCGTAGCGTCAAGAGAAATTTCAGCTATTGAATGAGTGAGAGGTGGAGAGAAGTTGGATCACTGGTCAGAAGACAACGGCGTAACGGTAACGCGGCTGAGTGTTTTCGAGTTGTACTGTTTCGGCATGCGCTGGAACGTCACTTGAATTCATCGCCTGATCACGACATCCTGCAGCACCGTGACCTGTTTCATTTGCGCCACCAGTGCGTTCAAAAACTCATTTAGAAACTTTAATGTACTTAACAACTTCGGAAGTGCTTACTCATTAAGCACCGCCTGACATAAGTGCAGCACATAGAAGACAAGGTCGGATGTGGATGTTGCTTCGTACATGAACACACAATCAGCGGGTACGTAAATTATTAGAAAAAAATGGCTCTGAGCACTTTGGGGCTTAACCTCTGAGGTCATCAGCCCCTAGAACTTAGAACTACTTAAACATTACTAACCTAAGGACATCACACACATCCATGTCCGAGGCAGGATTCGAACCTGCGACTGGAGCGGTCGAGCGGTTCCGGACTGTAGCGCCTAGAACCGCTCGGCCACACCGGCCGGCAGAAGTATTAGAGTTTCAGTCCCCTGTAGAGCGGCCAACATTAGTACTGTTCTTTGAAATAACTTCCGGGAATTCATCCAGGTAACACTTTCAGCGACCGCAGATATTTCGGCGGGAGAACACCCCGCCATTTTCAAGGCAAACTGCAACGGACAGGCGGCGTACATGCAAATTTAAAACCTCGGTTCTCGGACTGAAGCAGGAAAGATAACACACACACTGAGCACTAGTGCCACCAAAGATGACCAAAGTCAGAGCTACCGATAGTGAGACTATGAATTCGCAGGTGAGGTAGCATTGACTCTGTCCCTCTGTTTCTTGATAAGGGAGATAGCCGGATTCCAAACAGAGTTTAAACAGAAACCTCCATCCCTGTTGACGAGGTTTCTCGCTAATTTAATCTCAACTGCCTCCCTAATAACACTGTCCCAATAGCTGGACGTGCATGCCAATATCTCGGTGTTATTATATAACATGGGGTGACCAGTATCCAAGTAATGTTCAGCAATAGCAGATCTATTTGGCTGCTGTAATCGTGTGTGCCGTTTATGCTCAGTCCATCGGTCCTTCACGGTCCTGGTAGTTTGACCAATATATGCCATGCCGCAGCTACAAGGAATACGATATACATCCGCCTTACGCAGTCCAAGATCATCCTTAATGGAATTCAAATGTGCTCTAATTTTAGATGGAGGTCGGAAAACACATTTCACATCGTATTACCATAAAATACGACCGATTTTGTTGGACGTGTTTCCTACGTAAGGCAAAAAGGCAGTAGACTTAGGTGTTGTCTCAGAATTATCATTAATCACACGATGTGCAGTTGGTCGATAGCGTAACGCACGTTCAATCTGTGTATCACTATAACCATTTTGACGAAATGTAACTTCAAGATGTGACAGCTCAGCTGGTAAAGTCTCAGCGTCAGATACGACATGTACCCTGTGTACCAAGGTACGAAGTACCCCTTCACGCTGAGCCGGATGGTGACAACTATTAGCCTGTAAGTACAAGTTGGTGTGAGTTCGTTTCCTGTAGACTGCATGTCCCAATGATCCATCATCCTTCCTCCTAACCAACGCGTCAAGAAAGGGAAGGCAACCGTCCTGTTCCACCTCCATCGTAAAACGAATGTTTGGGTGGATCGAGTTCAGATGTTCTAGAAAGACATTCAAATTCTCCCTACCATGAGGCCGATCAACGAAGGTACCGTCAAGGTATCTAAAGAAACAGGCGGGTTTCAAAGGCGCCGACTCCAATGCACGTTCCTCGAGGTCTTCCATAAACAAATTTGCGATCACAGGAGACAACGGACTACCATCTCAACTCCATCTGTCTGCTCGTAACACTGGTCATTAAATAAAAAGTAAGTGGATGTCAATATATGCCGAAAGAGATTAGTTAATTCAGCACCAAACGTGGCCTCAATTCACCACAACGAATCAGACAGAGGAACACGAGTGAAGAGAGAGACCACATCGAAACTCACTAAAATATCAGAGTCATTCAACCTGAGTCCCTCCAAATGTAAAAAATCAGCTGAGTTCCTGAAATGATGTTCACACCGACCTACTTATGGACTAAACACAGAAGCAAGATGCTTGCCTACACGATATGTCGGAGCGCCGATGTTACTCACTACAGGACGGAAAGGAACCCCTTCCTTGTGAACCTTCGGAAGGTCATATAACCTAGGGGGAACAGCACTATAGGTGTTAAGACTCTTGATAGTGTCCTGCGACAAACCACTTTTCTTCAGAAGGCTGCTGGTCTTTCTCTCAACACTTTTTGTGGGGTCAGCATCTATTCTGCGATACGCTGAATCAGATAGTAAATGTTGCATCTTTTGTACATAATCATGTTTATTTAAAACAACGGTGGCGTTGCCCCTGTCCGCAGGTAAAATAATATTGTGATCAACTTTGAGAGAGCGTAAAGCATCCCTCTCTGCTGCTGTTACATTACTCTTGGGCGGACGAACCCTAGTCAATACACGGCATGCCTCCCTCCTAGCCTCCTCTGCAGCTTCAGGAGGTAGTTTGCAAACTGCCTGTTCAATTGAACTAATAAAATCAACTACCGGCAAACTCTTCTGAGTAGGTGCAAAATTTAAACCCTTCCCTAGTACGGATAAGATTGAGTCGTCAAAAGATTTCTCTGTGAGATTTATCACAGAACGTCGAGATATAACATCCGACTCCGCTCGATGAAAACGTTCAAACTTCGCCAAATGCCGGGCAGTGACGGAGTTGTATTCCCAGTCAGCTTGAGTCCATGAGTCACCGTCCAACCAGTCCCAAGTGAAATCAGACACTTCAGATGCAACCATTAAATGAAAACGATACAATTCTTTGGAAACAGAATCCAAACGTCGACGAGTAAAACGAATCCTTTCGCGAACAAGAGCCAAGCCAGCACGTTGCTTGATACGATTACCGGCAGGAGAATTAATATGGTGCACAACCTTGGCAAATGTTGGGACATGATTTTCATCACGACACCTCAATAAAAACGACAACAGCTACGAAGTTTATCCAACTTACGTAAACACCGATACATTTCCTCCCCGTAAAGGTACACAATGTGAGACCTGAGTATCTCCTGGCATATACAACTTTCAAATGACTTCCGGGAATTCCGCCAGGTAACACTTTTAGGAAACGTACTCACACCGACTTGTACTTACAGGCTAATAGTTGTCACCATACGGCTCAGCGTGAAGGGGTACTTCGTACCTTGGTACACAGGGCACATGTCGTTTCTGACGCTGAGACTTTGCCAGCTGAGCTGTCACATCTTGAAGTTACATTTCGTCAAAATGGTTATAGTGATAGACAGATTGAATGTGCGTTGCGCTATCGACCAACTGTACATCGTGTGATTAATGATAATTCTGAGTCAACACCTAAGTCTACTGCCTTTTTCCCTTACGTAGGAAACACGTCTAACAAGATCGGTCGTATTTTACGGAAATACGATGTGAAATGTGTTTTCCGACCTCCATCTAAAATTAGAGCACTTTTGAATTCCGTTAAGGATGATCTTGGACTGCGTAAGGTGGGTGTATATCGTATTCCTTGTAGCTGCGGCATGGCATATATTGGTCAAACTATCAGGACCGTGGAGCCCGATGTACTGAGCGTAAACGGCACACACGATTACAGCAGCCAAATAGATCTGCTATTGCCGAACATTGCTTGGATACTGGTCACCCCATGTTCTATAATAACACCGAGATATTGGCATGCACGTCCAGCTATTGGGACAGTGTTATTACGGAGGCAGTTGAGATTAAATTAGCGAGCAACCTCGTTAACAGGGATGGAGGTTTCTGTTTAAACTCTGTTTGGAATCCGGCTCTCTCCCTTGTCAAGAAACAGAGGGACAGAGTCAATGCTACCTCACCTGCGAATTCATAGTCTCTCTATCGACAGCTCCGACTTTGGTCATCTTTGGTGGCACTAGTGCTCAGTGTGTGTGTTATCTTTCCTGCTTCAGTCCGAGAACCGAGATTTTAAATTTGCATGTACGCCGCCTGTCCGTCGTAGTTTGCCTTGAAAATGGCGGGGTGTTCTCCCGCCGAAATATCGGCGGTCGCTGAAAGTGTTACCTGGCTGAATTCCCCGAAGTTATTTGAAAGTTGTATACGCCAGGAGAAACTCAGGTCTCACAGTACTGTTCTTGTTTAGTGTTATTATCAGGCTTAGTACGGTATATAAGGAATTTGGTGAGGTTACCACTGCCTTGCCTCTTTCCTTAGGAGAACAAATGTGGCCTCTATGAGCTGTGATGACGTGTTCCTAGACCTCTCTGGTTACAAAAATCAGAAACGAGGTTGCTCGGTTTATGTGCTCAGGGCGGCAACCGAAGTTGTTCAGAACTGTTTGGAGTGGTTAAGATGAAGCTGCCTGTAAATGAAGCTGCCTGTAAATGAAGCTGCCTGTAACTCTAGTGCGCGTGCAGGGTGTATCGTCCCAGAATGATTCATTTTAGAACGCGAGTTGTTATTGTAATCTCGTGGCATGATTTCAATCTTGTGATTTCGTAACTGTCATCTATATTGCCGATAAAAAATGAATAGTTGCATCTTACTTTGTTGCATTTTCTGAACTTCATCTGCCGGTAATTGAATGTTATTAATCAGTCAACATGTCATCGTTAAAAACAGGAGTTACTGTTAATAATGTGAGGCGAAGAAGAAGGGAGTCTCACAACGTGAACGACGTCAGACGTTGAGTGGTCACTATTAAGGACACGAAGACGCCAAGTAATGGTGTGAGATAGCGTTATCATTATCTCCCCGAATCTGAAAGGGGCCTCATTGTGGGTCTACATTCGGTCTCTGGTCGAGTCCCGCAATATCCAGATTTTTGGGGCATTCGGAAGTGACAGTGGCCTCTTGCTGCACTGCTTGCTTGTGAGAGGGCAGGCATACTCATCAACGTTTCGGTCGATCAAGTCTGACCGCCACAAAGTAGGCTTGCCTTATTGTGCAACAAGCACAGTCTTACTCCTTCACATCTGCGCTTGGCATATGAGACCAAGTAACTAACTCCTTGCAACATTCTCTGTTACCTCGCACCACTAGTCGGAGACTAGCAGCACTTGGGAGTTCTGGCATAGGCTGTCATTGACATCACGGCACTGGGAATGGTGCCACGACCAGGAACGGCGTCACATTGTGTTCAATGATGAATTGCGGTTCTCCATAACCCTGGACATCGATGACGAGTTTGTTAGTAATCTTTGGAGAGCACCCGCTCCTACGATGTTTTGGAGAGGCACAGCGGTGTTACTCCTGGCGTCATGGCTTCGGGAGTTAGGTCACGGCGGTAGTGTCAGAAGAAATTCTGACAGCACAACAGTACATCATGATACGTTATTGTCGCGTCGTTTGTGCCAGTTATCAACAGGACAATGTGCCAGTTTTCAACAGGACAATGGTCTTCCAGACACGTGTCTCTATGAACTGTGATGTTGCGGTACTCTCGAGGTCAGCAACATCTTGATTTATCCTGAACTTTGAACACTTCCACAAGAAACACACGAGCGTTTAGTTCGTAATCTATATCTATGAACAGAATAAATTCAACACAAACAGCCTTCGTTGACCGTCAAAAGAAACAAGTAAATTTTGTAACTCTTCCTAACTAGGAAATACGTTCGGAAAAAAACGCAAGTACTTGGAACAACCAAGGGATGGCTGTCACAGCCAGTCCTATACTAGGGGACCACCAAATGCTTAAGTCCTCACTCTCCTTGAGCGAAGCACATCGGAACGGATTAACACTTAAGTTACGGACTGTACGAGTTCACAGTTTCTACAGTCTTGCAAAGTGAGTCTGACAGAATACCAACAGGTCCGCGAGCAGGTTCCGAGTCCCTTGGCGGCAGACTTCCTCTCTTGGTTGGCTGTGTAATAATTGATTGCCGTGATCGTTTTTCTTTTCCTTCATTGTATTTCAATTCCTCATCTGGGGCGATTGGCAGCAGCATATGCGCTGGTCTTCAGCCGAAAGACAGTAATTATACAAAGAATACATTTAAAATAACAGAATGGAGAAAATGTGGCATACATAGATATAAAAGAAAAGGGGTACACTACGGAAGAGCGCAGACAAAAAGGGGGGACTGTAAAATGGAGATAAAAACAGTAAAAAAATTTGCACACACAAAACAAAACCATAGGATCATAAAAGTATCGACGGACAGCGTAGCACACAACAATCACTGACAATAGCAGTATGTACAAGTCCAGCACACAATTGAAATCACAGCACTTGACACACAGGAGAACAGCACCAAACACAACACTGACGTACTACACTGATGACGATGAGCAAACGGAGAGGATCTACCAGGGGCATACAGACAAGGGAGGAGGGAATAAGGAGGGGAGGAGAGGGGAAGGAGGGAAGAAGGGAGGGAGGGGAGGAGATGTGGAGAGAAGGGCGGGGGGCGCGCCAAAGAGGGTCGAGGAGGGAAGGATGTGGGAGAGAAGCAGTTGAGGAGGGGCTGTAGGGATTCAGAGAGGGAAGGAGAGAAATCCGCTCTGGGAGAAGGAGGGGAGAGGAAAAAGGGGCCCCTGGGGAGGGAAGGGGGACAAGGTCAGGTTACAGTTGGAAGGAAGGATAGATGTCACGGCGAAGTTCAACTTCCGGGAGGGGGAGGTGCTGGAAATTGCCCTGATGAAGGAGATGGAGGGTTGGAGGCAGAAAGAAGGAGGGATACAGTGATAGAGGTGCGGCAACAGGTGGGGGATTGAGAGGAAGGAGGAAACCAGGGGGGGGGGGGGGTGGAATATCAAGCCTGCAGACAGTGTAAAGGATGCAGAGATTTTGGACGAAAAGGATGAGGTGGGGGAAGGGGATGAGGTCATACAGGAGCTGGGTGGGGGAAGGAATGTGGATATAGAAGCCAAGGCAGAGCACATCGCATTCGAGGATTTGAAAGGCCTTGTAAAAGTGGGTGGGTGCGGAGATCCAGGCAACCCTGGCATAACAGAGGACAGGACGGATGAGGGATTTGTAGGTGTGGAAGATGGTGCAAAGATGCAATCCCCATGTCCAGCTAGTCAGGAGTTTCGGGAAGTGGAGGTGGGAATGGGCTTTCTGCTGGATGGTCAAGAGGTGAGGGGTCCAGGTGAGGTGACAGTCGAGGGTGAGGCTAAGGTATCTCAGGGTGGGGGTGAGCTGGATGGGGCGACCATAAACGGTGAGATAGAAATCATAGAGACGGAAGGAGCGGGTGGTGCGTCCTATGGTGATTGCCTAGGTTTTGGAGGGGTTGAGATGAAGGAACCAAGTGGTGAACTCGTCAAGGTGGGTTTGTAGGGTGCTTTGGGACCGTTGGAGTGTAGGATAGAGAACCAGGAAGGCGGTGTCATCAGCATATTGGAGAAGGTGGACTGGTGGGGGTGGCTTGGGTATGTCGGTTGTGTACAGGAGATAGAGGAGAGGGGAGAGGACAGAGCCCTGGGGGACACCAGCAGTGGGATAAATGATACGGGAGTTGGTGTTGTGGAGAGTCACATAGGAAGGACGGCGTGAGAGGAAGGATGGCGTGATTGTCGGGGACGCGATCCTAAATACCCACATGCCAGAATTACACTTCTTCCTGATTGGTAGCCCCTGACATTGGCAGATGCAGCAAACGGTTCGTAGTGTGAGCGACTTCTCCTGTTGATGTAGACTGCCTCTGTACTGTGGTCCGGTGTAAGCGAAGGCCTTCTGTAGATCGCGCTGCAAGCGATGGAGTCTGAACGTCGTGTAGTAATAGGGGCTGAGCTGGGAACCCACCCGAAGGCGTTGTGTTACCCTGTTGCGTCGGCGAATGACGGCTTTGGCGACACGTCAGATTTATTCGAAACACATGTCGGACCAGCTCGGAAGTCATCTCCGTCCTATTACCAGTATCCATCATAACGAGGACTACTTATAGCACTTGTGGGCCACTTTACTTCACGAGAGGATACAGCTTACGACACCCAGCCCATTCGAATCAGTACATGCATCTAAGAGAGAGGAATTGCAATGTCATACTGCTAAATGGGTTCAAACTGCCAAATTCTTTGAAACCTGACCCGAATTTGTAATCGGTGAAGTACCATCACACAATCACACACCCTCTCAGACCGTATTTATTTGGTTTCCTCCTGTGTATTTTGGTTGGCAGGGCTCAAAAGTTGGTACGTTCGGTGTCTCATATAAGGTCTAGGCAGGACGGTTCATGACATGCTAAAAATATTGGGACGTCCCGCGAAAATCTGGACATCTGACCACACTGTATAGAGATCACTGGGGCTATCGTAGCGTGTGTAACAGATCTGAGGACTTCGGAACGTGGGGCGGACCTCCGCGCGATGTTGGTGGCCCACTTAGAGCTTACACCCTGCTCCCGGTGAGGCGTCCCGTAGTCGCGTTCCCCATCTGAGGCGTCGGGCCAACTTCTTGCTCAGACGGGCGTGCTATAAATTATACGCGATAAAAGTTACTCGCAAAGTTCCGGTAACTCAATTTTCGCGTCCCGCCGGCGCGAGACTCCCGCTGAAAGTTGCACGCATAACTCGCGATACGGAGCCATATCTGGCCACGCGAAGCCATTGTGGGCCCGACAGGTGAGCATCGTGTGAGGAGGCAGCGAGGGGGCACGTGCCGACAGGCTGTAGACAGGCTGCCTTCCGTCCTACAGGGCAGGGCCGGGAACTGCCTGTTCCACACGCGCCGGGCCTTTGCTTCTCGAGCTTACTTGATACTGCGTAAACGGAACAGCTGCAGGCGCAGAAGAATCCTGCTAGACCTTTGGCCAAGGTTGCTACAGAAAACTGACTGAAGAAAAACTGGACGCTCAATGGGACCTTTGTTCTAGAGCAATGTTTTCCAACCTTTTCTGTGACTGCTTCTGAACGAACAACAAAGTTCAGTACCCGATCAACACCTAGGACACCGGCTACAAACAATGGTAAAGGACAATGGACGAAAAACAGAGTAACTATAAGTTTAAAAAAAAGTTTAAAGTTAGGTTGTCGCTATTGACCGGGAGACACCGGCCGTCAGATGCACGTCTGCTTATTTGATGCAACTTCGTCGTTTTGCGCGTCGATGACGAATGAGTGGTGATGAGGACAACACACACACACACACACACACACACACACTGAATCCTGAGCACAGAAAACTCTCGCCCACAGCGGAAATCGAGTCTAGAGCCCCGTGCTTGAAAGTCGGCCACGTTAACCACAAGACCACGAGCTGCTGACAGCATGTAAAATATGATAAGTGAAGTTCTTTATGGATATTAGTTCATAGTTCCACGACAGATAGAGAGGTAGAAGCTCTATCTCTAATTTCAGATTCTCGCAGATGGCAGCCTTGCCAGGATGTGTGCATGTAAACAGTGGTGAGTGCCAAACGTAATGCTCCTAGTTGGAATATAGCGTTTGGTCTTCGTACCCGAAGACTATTTTTCAGGGAAGATTTGTACGAATCTGAAGATGATGTGGATTACTACGACTAAGATAAAAAAAAAGAAAACAGAATGTGTTCCTGAGCGCAAACGCAGTTCAAAAGTGATTACTAGTCAGGTATGTGTAAACATTTATTCAAGCTATTAAATAGCGTTGTGTTCTTACAATAGTTTACGTGAATTTACGTACTCGACGACTATAGCAATATTAAAGGCCATCATCCTTAATATTGTTTACGTGCTGCAGTAAGATATCCTCTAAAATTAATTTTATAATGTTCTGAAACATGATTCATTTTTGAGACTGTAAAAATTGTTAACGTAAATGTTACTCTCAAAAATCGGAACAGTTTGAAACTTTCAAAACTGTATTTTTCATAGGTGTCACAGTAATATTACGTTAAATTTCCTAGCAAGTAAACAGTCTCCATCAGTGCTAACCACTGCTAAATGCACTCACTTTTCAAGTAGCCAGTGTTCAGTGCCATAGACGAAATTTTAAGACGAAAATTATGAGTCGAATTTTCCATTCTAAAAGTATGGCGTTTTCTAGACTTATCTGAAAACAATGACTTTTCTGAAGGAAAAAATCAATTGAACTGAAATATTTCCTAACAAGAAACCCCTTGTACGAGGTAGCAGGTTTAATCTTTAGTAAGACCCATTTGAAAGTGTTGTGTTAAAAATTATGACATAAAATATTAGCTGCTAATGACTCACCATGTGCGCCAAGAGGGCGACAGAAAATGAGTGTCAAGGAGGTGAAGAGATCAACCTTTTATAGGATCTACGTATTACTTTCCAAAATGGACACCGACATTCGAGAAATGATCAAAACAAACCATTAGCTGGCACCATAAACACCGAATGAAAAATGGTGTGATACAGTGATCACAATGGTTCGCACCTCAAGACCTGCTTTGGAGTTACAGACCGTGCAGGACGTTAAGGTATCCACTCTTACAGAATCCATAAAGAACCACACTGTTCTAACAGTGTGATGAGAACTGACGGAATATGATTCCATGCAACCGAATGTGAAATAGTTTGTTGAGGCGTAGCTACAGATAGTGGCATAATATGTTTTATAGGCACGGAAAAAATGGACATCCAGATGCTGAATTTGTCTGTTGGTTCCAGCTGGCATCAACTGTCATATCACAAACTTTTAAGGAGGGATAGTTTGTTCTAAAGGAGTATTATCTTTGTACACAGAGCAGAAATCAAGCCAAAGCAAGTTATTTTGAACAGCTATTGATCAAAAGCAGTGCTCATGCCATTGTTGTAGTTCTCTAACGCCAATTTTGCCACTCTTGCTTGTTGTAACGTAAATTTTCCTTATTGTCCTTGCAAGAACATGCACACGAGGAGGAATCGTAGAAGGTAGAGCACCTCCAACTTCTCACACAATAAATAACTGCCCATTCTATTAACCAACCAGACTAACAGTCGGTATAGTTGTACACGAATGCTTTAATGTTACTTGATCTTGATACGAATCTCTTGGTACTTCTAATTTCCAGGGTTCCATTCATATGCATTTCATCAAATCCCGATTGGTCGAAGCTGAAAACAAATTCCTTACTGAACGTTGGCATAAGTTTGTTTATCTCATCTACAAGCTGTTGTTCCAATTCCGCAGTTTTCTATGCATCGGCAAGTTGACGCTTTGTTTTAAATTTCGTTATCTTACGTCTTAGAATTCTGGTATACGCTTTGAAGTTATGCCACCATACACTGCTTTCCTTGAAATCACTGTAATCTATGCCGCACGCAGTTTGATGTGCATAATGTAGTTAGTCACTGTCATGCACATACCATAAACTGTACCGAGCATCCTTAAAACGCACCATCACCAGTTTTTGTAACAAATACACATTGTCCTCCCTTGAATATCTCTAGTTTTTCTTATGTTGTACACGTTCATGTTGCTGCTGACTTATTCGAAATCTGTTCGTATTTTTTTTTTTTTTTTACTATGACTTGGATGGTCTTCATGTACGTAATTATGTTTAGTACCCGCTCCTTGGACATCGATTTTCCTTTGCTATGTTTCACCAGAGACGGGATTTGTGTCTTCCTTTCCGAAAAGGATGATGAAGTATATACATCACACCTGTTTCAGCACCAATTCCACTTATTAACTTCGTATTATCATCACTGTATTCCTCATGTACATTGTCCGCACAATCGACGGTATACGACACTGACTCATCTAACAGAAACGCTAATATTTAATATGTCACTTCTTTCTCACTCTGCGAATTTCCTTGGGTTCCTTTCTGACTAAATGTCAATTTCGGCAACTGTAGTTTTAGATACAGTGCAACGTTTGCATTGTATCATCTCCACTAGAACTACAGCACTTCTTTGAGTTACTCGTTGACTAAGTAGTTGAAATACGCTCCGTAGCCTGATAGTTTGCTCTCCATTCAAATCTGACCTTTCAGACTACGGCTTAACCAAAATTAATCACGTGAAAGGACTGTGTCAGGGTTATAAGTACACATCATTCACCATTTGACAAACTTTATTAGCATTTGAAAAAATTTCTGAGATCAGCAAAAATTACATTAAACAAAATTTTGGATACCAGCAACAGTTACAAAGTGGAACAGGGCTTTTTATCAAATAATAACTCTTTATAAAAATGTACATAAAACTTGTAAACTCTAATGTCAAATTACAACCAAATGTTAGTATCATACAAGCCACATGCTGTATACATTTTAACAAAGGGCAAGGTTTGGAAGAACAGTAACGGGCGCAAATAGGTAAAATACAATTTTCCATAACCATTGACAAAAACGTTACGAACTTGCCCACTTGTGCTGACACAACGTTACATGGAACAGATAACAGATTACAATTTCATACCTCAGCGAGCGGCGACATCCTAGGCGAAGATGTCCGTCGTACCACGCAGAAGCACAGCTGCAAAGACTCTACAGTCCAAGAGTCCCACAAGGCGGCATATCACACATTCCGTGACGCTGGAAAAGTCTAAAGGGGCATCTGAGATCGGACAGCTCGGTCAACACTGCTGCAGCTACACCACTCAGTGAGTTGGCTAAAACTCAGTAAACGTGTTATAGTACAAACGCACGATGGGTGTCACAATACACGATGGTAGAATACAAAAGTAATTATAGAAGAACAGCCGAGAAATGACTAAGAAACCTAAACATCCACAAATTTGCAACTCCTCTTCGGTTTATAAAGGTACCGGGAACGGGATAGGCGGGGCAGTGAGACCCTTACATGGCCGGCACAATTACGCTCACTTGCAGAAGTTCGATCTATGCTTTAGAACAAGAAGAGGGTTTCTCGGATCCAGTCCAGCCCCCTGTTGCCATTGGCAGATATTTTCTTGCATGGTAGGCAATATGTGAGGTGTCGAATGCCGTAAACATCATTGGTCTTTTGCTCACGCAGGGGATTCTTTGTAACGGAAAAAAGAAGACGAAGGAATTATCCGAACAGGATGTAAACCGGAAGATGTGATTTCCGTGTACAGACAAACAAATGAGTACAATTTCAGAAAACTGGATGATCTATTCAATAGAAACAGCTTCTAAAGTTGAGTGCATCAATAACGTGTTGGTCCACCTCTATCCCTTTGGATGGTTACTCCTACGTATTTTGGGGTAGTTACTGCGTCCAGCGACATGTCACCATTAGTGTAATCTAACAGCACTCTTCGCCTATTTATGAGTGACGTTTACATACGCTCGCAGTCAACTGCCAGTTCGTCTAACAGTGGTCACTCCTCCATAGGTCGTTTGTGACAAAGGCGTATAAACATGTGCCTCTGAGCATCTTCTTGAAAACGGGAATGATCTGACTTTCTTTCCAGTCGCTAGGATATAAAATTCTATTTATAATGTGACAATTAACAAGCGACACTTACAGTGATTTCCCAATTGAGTCTACACAAAAAAGAGCAACGAAGAATGCTATGAGAACCTCCAAAACAATCGGACACATCTCGGAAAATATATGCCACTTTCTTTGGACATATGCAAAGTCTGAAGGAGAGCTTACTAAATAAACAAATATTCCAATAATTCAGCAACGCAAAGACCAAAACTAACTGAATCATTTAAACACAAAAAGACCTTGAAGAAATGAATATTTCAGTTGACAGAGGAAACCAAAGTTAAGGACGGTAAGGGTGTATGAGAGAAAGAAAAACGCAACGCCAGAACCAACTTCACCAAGGTATAGAAGACACAGGAGAGGGAAAGTAAGGAAAAAATTGCGAAGAAAGGAAGAAGTATCACGTAATTTGCAGAATAAAAAATAAATAAATAAATAAAGTAAAAATCGTGTGTGTTTTCTAGGCTCATTACTAAATAAAAGAACAATAACTGAACGAAACCGTTAATTTTGCGTTCTCCTAATAATCCTGTTGTATAGTCTGACGTCGGTCTATGCACATGTAACTCATTCTCCAAGTTTATTCGGATCATTGATTTTGTTTTAATTGCGACCACAGTCGAAAATGAACCAAAATTGTAAATTAAGAAGTAAAGTAGGACGATGGGTATGAGTGTTACCCTGAGATGAACAGATAAAAACATCCCTCGTCCTTTAGCTAAAATAACGCCATCATGTTTCATAAATTTCTGTTTTTAATATGTTTTCTTCACTAAGTCAATTAAACTGTTGCTTGGCTCGAGTTTCAATATTTGAAAGTATTCCTACATTCGCTGTTAATATTATTAGTTACTTGATGGAGAAATACAACCATGGTGGAAGCAGGAAACCATTCAGATTCGGCAGATCTTTAAATTAGGTCTCGATCGCACAGTTATTTACCATCTCATCACCAGACAGAAGATTCAAATTAAATTTTAGTAGAAAGCTCAACAAAGTGAGAACATAGACCGAATATAATACAGACCCCATCTCCTTTTCTCTTAGAGCTTTTTACTATGTGATAAATATGTGATCAAGACCTTTCTATATTTCAGAGCTGTGCCAAAAGATGGTATTACCTAGGAATTTACTCACTGATTTTCTGGATCATGAAAATAGTTGAAAATATAATTTATTACTGACAATAAGTGGTGAATACTACTCTTGCATGTACAGCAAAAGAAACAAAGAGAACAAAAATGGCAGAAATGATCTTGATAAAGTGAATAAATTTCCAAAATGAAGTCTGTAGTGTGCACATGTAACACGAAAAGCGTTGAGTGTTGCTATCTGACAAACGCAGAAATGCATCTTGCAAACTGAAAAAAGACACAGGAAATGGAACACACTAGATTAGAAACCTAATAATGACTGTAGTTAAAATGGAATAGAGATGAGAAGCCAGGACGATGGGTGGTAGCTGACCAAGGAAATTCCTTGCTGGATTAAAAGAAATATGTTCTAAACCACAATATAGCGGAAAAAGAACAGATGCAGGAACAGCCTAGGTGCTTTTCGCTGAAGTCTGCTTTGTTAAATGGCGAATCATCTGCGATGTAATACAGAAAAACCGGTAGGTCCGAACAAAACGTGTTATGGAAATGATTCGGGAACTCAAATGGGAATCTATGGAGGGAAGGCGGCGTTCTTTTCGGGAACCACTATTAAGAAAATTTAGAGAATCGACATTGAAGCTGACTGCCGAACGATTCTACTGTCGCCAAGATACATCGCGCGTAAGGGCCACGAAGATAAGATACGAGAAATTAGGGCTCATAATGAGGCGTAAAGACAGTAGATTTTCCCTCGCTCTGTTTGCGAGTGCAACAGGAGGGAAATGCGGCCGCTGTGACTGAGCGGTTCTAGGCGCTTCAGTCTGGAACCGCGTGACCGCTACGGTCGCAAGTTCGAATCCTGCCTCGGGCATGGATGTGTGTGATGTCCTTAGGTTAGTTAGGTTTAAGTAGTTCTAAGTTCTAGGGGAATGATGACCTCAGATGTGCTCAGCTCCCGTAGAGCTCAGAGCCATTTGAGCCTTTTGAGAAGGGAAATTACAAGTAGTCGTACAGGGTACCCTCCGTCATGCACTTTCCGGTTGCTTGCGTGGTATCTATGTAGATGTAGATGTAGATGTAGAAGGGCATTCCATCGTGGATCGTGGGAGTAGAGAAGCTACAAGTCAATTGGAATCAGAATGGAGTGTAGTTATACTGTGTCATTGCACCAACCCAAAATACTTGCGCTTTAGGCCGCACTCTGTCATTTGAAAAGCACAGCACTGCTCTTAAACATATGTGCAAGAAATAATATTATACGTAAAATTGATCAATATGGAGAGTGCAGCCTGAGATTTTTCGGCCATCAAAAGCGGACATTGTTTCGCAATCCTAGAAACTTAGGCTCCAGGGTAGGAGACGTCTTGCCACTTCAAACAAGTGTCGCCTTAAATGAAACTGTCAGGATTGTTATCACATGCCTGAGAACTACACCTGTCGACAATATTTTCCCGCTTACGCCAGTATCACCACAAGATTTAAGACTCAAAGTAATCTGTAAAACAGAATGGGAGAAATGTCAAGCCGACCCACAGCACTTAAAGTAGAACCGCCAAACGGTTCCAAATCGTTTTAAGTTGAGGAAGAGCTTTATCCAACGGACAGCACCGCTACAAAGCCGACCTCAGAACCCTCAAGTATCTACATCTACATTTATACTCCGCGAGCCACCTTACGGTGTGTGGCGGAGGGTACTTATTGTACCACTATCTGATCCCCCCTTCCCTGTTCCATTCACGAATTGTGCGTGGGAAGAACGACTGCTTGTAAGTCTCCGTATTTGCTCTAATTTCTCGGATCTTTTCGTTGTGATCATTACGCGAGATATATGTGGGCGGTAGTAATATGTTGCCCATCTCTTCCCGGAATGTGCTCTCTCGTAATTTCGATAATAAACCTCTCCGTATTGGGTAACGCCTTTCTTGAAGTGTCCGCCACTGGAGCTTGTTCAGCATCTCCGTAACGCTCTCGCGCTGACTAAATGTCCCCATGACGAATCGCGCTGCTTTTCGCTGGATCATGTCTATCTCTTCTATTAATCCAACCTGGTAAGGGTCCCATACTGATGAGCAATACTCAAGAATCGGACGAACAAGCGTTTTGTAAGCTACTTCTTTCGTCGATGAGTCACATTTTCTTAGAATTCTTCCTATGAATCTCAACCTGGCGCCTGCTTTTCCCACTATTTCCCACTATCTTTCTGGTAGGACTCTCTGCAAAATATATATAAAAAAAATCTGGCACAAAGAGGAAATCACACAAGCGAAGCAATTACGGTATGGACAGCACTCAACAGATTAAGAAGAGACGTTCCAAAATACAAAGTAAGGCCCCTCTAAAGATTAGGAGTGTGAACATGGAGAAACACAGAGGATTCAAGAACTGCTCATGTTCCCAAGGACGGTGTCGGAATGCACAGCGGAAGCTCCATTTTTATGCATTCTCAAGGCTATTAAAACTGCAGCTCGTTCGTATGATAAGAAAGTGGTCAGCGGGAAACCTGGAGTGGAATGTGGACCAGCGGCGTCGGGTAGGTTACTCTTCAGACGAGTGTAGCATTCTTCTTGCAGCTTCTTAGAAAAGGGTGAAGGCAGCTAGGCTAAAAAGCACGTTTTTAGCACTCAGCACCTTGGGTTCACCGGGTAATTTTAGGGCTGTGCAGTTTAAGGACAGCATCATTCAACGTACTGTCCAACTGTACAATAAACCTTTTAGGCGATAGATTAGTCTTTAAAGAGTATAATTCAGGAAAACATCGGATTCACCCTACTCCGAGAGGCGGCAATCAACGGCCTGCGGTATCTACTCAGATGAACCCAGTTGATCATGCTTGGGACAACTTGAGACGTACAGCGATTATGCAAGTGAACAGTGCACTGCCTTTTCGGAGCCCGCTGAGAAGGCTGTGTCGACTTAGGTAGCGTTCAACGACCTCCAACTACCAATTTGACCTCTAGGTTTCCATTACCCCAAAACATTATTTCATAGTAGATTACTGACTGAAAATATGCACATTATGTCAACTTACTGAGTTGCCTCTCTCCAACATTTGCAACGATTCTAAGAACAAAGAAAGTCGTTTTAGGATTTCCAAAATTTGCTTTTTCCAGATTAAATTATCATCAAGATGAACACCTAAGGGTTTACTTTCCCTTTCTTTATTTCCTCATTGTGTGTATCACTTAGTACCTATAGTACCTGTACATGAGCAGAACTGAATATATTGTGTCATTTTAAAATTCAGAGTGAGACTATTGGCAAAAAACCAATCATACTTTTAAGAACATTGTTTACCATTTCCTTATTTTCTGTGTCTATGAATGGATTGATTATAATGCTAGTGTCATCTACAAAAATAAGTACTTCTGCCTGTTGTGTATTTGACAGGAGATCGTTTACATATATGAGGAAAAATGGTACACCTAAGACTAAGCTTTGGGAAACTCCACATGTGATTTTTTCCCCAAGTACAGTAAGGCATTTAGGTCCCCTGGGTATATTGGTTGAATTAATAATTACAACTATCTGCGTTCTTTTCGTTGTATATTTTTAGCTATACCATCACTCCAGTAGGCCATGGTTATTGGGCAAGGAAGAGATCAGTGCATACAAGTGGGCACGCATTTATCTTAATCTCATGATCAGTGCACGAGGTGTGCCACTACACAGAAGGTACACAGTTCTATCTACCAGACATTCTAACTTACCCACCAGGAGAACAAAGTCGCTATTCTTCCACACATTCTCAGCATGTCCCAAGAGCATTTAAAGTTTTTAATGAAAAATTGCATCAAAGGACCGTTGGGTGATAACAGTTGTCCGAGGGGAGAGATATCCCTCATCTGATCCACTTATTTTATGCACGTCGCACCGAACAAACCACTTTTAATAAAGCTTTATCACGATGGTTAAATTGTCATCTTACTTACAGGCAGTATGGAATTTAACGTTATACTACAGTAGCTGAAAGCGTTCCGAGAAATATTTATAACGAGATGTGTTATACATGAAAGAAGACACCGTTTATCACCTGTAATCCTGCTACACCTTGTGATGAGGGAGTTTCTCCTACGTTTCTGTCCTTGTGAAAATTTTTAAATATTATTAAGGGTGATCAAAAAGTTTCCGTTTGAGGGCGTTTCTGTAACGTATATGCAAAGTTGTGCGACTCCGATGCGGGCATACAAGCACCGACATACAGGCAACAGATAAGTGTGGCACTCTTGTCTTCCCGATGTATTGCAGTAAACGCGGAAACGTGAACTGTGGTGACGTTATTACCAAAAGGGGTCCAGAGAAAACCAACGTGCTGTTATCCGTTTTTGGCTGCCTAAGGATAAAAAGCGGTAGACATCTCTGGAGGTTGGAGAATTTGTATGGGGCAGCATGTTTGTCGAAAACCACTGTTGTGGAATGATGGACCAAATTCCGTCCTGATCGCGATTCGATACAAGACTCTGGTCGATATGAGAGGTCAGCTTCATCAACGCCAACTCAAGCGAGACACACTCGAGCACACTTTAGTCCTGATCTCTCCCCAGGCCCTTATCACACTTTTTCACCCTCAAACCATGCCTTCAAAGGTTGTGATTCCTGTCGTACTTCGTCACGTACCAAAACACGGTGTTATACCAAACGGGTATTTTCAACCGGGTATGTCGGTAGGATGATTGGCTCAAAGGTCACAGCGATTCTGTCTGACTGGCATAACGATTCTGGACTGTAGGGAATTCGAACGTAAGTCTCTTGAGCGCCCCTTATGTTGGTGTCAGGGGGATGAGTGCAGATATTGTCATCATTGATACATTAATATGCATCCAATTCAGTGTATTAGTTGTTTTACTCTGCATCTAACAATCTTTACGCAAACCCGTGTGTGTTTGGCAAACAAGCGCCAAATGTTTTCTGCACAGTAGTAACTGCAACACTAAGTGGACTATGCCCGACAGTATGGACTACTGTTCTGCGTCCATACGTCCGCAAGTCAACACCTGACCTGTTGCCCAGGAGAAAACAAGCATAAATGGATTGCTCTCGCCATATGTACTTTGTGATACAATCAACCTAAAATAAATACTTATAAAGCTATAACCATTAGTCTGCAAATGAAGTAAATACTGACGTAATGTTGTTCATTACACTGTCCTCAGTTGCCAATAACAAATGTTCACTTATATCCCTAACATTGCGGTTTTTATGCTCTAAAGTGCCTTTTTAATTATTCAATCTGGTGAACAAAGCGTTTTTGCGCCTGAGAGGCTGATTAAGAATCAAAATGAAACTATTTCCTCCGTAGTGTTATGGTAACGTATTTTCTTCTCCTTTTCGCATCCAGCCACATCTGAACACTGGGACGGCAACGCAGATCGACCTGACATGGCCCATATCTCATGGGCGCATAAAAATGTATGGAGGAAGGAAAACGTATTACTTTGAGGCACGATGGAGCAAGACAGAATCCTCATATGTGTATACACAGATACCGTTGGAGCTAACGAGAGATGTCAGATCTGAGTCTCTTTCACATCACATTGGCGTCACATATTGTACTATGTCTCAAAGTCGGCCGTGTGAGGTGCGGTTTTCGTCAGTTCTGTAGTCAGATACGACCCGTTTTGACAGATTTTTTTTAAATTTACCGGTGTTCAGGATGAAGCATCAACCGTCGAGCTTCGGAAACTATATTCAGAGGTATCTGAGGTCAAAAATATGAAAGGATAAACTAGAACAGTGGAGCAAGACAACTAAAATTTGAACAGTTACGAAGTGTTGTGCGTGAATTTATTATACTCGCGCAGCTTCGTGTGTGTGTGTGTGTGTGTGTGTGTGTGTGTGTGTGTGTGTGTGTGTGTATGTGTGCGTATGTGTATGTGGCTGGGTCGATGAGTGAGTGGGTGGGTGGGTGTGGTAAAAACTGAACTACTACCATGAGTAGATAATTAAAAAACCTGATCTATTAAACTGTGCTTTTATACATGAATCTATATGCGCCAGGAAACAACTGGAAGAACTTTCTGTCCACGAATGTTTAAGAGAATAGTTGCATATACGCACGCTTTCTTGATACAGGAGAACCGGGAGTGGATATTGCATACCTAATTGCTCAAGGATTTGACAGTAAGTAATTTACCACCAAGAAATTGTCCAAAAACTGTACAGAGTGTTTGCTATTGACTCGTAGTCCCAACAGTGCAGATGAGGAAGTTCTCTCTTACTTGTATCCATTGAATATAGATTTGAAAGAATGATGAGACGATTACTTTCGTGAACCACTAAGATCTAAAAAATTTTCAAAACATAATGTCCTCCTAATGTTTCAATCATAAGGCCCATTGAACTCTCGTTAATGAACCTGGTCACTGTGCATTGCATTCAGAAGTAGGAAATCTTCTAAAACAGCAGGTGTCAACTTGTCTTTTCCCATCTGAAACCTTACTCTGTGCTAAGAAACAGAGTATTTCTTGGTAATGGCTCGTAATTATAGAAAGTAATTACTTGAGTTAACTGTTCAGGCCATCTCAGAGCATCCACGTGACAGACCCGTCAGCAACAAGTTTGCACAATATTGTGGAGTGATAGCATGTAGCTGTATTAAGTAAAGATAATAAATGATATGAGCTAGTTTGGACAAAATAATTCAGAGAAGAATAATATGAGTTATATTGTTCTCGTAAGATTACAACTTAACTACAAAGCTCACATGAGTCCTCAAACCAGCAAACGAAAACGGGATTCTCGTAAAGAGTAAACGGAATATTATGCTGCCATTACCCAACTTCTGACAAGGCAATAACTATTTAATTAATGGAGGATAGAATGATAATATTTAATCTACAGCACAACGGATTGAAAAGATAATATTCCGTCCTATAAATAGCTTCCATTTGAAGAGAGAGCAACTGGTGAGCTTCCATTTCACCTCAGAGAAGGATATCTTCCCAAATATGAACGCGGAGTAATCGCAAGTTAATTGTGTAGACATTTAGACTGCACTTGTGAAACAACATATATGTTAGCATAACAGTCACCCCGATAAGTTGTTGAAAAGATCTCAATCATTTTCTTTATCATTGTAGCAACCCTGAAAGAGTTCGCACCAACACCAGGCAAAGCCACACTGCCTCCCAAACAGAAAGGAACAGAGTCTGACGAAAATCAGCACCAGTACAGATTGGAAAAAAACATTCACAGTTTAGCAGCTCATTCCAAAATTCGTGAACGATTCCTGGTGACCGATAGTCTAAATCGACCTCCAAAGACACGAAGTGCATCAGTGGAGACACAAGGAGATTGCTCAGTGATGTTATTTCGACTAATCGAAACTGGCTCTAGCAGATGCTCGCAAGGCATTGCGAAGACAACTCAACTATCTCCTTGCGCCACCCATGCACACAGAACACCGTAAGTAAACCACCTTAATAGAATTACTGGAATCACATTTGTTGTCCTAGTTATAAGCGTTAAACTTGCCGTCAGTTGTACTATAACGGTCTTGATCCTCATCTTACCAGCATATACCAACGGTGACAACTTGCACATGCCTGAACGTTCCCTACTCGTGCACAAGATGAAACTGTTCTGACCAATGTTAAGCCTCGTTCTGTGGCAGTCGTTGAAAGTCCGTTAATAGTGGAAACTGATTCGGACGGATGCACACAGAGCAGGGCTGAGGTTAGTTTACGCTGCTTGCTCTTTTCTCTCGGTGGTTTGTGGGAGATTTGCTTTGGGTGTCACGGACACTGCACACATTTCCGGCCAGCATGTGTTCTTCGAAAACTTTTCACCTTTTAATGTAGCAATAACGAGTCTTAACTCTGTAGTGAAATTAATAATCATTTAGAAATTCATAACCATCCTGTTAGTACTAGACCGTTGGCGCGCTTACCGTCTTCACCAAACCGCCCAGTCGTCGTCGGGTCCCTCCATATTTTAACTAGAGCCAATTAATTGACTTTATACGCGTTTTCTCTCAAATTCGATAAGAAATCTTATTTATCTTCGAATCAAATTTAGGCAGATGAAATTCGTTTAAGTTTCAGCTGATATGCTGGAAAATCTCTAGCAGCGATTGACTAAAGTTGTTTACAGTGCTCGGCCCTCATTTCAGACTCTGAGTGCCTATAAAACGAAAAAACGTTTCGTTTCAAGTGGTAATAACGTGTATTGGTGCAGTTCCGAGCGAGTTACCTCACTATAAGGTCAGGTTTTGAAATATTGAGATATTGAGAAGGAAATATTGAGATATTGAGAAGGGAAACGCTGTGCACACTATAGTAAAACCAAGTCCTTACATGAAACGTACCTATCAAATCCAGGACAAAAGAGACACGAATGTATATATATGCAAAATTTATGGTCATTTTTCAGTTTAGATTAAATCGTTCATACAATGTGTACTTTCACGGCCGGTGGTTTCGCCGCGTAAAACTTCTAGACTGAGAGGCCACGGTCGGTATAGAAAACTATCCCTTCAAGTTCAGTCTCAGACCAGGCGAAATCGGAGCTTCACTTTATCCAAGGGGCTCTGTGGCATCCCGCTCTACAGCAGTTTCTGCACGGTTGCCAGCACGACAGGCGGAAACAGAGTAACAACATCAAATTATAATTCCCTTGAGGTCGACTGATGTCACCAACTTTGCCAGAGGACACAAAAGTGGCCGCACTACATTATAGTGACAGATATATGCATCTAAATATAGTGTGACAGTAGCCTTCTGCTCGTCGTTTATTTAGAGGGCCGTATGGCTCAACGGCAGTGTGTTGTCTGAGAGCCACCTGCAAGATGTCTACTAGCTGCATAGAAGCGTCATCGAGAGCTCTACAGCGGTCTACGAGTGCCTACTTCCTTGGTGACGTCCTGCTAGACAGTACCCCTCGACTCAGAATATGGGAAGAGCAAACCACTTTATTTAGTACTTAGTGACTAGATGATCATTAGTGGCCATGTGTGTTTTACGTTGATATTCTTCATAAGAGTTAGAACTCTATTTAATGTTTAGTAAATACCAGGACTTTGATTCAGATCTTTCACTTCTTAGTTGTATACCCACATTGATAAACTGAGATCATAACTCCTGCGTGGCGTAGAGTATACTATGACGCCACTCACAGAAGGAAGGGAAAATCCGATTACATAGAGGACTCTAGAAGCCTAAGAATCTACAGAGGCGCACAAAGACTCAAATGCTCTTCTCTTCCGGCTGTCCCAGAATCTGTTTCACTACTACTGTGCTCCAAATAAACTTTTTTAGAAACTTCTTTCTCAAATTAACGCCTATGTTTAATACTAATAGACTTCTCTTGACCAGAAATCCCGTTTATGCCAGTGCTAGTCCGCTTTTTATGTAGTCCTTGCTCCGCCCTTCTTGGATTATTCTGCTGTCTAGGTAGCATAATTCCTTAACTACATCTAATTTGTGATCACCAACAATGGTGTTAAGTTTCTCGCTATCCTCATTTCTGTTACTTTCACTAATTTCGTCTTCCTTCGATTTACTGTCATTGCATATTCTATACTCCTTAGAAAACTATTCATTACATTCAACATATCCAGTAATCCGTTTTCATTTTCGCCGAGGATAGCAATGTCATCAGCGAATCTAACCATTGACATCCTTTCACCTTGAATTTTAAACACACTCTTGAACCTTCCTTTTACTTTCGTCATTACTTCTTCGATGTACAGATTGAACAATAGGGGCGAAAGACTACATCCCTGCCTTACACGCTATTTAATCTGCACACTTTCCTCTCGATCTTGTAGTTCTTTCCTTTTTTTTTTTTTTTTTTCGCTCTCGGTACTCGTACATATTGTATATGACCCGTGTTTTCCTCTAGTTTACCTGAGTTTACTCAGAATTTCGAACGGTTTTTCCGTATCGACAAATCCTATGAACGTGCCTACATTTTTCTTCAGTCCTTCTGTTATCAGCCGAAACGTCATAACTGCCTCTATGGTGTCTTACAATTCCTAAAGCCAGATTCATCGTCATCTAACGGATCCTCACTCTTTTTCAACATTCTTCTATATATCGTCCTTTTCAGCAACGTGGATGCACCAGGTGTTAAGTGGATGGTGCGATAATTCTCGCACTTGTTGGGATTTGCTGTGTTCGGAATTGCGTGAATGATGTTGTTCCGAATGTCTGATGCTGTACCGCCTATCTCATACATTCTACACAGCAGCCTCAACAGTCGTTTTATTGCCACTTCACCAAATGATTTTAGAAATTCCGACTGAATATCATGTATAGCTTCTGCTTCGTCGTCTTTAGTCTTGCCAACCTCTTTTAAATTCTGACTCTAGTACTCGATCCTCTACCTCTGCCCTATCGACTCCTGCTTCTTCTTTCATCACGTCATCAGGTAAGTCCTCCTCCCCGAACAAGCCTTCAATGTACTCTTTTCACCTATCCACTCTTTCCTCCGCATTTTACGTTCGAATTCCAGTCGCACTTTTAATGTTTTTAATTTCACCAAAGGTTTTTTTGTATATGCGGAACCAGTTTTATCGACGATCCTTTTGCTTTCGAATTCTGCACATTTTTCATGCAGCCGTCTTAGCTTCCTGGCATTTTCTATTTATTTCATTCCTAAGTGATTTATATTTCTGGATTCTTGAATTTTTCTGGACATATTTGTACTTCCTTCTTACATCGATCAGCTGAAGTATTTCTTCTGTCAACCAATGTTTCTACCAATGTTTTTCTTTCCAACTTTTATGACTGCCCTTTTAAAGATGTCCAGTCTTCTTCAACTCAACTGTTTCCTGAGCTATTCATTATTGCGCTTCAGAGAACTTCAATCGTATCCCACTTCTTTGCTTATTTATTCTTCCTGAATATTCCTTAAATTTCAACCTTCTCTTCACCATTACTAAATTTGGATGTTATTTCTGCTCCTGAATACACTTTACAATCCAATATCTGATTTCGGAATCTCTGCTGACCATGATGCGATCTAACTGGAATCTTACCGTATTTCCCGATCTCTTCCAAGCATACCACGTTCTCTTATGATTCTTAAACAGAATATTCGTTGTTACTAGCCGAAATACATTGCAAAACTCAGCGTTTCTCATCTGTAATTCCTACTATTAAGCCCATATTCTGCCGTAACCCATCTTTCTATTCCTTCCCCTAAAAACGCATTTGAAGTCCTCATGAAGGTTATGTGTTCATGTATTCATCTTCCTTTACGTACTGAGATACCCGATCAGTGTCCTCATATACATTCTCTATCTCTTCATCTACTTGCAACGAAATCGGCATTTATAACTGAACTTTCGTTGTCGCTGTTGGTTTGCTGTCCGGATGAGGTCCGCTGCTCGTGGTCATGCGGTAGCGTTCTCGCTTCCCGCGCCCGGGTTCCCGGGTTCGATTCCCGGCGGGGTCAGGGATTTTCTCTGCCTCGTGATGACTGGGTGTTGTGTGCTGTCCTTAGGTTAGTTAGGTTTAAGTAGTTCTAAGTTTTAGGGGACTGATGACCATAGATGTTAAGTCCCATAGTGCTCAGAGCCATTTGAACCATTTTGTTCGGATGAGCTAACAACCTTGTCGCTGAACTGTTCACAGTAACCAATTCTGAGCATTAGATTCCAATTCATTAAGTATCCACTTTCTGCTGCTTGATATTGCCATACACTCATCTGACCAGAAATCCTTATCTTCTTTCAATTTCACTTCATTGATCCGCACTGTATCTAGACTGAACCTCAGCATTTCCCTTTTCGGATTTTCTAGCTTCCCTACCATGTACAAACTTCTGACATTCCACTCTCAGACTCGTAGAACGTTATCCTTTTGTTGATTATTCAATCTTGGCCTCATGGTCATCTCCGTTGGCAGTCCCCTCCCGGATATTCGGATAGGGGACTATTCCAGAACCTTTTGCCAACGGGGAGATCGTCATGTTACTTTTCTAATTGCAGGCCACATATCTTGTGGATACACATTTTGTGTCTTTAATGCAGTGATTTCCATTGCCTTCTGCATTCTCATGCCGTTGATAATTGCTGATTCTTACTCCTTTAGGGACGTTTTCACACTCCACAGGCAGGACAGTGCCCTGAACCTTTGTATGTTCCTCTGCCCTGTTTGATAAGGCCGTTGGCAGAACGCGAGGGTACTTCTTATGCTTGAAGTCTTGCCACTGCTTATGATTTTTAGTCAAAATTTAAATTGTGCGAGGTGCGAACCCGGGACACAAAGACTTTTTATTACTAGTCGAAGAAGCTACACTTTTTTTATCTCATTTTGTTCGTTATTTTTTGTTGCAATTGGTCATTGCCGAAGTCCCATGACACCAGTTCAAATTCATCCAGTTTTTTTAGTACAGAGGGCAGCTAATCCTCTGACCGAAGACGCTGAGCTACCGTGCCAGCATCCCTGGACCCCGGGAGCATATCGATGTCCTCTAAAAAATGTTTCCAGTTATCAACGGCCCAATGTCGGTGTTTCTGTTCGACCTATCGATTCTTACATGATCTGAGTTTAGAGAGGCATGAGCCAGGTTGTTTCTATTCTTAGATTATTTACCCATATTAACGCGAGAGGGTCTGGCCCAAGCGAGGGGTAAAGTTTTGTGCCGTGCAGTCATCAAGGGTACACTAGTGAGCCTTCGGCTCCGAGAGCACATATCGATGTTATTTCGTTGAATGGTTTGCACTCTGACACTTGTTAATGGCCCAGCATTGAAATCTGCAGCAATCTGCGGAAGGGTTGCACCTCTGTCACGTTTAACGATTCTCTTCAGTCGTCGTTGGTCCCGTTATTGCAGGATCTTTTTCCGGCCGCAGCAATGTCGGAGATTCGATTTTTTATCGGATTAGTGATATTCACAGTACACTCGTGAAATGGTCGTACGGGAAAATCCCACTTCATCGCCACCTCGGAGATGCTGTGTGCCATCGCTCGTTCACCTAGTATAACACCACGTTCATACTCACTTAAATCTTGACCACTTGCAGTTGTAGCAGCAGTAACCAAACTAACAACTGCACGAGACACTTTCCGTCTTATATAAGCATTGCTGACCGCTGCGCCATATTCTGCCTGCTTACATTTCTTTGTATTTGAATACGCATGCCTATACCAGTTTCTTTAGCGCTTCATCGTGTATAAAGCATGGCATCTCATCCTCTAACTTTTAACTAATACGAGACGTAATCCAATTATGCATGTTCTTAAGGATCACGTCCTGGGCTGTCTGGCATACTGGATTCGAATTCGCGGGCACATCCAACCACAACATCGGCCAGCTGCGGAGATTTTACATGGCTTCCCTAAATAACAGGCCACCATGGTTCCTTTAAGAAGGATATTCCCGCGTCTCTTCCGCAATCAGAGCTTGTATTATGTCTTCAATTGTGAAGTCGTTGGTGCGACCTAAAACCCTAGTTTTTCCTCGCTTTCTGTCGATTGTTTCTTCGTCCTGCACAAGGCGTTTTAATTTTCTTTACCAATACAGGTGTGCAGTGATTAATTGCAGGACTGGACTCCTATCGGGAGGGCACTAGGTTAAAATTGCCAACTAAATGTTACAGTTAACATTAAAAGACACTCCTAGGCTACAGAAAGCTATTCATTGGCTCAAAAACGACGCGTTTGGCCGAGTGAGCATCATTAGTTTATTTGAAAGTTCAATGAAAAATTGAAGTAATAAATTACCGGCCGTGGTCACATCTCGAACTACTATACTCAACAGAGTAAATGCAAAACACAAATTTGTAAGACATGAAGGATAGGAAAGCATATAAAAACGTTATAATTACTGTCAAAAAGCATTGTCAAACACGCCTAAAATAGCCGGCAAATGAACGTGAAGAACTCTGTAAGAGATGGTATAAATACCACGAAGAATAAATTTACAGAGGAATACTTCAAAAGTGTAGCCATCCGTCTACCTCGTGCAATGTAGGTCATCATTTATAGCAGCGCAGAATAACGCCATGCTCAGATACTGCTGAAGCGGCCACGGAGCATATTGCTGGTGGCCGATCCTCGCTCACACGGCATATGCACAGTATCGATAGAATCAGGAGCGACTGAAGGTGGTAGTAAAAATAAGACACTAGGTGGCGTCAAATGCTGGTACAAAGCCATCAATGAAAAATCATTATAGCAGAGAGAAAGAAATTCTCAGAAGCCAACTAGAAGCACAATGAATAGCAAATAAATTGTATAAATATTATTACAGACTCCTGTCCAATACCTGAGTGATAGGGTTCAAGTATACGAACGTATTTCAGTAAAATGTCAGAGATTAAGAAACACGTAGAAAAAACGCGGCAGAGGTGCATAATACAATAAACAGAACGGGCAATATGACAAACCAGAAGAATATAATGTAAAAAGAATTGTACAACACAGCATCCAAAATTACGGTACTATCATACTCACAAGTATCCGAATGACCTGAATGACTTTTCGCCTTATCTGCATGCAACTCACATAATATAACTGCCTCACGGGTGCTCTGCTATCTTTTGGGTACAGTGCTTAGAATATACAAAATCGTTACTTCAAGAGGAGCAAGAGATAACTACTCTGTGTGGCTGTAATTTCCAGATGTGAATTAACATCACAACAATGCAAGTATCGGAAAACACATTATTAGATGTGACACAACCATGACGCTTGTAAACTCAAATTATTACAGTAAATGACATTTTAAAAAGCAAGTTTTAACTTGAAATTACTTTACAAACATTTTTGTACTGGACGGGGACCCGACACTTCAATCCACTAAATATTTTTTTCTGTTAACTAACTAGGAAAGATCTCAAATATGGTTTCAGTCACAAGCAACAAAGTGTGCGCAATGACGAAGCATAAAGTTTTGTGCTGGACGGGGATTGGAAACCGTCACCTAATAGGATTGTTAACTAAGCACAATGAAGTGTTAGTAACCTTAGTTTTTCACCAATATCGAGGTGACTGAAATTGAAATGACGAGACGAAAAAGTTTTAACCTACCAGGATTCGAAACCAGTCATTGACCTCTAGTCACGATTATACATTAAAAATTGCTTTATTTCACTAGTAGCGAGATGTGTACATGTCTTAACTGGAAATAACATGACACAAAGTTTTGTACTGATTGGGAGTCGAACCCTGTAGTTACCATTGTCGTTTCCTACACACAAAGAGGCGTTGACTATCTGATTCTTTTTCACTGGTAATTAAGAGTGGCATGTTGCAACCTGAAATGTTACGACGAATAGTTCAGTGTCTCACTTAGTGCAGAAACCGGCACTAATCGCACTAATCGCTATTGCTGAAACAACACGGAGACGTGTCTAAAACCATAACCATTTTTCACCTGTTGTTTGGTGTGTGGATGCTACAACTTGCAATGACACTCAATATCTCAAGTTCTGGCCCAGGCGGTATACCCATAAGATTATATGTTCACTAGGCTACAAATATAGCACCATTCTTATCCATCATTTATCAGAGATCATTGGAACAACGGAAAGTTCCACGAGACAGGAAGAAGTCCCAGGTCATAGCAATCTATAAAAAGGGTATAAAATCGGATGCACATAATTACCGGTCAATTTCACTGACGTCGATTTGTTTTAGAATCATGGAACATATTTTGTGTTCAGATATGATGACCTTTCTAGACTCTGAGAAGCTCATCTGCAGAAACCAGCACGGTTTTAGGAAACAACGGTCATGCGAGACACAGCTGGCCCTCATTGTGCATGATATACTAGGCTCTAGATTCCGGCTCCCAGGCTGATGCCATATTTCTCGACTTTTGAAAGGCGTTCGACTCAGTTCCGCACTGTCGCTTTCTCCAAAAAGTGCCCGCTTACGGTCTATCCGATGACATATACGGTTGGAAAGTAAGTTTTCTAACAGACAGAGAGCAGTATGTCGTCCTGAATGGGGTGACTTCAACAGAAACAAGCGTAACTTCAGGTGTGCCCCAGGGCAGCGTAATAGGTCGGTGCTTTTTACGATTTACATAAACGATCTGGATGATGGTATAGACAGCGGCATTAGACTGTTTGCCGATGTTGCTGTAGTCTACAGGAAAGTAGTATCACACGAAAGTTGTGAACAAATCAATGAGGATTTGCAGAAAATAAATCCGTGGTGTAATGACTGGCAATTATCTCACAATATTAGCAAGTGTAACCTACAGATTATAACTAGGCGAAAATCCCCATAAATGTACGAGTACAAAATAAATGCCCAGTCTTTGGAAGCGGTAACATCCGTCAAGTATCTGGGTGTGACTGTTAGAAATGATCCCAAATGGAATGATCAGATTACACAAGTAACTGGCAAGGCGAACTCTAGATTGCAGGTTATTGGTAGAATCCTGAAACGATGCAGTCTTGCAACAAAGGAAATTGCTTACAATACGTTAGTTCGTCAGTTCTTAGAGTATCGTTCGTCTGTATGGGACCGTTACCAGGTGGGACTGATTCAAGAGATTGAGAAAGTTATGACGATGTGTATACATAAACGTACAGTTATAAATGTCCCCGTTCGTAGTCGCCAATTATAACAATATGTTTACTTTTGTGCTGTAACATCTAGCTATAATCAGCGGTGGAAATATATTTGCGAACGCCGACCGTGTGCGGCTGTTTCTTGTTGAATCGTCTGCTCAGTCGGAAGTTGCATTGCAGAGGAGAGTAAATGCCTATTTAAAATCTAATTATTTTTGGATAGCTCAACATGAATTTCCTAAGGGACCGTAGTTTACCGTGCATTTACCAGTAGAATATGGAGCGGAGAAAATATTTCACCGCATGCAATTTCCGTCCGATTTCGACGATAGAATTCGTGACTGTGAACTATTTGGCAGAAACATACAGAAAATTAAATAACTTCATGAACGAGTGAGACATATATTCTATACAAAATAAATAGTCCATACACCAGTTCCATTTAACTCTGAATTTATGGCAATTAATAGGTGAACTTACAATGCAATGGAGGATTTAACATGGATGCCGTTTTGACTGGCACTTCTCTTCTAGTAATGAAAATAATTCCTTTGACGTTTTCACATACACGTCTCACAATAAATCTACTGCTATGCAGTATTGCACTTTTAGTATTGCACTTTTACTTTACACTAAAATAATATTATTTTTAACAATAATAATACGGCGGCAAGACATGTGCGGCCGACGCAAGTTACAAGAGACAAGAGAAGAATGAGTAACTGAGTAACTGTTCATCGAGAATATCTCGTACATCAAAAGAATGTGTAAAAGTGTTCTTCTTCTGTCCGTTTTTCGCGCCACGGTTTTCAAAGTCAGTAACTCACTGCATCTCCGACGGTGCTTCGACAATAAACACGGTACGTCACAGGACGTTCACCTTTTACATTCTCGCAACATTAATTGCTAACTGCAGCTGTTGCCGAGCGACTGCTCGATTCGATTAGTGAATGATTTAAAATGATAAGGCAATCACATAATGTTACAAGGTCCAAAGGAGAGCGGCAAGATTCGTGACTGGTACATTTAGCCATCGCGAGTGTGTTACAAATCTCATCGCGTAATGATCTCCATTAAAGATAAGGGAAATTAGAGCTCGTACTGAGGCGTTCAGACAGTCGGCGCGCGATACGCGAGTGGAACAGAGGATGGGGAAATATGACTTTGGCGCGAATTGTGCCCTCCGCCACACTCCGCTAAGTGGCTATCGGAGTATATATGTAGATGCAGATATGTAGATGTAGACATGTGCCAGATCAGGATCCGAACCAAGAACGGGCTTCATGGAGCATTTGAGAAGTTCGGAATCTTCGGGAAAAAAATGAAACGATTTAACTGCATTGTCTCAAAGGCGCCAAACGTAGTGAAAGGAGAGATCTGAATTCGAATCGCAGTCCAGCATCAGTATTTTCAATATCTCAAGTTCAGATACAATAAGAAACGGGTGACCTTTGATCTTACATGATGATTCGCTCATTAATTTTAAAAAATCGTGTCAAGAGGGTAACCCAGTGACACAGTTTCCATCGGTCGTAACTACCTCTTGCGTCGGGCCCCAACCTACACCGACACTTCTAAGATAGGTAGCGAAGGGACGTCACGTTTACTGTGGATTTGAGACCACGGTGCATACCTTACATTGGTCAACTTGCGGTACCAGAGGTGAAGAGGTTCTGTCTGTGCTGGTTAAAATTGAGCATAAGTAGCTAGAATCGTTCCAAAATATCACCACCCCTAGCAGAGGTGTGGTTCCCGGCTGTGTCGCAAAGAAGGATGCTCCACACGGAAGGGCTACTCTGATTTTATGGAGGTCGACTACAAGCTGCTCGACGCATACACTTCTTGTTAGCCGACATCGATATGCACTAGCTGTCTTCTCAACGCGTGTTTTTTACTTGACTTTTTAATTACTGAAATAAAATCACACAACAGCCAGCTACATGGACTGCCAACACGGTAGGATCTGGAAATTTCTGCTGGAAGTGTGCCCTTGCACTTGTGATTCTCCACTGATGTATGTCTTTATTGTCTACTCATAAATATGGCGCAGTGTAAATGCAAAGAGCAGATATAGATCACTCTCTGATCTTTACGATTTTTAACCGCATAATAATAATTCCATATGGCTCAGTGCCCTGGTGCAAGTCTTTCTATTGGGCGCCACTTTTTTGTTTTTTTTTAAATTAGTTCTTTTCTGTTTCTTTTTGTTTCTTTACGGGCCTCTTTCCTCCCCTTGAGCCCTTCATTATGCACGCCGTAAGCGCCTTTTTCGACGTGGCTTCTGCGCCATTATTACTCCATTTCCATAACAGAAGTTTCTCTTGGAATAAAAAAAGTTTTCCTTGTAGAGAACAAAAAATAAACGCGTACTACATGAGCAAAATGTTGTAACAATGACAAAGCAAATAAAAATATGTGTTGTTTGAAAATAAAAGACGATGTTCTTCATAAAATAAAAACAAAAACTATTTCTTGAAAACGTAGATAAGTTTACATTTTCAACATCTCTTCCGCGACTTGCGTGTCCCTAACCTACTTACTCCATTCATGCAGCAGGCAAATGAAACCTTCAGCTTATCGTGAACTCTTCACATCGGCGAGAGGTGAAGGCTACTTTCAAATGAGGTGCCTAAAATTGGTGTTCCGACCGAGAAACGCTACCAAGACGTATGTGGCCGTATCTTTATATTGCATAGACTTAGAAGCTTAAATTATTTATACCCTCAAGGACACATAGGCCTGAGTATTTCACAGAAATTTAAACTTCGTACTTCGATGAGTCCTTGAGGAAATTGGATCTCTGCAGACAGCCCAGTCGTTTGATTGAAATGAATTAGAACCTTAAAAGTACCTAAAAATAAAAAAAAAAGCCGCGGAATCATATGTCATTACGAATCCTCAAAACACAATTCTATACATCTAGAGGCACAAACAAGATGTTTTCTTTTCAGAAATGCATCCCAGAGTTGGGCCCATCGGAGTTCGCATCTGTTTCAACATCTGAGGCGCCTTGCAACATATGAAAAGCGACCTAGAAAACTGCAACTAGTATTGTTACTGTACGAGAACACCTGTTTACACTCTGCTGATTTCACAAAAGAACCTATCCATAAGCTTGGCAGGAAAGCAATCCGTACTGCGCTTCTTCTTCTGATCTATATGCTTTTCGTTCCTTATCTAATAACTACCAAGAAAATTTATTTGTGGACGAAAATTCACTTTAAAGGCGGATTGAAGACATCACCAAACCAGTAGCTTTCTACAAGTTTGAGATACAAAAACTTCCTGACCATCGTTTTACTTAACAGAGGGGTAGAGATATATTATTTACGATTAATTTCTCTCTTATGTTTTTCTGTTATATTCAGTAAATCAAAGAGTAACGCTATAAAACATGTTTTGTGTTATGCAAATGAATCACGGTTTATCAGGAGACCTTTATGACGTAAGTCTAATGTAATAAAACAAACATACTATATCTGAAACACAAGCCAGCCCAAACCATCGTACCTTAGTAAGATACTACGCACTTTTGAGCCTGATGCGATCTGTCTCTAGTTAAGTTCTGAGTCTTACCCAAGAAGCATTATGGGATTACCACGAAAATGTATAAACCACGCAGTGAGAATAGACTCAAAAATAAACCCAGTTAACAAATTATTTAGTGACACACATAATCTACAGAATTGTGTATTCACAAAAACTGAGATGTGTGTCAGAGTAAGCTATAAAATACAAGCTTTAACAATGATGGAACGTCAAAATTTCTTTAATTTTTCGCTCTTAAATCTGTGGGAAGTAAATTGAATTTGAGATAAGGCTTAAGATGGCGGAGTTAAGATTTGCTTAAGGGTATTCTATCTGAAATCATATAGATCGGTAAGAAAAGACGTAAAGTACATAGGAAATGTTTTGCCTCTTACGAGATTAGAATGTGGGTCCAACACAGCGTTCTTCTTCAGAAACAGGTCACGTTGCCTCTGAGCTAGCGAGCCAGTACTGCTATCAGTCCGCTCTTACTACGGTATTGTTGATTAGCAGTGGTAACTGCTAACGTTAAATATGGGATTAGTTACAAATTCTATGTGGAATGGCCGTCCTGGAATCAAACAGTAATTGACACCTCATTGTTACATCTTAAATGAGATTACTTATCGAAAGTGACAACGAAATATCAATTGAGTTTAGCAGGACCGTTTTGAACCACACCAGGAAATAAACTGATGGTCACGTAGTCGCCAAAACGTACGGTGCAATGTTGCAAGCTCTCCATTACACTAGCGACAATCAACGTGCTGAGCTGGCTAGCAACTGGGAAGCCCTCCTTTCGAAGATGCCGCATAGCCTGCTGCTACCGTACTGACCAGCAGCCGAAATATGTGAACCATAGCCCAGTGGGTTTTATTTGCATTTCTGTAGCTATGATTTTGATCTAAAGCGTAGTTACAAATAATTTCCATACTTACGGACTGTAACTCAAACATCTTAAGTGCAGAGCAGGGGGAATTACTTGGATGGTCCTACTCTTCAGTAGCTTTCGTAGTTATTTCTTACGTGCACTGCAAACTTGAAGCTCATTCAACATAAGTTCAAATGGTTCAAATGGCTCTGAGCACGATGGGACTTAACATCTGAGGTCATCAGTCCCCTAGAACTTAGAACTACTTAAACCTAACTAACCTAAGGACATCACACACATCCATGCCCGAGGCAGGATTCGAACCTGCGACCGTATCAGCAGCGTGGTTCCGGACTGCAGCGCCTAGAACCGCTCGGCACAACGGCCGACGACGAACTGGTTACCCGGCTATAGCGAAAACTAACTTTGTCACATGACAAGTTACTATTATGTCACAACTGACAGTTGCGCACGCTGTTGCCTCGCAGTGCAAGTGCTAAAAGTCACCCTGGAAAACAGAAGATCACGAAGTCTGGTTCTTAATGTCAATAATTTTAGTGAAAAGTTTCGTTATTGTAAATTCAGAGTTTCCTTTCATGTTCATGTCTCCCCTATGACTATAATAGAAAAACTATCGACAGAGAAAAAACAAAAAATGGGTTAAGACCAAGAAAGCCAAACATTTGAGATTTACTAAGAAGCACCAGCCTTCCCGTTATTTCATTTTAGCAAGAAAATGGGTCCCTTCCACCTACTGAAACCACACAAAGAATAAGATCGCTAGTCGCAATACGTCAAGCATTGAAGCATCTCACTCACAATCGCGTAAAAATTATTGTTGACACTTTCGCTGCCAAAAATATACATCTTATGTCATCTAAACTAATTCAAGCATTTCGATGTAACGCTACTCCTATGACTTACGCGACAATTACGCTGCTTTCATATTCAAACAGCTTTTCAGTTGACCTCACAAGGCTCAGTTATCTTCCTTTCAGCCTTTTCCACCAGTGGAAAATTCGAAGTGGCAATGGGAATCAAACCCAGGAGCTCGGCGTTATTAGCCCAAAACGTTGACCACTAGACTATGTCGACAGTTCGCTATATACTTCTGTGACATTAGCCTATTCATTCTAGAGTCATGCAACCCACATGTTATAGAGTTACTGGACAAAACCAAATAAAAACACATAGAAGGACAGAAAATATTTATTAACAGCAATTTAATCTCTCTTATGAACGAATTAGAGCTTTTACCTCATGGGCTGAACAGGTACAGATTGGCGGTTGTTTTGCGTACCACTACGATGCTGATTTCCGATCTCTGGTGACCTATAGAGAAGGTAAGCAACCCATATCGTCGTGCAAGTTAATTAAAGGAAATAATAATGTCTTGCAACGTAAATATAACAGTAATAATGATAATTAACGAGTTGGGACCAATCAAACATGACAGTATGGGGACCACACAAAGCAATGTAGACGAACTAATGCGAGAAGGAATCGTCTAATCTGTAACAGGAACAAGTGGTCACTATAACCATAAGATCTGTTACTACAAAGTAAAACACACGACTTACCCGCTGAGTTAAACAACAGAACTTTAAATACCTGGAAATGATTTTCTAATGCTGAACTGTAACCCTCGCGCAGGTGGTTGGGCACAATAAATGCCAAGTTATGCATATAGTACATGAATATAACCAGTGACTATGAATACGGTTATTAAATTACAGGAAAAACACGGGAAAATAAGATCGAACACCATTGAGATCGCCAAAGTGCATACGAGTTGCGAAGTATTAAAACAGAATAACTGGCTCATGAAGGGAGGGCACCAATGTTATGCACCTTTTTATCGCCAATCGTCGTGATGGTGCATCGTACCATACTTTTAGCGTAATGTGGAAAGTAGTGGCGGTAGTGGCTCGACATTCAGAGTTCTGCTACCTTTCTGTTCTCATAATTCGGCTGGAAACATCATTTTGTATGACCGTAAGGCTCCCCTTATCAATCTACTAGCAATAGGTATGATCGATCAGTGGGAACCGTACTCTTCAACATAACATGAAGTCATTACTCTTCTAAACCCTAACGAGAAGTGTACTCTTTCATTGCACAGTGTGAAGTTGAAACGTCCACTTAGAAAAATTATGCATGACTGTGCTTAAACTGACACACAATATTTTTTTAGCGCAACGCAATCTGACTTTCAATAATCCCTACAAAAGAATGGCCCTGACTAACATTAACCTGTACCTTTCACAAATCACTTACCTCACAAAAATCTTCGTTACTCGAACTACTGCAATACAGCGAGCGCCACTACTGCCAGCTAAATAAAAGATTCAAGCTACGGAAGGCACTAACTACTGATAGGCATAGTTAGCAAATGAAAGATTTTAATACAGAACAAACAATGTATTTACCTTAATAGGCAAAATATATATAGCAGTTCATGACATCCATTCTTATAAATGTACTGTTTCTGATGGACACACCTCCAGGTTATCCATTCTCAAAAATCCGCCATCTCACTTCCCCATATCCACCACTGCTGGCGGCTCACCTCCAACTGCGCAACGCTACGCGCTGTTAACAGCCAACTGCCCAACACTACAATAGCCAACAACAATGCAAACCAGCCACAGACTGCACACAGCACAGCCAGTGATTTTCATACAGAGCGCTATGTGGCGTTACCAATATAAAAACCTAAACAGCCTACTTACATAGCCCCCATGCTCCCCACAAAACATTTTACAAATTATTTTGGGCAGTGACCAATAATGATTTGATAAAATTTTTCATAATTACATTAACAAAGATACCACATGCACACACTTATTGATACAACGTTGGTCAAAAGCTACAATTTTCTCACAGTCCATAAAGACAGTCCTGATCATTCATCACAGTAAAATTGCAGTGTTTTTTTTTCTCAAAGTCTGAACAGTAAAAGACAATGGACACGGAAGTAGTGGATTTCGATGCAGTCTTGAAGAAGTAGTGTTGTCCTTCCAACAGAAAGACAGTGCTGATTCTTGACATGCAGACAGGTAATGGTCCACAACAGAGCAAACCCACCACAGAGTCAGTCGACGTTTTGAAGAATATTGGTAGGTAGGTCGTCACGGAGCAGACCCACTGTAGTCCTGGTAGAGATTACGGTACTGGTGGGCCACCAGAGGTGCAGACCCACTGTAATCCTTGTAGAAATAATTGTATTAGTGGGCCATCAAAGATGCAGACCCACTGTAGTCCTTGTAGAGATGGCTAGCAGCCATCCGTTGCGACTGTGGTGGTGCACAATAACCATCGAAGAGTCTGGCGGAGAATATAGCAAGTCCATAAACCACCACTTGTGCACTCACAAAGTTTTTTTCTAATTGTCCTTAGAACCAGCAATGCTGTTAACCAGTCCCTTGTTGAATTATTAACATGCATCCAAACACTAGCAGTTCCAACTGCTCACATACTGGCATATATTATGACCAACAGAAACGTGTGCAGTGAAATGATACTTAAATTGAAGAACTGGTGTCAATTACAATTTTATAACATAAGAATACAATAACAAAAGTACAAAATACATCATTAAAGAACATAATACAGACAACATTTGTAGTAATAGGGGCTTTACAAAAGAATAGAAATAAACATATACATCATTGTTACAGGAATTATGACATAAGGAAATACATAAAATAATGAGAATAGTTTTCGAAACATTAATTTCACACATGAGCATTGAAACAGAACAGAATTAATAATGTCTATAAACATTTTTACAAAGAAAATAACATATTATTAATGCAAATTATATTTGAGGATGACAGTATTCCTCACCATAGTGAATGTAGCTTAGTACTAGAAAAATTCTACAACATAAATCGTATTAGCTAAACACATAAAGACAGGAAAAACACAAATACACAAGAGTACACAAACACATAGCAGAATAACACAGGAGGAAAGGACAGGGTTTGTTTTCAGTGTAACATTTGGTACTGCAGTCCAACCCTAAACTTCATTCCATAGATCTTTCGTCTTATTTCAACATTTGTTTACACCAAAAAAATCCTATTCAAGCATGCTTTCTGTATTTATATGTTCACATATTTCTTACTTCATTATTTATTTTCCATTATCTTACCTCATCATTTATTTCCAAGAAAATACTACCTAAATTTGTTGTCCCTAAATCCTACTTTCTTGTTCATATCCTCTTTCAAAGTACTTTTTTTGTCCAAACCATTTTCTTATAGCTTCTCAATGCATTTCTTCCAATTCATCACAACTCGTTCTCTTATATAGCCTTCCCCATCTTAAGCTAACTTAAATCTACTGAGCTCAGATATATATACCAAGGGACGAGGCAATGCATCAGCACATAACAAATTAACACAAACAGCAATGACAAAAAAATGGAAATTGGCAAAGCAAGCAGCAGTATATATAAATTAGCAAAGCAATTGCAATATTACAACTAATATAAGGCAATGTGCAGCAAACAAGAAAAATAAATCCGTAGTAAAACTGGCTTAACAGAGTAATACAAAGTCAAATTCAGTAACACTATGACTGGCAAACAGCAGCAGCAAATGCTATAACTTATACCCAAACTTGACAAAGCTCAAGCAGAAAAAGTATTACACTAAAGACAACAATGCAGATAAGGGAAATGTATATTCACATCTTAATGTCTATGTAATTAAAGTGGTGCACCACAACTTATTCTACAAAATAAATTACCAAGTACTTGAAAAGAAAATCATGTACGCAGTTCCTGTGAAGAGAAATGCCTTTTTGTGCTCCCTCATTTTTTTAGAAGTATATCATAAAATTATTATTTACTGGATCTGTAGACAGAAAATATTTATATTAGTACATCTATTAAATTTTATTTTAACCAATGATGCAGAGCATCTAGAAACTAGATATTAAACAAAATAAGCAATCTCTCAGCTAGAAAGACAATAGATGTAAAATGTTTCTCATCATTTCATTAGGCATTTTAGTAAATATCATAAATTAAGAGCTCCACAGTGTAATCATATGTTTTCAAGTTTAAGCATGTCGTATTTGTGATGCTTTCTACAAAGAAATGTCAATAGCGAGGATAATGGCCTCTTTTTTTTCTCCACCTGTGCCTCTGAAAGGCACACACTAATGGCTTTTTTCCAGGTGACTGTCACGCAGCTGGGTGCCCACAGCGCATTACGTGAAGGGGGTCACTTAACTTTCTTACCGAAATATTTACGACACCAGTTTGCACTACAGTGACAGTCTCATATAAAAAATTCCACAAGTCGAGAATTTGCATTACAAATGTGTAGAAACAAAATCCTATAAATATAACAGTGTCCAAAAAATTTTCGTCGGCATTGTGATACATTCACGCATTTACACACATTTCGTAACTCTTAAAGTATGATTCTTGGTTTCCAACATCCTTTTTTCACAAATCAGAGTTCCTAGCCACTACTCATTATTCCTTACCTTATTACACATATACATGTTCATCAACATGTCTTCAATATTTCATCATAATAAATACACAGCATAATCAAATTCCTCTTATAGCATCAGCTTATTGATCATAAACATACCTCAACAGCATAATACACATCATCATCGTAATAATTACATCATAAAAACTCAGCCAAATCTCAACAACGTCGTAACTTTCTGCAATAATTTCAAAACCTAAAAAAATTCTCTGCTCATTTCAATAGTGTCATCTACCTCAATCGTACTTTAAAAATCATGATCCCATACCAAATACATCATTCAAAGCTCTCATAGTATCACAATGGATCCAAAAAAATATGAACAGTTCACAAAGTACAGATAAAATACAATTTCATAAGTGTGAAGTTATCCAACTGTGTAATTGCATAAACATCTGTCACTGATGTAGTAAAAAAAACATGTTTGTCACTCTCAGTTAAACGATCAGATAGCTGTGTAATTATGTGCTAGAGAAATATGGTATCAATGTGTAAAGTTGTATAAGCAAATACCATATTAGCTAGGGCTCCTTGTGCTTGCCAAACACATGGTACACAAAGTAGGTGTGTACCCCCCTGAGGAATAATGTAATTATACCCACAGGTGTTACAGATTACAGCAATGGAATGAAATGTATCAAGGAAAACTTTCTTCGTAATTCAAAAATCTTGAAAAATAAATGGTTCAAGTACAAAATTAATAACTCAAATGCATGTCCTGTAGCGCTAAATGTGCGTCTTGCTGTAAGGTAATTCTGTGGGAGTGTCGTAGTAATCGTCCTCTGTAAGCAAAGTTCTGCTGAAGTCAATGTACTCATCTCGTCATAAACAAAAGTGAAATGCTTTGCATATAGATATCATAGTTATTACGTACCTTACCGTTATCAAGAAAGTACTATAATGTAACGTATTGTTGTGCTAGGAAAAAGGCTGTCTCATTGTAGCTATACCACAAAAGTTACTACTAAAACATGTTTTACTTTCCAGAATAATACATAAAAACTGTGCAGATATAAAACAGATATACCGCAAAACCAACAATGTAAATTGTGTCACACATTAGTAGCGTTGTGATATAATCGTGTAGCTATCAAATAAACTAGCCACTGTGTCATCTGGTATCTCTCGGAAAGTACTTTAAATAAAGAATGTCTTTTCAAGTAAACCAAAATGTTGCATTAAAATTTCATTAGCAGCACTGGTATATGTTCTAAGTATGTAAGTCTTATAGTCGTTATGTAATCGTGCAGCTAACAAGCAAGAATGTACACACACAATAACACTGGGTCGTCTGTTCACTATAACAATGACAATACATTCGTAATTACTGTTTAAATAAGTTCTCTTGGTTCTTGACTGGATATTTAACTTCAAACATTGTTGCATGCTAACAGTTTCTAAGTCTGACAGAGCATACTAGTAACGTCAAGTGAAAAATTTTATAGTAAAGACTAAGTTAAAAAGCAGATTATCTTTCAATAAACGGTTTTACATGTGAAATGTAGTGTAATCTTTTACCATTTCTAGTGCGCAGAGTTTCAACTTCAAAGCAATTATCATGTTGTATATGTCGGTAAGGAATGCTAAAATTTGCTCAAGGTCAGCGTCTATGTTATTTTTCTCTGAGCCAGCTGGCGCACGTGGCTGCCTGCGGTGTGAGTCATTGTCTGCAATCTCCTTGTTCGCGTGCATCGCTATTGGGATTAGGAGACCTAACTTCTACAAATTCATCTTGCCGAGAGGGCCCAGCCCTGTTTGAATCCCGCCAGTTCTGATCAAATTCAGGTCTGTCGTTATGATTATATCGTCTGTGGTCATGTCGGTAATTCCTGTAGTTTCTTTCTTGTCGGTTAAGTGGTGGAGAATTTCTTCCTGAGTTGTAACTGCACGGTGGACCGTTGCCTCTGAAGTTATTCTGTCTCCCTTGATAATAATTGTTTTGGTTCTCATATTGTCTATTTCTATGGTTGTCTCTGTCACATTCATTACTACGGAAGTGTGATCTTTCTCTGTAACTATTACTACTCTGCGAACGGTTCTCATACGGGTGGTGTCTGTTTTGGTCACGATTTACGATGTAAGAATAGCCTTGTCGTGTCCAGTTGTTATTTCTGTCATTACAGAATTGTGACGGATGTGACCGGTAATTGTTGTGCTTCTGCTTTCGCGTTCCGTGATTGTCAGTGTCAATTTCCAATTCTTGTAACAGTCCCTGAAAAACTTCAATGTCGTCTTTGCAACGTCCTGCCAAAATAATATGTCGTAAATGTTCAGGTAATTTGATTAAGCAAAAGCGGATCAGTTCTGAGGGGCTGTATGGGTTTGACAGGTACTGATTCTTGTGCAACATGTCTTCAAAATATTTCACAAGACTGGAAAAATCAGATTGCTCGAAATGTTTCATCATTATGATGCTATGTTTTACTCGGTCTTGTGTAGCTTGAGACCAATATGCTGAGAGGAAGGCATGACAAAATTCTCCTTCACTGTGGCAATCGTGAATGACCGATCGCATTCTTACAGCTGGTTCATTCTCTAAATAGCCACACATAAATTCTAATCTGTGCTCTAATGACTAGTTGGGAGGAAAACAATGAGAGAATTGATGAATGTCGTTGCCGGAATTCTTAAATGTTTTTAATTTACGTGTAGTAATAAATAGCTTATAGTCAAAATCATTATGTCGGCGAGTCGCATGTCGGTCACTGTTACTTCGTTTCGGCGGTTCCATCTCAAAATTCGGTGTACCTTGCCAATTTCTTGCATAATTGGCGAAGTACCCCGTGTTATTATTTTGTGGCTGTTCCGTATTTCTATGTCCCTCTTCCCGTATTGGAGCGCGAATGTCCTCTGAAATGCGTAATTCTTGTATTACCTGTGTCAACTGATCTTGTACTTCCCGGATTTCTCTTTGGTGTTGCATATTAATTTGATTCTGACTTTGTTTGAATTTCCTAATTTGTTCGGACTCTTCTGTGTCATTAAAGACTACTGGTTTTGCGTCATTCAGATTACCATCTACCTTCGTAGATAAATTATTTAGCTGATCCAAAACTTCAACTACTTTCTCTGATAATGAACTAATTTCCTCCATGTGTCTTTCGGAACCAATTTTCAGAGTATCTACTGTGTCCTTTAAATTTTCCTGAGTTTTTGCAAGTTGCGTAACCAAATCGGTAGATGCAACTGAGTCAATTTTAGCTTGCAAGGTCTCATGATTTTCATGAACAATAGTTTGCAGTTCTTTTATGGCTGCTTCGTGATTCTGTAATGCATTTTCATGCCGCGAAAAATTAGGTTGAAAATGCTCACAAATTTGTGTTTTTACGTCATTACAGACTTTTTGACATTTCGATTCAATGTTATGTAACTCAGCAGTTAAATCTTCACGTGTTTGTTCAAGCACTGTGTCTAACTCATGAAGCTTTTGCTGTGTTTGTCTCTGATTTTGTTCCATTGTGTCTAACTTTTGAAGCTTTTGCTGTGTTTGTCTCTGATTTTGTCCCATTGTGTCTAACTTTTGAAACTTTTGCTGTGTTTGTCTCTGATTTTGTTCCATTGTGTCTAACTTTTGAAGCTTTTGCTGTGTTTGTCTCTGATTTAGTTCCATTTGTTGCATTAATTGCAATAATAATGTATTAGTGTCTGGAATCTGTTTCTCTATGCTTTTGACAGTGCATTTTCACCGGCAACATTCACGTTTTGACAAGCAGAAAGTGTGTCTTGACTCATTTGAGAAAACGGTGAGGACCCAAAACCTAAGTCTACAGTATTTGCAATATTGTGTTCTGTCATTTCGGATTCCTGAGGCGAGCTGTTGCTGACTGATCGATCGATAATGCTTCCCTCTTCACTACTTCTTTCATTGTCTACACCATTATTTGCCGCCCGCTCCATTTCCCTATGCACAATTACCAAATTACTACTTCGAATGTCTGTTAATTCATTACACAGTGGTGCTGATAAGCTACGCTCGTCGTCACTATTATTTCTCAGTTTACTTTGGAGCCTAGTGTTACGTTTTTCACACGCCATTATCGTCACAATATTTCACACGATAACACAGAAAAGCACAATTTGAAGAGCAAAAATAAAGACAAATTAACATAGCACTGGAAATAACATCTAGTTAATTGCAAGCGCAGCTGCGAAATACTTGGTGCAAAATTACATGCATGCCACAACCGTTTTATGCCACAACTGTTTTACTGTACAACAATGAAAGACTGCAACTACAAAGGAGATTCTCTCTACAATTACGCGCTAGCAATAAACAATAGCTACACTAATTACACAAACTGCAAGAAAAAATCAGAAGATTCCAGTGAGGTATCCTCAGCTTAGGGTCGACATACGAAACGGTCCCTTAGAAAAATTATGCATGACTGTGCTTAAACTGACACACAATATTTTTTTAGAGCAACGCAATCTGACTTTCAATAATCCCTACAAAAGAATGGCCCTGACTAACAATAACCTATACCTTTCACAAATCACTTACCTCACAAAAATCTTCATTACTCGAACTACTGCAATACAGCGAGCGCCACTACTGCCAGCTAAATAAAAGATTCAAACTACGGAAGGCACTAACTACTGATAGGCATAGTTAGCAAATGAAAGATTTTAATAGAGAACAAACAATGTATTTACCTTAATAGTCATAATATATATAGCAGTTCATGACATCCATTCTTACAAATGTACTGTTTCTGATGGACACACCTCCAGGTTATCCATTCTCAAAAATCCGCCATCTCTCTTCCCCACATCCACCACTGCTGACGGCTCACCTTCAACTGCGCAACGCTACGCGCTGTTAACAGCCAACTGCCCAACACTACAATAGCCAACAACAATGCAAACCAGCCACAGACTGCACACAGCACAGCCAGTGATTTTCATACAGAGCGCTGTGTGGCGTTACCAATATAAAAACCTAAACAGCCTCCTTACAAAGTGTTCTCGTGCTGTTCGCTCTGTGACGTGGCTGCTTTAAGCCAGAACAGGAAACTCGCCGCCCAGTGGTGGCGGACGCTGGGAGTTCCGTCCAGTAAAACTCAAATAAAGATGTTAAACAATCCCCTACTCCTTTGGGGTTTTGCTATTTACAATCAATAGTGGTCTCAGGTGGGGAGGAAGGCAGAAAATCCCTCCCATCACATCGTACAGTTTTGAAATAGACCTATAAGGTGGCTGACACATAGGAACAGTCAAGAAACAACGTGCTCTGTGGAAAATAGCGCCAAGAACCAACCAGAATGCAGAATTGTGAAAATTTAAACAGCATTCGTGATGTAGCTTCTACGACAACGAAGATTAACACGCGAACCTCTGGGAAGTGACACTGGGTACACATCAGTTAGCTTTCTAAAAAGGTTCTACGAACAATACTGTTTCGTAAACAGAAAGCGACCGTCTCATGTCCCGCTTGGAGAGCGTGGGAGAAAGGAACTGAGACTGCGCCTTCGCCTCAGATTCTGAACACTTATGATGGACAACCCGTCTTAAAAGATCTATCTTTCGCTAGTCAGCTCATGGAATCCTAATTGTGCAGCCCTGTCACTGTACTAAAGGGGAGAGTGAACACAAAGCAGTAAAAGCAACAGTCACTGGAATTGGTGAACCGTGATCTAAAAGTAATTAATATACTGTAATAAAATTTCGGGAATACATTTATCTAAAATAAATTTGTCTAGATCACAGATTAATGCAAACGTGAGAAAAGCCATTTCGTATGTGAAATGCTGGTACATTAACAACTGATGTAACCCCAAGAATAGAATTGAAGCATGCAGACCTGCATGCACTGTGCTGCACATGTACCGGATGTCGGTTTGTCGAATGGAGTTCCATGCCTGTTGTACTTGTCAGTCAATAAAGGGCCGGCTAATCCTGTTCGTGAATGGCGCAGGAATTTTCGTCTGACGAACTCCCATACGTACTCGAGTGGAGACAGAAGTGACGATCGAGCAGGCCAAGGCAACATGTCGACACTCTGTAGAGAACGTTGGGTTGCAACAGCTACATGTGGGCGGGCGTTAACCTATTGGGAAACACCTCCTGGAATGTTCATGAATGGCGGCACAACAGGTCCAAGCACCAGACTGACGTAGAAATTTTCAGTCAAGGTACGTGGGATAACTATGAGAGTGCTCCTGGTGTCATACGAAATCGCACCCAGACGATAACTCCAGCTGTAGGACCTGTGTATCTAGCACACACACAGATTTGTTGCACAGATTTGTTGCAGGACCTCAATTGGCCTCCTTCTGACCAACACATGGCCATCACTGGCACCGAGGGAGAACCAGCTTTCATGAGAAATCGCAACAGACCTCAACCCTGCCCTCCAATAAATCACTCACTTGACACCGTTGAAAAAGCAAATGGCGATGGTTTGTGGTCAGTAGAATGCACTCTACACAGCATCTGGCTTGGTGCTGTCCTTGAAGAAACCGATCTTTAACCGTTCGTTGAGTCACTGGGTTGCCAAATGCTGCTCAGATTGAAGCTGCAGATGCACTATGATGAAACTCCACCACGCTCAACACAATAGGAGACAGCACGATATGCTGCTAAAATCTTTCTCAAAACGTAAATACAGTCTCTTTCGGGAACAACGGGAAAGACGATACCCCTTTGTTGATATGTCGAATCCGTGTGCTCGCGAACTTTACGCCTTAGTATAATGTAGCTGGTAATAAATGACCTCAAATAAATAGCAGGAAAATTTAAATGTTGTCATTTACCATTATAAAGATGGTAAATGATTGCTTATTACTTTACAGCTTAATGATGGTTAGAAGCAAAGGAGAATAATCACAAAATTTTACGTACTGTTCTCTTGCAAAGGCAATAAATTGAAAAACGACAACTTCCTTTCGAATAAAACGTATGAAAGAATCGGTCTATAGACACTCACAATGTACAATGATTCTTGGAGGACGATCACATCCGTGCAGCCTGATAAGTTGGCCAAGCCCGTTGTCCTGTTTACTGTTGCGTGGTTATTAGGACAACATCCTTTCCTTCGTAGAAACTTCATGATTAGATGCCTGTTGTTTCACCAGATCCTGGACGCAAGCGAGGTGGCGCAGCCGTTACCACACTGGGCACGAATTTTGGAGGAACCCGCCTTGGGCCACACAGATTCAGATTGTTTCTGATTTTCCTAAATCTATCCAGAAAAGTGCCGGAATTGATCCTTTGAAAGAGCTCGGCCAGTTTCCTTCCCCATCCTTGAAGCTTTCCGAAGTTGTCTTCGTTTCTTTTGACGTCGAAACCGACGGGATGTTAAAACCTAATCTTCCTCGTTCCTTCCTACAGAATATTGGAATTGTGCTTCCTTAGTCGTCAAATGAGACAGAGAGAGAGAGAGTTAATGCTATTTGCTCATCCGTTGGTAACTAATATTAACTATCGATAACTGCTTACGTTAGAACCTTTGGTTGTTTAATGGTGCTAGAATAACGGTGTGTGTGTGTGTGTGTGTGTGTGTGTGTGTGTGTGTGTGTGTTCTCTTTCTGCATACGTCCCGTATGTCGAGGTTTTAGATTTTATTATTCAGCGTTTCTTCGTTGCGTTTCTGTCGTGAAAATGAGGGGGCATGCTGCTATCGAAAGTTCGGCTGTTGTCGAAGATGACACATGGCTTCGTTCCCTGAGCTGAACACCGTGGCACATTGTTACATGATATGCGGACGTCGGAAAATCTTAAATATCAATTGGAGTAACGTAAAGGAATTTTCTTTTTTTCTTTTTTTTCATGTCTTCCGTCAACAGGAGTCATAGAAAATGGCCACAGAAAGTACAGCCGAAAGCTCAGCACTAAGGCATCATTTCAGCGGAAACTACCGAAATACGCAACACGTAGAACGTAACGTGGGGACCCAGGCCTCCACTCGATCATGAGCTGCAGACGACGACAACCTGAAGGGAAAGGATGGCCGAACTTCCCCAGACAAAGGTTTGGGTATTCACTGCACTCTCTGGCGGCATACTTGTCACAATTTCCACTGTTACAGAAAGGTATTCGAGAAAGGTGCTCAGTCGGCACCTAATGCAAAAACGGAGCAGGAAGAGGAGATTAGTGTTTAACGTCCCGTCAGCAACAAGGTCATTAGAGACTGAGCACAAGCTCAGATTAGGGAAGGATGGAGAAAAAAAGCGACCGTGCACTTTCTAAGGAACCATCCCGACATTTGTCTTAAGCGGTTTAGGGAAATATCGGAAAAATTAAATCAACATCAGGTGACGCGGGTTAGAACCGTCGTCCTCCCGGTTGCGAGTGTGCAAGTGCTGAGGTGAAAGCTGTCTCGAGCAGCAGCCGACACAAAATGTCGATTGGAGCTAAGGGATGTTGACTTTTTGACGTTTACAATGTATGCAATCGTTGTTCCTCGTTCGTGTGTGCGTCACCTGTTATGTGCCATCCGGTAGTGCGTGTTCATATAGCTTTCTATCTTTGACAGGATAATTGCATTAATGACTCCCGCTTTCTTCCGACTGCATGCAGTTATATTATTCTGAATTAGCGTGATTGTGTAAACTGAACTGAAAAGTAATACTTGCTCGTAAAACACTGAAAGGACCGGTTTGACCACCGTCTAAGGACCCAGACTACATCGGCTTATATTTTACTACGTTGCATCTGTACGGACAATTCCCGGTCACGACGTGGATTTCGTTCACACGTACTCAATTATATACAGTTTTTGTGAAACGGTCCTTTTGCTTCAGAAATGGGGCGCTATACTTACTTTGAGATGTTACAGCAGTACAAAGCTAGATTTTTCGGCTGTTAAAATTCATAAGTTGCGGTTAGGAATCTAAGACTCAAAATTTCGGATTGTCTTTATGTTCAATTCGAATAGCGATTTAAACTTGGGATTTGTTGTTTATAGCCCCTTTTTACGTTTTTACTGTACACATTAGTCGTATTTCGTAATGAAAATGTTCTACCCTGTTCGTTATTACATAAAGTTCACGGTCAACTTTTCTTTCGTATACTGTTTCCATGCCCTAAGCGGATTTATCATTTCAGTATAAAACACAAAGACTTGTCATATCATTGATGTGCGCAAAAGCGATAACCATGGATAAATTGCGACGAAATAACTACTAAACAGCGAAACGTTATTCGACTGTGTCCCACGTAATTGTTATCCGATTAATAGCATCACAGAGTTCTGAAACAGAACTTCTGATTTTTTGTTTTTTTCTTTTTTTCCGGTTTCAATTTTGTCTCACGGTAAATGCTCTTAACACAAACATTGTACTAAATACTAAAGTGGGATCATTAACGAAGAAACGATTACGATCAGCATCTGAATGAACAATTATTTTACAGCCGTCTGGAGCCAGTATAATGTTAGAGGATTGTTTTGTTTATGTTTCTGCACAACTAGTATTGTGTTAACTAGATCTCATAAACGGGAGTCCCTAGATTGCACACTTTATTTAGTTTCTACACACTAAAATGATTGATAAGCATGAGAGATTAAGTGTGTTACACAATAAACGAAAACATTAGTTTCAACAAAAGTTATAACAAGACATTTGAGGGGTTTCGGGCACGCTGGTAATCCCTATCTTAAATAAAGTACAATTTATTCAAATGAAAGGTTCCTTTTATCAGAATAAACATTTGTAAAACATATTGCATGTAGTTTACGCATGTCTTACCACTTCATTAAAAGGATTTCTGCAAATATTGTTCAGTCTTAACATAATAACTATTTTTGTAAAAAATGGACGTCAAAGTAAGAAATTGCCTACAGCTTTCTAAGTACGTAAGGCTGTAACTTCTTTGAAATTTGTAAAAAGCAAAATTACTGTTCTCAGATAAGTTCAATACTTAGATTAGTGTATCATCTCGCCTGCGATATCTTGCCTTTGCTTCAAGGTTTCTAATAACTCTCTCTGATGCCCTAACTCTTTCTTTAAATTTCACATTTGTTTCACTGTGAAACGTCCAACAGTATGTAGACCTTTTCAGGACCTCAGATGGTACAACGCTTCCTTCACTGAATGTTGCCACTGCATTCAAGACATCAAAATGCACTGTACTAATTGATACAAACACTGTTTTGGGAACTGTGACTCATATATGCAGTTGGTTGACTCTTTAAGACTCTGGGTGCGACCATAAAGACATTTCTTCGACAGTCTTACCACATCTGACAAATCCTTGGGAGTTTCTTTCAATACCTCCACTACGGGAAAGGGTATAACTGGTTTTGTATAAATTTCTCGCCATTTTGCTGTGCTTGGAAGTAATTGGACATTGAATTACTTCCTGAAGGGCATGGGTTTATTGGCTGTTGAAGAGAGGTGAAACAAAACTGCCAATATGGCATTTCTCGTATCTTCTGCTCTACCAATATTTTGCCTGATGGCCATGACGTAATAATTTTGGATTTCATCTATGACAGATTTTGTGCCTATTCTTATCGTCTAACGTTCTGATATCTTCCAGTTTTTTTCCCTTGTATGCAGCTTTCAGTCGTAGCTGCCTCGTACCCATTCGCGATTGTACATGACCTATGCATTACAGATTAGTGATAGTTACGCTTCCTCCATATGACTTTTCTTCCTCAGCTGTTTTGAAAGCTTCTGAATCCCCGACTTCCAGATAACTGACGAATCTTACCTTCTTCAGGTGTTCAAATTCTTGGGGGATTATCACGCCCACATTGTATTTTGTTGAAATGTATGAATAAACCAGATATAAGGCAATAATATGTATGTACTATATGTCGTTGGAAATTAAAATTTTATAACTTTTAACTGCTATTTAGAGCCCTTTAATGAACAAAGGATAACATTAAAGAAAGTAAAATCACCTTCTTGCCCTATTTGGCGGTTACTATGCAATACGACACATTAGAACCGTTCATCGTGTGCAGATTTGTGAGAGATTCAGTGGCATGAGCTACTGGTGATGAACCAGCATGCCAGAATCCACATTTTTAAAAATCGTTTGAATATTTATGGGTCGTTTTTGAACGTCGCTTTCGCCAAATCACAAAGGCTTGCGTCAATACCAGCCGTCGCTGCAGTTCTCCGCAAAGAATGGTTGCCATGCAGCAGGAAAGAATCAGCCGGCTGCTGCCTTGTGTAAGTTCAAACGCCGTAAAACGAAGAGTGTGGCAACACTAGAATAGACACCAAATCACGTGGTAATCTTTACCGAATATTAGATAGCTATAGGATTACATGTGGGCAAGTATTACATGCCATGTGTCTGTAAGTACACCACCGTGGTCATGTTGCTGAAGAACCAATCTTTTCTCTAGCGGTTCTAGACGCGCCGTCCGGAACCGCGCGACTGCTACGGTCGCAGGTTCGAATCATGCCTCGGGCATGGATGTTTTTGTTGTCCTTAGGTTAGTTAGGTTTAAGTAGTTCTAAGTTCTAGGGGACTGATGACCACAGTTGTTAAGTCCCATAGTGCTCAGAGCTATTTGAACCAATCTTCTCTTTGTGGCCATCGTCTTCTGTCTTCGCGACGTGCTTCATTCCGTGACAGCACTCTAATCCCGTCGTTCTCTCGAAACCTTCAAAGTAACGCAGCTGAAAACTATCACGTTTCTGGAGAAAAACTTATTTCAGAGAATCAAAACCTATTCAGGAGAAAACGCTGGTGTGAAACACAAGTTGTTTTAGTCATATGTGACGTCTTTCAAACGATAGTTGCAGGTAAACAGGTAGTTTTCCGCATTCCTAGCGTTCCGGGAAGCTTCTAGCACCATGTTACATTGTCCACTATTAACCAAAGCACTGTTACAACGCCATTGAATCGAAAAGGGAAAGAAATTAAATTTTTTCTTCATGCTAGATAGCCACGGGTGACAGCAGCAGAGGTGGTGACATACGAGGTATATGAGAATAGTAATGAGACCGACAACCTGCGAGCGATCTGAAACAATGCTGCTCTACTTGTGTAGATCCTTCCAGACACAAAGTCCGAGTTTCAGCTCTGTATAGCCATCACGTGATTTTTGAGAGCACCATCAGTGAAATTGTGTTCTTGTTGTGTGTTACGAAACTGGAATAGCGGAATTTAGAGCAATGTTATGCCACCAAGTGTTTTGGTAAACTTGGGGAATCCGAAAGTGTGACGTTCGAAAAGTTGTCACCGACCTATGGGGAATATTCCTTATCAAGAGCCCTAGTTTCTCGCTTGAAAAAATCATTTTTAGTAGGTAGAGAACACGTTGAAGATAAATCTCGCACTGGGAGATTTCATCTTCAAAAACCGATGGAAATGTCGAACGTGTGTGCTCTTGTGAGATCAGACCGACGTTTAACAATAAGCATCATGAAACTAGCACTTCTGCAAGAAAGGAGTACTAATTCTGCAAGGTACTCAGAAGAGTTTCTGTAAAGTTCGGAAGGTAGGAGACGAGTTACTAGCAGAATTGAAGCTGTGAGGATGGGTAGTGAGCAGTGCTTGAGTAGCTCAGTTTGTAAAGCACTTTCCCGCGAAAGGCAAAGGTGCCGTGTTCGAGTCGCGACCCGGCACACAGTTTTAATCTGTCAGTAAGTTTCATCTTTTGTTTTGAAATGTACACAATAAATAAAAACGTTGGATTACAACGTTTCATTTACCAAAAAAGAGCATTTGTCCTGTTCCGCATTGTCTTCATTAGCTTCCTCGGAAACTGTTAAGAATGAGACATATGTTCGTATGACGTGCGTTGTTGAGGATCAATAATGCTATCACTCCTGGCTCACCTCCAATAATAATAAAGAACCCGATTGCAATGTAATACATACAGATCACAGTAGCCGAGTAATAGTATCATCGAAAATCCTTTAACACGAGAAATGAAATGTGACCTGATGTGTTTAAGTTCAAAAGGAACCAATTATGAGAATATCCGTGTGCGAGACACGTACTTTCTGATACTTTATGTCAGCTGTAGCTCGTGTCGTCAGTTTCTGTACAGATTGTAGACTGATTATAATACACTCAGAACTACGTACAATTTTTCCTTTTTTGGGTATTAGCTTCTGTTTATTCTTCTAATAAATCTTTTCTCCTTTTCTTGCTTCGTTGCCTACGCGTTTATGTATCATGTCTATCCATTCTGATTCACCGGCATAAAACGCGCCCCCTAGATTCTGTTTTCTGTCTGTATTATTTATTCTTCTAACACGTCCACCTATGACGTTTTTTACTTACTTATGTGCATACCTAAACCGACACCTACCACGCGTTCCATTACATTTAGCACAAAATCCAGTTCCTGTTCACTTTCGTCTACCACTGTTGCATTACCAATTTCCTGTCTTGACTAGCAGGAACCATCCTTTACTTCTTTGCTCTCCTTTTCAATGAACAAATAAACATCATTGGTGACAACAAATCTGCCTTAAGTGTTTCGCAGTTTTGGCTTATTATACAAATATCTTATCTCTCTTATGCATACCGCCTATAAAAGGCAAAACATTTTATTTCATCCTACACTGCCAAACACCTTTCCATATTTATAGCGCCACAACAAGCTCCGAAATACGACCTCACTTGCATTTTGAATGTACTTCTCTACTTAATACACAAAACACATTCACGCTCTGCTTATACACGCCAGCCGCTTAGCTGCGATGCCGTGGGGAAGTTATAAAAAAACGCCGGGAATTTCGTGGCTCATTGTCTCGGGCTCTACATAAACCTTTCTAAAAACCTTCTTTATTTTTCAGTGCGTACATGTTTTCTCTTGTTGGGAGGATGACCAGTCTAGCGAGAGTAAGCACTGCCTGCAGTAGAACTGCGACTGTTGAAAGTAAGTTTGTATGGCAGCCACAGGTCGCAAGCATTACTTTTTTAATGGCCGGTTTCACTCAATTTAACAAGGGCAAAGTCAAAATCTGCGGAATTTATGCTGTGTTGCGAAGTGTTTCAGTATGGAATCTTAAGTTGATATAAAAGAACATATTGAGTCTCTAATATGACAATTTACGTTCAGAGAAGTTGGATGATTACATTGCCGATGCCAGATTAATCTGGTAAATATTTGTAACGCACATGGTCATGTGTAACCAAAGATGACGTAGTATTTTTTATCTAGCGAGTCAAAATTCTACATAGGTGTTAATTCATTGGTTTGAATTTATCTCATAAAAAACAACGTGATTCAATTACCATATTATTATCAAACTGTGGTGAATAACTTACATATGCTACGAAATACATTTTAAGGCCATAGAACATACAAATTTACATTTGAATCGCAGATTTTATGGGCCCATATAAAGGCGTGTCACGCTTACAATAAGTAAGTTTCATTAGCTTGTAATATTTGTAAAAATAAATCTTCAAAAATACATCTTTAAAATAGCTTTACAAATACCGCCTAAAAATACAGTTTTAAAAAGTACACTTTTGAAAATTCTTATGCAACCATAAAACCGGAGGTACTTAAGATTACTTCTTGACTCCTTATCTAAAGTACTAATTTAGCTTACGTAGATGCTTCTGGAGGTTCGATGAAGCAATGTTATCAGCCAGATACTTTGAATGTAGATTATCAAACTGTAGATTGAGTATGTTTTTTATGTCAGTTTCAGATTCAATATTGTAACAATTTGTAAATTCCACAATGTAAATTCCACATTTTCTGACGATTCTCGTGTAAAATTGTGTCAAACCGGTTATTAAAAAAATACTGACTGCGACTTTGGGTGTCCTAGGAACGTAGTTGACTAATCTGCTTACATTGTCCATTCCTTCGGGCCCCATTTACTGATGCATTAATCTGGTGTACCTGTCGAGCGCTGTTGTTTCAGGATCAAAAAAGAAGTGAAACATCCGGGAGACAAGGTCGGATATGAATGTAACTTCGTACACATACACACAATAGGCCTGTATGTAAATGGTTAGAGTAGCAGTCTTCTGTGACAGGTAGATCTGCCGGCAGAGAGCTTTACTGTTGTTCGTGTTTAGTGTCGTTCCATGGCCTGGTGAGGTATATAAGGGGTGTGAACAAGCATCAGATGTTTAGTGGTAACTGTGAAGGGCACGGAGATGCTGATAAGCTTGCGAGATATCGTTATGTGGATACCAGCAGCTAACACAGCTTGGATTGGGCCTCGTTGTGGGTTTCCATTTTTTGGGGGAGGGGGAGGGGGAATTCAGGTGTGACAATGGCCCGGTATTTGACTTCATTGGACCGTGAGGATACGCATGCTAATCGTCAAGTTTCGGATCGACTACGTCTGACCACCACCAGGGAGGACTACCACATTGTACACCAAGTACATCGTAACAGCTTCACATTCGAGGCCTATCATCCGAGGAAAAGTAATGGACTCCCTTGCAACATTCAGTGTCATCCTGTACCGTTGGCCAGAGACGAGCAGCGGCTAGGTGAGGGACTTACTATCCCTTGCGCAGACTGCCATTAACAACACTACACGAACGGTTGCGTGATCAGTGACAGTAATGTACAATGTGACCAGTGTGCCCGTTTAGCTATTGACAACTGTTATATGTACACACGATGATCTGCGTACTGCCAAATGCACATCCATCTTGACATTGTAGAGGTTGTAACACATACCGATTAGGAGTATGTTTATTTTAAGTAACTGTGTATCTGCAATATATGAAATGTGCATTCTGTGCTGTTTGAACTCCTTGATGTATGGCAAGAAAATTAGAGTTTCGTAATGCATATATGAGAAAGGCAAAATAATATGTTGAAATTTTATTTCATTATAATATGAATATGTTTATGAAAGAAGTATGTTTGTTATAAGCTGGTTCATGCTTAAGGCGCTTGTATTTGTAACGTGTAAACGCTGTAGAGAAGACCCTCCGCAACGAAAGTGGCATGGCGCGATGTAAAAGGTGGGTTTGCCGGTCGAAATGAGCGGCTCCTTTGTGTGAACTTAGCACCCGGTGAGTGGCTAGACTTAGCACAGTACACCTCGACGGTGCTAGGAGAGGCAATTGGAAGCTGCATTCGAAGGGATTTGTCTCGGATGTGGATCTGGCTGTTCTTTGGTATTCACGGAATAATGGAATGGTTCAAATTGTTGAAAATCCGACGCCAGGAAGAGATTTTATAGAGCATTCGCACATCAAGTTAACCGCCATTTCGCCTTCCACTAATCTTCGCCACTCCTTCACAGACTTCATACATTCAGTTACGTAATGTATATTGGCATGTTCCAGTTAATTTCAATAATAATCACAGAAAACGTCAATTCATGTTCGAAACCATAACTTCAATCCTGATCACGAACCTATGCAGGGACCTCACCTAAGTGCTACTAAAGCCGAGTATCCTGCTTTAAATAAACAGTTCTTGCATTCAAGTATTTAAAAGTGATTTTTGTCTAAAGTAAAAGAAGTAGCAAAAGTTAAAGTAAGAGTAAAATTTGGATGCTTTGTTTATGGACTGCTACAAGTGAAATTGTTAAGGGAGGAAGTTTAAGTACAAAAATTTATAAGATCAATCAGTAGGAAATTGAAAACTTTAATTATTTAAATCTAAAACCGTAGAAGTGAAGTTGAATAGGCTTTTGCTAAAGTATACTTAGCTTATTATAAAATATAGTTTTGAAGGATTACAGTGCAAGATTGTGTAAATATTATTGTCAAGAATACCTACTTCAAAGGTGATTAAAGTACAAGTACATATAAATCTTTAACGAACCGATTTGCGGTAGTACTATTAGAAGTGAAGTTGAGCACATTTTAAAAGATACTGTAGTTTTGTTACCCATCATGAATGATTCCTTTTGAAGTTAATTAAGTCTAGTGTTGCATTTTATTACCTTGCCCTGTAATTTAAGTGAATGATTAGCTTTTAGAGTGAAATTATACCAGTTTGTGGGTCCCTATCATATTGCCGTCTTATTAAGGAAAAAATGAACTACTCCTGTTGCTAAGGAAAATTGATATATGCAGAGGAGCTTAAACAGTGTATTTAAGATGTTTTTCATCTTAATTTGTATTATTCATGTCAGTCAAGATAGAAGCCCCTCATGTCCAAAACTTGATCTGCGCTTCATGCAGTGATGTTTCAATATTCTGATTAAGTAACGCTAATGATTGTGGCCGTCGTTAGTATGAGCTCGGTGCATTTTTTCTCCCCAAAATTTTCGGGTGTGTGTGTTATTGGTAACTGTTGCTACATTTAGTACACAGTGCACTTTGTCAGTTTGTATCCTGTTTGCTATTCAAAGGGAAATCTTAACCAAAGGAACTTCAATAGTAATATCCAATTTTCTCAAATACATATTTCCAAATTAATGTGCATAATTAGGCTGGCGACCGTTCGTTTCTTTTCTTTTTTTTCATTCACTTATAATTTTACCACTTCTGTTAACTCTCGAGGTTAAGGCCTGTTTGGTTTTACTGTCAACTTCAAAAAATTCGAAATTATAGTTCGATACCCTTTTCCATTAGACACACGGTCGCACTTCGAAATCCTTTCAGAGGGTAACATTAGCGTGTTTCATGGCACATTAGTTTTATACGTAGCTTTTCCCGTGACAGAACTAAAGTTTCAGTTATTACGTAATAATGTTATAACGTGTTGTTATTGACTCGCACGACATCTGAAATTGATGTGCATAATCTATGTCCCTGACATTGGGCTCCATGCCAGAATACCGGTCTAGAAGGTAAATGTTTAAATGCAACTATTTTCTTACAGTTTTTGTTCGTGTGTTCTGTTCTCAACTATGAATCCACAATTTTATCCCCTTAACCTACAACTATGGGTGAGACCTGTGGTGTTGTATTCGGGTGAAAAGTGATTATCACGATCCTGGCCCGTAGTACGTCGGTCGGGTAAAGTCTGCACGAAAACAGAAAAAGTAATGAAACAATATGGTACTGCAAGAGATACAAAGTTCCATAACATGTACCAGTACGTTTCGAACGCAACGGTTGACGATTACTGTTTTTTGTTGCTGCTTTTTGTAAGAGTGCTAATTATGTGAATTTTGTTTTCAGGAAATGGAGAGAGATGGTGTTGATTTATATTATATTGTATTGATTGATAAAAAAAAAAAACTTTTTCAGAACCGTGGAATTGCTCAAATCGTGTTTCCAGTTTGGGACCACGACGTTTGAACTTAAATAATATGTTACTTAGGTTAATGCAACTCTGTTCTGTATATCTTAACTAAATAAATCATGTATTTTATCAGACATGCTTCAGCAGAGCATCAGAATTCAGAATCAGACGCACTGAACATGTTGATGATACTTTAAGTTTTGTATGTTCATAAGCGACTTCGGCTGAATATTGATAGCTTTGACTGATACCGAAACACGCAGATATAAATGAAAAATAGTAGATAAATTGGATACACACGAGGGAGCAAATATAAATGTTGCATAAGAAATTCTAAAATAGTGAAATTAGTTATCTTAGTTGGATAGTACAGTTCGATAACGTATATGAGAAGAAAATCGTCGTAACGAAACAAGTGTTCAGAAATAAATTTGTTAACATAGAGCAACATTAATGTAAAAACAAGGAGAAACTTGACGTTTACTCTGGCAGCTTGAAAGAATGGTTGTCAGTCGTAGACTATGGAGAAGAAGGAAAGAGGAAACTTAGCGTGTTGGACCGACAGAAAAATTCAGTGAGAGAATTCTCTAAGAAATTAACTATAACGAATATTTAACATCATGAAAAAGAGAAGAGTAATATTTATAAGACAATTTACGCAGAAACTTCATAAAAAGTATAAAGTAAACTTCTAGGAATAATATCGAGAAACAATCCGGGACATTCCTATTCCAGTGACTGAAGTGCAACAGTTATAGCTAGTTGGTACTTATGGAAACATAAACTGGAGAATATTTGATTGAACACGTTAAGAAAGATGGGAACATATAGCCCCACACCACTAGACTACGAGTAAATACGCTGATTAAAAATAAAAAAAGACTAGACACCTCACCATGGAGCACATGACACAGTCGTTTAGTAATAGAGTTCATTGATGACCATGCAGTACCGTAACTATATTCTGATACTTATTCCTTATCAAGGAATGTTCCTTTCTTCTCGGAAATTTCCGTTTTCCCATTGTATTACTCATCCGTATTTGTTCCTGAATTTACACTCTCTTTTTCTCTACTACCTCGAAAATGACTCGCAGCACACGCGGTAGGAATAATTAAGTCTATTTTCTCTCCAAGTCGACTACACGTTTACATGCATTCTAATACATATTCCCCACTGTTTTGAAAAGTCATACACTTTTTGGAGCTAATTTTGTAGTCACAATCAACCCGAAGATTTAAACGATAATACTTTAACGGCGTATTACTTAATCCATAAGATTGTGAGAATTCAGACACAATTAAACTTTGCCTGCTGCTAACACTCCGGCTGTAAGCCGTTCAGCCATCTTCAAAAGGATCCATAAAGGCTGACAGCTTACATATCGGGAGAGAAAGCAAAGGCCCATGCGATTACGAATAATCATAGTTAAATACATACAACACAGGTGTCAAGAGATATATGCGACCTTAAAGCATCCTGAGAAGAACGTCGTCACCAATTATGGTCGACAGGGGAGAACTAACTATTCCCAGTGCTGTAATCCAAGTTTTAACATCATGATCACTGAAATCATTCGCAAGATGTATTTCAATGCATACACCAACCGAAGGCTTATTTATTTGTAGTAGGATGACATGAGAAAATACTAGGTAACTATTTATAACAAATATGTACATTTCTACACAGATACACACATTCTTAGGTTCATAAATGAGTCATACCTCTAAGCTTAGGTTTGAAACTCAGTGTGAAGCTTCTGCAGACAAACTGTAGAGATGTAAGAATGAAGAATCTCACGGCGCTAACACTGAATGAAAAGCTCTCGGGTTTCCAACCGCGTCAAGTAGTTAGAATTGCGTGAGGTTTTGGCCAAATACTCCTTGGCCATTGTCAAGTGATATGACTACCAGTGGGCTCATGGTACGCTACCTGCCGCCTGTGACGTCACTGGTGCCTGCGACGTCGCCGTATACAGGCATACATTGACTCGGCAATCGGTGAGCCCGTTTCATTTGCGCGATCGCTGAATCCCACGCCGTGCTGAGCTGCTGGCCACCGCTTCTCTTTGGGGTGCTACTGATGATTTTTATTTCAATGGCTTCTTTAATTACACAATCTCAGAAGCCGTTTGCGTTAGCCACGACGGAAGTTTCGTCAAAGTTTGCACGGCGTCCGCGTCCGTCCGTCTAAATGCAATGCTGGCCGTTGTACAGAGAAAATAGCTATTTAGGCACATTCTGAAGGTTTTATTTTCTGTAAAATGGCCAGTATTACGATCAGACCGACGGCGCTGCAATGGGTAGCTCCTGCTATTGAAAGCCTGCTATTGAAAGACTCTTTATAGAGAATTCTGAAGATATCGTATTAGACACGGCGGCATTAAAGCTTGTTTATTTCTTCGTCATTTGACCCCACGGACGTGAGGACGAGTTTTGGGACACCTCAACGGCATCAATAGTAACATCCAATTTACCATGGAGGTAGACAAAGACGATGCACAGCCCTCCCTTGACGTTCTAGTTCGCCTTGGCCACAGCGTCTATAAAAATGACACCCACACCCATCTGTACTTGTTGCACGCTATCCGCCATCATCACCCGGCATAGAAGTGCATTGTTTTACAAACACTGGGGCATCGTGCAAGAACGATATCAGATGCTGACAATTTGCCCCATGAACTTAGCTACCAACCCAAGGTCTACATCTACATCTACATCTACATTTATACTCCGCAAGCCACCCAACGGTGTGTGGCGGAGGGCACTTTACGTGCCACTGTCATTACCTCCCTTTCCTGTTCCAGTCGCGTATGGTTCGCGGGAAGAACGACTGTCTGAAAGCCTCCGTGCGCGCTCTAATCTCTCTAATTTTACATTCGTGATCTCCTCGGGAGGTATAAGTAGGGGGAAGCAATATATTCGATACCTCATCCAGAAACGCACCCTCTCGAAACCTGGCGAGCAAGCTACACCGCGATGCAGAGCGCCTCTCTTGCAGGGTCTGCCACTTGAGTTTATTAAACATCTCCGTAACGCTATCACGGTTACCAAATAACCCTGTGACGAAACGCGCCGCTCTTCTTTGGATCTTCTCTATCTCCTCCGTCAAACCGATCTGGTACGGATCCCACACTGATGAGCAATACTCAAGTATAGGTCGAACGAGTGTTTTGTAAGCCACCTCCTTTGTTGATGGACTACATTTTCTAAGCACTCTCCCAATGAATCTCAACCTGGTACCCGCCTTACCAACAATTAATTTTATATGATCATTCCACTTCAAATCGTTCCGCACGCATACTCCCAGATATTTTACAGAAGTAACTGCTACCAGTGTTTGTTCCGCTATCATATAATCATACAATAAAGGATCCTTCTTTCTATGTATTCGCAATACATTACATTTGTCTATGTTAAGGGTCAGTTGCCACTCCCTGCACCAAGTGCCTATCCGCTGCAGATCTTCCTGCATTTCGCTACAATTTTCTAATGCTGCAACTTCTCTGTATACTACAGCATCATCCGCGAAAAGCCGCATGGAACTTCCGACACTATCTACTAGGTCATTTATATACATTGTGAAAAGCAATGGTCCCACAACACTCCCCTGTGGCACGCCAGAGGTTACTTTAACGTCTGTAGACGTCTCTCCATTGATAACAACATGCTGTGTTCTGTTTGCTAAAAACTCTTCAATCCAGCCACACAGCTGGTCTGATATTCCGTAGGCTCTTACTTTGTTTATCAGGCGACAGTGCGGAAGTGTATCGAACGCCTTCCGGAAGTCAAGAAAAATAGCATCTACCTGGGAGCCTGTATCTAATATTTTCTGGGTCTCATGAACAAATAAAGCGAGTTGGGTCTCACACGATCGCTGTTTCCGGAATCCATGTTGATTCCTACATAGTAGATTCTGGGTTTCTCGCTGGTCCAGCTTTTTTTTTATTACTTTATTTGCTGCAAGACCTTTATGGCGGTCCATCTATGTACACTGAGGTGACAAAGGACATGTGATACCTCCCAAAATCGTGCGGACCTCCTTTTGCCTGGTGTAGTGTGGCAACTCTACGTGGCATGGACTCCCTTGCACAAATATTGAGCCATTCTACCTTTATAGCTGTCCGTAATTGAGAAAGTGTTGCCGGTGCAGGATTTTGTGCACGAACTGACCTCTCGCTTATGTCCCATAAATGTTCGATGGGAGTCATGTCGGGCGAAACATTCTTCAAACCAATCGTGAACAATTGTGGCCCGGGGATGTGCAGAAAAATTCCATAGTTGTTTGGGAACACGAAGTCCATGAATGGTTTCCAAGTAGCCGAACGTAAGCATTTACAGTCAATGAATCGTTCATTCCTTACAAACAGCAGCCCACACCTTTATGGAGCTACCACGAGGTCACAATGTCTTGTTGGCAACTTGGGTCCATTGCTTCGTGGTGTTTGCTCCACGCTCAAGCCCTAACATCAGCTCTAAGCAACTGAAATCAGGACTGATCATACCTGACCACGGTTTTCCAGTTGTCTATGACCCAATCGAAATAATCACGAGACCAGGAGAGGCGCTGCGGGCGATGTCCTGCTGTTGAAAAAGGCACTCGCGTCGGTCGTAAGTTGCCACAGGTTATTAGCGCCAAATTTCGACGCACTGTCCTGACGGATGCGTTCGTCGTACTTTCACATTTTCTGTGCTTATTTACTGCCTGTCTGTTAGACTGAAAACTTTACGCAGACGGATGGTTCAAACCCGCGCCCTGTTATCCAGTTTTAGGTTTTCCATTATTTCCCTAAATCGTTCCAGCCAAATGTCAGGACGCCCTTTGCAAGGAGACTACCGATTTCCTTCCCCATCCGAGCTTGTCTTCCTTCTCTAATGACCTCGATGCCGACGTGACGTTAAACACAGCCTTCCATCTTTTATCTACGCAAACGCCGCTGCTCTCGGTCGTTAAGTGAAGGCCGTCGACCACTACGCTCCGTGGTGAGAGGTAGCGCCTGAAATTCCGCATTATCGGCACACTCTTGACACTGCAGATCGTGAAATATTGAATTCTTGGACTTCCGAAATGGAATGTCCCGTGTATCTAGCTCCAGCTACCATTCCGCTTTCAAAGTCGGTCAATCCCCGTCGTGTGGCGATAACCCCGTCGGAAATCTTTCACATGAATAATTTGAGCACAAATGACAGCTCCGCCAATCCACTAACGTTCTGTATGTAGTGTGCGCGATACTATCGCCATCTGTTTATGTGGATATCGCTGTCCCACGACTTTTGTCACCTCTGTGTATTGTGGACCGTGCATCATATTAATTTTCAATGAACTTTTACACAATTAAGCATTCACTCACAATTTTTATATATAACGTAATTTAAAATTACAATAATAGTTGGAAGAATAAGAGTTACTGATTTGTGCAGCCTATTACTACTTAATCCAGGAGATACACTCCTGGAAATTGAAATAAGAACACCGTGAATTCATTGTCCCAGGAAGGGGAAACTTTATTGACACATTCCTGGGGTCAGATACATCACATAATCACACTGACAGAACCACAGGCATATGGACACAGGCAACAGGGCATGCTAAATGTCGGCACTAGTACAGTGTATATCCACCTTTCGCAGCAATGCAGGCTGCTATTCTCCCATGGAGACGATCGTAGAGATGCTGGATGTAGTCCTGTGGAACGGCTTGCCATGCCATTTCCACCTGGCGCCTCAGTTGGACCAGCGCTCGTGCTGGACGTGCAGACCGCGTGAGACGACGCTTCATCCAGTCCCAAACATGCTCAATGGGGGACAGATCCGGAGATCTTGCTGGCCAGGGTAGTTGACTTACACCTTCTAGAGCGCGTTGGGTGGCATGGGATACATGCAGACGTTCATTGTCCTGTTGGAACAGCAAGTTCCCTTGCCGGTCTAGGAATGGTAGAACGATGGGTTCGATGACGGTTTGGATGTACCGTGCACTATTCAGTGTCCCCTCGACGATCACCAGTGGTGTACGGCCAGTGTAGGAGATCGCTCCCCACACCATGATGCCGGGTGTTGGCCCTGTGTGCCTCGGTCGTATGCAGTCCTAATTGTGGCCCTCACCTGCACGGCGCCAAACACGCATACGACCATCTTTGGCACCAAGCCAGACTCTCATCGCTGAAGACGACACGTCTCCATTCGTCCCTCCATTCACGCCTGTCGCGACACCACTGGAGGCGGGCTGCACGATGTTGGGGCGTGAGCGGAAGGCGGCCTAACGGTGTGCGGGACCGTAGCCCAGCTTCATGGAGACGGTTGCGAATGGTTCTCGCCGATACCCCAGGAGCAACAGTGTCCCTAATTTGCTGGGAAGTGGCGGTGCGGTTCCCTACGGCACTGCGTAGGATCCTACGGTCTTGGCGTGCATCCGTGCGTCGCTGCGGTCCGGTCCCAGGTCGACGGGCACGTGCACCTTCCGCCGACCACTGGCGACAACATCGATGTACTGTGGAGACCTCACGCCCCACGTGTTGAGCAATTCGGCGGTACGTCCACCCGGCCTCCCGCATGCCCACTATACGCCCTCGCTCAAAGTCCGTCAACTGCACATACGGTTCACGTCCACGCTGTCGCGGCATAGTACCACTGTTAAAGACTGCGATGGAGCTCCGTATGCCACGGCAAACTGGCTGACACTGACGGCGGCGGTGCACAAATGCTGCGCAGCTAGCGCCATTCGACGACCAACACCGCGGTTCCTGGTGTGTCCGCTGTGCCGTGCGTGTGTTCATTGCTTGTAAGCCCTCTCGCAGTGTCCGGAGCAAGTATGGTGGGTCTGGCACACCGGTGTCAATGTGTTCTTTTTTCCATTTCCAGGAGTGTATTTAGATGAACTAGAACATTATGATCACCTGCTGAACTGCGTGTCAGCACACCGTTGGAGCACATTACAGAAGCGATTCCACGCGGTGTGGAATCTGGCAGGTTTCTAGTGGAACGTGGCACAAGAGGTCTACGGAGAGACAAATCCCGCAAATCGTAGACTGTTGGTTTGTGAGAGCTGAGCTGGCACCCAGTGGCGTGTCGGATGTACTTCACTGGATTCGGGTGAGGCAATCATGGTGGCCAAAATTTCAACGTGACTTTACTATCATACTCCTCTAAGCGCTGTTCGAAGATGCCAGGCTGTCAGAGAAGATTTCAAGCTTAAAGGAGTGCAGATTGTTCACATTAATTTTCCCAATACCCACAGCTGCCATTATGCCTTACATTCCTATCACAGGTTCTATGGAAGTCCAGAGCATAATAGTGCCCACATCGGTCTGAAACCCCGGTGGGGTGATCTTCCGAAGAGCCATTTGTTTGGATGAGCTGTCATGAGTCTCCAAAAAAATGGTTCAAATGGCTCTCAGCACTATGGGACTTAACTTCTAAGGTCATCAGTCCCCCACAACTTAGAACTACTTAAACATAACTAACCTACGGAAATCACACACATCCATGCCCGAGGCAGGAATCGAACCTGCAACCGTAGCGGTCGCGCGATTCCAAACTGAAGCGCCTAGAACCGCTCGACCACTAGGGCCGGCGCGTCTCCAAAAACTCATCCGACGTTACAAAAAGCGTGTTTCAGACAACACGTTTCCCTTGTTCCACGATTTAATCTGCATGCTATCTTGCTCACTGCAATCGCTATTGGTGATGTCTTTTGCCGGCCATTGTGGCTGAGCGGTTCTAGGCGCTTCAGTCTGGAACCGCGCCACATCTACGGTCGCAGGTTCGAATCCTGCATCGGGCATGGATGTTTGTGATGTCCTTAGGTTGGTTAGGTTTCAGTAGTTCTAAGTTCTAGGGGACTGATGGCCTCAGATGTTAAGTCCCATAGTGTTCAGAGCCATTTGAACCGTTTCATGTCTTTTGATCAACAGAGGAGCGCACAGGGGTAGTTTTCTGAGGAGCTCTTCATTCAACAATGTACGACATGTGCTGCAAAACGTGCCCGTACATTGTCATCGGATGTGTGACAGACCTCCCTTTTCCCTGAATCATAGATCAGGCAAGCCTCCGACCAGTTTCTGTAAAAGATGGCTCTAAGCACTATGGGACTTAACATCTGAGGTCATCAGTTCCCTAGACTTAGAACTACTTAAACCTAACCAACCTAAGGACATCACACACATTCATGCCCGAGGCAGGATTCGAACCTGCGACCGTAGCAGCAGCGTGGTTCCGGACTGAAGCGCCTAGAATCGCTCGGCCACAACGGCCAGCTACCAGTTTCTGTAATGAGACGTGGACGTCCGAAGCTTTTCGTGATTTTACCGTCCTTCAACATATTGCCAAAGACGCTCACAACAGTAGCACGCGAACGGCTGATGAGCTTCACAATTTCCGAGAATCTCGTTCCCAGACGTCGCGCCACAACATTCAGCTATTTTCCAGTGTCGCTTATGTCATTGAATTTCCCTGTTTTCTGCCTGTCGCTAGAATGATTCGTCATTCGTCTCTACTTCTCTTACAGACTTTCCTCAATGCGTCACATGCCAGCAACGCTAGCAGGTAATATTCGCACTAGCATTGGTCGGTGGTTATAGTTATTTTGGCTCTTCTGGATGTCAAATATTTGAAAAATTATATAAATCTAACTAAACCATAGTACCAACAAAACCAGAGAGCTGCGAGTAGGAATCGTGCTCTGACGATTCCGTATAAAAGTAATTACGTGTAAAGATAATAATAATTTCGTGTTTCTCAACGGCCTGGTGCAAGTCTCTTTATGCGACACTTCTTCGACGACTTGTGGGTCTCTAACTGTTGTAGCGGACGAAATAAGACTCGTTGGTACAGTGATGGGTTCTTAGCAATTCTTTTGGAGGGAGCCGAGGTGATATTATAACATATAAAATGACAAATCACCTTAGTACAACTTGAACAAGAATAAATACTTAACTGGTCCAGACTGCATACCAGATAGGTTCCTTTCAGAGTATGCTGATGCAATAGCTCCACACTTAACAATCATATACAACCGTTCGCTCCACGAAAGATCCGTACACAAAGACTGGAAATTCGCACAGGTCACACCAGTATCCAAGAAAGGTAGTAGGAGTAATTCACTTAATTACAGGTCCACATCATTAACGTCCATATGCAGCAGGATTCTGGAACATATATTGTGTTCGGACATTATGAATTACCTCGAAGAAAACGGTCTTTTAACACACAGACAACATGGCTTTAGAGAATATAGTTCTTGTGAAACACAAAAAATGGTTCTGAGCACTATGCGACTTAACTTCTGAGGTCATCAGTCGCCTAGAACTTAAAACTAATTAAACCAATTAACCTAAGGACATCACACACATCCATGCCCGAGCCAGGACTCGAACCTACGACCGTAGCGGTCGCTCGGCTCCAGACTGTAGCGCCTAGAACCACACGGCCACTCCGGCCGGCTGTGAAACACAACTAGCTCTTTATTCACAAGAAGCGTTGAGTGCTGTTGACAAGGGATTTCAGATCGATTCCGTATTTATGGATTTCCGGAAGGCTTTTGACACTGTACCACACAAGCGGCTTGTAGCGAAATTGCGTGCTTATGGAATATCGTCTCAGTTAGGCGTCTGGATTTGTGACTTCCTGTCAGAGACGTCAGAGTTCGTAGTAATTGCTGGAAAGTCATGGAGTAAAAAAGAAGCGATTTCTGGCGTTCCCCAAGGTAGTGGTATAGGCCGTTTGCTGTTTCTTATCTATATAAATGATTTGGGAGACAATCTGAGCTGCCGTCTTTGGTTGTTAGCAGATGACGCTATCGTTTATCGACTAATAAAGTCATCAGAAAATCAAAACAAACTGCAAAACGATTTAGGAAAGATATCTGAATGGTGCGAAAAATGGCAGTCGACCCCAAATTACGAAATGTGTGAGGTCATCCACATGAGTCCTAAAAGGAATTCGTTAAACTTCGGTTACACGATAAATTAGTCTAATCTAAAGGTCGTAAATTTAGCTAAATACGTAGGAGTTACAATTACAAACAATTTAAATTGGAAGGAACACACAGAAAATGTTGTGGGGAAGGCTAACCAAAGACTGTGTTTATTGGCAGGACACTTAGAAAATGTAACAGACCTACTAAGGAGACTGCCTACACTACGCTTGTCCGTCCTCTTTTAGAATACTGCTGCGCGGTGTGGTATCCTTACCAGATAGGACTGACGGAGTACATCGTAAAAGTTCAAAGAAGGGCATCACGTTTTGTATTATCGCGAAATATGGGACAGAGTGTCACTGAAATGATACAGGATTAGGGCTGGACATCACTAAAACAAAGGCGTTTCTTGTTGCGACGGAGTCTTCTCACGAAATTCCTATCACCAAGTTTCTTCTCCGAATGCGAAAATATTTTGTTGACACCGACCTACATAGGTAGAAACGATCACCACGATAAAATAAGGGACATGAGAGCTCGTAAGAAAGATATAGGTTTTCGTTCTTTCCACGCGCTATACGAGATTGGAAAATAGAGAACTGTGTACGTGGTTCGATTAATCCTCTGTCAGGCACTTAACTGTGATTTGCGGGGTATTTATGTAGATGTATATGTACATGTAGAACTCTGTAGCAGTACATGTCCACAAGAATGTCATGAGTTTTCAGTACATAGTTATCACACTGCTGACTCTGTAGAGAGACTATGCTGTCTTCTTCGGCGATTATTGCTGACTAGACAGAGTGGTACTTGACTCTGCCATAAGTGAGCTTGCTTATACGGTCTCTCATGGAAGCTCTTTCGGGTGAGTCTACTCCACCACCTGTTGCTCTTAGCAGCCACTACGTTTACGTGTGGTTCTGTCGCGACGTATCAATCTTTCCTTGGCACCTCGATCTACATACGACACTATTCTAAGCTACTCCAGTTACCCAACCTGGCAAAGGTTGCCTTCTGTGTAATGTGGAATCCGAACCGTGTGCTGTTTATGGCGAGTCCTCATATCATTGAGGTGTGAAGACTGAAAAATTCATGGTCTGACCGAGATTCCATCCGCGACCTCTTGGTGTACAGGCAAACGCTTTACAGCTAGATCTACAAGCCTGACATATATACATGTAGCTCATCTACAGGTTCTGATGTGTGAGTTTGTGAGTATCAAAGTATGTGGTACATATGGTCGTATCTCTCGACTGCACTTACTCAGCAGCTTAAATTTTCCGCACCGTGAAGAGGCCGTAGATCTTATTATTTGACATAAATTTCAACTTGATACCTCTCCCAGTTTTTGTGAAAGACGGGTCTTTAGAGTCAGACATAAAGACAGACTAACAAACAACAAGGTGATACTATAAGAGTACCGTTTTTACCGATTGAGGTGGGGAACCGAAAAATGGATAGGAAAATAAGAAGAGATATGTGCAAGTCTCCACCGCAGTCACCAGAAATTGTGGTCTTGTAATGTTCAACGAGACTACCCCCCAAAACTAGTTGCCTGCCGTCTGTTATTATTCTATGCATTCCTGCAGGTGCGGCTCAGGCTCTGAAGATGAGCGCCACAACATTACTAATGAAACTGACAGAACATTAGTGAAGAGTCACTCACCTGTGCAGCCGACGTCGCGGTTAACGCATGATTCGGGCCAAGCTGGTTCACTCCTGGTCTTAGAAAACATTTTTCCTCGTCATTACATGACTGGCTAGCGAAGGAAAGGCGTTGGCTTGAAATCCTTTAACACCAGATTTTGCGGCGAAGTTCTGGATTAAAATCCAATTCTCTCTGTAGAGTCTCATGCAATGAAAAAATGTGACACTGTTGTGATCCTCGTCGAATGTGACTGTCCAGAGCGGCGCCCTCCTTGTTGTTAACAGCCAAGAGTAGAATTTGTACCGACACTAGTAACGCCCTTTTCTTTCTCTCATCGTCATATAACGTTAACAAGACACCACGCTACACACACGCTGATTATAGTGACCTAGGTTAACTCAACAGATACACACAGCCCTCACACTCAAATGAACCGGATCCTTGTACGCGAAGGAAGAAAAACCGTTACGTTATGCGGCTCATCCTATGTCTCAGACTGCCGCAGCCAAAAGGGCCACAAAATTTTTAAACAGCATATAATTGAACTAGTATCTGATGTATTAGTTGAATGAGAGCAAATTTTAACTTTGATTTTTTGTACTATGTAGATACAGGATTTAATGGTTGAAAGTGCAGATATTTTCATACGTGGTTCCTTAATATGTACATACATTAGTTAGTGGTTGTTTTTTCTCTCCATCCAACAGTCTTCCTGCACACACGCCACATAGTTTATACTACCTGATGATTTCTGCACGATCCTAACTACGCCACTAAGTGATATACGTCTGCCAATATAGACTAACCGTCTTGCGTCCACGCGTCCACAATTCAATACCTGACCCGCTGCCCGGGCGAAATAAGGATTAATACCGTGCTCTTGCTTAGAGTTGCACTCTACCAAAACTGCTGTGCACTAGAATTCGTATACTACATAAATGATGTAATAAATGGTACGATTAGTGATAGTATTCGTAGAATTGGTAGGTGAGAAATACAAATGAATGTGTAAGAGTGAAAATGAGAAGCGAAGACACCTCTTTGGTTGTTTGTTTTGCACGTAATTAGAGCTGCTCATCATTCAACGTTAGCCGATTCTGTGGTTCATATCCTTACACAATATAAGTTGGTTGGTAGCGTGACTGCTGCACTTTTACGTAACCAAAGCAAAGACTTTTGATTAAAGTACAGTTCACATCCACAAACATAAAAAATATATATAATTCCTGCCTTTACTTTGTACTCAATAAAACTTTCATCGTGATCAAAAGCAATAGTTTCCTGTTATTATTGATAAACATGAAAATGTTTTATGAACAACAGAACCATGTTTTATATAAGTTCGACGAAATTTTGAAGCGATGTTTGATACATATTTTTGTTTGGCGGGTTTTTCTTATTGTACCTTTCTGTTGAGGAAATTCTAGCGCTGTATGATAAATATGTACTATTTACTTTATTTTTACTCAACATACAATCGTTTTACGTTACAAGTCACAATTTTCCAGTTATATCTTAATTAAAGACGCCGATTTTGGGATTTGTTATAACTAATGTTTATTTAAGTAACATACAGGAGTATAACCACGTAGAAAAAATGTTACATAGGTTACCCGGCCCTTTAATGTTCTCACTCGTTTCTAGGCGCTTTATCGCTTCCAGGAGGATCTAGTAAGACACTGATTGCATACGTAAAGAAAGCAATCGCTACCAGATGACGCCCGTTTGGTATGCTGCACACCAATGTACAGGTAATACGATACGACTTTCACTTACTAAAACTAGTAGAAAAACTACAGCAATCTAGGCGTCCTTACGCTAGTCTACATAGTCTACGGTAATTTACAACTTTACTCTTGCTACATGTACTTGGAGGTACTAATCAAACTCAAAAATATACAACTTATAACAACTACAATTACAATCTACGTGTGACGTAAATACTTATGTAACGTTAAGTACACCGTCCTTAGTCACCAACTGTAATACCTGCACTTAATACCCATTACATCCTGTAATTGCGCAATGTATATATTTCAGCAAAATTAGCAAAAGGATTGACTCCATGCGGAATTAACTCTAAGGTTACTGAATCTTCGGAACGTGTTTTCAAGCATACAATCTCTATTCGTGTTTATCGATGAGTAGTTCTTGAATTTGGACTTCTCACACACCGCTCCTAGCCGAAATAATGGAAACTTACAAAAACTATTGGTGGAATGTGGTTTGAAGGTGAACAAAGCTAAGGCGAAAGTACTGGAATTCAGCAGTCTGAATAATAGCTAAACATAAGAAATAGTAGTGAACGCCGAATCAACAGAAGTAGTTAATAGATTTAACTTTATGTGAAACAGTTATCAGAACACCGTCATCATCATATCTTGACATGAACATGAAGGAAAGATATGTATGCCACGTTATGACCGGTATACTGATTTCAAAGATTTGAGTGAAACACATTCAGTTCAAAATTGGATATCTGTATGAGAGCAAGAACATCATTCGTAATAGCAGAAGAAATAGCAAGATATAAACATCGTTTGCATACTCCGACCGTAATTCTGGTAACAGAAACTTCAAGATAAATGTATTCTTCAGCGTAAGATTAGGACGGGCGGCGCAGAGACCAAAGCCAAATATACTCTTAGGCACAACACAATTCCTTGCAGGACCGACGGAAAATCCGTTTGCTTGAGGCCTGGAAAGAAAATTACTTATTCGAATTTCTCGTTTTGCTCCGCTTGACATCTGTCGAGAGGGTTTTTGTTCTGAAAGTGCTATATCATCGAAATCCCCTCGCATTTAAATTTTGTTCTGTAAACCGTTCCGAGAAATCCCATCAAGCAGAGCGAATGCAAGCATTTTAGTTGTGCCATTCACATTGCTCCGTCTCCGTTCTTACGCACTTTTAAATGTTCGCCAAAGCAGCCACAGAAATAACGGGCCACATATGATTGTAGCGATTCATCAGAGCTATGTTAGTAGCAGACTATTTGGCGGTTTTGTTCCAGAGGAATGCATTTGTACTTTTTGAAAGAAAGAGATCATTATAGGTAATTAACCAAAAGAAATTTAATGCGAAATAGGACAATTGCCTTTGATATGGCAATAAAAGAATTTTTTATTTCATCTCTCCCATTGTAAAAATTTAAATTACTATGTGAGAGAATGTGTCTTCGGGATTTACAATTTTTACGATGTATTAATAAACTCGACCAACCAGAGAAATTTAAGTTATACAAGACATAAAATCCCGTCTGAGGCCTGCGATCATTTTTATGTTAATAATTGGCAACCAATGCTGTACAATCTCAATAAAGTCATGAGATGTTCAATTGACTCTTTTATTAGAACATGTTACGCGTTTCGGGATTACACCCATCTTCAGACATCACAAACTTCAACTCCTTCCTAACCAACCAAGCGTACAGCCTTGAAAACTCAAAGAAGATGTCGAATAACATATGCGTACAGCCTTGACAACTCAAAGAAAATGTCGAATAACATATGATTACGACACAAGCAGTCCTGAAGCAGAGCGTCAAGGCTGTACGCATGGTTGGTTAGGAAGGAGTTGATGTTTGTGATGTCTGAAGATGGGTGCAATCCCGAAACGCGTAACATGTTCTAATAAAAGAATCAATTGTACATCTCATGACTTTACTGCGATTGTACAGCATTGGTTGCCAATTATTAACAGAGAAATTTAATTGTTGCTGTTATCCGGAACCGCGCGACCGCTACGGTCGCAGATTCGAATCCTGTCTCGGGCATGGGGGTATGTGATGTCCTTAGGTTAGTTAGGTTTAAGTAGTTTTAAGTTCTAGGGGACTGATGACCTCAGATGTTAAGTCCCATAGTGCTCAGAGCCATTGTTGCTGTTATTTTCCCTTGGTGTAGTTCCCCCTGTCAGTCCTAGGATTTTTGTCACACACTGCTACTCTCATCTGTGCCGGTGTGAAAAAAAAGCAAGGCCCACCGTGGTTTGGGGTCCTCCTAGATTAGATTGTTCAAGAGTCGGATGAAGACGAGGCCATACCTCTCGAAACAGGATTATTCCTACTAAAGCATTACGATGTTCATTCCAGCATCCTGGTTGTGGACAGATTAGCTGTTATTGCTCTTTGAACTGAGCATGATGCACCTCTGTATTGCCATCTCGTAAGCTCAGGTGTTAAGAAATCACTCGTCTCAACCACACCATACGCCCAACCAGTGGTTCAATAAGAATTTCCTGTATTATGTTCCGTTAGCATTGAAACATTTTCATGCTTGTTATCAATACTGCAAAAGCTAATGGAACCACGATCCTCATCTCGTACAAAACATTTTCAAAATTATTAACAATACTATAATATAATAATATATAGCATTCCAATCCCAAAGAAAGCAGGTGTTGACAAGTGTGAAGATTACAGAACTATCAGTTTAATAAGTCACGGCTGAAAAATAGTAACGCGTATTCTTTACAGACGAATGAAAAAACCGATGGAAGCAGAATTCGGGGAAGATCAGTTTGGATTCCGTAGAAATGTTGAAACACGTGAGGCTATACTGACCCTATGACTTATCTTAGAAGATAGATTAAGGAAAGGTAAACCTACGCTTCTAGCGTTTGTAGACTTAGAGAAAGCTTTTGACAATGTTGACTGGAATACTCTCTTTCAAATTCTATAGGTGGCAGGGGAGCGAAAGGCTATTTACAATTTGTACAGAAACCAGATGGCAGTTATAAGAGTCGAGGGGCATGAAAGGGAAGCAGTGGTTGGGAAGGGAGTAAGACAGGGTTGTAGCCTACATCTAAGGTCATCAGTCCCTTAGAATTACTTAAACCTAACTAACCTAAGGACATCACACACATCCATGCCCGAGCCAGGATTCGAACCTGCGACCGTAGCGGTCGCCTGGTTCCAGACTGAAGCGCCTAGAACCGTTCGGACACAACGGCCGGCTGTTGTTATTTAATGAGTGTACTGAGCAAGCAGTGAAGGAAACGAATCAAAAATTTGAAGTAGGAATTAAAATCCATGGAGAAGAAACAACAACTTTGAGGTTTGCCGATCACATTGTTATTCTGTCATAGACAGCAAAGGACCTGGAAGAGCAGTTGAACGGAATGGACAGCGTCTTGAAAGGAGGATATAAAACGAACATCAACAAAAGCAAACCGAGGATAATGGAAGGTAGTCGAATTAAATCGGGTGATGCCAAGAGAATTAGATTAGGAATTGAGACGCTTAAAGTAGTAAATGAGTTTTGCTATTTGGAGAGCAAAATAACTGATGATGGTTGAAGTAGAGAGGACATAAAATGTAGACAGTTTATGGCAAGGAAAGCATTTCTGCATTTATAAAGAAGAGAAATTTGTTAACATATAGTATAGATCTAGGTGTCAGAAAGTCTTTTCTGAAAATATTTGTGTAGATTGTAGCCATGTATGGAAGTGAAACATGGACGATTAATAGTTTACACATGAAGAGAATAGAAGCTTCCGAAACGTGATGCTAGAGAAGACTGCTAGATGGGTCGATCACGTAACTAATGAGGAGGTACAAAATAGAAAGGGGGAGAAGAGGAATTTGTGGCACAACTTGACTAGAAGAAGGGATCGGTTGGTAGGGCACGTTCTGAGGCATCAAAGGGCCACCAATTTAGTATTGGAGGGAAGCGTGGACGGTAAAAATAGTAAAGGGAGACCAAGGGATGAATAGACTAAGCGATGTTGGTTGCTGTAGTTACTCGGAGATGAAGAAGCTTGCACAGGATAGAGTGGCATAGAGGGCTGCATCAAACCAGTCTCTGGACTATGGACCACACACACTCGCACACACAATATATGGTATGATAATATAATAATATTAATAACCTTTTCAGGTCGTTCCTTCTTCTGATATATGTACGATGCCTACTCGACGTCTTTCCAGTATCATATAGCGCTCTTTCATAAGCTGTTGCTGCCTTGGGGTGTCCTTAACAAGACGTAGGGCACAGTTTGAATTCAGTGGCTCAATTCTTACTAGTTGAAACTGAAGGAGTTCCTTGTTTAATTATACTTTGACCAAGTTGACGATTTACCTGTGGTGTCACCGCCAGACACCACACTTGCTAGGTGGTAGCTTTAAATCGGCCGCGGTCCATTAGTACATGTCGGACCCGCGTGTCGCCACTGTGTGATCGCAGACCGAGCGCCACCACAAGGCAGGTCTCGAGATACGGACTAGCACTCACCCTGGTTGTACGGACGACTTTGCTAGCGACTACTCGGACGAAGCATCGCTCATTAGCCGAGCAGATAGTTAGAATAGCCTTCAGCTAAGTCCATGGCTACGACCTAGCAAGGCGCCATTAGCCTTACATAGTTTGATAGTTATCGTATGAAATGTCTCATCAAGAACGCTGTATACAATTGGTGGATTAAAGTTAAGTATTCCAGCAGCTACGTACTTTTCTTTATAGCTTTTATGAAGTATCCTGTTTCAGACCATCAAGTCCGCCTGCTTGCTTAATGGCCGCCTCCCTTAAATAATGTGCATAGTGTTGGCAATCTGTCAACACTACAAATGGCGACGAGGATGGGATTAAAAGTGGATTTCGCGTTCGTATTGCTTTAATTTCTGGCGACGTTACAAACCGCCTTCTTTCTCTTTGATTGATTTACTTGTGTCATGGCTTCGCCACAATCTCCCGATGTACTGTCCGAATTTTATCGCTTGCAGAATCAGCAGACGCAGACGTTATTGGATGCCCTTGGACAGCTCGTCCAGGGTCAACGTGCACTGCAACACGATGCGGCAGCCGCCGCTTCACCGCTACCGCAGCCACAACATGCAGTTGCACCGCCGTTTCGCAGTTTTGACGCGGCGCAAGAAACATGGACTGAGTGGTCACGCCAGTTTGGATTTCATCTCGCCGCCTACAGAATTCAAGGTAACGAGCGGCAGCCTCATTTATTGTCGTGTGTAGGGATGCAAACATACCGTGTGATAGTGAAATTATTTCCCCGACGCGACGTAGCAACTCTGTCCTATGAAGAAATTTTGTTGGCATTGGATGCCTATTTCAAGGAAACAGTTAATGTAGATGCAAAAAGGTATACGTTCTTTCGTACAAAACGTACGGACGGTCAAACTAATAGGGAGTGGGTTGCAACATTGCAAGGCCTTACAAGGGATTGTGCTTTTGAGTGTGAATGTGGACTCCCTTATTCAGATACTATGGTACGTGATGCAATAGCACAGAACGTTTCTGATGTTCGTATACGGGAGCAAATTTTGAAACTCGTCAATCCCTCCCTTCAGCAAGTGATAGACATATTAGATAGACAAGACACACTTGACTTTGCTCAGGAATCATTTGCAACTTCGCCAGCCGTGTGTAACATTAACCGGCCCACCGGGCGCGCTGCGCGGCCTGGTAAACGGCCCTCGCGCACGTCCACACAGCTGCCGCCACGCTCTAAACCAGGTGTGCCGCGCCAGCACACAAATGCAGTGAAATCATGCCCGCGGTGTGCTACTAGACATTCGTGTGAAAATTGCCCGTCACGCCAAGCTATTTGCTTTTTCTGTAATAAGAAAGGACATGTTCAAAGTGTTTGCCAGAAAAAGCTCAGATCAGACACTCTTAATCATTCCCGGCCCTTTGCTTTGCGCCGGAATCAAACCAAGGACACTCAGGCTCGTGGACCTTCGCCCATGGACATTCATGCAGTTAATTCCACTTCGTCCAGTGCCACTCTTTCTAACAGTGACTGTGTTCGCCCCACACAAAGTGTGCGTCGACGTCGCCGGAAATCACGTCATTTAGCAAGTGATGCTGTACCTGTATCAGTTCAAATTGCACGAGACAGTCGCTCTTGTCGCCAGCAGGACAATAAACTTTTTGTAGATTTGGACTTCAATGGCAAGGTCATACCATTCCAGCTCGATACAGGAGCTGCAGTTTCATTGCTCAATCACGACACGTACAAACAACTGGGCAAACCTCCATTGCGTGCCGCAACTGTTAAGCTCACTACATAATCAGGACAGCAGATCCCTGTGTTAGGACAGTGCACTCCTCTTGCAACATACAAGGGACAAACAAAACTTGTGTCATTTTACATTCTTCGTTCTTCTACTGCAGTGAACTTGTTTGGTTTAGATTTATTTCAGTTGTTTAACATGTCTATTGTAAATCAGGTCCTATCAGTGAATCAGACTGTGCCTTCAGACAGTGTTTCTTGGCTATGTGAAGAATTTGCAGACATTTTTGCACCGGGCCTTGGTTGCGCTAAGAATTATGCAGCACATTTGGAACTGAAAGTCAACGCGCAACCGAAATTTTTCAGAGCGCGCAATGTTCCCCACGCATTGCGTGATGAGGTCGCAAGAACATTACACGATTTAGAATCACAAGGTGTAATTGAACGTGTGCAAGCTTCTCTCTGGACCTCACCCTTAGTAATTTTGCCAAAACCTTCCGGAAAACTGAGGCTTTGTGTGGACTTCAAGGTAACAGTGAATCCACAACTCGTGATTGCAACTTTTCCCTTACCCCGCCCGGAAGACCTTTTTGATAAACCGTGCCCGGGTAAATACTTTTCGAAGTTGGTCCTAGCAGATGCGTACTTGCAAATCCCAGTGGACGCCGAATCCCAGCGCGTCTTGGTGGTTAACACGCATCTTGGTTTGTACCAATTCAAAAGACTGCCATTCGGGTGTGCCTCCGCCCCTGCATTGTTTCAGCAATATTTACAAACTGTTTGTGCGTCGGTCCCTACTGCTGCGAACTATCTGGACGATATTGTGATCTCCGGAAAGACAGCCGACGATCATTTAGCACACCTACGAACATTATTTCAGGTATTGCGACAAAATGGTCTTCACTTGCGGAAGGACAAATGTGTGTTTTTTGCTCGTGACTTACCATACCTGGGACATGTCATCAATGCCCAAGGCATACATCTGAGTCCAGAGCACCTCCGTGCCATACAAGATTTGCCTTCGCCACGGAATGTGAAGCAGCTACAGAGTGTGTTGGGTAAAATTAACTATTATCATCGCTTTCTGCGCAATGCCTCTTCCATTTCGGCTCCGCTTCATAGCTTACGCCGTAAGGGTGTTCCGTTCGTCTGGACGACGGAATGCGAATGCGCCTTTCGCCAGTTGAAATCGGCGTTGCTTTCTAATACTTGTCTTACGCCATTCGATCCCCAGAAACCCCTTTTGTTGATGGTAGATGCATCGGATTTCGGGATCGGTGCTGTGCTTGCGCACAAAGTTGGCTCGCATGATCGCCCTATTGCCTTTGCGTCGAAATTGCTCTCATCTGCGCAAAGAAATTATTCACAGATGTTGAAGTTGAAAGAGTCGCATTCTCGGGAGGACGCGTTGTTGCTCTTTTTGTCATCGTATCGCTCTCAGCCCCGAGATGGTCGCTCGCCGGCTGAGTTGCTCCACGGTCGTCCTCATCGAACCTTGATGTCTTTGCTGCATCCACCGCATCAGGTTCCTGTGCAGCGACAGACTCCTGCTTTTGCTGCAGGCGACGTTGTATTCTATCGCAACTATCGAGGTTCACGGCGTTGGCTCGCAGGGCGCATTCTTCACTGCCTCGGCCGCGCGATGTATTTGGTTTTGAGGGCCTCTGGTGAGGTGCATCGGCATCTCAATCAGCTGCGCCTCTGTCGTCGCACGGGTTCTGTCGCTCCCCGTCTGCTTTCAGCGACGGTGCCGTCCGGTCAGCGCCCTGGGGACCCATCTACTGGCTCGCCTCATCCCCAGGTGTTACCGACGATGCCTTCCATTTTGCCCCCATGGCGACGCTCCGATGCCGCCTCTGCCGCCGCCGCCTGTCCTCCAGCCGGCGCCGCCCGCAGTGGACGCTTCGATGCAGCCGCCAAGCACCTCCCTGGGTCACGCGCCGCAGATCGCTTCCCGGAACCAGCTGTCCTCCGCCATGGAACTCTTGCCCGCTCCGGACCACATGACGTCATCGCGCGTCGGCTACGCCGATGCAATGGAGGTCGACCCTTCGGCCCCTCCTGTCTCTTTACGGGCGCATACACCGCATGTTGACGTGCACCCTGGACTAGGTTTTCAGGCGTTCCCTAGCTCCCCTCGGACTGAATGGCCGGGTGCGGGTGGCACAGCCTCGCCTGTTGTTAGGCTCCCCACCTCATCGCATACGTCAACATGGGGTCCTCCCCACGGCGGGCGGCAGCCTTATAACACGACCGTTCGCCGATTTGTGGGGGAGGAATGTGGTGTCACCGCCAGACACCACACTTGCTAGGTGGTAGCTTTAAATCGGCCGCGGTCCATTAGTACATGTCGGACCCGAGTGTCGCCACTGTGTGATCGCAGACCGAGCGCCACCACAAGGCAAATCTCGAGATACGGAATAGCACTCGCCCAGTTCTACGGACGACATTGCTAGCGACTACACTGACGAAGCATCGCTCATTAGCTGAGCAGATAGTTAGAATAGCCTTCAGCTAAGTCCAGGGCTACGACCTAGCAATGAGCCATTAGCCTTACATAGCAATTGATAGTTTGATAGTTATCGTATGAAATGTCTCATCAAGAACGCTGTATACAAATGGTGGATTAAAGTTAAGTATTCCAGCAGCTACATACTTTTCTTTATAGCTTTTATGAAGTATCCTGTTTCAGACCATCAAGTCCGCCTGCTTGCTTAATGGCCGCCTCCCTTAAATAATGTGCGTAGTGTTGGCAATCTGTCAACACTACATGTAGTTCAATGAATCGTAAAAATCTGGATAAAATAACTTGTGACACATCTGCTAAATCACAGCACCTTGTGCATAACAATGAGGCTGTAAATTTTGTATGTAAAAACGATCAAGGTGCTCGAAAATCGGTGTTAAAGTTTTGATGTACGTGAGAAAAACTATCAAGGTCCACTTGGTACTGGGGAAGAACGGTCAAGATAAATTGTCTACTTTGACCTTTTTTTCTTCTCTTTTTATCTTTCATCTTAAAATGCTATAGCTTCATGTTAATTGCCTTGCAACAATACCCGCTGGTCGCTCAGACATTGTCAACGAAGTTCTGCTGTAACACTGTTGAATAATAAAGACCGATATAAAATTGCGTCACATTGTACATCCAATGTAGGCTGAATAAGGAGTTTTTCTCGGTAAGTTGAACATAAACATTCGTGTGTTACAGTTACCGAGATTGTGCATAAAGTTATTTCTTAAGTGAAATGAGGGCATCAGAAATGTCGGAGAATGAACATTCCAGCTCTGTGGCGAATACAAGTACAATGAAAATAAAAGTTTTGGGGCGTATATCTGATAGTTCAAAAATATTACAGTCCAGAAGTCACGTTACAGGTGACGATTGTAAGTATTTACGGTTGAGATGTTTTCAGAATGTCTCGTTTATAGGCAGGAATAAATTAGTACAGGAACTCAATCAAATGGCTTCCTACGATAGACAAAAGTGTCGCAGGCATTTCTGATGTGTTGAGGCTGTTTATTTGTATATCATACTTAAATGCGTCGCTTTTTACCTCCAGTTAGCAATCAGTGAGCGGGAAATCAGCTGTTTCTCAATGCGCGAGCCCTCTTAATGGACTTCTAACGCAGCTCGCACTGTGCACCTCTGTAGAAGTTACAAGGCTTACTGCTTATATTCATACTTGGATGATTTTTCTTTTTTTCTGATGACCTTTTACGATTCGGTCATTACAATGAATTAAGAAGGATTTAACGATATCAAATGGATGGCCCCATTAAATGGGTCCTGGGTGATGGGCTTGACAAAAATCATTAAATATATACTCCAGGGAGAAAGGGATTCATTAACTACTTAATGAAAATCTTGAATCAACAGAATCTGAGTTTATTAGAATAATTCTCAGCGTTTTCGAGTCAAAAAATAACATTAACGTGAGGAGAAACAAGTGTTCTATCATTGTAAGAGGTAGAGAGGTGACTGAGTGCCCGGGTCGTAACCCAGTTCACTACTACCAGCGCAACGTTATGGCATAATTTAAGAAAAAAATTGGGAATTTGTGGTAAGTTTTATGGGACCAAACAGCTGAGGTCATCGGTCCCTAGGCATACACGCTACCTAATCTAATTTAAACTTACTTAGGCTAAGGACATCACAAACACCCATTCCCAAGGGGGGACTCGAAACTCCGTCGGAGGCAGCCGCGCGAACCGTGGCAAGGTGCGGCAGACGGCACCGCTACCCCGCGCAGCCATAATTTAAGAATGAAATTAAAAATTAAAATAACTTTTCCAGACTTTGTCAATGTATGCCTAGATATATTAATGTTAACACTGTAAAGTCTCAGAATGATCAAATGAGGAGAAAAATAAATGGCGCTGAATAATAAAATTACAGAGTTAAAACTTCGTAAGAACATGCAAACGAATATCAAAACCGAAAGTTACAAGTCTCAACCTCATCAGAGCAATATCTCGGTTCAAATCGGAGTTTTTACAAAAACTGAAACCACTAAATACTAGAAACATAAAAGTTGGCATTTGAGTTCAGTTTCATGTAAAACATTGAATATGTGACACCAATAAGCTACCTCCATTAGTTTTCAACTCATTTATTAAAAACCAAATTTGGAACGAAATCACAATAGATTAAGTATCATTTTTATTTGTAAAAGGAAGTTCTAATTTTAGCACTCGATTACATTCATGCAATAATACAGTTCTACGGAGTTTCAGGATTGTATTGTAAAATAACTATGATTACAAGGAATGTTAAAGAGGTTCCGTTCTTGAAATACTAGCAGGAAAATTTTAAATGCAGTCGGCCTAAAACTCTTTCAGAACTCAAGCAATTGTAACACTGTTTATACAAAAATTAAGAAGATTGCAAATTGTTAGTCGACAGAGCTAATAATTAGTACGTGTCGGAAAAGAGGCCATTTAGATACGGCTACCTGTGCGTAGGGCTCTGAAAGCAGGTGTTCCGTTTGGTGGTCCGCTGAACCCCTATATAAATACAGGCAGAGAGGAAGTGATATGAGACACTCAGCATCGACATATGAAACTGTGTGCGCCAGTCAAACGCCCGCGTGTATTGTGCCATGGATGACGTCCGACGTGGACAAATACGTTTTCGGTGAAAGTAGGAACTCGCGAGGACTGTACACCGTAATGGATGGCTTGGATTTCACGGAAGAGACTGTTTTTGTGCCGCCGGTAATATTTCAAAAACCACGTAGCAAGTGGCGAGATTACTTTCCCCTATAGAGACGAATAGTTAGCTTTTGATGACTTTTTGCAGAGGTTCAAATGGTTCAAATGGCTCTGAGCACTATGGGATTTAACATCTGAGGTCATCAGTCACCTAGAACTTAGAACTACTTAAACATAACTAACCTAAGGACAACACACACATCCACGCCCGAGGCAGGATTCGAACCTGCGACCGCAGCGGTCGCACGGCTCCAGACTGTAGCGCCTAGAACCGCTCGGCCACTCCGGCCGTCTTTTGCGGAGGTCGCCTCTAAAGTGTTACTAGTGCTGTTTCCGATAGATAAAGTAGTTGTAGTACTATGACTTATATTTTGTGCGTGTGAACGTAAACTAAATAGATCAGTAAGCCCGAGGGAGGACTCGAACCTCCGCCGGGACCAGCCGCACAGTCCATGACTGCAGCGCCTTAGACCGCTTTTTTTTCAGTAATCTCTATTTCACAAACTAACAGTACATATATATACACAATGCAACATTTCTTCAAGGTACCAATTAAACATATACAAATGATTGTTAGTTAAACAAAAAATATTAGAGCAACATTAAATACAACAAAATATAACATATTCCGTCCTTTTTTGTCGATGCATGAGAACCTGGATAAGGGTGTTGCATCATGTGACGGGTAGGCATGGAACACCCCAACTTTGAGGGGGGTCAAGGAAGACGCTGCGGAGATAAACGGCAAAAGCTTGTCGGTGAGATGGTTTTCGGGTGAGGGTGCTATGCGCAGTCACAACTTTGTACCAGAAGTCAAGGATTGTATGTGGACCACTCTGAAAGAGGTATTCTAAAGTCTTTCTCGAAACCAGATGAGTGTATGGTGCTTAGCAAGAGGGTAGTGAAATGTCTGGGGCAACAACAAGAAATCTTGGGTTACCGTCGATGGCGTGGCACGGAGGTAAAAGCCCACGATTCGTTGGATGAGGAGCCATACGTTTCGTTTGAGGGGGCACGTAAGACGGTGCTCGTCGGTGTCTTCGAGCTGATAGTCAGGGCAGAGTAAATAGGTAGCCAGTCCTATGCCATAAAGTCGACTATTAGTCGGGAATTTTCCATAGACTAAAACATGCCAGAGTGCAGACACAGACGACGGTAAAAAGGGTGCATACACACACCCCCAAACCGGTCGCCAGTTAACGTCAGGGTGCTGTAGCACCATGGAGTCGCAAGGGTTGGACAGCTTGAACAAACGATAATAATCTTTTGTACGGGGAGGACGGGTGACTGGAAGATCGGCCCGAACGTAGCTGAGTTCAATGAAACAATTGGCGACATGGTACAATAACGGAGAAATAGGTGCCACATCGGTCGGTGGATCGAGAGAAGCTGGTCGGAGGATATCTAAGAGACTGCGTGTTAAGGACGGGACCGGCCCCCGCCAGTGCCGCAACATAGTATGGACAAAGAGTGCAGAAGACCGTGCCCGCAAATTGACGAGTCTGAGGCCACCTTTTGAGGAGACAGCGTTAGAGTGTTGTAGCGGACTTTGAAAAGTGCCCCTGCTAACACGAAATATCCAAAGGCTGATTGGATGCGACGGCCAAGGAGTAACGGCATTGGGAGGATCTGGGCGACGTGTACCAGTTTAGGGGCGACATACATGTTGGCATAGGACACACGTTGAAGTTGGTTTAAGTTACGGTGCACTTGACCGCGAACATGGAACCGAAACGACTGTAAAAGCCGCCGGTAAGCGAGGGCCACTGTGCGGTGTGTGGAGCTCGTAAATGCGATACCCAAGTAACGATGTGTGATACTGACTGGGAGTGGGGAAGGTACCATAGCCGGGAGGCCGCGTCCAATGTGCATCATAATCGATTTACGACATTAAGAATGCTACCAGAAAGACCTCCATACTGATGGATCCATCGGATGGCGTCATTGAGTTCCATGGAGGAGCAGGTGACAAAGAGGAGGTCATCCGCATAAGTCCTGCAGTGAAAGGTGCAGTCACGTAAAGTGAGACCCTGTTGTCTGGAGGTAAGACCAGTGATGAGCGGCTCAAGTGCAATGGCATATAGTAAAGTAGACATAGGGCATCCTTGACGCACAGAGCGGCTTATAGGAATCGGTCCTACAAGCCTCCCATTGACCTGTACCATCGAGACCGAGGGAAGTAGTTACCGGCGAATGGCATCGACAAAACGTAATGGGAATCCCATTACGTGTCGCCACCATGAGGAGGAATGTGTGTCGAACGCGATCAAGGCACTCGTGAAATCGATGGATACCAGTGCTGCACGAAGGCGACAAACTGCTGCTAGCGCGATGAGGTCATGGCATTCTCCTAGGGCTGTTTGTAAGGTGGCCCCACAACCACGTACAGTCTGCTCCGGTGAAAGGACCGTAGGTAAGACGGTGCGTCTGCGCGCTGCTAAGAGGCGTGCATATATTTTATAGTCTGCATGCATTAATGTAAGGAGGCGATATGCCTGGTGATTTGTTCTTGGCCCCCTTGTTGATCGCATCTACCACCTCTTCTGCGGTGATTGTAGACATCATGGGCGTTGACGTCGCTACGGTGAGGGTCTGACCAGGGCAAGGACGGAGATCATCAGCAATTGGCGTTGCCATCGGTTCGTCGTCATAAAATTGGCGATAATGTTCAGCAAAGACAGACACCACTGCCGCCTGTGTTGTGTGTTGAACGCCGTCGGATGTCGTGATGTTGGGGACAAAAAGTCGGATGCGGCATGGATTGTGGATGGTGTTTCGTCGTAGAGGAGGTCCTGTCGTCGGGAACGCACCACGACACCATACAGTCGAGAGAGAGAGGAGACGAGCTTTAGTACGCTGTCGTTCCCTATGGGTTTCAGCTGATGGGGGGAGCGCATCGAGCTCACGGAGGACGGCGTAGTGAAAATTTGTGGTGTCTTGATGTCATGCTGCTGCTTCCTTGCCACATTGCATGAAGACCTTTCTGATGGCAGGTTTGGCACATTTGAGCCACCAATGCAACGTGGATGTGTTCTGCGGGAGGCGTCTTTCGCAAGACGCCCATATAGTGGCAATAAATTTAGGCAGTGTGGGTCATTAAGGAGGGAGCTATTAAGCTTCCAGTAACCTCTGCTTCCATACTGACTTAGGTGGCAAAGCCAGGGAGCAAACGACGGCGCAATGGTCCAAAAATGCAAGGGGCCATCGCTCTGCTTGGGAGACTTCGTTGCCAAGGTGAGCAGAGACGTAAAACCGATCCAGTCTGCTCGCAGAATGTGCTGTATAATGGGTAAAACCGGGGATAGTGCCATGAATTTTCTCCCAAACGTCCACTTGATGAAAATCTTCGATTAAGGCGATCACAGCGCCCAGAAAACAGAGGCGCCACGTCATGTCCGAAAAAAGTGGACCGCTGCCGATGGTTCGTGGAGCCAGACGGAGCGTAGATGTTGATGACGCGCGTGTCGAAGATGGTAACAACCATGCCCCTTCCAGAGGGAAAGATCGTCGTGTCCTTGAGTGGGATTCCTTCGCGTATGTAGAAAGCCACCCCACGCCTTGATTGATCACATGTGGATGTATACGAGTCGTAGCCGTCAGACCGGTGGTAATGTGGCAACGCGTACTTCCTGAAGAAGGGCGACGTCGACGTCAGAGGCCCGAAGCATGTCACATAGGAGCTGCAGTTGGGGTGGAGTGCCGATCATGTTGATGTTCAGTGTGGCGAACCGGTACGTTTGTTTCAGTGGTGGTGGACGCATCTACCAAGGGAAGTATGAGGAGGGCACAAACAGGAAGTCCCGCCCCATCTGCTGCAGTGCGTCGCTTTTGATGTTAACAGGCAGCCTCGTCCGGTGGAGGCAACTCATCCGGAGGAGGGGGCGTACCTTTCTCAACGTCATCGGCCAATGCTCCTGTGGCGTGGGTCTGTCCAATATCCATGGGAATTGCATCGTGAGCCGGCCGGAGTGGCCGAGCGGTTCTAGGCGCTTCAGTCTGGAACAGCACGACCGCTACGGTCGCAGGTTCGAATCCTGCCTCGGGCATGGATGTATGTGATGTCCTTAGGTTAGTTAGGTTTAAGTAGTTCTAAGTTCTGGGGGACTGATGACCTCAGAAGTTAAGTCCCATAGTGCTCAGAGCCATTTGAACCAACTGCATCGTGGTGAGAGAGATCTGGAGCTGTCGGCGGGAGACAGGAGTCTCAACCTGCGCACCGATCGTTTCATCGTGCGTGGCGACCTCCATAGTGGTCCCGTCCTGCGAAACGTCTTGTTCATTTTGTAAGTTGTCCGCCGACCTCTGCATGGAAATGTCGGCTTCTTGGGTGTCGTCTTCGTCGTCTTGGGTGGCGCCCGTGGGTGAACGGCAGCGGCGTTTGCGCCAACGTGGCGAGCTTTGGTTGCGCACGTGTTCCTCAGTGTCGGACGACGGCAAAGAGGAGCGTCGACTTGGTTCGAGGCGTCAGTGGGTACAATGAAATTGTCAAACAGGTGTTGTGAAGAAGTACTGGTCTCCTCAGCGTCCGGTGCGGGAGCCTAAGGTTGTCAGGAGGGACGTCTGCACCGTCCGTAGGTGACTGGGACGGTGGGACGTGCCGATCGGAAGGACCGGGCGACGGACTGGACGAAAACTGTAGACGTGGCAAGAGCCGCTGCGTAAGTGACCGGTAGGGCGGTCATCGTGGGTGTGACGGACGCTTCCGACAACGGGAGCTGCGCGACACGACGTTGGATGCATTCAGACCGCAGATGACCTTCTTTCCAGCAGCCGGAACAGGTCCGAGGTTGGCCGTCGTACATTATAATGGCACGGCAGCCTCTGATACGTAGATAGGAAGGCACGTGTTTCTGCAATTCGATGCGGACCTGTCTGGCGCCGTTCAAAACGGGATAGGTTTGAAATTGTACTCATCGTTCGGCAACATGTTCCAGAACGTTGCCATGGGGACGGAGCGCCGCGATGACGACGTCTGCAGGTAGTTCGAACGGCAGTTCGAAGATCCTTATCGTTCGTGTGCCGAGACCTGCGTGATCGACGGTAACGGGTCCGACGTTGCCGTCGGAATGAAAGAAGTGCAGTCCACGTTTTGCCTCTTGAAGCACCTTGTCACACGCCGCATCGTTGATAGCTGGATGTCTGCTTGGTTGAAATGAGTCTGTCTTGTGCATGTGTTAAGTCCTCCAGAATCTGCTGGACGACATCCCTTTGTACTGCGTAGTGCTACCTCTTGCATGATCAGGCAAGCACGTTTGGCAAGGCTGCCAGTGACGGCTGCCTCAAGAGGGCACTGCTGCTGATGGAACTACTTTGCCAAGCGTTCTACAGATGGTAATCACCCTACAGATCATATCACGTTGCGTTGAAAGCCAACGAGCAAGCAGCTCATCATCCAGTTAATCACGCAGATTGGGTGCACTCATGCACATTACAATATAATCAGCTTCTCTGGGCCTCTACAGTCAGTTTTTGCCGGCCGTTGTTGCCGAATGGTTCTAGGCACTTTAGTTCAGAACTGCGCTGCTGCTACAGTCACAGGTTCGAATCCTGCCTCAGGCACGGATGTGTGTTATGTCCTTAGGTTAGTTAGGTTAGTTCTAAGTCTAGCTGTCTGATGACCTCCGATGTTAAGTCCCATAGTGCTTAGAGCCATTTGAACCATTTTGAACAGTCACTTTAGTGTCAGTTCACAGCTATGAAGGTCGTTTTTCTTTTCAATCTCTGATATGCTATAAATAAAAGACAAGTTAATAGAAAACAATTATTTTACTACCAAACGTTTTGTGCACTTATGGTTAATTTTCAACATAATCACCGAAAAGATTGAGACATTTATCGTACCTGTGAACAATCTTTGCAATACCCTCTTCAAAAAATGTTGCTGCCAATGATTTCAAATTAGCATTGACGTCGTTTTGAAGATCTTTGTTGGTTTGAAAGTGCTGCCCTCCTATCCACGCCCTCAGTTCAGGGAAAAGGTGAAAGTCGCTGAGTGCCAGGTCAGAAACGTACGGCGGATGATCTAAAATGCCCCATTAAAATTGTTCAAGGAGCCGTTGGGTTGTGCCACCAGTGTATAGACGAGCGTTGTCATGGATCAACACAATTCCTAAAGTCATCTTTCCTCTTCAGTCATGAAGTTATCACCGTACACTCGGCTCATTCTCCGATGAATTTCTGGTGCACTATTCCCTTCTGCTTGCAGAAACCGAATTAAACTTCGTAAGTCACACTTGGCCGGAGCAACAATGACAACTGCCATGCTTACGTGAGTGTAGTGCAACGGAGACTGATGCCTTGAGGTCGGCAATGATGGAGTGTGTGGTGCGAGAGTTGCGCAATAGCCTACAGCGCATGTCCACTTTCTACCGCTCGCGTAGCTTCAGTACTAAGTGATCGGAGGTTGAAAAAAGAAACGTCCCTCGTAATTCATAGCGATCTCACAGCACGATCAGTCGGCGCTAAAAAGCCAGTAAGCTACTGTCTACAGCATAGCCTTCAGAAGAGTGGACGTATAGGAAGTCACCACGGAAGATAACTTGGTAGATAAGTACTTGTAAGAGAAACTGTCAGACTGGCCCTGCCGGAAGTGCTATCTCTATTCAGTTGTACCAGTGCTTTACATTGCATTGAATGCTCTAATAAATGCATTTTTTGTACTTGGGTTACTTATTTGCGTAGTTATCCCCGACATTATAGTGGCGCAGTCGCTAATAGACGTTCTCTCTTAGCAACCTAAAGCCTCGCCTACAATAGAGGAATGACAGGTTTATACCGGCGGCAGTTGGCCAATTTGACAGACTTGTTGACAATATATCAGCGGCCCAGTCAACACATAAGCAACAGAATGACACACATACGTCTGTATTATTGGAAATAGTGACGTTTCTTTGTTAGCTGGCTAAATTAGTGAGGTTCTGGAAACGAGCTTACGGTATAAGGAATGCAGTCTTAGGGGTTGGAAGATGGGAGAAGTAACATCGACGTACGAAATACGGATATCTGATATTAGCATAGATACCATATTTCTTGTAACAGTTTTTGTTGACAGCGAAAAATAAATAATAAAAACAAATTTAACTTGCAGTGCGCATATGTAATAGAGATAATCTACACACCGGGTGATCAAAAAGTCAGTGTAAATTTGAAAACTTAATAAACCACGGAATAATGTAGATAGAGAGGTAAAAATTGACACACATGCTTGGAATGACATGGGGTTTTATTAGAACAAAACAAAAAAAGATCACAAAATGTCCGACAGATGGCGCTGGACAGCAAAAAGGCAGTAACTGCTACCTTGACGAGTGAGAGGCACGCCGATATGTTACAGAATCGCATCATCCCCAGCCCGGCTGATAAACACCTGCTGGAACGTACGATGTTTATGCAGGATGGCGCTCTACCCCATATTGCTAGACGCGTGAAAGATCTCTTGCGCGCATCGTTTGGTGATGATCGTGTGCTCAGCCGCCACATCGGTCATGCTTGGCCTCCCAGGTCCCCAGACCTCAGTCCGTGCGATTATTCGCTTTGGGGTTACCTGAAGTCGCAAGTGTATCGTGATCGACTGACATCTCTAGGGATGCTGAAAGACAACATCCGACGCCAATGCTTCACCATAACTCTGGACATGCTTTACAGTGCTGTTCACAACATTATTCCTCGACTACAGCTATTGTTGAGGAATTATGGTGGACATATTGGGAATTTCATGTGAAGAACATCACCTTTGCTTTGTCTTAATTTGTTATGCTTGTTATTGCTATTCTGATCAGATGAAGCGCCATCTGTCGGACATTTTTTGAACTTCCGTATTTTTTTGGTTCTAATAAAACCCCATGTCATTCCAAGTATGTGTGTCAATTTGTTCCTCTCTATCTACATTATTCCGTGGTTTATTCAGTTTTCAATTTATACTGACTTTTTTGATCACCAGGTATATTCCATTTGTTAAAGGTTTTTTGGAGCATTAAACTTATATATTAGTATGATGTTGTGTTGTTGTGATCTTCAGTCCCGAGACTAGTTTGCTAAAGCACTACATGGTACTCTCTCCTGTGCTCGGTTCCTCATCTCCGAGTAACTACTGCAACTTACATCCTTCTGAATCTGTTTAACGTATTTATCTCTTGGTCTCCCACTACGATTTTTACCGTCCGCGCTTCCTTCCAGTACTAAATTGGTGATGCCTTGATGCCTCAGAATGTATCCTACCAACCGATACCTTCTTCTTGTCAAGTTATGTCACAAATTCCTCTTCTTCCCAATTCTATTTAGTACCAAATCATTAGTTACATGATCTATCCATCTAATCCTCAGCATTCTTCTGTTGCACCACAGTCCGAAAGCTTCTATTCTCTTCTTGTCTAAACTGTTTATCGTCCATGTTTCACTTCCATACAAGGCTACACTCCATACAAATACTTTCAGAAAAGACTTCCTGACACTTAAATCTATACTCGATGTTAACAAATTTCTTTTCGTCAGAAAAGCTTTCCTTACCATAGCCAGTCTAAATTTTATGTCCTCTCTTCCCCAACCATCTACTAACATCAGACATAGGCCTTAATTTGAGAAAGGAATTTCTGAGAACGTACGTATGACAGCGAAACATGGAATGTGGGAAATCGTTAACAGACGAGAATCGAAGAATTTGAGATGCGGTGGTACAGCCGAATGTTTAAAACGTAGATTGACTGATAAAGTGGGGAATGAGAAGGTTCTGTGCAGACTCGGAGAGGAAAGGAATATGTGGAAAGCACTGACAAAGAGAAGGCACAGGATGATAGAACGTATATTAAGACATCAGTGAATGGCTTCCATGGTACTAGAGCGAGCTGTAGAGGGCAAAAACTGTAGAGGAAGACAGAAATTGGAATACATCCAGCAAATAATTGAAGACGTAGGTTGCAAGTGCTACTCTGAGCTGAAGAGGTTGGCACAGAAGAGGAATTCGTTGCGGGCCGAATCAAGCCAGTCAGAAGTCCTATGACTCAAATAAATAAATAAAAATAAAGAGGATGTGAATTTGAATTTCAATTCATTTTCAGTTTTTTGTGTCTCAGTTTGGGGAGAACTTAGGGCTCGATGTTATAGCATACTTTATAATTTAGTATTGACTGTCCTCATTTTACAATTTGATAGCTTGCTGTCAATGGAGCTTTGTATCTCTCTATCTATCTAGCTAGCTGTTTACTGTAGGCCAATGGGTTAATTGGGAAATCTCTGATTTTCGATTTCTTTGGGGGTGTTAACGAAAAAGTTGACAGTTCCTTTGTGCTAGTTTTTAAGGATAGGCGTTGTATTTGTGACTAGGTTGGTAGTCAGCCGTAAATGATCTGCTAATTCAGTTCTGATACATTCACGGTAGTATGGACTCGAAATGGCGTAAATATGTGACAATACCGTAGAACTAACACTTGTTAAATAATATCAAAGTTCCAATTAGAATTCAGTTTTAAGAAGATTACTATCGACAGGTACAATATGTCACTTCAGACGAGTCAGGTCTGCGTTGAGTTCGTTGTCTGATCCTCTAGATTGGAGTCAACATAGTTAAGTATTCACTTTTACGGGAGACTGACATTTAAATAAAGTGTACCTCAAAAGGTACTTGGGGCTTGTAATTTTCACTAACTATGAAGGTCTACTGTCACACATACATTTTATTCTAATATTTTGATCTGTGTTTCAGATCGCCATCGACATAAAAAGGACCTGTGTTCACACAATTAGTGTACAGTAACTGAGAGGTAAGCAAGAACATCGGTTAATAGCTGGAACGGCGTAATTGTTCCCCAAAGGGGACGGCAGCGTCTGCAGAAACACCGGCACTTCGCTTCTCAGTGCCTCCGGGCATCCGTCGTTTAATGAGCAGCGCTCAGACTAATGGAGAACCCCCATGCTCCAGAGTGCCTTCAATCCTCTTAGCGGTGTGCACTCTGTTGTTTCCGTCTGTAGTGTAAAAGAGTGCCTTCGTTCTCCCCCATTCCACAGAGCAGTGGGCTTAAACTGTGCAGCCAAACGGTGTGTAATTTTGTTGTCTACTGCACCGCTTTATGAACAGTTTAACAAAACTCCTTTAAGTTATGTTGTTGTTTATTTAATTTTCTCAGTAGGTCACTGAGACCTGGTAGTCAAGGAAGGCATGATTCGGTTACGATTGTGGACGGGACTGTAATCAGTTACTATTGGTTCCCTTTTGCAATTACACACTTTTTTTAATCGATAATTCCAGACTCAGCAATAAATAAAGATATCACACTTATTAATGAAAGAATAAACAACTGTGTAATTAATAGTGCTTTCAGCGCGTTACAATTTACCAAATGAGTATAAAATCCAGACACAGCAAAAGTGATACCAATTAGAATTACAAGGCAAGTAACCACAGTCACGGCTGAAGGCCTTTAACGACAGGAAAGACAGTTTGGAAGGTAGGAGACGAGATACTGGCAGAAGTAAAGCTGTGAGGACCGGGCGTGAGTCGTGCTTCGGTAGCTCAGATGGTAGAGCACTTGCCCGCGAAAGGCAAAGGTCCCGAGTTTGAGTCTCGGTCGGGCACACAGTTTTAATCTGCCAGGAAGTTTCAGTTATAAAATAATTAACAAACACACTGTAAAACAGCAATGCAATAGCGAAGATTAATTTAAAGGGCCAGGCAACTGATCGCCAAACGGTTGAGACAAAATGATGATAAACTTGGTAGCACAACCATGTAAACCTGCTGTAACACCAAGAATGGAAATTACATAAAAATAAAAAAAAGCATACAATAAAACAGCACATACAACAGCAAAGGTCAATTTAATGGGACAAGCAACTGATCACCAAACAGGTGAGACCAAATGATGGTAAACTGGGTAACACAATCATTTAAACCTGCTGTAACACCAAGAATGGCAATTATAGAAAAATTTTTAGAAACATACAGTAAAACAGTAAATGCAATAATAAAACATAAGGGCCAGTCACAGACGGTGCACCAGGAATCGACCTCTGAGTAGATCCGGCAAAAAACACTTTCACGAGCGATGAGATAGGCAGCGAAGAGTTGCATTCACTTCACAAGATGGTAACTCACACTAGTGGCAGTCTAACGAATGACTAATGATAATGTTGCTGAGGCTACCCGACGTGCAATAAACCAAATGCAAAGATGTAAAAATACGCCAAAGCCGGAACCGGCGGTCTGGACTCCTCCCACAGAATACTGTGCTTAGAGTGCCAGGAACGAGAAAGGAATCACTACCACCAAAGTATCGCCAACCAACCTACTACACGCATCATCGGACAGCAGTGACAAGGCGAGGAAACGTACACTGCCGTTATATACACTAAGCCCCAGGGCAGGTAACTGGGGTGTTAGCAGCCACGAGGCAGGAAGTATACCGCTGGTTGACCTTAACAAATAGTAAAAAGCCGTATGCAACAAATAGTTATTAGAAGTCCAGGAAAGCTAATCATATTCGCCTTCACCAAGAACTTCACTCGCTGCTCTTCATCCCGGCAACACTATGAGCATCAACACAAACCTAAGTCACTGGAGAATCGCAAGATCTCACAGTGATGGAGGTTTCTCTACTTGAATCCAAATTCACTGAACTTAGAGCTTGCAGGATCCGGTTTACGACGAGGTCGAGCACCCTCGTGACCACAGGCCTTCGATCTGGCAGTCCATGCGTGCCGCCAGCGGTCCTGGCGTGTTGCCGCACTGTGCGGACTTGGCTCCTTCTGAGTCTCCAGCCAAACTCTATACTCACTCGACCCGGAACAATCACGACGTCGCCCCAAAAATAGGGCCACAGTTACTACATACCGCCGCTGCTGCCACTAGTGGACGGCAACCCCTGCGAAACCAAGTGGCGCAAGTCAACACGAGAAGAAGACAAACAACAGCAACTGTGTCAACCAAACGATACGGTCTGGCCTCCAACAGAGGACGGAAACCTACAAAAAGCACCAATGCGAGCCGCAGCACGGCTCAGTCGTTTCCCTTTAAACTCAAAGATACCTAAATACATCTACATATACTGAAAACAGGACGATCACTATCATATAGTGGAAATCGGTGCAAGATGGTGATGTTAATTTTAATAAATTCACTTTCTGAGATCACTTTTTTTGAGTGTTCGGATAGAATGGCCTTTTACTATATTCTATCTATCTGTACAAATTTTTGCTTTAATATAACCAAGATTATTCTGTGAATTTTAATAACTAACGCAAAAGGTTTACCTTGCTAGATGACATTATTGATAAAGGTTAAATTCATGTTTATTGTTAGACGCTGTAAGACAGGGCATTAATAAATCTAACATTTAGGTGAATGTATTTGAGAATGTTCTTCTGGAACATGAGCGCTACCTAGAACCCTTAATGATCATTCTGGACCGGCTTTATAAACCACTTAGGACTTGCCACATGAATGTGAACACCAGAATTGATAACATTAGAAAACTAGTAGGGTCAGGATAGGGTGCAAACTAAGATACCCTCCTTACTGCTACATTGGCATTGGTTTAATTTATGGCAGGGTACTGTGCTCCAGTATGGAAAAACGTCCACGAAAATTTGCTGTTAAGCTAAACCATACAATGAGAATAAGTGGTGAACCTATTAAATCAACACCACTTCCATGGCTGCCTGTGTTACATAACATTGCACCATCATCAATTAGACGGGAAGCAGCAGCGCTAAGAGAGTCCCAAATGTGTGCTAGCCATCAGAACTCACCCTTGTAGAATGAGCTATCGAATTACCTGCCAACAGACTGAAATCCAGAAAACAACCCTGGTCAATGAAAGATGTGCCTTTCATATCTGTCCACGTCAAGGATGCAGAGAGGCTTGGCGGAAGTATCCTCCAGCACATTCTCGCCTTTTTACTATTCCTACAAAAAGTGTACATTGGTTTGGTCTTCCCAGGAAACCATGGAAAGTTCTGAATCGAGTCCAGTCAGAGGCGAGAAGGTGTGCTGCCTGTTTATATAACGGGCTCAAGGACAAACTGACGTTCGAATGTGGTGTCGCTATGCAAACTGCGCAGCACCTCACTGAAGGCCGCTTATTACGCAAACTCCCTCGACTCAATGAATCGCATTTGGCTTCGTTAACATTTGTGGACTGGTTAAGAGACCTATATATTCAATCAAAAAATTTTCGAGTGTTTGTTTTTATGCTATGTATTCGTTCTTATATTTAGCCATTTATATAAGAATGTAAAATGATCATGTGAACCATACGAATAATATACAACAAGATAGTAATAATAATAATAGTCGCGAGGAGTGGCCGTGTGGTTTGAGGCGCCATATCATGGATTGTGCGGTCCCCGCCTGAGGTTCGAGTCCTCCCTCGGGCATGGGTGTGAATGTGTGTTGTTCTTAGCATAAGTTAGTTCAAGTTAGTTTAAAGTAGTGTGTAAGGGCTAGGGACCGATGACCTCCTCGATTTGGTCTCTTAGGAATTCACAAAAATTTTTTAAAATAATAACCAAAGCGTGTAACTAAAGTATTATTGTATTAAAAACTAATATGCCTCAAAATCAGTATTCTTCTTTTTTAATAATCTCCCGCAAATTTGCCTCTTTATAGTTTGAGCAATTCTCATTCCACCATGTATTGTATTTGCAAAATAGTTCAGTCTTCTGATAAAGACACAAGGTAATACTCAGTATGGCACTGCTTTTTACTTTATTTGTTGAATTGAATATTCTTGTTCCATCGTATGTGCCTCCTTCTTAAGCTGAAATCGTTGTAGGTACAGAAAGCTGGCTTAAGCCAGAGATAAATTCTGCCGAAATTTTTACAAAGGTACAGACGGTGTTTAGAAAGGATAGATTGCATGCAACCGGTGGTGGAGTGTTCGTCGCTGTTAGTAGTAGTTTATCCTGTAGTGAAGTAGAAGTGGATAGTTCCTGTGAATTGTTATGGGTGGAGGCTACACTCAACAACCGAGCTAGGTTAATAATTGGCTCCTTTTACCGACCTTCCGACTCAGCAGCATTAGTGGCAGAACAACTGAGAGAAAATTTGGAATACATTTCACATAAATTTTCTCAGCATGTTATAGTCTTAGGTGGAGATTTTAATTTACCAGATACAGACTGGGACACTCAGATGTTTAGGGTAGGGACAGAGCATCGAGTGACATTATACTGAGTGCACTATCCGAAAATTACCTCGAGCAATTAAACAAAGAACCGACTCGTGGAGATAACATCTTGGACCTACTGATAACAAACAGACCCGAACTTTTCGACTCTTTAAGTGCAGAACAGGGAATCAGTGATCATAAGGCCGTTGCAGCATCCCTGAATATGGAAGTTAATAGGAATATAAAAAAAGGGAGGAAGGTTTATCTGTTTAGCAAGAGTAATAGAAGGCAGATTTCAGACAACCTAACAGATCAAAACGAAAATTTCTGTTCCGACACCGACAATGTTGAGTGTTTATGGAAAAAATTCAAGGCAATCGTAAAATGCGTTTTAGACAGGTACGTGCCGAGTAAAACTGTGAGGGACGGGAAAAACCCACCGTGGTACAACAACAAATTTAGGAAACTACTGCGAAAGCAAAGAGAGCTTCACTCCAAGTTTAAACGCAGCCAAAACCTCTCAGACAAACAGAAGCTAAACGATGTCAAAGTTAGCCTAAGGAGGGCTATGCGTGAAGCGTTCAGTGAATTCGAAAGTAAAATTCTATGTACCAACTTGACAGAAAATCCTAGGAAGTTCTGGTCTTACGTTAAATCAGTAAGTGGCTCGAAACAGCATATCCAGACACTCCGGGATGATGATGGCATTGAAACAGAGGATGACACGCGTAAAGCTGAAATACTAAACACCTTTTTCCAATGCTGTTTCACAGAGGAAGACCGCACTGCAGTTCCTTCTCTAAATCCTCGCACAAACGAAAAAATGGCTGACATCGAAATAAGTGTCCAAGGAATAGAAAAGCAACTGGAATCACTCAATAGAGGAAAGTCCACTGGACCTGACGGGATACCAATTCGATTCTACACAGAGTACGCGAAAGAACTTGCCCCCCTTCTAACAGCCGTGTACCGCAAGTCTCTAGAGGAACGGAGGGTTCCAAATGATTGGAAAAGAGCACAGGTAGTCCCAGTCTTCAAGAAGGGTCGTCGAGCAGTTGCGCAAAACTATAGACCTATATCTCTGACGTCGATCTGTTGTGGAATTTTAGAACATGTTTTTTGCTCGAGTATCATGTCGTTTCTGGAAACCCAGAATCTACTATGTAGGAATCAACATGGATTCCGGAAACAGCGATCGTGTGAGACCCAACTCACCTTATTTGTTCATGAGACCCAGAAAATATTAGATACAGGCTCCCAGGTAGATGCTATTTTTCTTGACTTCCGGAAGGCGTTCGATACAGTTCCGCACTGTTGCCTGATAAACAAAGTAAGAGCCTACGGAATGTCAGACCAGCTGTGTGGCTGGATTGAAGAGTTTTTAGCAAACAGAACACAGCATGTTGTTCTCAATGGAGAGATGTCTACAGAGGTCAAAGTAACCTCTGGCGTGCCACAGGGGAGTGTTATGGGGCCATTGCTTTTCACAATATATATAAATGACCTAGTAGATAGTGTCAGAAGTTCCATGCGGCTTTTTGCGGATGATGCTGTAGTATACAGAGAAGTAGCAGCAGTAGAAAATTGTAGCGAAATGCAGGAAGATCTGCAGCGGATAGGCACTTGGTGCAGGGAGTGGCAACTGTCCCTTAACATAGACAAATGTAATGTATTGCGAATACATAGAAAGAAGGATCCTTTATTGTATGATTATATGATAGCGGAACAATCACTGGTAGCAGTTACTTCTGTAAAATATCTGGGAGTATGCGTGCGGAACGATTTGAAGTGGAATGATCATATAAAATTAATTGTTGGTAAGGCGGGTACCAGGTTGAGATTCATTGGGAAAGTGCTTAGAAAATGTAGTCCATCAACAAAGGAGGTGGCTTACAAAACTCTCGTTCGACCTATACTTGAGTATTGCTCATCAGTGTGGGATCCGTACCAGATCGGTTTGACGGAGGAGATAGAGAAGATCCAAAGAAGAGCGGCGCGTTTCGTCACAGGGTTATTTGGTAACCGTGATAGCGTTACGGAGATGTTTAATAAACTCAAGTGGCAGACTCTGCAAGAGAGGCGCTCTGCATCGGGGTGTAGATTGCTCGCCAGGTTTCGAGAGGGTGCGTTTCTGGATGAGGTATCGAATATATTGCTTCCCCCTACTTATACCTCCCGAGGAGATCACGAATGTAAAATTAGAGAGATTAGAGCGCGCACAGAGGCTTTCAGACAGTCGTTCTTCCCGCGAACCATACGCGACTGGAACAGGAAAGGGAGGTAATGACAGTGGCACGTAAAATGCCCTCCGCCACACACCTTTGGGTGGCTTGCGGGGTATAAATGTATATGTAGATGTAGATGTAGAATATCAGTTTCAAAGTGAGCTTGCTACAACACTTGCACTTTGCGAACTATGAACTTCATACTTTTATCGAGCATGGTCGTTCGCCAGACAATGATTTAAAGTAAAATATACATCGGCTGTTTTTGGCTCAATGAACGCACAATTTATTGACGGTCATGGTTCTCTATTTTGTGCTACCTGAACTTCATCTTGAAATCTACTTTAGGTGCTGCAGTATGAGCAGGAGCACTTTTAGTTTCAGCGTGGTTCGTAATAAGAACACCATCTGTGGTTTTCACTGCTGCAAAATCATGTTCGTTAAACATAAGGGGACGACCATTTTAGAGCCCACATTCTTTGAACCGATCAACTGTATTACCGACTATGGCTGTTTTGAGATTAATAGTGCCCAGTATAAGAGGAGGCCGTCGACATGCCCAAATGAATTATAATAAAAGTCTTTGCCTTTTGAAGAAGGATGAACGAGACTGCTTGATGAATAAACAGCGTCTGTGAAACGAATATTGTCTACAGTAATCATATATACCAAAGAATAATCAATAAGTATCTTGTTCTTCCACAAAAAATAAATAAATTAATTAATTAAAAAACTATTTCACATCAGGTAGTGCAAACAACATTTACCTAATGCAGACTGAAAAGCTAGCAGAGGGCCATTATCAGCATTTTTAGAGTTTCATCATTAAAGAGACAGTAGTATTTCTATGGTGGTACCTCGAAGTTAAACTAAGAGCCCTGTTCGTTACTTTATGGTGTTATTTCATTTCCCGCTGCACCTCTCAGTCGATGTACAGGGAATGTGGCCAGAGGCATATGGAAGTTACTTGCAATCAATGTTTAGTTATTCCTTCAAACGTTCCTGCAAAAATGAAAATCTAGGTATGTTGCCATTATTCAACAGCTGCACTATTGCTAAGATGCGTGAGATACTGTTCAGTACTAGTGGTGATGCAAACTTCATTAGGTGTCAAGGGCCGATGTTATTCCTTTCTAGTCCTCTAGCGAATTAATGAGTGAACTAGCTCGACTGTTTAGCGTACGTGTGTTCTTCATGACTAGAAGAGAGCAAAGGTCACATCCATTTACAAAATGGGAAGTGTAACTGATAGGCAGAATTATCTTCCTACAGTACTCACAGATCCTTGTAGCAGAATCTTGGGTCGTAATGCAACCTCAGACAGCAAAATAACGTCCTCCACGAAACATTGCTTGTGTTCCGAAAACATCGATCAGGTGAAAAGCACTCGTGCTCTCCACGTAAGGTATGTTCAGTGGCATGGACAGAGAAAACCAAATTGTTTCAGAGTTTCTAGAATTACGAATTGCTTTTGATGCAACACAGCATCGATTTCTATAGAAAGGCATTCAATAAGTAATACAACACACTTTTTTTCTGAAAGCAGGTTTGTTTTATTCAAGAGTCCAATACATCGTATTAATCCTCGAACTTATGGCTACAAAAACCTATTCTTCAATGCGACGGTCTTACTAGGAGGTCCTGCATGCCGCTTAGTACGACTCTACTGGTCGACATGATCGACATCGGAGCCATCGTCTTGCTGCAAATGGTTCAAATGGCTCTGAACACTATGGGACTTAACTTCTGAGATCATCAGTCCCCTAGAACTTAGAACTACTTAAACCTAACTAACCTAAGACCATCAGACAAATCCATGCCCGAGACAGCACTCGAACCTGCGACCGTAGCAGCAGCGCGGTTCCAGACTGAAGTGCCTAGAACCGCTCGGCCACAGGGTCCGGCCTCTCGGGTGTGCAGACTTGTGAAAGATCTTGTGTTGTCATGGAGAAGGAGATGTTAGTTTGCATTTTCGTGGCGATGAGCACCCTGGTTTCTTCAATTTACTGAGGGTACCACAATACAGAATGAGATTTTCACTCTGCAGCGGAGTGAACGCTGATATGAAACTTCCTGGCAGATTAAAACTGTGTGGCGGACCGAGACTCGAACTCGGGACCTTTGCCTTTCGCGGGCAAGTGCTCCACCAACTGAGCCACCCAAGCACGAATCATGCTCCGTCCTCACAGCTTCACTTCTGCCAGTATCCCGTCTCCTTCCTTCCAAACTTTACAGAAGTACACACTCCGCTGCAGAGTGAAAATCTCATTCTGGAAACTTCCCCTATGCTGTGGCTAAGCCATGTCTCCGCAATATCCTTTCTTTCAGGAGTGCCAGTTCTGCAGGATCGCAGGAGAGCTTCTGTAAAGTTTGAAAGGAAGGAGATGAGGCACTGGCAGAAGTGAAGCTTTGAGGATGGGGCGTGAGTCGTACTTGAGTGGCTCAGTTGGTGGAGCACTTACCCGCAAAAGGCAAAGGTCCCGAGTTCGAGTCTCGGTCGACCACAATACACTTCAGGGATCAGATACGTTAGCGTGACCTTGTTGCGGTGACGACAGAGGCCTCGCCCAATGACTCACCGTACTTTTGTTCACTGCCAGGTCTCCGTAGACATTCTGAAAACGCATACGAAAATCTGTGATGCTCCGGTTTTCCCCAAAAGAAAATCTATGACAGCTCTCTGTTTAGAACGCAACAGCGTTACAGAGGTTATTCTGAAGGCTATATACAGCAGACCCACCAATTGGAACGTCATGAAACTCTAGTGGTTGAAATGAAAATATTCCACTGGTATTCCACAACAAATTCCGCGTTTTTTCAGTCGAAACTGGGCGAGAAAAAGAAGTGTTGCGTTTCTTAATGAACGCCCCTCGTACGTTCAGATTTCATATGAAACTACGTTTAAGACTAGGTGGAGAACTTCTTGAGAAGCAGGATGCAAGGTATCATATTGGATGCGAGTCACCCGCGGACGATGAAGCAATATATGTAGTGTGTTCTGGACTCATGTAACAGGACCGTTGTTATTCATGTTACACAATAATGACTTCGTGAATAATATTAGTTACTACCTCAAGATTCTCACAGATGATGCTGTTATTTTACTTACTTAAAGCTGAACTACAGTTCATTTAAATGTCGACTTAATTTCAGACAGATCGAAACATAGACACATTCAAAGCTGTGCATTGCAAAAAAAGTTAAAAACTGATGTCCTTTGATATCAAGATTATGAGTAGAACCAGGATGTTACAATAATTTCTTGGAGTGACAAGTGACAAATTTGTAGATATATTAAGTAGCGTGATCGCTTAGGCTTAGTTGTACATAAAGGTGTTTAGAAACGATTCATTGGTAGAAATGTGGAAAACTGTAGTTTGTCAGTGAAAATGGCTGCGTGTATATTTGACTTATCTTGAGCTAATTAAAAATGTGCTCCTCATTTCTACACCACTGTCTGAACTACGTACCAGTTTTGGTTGATTTACAAGTGCACTCATTTTTATTAGCTTGTACCTCAATCAAGCTTATTACCAGATTCAACTCGATGAGGGTTCAAAACATAGTTTGATTGTAATCGAGTACGATTCGGCCTCACGGCTGGATCCGTCGTTCTGTGCCAGTTGCTGGATTGACATTGCTGGATTTCAAATTAAAGTGTATATACCAAGACCTGGACGATTTAATTATTTTTATCCGCAGTTGGAAGGAATATTTACATCATCTGAGGGAAGTTTTTATTCGAGTAAGAGCTGGTTTAACAGTGAAACCTTACAAGGTTCAGCTTGCGTTGGTGATCGTGTTTTTGAGGCGTATGGTGTCCCCATCTGATTTGTGATTGACCCAGTTCGAACTCAAACATTAATGGTTGTCTATCGCCAAGAAATCCTAAATAAGTGGCAAGGTTTATTGGTATTGTTAATTTCTTTTAGATAATTCATTCCCATTTTTGCGCAGCTTAACAAATTGTGGAAAAGTGAAGCAAGTTTCAGCAAGCTGTTTTCGAAGGGTTTAAGGAAGCTTTAACTTGTGTCCCATTGTTGGCAATCTCAGATTTTGACAATCAGTTCTCTGTCAAGGCCAGTACTTCATTGACTGGTGTTGCAGCTGTCCTACTGCAAGATCAAGGTGATAGGTGATGCAATGCCTCTCATGCGTTGTCATTAGTGTATGACAAGGAGGTGTTAGCCACGTTATTAGTTTTTGATATGTTCTTTTTCTACCTGGAGCTTACGCCATGCCCGCTCGAAACCGGAAGTCAGGTGATGAATTGAGTTTTAGCCCAATATAGGGAAAATGGCATGATAGTAAGATGGTCTACTTAGATTTCAGCATTGAAGTTACAAGTCAAGCAAGTAAGGAACACACACAATTTAATTGTACACGCTCTAAGTGGAATGTTTCAGGATGAACTGAGGCAGATGAAATCAAGGGAAATCGGGGACAGGTCTCGAGTTCCAGTATGGTTAAAGGGGTTTTATGGGGAGTTTGCGGCTACATTTAAAGGCGTCAGTAGGTGTCAGAAAGTGGATGAAACCCTGAGATTGATAAGAGCCGTATTTTCATAGTATTTATTATTGACGCGGTAGTTTCAATGCTACATTTGCGTAACATTCAAGTCCTACTACTAACCAAATAAGTACTTCCACTATTTGGTTAATACGAGGAATATTCGGAAAGTGAGGAACGATCGCTCGCAAAACGGAAACCACTGTGAAAACCCAATGAGGCTTTTCACAGACGTTTTGGGCAGTGTCTCTAGTATGCCCGTCGATTGCATCAAGACGCTCTTTTCAGCTATGAGCGTACTGTGTGCGAGTAAAGGTGCCTAGAACAACAATGTCTGCCGCCAAGTAGGAGGGCCCGCTGAGAAGTTTCGCCTTAATGAATGCAGCCCACCTAACACAACTGCTGCGCACTTCCTTCTCCAAGGCAATTCTCAGCTGCAAATGGTTCAAATGGCTCTGAGCAGTATGGGATTTACCAGCTGAGGTCATCAGTCCCCTAGAACTTAAAACTACTTAAACCTAACTAACCTAAGGACATCACACACATCCATGCCCGAGGCAGGATTCGAACCTGCGACCGTAGCGGTCGCGCTGTTCCAGACTGAAGCGCCTAGAACCTCGCCGGCCGGTGTTATTTCTTCTCCATGGATTTTAATTCCTACTAAAAATTGTTGTTTCTTTTCCTTCACTACTGGCTCACTATGAATATGAGGTTCTAGGCGCTTCAATATGGAACCGCGCGACCGCTACGGTCGCAGGTTCCAATCCTGCCTCGGGCATGGACATGTGTTATATCCTTAGGTTAGTTAGGTTTAAGTAGTTCTACGTTCTAGGGGACTGATGACCACAGATGTTAAGTCCCATACTGCTCAGAGCCATTTGAACCATTTGAAGCTAGAACCGCAAGGCCACTGCGGCCGGCTCTCAGCTGCGCCCTGCATGGGCAGTGAAGGCGCTCCTGCAGTCTTTTCGATGGGAAGTGTTCGATCACCCACAACACAGCCCTAATTGGCTTGTCCAGAGTATCATCTCTGTTCACATGAAACGCTGGATACGAAGACAACACATGGGCGCAGGCTACGCGCTATAGACCAGCGTAGAGAATTAGAGAATTATCGAAATGCGCAGTCGGCTGCCTTCTATGACGATGTTGGAAATTTGGTATAACGCTCTGACAAATGTCTAAGTTGGAGCGACGATTATGTAGAGAAGTACCTGGAAGATGTTGCTAAATGTGCAAAGAAAACAGTTTTGATATTCACTGTGGTTTCCATTTCGCGACCGATCGTTCCTCACTTTCCGAATAACCCCCGTAGTAGGATCTGAAGGAGACGGGTTCAAACCAATTTTCTGAAGAATAAATAATTTGAAAATACGACTGCAGTGTTCCATTTCCATTATTTTGATTTTCAACCGCTGTTCAATATCTGCAAGAAAGATGTATTTTCCAAACATGATAAGATATGAGGCGCGTCTAGGTGAACAGCCGTTTTTCTTGAAGGACTGGATTCTGCACTGTGTAGGCTACCCTAAGATGGTAGTTCAGTGTATTACAATACTTTTTGCCTATTTTCATCAGTAACCTAAGGGGAAATTCACAGAAAACTCTTGCCCAAATTCATGTATAGTTTATTTGGAGAGCTATACACAAGCTTGTAGTACTTATTATATAAATAAACCCCCTTAGGACACCAAGCAGTGTTTCGCAGTCAGCAGAGAATCAATCATGAAAGATATATGTGGGTTTCGTTAGACGATTTCCTCGGTCACATTTCGGAAACAAGTCATACTTGTTTGTGGACAGGTTTTTTTCTAGGTTTTCTTTGCTGTCTCCTAATTGTGAAACTACTTTAAAAGCAGCCATTAGTTATCTGAAACGCTTGTCTGCTATCTTTGATCCATTCCAAGTTCTGGTATCGGACAATATTACCACACGTGCGGTCTGGGGCGCCTTGACATGCCTAGCACGGCTACCCCCGTCGGAGGTTCGAGTCCTCCCTCGAGAAAGGGTATGTGTGTTGTCCTTAGCTTAAGTTTAAGTTAGATTAAGTAGGGTGTAAGCCTAGGTACCGATGACCTTAGCAGTTCGGCCCATGCGAACTTACCACAATTTTAAAAAATTAAAATATTACCACATTTGCTTCGGGAGCTTTGGATCGTTGAGAGAGTCAATCAGAAACTTTGTGCTGCACTAATTTCCTATCAAGATCATACTGGTTAGGAGTACTAGATGTATGCCTTCAACTCTGACAAACATGAGGCACATAACGATACTCCATCAGGGCTTAGGTTTCCTTCTCGGCCTGTTGACGATATGTTACCAAATAGGCCATCTCCTGGAGAGACTCGGAACAGTGGCATCAGACAAGGAAAAACATTGAAGTAGCCCATTGCCAGGAAGCTATGCGTTATGATAAGGAAAGACATCCTAGCAGACTCAGGGCTGGGGATCGACTTTAGCTGAGAAATCTTGTCATCTTCAGTAAGACAAAAAAAATGGCACTGAGCACTATGGGGCTCAACACCTTAGGTCATAAGTCCCCTAGAACTTAGAACTACTTAAACCTAACTAACCTAAGGACATCACACACACCCATGCCCGAGGCAGGATTCGAACCTGCGACCGTAGCAGTCCCGCGGTTCAGGACTGCAGCGCCAGAACCGCACGGCCACCGCTGCCGGCTTTAGTAAGACAGCAGAAGCTCTACCAAATCCTCAGGTTTCATTATTAAACCAGCTCGTACTCGAATAAAAACTTCCCTCAGATGATGTAAATATTCCTTCCAACTGCGGATAAAAATAATTAAATCGTCCAGGTCGTGGTATATACACTTTAATTTGAAATCCAGCAATGTCAAGTCCAGCAACTGGCACAGAACGGCGGATCCGGCCGTGAGGCCGAATCGTACTCGATTACAATCAAACTATGTTTTGAACCCTCATCGAGTTGAATCTGGTAATAAGCTTGATTGAGGTACAAGCTAATAAAAATTTGTGCACTTGTGAATCAACCAAAACTGGTATGTAGTTCACACAGTAGTGTAAAAATGAGGAGCACTTTTTTAATTAGCTCAAGATAAGTCAAATATACACGCAGTCATTTTCACTGACAAACTACAGTTTTCCACATTTCTACCAATGAATCGTTTCTAAACACCTTTATGTACAACTAATCCTATGCGATCACGCTACTTAATATATCTACAAATTTGTCACTTGTTACTCCCAGAAATTATTGCAACATCCTGGTTCTACTAGTGACTCATAATCTTGATATCAAAGGACATCAGTTTTTAACTTTTTTTGCAATGCACAGCTTTGAATGTGTCTATGTTTCGATCTGTCTGAAATTAAGTCGACATTTAAATGAACTGTAGTTCAGCTTTAAGCAAGTAAAATAACAGCATCATCTGTGAGAATGTCATTATTGTGTAACATGAATAACAACGGTCCTCTTACATGCGTCCAGAACACACTACATATATTGCTTCATTGTCCGCGGGTGACTCGCATCCAATATGATACCTTGCATCCTGCTTCTCAAGAAGTTCTCCATCTAGTCTTAAACGTAGTTTCATATGAAATCTGAACGTACGAGGGGCGTTCAGTAAGAAACGCAACACTTCTTTTTCTCGCCCAGTTTCGATTGAAAAAACGCGGAATTTGTTGTGGAATACCAGTGGAATATTTTCATTTCAACCACTAGAGTTTCATGACGTTCCAATTGGTGGGTCCGCTGTATATAGCCTTCAAAATAGCCTCTCTAAACAGAGAGCTGTCATAGATTTTCTTTTGGGGAAATCCGAGGCATCACAGATTTTCGTATGCGCTTTCAGAATGTCTACGGAGACCTGGCAGTGAACAAAAGTACGGTGAGTCTTTGGGCGAGGCCTCTGTCGTCACCGAAACAAGGTCATGCAACAGTGACACTTGTTTTAAAGGGAATTGCAACAGCAATGGGGTGTCGAGCTCATACTTCCCAGCTCAACCCTGCATACGGTTTGGATCATACGTACTAAAGTTGTTATGTGTGCATTCGTCTGTTGCAGTTTTGGAAAATTATTTTGTACCTCTGTTCTTGACATACTGAATATTTAAGTCAAACATAACTATTTTCATCACAATGATACGGTTCTAGCTCTTTAAAAATAATGGGAAGAATCTAGGGCTGGCCGTGTGGCCGAGCGGTTCTAGGCTCTTCAGTCAGGAACCGCGCTGCTGCTATGGTCGCAGGTTCGAATCCTGCCTCGGGCATGGATGTGTGTGATGTCCTTAGGTTTAATTAGTTCTAAGTTGTAGGTGACTGATGACCTGAGAAGTTAAGTCGCGTAGTGCTGAGAGCCATTTGAACCAACCCTGTAATTGGGACAAAGCAGAGTTGCTGACCTCCTCAGCAGATGGCGCCAGATCAGCAAGCAGTTTTCATGCGAGGGACGAGAGAGCACTGGAAACTTCGAAGGGTCCGCAAGTAGTGCCACCGGCGTCCTGGAGGCAGAGACCGGAGTGACCTGAGGAATCCTTCCGGGAAAGGCAGAACGAACGGACAATCCGGCCACAGCGGCAAGAGATGACCTTTAGCGGCTGCCGACTTAGTGGGGAACGAACGAGCGACGGGCAGCATGTCAACCGCTGAGAGTGGAGAGCACAGAAATAACGGAGCTGCCTGCAAGAAGGAGTTCCGACGGAGGTGTTAGTTTTATTCTTCGTAATTCCAGAAATTTCGCGTTTAAAGTGCACAATACTGCGGCAGTGATTAAACAAAACCTTATTTACAAAACGGATGTTATCTGTTGTGAAGCCATCATACAACTGCCTCATGAATCAGTGCTGAGACTATTAGGCAATAGCTGTCAAATGTATGGTATATTTACCACAACATTTTTCAGAACTACGCTATCCTGTTATCAAGTGGTTAAAGTTTCTATGCCATTAACCATCGTCAAAAGTACAACGCCACAAGAAAACATGTATTGTTCAAAATCCGTATTGTTAAACCCTCGATGCCATTAGGCAGCGTCAAAAGTAAAACACCAGCACAAACATTTATTTCCTAATGGTATAGAAACTTGAACCACTTGATAATGGGATAACGTAGTCTCGAAACAAGTTGTGGTACATATGTCACACACTTGACCACTGATACGTAACATTCACAGTAGTTATGCTGATGCTGACATACATAGGTGATATAAAAATTTAAAAACTTGCATACTTCGCTTACTTTTATTCCATAATGTCATATGGGATCTTTTTTGGGGAAATTCATCGAGCCAGCGTAAACAGTATACTTCTCCAAACCAACATCTCAGTTCATTCAATCAGTTCTGGAAATAAGAATAATCTTCAGAGACATTTAAACTCACTTCCCTTGGCCCAGAAGATTCCATTATTCAGGAACACACAATTTCAATAACTTTCGAGCAATCATAAGAAGTTTAGCTAGCAATAAAATTCTGCTTGAGAGGGGCCTAAACGATTTAATGGACGTCACTTTCTTTTCGTAGCAGAACCCAGTGATGTGAATACATTATTACACTCCTGGAAATTGAAATAACAACACCGTGAATTCATTGTCCCAGGAAGGGGAAACTTTATTGACACATTCCTGGGGTCAGATACATCACATGATCACACTGACAGAACCACAGGCACATAGTCACAGGCAACAGAGCATGCACAATGTCGGTACTAGTACAGTGTATATCCACCTTTCGCAGCAATGCAGGCTGCTATTCTCCCATGCAGACGATCGTAGAGATGCTGGATGTAGTCCTGTGGAACGGCTTGCCATGCCATTTCCACCTGGCGCCTCAGTTGGACCAGCGTTCATGCTGGACGTGCAGACCGCGTGAGACGACGCTTCATCCAGTCCCAAACATGCTCAATGGGGGACAGATCCGGAGATCTTGCTGGCCAGGGTAGTTGACTTACACCTTCTAGAGCACGTTGGGTGGCACGGGATACATGCGGACGTGCATTGTCCTGTTGGAACAGCAAGTTCCCTTGCCGGTCTAGGAATGGTAGAACGATGGGTTCGATGACGGTTTGGATGTACCGTGCACTATTCAGTGTCCCCTCGACGATCACCAGTGGTGTACGGCCAGTGTAGGAGATCGCTCCCCACACCATGATGCCGGGTGTTGGCCCTGTGTGCCTCGGTCGTATGCAGTCCTGATTGTGGCGCTCACCTGCACGGCGCCAAACACGCATACGACCATCATTGGCACCAAGGCAGAAGCGACTCTCATCGCTGAAGACGACACGTCTCCATTCGTCCCTCCATTCACGCCTGTCGCGACACCACTGGAGGCGGGCTGCACGATGTTGGGGCGTGAGCGGAAGACGGCCTAACGGTGTGCGGGACCGTAGCCCAGCTTCATGGAGACGGTTGCGAATGGTCCTCGCCGATACCCCAGGAGCAACAGTGTCCCTAATTTGCTGGGAAGTGGCGGTGCGGTCCCCTACGGCACTGCGTAGGATCCTACGGTCTTGGCGTGCATCCGTGCATCGCTGCGGTCCAGTCCCAGGTCGACGGGCACGTGCACCTTCCGCCGACCACTGGCGACAACATCGATGAACTGTGGAGACCTCACGCCCCACGTGTTGAGCAATTCGGCGGTACGTCCACCCGGCCTCCCGCATGCCCACTATACGCCCTCGCTCAAAGTCCGTCAACTGCACATACGGTTCACGTCCACGCTGTCGCGGCATAGTACCACTGTTAAAGACTGCGATGGAGCTCCGTATGCCACGGCAAACTGGCTGACACTGACGGCGGCGGTGCACAAATGCTGCGCAGCTAGCGCCATTCGACGGCCAACACCGCGGTTCCTGGTGTGTCCGCTGTGCCGTGCGTGTGATCATTGCTTGTACAGTCCTCTCGCAGTGTCCGGAGCAAGTATGGTGGGTCTGACACACCGGTGTCAATGTGTTCCTTTTTCCATTTCCAGGAGTGTATTAACACGAGGGTGAGCCAAATGAAAACATTAAATATGTAATATCAAATCGAAATTTCGCCCCATTATCCTGTAAGTTGGTAAGCGTGCTACAGACAGCGTGCAGAATGGCCTGTAGGTGGGAGCATATTGCAGATGCACACATACCGTCGCAGTATCAGTATAAAGATGACCGCCCAATTTGCGACTTGCGCCAGGGAAGAACAGCGTTCTGTTATTCGGTTTTTGCGTAGTTAAGGTGTGAAACCTATTGAAATTCATCGACGAATGAAGGTTAGTCACAGCAGCAAGTCTACGAATGGAGTAGGAAGTTCGCAAATGGTGTGACTTCAGTGGAAGATGTTCCTCGTCCAGGTCAGGCACAACAAGTTGACTCCACAGAACATTGCAGCAGTTGAAGCCGAGTGACACTGAATGACAGCATGTTTACAGATTAGTCAAGGGTCAACACGCCATATTGTGCAAGATGTGCTCCAGTTTCACAAGGTGTCTGCAAGATGGGTACCACGACAACTGACTCCTGAAAAGAGAGAACGTCGTGTTGATGCTTATGAAGAACTTCTTCGGCACTTGGAAAGATAAGGTGATGGCTTCCTTGCAAGAATCGTTACTGGAGACGAAACCTGGGTTCACTTCCACCAACCGGAAACGAAGAGAGCGAGCGAGGAATGGCGCAATTCCTCATCACCAAAACCAAAGAAGTTTCAAACAGAATCATCAGCAGGCAAGGTTATGCTGACTGTCTTTTGCGACGAAAAAGGCGTCATTTCGGAGCATTAAATGCCTAGAGGGACCACTATCACCAGTGCATCATATACAGATCTCCTAAAAATTCATCTGCAGCCTGCAATCAAATCAATGCGACGTGGACTGCTGTATGCAGGTGTCCTTTTTCAACACTGCCCGTACAACAGTCGCAACAATCACAGACTTGCATTTTGAGCGTCTTCCTCATCCACCATACTGACCAGACGTTGCCCCAAGTTATTTCCATATGTCTGGACCATTCAGAAACGCAATGGGAGGAAAGAAGTTTCGTTCTGATGAAGATGTTCGTCATGCGGGCATGAGTGGTTGCGCGGACTGCCGAAAGGATTTTTTTCAAAAGGAATTTATGCACTTTGTAAGCGCTGGAGGACTTGCATTGAGCATGGGGGAGATTATGCTGAAAAGTGATACAGCTTTATACCACTTCTGCACAATAAATTATATTTAAAAAAATTTAAGGTTTTCATTTGACTTACCCTCGTAATATCACTTAATATGGGTGTCGCATAAAATCAGACTTCAGCACGACTTCGGTGTGCAATGAGATCGATGTAGATAATGAACAATTTTCTCTTGGGCAAGGCGTGACTATAATAGCAGTAGAATTCTAGTATACACCTCTATGCATTGTACATTGACATGCGTCTGGAAAGTTTGTTAATTCCTCTTAAATGAAAAAACATGTTTTTTTTATTTATTTTTTTATTTTTTTTACTTGTACCACATCCCTGTTACTTGGCAACTGCTGTAAGCATGACGTTGACATACCTGTGTTCCTTTTTCATTTCTGTATCCTTAAAGGCCTCATTAAAGTGAATCTACGAAACAAAAAGGATATATAGTGACTGCGTTCACGGAGACTATTCAGATGAAAGAATGAGTGAGCAATATGGACACCTTAAGATGCATCCAGTCACCATAAGCACGCTATGACCAGTACATGAATATAGAAGTGATTGATGGTGTAGCGTATTTATTGTTTTTACACTTTAACCCTACCACCTACGATCAAATCGCGTAGAACACTGCAGAACACCGTGGGATAATATTGCACCAGTGTTACAACAGAATTACTTCAACGATCGGCTGTGCAGAGCCTATCTGGCCCACTAGGTCCGCCGTTTCGCTTTCAATAACAGCGACGACAACCCTCGAGCCCGGAGGTCAGAGATAAATCACCGGAATGCAGGAAATTATGGTGGCCATTCATTTCCTCGAGTGGCGACCGGACCGCCGCGCCGGTCAGATTGCTGGCGTCTTCGAGTGGGGCGGCGAGCCCTTCTGCCCTCGCGGTCCGCCCTTCACAGTGCCCACGATCTTATCTCAGTCTCCGTTGCTGCTTTACAATCACAGCACGCGTTGTCTGAGATTCTTTTCTTCAGCCACTAAATGACTGTTATAAGCCAATTTTGTCGTAAATACATGGAAAGTATAAACATACTAAGGAAGAAAAAAGGTACGGCGAGATTATTAGTGACAGACCACAAGTTCGGATTGAGTACTCTATCCCAATGGCCCCTCACTTAGTTTGCATTTATCGGGACTCTGTCGACCAGCGTAAAATGCCAAGCGGCTGCAAAAAAAAAAAAATGCAGGTGTCACCTGATTATAAGAAGGGTAAAAGACGGACCCGCAAAATTACAGACCAATATGCTTCACATCTGTTTGCCGCAGAATTCTAGAGCATATTCTGAGTTCGAATATAATAAATTTGCTAGAGACCGAATATCTCATGTCCACGAATCACTCGTGCGAAACTCAGCTTGCTCTTTTCTCACATGACATACTGCAACCTATGAATGAAGGGCAACAGGCAGATTCCATATTTCTATATTTCCGAAAAGTATTCGACAAGGTACCCCACTACACACTGTTAACGAAGTTACGTACACATGGAATAGGCTCACAGATAAGCGACTGGCTCGAAACCTTCTTGCATAATAGAACCCAATAGTTGTCCTGGACAGCAATGTTCATCGGAGACAAGAATAACATCAAGAGTGACCCACGGAAGTGTGATAGGGCCGTTACTATTTTCTATACACGTAATTTCAAAAAATGGCTCTGAGCACTATGCGACTCAACATCTGAGGTCATCAGTCCCCTAGAACTTAGAACTGCTTAAACCTAACTAACGTAAGGGCATACATGCAGGATTCGAACCTGGGACCGTAACAGTCGCGCGGTTCCAGTCTGAAGCGCCTAGATCCGCACGGCCACCACGGCCGGCACACAGGTAGACAGGGTGAGCAGTAATGTACAGTTGTTCGCTAATGATGCTAAGGTGTACACGGAGGTGTCGAAAGCAGTGACTGTAGGTCGATACAAGATGTCTTAGACAATATTTCCAGTTGGTGTGCTGAATGACAGCTGGCTCTTAATGCAGAAAAATGTTAAGTTAATGCAGATGATTAGGAAAAACAAACCTGTAAAGTTTGTATACAGCATTAGTAGTGTCCTGCTTGACAAACTCAAGTCGTTTAAATATCTGGATGTAACGTTGCGGAGCGATAAGAAATGTAACGCGCATATGAGGATTGTGATATGGAAGACGAATGGTAGTCCGCTTTATTGGGAGAATTTCAAGAAACTGTAATTCATCTGTAAAGGAGACCGCATATAGGACGCTAGTGCGACCTACACTTGAGTACTTCTCGTGTGTTTCGGATCCGCACCAGGTCGGATTGAAATAAAACGTTGGAGCAATTCAGAACCGATCTGCTAGATTTATTGCCGGTACTTCGATCAGAATTCAAGCTTCGGGAGCACAAGTGAGAATCCCTGGGGGGAAGAAGTCATTCATTTCGAAGAACATTGCTGTGAAAGTTTAGAAAAGCGGCATTTGACGCTGACTGCAGAACGATCCTACTGCCGTCAACATGCATTTCGCTTAGGGACCACGGAGATAAGGTATGAAAATTAGGGCTCATACGGAGGACTATAGACAGTCTTCTTCCCTCGCTCTGTTCGTCTGTGATACAGGAAAGGAAACGACTATTTGTGGTACAAGGTATCCTCCTCCACGCACCGTATGATGCCGTGCAGAGCATGTATGTAGATGGGAAACTATCGGAAATTTTCAAAGGAGTAATCCCGCGATTTGCATTTATATACTTAGGGATACCATGGAAAATCAATTTCTGCATGCCAGGACATGGATTTAAACAGCCATAATTCCAAACGGTGCTCTAGTGCAACAGAGGATGGGGCCCCTCCACGCCCACACCAACGTGGTGACCAAACCAAAAGTTCTACTGTCATCTCCGTAAACATGTTAGTTTTTTGAATCAGGCGTCACAGGATGCGGGCTGTGATGTTGTCCATGCGTCTGGGTAAGACTACTCATTAACATGGTCCATCAGGAGATAGAAGTGGTCGAAAACGATTGAAGGGTAGCGGTTGTGAGGGCAGAGGAAAAAAAAGTGCCAAGGCAAGAGCCAAGGGAAAAAAAAACCTCTGCGACAGTAGGACGGATAGTAAGGGCAGTAGCGGCTTGCTATCTGCGACAGTGCATGCAAGGTGTGGTTGTGTTAGTTAGAGGTATCGTGCATCGTTACCTTTGTCGTTGTTGGAGCTTGTTGCGGCGCTTGCTGCAGTTGCTGCGTCCCTGCAACAGTTCAAGGTCGTTGTGGATTAGTGGGCGATCGATCATAGATCGGCTCACGGACTGTGTAGGGGGGTGTGTGTGGCTGGTTTGCGTGCTGTGTACAGTACGGTTTCCCTGCGGTTGCCTGTTTTTCGGCTAGTCGCACATCTGGGTTTCCAGTAATAACTGTGTTGCAGGGGCTCGCCAGTACTGTCGTGTTAGTGTTCTATAGACCATAGATGTTCAGTTCCTAGCCAGTAATACAGGGTGAGTCACCTAACGTTGCCGCTGGATATATTTCGTAAACCACATCAAATACTGACGAACCGATTCCACAGACCGAACGTGAGGAGAGGGGCTAGTGTAATTGTTTAATACAAACCATACAAAAATGCACGGAAGTATGTTTTTAACACAAACCTACGTTTTTTTAATGGAACCACGTTAGTTTTGTTAGCACATCTGAACATATAAAGAAATACGTAATCAGTGCCGTTTGTTGCATTGTAATATGTTAATTACATCCGGAGATATTGTAACCTAAAGTTGACGCTTGGAAACTCCGACGTTCAGTTGCGTGTTGTAACAAACACGGGCCACGGTCGGCGAGCAGCATCTGCAGGGACATGTTTACGATGACGACCGTGTTTACGAGTGTGGCTGTAGTGCACTGTTGTGGTTTGGTCTAGCTGTCGCAGTATCCGCATGTAGCGCTTGCTGCTATTGTTTTTCTGCATTCGTCTCCGCACGCAGACCAACTGTAGTACACCGTGTTACCAGACGTCTGTGATAGTGTAGTGTTGTAGGAACTATGACCATGGTGTATTCGAACTCTGAAAAGGCGGAGATGATACTCATCTATGGCGAGTGTCGACGAAATGCAGCTGAAGCCTGCAGGGTGTATGGAGAACGGTACCCGGACAGAGAGCATCCAACGCGCCGCACATTGCAAAACATCTACGGCCAACTGTATGCAACAGGTATGGTCGTAGCACACACACGGGTCCGTAAAAGGCCCGTCACAGGAGAACCGAGTGCAGTTGGTGTGTTAGCTGCTGTTGCCATGAAACCACACATGAGTACACGGGACATTGCGAGAGCCGGTGGACTGAGTCAAAGTAGTGTCATGCGCATACTGCATCGTCACGGCTTTGACCCGTTTCATGTGTCGCTACATCAGCAATTACATGGTGATGACTTTAATCATCGAGTGCAATTCTGTCAATGGGCATTAACAGAGAATGCGTTGCAGTTCTAGTTCTACCTGTTTACCGATGAAGCGGGTTTCACAAACCACGGGGCAATGAATCTACGGAACATGCATTACTGGTCCGTGGACAATCCTCGCTGGCTCAGACAGGTAGCGCGACAGCGACCGTGGACTGTAAATGTATGGTGCGGAATCATTGGCGACCACCTCATTGGTCCTCACTTCATTGCAGGGGCCCAAACAGCTGCAACATACATCGCGTTTCTACAGAATGATCTGCCAACGTTGTTCTAAAATGTCCCACTGGAAACGCGTCGACGTATGTGGTATCAGCATGCTGGTGCACCTGCACATTCCGCAATTAACACTAGACTGACCCTTGACAGGATGTTCGACGGGCGTTTCATAGGACGTGGAGGACGCATAAATTGGCCAGCCCGTTCTCCTGATCTTACATCGGTGGACTTCTTTCTGTGGGGTACGTTAAAGGAGAATGTGTACCGTGATGTGCCTACAACCCCAGAGGATATGAAACAACGTATTGTGGCAGCCTGCGGCGACATTACACCAGATGTACTGCGGCGTGTACGACATTCATTACGCCAGAGATTGCAATTGTGTGCAACAAATGATGGCCACCACATTGAACATCTACTGGCCTGACATGTCGGGACACACTCTATTCCACTCCGTAATTGAAAACGGAAACCACGTGTGTACGTGTACCTCAACCCTCAAGTTAATGTACATGTGCGTCAGTGACAAAGACCAATAAAAAGGTGTTAGCATGTGGACGTAATGTGCTGTTCCAGCCTCTTCTGTACCTAAGGTCCATCACCGTTCCCTTTGGATCCCTGCGTAATTCGGTGCTCTCCGATACACACGATCGAACAGCGGAGGAGTGGTACTCAAGCGTCAACTTTAGGTTACAATATCTCCGGATGTAGTTAACATTTTACAATGCAACAAACGGCACTGATTACGTATTTGTTTATATGTTCACATGTGCTAACAAAACTAGTGGGTTTCCACTTAAAAAAACGTAGGTTTGTTTTAAAAAACATACTTCCGTGCATTTTTTTATGGTTTGTATTAACCAATTACACTAGCCCCGTTCCTCACGTTCGGTCTGTGGAATCGATTCGTCAGTATTTTTTGATGTGGTTTACGAAATATATCCATCGATAATGTTAGGTGACTCACCCTATATATATATAATCATTTATTTTTCGTATTTCTGTGTGATAAGATGCATATGATTCGTGAGACAACCTCAAATAATTGTGCTAAGCTGATAGTTCTGAATATCACTATAAGCGATTGTTGACAAGTTCATACTGTCATGTTGTTTAATCGGGTTTCTGCCTGTTATTCGCGTTTTTTCTACACGATATTTCGACTGCGTGATTCGCAGTCTTCTTCAGGTGCTGTCCGATACTGATTGCAGTGCGTTTTTTTTTCCGTTTTTCATTCCCTTGGTGGGCTGTTCTAGGGCTTGCTATATGCCCTTTATCAGCCGTAGGGTTTAGGTTTATGCTGTTTCGGCTCTATTTATTTTGCTCGCGGGGGGGGGGGGGGGGGGGGGGGAGGCGGGGGTATTCTCCCAATTGGGAATTTATTTGCAGGAGTGTGTTGGTGGGGACAGCTCCGGTATTCACCTTAGCGGCCAAGGAAAACCTGCAAAACCCGATCATAACCGCTTATGTTTGGCTTCTGTTTTATTTTATATCCTGCCAGCGTTGGCGCTGACGTTGTCGGCGGGCAAGAGCGGCTTCGCGCCTTATGTTGCGCTCCTCTTCTTGCCTTCTTTCTCTCTCTTCCCGTTCTCTTCTAAATTGTTCTTCGCGGGCTTCCGCCTTTCCTCTTACGAGCTCCTTACTTTGTAGGGAGTTCATTTGGTGTTCATCTCGCTCGGCCAAGGTCGAGATTGCTTGGTCCAGGATCTCGCTGTTTACCATACAGTCTCTGAAGTTGACGAACTCCCTGCGTCCTTACGCGCTGCGGGCGCTGCATTGGCTGCAACCGCAGCCTGCGTGGCTCGGCTTGTTGACATCTTCTTCGGCCATGCCGTTTGGGCGGCTTGGTCACGGCCTGGGTGGGCTTCCCTCGTGGCAGGTCCGTCGTCCTTCCGCTGCTCGCAGGCCTGTACTGAGCGCGTCTCCGTGTGTGGACTGCGGCGAAAGGATTCTCGAAGTGTGAGGCAGGCGGCCTCCATTTCCGCATGGAGTACCATGCGGAATCTGGTTTCTGTCTCCCTGAGGGCGGAACGAGTCCCGTGTTTATGCCTACGTTGTGCTAGGCGTTCCCTCTTCGCTCCGCGCCTCGCCTGGCCCTCTGTCTGTGGTGTGGGCCGACCAATAGCAACTTTTTCTTCTAGCCGCGGCAGTTCCGAACGTTGTGCGCCTACTTTGTGGCTGTTATACATTGACAATATAGCTGAATTAAGTTCTGAATGGCGTCCAAGCTGTGCTAGACATTTTATCATCTAATTGTCATCATTTGAGTCCTTCTGTGAATTGAGACGTTCTGTTAACGTGGTATGCCGTGTTTGGCGTCCCGTCCGAAGCTCTTGTTCCCCAGGTGCGGCTGCACTGTCATTTTCAGGCCGATTCTGTTCAAATTGTCGCTCGACACTCGGAAGAACGCCGTCAGATATTGTGTCTGTTGTCTGAGGTACCATTTCACATATGTTCTTTGTTATATGTACTGAGCTCTTATCCCTAATTCCATCTTTACACTTGTGTCCCTTGGGGTCTTGATGTTACCTATGTTGCGTCTTCATAAGATCGAGTGCTGGGTTCCAAGTCAAGCTCAGCTGGAAGCCGGTGTCCCGGTTAATGAGATTCTCTATGACCATAATCTCAATAGATTCTTTGTTGACGCTGTCCCAGTATCTCGATGTTTGTGTTAAAATCTTGGCATCATTACACTCCATAGAATGATCTAAACAATGTTCGACAATCGCTGACTTGGTCGCCTGACCCAGTCTGGTGTGCCTTTGGTGCTCTTTGCACCTGATGTCAACGGTCGTGTTCGTCTGTCCGACGTATGCCATCCCACATTCACATGGTACGTGGTAAACGCCCGGTTTCTGTAGACGTAAGTCATCCTCCACACACCCTAGCAGAGCCTTAATCTTTGTGGGTGGATGGAACACGCTTTTACGTGGTGCAAGAAAATATCGAGCTTTTCCCTCCCGTGGGGCCATATGACAAAGGTGCCATCCACGTATCTGAAAAAGCATTTCCGTTGATCTGGGGCTGATGTAAGTGCGTCCTCTTCAAATTTTTCCATTAACAGATAGGCCACCACCGGTGGGAGTGGGCTGCCCATTGCCACTCCTTACGTTTCCTCGTAGAATTGACCCCCATATAGGAAATATGTCGAAGTCAGTATGTGTCTGAATAAGTCCAGGAGAGCACCGTCGAACTTTTCCCCAATCAGCTGAAATGTATCACTCAGTGGTACACGGGCGAACAGGGAGACCACGTCGAAACTGACCATAATGTCAGAGTCCGAGATCTGTAGCTGCCTGAGACGTTGTAGGAAATCTTCTGAGTTGTGAATGTGATGGTCACACTTCCCCACATATGGCGACAGCATCTTCTTAAGGTTTAAATGCCTCTCAGCACTACGCGACTTAACTTCTCAGGTCATCAGTCGCCTAGAACTTAGAACTAATTAAACCTAACCAACCTAAGGACATCACACACATCCATGCCCGAGGCAGGATTCGAACCTGCGACCGAAGCGGTCGCTCGATTCCATACCGTAGCGCCTAGAACCGCACGGCCACTCCGGTCGGCTCTTCTTAAGGTGTTGAGCAGTGAGGTAGGTGGCTGTGCCAATATTGCTGACTATTGGACGTAGAGGAACCCCTTCCATGTGCACCTTAGGCAGGTCATAAAATCTGAAGAGCACTGGTGCTTAAGCCCTTAGTTGCTTAACGGTCTTTTCTGGAAGACCGGTTTCCCTTGGAAGAGCCCTGGTCTTCTTATCCACCTTGTCTGTGGGGTCCCTTTCTATTGATCTGTAAGCCGAGTCGTGTAGAAGTTGTCGCACGTTATTGTCACATTCTGCCTTCTGTAGGACGACAGTCGCATTCCCCTTATTTGCTGGTAACACCACAATGCTGCATCTTCCCGGAATTGTTTGAGAGCCAGCGTCTCTTCACCGGAGATGTTTGATTTGGGCAGCTTGGTTTTAGTGAGCGCCCTACATGTCTCTCGTCGGACTTCTTCAGCCTCACTGGCAGGAAGTTTCAGGGCCACCTGCTCCACTGCACTGACGAAGGCGCAACAGCAATATTTCTAGGGGTAACTGCAAAATTGAGACCCTTGCTCAGTACTTTCAAGGTGGTCGCGTCCAATTCCGTCTCGCTCCGGTTGACAGCAGTGCTAACGTTCTCGTTCTGCTGCGCTTTGTTGTTAAGACGTTCAAACTTGACTAGTAGACAGGACGCCGATTTCTTCCTCGTGCACTCCGCTAGGGACCAAGAGGTGCCATCAAGTCGGTACCAGTCTCGTCTGGTTAGAGAATTTGCTATAAAAATGTGTAGAGCCAGCAACCCTCTGGATATCACATCAAGTGGGTGGTGCATGTAAAGTGCTCTCTCCCTGACCAGTGCTAAGCTCGCTCGATGTTTAATCCTGTTGGCCGCTCTGGAATTGACGTGAACACTGGAACCACGTCCTCTTATCGGCCTCGCAGCAGGAAACAGAGAGGAATGAGCAGTCTTCCCCTCCTTTGTCGAAGCTTGTCTAGCTTTCTAATATTTAAATACATTTCCTCCCTGTAGAGTCTTCTAATGTTATTCTTCAAGCTTTTCCGGCGAGGCGTTTCGTGTTGATTAATCGGGTTTCTTCCGGTTATTAGCCTCTTTCTTGCACAATATTGCAACTGCGTGAATCGTAGTCTTCTTCAGGTGCTGTCCAATACTGATTCTAGTTCCAGTTCAACGTTTCTTCTGTATCTGGCGATGTCATACTGTAGGCACTGATTGCTTCTTCTGGATTCTGTACCGCTGGGTTAGTCTTCACTTTGTGATTTGTCGTCACGGTGCGGTTGGTCGTGGACGTGAGGTCGACTGTAGGAGGATCTACTGTCTGTCCAGCAGGGCCACTGGCCGCTTGTAGCGGTCGGTGTCTGCATTTCGTCGGCCTAACTGGCGGACGAGTGGCGAGGGCGCATCTCTGTGTTTTCTTTAAGTTCTCGTGGCCCACTGCTTGAAGAGCTGCATAATTTCCGGTACCTGGACTGCTTCATAAAGGTGCTGTGCAGGGAATAGTCGCGGGACATGGAATATCCCGCTCAAGGCAATGTTCTGCAATCGCTGCAACTTTATGATGTGGTAGTCAGCCACGTTGCCCCAGACTTCACAGGCATACTCCACAATCGGCCTCACGCAGAACTTGTATGAGTGCAGAGTCGATCGGTAGTGAAGAGTTCTCGTTAGTTAGAGGGTACAGAGCTCCAAGGCGGTCCTGTGCCCTCTTTCGTAAGTCTGCGATGTGTTTTCCACACGTGAATGTCGGATAATTCAGAGGTATTTGATCTCGTCTGTACGTGGAACGAATTCCCCGAGGAGCTGCAGTTGTGGTAGCATTGGTCTTCGCCGTTTTGTGAGTAGCAGCACCTAAATCTTCGTGGCATTAATTCCGACTTTCCACTTCGCTGCCAAGCCTTCCAAGTCACTGCAGGCATCTTTTATGCGCCAATGCACGATTTCAGCCATCTGCTGCGAGTGATGAGGGCAGTGTCATTTGCATACATCGCCCTAATGACCTGTGCGGCCTTGGGGAGGTCAGATGTGTAGAGGGAGTAAACGACCGGTCCAAGGACCGACCCCTGTGGTACTCCCGCTCGCACTTGCCGGATGGTGGAGGTGGCATCTTCGACTTGTACGGCGAACGTCCGATTTTTTAGGTATGTTGCTAGCAACTGTACGAAGGCTCCCTGGCATCCTAGCAAGAAGATTCCTCAACCACTCGGAGTAGTTGAAGTGCGTCTCGGAATCCAAACTGTTCTGGTGGTAGCAAGTCTCCGTCGGTGATCGTCCTTTGTAACTGGCTGAGGAAGATCCTTTCAAAGACCTTGCTGATGAGCGGCAGAAGGCTGATGGGCCGGTAGCTCTTTGGGTCGGTTCGATTCTTGCCTGGTTTGGGGACCGCTACTACCAGGACATGCTCCCACGCCTTGGGGTAGGACCTGCTGGGGATGATCCTGTTGAAGATGTTGGCTAGGACTTAGTCAGCTGCTGGTGGTAGTGCTTTCAGTGCCAGGCTTGGGATGGCGTCGTGTCCTGGGGCTTTGGCTGTAGGCAGAAGCTTGAGGCAGGCTCTTACTTCTTGGGCAGTCACCTCCACGTTGTCTTCTACATTCACTTCGTCTTCTTCTGCAGGTACAATGAGATATGTGGCAGCCTATCTTCCAGAAGCTGCACATGTTGTCTGTTCTTCGGGACCGCCATAGGACGGAAGTTTGCCTCGAACACTCCTGCCAAGGCGTTAGCCTTCTCCTGCAGACGGTAGACCGTGTCCGCCGGCGTCTGCAGTGGTGGGAGGTGCGGTCGTGGTCGCAAGAAGTATCGAGTCATGTCCCACATCGATGAGTCTGGTTGAACGGCCACCTCTAACAAGAAGTAACTGCTGAATATGTTTCAATAGGCGGCTCCGGACTATCGCCCCTGTTATGGGGGTCTGCTGTTCAGTATGCTGAAAAGGTGGATGTTCGCAAAACCCTCTCATAACAGGAGATGGTAATGGATAAGTTGAATAAGTGACTTGCGTTGTTTCTTTTCTAGTGAAGGTTCGTTGGTCCAATTATTAAGGTAATGGCCCAGGCTCATCTTTCGAGGAGTCGGTCCACATTTTGTAACGTGGGCAACACCAGTGCTCTTTCCCGTGTCCCTGTGTAATTGAGGGGAGCGGTGGGGGGGGGGGGGGGGGGAGGGAACTGCTGCAGCTGAATATATTGAACAGGCAGCACATGTCCTTTAATAGGAGGGCATCACGAATAAATTCAATACGTAACAGGCATTTCCATGCCTATAGGATGGACGATAAATAGTTTGGACAAGAAGAGAATAGAAGCTTTCGAAATGTGGTGCTACAGAAGAATGCTGAAGATTAGATGGGTAGATCACATAACTAATGAGGAAGTATTGAATAGGATTGGGGAGAAGAGAAGTTTGTGGCACAACTTGACCAGAAGAAGGGATCGGTTGGTAGGACATGTTCTGAGGCATCAAGGGATCACCAATTTAGTATTGGAGGGCAGCGTGGAGGTTAAAATTCGTAGAGGGAGACCAAGAAATGAATACACTAAGCAGATTCAGAGGGATGTAGGATGCAGCAGGTACTGGGTGATGAAGAAGCTTGCACAGGATAGAGCAGCATGGAGAGCTGCATGAAACCAGTCTCAGGACTGAAGACCACAACAACAACAACAGGTGGTTGATACCGAATATATTGAACAGTTGGCTCAGAATAGATCTTGGATGGTCACGATGCAACCCTGTCAACTGTACGGCGATTACTCTCAGAGCTGCCCTTCTTCTACCCAATCCCTGGCTCTGAGACACTCTACACTGTAAAGGACGAACTCGGCAGAGTTTTTAATGCAATAGGAGTTCACGTCGGTGACCTCTGTGATTACTCGTCATGCGTTGCGATAGGGGTCTCGCAGACGCGAGTAGTATTCTGGTTAAAAACCATACGAACAAGCGGTAAACGCTGGGATAGGCATTAGTGGTATCAGTTTGCATGATGGCGTGCACTACGACCTCAAAAAACTATCGGGAACTACCCAGCCTCAGAGACTGGCCAACGGGCCTTATCCCGTATGTTTGAGATGCATGGGAGAGGTTTCGCAAAAGTAGCTTCGGGCAGCTGCTCTTCTTTACTTTGGTGAGAGGAATCTCACCGAAACGAGTGCCATACGCACTTGGGAGACACTGGGTATCTGTTGTGGTAGTAGTCTGAAGTGTTGGTCCAAGCGTGGTTCTAGTACCCGAGTTCTCCTTGAGAGATAGGCTCAGCCCCTTGACAGACTGCACTGTAGGTACCCATACAACTGTTTGGGCCTACGTCATCCCTGGTATCACTCAGTGCAACGGGCGATTGCAGGCAGTATGAGATGTTCGGTAGGACCCGTTAAAATGAGCTCGGCGGTTACTCGTCATACATGGTGGAACTAAAACACCGACAGGAGTAATAATCATGATTTATGTATACACGCTGTTTATTTTCAAATTGAGACTATTAAATATCTCGATTGCTACATATAGCTCGATAACAGCGTCCTGGCTGAAAAGTTAACATTGGTGAAGCCTATATCTGTCTGAGCTACAACTTGCCACCTCCTAACCAGCCCTGCTGCGTCGGCGAGGTCAACTTTGCACTTTCAAACTGGAATCCCCATTTTAATGCATATTAGGATTCTGCACAAAAATACGTTCGGTTTATGACATATTCGAATTCTATGCCTAAAGAAGTACAGTTTACTCAAACCATTGTTTTCCATTCGTAGTGTAGGTGCTGTAATCGACAAATGTCAACTGTGACTGCTTTTGCAATTAAGAACAGAAAGTATTTTATTCTATATTTCATTTACCGTACAAAAGGATGACATTTACGTTAGTGTTGCACATTTGATTACACTGTACAGTATGGTTAGCCGTTTCAATGTCTGATTAGAAACTACGTTTACCGTGATCTTGGAACGACAACAAGGATGCAATAGTTCTTTGTTCCCATCGGGATGCTTGATATCGGTGAGTACCCTTACCGCTCACCTTCGTGGTGCTTGTTTTCTGTGAATCCCCTTGCCTCTCACCATGGGGTTGCGTCATTTCGGTGAGTCCCCTTGCCTCTCACCAATGCAGTGCTTGTTTTTGGTGAGTCCCTCTACCTCTCGACATTGGGGTGCTTGATTTCGGTGAGTCTCTTTGCCTCTCACCATAATTCAGAAAAATGCTCAAACTGACGACCTTCCTTTACAATGCATGTATTAATCGTGCAGAATGCGTGTCTGATGGATTGTTTGCGCAGGCCTTTCTTGTTCGTTCCACCATATTCTGTTGAGTAGTTGGTACTTCTGCATACACTGCTAGAGCGAGTGTTACGGAAGTTGGATGGAAACACAAAGCGGAATCAAACACCCTGATGGCGGGTTTCTAGGCCGGCAACCGAAAACAAGTATTCTGATGGTTTGGGGACTCACCACAATCAATCCCGTAGGGAACAGAAAACTACGTTACTATAGAAGTAGCTTATTTGCCAGAAATTTCAATGTCTAGCCATTATATTTGTGTTGCACAGTCACGTTTGTAACACTCAAGTAACGTTTGAACGTCAGTATCACGTGTGAAAACACAAAGGCTTAAATTTACACCGTAAATTAAATGTAGAATCAAACGAATCGGTTCTTAACGCAAAAACAGGCACAACTGATATTTGCCGATTACAGTACCATCACATGAATGGGAAACAGTGTTTTGAGTAAACCGTACGCATTTTTTGGCGTAGGATCCGAATATGCAAATGAAATGGGGGTCCACATTTGAAAATACAAAGTTAACCCGCCTTTGCAGGAGGGGTGGTTAGGAGGTGGGCAGTTGTACCACAGAGAGATGTGCCATTTACTGATGTTAACTTTTCGCCTAGAACATTTTTTTTCGTATGATGCATCGTTTATTAGATATTTAGTTGTTTCAAGTTAAAACAATCACCTTTATATAGACAAGCCCACTTTTTTTCGGTGTCGAGCTGCATCCCATCTCAGTAATCACATAGTTTATTGTCACACCTGCATAGAATATCTGTAGTTTTTCAAATGTTTCTTTAATTTTTAACTGATTTTCAGTACGCCCTCGTTGTGTTGAACATTATCCAGTATACGTTACATCACTGATAGAATTTGAAGAAAATTTTCAGAAACTTACAGAAGTATCTTGAGAGTACAATAGTAAATTGCATGACTGCCAAAGATGGCCTTGTAATCCGATACTGGTTCGGCGAAAAAAAAAAAAAAAAATGACAACATTTTCTGCATGAATATAAATAATTTCATTCATCAACGATTTCATTATATTTTCAGTTTCCTCTTCCGTCAAACTCTTTCTCCTCCAGTGGTCATCACACACTCCTTTGGCGTGATATACGGGCTCTCTAATGGTCTAACGGTCATCACAATAAAAGCTAATGAAACAGGAATAACAACAAACTGACTGCGCCGTGTATTGGTTAGCGTTTTCCGCTACTAACGCCGAGGTCACGGGTTGGATTCCCGCTGATAATGTCAAAATTTTCTCTAGTGGAAAGGTCTGGAAGGAGCGTCAGTCTTGTGAGGCCAGTCGAAAAGCTGCTTGGATGTAAAAACAACGGTACTGACACACAAGTCGGCGAAATGGCTTTACGTTGAAACACTTGTATCAGGCTAGGTGAAAAACAACATATTACCTGCAAAAGCATCAGCCGTTGTTCGTTGAAGTCAGCGAACATGATGTTGAACGTATTAGGATTAAGAATATTCTTTTCAATTGTTGTTGTTATGGTCTTCAGTCCTGAGACTGGTTTGATGCAGCTCTCCATGCTACTCTATCCTGTGCAAGCTTTTTCATCTCCAGGTACCTACTGCAACCTACATCCTTCTGAATCTGCTTAGTGTATTCATCTCTTGGTCTCCCTCTACGATTTTTACCCTCCACGCTGCCCTCCAATACTAAATTGGTGATCCCTTGATGCCTCAGAACATGTCCTACCAACCGATCCCTTCTTCTGGTCAAGTTGTGCCACAAACTTCCCCCCAATCCTATTCAATACTTCCTCATTAGTTATGTGATCTACCCATCTAATCTTCAGCATTCTTCTGTAGCACCACATTTCGAAAGCTTCTATTCTCTTCTTGTCCAAACTATTTATCGTCCATGTTTCACTTCCATACATGGCTACACTCCATACGAATACTTTCAGAAATGACTTCCTGACACTTAAATCAATACTGGAAGTTAACAAATTTCTCTTCTTCAGAAACGCTTTCCTTGCCATTGTCAGCCTACATTTTATATCCTCTCTACTTCGACCATCATCAGTTATTTTGCTCCCCAAATAGCAAAACTCCTTTACTACTTTAAGTGTCTCATTTCCTAATCTAATTCCCTCAGCATCACCTGACTTAATTCGACTACATTCCATTATCCTTGTTTTGCTTTTGTTGATGTTCATCTTATATCCTCCTTTCAAGACACTGTCCATTCCATTCAACTGCTCTTCCAAGTCCTTTGCTGTCTCTGACAGAATTACAATGTCATCGGCGAACCTCAAAGTTTTTATTTCTTCTCCATGAATTTTAATACCTACTCCGAATTTTTCTTTTGTTTCCTTTACTGCTTGCTCAATATACAGATTGAACAACATCGGGGAGAGGCTACAACCCTGTCTTACTCCCTTCCCAACCACTGCTTCCCTTTCATGTCCCTCGACTCTTATAACTGCCATCTGGTTTCTGTACAAATTGTAAATAGCCTTTCGCTCCCTGTATTTTACCCCTGCCACCTTTAGAATTTGAAAGAGAGTATTCCAGTCAACATTGTCAAAAGCTTTCTCTAAGTCTACAAATGCTAGAAACGTAGGTTTGCCTTTCCTTAATCTTTCTTCCAAGATAAGTCGTAAGGTGAGTATTGCCTCACGTGTTCCAGTGTTTCTACGGAATCCAAACTGATCTTCCCCGAGGTTGGCTTCTACTAGTTTTTCCATTCGTCTGTAAAGAATTCGTGTTAGTATTTTGCAGCTGTGACTTATTAAACTGATAGTTCGGTAATTTTCACATCTGTCAACACCTGCTTTCTTTGGGATTGGAATTATTATATTCTTCTTGAAGTCTGAGGGTATTTCACCTGTTTCATACATCTTGCTCACCAGGTGGTAGAGTTTTGTCAGGACTGGCTCTCCCACGGCCGTCAGTAGTTCCAATGGAATATTGTCTACTCCGGGGGCCTTGTTTCGACTCAGGTCTTTCAGTGCTCTGTCAAACTCTTCACGCAGTATCGTGTCTCCCATTTCATCTTCATCTACATCCTCTTCCATTTCCATAATATTGTCCTCAAGTACATCGCCCTTGTATAGACTATATACTCCTTCCACCTTTCTGCTTTCCCTTCTTTGCTTAGAACTGGGTTTCCATCTGAGCTCTTGATATTCATACAAGTCGTTCTCTTATCTCCAAAAGTCTCTTTAATTTTCCTGTAGGCGGTATCTATCTTACCCCTAGTGAGATAGGCCTCTACATCCTTACATTTGTCCTCTAGCCATCCCTGCTTAGCCATTTTGCACTTCCTGTCGATCTCATTTTTGAGACGTTTGTATTCCTTTTTGCCTGTTTCACTTACTGCATTTTTATATTTTCTCCTTTCATCAATTAAATTCAATATTTCTTCTGTTACCCAAGGATTTCTACTAGCCCTCGTCTTTTTACCTACTTGATCCTCTGCTGCCTTCACTACTTCATCCCTCAAAGCTACCCATTCTTCTTCTACTGTATTTATTTCCCCCATTCCTGTCAATTGCTCCCTTATGCTCTCCCTGAATCTCTGTACAACCTCTGGTTCTTTTAGTTTATCCAGGTCCCATCTCCTTAAATTCCCACCTTTTTGCAGTTTCTTCAGTTTTAATCTACAGGTCATAACCAATAGATTGTGGTCAGAGTCCACATCTGCCCCTGGAAATGCCTTACAATTTAAAACCTGGTTCCTAAATCTCTGTCTTACCATTATATAATCTATCTGATACCTTTTAGTGTCTCCAGGGTTCTTCCATGTATACAACCTTCTTTCATGATTCTTAAACCAAGTGTTAGTTATGATTATGTTGTGCTCTGTGCAAAATTCTACCAGGCGGCTTCCTCTTTCATTTCTGTCCCCCAATCCATATTCACCTACTATGTTTCCTTCTCTACCTTTTCCTACACTCGAATTCCAGTCACCCATGACTATTAAATTTTCGTCTCCCTTCACAATCTGAATGATTTCTTTTATTTCATCATACATTTCTTCAATTTCTTCGTCATCTGCAGAGCTAGTTGGCATATAAACTTGTACTACTGTAGTAGGTGTGGGCTTTGTATCTATCTTGGCCACAATAATGCGTTCACTATGCTGTTTGTAGTAGCTTACCCGCATTCCTATTTTCCTATTCATTATTAAACCTACTCCTGCATTACCCCTATTTGATTTTGTGTTTATAACCCTGTAGTCACCTGACCAGAAGTCTTGTTCCTCCTGCCACCGAACTTCACTAATTCCCACTATATCTAACTTCAACCTATCCATTTCCCTTTTTAAATTTTCTAACCTACCTGCCCGATTAAGGGATCTGACATTCCACGCTCCGATCCGTAGAACGCCAGTTTTCTTTCCCCTGATAACGACATCCTCTTGAGTAGTCCCCGCCCGGAGATCCGAATGGGGGACTATTTTACCTCCGGAATATTTTACCCAAGAGGACGCCATCATCATGTAATCATACAGTAAAGCTGCATGCCCTCGGGAAAAATTACGGCTGTAGTTTCCCCTTGCTTTCAGCCGTTCGCAGTACCAGCACAGCAAGGCCGTTTTGGTTATTGTTACAAGGCCAGATCAGTCAATCATCCAGACTGTTGCCCTTGCAACTACTGAAAAGGCTGCTGCCCCTCTTCAGGAACCACACGTTTGTCTGGCCTCTCAACAGATACCCCTCCGTTGTGGTTGCACCTACTGTACGGCTATCTGTATCGCTGAGGCACGCAAGCCTCCCCACCAACGGCAAGGTCCATGGTTCATGGGGGGGGGGGGGGGGGGATTCTTTTCAATATGATGTAGATAATGTAACAGCAGTAGGAAGGGAACCATTTTCACGCAAAATTCTATGAGTGGAATAAAGAGAAGATTGGAGCTCCTTCGCTAATGCTAAAAAGTTTGCTTTCCTTGTCTCAATGTATTTTAAATTTTTCTTTCCATTTCTACATGACAGTCCGAAGCTTTCCTGCCATAGTTATAGAGGAGAAGTGAACACCTAACGGAACTCTGCCTTTACAGCAAACAAACGTTGTGTGGTACTGTTATACGAAAATATTCTTCACACACTGTCACTTTGCCGCTTTATGTAAGAATATGTGGTTCGTCTAAATAAACGACTCGCCAGTCTAGCTCTGATGCTTCTCTTCGTTAGACTGTATATAATGAATCATTTATTTTCTCACGCTTTAATATCAAACTTCAGAGATAGGACGGTTTACCTGAGAGTTACTTTGTTAACCAGTGAGTCCAGCTTTGTTCACTAAAAGTAAGATGATATTCCCTTGGTGTCTAATATCATTTTCATTTATAACATCAATGAAATACTTACTGCGTGAATTTTGCTTGCCCTGCTTTTGGAAGACATTTGAATTCTATTCCAATCGATATCATTTTCCTTCTGCTACAATTTATACCCCACTGATTTACTTAACTTACGCCTTTCAACATTTGCTTATACATTACGACACTTTCTTTGTGGGCACTATCACACAATTTTCGTTCTCATTGCGAATAGTGAAGTTAAAAAGTAAATCAATGAAATAAAAAGCGAACTGAATTCTTTAACTGCACATAAATCCTCTACAGTGATCAGTGTTCCGTGGATGAACTCAGGATCGGTCAAATGTTTCGGAGACGACGGGAATATCACCTAGTACATTTTCTAGCAGCATGCAGGGATGGTTTTATAAGGGGAATGTCCGATGAGGCGAAGATAAAACTCGAGAAAAGACATTTGGAAGGTGAGCCACAATCGTGGACAAATATACACAGTGATACGTTTACTAGCTATTAATTGTTTGAAAGAAGTTTCGTGAACAAGTTCTGGAGTGAAGCGAAGCAAACGAGACTCCGAAATGAGTTTCTGAATGGGCCAAAATTTAAATACAGGAACGAGTCGATGCGAGAATTTGGTAAAGGTGAACATGCGAGATTAATGCATGTGAAACGTCCACCGGGAGTGCTTACTAAAATTACGACGTTGAGAAGGTGGTTACCAGAAAATTTGCAGTGGGATCTAGCGCACAGTCCTAGCGACTGAATAGAAAAGTTTTGGACTTTGTAGAAAAATTAGAACGGGCGTTGAAATTTAAACCACAAAGTAAGCAGACAAATAGTTTACAAAGTGGAAATCATAACTACAGTCCGACTGATTACTATGAAAGACATCCGGGAAGTTATCAACGGAACGCAAACAGCAGTTTTGATAAGGGAAACGGAAACAGGAACACATCCAATGATAAATTTCGAAGGGGTAATGGGAAAGGATACTTTCGTGACAGGGACCGACACCAAGAACGTAGATTTGAGGGACCGGCACCTGGCGAAAGAAACCAGCGTAGTGGGAGATCGGAAAACTAGGTTTCGCTGCATCTCAGGTCCGTAGATGGCCAAATAAACCGGCGATGAATAGGAAACGGAAACGGAAACGTGATAGGTGTCAATAAATCCGCAGAAAGGTGTCAGAATATTGAAGTTAAATTAATAAGAGATTATAATCAAACAGATAAATTTTCAAATCAGATCGTAAGTAAAAGGCGTAATCCTAAGATAAAGAAAGATAATGATAAAGGTTATGACGATGATTTAGGGCTAAATGATTTGTTTAATGAATGTGAGAAAAAAAAAGAGTGAGCGAATGTTAATGCAATGAAAGATTCTATGTGCCAAAAGGAGGCTGAGATAGAGCTGAATTTGGTGGACTTAGGTGGTACAGAAAATTCGAAAGAGGTACTAACCGGCAGTAACGACTATAGTGATGAAGGTGATGATGTTTCAGGTGATATTGTGACGGCAAAAGTTGTTAAACAGGTTAATAGGGGCAGCATAGCATTAGCCTCGTCAGCTGTTGATGAATTTCTTCTGTATCGGCGGATATTGGTGAATTAATTTTGAAAGAAATTAGTAATGATGTTTTGTGTGTTGAAGTTACGAAAGTTGAAGCTGCTGGTATTGATGCTTCAGAGGAAGGAATTTGTGCTTATCTTTCTACTAATGGAGGAGAACGAAAACGTCTGGATGGATCTGTGGATCTTGAATATTTGTTTGAGAAAGAATGTGGATCTGAATTTGAGGTGCAGTCTGAAACTGAATTGGCGCAGAAGAGTGTAGAGGAGGAAAAGGTGTTATGCTCAAGTTTAAATCAAAACGCAGCAGAATTTAATGGTACTGTCGATTCTGAAATTGCACGACGCTGTAGCTACAATTTGTGTGATGTAACGGCAGAGGATGGTGAAACTATGAACGGTTTTTGCATTGGTGATTTGTCAACAGAGATAAATGAGGTTTTATGTAGCGAGTTGTATGATATATCAGTGGCTGTTGATAGTGCTGTTTGTGAAGGTGTTTGTAATGATGTATAAGTAAAAGTTAATGCTTTATTTCACGGTAATGATGTTGTAGCTACTAATGTCGATAATTTTAAGAGAGAATACAGTGAGTTTGATTTTAATACAGAAAGTTATATTTGGACAGAATGGTATCATAAGGAGGAATGTGATTTTACTGTAACTGATTGGCGATGTACGATAGAACATTACGATCGTTATCGCCTCATTTGTGGACTCGAGAGAAGTTTAAGATAGCGAGAGGTCTATAAGGGAGAAAAAATGAAATTGGGTGGAAAGAAGCATTTAATGAGTTATTTTGGGACGAGTACAAAGTTTAGGGATGGATCGAACAAGACATTTGTACTCTAGAGATGGAAGAGAAGGATAAAGTAGGTTAAGAAATAAGTGTATCTGTGTTTAGATTATAAGATTATTTAGAGGGGTAATTTGCAATGTTTTATTTGAGGATTTATTTTAGCTTTTTTGTTGTTTTGTCGCATAAGGATATTTTTTGGGCACAATGTCTGTGCAGTTATAAAGAGATAGTTTAGACGCACATTTTGGTGCGAGGAGGATGGACAACTCAGTTATTTGGAGAACAGAATCAAGTCAAAAATCAGTGCACAGTATGCATACAAATTAGGTTTTTGGGGTTAATTAAGGATTCATTTATGTGTATGTATGTGTTAGACTTAAGTTTTTGGATGGATTTATGTTAGTTACTTCCAAATTATAAGTTATGGCCAAGCCAATTTGGTTGCGTGGAGGTCGGAGAAATTTCGGAAATGAAAATTAATAATGCTTACCTAGGAAGCCAGATGTATGTTTATCTACTTATCTGAGAATATTATGGGGGAACAATTTATTGCTGTATGGAGTAACGATTTGTGCACGCAGCTTCACTACACGGAATTAAACGAAGGGGAAATTTGTTCATACTAATCATAAAATCCTGGGTGGTTGTGGAAAGTGTTTGTTTTCTGGTATCTACACCCGATTCGAATTTCAACATATTTGTTCCCGAAAAGCGTTGGCGATTTAATGCAGAGCCATACAGAATTCCGGCGGGGTACTCGGCTCCGAATCTGTGGATAGCCGCTGGAGACTTCGTTGTGAAGAAAAGGTTCTATGAAAGTGCAGTGGAGCTGATATTTCTGCAGCATTTCAATAGACTGTCGATTTTGATAAATGTATAGGTTTTTTCGCATTTAATTAACATGCCGCAATTCATAATTTATGTTAGATATAAGTTTCTTTAAATTTAAAGCATGCTGCATCAACACCACTACGAATAATTACACTATTGATCTGACACTTAGGATATTTATGTTATTGTATTATGAATTTGTGTCTTGTAAATTTGGGTGCTACTTCGTAACATATATGGCACGGCAACATGTTATGAACGGAAGGTGTGTGAGTTAACGAGCATTTCGCTCTCATTTAAGTATATGGCCGAAATTGCCAGCCTTCAGGAATTAAAAACGTTCATCTTCGCCACGAGAAGAGGAAACCGTCTATTGTGCTGAAGCCTAAGCGCTGTAGTGTGCGAGTGAGACAGACGAGAACCTACGTCATAGGGTAACCCAGTAGAAGCCCTTTGTGGCTGAGTACACGAAGCAATGTTAAATATGGCGGTAAGGTCGGCCATAAAGGGAAACATTTATGAAAACTACTTAATTCTGTAGTAAGTCAGCGAATGAAGCCACAGTAATTTTAATTTACCATCCTTCATAAATTTTCATGGTGATTCCAATAAAACTTGAATATTGATCATATCTATAATAGTTTTGGATTTACTGTTAAACTGAAATTAAAAAGTTTTGAACAGACCAGAATGCGAAAATCTGAGCACTTTGGTCGATCTTAACGATCATATAGAAGCGCATCATTAAAATGACAAATGTTGTAAATATCAACTCTGTAACTTTATTTGTTTAAAAGATACAATACATTTAAATCATCAGTATTTTCAGTTAAGTATCAGATCATCATTTCCTCCACTAAAAACCCATTTAACGATGAAATCATGACACCTTATTGAATCATTAGGTAACAGAATATTTGTTGTAAAGTTTAGGTGTATAATAGTTACTTTTGTTCTCTATTTATTTATGAGGAAGCACACTAGTGAAAGGCTACTGGCCGTGACATTAAAGAGTTAAGAAGGAAGTTGTATTGGTTTTACGCAAAAGATTTTAACGTTTATTATGTAATAAATATTATTGTTACTTTATTTAGAACGTGAAAATGGTCCAGCTTTGATTATTTAAATATGTTAAAATGTAAAATAATGTAGGATAAGCGGTAGCCAAACAGATGAATGGCTTCAGGAAAGGGAACTGCCCTAGTCAGTTGAGCGAGGAGGTTCGGCGCGCGGGAAAAGCGGCGGGGGACGGGCGGAGAAACAGTGCTGGTGGAGATGCGAAAGCAGACGGTCGGTCTTTAGGTAGCTAAGAAGTGAAACGACTTAGAAATTTTCGCGTTTTGTAGTATCGCAGGACTTGGTCCCTGAGCGATGAGCAGCCACACGCCTGGTGTGAACTCTTAACTTTTCGCGAATATAACGAGGTGGAATATTAGACATTTCGCGATGAGATTGTGAATGATCGAACGGTGGCAAATGGATGTGCACTTGAGTGTAATAGTAATTCTATATACAACCACTTTCGCTATTAGTTTACTTTCTAAATAAACAGTATTCTAACCAAATCGCAACGTCATTTATGGGTCGTTAATTTAGTTCCTGATATTATTATTAATGTTTTTATATGTTATATTATCTTTGTATTTCGCAAACTAGCCATCAGTCAGATAATTTTACCAAAGGGTCACAAGTATTTAATCTACAGCGTGTAACGTGACACGTGCGGTTCAACCCCTAGACGAGGTTGAGCCAAGACATTTCGACGAAGACGAACCGAATGTGAGCCCAAACATCTTTAGGATGTTAGCCCGCATAGCCCTACTAAGAACGTGGTGAAGAGCTATTGAGAACACACCGTAAATGCAAATGGCAATCAACTGAACTTAAATAACCTCAAAACAACTAATATTTGTAAATTCTTTCGAAATAAAGTATAAGTTGGGCATCCACCTCTGGCAGCTTGCATATTTTAGAATTTCGTTACCAGACTGAAGACAGTGGTTCCAGACTGGTGTTGGGAGCGGAGCAACAGAGGATGTGGAGCGATTGCATTTTCGTAAATGCAATTTGTATATCGCGATTTGGTAATATGACTGATTTGAAAAGAAAACTGGGACTGCTTTTCTAAATGATTGTAGGTTCCACACATATGATGAATAATAACTGGCATTGTAAATTAGTAATCAAATCACGTCAATGGCGGAAAGGGACCACATCGAAGTGTTGCATCTTGGCTGCTATAAATCTTTTACACAACACACAGTTTTTTTTAGAAATTGTTTATTACAGTGCCCCCTGTATGATTAAGGAACAATTGGTTGTGACTAGTCATTCAACCTTTATACATCGGAAAGAAGAGTTATTATCTACAGTTCTTTTTCTTGTTCAATAAAAACAGTTTCATTAAATGATCAGTTTACTCATGGTGAATTCTTTATCAACATGACATACGAGTGACAAAAAGTTCTGAGGGTGTGTGTCGATTCCAAACACTTGTCGGCTTCCGCACACAGTGCAGTGCTGGCTGGAAGTCTGTCGAAGTGACGTTAGTCGCGGATGTCGATGTTAACCGCAGGCTGTGGCGTCAGACGTGTTGCGAGAAGTCTCCCGGCGGCGCCAGGCCGGCTAGTATGATCTTGAAACGCTCGCAGAGCACGCACGCAGTGTAGTCTTTCTGCTTCTCGCCCTATTGCCCGTCCACATAGATATAGCACTGGCGAGGTTCCATGCTTCGTGATACATTTGTACATTAACATAAGTCTTTTGAAATGATGTGCTTCTTTGATGTAAACAGAATTAAAATACATAGGGAAATACGTTTACAATACAGGTTTCAGATTCATTTCTTTACAGTACTTAGCAACATAGGATTGTAATATACAATGCTCATCTTTTTTCGTATTTTCGCAACAGCAAAGACTTGGAAATTTTTCGTGGCATAGGAATAACATGTCTTTATATACATTCAGACAAAGCTAAAAGTTCGTAATTCGTATGGAGAATAAATTGCTTATCTGGAAGGGTTAAAATTTGTTGAGTTCACACTAATATCAGATGCCCATAAGTTGTGTTTTCTCGCACGCATATTAGCGTGTACATTTTATGTGGTCAATGACGTGCACTGCGCATAAGTCTGACAACAATTACATTTTGCTGCGGGCGCGCCGTGGCTTAGTGCAGTTGGACGATGCACATCGTGTTTGCGTGATGTAGAGCGTTCTCAATGACGATTAGTGTTGGAGACACAATTTGAGTTTCTGTGCATCGAAATCCACCGACACCCTTTCGGTAGGACACCATCTTGAAGGAAGCGGCTTCATTTTGTTCCCGAGGTACGTATGAATTTTATATCCGGCAGTAATGCTGTTTGCTTGATCCTTTAGCACCCCACCAGGAATCGAGATTACATACGATGCACTCATTTTCTACACCTACGTACGACTGATCACTGTTTATCAGACACACACCATTAGTTTGTTTTTCACTATAACAAAACTTGAAGTATTTCCGCACGTAATTTATTATCTACTGTGGGCTTTTATGTTTGCACTTTTTCTGCCACGTCGTATTATCTACTAATATTATTTTAACTAACCAGTCACGTTTTTACAAAGTTCTAACATATTTTTAGCCTTTACAAGTACGCTGTAGAATCTAGCTTTAGTACTCACATATTATGAAATATCTATTTCAACTAGTTATATACCCATAAATGTCAGCTTGGAGAGAAGTCGTTACAACACATCATCACTCAAAGTAGGTGAGTGCAAAATTTCAAAATACTTGCTAAGGAAAACGATTTAATTACAACACAAATAAATGTTCATAAAGAAGGAATAAATGAAATAACTACTAATCACAAGTTTCGCGTCAGTATTACACTGCTATTCATGTTGCTTAGCTGTGTTTCGTGTAAGTGTACTACTGATGTTTACTTTGAATATAGTACATTACGTATTTATGTAGATCATGTTGTGTTTAGATGATACATCTCATAGAATGCATACAAAATCATAGTTAAATGCGAGTTGGTGGTACTGCATCTCTTCTTCAAATCAGTATGTGTGTAAGCAAGCAAACAGATAAATACAATACGAGCTAATGTAAATTTTGTATTACATTACTAAAACGTTGTTGCTTATTTAATGTTTATTCTAAAAAAAAGTCAGGATAAGCGTTGTTTCATAATTTTCGCTGTATTCGGTGCTCAGAACGACGAGTGCTGTCATAGCTAGTACTTCCATTTTATACTGTTTATTTATAGTTTTCGTATACGGTAAAAATTCTTCAAATCTTTATGTGGTTACAAACCTTGAACTTAATTGGTTCTATAATTTGTAAGCAAATAACAACCTCGATGTGGAATGCGTGTAATGACATATGGCCCTTCATAATGTAGTCCTCTCTTGCGGTTTTTTCGTTTGAGTATTCTTTACGAACAGTCGACGAGTTTCTAGTTTCGTGAAATTAGTACTGCGAATATGGTGTATCCATTAAAGATTCACGTGTTGAGATATCACTGAGAGTTCAATACGTGTAACAATTTCTTTTAATCATTAGCGAATTTTCACTTAATCGTACGCTAGAAGCAGGTGTTGCCCTTTCTTCTTGTCCATTTCTTGAGGCAAGCTTCTGCAAACGTTTTTAGTACATGATAATCATTGTATGCTTTCTTAGTTAGTCTTACTGCTAGTGTGTTTTCGTCAGTGTGTTCATGGCGACAGTATTACTGCCTACATTACGAAGACACTTCAGCTAACCATTCTTTTATTTCATACTTTGTTAACGTTTGTGTAAATCATGGGATGGAACGTGTTTCTTCATGCAGTACAGCGTTGAGTGGACTAACTATCACATAATGAAGTGCATGAGTAATATGACACTATTTTTTATTGTTGAATTGCTGTAAGTATAGGAGTAACTGTCGATATTATTTACTATGAGGTTATTGACTAATAGAAGTAAAATTAATTGTAATATTTAAATTCATTTCCTTCAGGTCAAGTTCAGTGCTTTACGCCGGCGAGCAAAGATCGTATGTGCTTCACTCACAGGTATTAATCATGTACTCATATTCAGTGTCAGTTTCTACTGTTTTCGTTTACTACCCTGTCAGATTCATTGGAATTTCCTCGCTAGCAGTCGAGTGGCACTTTCTTCAGAGGAGAGGTAGTCTTGTTGTGTACTACCCTCAATTTACACATCAAATAATATTCAGTTGCTAGGAACGGTCAGTTTCTTTTACTATATTATCTCGGTTACCTTTCACTAAAAATCTACCCTAACCTTGTGCTACTCGAAACTAAAAGCCCTGGTATCTCAGTATGCCTGACAAGGCTATCTTAGTATTGGTGTTAATCCTCTTAATCTGTGGCACAAAAATATACAATTCAATTTGACGTAATTGGAAATGAATATAAAATGATGTACCCAGCTCTACACAATACTGCTTGTGCCATGTCTTGCTGGAAAGCCCACTACACTTCGTGTTTTCCTTAGTTAAAATAGAACGAAGATATGTGTCATTGTTTTAGTTTAATAAACTGTCTTATCTTACTAATTCATGTTCTCTTTAGTTTGTTTTCCTTTAGCGCTTTCAGAAATGTTGTTACTTCCCTCAGGTCCATGTAAAACTTATAATGTGTCGTGCTGCACCCGTTTAATGTTGTTTATTTGTTACTAGCAGTAAATTGGTAACACTGTCTGCTGTACATCGGAATGCAGCATGGCGTATCGATCGGTTGTTGTTTTTGTTTATAGATTCCTATAACATTGCTAAGACGTGTGTAGTTGTCCTGCTGATACCGACAATTGTTTCTTTCTTTTAAGTAATACAGGCCATGAGTTAGTTTCCGTAAGGCTGCAGAACCATTTAGCAATAACGTTCTTTGGCCAGTGTTTCTGATCTGAATAATGAACTGTTTGTGTTTGAACGAAATCTGGCGGAACATAAAAATGTGTGAAAATCTCATTACTGCCCCCAGATGATGCAGTAGGATTTAGGACAACGTTTTGCTGTACTTTGTGTCACGCATGTTAGTACGTTGGTTGACGTTGTGTACAACTTTTCAAAGCTTGAAATTAGTGAGAAAACAGGCACTGTCGCCAGAATATAGAGTTTAATTTCAAAATGGCCTTTCGTATTTGGAAAAACATCACTGAGATTTTTATACACGTAGCCAAATGGATACATGCTTGGTATTGTACTAAAAGTTTCGAAATACAATTCGCTTTGCATTAAGTTCATAAGCGTTGTGCGACTGCATGACCTTTTCGGTGCCCTTTTTTTAATATAAATTCTTCTAAATTTCTGAGTGTCATAGTTCACATGACTGACAAATTTATCTTGTGACAGTCCTTGACTTGTATAGTGTTTGGCTACGGATGCTGAGTCAACGTTTTAATGTTCCTTGAGCAATGGCAAGACAAAAAGGCAGTTTTCATATTTTTCTGCATTTGTGTAATAGACTGTTGAACCTGCTACGGCAAATGGTAAGATTGAAAGTCATTTCTACTGTATTTGTTTACACTAGGTTCATCTAATTGTACAACATTTGCAAATGTTAATAAAGAGAAATTGTTTTCTTTCTGTTTGAAAATGTTCGAAATCTGTGAGGGGATATTTCTATTTTCCTCGTGAAACTTTGAGAACAAATTGTCCATTTTCTCACTAAAAGTGGGTATTTGAGTGGTTACAAAGGTTAAAAAGTTCTGGAACACGTATTCCACATTTAGTCCTCTATAAGTATATGTTGGCGGTAATGCGAGGTCGGTTTAAAGTCGAACCATTGCGTTCGCAATCTGTTTGATACTTCTGGACGGTTGCATATCTTGTTGTAATTTGGCATTTTCAGCAGCATTAATACCTTCCACATTTATGTTTACTTCGACCTCGTTACCTTTTTCGTCTGATAATGAGGCTCTAAAATTGGTGCTGACATTTTCCGTCATTTATCGGTTCTGTCCATATCAATAAAAAATAGATGAATCGCAATGAAGCGATTTTTTAAAATAAGTGACATTAACTGACATTGAAAATATTGTCGCCGATGCTAAACAGCCACAACACTGATTGCATTTATCTCAATAATGGAACATGACATTACACGCGGAATGCAACAAAATCGTCCATCTTGCACCAGCTAAGCTGCATATTGCTAGTTCGTCACTTTACTGTTGTATTGTAATATGTTGCATGACAGTATATTATTAACCAAGCTACAAAAGTAATCTACTGCTTATGTGTTGGATAAAAAAAGCGTAAGACAGCGGCCTAGCACACACTGCTCTAAACAGCAAAGCACAATAATGAATTTTTTCTTACCTCGAGTGCCTTCAGTCTGGTTCCGGGATATTTTTTTAGTTTCCTTACACATATTTTCTTCATATTTTCTGTTTACCTCTTTCTAGATTTTTCAAGTTCAGGTTTGCGTCCATTTTAGGTTCCAGTCGAACATGGAAAAGACAAACAATTAGTAGAATGAAAACAATGACAATTACATGAAATTACATACAGTAAGTGTTATTTAATAATTGTACAGGAACTGTCACAAGTATAAGCTGGGATTCCACCAACTCAAATGTTTTAGAATTTCATTACGAAAATGAAGACTGAGGTCCCAGACTGGTGTTGGAAGCGAGACAACAGAGGTAGTAGACTTATTGAATTTTAGTAGATGTTATTTGCAAATTGCGGTTTGGTAGTCGTTCTGCGCTGTATGTTTGATTTCCAAAACTCGAAATTCTTTTCTGCATGGCTGCACGTTCCAGGTGGAGGAGGAGGAGGAGGAGATTAGTTATATTTTGATTAAAGTTCAGTCTTGATCACGTCATGTATGTTTTAATGATACAGGTAACTGGTTTCGGTTCTTTTTACAAAACCATCATCAGACCTGTGGATAAATTTTAACAAATACTAGATACCAATCTTTAAATAAGATGAAAGTGTCTAATAATGTCAAAATTTAACAAGATAAAATAAAATTAATTATACCCATGGCTCCTTAGGATGGTAGGCGGAGCTCTCCTCGCTGCTACGCAGTCAACTCATGGTTAAGAGTGCTGAGAGTGAGCTTAAATATGCAGAGGCTCCGCCTACTTCCTGTCACACTACTTCACAACTGCCAATCAGCGTTCATAATATGACGCCATCGTCAAAGTATAAAAGTAGGAAATACAGTAATAACATAAAATTGATTCATTTAAATGTCTGATTAACAGATAGTTAGTATGTCTACAGCTTATTTATATTTTGGATGAAAACAGTGAACTACGATTTGTAACAGTTGTGCCCTCTATGGGCAACCTTAATACTATTACAGTGCCAGTTACATCAAAGATGTGAAAGTCCTTGGCGTTGTGGTATATATCGATTATACCGAGTCGCCTACATCACAATTGCATCTTTGTTGGATGCTGCAGAATCGTCTTATTTTAACTGTAGTTTTTATAGCAATATTCTTTATAGCAGTAGGGTAGCAGCAAAGAGTACGTTCCACATTATGTATATCTGAATAACTGATAAAACTAAAAATTTTTTATTTTTTAAAATCATCGATCTAATAGTTTTTGTAATAATGTCAATTTAATATATATATATATATATATATATATATATATATATATTGTGCAGCATATTTTACATACATTGCTTTTGCCATGGGTATAACTAGTCTTATATTTTTTAAAAAACAAAAGAGTAGATGCTTTTATTATAAAATTTCGTCAAAAAGGTCGTAATAATATTTTTCGCGAAAATCTAATTGTTCATTGAGCAGCATTGATGATTTAGTTTCAAATGAGCATATATCTCGATTTCTTCTAGGATATTCATAAGTAAGCCTTTATTTGCATAATGAAGAACTTGTAAATTCTGTTGTACTGTCCCCTCAGCATGATTATTGAATGCTATATGATGACCAGATACGGACTTTGTTCGTGAGGTACCCGATGTATGTTCCTTGTACCTTACTGCAAAATTTCGACCTGTTTGGCCGATATATATTTTCTCACAGTCTCTACATTGGATCTTGTACACTCCTGATCTGGTAGATTTTCCATTACCTTGACTTACGGTATGTCTTAATTTTTGTTGTAAAGTCTTGTCAGTTGTAAATTCTATTGTTATTCCAGAATTTTTTAATAAATTAGTAATTCTATCTGATATGTTTCCCATATATGTCATCTTCATATATTTTGGATTACCTATTAGTGGAGTACTTTGTGATTGTTGTACTTTATTAAAAGTGATATCTACCTGTCGTGTGTTGAAAGAGTTGGTTTTTGCAATTTGTTTTAAGATGGCCATTTCCTTTTTGATCTCATTAGCTTCTAGCGGTAATTTTAGTATTCGGTGTATCATAGACTTAAAAAATGCTTTTTTATACTTGTCAGGATGACATGATGTGGCATTAATAATAACATCAGTGCTTGTAGGTTTCCTGTATATGGTGAATAAATGTTTCCCATTGTTATTAGTTATAGTGAGATCTAGGTAGTTAATAGATTTTCGAATTTCATGCTCAACTGTAAATTGTAACTTTGGATGCATAGAGTTTAAATTTATAGCAAGTTTCTCAATTTCATCTTTTGAACCATTATAAAGCAATAATGTATCGTCTACATATCGCTTGTAATATATGATTTTATTTGCGATATCAGGGTTATTTTTCAGGAATTGCGTCTCAATGTGGTTCACGAAAATGTCTGCAACTGTCCCAGCTAAAGAATTTCCCATTGCTAAACCATCTTTCTGACAATAGATTTTAGTATTAAAACAGAAATAATTGTAATCTAAAGTGCATTCAAGCTGTTCTACAAATTCGATTATTTCGTCTTTAGTCATACTTTTGTATTGTATTAAGTTATCCCTAATTATATTAATCCTCTCATTAATGGGTATATTCGTATAAAAGTTTTTAATATCTAATGAGGCGAAACTTGCATTAGTTGAAATGTCTATATTATGGATTTGTTGTGAAAGTTCATAACTGTTTTTGATACTGAAATTGCTGTCATATGTATAGAATGCTTTCAAAATTTTATTAAGTTTCATATTTACTTTATATATAGTTTAGTATATATAGTTTAGTATATATATATATATATATATATATATATATATATATATATATATATATAGTTTATATACAAATATACTCATTAATGAGACGATTAATATAATTAGGGATAACTTAATACAATACAAAAATATGACTAAAGACGAAATAATCGAATTTATAGAACTGCTTGAATGCACTTTAGATTACAATTATTTCTGTTTTAATACTGAAATCTATTGTCAGAAAGATGGTTTAGGAATGGGAAATTTTTTAGCTGGGACAGTTGCAGACATTTTCGTGAACCACATTGAGACGCAATTCCTGAAAAATAACCCTGATATCGCAAATAAAATCATATATTACAAGCGATATGTAGACGATACATTATTGCTTTATAATGGTTCAAAAGATGAAATTGAGAAACTTGCTATAAATTTAAACTCTATGCATCCAAAGTTACAATTTATAGTTGAGCATGAAAATCGAAAATCTATTAACTACCTAGATCTCACTATAACTAATAACAATGGGAAACATTTATTCACCATATACAGGAAACCTACAACCACTGATATTATTAATGCCACATCATGTCATCCTGACAAGTATAAAAAAGCATTTTTTAAGTCTATGATACACCGAATACTAAAATTACCGCTAGAAGCTAATGAGATCAAAATGGAAATGGCCATCTTAAAACAAATTGCAAAAACCAACTCTTTCGACACACGACAGGTAGATATCATTTTTAATAAAGTACAACAATCACAAAGTACTCCACTAATAGGTAATCCAAAATATATGAAGATGACATATATGGGAAACATATCAGATAGAATTACTAATTTATTAAAAAATTCTGGAATAACAATAGCATTTACAACTAAAAATACTTTACAACAAAAATTAAGACATACCGTAAGTAAAGGTAATGGAAAATCTACCAGACCAGGAGAGTACAAGATCCAATGTAGAGACTGTGAGAAAATATACACCCCTGGAAATGGAAAAAAGAACACATTGACACCGGTGTGTCAGACCCACCATACTTGCTCCGGACACTGCGAGAGGGCTGTACAAGCAATGATCACACGCACGGCACAGCGGACACACCAGGAACCGCGGTGTTGGCCGTCGAATGGCGCTAGCTGCGCAGCATTTGTGCACCGCCGCCGTCAGTGTCAGCCAGTTTGCCGTGGCATACGGAGCTCCATCGCAGTCTTTAAAACTGGTAGCATGCCGCGACAGCGTGGACGTGAACCGTATGTGCAGTTGACGGACTTTGAGCGAGGGCATATAGTGGGCATGCGGGAGGCCGGGTGGACGTACCGCCGAATTGCTCAACACGTGGGGCGTGAGGTCTCCACAGTACATCGATGTTGTCGCCAGTGGTCGGCGGAAGGTGCACGTGCCCGTCGACCTGGGACCGGACCGCAGCGACGCACGGATGCACGCCAAGACCGTAGGATCCTACGCAGTGCCGTAGGGGACCGCACCGCCACTTCCCAGCAAATTAAAGACACTGTTGCTCCTGGGGTATCGGCGAGGACCATTCGCAACCGTCTCCATGAAGCTGGGCTACGGTCCCGCACACCGTTAGGCCGTTTTCCGCTCACGCCCCGACATCGTGCAGCCCGCCTCCAGTGGTGTCGCGACAGGCGTGAATGGAGGGACGAATGGAGACGTGTCGTCTTCAGCGATGAGAGTCGCTTCTGCCTTGGTGCCAATGATGGTCGCATGCGTGTTTGGCGCCGTGCAGGTGAGCGCCACAATCAGGACTGCATACGACCGAGGCACACAGGGCCAACACCCGGCATCATGGTGTGGGGAGCGATCTCCTACACTGGCCGTACACCACTGGTGATCGTCGAGGGGACATTGAATAGTGCACGGTACATCCAAACCGTCATCGAACCCATCGTTCTACCATTCCTAGACCGGCAAGGGAACTTGCTGTTCCAACAGGACAATGCACGTCCGCATGTATCCCGTGCCACCCAACGTGCTCTAGAAGTTGTAAGTCAACTACCCTGGCCAGCAAGATCTCCGGATCTGTCCCCCATTGAGCATGTTTGGGACTGGATGAAGCGTCGTCTCACGCGGTCCGCACGTCCAGCACGAACGCTGGTCCAACTGAGGCGCCAGGTGGAAATGGCATGGCAAGCCGTTCCACAGGACTACATCCAGCATCTCTACGATCGTCTCCATGGGAGAATAGCAGCCTGCATTGCTGCGAAAGGTGGATATACACTGTACTAGTGCCGACATTGTGCATGCTCTGTTGCCTGTGTCTATGTGCCTGTGGTTCTGTCAGTGTGGTCATCTGATGTACCTGACCCCAGGAATGTGTCAATAAAGTTTCCCCTTCCTGGGACAATGAATTCACGGTGTTCTTATTTCAATTTCCAGGATTGTATATCGGCCAAACAGGTCGAAATTTTGCAGTAAGGTACAAAGAACATACATCGGGTACCTCACGAACAAAGTCCGTATCTGGTCATCATATAGCATTCAATAATCATGCTGAGGGGACAGTACAACAGAATTTACAAGTTCTTCATTATGCAAATAAAGGCTTACTTATGAATATCCTAGAAGAAATCGAGATATATGCTCATTTGAAAACCAAATCATCAATGCTGCTCAATGAACAATTAGATTTTCGCGAAAAATATTATTACGACCTTTTTGACGAAATTTTATAATAAAAGCATCTACTCTTTTGTTTTTTAAAAAATATAAGACTAGTTATACCCATGGCAAAAGCAATGTATGTAAAATATGCTGCACAATATATATATATATATATATATATATATATATATATATATATATATATTAAATTGACATTATTACAAAAACTATTAGATCGATGATTTTAAAAAATAAAAAATTTTTAGTTTCATCAGTTATTCAGATATACATAATGTGGAACGTACTCTTTGCTGCTACCCTACTGCTATAAAGAATATTGCTATAAAAACTACAGTTAAAATAAGACGATTCTGCAGCATCCAACAAAGATGCAATTGTGATGTAGGCGACTCGGTATAATCGATATATACCACAACGCCAAGGACTTTCACATCTTTGATGTAACTGGCACTGTAATAGTATTAAGGTTGCCCATAGAGGGCACAACTGTTACAAATCGTAGTTCACTGTTTTCATCCAAAATATAAATAAGCTGTAGACATACTAACTATCTGTTAATCAGACATTTAAATGAATCAATTTTATGTTATTACTGTATTTCCTACTTTTATACTTTGACGATGGCGTCATATTATGAACGCTGATTGGCAGTTGTGAAGTAGTGTGACAGGAAGTAGGCGGAGCCTCTGCATATTCAAGCTCACTCTCAGCACTCTTAACCATGAGTTGACTGCGTAGCAGCGAGGAGAGCTCCGCCTACCATCCTAAGGAGCCATGGGTATAATTAATTTTATTTTATCTTGTTAAATTTTGACATTATTAGACACTTTCATCTTATTTAAAGATTGGTATCTAGTATTTGTTAAAATTTATCCACAGGTCTGATGATGGTTTTGTAAAAAGAACCGAAACCAGTTACCTGTATCATTAAAACATACATGACGTGATCAAGACTGAACTTTAATCAAAATATAACAGTTAATTGATCACTGCTTTCCAAAAATGTTTACCAAAATTGATGAGATTAGTGTTCAACGTCCCGTCGACAACGAGGTCTCAAGAGACGAAGCAGAAACTCAGATTAAGAAATGATGTGAAAGGAAATCGGTCGTCACCCGTCATAGGAAAGTTCCCGACATTTGCCTGAAACGATTAAGGGAAATCACGAAAAACCCCAATCGGTATGGCGGGACACGTGTTTGAACTGTTGTCCACCCGAATGCGAGTCCAGTGTGCTAACCATTGCGTGAGGTTCCGCGCATATAATAAGAATGGTCATGGTAAATTAGTAATCAAGTCACCCCTATGGTGGAACGGTACGACATTGTAGTGTCGGGTTTTCTCTGCATCTACATCTACATGGGTGCTCTCCAAATCACATTTAAGTGACTGGGAGAGGGTTCATCGAACCACCTTCACAATTCTCCATTATTCCAATCTCGTATAGCACGCGGAAAGAACGATCACCTCTATCTTTCCGTACGAGCTCTGATTTCCCTTATTTTATCGTGGTGATCGTTTCTCCCTATGTAGGTCGGTGTCAACAAAAGATTTTCGCATTCGGAGGAGAAAGTTGGTGATTGAAATTTCGTCAGAAGATTCCGTCGCAACGAAAAACACCTTTCTTTTAATGATGTCCATCCCAAATCCTGTATCATTTCATTGACACTCTCTCCAACATTTCGTGATAACACAAAACGTGCTACCCTTCTTCGAACTTTTTCGATATACTCCGTCAGTCCTGTCTGGTAAGGATCCCACACCGCGCAACAGTATTCTAAAAGAGGACGGACAAGCGTAGTGCAGGCAGTCTCCTTCGTAGATCTGTTACATTTTCTGAGTGTCCTGCCAATAAGACGCTGTCGTAGGTTAGCCTTCCCCACAACATTTTCTGTGTGTTCCTTTAAATTTACGTTGTTCGTAATAGTAATTCCTAGGTATTTAGTTGAATTTACGGCCTTTATATTTGACTGATTTATCGTGTAACCGAAGTTTAACGGATTCCTTCAGCACTCACGTAGATGACATCACTTTTCGTTATTTATGGTCAACTGACAATTTTCGCACCATTCCGATATTTCTTCTAAATCGTTTTGCAATTTGTTTTGAACTTCTGATGACTTTATTAGTGGATAAACGGCAGCTTCATCGGTAAACAGCCAAAGACGGCTGCTCAGATTGTCTCGAAAATCGTTTATATAGATAAGGAACAGCAAAAGGCCTATAACACTACCTTGGGGAACGCCAGATATCACTTCTGTTTTACTCGATGACTTCCGTCAGTTACTACGAACTGTGACCTCTCTGAATTGAAATCACAAATCTAGTCATATAACTGAGGCGATATTCCATAAGCACGCAATTTCACTACTAGCCGTTTGTGTGGTACAGTGTCAAAAGCCTTCTGGAAATCCAGAAATTCGGAATCGATCTGAAATTCCTTGTCAATAGCACTCGTCACTTCATGTGAATAAAGAGCTAGTTGTGTTTCACAGAAACGATGTTTTCTAAAGCCATGTTGACTGTGTGTCAATAGACGTTTTCTTCGACGTAATTCATAACAATAATAATATATGTTCCAAAATCCTGCTGCATATCGACGTTAACAATATGGGCCTGTAATTCTGTGGATTACTCCTACTACCTTTCTTGAATATTTGTGTGACCTGTGCAACTTCCCAGTCTTTGGGTACGGACCTTTCGTCGAGCGAACGGTTGTATATGATTGTTAACCATGGAGCTGATACATCAGCATACTCCTAAAGGAACCTAACTGGTATACAGTCTGGACCAGAAGACTTGCTTTTATTAAGTGATTTAACTTACTTCACTACTCCGAGGATATTTCCTTCTACGTTACTCATGTTGAAAACTTGATTCGATATCTGGAACATTTGCTTTGTCTTCTTTTGTGAAGGCATTTCGGAAGGCTGTGTTTAGTAACCCTGCTTTGACAGCTCTGTCTTTGTGTTTATTAAGTGATTTAACTTACTTCACTACTCCGAGGATATTTCCTTCTACGTTACTCATGTTGAAAACTTGATTCGAAATCTGGAACATTTGCTTTGTCTTCTTTTGTGAAGGCATTTCGGAAGGCTGTGTTTAGTAACCCTGCTTTGACAGCTCTGTCTTTGATAGTGTCTCCCATTGCTATCGCGTAGAGAAGGCATTGATTGTTTCTTGCCACTAACATACTTCACATACGACGAGAATTTCTTTTTATTTTCTGCCGGGTTTCGAGATAAAGTTTCTTTCTGGAAACTATTATAATCATCTCGCATTGAAGTCCGCGCTAAATTTCGAGCTTCTGCAAAGATCGCCAATCTTGGAGATTTTGCTTCCGTTTAAATTTGGCAAGCTAGAAATGCTGTAAAATGATGAAATTAAACGTGTGAACCGGTCCATTGATAATAAGACAGCACTTATGTAATTCCAAATAAGTGAGGGTTTTTTTCTGTTTTTTTGAATCACAAATCTTCTGTCTCCTTTGATGCAGCCCGCCACGAATCATCTCTTGTGACAGCCCCTTCATCTCAGAATACACTCCTGGAAATGGAAAAAAGAACACATTGACACCGGTGTGTCAGACCCACCATACTTGCTCCGGACACTGCGAGAGGGCTGTACAAGCAATGATCACACGTACGGCACAGCAGACACACCAGGGACCGCGGTGTTGGCCGTCGAATGGCGCTAGCTGCGCAGCATTTGTGCACCGCCGCCGTCAATGTCAGCCAGTTTGCCGTGGCATACGGAGCTCCATCGCAGTCTTTAACACTGGTAGCATGCCGCGACAGCGTGGACGTGAACCGTATGTGCAGTTGACGGACTTTGAGCGAGGGCGTATAGTGGGCATGCGGGAGGCCGGGTGGACGTACCGCCGAATTGCTCAACACGTGGGGCGTGAGGTCTCCACAGTACATCGATGTTGTCGCCAGTGGTCGGCGGAAGGTGCACGTGCCCGTCGACCTGGGACCGGACTGCAGCGACGCACGGATGCACGCCAAGACCGTAGGATCCTACGCAGTGCCGTAGGGGACCGCACCGCCACTTCCCAGCAAATTAGGGACACTGTTGCTCCTGGGCTATCGGCGAGGACCATTCGCAACCGTCTCCATGAAGCTGGGCTACGGTCCCGCACACCGTTAGGCCGTCTTCCGCTCACGCCCCAACATCGTGCAGCCCGCCTCCAGTGGTGTCGCGACAGGCGTGAATGGAGGGACGAATGGAGACGTGTCGTCTTCAGCGATGAGAGTCGCTTCTGCCTTGGTGCCAATGATGGTCGTATGCGTGTTTGGCGCCGTGCAGGTGAGCGCCACAATCAGGACTGCATACGACCGAGGCACACAGGGCCAACACCCGGCATCATGGTGTGGGGAGCGATCTCCTACACTGGCCGTACACCACTGGTGATCGTCGAGGGGACACTGAATAGTGCACGGTACATCCAAACCGTCATCGAACCCATCGTTCTACCATTCCTAGACCGGCAAGGGAACTTGCTGTTCAACAGGACAATGCACGTCCGCATGTATCCCGTGCCACCCAACGTGCTCTAGAAGGTGTAAGTCAACTACCCTGGCCAGCAAGATCTCCGGATCTGTCCCCCATTGAGCATGTTTGGGACTGGATGAAGCGTCGTCTCACGCGGTCTGCACGTCCAGCACGAACGCTGGTCCAACTGAGGCGCCAGGTGGAAATGGCATGGCAAGCCGTTCCACAGGACTACATCCAGCATCTCTACGATCGTCTCCATGGGAGAATAGCAGCCTGCATTGCTGCGAAAGGTGGATATACACTGTACTAGTGCCGACATTGTGCATGCTCTGTTGCCTGTGTCTATGTGCCTGTGGTTCTGTCAGTGTGATCATGTGATGTATCTGACCCCAGGAATGTGTCAATAAAGTTTCCCCTTCCTGGGACAATGAATTCACGGTGTTCTTATTTCAATTTCCAGGAGTGTAGCATTTGCAACCTACGTCCTCAATTACCTGCTCTATGTTTCCAATTTCCGTCTTCCTCTGCAGTTTTTGCGCTCTACAGCTCCCTCTAGTGCCATGGAAGTCATTCGCTGATGTGCTAACAGACGTCCTATCATTCTGTACCGTATCTTTGTCAATGTTTACCACATATTCCTTTCCTCTCTAATTCTGCGCAGAACCTCCTCATTCCTTACCCTATCAGTCCACCTAATTTTCAACACTCGCCTGTAGCACCACCTCTCAAATACTTCGATTCTATTCTGGTCCGGTTTTCCCACAATTCATGTTTCAGTGCCATAACTGCTGTACTCCAGACGTACATTCCCAGAAATTTCTTCCTCATTTTAAGGCCTATGTTTGATACTTGTAGACATTTGTTGGCCAGGAATGCACTTTTTTCCAGTGCTAGTTCAAAAAATGGGTCATGCAAATCTTCTCTGTGTCGTTCCAATTTTAGTATATGTACCGCCGATGCGAGTATCCAGTAGCTAGTCTGCTTTTGATGTGCTCCTTGCTACCTACGTCACTGGTTATTTGCTGCCTAGGTAGCAGAATTCCTTAACTTTATCTGCTTCGGGACCATCAAACCTGATGCTAAGTTTCTCGCTGTTCTCATTTCTGCTACTTTTCCACTTCTTTCATTAACTTTTTGGAGCCTGAAGTTACATTAGGCTTCTGGAAAGTAGTAAATGATTTATTCCACAAAATTTTTCATCTTAAAGTTTCCAAAAGAGCGTTCATAAAGAAAACTTTTCATTAAATAAGGAGCTGCCATTAAATAATCAATGAATAAATATGAAATGACTATAGCTGTCTGTAAGTAAAAAGACAGTAGTGGTATTCCACTTTTAACAGGTTTGTAAACTCGCAATAGTTTGTTTCTTTCTGTACGTTGTTTTAAAGTAGTTTTTCAAGGTGAGCAGTCATTTACAAAGCCATTTTGACTTGGAGTCCACTGAGAGATCAGTTGCTAGGTCCCCTTGTTAACTGTTGAACTAATTTTGCATTATTCATTACACTCAAAGTTGTTGCGAAAGGTATTTGCCATTTTCTTAATTTTTTGTGTTACTATTTAGAGCTTGCGATAGTTCTTCAAACCATACCAGTTAAAGGTACCCCATAAGCTACTTATGTGATAAATGAAAGTTAGGGCTCCTTCAGAGAAAGTGCAACAACCAGTAGAATCATTTATTCTGCGCCAAAACGTTACTTATAAATAATAGCTGTACTGCTCATAGGGATAGAGTAACTTGATGTGCAAATTTCTGAAGCACATAGTAATCAGTACTATTTCAAATCACGATATTTTTTGTGACAGCTTATTAAAATAATAGTAGTCCATGCCACTGCCTATCACAGACATGTAATTTTGCTAACAACATTGAAGGTACATTGAAGTCCCTCCATTTTATTTAGTATATTCAATATTTAAGTTTCTAGGGTGTGGATTAAGACGATCCCAAGTCCAGCAGGTAGCATTCTAAGACACATTAATATCGTAATTGAGGCAGCTGGTGTCGATTACAGAGTGTTTCCTACTAGCGAGTGAGGTTTGCCTCACCGTTACGTGGCGGGGATAACTCACTCAGGCTTGAGCAGAGCAGACACGGACCGTCTCGATGTAGTCGGTGTTCGGTCGCGTAAGTGAGACTGATAGAACTCTGCTGGCAGTTTTCTCAGTGACGATAAAGAGATACCGTAGGGAAGTCCATGAGTGATGAAATATGTTATGTGTTCTGCTAGTGTACTTGGGTTGACTTGTTGCAGTGTGTTCTTCGTAGTGAGAAGCGTGTGAGCCCGCCGGTTTAGAGTTTGTGTCCGAGTTCGTGGCGTTGTGCAGAAGTAAGCGTGCTATTCCGCCGAGGTAGTTCTGTTGTTCTGTACCAGTGTCAGGCTGAACATAGATGCAGCAAAGGAGAGGCTAGTCCTCTGTTTTCATCTGATCATGGCTTGATGATGGCTGGAGAACCATTTTGCTGGAGTTATTTAAGCTATAGTTGATGGCTCAATTATTCATGTTAAGCATCTGCCATTGCAGTCTTATAGAACTAGAAGTGCGATGTTTGCCCGTTCCAGGAACATTTCAGTGGCGCCTCGTGTGAAACTGTGTTAAGTGGAGCGTGATTAATTTCGTTTAAAGTTTTTACTCCTTTAACAGCTGTTTTGTTAAATCTTTGTTTTCCTTTTTAATATTTAGTTGGTGAAACAGATCCTGACTACTTAGGTCAGGTTCAAAACTTTTATGATCGTGCGTAAGTTGGTACCTATGGCACGTTCGCTCTTGCAAACGTTTAAACAATGTTGTTACCATCTTTCTTGTATATGTTGAGTTAAATTTTTCAAATTATTTTAATGTCTCTTTCAAGGCATTCATCCTTTACTAATTTACAAGAGAATTTTGTTTCAATTAATAAAGTTGGCTCGAGCATTGGGGTGGGTTTTATTTAAGGATGTTAATGAAAGTTACCGCACTGTTATATGTTGTCTCCACTGTTTTAGAAAACTAACTGTTCTGAAAGTGTGTTTTATGTTACGTGTCTCACGGTGACCACTCTTGGCATTATGTTTGTACGGGGGCCGGTAGCGCCCTTTTTCCTGCAATCAAGAGGGATCATAATTTCATTTTTCTCATATGCTTCAATATCGCTTGAACATCATTTGTAATTTGGTGCTTGTAATAAGGTGTGGATTTGTTAAACTTAGGACCCCTGGGTTATGATCATATTTCTCCTGAGTTTTCACGTAAGTTGTCCTCGTATTTTGTTAATTAGTTGTTAAGGTGTCTTTTGAATGTGCGACTTATTGTTAGCTTATATACAGGGTGAGTCACTAACTATTGCCACCTAGAATAAATCCAAAAGTATGAAAGGAGTTGAAAAATTTGCGGGTCAAAAGTGGCATGAGATATCGGGGGCCATAATATGACGTTGGATTTTTGTTGCTAGGCGGGGTCACCTCAAAGATATGAAGGTCAACTTCGTATTCTTAAATGGGATGCTATATTATTTTCTGATAGCAGCTACCCAGACGAAGCCAACGATGTGTAACATTGAGGTCTTTGAAGGCCATGTCCATTTACAGAAGGTGTTTGTAGTGATGACCATTGGTATCAATGCAGTGCTGCAATCTTCTTATCATGGAGTGAGTGGTATTCCTTATCACATAGACACTTATCGAAGCACATGCTCTGACAATTCTCTCTCGCATATCTTTAGGTGTAGTTGGAACGTCTTTATGAACAATGTCTTTTACGAATCCCCACAAGAAAAAATCCAGAGGCGTCAAGTCTGGCGCACGAACTGGCCACGACACATCTCCTCCGCGTCCAGTCGAATGATTTGGGAATTGTCTCTGGAACTCATTTCTATCCATCATCGAAAAATGTGCCGGACGCCCATCGTGTTGATACCACATTCTGTTCCTTGTTCTCAAAGGTACTTCTTCCAATAACAGAACTAATGTTAACATTTTTTAAAACGTAGTCAGCGATCTTAAAAGAAGTTAAAATTAAAATTTAAAACAGTCTTGATCGCGATCAAGACTGTTTTAAATTTTAATTAGAACTAACGTTTCTTGCAGTAATGTGGTGTACTTCTACCATTAAGATTTCCTTCGATGAAGTAGGGGCCTATAATTCTGTCCTCCAGAATCCCACACCATACATTCACCGACCACGGTTTTTGGTGTGCAACTTGCCGCAGCCCACATGGATTTTCAGTTTCCCAATAATGCATTTCACGCAAATTAGCATTTCCATGGTTCGTGAATGTAACCTCGTCAGTAAATAAAGTCAAATCAGTAAATGTGTCATCTCTCTCAATCTGAAGTTCAGCCCATTGGCAGAATTCAATGCGACGCATATAATCGGTACCAGTTTTTCTTGGTGGAGATTGATATGGTAAGGGTGATATTTATGACGATGCAGAACATGAACAACACGACTCTGGCTCATGCCAGATTCCCTTGCGACTTGACACGAACTAACACAATGATCTCGGACCACAGTGGCAAGAGTACCAATTTTCCGTTTCCTCGTTAGTAACTTTTTTTTTTTTTTTTACGGATATGTAACCGATGCGTTAATGATCCACTTGTTCTCAATTTATCATACACATATTTAAATATACGACGTATAGGGTAAGTAAGTTGAGGATATCTTTCAGCGTATGAGTCTCTATCTCTCACTGAATTTTGTTGGCATTCTCCGTAAATGAGAAGCATATCGACTTGTTTTTCGAAGGAATACATCATTCACATTCGCTTGATTCGACGATACTATTCTTACTGTTAATATTAGTGTTGTATTGCCAAACCGTCGAATGGTGTTTAACTGTCAATGACACGTTAGATGGATACGCCATATTCGACGAATATTTACTATTTGCCCGATGTAGAAGAGAGAATTTTCAGAGCATGTGCTTCGATAAGTGCCGAATTGATAAGGAATACCACTCATTCCATGACAAGAAGATTGTAGCACTGCTTCTATACGAATGGTCATCACTTCGAACATGGACGTTAATGCCACCTTTTTGACCTTCGTTGACTTTCAAAGACCTTACTGTTACACATCATTAGATTCGTCTCGATAGCCGCTATCATAAAATAAGTACCAAAGTATAGCATCCCATTTAAAAAAACAAAGTTGACCTTCATATCTCTGACACGATCCCACATAGCAACAAAAAACCAACCTCATATTATGGCCCCCATTGTTCCATGCAACATTTGTCCCACGAACGTTTCAGCTACTATCATACTTTCGGAGTTATTCTAGGTGGCAATAATTAGTGACTCACCCTGTATATTCTTATCGGCTTTAAGGCTTAGAGTTTTTTATAGTCCTGTAGTTATTAAACAGTCGGAAAAGTGGGACTGTTCGATAATGATTTGGAAATAACCTCTCCAGATTATAACATAGAGGGGCCAGGTTGGTGAGCGACTGAGCAGTGAGGCCGTACTTGGTGGACTTGGAAGCGACCCGTGGCCTCGCCGCCCTCGTAATCCTGAGCGATCCGTCCACATCCCTGTGTCTCCCTGGAGACCCTCGGGCGTTACGGAGTGTGGGGGGCGGCAGCACAGCGGCGGTAACTTGGGCGCGCCCCGCGGCTGTAAAACTCGGCGTCTCCCGCGAGAAGCGCGGTTCACTCCCACGCCGACCGCCTCCGCCGCCGTCCCACTCGATTTTTACGCGCATTGCCGCCGTCGAGTTTCTCTGCAGCCATCGGCGAGATTTACGACTGCCCTCCCGTCCCGGCGTCCCTCCTATCCCCCCCGGTTAGCAAGTATATTCCAGTCACAAGTCTCCGTTCTACCTGGGAGCGTTTAATGATGCAAAGTGCTCCGACCGCTCAGAGTCTGGCAAATTCAGGTGCGCTGGAGAGTTGCCATTAGTCGCAAGGCTCAGACCAAGACAGAGTCCAGGTATCAGCGAGAAATTATTTAATGAGTAACTTCATTCGTCCTCAAGTTCTTCATCTGACTGTAACTAATGGTCCACATGCGTCATATACACTGTCACAAGACTTCATGGACAAAACCTCAAAGACTGTTTGGGGATCGTAAATATTGTAAAAGGTGCCCATAAACCCCGATATCGTTTCAAAAAGCGATAACTTCGAAAGTACTAGGAACAGAACATCGCTGCTTGTTGTAAAACGTTTAGTTATTTTTCAGTTGTGCCTAAATTTCATAGTATGCTCCACTCGTCACTCATAAAACATCAAGGCGATATTAAAGTTCTGCCCATAAATGGGCAAACATTGCAGTGACGCGTCCCAGCACAGGTATTTTTATTTTTTCTTCGGTGTTATCTGCGTGCTGCAGTCAGGACGTTAACGACAATATGAGTTTAGTTATCTTGTTTGTCAACCTTTAGTGCAGAGATGAGAGAAAGAAGCTCCCCTTTGTTGGATTGGGTGGTCAGATTGGTAATTCAGGGAGTTGTCAGGACTGATCTGCTGTAGTAACAGGTTGTTACTTTCTGTTAATTTATTTATTGTTCAAACCAACACGTTTGTTTATTGAGATGTCTGAACTTTTATTTCGTTCTTCATTGATTCTGGGTGCACATGGCCCTCTGCAATACATACGGGGAGTATTCCGTTGGCATCTTTCCTCGTGATGTGTTTGACTGTTATTCCAACTTCCACTATAGATTCCTCCATTAAGTGCATTGAAGGTTACCACCAACGCCTGTGACCATGGCCGTCGTCGGTTTCGCGAACTGTCAACTGTGTCTCGGCAGCCACTGAGAAGCAAGCAGTTTTCAGTTGCCTTTGAACTCCTTATATCACCCTGTTCGTCACCCGTTTGTTCCATAAACATGAAAGCTAATGTCCGCTTCTACTCGTATTTATTGGCATTTCCTGATCTGATATGCAGTTAAAGTTATTAAGTTCCCTAAGGTCATGAAAGTAGCGTCAACATTTCTGAGGGCTTCATTGATTCGTACACGAAAGGTAGCATTATCATTGACTGGTGTTGTGATCCTTCACGTAATCCCACAAAAAGCAGGAAGGAAAGAAGAAAGAGGCTTGCTTAACGACCCATCGGCAAACGTGGTCGTTAGAGATGGAGCACAGCCCGGATTGTTATAATGACGATGACGGAAATCGGCCGTGCCAAGGAACCATCCCAGCATTTGCATGGAGCGATTTGAGGAAGTCATAGAAAACTTAAACCTGGATGGGCGGACCCATATTTGAACCGTCGTCCTCCCAAATGCGACTTCAGTGTGCTCATCAGTGCGCCACTTTCCTCCATCACACATGAATATGTCCGAGGATGCGACATAGGTAAACGGCGTGGGCCGTGCTATGGGAACCTCAAGCCGGCCTGTGTGGCCGTGCGGTTCTAGGCGCTTCAGTCTGCAACCGCGTGACCGTTACGGTCGCAGGTTCGAATCCTGCCTCGGGCATGGATGTGTGTGATGTCCTTAGGTTAGTTAGGTTTAAGTAGTTCTAAGTCCTAGGGGACTGATGACCACAGATGTTAAGTCCCATAGTGCTCAGAGCCATTTGAACCATTTTTGAGAACCTCATGAACTATCCACCCCTCAAAGAGTGTGTCCTTCAGCACACCCCACAGGTTCAAATTTCAATGTGTGGGCGCACCAACTGAATGGCAGATGGTTAACAGCTGCATTTCTGGATTTGATGTAGTAGGAATTGTTCTACCACGTGCTCGTCACCCGATCATGCATTATACCACACTAAATATTAAGTTTCGGGGCTTTTCAGAGCCTCCAAACGTAACACTGTAGCTATTCATTTTTTCCATAAAAGTGGAACGTTGTTTCGTCTGAAAACAGGTACTTTTTCGAGTAATAGTTGTCAGCATCTATCGATATCAATAAGCAATACGCGAATGAGTACTGTGGAGGACAATCACTTGGCTGTGGTACTTGGACCATTTGAAGGTAGTTCGAACACCGAAACCTCCGGATGTCGGACTCTCAGATCGATAGCAAACGTTGTATGTAGATAATCAATGAAAACAATGATTAAGATCGAGCTGTGTGCTGTCGTCCAATAGAAAATGCTTAAACGGTAATTCAGAGTAACACCAGAACTACGGAACATAGGAAACGCATATCCGTGAGTGATTATTTTGTAGGTTTCACATGACTGAGTTGGTAGAACATGAGGTTGTTGTGCCAAAGGTTCCGCTTTCAAATTCCACTGATGACAATTTGTTTTGACTGTTTATGCGTGAAACTGTGATATGGAAGAACATTTTTCTGACACGTAAAAGGACTTTTAAGAGTTTGTAGCAATGTCCTGATTGCAGTCTGCTTTCGCTTCGTTACTTGAAAGCTGCAAACCTATAGAGTGCATGTGGATACATGGATGTGATATTCTGTCTGACATGTGCTACAGAACAGACACCATTAGTGACGAAGCAGCAACTGCAATTGTAGTTTCACAGAGTAAATATAAACAACGGAACAGTAGAATAAAAAAAAAATCGCATCACACTTGCAGAACTATTAATGGTCCCATATGACACATTCACACATAACACAGCTAAAAAATTGTGATCATTGGGATATGAACCCAAGACCCTTGATACGACGATCTAACGCTCTACCAACTTCCACACGGAAACTATATATATCAGTTACTCATCGCTATGCTTTTCCTGTGCTCTATAGTTCTGGTGTTACTTTCAATTAATGTTTACGCCCGTTCTACTTGACGACAGCACATACAACGAACGAAATCCGAGTCTTCGTTGACACTCTATCGGCATACAACGTTTTGTATCGATCTGAATGTCTTACATTAGAAGGGTTGGGTGTAAGTGCCAATTTTTTCACAAACCGCGTTTTTAGTTGTATTATGTTCTCGGTACCGTGCTGCATGAACCTAGACTTGATTCAGATGATAAATCATGCAGCATTTCAAACATGCGTTACTAGACGGCGCATGGACTTTGTGCCAAGCTGTGACACCCTCTTGAATTCCAAAGTTTCTATAGGCCAAGTTTTCATAATTAAGGCTTGTATGTTGCCGTTAGCTATACTACGTTTTGAACTTTGAAGTTCTGTAGTCACTTTTGTCTTCTTAACGTTGGTGCAGGTACCAGTCCATCGTTTTGGAACGAAACCTCAGTAAATACATTCTTCTAACGCAGCTGTTGTTATGTGTTTCCTAAACCTTCATCTGCTGTTGACAACACCCTGAAGAAAATATTTGACATTAGAAAAGAGTTTTCTTGATTACAGTTTTATTAGTAAAAAATCTAATGCTGTATTTCCGTGTTTCTGTTATCAGAAATAAAACGCAATGCGTCAGTATTACTAGCACTTGCATCAAAAGCTTTCTTCCTGATATTTTGTCAAAAACTGACATTCTTGAAACCGTAGCTGTGTACGAGAGACAAGATGATTCTTGTACCGAAGAAAACAGCAACCAATCACTGTTAATAAACCTATTTATTTACACAAATAGCACCGTTACCGGTTTCGAACAGACAGGTTGATATTTACAAACGGCTGTTCACTAATATTACACTTGCTGTTGCTTGCATCATTTATCATTAACCTATAGTTTTCCTTCGACTGACATGTCCTTAATTATTGTTGTGCTAATGGGATCCTTCTTTTTCATTGACAGGTCCTTAACCTATTGTTCTCCCACCGCCCCCCTCCCCCCCCCCCCCTCCACCCTCAGGAAATCTCCAACCCGCCCCTCCCCCTCGCTGCTACAGCTACACTTTCAGGTCTGAGTTACTGGAATAGCCCCTCTCACTCTTATCAATATGTCTGACTACTTAATTAAATGTACGCCCTCTGATAAATGCATCATCCCTCTTCCTCCCCTCTCCTCCACCATCTCCCCCCCCCCCCCTACCTGAAATTGACGACTCTGTGACGGAAAGGAAGAATCTCACGAAGGGAAATTCAAGGGTATGTTGTTTATTTATTTAAAAAATCAGTTTTCATGAACTAGATTTCTCTTCTTTATCACTCTCTGCTGTTCGGAAAGATGCAGGTCTTGTAAGAAATAATTAAATTAAGTCGATCACCCTTCTTTTTACTCCAATCGCGCAAAGAATACTGTTATGAAACACACATCACACGTAATTCACAGTTAAAAATCTTTCAATCGCGAAGCGCATACCACCCGCCGTCCTCTGTCCACTGCACCGCATGGAATGCCACCGCACATGCTGCAAGAAGTCAGGATGCACAGGTGGCCCCCGCAAAGTGACGACGCAGCCGTCAGCTGCCGAACCACCCGCAGGTGTCAGTTCGGGTCCCGTAAGGATGAGGTGGCGGCATCTCTTTCATACATGACACCAAAGAAATACCTGCTGAAACGCGTGTTCACCTATGCACCACTGCTGGCGCGATGAAGCATAGCTGCGGGTCCAGCACTGAGAGAGATGTTTGCATAGCCGCTCACTCTCGCTAGAAGGTTCTCAATCTTATACTGACGTCACATCTCTATGTAACATTGCTCTGTTTTCTGTACGTCTGTGTAAGTGCATGTGTTTCAGATGGCCTTCAGGACCCGTAGTAGACCTGAGTTAGCAATCGAGTGTGGATCCACTGCGTGTTACATCCGGAACGATGTTGTGATACGTATCCACAATATGCCACAGCCAGGATAGGATTTGAAGGTGGACCAACCATGCACAATGTACGGAGCATATTGGGATATAGATCCACAATATACCACATCCAAATTAGCGTTCAAGTGTGGATCTGGTGCATACTGTATATCCAGACCGATTTTCAGAGGCGGATTCACAGCACATCACACCTGGTTTAGGGCTCGCAGGTGGACCAACTACACATTACGTCTGAAGATATGTTGTATGTTCGAAGTTGGGTTCACCAGACGGAGGACCAGATCCTGGGAACCGTCTGTGACACAAGCACATACACAGACATACAGAAATCAGTGCAAATGCACTGCAAATGTGGAACATGTGGGTGGAGGCGACTGGATGCAATCGAGTACAGTGTTATACTATGCCTCTCGATCAGAAAAATCGCTAGGTGTTGGCAGCTTACTACATTTATAAGCTATTTTAGAATAGAGAGGTGATGTCAAGATGGCATGGGTAGAAGTGACACAAAATCGATAGAATAGCAAAAAATGACGGAAACTACATATAAATTGAGGGAATATACACCAAAATGTGGGGAAATTGAGGAAGTTCATGCGTGTCTTCTGGTTGGCGTAGAACAATTTGTTCATGGGAACAAGTATGCGACAGCAAGAGGAATCCGAGGAAACATCAACAAGGAAGCAAAGGGAACCAGGTACACAGTCACTTTCTTTTTCCGTCGAAGCAGCATTCTACTGTATGTCTACTGAGGTAACAGTGAGACAAGCGAGTTGACTACTGTATTTGATGCTTTTCAGGAAAACAGATAACCATCTGCCTCTAAACTCACATGCATGTGCGTTAAAGGTTAACAGAGAGTGGAAGAAGTGATCGATTGAGATGGAGCTGTAGCGAGGTATGACTTAATGGCAGACTGATGATGCATTTTAGAGAGGGAGATGTTGCTACAGGTCATTTGAACTTTTATTCCGCTGCTCCGTCAGGATGCATCAGTCATGTGACGTAGCTTGTGTTCGACTCGTATACAACCACGTGTTCTGTATGTTACTTAGAGCACTATCTACTTGCGATCATTAACAGCAGAGGACTTCCATCTTATGTGTGGTGATCATGACCATCGTGTTTCGACACATTCCTCTAAGTAAATGAAGATTTATGCAATGTACTCCACTCTCCTGTCGCATCTTGGGTATAAAATCGAGACTTCAGTTTCATAACTGATTCTAAGTTAGCGATAGGTGTTTGTGAGACACTGTAATCCCCAAGTATACATCTGCTTGACAGATGTGCTGTTTACAGACTTAGTGGTGGCATGACGTGTAATTTCACATGTCGGACGCTGCTGCTATCCATTTATCTGTTTCCTTGTAAGAGGCATTCTCCGTTACTAAAGATAATTTTACATAGGACTGATGCGGGCATAGTATAGTTTCTAAACTGTGATTGGATGCGAACAGTGGACGCTATACATCTCTGGAAAGCTATATTGTGCATGTATCACACAGAGCCGATGTTTTAAGGAAGTACTTTTTTCATTTTACAGTTGGTTACCATAGTTCATCATAGAGAAACATGCAAGAAGGATGTATGTCATGCACTGGAAATATATTTCTTTCATTTGAATATTAACAGCACTGCATTTCACATGACTAATAGGCCGGAAACTGAAGTGATCTAGCATTATAGCCTGTTTTAAGTGCAGAACCATGTAGGCGTAGGAGTGCATGTGTTTATGTTCTCTTTTACCAATACCCTCCTGGTACTGATCCCAGACACTAGAACGATACTTCAGAATTGATAGCATAGTTGATTTACGTAAAGTGTTTCGAAATTTATCTGTCTGGAGTTCCATCATGCATAAAAACCACCCGTTTCTTGTTCTTCTTAACCGTCTGCTATTACATCACAGCACTTTCAAATCTACTTCTGTACACCGATAAGGGGAGCTCATCTCATCGACATGGGCGCATCTGGAGAAATCTTGTGCACTTAGATGGGTGCGGACTCGGAAAGCTCAATTCATTCACGAGACGCTACATATAGTGGCCTTCCCCTGGTCAGCTACTGATTAAATCGGTAGCAATGCTACAGGGCAGGTTGATCAAAGACTGTGTGAGGGAATCTTTCAGTCTCTAACTTTATCCCAAGACTACTAGAATGACCTGTGACTCCCATCCGTATAGAGACAGATCCTAAATTACACACTATGTTCGAGGTGTTACAAATATGTATATCACTGTCTGATATACTTTGATGATGTATATGTTCGAGAATTAACAATGAATGGATGTACTGCACAGTGATCTATCTACATTCGCAATGATACTCGCAAAGTAGAGGAGGGGTAGTTTAGCGATGGTACTGAAGTTGGGAAGCATGCTGTTGCATTATGGGTTGGTGTTGAAACTACTGTAAAATTGCTAAAATTGTTCACACTATCAACTGTGATGCTTATTATTACACTACATCGACAGTCGCTTTCTATCCTATCTGTGCACTGGTACACTGTTGACTACCACATAATGAGCCGGCCGCGGTTGTCTAGCGGTTCTAGGCGCGCAGTCCGGAACCGCGCGACTGCTACGGTCGCAGGTTCGAATCGTGCCTCGGGCATGGATGTGTGTGATGTCCTTAGGTTAGTTAGGTTTAAGTAGTTCTAAGTTCTAGGGGACTGATGACCACAGATGTTAAGTCCCATAGTGCTCAGAGCCATTTGAACCATTTTTGACTACCACATAATGATTGACTGACATCGTTTGTTTGAGATGGAGTAACAATCTTGGTGGAGGGGCAACACCTTCTGGGGCGCGGCTAGCACTGAAACAGTGATCACGTACGTGACTGCAATATGAGGAATCAATCGAAACGGAACACAGTCATCAGTTATCCCATCACTGTGACAGATAAGTTTAAATGTAGAAGTCGTCAATCACCTTCGGAGAGCAGTTTGGAAATGCTTCACAATGCTGCAAAACTCTTCCAGTTTCCTTATGTTGTAACTGTCTTTTATTCAAAATCATCCAGTGTGCGTGTGTGTGTGTGTGTGTGTGTGTGTGAGAGAGAGAGAGAGAGAGAGAGAGAGAGAGAGAGAGAGAGAGAGAGAGAGCTTGTTATGGTAGCAGCAGCAGCAACATGATTTACACCATATGGCATCTAGTTGTCTATGAGAGACAATAGATCAGAATGTGTTAACATCAGTTTAGAACGTGACACAGATTTCGAAGTCATGTCGAAAAAAAACACCAGAAAAATGATAATCTATCAAACAATGGCACAGGGCCACAGAGAGTGTCTCTTGGGTTTGATAGTATAGTGTGTGGGATATGGTCATCCTACTACAGTACAGACGATGAAACTTTAAACTGGTCTGCGAAATGGATCAATACCTGTATTTTAATAAGATCAAGACATGTGCTCGATGCTGGCATGCAGACGGTGTTTGTTTTCGATATATGGGAAGAGAGAGGTGCGATAAAAATCTTGTCGAGTTCCCTATCGGATGAAGTTAGTGGTGCTTTTATAGTTTGTTAATTTCTCTGTTGGATGGTACAGAATAACAATGATAGAATGTTGGGGTGATAGACGTGAATGAGCCCTGATAAACACGAATCTGCTTTGGACTGCAGTACCTGCATGCAGTTTGGAGACACAACACAGGATGGGCTTTGTTTGGCACTGACCTTACACATAGTAAATTATTGGCGGAGCTATGGCAACATGTTCCCATCTCCACCGAATGGTCAAAACTGGGTCCTATGTCACACTAACCCATGTCACTGTGATTCTACATAGGTTGCAGAAAGTGGTAGATATAGTTCTCTCCGACTTCTGCTCAGTTCTGACTTGACTTGGAACAATCACATGCGCAAAGCTGCAGGAGTGGCAGCGTTGCAAGAGGCATAGGGACTGCCAAAAAATCCACGTTGGAATTTTGATGTAACAGACAGGTTCTAAAATGGTGACACCTTTTGAGATATGAGAGTGCCAGAAATATGATACACTAATGGCTGCAATTACTAAAGGATTTCTCCATAGGATCCAATGCAGGTATGTGGTTGAATGGAAAGACGTGATTCCAAATCATTTCTACTGGAGAGCGTAACACTAGAGGAATGAAAAGCCTGTGTACATTTCTTACGACCTCAATCAGCGTACCATCTAATGTTTGTGATCCTTCTCAACCAACCTTCGCCTATAACCCAGTGGATATACCGTAGTACCTCTGACATGGCATCGAGACAGAATGTGTCACAAATAATGGAGAAATATTTAGCGGTGGCATGAGGGAGTTGCAAATACCCGTTTCATTCCACGTTCCTTAGCCGAATAACTTTCTAAATTCGGTGATTTTATCATTAGGTTGCATAGTCAGCAACGTGTAACCACACCATTGGTCTGATAATATGCACTCCCGATATCACCATCTATATTCACTGTCGTGGTATTTGTTTGCAAAAACCACTTCATTCGGAGATAATGCCATACTCGATTTATAAACCCAGTATAGCTTTTAACGTGGATACTTGTATGCACCTGTAGAACCAAGACCGATTGTGGTAGTAATATGGTCGTTGCGATCGTATTTTCTTAACATCTGGTGGTTTGTAAGACGATTACACCTCTCTTTCTAAGAAACAGTGGTACCATTCGCAGGAAAAGTATATGAGACATGTCCATCCATCGCTGATTTTCAGTCAGTATTACTTCTTATCACCAGCAAGCAGTTATTGGCGAAGTATCATACTTAGCAGTAGGGGATGCGTGATGGGTATGGAAAAGTATGTCAAGTCATAAGAATAGGCCAGATATTTCTATTTCCAGGGCCACAGCCATCAGCAGGGTGTATTTCCGATACTTCGCTCATTGTCTAATGTCGTCCAATTGAGACCGCGATCGTAATATTTAATTCTAAGTATAGTGATCAAAATGTATGTAGGGTTTCCTAGGACGATTCTGTCTAGGTGTGCGTGACACATGGCAGCGGTAGCCTGTGGCAGGAATGATTCAAATTTCCTGCTAATGGCAGGAGCCGTCCAAATGGAAAGGCCTGTTGGGATGCAGAAATGTAGCACAGCTAACCGTATCGTCCTCAAACGTCTGAATGGCGAACTATTACTTAATGTGTATAGGGCAGCTTTCATGATCGCGTGGAAATTTGAATAGATTCAATATGGGCGTGTGTTTGCAATGGACCATTATTCCGTCCCATGTAAGTTGTCTGGTTGACTGCTTCTGCGCCTTTATTTAGTTGAGAGAACATTGATTGTGGTGTGTGCATCTAGCAGGTGGAAGACGGGTGGAAGACACGTTTGCTGATTCTCTAGTACATGAAAAACACCTTAATTGACTTTGTAAATTATACAGATAATTTGGAATTTGTTATGTCACCGACATCGGTATTCGCGTGTGGAAATATCAGTTTCCTCTATTTTTTTTCGAGTTTTCACGTAACAGTCTTTGCAGGCAGGATAAGCTTCTAGTTACTCATTGGTTTACAGCATGTGCCACCTACGGTATTGCTATGTGCCTGATATCGAGAAGTATCGTGTGAATGGTATAATATTCTGGCAAACCATGTGAAAATACATGTGTTCTTGTAATCTCAGAGCCTGGAGGTGGGTGTAGAAAGCAAGCAAGCAAGCAAACAGGTCGGGGACAGAAACGGTGACGCCTTTGTGCTAAGGGGAAGCAACCCAGCCTTAGTACAACATTCTTCACGGTATATGTACAAGTGTCTGGTGGTCGCTACTATGTGTCCTATAGTGAGGGAAGTACAGATTCAGCACATCGATAGCTGTAAGGGGAATGAAAGATTTTTTTATGTGGAAAATTATGTGCACTATAGATATTGAGATTCGTTCCAGAACCACAGCCGTCAAGAGGAGATATTTCCAGTACTTCGCTCAGTGTGAGATTGCAGCAGCAATCCTAATATTTATTTGTAGTTACACTGATAAATAAGTGCCTGGTTACCAAATTCTTGTGAGTCTGTAGATGGCCGTAGAATTCACAGCAGCAAGCAAGGAGGTTGGGGCTGGAAACAGAATCTCAGTGGACGCCTTTGTTCCGAGCTGGGGCTCGCCCATCCTTTGTATTCCGGTTCAGAGAGTCTGAGAAAGCTTATGGTCTACGACGATACAGCTCCCAGCTACCCCTGGATGGGTAAATAGTGAATTAACACCCAGTTTGCATTGAGCTGCCTTCAGGACTGCGTGTGTCGCGTGTATACTCTGCGGAAATTTGAGAAGATTCAATATGATGAGTGTTTGCATTTCACCCACCCACCCACCCTTCCACCCACACACAAACACACACGCTTGCAAGCGCGCATGGAAGTGGTTCCGTGTGCTCTAAATTACAACCAAAACTACCAATTTTTATGCAATGTATCTTCAGAATATCAGTCGCCTAGAAAAATTGCTAAGATCGACAAACGTCAAAATTCGATGTAATAGACCGTATTTTGATTATATTTGTGTTAGCTTTCCAATGTAAGTGTCAGTTTTCTTACTGTTAACTTCCCTATCTCTGTATGACTACGTGGTGTAACCTTGTGTCTTATTTGAAATGCAGAAGAGAGTGTTCTAAATTCTAATAACAATGTTGCCAATACAGCGTGACTTACAAGTGCCATAACTTTACTACTTTTAAATATAAACATTAACTACGTAAATTTGATTCATTATGTAAGATTTATTTATATTAAACTGAATTTGACTATGTACAAATGATTAATAACTGAATGTATACAGTAGCTATCTGCAACTCGCTGGAAAATTTCCTCATCAACAATCAAAACCGCAAAGACCAAATGTCGTCGGCTACATCTGCACGTAGTAATAAAAATAACTTCTGAATTATATAGAAGCTTTAGTAATGAATACAGTTTCCAAAATCTTCCTCGCAAAGACCGTCTTAGTCCCCGAGCTGATTCTTACCTGCGCAGTGGAAACCGCTCTGATCACGCAGCAGGGCAAGGCGTGTCAGCAAAATTATGTTACTTTAAGTTTGAGAAAGGCTTAACGAATTGACGGCAAATCCATGAAATGGCTTTTCTTTCATTCTCAAACTGTATTGACATTTCTAAACACACAGAATTTGAATTACATCACACGAGAACTAGCGTCTTCCTAAGGCATTGTCGCAAACAATGAAACTGAGTCACATAAAAACTAAGGAACTGTCAAAATTTAAGAAACATGAATTTTCTTTTTGAACTTTTTTCTGAAATATGTTCAACCGAAAGGTGAGGGTAAAGTATAGGTACGAGAACTCTGAACAAATCACTGATGATTTTGGAATGACTATCAAACTATACACTGTTGATCTGATTTCAGCTTGTGCATTACGACAATTCGTGTAAGGTGAAATGTGACCCAAACCAGCTTGCATTAGTGTTGCAATTAGTACTGCAGCAAATAAGAATATTTTCCATATTACCTCATTTGAAATGAACAGTCACACCAGAGAGCGACTCAAAAAATCATCCTTTATCCGCCATGACCGCCATCCGCGCTTCCAACTCACCGAGCACCGACAGCAGACTCCTTCTCGCGGCAGTACGAGAGTGACATCGCCTGCTCCTAATACAGTCTCCGATAACTAAAGAATTACATATCACCATTGTGTTAAAGTGTCCAAAGTCGCTCTTTGTGGCAAATGTTACAAACTAAACTGCCACTTCTCATAATGTAGAAAGAACATATCATTAATGGTTGACGCTTATGTGGTTGCCTTTTTGCATGTTATTATAGTAAGAAGCATGAGGCAAACATCTGACTTATTCTCCGTATATTCAAATATCCAGGACACCTTATGATGTACCGTTTGTATATCACAAATATTAGGACCTCCACCTCGACAGAAAACTGCCATATTGGTTTTTTTTCGTGGTTCTATTTTCATGAAATTAACACCACTAAATATTATAAACAGTATTTCACGTGGGCTGATTAACACTGTGGTGCATGATTTTTACTGCAGTCGACGGCTTTTAAAGGTCAGTTCTCTGGCTTTCCCAATCAGTCATGAGGCTGAAAATCCATACAGGACGCAGCATCAGTAGGGGATCCCACTGACAGTGGACTGTGTACATTTGCAGCCACAGGACTAATTCAAGAGTACAAAGAAGCTACCTTTGATAACTGTCCGAAGTATTGGACGCCATGCTCCACAGTATTAATGCTTTTCTGGGCACTGAAGGTTGATGATGATTACACAAGTAGCGCTGAGTGATTTCTTTCCGATATCGTCTGTTTTGTCATATTCTGTTAATTATGTTGCTAATACGCCTTTCAGGCTATAGTGTGTAGCAGCTATGACTATACTGACGCTTTTCCGAAAGAATATTGTGCATTGGTATCATCACGAATTGGCATACGGGTCCATTCAAAATATGAAAAAAATGTTCCTAAAAGAATGAGTGCTTTAATACTCAGTATACTGGCTGGAAGATGGTATTTATGGTGGTGTATACATGCGCCGCGAACTCAAAAACAGCCCAAGCGATCATCACTCTCCCAGACACACTCTTTTGAATCGCACCATCATTGCCATGCAGATAAAACTGAGCAGGTCCCGCCGATACAAAGTGAGGAGTGAATTTTGTCCTCATTTACACTCTGAACTCTCTGGCATCAATAGTGGCTCGCAGTGGCTTCGTACCACAGTGAAACATGGAAGTCATAGATCAAATATAACTCTAGATACTAATAATGCGAGACTTGCTGTCTCTCCAGTACTGTATTATACAGATAGAAGCACAAAGTTAATTTTTGTAGAGCTTGCAAGGCTCCGTATTTACAATTTTCGATTAGCTGTTAGCCTACTAATAAGGTCCTTCACTCCGCTTTTCCCTTTCCTCTGCACACAATGTGGACCAAATGAATGCCCTGAATTGATGGCACCTATTGTATTATTTCTAGTACTCGCGCTGTGACTCGGAAGTGCTCGGTACCACGCACAGCCGTTGTCGTAATGCCTTGAGCGTATTTCAAAAGTGATAATATGTATCGAAAGAATAATACGGACGAGAAATACTTTCATTATTACATAGCAATCTCCACTTGTTCTTGTGTGTTCAACATTATTCGGGCCTTTGTTTGTTCGCAGACGTTGATCATCGTTGTATCCATATAATGCAAAGAATTTTTCTCCCACATAACACTGGCAACTATAGCAGACAATATCGTTTGATACGCTTGGCGTGGAAGAAGGCGCGTTGATAAGCTGATATACGTAAACACCTATTAAAATTTTACTATCACTCCTTTAGTGTGTATATACGAGCATAGGCTAAAACTAGTTCTCTGAGTAATACTACATCGCGATGATTTCCTTTTAAGTCAACTGTGGTTCCTTATTCCGACAGAGACTCTTTCCCAAGTGTTACTCCTTTTCCCCAAATCTCTCTTTTACAAGTTCTTGTGCGCGTTCCTGTTTGATGACAGTGCATCTTTCAATTGGAGCCGTATACATGTAAGTGGCTGCCGCGCAGTCGGGCATTCCTCATTTTCTGCCGGCTTCAGTTCAGTCCGCCGTAAAGCTGATTGATACTTTTCGGCGAAATTGTTTGCAGCCCACGCCCTCAGCTAGCTACCGCAGACCGGAGAGGAAGACCTATAATGCCGCAGATGCAATTATCTTAACGAACTCCATTTCGAACGGGAGCGAAGTTAAAAGTCCTCAGACAGAATTATTCCTGCCATATCTAGATCGTTAAAAGCTGGCCCTTCAAGAACGTCGATGCTCTGTCAGCGGCTCCGATGGAAGGCCGTAAAACTTCTCCGCAACTAAAGGCAGTGACGAAAAGTCGTAAAACATTTTATCTTAAGCTGCCAAACAAAAATATGAGGTTCCACGATACCACTAGCTTTCGTTTACTTAGAAAGAGTTTTTATAAATACTTCACGTATTGGCAGCGAGCCGTTGATTCTTAGGGAGCAATTTTCAAGAAAAATATATTTGCAACTCTTTCTGAAGAATATGATAAAAAATAACGATGTATTTCAATTTTAGAGTCATAAAATACGTGGAGCAAATGAAGTAACCGTAGTCCACGGATAGTAAACATATGCCATTCATCGGGTTTTTTTTCTGTCACAGTCTTCAGCCAACTATCAACGCTAGGGAACTGTAGGTTGGTGTAATAAAGTCAGAGAATTTCGTGTTTACGTTCACGAACTGTATTAAGGGGAAGAACGTCACAAAAAGCATCATTGTGCATTGTGGAGCTACTGCGTGAACAGCTGTCTAAAATTTTATCTCATTCAGTGCTAGACCCCTCATCAACTACATCCAAGGAAATAAATACATTATACTAAAATTTCCAGTGAAATTAGTAGACATTGCTTTGGGAAGCTATATTTGTCATGGGTTACGACATCAACCTTGAGAACCTTATATACATTAGTTACACTTATTAATTATAGAAATTTACTTCAGTGCTGTATTTGTAATTAAAAGGAACAAGAAGATTGGGTGCACCAGCTGCAATAACATAATCAAAAATGGTGTACTGGTAATTGTTTTCATTTCTATCATGGACAATGGCTAAACTGTGTCTAATTGTTTCACTCTGCAACGAGTCATCCGAAACAATTTATATGCTTTCATCACATCAAGACTAAAAAGGAAAGAAACATAATGTGTGTGTTCCATTTTGATTGCCTCAGGGGACATTTTCTTGTATGTTAGTTCTAGACATAAACAGAAATGTAAGGTAGACTTTTATAGTAGTACGTTGTTGCATGTCATTACCATGTTGTATGTAGACAGCGTATGACATTGAGTGTCTTGGCCTTCACACTATGCTTATGACATGATAGTACAGGTGCGAGGTGCCGGGGATAGCAGTGTATTAACACTAAATTCTAGAATCTACATATGTAAATGATGCTCTAAGCCCCCCCCCCCCCCCATTCTAACTCCGACTTTTGCTGTTGCACAAGGATTAAAAAATATACGCGAACTGACTGTAATCAACCCTGCAAGTGCAGTAGAAAAAAGTTTGGCACCTGCAATAATTTAATTTGATAAATAAGTTAAATAAAAGAAGGTTTCATTAACGTAGTGAGAAATGATGGGTTGCTCTACCGATTAACAGAATGAAAGTTCTGTCCAAAATAACAAATTGATTTATTAAGACTAAACACAAAATAATAAACAAAAACACATGAAACATTCATAATACATCAAATTGGCTCAAATTGGATACTCAAACAAACGCTGTAAAGGTGAGGTTGTCCCTAAACTAGATTGTGAGGTTTATGACAAAGTGGTATGTGGAGCCAATTCCTTGCCACTCAAATCTTATGAGAGACACACAGCTAACCCAACATTAATTGCTGCTACTCAAGACAGAACAAAGTTAGAAGAAGACGAACAGGCGCGCTCTGCTGAGCTCTGATTATCACCTAGGAAAATCCCTATTTGCCAGTGCTGCGGACATACATTACCAAACTGTCTTCTTAACTGCCAGAACACGATCTGGCGTACTGGAGGCGATGGCTGGTTGCTTCGACGTCCTCGACCGAAAAGCGAGAGCCGACTACTTAGAGCACCCGTACAGGCCGAACACACAACATTCCCGCCCCCACAACAGTGGCCGTGGTTAAACGTTCCAATCAGCAACTCGAAAACCGGCGGAAAATTCCACTCCATTGCCGGAGCACTACCATTCCACCAATGGAGATTCTTGGCGCCACTTTCTGCGCTGATTTTGCTATGTCACGGAGCTATGCCCTGAGCAAGCCAATCACAGTTACAATTTTGCAGAAAGTGCGGGAATTTTCCCGCCACTACTGCCTGGGTACACAAGTCATTCCCACGCCTCGCTGGTAGCCCGCCAGAAAGTGTTTTCGCTAAGTTTCTGCGAAGTAACGGAACCTCTAGCCCAGCCGCTACTTCAGGCCCCTCCGGGCGTGTCTTTTGACAGTCGGCGTCTGGAAAGCATTCACTCGACTCCCTCACACTCGTCGGCTTAACCCTCTCGAGATCCGCAGAGCCCGCCTGTCACCGGACCACCTGGGTGACGAGAGACGCTGCGTGGGAAGTCCGCGTGTGAAGGAATAGCAACTTTTCACCGCATGCCATTAGAGACGAAAATCGTAAGATAGAAATATGAGAGGGGGCTCATGCCACCTCTCACAGGCAGGGCTGTTGCTTGCTTGTGCTGGAAACTTGGTAGGACTGTATCATACATTTATCAGCACTGACGAGGATCATCATCAAATAAACTCATGAGAGGTCCTGAGTAACTTTTCAGCTGACTTTAGAATCCCTCAGCAGGCTCAGCTACAAAGAGCCTCATAGTAGGAGCACCTCCTTTTCTCCTGGCATTCAGTAAATTCGCTTTGGGAATTTCTGCATGATTGATTGAAAAGGTCAAACTCAACAACTCATCAGTAAAAGAGTTTTTTATCGGCTTATATATCCTATTTCAGTTCCGTTTTCCGCATACTAAAATAAAAACATATGTGTCAAAGTAATCTGCAAAATAATATCTACTTTAGTGATAAAATCTCGTCTGAACCATCTATTTACAGTGTAAAAAATATTAGAATTTACGCATTTCGAAGGTCAAATATTAATCTCCAGAATTACAGTACGAGAAACATCTAACAGTAATTCTGAAGATGAAGATTTTATCTTCGAAATGCGTTAATTCTAATGTTTCTTTCGGTGTAAATAGATAGTTGAGCAGACATTTTACATTTGATTTTTACAAGCAAGATCTCCTATCCACTATGGAGAAAATCTAATTACCTATGCCATTATACTTCTTCAACATTCTCATTTTGCAGTCTTTATACTCTGTTAACTACCAAAACATATGGTTCTCAGGTATGTCCATTGTCCACTAAACCAACAAGAATATGGATTTCCGAATATACAGTGATCTTTCGAGGCTCAACAGGAGCATTATCTGCCGATATTACGGTTTCCCTCGTAAATGCGCAATAGAATATGTTATTCTGTCTGCTTCAAATCGTTCAGTTTTGTCCATGTTGGTGTGTCACAATAACACGGTTTCTTTTCTGACCTCAATTGTCGTCTCATTTCTTTCCCGTCCCTTCTATAGTACCAAGTGTCCAGTGCTAGTTTATCTTCAAGTTTTCCGCTATTCTCTTTTAACTTTTGTGCAGAACTGTACTCCAAACTGCTGAGTTCCGAGTTTTCTTACTCAGAGGAAGACTACCTGACAGTTGTATTTTCGTAATCTTTTATACTTATGGCACGTTACTCAAGTATCAATCACTCAAAGCTGTTCCATGCAACTCTCAAAATTCTTGGAGAAAATCAACTTTGAAGTTTTCTGAGGAATTTTAATTCACTAAAATATAAATAACTGTCGTGGTGGATCTTGTAGTTCACTTCGTAGCATCGGAGAATGGTATCTGGGTAATTTGTGGATTATTGGTTACAGTGTTGCTGTAGTTTTCCGTTTTTTTTTTCCCCGTTCAGTTCGAATAGTCACCGATTTAAATATAAAATTCATCAAATATATGCTAATAAAAACATATAATCATCGTTTTTATGAAAAAAGCACGTCTTCTTGTTTGTAAATAAATATCACACCCACAGTTCCAGTTTCCAGTGCAAATACAAATTATGAACCATCGATATTTGATAAATTTATAATTTTTCTAAAATTCAGACATTCTTAATTATCAATATTTTATAAAATATCCATAATTAAGACTATATATTTGCAATGTGTGGCAATGTGTGCGTTATGTAATTAAAAACAAGGATACCTGCATTTTTTCTAAAAATTGTATTTCGATAGACGTTAATTAGCATTCATTTGATGAACTTTGTATTTAAATGGTGTAGGTATTGGAATTGAACGAAACAAATAAAACGAAGAAAATGACCAACTGATATTGGAAACTGCGGCTCATGGATTTCGCAACTGCCAGTCGCTGACCCTGCCAGCCTGTTATGAAAGTTTGCTTGATTTTAGTGAATTAAAGTTCCTCAGGAAACTTCAGCGTGGATTATCCCCTAAAATGTTCAAGAGATGCATCGAACAGTTTTTTAATATTAATATTTGAGTTCTGAATTTCATGTAGCATAAATACAAAAAATTACAAAAATCCAATTTCCTGGCCTGTCCAAGGCAAAATGACACCAAAGCACATTCCTGTTATTCCAGACAGTAGAGATGCATTCCTCAATTTAGTCATTTTATATAGATAACTTAACATCCTAGAGTGAAGAACCTTACCATACCTTCTACCAGGTTTACCAAGCTTCCGACATAAAATCGGTTAGTATTCTTTTTAAAATTACGCTTCATTACTTTTTGGCCATGTACGGTCAATCCTTCACTCAAGTTCTTCGCTAATAACTAGTTCTTCGGCTGAACGGTTTTGAATCCTGTTTACCTTACCTTCATGAAAAATGAAAATTACCTTTTGGACTAAATCCGTCTTCCATTTGCCTATTATGCTTTCTTATATTATACTTTCATTTCCAATTCACAATATTTCTTCTGTTGTTAACGATATTTTTGTATTACTTTTCTACACCCATAGCAGTTTCATACACATAATTATTTCTCAGTTTATCAAATTATAGTTCTAAAATACCTCAGATACTGATAAAGGGAACCTCACCTGGTACTAAGATTCTGGTTTACAGAAGCTCACAGGGCGTTTTGAAGTGTCCTTCAGAATGAGCAGTCACGTCTAGAGGTGCCTCAGACATTCACATATGACGGTTCTAAGGTCATTTCATCGATGTGTCCTAATATCTTTTTGGTATGCCCAAATTCTAGTAATCGTCTTCTACCCCAAAGTATCTAAATCTGGACAGTGTGAGGAAGACGTATCTGAATTAATTTTACTTGGCTTTTTGATGTTGTTGAAGCTTTGACGGTCTCTAAGGCTGCTGCTTCTTCCTGTGCAAGCTTATAAGACTAGGTTCTGCTAGTAGGTTTGGCGTTTGCCTTTAAATATATAGTCTTGGGTAAGATGTCATTTTCTGCCAGAAGATTTAATGCCAGATTCTGATACTTTCACAACTGATTACAGTATTCACGTACATTAGTGATGACAACAGTTTATAGAACGCCCCTCAACAGATACCCGCTTCCCAGCATCACTGACAACCAAACGCGTTGTCAGCATCGATACGTCAAAGACCTCGCAAAACCTCCATGTCCAGGCTGGATTTGTTATCTGGTTTTTGTTTACACGATTTCGACTCAGGTTAATAACATACAAAAACTAGAAAAATGTGAAGCGTACAGGCTGAGAATAACGCTTACGGTAACTAAAGGTAACTATTTAAGAGACAATGATGTTGTGTTAACAATGGTATACTTAATTTGATTTGGACGCGTTTTTCACTGTGATTGTCAAACAGGTGTCTTGCAGTCTTGCGTCTTTCTACAAATAGGTTACATCTGTTTTATGTTCTGTACCATGATTCACAAATCTTGTCTTCAGTCCTGAGACTGGTTTGATGCAGCTCTCCATGCTACTCTATTCTGTGCAAGCTTCTTCATCTCCCAGTACTTACTGCAACCTACATCCTTCTGAATATGCTTAGTGTATTCATCTCTCGGTCTCCCTCTACGATTTTTACCCTGCACACTGCCCTCCAATGCTAAATTTGTGATCCGTTGATGCCTCAGAACATGTCCTACCAACCGGTCCCTTCTTCTTGTAAAGTTGTGCCACAAACTCCTCTTCTCTCCAATTCTATTCAATATCTCCTCATTAGTTATGTGATCTACCCATCTAATCTTCAGCATCCTTCTGTAGCAACACATTTCGAAAGCTTCTATTCTCTTCTTGTCAAAACTGTTTATCGTCCATGTTTCACTTCCATACATGGCTACACTCCTACAAATACTTTCAGAAACGACTTCGTGATACTTAAATCTATACTCGATGTTAACAAATTTCTCTTCTTCAGAAACGCTTTCCTTGCCATTGCCAGTCTACATTTTATATCCTCTCTACTTCCACCATTATCAGTTATTTTGCTCCCCAAATACCAAAACTCCGTTACTACTATAAGTGTCTCATTTCCTAATCTAATTTCCTCAGCATCACCCGATTTAATTCGACTACATTCCATTATCCTCGTTTTGCTTTTGTTGATGCTCATCTTATTACCTCCTTTCAAGACACTGTCCAATCCGTTCAACTGCTCTTCCAAGTCCTTTGCTGTCTCTGACAGAATTACAATGTCATCGGCGAACCTTAAAGTTTTTATTTCTTCTCCATGGACTTTAATACCTACTCCGAATTTTTCTTTTGTATCCTTCACTGCTTGCTCAATATACAGATTGAATAACATCGGGGAGAGGCTACAACCCTGTCTCACTCCCTTCCCAACCACTGCTTCCCTTTCATGCCCCTAAACTCATAACTGCCATTCGGTTTTTGTACAAATTGTAAATAGCCTTTCGCTCCCTGTATTTTCCCCTTGCTACCTTCAGAATTTGAAAGAGAGTATTCCAGTCAACATTGTCAAAAGCTTTCTCTAAGTCTACAAATGCTAGAAACGTATGTTTGCCTTTCCTTAATCTATTTTCTAAGACCAGTCGTAGGGTCAGTATTGCCTCACGTGTTCCAACATTTCTGCGGAATACAAACTGATCTTGCCGAGGTCGGCTTCTACTAGTTTTTCCATTCGTCTGTAAAGGATACGCGTTAGTATTTTGCAGCCGTGGCTTATTAAACTGATTGTACGGTAATTTTCACATCTGTCAACATCTGCTTTCTTTGGGATTGGAATTATTATATTCTTCTTGAAGTCTGACGGTATTTCGCCTGTCTCATCCATCTTGCTCACCAGATGGTAGAATTTTGTCAGGACTGGCTCTCCCAAGGCCGTCAGTAGTTCCAATGGAATGTTGTCTACTCCCGGGGCCTTGTTTCGACTCAGGTCTTTCAGTGCTCTGTCAAACTCTTCACGCAGCATCGTATCTCCCATTTCATCTTCATCTACATCCTCTTCGATTTCCATAATACTGTCCTCAAGTACATCGCCCTTGTATAGACCCTCTATATATTCCTTCCACCTTTCTGCTTTCCCTTACTTGCTTAGAACTGGGTTTCCATCTGAGCTCTTGATATTCATACAAGCGGCTCTCTTTTCTCCGAAGGTCTCTTTAATTTTCCTGTAGGCAGTATCTATCTTACCCCTAGTGAGATAAGCCTCTACATCCTTACATTTATCCTCTAGCCATCCCTGCTTGGCCATTTTGCACTTCCTGTCGATCTAATTTTTGAGACGTTTGTATTCCCTTTTGCCTGCTCCATTTACTGCGTTTTTATATTTTCTACTTTCATCAATAAAATTCAATATTTCTTCTTTTATCCAAGGATTTCTACTAGCCCTTGTCTTTTTACCTACTTGATCCTCTGCTGCCTTCACTACTTCATCCCCCAGAGCTACCCACTCTTCTTCTACTGTATTTCTTACCCCCATTCCTGTCAACTGTTCCCTTGTGCTCTCCCTGAAACTGTGTAGAACCTCTGGTTTAGTCAGTTTATCCAGGTCCCATCTCCTTAAATTCCCACCTTTTTGCAGTTTCTTCAGTTTTAAGCTACAGTTCATAACCAACAGATTGTGGTCAGAATCCACATCTGCCCCTGGAAATGTCTTACAATTTAAAACCTGGTTCCTAAATCTCTGTCTTACCATTATATAATCTATCTGATACCTTCTAGTATCTCCAGGATTCTTCCACGTATACAGCCCTCTTTTATGATTCTTGAACCAAGTGTTAGCTATAATTAAGTTATGCTCTGTGCAAAATTCTACCAGACGGCTTCCTCTTTCATTTCTCTCCCCCAATCCATATTCATCTACTATGTTTCCTTCTCTCCCTTTTCCTACACTCGAATTCCAGTCACCCATGATATTAAATTTTCGTCTTCCTTCACTCCCTGAATAATTTCTTTTATCTCATCATACATTTCATCAATTTCTTCATCATCTGCAGAGCTAGTTGGCATATAAACTTGTACTACTGTAGTAGGCATGGGATTCGTGTCTATCTTGGCCACAATAATGCGTTCACTATGCTGTTGGTAGTAGCTTACCCGCACTCCAATTTTTTTATTCATTTTAAACCTACTCCTTCATTACCCCTATTTGATTTTATATTTATAACCCTGTATTCACCTCACCAAAAGTCTTGTTCCTCCTGCCAACGAACTTCACTAATTCCCACTATATCTACCTTCAACCTATCCATTTCCATTTTTAAATTGTCTAACCTACCTGCCCGATTAAGGGATCTGACATTCCACACTCCGATCCATAGAACGCCAGTTTTCTTTCTCCTGATAACGACGTCCTCCTGATTAGTCCCTCCCGGAGATCCGAATGGGGGACTATTTTACCTCCGGAATATTTTACCCAAGAGGATGCCATCATCATTTAATCATACAGTAAAGCTGCATGCCCTCGGGAAAAATTACGGCTGTAGTTTCCCCTTGCTTTCAGCCGTTCGCAGTACCAGCACAGCGAGGCCGTTTTGATTAGTGTTGAAGGGCCAGATCAGTCAATCATCCAGACTGTTGCCCCTGCAACTACTGAAAAGGCTGCTGCCCCTCTTCAGGAACCACACGATTGTCTGGCCTCTCAACAGATACCCCTCCGTTGTGGTTGCACCTACGGTACGGCCATCTGTATCGCTGAGGCACGCAAGCCTCCCCACTAACGGCAAGGTCCATGGTTCATGGGGGTAGGATTTACAAATAATAAAAGTAATTTTGGAACGAATGGTTATGAGACTCAACTATGCTTCTAAATTCAAAAGTACGACGCAATTTTTATATTTTAAATTTGGCTTTTTTTTCTATTTTAGATAGAACTGACAAAAACTGGAAATCACTTCACTGTCTGTGTGTTCAAAGTTTGTGGATGAGAAATAAAGTTCCAAAAGATAATTTATTTAATAATTTAACATTACTGCACAGTTTGTAATTTTCGTCTGTTGGTTTTTTGTTGAAATCAACATGTCTATCTCTATGATGTTAGTGCTTAGAGGTTTGTTTACATGTCTATGCATTTTGTTTGTTTCAGAATTTATGTTTTCTTGATAACTGTGTAGTTGCGGATATGGTTGTAGGCCTCAATTGAAGATAATTTTCGATAAGCTGTAAAATACATATTAAATTTCTTGTCTATAGAAATTATAGAATGTTCTCAGATGTTATCTGTTGAAATATTGTGTGAACAGTATGAACAGATTGTAACGATGGACTAGAAAGATTTACTGAATCTGCCTGTACGAATCCATAATGTTATATGGTGAACAGACTGGGATGACTACGATATCATCAAGTGTCAATGCCTTAGGCTCTAATAATGAAGATTTCTGCCTGTCGTGTTTCTTGTCTATAGTATTCATTCCGAAAACTGGTTGAAAACCTCCACGCTTATCTTGTGCAAGTCGCTTCATCCCTGCATCGATATCGCCACAACCATTCGCTTTGCTCTCCGGTCTTGTAGGGTTATTGTTGTTGGGGTCTTCTTCACGAAGGCAAAATGAGTGTGGTAAGAAAACATCTACATGTGCATCTACACTCCACAAGACACCTCATGGTGTATGGGCGAAGCTACTTTGTCACTCCCTCCTCTTCTTTGGTACGGATTGAATAACCAACGAAAAGATAGAGTTCTAACCACAGAGTTGGAGCGTGGAACGTCAGAAGATTGAACGTGCTGCAGCTACAAAACCTGAAATAGGAGACTTAATCTAGATATAAGGAATACTGGGGATATTCAGTCCAGTTATGAATCGTGTGATTATTGCGAATTGTTTCGGGACAATATTATGCCATTCCAGGTGCTAAAAACAACCAGGTAGAACCACCCTCCTCATATCGACAGACATATAACGATTACAGACGTCTTGAATTATAACGTAATTTAAAATTTTTTATGCCATTAGACCTCGTCACAACTTAAAAACAAGCTGCGCACGTGCATTTTCAACTCAAACCATAAAATACAGAACATCACAAGCCAGTGCATCCACCGTTCCTGAGGTACAGTTGCAAACTGCAAGCCGCTGACTCCATTTAATAACGACGATATTAACTTAAAGCCTTATACTCAGCACCAACAATATCACTGCCTGTCATAAAATCTTTGAGAAATGTCTGTCTGGTCCTAGCTCATACTAACTTAAAGCCACCTCTACGCTGCAATCTGAACGGAAATAGTATGCGAAAATCCTATGTAAAATATGTTGGTAGCTACTTCTTAACGAGAATATCTCTAAAGTATGCCCAGAAACGGCCTTTAGACACTTCCGTCCTCTCATTTAAAACGCCGACGCACTCCTCTCTCAAGGTACAATATGTCTTTACCTCTTCTAAATTTAATAGCGACCACCGTTTTTCTTCAATTCTAGATTTCCTCATCTATCTCTCATCTGCGTCGACTTATGCCTCATCCGCTGTCCTATTTTGTTGTCCATATTGAAATCAATTCTAACTACTTTTCTTGTTAAATGACCTCCCTAATTTTTGTGAGATGGCCTCCCAATATGGGATGACTATATTTGTCTGGATTTTTACCATTTTTTTTCTAAGGATTTTCTTTTCCTCATTCTCATTTTCCGGACTTACAGGTATGGAATTAGCACTGTAAGCAGTATTTAAAAAAATACTAATTTATATTTATGAAGGTGGAACCAGGAGTTATCAATAAGCGCTCCTATGAAAGTGAATTTCCTAAAAATTCCTGTCTCAAGCTTTTTATTCTTATTCTCTACCGTCAGGTCCCGGTAATTGAAGACTCCATGTTGCTAATACTCTACTGTAAAAATTATGTCTTAAGGCCGTATTGAAGTCATTCACTAACTCATTGAATATAAATATTTCTTGAATAAAAGTTGTATGATGGCTTCACATCAGTTATCAATTTAGATATCATCGGGGTCAGTGAAGTGAAATGGAAAGAAAACGAGGATTTCTGCTTCACATTAATACAGATCAATATCAAATGCAGCAAAAAATCGTGTAACGGGTGTAAGATTTGTTATGCATAGCAAGGAAGGGCAGGAGTGAGTTAGGGTGAACAGTTCAGTGATAGGGTTGCTCTCATCAGAATCTACAGTTCAGGTATACATGCCGATGTTGTAAGCTGAAGGTGAAGAGATAGAGGAAGTGTATGAGGATACTGAACGAGTTAATTCAGTACGAAAAGGAAGATGAAAATCTATTCTCTATGGGGGAATGAAATGCAATTTTAGGGGAAGGAGTAGAAGAAAGGGTTAGGGTAGAATATGGGCGTGGTACTAGGATTGAGAGAGGAGAAAGACTTATCCAGTTGTGCAATATATTTCAACTAGTAATAGTAAAGGAGGAGGTATACTTGGAAATGGCCAGGAGATACGGGGAGATTTCAGTTACATTACGTCATGGTCAAGCAGAGATTCCGAAATCAGATACTGGATGTAAGGCGTACTTCGAAGCAGATACAGACTCAGATCACTACTAGGCGGAAATTTAAAAGACTATTCAGGAAAAGTCAATGTCCAAAAAGTAGAATACGGAGGTACTAAGGAATGAAATACGCTTGAAGTTCTCTGAGGCTACAGATACTGTGCTAACGAATAGTTCAGTAGACAGTTCAGCTGAAGAAGGATGGACAGCTCTAAAAAGGACAATCACAGAAGTTGTTAAATGCAGAGGAGAGAGCCGATAGGTGAAAAGAGAACATTTATGGCCTTTACGAGGAGCAAGACATGAATGATGTGATAGAAGAAGAAACAGAAGTCGCTATAGAAGACACAAGGGATTCAGCATTAGAGCCATTAGAGTCAGAATGTAATAGACCTTTGAAAGAATGAAGACCATATAAGGCAGAATGGATAAATAACATGCCATCCGAATTTTTAAAATCGTTGGGGAGTGGCAGCAAGGCGATTATTGACCGGTGTGTGGATGTGTGACTCTGGGACATATCATCAGAATTTCGGAAAAACATCATCCACACACTCCAGAAGATTGTGAGTACTATAGCACATTCAACTTCACAGCTAATGCATCCAAGTTACTGCAACAATAATATACAGAAAATAGGAAAGAAAACTGAGGATGTGTTAACTGACCTTCAGTTTCGCTTTAGGGAAGGTAAACACACCATAGAGGTAATTCTGACGTTTAAGTTGATAATGAAAGCAAGACTAAAGAAAAATCAAGACACGTTTGTAGTATTTGTCGACTTGGAGAAACCGTTCGACAGTGTTATGTAATGGAAGATGTTCGAAATTCTGTGAGAGACAGGGGTAAGCTGCAAGAAATGCTTGGTAATACACATTATGTACAAGAGCTAAGAGGAAACAATAAGGGTGGCATACCAAGAACGAAGCACTCGTATTAAAACGGGTGTAAGACAGGGATGTAGTCTTTCGCCTCAGCTGTTCAATTTACACGAAGAAAAATCAGTGACGGAAACAAAAGAAAAGTTCAAGAGTGGAATTAAAATTGAAGTTGGAAGGCTATCAATCTTAAGATTCGCTTGTGACAGTGCTATCGTCATTGAAAGTGAAGAATAAATACAGGATCTGCTGAATAGAGTGGACAGTCTAATGAGAACAGAACATAGATTGAAAGTAAGCCGATGGAAAACGAAAGTAATGAGTAGCAGAAAAGAGAACAGCGGAAACATCAGAATTGGAAATCACGAAGTGGACGAAATAAAGAAACTGAGCAACCTAGGCATCGAAATAAACCATAACAGATGGAGCAATCAGGACATAAAAAGCAGACTAGCAACGGCGAAAACAGCATTCCTGGCCTTGAGAAATCTGACGTTATGAAACACAGTGGAACATGGCCATAAATTGAGGAAGACATTTCTGAGAATGTATGTTTAGAGCACAAAATTGTACGGTAGTGAAACATGCACTGTGGGAAAACCTCAAAAAAAGGAGAATCGAATCATGGTAGATGTGATGCAACACAAGGATTTTGAAAATTAGATGGAATGATAAGGTAAGGAATGAGGAGGTTCTCCGGAGAACTGACGAACAAGGGAATATATGGAAAACTGACAAGAAAAAGCGACAGGATAGCAGGACATGTGTTAAGACAGGAGGGAATAACTTCCATGGCACTAGCTGTAGAGGGCAAAAACTAGAGGAAGACAGACATTGGAATACATCGAGCAAATATACTACTGACCATTAAAGTTGCTACACCACGACGATGACGTGCTACAGACGCGAAATTTAACCGACAGGAAGAAGATGCTGTGATATGCAAATGATTAGCTTTTCAGAGCATTCACACAATGCTGGCGCCGGTGGCGACACCTACAACGTGCTGACATGAGGAAAGTTACCAAAAGATTTCTCATACACAAACATCAGTTGACCAGCGTTGCCTGGTGAAACGTTGTTGTGATGCCTCGTGTAAGGAGGAGAAATGCGTACCATCACGTTTCCAACTTTGATAAAGGTCGGATTGTAGCCTATAGCGATTGCGGTTTATCGTATTGCGACATTGCTGCTCGCGTTGGTCGAGATCCAATGACTGTTAGCAGAATATGGAATCGATGGGTTTAGGAGAGTAGTACGGAACGCCGTGCAGGATCCGAACGGCCTCGTATCACTAGAAGTCGAGATGACAGGCATGCTATCCGCATGGCTGTAACGGATCGTGCAGCCACGTCTCGATCCCTGAGTCAACAGATGGGGACGTTTGCAAGACAACAACCATCTGCACGAACAGTTCGACGACGTTTGCAGCAGCATGGACTATCAGCTCGGAGACCATGGTTGCGGTTACCCTTGATGCTGCATCACAGACAGGAACGCCTGCGATGGTGTACTCAACGACGAACCTGGGTGCACGAATGGTAAAACGTCATTTTTTTCAGGTGAATCCAGCATCATGATGGTCACATCAGTGTTTGGCGACATCGCGGTGAAAGCACATTGGAAGCGTGTATTCGTCATCGCCATACTGGCGTATTACCCGGCGAGATAGTATGGGGGTGCCATTGGTTACACGTCTCGGTCACCTCTTGTTCGCACTGACGGCGCTTTGAACAGTGGACGTTACATTTCAGATGTGTTACGACCCGTGGTTCAAATGGCTCTGAGCACTATGGGGCTCAACATCTTAGGTCATAAGTCCCCTAGAACTTAGAACTACTTAAACCTAACTGACCTAAGGACATCACACACACCCATGCCCGAGGCAGGATTCGAACCTGCGACCGTAGCAGTCCCGCGGTTCCGGACTGCAGCGCCAGAACCGCTAGACCACCGCGGCCGGCTACGACCCGTGTCTCTACCCTTCATTTGATCCCTGCGAAACGCTACATTTCATCAGGATAATGCACGACCGTATGTTGCAGGTCCTGTACGGGCCTTTCTGGTTACAAAAAATGTTCTACTGCTGCCCTGACCAGTACATTCTCCAGGCGTTTCACCAATTGAAAACGTATGGTCAATGGTGGCCGAGCATGTGGCTCGTCACATTAAGTCAGTCACTACTCTTGATGAACTGTGGTATCGTGTTAAAGCTACATGGGCAGCTGTACATGTACAAGGCGTCCAATCTCTGATGGACTCAATGCCCAGGCGTATCAAGGCCGTTATTACGGCCAGAGGTGGTTGTTCTGGGTACTGATTTCTCAGGTTCTATGCACCCAAATTGCGTGGAAATGTAGTCACATGTCAGTTCTAGTATATCGTATTTGTCCAATGAATACACGTTTATCATCTGCATTTCTTCTTGGTGTAGCAATTTTAATGGCCAGTAGTGTAATTGAGGACGAAAGTTGTAAGTGCTACTTTGAGATGAAGAGACTAAGAAAGACCTCGCGAGTTAGCCAGGCTAGTATGCACTGATGCCTGTGCATATCGCAGCCTGGGCTGCCGCGTTGACGGCGCTGCGGGCGCAGGGTGCGGCTACGTCTTAGGAAACTGCGAACAAGCCACACTGCGGACGTCGCCCGCATGTCCCTGTGGACAGCAGTACAGCCAACCGGGCGCCAGGGCGCCTTCATTGACACTGAGCACGGCGCACCGAAAGGCACTCAACAACTCCGGACGAAGTGGTCGTAGTCGTGCAGATAAATGTCACAGCACAGCCTCTCAGTAACAAAACGTCCAGCGATGCTGGTGTCTGCTCGTAAATGAAGGTCTGTCGGTGTGTGGTAGTTCAGCAGCGCAGCAGCTAGGCGTCCAGGGGCCTGGTGCTAGGAGGCTCCCAAATACTCCCATCAGCGAAGGTGAAGTCGAGGAGACAACAGCCGATGGCAGCCAAGTCCTTCAGACCAGGCTGGCTGTTGCATAGTAATTTAAAGTCATCGGTGGACGATGGATGTACTGTCGCAGGTCCCTCCTCGCGATCGGTTAGCAGCAAACTGAGATATGCCCTTTGGGACTCGGAGTATTTCATAATCGTCATCGTCTTCAAGGGTTAGGCCTTTTGACCTGTTCATCTTGAGAACTGTTCACGGCATCTCTTTAAGGGACGTCCAAAGGTCCTGCTACCATCTGGATTACATTTTACTGTAGCTATAGTTATTGTACCATTACACATACGTTGGACGTGGTCTTTCCAGTTCAGTCAGTCCTTTTTTTAATTTAACTGATTCAACTTTCAGTTCTTTCCTTTATGGTTCATTTCCTTTATGGTTCAACAGTGAATGTCCCGCTACAAAGCGGCGGAACCTCATCTCTGATGATTCGATTCATCGTAATTGATCAACAGATAGGGTCCAACTTTCGCTACCATACAACAGCAAAGGCAATGCTATTTCCTTATAGAGATATATTAACGGGTTTTTTCGTGCGTTGTACGTTATGTACGTTGTGTAATTCCAAAGAAATCTCTAAATCAGGCAAGTTCTACACCATCTGACTTCGGACATTTAAAATTGCATCTAAACATTTAAATTCTCGTAGTTGTTAAATTATTTGTCCATCTATAACAATTATAGTCCTTATGGCTCCCAGTCCTTGAAATGTCATCACTTTTGTTTTATCTGTCGATATTCTCATTCGGTATTTAGCGGCAATTTGACTCCACTTGAGTACTGAAATTTGAACTTTTTCTTTAGATTCTCCTATTATAATCTGATCATCAACAAATAGCATCGTCCTAAAATTAAAATTATCAGTTCTTAATGTGTCATTTAATAAAATCAACCATTTACGAATGATATCGTTAATGTATACACCATAAAGGTTGGAATACAATGGACAGCCATGTGTGACTTCTTGACTGATATCGGCAGGCTCTGTCCCTTTCATCATAGTACGGATCCCTGTTTTACCATTTTTATATAATGACTGGATAGCCGTAATCAGACGTGATAAGACTCCCAGTTCCTTAAGTGATTCCCATAGCATTTTCTGCTTTACTTTGCCAAACGCCTTTCCATACCCGATAAAAACACAATAAGTAGCAATCTAAATTCCTTTCTTTTCTATGTGAATTAATAATATATTGTTTATAATTTTAGCACACAGTTTGCAGTAGAAATTTAGTAAATTTATTCTTCGATAATTTGCACATTGTGATTTATTGCCTTTCCTGTAAAAAGGACATACCAAAGATTCATTCCATTCGTCTTGCTCTTGTCCGCTCAACCAGCAAACATTCATAAAATTTAAGTCCTTGCTTTAGTCGATCAGAAGCTTATTTAATCAGCTCCATGTTCAGTGCCAGACAACTTTTTGTTTTTTATTTGTTTGATCACATTTTATAGCACTTCCATTGTTATCAGGTCTGCAGAGTAACTGGTTTTGGTGTTTATTTCTGGTTCTTCTTAATTGGCAGTCCGCATACATTTTAACTATTTTGGATATTGCATCCAGTTGGCAAATATCTTATTCTTGTTTATTCAAGAGCTTCATAATTTTGTATGCTTTGTTTTGTCTTCCAATGAAGTCGTGTTCTATTTCACTCACATTTCGGTCTCAACTTTCCCGTTTTAATTTTTACTAAAGCAGATTTACTTTTACAATACTCTCAGTAATTCACATTATTAGGTAATGACAAGGTTTCTAGAAAGCCTCTTCCTTTCTTTTGTTAACTTACTAATATGGTCATTCCAAATCGTTACCCTCCTTTTAGAATATTTCTTTTCCCTCATTCCTATTGCTTCAGTGGGTGCGTTTCTTTAATAGTATTCCATTCTCCGTTAATGTTGTTGCTTACTGGCTTGATTTGACATTTCTCATTTAATCTCTTTTGGTTTAATACTTTGATGCTATATTCTTGGAGGAGGTGTACCTTATATTTGTATCGATTTTTCTATGCCAATGACATTAATATGCAGCAATAAATTGCTCTACTTCCTTGGACCCATCAATGTTCTACATGGCACCACAGTGTCCCAACACTCCACTTTAGCTATTTTTGCTAAAAACCACTCTTGCATAAGATTTACGCAGTGTTACTTCACTCTGTATGATCAACAGAATGAGGTTACGCTCTCTTTTACGTGAGACCATTCTGCTGCATCAACACCTTGCTCCTAAAGTTCAGGTGGTGTGTGACAAGTAACTCGGTGGTGCGCCCGTGCTACATGCAAGATCAGCTGTTCTTCCATGTTGGATCTGGAGCCATATACTAATAGTTCTCAATCTGTTTTTGTGTATGGATGTACGTCTATTAGTTTATGTGTGGGTTTCCGCTTTGGTTACTCATGGCAATTTTAACGTTTTTGATATTCCTGTTTCAGGTTTTATTTTAGATCATTAGCACTTTTATGGCGCCTTGTTTGTAGCGTCTTACTGAAATTGATTTATATATTTTTTTAAATTAGATGACCTAGTGTTTCATGCAGCATCTTTTATTTATATTTCGTATTTGTAATTGGTGTCCTAGGTTATGCAACATCCTATTTATTACTGCTGTCTGTATTTCAATTATCTCACCTTTTGTTTAATTGTAACAGTGTTTCTGTCCTACAGTTTCTGTAGCGATCTGTTTAATTTGCATATATGTCTTACACAAAGAAATGTTTGACATCAATTTTGATTAGTGAAGGTTTTGTGTTCGTTGAAATGAATTGTCGTGTGGCGAGGACCTCCCGGCAGCTAGACCTGATAGCATGGTGAAAGTGTTTTGAGGTGACACCACTTTGGTGACTTGTGCGTCGATGAGGATGAAATGATGATGATGATGATGACCACACAAACACCCAGTCCCTGAGAGGAGAATATCACCAACCCAGCCGAGTATCGAACATGGGCCCCCGGCATGACAGGCCGGCGCGCTGTCCACTCAGCTACGGTGGTGGACTTGTGTTCGTTGATGTTACTAGTTTTACCTTCGATTTTTATATATCCTTATTCGTACTGCATAGAACACTCATTTGACATCATCTTTGCTCTGTGAAGGTTTCTGTGTTCGTTGATTGTGCTAGTTTGCCTTAAGCTTTATACGTTTGTTGGTTACCTTCGATTTTGTTGACTACGGTTTTCATGGAGCGTGCGTCTCTCGTAAATGTTCCGTTGCCTTCAATATACAATATTTTTGTTACTTTCACCTTTACCTTATTCTCTGTTTCACTCGTTTAGTGTGCTCCATACACTGTGTTTACTTGAGTACAACTCTTGGTCTCGTTATTAGGTCCTCGTTCCGTTGGTGATTGGGGCCCATCGTCAATTTCTGCGAGTAAACGATATGTGGCAGATATGCACGACTGCGTCGTTTTTAGCAGTTTAGCAACTTAATTTTAGATTTCTGAACAGGGTTTCCTTCTCTTACATATATATCAATTGGCAGGCTGTCTTTCAGTGACAGCGCTGTACCAACTTTGCGTCGCTTTGACCTTTCGCAAGTGTAGCTGCACGCTTTGTAACCTTATTTGTCAGCATTTGGCCTTACGTATACTTCTTAATCTGGAAAAAAATTGGAAATTTGTGGTAAGGTCTAATAGGACAAAACTGCTCAGGTCATCGGTCCTTAAGCTTACACACTATTTATTCTAACTTAAATTAACTATGACAACACACACACACCCAGGGAGGACTCGAAACTCCGAAAGGGGAATTCTTAATCCGGTTTCATTTGGGTGTAGAGGGCTGCCGTCAGACACATTTGATAGCTGGTATCAGCGGGGTCGCTTTTCCATGCTCCCATTGATGAGTAGTGTCTTTCAACTTAGCCTGTATACGTACGTTTTGGACTGATTTTTGGTACGTTTTATGCTGTTTATATTTGTTGGCCCTATTTATTTTTACTACCAGTAGCGATATATGGGTCTTATTATATCGACAATTTCTTTCATTTTAATTTGCAGTGGCACCTGAAGATGGAACTGAGACCCCGATACTGGAGTGTGTAAAAAACTTCAGTAATACAACTGTAGCGTTATCAACACTCATGAACAATCAAGAAATTGAGTTTATAAAACTACATTTTTCTGGGTTGGTACGTAAAGTACGGTCTAACGTCTACAATCGACGAGGTAAACTTGAAAACTCTTCCAAAATCTCCTTAGAACTGGGGGCTTAATCGATTTTTAATAGCCTGGGGACTTTTAACTGTTTTGGTTTGAACTAAAGCATTCGTTTCTCCAGGTTGTCAGACTACAGTGCCGTCTGGACAACTGGACTGCTGAATTCATAGCTCTGTGACTGCATTTAGCACTGTGTTACACGCCATTGAGAAGGTTCCAATTCCACCACAAGATATCTTTTTGATCTTGAAAATTTACTCTATTTTACTCTTATTTTGCACATAAAAATGGTATTTTCTGTTTTCTCTGAATCATTGGGACTCATATATGAAGTAGAGGCGGTTGTGTTCTTTACAGTCTACTGCAACAGCACTGTCGTGTAAAGCTGAACCCAGAACTTTGTGACAATACGTCACATAAATATTGACAGTTTTATCGGTTGTAAGCAGTGAACAATACTGTGAAGTGTTAAGGGTGAACTAAAAATTATTTGTAAATACTTAACGTATTTTATGAACATAATTAGTATAAAAGATACAGTTAATGTTCTTGAAAAAAACTGATATGGAGCGATAATTTAAAAGTAGCATCTTTATTTAAAACATGTCTATGAAAATAAAAAAGGATCGCTAAGAGACGCGATTGTGCGGCCGAGGAGGACGGACGTACTGTAGGGTACACCCACTCTTTTGTTTCGCGATACGGAGGGCAGCCATTGAGCGGCTACACACATTTTATGTAAGTTATTCTGTATTCTGCTAAAATAAACCAATTATTGTTATCATAAAATTAATTTCTTTGTAATAGTTGTCACCTCAAATGGTCGCAGCGGCTAATTATTTTAATAAGCATTTTTTTCAGTAATTTGCGCTGTGGGAAGCTCATCTTCCGATGCAGCCTCTGGTCGGCCATTACACGCAGGAGTATTAATTTATTTTTCAAAGTGTTCACAGTAACTTTAAATGCGAGAGATTTCGTTGTAAGAACCTTTCTAAATTGCAACAGATAATTAATTTAACGTGAAAGTTCATTTTTTAAATTATACAGATTCCATGAGTTCAGTAAGTTTTATCTTGGCCGCTCCACGGCAACAATTGAAACTCTCTCGAGCATTGCTTTGCAATCAATAAATAGAAATTAACAAAATTAGATTCAATTCAGTTAATGGCAACTATATTTTGGTCATCACGTTCAAAATCAAAAGTTGTTACATGAATAACAGCGGCCCTTCAAGAACCCGTTTCATATTTAGTTATGCACGTAAGTAAAAGTGATAAGAATAGATAATATCCCTGAGAGAAAGAATCATGCTCTAACAAAAAAAAAAAAAAATCACTTGATAAATTAAAAATGTAACAACTTGCAAGTCATCACGAGTGTTCATCATCCACAGAGTAATGGTAAACATACGCTACTGCCCCATGCTTATGTTGTGATGGAATCCGCGCTTCAGGATACTGGCTTGGTCCCTTTTTTGCAGCTAGAAAAGAGGTTGAAACTCAGTGACTCCGTCAAACACGTGACGGACTTGGCGACGCCACAGCGTGTGTCCACACCGATCCTCACCACCTAGTACTCTCAAAGCTAAAAATTTAATTTTAGAGTTATTTTATCAGGAAGTCAGTTATAGAAAAAGTATAACAAATTAGAAACAAAACACATTTATTCTGTTTTATCAGAAAGTCATTTATAGAAAAAGTATAACAAATTAGAACCAGAACACATTTATTCTCATGACAGTGAAAAACACGAAATATCGGACACACGTTTTCAACATAACATTTGAAGATGGCTTTGACATACCACATACCAATGTTTTCTACATTCCATGAAGTTTATGGAGGTATATACACTGAGGTGACAAAAGTCACTGGATAGCGCTATACATATATGTAGATGGCGGTAGCATCGCCTCCACAAGGTATAAAAGGCCAGTGCATTGGTGGAGCTGTCACTTGTACTCGCGTTATTCATGATGTGAAAAGCTTTCCGAATTGATTATGGGTGCACGAGTGTAATTAACAGACTCTGAACGCGGAGTGGTAATTGGAGCTAGATGCACGCGACATTCCATTTCGCTGATTGTTAGGGAGTTCAATATTCCGAGATTCACAGTGTCAAGAGTGTGCTGAGCATACCAAATTACTTCTCATGAAGGACAACGCAGTGGCAACAGCCTTCACTCAACGACCGAGAGCAGTGGTGTTGGCGTAAGGTTGTAACTGCTAACAGATAAGAAGTGCTAAGTTACATAACAGCAAAAATTAATGTGGGACGTATGACAGTGCGCAGAAATTTGGCGTTATGGACTACGGGAGAAGACGACCGACGCGAGTGCCTTTGCACACAGCGCGACATCGCCTGTTCGTGGCCATATCGGTTGGATACTAGACGACTGGGAAAGACCTAATGGTATGGTTCGTGTGTGGCGCAAACCTCACGAAGACATGGACACAAATTGTAAACGGATCCTAGCCAAGGCTCGACGTACTTTACGTACCAAGAATAATGGAGATGAAACACTTGTGCGCAATTTCTGGCTAAGCCATCTCACAAGGACAATTATAAATTTAAAAATTACAGGGTCGCCACCAGCTTAAGCCCTTCCTAAAAATTAATAAAAGACCGAACCGGAAATTATCAAGAATGCAATTTTTTTTAAAGACACTAACAAGATGAGCAGCATTGTATGTCGGATATCAATGAGCTTGTTTAATTAAATTGATTTTTTCTACCATTTTTGTTCATCACAGGCATGCAGATTAACTTTAAAAAAAATCAGGGAATAGAAAATTGATTTGAAAACTGGCATCAATGAGAAAGATAAAGGATGCATAGTTTATCTTTTACGTAGCACATTTATTTCATTACTGAATTTGATGCGCATCCTATGAATACACATGACTGGTGCCTGAATGAAAAATTTAACTAAATAATTCGCCAAAAAATGGTAGAATAGCGCAATTAAAAAAGGAACAACACACAAAAGGTAAGTGGAACACAATAATTCAATCATTCCATCTACATACCCACAACAGAAATAGTTCAGAGAGATACCTATCACCACTGTGCTCATGCACTTGTTTGGAAAGAGGTTTATCCGTCGCAATGTTTGTATAGTATTGTATAGTAGATATTCGACATGGAATCTGTGCCTGCCGCTCACGAACGGCCGAAGTTCAGCACGTGATAAACTTGATTACGAGTTAACTGTTCAGAAATTAGACACTAAACCAGGCACAAATGTAAGAAATTTTAATGGTGCAATAGCAGAATGATTTTGCTGTCACGAAATAAAATTAACTAGGCAAGGCAGAAACCCTTTCTAGGAGCTACGAACTGTACTCACCCACGGCTAGCTGCAGAGTGCCCTTTCTCCTCCGAGCTTCGACTAACTACCGGTGCAACGAAAGCTGCCAGAGGAGTAGGCTTTCGCCACCAACCTGACAGACAGACCAATCTCAGGCTAAAAGGGGTAAACCTCTCTGTCCATGTACTGAGATCCTAAGCTGGTCATCCTGTGCTATCCTCCAAACGAGAAGCAAACATCACCTGCTCCTAGCAGACGACAACCAACTCAGCGTCCCCCACAAAAGAAACCCGAAACCACTCGTAAAAACACTCATTTAGTCACATTTACGCACACATAGGGTAGGGTGAAGGAAAATATGTGATAAATACTGGTAAAAAAAAATCAGACATAATATCATTTAATAAGCCTTACTATGATTGCTCCGTCTATCTGGGAGAGTTAATAAATTAAACCGCAATCAGGCGGTAGACAGAATAGGATGCACAGAATCCAGTGAGACAAGCGTCTATGAAACGACTCCACAGTGACGTTTCACCATCAAGGTACCGTGCAAGCTGCTGGTGGCTCCATAATAGCGTGGGCTGTGTTTACACGGAACGGACTGAATCCTCCGGTTGTGTTCGGCTAGTTGGAGACCATTTGCAGCCATTCAAGGACTTCAAGTTACCAAACAACGATGCAATTTTTATGGATGATAAAACGCCATGTCACAGGCCCACAATTGTTGGCGATTGGTTTGAAGAACATTCTGGATAATTCGAGCGAATGATTTGGCCACCCGATTTCCCGGCATGAAATCCTTCGAAAATTTATGGGACGTATTCGATACGTCAATTCGTGCACAAAATCTTGCACTGGCACCATTTTCGCAATTATGTGCGGTTAAAGAGGCATTATGGCTCAATATTTCTGCACGGGACTTACAACGACTTTCTTGAGCTGCTGCACTACGCCAGTCAAAAGAAGGTCCGACAGCATATTAGGGGGTATCCTATGAATTTTGTAACATCAGTGTATGCCCCACTTCACTTAAATTACTTACAATCAGATTTACTGAAATTTTTAGTAATGTCTCAAAACAATGTCTATGATATATAAGAAAACACAATTAGCTAATTCAGATTTTTTTGGAATGTACAAAATGGTGATTTTATCTCATTTTTACTACAAACAAACGTCGCTGTATTTGATCGCTCACCGCCTTCTACGTGTCCACCCCACAGTGCGTAGCATTTTTCTCCAAGTTCCGAAACCATATCACTAAATGATACCACTAGACAGAGATGAGTCGTAGACATCCCAACGATCAAAACTGCATACTATCTTACCGAGACGTATGTATCCCATCAACTACGAAAGAGTTAATTGATATAGTAAGGGCCCAAGATGGCGAAATCTCGCTTGGTTTCAGGGCCGTTATTATGAATCGTCGTTAAAGCCTTGCAGTTGCGACGACACAAACGTTCTCCCACGTTTTGTTAAGCCGTGCCGCTATCCAATTTGAAGGCTGGAACTTGGCCACTCCTTTCGGTCAAACAGCAGGATCTATTACACCTCGAACCTGTGTTGGGTTGGCTACAAGGACCTTTTGGTGTACCACGGAGGGGCACTGTAGTTCATCGGCAGAGGCCTTAAGTAGTCTGGAGATGAGCTCTCCGTCAGACCCTCGTTGTTTCTGAAGGTGTCGACATCGTGATGCTCATCGTGGAGCAGTTGCCACAGTTTTGTGGCAAGTGTTGTTTTCCATTACCTTGGGAGTAGCCTTTCGTTAACCATCCCCAAGTTGCTCGTGATGTTTGGAATTACGAAGGTCGACCGTGCTGTCGCTACGTTTGCACCGTGAGATACCAGCGATGCAGATCAACAAGTTGCCTGATAAGCTCTATTGTCCGATCCCTGGTACTGTGACAGTATTCGTCGATCTCTAGGATGATTCGTTTCTCTGATTCATGTTAATTCATTTCTGCGCTGTCTCTAGGTACTGGTAATTGTTCTGAAGACGTTATTGTTCCTGTGAATTTTTGTTCTTTTTACTTGTCCTACAGCAAGTGCATTGTTCGCACAGCGGTTGCGTTTTTGTGAGAGATACTTTAGGAAACTTGTAACAGGGCTGTCTCCCAATTACTTGTCCGTTTCCAAAGAGATGCGTTTCCAGACTATACTGAGTTTCATTGGCCTGTAGCTTCACTGCTGTACCTTTCTGTACATCAGTTCTTTAATGTGTGACGAAACACTTGCTTTAAAAAACCAAGTCCCACGCCTGGGATAGAAGTTTAGCAGCTGAGTAATCTGCTAGGGAACGACGATCCATCTGCTGTTTGGAGATTAAGGTCCACTCGGTTGCGAAATGGAAACCGCATCGACGAAGCTTTTTGCACATGTTGGGTGGTGTCTCTAGTATGCTTGTCGATCACGTCACGTCGCTGCTTTCAGTTCTGACCACAGAGCACATAAAGATACCTAGGAAATAGTCTCCTGCCAAGTATGGGAGCCTGCTGAGTGGTTTCACCTGATTTCGTGCAAGCCCACGTAACGTAACTGTAATGCGTTTACGTCTTCATGACAATCCTCTGCCGCACGCTGCTCTGCTCTCATGATCCGCTGACTATGAGGGCAACATTTTGAAACCGACAACGAACTATAGACCAACGTACACAAGTGGCGGAAAGCACAAGCGGCTGCTTTCTATGACGAGGATATAGCTATTTAATTAAATCGTATGGCTAGGGCCCCCGTGGGGCAGACCGTTCACCGGGTGCCGGTCTTTCAATTTGACGCCATTTCGGCGACCTGCAGTCGATGAGGATGATAGGATGATGATGAGGACAGCACAACACCCAGTCCCTGGACGGAGAAAATTCCTCGACCCAGCCGGGAATCGAACCCGGGCCCAGAGGATTTGCAATCCATCACGCTGGCCATTCAGCTACCGAGGGCGGACACGAGGATATTGGAAAGCTGCTAAACCCCACGACAGGTGTTTAAGTCAGAGCAGAGACAATTTAGAGAAGTAGCTGGAACGAATATTAAACTATTACAGATAGAAAATTTATGATTTTAACTGTGGTTTCCATTTTGTGGCCTGTCAGACCTTACTTTCTGAATAGCCCTCGAAGTTGGTACATCTTCGAAGGCCATTTCTTCCATCCTCCGATAATCAGTTCAAATGGCTCTGAGCACTATGGGACTTAACATCTGAGGTCATCGGTCCCCTAAAACTTAGAACTACTTAAATCTAACTAACCTAAGGACATTACACACATCCATGCCCGACGCAGGATTCGAACCTGCGACCGTAACAATCACGCGGTTCCCGACTGAAGTGGCTAGAACCGCTCGGCCACAGCGGCAGGCGATAATCTGTATTAAGTCAGACTCTTAAGAAGGGAGACGATAGAAATCGCAACTAAGCTACATCCAAACACCCAACAAACAGGCTAAATTCTGTACAAAGCAGAAAGGGAGCGTTTTTCTATAGAGATCCGCATCCATCTCGACTACAGAATATAGTGCCAAAACTTTCACCGCCCGAATGGAAGTTAAGCATTTCACATAGTGATCCGTGAATAAGAAACAAAAGACACAAATACATCTGAGTATAAATCAACTGTTGGTAAGAACATACCTTTAGCGTACAAATTAAGGCTCGTAGGGCACTTACTAGCAGTAACAGAAGCTACGAAACGATCACAGTAACTGAAGCCGATGTTTACATTCACCTATACAGCAGACCTCGTTGTGACAGGGGCTTGGAAGGCCCTCTATGTGACATGTGTCACATGAAGACTTAACATTACTTTATTTGGCAAGATATTATCACAAAATACTAAGTGTGCACTTGCAAATCATTATTTGAATACTTAAAAATACATTAAAAACGCGTAGCAAAAAGGAAGGGGGAATGCACATCTTGAAAACATACATTGGCGTGTTATTTTCAAAACAACATTTAAAAAAATGCAAGAATAATAAATCAACAGGTAAATTATAAGGTGTGAGATTACAGGACTACTAAAAAAGAAAAATATACAAATAACATGACATCAAATATAACAGAGTTTGTTATAGCACAGTAACCGCCATCTGGCTTGCGAAGTCAGAGGTGCAAAGTTCATAATAAACGTAAGATATTACGTTAAAACCAAGGAGTCAAATATATAAACAGTGGTTCTTGTACAATATATGCCACGATTAACAGATCAAAATGTCATGAAACACAATATTCTTTACATTTTTTTATCAGAATTACGGCCAATGCTGACCTTCCTTCTAATTTTATTAATCTATGGTTGTTGTGCACACAGCACTGTATGGAGTCGCCAATCAATAAGTAAAATTAGCAGAAAACAGTCTCGGTCGCACAGTCATTTATTAAAAATATGACCGGTTTCGCCCCCTCGTAGTAGGCCATCTGCATATAACGCACTATAAAGATTTACATAGGGAAGTCAAATAAGATTTGAAAGAAGATACGTTTCAATGATGTATCGTTACCCGTCTGGCTGGCGATGGTGACGGTTGGAAAATCTGTGCTGACTACAGTCGCAAAACTGTTGATCATAGCTGAGCAGCCACAGGTTCAATAGAGTGAAAGAGGGAGCGCTAGAGCCGCAGGACATCGACGCAGGCAAATGGAAAGAGATTTATGTGTCCAGTTTAACTGTAAACGAATAAAAAAATCTGAATTTCAATACCCTATGATATCGTATACGTTGAACCAGTAATATAAGCATTAAGTAATAATCCTACTGTTTTTTTTACTAATTTTAATCTTTGTGTTGTGGACCTATTCTCCTTCGAAAATTATGGACAATGTCATAAAAAATGTTGCGTATATCTCATTAACTGTGTAATTGAGTAGCGCGGATCAGTGACGTAATGTTTACGTCTAGTTGTCTTCATTTCGAATATTTTTTTAAGAATACAGGAATGTGGCGTGTCTTCTAATTTCTCTGCCCTTAACGCCGCAGTTAAATCTCCGCAGCTGGGGCTGCGGATGCGCCTCCAGCTGTCGCGAGAGAGTTGGCGTCCGCGGGCGTTTGAGTGACGCCGTCCGCGTCCCGTAACGAGCGGGAGTGCCGTCACTTAAGCACCATTAGCGTCCAGCGGCCCCCTCCCTCCCTCCATACTTGTTGCGTCGCGACGCCTCTTGCCCGCGCGCTGCCTGCCCTCCGCTCCTCGCTTCTGTACGTTAGCGTCCCACTGGTGTAAGCAGCCTCTGTGCCTTAAACGGCATGGATGCTGACACCTACCTGTTGTTGTTATCGCTATAACTTGACTCTTGCCATTTCCTACGCTGCCATGAGGCTTTCATAAACTGGTTGGGGTCTTCGATTTTCCCCTGCAAGTGTTTAAATTGTTTGTTGTGTGCTTATAGCTGTTTTACGTCTACATCTATTTGTTAAACGTTCCAAGAGGAAATAACTGTAATCTGTCCTCGAATTTTATTAGAGCACAGTAATTACATTACCTTCTAAGATTTACTGTTTTATTTATACAGGGTGGCCCATTGATAGTGACCGGGCCAAATATCTCACGAAATAAGCATCAAACGAAAAAAACTACAAAGAACGAAACTCGACTAGCTTGAAGGGGGAAACCAGATGGCGCTATAATTGGCACGCTAGATGGCGCTGCCATAGGTCAAACGGATATCAACTGCGTTTTTTAAAGTAGGAACCCCCATTTTTTATTACATATTCGTATAGTACGTAAAGAAATATGAATGTTTTAGTTGGACCACTTTTTTCGCTTTGTGATAGATGGCGCTGTAGTAATCACAAACATATGGCTCCCACTGTTGGTAACAGGTACGTTTTTTAAATTAAAACACAGAAAGTACGCACGTTTGAACATTTATACACGACCTAGTTGCCATGTAGCGAACTTGAAAGATGTTTTTATTTTCCATCACGCAAAAAAAAAAAAAAAAAAAAAATGGAGAAAGGGATACGTACTATCGATAAGCAGCAAGGCCAACGATAGGTTGAAACTATCAATACATCCATCTCTATTTTAACCAAGACCAGTTGCCGCTCGTTTTTGAGCTAAGTTGTTGTTTTGTTTTGTTTTTCTGGCCGGCCGCTGTGGCCGAGCGGTTCCAAGCGCTTCAGTCCGGAACCGCGCTGCTGCTACTGTCGCAGGTTCGATCCTGCCTCGGGCATGGCTGTGTGTGATGTCCTTAGGGTATTTAGGTTTCAGTAGTTCTAAGTTTAGGGGACTGATGACCTCAGATGTTAAGTCCAATAGTGCTCAGAGCCATTTGAACCATTTGTTGTTTTCTTGATCAGTTCAGTTTTTACTTTGCAACTGAATTTAATGTAAGTATTACCGTTAGTCTTTTTGTGTTACGTGCTGTTGCGATAGTTTCCAATTATGGATAAGTTTGTAATATGCAGGAAGACAAAACACGATTTTGATTCATCCGCTAGCATAACGGTAAGTTAAAAACATGCATGCACTACTATAATAGCCTAATTATCTATTTATGGCAGTTTAATGTTAGCATTGGATTCGTTCGTTATTTGGAGGCTAGTAGAGCTTTGGTGTTGCAATATTTCAGTGTTTCACGAGGTAGTGAGGAGGTAAATAACATTAACGAAGAACATTGCATATAAATCATTGCATAAAAATACACTTGAATTTGTCTGTGCCGCCATAAAACTGCTTCGATCAATAAAAATATTGAAAAAACGGCGACTGTTGCATTTCTTTAAAGAAAATTGCTCAATATTAATCATTAGCAGCCGAAATGACAAAATATAGCCCTATCTGATCACCTGGGTGGTAAATTATTAAAATCAGTTCCGATACGGAACGATGGAGCGGATTATTTTGCGGACAGCGGAAGGGATACGGAATGACAGCACATTCTATAGTTCGTTCGTTTCTGAGATGTTTTTTCAGTGCACTGCATGAAATCGTGTGAGCCGACTGTATTCTGCGTCCCTCCATCCCCCTTTCGTCCAAAATCTATTCATGCCGATGAAATAGTGTCATAACTGAAGCCAGCAATTCCATTCAGAATTAAAACTTGAAATATGCATGCATTCATACACTATAAAATGACTAACATGCACATTTAAAGAAAAATCATTCAGTATCAGAATATTCAATCTTTTCTTGTGATGCAGTTTAATTTATTTTATAACAATGTACAACAACCAGCTTTTCTCTAAACTCTCCACTGACTTGGGGTTGCTCTGCGTGTTGAGCCGCTGTGCTAGCAATCCACAGATTCGGGTGGCGATGTCGTTTGAACTCCACCGCCAGCAACCTTGAACATCGTTTTTTGTGGTTTCCTATTTTTAGTTTACGCAAATGCTAAGGTTGACCCTGTGTTAGAGGCCACAGTCAATTCCTTCCGAATACCTTTCTTTCTTGAAAGATTCTAGTTCCCTTAAAGAATCAACGCTTCAACTTAAATGAAAAGAGCTACATCGAAGGCGAACCGAGCATCGCTCTGCAGACTCCCGGCACTAATAGCCATATGATAAATAAATAGTAATCCAAATTCTCCTTATTCAGGCTGATGCATTTGTCTGCCGGGACATTGTTTATTGTAGAAAATGATCTTTTTTATAATCGGGACGTGTAAGGCTGAATAATTCCAGTACTTTGCATTTTCGCCACCATCAATTGTTCTAGCTTCTCTGTCGAACAGAGGATTCTTTATTCCAAAAGCCCTGTCAGTAATAATCATGGTGTCCCAAAAAACTGGCTCTCGTCCGTTCCTCGTCACTTCCTCAGCTCAAATCCAGACTGACAGAAGAAGAGTGTCGAATGACCTTGGAGAGCGAATATTGGTTTTCCAAAATACAGCACTCCTAAGTAACGAGATTAAATCTTCGCTTGATGAGAACTTCGAGATTATTTCGGAATAAAATGGTTTATCGTTCTTTATGTAAATTCTACGAGTAAATCAGAATATGAGTCTTTTTAAGGTTCAAATGGTTCTGAGCACTATGGGACGTAACTTTCTTTTTAAGGTTCTCTAGAACAAATCGGACCCGCACTTACACAAAAACCTGGCTACGTCCTTGTTCTATGCAGTATGTGATTGCTCTTTAGGAAAAAACTGTTATCGTTTTTTGTACAGACTTTTCAACATCTGACGGTCGATCAATTGTTCGAATGCGCACGTAAATAACTGCGCAGATTTTTCATGATATTCCGTGTTTCTGTAGTAATGGAAACACGAATTGCAATCTTGATTTCACTGTCCATCGTTGTCGTCTACATCAATGTGATCTTCTCAGCTCTGAAAAATTTCCAAAATATCTTCATCTGTCATAATCTGCGCTGAATACCCAGCATCATGGATTATAAAAAATTAATCTAGAGGCACTGTAGAACAGTAACATAATGTAGAAGCTTTCATATATCCATCTAGTTACAAACAAACAAAAACACAGTTTTGACATAGAATTTCCGACACACACAATTCAGAAGCCTCAACACTTCCACAGTCGAATTAGAAAACTGTTCCTCACAATGGAAGTTCTGAAAAACAAGCGGTAACTTAGCAACACAGCATCCATGCTTTTCGTCTAACAACAAAAAGAAATGGCTCGCGTCACAACTGAAAGAACGGAACATAGTTATTTGTTCGTCCGATAAGCCAAATACCTTCCTGCGATTTTTCATTTGAAGTGTTTTAGTACTGAACGTTTTCCGCTTTATATATTCCGCGAGCAACTATTGATTCAGTTACAGAATGTGTTTAATATCAGTAATATTGATTTCCTTTCATATTCTAGTTACGTGCGGAGTGAAAGAAAAATCATTGTCTCTGTGCCTCGGCAAGCACCCCAGCATCTATCTTATTGTTATTATTCTTAGATATGAGACACAATAGTGTATTGTGTGCAGACCCTCCAATAGAACTAATCTACATTTACCCACTAGTTACACTTCCGTATTGGTCATACCGACCCCTTACGATCATAACAACATCCCTCCTTATACTGTAGTGTTTGCTGCCTTGCCTGCTGATGAGGCCTCTAACGCTGAAGTTACATTAGGTCGCACTTGTATCTCGTGAGCAATTTCCTTTACAGACGACTGCACTTTTCAAGGGCTCTTACCAGATTTTCATCTTCGCCTTCATACCACTGACTTCAAGTGATTCTCCCATTTCCTGTCGCTTCGTAATATTGTCACTATTGTTTAAACTACATGATGACTTCCGGAAGTTTAATTTTGTAAATCAGTACTAGTCTAAATAATTTAAACTTGGCTGCGCTTCAGCAACTGTTAGAGATCGGTAACTGAATCCAAAGCAGCCAATAAGTTGCAACAAAAGGTAGCTTCATTCAACTATTGACCAAGGTTTCGACGGATGTAAACCCGTTCGAGTCGTTTTGCAGCATGACATGTTATTTGTTTTTATTTCTGGGTTTTAACTATTCTTATTTGATAAACCCTGATCATAGGGACCTAGCATATTTAATGAGGTAAACTATGACGCACGCTGACAGCATATTTTCATTGGACAAAGTCAGATCGCTTCATTATTTAGTGTTTTTCAATGTGAACTTTTATTTACGCGTATTTCTGTAGCACATAGTTTTACAACCGTCGAAACTATGGTCAAAGGGGCGATTAAAATCCTCTTTTGCTACAACTGATTGCTGTTTAAATTCATTTACTGAATATTATATTGCACTTTCGCCTTGTTATGAGCATAATCTTGCATTTAATCTCTTATAAACAGAGCTGCTATTCATTACACCAAGTGGAAATTCTGTCCGAGCTGTTCTTGATTGACTTACGATCGTCCAATGACGGTGACTCCGTGTAGACAGTAGCACCATCAGTGAACAGACAAATACTTACCCTATTTGTCAAATCGTTTAGGTATATTGAGAACATTAGTGGTCGTACTACAGTTTCTTGTGACACTCCTGATATCACTTGCCGATATGGTGAAAATTCACCATTTAGTGCGTGCGTTCTGTAAATCGAAAATTCTTCGAACCAATTACATATCATTTATACGAATGCGTGGTGTTTGTTCTTTCGGATATGTCCGACAGAACAGAAACCATGCAGGATCCGCAGCTGTTATATATATTACGTTAATTGAAGGTGGATAGGGGAGAAACAAAAGAAAAGGGAAATAACAAATGATATTAGCTGCATCGATTCTGCACAGAGTCCCGATGCAGCTGATAACATTAATTTCTTCCAGTTCCCTTGTCCCACCTCCACCTTCAATGTACATAATTAGAGACGCTCTAAATATTCTCCACACACTACTGAAAGACACATCCACTACTAGTCACTCAGACCTGTGGTGGAAAGAGAAAATGTAACTGGACTAGCTGGATCTTTTATATACACTACAAGGCATGATCTTGCCAATGGCTTGTCGTTGTGTAGATTCCGGTGTTATAATAGTAGCCTGTGCGTACCCATTACGACATCCTGCCCCAGAATTTACCTTTGGCACAGCAAAAACACTCTTCAGGAACCTACCGAGATCTATAGGCAAGGATAACACTGACCAGAGATGTCCCATCCCAGTAAGGAGCTGTACACTCGCACCGGAAGTCGTAATCAGTGAAGCAAATATTAAACTCCCCCAAATAATTAAAGGTTTTTCACTACTGAAATCAAACATTATCTACTGGGTAACGAAAGTCTTTATCACCACAAAGATTAGAATCCAAAATACATACAATTAATAAAAAATGCAGTGGTTGAGAATGAACTCCGCACGTAACAAACATCACAAACTATCGTTAGCAAAACTATGTTAGGAATGAAAATGAATCCCCTTATTTCCTGCATATTGAAATTTTGGATAACGAAATATGAAGTAGGCTTTAATTGTGAACCTACAAAAGTGCCTAGCAATAACTGTCTGCTAAACTCAGTACTGGTGGAAATAAGCTCTCCAAAGACAGTGAACTAATATTCGACTTTCTCTAACTCGAGCTACAAGCATTCTTACCAAAAAAAGCAGCAGTCAGCAAGTGCTGTGCTGTGGCGAACACTTATTATTTATCTTTCACAGTGCCAGCAGCTAGCGTCGCTCTCCGCACTCAGATGCAACCAACAGCAAGGGGCCTGTGTCCATCTAACACTCTTATTCGGTGCCTCGAGCCCTTCTTCTAACAAACCTTACTGCTCGGAACATCGCGCCCTACCAACTATACAACTTTCCTACATGGCGCACCACGCCCACTATCTACTATGGCAAAGCGCTGTTCGGCTGCGCAGCTTCATCAGGACCATACCAAACAAGGCCTTCCATGCTTATTCAGCACCAATTGAATCATCTTCACACCATCATATTCACTCAATCCATCGTCTATGCAACAGAAAGTCAACCAATCAGAGCTTCTCCTATGAAACTGCGGCAGTTCTGCGATTATTTCGGATGTCATCAACTGCACAGCCAATAAAAGCGAGTTTCAGCGCTTTCGGCGGGAAACTCATCGAGCTGTGATGCGAGTCACATAAAAAAATCTGGTGCCACTCTGTCATGGGAGCCTGCGTTCTGCTCCCATCGTCATGGAGACCGATGGCATAACCCACATCTTTTTCTCCCTCGTCAGCGACCTGCACTGGCTCGCAGCAAACAACTCCGCCTCTCCCGTGTGCACAGTGCATATTTTCACAGTTTCACTGCCTTGAGGTGTGCAACTATAGTACGGCAGGCGTGAGGTGAGGCTATTGTACAGCCTTACCTCCAGCATGGTCAATTCTCTGAAAAGCCGCTTGTCCCCTCTGCGTTTGCGGCAGACTTTCCACCCGTTACTGAACTTGCAAACAACCTCAACTCAGAGAAAACTCAAATTATTCCCGGCCAGAAATTAACTGATGCAGAAATGCTGCGTAATGTACACTAACCACAGTCACTTACTAAAAAGCATCGTTACTACTCTTCCATGAGAGCATAGTGATTGATTAATAATTTCGTAGAAAAAAAAGTGCAAATAAAGACTGTGAAGTGAAATGGAGGACGTCTGAAAGAACAGCCGCTTTTCAGGCCTGCTTGCCTGTTCTGGCTTCACATTTGTCTCCAGTGCGTCCCGGATCGTCGTCTATCTCTTCTTCCCCTTGGCATGTTATCCAAGGCTGCCTTAGGAAGCCTGATATTTTCCATTCTTTGTTACTGATTGGCCATTTCTGTCTACATTTTGTTGCGCACTGATTCTATATTTCTTTCCTAACACGTTCATTTCATAACGTGTCCTTGAACATACTTTGACACTCCTTAAAGTCTGAATTCTGCCGACTGTGATTTACTTCTCGCTGCCATAAAGCAGTACAGAAAGCCTCTATGTTATAAAACTTTGTTTTCATTTCTTTCCTAGCTTCATTAAAATTTACTTTGAACTGTTCCACATAAGACTTCAGATTTGTTAGCTTCTTGTTTAGTGTTCAAATATGACCTTTGAGAGTATTGCGAAAACCGAAACGAAACACGTGAAAGGACTGAGCCAGTGTTTTTAGGAAACATCATTCACCATTTGACAAACTATATTTCCATTTCAAAAACACATTACACAAACAGAAGCAATTTCTGAGATCAGCTACAAACACATTATACAGAAAGTTTAAAGAAATAAGATTAGTTAAATAACAAAGCGAACAAGAGTTTGCAACAGTTTGTATACCAGCAAGAGTTATAAAACGAAGCAGGGTATTTATTAAAATTATAACTCTTTATGGACAAGACCATAAAACTGGAAACCTCTAATGTCAAATTCTGAACAAATGTTATTATCATTTAAGACTGCATATATTTTAACAAAGCGCACAGCTTGGGAAAACAGAGATGGATGCAAATAAACCAAATACAATTTTCCATATACTTTGACAACAACGTTACAAGCTTGCCCCACTGGGCTAACTCGACATTTAAACAAGCGTCAAACTAAGCCACAACAGAATGAATTTTAGAATTTGAAAAGAAATAACAAATATGGAATGTCAGAAATAGGCGCTGCCTCTATATCTCCAGTCAGAAAAAAATTCCGGCACCGTAGCTAACCTCAGACTTCAATGAGCGGGAAAACAAATAAACAAATTTAATATTTAGTGCTGCGGCCTTTCCTCTCCTTTTTTTTTTTTTTTTTTTTTTTTTTTTTTTTTTTTTTTAAAGGGAACCGTTCATTTCATTATCAAGGAACCCTATCCCCTGCAAGACCGGTCACAGTAAACAATGTGTCGCCAGAATCTTAAGCAGATATAAATCCCTTAAACACAAGGTCTAAGCCACACAATGCAGATTATATGCTTTTCCTCTTACAAGATTTGAATGGCGACACCAAACAATAAATAGGAACGACAGGGCGATGACCTGACAAAATGAGCAATAACTACAAACAATTTGTTTGCATCTAGGCACCAAGTCTACGAAATACAGTCAACTGTGTACAAACCAAGGGCCCCGACATTAAAAAAAGGAATGGGGGGGGGGGACAGCCAGGTGGTGGGGGGGACAGCCACTTTAAATAAACTACTAAACCAAAAGAATGACCAGTTTACAACCTGAATAGCTTTCCATATAAATCAAAGAAAAACTTGGTCGAGCTTAAAAACATATTACACTGTTAAAACAACGAGTACCAAAGTGGCGTAGAATAGATGGCCGCTTAGGCCCTTAGAATGAGAAAAACAGCTGTTACATGAAACATTTACTAGGTTACAGTTATGTAAGGTAGCAAGCAGCGACCTCCTCAGTGAAGATGGTACAGGCTAGCATGATGTATAGAAGCAAAGTTGCAAAGGCACTGTAGTCCAAGAGTGCCATGAGGCGGCATACCACACTGTCCGCTACGCTGGAACAGACTAAAAGCGTGTCTAATTCCGAGCTACCACTACACGCTCAACAGTGCCACAGTTGCACCACCCAACGAGATGGGTAAAGCCGAGTAAACTTATTATAGTACACATACAAAATGGGTATCACCATACAAGACTGTAGAATAGAAAACTAATTCCAGAGGTATTGCCAAGCATGGACTGAGGAACCAAAACAACAAAAAATTTGCAACTCAACTCGGCTCCTCTCCAATTTACAAATGTACTGCGAACGAGACAGGCGGAGCAGTGGGGCTCCTTTACAGCCGGAACCACCCTCACTTGCAAAAGTTTGATCTGTGCTTTTCTGTGTTTCTTAGAGCCAAAATTCACACTAGGCGAACAAGCAACAAGGGGGCTTAATTCCACTGCCACGAATCAGCTACCAAGAACAAGTAGATTAATTAATCAGTTCCAGACGACTTGGGTGTTCTCTACACTAAAAAAGCCGTTGTACACAAACAGACTTCCTAACACCCTAACTCAGTGTGCCTTTCCACAAATTTGAGCCACCTGACCTCCTTAACATCTAGAGAGGAGGATGTCACCGCTCAAATAACTCCGGTCCCAAGTCACTACTCCCCACGGTAACGCCTCACTTCCCGGATCGCCGCACACCACAAAGCCCACTAGATGAACACCACCCTCTGTACTGCAGCTGAGAACTGACGTGGACGAGGCGAGAAATTTGTAAAAGGAAAGGGAGCCAAAAATGCACCTGTCATTGTCACTAGAAATTTTTTGTCATAACCAATACCTTTATAATGCAATGCTCCTTCTAAAACGTAGTTTTCTAGCACTATGATTTGACTGATTCCTTTCGTCTAACATCCATAATTTTCGTTTTATTAACTGATGTTTTGAAATCATAAGATTTACATAGTTTATACACTGAAGGGCTAAAGAAATTGGTATAGACATGCGTATTCAAATACAGAGATATGTAAACAGGCCTGTATAAGACAAGTGTTTGGCGCAGTTGTTGGATCCGTTACTGCTGCTACAGTGGCAGGTGAACGAGGTGTTTTAGCCGGTGCACGAGCGATGAGACACAGAATCTTCGAGGTAGTGCAGATTTTCCCCGTACGACCATTTCACGAGTGTTCCGTGAATATCAGGAATCCGGCAAAACATAGAATCTCCGACATCGCAGGGACCGGAAAAAGTTCCTGCAACAATGGGACCAACGAGGACTGAAGAGAGTCCATTCAACGTGACAGAAATGCAACTCTTCCGCAAATTGCTGCAGATATCAACGCTGGGCCATCAACAAGAGTCAGCGTGTGAACCATTCAACAAAACATCATCGATATGTGCTTTCAGAACCGAAGGCCCACTCGCGTACCCTTTACAACTGCACGACACAAAGCTTTATGCCTCGCCTGGGCCCCTCAACGCCGACATTGGACTGTTTGTTGTTAACTGGAAACACGTTGCTTGGTCGGGCGAGTCCCGTTTCAAATTGTATCGAGGGGATGGACGTGTACGGGTATGGAGACAGCCTCATGAATCAACGGACCATGCATATCAGCAGGCGACTCTTCAAGCAGGTGGAGGCTCTGTGATGGTGTGGGGATTGTGCAGTTGGCGTGATATGGGACCCCTGATACGTCTATATATGATTCTGACGGGTGACAATTACGTAAGCAGCCTCTCTGGTCACACGCATCCATCCATGTCCACTGTGCATTCCGACGGACCTGTGCAATTCCAGCAGGACAATGCGATACACCACACGTCCAGAATCGCTACAGAGTGGCTCCAGGAACACTCTTCTGAGTTCAAAAACTTCCGCTGGGCTCTAAACTCCCCAGACATGAACACTATTGAGCACATTTGGTATGTCTTGCAACGTGATGTTCAGAAGAGGTCTCCAACGCTTCGTATTCTTACGGATTTATGGACAGCCCTGCAGGATTCATTCCCTCCAGCACTGCTTCAGACATTAGTCGAGCGATGACACGTCTTGTTGCGTCTTGTTGCGGCACTTCTGCGTGCTCGTGAGGGCCATACATCATATTAGGCAGATGTACCATGTAAGTAGGCTGTTTAGGTTTTTTTATTGGTAACGCCACCTGTGTATGAAAATCACTGGCTGTGCTGTGTGCAGTCTGTGGCTAGTTTGCATTGTTGTCTGCCATTGTAGTGTTGGGCAGCGGCAGCTGGATGTGAACAGCGCGTAGCGTTGCGCAGTTGGAGGTGAGCCGCCAGCAGTGGTGGATGTGGGGAGAGAGATGGCGGAGTTTTGAAATTTGTCATGAACTGCTATATTTATATATGATGATATCAAGGTAAATACATTGTTTGTTCTCTATTAATATCTTTCATTTGCTAACTATCCCTATCAGTAGTTAGTGCCTTCCATTGTTTGAATCTTTTATTTAGCTGGCAGTAGTGGCGCTCGCTGTATTGCAGTAGCTTGAGCAGCGAAGATTTTTGTGAGGTAAGTGATTTGTGAAAGGTATAGTTTAATGTTAGTCAGGGCCATTCTTTAGTAGGGAATTTTGAAAGTCAGATTGCGTTGCGCTAACAAAATATTGTGTGTCAGTTTAAGCACAGTCTTGTATAATTGTTCAAAGGGGACGTTTCATATGTCGACCCTTAGCCTAGGATACCTCACTGGAATCTTCTGATTTTGTCTTGTAGTTTGTGTATTTGGTGTAGCTATTGTTTACTGGTAGCGCGTAATCATAGAGAGAATTCCCTTTGTAGTTGTAGTTTTTCATTGTTGTACAGTAAAACAGTTGTGGCATGCATGTAGATTTGCACCAAGTATTTCGCAGCTGCGCTGGCAATTAAGTAGACATTATTTCCATTGCTATGTTATTTTATTTTGCTCTTCAAATTGTGCTTTTCTGTGTTATCGTGTGAAATATTGTGACAATTATGGCGTGTGAAAAACGTAATACTAGGCTCCAAAGTAAACTGAGAAATGACAGTGAAGACGAAGGCAGTGTGTTAGCGCCGCAGAGTAATGAATTAACTAATGTTCAAAGTAGTAATTTGGTAATTGCGCATAGGGAAATGGAGCGGGCGGCAAACAATGGTGTAGACAGTGAAACAGGTAGTGAACAGGGAAGCGTTATCGATCAATTGGTCGGCAACAGCTCGCCTCAGGAATCGGGAATGACAGAACACAATATTGCAAATACTGCAGACTCAGGTTTTGGGTTCTCACCGTTTTCTCAAATGAGTCAAGACACATTTTCCGCTTGTCAAAATGTGAATGTTGCCGGTGCAACTTCACTGCCGAAAAGCACTGAGGAACATGTTTCAGACACCAGTGCATTGTTATTACAATTAATGCAACAAATGGGACAAAAGCTTGAAAAGTTAGACACAGTGGAACAAAATCTCAAGAAGTTAGACACAATGGAACAACACCAGAGACAAACACAGCAACAGTTAGACACAATGGAACAAAATCAGACACAAACACAGCACAGCCAGTGATTTTCATACACAGGTGGCGTTACCAATAAAAAAACCTAAACAGCCTACTTACAACCAGTTTCTTTGGCTCTTCATTGTATGAAATATTTCTGCAGCTGTCTCATTTACCTAAGTCTTTATTTGATCATCTGCAATTAAAATTCTGTTTGAATATATACTTCTCGATAATTTAATTCCTGGATCTACTGGAGATACAATTTTTTTTTTTAGATGTGTCATCAACACATATACTAAAAGTTTTTGGTGATAAGCTACATCCTCATAAATATACCGTATTTCATAAAATTTGTCCACTTCATTTTATTTCCCAATCTATAATAAAATAAATATATCTGTACAGACTACTTATTACCAAAATTCGGTGTGATGGTCAACCCCTATTTTCTCATGTCCGCAATATTTTATCCTTTCAAACGCCTTATGTAAGCGAGATGGTTTCCAAAGTATATTCTCTTCTTTGTTCTGTTCTCTGTTAAATGGTGAAGACATTAGCCATTAACAACCTCCGTTTCCTAAATCCACTTTGCTCTTCTCCTAACAGACAATCTGCAATAGTTTTTAATCTGTAATTTGTTATTTTAGTATACATCTTATATTCTGTTTTATGAGACTAATTACTATAAATTTTCACAGATTTTGCCACCTCTTCTTTTGAATAAATTTTTAAAGAGAGCAGTTGACTAAGACAGAGGTTTTTGGCAATTTTCCCTCCATTTATTGAGTAGATGCAAAGTTCTCAGTTTGCATATAGTTCCACTATATTTAATAAGTTCCATATTCACTCCATCGACTCCAGGTGTCTTCCTATTTTTTACGTATCTTAATACTCTGGATCATTCTAGTAATGTTATTGGGTTGCTTCTGGAACTATATCTCCTGGGTAGCTGTGTCTATTTCTTTCTTTTTTTTCATTTTCAGGTACATATTGCTCTACCTCAATTATAAACTTATTCCCTGCTTCCTCGTGAGCTGTTCTGGTTTTCCTCTTGGCAATTGTTATTTAAATTTTATATACTTCATAGGAAACATCAGTTTCATTTTGTAAATATATTGTGTATGTAACCCCATTTTCTTTACTTTCTTGTTTTACTTCTTCATTCCATAATCTCAACCCCTTTTTTTTCTTATCTTTCACATTTTTCCGAAAACTTCGTTTGCAATTTCTTATTTACGTCTTCCCCCAGTGAGTGTTTCAGTCAGATACTTTATAACCCTATTTTCATAAACCTTTCTTAAGCTTTCTTCTTTTAGGAATATATCTTATAAACTTTTTCATTATCTAGTTTTGTGTTTCGAGTTATTTTTACTCTGATTTGCGATTATTCTAAGTTTTTAAATAGCGAACTAGTTGTCCAAATATAATAGAGTTACGGAAGAATATGGGATGGTAGTAGAAATGATTGGGGACGAAGCGTAACAGAAATCTATCCTCGTTTTTCTCCCTCAGACATCAGTCCACTTCGTCTGTTGCGTCTTCTTGATCTACTCGTCGTCTCTTGAATCTACCAACGTTTCTTTAGAAATGTGCTGAACGTACATTACCTGCTCTATATGCTTTCCTTTCTTCTCTGTATGCTTAAACTTTTCGTTTAATTTGTGAATTCCGAGATTCTTCCATATGGTCTCAATTTTTATTAGGTCCCTTCTTTTTACTCCGTGGACTATTCTCAAAAATTACATATCGTTTGCTTAGAATGTACCATGTGTTCTAAAGTTCATAGCACAGTTTTCACTTCAATATAGACCACGGGGAACATCCATAACTTTATAAAAGTTTAGCATTGTGTCCTTTAGTACTTTTTCCCTGAGTGTTCTTTTAGCTGCACCACACATCATACCGAATCTCTCAGTCTTTTTTCTATATCAGTTTCGCTTAGGTATGACATGACACAGCCTCAAGTATTTGGTTTTATTTGTTGGTATGCATAAATTACTTGGCTTTGCTATTTTACACATTTCATATAGCGCTCTCTGTAGGTTCTCCGCAACCAGAGTCCGATCTTTAGCAGACATAAGAGCTTTGATAAAATAGTTCTCTTTATGCTTTCCTCTATTTTAAATTTTATAGTCTGTTGTTTCAGGACCCTCACAAGAACAACATCTAAACATAACAAGTATCAGTGAAATACAGCCTTCTTATCCAGTCCCTTTATTAATGTCTCCTTGGGCAATTTTTCCAGATATTAGCTTTACATTTACTTATATTCCTATGTATACACACATCTGATAGCTTAGTCAGGTGTAGTGGTAACTGAGTTCTGCAATAAATTTTGGCTTAGAATAGCGATTACATTGTTCAAAAATCATAAAAAGAGGAGGAACATTTGTAAAAAGCCGAGGGCGCAGGAGGATTCCAGCTGCATTACATCCCGATTAGAGATTCCGCAATCAGATGTTGAGTTGTAAGACGTGCCCGTGGCTACGTATAGCCTCATATCACAATTTAGTAATGTTGAGAGGTAGTATGAAGTTCAAGAGAATAGTACAGGTGAAACAGTGTGGAATGAAGTAGGGTACTGAAGTATGAGTAGTGATGAGATGTGATAAGAGTATTTATAATGCAGTAGATTATGCGATAATGACTATCACGGCAGGCAGTTAAGATGAAGAGAAACAGGCATCTCTAAAAAGTACAGATACAGGAGTTAGATAAATACGGGTACAAGGATAGTAAGTGTGAAGGCAGCTTCAGTAACAGAAGCAATATATCAATTTATCGATGAAAGAAGAAAGTTAAAAAAAAATCATTCACTTAGGACTGGATTAAAAGGAAGTGTGGGGAAGAGAAGACGAAATGTCTGCAGAAAACAGTTAAGAAAAAAAAATGATCGTCGCAATGACAGCATGTACAAATATCAAAACAACCCAATGTGAAATTAAAAGCAATTACTGCAATATTAAGACTGCAATAGGAATTCGAACGTTAAAGGCAGAGGTGAGAGCGGATAGATCACGTAGGGGATCCAGTTTCACAAATCATTGGGAGACTTTCATCCAAATTAGGCAGAGATGAAATGGCACTCAAGCGACTACTCATGTTGTGTATGGAATTTATGATACTTGGGACATACATCAGTCTTTCGGAAAAAAATCATCCACACAATTCCGAAGACAGAAAGAGCTGACAAGCGCGAGAATTATCACACAATCGGCTTGACAGCTCATGCTTCCAAATTTCTGACAAAAGTAATATGTATAAGAATAGAAAAGATCGTTGAGGATCTGTTAAATGACGATCAGTTCGATTATAGGAAAGATAAACACAACAGGGAGGCAGATTTGGAGTTGTGCTTGATAGTAATGGAAGTATGACATCAGAAAACTCAAGGCACACTCATAGGATTTGTCAGCGTAAAAACCTTTCGATAATTTAAAATAGTGCAAGATGTTCGGAATTCCACGAAAAGTAAGTGTAATTTATAGAGAAAGGCTGGTAATACGCAGTATGCACAAGAAGAAAGAGGGAACAGAAAAATGGAAGGCCAGGAACGAGGTGCTCGGCTTAAAAAGAATGTGAGACGGTCATGTAATCTACTGGCCCCAGCGTTTAATCTGTACATCGAAGAAGAAGTCAGAGGAATATAACAAAGGTTCAAGAGTGTAATTATAATTCATGGTCAAAAGATACGAATGGCAGGATTCGCTGATGATATTGCTATCCTCAATGAATGTGAAGAAGAATTCCGGAAAGTATTGAATGGAATAAAGTCTCATGAACACAGAATATGGATTGAGAGTAAATTGAAAACAGACGAAAGTAACGAGAAATAGAGCAAATGAAACTAATGATAAACTTAACATCAGAATTTGTGATTACGAAGTCGATGTAGTGAAGGAATTCTACTACTTTGGAAGTAAAATAACGTATGACTAACGTAGCAGGAAGCAGGCTACCACAGGTACAAAGAGAGCTTGTTGGGCCAAAAGAAGTATCAAACATTGGCCTTAATCTTAATAACTTTCTGATAAAGTAGATTTGGAACACAGCATTGTGTTTTATAAGATCATGGACTGTGGAAACACAGAAAAGAAGAGAATCGAAGCCTTTGAGAGGAGTTTGTTCAAATTTAGGTGGAACGTTAAGGAATGAGGAGTTCCTCCGCAAAATCTTTGAAGTAAGAACAATAGGGCAATACTGACACGTGAATGGATAATATGATAGAATGTACGAGTATATTAAGATGTCATGGAATACATTCCATCGTACTATAAAGGGAGCTGTAGAGGGTAAAAATTGTAGGGGAAGACAAAGACTGGAATACATTCAGGGCCTTAGATGCAAGTACTGCTCTGAGGTGAAGAGGTTGACGCAGGTGAGGAATTCCTGGCGGTCTGCAGTAAATCAGTGACTCAAACATAAATAAATAAAACTCTAACATGAATTCTGTTCTCTTTGACTGGTCACACTTTTTTTTTTTCAAGTATCAAGCTGCTTATTTCAGTATTTCTCGTTTGTGATTGCACGAGGCAGTCAGATATTACTCTGGTAATGTCTTCATTTGTTGACATGGTACATTTTAAGTGGTGAACTTAATATTACAACAATGTATTAGCTGTCTTCATTTCAGCACTAGAGTATAAAAGAAACTGTTCCCCCGCCGCAGCCTATACATATGACCATGATTTCCCAGAATTTCCTGATAGACTTTTCATCAGGATCTGACGGAAATTATTCTGTGTTGTTTTACATAAGTTGCCATTCCCCTCTTTAGCGAGAGTGTAGCTGACTCCACTTATGCAATATTCTACGACTGTTGATACTAAGCGATGATTTGTTTTACCGTCCTTTTTAGCAACATTTGGTATATCTTTAACTGGAAAATGATTCACTAAGATTTTAACTGTAACCACTATTGCTATCATTTTGTTGTAGTTGAACTAAATTTTCTCAGTTAGGTCTTTTACTAGATTGTTAGTGGCAGTCTAGAAGTCCCATCAAACAACACTATTCTTCCGGCGTTTTCTCTGAACTTTTTGTCTTACGTGATCATCAACCAGGTCACTAATTTCCATCCTTTCAACATCACATTCCAAGATTTTTCTTGCCACTCGCCTTTTTTCGCCGTCGACAATAAGCCAGCTAAAGTCGTCCCATATTACTAACACATGCTCACGATATTTCCACGTTATTAAACTTCAAAGGCCAAACTTTACATAGTCCTCGCAGAAACAAAAATAACTAAAGAAATTAGAAACATATAACAGAAATACCACATACTTCTACACCGAAGCACGTAAAAAAACTAAACTAAGCACAACGAGCCGACTTTATGCTAGGATTTGCAAGTGAAACTGTTGCAAATAATGCTTTTGCTTCGAGATGTGGTGGCTCACTCAATGTTAATAATAGTTGATTCACATTCATTTAGGTAACAGTGTGACCTTCATTATCGCGATCACCTCATTAAACAGTTATATATGAACGTAGCTATTCTAAATAAATGCAGAATCTGCTGTAACGAAAATGCGCGTGTGACTGGAAGATTAGATGCATTCACAGAGGACAACTGTGTGGTGTGGATTCTGGGCAGGAGTGATCGGCCCGTACTTTTTTGAAAATGATGAGGGAGCCGACACCGTGAATGCGACCGTTACCGAAACATGCTTTCTGATTGGTTTTTTCCTGTTGACGAAAATGATGATTTTTGGTTTCAACAAGATGGTGTGACAAGTCACACAACGATTGCTGTGCTGAATGAAAAGTTTCCTCAAAAAATTGTCTCTTTGCGGGGCAACCTGGAGTGGCCTGCCACATCATGCGGTCTTACGCCTTGTGTCTTCATTAGTGTGATTTGTGAAATCAAAAATGTACATGAACAAACCAAAAACAATACACCAATTGAAGAATGAAATTAAACGTGTTATTAACGGCATCCAACCACACGTTTCTGAACGCATCATCGAGAACTTCAACGAACGCATTGCTCATTGACGCGCGGCACTGGGTGGTCATATGAAGGATATAATGTTTTGCACATAACTGGGAGAATTTATCTGAAGTGTCTGTAAAAAAAACACATTTTCAATAAATTTTGTATGTTCTATAGCACTTTAATATTCGTCCCTACTTCCCGGACACGGAATGAATTCTGACTCTATAGGGGAATATGTGCTGATAACGTCCTGGCAGATAGGTGTGTGCCGAAAATATCTTGTAAGGGATGAGAAAGAACCGCTGTGCAACGAAAGCCATGTAAGAAAGCTGCTACGAAACCAAAGAATGTTTCACTGCAAGTTTAAACGTAAGCAAAGTCTCACAGACAAAAAAGCAGCGAACGAAGCCAAAATTAGGATAAGGACAACCATTAGTAAAGCGTTCAGTGAATTCGAAAGTAAAATTCTATCTACTGACATGACAAGAAAGTTGAAGAAATTTTGATCTCACGTTAAATCAGTAAACGGATGAAAGTCATCTCCCCAGGCGCTCTATGGCCGTATGGCATCGCAATGGAGGATCACAGAGAAAAGTCCGAAAAAACGCCTGTTTACAAAATTGTTTCCCTAATGACGAACTTATTGTAGTTTCTCCTTTAAAACGTAGACGGACTTTGGAATGGCAAGGGTCGAACTAAATGATCAGGGGATAGAAAAACAACTCTGATCGCTCAACAGAGGAAAGGCCACTGGACCTGATGGTATACAAGTTAGATTCTAGGAAGAGCGTTCAGTAAGTAATGCAACACTTTTTTTTCTCTGTCACTTTCGGTTGAAGAAAATGTATACTTGTTGTGGAACATCGTGAAATATTCCCGCTTCAGCATCTATAGTTTCTGACGTTCCCATTGGCAGCGGCGCTATACATAGCTGAGATCCCCGCAGGACAGGACAGATAGTTTGGTTTGTGGAAAGAGCCAAAATGAGTGGCTGTCAGTTGCATTCGAACATACTACTTAATTCATTTGACAAACATTGCAAGAGTAAAGAAAACATTAAAAACAGAGCAAGCCAAACATTAATTTAATTAAATGCGACATTGAGTGTCACGCCTCAAGGGCAAAACAGCTTTAATTTAGAACCGGTTGAAGGCCTATAGCTTAAGACTCAAAAACAGGAATTTGAATTTAAAAGGCAGAAAGACTCATCTTAAAACATTTCTCTCAATTAGGCTGAAGGCCCAAACAATCTCACGCCCTAAGGACAAAACAACTTTAACTTAAAATCGGCTAGAAGCCATACATAAACAAACAAGGACAAATAAGAAAAGGCAGCACATGAAAAGGCGCTCAGAAGTTTCCAAGGGTCGACCTGGAATTCAAACACTAAGGCTCGCTTAGGAGAGACAGGCAGTCGGCCCAACAAATTCTCAATCCGACGGCAACCCAACCGACAGATAGTCAACGGATCAAGCGACAGGATGACTTCCGCTCGACCCAACCAGCACACTACAAGGAGTTCAATGGAACAATGCAGAATGTATCGGCGCCCAGAATGAATTACACATTCAGCTGTCAAACTACACGCCGCGCTGGACAGCCACAACACGACGAGGAAAAAACACTGCCTGAAATTACCGTCAACGGCCAGGGTAGTAACCGGAACTTTAAGGGCCACAAAGCAGAAAATTCCGCTGGTGCACTTCAATTCCAAAATAATCAAGTTAAATTGCACTCCGCAGGATGGTGGCTAGAATTTCGCCAACTTGAAAACACACGTTGTTGCTCACGGGAATGTCCCAACAGCCCACAACGAAATTCAAGCGACACGATGTGAACAGTTGGGGCTGGCTGGTAGATTCAATAAAGACTCAACATTAGTGTCCGGTATCGGTGAGCCACGGACCTCGTAGCAATGAGAACAGTCTCTCATACTCGGACCGCGCGTCAACGCCACCAGCGGCCAGGTCAGACAGGCGCCAAGGAGATTTCCTCGCAGCTCCACGCCAACCGACCAACTGCCAAGGCCGGAAACGCTGAAAGGATCAAATATACGTCGGTCGATGAGACGACCAACCGAACGACCAACCAGCGGTCGTCCCAATCCAGTCTCCCTCCGTCAGACAGTTCATGTGTGTCGACAGCGGTTGGCGAGCACTGGCTGTCGCCGCCTCACCGGCGCTCCGTCCCCGACTTCACTGCTGCTGCGTCCCAACTGCACTGCTGGTCCGTCTCCAACTCACTGCCAGACACTCGACGACCCGGAAATACTATCGGTCGCTCCAGAGATGGTACGACAGTGCACTTATCGATACGCGCTGCTGCTGCCGCTCACGGGCAAGTAAGGCAGGAAGTTAGTGATGCCAATAAATGGAATAAGAAAACGAGGCGACAGTACCGTAATAGAAGATGACAAACAATAAATGGCATGAACACGAGCCGTGCACAGCCAGTAGTCTTCAGAAAAGTGTCTGCAACAGATGTATTTAGTTTGTTTTGGCAGAAAACCAGAGAATGGTAGATTTTCATAAACGGCTGCAGAATGTCAACGGAAACCTGGCACTGCACAACGGCATGGTGAGTCGCTGCGCGGAGGGGGGGGGGGGGGGGGGGGGGGGGCCCTCTGTTGTAATCGCAACAAAGTCGCGTAAACCTGTCAGATCTCCGGCGTGCCGACCAGTCGCACACATCTGTGAGTCCTGCAATGTTGGAACGTGTGGATGCTCTCGTTCGAAGTGATCTGTAGATACAAACAACCCTCTAGACATCTGGAGGCCTGTCCTGGTGGTGCTGACACACTCGTCCGCCGGTTGGGGTACTCGAAGGTGTGTGCCCGCTGGGTTCCTCGCCGCCTAACACAATACATAAGGAGCAACGAAGGACGATCTATGCGGAATTGCTTGCGCGCTAAAAGGCTGATCGTGACAGTTTATTGTCAATCATCGTCACAGGCGATGAAAAATGGGTTTCTCACTTCGAACCGGAAACAGAAAGGCAATCCATACAGCGGCGCCAAACCACCTCTCTTGCGAAGAGAAAGTTCAAAGCCGCCCCCTCAGCGGCTAAACTTATGGCTACGATCTTCTGTGACTTTGGACGGGCTATTCTATTTGATGACCTCAGTCATGGTGCAAAGATCAGTTCTGAAGTGTCTTGTGCTACCGTCAGAAAATTTAAAAAACGACTTCAGCGTGTTCGTCACCACAAAACTACAAACGAACTTCTCATTCTCCATGGCAAAGCCTCATACAATTCTGCGAACTCACAAAACCTCGTTGGACTGTTCTTCCACATCCATGCTACAGCCCGCATCTTACACCTTCCGACTTTGCAACAAAAATGTAAATGAACTTCTCCATGACACGACTTCACAGAATTCAGCGGGCCCGAGAGGATCAAGCAAAACTTCATTGGACTGTTCTTTCTCATCCACCCTTAGCCCAGACCTCGCACTTTCCATCTTCCACCTGCTTGGCCCAATGAAGGATGCACTCCGCAGGAAGCAGTACGTGAATGATGGGAGGTTATATTGATGCAGCAAGACGTTGTCTCCGATCAGTATAATTGTATTACGCGGGTACACAGGCCCTCCCATAAGGTGGCTTAAGGCCGTCACATTTGACGGTGATTATGATGAAAAACAGTGTTTTGTAGCCAAAAGCGTGTGGAGTAATATGGTGTACGGTGTACTGGAACTCTGAATAAAACCAACCTGTTTTCTCAAAGAATGTGTATAATTACTTATGCAACGTCCCTTGTAGCTTACAAATCTCCCTTTATATTGCTCATCAGTCTCTGGTCCATAACATGTAGGACTCACAGAGGAAATAGAGGAGGCTCGAGAAACAGCAGCGCATCTCGTTAAAAATTCATTTAGTAAGCTCGAAAGCGTAAACCCAGTGTCAGACGCTGCAAGAGAGGCATTCTGCATCATGGAGTGCTCTACTTATAAGTTTCAAGAGCTTATGTTCCTAGGAGAGTCAAGGAATATATTCCATAATGACATTTTCACTCTGTAGTGGAGTGTGCACTGATATGAAACTTCGTGGCAGATTAAAACTGGGTGCTGGACCGAGACTCGAATTCGGGACCTTTGCCTTTCGCGGGCAAGTGCTCTACCACGTTTTTTTTCCACTGCACAATCCATGACAAGGCGCCTCTTTTTTTCTTTATTTATTTTTCTTTTCTTATCCGACATTTTCATTTTCTATTTTTCTTTGTTTGTTTTTTTATACTTTTGTTTATATAATGTTTTTGTTGTGGTCTTCAGTCCTGAGACTGGTTTGATGCAGCTCTCCATCCTACTCTATCCTGTGCAAGGTTCCTCATCTCCCAGTACCTACTGCAGCCTACATCCTTCTGAATCTGCTTAGTGTATTCATTTCTTGGTCTCCCTCTACGATTTTTGCCCTCCACGCTGCCCTCCAGTACTAAATTGGTGACCCCTCGATGTCTCAGAACATGTCATACCAACCGAACCCTTTTTCTAGTCACAAGCTCCTCTTCTCCCCAATTCTATTCAATACCTCCTCAGTAGTTATGTGATTTACCCATCTAATGTTTAGCATTCTTCTGTAGCACCCCATTTCGAAAGCTTCTATTCTCTTCTTGTCCAAACTATTTATCGTCCATGTTTCACTTCCATACATGGCTACACTCCATACAAATACTTTCAGAAACGACTTCCTGATACTTAAATCTATACTCGATGTTAACAAATTTCTCTTCTTCAGAAACGCTTTCCTTGCCATTGCCAGTCTACATTGTATATACTCTCTACTTCGACCATCATCTGTTATTTTCTTCCCCAAATAGCAAAACTTCTTTACTACTTTAAGCGTCTCATTTCCTAATCTAATTCCCTCACAATCGCCCGACTTAATTCAACTACATTCCATTATCCTCGTTTTGCTTTGTTGATGTTCATCTTATATCCTTCTTTCAATACACTGTACATTCCGTTCAACTGCTCTTCCAAGTCCTTTGCTGTCTCTGATAGAATTACAATGTCATCGGCGAACCTCAAAGTTTTTTATTTCTTCTACATGGATTTTAATACCTACTCCGACTTTTTCTTTTGTTTCCTTTCCTGCTTGCCCAATATACAGATTAAATAACATCGGGGAGAGACTACAACCCTGTCTCACTCCCTTTCCAACCACTGCTTCCCTTTCATGCCCCTAAACTCATAACTGCCATTCGGTTTTTGTACAAATTGTAAATAGCCTTTCGCTCCCTGTATTTTCCCCTTGCCACCTTCAGAATTTGAAAGAGAGTATTCCAGTCAACATTGTCAAAAGCTTTCTCTAAGTCTACAAATGCTAGAAATGTAGGTTTGCCGTTCCTTAATCTTTCTTCGAAGATAAGTCGTAAGGTCAGTGTTGCCTCACGTGTTCCAACATTTCTACGGAATCTAAACTGATCTTCCCCGAGGTCGGTTTCTAACAGTTTTCCCATTCGTCTCTAAAGAATTCGAGTTAGTATTTTGCAGCTGTGACTTGTTAAACTGATAGTTCGGTAATTTTCACAACTGTCAACACCTGCTTTCTTTGGGATTGGAATTATTGTATTCTTCTTGAACTCTGGGGGTATTTCGCCTGTCTCATACATCTTGCTCACCAGATGGTAGAGGTTTGTCAGGACTGGCTCTCCCAAGGCTGTTAGTAGTTCTAATGGACTGTTGTCTACTCCCGGGGCCTTGTTTCGACTCAAGTCTTTCAGTGCTCTGTTAAACTCTTCACAGAGAATCGTATCTCCCATTTCATCTTCATCTACATCCTCTTCCGTTTCCATAATATTGTACTCAAGTACATCGCCCTTGTATGGACCCTCTATATACTCCTTCCACCTTTCTGCTTTCCCTTCTTTGCTTAGAACTGGGTTTCCATCTGAGCTCTTGATATTCATACAAGTCGTTCTCTTTTCTCCAAAGGTCTCTTTAACTTTCCTGTAGGCAATACCTATCTTACCCCTAGTGAGATAAGCCTCTAACCATCCCTGCTTAGCCATTTTGCACTTCCTGTCGATCTCATTTCTGAGACGCTTGTATTCCTTTTTGCCTGCTTCATTTACTGCATTTTTATATTTTTTTCCTTTCATCAATTAAATTCAATATTTCTTCTGTTACCCAGGGATTTCTATTAGCTCCTGTCTTTTTACCTACTTGATCCTCTGCTGCCTTCACTACTTCATCCCTCAGAGCTACCCATTCTTCTTCTACTGTATTTCTTTCCCCCATTCCTGTCAATTGTTCCCTTATGCTCTCCCTTAAACTCTGTACAACCTCTGGTTTAGTCAGTTTATCTAGGTCCCATCTCCTTAAATTCCCACCTTTTTGCAGTTTCTTCAGTTTTAATCTACAGTTAATAACCAACAGAATGTGGTCAGAGTCCACATCTGCCCCTGAAAATGTCTTACAATTTAAAACCTGGTTCCTAAATCTCTGTCTTACCATTATATAACCTATATGATACCTTCAGGATTCTTCCATGTATACAACCTTCTCTTATGATTCTTGAACCAAGTGTTAGCTATGATTAAGTTATGCTCTGTGCAAAATTCTACCAGACGGCTTCCTCTTTCATGTCTTACCCCCAATCCATATTCACCTATTATGTTTCCTTCTCTCCCTTTTCCTACACTCGAATTCCAGTCACCCATGACATTAAATTTTCGTCTTCCTTCACTACCTGAATAATTTCTTTTATCTCATCATACATTTCATCATGATCTGCAGAGCTAGTTGGCATACAAACTTGTACTACTGTAGTAGGCATGGGCTTCGTGTCTATCTTGGCCATAATAATGCGTTCACTATGCTGTTTGTAGTAGCTTACTCGCATTCCTATTTCTTTTATTCATTATTAAACCTACTCCTGCATTACCCCTATTTGATTTTGTATTTATAACCCTGTATTCTCCTGACCAATAGTCTTGTTCCTCCTGCCACCGAACTTCACTAATTCCCACAATATCTAACTTTAACCTATCCATTTCCCTTTTTAAATTTTCTAACGTACCTGCCTGATTAAGGATTCTGACGTTCCACGCTCCGATCTGTAGAACGCCAGTTTTCTCTCTCCTGATAACGACGTCCTCTTGAGTAGTTCTCGCCCGGAGATCCGAATGGGAGACTATTTTACCTCCGAAATACTTTACCTCAGAGGACGCCATCATCATTTAACCATACAGTAAAGCTGCATGCCCTCGGGAAAAATTACGGCTGTAGTTTCCCCTTGCTTTCAGCCGTTCGCAGTACCAGCACAGCAAGGCGGTTTTGGTTAGTGTTAAAAGGCCAGATGAGTCAATCATCCAGACTGTTCCACCTGCAACTACTGAAAAGGCTGCTGCCCCTCTTCAGGAACCACACGCTTGTCCGGCCTCTCAAGAGATACCCCTCCGTTGTGGTTTGGACCTACGGTACGGCCATCTGTATCGCTGAGGCACGCAAGCCTCCCCACCAACGGCAAGGTCCATGGTTCATAGGGGAAACTATATATATATATATATATATATATATATATATATATATATATATATATATATATATACGCCTCTCCCAGCTCAGGCGTTGGCCCCCATCACCCATACTACCCCCAAAACCTATATAAGCTAAAAACAAAAACAAAGCTAGTGCCACCCACACTTTCACTCTAAAGCTAACTGGGACGGTCGTGCGCCCTCAGTTCAGGCTCTGCCTACGAACAAAAAAACTAAATATACCTCTGAACATTGTATTTTAAAAAAAAGAAGAAACGGATAACGGAAGGGGGTCGCTGAGCTACCCAAGCACGACTCACGCCCTCTCGTCAACAGTTTTACTTCTGCCAGCACATCGTCTCCTACCTTACAAACTTCACAGAAGCTCTGCTGCGAACCTTACAGAACTAGCGCTCATGGATGAAAGAATATTGCGGAAACGTGGCTTAGCACAGCCTAGGGGATGTTTCCAGAATGAGATTTCCACTCTGCAGTGGAGTTGCGCTGATATGAAACTTCCCGGCGGATTAAAACTGTGTGCCGGACCGAGACACGAACTCCACATCTTTGCCTTTCGCGGGAAAGTGCTCTACCGACTGAGCTACCGAATTCGAGTCTTGGTCCGGCACACAGTTTTAATCTGCCAGGAAGTTTGAAGTAATATATTGCTTCCTCCGACATATATCTCGCAATAAGACCACGAAAGTTAAATTAGAGAGAGTTGAGCTTGCAGTGAAGCTTGCCAATAATCGTGACACCCGATAATCATTCAGGGCTGGAACAGAAGAGGGAGGAAGTGACATTGATACACACAAATCCCACCATCACACACTATACGGTGTCTTTCGGAGTTTAGCTGTAGCTGTAGATATTGGAACCACTGCTATTCTTTAATGCCAGTCCGCTGGCTTCAGTACAGCGGGCAGTCCCTCGTTATGGAAATTAAATGTGTAGGGTTCTCTAATATCTTTCTGAATTTTCTCGCTCAGATAAACTGAAATTTATTATTGGTAGCAGTCTACCTCTATATCAAAGAAAAACGTTTGCGTATTATCCTACGCTTGCAATCTTGTTTCCTGTTTGTGGTCTCTGAGTGATATACAGCGCCGGTTGCGTTGATTCCCGTGCAGAATGTGATTGCAATCCTAAATTGTTTTTCCTCGTCAGGTCCAGCGTTTCGTCGGTAATAGCCGCTCACCGGCACTCTCTTTTGGAGCTGTTGTGCCGAAATACCGATTAAAACGGAATATTAGTTCCGGCCTAGTGACTCGATCACACAGAAAGGTAAACGAGGCTGTTCCGTGATGACAGAAATCTCTCATTCACAAACTGCACTGGATTCCCTTCGTGGCTTCTTTTATTTGCACGTCGCGGTCCACTGGACAGTTCAAATCACTTCTGTTGTAATATTCTGTGGTCAGTTTGGGAATTGCTTCCTTTTTAACTTTGTTATAAATCTGTAAAGGTTCTCGCATACCAGCTGTGTACTTTAAATGATTAAAATGTATGGAAATTCTAACATGGTTCCAGAATATGGAAACACCAACATTAAGTAATACACAAGCGTTTTTGCGACAGAAAAGTCATTCCCATAACAGTTTTCGTGCACAAGATATCAGAAAGGCGTACCGTCGGAAACCATACTGTGAATCCCGATAATAACACTAGAGAGTTAATTAACAACTGTTCCAGGTCTTATTACCCAAATACATAATTAATTTTTGTAATAAAAATTTAACACTACTATTTTCCGTTTAATTAAAGAACGTTAGCCTACAGTCAACGACTTTTACCATAAGTCATATATCTGAACAATTTGCAGGTATGTAAAATCAGTCATCATTAACTACATTAACAACTGACAAGAATATCTTTATGAATCAGTAGACGTAATACCAGTATTCTTTCTTCTCTGAAAGACATCTTATCATTCACTTTTTTCTGCCTTGTTGCTTTGGAAGGTTTCCCAAGTATTTTCCTGTCCTCTTCAATACTGAAAATAGTACACTTCCCATTCATTCCTGGTATTTTCATCTAGATTTTATTCATTTCACATTTAATATAACTTTAGTATAGGAAAAGTATTAAAACTTAACCCCAAATTCGGCTGACCAACAATATTATCCACATTTCGTCACAATTAATAATTCCAGTTGTAGTTTAGTTGATCTCTATGTCGTCTTTAACTTCGTTAGATAGTCCATCTTCCATTGATCATGGCGCAATTTCTATCAGAATGGTGCAGAATGAATCAGTTTACAAGTTAAGTATAATGATTTTCTTTTTCTTTTATGTATGGCTGCGAACTGGCCACTTAGATCACTACATACCACAGGGCTTAGTTCTAATTAAAGAATAACGCATTCCTTTACCAGGCAACTCATGTTACAAGTTAAATATTCTTACATTTTAAAAACGAACGAACAAAAGTAAACATTTTTATCTTTTATGCTGCCCAAGCTACTAGAATTTGTTCAGAACAAACAACAATTGTGTTTTGTGTACTGAATAGCATTGTCAGACTCTGACAGCTGAGCAATCATCGTTTTTTTCTCGTAGTGTAATATTATATCGTTTCAAACTATTGATAAACAATTAATTCTTAGTTATTAGAGTTTTGTTGAGCTCCCTGAGGCTTAGGAGATTTTTTGATTCCAAACTTCTTCAATTTCAATAGCTTATTCTATCTGCCGTTTGACAAGGCACAATTTCTATCAAAATAGTCTGGAACGAATCAATGTAAAGATTACACATACTTCATTCGTTTCTTTGTATGGTTATATATTGGCTATTTACATCAAAAAGTAACAGAGTTATATACATGTAATAAAAATTAGCATATTAGTTTCCGCGATAACTCATGTTACTAGTGGTACAGTCTTACATTTGAAATAAAAGTAAACGCATTTGGCTTCTGTAGTGTCCATGTTACTAGAAGTTGCTAAGAATACACGACACCAGTTTAGAATTAAAACATACGTGTCTGCTTGTCAGATGGGTCAATAATAATAAGTGTATGTGTGTAAATTTCTAATTGATTTAAAATTACGAATAAATAATTAGTTGCTAATGATAAATTAATGATAACTTTATGATTGTTGTAGGCAATATGGCAATCTTTTCGGCTGTTTCTTTGGGTGCCGGGCTCTGTTTGAAGTTACTGACAAGACCTTGTCGTCCAAGTATGTTAACAGAGGTAAAAAACTCCTTGCTTTGCAATGGTAGAATCATTTAAGTGTATAAGACTTTAGTAGGAGGATGATGCTGTGATTAGAGTATACTGATGAATATGGGATGGTAGTGATGAGAAGGACGTCATATCAAAATCATCATAAGTCCCAGATTGCACTTTGAAAGTAGGTGTTTACCTAGGTTTTCCTTCAGCTGTTACCATAAAGTGTGGAGACAGGTATTGTACCCCACCCTGCAACAGTGCACAGTCCAGGTTTAGAATTCAGAGAAGGTATTTGTAAACTTTGTCGATTGTGTAACTGAAGTCACTACAATCCCTCCCTACAATAGCGGCGACAGAGACAGGATCTTGAAAGGCAGTGATGCGAATTTTTTGGAAAAAATACTTCGCAGTTGGCATTACAGTTGTCTGCGTCATTATTTACTTTTTCTTGAGTGTATGAGGGTACGAAGTAAGTGGCGAAACGGTTGGAATTGCATTCCAGAGGAGCGGTGTCCAAATTTCGTACAAGCTAGTACATTTATTCTTTTCATTGTATCCTAATTTGATTTAGGAGATTGTCGTCATGGTTTCTCTAGAAGAGTGTGGCCAATTTCCTGGACCAAACATGTCAAATGTGAACTTAAGACCTGTTTCCAACGAATTTGCAATCGACGGACGTTGAACTGTAATCATATTTCCTTCCGTGCTGAGAAAGTAAGAGAGCATGAAGACACATCAGTGAGGGAAAAATGCATCAAATTTCTCGAATTTCCAAAACTGATGATCCAACCTAGAAGTGGTGTGATGAGATTAAAATTTATATTTAGATTAAAAATATTTAGAGAAATTTACGGACATCTTGTCGTACACATGAACTAATCAAGCCTGAGGAAACAGAAAGAAAAGTATAAATAATAAAGACGACAAATCCTTCTTAACATCTGTTTTCACTATGATCTTCCTTCCTGTGGAAGCTTAGGCCATTAGCATAGACACAAATGGAGATAGGGTATCTTGGAATAGCATTTACTTTTGCAGTCGCGTCTTCAACTGAAATGAATTTTTAGCTTTCAAACGCTCTTTATCGTAATATCCAGTTATCTGGCAAAAACATATTTGTATTTATTTGAAAAAACTTACCACAAAAAAGGGAAAAAGTTTCTCTTGGAGGGTAGCAAGGAACAGTAGTTAAATAAGGAATAGGTTTGCAAAATTGCAGATAATCATGTAAATTTGGGACAATACGTATTTTATGTACCAAAACACAATTATGAGACTGTTATAAACTTAAAACTTTTAAAAGAATTACTTATCAGTAACAGAAAAAAATGCCGTCCGGAGTGGCCGAGAGGTTCTAGGCGCTTCAATCCGGAACCGCGCTGCAGCTACGGTCGCAGGTTCGAATCCTGCCTCAGGCATGGATGTGTGTGATGTCCTTAGGTTGGTTAGGTTTAAGTATTTATAAGTCTAGGGGACTGATGACGTCAGATGTTAAGTCCCACAGTGCTTAGAGCCTTTTTTCAACAGAAAAAATAATTTCATTCGATAACAAATCTGTTAAGTTTTTTGACTTCAAAACAAGCTGTGAAATAATTATTTATTTACACTGAGGTGACAGAAGTCATCAGATACCTCCTAATATCGTGTCGGACCTCCTTTTGCCCAGAAAAGTCTAGCAGTTTGACGTGGCATGGACTCAACAAGTCGTTGGAAGTCCCCTGTACAAACACTGAGCCACAATGCCTCTAATGCTGTCCACAATTGCAAAGGTATTACCAGTGCAGATCTTTTGCACATACTGACCTCTCGATTCGTGTCCCATAAGTGTTCGATGGGATTGGTGTTGGACGACCTGGGTGGCCAAGTCATTCGGTCGAAATGTCCAGAATGTTTCTCAAACCAATCGCGAACAGTTCTAGCCCGGTGAGATGATGCATTGTCATCCATAACAATTTCATCTTTGTTGGAGAACATGAAGTCAATGAATGTCTGCAAATGGTCTCCACACTGGAGCACTACCATCACCTCTTACTAACTGACATCGGGACTCATCTGACCAGGGCACGGTTTTCCGGTCGAGTCCACCCGATACGGTCACGAGCCAAAGAGAGGCGCTGCATACGATGCCTTGTGGTCAGCAAAGGCACTCTCGTCTGCTGCCATTGCCAATTAACCCAAATTTCGCTGCACTATCCTAAAGGATGCGCTCGTCGTACGTGTCACGATGGTTTTCGCTGTCATTTCACTCAATACTGCTTGTCTGTTAGCACTGATAACTCTACGTAAACGAAACTGCTCTCGGTCGTTAAATCAACGTCATCGGTCACTGCGTTGCCCGTGATGAGAGATAATCTTTAAAATTTGGTATCCTCAGTATGCTCTTGACACAGTGGATCTCGGAATATTCAATTCCCCAACGATTTGCGAAGTGGAATGGTTCAAAAACGGTTCAAATGGCTCTAAGCACTATGGGACCCAACATCTGAGGTCATCAGTCCCCTAGAACTTAGAACTACTCAAACCTAACTAACCAAAGTACAACACACACATCCATGCCCGAGGCAGGATTCGAACCTGCGACCGTCGCAGCAGCGCGGTCCAGGACTGCAGCCGCTCGTCCACAACGCCCGACGTTCCAACTACCTTTCCGCCTTCAAAGTCTGTTACTTCCCGTCGCGCGTCCATGATCACGTTGGAAAGCTTTTCGTATGAATCACCTGAGTACAAATGACAGCTCCACCAATGCACTGCCCTCTTACACCTTGTGTACGCGACGCTACCGCCCACCTGTATATCCACGTATCTCTATCCCACACTTTTGTCACAAGAGTGTACGTGGTAGAGGTGACTCGTTTTACATTTATCTGTCAGCATTTGTCGCAAATCTAATCTTCGTTATCAGCACCAGCACAGTAAAGGTGGTTTTTATGGAGTAACGAGCATTCTATATTGCCCAGCACAACATCTGGGACTTAACAGCATAACAGAATCAACAATATCCACAGCCGAAAATCGAACAATAGATATCTATATACTATTCTTCTATTTAATAAATTGCGTAGTTTTAATCGTTGGTGTTGATTTTCAATAATTATTTCATATTTTTAAAAACTTACCTCAAAAAATTTTGTGAAACTACGGAAACGGTTTTTCTGTGCAGTAAGTAACACCACGTTTGGAGGCGAACTGAACCCGCTACATATCATGAAGTCAACATTTTGAAGTAGATCGGGCGCCTCCTGGCTGGGAGCACCACTCGACGTATTAGAAACAACGGGATTCCATGTCGCCCGATCATTTCACAACACCTGAAGTTCATCAGTATAGCTTACCGTACCAAACATCCCCTAAAAGTGTCTTGACCTCACGAGAGTTACTTTGTAGTATGGAAAGAATTTTACCGGCAGTTGTTTAACTCCTTATTGCCTTCCCATTGAGATGACACTTGGTCTCAGAAAATTGTTCTTTCTTGAGCTTAGTATTGGATGAAAGTTGCTGGAAAACCAGACTAATTTCATGGCATTCGCCATCTCACAGAAAGCCTTCGGTAATATAATGTATGATCAAAGCCCTGTAGCTGATGGGGATAAAGTAGGGCATGTAATACCCAACATCATCCAAAATATAAGTGGCAGTAGAAAATCAAGGAAGAGCGTATCAAACATCATTCCTGACCTTGCGGTGGCTGTCTGTGACGCCAGAGTTAGTTTCTGGCATCCAGTTTAAGGGGCTTTTGTCCAGTCTGGAAATAACTCAGTAATCTAAGTATTGTGTGGCTGGAGCATTCCGCTCGGTTAAGAGGCCTGAATGTAAAATAACTTCGTTGAGCGGTCTGGAGCATGTCAAGTAGTGACGTGTGCTCGCAATGCTTACTGATGTCGGAGACATTTCGTGTGTCCTCTGGGCCGGAGGTGGTGTTTTAAAATGTTTGACATTTCGGAAGTCGGTAGTTAATCTTCTTTCGTGACCGACAAAGTTGTGTTTTCAGTCCGGAAGTCCTACAAGAATTCAAAAATGCATCCCCATGTGACCACCTGGAGTTCCAGTTAGATACTGCTGATTTAATAGGCGTATTTTGGGGATTAATGTATGCACAAGTGATCTGTCAGAATCGATTTTGTACCAAACCATTGAGAGTTTAGTTAGCTGGAAGAGATGATCAGTGAAACAGTCCTATTTAGCTAGTTCTAAGTGAAGCCAACAAGTTACATTTGTTTCCGTGGTAACCTGAAGTGTAGGGTTCTTTTCGTATCTCGTGACCTTTTGATTGTGAAGTGTTATCCTCTTTTGTTGATATCGTTGGGATCCATCTAAAGGTGGTGTATTAACTGCTAGAGATGTCCATTTTTTAAATCCAGTGACCAGATCTGAGAATATTGCTAACTGCAGTCGGATAGCTACACGGCATTAATCATTGGTTTAGGAGCAATGATATGTTTAACTCTGATTCGTCGATCAAAGCGAGGCTGGTGACACCCACTTAGACTGGTTCTAATATTGCTGCAATACAGTAAAATTATCTAGGTATGCCAACAAACATTTTCTTGTAAATGTTTGAGTAAATATGTTGTGTAATTTGCCTTGTGCGTCGCACGTCGCTAAGAATGCGTGAATTCGGGCCGCGGCAGATAAGATAGTAGGAGGGAAAACAAAATGAAAAGCAGAATATGCAGGATGTTGTATTAGTGGATAAAATATAAACATCTTCCAACTCGACTGTCTGGTTTTGAAATGGTAGTAAGCATATTTTCTGACTTCTGTGTTTTGTGGCTGACCATTGCCAACATCAGCGATTGAAATTATTATGTGGAAAAGCACTGTGGACACTTTTAGTTGTTTCATTTGGCAGTATTGTGTTCCAGCTGCTCACGCTAGTATGAATATTGACGCAAATCCTGGTTCGTTGCAGGCGCAATCTACGACCTAAGATAATAAACTCTCTGCCCATTGCGAACACAGTACGAAGCACAACATCGCTGGTCTGCTGGCTGTTGCTACTATTCTCAGGGAGTCTGTGAGGAAAGGGGAATGTAGAGCTTGCTGTCTGCACTCAAGTTATCTCAAACAAAACTCAAAATTGGAAGACTGTATGTAGAATCTGACAGCACAATGTAGAAAGTCATGGAAAGTGGCATCGAGCTAAGCGAACGGAAAATATTATTCTATCAACAAAATAGTCAACACCAAGCTTTTATGTTACTGTTAGCTCTGTTTTCAGCCAAATCAGCGTACAATACGGACCTTCGCAGTTTCCCATTGCAACGAACTATCACATTAAATCTTCGTTTTAACAGATGGCATTTGATATGTAATATGCGAAAAAATTGTGTATTAATATTAATGCAATACGCATACAGTGTTTTAATTACAAGTCTCTGTTTTATCTGTATTAAAGATGGACTAGCATCGTTATTCAACTCGTGAAAGTCCATCCTTCCTGTGGAAGCAGGACAGCGGCTGACAATGTAAGGAAATGGAACATCACAGAACACTCCAGAACATCTTCAATCGGATCTAACAAGAAAACTGTTTATCGCAGAGTGATGCGGTTTGCAGCAATCGACAGAGCATAAAATTGCGCTTCATTTGATATATAATAAGTAGATGTTTGCGAAAGTTGTTTTTTTTTTGCCAGAAACCTCAAACGGGGAGTATCGACATTTTTTCAAAAATTGACTTTCCTTAGACCTTCGTTTATATACATGCATCTTATAGATCTCATCATTTAGATAAGCACCAATGCGAAAATCGTTACATTTCTTTAATTTAAATATTATTTTTAGGATTTTAAAGTCAATAAGTATTGAATTTTTGCGTATTCAGATGACTAGTTGCAACGATAAATTTGCTTCATTTTCAGGTCCTACTGTTAACCAAATAAGTAGGTCCAGTCACTGGCTCATGTATCATAGTGCCCATACGATAACTAGGTACCGCGGTTCGCTGTTCATCAGAACTATACATCCTGAACGTGTAATCACTACTGTCACCGTGACTACACCAGTGGTGACCATTTTGGTGACTACACATTTGTAATATACGCTTCTGATGAATAGTGGCCCACGGCACCTGGTTATCGTATGGATCTTATGATGCGTGAGCCAGTGGTTGGAACTACTTACGTGATTAACTGTAGGACCTGAAGAAGACGCAAATATGCTTCATGAGACAGGTGAGAAAGAAATTTTTTTTTTTTTTTTAGAATTTACATGATGAAATTTCAGCTCCAGTAAATGCTTTCTTTAACGTCATGTTACACATATGTGTTATGTACAAGACGTATAGCGTCTTCATGCCCTATGCCCTCTAGCATGAGACACTTCGAAGTAAGTAACTGTGGGTGAATGTTACCATCAACACCGACGATACGAAGATATTAAGGACTTGTCCATTGCTGACTGCTCCATATCTATTGATTTGGCACAGGTAAAGACGTAAAAGGAGTCGAAAGTATGTTTAAATCTGTAAGAGTAGGTGAAGTATCTATTCAAGAGTCATTTTACACTGTTGTATATCACCAGTGGGTATTGACCATACACTTCTAATTTCACACAATAACAAATTTGCTAAGCCACTGATTTTAAACTAAATTATGGAGACAACAGATGTGGTTATCTCTTTGTAAATTTAATACTATGTTTGCTATCAGAAAGTTGTGTAACGGATATAGTGACCATCCTAGTACACTAGATAGTAGGATCTCGATAAACGGCTTCCTCAACCGTAATTTTACACCGTAAGTGGCGGAACTACCACTTAGATGTACTGAAACGACTGTGTAAAGCAGAGAGTACTATTGCCTACAATACTGTGGCTAGAGGCAGAGCTCTTATATCTTGATTGGTTTCTCTTGTGTAATGGGTAGACAAAGGTTGAGTCACATATTTATTATTTAAAAGCAACAAAAATTTTAATACTGAGAACCTGTCCTGGGCGTATTCGTTGTGCTGTACGTAAAGAGATTTGTTAAAAGTATTTTCTTCACCACTATGTCCGATGGTATTTGTAATTCCAGCACTGAGAATACCGATATCGCCATAATTTTGTGTATCAGCTATTAGTGGTGACCAGATCAACTCTCTAGATAATTTGCATAAGTCTGCCCTCCCGACTTCTCATTGTTTACTTGGTTCTACCGAGCAGAGCATGCAGGTTGCGATGACACAGCTCATTACCCATCAATAATCTCTACAAGATCATCAAACCTTGATGCCTGTAACTATAACGAGATTTTTTTGATGAAAGGCATATACAAGATGAGGAACTGACATTTCTGGGAGAAAATGAGATCATAAGACATTATGGCATATAATAGACACTGGGATGAATACAGTTTGAATATGTTTTCCAAAGTACGCAGCTTTTAATAAATACATCCCACTAACGGTATCCGCCACATGGGCCAATGTTATACCGTGCGTCTGAGAAACTGTTCTACGTATCGTAATAAACTACTATCAGGTACTGCTCCTATCATAGACACCAATCGCTCATTTGGAGACACGTTTTCCCTGTCATCCATCACAGAAACTTCTAATTTTATCCGACACACATAAGTGACCCTGCGTTAGTTATGTTAGTATATCAAGGAGTAGCACATTAAGAGTCAGAAGTAGTGGGAACGCACTATGACATCAGTCGATCATCGACTGCTGAAGACTATGTGTTGCATTTGTTTCTTTAAGACCGTGCTGACCCAAGCATTCACATCGGTAACTGTCTACCTGACGCTATCCCTCTGCCAACGGCCTTTTCAAAGAGGCCAGAGAAGAGGACAGAGGTTCAGAGCGCTCTATTGGACTTCGGATGGCAAACCGCCGAAAAAAAGGCGAGAGGGTGCAGAGGGCTATGTAAACTACTGCATGAAAGACGCATAATGTGTATCCACAGGACATGCGGCCTGTAAATGAAAAATTGTCATGATGATCTATCCACTGGTAAAAGAATCCGAATTAGTCTCCCATTCGGAACTCCTGGTGAGGACTACCAAGGTGGAAGTGATAACAAAGGGATAACATTTTATGAGTTGGAGTGTGGAATTTTGAAAGTTTAAACATAGTAGAGAAAGCAGAAAATCTGAAAATGGAAATGCAAAGGCTCAATCTAGATATATGGGTTGGGTGAAGTTAAATGGAAATAAGAATTTATGGTCAGACTCTATCTCTCTTTCCAAGCATTAATCCCAAGTGGTGGGATGCGCTGGTTAATCGGATGTGGCAAGTTAATTTTAAGGGGTGGCCAGATTCCCTTCCTATCACCACTCCGGACTCCCCAGGAAAGAATGAGTGAACCCCAACTGTCTGCGCCTAGTGTAATCCATGGAATAGTGTGAATGTGTTCAGATGTCCGCGAGCCGTGTAACTGAGGCGGAAGGTGGGGACCAGCCCGGTATTCACTTAGCGGGATGTGGGAAAGCGCCTAAAAATCACATCCAGGCTGGCCGTCACACCAGCCCTCGTTGTTAGCTTACCCGAGTCCAGGAAGCAGCGCCTTAGCGATCTCGGCTACCCTGGCGGGTATGGTCAGACTAATATATGGTAACATCAACAGCAGCTGCAATGGTTTAACGGGAGCAAGAAAGTAGGAAAGAAGGGCAGACACTGAGATACTGTGAACAGTTCAGTGATAGGGTTTTTGTCATCAGATTCGACCACAAACCAACACTCACAAGGACAGTTTGTGTATATTATATGCCAAAGTCTCAGCCAGAAGATGGATAGACAGAGAAAGTATAAGAAGGTGTTGAACGGGATATTCATTGTGTAAAGACAGAGATTCCGAAATCACAGATTGGATTGTAAGGCGTACCCACTAGCAGATATAGAATCAGAAGATAATTTAGTAATAACGAATGACAGACTGTAGTATCATCCGAAAAAATCTGTGTGGAAGAAGGGATACCAAAGTACTGAGGAATAATGAGATGCGTTTCTAGTTCGCTGAGAACGTGGATACTGCTGCAATGAACACCACCGTAAGAGGTTCAGTTGAAGAGGAGTGGACATTTCTAAACAAGGCAATCACAGATGTTGAACAGGCAGGCGTACAAACAAAGGAAGCGCGAGTAAACCTTGGGTAACAGAAGAAACACTTCAACTGATCGACGAAAGCTGGAAGTACAGAAATGTTTAGGGAAAGACTCTTACAGCAATATACAACACTCGGGAATGAAATGCATATGAGGTGCAGTACCGCCAGGGAGGAATGGCTGCAGGAAAAGTGTAAAGAAATTGAAAAAGAAATTATCGTCAGGAGTACTGATTCAGCGCGCACAAAATTCAAAACAACATTCGGTGAAATTAAAAGCAAAGACGGAAACATTACTTGTGCAATGGGGATTATATTGTTAAACGCAGAGGACAGAGATGATAGGTGGAAACAATACGTCGAAGACCCTATGAGAGAGTGGATTTGTCTGATGACGTGAATTCCATCGAAATTCCTAAAATCGTTGGCGGAAGTGCCATCAAAATGAGTTGACGTACGGGATCTATGAGACTGGCGACAAACCATCAGCCTTTCTGAAAAATATCATCCGCCTAATTCCGAAAATAGCAACGTCAGATAAGTGCAAAAACTATCTTACAGTTAGCTTATCAGCTCATACATCCAAGCTGCTGACAAGAATAATACAAAGAAGTAAGGAAAAGAAAATTCAGGATGCTTTAGATGACGATCAGTTTGACTTTGGCAAAGGTATAAGAGAGGTAGTTCTGAACTGCGCTTGATAATGGAAGCAAAATTGAAGAAAAATCAAGACACGATCACAGGATTTGTTGAAAGGAATGAGCAGACTAATGAATATAGAATGTGGATTGACTTGTTGCAGGGATAAGAATAGCGACAAACTTATCAGAATTGGTGACGACGAAGTAGACGAAGTTATTCTGACATCTTGGAAAAGAAATAACGGTATAAAGTCTGATGAAGGAGGACATGGAAATGCAGACAAGCAGAGCCACAGAATGGCTTCACAGCTAAGAGACGTCTACTAGTAGTAAACAAAGTTCTAAACACGAGGAAGAAATTTCCGGGGAATGTTCGCTTACGAAACAACATTCTACGGTAGTGTCTCATGAACGGTGGCAAAACCAGAACAGAAAACAATCGAAGAGTGCTGCAGAAGAATGTTGAAAATCAGGTGGGCTGATAAGATAAAGAATGAGAAGGTGCTCTGCAGAATCGGCGAAAAAAGAACGTATGGAAATAGTGAAAAGATGAAAAGAGAGGATGATAGGACATGTGTTAAGGCATCAGGGAATAACCTGCATGGTACTAGAGGAGGGAGCTGTAGAGTGTAAAACCTGCAGGGGGAGACAGAGATTGGAATACACGCAGCAATTAATGGAGAACGCTGGGCGCAGTTGCTACTGTGAGAGGAAGAGGTTGGCACAGGAGAGGAATTCATGTCGAGCCGCTCCAAACCAATCATAAGACTAATGTGTTTCTTTAAAAAACAAAAAAATGGACTTACAGCAGATCGTAGCTCTGGAGGCGACTTAACGTCTGTCCGCCCAACAATTGTGGTTATCCTGCACGGCGTGTTACACACGTGGAAACATTGTCAGCACAGCACTGAAGATCTGTTGTAGACAGTGTTGATCTCCGAAATGCGTCTTACACCGATTATCATCCCACGTTCTTTGTGTGTGACCTCGTTTTTTGACGTGCTACCATCTTCAGTACACAAGCGTATCTGCAGTATTGCTCAGATATCGTGTCTTAAAACTCGCGCCCCACGCAACACTAGCTGCAACAGCTGCCACACTGTATATTTGTTCAAATGGTATAGCCTTTGCAGTGATTTTTGGCCACTCAGTTTAACTTGTCCCTCGGTCCGACATCCCTCCTGATGAGTCTTACGAATCCCAATGGAGCAGCCACAGTGTAGTAAACTCTGGTGTGGTTTAGTACAATTATCGATGAAGGGGTGTCAGTACCTCCACATACATTGCCCCTCTGCTCCAGCCCACAGGCAACGACGTCTCGTTGAGTGTACTCAGCCTGTAACTTTTAGTGCTGCCGGTGTCGTTACACCCGTTATTAACAAAGCATGATGCAGCTTTTTTAGTGGGTAGCACACTTTATGGATCGTAATACCTTGCGCAAAATTAATAAGAGCGGGAGGAGCATCGTAAAAGTTTAATTTTAATGCAACAGCGTGTTCTGCAGCAGCGACAGCGTAATGGTGAGTTACGTCGTCATAAAAACGAAAAAACTCTGTGGCTCTGTTTGCAGTACACTCCAACGCAACAACAGAGATAATATTTTAATTACTTTATTGTTGTCCAATAAAAATCCTTACAAAAACACATTGGCGAAGGCAGAGGTTTCTGCCACACAAAATGAGTGATGTTAATCTTAGTTTTCTGAAGCAAATTCAATGGCTAAACTAGCAGTTAAATTACTATCGTACTATACTTAAGATTAGGATAATAAGTGCTACATCTAACAAGAAATGTCACCGGTTTCTGGAGATATTACGCCATAAAGGCGTCATGCTGGATTGCACATATGCGACACCTGTGTTGTTAAGATATGGTTAAATCACACGTCATATGCTGAAGGAGCTCCTTTGTTGATATTTTCTCCTTGCTTCAAATATTGTAAAAGATAGCGTGTTAAAAAACTGAGCCACTGTAAATGAAAGTACGGCAAGTTTTGGGAGGGTAGTACATTTGAATAACTTTATCGTACCACTGGAATAATTAACGTTCAGTTTATCCTCCCAAATATGTAAAACTATAATGCGCATAGTGCGTCCACTGGCTGTACGGAAGATGTTCCTCCTTCCGTTTACAGAAAGAGTTAAGGTGCAACACAGGTGGCGACGGTCTTCAGAGAACCCGCACGGGGTATTCTTGAACAGTGCATCATTAATTCGGCTTTCCGCGGCCCCGGGAGGAGCTTAAGTAAACGAAGGAGTGACGGCGGCGGCGGCAGCGGCGTCCGTGACTAGAAGCCAGCGTACTGCTTGACCAGCTTGCTCCACTCCTTGGGGTAGTTCCTCTGGATGTGCGACAGGGTGCGCTGGATCTGACGCGTCTCCTCTGGTGTGCACGTCGGGCAGGCCCCGCGAAGAACCAGCGGCGCCAGGGCTGCAACGAGACGAAAGGCACCGTCAGACACCGCAAAACAATACGACGTTGAACCTAGTGTAAAAACACTCCATGTGCAGCCGTGAGAGGTGATGATGAGTGGGTTTAAGTATCTGCTAAAGAGCTCCTTTATTTGGACAACAATACAATAAGCTACCTTTTAAAAATGTGGTACAGCCAGATTGCACGGTAGGATGCCAATGTAACGTCATATACAGGGTGGCGCACGAAATGTTTTACCAATTGTTTCTTTCACAATTTACGACGCACATTAGATATGCCGCTGGGATCTCTACAGCAGTACCAACAGAGCTATGAAAAACAAATGAGTTACGAAATGACGTGCAATTCGCGATACTGCCGCTAGGAGACTAGTAAGCAGCAATGGCTGACAATTGAATACTGACGACACAGCAACGATCGGCAATTGTGTCACTTTTTCATGAAACGAAAAGCCTTGTTCTGACTCAGAGGCGTTTTCGACAACAAAAAATGGTTCAAATGGCTCTGAGCACTATGAAGCTTAACATCTGAGGTCATCAGTCCCCTAGAACTTAGAACTACTTAAACCTAACTAACCTAAGGACATCACACATATCCATACCAGAGGCAGGATTCGAACCTGCGACCGTAGCGGTCTCGCGGTTCCAGACTGAAGCGCCTAGAGCCGCACGGTCACACCGGCCGGCTTTTGACAACAGTTTAACACACGATGGATCCCTTGCAAGAAGACCATCCACAGGTTGTACGATAAATTTGTACAGGAGGGAACAGTACTGGAAGCGAAGCGACCTCGGCCTAAGCCTGTTTGTTCGCCGGAGAATATTGAAGCGGTACGAGTTGCTGTACAGAGAAGTCCCAGGAAATCATGTAGAAAGGCAGCAGTGCAACTGGGAATATCCAGACGCTCCGTTCAACGCATTCTTAAAAGTGAACTCCATATGTACCCATACAAGATGACCTGTGTACAGAAGCTCACTGAAGAACACAAGCAGCGGAGACTGCCGTTTCCTCAGTGGGCGGAGGATAGGGAAGAAACTCTCAACAACGTTTGGTTTTCAGACGAGGTGCATTTTCATTTAGACGGTGTGGTTAACAAACAAAATGTACGCTTTTGGGCCACTGAAAACCCACAAGTGCTTCATGAACGACAACATTATGCTCCGAGGATTACAGCGTGGGCAGCAATTTCCCGTCACGGACTTATTGGACCCTTTTTCTTTGAAGAAACTGTGAACAGCGAGCGTTATTTAAGCATGCTTCGCGATAGCTCCATTCCACAGCTTCTTGCTACTGCCTTGCCCTTCATCACGCAGTGGTTCATGCAAGATGGAGCAAGGCCACATAGTGCAAACACTGTGTTGGAGTTTCTACAGGAGCATTTCGACATGCGGTTCATTTCACTCAGGTTTCCAGGTCGCTTCAATGACTGACAAAATTGGCCCCCCAATAGTCCAGACCTCAATCCATGTGACTTTTTTCTTTGGGGGTACCTAAAGGAAAAATTTTTCCCGAAACGTCCATGTGATTTAATGGAGCTCAGAAGACTTATTCTTCAAGCTTGCAGTGAAATTACGGAAGACATGCGCCGTAGGGTAATCACTAACTTCAGTGTTCGTTTGAAGGAAGTTAGGAAACGAAATGGTGGACATATTGAACATGTGCTGAGTTAGAACAAATCTCCATGGACGGCTCTTCATTGTAGTATATGTTCCTTTCAGACTGTATTGACAATAAAGTTTATATTCAAAAACAAAATGGTAACACATTTCGTGCGCCACCCTGTATGTACACGCCATAGACTTATATGTAGATTAGAGCTGCAATCTCTGTGACAGTATAACGGCCACCAGACTGGATTAATGTTGTTCGCGTTTAGCTTTTTCATCATTCGTGGTAGGGTAAATAAATGGCACGAACAGTTTCAGATGTAGAGTGATTACTGAGAATGACATCTAGTAGCCGTGCACAGGCATGAGACAGCGTTATCAGCATCTCACATAGAAAGTTGTGGCCCTTCATTCGGCTGGCTTGTCGAATCGTGCGATATACAGATTTATGGATCATTCAGATGTGAATGCGTGTGGACGTGATGGTGGACATAATCGCCGTCAAGCTTCTGGTCAACCACGTCTAACCACTGCAAGGAAATATCGCACCAAACAAATCACAACCTTATCCTATCCGCTTCTGCCATCCGAGAACAAGTAATGGACTCCCAATAACACTTCTTGCCATCTTACACCATTGGTCGGCAACTAGCTGCGTTCGGACTAAGGGATGAAAGTCTAATCTGTAGCCTGCCGTTAAACACCACAACACAAACGGCAGCATTTCGAGTGCTATCATGACTGGGAAGCGTGGACTGGTGATGAACGTCGTCCTAATGTGCTCAGCAATCAATCGCGGTTCTGCACTATCCCGAATGACCAATGTCGGCGGATGTGGCAGCGAGCTTGGCAGATGTCCGTTCTGGAGAGGCATAGCAGTGTTATTCCTGCCCATCGGATATGACACAAGGTCAAAGATGGTAGCGATTACTCTGGCGACCCAACGGTACGTCACGGTATCCTGCGTCCTATTTTGCTACCTCTCACGTCACGGTATAGTGATGCCACTTTTCAACAACAGGATAATGCTCGTCCACCTGTGTCCTGTGTCCCTAAGAACTGTTCGCGTGATGTAGAGGACTCCAGTGGCCAGCAAGAGCCCCTGATGTGCTCTCGGTGGCTCTTTATAACTGTAACTCGTTTTTGTGTTCACTGCAATAATCTCACTTTTCAAACCGTGGATTTCCATTTCCTGTCCTCTTCACCTTTTACGTGTGTCATCTTTTTATTTTATTTTATTTTTTATTTTTTATTTTTTTTGTCATACAATATAATTCACACTGAGCGCGCAAGGCGTGTGGGAACACAATGGCTGTGATGTTGGTTGCCATCTGTTGAAAACCTTGCAGTGCATTTGTATCTGTACAGTTCAGCTACTAACATGCTCCTGATCCCTACATTATTCATCTCGTCGTCTATCCGACGGACAGTACACGTAACTCATTATTAGGCTCCCGTCACCTCAACGTAAATGGAACGGGAGTTAGTCGGGCAATGCTACACGCTGCCACTACTCCAAGATCCAGTGACGACGGCCCAGGGCTAATGCCAGACCAACATCTCTGCGTCTGTCATCAATGGAATATGAGTAGGTCGTGACTGTTTAAGTCCATGCGGCGAATTTTTTCCAATGCAGTTGGGGCCGCCACACATTATTGTACCTACAAAGTTAAAGATCCAAACAAGATACTGTTGAGCTTTTAAGCCCGAATTCTAAGGTAAACTCCGGTATGCTACGACCCACATTTCACCGATTAATACCCCACATTTAGTTGGGTTTTGTGGTCTAGTGGTAAAGCGCATGCTTAAAAACTGAAAGATCGTGGGATCGCAGCCCAGATGGACCAGCGAAAATTACAGTGACGTGAAGATTTGCAAGGAACGACATATTGTTCGGATTCCACTTTAAGATTCCCTTCCACCGTATGGTTATTGGGATAGGGTTAGGTAACTTAACTTGTATCCAATGGAAATACTTGCACCAGACGTTCAACCACACAGAATTATTACTATTAGTCTAGTTCAAAATCAGTTTCCTCGAGACGTGATGTCATGTCTACCAAACATTATCTGTAGCAAACTACTCGGATATCATTTATGTACTAGCGCAATAGACCGCATTAGATTATGAGAATAAATTAATACAGCTACATACAAATTGTATTTAAAGAATGTTCGAATAAATTAGCAACGTTTACACAGTTTACACTGAGCCTTGCTAAGGTCTTAATGCCTTGACAGCAGTAACCTTCTAACTCTGTACGCAGTGCCAAGATCATACACAATAAGACGAAAATCACCACTAAGAAGTATCTGAATGGGACGGAAACCGACAGATGTGATGTACATGCGCAGACAAACAACTGATTACAACTTCAGAAAAATTGGATGATGGATTCTAGAGAAAGAGCTTCAAAAACTGAGCTGAAGTGTTAGTTCATCCCTAGTCCTTATGAAAGCAGTTATTCAGCTTGGTGTTGATGCAATTGTTAGATGTCCTGAGGGAAATCGTGCCACGTTCTGTCCAACTGGCGCATTAGATCGGCAAAATTCCGAGCCGGTTGGAGGGAACTGCCCATAATGCTCCAAACGTTCTCAGTTGGGGAGAGATCCCACGACATTGCTTAGCAAGGTAGCGCTTGGCAACACAAGATGAGCAGTGGACACACTCGGCGTGTGCGAAGGGGCATCATCTTGCTGAAATATAAGCCCAGGATGGCTTGCCATGAAGGGCGTTGAATATCGTCGGCGTACAGCTGTGCTCTAAGTGTGTCTCGGATAACGGCCAAAGGAGTCCTGTTATGAAGAGAAATGGCACTCCTGGCTGATGAGCCTTATGGTGAGCGACAGTCGGGTTGGTACCCAACCGCTGTCCGGGTCGTTTCCAGACACGTCTTAGCTGGTCACCGGGATTCAGTTCGAAGGAGGACTTATCACTGAAGACAATTGTACTCAAACATGTAACACGTCAGCCTCAGGTGCAAATAGAAACCAAACTTTACCAGGTTTCAGCCAAAATAATTTGGCCTTCTTCAGAAGGTAGTGACACTAAACTACTACGTGCCAAAGTTTGGCCATGTCAAGTATAAAACTGTAGTACCGTAGCAACTAGTCATAATCTACATTACTTGGGCTGAAGAGAAGCAGCAGGCCCATTGCGCGGACGAGTTCGGTAGGCCGCGAGAGCTGCACCGGAACTTTGGCATGCAGTAGTTTAGTGTCACTCGCTCCTGAAGAAGGCAAAATTATTATGGCTGAAACCTGGGTAAAGTTTGGTTTCAATTTGCAACTGAGGCTGACGTGTTACATGTTCAGTTATCACAGTTGCTGACAGGGCTGCACAATGTTAAAAATTCTTGCTGTGAATCTTCAGGTTTTGGCGGCGCAAAGACTGTTCCATTAAGTTTCGGGTATACAGCCGCAAGAAATCTTCTTCTTCTTCTTCTTCTTCTAATATTTCGGCTGTATACCGTCTAACCATCTTTAGAGTGAGTCGCAAGACTTTCGCTCCAGTGCTCGCTTCGTCCCTTTATATTCGTGTACCGCGCGACTGCGCATGCGGCCACAGATGCAAATGCGCCAGAGACGTTGGTCGGCAGCAGAGACGTGCATAATGCGCGAGTTGTATCTATGACTCCGCAGTCGATCTGTGTTGGCATATCGATACATCATTGTGAGCTGCACTGTGACGACGTCTTTGTGAGTTTATTACAGCAAGTGCCGGATTCCACGATTTATCAATATTGAAACCACTATCTCTATTAATTAAATTCGTCGTCAAGCGAATTTCAATTGCCTCCTTCCCTATCGAGTCCCAAAAGGATGATGTAGTTGCCAAAATTTCGACGTTGTCATACAACATACTGTGACCATTATCAATACAGTGCTCTGCCACTGCCGACTTGTTAGGTTGTAAAAGTCGTGTGTACCTCCGGTGTTCTGTACATCTTTCTTGGACAGTACGAGTTGTTTGCCCGATTATGCACGAGTATAAAGGGACGAAGCGAGCACTGGAGCGGCAGTCTTGCGACTCACTCTGAAGATGGCTGGACGGTATACAGCCGAAATATTAGAAGAAGAAGAAGGAGAATTCTTGCGGCTGCACACCCGAAACTTAAAAATTCTTCAATATTAAAACTTCAACAATTCTATTCACTCAATGATATTCCAGTTATTTCACATAACTTTTTCGAGCAATACGTTTAGCTAAGACATAAACTATAATAGCGTATACACTTCGTGCTTTAGATGCCTCCAAAGTAAAATTTTGAAGAGCGTTAAATTACGCGAAAGCCCATACGACGCAAGAGTCCTGCTCCAGGTATCCAATGTTCTCGGAAGTCGGTAATTGTCTGTGCTCAGCTATGAACACTGAAATGTGCTGCGACTCAATCGCGCTGGAGTTAGGGTTCGCTTCGCACAGCTAGGGCTAATGTTCACAGCAGTTCCATTAACGTGGTGCACCGGAGCTGGTTAATTAGCTTCACCAGTTCAGTAAGTCTTCTCAAGCACATATCCTATGCATAGTACGGCGAAAGAAGCTTGCAGCTATTTTTCAATAGTTTAAATACGAATCACAGTAGGCTGCTGCCGTCTGCAGGGCTGTGGCAGCATTGAGGTGTTTGCTTCCGAAACTGATTCCCTCTGAAACTGGACAGCATACTTCCTTCCCCAATCTGATATTTCTTTTTGTGCTCTGATTCTAATGACCATCGCGTCTTTCTCCTATTCATCTGTGAATAACACGCCTATGTGAAAGGCAGAATACCTAGCACAGATTGCAAATGAGGTTCAAATGGCTCTCAGCACTATGGGACTTAACATCTGTGGTCATCGTGCAAATGAGGTGAGAAATAGAATGGCCTAAGTTCTTGCACTATCTGCAGGATCTAGTCTTTATCAAACTTCTTTATAACGGTGTCCTTAGAATGAAATGTTTTCACAGGGCATCGGCCGCCAGTTATTTGATCAATGCGAAGCCTCTCTGTTTCTCGAAGGTATCTATCAAGTGCAGCAAAGGTACTATGGAGAGGAGAAAGTGTAATGTACTGCATACTGTCAGCAGACTGACACTGCACACGATGAGTTCCACATACGACCCGTGGTCAACTTTTCCCGTACATTAAATATTTTGTCACTGTGTCAAGTGTCAATGTTGCCAGGTGGGCTGTATTATAGTTGCCCATAGTGCCGATTCATAGATTTAGAAAATCCCATGACTTATGTTCTTCATTGTATTTTGTGATAATGATACCAAATGACATGAAGCTGTGTCTAACACCAGCTATAAAAAATCAGTTTCTTGGGCGATTTATGATGAGGTGTAACGCGTCTTCAGGTGGACTCTCGAGTGACCTCGGAAGATGAACGATTCATGCAGCACTGGAATGCTGTGAAGATAGCTGGGAAAAGAAACATAAAGACGTGTCGTAAAACAAGCCTTTGTTTTCACTACTGGATGTTCAATAAATTCTACTCGTTCAAGTAGATCGTAAAACAATTTTAATACCTGTACACAAGGTATTGGTAAAACTGCGATGAAATTTTTGATTTTTTGGGATTGTATGAAGACTTGCAAATTTTCCCCCGTTTAATTTTCCGAAATGAAAATGACGTAGGGCACTCTTCAATTACGTTCCTATGGGAATTTCGAAATAAAATACATATACTAGTAATATGAACGTATCTACTTCGACACAACTTCCCCTTTTATTCTTCTACAAGCAACTTTTTTTGTTGATGCTAGCGTCATCGAACTAAGCAAGTAAGAAGTGCTACTGAATTTCCTGCATTGCTGGTTATAAGCGTTTTCGGTTTTTTAGAACCTACGAATAACAGTATTATACTTCATTATCTCTTTCCTCAGTTCCGAATTATTTTATTTTATTCTCGACAGATTTGTCTGTCTAGCAAACGGTGATGTGTACTTGTTATAGCTGTATTGATAAACCTCCATTCTATGAAGCAGGGCGGTTGTCGTTTTTATGTTGGATACACAGAATATGATTAGTTCATGGTATTTGTTCACCAAATGATGTAAAGGTTCTCACGGTGGCCATCGCTTAGCCGAAAGCGGTAATGACTACAATACTGCTCTGTGACTGCATTCACACTTAAAAGGTTAGGTTAGGTTAGTGTTGTTTAATGTCCCGTCGACAACGAGGTCATTAGAGACGGAGCGCAAGCTCGGGTTAGGGAAGGATGGGGAAGGATATCGGCCGTGCCCTTTCAAAGGAACCATCCCGGCATTTGCCTGAAACGATTTAGGGAAATCACGGAAAACCTAAATCAGGATGGCTGGAGACGGGATTGAAACGTCGTCGTCCCGAATGCGAGTCCAGTGATTCACACTTAAAAGAAATGTATCGTCATGCTGATGGCATTCATCAAACTAAAATTTTTAACGAATTGGAAATCATCCGTGATTGGCGCCCTCTAGAGAGACATAAACTTCGCGTGTAGGAATAATGATTTACTGGTGACGTCGGAAAAGTTTAGTTCCTGGAAGAGCAGAAAAACGTTATAGAGGGAGCTTACGACCCGAAGACAACAGAAGCTATTACGCCCGTCGGCCCCCGTCGTTTCGTCGTTTAATAAGGGCCGGCGTGTCAAACAGGTAGTTTAATAATTTCGAGCGGCCTTTGTGTGCCGAGGCGTGGAATGTGACGCCTCGCCCATCGCTCGAGGGAGGCGTTTGCGTTGACACTGGCCTGTGGAACGCGTCAGCGTCCAGAGAGAATGTTATTGTCATAGGCAATCGTCACTGTCTTTCTATGAATCTGTAGCCCATCTAAACATGGCTTCCGGTCTCACCTGACTTCCAGCTACACTCATAGAGAAACAGTCGGAAAAGCTCTGCTCACATAACTCCTTACATTCACATTACCAGAGACTCCAAAAAAGAAAGTCGAAAATAATGATATATTTGACTCCCGTTTCAAGTAAATCTCCATATCTTTAGGCACTCTCGACGTATTGTATCGTCTAAAGACGATCCACCACAATTCGCCACAGACGGCTTCTAAAGCAGATGTCTGCAGAGCGCAAGCAGCAATAAAAAAATCAAATTATACGCGACACACACGCTTATTATCTAAAGTACGATCGACGAAGTATCAAAACAAATTTTTGACTGGTTTGAGGATTTAGAGGAAGGGAGGATGCAGCTTGTTATCTTGAATGGAGACCCATCGACAGATGCAGAAGTAACTTGCCCATTACTGACATTGCTGACAGAATTTCCACATATGGTGCGTTTATCTATGACGACGTAATTATCTGAAAAGCTGCACAAATATCCAGTCAGATCTTCATAAGGCTTCAGAGCCATGTAAGAACTGGCTACCTGCTTTAAACGTTCAGATATTTCACGAAATGAAAAAACATATAGTATTAGATGACTAATAATATTAGTGAGTTGCGACTGGATTCGGTCAACTGACACGTATGGGTGGTATATGAAACACAACAATGACATGGGCTCAGTCGTAGATAAAACAGGTGACACATTTTGGTTACTTGGTAGAACAGAAGGCAAATGCTACCAGTCTTAAAAGGAGATTGTTTACTAAACACACGTGCGACCAATGTTACAACACTGCTCAAGTGTGTGGGAACTGTACCTAATTGAACTAACATTGAATATTTAACGGATACACAGAAGGGCAGCATAAGTACTCACAGGGCTGTTTGACAAATAGGAGGTCACAGAGATGATGAAAAAACTGAACTGCCAGACGCATGAAGATGGACGCAAACCATCCCGAGAAATCCTGCTTACAAAGTTTCAAAAATCAGCTTTAAATGATGAATCTAGCAATATGCTATAACGGCTTAAGTATTTTCCCCGTAATAATAGCAAGGACAGCGCACAGAGAGACTCTTAAGCAATCATTTTTCCCAAGCTCCGCACATCAGTGAAAACACGAAGAAGTTCTAATAACTAATACAGTGAGAAGCAACCTCTCCCATGCTCTTAACACAGGTTAGCAGGGTATGGATGTAGATGTAGAAGTACATGTAGATTTCTTTTTCAGTTAATTCATGCTGGCGATGCTGGCGTTCGCTAATACGTCGTTCAGTCTCGCCTGTTTCGTCGGTCAGTGACTGAACAACAATGAAGCTCATTCGTATGTACACCGGACAGGCTCCCACCCTACGACTTTGTTAGGATGTGGTGCTACGCACTGACAGAATAGTGCCAATAACGAACCTTAAATCAGGGATATGAAGGCCCGAACTGGAACCCAGTTCCCCTTACAAAAGAGTCCAGCATCTTAATCTCTGCGACCCATTTCTTAGACATTAGCGTCAATTTGTTACTTAAGTAAAACATACGTCGATTTGATAAAGTAACTCTTTTTCCAAATTTACAGTGGGTATTAATGTTGCCAATACTTGGAAGTAAGTAGTCAGTAACACCTTTTAAAAATTCGAGTAAGGAACAGTATATAATTAACATATTATAGAAAAATAAAAAATATCTTTGAAACTTGGCTGCCAGTTCCATCATATGAATACTAATCTGCAACTGAAGGTACTTGCACACACTGGTATGGATCTGCTGGTACTTATTACAGTGCTTTTAGAAGCTTATATATAGTAAGAGAGAGGAAAAAAATTACACGACGCAAATATGAAAATCGTAAAACAAACTGTCGATTTTTTCAGTGATTCCTCAACAATTAAAATTATAACCACTTTGCATCACGTAAGTCAATAGCTCAGTCCTGCATTGCGCCCTCTTTCAATCCTTTTTTGGCTCAAGCGCTCACTACGACAATTGTAAAACATTCTTATTACAAAAAACGAGGGTTCTGAATAATATTATTTACAAAATTAACCTTGAGATGTTTCTGAACAATACTATTTAAAAAATAACCATTTCATGATAAAACTGATCATTGTTTAGAAACAGTCTATGAAAATTGACTCTATAGTTATCGTGTCAACAAGGGATTCCGATATCTGAGAGAAGAAAATGTTATTTTTATCATATAGAAGGTCGCTATTCGGAGAAAGCTTGATACGCTGTTTACGAAATTTGTTGACTTGAAATGTATAGTCATTTTGCAAACTATCAAACAAACAATTTCTTGATAAATATATAGTAAGATATTCTTGTAACGCCTGCCGCCAAGTAAGGAATGAAGAAGATATGTTTGCCTGTGAGGAACACTACTTTTGTGTAGCGTGAAATATGTCATGTGAACCTGAAATTTCCTTCCTGTGGAGACTGTGTATTGCGTAAATGGCATGTGGATACAGTAAAATGACCGCGCCATCGTCAGACCTCAGTTCTGAAAACCCGCAAGTAACAGACAGAGAAAGCTTAACGTTAGTCTAACGTCTGAAATTTTCAAGAACAATAACAAAGATTTAAGAAAAAAGAAGGATAAATGAGTTACAGAAAAGCCTGACCTCCCTTTCAGACTGTATCTGCTGATATTCTAAAGCTTAATAAATTAAAATTGTAAAACTTTGATTCTTCATTAAAGAAATTAAATAATTGGTTTTAAGAATATCATAGGAGAAACGTGGTAGATATTTGCACATAACTGTCAAAATTACACGAAATTTCTATTCACTAAAGGAGCATATTACTTTTTTTTTTGTTGACTTACGTCAACAGACCTACAGGAATTCAGAAACACCAACACGGACCGCCTTGACTACTACAGAATTTAACTGTTTCACATTCGCTATTACACACACTTATAAAATAACTCGTCATGAGGGGCTTCAGTACATTTTACTCTTAGGAGATCTTTTCCTAGATTCCAACAGCATTTTCGTATTTTACTTCGTATCATGTTTATCTTACAAGGGAACCTCCCCATCGCATCCCCCTCAGATTTTGTTATAAGTTGGCTTAGTGGATAGGCCTTGAAAAACTGAACACAGATCAATCGAGAAAACAGGAAGTAGTTGTGTGGAACTATGAAAAAAATAAGCAAAATACACGAACTGAGTAGTCCATGAGCAAGATAGGCAACATTACGGATATTGTGAGCTTAGGAGCGCCGTGGTCCTGTGGTTAGCGTGAGCAGTTCCGGAATGAGGGGTCCTTGGTTCAAGTCTTCCCTCGCGTGAAAAGTTTACTTTCTTTATTTTCGCAAAGTTATGATCCGTCCGTTCGTTCATTGACGTCTCTGTTCACTGTAATAAGTTTAGTGTACGTGTTTTGCGACCGCACCGCAAAACCGTGCGATTAGTAGGCGAAAGGACGTGCCTCTCCAATGGGCACCGAAAACATTTGCTCGCAAGGTCATAGGTCAACCGATTCCTCCACAGGAAAACACGTCCGATATATTCTATACGACACTGGTGACGGCATGTGCGTCACCTGACAGGAATGTGTTGTCGACCCATCTAACTTGTACGCTTGGGGAATGGGTAAAAAGATTCTTCTACCTTGCCCGATTTAGGTTTTCTTGTGGATGTGATAATCACTCCCAAAAAAGTGATGAAAACATAAGAGTTTGTCACATAAACTGCAACAAATGAATGCAACAGTTTCACAGTCGCACAGTTTTCCCTGTGCTCTGTCAAAACATACGTTTTTAACGTTTTCAAATGTTTCCGTGTTTAGACCGTCCAATCCTGCATGTGTCCAAGCAAGTCTGAACATGTCCTGGAATTTTGGAGAGTGAAGTTGATCATGTTTGAGTGCATGATCTTTGATAATTGTCTGAAAATAAAAAATTAAATTTCTCACTCGAGGGAGGATTGAACCACGGACCTCTCGTTCCCTAGCTGCTCACGCTAACCACGGGACCACGGCGTTCCTCAGTCCGCAAGTTCCTTGATACTGCCTATCTTACACACGGACTACTCAGTTTGTATATTTTGTTTATTTTTTTCATAGTTCCACACAACTTCTTCCTGTTTTCTCGCTTGATCTGTGTTCAGTTTTTCAAGGCCCATCCACTGTGCCAAATTATAACTAAATCTGAGGGGGGTGCGTTGAGGAGGTTCCCTTGTTAGCTTTGATTTTCTTCAGACTGACTGCAGTATTGTTTCCAAAAGATTTGTACAAACCTTTCGACCCAGAACTACTTTACTGAACGTCCATTTTTAATTTCTCATTGAATGTACCACACACTTTTTTTTTTTTTTTTGCGAAAGTCGGTCGTAGGGCGGAATACAAATTAGTTGTTCTCCCCAACTGTGACGATTTTAGTGTTATAGTGAACTTTTCTGGAACTTTGTCCGTTGTTTATTAAAACGTCTGCAGCAGAGATATATAGCATAATTGCTGGTGCTCGTTATTCTTACTGCTGTGCACTCCACAGAATTAACAGTCTCATAGCAAATCATACAATGGAAAAGTTGAATGTCGACCATTACTTTAATTGCCCAACTTTTCAGCTTCTGCGCCCAAGATAGATTTTCAGCTGGAACCGTGGCCCGAGGCTAGTTTGAGCTTACACGTCGAGATTCATAGATAAATTCCACTAGTAAAATGAATACTTGCATAAAATATACGAATTGTACGATATTATGTAGCGAAACCTTCACATCGATATATTTGCTTTCCAGAAAAATCATGCTTCCATTATGTTCAGTCATTATTACATTGTAGTCTGTTCCTGATTCAAAAGAGACTGTAATTTCTCATTTATGAGCGGAAAAGCTGCTCGCATACAAATACAACAGCAGTTGCGGAGAAAACGCAAACTCTAAAGTTAATTTTTGACGACCTAAAACAAAATTCGCCACACTTTCCAAGAACTACCTAGTCTCCTAAGAAAATACGACGGGAAGAGCTCTTTGATGTTTCTGATTAGCATCCGACTCGGCGACTGATCTTCTGGATTATGTAGAGGTAATTGAATTTAGAGATGCGGAACTCCTTAAAGATGGAACGCCACCGCTGTAAAGCCGCGATCAAAGAAAAAGCGGAGTAAATTGAAAGGAAAACGATTTAACGATGAAATTTTCTTCTGCGCCGTTGTTGGAAGGGATGAATCGTTATTCGGGCTTGGTAACAAAAGGCGAAGAATTTGATCAGCTCTATAATTTAGGCAGTTTCACAGATCTATAAGTAAGTTGATAATTTACACGGAAACGTTGGCAATTTATTTATGAGTGCACTTCCCTTGTTGCTGATACAATATATTTCGAAGGCTAGCGTAATTTGTCTTCTTTATGCGATGTCTATACTTCTCAGTCCGGCAAGCGCAGTAGTTACCAATAGGTGATGATGATCAGCCAGGCCACATGGAATATTCTGTGGAGAAATGGACTCTTAAAATCGGTCTCCATGTCCAGGGAGGTAGTTCTTCTGGAAAAGATTATAGTTTCGGTCTTGGATTTCTCTTGTGACTCTCACACTGTAATCTACTTCAGTTTTTGCAGATACTGCATTTATTGCATTTTTTTCGCCTGTGTTCCTTTTCAGTAAAATCTTCGTGTTCCACTTCCTGGTAGACTGTACAATTCTACTGCCTTCATCATACATATATACAGAATTTGAAAATAATTCAAGAGAAATTAAGAAGCGGACGGAAGCGGAAGCGACGAGCATATTTCTTTCCCCCCTTTAACCTATGGGAAATTTTACTGTGTAGAGAGTAGCTGACACGGTGCCCTGCTCTCTTCGCCATACGTTGTGCGATGGTTAATTGAGTATATATTTTTACCTCAGACATAGATTCCAAGGGCTGTGTTCTGTGGGAGAGCTTTGGACCACGTGTTTATGTAGGATCGTCTTCCTCTACTGCCCTCAGCATATTCTCCTGAAGTTGAAAATTGTAACAAGATGCAGGAAGGCCTGCAGAGGAACAGTGCTTGTAGTACGGATTGACCGTCAGCAAAAACAAAGGTAACGTGCTAGGCATAGATGAGCAAATATACACATTACTGTATGAATATGCGATTGCAGAACGATCACCGGAAGCAGTCATATTCATAAAGTATCTGTGAGTATGCGTACAGGGCGATTTAAAGACAACATAAAACTGATCGCATGTAAGGCACATGCCAGAATGAGATTCACTCGAAGAGTGCTTAGGAAATTTAGTCCAACCACAAAAGAGGCAGCTTACCAAACCCTCGTTCGACCAATACTTTAGGTTGTTCGTCAGTCTGGTGGCCATACCGTATAGGATTGATAGAAGAAATAGAGAAGATCCAAAAAACAGCAGCACGGTTCATTTAGATTTAAAAGCGCGGAAGGGTCACGGAGATACTCAGCCAACTTCATTGGTAGACGCCGCAAAAGAGGCGTTCATAATTGAGACAGCGTAAGTTCCTAGGAGAGTCAACCGTTATATTCAGTCCTCTGACACATGTCCCGCGAAAAGATTATGAAGGTAAAATTAGAGAACTGACAGGGAGGCGTACAACACACGTCGTAAATTGGCTTGCGGGGTGTGGATGTAGATGCAGAGGGAAAGGTTTGTACAGTTGTACAGATTTTTTTAAATCGTGATGATAAAAATTTTCAAATGCCTCGTTTGAGATATGAAATTTAGGTCTGAAAACGACTGAAACAAAAGCTACGAAGCCAGTATGTTGTGGCGATAACGCTGTCAGTGCAATACGTGAACCTACCAACTCTCTTTTCTACATTATAATAAAATTATTTATTACCGATGTACTTGCTAATATTTTAGGCTAGGCAAAGCCGATGCTCATGTTGGTGTAGACTGCGGTGTGTGTGTACAAGCAACCCCAGTAACTCACCTGGGAAGGCGTGATGTGTACATCGACGTGGTCTGTCTTGATCTAAATGTAGTATGGCTGCAGTCTGTTTTTGTAAGTTGAAGAGTATGGTAATGGTATAATCTGTCAGCTCTAGTGAAACGTGTTCACATCAGGTTACTCAACTGACAGGTCTCATTCCGCTAGATTCCTTTTTTTTTTTTGGGGGGGCGGGGGGGGGGGGGGGGAGGTCATGTGAAAGAACTGCCACGACCAAACCAGATCTGGTTACAATTCTAACCGGCTGTAAAACTGTTCACACAAATCTGTGGGTGCTCGGGCAACTACGACAGAGCTTCGTGTGACGATATCACACCTGCAGAATAGCTGGGGGACGCCACTGTGTACAACTGTTGTAAATGAAGTAGAGTGTGCACAGAATAACTTGTTCGATACGTGTGCAGATAGTGCGACAGGGAGAGGGCACTTTGCAATGGCGTGGGGAATCCGTTGTGGACGGCCACGTTGTGGTTGCGTTGGTACCGTTCATGTCTATGCACAAATTCATATTTTGCATGGCTTGTAAACTGATGCTAGCGATTCTGCAAACTATAAAATTAGCGAGTAATGTCAGTATGACCAAAAATTCGAGAAATTCAGACACTCAAATTAGTTTCTCATTAGAAAACCAAAAACGAAATAATAGTATAGACAAAGGACCAAACAAAGCAAAACAAGTCCAGTCATACACACCCAGAAGGAAATCTCACAAAAAAAGGGTAAATAATGCAGCATTTTGGAAAACGTCGTCTACTATGATACTAACAATGTAACATGAAGTATATATATAATGCCAATGGTACTTTTTTTTTTTTTTTTTTTTTTGCAAATAAACACGTTTCTAAATGGACCAATGCCTATTGACAGTAACAGACTAATAGTAGGGTAAATAACTCTGAAGAACCAAAGAAACTTGTACACCTGCCTAATATCGTGCAGGGCCCCAGCCAGCAAGCAAAAGTGCCGCAACACTACGTGACATGGACCCGTTTAATGTCTGGAGGAAGGCTGTAGGAAACTGAAACCATGAATCCTGCAGGGCTGCCCATAAATCCGTAAGAGTAAGAGAGGGTGAAAATCTCTTCTGAACATCATGTGGTTCATGCATGATGGCGCAACAACATACTTTCGTGTCACGACAACGTGTACGAACGTCTCACGCAGACGTTTAAGAACGCTGGATTGGGCGGGGTGACCCACACCTTGGCTTGCTCGTTCCTCAGATATCAATCATCTAGACTTCTCGTTATGGGGACACTTTAAGAAATTCGTCTACGCCATGCCATGATGTGCTGACACTACGGGTACAACAACAACCAAGTACACTTCAAAGGCTGCGTCATTCCTTACACCGAAGGGCAGAGAGGTGCATTATCATGATTGGACGCCACGTTGAACACCTTAAACACTTATTTAACGCAGAAAATGTGCATTTCCGGACTCCTGTTATTTAACATATTTTTCTTGTTTCGACGAGTACTACCACCTCCCAAATTATTCGAAACTTATTTACAGGGTGGTCCCTTGATCGTGACCGGGCCAAATATCTTACGAAATAAGCGTTAAACGAAAAAACTACGAAGAACGAAACTTGTCTAGCTTGAAGGGGGAAACCAGATGGCGCTATGATTGGCCAGCTAGATGGCGCTGCCATAGGTCAAACGGATATCAACTGCGTTTTCTTACAAAGGAACCCTCATTTTTTATTGCATATTCGTGTAGTACGTAAGGAAATATAAATGTTTTAGGTGGGCCACTTTTTTCGTTTTGTGATAGATGGCGCTGTAATAGTCACAAACATATGGCTCACAATTTTAGACGAAAAGTTGGTAACTGGTAGGTTTTTTAAATTAAAATACAGAATGTTGGTACGTTTGAACATTTTATTACGGTTGTTCCAATGTGATACACATACCTTTGTAAACTTATCATTTCTGAGAACGCATGCTGTTACAGTGTGATTACCTGTAAACACCACGTTAATGCAATAAAGGCTCAAAATGATGTCCGTCAACCTCAATGCATTTGGCAATACGTGTAACGACATTCCTCTCAACGGCGAGTAGTTCGCCTTCCGTAATATTCGCAGATGTATTGACAATGCGCTGACGCATGTTGTCAGGCGTTGTCGGTGGATCACGATCCTTCAACATTCTCCACAGAAAGAAATCCGGGGACGTCAGATCCGGTGAACGTGCGGGCCATGGCATGGTGCTTCGAAGACCAATCCACCTGTCATGAAATATGCTATTCAATACCGCTTCAACCGCACGCGAGCTATGTGCCGGACACCCATCATGTTGGAAGTACATCGCCGTTCTGTCATGCAGTGAAACATCTTGTAGTAACATCGGCAGAACATTACTTAGGAAATCAGCATACATTGCACCATGTAGACTGCCATCGAAAAAAAGGGGGCCAATTATCCTTCCTCCCGTAATGCCGCAACATACATTAACCCGCCAAGGTCGCTGATGTTCCACTTGTCGCAGCCATCATGGATTTTCCGTGGCCCAATAGTGCATATTTTGCTGGTTTACGTTATCGCTGTTGGTGAATGACGCTTCGTCGCTAAATAGAACGCGTGCAAAAAATCTGTCATCGTCCCGTAATTTCTCTTGTGCCCAGCGGCAGAACTGTAGACGACGTTCAAACTGGTGCATAGAAATATGGTACGGGTGCAATCGATGTTGATGTAGCATTCTCAACACCGGCGTTTTTGAGATTCCCGATTCTCGCGCAATTTTTCTGCTACTGATGTGCGGATTAGCCGCGACAGCAGCTGAAACACCTACTTGGGCATCATCATGTGTTGCAGGTCGTGGTTGACGTTTCGCATGTGGCTCAACACTTCGTATTTCCTTAAATAACGTAACTATCCGACGAACGGTGCGGTCACTTGGATGATGTCGTCCAGGATACCGAGCAGGATACGTAGCACACGCCCGTTGGGCATTTTGATCACAATAGCTATACATCAACACGATATCGGCCTTTTCCGCAATTGGTAAACGGTCCATTTTAACACGGGTAATGTATCACGAAGCAAATACCGTCTGCACTGGCGGAATGTTACGTGATACCACGTACTTATACGTTTGTGGCTATTACAGTACCATCTATCACAAACCGAAAAAAGTGATCCAACTAAAACATTTATATTTCTTTACGTACTACAAGAATACGTAATAAAAAAATGGGGTTTCCTATTTGTAAAAAAAACGCAGTTGATATCCGTTTGACCTATGACAGCGCCATCTAGTGGGCCAACCATAGCGCCATCTGGTTTCCCTCTTCAAGCTAGACGATTTTCGTTCTTTGTAGTTTTTTCGTTTGATGCTTATTTCGTGAGATATTTGGCCCGGTCACTATCAATGGACCATCCTGTATATACAGAGTGAAAGGTATTTAAACCAACAAACTCTTGGAGGTTGTAGGGGACATCAAAACATATATTTTTCCCTAATGTCATTTTTTACTTTGAGGATTATTTAAACGTACACTGATATGGTTGGTGCGTACTACGTAACGCACCACAACGGAAAAGCTGCACAGCGGGTTTATCAACAACAATATCCTAATTGCCATATCTCGCATCATACGACATTTGCTGCTGTGTACCAACGTCTGCGTGGGAGCTGGTCATTTAGCAGATTACCTGGACGCCGTCGCACGGTAAGACGCATGTGGAGCGGGCTCCTTCAATCAGCACTCGTGCAATTGCACGTAACATGGGGACGAATTAGACGAATGTAAGAACAGGCCTTCGAGAGCAATTGTTACGTCCATTTCACTCACAGCGTGTCCACAACCTGGGACCTGTTGATTATCCACCCAGAGCACAGTTTTCGCAGTGGTACGTGGAACAGTGTGAAATGCATCCTATACTTCCATCCTCTGTGTTGTTTACCGATGAAGCTAAGTGCGGGCGTGATGGAGTCTCCAAGATGTACAATTCGCATGTTTGGAGTGAGGATAACCCACATGCCACAGTTACCAGCGTTCATCAAGTGCGGTTCTTCGTTAATGTGTGGGTCGGTGTTGTTGGGGACTCTTTAATTGGGCCGTATCCGCTACCTAGCCCAATAAAAGGCAGGCGCTATTACAATTTTCTCCCCGGAGCATTACCAAAATTGCTGGAAGATGTTCCGCTCCCTACAAGACAACGCATGTGGTTACAACATGACGGGGCGCCGGCACATTTCAGTCGTCGTGTGCGTCGATTCCTGGTCCGACGATTCCCAGAAACGTTGATTTGCAGAGGTGGTCCTGTACCATGGCCTGCTCAATCCCCAGATATGTCCCCTCTGGACTTTTTTTGTGTAGGGAGAGATGCGCAACCTTGTTTACGCAACTCCTGTTGCATCAGAAGTTGATCTGGATGCCCGGGTAGTTGCAGCAGCAGGAACAATTCAGGAGACTGTTGGTGTTTTTGCCCGGGTCAGACAGAACATGATCCGACGGTGTAACCTTTGCTTACGTGTCAATGGAGGCATTTTTGAAAATCTCCTGTAATTGAAATTGGGTTGTGTTAATTTGTTGTCTCTTGGTCATAAAAAAATGGAAAAGTGTTTGTTGGTTTAATTAATTTGCCACCAGAGAAATCTTGCTCTACCGGTTTAAATACTCCTCATAGGAAACAATGACATTAGGGAGAAATATTTGTTCTGATGTCCACTGCAATCTCCCAGAGTTTGTCAGTTTAAATTCTTCTCACCCACACACACAAACACTCACACGTGTCAGGAGGAAAACATACGCTCTATTCCGCATGGTTTCCGAGTTAGAGCACATTTCATGTACTTTGTTATTATTTATTTTCTGTGCTTTTCAAATACTGCCATTGTGTACAACGCAGTAGAGTATGTAAAGGAAGTTGAGATGAACAATTTGATACGCAACACTTGCGGTCTATCAAGTCGTGAAACTACCCGAAATTGGCCTACCAAAACTAGCTAATCTACGGCTCATTGGCGTTCCACAGTCTTTTCAACATCCTCACGGTTTCTTCGCTCAAACTATTAGTTCTAGAGAGAAAATGAATATGATCATCTTTGTAGGAAATATAATGTAGTTCAATTTTGCACTGTGACACGTTTCCGCTGGAGGGTGTGGCTTTTGACGTATCCAAGTAAAATGTACAAAAATGATATTAAATGTATTCAAATCTTGGAAACCATTCGGAATGGCGCCTGTGTCTATACGAAACTTTCTTGTTTAGAATCACTAATACTATGAGCCCTCGTGAACCTTTCCTCCTGACTTACCCTGTGTGTGTGTGTGTGTGCGTGTGTGTGTGTGTGTGTGTGTGTATTTCTTGTGCTAGTGAAACGGAGTAGCAGCTAAAGCTATGTTGCAAAGGTCGAGCAAAACAGATGACTTACTCTTGAGACGTCTGCCGACGGGGTCGCAGGGCGCCTCGCCCAGAGCGCACTTGAGCTGCCTGGTGAGGTATCGCTTGTCTGCGAGCGCGTGGTCCAGCTGCTGGTCGGAGACCCTGGGCCTCTGCTGCTGCTGCTGTTGCTGGGCGCCCGCCAGGGAGGCGCTCAGGCACAGCGCGGCGGCCGCCACCATGGTCAGGCGGAGCGTGTAGCGGGCCATCTGCACACGGAAACCACCACTGCGTAAGCCTCCAGTATTGGCACATCACATACTTCAGTAACGAGAAATTACTCAGAAAAATCATACAGTTAACCATTGTTATGATTAACATCTCGGTAGTACAGTAGTACAGCATTTCACGAATCTTTTTGCCGTTATTTTTGTGTCTAGAGTGGGGTTTGCGCCACGTTGGAAAATGGTCGACCTCCAGTTGCCTCCAATAATTGTTGTGCAATTGCTCAACCACGTGTCCAATGAAAATTTACGACAGTATATACAGTTAATGGAGGAAGGAGATAGGCCGAGTTAAGTTCAGTGGATGAAACATTTTTATCACCTCTTAAATGAGCGCAATGGTCGCTCTGGAGCGCTGCAGGTAGTGTAGAACTGAAACCAGACAATCATGTGATGCAAAATTCTTAAGGCTTTCGTGGCCACTTGTTGACAACCTGCCTATTGACTTCCGTCTCTGGTTCTTCAGCCGACGTTCATCCAATGATTTTTCTGACGTTTCGCCAGTACAAGTGGCTGGCATTGTCAAAGCTTCACCCTCCATTGCCGGTGGTGAACTGGAGCCAAGCTCGCGGCCGCAGACTATATGCACCTGGCGCGCCAACGTCCGAGGGCTTCTCCACAGTCATTTCCGGTGCAGTTCTCCTCTTGCTACCTGCGACGGTCGTTTGCTGCAGTGCGAGAAGCCAGTATCCGTTACCTTAAGGCTTTCCTCTTTCTTGTTGAAGCTGTTCGCGTGTTTTTGTATTTCTACAGCTTCTCTGAACACGCGCGTGTGATAGTGTTTCTCTACAGCCAGAACTTCCGTGGTTTTTTTTTATATTCCACAGAAACAGTAACAAAAATGGCTACAATGAAATGTCGGCGAATTTTATTACGTGGTCGATCTCACTCAGTGCGTGCTCTGCCACGGCCGATTACTCCACCTGCCCCAGCCTGCAATGTCGCTTATGTTCTTTGATCCTGGTGTTGATTGATCGTCCAGTCATTCCGACATAAACTTTACCGCACGTGTGTGGTATACGGTACATTCCCGACATTGCAAGTGGGTCCCTTTTCTGCTTTGCCGATCTAAGACACTTTTTGACCTTCCTTGTCGGTTTAAAAATCTTTATTCCATGTTTGCGCAATATACGGCTGATTCTGTCCGTCACTTTAGGAATGTATGGCAGAAAGGCCGTACCCGATATTTCTTTTTCTGATTCCTTACTTCGCCGAGTGTTTGGCTCTGTTACACTTCTAATATAATTTGTGGAGTGCCCATTGTTCCTCAGAACACTTTCCAGGTGTTGCATTTCGCGTTTGAGTTGCTGCGGCTCACATATTCGTCCTGCTAGTGTTACGAGCGTATTAATCATGCCACCAACGGCAATGGAGGGTGAAGCTTTGATAATGCCAGCCACTCGTGCTGGCGAAACGTCAGAAAAATCATTAGATGTACGTCGGCCGAAGAACCCGAGACAGAAGCCAATGGGCAGGTTGTCAATCATGTGATGCTCCACTGCTGAGGTAATTTGTGGAAGTGAAGTGGTGAGCGTGCAACCAGCGCAGTAATGTGGGTCGACGTGGAGACGTGACACAATGACAAAAAGGACCTACTGTATTTGAATGTGCCCTTCACTTCATTGTGAACGAAGCTACACCAGTTGTTGGTATTGTAATACTTTCATATAATTTTATACACAGTATGTTATATTCCAAGCTAAAATTTATGAAAAGGAATTACTTTATCTTCGATGTTACTACTGATAAGTACTAGCTCTGAATGTATAATTAAAATTATTTTCCTTAGGAAGATTTGAAATTACGAATTATTTAGCACACTTAAAATTTATGTTATTAATTACGCAATCCAGTGCTGTTTACTACGTTTATTTCTGGATTCATCTATGAAAATATAATGGAAAGTAATAGAAATTCATTTCTCGAGGAAAACTGTAAATCCTTTGGAACGTGGTTATTACCGCAGAGTGAAGGAGTAGTAAGCATGTCTCTGACGTGATCGGACTTATTTTCGTATTTTGGACGAACAATGTAATTTCGATTTTGTTAATGTGAAAATTCAAAAGACTGTATGACATACTAAAATGTAACGAAATATATTAACGTAACAATAAAAATTCTGCAACAAGAACCTTAAAATTTATTTATATCAGTTCCACCATGAGAACATAAAATGCTTCAAGAATCAGAGCCCTAGACAAGAAGAACTGGAGCCAACTCTGCACAAAGAGCTAGGTAAACTAAAAAGTTTATTGTAATCTTACTCCTCTCAAATCTTCGGAAAAGACTTTGCTTATTGTGGACGATAACTGGAATTAGAAGGAGTGGGGATATTACACACTGTTATAAAATTCTGCTCGTATATTTTTACAAATTCTGTCGCCGGAAAAGTAACAGTTGTACAGCTTAACGGCAAGGGGAATGCAATAGTGGAAGCTAAAAATCTAGGAAGCAACGTGGTGAGCTTAGGGCTCGAGATGCGACAGTGCTGTCACGTGCCTGCGACACGCGGGGGTGTCGTGGTAGACGTGGCAGGCGGCGATTTACCTGTCCCCCGGGGCTGCTGCGTCTTCATTACGGCGGCGTATCGCGTTAAGCCCCGGCCGCGAGCGGAGACGCCGTCGAGGTCGCCTTAATGGAGCCCACACGCCCGCCAGCCACGACTCGCCCCGTGGCTAAGCGTTTTAATCTGCCGCCGGCCGCCGTTACCCTCACACGAGGCTCAAACTCCCGCTTACACCGCAGCTGCGCGGCTAACGCCGCCTCCACTTTCCGGGCGACTAAGCGCATCACACTGCCAATTAATCAGCATGTTTCTGCGAAGATTATACCTATCAGCCAGAATATTATGACCCACGACCTACAACCGGTGTAAACTTGTCCAGACAATAGCAGCGTCACCTGGTGAGGAATGACTGCTACTCAAACACAAGCAAGGTGCATGTAGCATTAGCGAGCGTGCTGTCCGTATGTAGAGTGAGGAAGGCGCTCTGTCTCTTATTATTATGGCTTGGAGGCTTGGCACGGGCATTCCGGAAACTATACAACCTGTCGTCTGTTCGAAGAGTGCTTTGGTGAGTGTCTTCAACACGTGGAAAAACTAAGGTGAAAACACATCCAGACGTCGTGGGGTTGGGCTGACACCCCTCATTATAGATGTCAAACTTCGTAGGCTGGAAAGACTGGTAAAACAGAACAGGCGGCGAACTGTGGCGAAACTAACATCAGACTTTAACGCTGAGCAGAGAACAAGTGTGTCTGAACACACAGTGCACTGAACACGCCTAATGATGGACCTCTGGAGCCGCAGGCCCATGCATGTGTCAATGTCAACACCACAGCGTCTGCAACTACCACTTAAATGTACACATGACCTTCGGCACTGACCGTTGACGCAGTGACAGAGTGTTGAATTGTCTGATGAATCCCAGTAATTTCACTATCATACCGAGCGGAGCGAGCGAATCCGTGTCTTCCAGGGCAGCAGCTCCTTGACACCTGTACTGCAGGACGGAGACAAGCTTGCGGCAGCTCCGGTCTGGGGAACATTCACATGGGCAGCCATGAGTCTAGCTCAGCTCATGCAAGACACCAAGGCCAAGGATTATCGTACACTGGTTGCAGACCACACACATCCCTTCATGGTAAGCATGTTTTGCGAATGAAGTAGTGTTTTTCAACGAGATAATGGACCATGTCACAACGCCAGAGTGTGATGGAGTTATTCGAGGAAAATAGGTGCGAGTTCCAATTGATGTGCTGGCACCCATCTCACCAGATCTGAAACTGATCGAACACATCTGAGGCGTGATTGAACATGGCGTCAGAACTCGTCGTCCTCTGCTCGGATGTGGTACCAACTCCCTCCAGCAACCTACCAAGGCCTCACTGCTTCCATGCCACGACGCGTCCCCACTGTTTTATCTGCCAAAGGTGAACATACGGGCTACTAGATAGGTGATCACAATGTTCTGGCTGATATGTCTATAATTTCACCCTATGCCACGTCGGGGCATGACATATTGTGCCGGTTACAAGTCGACACGATTAAAGTGATTTAATATGAGCGCAGAAAGACTCTAATGAGCCAAAACATTATGACCACGTCATTAACAGCTTCCACCTCATAGCCTCCTATACGAGAAGCTCATTTCTAAAATTTAGCTAATCCGAAAAATTGAAGAGTGAGACAACAGGTTACAGCATTACTTAGAGGAGGAGATTATTGTTTAACGTCCCGTCGACAACGTTGTCACTAGAGCGCTCGGATTAGGGAAGTATGGGGAAGGAAATCGACCGTGTCCTTTTAAAGGAACCACCCCGGCATTTTTCTGAAGCGATTTAGGAAAATCACGGGAAACCTAAATCAGGATGGTCGGAAGCGAGTTTGAACCGCCATCCTCCCGAATGTGAGTTCAGTGCGCCACATCTCTCGGTAGCACTACTTAGAACCATTACCTACGTAGTAAGAACTGTTACGTAAGCCAGAACGTACCATATCCGTTACATCTTTCACCTCAAGTCTTGCTGTTCATATCGAAGAGTACTATATCCAGTCTTACTTCGTTTCCATGAAGTGCCAAATCCAGGCAGCCAATCTTGGCTCGTCTTGATAATAATGTCACATACAACGTGGCCGAGATTTGTTTACATGACATTGTATGTTGTAAGGACGTGATGGCGTTTTTTATGTTCGTTGTGAGTTTTTAATGAAATTATGAAGTCTGATTAATAAAATACTGTGATTCGCCAACAGAAACTCCAGAACAACAGTTACCAAACTTAAGGCAATTTTCTGCCAAAACATACAAAATCCATTTTTATTTATGCAGTAACAATTAAACAAATCGAGTGGTCCAAGGCGCTGCAGTCCTGGACTGTGCGGCTGGTCCTGGTGGAGGTTCGAGTGCTCCCTCGGGCATGGGTGTGTGTGTGTTTATCCTTAGGATAATTTAGGTTAAGTAGTGTGTAAGCTTAGGGACTGATGACCTTAGCAGTTAAGTCCCATAAGACTTCACACACATTAAAAAAAATTAAACAAATAAACATTTAACAGAGATACTTGGCGCAGTGTGTCTCAACATCTGTCTGAATATAACAGCAAAGCTACAAAACAAATTTTCTGATGTTATTGTAGTTGTAAAACATTTTTTGTTTCTCCTGTTAAATAAGATTTTATGGATTTGGCACCTTTTGGAAATGAACCATTATTCTCTGAGTGTAACCAGAAATTAGCTAGTATCCCCTTCCTCCATGTTCCACCTCGCCGTAAGATGTACATCCACATCGCTCTCAACTGATGAAATAGACTAAAATGGAATGGCTTATGATGTGACGAGTATTGACAGCGTCACAGTAACACTCATTAGCGTGTTCGGCCCCTATATCTCCAAGGAAGTCACTCTCGGAAGAGCTACACAGAATTTATTGTGAAGCTGCCAATACCCAGGACAATATATGCCATTATATTTTACCCTATTTTATCAGTTGGCAGTGATGCGTATGTAAGTCTTAAGAAGACCCGGTTGTAAGGAAAGTAACGTGTAATTCTACCTTTCTTATTCATGTTTTATTTTGATCGGTTTCGGTTCTTGCATTGCAGTTCTGATGACTAAGGTTTGACCTTTCAAACATGTAAATCTTAAGAGTTTTTTACATTGGAAACATGGGGTACAGTCGACATTTTAACACTGAATGTAGCAACTCCGACCTTGTATCCATCATGGATAAACTCGAACATGAAATGCAGTTAGAAGGGATATATGAATAGACAATTCGATGGATCGTGGATCAAGCAATTTCTCAGTTAGAAATTTAGAAACAAGTCAGAGACAATTCCATGATGGAAGGTGAGTAGACGGTGTTAGAAAACATGTAGCCCCAACATGGGAGCATATAACTGGCAAAAAAGTATTCATGTGAAAGCCTATAGGTACGTAAAATGGCTGATGACAATGACCACTCTGACTACCATGATCGGATACGACTATCCCAACCTTCGACCACACCCTTTCACTCGGTTTTCATCATATTTTCAATCATCTTTATTTTCCCTAGTTTCGGCCTCTCACGAAATTTGTTGATTTGAGGGATCACGTTAGGCACTGAACCTTTCCTAACGCTGAAAATGTCACATGAAAGAACTCGGTAGTTTGTTTTTGAACGTAGATTATTGGTGAATGAGTAAGCACTTCCGAACTAGACGTGCGCATAAATACGTGTTTTCATTCCGTCATTTTCCTGCATTGTTTTAATCAAGGTTAATCTCGCTTTGCAGTTTATTGAAAACCATGAAAAGTATAAGCAAGATAAATCGCACATACGTGTCCTGCAAGTAATTTGCTCGATATATTTTGTTGGGCAAAGACATGTGACGTAACTTCATCTGTAAAGTACCGTTTCAGAAGACTGTGCCATATTTTTACGGGGAGGGTATCTGTCTCGTACGAATAATCTAGTAAATTACTCTCTCTAAGTTTGCAGCTTAATATGCACGGGTCGCAGTAGCAACGTTATTTCAGAATTCTTTACATTATTGCATTAAAAACAACAAAATCAGGTAGGTACTCTGTTTTTTCTTGCACTGGCGCTATGCGCAGTGTTTTTCGCAAAAACAAGAACAATAATTTTAAAAAAAAAAGCTTCAGAAGAAAAGTTCATAGAGTGCAGTCTCCAAATACAATGTTAACATTGTGCAAATGGAGGTCGCTTCTTTGTTTCTGTAAAAATATAACACGGGAAACCGTTGCCCTTTTTCAGTAAATTGCTTCCGAGTGGAATGACTTTTAAGCTGTAGCTTAACTTGCATTGGTGGAAAGTCATTAGCTTCCCTCTAGCTACAAAGTAACACAGCTCATTATTTCTGGACAAAGACAATGCAAACAGATTCGCAAGTACCATTTAACGACGAGGCAGAAAATTAGATTTTGCCCCTTCAGTCACAAACATATATTCTTCAAACGACGGATCGACGTTCCATAATATCTTCGTTTATTCACCTTGCTGCAAATTTCCAACCGTTTATAGCAAAGCCAGCAAACCGAGGCAGTGCCCTTTCAGCGCAAAATCTCTGCTATAGTCGTCGCGTCCTCTATGAATGGGAAAGCACAGAGACCTATGTAGATAATATTTCCAGAATATCTACATTAACAGCAGTTGCCTAAAGAGTACCTTAGCTGCCACTTTAATAATTTAGAATCGTATTTTCGGCTAAAAGTCTCTGCTGCCGAGTCGTGGGACAGGCGATCTAATTAATTTCTGGCGTGCAGGTCCCGCGGCACTTAGCCGGCGTGTTTGAGCTGCGTCGTCCGTTTACCTGGCAGCAGTTGGTGGCGCCTGAATAATTTGCAGCCCGCTGCTAAGGAAAAGGAGGCTCCAGCGATGCCAACTGCATCCTCCTCAAATATTCAGCAGCTGTGTGCGGACAAACAACCGCCGTCCACGAAAAACAGCTTCCCTCACACCGAAGCTCTCCAAATCTGTGGATTAGAGTTTCCGCTTAGAATAACACGCGAGTCTCTCTTGAGAGCATGTGGCTCGCATGCAACTACCAAGGCACGAAAAGATGTTCCACAGATTCATTCTTGGGACATTTTATCCACAGAATCTCTTTTCGCTACAGTGAAGAAATTATAAAATGTGGAATTATACGACTAACAACGGGACCTCCCCTACCCGTCATCACCTATTTTGTCGAAATTTGTGATATTTGCCGGACTTGGCCGGAAATGAAACTGGCAGAAATGGGAGCTCCTGAGGGTCAAGCGTTTAGAAAAAGTAGGATTTTTGGCAAGAAATGAGCCGTTTATAGAAGTATTCTTGGGTATAATGAAAATAACCAATTCGAAACGCGTTATTTTGAAATAAAAATGACTTTGAAGCCATAATGTTTTATTTTCAATATGAGGCATTTGTGTTAGCACTTACCGGGCAGCGGCTGGTGCAGCGGAAAAGTACAGAACGGTAAATGGGAGGTCGTACGATAGAGCCATTATACAGGAACCTTTCTTTTTATTTTCAATTTTTACTATACTTACACTGCAAATGAACCTTAACAATGCTCAGTCTATTGGAGTTATTAATATTTTCATAAAAGGCATGAGAAAGAAAGACAAAGCAAAATTTAAGATTGTAAATAAATTTCCAGGAAAGGATTGTAAGCCATACACGAGATATTCGTATGTAAAATTAGGTACTTTTATTACTTTACAGTTGATGATTTACAAGGACTGGGATGCTATCAATCATTAAAACAAGGGGAGCCATGATTGTTCGGCATTTTGCACAGGTTATAAATGCCACATTTTTATAATTACATAGTTGTTTTAAGGTTTTTTTACAAAAACAAACTTGAGTATAATTCGTAAGAGGTTTTCTCTCATCCTACCGTTTGGTAGAAAACCATGCTTAACGTATCCTTCCGCCAACTACTGGCGATTGGTGATGTACAATGGAATGTATTTCGATGTAGTTTGCTCGGAAAGTGATTTCATTTTCTTTCTGCATGGACTGATTTTACCTGCACCGTGAACCTGTTATTTGCGTGAAGATGCCGAGGGCTGTTCAAAGGTTAAAGTAAAACTAATGGAATATGAAGTTCTGTATAGTTCGTAACGTTACCATATGTAGGTGACCAATTCGGCTGCCTAGAACTGTTATGAGGTGAGGTGAATTTGTTGTATGGCTGAACGCTAGCGGACTCAGGGTTCAAGGTGTGCCGCTGCAGTTCCAGATAGATGACTGGCACGGGCGAGTCCAGTTACAAAGGGGAGCAATGTGACCGGCAGTAGGTAAATACCAGAGCTGGGAAATTGGAGGCATGTAGCTCGCGTGACCTTTGTGCAGGATATGCACAAAAATGGCGGAGTGCCAGAGATGCTGAAAGATGACGTTTTACAGCTCTTTCACAATCTATAACAATTTACAATCCAATATTAAAGCACATCTGAATCATTTGCGATATTAGTAAAATGTTGAGAATCTAATATTTTCTGTATCTTTAAAACTACAGAACTTAATACTTCACAGCAAAAAAAAACATTTTCACAATGAACCTCTGAATTAACAACTTTCAAACACTTCATGCGATTTCAACATGCAATATCAGAGATGACAGCGTTTCTCTATAGCTATCATCTCTGAAAGCTACATATCTGTATTTTATTTCTTGATTTAAGAAGTTTTTTATATCTTTTCATTATGCAACTGTTTGCCGGGACTTCATATCTTCCACAGTTACACAGCAAATGAGTAAAGCGTGAATACCTTACATTTTGTCATACTTGTGTATTTACTTAGTGAACAGTTTACTATTTTGCCAGTAACCTTATTCAAACAACTGATAATACAAAATCATAGTAATTTAAGAAGTGGTCAGTCGCATGTGTTAGCTGACACCATCTTTGCAAAAGAGTGCCAAAAGTCGCTTCTGACAAGCTGGCCAAAGTAATTGTTTAAACAGTATTTAACAACAATCAGTTTTCGTTTATCATGAGCACAATTGTGCAAGCCTGCCTTTTGTGTTTATGGTCAAATCTTTATGCATATTTATTGTGATTGGTCCGAGGGTAGCCGTATATTTACAACATTTATCTGTTTAAATATTGTCATAATATATTAGTTTAATCTGGGAAGTGGTCAAAATGACCCACATCATGTCTGTATGACTTAAGAATGATGTATTTTTGTTGGGAATGGCCTTCAGCCGAAGGAAAAGCAGACCGTAGTGAAAAACGATGGGAGCAAGCGAAGAATGGAACTTTTTCGAGTGAAGAGCTCGAGGGAGCGATTATGGACACTTTTACATGAGTTATGAAAGTAGGAAGACCTGCCTGTGGTATTGGATCATGGAGGTGATTGATTTGGGTGATGAAGAGGCGCTACAATACTTCAACTTCTGAAAGAAGAAATCCAGCAGACCTCCTCTGAATTGCTTGGATGTCTTGCTTCAATCCGACCAGGTACGGATCCCAAAATCTCGAGCAGTACTCAAAAATAGGTCGCACAAGCGTCCTATGTGCGGTCTCCCTTCCAACTGAACCACTCTTTCCTAAAATTTCTCCAGTAAATAGAAGTCGACCTATCGCCTTCCTTATCACGGTTCTCACATTCTTGTTCCATTTCATATTGCTTTGCAACGTTACACCCAGATATTTAAACGACTTTGACTGTGTCAAGGAAGACACTAGCAAGATTGTATCCGAATATTACAGGTTTGATCTTCTTAATCATCCGCATTAACTTACATTTTTCCACATTTAGGGCTAGCGGCCATTCATCACACCAGGTGCAAAATATGTCTAAGTCGTCTTGTATCTTCCTACAGTCACTCAACTTCGACACCTTACCGTACACCACGGCATCATCAGAAAACAACCGCAGATTGATGTCTACCCTGCCCTCCAAATAATGTATGTATACAGATAACAACAGCGGTCCTGTCACACTTCCCTGGGGCACTCCTGACGATACCCATGTCCCTGATGAACACTCGCCGTCAAGGAAAATATACTGGGTTCTATTATTTAAGAAATCTTCGACCCTCTCACATATCTGTGAACTTATTCCACATGTTCGTGCCTTCATTAACAGCCGGCAATGGGGCACCATGTTAAATTTTTTATGGAAATCGAGAAATATGAAATCTGCCTGTTGGCCTTCAAAATGGTTCAAATGGCTCTGAGCACTATGGGACTTAACTGCTGTGGTCATGAGTCCCCTAGAACTTAGAACTACTTCAACCTAACTAACCTAAGGACATCACACACATCCATGCCCGAGGCAGGATTCGAACCTGCGACCGTAGCGGTCGCGCGGTTCCGGATTGTAGCGCCAGAACCGCTCGGCCACTCCGGCCGGCTGTTGGCCTTCATCCATAGTTCTCAGTACATCATGAGAGAAAAGGGCAAGCTGAGTTTCGTACGAGCGATGCTTTCTAAAACCACGCTGATTCGTGGACATAAGCTTCTCAGTCTCAAGAAAAGTTATTATCTTCGAACTGAGAATATGTTCAAGGATTCTGCAGCAAACAGAAGTGAGGGATATAGGTCTGTAATTTCACGGGTCCGTTCTTTTACCCTTCTTACGTACTGCAGTCACCTACGCTTTTTTTTCCGTCACTTGGGATTTTGTTCTGGGCAAGAAATCACGATAAATGCGAGCTAGGTAAGGGGTCAATGCTGTAGAGAACTCTTTGTAAAATCGAACTGGGATTCCATCCGACCTGGTGATTTATTTGCTTTCAGTTGATTCTCTACGCCAGATATGCTTATTACAATATCGTCCATACGGGAGTCTGTCCGATGGTCAAAGGGCGATATGTTTGAACGATTCTCCTTTGTGAACGATTTCTTGAACGCGAAATTTGAAACTTCGGCTTTCATTTTGCCACCTTCAGCTGCCACACCAGACTGGTCAACCAGGGAGTGAATGGAAGCCCTAGACCCTCCTAGCGATTTTACTTAAGACCATAAGTTTCTCGAGTTCTCTGCCAGATCTTTCGTTAAGGTGTGACGGTGGTAGTTGTTGTATGCATCGTGGATAGATCTTTTGACATACGCACGAATCTACCAACTTTCACTTGTCGTCATTTGTGCGTTCCCTTTTGAACCGAGAGCGCAACAGCCTCTGCTTCCTCAGCATCGTCCGAATTTCATTATTAAATCATGGTTAGGTATATTCCATCCTTTACCCATTTACTAGGAACACAGCTCTCCACGATTCATTGTCTCAGTGAGATGCTAGTAACTGTTTATCTGCTCTTTCTAGTAAAAACTCTCTCCTAGCCTTCTTGACCGATTTATTAACTTTCGTAATCATAGTTGCTATAATGACATCATGATCGCAAAACCCCGTTTCTGTACTGATATAGTAGATAAGCATGTAGCCAGTGCCGAGGAGTACTCCCTGTAAAACCTAACTGGGATGCCAAATAAGGCTACAGGGCAGAACTGCATCAAACAAGTCCCGAAGTCAAGGAACAGGGCATTCCACCTTTCCAACGTTTGTAAGGACACTATCCTGGTGATGTTCATCCCACATGCTGATTACCCCAGTTCTTTCCCGGTGTCATACTTGATAACTCCTATCTTTCCCTACTCGTACAGTCCGTTTGTAGACGGCGTCGGCCTCGGCTGTGTTGGCTGAGCGCGAGTGCTTTCCCCTGCTGCTCTTCTCGCAGCGCAGCGCCTCTGGTCGGCCCCCGGAGAGCGGGCCCGCTCGCTCGCGCCGCGCCGCCTGTCCGCGCTCGGCCGCGCGTGGAGATAAACCGAGCCGCGGTACGCTCAGGCGGCGCCATTGTGCGCGGTTAATCCTAATGAGATCTGCCGTCGGCGACGTCTATCTCCGCGTCCGCCACCTTTTGTTGCGCCCACAAGAGCTGTTGCCTCAGACCGCCACCTCCGCTCTACCGGCAAAACACTGAAGGCCTAATGAGAAGGAGACGGCTGTTTTATTCTCACTAGCACATCAGTTGGTCCGTCGCGTAGCTGAGTGGCCAGCGCAGCGGACTGCTATGCGGAGGACCCGGGTTCGATTCCCGGCACTGTCAGGGATGTTTCCTTGCTGGGAGGACTGGGACAAGGTGCCACCTGCTGCACTACTTCACCGAGCAGTGGGTGTGCTGGCCTGACGCCCCTCATACCTCACCCAATGACTCCACTGGCATAGGATGACACAGACGTCGGAAGGTATCAATGAGCGTGCCAGGGCCTGTCGGTGGAGATCATATTTACGTTACATCAGACGCTATACAGAGCAGCCTGTCGTTCCAGCACTAGTTTTAATTCGATCCTCAGGCTTCTGAATAGTCCTTCCTCGATTATTTATGCCTTTTCTAGGAAAAGGAACGACATACTAAACATGTACATCGCTACTTTGCTTGTCCGATGTATCCGATCTTCCAGGCCTGCCTAACGTAACACGTAAAATTACGTAAGACAGAAATTTTTATATATTATTCCAAACAGCAAATGTAATAACTGATGAGTTTGCACGAGAAAGAGTAGAAAAATCATATTAAAAGTAATAAGAGTAATGTCACTTGAAAACAAAAAACATATTTTTATGTGGGCTATGCAGCAGCAGTATATAACGTATAATTTGTGTCTTGTTCTTGTTCACACGTTTTTCGCTACATTACTTGTATTGTCGGCTCAATCGAGGTATGACTCATGCAAGTGTGGATTTTTCTTAAAGCCGAAAATATACGCATAAAAAGGACTTCGAATTAATCTTTCATAAAAATCAGTCACCTACTTATGACCCTGAGATGTCCATTTTTCTTGCACCTAACGCTGATACGGTCGCAGGTTCGAATCCTGCCTCGGGCATGGATGTGTGTGATGTCCTTAGGTTAGTTAGGTTTAAGTAGTTCTATGTTCTAGGGGACTGACGACCTCAGATGTTAAGTCCTATAGTGCTCAGAGCCATTTGAACCCAGCGCTGATTAGCTTTATCGTTGCATATGAGACACGAAACTGAAATTGCTGCGACGTTTTAAGTCAGTAAGGTAATTAACCTTTTTCATGCATCAAAAATTGGTAGATTTCCAAACTCTAAATACCAACGATAGTGCGGAAACCGTTTCGCTAAAGTGAAAAAAAGTTGTTAACACAATAGGCTTCGACGAGAGACTTATGTTCTGGCAACCAACAAAAATACACTCACATTCAGAAAAAACAGATCTTGAATGAGTAGAAATAGGACGATCATATTCACGGTACACGTACATTAGTATGTTCTGCAGAAATGATTAGCATTTCAGTCACCTCAGTTCAGCATGCGAGGCAAGGGTCCACAACTTGTTCCATGCGCGATAGCATCGACGCGTATAAGTCGCGAACGACGTCCTGTGGTACTGCCATCCATGCTGCATTCACCTGGTTTAAAAGTTCATCTGGCGTGGGGTCACCTGTCGTTTCACCACATCCCACACATTTTCGACTGACGAGAAGTCTGGTGATCTGGCGGGTCAAGGCAAAAGGCTGACATCCTGTGACACCAAGAAGGCACATGTTCTCGAAGCAATATGTGGTCGTCTTTCATGTTGCTGTACCAGAATGAGCTTTTCACTCTGCAGCGGATTGTGCGCTGATATGGAACTTCAGTTTTAATCTGCCAGGAAGTTTCATGTTTCTGCACATTCGTCAGAGATAGGAGGAGAAGTGGACGGTGTGCGCATAACATATGCCGTAATAAACGGAGACGGACTGTCACTCCTGATGGCGTACGATGAGTTACATCGTTCCACTATTGTGCCGAACCGAGGCGCAGGCAGATCTGTTCTACAATGCTGTTCGGATTAGGTGTCGACCTACTACTAGGGTGGAGGGGGGGGCTGGGGGCAGGGGTGGTCTAGGTTGTTTGACCTGACCCATCTCGTCGTGTTCTACGTCCTTCCGTGAACCATTCTGCTCACACCCGTTGCACTGCCGAAACACTTCCAATCATACGAGCAGCAATTTTCCTGATGGATGCATCACATACTCTCAGGCCTGTAATGTACCCTCTTTCAAACACTGATTTGAGGGTTCTGTCCACGCACATGTCTGCGAGGCATCCTGCACGTTTGCTCAAGCCACACTCATCCATTAACTTATGTTTATAGTGACAACGAGAGCTCCAGGCACATTTACTGGTCAGTAGTGTTGCGCCGCGATATCGATGTTGAACATGACCCCGATAGCCGAGGTGACTCAAATGCTAATCATTTCTGCAGAACATGCTAATGTACAGCTCCTGCAAATATAACCGTACTATCTGTAGTCATTGTAGGTGTTCTGTTTCATCTGAACATGAGTGTATATACGCTCCTTGGTCTGACTCCCGGCCGATTTAAATGTTAGTTTTAAACTTTAATTTGCTTAGTGTGGGTCTGTGGTAATTACATACTGGAAGACCTTTCATAAAAATGTGACTAATAACTTGACAAAAAACGACAGTTAAACACAGGCGACCTTCCTTTTTGTGAGGTTCCTCCATACGTGCTACTACATTGCAACACAAAACAAAATTACGCAACGACCCTGGTCACGTTATAGTAGCACTGAATAATTCTAACAACCCGAGGTAACCTCACACCAAGCGATCATAGAAACATTTTCGGATGTTTTTCCCTCTCCCGACTAGTATGTGGGAAAAATGAATATCTGAATGGTGGTGGTGGTGGTCAGTGTTTAACGTCCCGTCGACAACGAGGTCATTAGAGACGGAGCGCAAGCTCAGGGTAGGGAAGGAAATCGGCCGTGCCCTTTCAAAGGAACCATCCCGGCATTTGCCTGAAACGATTTAGGGAAATCACGGTAAACCTAAATCAGGATGGCCGGAGACGGGATTGAACCGTCGTCCTCCCGAATGCGAGTCCAGTGTGCTAACCACTGCGCCACCTCGCTCGGTGAATATCTGAATCTTTCCCAACGAGCTCTGATTTTTCTTATCACGATGGCCATTTCTCCCTATATAGGTGTCAACAAAATGTTTTCTCCTTCAAAGCAGAAAGTTAGTTATTGAAATTTCGTGTAAAGTTTTCACTTCCACCTCAACTCGCTCATGATATCCATGACATTCTCTCCCCTATTTCGCGGTAAAACAAAACGAGCTGCCTTTCTTTGATGTGTTTCGATGGCCCCCGTTAGTCTTATCTAGTAAGCGTCCCATACTGCGCAAGAATGCTTCAGAAGAGGATGGACAAGCATAGTATAGGCAGTCTCTCTAGTAGATTCGCGACACCTTCTAAGTGTTCTGCTAACAAGGAACAGTTTCTGATACTTCTTGTCCACAACACTTTCTGTGCAACGTTTCCAATTATTCGTGACTGTAATCTCAAGGAATGTAGTTGAATCTAAAACTTTTAAATTTCTAATATTTATCGTGTAACGAAAATTTAACAGAATTTTCTTTGCTCTCGTGTGGAGGATGATCTCCACCGTGCAGATATCTTGTGTAAATCGTTTTGTAATTCGTATTGATCTTCTGATGAGTTACTAGGCGATAAACGACAGGATAAACTGCAAGCAAATGCTGTCTATCCGAGGAAAGATGAAGAAGTCACGGAGTGCCGTGTTGGAACAATACGCGGGAGAGAGTGGGGGAAACAGCCAAAATCTGATAGCCCAAATAAGTAGCACGTCTGTGTTCTGTCTCGAATAAACTGGTGCGCTGTCGTGGAGTTACAACAAGTCTTCGGACAGCGCGTCTCATGGTACTTCGTCTTGAAAAGAGGTTTCGGTAGAGTATTCCTGTGACGTTTTCCCCTTTATAGGCATAGTCTGTTAATACCAAATCATGCCACAACATAAAAATGCCACTACATGTAAGTAAAAATATATTTTAGAAAAATTAAACAACGCTACAAGCAGGGCGATGCACATCAACCTTTACGAGGGCACGCTGGAATGTAATTTCTCCGCATTTTTAATTTAAACACTCTTAGATGTTTTTAAATAAAGCAAACCTTATTAACATTGTACATCTCTATTCTTCATGTCTACATATTTCCAGCTCTGTGCCGCTAGGGGACTCTAAACTTTCGAGTGTAGCTGTGTCACTGTGGTGGCAGTTACTGCTGCCGCAGATGCAGTACGACGCGGCGGTTGTGCTAACTGCTGCTCGAACGGCTACTGCAGTTGCAATATGAGGCACCAGAGCCATACGCCGACCAGTACGGCCTCCCCTCTCGGTGGTGTCACGTGGTCGTCCAGAGCCTGTTCTTCTTGCCTCCGTACACTGTGGTAAACACCTGTCAGCAATCACGTACAGTGGCTACAGTCTAGCCAAGTATTTCTGCAACATCGCAGCTTCTTGTAGCCCTATTACACGACCTCGTTCAAACTCCGTGGGGTGTTGATAATGGAGCCAACTCACCACGTCCAATCCCACGACCGTCACAGCGTAATTCCAAGCAAACCTGATTTGCATCCTCATAATGGCCCTAATAGCACCAATCTTATGCGACCCGTTAGCAACTGGAACAGACAGCCTCCTTCACTTGTGGAAATACGCAATCTTTTTTTTCTTCATGTTATAAAGGAAAGAAGGAAACTAATACCAATAGAAAGTTCTCCGTTGAACCTTTGTGTACTAAGCCTTGACAGAATAAAAACCTGAAATTTGTCTGATAAATTAGAAGTTTCAATATTCAATTTTGTTATTGTACATTCCAATCACTACCGCACATTAGGCATCCCAGGGTTACTGCAAAGATGACATTCTGCACCTGATAACGCCTGCAAACTTCACCGTCTCTGGTAGTTAGTCTGCGAGGTCTACGGGAAGTATTCTCGGTGCCTTCTGGTGGACGGACCAACGAGAACCCTGTCCGTTCACAAGGAACGCTTGGAGCCGGCGTTTGAATGGACACTTGCCTTCCGTCGTGTAGTGAAAAGACGTGTTGAATGCTGCTGCTGGTCGCTGCGTTTGCTGTATGGTGAGATAGTATCATGTAGCTGGGTTGTGTGTGGGTGGTGCACGTTTGCAGTACCATTTCGTTAATCATTCACGACGCGCTTGTAATATATCGTCAACTTTTCCTTAATTCGTGCTGCGAAAATGCTATGATTTCAGCGTGTTGGATTCGCATTCCACATGTGGTTACCTTTTTTTTGTGAGAGTGGTACATTACGAGACATGATACTGTATCGGTGTGAAAGCAAATAATCCTAATGGTGGTACAGTCAATTCACTGTTCCTATCAATGGAGCTTTCTAAATGCTTTGTGACTAGTATTAAACTTTGTTTGCCCATCGGTGTGGCCGTGCGGTTCTAGGTGCTTCAGTCTGGAACCGCGTGACCGCTACGGTCGCAGGTTCGAATCCTGCCTCGCGCATGGATGTGTGTGATGTCCTTAGGTTAGTTAGGTTTAAGTAGTTCTAATTTCTAGGGGACTGATGACCACAGATGTTAAGTCTCATAGTGCTCAGTGCCATTTGAACCATTTTTTTGAACTTTGTTTATTTGCTGTTATTACGTATTTTAACTTTGAGAGCCGGGTGCTACTTGTACAGTATCTGTATATTTACCTGATATTCTGAACTCAACTGCTTCAAAAATGTTCAAATGTATGTGAATTCGTGAGGGACCATACTGCTTAGGTCATCGGTCCCTAGACTTATACACTACATAAACTAACTTAAAGGAACTTATGCTAAGAACAACACACACACCCATGCCCAAGGGAGGACTCGAAACTCTGGCGGGAGGGGCCACGCAGTCCGTGACACGATGCCTCAAACCGCGCGGCCGCTAGGCACGGCTCAACTGTTTCAATTTATGTTTTAATGCTCTTGCTATTGCATTGCTCTGGCCACTTATTTGCTATACAGATGCACTAGTTTGACTTCTACTCCGCGTTCCTTTTAATTGTACAATCGCACGATGAAAAACGTAACCTTAACCTTCACCAGGTTACAAATTTCTTACTGCACTTCACATCAAAGCTAGCATTGATTAATACGAATATTATAAATTCCGTTCATTGCCTGATTTTCATCGGGTAAGGTAAGTCTTCATGCTGATGCAGATGGCAGAGACGTTGTGGTCTGTTCTACAGAAGTGTATGTGTTCGACGCATCATATCTGAGTCTTCTTACCACAGACTGGAGTTCCCATATCCATCTGGCTACAAGCCACATTGATTGAACACTTCCATATTTGCCTAGATAAGGTAATGATTCCTAATATCTACCCCGGTCCTAATTTCGTCCCCCTAGTAATCTTCGGTTTCCATAGCCAGTAAGAAATGTTTGGCTGCGAGTACATGCGTGAGTTCTGTCCTTTGTTTTGTCAAGACTGTTTTTTGTGTAGAGCGTGAGTAGCTGGCTTGTACGAAGGAATTAGTTTTTTTATGCTGAGGTGAGTTAGCGGACAAATTAACAGCCTGCAAATCCTGGTGTGAACAATGATTTGCGTTCAAATATTGCGCTGTGCTTCAATAGTGTCTTGCAGTTTCTGGTGTGTAGCTATGGTCAAGGATTTGGCCTGTGTTGGTGTGGTGGCCAATATAACGTCCGTAATTTCATCTCTCGTGCCGTTCCTATTTTCGTTTCGGGAACAAAATTTGGAACTGTTATTAAACATCGATTTTATTTGCTGTTTATAAAGATTACTTTTCTTTTCTGATACGCATAAAATCAAGGGGAGAGAAACGTATTCGTTGCACGAAATGCTTAGTCTGTTACACGAAATACGCTGTTATCCACGCAGACATACACTGGTGAGCCAAAGCATTATGACCAATTCCCACCGCGATGTTGAATGCCTCCTGGTGGTGTTGCGGGCACGTCACGCAGTAAGGAAAGAATGGAAGCGGAAGAAAGACGAATGGGCAGCCATTATAGCGAAGATACGGGCCGCAAATTCGGAAATCCACTGATATAAGCGGTTTTGACAAAGGGGACATTGTTGAGGCGCTCCGGCTGGAAAAAATCTCTGAAACGGCAAAGCTGGACGGCTCTTTGAGTACTACTGTCGTGAGCACCTATGGAAAGCGTTGAAGGGTGCGTGAAACAGCGCAAGGCCGAACGGTACTGGACGTCCATGTCTCATCACAAACAACAGAGGTCGGAGGAACCCCCACTGTGTAATCCAGGACGGGCAGCTATCTGTGGCGGGTCTGACGACAAAGTACACGTGCGGGCACGAGTGTTTAGGACCACGCCCTTCGAAGGTCATTGTAGGGAATGGATATCCACATCGTACAACGCTTACGTGTTCGTGTGCTGCCCCAGAGACATCGTCAGTTACGATTTCAGTGGGCACAACGTCACTGAGTCTTCACCGTGGATCAATAGAAACGTGTCGCCTGCCGAATAAATCACTAGCCGGCCGCAGTGGCCGTGCGGTTCTAGGCGCTACAGTCTGGAACCGGGCGACCGCTACGGTAGCAGGTTCGAATCCTGCCTCGGGCATGGCTGTGTGTGATGTCCTTAGGTTAGTTAGGTTTAAGTAGTTCTAAGTTCTAGTGGACTTATGACCTCAGAAGTTAAGTCGCATAGTGCTCAGAGCCATTTGAACCATTTGAATAAATCACTGAGCCGTGCTGCGGCTCGCGTTGGTGCTGTTTGCACGTTTCCGCCCTCTGTTGGAGGCCAGACTGCATCGTTTAGTTGGCATGGTTGCGGTTGATTGTCTCTTGTTGACTGGCGCCACTCCGTTTCACAAGCTTTGCCTGTCCGCTAGTTGCAGCAGCGGCGGTTATCGATATGTAGTAACTGTTGCCCTATCTTTAGGGCGACGTCGTCGTTTTTCCGGATCGTGTGAGTGGGCCAGTTCGGTTGGGGACCTAGGAGAAGCCAGGTCCGCGCAGTGTGGCAACACGCCGCGACTGCTGGCAACACGCATGGTCTGCCGGATGGAAGGGCTCTGAGCACTATGGGATTTAACATCTGAGGTCATCAGTCGCTTAGAACTACTTAAAGCTAACTAACCTAAGGACATCACACACATCCATGCCCGAGGAAGGGTTCGAACCTGCGACCGTAGCGGTCGGGCAGTTCCAGACAGAAGCGCCTAGAACCGCTCGGTCACATCGGCCGGCCCTGATGGAAGGGTTGTGTTCACGAGGGTGCACGACTTCGTCGTAAACCGGATCCAGCAAGTCTTAAGATGAATGCATTTCAATCCAAGTACAGAAACCTCCACCACTGTGATATCTCACAATTCTCCAGTGACTTGGGTTCGTGTCGCTGCTCGTAGGGTCGCCGAGGCGAAGAGCAGCGAGTGTAGTGCTTGGGGAAGGCGGATCTGATTAGCTTTCCTCGACTTATTACTATTTACTGCGTTCAGGTTGTTACAATTTGTTAAGTTCAACCAGCGGTAATTTTTCTTGCCTGGTGGCCGCTAACGCCCCAGTTACCTGCCCTGGAGTTAGTGTATGTAACGGCAGTGTACATTTCCTCGCCTCGCCGTTGCTGTCCGGCGAGGCGTGTAGTTTTGACAGCTTTCTTGATTGTAGGCCAGTTGGTGATTCCTCTACTCTGGTGGTAGTGATTCCTTTCACGTTCCGGGGGCTCTAAACACAGTATTCTGGACGTAGTGCAGACCGCCGGTACCGGCTTGGGCTTCTTGTTCCACCGTTACATTTGTTTTATTGGACGTCAGGTAGCTTCAGCAGGATTATCACTAGTCATTCGTTAGACTGCCACTAGTCTGAGTGAAGTGAATGCAACTCTTGGTGTCCTATCTCATCGCTTGTGGAAGTCTTTGTTGCCGGACATTCTCAGAGGTCGATTCCTGGAGCACCGTCTGGGTCAGCTGCCTGTTTTTTTAACTAACTTTTGCTATTGTATTGGCTGCTTTATAGGAGGTTTCAAATTTTTTTTACATATTATTGCCGTTCCTGGCGTGTAAGGCCTCCAGTTGTGATTGTGGTCATTTGCCTTAAAATTCTCATTTGGTATTTGTGTTTTAGTAGTAACCTTTAAAACCTTATTTATTTCCATTCCTGGCGTCTGATTCCTCCTGCTGTGTTTGTGGCGACTTGCCTCTAATATTGCATTACCTGTAATTTGTAATTTGCAGCGAGTTTTAAACAATTCTTAAATTATTGCCATTCCTGGCGTGTAAGGTCTTCTGCTCAGATCAAAGTGGCTTGCTTTTAAAACATCTGTATTTAATGGTGTTTTGTTAAACTGTAACTCATTGAAAACACTATTATTAACACTGTTGTTTATTCCTTCATTAATAACGTGTGGTATTTTTTATTTATTGTTGAGTCTGGAATTACTGGGTTAAAATAAATTTTGTTTAATTGTAAAAGGCAACCAATAGTAACTGATTACGGCCACCTCCACAATCGCAACCGAATCCAGCCTTCCCTTGACTACCACCTGGTCTCAGTTGGATTTCCTGTTACGCCAGGTCCATGGTTGGGTCCTTACCCGTCGTCATGTTGGCGAATGGCTGCTTGAAACGTGCGCCGCTCCACAGATGCAGACCGTTGAGGACAGAATTAAGTGATGGGGTACACTGAGTTTGCTTTATGTGGAACCTATGGTAGCACTCAGAGACACCGCGACAGCGGTGACCTGCGTGATCATTATTGCGGACCATGCATCGATTCATGGTTGACGTCTTCTCTGATGGCGATGACATCTTTCACTGGGATAACTACTGTCGGCGACACAAGGCCAGAATCGTGCTACAGTGATTTGAGGAGCATGTTAGTGAACTCACATTGGTGTCTTAACCAGCAAACGCTCCTGGTCTCTACGCATTGGAACATGTATCGGGCGCCAGGTACGTGCCCACAAACCACACTTCCGTAATTTGCGGGAATTCTGTTAGTAGTTCCGGAAACCTATCAAGGAAATGCAGAACCCATCCAAGCAGAATGGCTGCGATACTGTGTTTGGAAACTGGACCAACACGCTGTTAAACAGGTGGTCATAATGTTTTGGCTCATCGGTGTAAAAATTCATATGATACACGTCTTTGGAAGGCTGAAAAAACTGAAAAGTTTGTTCATTCGTTCCTTTCAGATTGTTCATAGTAATGAAACTGCCTGGCAATGTTAGATGGGAAAAATACATTTCAATTAATTGTCCTTTAGATAATTTTTGGTGGAACGAAATTAAGAACACTTTTTTTGTCTTTCTGTTTTTGCCATGTTAACGTTTATGTCAAATACTGGCTTTAGTATGTTACAACAATCTAAATGTAACTTATCTTCAAGTGGAGAATAAATTCAGGAATATATATATATATAAAAATTTGTAGCCCTTTCCGTAACCTTCTAGGACTTACACAGATAATAAACGTACTAAGGTGAGGAACTTTGGGTCCCTACCTTAATAAATGTGACTTCTCATAGTCATTTAAATTCAGTTACTTCTTCCCATGCCTGCTATTAACCTTTGCACTCTTAAAGTAAGTGTTTTCTGCGCAGATAACTTTCTACAGTCCTTTTCTAGTCAGAACGCGTTCCTAAAATTAGTGCATTTGTCTATGATAACGCTTAGCTTTTCCACATCAGATCAGTCCAGGATTTACTTACACTCATAATCCAGACGTAAACCAGGCAGTACACTTACAAACTTAGTAGTTTTTCGACACATTATTTTGCGAAAATGGGCAACAGTAGAGCAGTCATTTGCTGCTCCAAAAACGTAATATTGATATGAATATATGAAGATGGTATCTGTTCTTTCGGACATGTCCGAAAGAACAGATACCATCTTCATATAGTTACGGCTAACCAGCCATTGACCTCCTTCTTCTGTGCTGGATGCACACGCATTGCCCGAACTCTTACGGGGCTCGATAAGATTGTCTGTCGCGAGTAATGAGTGTAATGGGCAGGGGCACTACGAATGTAGTGTGTGGACATTAAGTTGGGAATGTGGGTCTCAAGGGGAGCGTGCAAGGGATGAATCCCTGCAGTCGCACTATCCTCTTTGCTCTCGGTAGCTCAGATGGATAGAGCGTCTTCCATGTAAGCAGGAGATCCCGGGATCGAGTCCCGTTCGGGGCACATACTTTCAACTGTCAACGCATGTTGACAGCAAAGGGACTTGAGTTAGTTATATTTATATGAACGTTGTGATTTATTACACAAATGGATTTTACACAGGGCCGAGAACACTGTAATTAAGGCCGTTATCACTATTCGATAAGCCGACAGTTCAACTATAACGACTCCGCTGTTCAAAGAGTTACGAAGCGCTAAAGCAGTCAGGGAGAATTTCCTACCCTGGTTTATCTTAGACTTCAGCCTCTTAATCGCTCCAACCGCCAGAAACAGGAGGAGAAACTGAAATCAAGACACGGCCGAAGTTAAATCGCTCGAAAACTGACTTCCGACGCAGAATAATTGTTTCCGCTGCGAAAGCGCGACCGGGAGACGAACAATAACTTGGAGCTGTCGATGGTGAAGACGGAACGCCGGAAGCATTAAGACCCTCTAGCGGATCCGGTGACGGGAGGAAGTTTCCAGCAAAAAGCGAAACAGCAAGGACTGCGGGCGCCCGAACGCCCATTTATCACCCCCGGACTGAGAGCGCGTGGGTTCTGTATCAATTTCCCTGCCGTTTGTCTCTTGCCAATGTCTCGAGTTCCTCTTCCGCCACCCCACCGTCGCCATTTCCGCCATCGGCCACTACACCAGTAACGTAGCTACACCGGGGAGAAGAGTTCGACAGCTCATCTCTCCTTCTTCGCCGCTTCTCATTGTGTTACTTCTGCGCCAGTGGTTCCTCCGCCGACACAAATCGCTGCTTCAACCTAGAACATTTATTTCTTTCTCCCTCGGCGATTCAGCCGCTGTCGATTTGCGGTGAAGCCTTCCATTTATGTATCCGTAATAGCATCTATCGGTTACACTTTTGTCGAAGCTAAACACAGCAGTAAGCAGTGAAGGATTGGTCACCGAGATTCGTTGGAATACATTCTTTACTGAAGGATGGAATTTGATTACTAGACTACTCGAAGGTTAATTAACTATAGAGTAATTTTACTATTGATAGCAGTGTTGCGGAAAAGTATTTATTTTCCTTGATGCTGCAGTATAATATTGCCGTACAGGCTGTTGTATAAAATTAATACCTTATTAACTTACGATAGTCAGATGATAAAAATCAGTAGTTAACAGAGATTCCATGAGCAGCTCTTGGTTAGCGAATTTAAAAAAATCTCGCTTACGAGCTATCGGCAACACCTGCAGAAAACACGAGTTGTTTGATATCTTTGCCAGCAATGCTGAAAACTGGAATCACTTGTTCTAATATTTATGGACCTGGACTTATACGCCGATAATTAAGTAGTAAATTTCTGCGTGTTGCATTTCCGACTTCTGTTATTTCACAGTTGCTTGATTAAAAGTACCCTCTGGTTTAAAATGTTTCAGACTATCAGGAAGCTGGTAACTACATTGGTACGACGGCGTATCGAACATTCTTCACATTTAACGCCTACCAACTTATATCACTCAGGCATCAAGGACCGTCCTTCCTGCAACTGTCAGAAGAAGGAAGAACGAAATGTCAACCACTTTTCCTGCAGTTACTTCGAAGCGCAGCACAACTGCTTGGCGCAAAATCATGTGAAATTCCAAGTGCTCCTGTTTCATTGTCCATGACGATCCTGGAATATTCAAAGCCTTTTTTTGTTGTTTTTTTTACGAGTATATGACATGTATACATGAAATTTGGTGATCTATCTGTTGTTCGAAAATTTGGGAACTTGTGGTAAGTTCCTGTGGGATCAAACTGCTGAGGACATCGGTCCCTAGGCTTACACACTATTTAATCTCACTTAAACTAATTTATGCTAAGGACAGCACATACACCCATGCCCGAGGGAGGACTGGAACCTCCGACGGGAGGAGCCGCGCGAACCGTGTCAAGGCGTCCGAGACCACGCGGCTACCCCGCGGGGCTATCTGTTGTTGTTGTATAAACACTGTAATCTCCAGATCTATGCTTCTCAGTCTTTGCTGAGTTGTCTCTGTTATATTCTGTGTGTCATTGGAATGTCAGCATTCCTTAGCTATGTGTATTGAACCTGTGCAGAAATTGTAAATTAATTGAAATTTTTTTCACAGTATTTATATTGTGATTTCTCTGTATATTTTATTTTACACTCGTACCAAGCTGGTGCCAGTATGGTTCAATAAACCCAAACTAGATATAACAAAAAAAAGTTGTTTGATAGGCGCTATTAGTGAGACAGCATGTAAATAGGAATCGCCCGCAGAAACATGATTTTGTCACGTAGTAGATAAAAAGCGAAGTTCTTAGTTAACAGATGCAACCAGCAGAGAGTGTCGTCAGCGCAAAAAAAGTATTACGTGTTTATTACATTCCGGAAAATATTGTGACTAACTTCAATTTTCCATAATGACAGCTGGAAGTATTGACTTGTAAACAATATTGTAAAATGTCTTAGGCAAACTATCGCAATGATTATTGATAAGAGTAACCTTTATGTAAGATTATAATAATCTTTCATGTAATATTATGACATATAGTTCAAGATAATTCATGAGGACGTAGTGTCGCAAAACTTGGCAATATCAGTTGTTGAATTGAATGATTATTAAGTGTGACAGAAAATCCTCGTAATGAAAGTACAGCAAAGGCATTGAAAAAGAATCGCATGCTGGCTGTCGGACGAAAAACCCTTTTATAACTGACGTCATTTCTGAAGAAATAATAGGAACAATTGAGAATGGTGAAACCTCGCCAGTAAAAACAAGCTCTGACATCAATGTAATTATCGTGCCAGATATACTATCTGTTGAGAGATTCAGTAATTATTAGAAAATTATAATTCATTATTCATTACTGTGATAGCTGCTGCTCAGCCTAGGCGATTAGCAGTTTCGGTCGTTATGACTTATCACCCATCCTCAGATCTTTTCAGCTTAGTTACAATGTAACACGTCACTTTCGTCAACAGCAAAGGCAAGCTTCAACATCAATGTTAATGTTAACTTACTAACATTTGAGGAATTCTGAAGCTGTTGAGTGTTCATCTTGTTTGCAGCAATATTAGAAACGGATTAAATTTCAGTCAGATATTAATTTCAAAGTTGAAGAAAGGGCAAAGTTGCATGGAAGAAATCAGAAAAGGATTTACGCCAAAGTATCATGTTTGTCGACATTGTCAACGCTAGAGGCGAGCGATCTGTCATAATTTTTTGTATATTAATGATTAAAGATACTTGATGTCAAGATCGCAAACAGATTTTACTGTGACTACTAGTCTCAGCTACACAGAGCCATCTTCAGATCACAAAAAACAGTCTTGTTTAGTGTAATTGGCATAACGGCTTAACACATCACCACAAAATTTTGAGCGGCAACAATCATGCAGAAAGTATAGGTAGAATAATTTCACATATCATTCGTATAAATCAGTTAGAGCCAATGTCGTGAAATTAAGGCATTTTATCGTTAAAACTTAGAAACTGACATATGAGACAAGACAAGTAATGATTAAAAATGTCAGGTACTAAACTTTAACGATAGTTTTACGACCTCCTTTCTAATTGATTGCATATGAACGATATGCCAAACTATTTCCCCCTATAATTTTATATGAATGTTGTCACTGATATTATTATGACGATGTGTTACGTCATTATACTAATTACACAAATCGAAACTGTTTTTTTTTATGACCTGAAGATGACTCGTGTGTAGCTGAAACTAGCAGTCACAATATAATTTGTTTGCGATCTTGTGTTCGAGGATTTATAGTCCTTAATTTTAAAAAAAGATAAGAATTACCTGAAATTGAATTATTTTCTGTTATATTATCTTTATATCCATTATCGAATCTCAACAAACAAGTATTCAGTTGCTGGATATTCTGTTTGTCATATGCAATCCATGTGATCGTCTCATACATCGTGGTTGTGACAATACAGAAGAAAAGATAAAATCGAAGATATTGTATTAGAAATAGTTTCGTTCTTAAAAAGGTAAACGCATCATCAAAAATACCAAACATCCAAGTGTGTAATATTTATAAACTTGAGGAAATCTGCAACACAATGGAACAACAGGAATGGCTACATTTTTTTAAAAGAAAAGGTACGCTAGTGCAGACAAACAGAATGATTGAGATGTTGGGAAAATGCAGTGGTTTGAACACTGTAATTCTACTTGTACCCATAGTTGCGCAATTCACTAACTAAACTTTTTTCATAGATGATGTAGCTAAACTAATGCTTACAGGTAGGATTTTGTTACTCGTGCATGATTCAAAATTACTTCTTCCTGTTAAGAATGAGCTGTTACGTGGGGTAAAAAAAACTACGTATACAAAATTTTAGATTGTTTTAGAACTCAGATTTTTTTTTTTTTTGTATGACAGAAATGTCTTAAGTGCATCCCAGCTTGACTACTTTTGTATGTGATGTTCTCAAAAAAAATGGCTCTGAGCACTATGGGACTCAACTGCTGAGGTCATTAGTCCCCTAGAACTAGTTAAACCTAGAACTAGTTGAACTTAACTAACCTAAGGACATCACAAACATCCATGCCCGAGGCAGGGTTCGAACCTGCGACCGTAGCGGTCTTGCGGTTCCAGACTGCAGCGCCTTTAACCGCACGGCCACTTCGGCCGGCTGATGTTCTCAAATCTACAGCGTGTAAAACAACTACGAATACAAAATTATAGTGTATATAGGAGATAAAAAGAAACGCTTTTTCATATGGCCAAAATATCACAGATGCATAATTTCCGTGCTAGATGTCCACGAAGGTTTGATGTTCAGAGATGGTGTTCAGACTTCCTGTCTGATAAAAATTGCTTTAGAGGTGATACTGACTTCTTATGGATTTCTTTTTGTGCGGGAGATGAAGCGAGGCACCCGCTGACACATCCAACAAGTTAGTTGACTCTTGGCTAAAGTTTTAGTTATTATTTTCTGGTTGTTTCGAACATGTTAGACAGTTATTAGCCTGCAGATGTCAGTTCTGCATTAATTTAAAAAGGTGACATTTTCACCACGAGCTCTAAAACAATATTAATACTTCAATCCTGAAATTTTGCAGACATAGTATTTTTTTTACACCCTGTATATAGGAGGCCCCATCATACCCAAACGAGATCAAGCAACCTGACGCTTACTAACAAAAATTAGTGTAAAACCCTAACCTACATTCAGTAACTAATGGGGGTCTAGCTTGATGTCGTCTGCCACGCTTGTTGCTGTTTAAGCTGATAGTTAGGGCAGAGCTTCTCTTGCAATCGACCCAATTGCTCTGCAACAGGAGGCACGCCACAGAGTCAACATCAAACACTGTTGCACCGCCGGCGATGCAAGTCGGGACTCTGCAAACTAAACGCAAGAGCGCCACTGAATGACCGAGGGGCAATGTTCAGAGCAAACAACAGTCGAGTGGTTTCGGTTGTCAGTTGGCTCGGGGAAGCCTCCTGCGGCCAGCGCAGGCCGGTTGAGAACGCTCTGTCGGCGGCGCTGTGAGAATCAGGATGTAGGTCATCCACCCACATGGGACATATTTTTCTGCTGCAAAACAGGAACCTCCTGAGAGTGCGTTTTTACATCATGAGCACATTCACTCAACGTCCTCCGTCATTTGTCGGATATATTTCAATCCCTGTCGTCTGCTACAGGTTTTTATCCTCTACACCTCTCCCCACTACCATGGATGTTATTCCCCGCTATCTTGACACGTGTCCTGTCATCCTGTCCCTTCTTCTTGCCAGTGTCCGCTACGTTTTGCTCCTCGCGGTTTCGGCAGAGAACACCTTCATTTCTTATCAGCCCACCTAACTTTCAATATCCTTCTGTAGCACCATATCTCATGCGCTTCGGTTTGTTCCGGTTTCCACACCTTTTGTAGTCAGTTACATCCGTGTCAGACTAACGGTATGCGTATGATATGAGGTGCGCCCCTTGTATCTTTCTCTCCGTCTGATACAAATTTAATATACAGGGTGATTCAAAAAGAATACCACAACTTTAGGAATTTAAAACTCTGCAACGACAAAAGGCAGAGCTAAGCACTATCTGTTGGCGAATTAAGGGAGCTATAAAATTTCATTTAGTTGTACATTTGTTCGCTTGAGGCGCTGTTGACTAGGCGTCAGCGTCAGTTGATGCTAAGATGGCGACCGCTCAACAGAAAGCTTTTTGTGTTATTGAGTACGGCAGAAGTGAATCGACGACAGTTGTTCAGCGTGCATTTCGAACGAAGTATGGTGTTAAACCTCCTGATAGGTGGTGTATTAAACGTTGGTATAAACAGTTTACAGAGGATGGGTGTTTGTGCAAAGGGAAAAGTTCTGGACGGTATCTGGAGATGTCAGAGAATTAGCTGTTCCCTCAGCTCGAACAAGAAGCACAACAATTCATATTTCAGCAGGATGGAGCGCCACCACATTGGCCCTTATCTGTCTGTAACTACCTGAACGTCAACTACCCGAGGCGATGGATCGGCCGCCAGGCAGCCCGTGACTTCATCACTGGCCTCCAAGAAGCCCTGATCTTACCCCCTGCGATTTTTTCTTATGGGGGTATGTTAAGGACATGGTGTTTCGGCCACCTCTCCCAGCCACCATTGATGATTTGAAACGAGAAATAACAGCAGCTATCCAAACTGTTACGCCTGATATGCTACAGAGAGTGTGGAACGAGTTGGAGTATCGGGTTGATATTGCTCAAGTGTCTGGAGGGGGCCATATTGAACATCTCTGAACTTGTTTTTGAGTGAAAAAAAAACCTTTTTAAATACTCTTTGTAATGATGTATAACAGAAGGTTATATTATGTTTCTTTCATTAAATACACATTTTTAAATTTGTGGTATTCTTTTTGAATCACCCTGTATACTATATAAATGCAGAACAGAGCAAGGTCACGTAAAACAGAAACAATATATCAAAAGAATGAGGCTAGACAAATTAAAAATTGAACAAGTAATCAGGTGTAAACCAATAGCGAATATAGAGGTTGGACGTCCGAGGAGGAAATGGTTTCAGTACAGACGGAGCAGGCTGTAAGCCTAGTCCATGAAGAGAAGAGGGAGAAAAAGAACATTAACGAACAGCAATGTGTGATAACTGTGTCCTGTTAATACAAAACATCAAGTATTTCCCTGTTCTGCAGTTCCTCGTCTATTATTCTAATGCTGTGTATCTAATCCTATAATTTATCTGTAGAACAGTGTAAATGAAAGTCTCGTGTGCCAGGTTTTTTCTCGATGACGCCCGCCGCGGGAATTCTAAGTCTCTCCAACTTTCATATCACTCAAGGTTGAATTTGAAACCATTCCAGACGATAGCGACTATGTTATGGCACCCTCCATATTGTCAAGTCACCATGAGTGGCATCAAGCAAGGAACCCCCCTATACGAATATTGTACCTCCAGCTGCTTCGTCTTCCCTGGACTGGTATTTCCGTCAACAGCCGCGAGCAACCCTCGCTCTACTGCCCTGACACACCGGCTTCGAGAAAATGGGGAAAAAGGCAGAGCACCGAGAGAAAAAGGAAGGAAGAGGGAATTGCGCGTGCGCCCCTAATGTTCTGTCATTAGCAGTTTGTACACAGAGCGAGCGCTCGCTATTGCTGGGACTCTTCCGATTTCGAACGGTTTCCAATCTACTGGCCGGCGCGGCGCTGTTCGCCCGGCGGCCCTTTCTAAATGTTAATCTGCCTTCTAGCGCCAAACTCACGCTCGCCCCGCACTTAAAGAACAAGAATTTTCGTTAAATACGTAACTTAGATTGCCTCGAGACTGCGCTATCCTGTCGCCCTAAGGCTGTCTCTCTCACTCGCTCGCTAATCTAATGCCCGTGAGCGAGTCAGTGCTCATCGCCTGCCGAATGATATTCAGAGTTTGCTGGGTTATGGCCTCTGACTTCACAGCTCCTCCGCTTCTTCCTAATTCTGCAGTTCTCAGAATGAACTTCTGACTGCCGTTCACGAATACGCGAAAGCGAACGCGGAATACGACCTGCTGATGTTTGAGGACTTTTGCAGGCCATTTCTGCTGAGCGCTTTATCGATAACATCCACGAGGAACAGCAACTCCATCTCTGGAAAATTTTTAATCCTACGAAAAATAGCGCTGACCATTCAAATTAACGGAGGCACTCTAGAGTGTTCACACACCAGATGGACATACACTGCTGCCCATTAAAATTGCTACACCAAGAAGAAATGCAGATGATAAACGGGTATTCATTGGACAAATATATTATACTAGAACTGACCTGTGATTACACTTTCACGCAATTTGGGTGCATAGATCCTGAGAAATCAGTACCCAGAATAACCGCCTCTGGCCGTAATAATGGCCTCGATACGCCTGGGCTTTGAGTCAAACAAAGCTTGGATGGCGAGTAAAGGTACAGCTGCCTAAGGAGCTTCAACACGATACCACAGTTCATCAAGAGTAGTGACTGGCGTATTGTGCCGAGCCAGTTGCTCGGCCACCATTGACCAGACGTTTTCCATTGGAGAGAGATCTGGAGAATGTGCTGGACAGGGCAGCAGTCAAACATTTTCTGTATCCAGAAAGGCCCGTACAGGACCTGCAATGTGCGGTCGTGCATTATCCTGCTTAGATGTAGGGTTTCGCAGGGATCGAATGAAGGGTAGAGCTATGGGTCGTAACACATCTGAAATGTAACGTCCACTATTCAAAGTGCCGTCAATGCGAACAAGAGGTGACCAAGACGTGTAACCAATGGCACCCAATACCATCACGCCGGGTGATACGCCAGTATGGCGATGACGAATACACGTTTCCATTGTGCGTTCACCGCAATGTCGCCAAACACGGATGCGACCATCATGATGCTGTAAACAGAACCCGGATTCATCCGGAAAAATGACGTTTTACCATTCGTGCACCCAGGTTCGTCGTTGAGTACACCATCGCAGGCGCTCCTGTCTGTGATGCAGCGTCAAGAGTAACCGCAACCATGGTCTCCGAGCTGATAGTCCATGCTGCTGCAAACGTCGTCGAACTGTTCGTGCAGATGGTTGTTGTCTTGCAAACGTCCCCATCTGTTGACTCAGGTATCGAGACGTGGCTGCACGATCCGTTACACCCATGCGAATAAATGCCTGTTATCTCGACTGCTAGTGATACGAGGCTGTTGGGATCCAGCATGGCGTTCCGTATTACCCTCCGGAACCCACCGATTCCAAATTCTCCTAACAGTCATTGGGTCTCGACCAACGCTAGCAGCAATGTCGCGATACGATAAACCACAATCGCGATAGGCTACAATCGGAAACGTGATGGTACGCACTTCTCCTTGCACGAGGCATCACAACATCGTTTCACCAGGCAACGACGGTCAACTGCTGTTTGTGTATGAGAAATCGGTTGGAAACTTTCCTCATGTCAGCACGTTGTAGGTGTCGCCTCCGGCGAATGCTCTGAAAAGCTAATCATTTGCGTATCACAGCACCTTCTTCCTGTCGGTTAAATTTCGCATCCGTAGCACGTCATGTAGCAATTTCAATGGCCAGTAGTGTAATTAAAGTGGAACTACTCTCAGAGATTCAGTGTGGGCTGTAAATGTCGTATGGCAGCGAAACTTGGCAGATATTCTAATGCATAAACCGGAATAGATTTACGCCGAAAAAGAAATTGTAGCACTTTTGGCCACCAGCTGCAAAACTGCCACTGTGGATGCCAGAAAGACGTGTAGAAATTGTCCGTATGTGATGGATTAGGAACGGGACATGGGCAAAAAGGTATAGCAAGTGAGAAAGGCATAATGTTGATTTTGTTATTAACCATAACTTACACAGTTTGTTGAATAAGAGCACTGGAGACGTCCACGAGGTGCTGTACAGCGCCACATTTGCACCTGTGGCCAGAATTGGAACTAACTGTTTTCCAGCTCAATCGGTACTCCATTAAGGCGTTAGAATATCTACCAAGTTTCGCTGCCATACAATAATTATATTGGACCTTCGTGAGTAGTTGCACTTTAATTATGACCACTCAGTAGAACAGGTAAAATGGTTAAACCATGTTGTTTCTTCTGGAAACAGCAGTTCCACATTTTCATCTTATTGTTTTTTTTTATTCATTTTATTTATATTTCATTCTTTGTGATTAGTTGGGGGTCGCAGCCTCATTCTCAATGCTCTTTTTTATAATCAACTAATCTAACGAGCTGGTCACTGATCGGTCACAGTGAAACTAAAACTTTGCTCTAACCTTGACCATCCGTGTGTCAGGCTCCAGATCGACAGATTGCCTTATTACAAGAATGATCAGTTGGGAATCGAACTTCGACCTCCAGATAGTCATCAAGAATGAAGTATGAATAAATAGAATTAAAACAATAATTTGGAATTGTCGAACTGCTAACTCCAGAAAAGCCGGCAGGGGTGGCCGAGCGGTTCTAGGCGCCACAGTCTGGAAGCGCGACCGCTACGGTCGCAGGTTCGAATCCTGCCTAGGGCATGACTGTGTGTGATGTCCTTAGGTCAGTTAGGTTTAAGTAGTTCTAAGTTCTAGGGGACTGATGACCTCAGTAGTTAAGTCCCATAGTGCTCAGAGCCATTTGAAACATTTTTATTTCCACAAAATACTTTAAGTTACAGATCCACGAGACATTATCCTTCTCAAACAATCATGGAGAGATTAGAAGGAGTGGTTGAAACACAAATTTAAAAACATTAGCCACAGACAAATACCGGAACCCCTTATTACCCCCCCTCCCCCCCCCCCCCAACCGCCCACATACGATTATGTGAAGAATCGATCTCTCATGCACAAAGCAGCTTCAGATGGTTCATTACTTTACAAACCAGTTATTGCGTTAAATAACTGACATTAAGGATGTAAGACAATTAGGTTTGAAGACATTGTAGCTTTCCGTGCATCTAGAGGTTTATGACATCATATCCGACGAACTATGCGTCGTATAATGATATAATTTACAAGTACATTCAGTTGTCAAAAATCTGTTGCGAGTGGAGTTAGCAGTAAAGAAGTAATAAATTAAAACACGGTGCCTTATGGTGAAGTTTCACTGCATGAACACTGAAAATGTAGTAAACTATAAACTTTTTTCCCTTTCGTTATTTTGTACAGATATCAGCGAGAAAAAGAGTTCCCAAGAGCTTCCCAATTAAGTGAAAAGCTTCTCTGAAGTCACTAAGTACTCTTTCTCAAATACTGGATGAAAATAGTATAGGTAATTTGCACGCCACGTGTTGCACTACCTGGAGACATGTAAACAGTTTTTAACTTTAATATTGTTTTAAAGCTTTAAAGTAATATCATGCCTGTTACTAGCTTCTGGCAGCTTTTTAAATTCGGTAAATAAATATATGAAATAGAGCAAATCAAATTTTGTTTGCCCCTGGAATACGCGACTGGGACTGGATGACCGTTTAGTAGTACAGATACGTTCACGCGGAGAGTGGAGATGGCGCACAGTGAGCAAAACCAAACGCAAACAGTGAATGCTTTATGCGTGCGTGTACGGAAAGGAACAGCTTTGAATAGAAAGGTGAACGGCCGTGGTGGTGATTACTCTGAAAGCACTAGAGTATTTATAAACAGGAGAGGCGTGAATCGGAGCTATCAAATCGTATTGATGCATGCAAAAGCGGAACACAAGTTTTGGAGTACTGTAGATACAGTTAGGTGGTGATTCGGATGCACGATTCTGTCTCTCCAACTGTTTGCAGGATGGCCGTGTAAATATTTGAGGTGACGGAGAACGTCGGGCGTTAAACCGATTCGCAGGATTCCCGACAAACGCGGAGCACGACCCATTAACTGCGCAAATGTTATCCCAGCGCACGCACGCCCGCCGCGCCGCCATGGCCGTCGCCATAGGCCGCGCCATAGCGCGCCGTAGGAGGCACGGGCCGGGCCCCAGCGCAAACACGGCCGGCGCTCTATGGCGGACGGCCCCCGCGCCTGCGTGCGGCGGCCGTGCAGTGAAATGCAGCGGTGGGCAGCGTCCCGACCAGGGGCGCCACGGGGTGAGTAGCGGCGAAGCGGAGCGGTCAAACAGCAGCCGACTTCCGAGGGCGGAACGTCGCGTCAGCTGGCGGGCTTAGCGCCGGCGACTTGACTCACCCCGTAATCCACATACGCAGTCTCGGCGTCAGTTATAAACGGGAGCCGAAGCAAAGCAAAACACCTACACCCTTGCTGACCGGTTTCTGTAATGGCACTGTTATTTGACAAGGGGACCATCAGACCATCAGGCCTGTCAATCACGTATTTTGATGAGTCCTAGGTGAGTTGTAGAGCAGTGGTTCCTAGCCTGGGATAATTACTCACCGAGTGGTAAAATGAAATTTTTTGGGGGGTAAAAACTAAACGATTCGATTCTGTTTGTCACGAAACTAAATTATTTTCATAAGATCATTATTATTATCATCACAATTTTGTAAGACTCTAATACGCATATACAGGGTGGTCCTTTCATAGTGACCGGGGCAAATATCTCACGAAATAAGCGTCAAACGAAAAAACTACAGAGAACGAAACTCGTCTAGCTTGAAGGGGGAAACCAGATGGCACTATGTTTGGCCCGCTAGATGGCGCTGCCACAGATCAAACGGGTAACAACTGCGTTTTTTCAAATAGGAACCCCCGTTTTTATTACATATTCGTGTAGTACGTAAAGAAATATGAATTTTTTAGTTGGACCACTTTTTTCGCTTTGTGATAAATAGCGCTGCAATAGTCACAAACGTATAAGTACGTGGTATCACGTAACATTCCGCCAGTGCGGACGGTATTTGCTTCGTGATACATTACCCGTGTTAAAATGGACCGTTTACCAATTGCGGAAAAGGTAAATTTCGTGTTGATACATGGCTACTGTGATCAAAATGCCTAACGGGTGTGTACTATGTATGCTGCTCGGCATCCTGGACAACATCATCCAAGTGTCCGGACTGTTCGCTGGATAGTTACGTTATTTAAGGAAACAGAAAGTGTTCAGCCACATGTGATACGTCAACCACGATCTGCAACAAATGATGCCCAAGTAGGTCTTTTGGCTGTTGTCGCGACTAATCCGCACATCAGTAGCAGACAAATTAGCGAGAATCGGGAATCTCAAAAACGTCGGTGTTGAGAATGCTACATCAACATCAATTGCACCCGTACCATATTTCCATGCAGCAGGAATTGCATAGCGACGACTTTGAACGTCGAGTACAGTTCTCCCACTTGGCACAAGAGAAATTACGAGACGATCACAGATGTTTTGCACGCGTTCTATTTAGCGACGAAACGTCATTCACCAGCAGTGGTAACGTAAACCGTCGTAATATGCACTATTGGGCAACGGAAAATCCACGATGGGTGCGACAAGTGGAACATCAGCGACCTTGGCGGGTTAAAGTACAGTGTGGCATTATGGGAGGAAGGATAATTGGCCCCCATTTTATCGATGGCAATCTAAATGGTCCAATGTATGCTGATTTCCTACGTAATGTCGTAATGTTCTACCGATGTTACTAGAAGATGTTTCACTGCATGACAGAATGGCGATGTACTTCCAACATGATCGGTGTCCGGCTCATAGCTCGCGTGCGGTTGAAGCGGTATTGAATAGCATATTGGCCCGCACGTTCACCGGATCTGAAGTCCCCAGATTTCTTACTGTCCGGAAAGTTGAAGGATATTTGCTATCGTGATAAACCGAAAACGACTGACAACATGCGTCAGCACATTGTCAATGCATGTGCGAACATTACGGAAGGCGAACTACTCGCTGTTGAGAGGAATATCGTTACACGTATTGCCAAATGCACTGAGGTTGACGGACATAATTTTGAGCATTTATTGCATTAATTTGGTATTTACAGGTAATCACTCTGTAACAGCATGCGTTCTCAGAAATCATAAGTTCACAAAGGCACTTGTACCACATTGGAACAACCGTAATAAAATGTTCAAACGTACCCACGTTCTGTATTTTAATTTAAAAAACCTACCTGTTACAAACTGTTTGTCTAAAATTGTGATCCGTATGTTTGTGGCTATTACAGCGCCATCTATCACAAAGCGAAAAAAGTGTTCCAACTAAAACATTCATATATCTTTACGGACTACACGAATATGTAATACAAAATGGTGTTCCTATTTAAAAAACGCAGTTGATATACGTTTGACCTATGGCAGCGCCATCTAGCGGGTCAACCATAGCGCCATCTGGTTTTCCCCCTTCAAGCCAGAGAAGTTCCGTTCTTTTTTCGTTTGACGCTTATTTCGTGAGAAATTTGGCCCGATCACGATCAATGGACCACCCTGTGTAAGACAACAAATATCTGGCTCAGTTGTTAGATCGGTTACTACTGCTACAATGGAAAGTTACCAAGATTTAAATGAGTTCAAAGTGGTGTTACAGTCGGTGCACAAACGATGTCACACAACATTCCGAGGTAGCGATGAAATGACAGTTTTCCCCAGAACGGTTTCAAGAGTGTACCGTGAATATCAGGAATCCGGTAAAACTTCAAATCTCAGATATCGCTGAGGCCGGAAAAAGATCCTGCAAGAACAGGGCCAACGACGTCTGAAAATAATCTTTCAACATGTCAGAAGTGCAACCCTTCCGCAAATTGATGCATCTTTCGATGCTGACCATCAACAAGCCTCAGCGCACGAGCCATTCAACGTAAGATGACCAATATGGGAACCGGAGACCCACTTGTGTGCCCTTGATGACTGCACGACACACAGCCTTACGCCTCGCCTGGTCACGTCAATACCGTCATTAGACTGTTGATGACTGGAAACACGTTGCATGGTCGGACGAGTTCCGTTTCAAACTGTATCGAGTGGGGTGCGTCTACTGGTATGGAGACAACCTCATGGATCCATTGACCCTGCATGTCAGCAGGGGACTGTTCAAGCTGGTGGAGGCTCCGTAATGGTGTGGGGCGTGTTTAGGTTGAGTGATATGGAATCCCTAATAATAATAATGAGCGTATGGCATTGGTGGCCGGGAGACCCCTCGCGGGGCGGTTCGGCCGCCGCTCCACAAGTTCTTTAACGCCACTACGCCGACTTGCGAGTGAATGAGGATGAAATGATGACGAAAGACACACAACACCCAGTCATCTCGAGGCAGAGAAAATTCCTGACCCCGCCGGGAATCGAACCCGGGACCGCGTGCGCGGGAAGCGAGAACGCTACCACAATACCACGAGCCGCGGAGATGGGATCCCTGATACGTCTTGATACGACTCTGACAAGTGACACCTGCCTTCACTCGTGTCCACTGTGCATTCTGAAGGACTTGGGCAATTCCACAGGACAATGCGACACCCCACATGTCCACAATCACTACAGAGTGGCTCGAGGATCACTCTTCTGAGTTTAAACACTTCCGCTGGCCTCCAAATTCCACAGACATTAACATTATTGAGCATATCTGGGATGCCTTGCAACGTGCTTTCAGAAGTGATCTCCACCCTCTTCGTACTCTTACGGATTTATGGACAGCCCTGCAGGATTCATGGTGTCAGTTCCCTCCAATACTAGTTTAGACATTATTCGAGTCCGTGCCACGTCGTGTCGCGGCACTTCTACGTGCTCACAGGGGGCCCTACACGATATTAGGCAGGTGTACCAGTTTCCTTGGCTCTTGAGTGTAATAATAGTATTATTATTAGAGTGCTTAGACACAAATCATAACAGCCTGAGGTCGTCAAGTTCTGCCAGTTCAGAAGTAACGGGTGCAGGAATCAAGTAATTTTCAAACAGTAATTAATAGCGTACATATGTGAACCAGCTAGATTTTAAATGGAGTTGCAGTGTGCAGATCGATCAACTGCCGCAAGAGTAATGCAGGAGATGTATGTTTTGTAACAAGTGTATACCATCACTGTGGATACTTAGCTTCCTGATCCGAAAGGGAGTTGTGGGTAACACTTGCAATGAACCACGAATTCCAACACCTCCTCCTGATACACACACACACACACACACACACACACACACACACACACACACACACACAAACTAAATATCAGCCATCTTCCATAATTTTAAGAAAAATCTTTTATTTTACAGCTTAGTTAGGTGCTAAAGTTGATGATAAAATGCGGGATGGAGGGGAAGGGGAATGGAAGGGCGGGGGTACTAGCTAATGTCTGATTGCACTCAGAAGCAATGGTCTAACAAAGACTGGGAACCACTGTTATACAGGGACGTGCCCTGCGTACCAGGCTGGTGGCTTTTCATGCGGCAGTCCCTAGTTTCCGAGAAATCTGTTGAAGTTTTATGCGAAACGCCTATAACCGTAACCTTAGTCATATTTCTACTGAGCGAGTGTAGCACAGGGGCTGAGGTTCACAGCTAACACGCTGGTGGTACGTGTTCAAGCCCGGCCTGTGTATTTTTGTTTTAATTCCATGATCTGGTGTAAAAAATAAAATCACTTAACCATCGTCACTGCAGTGTTACCATGGGACCGAAGGTTCCGTGTCAAAAGAGTAAAACGGACAAGTAAATTCCGTAACAGCCGTGCTATGCGGCCGGGAACACAAACAGGAAAACTATGTAATAGTGTACGCAACAAAAGACTATGGATTAAGAAAGTGTCCTGTGGTTTCCTTCGTTTTTCAAAATGGACTTGTTCAGCAGCGGGTGCCCCATCAGACTGTATAGGTCATGTAAAATTTTCCAAAAATAGCAATTGTCCCCTTAGTGCTTTCAGTAGCACTGGACGACTGTAAAACCGTGGTCTGGTCAGACGAGTTCCGATTTCAGTTGGTAAGAGCTGATGGTAGGGTTCGAGTGTGGCTCATGCCCCAGAAAGCCATGGGCTCAAATTGTCAACAAGGTACTGTGTAAGCCGGCGGTGGCTTCATAATGGTGTGGGCTGTGGTTACATGGAATGGTCTGGGTCCTGGTTATGTTCGGCTGCGTGGAGACCGAACAACGATGGAATTCCAGAATGAGATATTCACTCTGCAGTGGAATGTGCGCTGATATGAAACTTCCTGGCAGATTAAAACTGTGTGCCCGACCGAGACTCGAACTCGGGACCTTTGCCTTTCGCGGGCAAGTGCTCTACCAACTGAGCTACCGAAGCACGACACACGCCCGGCCCTCACAGCTTTACTTCTGCCAGTATCTCGTCTCGTACCTTCCAAACTGTACAGAAGCCCTCCTGCGAACCTTGCAGAACTAGCACTCCTGAAAGAAAGGATACTGCGGAGACATGGCTTAGCCACAGCCTGGGGGATGTTTCCAGAATGAGATATTCACTCTGCAGCGGAGTGTGCGCTGATATGAAGGCAAGTGATTCTGTAAAGTTTGGAAGGTAGGAGACGAGATACTGGCAGAAGTAAAGCTGTGAGGGCCGGGCGTGAGTCGTGCTTCGGTAGCTCAGTTGGTAGAGCACTTGCCTGCGAAAGGCAAAGGTCCCGAGTTCGAGTCTCGGTCGGGCACACAGTTTTAATTTGCCAGGAAGTTTCAACGCTGGAATTGTCAACGGCATAACTTCTCGCGATTGGTTTGAAGAACATTCTGGACAATTCGAGCGAATGAGTTGGCCACCCAGATCGCCCGAAAAGACGAAAATTTATGGGACATAATGTCAGTTCGTGCACAAAATCATGCACCGGCAATTCTTCCGCCATTATAGACTGTTAAGAGGCAGGATGGCTCAATATTTCTGCAGAGAACTTCGACTTGTTGAGTCCACTCCACGTCGAGATGCTGCACTATCGCCGGACAAAAGGAAGTCCGGCACGATATTAGGAGGTATCCCACGACTTTTGTCACGTCAGTGTATAGACAGACCCCTTTGTTTCCACGTAAACGTACAGTGACCAGATGCTCATGAAACAAACTGTGGTGGATGGAGAGACGATATCACAGTTATAGGTAGTCTGGTTAATTATGTTGGCCACTGATGCATCGTAAATATAGATCGTGATAATCCCTCCAGCATCAACTAAGACCTGAAAATGGTGCGCTGAAGCGCCGAAACTGGTAGCTACACAATAAATAACATCTGAAGGACGGCTGCATGTGGTTCATTTTCTTGCAAGCAGCAGCGCCTTCCAACAAATACCTGACATAGAGGTATCAATTTATTTTTCAAATGTAACTATGCTTTTTTCCCCTCCAGAATGGCAGATTTTCATTAAACACATTCAGTGAGACAACTCTTTTGTATGTCTAACAAGAAATCATGAATCAAAAATACTTTCAATACTGTTGTTTTGTGCTGTTGGTGCGACCGTAGAAATGTCAGCCACTGGGAAGCTTACGCTACTCGCCAAGGAAATTTGCGCCGACGAGGTAATAGGTAGCGTGCACTAAATGAATACATCAGGCAATAGAAAACTGGAGATTGCCGAAATGTTTCGAGACCCTTGACATACTGTATACCCTTGGATAAAATACGATGACAAACAGAAGAGTAACTGATCAAATGCGGAACAATAAACTGAACTAGACAGAGAACACTGAACGAACAGACAATCATTCCAAATATTTCTCTGGTGTATAAGCCAGAAGGAGGAACAGTTTCTCCTATAGGCCTAAACCTGAAAGACAAGATGACTGTAACAGTAATTACGTGCAACAAAAAAAACAAGAAAGTTCTCAGTGAACACACAAATATGAGAAACGTCAAGTTTCTCAACGCTCTTCAAAATAACAGTAATGTATTTCTGTGCAAATGAACTTGACCCGCCGGTTAGCATATTTTAACATTTGTGTGCCCGAGTCTACGTAGCGTTCTGTATCTACTTAGCTTCTAAGCAGCGCAACATGCTACACCGTTCGGTAATTCTCCCTCGCGTCCCTTAAACACGATGCTTTTGTCAAGAGGTTCTTCTCCTGTTCGTCCAGTTGCGTGTTATCGCTGGCTTGCCGTGCTGTTTACTTCCGGGTTGACATATCGTGAGCGACGTTTGCTGGACATAAGAAATTCTATATATACTGTTTCAAGGTGTACGTTACAGTATTCCTTGCTGAATTCGAACAGTAATTTTCTCAATTTTTATTTGTTTTGACTGCTATTTAATCCGGCTCCCTTCGTCTTCTTCTTGTACCTTCTTTCCTCCTCATTCCACCTCCACCCCCCGCCCCAAATCCTAACCACAAAATGCTTCTCCTGTTTCTCCTTCCCCTTACCACCCATGTGCCACGAACACTCACTGATTAACATCATGATTCCTATTTGTCTTATATTGTTGTCAGTAAAACGTGTTAAAAACATTAAATAGAAAATTCTTTCTTGATGTTCCGAAAAATGTTATTTATTTGGTCTAGAATCGGCTTAAGCTTCAGTTTCTTGGTCCATCCTGACAGATGACAACTGAATGTTGCAACCACAGATAAAATGATGTGCGACTTATACAGATATTACCTATACAGATACCATATATACAAAATATGATCAGCTTTGATGTTTACAAACGAATGTATTACTTTTTTATGTCACGAAAAAATAGTTTCATGTAACTAAAAATGGAAAGTGAAGTGTATTATGTGGATATCGTTGCTATTAAAAGACGAAAAATAATGTCGAACTTGCAATTTTAATCTAATATATCGGTGTGTTGCTTGAGGCTATCCTGACGCAGTAGTTGTAGAAACGGTTCTCGGGCGAGACGTCGGAGATCGTCGCGAAATTCCCACAATTCTTCATCGGCACGGGGAACACACAGTATGTAAACAGTATGAAGATGTCGGTCAGTTGTGCCGATGAAGTATTGTGGGAATTTCGCAACGACATCCGACATCTTGACCGAGAACGATTTCCATAACATTTCTAAAAGAGGAACTTTATTTAACAGAAGGGAAAAAAGAAAGTGTGTTATATTATTCAAAACTGAGCTGACAGTGTCTTTCATATGTTTACTGATGCCAAGTATTCACAATAGTGGCATCTTTCTGTTTTTCTATGTATATCTATATCAAATGTTCTTAAATGCAAAATATCCATATAACAAAACTTTATTTCCCATTTTGAGTTAGAAGACCGAAACTGCAATATTCGTCCTTGGGTTTAGAAGTAATTGGACCTCCTGGAGTGATTGTTCATTCATTGAGGGACATGAAAGAAACTATAATCAGATGTTCCCCGGGCAACCGTGTATTATCGGCAACTTTCTTTCCAAATCGGTGCTGCCACACATCAGTCTCACCAGACGATGTTGAAACAGCCCGCTTGTGCGGAGTCCCACCATTCTGACGCACGCCAGTTCTAATCCAGGAGGTAGTAAATTTTCACTGCCGGTATTTGGCAGGAGGGTCCCTGTCCACTGGCCTTTGAGCCTCTGTCCTGAATTCCAGATAAATGTTGTTAGTGATCCGCCTGTCGGAGGGGGACGTAAAGCTCGACGAACCCAGGTGCTATTCAAGACGCATAGGCTTTGTGGCTGCATCAGGTTTCGCCCTCTCCCTTCCCTTCATCGAAGACAGCACAAACCAAATACTGTACTGTCCAAGCAGTCCTCAGACTCATCCACATGACACACATACTTGACCCTTCATGGCAGATCAAAGAAAAGCAACGCCAAACCACCTCCACTAGGACCTTGTGCCCGATTCCAGTAGCTATTCCCTATATTCATTCCCTGAGCGCTGGACTACTCTGATTTGACAAACCAGCAGATCAAATGCAAAGAAACATAGGTGTAAGTTGCCCTTTATTTGCTAAATCAGGTACAAGACATAATTCGATTATCATTGGTTGCAGGTTACGAATCCGTCACTTTAACCTTGAGTCAATCTCCTCTAGGAGCAAGTTGTCTGTCCTTGTGGTCTTCAGTCTGAGCACTAGTTTTATGCAACTCTAGATGTTACCCTATCCTGTGCAAGCATCTTCTTCTCCCACTAAATATTGCACCCTGCATCCTTCTTAATCTGCTTAATGTATTCATCTCTCGCTCTCAAGTGTTCAAATGTGTGTGAATTCCTAAGGGACCAAACTGCTGAGGTCATCGGTCCCTAGACTTTACACACTACTTGAACTAACTTATGCTAAGAACAACACACACACCCGTGCCCGAGGGAGGACTCAAAACTCCGGTGAGAGAGTCTCTCGCTCTCGCTCTCGCTCTCTCTCTCTTTCTCTCTCTCTCTCTCTCTCTCTCTCTCTCTCTCTCTCTCTATCTACAATTTTTTTACCTACGAAATATCTCTCCAGTACTAAACTGGTGATCATTTGATGTCTCAGAATGTTTCTTATCAACCGATCCCGTCTTTTAGTCAAGCTCTCCCACAAATTGCTTGTCTACTCAATTCTCTTCATTACCTCCTCATTCGCTACACGATCTACCCGTAAAATCTTCGGCATACTGCTTATCATCTCATTTCAAGAGCCTCTATTCTCTTCTCTTATAAACTGTTTATCGTCCATATTTCACTTCCAGACGTGTACGTTCAGAAAAGACATCCTGTCACTTAAATGTACATTCGATGTTAGCAACTTTCTCTTCTGCAGAAACGCTTTTATTGCCACTGCCAGTCTAAATTTTATACCCTCTCTACTTCGGCCTTTATCCGTTACTTTGCTGCCCAAATAGCAAAACCCGTCTACTGCTTTTAATGTCTGCTTCCCTAACCTAATGTCCTGAGCATAATCTGATTTAATTTGACTACATTTCTTTATCCTTTTTTTTCCTTTTTATTTATGTCCATCTTATATCCTCCTTTCGAGACGCTCACCGATACGTTCAACTGCTCTTCCAAGTCCTTTGCTGTCTCTGACAAAATTACAATGTTATCGTCAAACCTGGAAGCTTTGATTTCTTCTTCCTGAAGTTTAATTCCCACTGCGAAATTTCCTTTGCTTTCTCTTAGTACTTGCTCAATGTGCTGACTGGCCGCCTGCTGTGGCCGAGTGGTTCTAGCCGCTTCAGTCCGGAACCGCGGTGCTGCTGCGGTCGCAGGTTCGAATCCTGCCTCGGGCATGGTTGTGTGTGATGCCCTTAGGTCAGCTAGGTTTACTGAGTCTAGGGGACTGATGACCTTACATGTTAAGTCAAAAAAATGGTTCATTTGGCTCTGAGCACTATGGGACTTAACATCTAAGGTCATCAGTCCCCTAGAACTTAGAACTACTTAAACCTAACTAACTTAAGGGCATCACACAACACCCAGTCATCACGAGGCAAAAAAAATCCCTGACCCCGCCGGGAATCGAACCCAGGAACCCGAGCGCGGGAAGAGAGAACGCTATCACACGACCATGAACTGCGGACGATGTTAAGTCCCATATTGCTTAGAGCCATCAATGTACGGATTCATTAACATCGGGGGTAGACTACAACCTTGCCTCATTCCCTTCCCAACCACTACGCCCCTTTCGTGGCCTTCAACTCTTAACTGGCGTCTAGTTTCTGTACAAGTTGTAAAGTGCTTTTTGCTGCCTGTATTTTAACTCTGCTACTTCAGAATTTCAGAAACAGTATTCCAGGCAATATTGTCAGAAGGTTTCTCCAAGTTTACATATGTAATAAACGTATGTTTGCCTTTGCTTAACCTATCTCCTAAGAGCGAATGTTTGCCTTTGCCTAACCTATCTCCTAAGAGAAGCCAGTATTGCCTCGGGTGTTCCTACTGTTCTCAGGAATCATAGGTTTCTACGACTTTTTCTGTAAGGAATTAGTGTTAGTATTTTGCAACCATGATTTTTCAAACTGATTGTTCTGTAATATTCACACGTGTCAGCTCCTGCTCTCTGTGGAATTCGAATTATTACATTCTTCTTAAACTTCGAGGATATTCCACCGTCTCACACATATTTTACAACAGACGGAATAGTTTTCTCATAGGTGGCTCTCCCCAGACCGTCAACAGTATCTGACAACAAGTCGACTATTCCAGAGGTCTTGTTTCGACCTAAGTCTTTCAGTGCTGCGTCAAATTCTTCTCGCAGTATCATATCTCCCATGTTAAATTCATCTACGTCCTCTTCCCTTTCTATAATACTGCCTTCAAGTTCATCTACCTCGTATAGTTTCTTTGTATACACCATCCACCTTTCAGGAGAAAGTACAATGGAAAAAAAAACATTATCTAAGTTCCCCAGTAGTGCCCCATATACTGTTTACCTTTTTTATTCATTAAACAGACTACTCGCTGTATTTCATTTTTATAAAGTAGAGCCGCCAATTTAATTCACGATAAGCAAACAAGCCCGCGCTGGAACACGCCAGAGTTTTTCCAACCGCGTGCTCGCGCAGCATCGTTGACAAGTGCATCGCGCCCAGCGCGCAGCTGTCACGGCTTTACACGCGATCGCCGGCAAACCACGCGCAGCGGCAGCGGGCCGGGACACCAAATTATGGTGCCCAACCTCACAAATCACCGAAGGTTTAAAAACTCCGCAAGCGGCCAGCGCGTCATTTCGCGCTGCAGCCGCTGCCACTGCCCTGCCTCGCACACTGTTAGCGCCGGCTCTCTCTCTCTCTCTCTCTCTCTCTCTCGCGTGGTGCCACCGAAAATTAATGCACTCTCTCGTTTCCGACCTGGCGGAGCGCGGTATCGACGCCGTGTTATTCCGAATGGCGCGCTGGTAAACAGCCTGACGGCTGCCGGGTGGCGAAGCGGCCGCGAAACCTGCTGCGTGCCAGCTCTACTGTCGTCGGCCTTGAATGCGCCCCTGCCGTGTCATCATCCATCACTTGCACCGACACCTACCGCTTTTAATTATTGACTTTCGGCGATTCATTACCACTGCTCTGGACGCGTGGATGTCGGCTTCCGACCGGAAGATGGATAGTTCCACCTGGGCGGAGCATTTTAAAGACACCTGTGGCTAATTCCTTTCGCGGATGTCGTGCTACACATGTTGTTCACTACAACATCCATTTCCTGAGTCAGAAATAAATTTCGGCGGACATATCTGATTTATACTTGACATTCGTTGCGCGGGACGTTCAATAAGTAATGCAACGCCTTTTTCTCGGCCAGTTTTGGTTGAAAATGTGCGGAATTTCTTGTGGAACATCGTGAAATGTTCCCGCTCCAGCCCCTATAGTTTTATGAAGTTCCGATAAATACGTAACCTTAAAAATGGCGTCTGCGACGGAGGTGCGATCCAAGCAGAGAGCTGCCATTGACGTTCTTTTGGAGGTTAATCAGAGAATCGCAGATATTCGTAGGCGTTTGCAACGTGCCTACGGAGTACCAGCAGTGAGAAAAAGCACGGTGAGTCCTTGGGCGAGGCATCTGTCATCAAGGTCGAAAAACTTGTCCGATCTCCCACGTGCCGACCGGCTCCACACAGCTGTGACTCCAGCAGTGTTGGAACGTCGGACACTGTCATTCGAGGTGACCGCCGGATCGCATTTAAATACCTCGCTGCACAACCGGACGTCTGTATTGGTAGTGCTGACAGATACGTTCAGCAATTGGGGAACTCAAAGGTATGTGCCCGCTGGCGACCGCATCGCTTAACAGAAGACCGTAAAGAGCAACGAAGAACCATCTGTGCAGAGTTGCTTGTGCGCTACGAGGCTGATACTGCGGGAAACAATATGTGAATGATAAGGAGGTTATTGATGCAGCAAGGCGTTCACTCTGACGTCGACCAGAATAGTGGAACCCTGCGGAAAAACAGGTCATCCCAGTACGGTGGCGTAAGGCCGCCGTATTGAACGGAAATTATGTTGAAACACAGGATTTCGTGGCCAAAAGAGCGGAAAATAATATGGTGTATTGGAATGAAACCAACCTGTTTTCAGAAAAAAAAAAATGTGTTTCCCTTCTTACTGAACGGTCCCCGTATTTGGGCAGCAAAAAACACAGGGGCGGTAGTAGAGAGGGCATAAAATACGTATTGGCAGACACAAGAAAATCATTTCTAGTAATAACTTTATCAGGTGGTGGTGGTAAGTTCCTATGGGACCAAATTGCTATGGTCATCGGTCCCTAAGCTTACACACTACTTAATCTAACTTACACTAACTTACGCTAAGGACAACACACATACCCACGCCCGAGGGAGGACTTAAACCTCCGATGGGGGGAGGCCAAGGCACCCTAGACCGCGTGGCTACCCCGGGCGGCTAACATTATCAGGAAATGGAGAGTTATCGCAAGTATTTTCAGAAATTTAAAAAAAAATTATACAAAATATTTAATTATCTAGATAGCAAACCACGCACATCAAATTTGATAACTAGTTACGTTTGTTCATACAACCATCCTGAGATGAGTCAAAGTATACTGTGAAGTTAGACCGCATCGTCTTATATATCTTGGTACGTTGTGACATTAGAGACAACTTCCATAAAGCGCTGGTTATACCAACGTAATGAAAAGCAATGATTGTAAATCATACTTATAACATTAATCTAGAGTATAAAACCTTTTGGGCTTCATCGTCACCTTTTTTAACGAACAAATGCAAAAAAAAAATTTACTCAAGGGCAGTTTTATAAGCGTGGTTTAGAATCATCACTTTTCACTACTCTGGTATAGCTAGTGATTTATGGAAGTTGTCTCTAATATGAAAAAGTACCAAGATATGTAGACGATATAGTCTAGCCTTATTGTATGCTTGACAAGCAGTGACAGTCTCTCTGAAGGTGACAGCGATCCAATGGTATGAAGTTTCATTGTAAATTCGATAGCAGTCACTGATCTCAAAAAATTTTTTTTATTCAATTACCGGTTTCGATCGTTTTGATCATCTCCCGATTGATCTGCATCCAGGATGTTAAGAGGGAAAGCAACTGAAATATCTATGTAAAAGTGATATTATCACGTGGATTAAAATCACAACACTTTTGGACATTTGTGGTTATTTTACATCATGGTTTTAATCCATGTGAGAATACCACTTATAATTACACATTTCAACTGCTTTCTCTGTTAGCTTCATGGATGCAGATCAGTCTGAAGGTAATCAAAACGATCGTACCATTAACTGAATAAAAAAAATTGTGTCCAGTGACTGCTGTGGCAAACACAAAAAAATTCTCACCGTATACATTGTATTTACCGCGGTTCATCTGAGGATGGCTGTGTGAACAATCGAAAGTAGGTATCAAATGTAATATTTCATATTGTTTGCGAGCTAGACAATTAAATGATTTTATGTAAACTTTTTCAAAAAAAAATTCTGAAAATCGTTTCTCAAAAAGAGATATTTAACTGGTAGGAAGTCTTTCCTGAAGATACTTGTCTATAGTGTAGCCTTGTACGTAAATGAGATGTGTACGATAAACCGTCAAAATTTTGAAATGTCACGTTACAAAGGAATTCTGACTATTAAATGGGTGGATCGGACCACTGATGACTAGGTGGCGATTGGAAATAGGAAAAACTGAAATTTGGGGCACAACCTAACATTTTAGGGGGCGGTTGATAGACACAACCAGAGGCGTCAAGGAATCGTCAATATGGTAAGGGAGGAGGAGGGGGTATTGTAAGTTTAGGGAGTGACCAACGTCCGACTATTGTAAGTAGGGTGAAATGGATGTAGGCTGCAGCGGCTATGTAGGGGTGAAAAGGTTTGCACAAGATAGACTACCGTGAAGGGATGTATGACAGAAATCTTCGGAGTGACGACCACAGAGACCATAGAGCTTCAGACTTCTACACATTTTTCCTATAGAGACGGTAAATTCAAGGTTTCACAAATTACAGCTCAGTCACAGACGTTTAAAAATTCATTCTCAACTCGCTTCGTATGCAATTAAAACGGGAAGAAAACCTGACATGTTTTCAAACTCTAAGCATTCTCTTCCGTGCCCTTCACAGTTGTTTGTAAAGTACATAAATTAAGAACAGAAAAGGGCTGTCAGCCTTTACAACAATCCTCAATAGGACGGAAAAGATAAACTTCTGTGTGAAGGAACAGTCGCACGATTGGTATCTTGAGGGGTCAAAGAATCGTCAATTTTGTATAGGAGGATAGTGTGCGGGGTGAACTTTATGAAAACTATAATACATAGATGGAATTATTTTGAGACATACTTCTGTACAGGTTGACCCATGCGACAAATATATGCTCTATAACTGTACCCCATATCTTAATTAGCCGGACAGTTGACGTAAGATGCGTTGGCATGTCAAACCAGTGTATACAATATGTTCAAATTTAAACACAGTATTTACAAAATGTTTCTCCAAGTGCATCCGTCCCAACTTACAGATCACGGAGTACATCACTGATGAAAGAGCGCCGCTGAACAGACACGCAGCGGAAGTCACCAGTTCAATTTAGTGCCACTAGAGGTCGTTTACGTATTCATGTCATCGTCAACTGCAAACATGTATTTTATTTATTTATTTATTATTTATTTATTTATTATTCTTTTTTTGCAGGTAGAACCTAAATAATTAAAAAGAAACAGATTCCGATCTTGGCTCAGAAGTTCCCTTTCTTCAAGTTGGTTATTCATAGATCGCCCCTTAGTACTCGTTATGAGCAAGTTAACTAATGTGATAACGGTGTTGCCGAAATGCATTTCTTCGTCATCGGGTTTATTACGGAAAATGTGCACGGGAGGAAATATTGTTAGAGACATTGCTGTAACCTTAGTATGCATTAAATTGAGCTGCGGTGTGCGAATGCACAAATTTCGGTTCACCATGTGTATATCAGGCGGTCGTTGCACATATGGTAGACTATCATTACTAGTTTTGATTTCCTAGCAAGTCGTCATCAAATGATTTGAATACGTTACACAGTAGCCCTCGAAAGTACAAGTTGTACTATGTAACGTATTCAAGTCATCTAATGATGATTCTTCAAGGTACAAGTAGTACTGTGTAAATAAAACCATCTGACGCTGCTAACAACTCGAAATTGCTACGGAATATGCGTGACTTGAAGCTAAAGTAAAGATTTACAAAATTACGAGACGGTAGCTGCATTCTTCACCTGAGACGTGTCTGTCCATTGGGCTAAGATTCTTAGCAAACACAGGCATCGCCTGCATGGTATACAGCGAGGGTTGTAATTAATGTACAGATAAGACCACCACAGGTCGTGTATTACTTGATTTATTGACCAATTCCAGTCGTCAGACACGAGCATCCTCAGGTATTCATAGCCGTGGTGGCAACACCTCAGACGTTTAAATCACCGCTCGGCATCACCGTTATCACAAACTTCATGTCGACGATGATGCCTAGCGGTGTTTTATACCTCTAACTTGTCGCTAGCAGAGCTATGAATACCTGAGGATGCTCTCGTCTGATGACCGGGACTAGCCAATAAATCAAATAGTACGGGACCTGTGGCGGTTTTATCTGTGCACTATGAGGTAAATTCCTGTAAGGGTTTATCAGTTGAACCATTCCAGCATAGCCGAATCATGAACGTGAATCAGCACAGGCGGACGGAGATCGAAACCACTGCATCTTACTAATGTGACTTTAACGTAACCCCTACTACACCTGATCTTTTCGAAGGAATTGGAGTAGAATCAAAATTTTTACCTAAGTTTTGCTCCACAGTTTGTATAAAATTTAAAAACGAGATTATATTTACTTCCTACGCTGTTGCGTGGTTGAACCTTTATTGGGGAACTTGACAAATACATACACAATAAATTTTATCTTGTACTAAACTGTTTATGTTTTACGTCTGCCAAACAATGGCACGTTGCCGAAACTATACTGCTGTGCAAATTTAATAATGAAAGTCTAGGGGACTAATGACCTCAGATGTTAAGTCCCATAGTGCTTAGAGTCATTTGAACCATTTTTGCTGTCAACGGCGCTCGTGGGGGAGTGGAACGCCCTACCACAACAAGTGCTTACCGACTATGTGGCCAACATGGCGTACGTTTCAGTGCAAGCATTGCTATCAGCAGTGATCACACATCCTATTAGGAACGACGTCCCGCCTTTTGTAGTATCCAGGGAGCCACCATAAATCGCGGTGACCTCAGTGTAATTATACTCTCTGAATAAAAGTGTCGTTTCTGTTCTAGATGCGCGTCTATTTAAGTTACTTCCTTAGTACAGTGTAGCGGACCTTCCTATGTGTGGTCCAAGTTACATGTTACGTGGAGCTGTCTTGGCAGTGAACATCATGGAATGATAATTTTTTTTTTTTTTTTTTTTTTTTGCTTTCGTGCAATGCCCATTCCGCCATCTCACTAGAGTAATGACAATTATGACGATATGACCCTAGGGACAACGCAACATCCAGTCCTCGAGCGGAGAAAGATCTCCGACCCGACCGAGAATCGAACCCGGGCCCCTTTGCGTACCAATCCGCAACGTAGAACGCGCAGCTACTGAGGCGGGATCATAAAAAAGTTCACTTCAGTAGCTGCGCGTTCTACGCTGCGGATTGCTACGCAAAGGGGCCCGGGTTCGATTCTCGGTCGGGTCTGAGATCTTTCTCCGCTTGAGGACTGGATGTTGTGTTGTCGCTAAGGTCGTATCGTCATAATTGTCATTACTTTAGTGAGATGGCGGAATGGGCATTGCACGAAAGCAAAAAAATAAAAAATAAAAATCTACCTTTCAAAAGACGCACATGGGGGAAGGGGTACGGTGTCACTTAACGTTGACGGATGAGTGTACAGTGTTAAAAGATTTAGGGGTCAGTATGCCAATGCAGGACCATGACTCCCCACACCATAACACCTGGAACACCAAAACGATCATGGGAATATGTAATGCATCTAGGGACATTGTCGAACAAGAGCGGTTTGGTGGTCCAGGTATTATGGTGTGCCGGCCGAAGTGGCCGTGCGGTTCTAGGCGCTGCAGTCTGGAACCGCGAGACCACTACGGTCGCAGGTTCGAATCCTGCCTTGGGCATGGATGTGTGTGATGTCCTTAGGTTAGTTACGTTTAACTAGTTTTAAGTTCTAGGGAACTAATGACCTCAGCAGTTGAGTCCCATAGTGCTCAGAGCCATTTGAACCATATTATAATGTGGGGAGGTTTTATGTTGCTAGGGTGTAGTGACCTCCAAATTTCAGAACACGACACGCAACGTTGTTATGATACTATTTTACTTCCCATCTGCGACTTTGCAGAGGTCATTTCGACTCTGAATTCATTTTTATGAATAACAGTGTGCAATTTGCTTTCAACAGAGAACGACAAAGAGGATGATTCGTGAAGAACAAACTGAAAGAAAGATACTGTGTCCTGTCATTATACGATACAAACAACTTTACTCACAAGAAAATGAAGGCATTTCGAATGCAAAAGAAAGCGAAGTTCGCTTGAAAACGCAACAAAAAGTGACGTGAGCCGGGTAGGCTCCAAAAGAATAAACAACAAAAAAGAAAGACAAGTAACGCTATTTGTTTAAAAATTCTTTTATTTCAAACACAAATCGAATTCAGTAATTTGGAGGCCGAAAACGTGTTCTACAGAGCTACAGATCAAATTTCTGTATTGAACAACCAGTTGTGATGCACGTAATTAGGTTCATAAAACGTAACTGCGTCAAATAATAGAATATGTGATTTTCATATCACCTAGAGATCATATGAACATGACGATGTCCCGTGTATCAAAAGTGGTTCTTCAATAACGAAATTTTACCAGCAGCTCCTGGCTGCAGAACACAGCGTTCTGCAGGTATTTAGAGCTGTGGGCATCACCTTCGTAAAATACATTGTGCTCTCTTAACGAAAGATTATGACAACAGGGCGATGTTCTCTTGAAAATAACCTAGCAAATGTGGTCTGCATTTATCATTTCGACGGGCTGAGATCTCTGTCCGAGCCAGCCGGGGTGGCCGAGCGGTTCTAGGCGCTATAATCTGAAGCCGCGCGACCGCTACGGTTGCAGGTTCGAATCCTGCCTAGGGCATGGGTGTGTGTGATGTCCTTAGGTTAGTTAGGTTTAAATAGTTCTAAGTTCTAGGGGACTGATGTCCTCAGAAGTTAAGTCCCATACTTCTCAGAGCCATTTGAATCATTTTTTTCTCTGTCTGATCAAAAAGTTTAAATTTTTCCCAACATTTCATCTCGCTTCAAATAAATATTGAGATAATTCCTTGTTAAGAACCACGACGAAGTTCAGTGCTTAAGATAAAACTCATGCGTTCTTTCTCCTGCCATTGATATTTAGGTTTCTGTGATCTCCTTAATCTATTACGGCGAATTAAGTCGGGTGATGCTGAGGGAATTAGATTAGGAAATGAGACAGTTAAAGTAGCAAAGGAGTTTTGCTATTTGGGGAGCAAAATAACTGACGATGGTCGAAGTAGAGAGGATATAAAATGTAGACTGGCAATGGTAAGGAAAGCGTTTCTGAAGAAGAAAAATTTGTTAACATCGAGTATACATTTAAGTGTCAGAAAGTCGTTTCTGAAAGTATTTGTATGGAGTGTAGCCATGTATGGAAGTGAAACATGGACGATAAATAGTTTGAACAAGAAGAGAATAGAAGCTTTCGAAATGTGGTGCTACAGAAGAATGCTAAACATTAGATGGGTAGATCACGTAACTAATGAGGAGGTATTGAATAGAATTGGGGAGGAGTTTGTGGCACAACTTGACTAGGAGAAGGGATCATCAATTTAGTATTGGAGGGTAGCGTGGAGGGTAAAAATAGTAGAGGGAGACCAAGAAATGAATACACTAAGCAGATTCAGAAGGAGGTAGGCTGCAGTAGGTCCTGGGAGATGAAGAAGCTTGCACAGGATAGAGTAGCATGGAGAGCTGCATCAAACCTGTCTCAGGACTGAAGACCACATCATCAATAACAACATCATGATGCCATCAGAGTGACCGTACTGACATCGTACACCCGCTTTCTCTCGACGATAAATTCATTGAGCATCCGCTGTCTCAGCATAATCGCAGTGGTATTTGCTGCCATTGACATCCATTCGACGCAAGTTACTTACGCAGCTTACGTGTAAAACGGTAGTGGTGTCTGGCTTTCCCCTATGAAGTGTTATATGTCTTCTGGTGTTCCTAGTCTGTATAAATAATTTAGGAGACAATCTGAACAGACCTCTTAGATTTTTTGCGGATGATGTTGTCAAGTACCTTCTAGTCATATCACTAGAACACCGAAGCCAACTGTAAACTGATTTAGATAAGATGTATGCATGGTGCGAGAAGTGCCAGTTGGCCTGAAGTAATGAAATGAAATGAAATGCCCTGTGGCTAGGGCCTCCCGTCGGGTAGTCCGTTCGCGTGGTGCAAGTCTTTCGAGTTGACGCCACTTCGGCGACTTGCGTGTCGATGGGGATGAAACCATGATGATAAGGACAACACAACACCCAGTCCCTGAGCGAAGAAAATCCCCGACCCAGCCGGGAATCAAACCACGGCCGTTAGAGATGACATTTCGTCGCGCTGACCACTCAGCTACCAGGGGCAGACACCTGCAGTAATGAAAAGTGTGATGTCATCCACATAAGTAATCAAAGGAGTCCGTTAAATTTCGGTTACACGATATAATCCACAAACACAAAGGCTGTCAGTTAAGATAAATGCTTGGGAACGACATTTACGAAAAACTTAAAATGGAGCCATCGTATAGATAATTTTGTGGGTGAGGGCACCAAAGACTGCGTTTTGTTGACGGAACACAAAGGAGGTGCAACAAATCAGCTACAGAGACGGACTTCAAAAAATTTCAAAGAAGGGCAGCTTGTTTTGTACTATCGCGAAATACGGGAGGGACTTTCAAAGATATGATACGTGTTTCTGGGTAGCAGTCATTAAAACAAAGACATGTTGATGCGGTGAGATCTTTTGACAAAATTTCCGTCTCCAACTTTCCCCTCTAAACGAGAAAGTGTTTTGGTGACGCCCACCTGCACAGAGAGAAATGATCACTACAATAAAAGAAGAGAAATCAGAGCTCTTACGGATTTATATGTTCGAGAGTGAGACGGTAGGGAAATAGGGTGAAAGTGGTTAGTGAGCTCCCCGCCAGACACTGAAGTGTGAACTATGAAGTATGGTTCAAATGACTCTGAGCACTATGGGACTTAACATCTGAGGTCATCAGTCCCTTAGAACTCAGAACTACTTAAACCTAACTAACCTAAGGACATCACACACACCCATGCCCGAGGCAGGATTCGAACCTGCGACCGTAGTAGTCGCGCGGTTCCGTACTGAAGCGCCTAGAACCACTCGGCCACCGCGGCCGGCAACTATGGAGTAGTTAGGTAGGTATAGATGTACGAACAAACATGTTGTTACAAATGGAGAATCCAGTCGTGAAATTATCTACGTTTAGAGATACCCACGAGCATAGCCTTGATCTGTTCCGAAGTTTGAAATACTTAACCGGGAAGTCAGACGAGGACGCCTCTATTTTTCCGACATACCGTTCGTTGGCTTCCATATTTCTTCACGGTCTGTATGTCTCGGGCAGAACAAGGTCGAGCTCTGCTTAAGCACTGTTATCCGTTTGAAGCTACAGGGCCGTCCTTGAGCGAGTTCCCGTGTCTGTTTTCATCCTTTGCTCTTGAACTACTTAATCATGCCGCCTTGCTCGAGAGCTCATTGACTTAGATTCAACGCAGCACTTTGTGATTAAACTGACGCCGAGCGAAGCTTTAAAGCTTTAACGTGTTGCCATCAGCGCAATGAATATCTGACGATGCTAGCGTCTAAGCGAGACTAGTAACAAACCAAAGAATGCCCTTGGCGGATCTGCGCATCAAATAATAGGAACAGCTGCATAAAAATCCATCGGCTGCTTGCATCGTGACCAGCCTTGCCACAGGAATAGGTAGAAAAGTGGTACATGCGGACGAATAGTGAGTCGTACTAGGACAGCTTAGTGGGTAGAGCAATTGTCTGTGAAAGACAAAAGTTCCGGTTCGGCGCTAATTTTGGTATGCCAGGAAGTGAACACTCCACTTCACAGTGAGCAGTCATCGTGGTCATGAAAGTCTCATCAGTCTCCTATGGTAGGCGCTACACATCATGCGTTTTGCATCACGCAGTGGGTTACTGTTAGGAATCGTTCTTTATTAGAAGAGTTAAATATAATATTAATTTCTTCAACATAGATCTCACGTAAAGACAATGGAGGTAAAAATCAGAAAAATTCGAGCTCGTAAGGAAGCTTATCTAAGCCGTTCTTTCTGCGCTTTATTCGCAAGTAGAATACTAAAGAAGTGGAATTGTAATAGTACCAAACGCACTCATCATCACCCAGTGTGTTGGCAAGTGCAGACGTATGTAGATCCATTATATCATGGATGATGCGAGGATTACAAAGGATCGTGAGAAAGACGCTGAGCAGAGGTAGCTCTCGCAGAGGTACTTCGCATGGCAGCTGATGCAGAGCAGCCAAGATCGAGAAAGTGCTCGCTTATGGGCCGGCTGAGTACCACATTCGGTTACTCAAGTCAGAGAAACGCGAAGTGGGAATCATTGCTTCCACTGACTGCCAGCGACCTGTCACACCGAAGATGGAGAACCTGCCAGCGTGACTGTAGCATATGTAGTAAACAGGTAAATAGGCCAACTGTGCATTCTGCTAAGCCACCTGCCACAGGCGCACAACAAGCCTTAGAGAGGTCAGGGAAAACTCTGCAGGTTAAAGGTGAGAGTCTAGTATTGAGAAGACAGTGTCTTACAGGGGTGGGTGTTTCGTAACGTGGCGTGGTAATCAAGACATTTTTCTTATATTTTCGATAAAACAGTTTGGAACAACAAATATCCGATACAAGCACGAAAAACTCAGTACCAGCAAGTAAATTTAGCTGAGAAATACGTGTCTGTCATTAAGACTGCATTGTATTGCTTTGGTAACTTTGTACATCAACACTCAACACTCAGTCTTACTTTAATTTCGATAGACATTTTATGCGCATTATTTTTCCCCCTCTTCTAAAACACGATCTCTTCCTTCATAGCCGCCTGGAGTGGCCGAGCGGTTCTAGGCGCTACAGTCTGGAACAGCGCGACCGCTACGGGCATGGATGTGTGTGGTGTCCTTAGGTTAGTTATGTTTAAGTGGTTCTAAGTTCTAGGGGACTGATGACCTCAAAAGTTTAGTCCCATAGTGCTGAGCCATCTTACCTCATATATGCGGCTCCCCCCGTCGGAGGTTCGAGTCCTCCCTCGGGCACGGGTATGTATGTTGTCCTTAGCGCAAAATAGTTTAAGTTACATTAGGTGGTGTGTAAGCCTAGGGACCTATGACCTCATTAGTTTGGTTCCATAGGAACTTATCACCACGACTATTTTATATATGACTCTGAGTACTATGGTATTTAACATCTGAGGTCATCAGTCCCCTAGACTTAGAACTACTTAAACCTAACTAACCTAAAGACATCACACACATCCATGCCCGAGGCACGATTCGAACCTGCGACCGTAGCAGCAGCGCGGCTGCGGACTGAAGCGCCTAGAACCGCTCGGCCACAGCGGCCGGCTTTATATACCTTCTGAACGCAGTCAACTAGACGAATCAAGCCAGAACCGAGGCAACGTGTGTTGTCAGCTCACGTGCGTTCCGTTTACCTCCATGCAGCTAATAATGACGAAGGACACACCAACTCCATTAGCGTATTTTCGCAATTTGATGCTTGATAGAGCATCATCTTTTGCTAGCAGATTAGGAGCATAATCTGGCTACTTCATTTTCACATTTACCTTTCCATCCTGTAGTACTGTCATACGCTTTACGTGTCACCAGCAATAATTTTTTTGACGGTGAAAAGCTCGTGTAACGCGCCATTATTAGAGAGGAGTAGCCAGTTTCAAGTCCTGTTACTCAGATTGGAAAGAAAATTCAAATACCAGGATAAAATGAACCGATATTATACACCAGAGTGAGCTGATTGTACAATGCCCATTAAAAACACTGGTTTGAATCCTACGTTTAGGCGCCCAACTGTTAGCGCGCAATGACATGTGTTTACTCTGTAGCGGAGTGTACACCGTGATTAAGATTTGTGACAGTGTTGACCGGAAATCGAGGCAAGTATCATAGTTTAAGCCCTGGGCCAGCATACAGTTTTACTTTGCCACAAACATTCATCCGATGACCTATTACGCACTCTCTCATTGGTCTCTACCGACAGCTGTTCATGATTTGCTTTTTAGTACGGCCAGATGAGCAAGATGATGGTTGCTGCAGGAAGCCTACGTGTATTTCGCATATTGTGTGGTCCTTTTTAATATTTCTTAGGTGTTTCGTGATTCTGCCGACAGTGATTTTGTAATGCGTATTTCTCGTTTTAGTATGTTCTTAGATTCCATATTTTATAAAGTGGGACACAAATGTTTTGTTTCGCAAAAATATAGGGTAGAAGACCTTAGCTCTTTTACGCTTTATGCGAGTAATGCTCGGTCATTAATTTGCTGTAACATTTCATTTTTGAATGATTGCTTATCCATAATTGAAAGATACTGTTTCCATCGTTACAGTGTATAGCAGAAGATGGAACTATATTATTCCGAAACCGGTATAAACAATAAAATATTACTGATCAATCAGTTGTTGTGGTTTCCTTCATTTTGTGAAAATGGACGTGTACCGTTGCGGTTGTCCTACCAAAAGAACTCTGGAAAGAAATTAATGCACTTGAACTTCTCCTCGAGGGATGTAATCACATGGAGAGTTGCCAAAAATTGATATCATTGAGACAAAGAAGGGCACAAAACAGACTGCTGAAACCTCGTTAAATTCCAACGAGAAAAAAAAAAAAATGTCGCAGTGCGAGCAGAACACGCGCACTGAGGATTCCATAGAAACTTAATTATGTATGTATATGGCGATTCAAAACTAACTGCACACACTTCGTGGGTATAAGGTACTGATCAAGATAAGAGTGAAATGTTAAATAAGGCTCTGTCTGAAAATGCTTTGAGTTATTTTGCATAATTTCATTTATGGTAGACGTTGCATCATGGCCCAGTACAGGCTTTTGGCGTGTCGTGTTCGCCTGCACATAGAATCGCGTTACTTTATTGACGGTGTCCCTTAGCATTTCAGTCGGGAAGCAAGAGACTATCTCAAAGTTCCAGAATGAGATTTTCACTCTGCAGCGGAGTGTGCGCCTTTATGAAACTTCCTGGCAGATTAAAACTGTATGCCAGATCGAGACTCGAACTCGGGAGCTTTGCCTTTCGCGGGCAAGTGCTCAGATGGTAGAACACTTGCCTGCGAAAGGCAAAGGTCCCGAGTTCGAGTCTAGGTCCAGTATACAGTTTTAATCTGCCAGGAAGTTTTATCTCAAAGTTGCTTATCACGATAAGTGTCTAGGTCGTGCAAGACGAGTTGCTTGGTATGTCAGATCTCCGAAGCTTAACCACTGGACTGCTACCTTTTTGGGTGTCTCAAGGGACCCATGTATGGTGTTGCAACCGAGAATGTAGCACAACTGCAGCAGTGAACTGAAAATAGCTGCGCATCTGTGCAGAATGAGAAAAACGGAGCCTGAAACAATCCGACAGCGATAAGAAGTCGAGCGTGTCACTGTCTTCGTCTACATGGACATCATTTTGAACAAGTGCTGGAGTAAAAGTACAGTTCATAGTTCAGTTGAATTTCAGGTCTCTTCGTGTCATTGCTTTCTGAGAGTAATTAATGTTGTGTTGTCTGTGTTACACTTGTGACCCATGCTCTACTGCAAAATTATGAAATAAGGCATTTTCAAACAAAACTTAATTTTACAATTTACTCTGCTTTTTATGTGTACATTATACCCATGGCGTGTGTAGAATTACTTTTGAATTACCCCCTACGTAGGTCATCAATCCTGGGAATCGAAAATCTCAATGATTTTCGTCCGTTATGGATGCCAATACTAGCAAGAAATTGGTCGCAGGGTATCCAAGACCATATCAGAATCTCTACAGTAGTTCCTTAGATTAGCCCGGACGTATAAAAGGAAGTGGTCAGAGGACTTTTGACTGAAGTGACATAAATGCATACAATTTTTACACCTCGAGTGGACCGTAGATCTTACTATGTGACATAAATCTGAACCTGATGCGTCTACTCTTTCCTGAGAAAAAGGGTTCTTAATGGTTGGACAGATAAGCCCGCCAGGGTAGCCGAGAGCGCTAACGTGCTGCTTCCTAGACAGGGTAGGCGCGCCGGCCACGGATCGAATCTGCTCGGCGGATTAATGACGAGGGCCGGTATGCCGGCCAGCCTGGGTGTGGTTTTTAGGCGGTTTTCCACATCCCGCTAGGTGAATACCGGGCTGGTCCCCCAGTTCCGCCTCAGTTACACGACTCACAGACATTTGAAAACGTTCGCGCTCTTTCATGACTTACACTATACGCAGACAGCTGGGGTACACTACTTCCGTCCCAGGGGGTTCGGGGTGGCGGCAGGAAGGGCATCCGGCCACCCTCTACAAGTAACACTGCCAAATCCGTCATAACAAAGCAGACCCCGCGTTGGAGCGGGACAAAGGCCCGAGAGAGAAAGAAAGAAATCATTGGACAGATAGACTGACAGACAACACGGCGAGCCTACAGGGGGGTCTGTTTTTGCAGATGAAGGCACGGAACCCTAGAAATACCCACCGCCGAACCAATAGTGACTGGCAGAGTCCAGAGAAGACGAACTGTGATGTCGGCGTCGCCACAGCGGCCGCGTGGAAAGTGGGAAGAGGCGGCGAGCGAGCGTACCGGCGCGGCGTGGGCGTGCCACTTTCTCTGCCTCGGAGCCGCTCGGCGCTTTCATAGCAGTTCCAGCCGGCGGGTTCCGTTTCCTTCCCCCGTCTGCCGCCTCAGAGCGTCAGTTTCCTGCTCATCTCACCATGCTGCTGTTGAAACAACTCTGGACTCCATAATGTTTCCCGTACTACGCACATGTACGCTGCAGTGTAGGCTCCAGTCAGAGGCGTAAGTAGGGTGTGCAAACCGAGGTGAAACGCTTTTAAGCCGTTTCGGTCTGGGTGCAGTTCGATGATGGCTGAAGTATTACATAAAAATATCTTTTGCCATTTGGACGTACACCCCTTGCAATCATCATCCGTCAAAAGCATAACCGACGAACATTACTGCATGCAAACATAAAATGTAAGCTGTAGTCATGTTTTAGTAAGTAACTAAAACAGACTTTATTGAATCTTCTCTCTCTCTCTCTCTCTCTCTCTCTCTCTCTCTCTCTCTCTCTTACACACACACACACACACACACACAGTCCAAGAAAAGACTAAATTTTTTAGATTTCAAAATTCAGAAAGGTTTCCTTTCGATCACACTCTTTAGGCCTATTATTGTTTCATATACGTACGAACACAAGTAACATCTCACTATTTTTTTGTGCTACAAAAGACAATTACCGCGCAACGAAAAAAAATCTTCTGTAAATGTTTGACTTTTGATTGTATATTCTTTGAGTTAAAAACTTATACAGAATGATTCTGTATAATATTATAGTTTCCCTGCTGAAGGAAATGTGCGGATGACACGCATTACACACAAATAGGCGTAAAGGCCCGTCGTTGTACGATTCCACGATCGCAGAACAATCACTGGTAGCCGTCACATCCATAAAATATCTAGACGTACGCGTACGTGGCGATTTAAAGTAAACGACCACATAAAACTAACTGCAGATAAGACAGACTGTGCCAGACTGTGGTTCATTTGAGGAACCTTCAGCAATTGTGATTCACTACAAAACCCTCGTTCGAACCAGACTTTTAATACTGCCCGTCATTCTAGCATCCGTACCAAATAGAACTGATAGAGGAAATACCGTAGGTCTAAAGAAGAGCAAGCTTCATTCAGTAAGCGTAAAAACATCACGCAGATGCTCAGCCATCTCCAATGGCAGACTCTGTAAGAGGGGTGTTCTGCGTGGTTTGCTGTTTAAGTTCCGCGAGCGTTTCTAGAAGAGTCAACAATTATATTGCTCACTCTGCATATATCTCACAAAGATACTATGAAGGCAAAATTACAGAGATTTGAGCATACACGATGGCTTGTCAGCAATAGTTCATATCGCGCACGATACGCGACTGGAATAGGAAAAGGGGGAAGTCACATTGGTACACAAAGCTCCCTCCGCAATACACCGTAATTTGGCTTGCGAAGAACAGATGTGGACGTAAATGTAGGAACTCAAATGTGACTTTAAGGTTTACTGTTATCAAGGAACACAATGACTAATTAACGATTTTTAGCAGCCAAACCATAAAAATATTCAAGCAGTCCTAATTATGTATGCCTCGTCGCACTGAATTTTTGTTACGGCATACAATTTTACACCGTTTTGTTGGTTCAAACTCTGAAAATGGAATTTCACGAGCTCTTTACAAAACAGGCACTAAAGAGCTCCAGACGTAAAATTACTATTCCCTAAAATGACAATAATCAGAAACGCCTACATTGCTATTTCGCTTCACTGACGCATTCTAACGTAGCAAACTAACAATGGAAAATAGGAGGAAGTGTTGGGGAGGATTAAACAGAAAGACAAAAAGTTGGCATCGGTGATTGCCTAGGACGCTAGTTAGCGTTGTACGCCACTACGCTAGTAGTAGTTAACACTACTGACTCCTGAATCACAGTGACCGTGAAGTCAAGACTGGACTAATTACGAGCACGTACAGCAGCATTTAACGGGACTGAAACGAGAAGAAAAAGTTCTCTGTGATGCAATGAGAAATCGCAGTAATTTTCACAGCGGTTTCCAGAGTGCAGATGTGAATGTGTTCCTCGGTACTTATTTCCCTAAAAATTATATTCTAAAGCAGTGAGGTTCATACCCTGTCTGGCTACTCCGATATCGGTACAACAGACTTTTCCTAAACTAGACGAGTGCCATAATAGTTACTTAAACTCGTCGCTGCCGTTTACTTTCCTCCGCACAGCAACGCTACTGCGCTATGGTTCATGGGTTCATACTATTGGCAGTCAGTTTGGTGTATGTCATCAGCAATTCAGTTTATTAGGAAATTCACGTCTTCGCAACAGAAGTTAGTTCAGCTATACAGTTATAGAACGCAATGTCGTACCATTGCATTAGCATGGTCATGGTTTCACAGTTTAACACATCACCGTTTGCTTCTTGCTCCGGAAATCAAATTTTCAGTCCATGAAAGAAACGTCCATCTAACTTTCTTTAACGTGAACAGAATCTAATTGAAGTTGGTTTCTTGAACTGCCGTTGTTTTATATTTTGGTTACGTTTGCCTTCCAAATGCAATCCATTAATTTTTATCATCGATAGTCTTGTGGTATAAATTCATGCTTATCCAATGATTCGTTACTTGTGCCACAAATTTTCTGTCCATTTTTCCTTTCCTACTGTGTATGACCACTGTAATACCGTACATACGTTATTTCAAACTTCTAAGGTGAGAACTGTACAATTGGTAGAGGACCTAAAACTTAGAATTTTAGGGTAAGGAAGCAATAGTCCGAAATGGGCATTTCAAATGGTACGAGGTCTTGGATGTGAAATGAATGTGGGACACATATTTCTAAACTGCTTCTGTTTCTGAGTCGACATTGGTATAGCTACCTTGAAAAATAATGTGTCCATCGTGGAATCTTTCCTGCGAGAGTACGTGATGTACAGACACCTGTAAATACTGAAGTGGAATGATGTGCTAACTGTCTCACGTATTGTACATCGGGAAACACCGATGTTTGAGAGTATTATGTACCATTTTGTGTATCGTTTTATGGTACACATTAAAACTGACAGCTTAAGATGTTGCTGGATTTCATAAGTTATTTGTATCAATAAAATAACTAAATATTCATATAAAGAGGTCAAGTCTCCAAAAGATTGTTTTGACGAAAGAAAACAGTGTTAACGAAGAGTAAAAGTTATAATAGCATATTATACATTTTATTTTTAGTCTTGTAAGGCATCTTGTTCTTCAGTTTGTTATGATTCTTTGTCAAAGAGGTAACCCCTTAAAGCATTACTCTCAGTGTAGCAGACTCATTGAATAATGATGTATTTCAAATCATTGCAGTTACTTAAACTCGTCGCTGCCGTTTACTTTCCTCCGCACAGCAACGCTACTGCGCTATGGTTCATGGGTTCATACTATTGGCAGTCAGTTTGGTGTATGTCATCAGCAATTCAGTTTATTAGGAAATTCACGTCTTCGCAACAGAAGTTAGTTCAGCTATACAGTTATAGAACGCAATGTCGTACCATTGCATTAGCATGGTCATGGTTTCACAGTTTAACACATCACCGTTTGCTTCTTGCCCCGGAAATCAAATTTTCAGTCCATGAAAGAAACGTCCATCTAACTTTCTTTAACGTGAACAGAATCTAATTGAAGTTGGTTTCTTGAACTGCCGTTGTTTTATATTTTGGTTACTCCAATCCTAACATTGGCTTGATGCAGCTTTCCATGACACTATATAGCATTTCTTCATATCCGAGATATATATACGGCCAACACTTCCCTCTATTACCAAAATAATTGTTTCTATAGCCAGCACGGTAGCTCAGCGTGTTCAGTCAGAGGGTTAGCTGCCCTCTGTAATTAAAAAACTGAGTGAATAGATCAATAACGAACTTCAACGGGCGTCAGGTGACGTCCGCCACGAACAATTGAAACCCGGCGAACGGCCTACCCGACGGGAGGCCCTAGTCACACGACATTTACCATTTAATGTTCAGTATTCTACCGTAATAGCACAGTTCTAAAGTTTCCGTTTCTTTTCCTCTGAACCGATTACTGCCCACTGTCCAGCTGCACACTAGTCTTCACTGCGGCTAAATATTATGAGAAAAGTGTACTGAAATCTGATTTCGCACAACAGAGCGGATCAGGTTGTGGAAACGGGCCAAGGTCAACTACTGTTAGTTATACAATAACACACACAACTTCATTCCTCAAACAAATGCACAGTTTTCTCTTTAAAACAACAAAGATCAATTCACGGCTGAGGGCCCAAGTAACTTCTGCAGAATAAGTTTAAATGATTCCTTTTAAAACAGCAGGATTTAGAGTAACGGCTGAAAGCCTTACTTACTTAAAATTGCAATACCTTCTCGGCTAAAGGCCGAAATAATATTTCAGTTCAGCTAAGGAAATTCTTTAAAAGCCAAGCATTTACAAATTTCGGCTACGGCCATATTAAGGAAAATTCAAATTAATTCTTCGGCTGAAAGCCCAATAAAAAAATTTTGCATACTAAAAAAGAGGCTTTAAAGATAAGCTTTTACACAGTACAACAGAAAAACATCTTAAGAAAACTTGAAGTATCTTGTCGGCTGAAGACTCAAACAATTACTCACGAATAATTAAAGGCCACCTTAAGATAAAAAATTACAGAACACGGCTGAAGACCATATACTAAACACAAAACAGATAATATCAATACGCGGCTGAAGGTCTGGCACAGTACCTGCGACCAAATAAAATAACAATCACAAACAACAAAGAGGTGCTCCGAAGTGTTCCAAGGGTTGGCCTGGGGAGGAAACTCTAACCACAGTTTTTGAGTGAGGCAGGTAGCCAAGCGTAACACTAAACAATCGGGTTGCAACACGACCTAGGGACGGCTGAAGAACCAACCAACAACCTAATCAAGTCCCTCTGTCGCAACCGACCAACTGCCTATTCCAGTACGCAGACAGCATTCATGTGCTCAGTGGAAATCGTAGAAGCTACACACAGTTCCACGTGAACACACTTGCACAAGAACTCGAACAATCTTAAAATCAATCGCTGTGGAACGACAAGGTCGAATCAGTTCGATACACAGAGTGTCGGCGACCAAATACACGTCGTCCGATAAGACGACCGACCGAACGACCAACTCAGGTCGATCCCACTCAAGTTACGTGTCGGCGAAGGTCGGGCGAGTCTTGGCTGTCCGAAGCTGACTGCAGCTCCAACCCGACTGAACTCCATGTCCGTTCGGAACTCGGAGACGCGGCGACCCGGGCACCCTGGCTCGGACCCATCCATGCAGAGGTAACTCTCACCCACTGAGCACGACATCTCTGCTCAAGGAAGGAACCGACCCACATCCGCCAAGATGACCAAGTGACGAGGCCCAGAAACGATCAAAAGACCAAATACACGTCGCCCGATGAGACGACCAACCGAACGACCCGCTTCAATCTCCTTCCGTCGGACAGTTCATGTGTGTCGCCACTGGCCGGCGAGCATTGGCTGTCCGCTTCTCACTGGCGCTCCGTCCCCAACTTCACTGCTGCTGCGTCCGGACTGAGCTCCCAAAAAAGACGACAACCCGTTAATACTAGCGGTCGCTCCAGAGATCGTACGACAGTGCACTCATCGATAAGCGCTGCTGCTGCCACTCACGGGCAAGCAAACCAGCAACCAAGTGACGCCAGTAAATCGAATTAAAAGAGAAAACGATGCGACAAAACCACCAAAACAAGATGACGAGCAATAAACGGCATGACCGCGAGCCGCGCACGGCTCAGTTACCTTACTCTTAATTTCTATTCGATGTTTACATTCTTCTTTTCCAGAAAACTCTGTCCTGTAATTGCTAGACTACATTTTATATCCAATTTGGTTTTATTATTTTCAGTTATTATGCTGTCTAAATTGTAAAATTCGTCTGCTACAGCTACCACCTCATTATTTACCCTAATTCTCTTAAAATCGTCTGACTTAACTCGACAAGACCCCATTACCATTGTGTTACTTTTATTCTCGTCCATCTTGTAATCAACTTTCGAGACCATTACTAATCTTCAGTAATATGTTGTTAGTGTAACTATTGATTTTATGTTTTATTCCCAGTTAGTTGTTAATGTAATTCCTCGACATTTGTAAGCAAGCACCAGTTCTTAATCGATCTCTAGAATCTTAAATTTGTGGTTTACGGTCCGCAGTATGTATAGTATCGAATAAGCCTGCATTACAGACAGCTCATAGATTATTTTTTTTTAGTTTGTGGTAAGGTCTTATGGAACCAAACTGCTGAGGTCATCGGTCCCTAACCTTGCCCACTACTTAATCTAACTGAAACTAGCTTACGCTAAGGACAGCACACACACCTATGCCCGAGAGAAGCCTCGAACTTCCGACGGGGGGCGCCGCGCGGACCGTGACAAGGCCTAATAGACCGCTCGGCTACCTCGCTCAGCATAGGGTTTTTTTTTTTTTTTCACCTTCTCTGTTTTACAAGAGAAGGCACTACTTACGGGCTGAAGAGTATTCATGTATAATAGAAGACTCACTCATAGTGGTTTATAATACTGAAACCAGGTATTTCCTCCATTCTTTTTATTTATCAAAGCAGTACCACAATTTCATCTTGACTTTTTTCATTTAGTTTCCTCTTGTGTTGTTGGGTTTGCTTTCGATCGTCGAAAACACAGCAGACGCAAACTAGGAAGTTAGAATAGCTGCACTACAAACTTCAGAAGTACCGACGAAGCTTTGACTACAGTTGGAGTAAATTGTTTTGAGTATTCGTGAAGAACTTTTTGCTGCGTGGTAGGGACTGGAGCTGCATTTCGTAGCAAATCCCTCGGAGAATCTTCAAAGAGAGGGTCGCATCCCATTCAAAGAGGCCAGCAAACAGTGCAGATCGCGAGGCGGGTTGAGAAAGCGCTCAAAACTGGAGCGCTCTGAAACTTTTTGGAGAGACGCTTCGAGTTTGTTTTCATATAAATGCCGCTTTTCAGCTATTTCGCTAATGACAATTCATTTTCACAAAGAATAAAATCTGAATAGGTTGGTGATATCATTATTTATGCTACAAAGTGATTCGCTAAACCATTGTAATCAATTAAACCATGAGAAAACTACCGATAATATCCCTTGTGAGTTGACGTTGAAAAAATGGCTTGGGGTCTCTTCACAACTGCTCTTGACATTCGGTGATTTAGACTCAAACGACACGTCAAGAGTAAGTCTGCATCCCTAATGCCAGTCTAGACATACGCTGTCCAGTCACACCTACTTGACTACCTTTGACAAGTCCTAATAACCATCTTTTGCAGCGCGCAACACTGCGAGACACGAAGGAAGAATGTGAATGAGGTTCTGGAACATAGAGACATGGGTTTGAAGCTATGCCGACTCCAGTGTCATGGCCAGCTGGACTAGATTTCTCCGTTGAGGATCCTTCGATGTGGCCCAACAAATTCTCGATTGAGTTAAAATCTGGAGAGTTTGGTGGCCCGAAGAGAACGGTAAATGCATCTTGGTGCTCTTAGAACCACACACGGTCACTGCGGTCTGTCTGACACGTTGTATTGCTCTGCTGGTAGATGACATCGTGTCGAGGAAAACCAGACTGCTTGTAGGGGTGGACAGGTCCTCTTGGATGGTTGCTTGGTTGTGTTGATACATTGTGTCTTCCAGAATGACGAAATAACGCAGGAAACGTCACGAAAACATTTCCCACACCACAACGCTCCTTCCTCCAGCCTGTATCCATCCGACGATTGTTGCAGGGCCGTAAGCGCCAGCGGCCATCTGTCCGACGAATGATGATGATGATTATCATGAAATGATAAGGACAGCACAAACTCCAAGCCTCCACCGGTGGGGTGCTAACGTTGCGTTACAGCCGAAATACTCACGGCTGCATTACCGATCAAAGCCGCGCTAACACGTGATGCGCGGTTCATGGCTGTTACCAAGTACAAGAAGCGTAGACGTAGACCTGAAAATGGCGGCAACATCAGCGCTAGTGAGAATAACGACGTACTCCGAGCTACAGCTGCGACTGGCTGAGAGGGTGAGTATCTCTCTCGACCATTCCGTTAACGCACGCGATGCATCACAGTAAGCACCCGCCAGCAGAAAGAGGACCCTCGCAGCCACCTTAACCAGGGTGGCCCTTACGATTGCTTCCGGCCAGCGAAGTCAGGTTCAAAAATGGTTCAAATGGCTCTGTGCACTATGGGACTCAACTGCTGTGGTCATAAGTCCCCTAGAACTTAGAACTACTTAAACCTAAGTAACCTAAGGACATCACACACATCCATGCCCGAGGCAGGATTCGAACCTGCGACAGTAGCGGTCGTGCGGTTCCAGACCTAGAACCGCTCGGCCACCCCGGCCGGCAGCGAAGTCAGGTTTCGTAGCTCACAGGTTCGGGGTACTGGAGTGATGGTAATTCTGAGAATAGCCGGACGGTTTAGTACCCACCCACCATGAAGTAACTGTACCATGAATTGCAAAGTAGCGGTTCGACCAGTCTTTGTGGGGCTTCGCAATGTAGCTAAATATCAGGAATAATTAATTCGGGGTTCGGAAAATTACTCTGCCCCCACGAGAAGATAGACTTCTGATTAGGCAACTCTATGGTGGTCCTAACTGTCGGAGGACATTGGTTTGACAGTAGTTCTTTAAAAATTAATTCCACCGGCTTTTGAAATAATAGTCAGGTCAACCTGTGCATACGTCGATCGATTCGTAATTTTATGTACAAAGCGAATATGTGACCGTAAATGTAAATTTATTTTGTTTAATCTCTCTCTCTCTCTCTCTCTTTGTCAGGAAGCTGGACAAGGTGGCAGTAGTTCTTCGAGAACGGCAACAAGCCCTACATTTATAAATTTCTGTTTTTTTTTTACGATTTGGTACTGAGTGGATCAATCCATTTTTTACTGCAAAAAGGAAACATGTTTGCACGAAAACGACTGCAATTTTTCGTTTACTGCGAATAAGTCTGGGATTGCTGGTGGAAGAAGTAAAGATGCTTATAGTGGATAACATTGTTGAACTCATAAAACTTTCATCAAAAAACGATACTAAGTTTTCCATGGTTCAAATGAAGTTGGAGTCTTTTATCGACTAAAGTACATGGTGGCCTACATCTCATAAAAGAACCTGCCTGATCAGTGGCTCGTATTGTGAAGTTATTCTTAGACATCTGAAAATGGTTTCCACTACTTCATGATACCATGAGATGACCTTATCAGCTGAAAAGCCGTACATCATCACGTGCAATATGAATATTAGTGGGTTGACGATGGGCACGTTTAGGCTGAGAAAATAGAACCAACATTTGCGACTCCCTTCAAAGAAAGCCTATATGTCAGCGCCGTCTATAAATAACAACAAAATGAATGATATACAGAAATCTCTGGTCTGTATCTCTCAAGAAAAGATGCAGTTTTGTGATTCTGCCAATTCATGGACGACTACAACTGAAGATAACTGAGTAATTTAGCCCACAAAACGTCATATGTTATTCAGAAATATGTAATAAACAATGTTTATTACAAGACGTTTGTATGTACAGTTCTATTTTAAAACAAGTAGCTTAATACTCAAATTGATTTGAAAATCCAGTGTACTGATAAAAAGAGAACATGTTCAACATCACCAGAGTCGTCCCTTCTTTCCCTTACGTCATACTTGACAGTTACCTGAAACAGAATGGCCAAAAACAGTCTGAAAAGCTTTTAATGGCATCGCAGGGCAGGCTGTGCTAAGAAACAACTGTTGCGCCCTTTACTAGTTATTTAGTTAGGCAGTCAGGTCGTCGTGTGCGCAAATTCATGCAGCTTGCCCAGAGACAGTATCGCCGGCCGGAGTGGCCGAGCGGTTAAAGGCGCTACAGTCTGGAACAGCACGACCGCTACGGTCGCAGGTTCGAATCCTGCCTCGGGCATGAATGTGTGTGATGTCCTTAGGTTAGTTAGGTTTAAGTAGTTCTAAGTTCTAGGGGACTTATGACCACAGCAGTTGAGTCCCATAATAAAAAGAAAAAAATAAAAAAAAAAGAAAAGAGACAGTATCGCCAAATTTTTCCTTCGTTTGGTTTTCTCAGACCGAACAAATGTGGCTTTTGCTCACCTAGCTTAAATTTATCACATCCGAAAAAGGCAGATATCAACTGGTAATGAGCATTTGAACAAGTGGTAACTCATGGTCCCACAGAAGTCCGTGGATTACCGCATTTTAGCACTCGCAACGATCTGAAGGGCTAAATTCAGTGCTAAATTCAGCGCAAAGTACGGACTTTTTCCTTCGTTTGGTTTCCTCAAACCGAAAAAACGTGGCTTTTCCTCAGCTAACATAATTTTTTTTTTTCCTTAACAATTATTTCTCGGCATAGCTTGCCCTACAACATTCTTACAGGCTTTTCAGATTGCTTTGACCAGCATGTACCGGGTAATCAAAAAGTCAGTATAAATTTGAAAACTTAACAAACCACGGAATAATGAAGATAGAGAGGTAAAAATTGACACACATGCTTGGAATGACATGGGGTTTTATTACAACAAAAAAAAACGTTATCGGTCCTTTTTTCTTCGAGGAAATGCGTGATTCTGGTTTTGTAACTGCTACCGTGACGGGTGAGAGGTTCGCCGATACGTTACAGAATCGCATCATCCCCAGCCTGGCTCATAAACACCTGCTGGAACGTACGATGTTTATGCAGGATGGTGCTCCACCCCATATTACTAGACGCGTGAAAGATCTCTTGCGCGCGTTGTTTGGTGATGATCGTGTGCTCAGCCGCCACTTTCGTCATGCTTGGCCTCCCAGGTCCCCAGACCTCGGTCCGTGCGATTATTGGCTTTGGGGTTACCTCAAGTCGCAAGTTTATCGTGATCGACCGACATCTCTAGGGATGCTGAAAGACAACATCCGACGCCAATGCCTCACCATAACTCCAGACATGCTTTACAGTGCTGTTCGCAACATTATTCCTCGACTACAGGCTATTGTTGAGGAATGATGGTGGACAATTGAGCATTTCCTGTAAAGAACATCATCTTTGCTTTGTCTTACTTTGTTATGCTAATTATTGCTATTCTGACCAGATGAAGCGCCATCTGTCGGACATTTTTTGAACTTTTCTATTTTTTTGGTTCTAATAAAACCCCATGTCATTCCAAGCATGTGTGTGTCAATTTGTACCTCTCTATCTACATTATTCCGTGATTTATTCAGTTTTCAAATTTATACTGACTTTTTGATAATCCCGTATAATAAGCAAGTATACCTACATCAAGAAACCAGAAATACATGACAGGAGATAATGTGCATCAAAATGCTTTTATTCAGTTCTTTGTTTCTACTGTAAAAGTAAGATACATATACATGGTGCCTTTCTGCAATAAGCGGTTCACGTTTTGATACGTTATAAATCGTTCACATCATTAGCAGCGGCATGCAACTACCACATTTCCCTACCGTGGGCCATGGGTGAAATTTGAACTGAGGGTAAGAAGGGACTAAATATGTCGCTAACGGATCATCTTTGGACCCAAGTTTTCTGAAACCTTTTTTGTTCGGTTGTCGTATACTTCCAGTCGCTTCAGTTACCTACACCCAGCGTTTTTAAACTGACAGTGGCTGAACCTCTGACTTTTCGAGGAAAAATAAAACAGACAAGCTAATGAATCCATGCTTTTGAAAACTTCGCAAGAGAACGAATATCTGCACCAGTTCGTTCGTAATGTGGCAGTGCATTTAAAATTCGTCGTGGGCCTCGTAGCAGGTTTCTTATCGGTACTGCGTAACGTACCAGGAACAAGTGCCGCTCCGCCATGGCCGGCGATCACGTGTGGTGGCGCAACAGCAGGTACGTGTCCGGAGTGCAGCTTGAGCGAGGCGAGCCGCCGGTTTCGCAGCCGCCGCAGTCGCTGCACAGCCGCCTCCCGCCCGCCGTGTCCCCGTTTCCACCGCCTGCTGACTGTCCCCAGCTACGCGGCCCACGCTTCATCACTCTGACGTCACAGACACACCGAGCAAACGCGACAAGCGACATCCCTCTGACAATATTGCCATCATTTCGCCAGGAACTACCTTTCTACGATTGCATTCAATTCAATTTCTAAACATTTCTGTATCTTAGCCTCCATGACCAGGAACATTTCCATATACTTCGTTTTTGTTATCGTTGAAACCCTTTTAGACTACGTTTAAATCGGTTTCTAATCATGTACTATGCACATATCCAGCCCCTTCTCTTAATATATAGCACACTGGACTCGCATTCGGGAGGACGACGGTTCCATCCGGCGTCCAGCCATCGTGATTTAGGTTTTCCGTGATTTCCCTAAATCGCTCCAGATAAATGCCGGGATGGTTCATTTGAAAAGGGCACGGCCGACTTCCTTCCCTGTTCTTCCCTAATCCGATGAGACGGATGACCTCGCTGTCTGGTCTCCTCCCCCAAACAACCCAACCTTAATATATATTTCATCTTTCTTCTGTCCATAATTCGCCGTCTGGTGGTCTAGTTTTATTCTGATACCGTCAAAACCGTAAGGGGCAGTCAAATGAGAACGAGGCAGATGGGAAAAAGTAAGTAAACCGTTTATTATTTCAAAAGTAATCACCATAATTGTTAATTCATTTATTCCACTGTGAGACACGGCGGGCAGTTCCTTCACTAAAAAATGTTTGCGGTTGCCCACTGTAACGGAACCTATTAAAGGCTTTACTTTACCGAAGTATGTGATACCCTCCAAACTCAACCAGTTTAACGAGTATTTATGATTATAAAAAAGTTGTTGTGTATGTTAACAATGATTGCATAACATGTCTCCATAAACAGTAAACCCATTAAATTATACTGAATAACTGACCCACACAAAAGTTAATATCACTTGATCACTGATACAGCAAATGTCATCAGGTAAAAACACGAAGTTCATCTTAAATAATTAATATGAAGTACGAAAAATAGTGGCCAACTTACGTATTTTGGATCTTCTTAAATAAAAATCACCCAGTGAAACCTATTTGTTCACTAGGACCGTTTTCACTCAGTATTCTCGTAAACACTCCTATTTTAGACGACAACCAATGTAATTCTTAATAATTCATGTTATTTACTGATTTATGCAAATTAGAGAAGTCAATTGACAAACTTCTAAAAAACGGTCTTTTTGTAACAAAGAATTATTCTGTCAAGTCAACAAATCTGTCTGTCATATTAATAACCTATTAAATTATGTCACTCGATATAAATTAATAACTTTTCTGCACAAATTACGATAACAGATGTACATGTGACTTATAAACTATATCTCTTTTTAGTAGTTCTTTGACAAGGTTATAAATACAAGCAGCAAGAAGGGTCGGGAGCGGAGTCTGAATGTCACTTTGGTAAAGTGTATGTGTGTTATTGTTCAAGGTGGATAAACACTGCAAAGAACAAGTAAAAGAAGTGCTACTTTGTGTTGTGTCATTGTCTTTGGTGGACAGTGGAATTAAGATGGCCACCAGAGTAATAAATATTTGAAGCTTAAATATTTGTTGGTTTCGCTCATTATTTATCATCAAAAGCACATCAAAAACACAGGACCTCATCTTTTTACCCCTAGAGAACCAGATTTAGAGCCACCATTAGCATCGAGACACAGCAGCGATCCAGCAAGCAGCAGCGATTACTACAATGCATTTTAATGGCGCCATCCTAACATCAAGTGCTAACAAGCTCCGTAAATGGGAGTGAAATAGTGCGATTATAGCAATATCTACGACTAGGCGACCATTATACCACGGAACCATGATTGAATCCTGGAGTGCAGCTCTCCGCTTAAAGCAAGCTCCAAAAACATGGAAATCGCATCGGGACTCTTATGTGGGATGTGGAAAGGCTTCCCAGAGAAACTTCTGCAGTGGGCTCGAAACCAACATGGCAACATTAGGGAGGGCGACTACAGTGCAGAAGGTTTAGCTGGTAGCCCTTCCACATCCTCTATACAACAACATCTCCTCAAGCGATTTCCATACTTCTGAACTCGATGATGATGATGATGATGTTTGGTTAGTGGGGCGCTCAACTGCGTGGTCATCAGCGCCCGCACAATTATCCAATCTTTGCTCAGTCCAATTTCGCCACTTTCCTGGATGATGATGAAATGATGAGGACAACACAAACACCCAGTCATCTCGAGGCAGGTGAAAATCCCCGACCCCGCCGGGAATCGAACCCGGGACCTCGTGCTCGGGAAGCGAGATTCTGAACTCGACGGAAGACATTCGTGGCCGTCGTGTTGCTTAGGACGAAGAGGTTCTGGAAATTTGTGGTAAGGTCTTATGGGACCAAACTGCGGAGGTCATCAGTCCCTAAGCTTACGCACTACTTGTTGTTGTTGTGGTCTTCAGTCCTGAGACAGGTTTCATGAGCTCTCCATGCTACTCTATCCTGTGCAAGCTTCTTCATCTCCCAGTACCATGCACTACTTAACCTAACTTAAACTTAGTTACGCTAAGGACAACACACACACCCATGCCCGAGGGAGGACTCGAACTTCCGACGGGGGGAATCGCGCGGGCAGTGACAAGGTGCCCTAGACGGCACGGCTACCCCGCGCGGCCGAACAGGTTCCTTCCTGGATACATCCATGGTTCTTTAGGCAACCGCAAACATTTTTCCATGAATGCATTGACAGTCTTGCCTCGCACTTCGGTAAATGTACAAATATTAACAGTTATGACGCTTACTTTCGAAATAATAAACAGTTTACTTCCCTTTTCCTGTCAGTCTCCTTGTTCCTCATAAGGGACAGTTTTAGAGACGTTTCTACGCAGCTCAGCTAGTTCTGTCACTTCATCTAGGGTCTATTTTTCAGTTTCCAAACTTGTGTATGAGGTTCGTTTTTGGCAGTATGCTGTCGTTCGTCCAGAAAATGTGGGTGAAGAAAACCTGTCCCTTTCTCCTGATGATGTCAATAAAATTTCCGAAGCTGTTGTGTACTTGGCAGTTATTTCTGAACTTCTAACCTCATTCTTACCTCATTCTTTTAAATTGTTTTTAAAACCACCTTTGTGATCCTTCATCGAGCCTTTGATGTTTTCATTTCAGGGGCTTTTATCTAAAACTAGGTTTTTCCGCTGAATGCAGATTCGAACTTCTAGTCGTCAGATAGTTTCATATATCGGCCCTTCGTGAGATGTCACAAACTTTCACGAGGGCTTATTTCATCTTATTTCCTTCTAAGAAATTTCGTTTGTTCGAAATCGTTTGTTTGTGTGTGTGCATGTGTGTATGTGTGTTAGAGAGACAGAGATAGAGAGAGAGAGAGAGAGAGAGAGAGTAGTTGTGCATTATATGCGTTTGGTAGATGACAAACTATGGAGTCCGCTGTTCCTTTCAGTTCGGTGAACGGGCTCGAATTCCGCGAAGTGGCTGGATGTCTCCTTTGCCCGGAGCCGTATTCTGTCTTTGGTGTGGTGTTTATTCAGACATTGTTGACTTTCCGTAGATAACGCAATACAAAGACAACTCAACACGAGATAAGTGGTGAAACTGACAGGAGCATGTGCATCGAACACTCCACTCCCCAGAAGAGAAGTACAACCCTTTTATGATAAGATAGAAGTGCAACTTGAGATGATTCCAGCCTACACTCAATATAAACTGGATGCCGAACTACCACGCTTCCTCAAAAGGAATACACCACACACTTTTTTCCCCCTAGTACACCTTAGTATTCAAATAAGAACGACAAGAAAACCATATATCAACTATTTTTTGCTTGCAGCTGTTTTTGACATAAAAGAGACGATGAAAAACTGAGACTTAACACAACGGAAAACTCATTCTTTAAAAACAATAATTAAATTGACAGTTTCTTTACCACGGATTAGATGACACTGTATGCTATTTACAACAGGGCATGTATACAACAGACAACGAGTAGATTCCACTTAATGCTGTACTGAAACATAAACTCACAGATTAAATCTATGTTCTCGTTTTGACTGGTAGCACTGTTACCTGTTGTCATAAGAACATCATAAGGCAGAGGAACTGTCAGTTCCACGATAACATTTCTAGTCCTGGTCCAGCAACATTTTTTTTTTTTAACGAGCCAAGAACTATCACTCTTCATTAAACTGAAAGAGAGGTCTTGAACAAAAAGAATTATAGTCTGGAACCTAAAGAAAGGTAGTAACAATGCTAATTACAATCATGAACTGTAAGACGGATTACCGGTAGGTTATTAGATGGAGTACAAATTCGTAGTGTACAAGTATGGGGAATTGAACCGTGATGTTGCTAAAAAAAAGTCCTATAAATAACTTAAGCGATTCACGTAAATAACAGGTTACCGGTTGGGAATTTGAATCCCGTTCCAGAAAATACTAATTAGTGTTTCTTTTCTCAGCCTACCCCATCCGATTTTGCCGTCAGTAGCATGTAGGTCTACAGCTAAAAGACCCCAAATCTGTTGTAAATAATACTAACAAATAAATAGACGTCAAAAGAAACACTAATAACAGTTTGCCACAAGGAGAATCACAGTTTTAAAAAACAGCACGAGGAACACTTGAGTTGGAACGATCACATAGATAACGTTGTGGGCAAAGCAAACCAAAGACTACGAATTATTGGCAGAACACTGAGAAAATGCAACAGGATACTAAAGAGACTGCCTACACTGTGTTTGTACGTCGTCTTCAGGAGCACTGCTGTGTTTGGTGTGGAATCCACACGAGATAGTATCAACGGAGGACTTTGCAACTATCGCGAAACAGGTGACAGAGCGCCACGGATGTAATACTTGATTTGGGGTGGCAATCATTAAAACAAAGGCGTTTTTCGTTGTGGTAGCATCTTATCGTGAAATTTTAATCACTAACTTTCTCCTCAGTCAGCCTACATAGGGAGAAATGATCGTCATAGTAAAAAATAAGAGAAATGAGAGCTTGCAGAGACAGATTTGGCCGGCCGGAGTGGCCGAGCGGTTGTAGGTGCTACAGTCTGGAACCGCGCGACCGCTACGGTCGCAGGTTCCAATCCTGCCTCGGGCATGCATATGTATGATGTCCTTAGGTTAGTTAGGTTTAAGTCGTTCTAAGTCTAGGGGGCTGATGACCTCAGATGTTAAGTCCCATAGTGCTTATAGCAATTTGAACCATCTTTTTGAACAGATTTAAGTAGGCTGTTTAGGTTTTTATATTGGTAACGCCACGTAGCACTCTGTATGAAAATCACTGGCTGTGCTGTGTGCAGTCTGTGGCTGGTTTGCATTGTTGTTTGCTATTGTTGTGGGCAGTTGCGTTAATAGCGCGTAGCGTTGCGCAGTTGGAGGTGAGCCGCCAGCAGTGGTGGATGTTGGAAGAGAGATGGCGGAGTTTTGAGAGCGGATGATCTGGACGTGTGTCCATCAGAGTCAGTAAATTTGTAAGACTGGATGTCATGAACTGATATATATATATTATGACTTTTGAACACTATTAGGTAAATACATTGTTTGTTCTTTATCAAAATATTTCATTTGCTAACTATGCCTATCAGTAGTTAGTGCCTTCAGTAGTTTGAATCTTTAATTTAGCTGGCAGTAGTGGCGCTCGCTGTATTGCAGTACTTCGAGTAACGAAGATTTTATTGAGGTAAGTGATTGATGAAAGGTATAGATTATTGTTAGTCAAGGCCATTCTTTTGTAGGGATTTTTGAAAGTCAGACTGCGTTGCGCTAAAAATATTATGTGTCAGTTTAAGCACAGTCATTTATAAATTTTCTAAGGGGATGTTTCACAGACAGATTTAAACGTTCGTTTTTCCCACGCGGAGTTCGAGTGTGGAATTGCAGAGAAATAACTTGAAAGTGTTTCGGTGAATTCAGAGAAATCATGTAGATGTAGATATAGCATAATCATGTAGCTGTAGATGAAGATGAAACTGAAAACACATTATGCAAATGTTACATGATGCCTCAGATGAAATTAAAGTGAATCGTCAATGGCTTGGTAATAGCGGGAAGTGTGTGAGTGAGGGTGTGGGGTGGGGGGAGGGGCAAAAATTGTCGACGGAGACCAAGGCGCGAATACGGTTTCTGACGAAAACGACGGAGAAAATAATCGAATTTACTAAAATCAGACGTGGTAAGTAATTTTACACACAGTGAATCTGCTGAAAAAAATCTTCTTACGTAAAACGTATTTACTTCCCTGATTTATTCGCATACGTTTGGCTCTTTTAACGGTAACGGAGAAAGTTTCCTCGGCATCGATGTCAGATGAAATAACAGAAACACGCAACTGCACATTAAATTAACACAGTGGTTAGCTGCGAGCGCTGGCGGGCTCTTTCGAGCGCCGCGCTCCGGTATTCACGGCGTGCTTTTGCCGGCTGGCGTGCAAACAAGAAAAGCTGCGCCGCTTTGTTCCCGGCCATTACTCAGGCAGCGCGCATCAGCCGCGCATAGGCCTGCACCGCTACGTCGGCCTTGTAGACCGCCAATTGTGCGTCGTGATTGTATGTGCGCGCGCGGAGTCCGTTTCTCACACGAAGAGTGTGCAGTCGTTTCTCTTCCCGGTAAAAGTCTTTTGGTTGCACAGAGTAGACAGTGAACGAAGGTGACGCTAATGTAACTGATAGTGAAAAGGGACACGGATCTACAACCAGTCTATGGTTTTCGCTTTCTTCATTTACTATAACGCGTTTCAGAGCGTATGCACCATTCACAGGCTACGTACAACTAATCTATTCTCCTGCAGCAGCTTTCGCCACGTAGTTTATATATTTTTCCGTTGATGTTTCTGGCACGAAACTCCTACAGACTAATGCAACATATTTTGGAGACAATCGTCAACAACTGTTTATATTTTCCTCTCCTTCATTAAGAGCTAAAATAAACGGTCATCAATACGTTTATGTTTCGAAAATAAACTGTTTGAATACATATATAGGGTATTCCAAATTATACCGACAAACTTCCAGGCGATGAAAAAGTGTCTTGAGGAACAATATAAGGATAGGAACCCGTGTCCGGAAACGTCATCCAACGACGGTACAGAGCGTTGACGTTACAGGCGCCAGCGCCTGTATATACATGTATGTTGTTGTTGTTGTGGTCTTCAGTCCTGAGACTGGTTTCATGCAGCTCTCCATGCTGCTCTATCCTGTGCAAGCTTCTTCATCACCCAGTACCTGCTGCAGCCTACATCCCTCTGAATCTGCTTAGTGTATTCATTTCTTGGTCTCCCTCTACGAATTTTAACCTCCACGCTGCCCTCCAATACTAAATTGGTGATCCATTGATGCCTCAGAACATCTCCTACCAACCGAACCCTTCTTCTAGTCAAGTTGTGCCACAAACTCCTCTTCTCCCCAATTCTATTCAATACCTCCTCATTAGTTACGTGATCTACCCATCTAATCTTCAGCATTCTTCTGTAGCACAACATTTCGAAAGCTTCTATTCTCTTCTTGTCCAAACTATTTATCGTCCATATTTCACTTCCATACTTGGCTAAACTCCATACAAATACTTTCAGAAACGACTTTCTGACACTTAAATCTATACTCGATGTTAACAAAATTCTCTTCTTCAGAAACGCTTTCCTTGCCATTGCCTGTCTACATTTTATATCCTCTCTACTTCGACCATCATCAGTTATTTTGCTCCCCAAATAGCAAAACTCCTTTACTATTTTAAGCGTCTCATTTCCTAATCTAATTCCCGCAGCATCACCCGACTTAATTCGACAAAATTCCATTATCCTCGTTTTGCTTTTGTTGATGTTCATCTTGTATCCTCTTTTCAAGACACTATCCATTCCGTTCAACTGCTCTTCCAAGTCCTTTGCTGTCTCTGACAGAATTACAATGTCGTCGGTGAACCTCAAAGTTTTTATTTCTTCTCCATAGATTTTAATACCTACTCCGAATTTTTCTTTTCTTTCCTTCACTGCTTGTTCAATATACAGATTGATTAACATTGGGGAGAGGCTACAATCCTGTCTCACTCCCTTACTCCCTTCCCAACCACTGTTTCCTTTTCATGCCCCTCGACTCTTATAACTGCCATGTGGTTTCTGTACAATTTGCAAATAGCCTTTCGCTCCCTGTATTTTACTCCTGCCACCTTCAGAATTTGAAAGAGAGTATTCCAGTCAACATTGTCAAAAGCTTTCTCTATGTCTACAAATGCTAGCTTCTAAGATAAGTCGTAGGGTCAGTATTGCCTCATGTGTTCCAATATTTCTATGGAATCCAAACTGATCTTCCCCGAGGTCGGCTCGTACTAGTTTTTCCATTCGCCTGTAAACAATTCGCGTTAGTATTTTGCAGCCGTGACTGATAGTTCGGCAATTTTCACATCTGTCAACACCTGCTTTCTTTGGTCCTGGAATTATTATATTCTTCTTGAAGTCTGAGGATATTTCTCCTGTCTCATACATCTTGCTCACCAGATGGTTGAGTTTTGTCGGGACTGGCTCTCCCAAGGCTGTCAGTAGTTCTAATGGAATGTTGTCTACTCCTGGGGCATTGTTTCGACTTAGATCTATCAGTGCTCTGTCAAACTCTTCACGCAGTATCATATCTACCATTTCATCTTCTTCTACATCATCTTCGATTTCCATAATATTGACCTCAAGTACATCGCCCTTGTATAGACCCTCTATATATGCAAAGTGATTCCGTGATGATGTTAAAAACATTCAGGTTCGATGGAGAAGGATAAATGTATCACTCTGAGATAAGGGATCCTGGTCCAAAAATTAACGAGTCAAAAGCTATAAACGAAAATCGTTCTTATGCCTGGTACTGTTTTCCCTAAGATTTTAGGGTAGGCAACCATCAGACGTGGTTCTATGGACAAAAACAAAAACAAAAATCCATTACGCATGGACTCTAAAATGCATGTCTTAGATGCTATGAGTACTTGTTCGTCTTCGCTGATGTATTTCACAGTTGTGAAGATGAACAAGTGCCCATAACTCTTGAAGTATGCATTTTAGAGTCCATGTATAATGCACATTTTTTCGTTGTTTTGGTCCATACAAGTACCTTTGAAAGTTGATACCCTAAAATCTTAGGAAAAACAGTACCGGTGTATGTGTTCACTGTCAGAGATATAGAAACGATTTTCACTTATAACTTTCGACTCTTTCGTTTTCGGACCAAAGTCCCTTTTCTGAAAGTGATACACTTATCTTTATCCATCAACCATCAAAGTTTTTAACATCAACATGGCATCATCCTGTGTATACATACATACATAGGCGCAGGTGACTGTAACTTCGACGTTCTGTTGAGAGGTTCCATGCCCTCTTTTTCATGTCTCCTCTCATTTTCATCAATTTTGTTAATGTTCTATGTCATTGCACGGTAGTAACAGACCGAATAAGGTTATTGTAATGAGAGTATTTGTACTGAGAGCTCAATAAAAATACTTTTCACTTGATTCCTATACGTGTTGGTTTACTTCCCTGAGTGGCTTGTGCCGGCCGAAGTGGCCGTGCGGTTAAAGGCGCTGCAGTCTGGAACCGCAAGACCGCTACGGTCGCAGGTTCGAATCCTGCCTCGGGCATGGATGTTTGTGATGTCCTTAGGTTAGTTAGGTTTAACTAGTTCTAAGTTCTAGGGGACTAATGACCTCAGCAGTTGAGTCCCATAGTGCTCAGAACCATTTGAACCATTTTTTGAGTGGCTTGTGCGAGGCAAGCATCGGAGGACGCGGCACACGGCGTTTCCGTTTGGAGGCTACACTTCCCTGAATTCTGAGGGGTTCGTACAATAGGCTTGAGCGCCTGGCGGAACGACTGGCGTCGGTCGAGTTTTGCCTATTTTATGTAGTGCGAAAAGACCTGCGAGACGTCTATGTGTCGCCGCAGTTTATGTATTTACCATTCCAGCGCGTCCAGAACGAAGATTCCTTGCACCGACAGACTGCATTGTCCTCTTGATTCTGAGAATACTTGTGGACTGTGCCCTGCTGGGTGCGACTGTCTGGCGCCCAATGGCCGGTGGTCTAGGCAGGTTGTTTTCGTAGCCGGTCAAACGGCAAGTTCAGTGCCCTCAGCTGAATAGCAGGCATGATTGGTGAACTTAAACTGAGGCTAGTTGACGTCATAAAGCCCTGCTCAAACTTGGAGGGAACGGTCGCTATTGGCGCGAATGATGCTCTGAAACAGTGTGGGAGAACTTTGGAATCAGAACTGAATGCTGATTCGCGGTTTTCGAGGAGAGTAGGGAGTAGAGCAATGTTGGCTTCGTTCTTGCGTTGCGCAGACGTGGAATTCGGGATCTGATCTTCCTCGGAGTCGGACGGTCTTGAGACTTCGTCACTCGTTTTCGGAAGAACTTAGCATTCTCGGACAGCCTTCGCGGCCAGGGGTTGACACAGAGTTGCTGCACGGCAGAAGTCGGCGCCTACATCATCAGGACGATGCCTGCCGAAGACGTGCTGCAGATTTCAGTACTGGTACAGTATTTTGCGGCTCCGGCATTGTAGGACCTTATCAATTTTATACTGAATCCCTCAGCAGCATTCGTGCTCGCTTTGCTACAAGTCCACCTTGCTTGTTTTTCCATGTGATCTCATTTGAGCTCTCACTACTAATTGTGATACTGCTATATAGTCGGGAGATTAATATTTGATTCATTAGGACCTCCAGTCATTATCGTCTTATTCCCATAATATTTCAGTATACCCTATCCTTTAACCTACTGTTTGTGTCGATAATCATGTGCATTTATGTTCTGATGTATAATAAATCTGATTGTAATATTTAATCCGCATATCATTTCGTAGATATATGCAGAATCCCATTTCCTGTTGTTTATTATGATAAAGTTCTCTTTTTTCTGAGTAGATTACGATTTTTAATAAATTATTGTGAGTGTGCACTCCTCCTTACTTTACCACCTAGCAGGGTCCACCATCATTTTCTTCCGTTACCGTTGTGTGCATAATTAATTAGCTGGTAGATAAGGAGGAGGGCAAGTGCATGTCTTGTTCTCATGTGAAATTCGTCTGAATTAAAGAGGTACAAACTCTTCTCCACCTCGGCACCTCGCACTGTACCGTCGTTGGATGACGTTTCCGGACATGGGTTCCCATCCTCATATTGTTGCTCAACGCACTTTCCCACAGCCTCGAAATTTGTAGGTGAAATTTTGAAACATTCTATGCAATGGCTCAGTGGTAAAGTGATAGACTGTGGATCCCAAGCTCTGGAGTTAGATTCCGGATCAGTCCTAGGAAAGTTGTCACTTTCTAACAGTAATGTTAAAGACGCCGGTTTTCGCAGTGTTCGGGGCCCATGCTAAACCTTAATTCCGCCTGTGACCCCTTGGGTAAATCAGTTCCAACGTCGGAGGAAGGACTATAGGAGCTGTCGTAGTTAATCACTATGGTCTTCAAAGTAATCTCGGGATGATGGCAGTTTGATATTTTCTTGAATATTTATTCTGTATTTAGACCACCTCCGTGGACGATTGGTTAGCAACGCTGCCTTCGATGTGGAGGGACTCGTCATCGATTCTTGTTACCACCTCGACTTTCTGGGGCAGGGGCATCCGGAACGAAGTGCACTCAGCCTCGTGAGGCTAAATGAGGGGCTGCTTGAACAGAAAAGCAGCTGTCTCATCAACATTCATGTAAACTGGGAATAACGGCTGGAGGCATTGGCGGCATGCTGATCACATTTCTCACGATCACAGATCACTGCTCCTACTGCCTTGTAGGCAGCTCTCGTCTAGTCGGAACAGTACTAAGGCCTATTAGATACGTTTATTCTGTATTTGTGTAAAAGGCCGAATATTCATTCTCCGGCCGCTGGCAGCATTTAAGTCTAGGCAACTGATATGCTGTGTGTTCGACAATGAGAGTCGCAATCCACCTTTTTTCCGCTTTTATACCATTCCTAGTATTAAATATTCATAGTTCAATCATTTTTTCAATTTCTTTGATCCGTGCATTAGATAGATAAATTCCTTGCCCAGGTTTTATTTATCGTTTAATGTTTTCTACCTAAATATTGGAAAGTGTTTCTGTAGCTTGCCGATACTTGAAATTGTTTTTTTTTTTAATTTTTTGGTTTACTGGGTAAGCTGTCGATCAAATTCCTGCAGTTTTGATCAAAAGTTTGCCAGCTAAGCCATCAACGAACAGTGTCTTAGACAAAGTGTGCTATGAGGATCTGTCGGCTTTGTACCGCTGACAGAGGTGGCGTAGTAGCAATACGTTGCACAATCAGTCGAAAGGACGGCAAATGGAGAGATGGATCCTTCAGAAAGAATATGGGCAATTCCCCTCCCATGTTTCCCCTCTCCGAGATTACCTCTTTTTCATTAACCTTCCTTCCAAAATACCCTTGGTTGATATGTGTATGGGAATTTTCCCCATCAAAAACACGAGTTCGTTGGCCGTTTGAAATTATAGAGTTACAACTGAATTTTATTCGAATTAAACGGCACATGCTGCTGACTGGTAACGGCTTATTCACAGTCAGACTCTATAATTGAGTCTTTGTAACTTGATCCCTGACAGTTGCAGGGGGTTGAGTGTGGCAGCTTCGCGGTTATACCTCAACCAATAACATACCGCGATTTTGTAAACGTCTCTATGGCAACTTTTGTGTTGTTACGCCTCTGTAGACGGCTACTGTTTTCTCCTGCAGCCTTTGGAAGCTGGCAACAACGCTGAGAGCTGTCAGGGAGTTTCTTATGCCGTCTCGACTGTAGTCGTGGGAATGAGAGGTAACGTGTTCTGGCTGATCGTCATAACTGCCGTCACACGGATGGAAATGCGTTTCAGACCTGTATTCAATGTTAGAACAATTAAGAAATGAGAAATGAAAACAATATGAACTTGATCTTATAATAGCCGAAAGTGTTGTAAACAACGAAGTTTGATAACTTTTCCAGAGCTGGAGATCTCTGAATTCTTTTATGTATTTCTTAGGCCTAAAGTCAGACAAATAGTGCCATAACGTGTTTCGACTTCTCAGTACTTTAGCGTCATATGTTTCGAATCTTTTACATTGTATTGTATTGTATGTTAACCGGGGACCTAGAAACGACGGAGAGGCTCCGTCCCCGCCTCAGCCGCAGTGGTCCACAACCCCACGACGACTATCGCAGTCCACTGTACCCCTCCGCCGCCCCACACCGAACCCAGGGTTATTGTGCGGTTCGGCCCCCGGTGGGCCCCACAGGGAACGATTGTAGCCCCTATGTTTGCGTGGTAGAATAATGGTGGTGTACGCGTACGTGGAGAACTTGTTTGCGCAGCCGACGTAGGGTAACTGAGGCGGAATAAGGGGAAACAGCCCGCATTCGCCGAGGCAGATGGAAAACCACCTAAAAACTATCCACAGACTGGCCGGTTCACCGGGCCGGGCGCTCCTTCCCGCCCGGAAAGCCGTGCGTTAGACCGCACGGCCAACCGGGCGGGCATCCTTTACATGGTAACCTGCCACCTGAGCAATTGGTGAGTTACTGTATAACGGATTCAAAACATTTGAATGTGAGTTAGCGATGAAGTCGAAATCGGTCGTGATACTATGTCAACGAAACAGTTATGATGTTACTATGCAACGCGTTCGAATCATGTGATGATAAGTCATTAAGAAGTCGAAACACATTATGCTGCTGTGCCACCCTCAGTTGAGAAATACAATAAACAATTTCGTTTTTAAACGGTCACAGTGTTCCTCTTGGGCAGTTCACCCAATCTGTCCAAGTTAGAAATCTCTCTCAGATAATCGAGACAGTAGATAGAACGATGTGTCATCTGCAGAAACGCTATAAAACATAACTCCGCCTTGAATTGCCACAGCGCGAAGTACAGTCCCCGATGTGAAAAATGGCACTGGCTCCGCGGTATTTTGTTCGCTCTTTTGGTACTGCAGAGCGAGGCAAAGAGCAAAAAGAGAAACGAAAAAGGTGGACCTGAAGGTGAGCGCAGAGGAAGTTGGCTGCACTGCCGTCGGTATTCCCCCCCCCCCCCCCCCCCCCCTGCTCTTTCCGTGTCTTAGCCGTAGCCACTGTTGTTGTTGTTGTTGTTGTTGTTGTTGGTCTAAGAACATTAGCCCTTCTTTTGCGAACTAGCGGCGGACGCGGGCAACTTTCAAACGCTTTTAATGAAGCCCGCCATCCCGTCCAGGAACGCAGCACCATTAACGGAGAAGTTTGCGGCCGGCGCGCCGCGCCGCACGCAGTCACCTCGGCGCTGGGGTGGGGCCGGGCCGAAACACACACCCTATCCGTGCCTGCAGCTCGCAGGGCGCCGGCCAAAAACTCCGCGCCACGTGCTCGCACGCCTCCGTCTGCAGACTGCCTTAATTAGCCAGAGACGCCTCCATCGTTTCACTAAACCACACTCGTCCTGACTATCCTTCGCCATTCTCAATATAAAATTTCTTTCCTTCGTTTGGGGGAGAGTCATTTCCATGGTTTCTGCCACAGTACAGGATACCTTTTTTGACAGTAAACGATCTCACAATTAATCAAATGTTCCGGGCTATTATGCCGCGGTCGAATGGATCTCACCGACGTTTCGTCCCCATCTGTGGGTGGGCATTTCAAAGGGTGATCGTAGCTTTTCTAACTGTCCGATTCACTGACCGGTCGAATGGATCTCACCGACTTTTCGTCCCCATCTGTGGGTGGCATTTTCGAGGGTGATCGTAGCTTTTCTGACAGTCCGATTCACTGTCCGTCGAATGGATCTCACCGACGTTTCGTCCCCATCCGTGGGTGGCATTTTCAAGGGTGGTCGTAGCTTTTCTGACTGTCCGATTCACTGTCCGTCGAATGGATCTCACCGACGTTTCGTCCCCATCCGTGGGTGGCATTTTCAAGGGTGGTCGTAGCTTTTCTGACTGTCCGATTCACTGTCCGGTCGAATGGATCTCACCGACGTTTCGTCCCCATCTGTGGGGGACAAGGGTTATCGTAGCTTTTCTGACTGTCCGATTCACACCCTGGCTCGCTACAGACTACAGCAAAATTCTGGCGGGACTCCACATGTTTTGAATTTGTGAGCGCCTTTGGCTGTTGTGGACTGCCGTCGTCCGCTGCTGCTATCATCCCGTGGTGGAAGATTGGTAGACATCTTTCCGAATGTCATTCAATTTCACGCCCTCCTCTTTCCTACTGAAATTCCTGGTGTATTTTACAATCTCTATGATCTCCCCGCATAGTCTTTCATGATATCCGCTTATGATTGCCAGTACTTGAGTCCTATCAAAATGAATGTGGTGGTCTCCTGGCTGCAAAGCATATTCCGTAACAGCTCACCCGTCAATCTCTCCTCTTCTCCTTGTGTTCTTCTAGTCGTTTTTTTTTATAGTTCTTCTTGCGGTACCCACGTACACCTCCGCACAACTACACGGAATCCTATAGTTTCAGTTTTTTCAGTGGTTTCCGATTTTTGGTGATCTTTTATCTTCCGTGTGTGTGTATAGATTACTACAATGGAAAAAGCTGGAATAGCAATGTACTCAGTAGCGAACTAGGGTGTGAACCCGACATCCAAGAAAGTTACGATTCCCCTTGAAAATTTCCTCCGCAGATGGGGACGAATCGAGGGGTTTTATGGTGAAATCCATTCGACAACGGCATAACAGCCCGTAACATTTTATTAATTGTGACATTTCTAGCCGTGAATGTTTTCATTTTACAATAAACGATCTGTAAACTTCATGACGAGCTGCATCAAACGATCCAGAAGACTGATGACTCATAAGAAAATGTGATAAACCTCAGGGATTTATTCTTGAGATCAAAACATTACAAAAACTTCATGTAACCGTAGGCACGAAAATCCTTCATTACGTAGTCTAATAACCCCGTTTCCTCAGTTTAGTAATTACGAAGATAAAAAACTTTTTTGACATATCTTTCACCATCTACTGACGTATAGATGTATAATGTCTTAAGCAGGATGTATCTAAGTTTACTGTGGCAGAGATTAGCGGACAGCAAGTATAGACATCTTGATTTTTCGTAGATGTTGCTGGCTCGCTCATTGTCTGACAAAATTCGGGGTATGACTCCTCCAGAGGCAGCGGTCTCATCAAGTTTAGGAGAAAACGTTATCCTGTTAACGATGGATTGTCTTGATATATTTTTGAACTTAACTCTGTCTACATTTATTTATGATAGTCTACAGTAGTCTGCGGTAATGTTCAAACTCTTCTCCTCCGTTACGGAGATCTGAAAGGATTTATTATTCGTGGCACAAAAATGATACATTTGCCAGACAGAAATTGCTTGAAGTGATCACCTCCCCATTCCATGCATACCTTGAACCTGTGTTTCATACTTTAGCGTATGTTGTGGAAAACTCCGGGTATGTTCCGTATTTGGTGAAGTCCATTTGGGATACGTTCCTCCAGAACATCGACAATGGCTGCGGGAGTTCAGTACACCAAGGATTAAAAAAAGAAATCAATTGGATTCGAATGTGACGTTTGGGCCGACCGTGCAATGGATCCCCCTCGACCAATCCACCTCTTCGGAAACTGATTATCGAGTACTGGTGAACCATCCATGTAAAATGAGATGGTGAGATGCAGTGCCATCGTGCATAGACGACAATCGTTGGATGACTCTAGAGGTACGTCATCAGGTACATGAAGCAAATTGTGTCTGAGAAACTGCAGATACATTTTACCAGTACGACGTTGCGGAAAGACGTAGCAACCAGTGAGGTGATCCTGAATGATTTCGCTGTTAGATCAGCAACAAACACGCAACGATTAACTTTGTTTAGCCCATCCTTTCTTAACACCGTTCGGGCCTTCGCAAAAATTTCGGCTGAACTTATCTCCGGCTTTAGCCAGCTTTCATTGCCTACAAGATTTGAGCATCAACGCTTTCTATTAGCGCTTGAAGGTCTCGTGCTTTCCGCACACAGCTATGACAATTTACAACTGTTATATCGATGGTTACTAGATCTACGTTCTTCCTGTGTTAGACCTGCATGCTTCGGGACTGAAGCCCTTTTTGTGTTTCCCCGAGACCATCTAACATAAAAAATCATCCACTCCACGCTACACAGTCCTTGCTGACCTATTTAGTGGAACCCGTAACCCCACCACCCTAAGGTGTAGGTCGAGGAATTTTCAGCCTACACGGTCGCAGAACGTCTGAGCCTTTGATTCAGACCCCTCACTCGGCTCAGTACCAGGGGTTCACAATCGGTCCTGTCGACTATGCTGCAAATAGCGAGCTCAGGCTTCATCTCACAAGCAAGACTGTCAGTCTTTACCACTTCTGATAACCGCTCGAAACCAGAGAGAATCTCTTCCGATTCAAAGCGACACACATCATTCGTACCGACGTGAGCCACCACCTGCAGTTGGCTGCATCCTGTGCTCTTCATGGCATCTGGAAGGACCCGTTCCACGTCTGGAATGACTCCACCCAGTATGTACAAAGAGTGCACGTTGTCTTTCTTCCTGTACTTGGCAGCCATATACTTAAGAGCCCCATAACGCTCATAAAATTGGAGCTCGAACTACCAATAATCCCACCCTCTGTGATTGCCCAGATCTTGCAGGCTGAAAGGTTTCCTCTGCAACAGGACAAGTGACTGCGTCTGGCTCAGGGACAATATGAGCCATAGACAGTACCTGGAACCTCTTTGTCAGACTAACCAGCGACGCCTTGCTTTCGGCCCCTGTCATGCCCTGAGGCAACGTCTCACTCGACCACGGGTGAGGGATCAACCTCAGTGGAAGGCTCATCTGGGCTGCCCAGACTGATGCGGACTCATCGACGGACTCGTGAGTCATGCTGGATGTTCGTTGGACCCCGCGGCCGGCCTACAAAAGTGATACCCATCCCCTGCAGCCTCAAACTGTGTAACTGAAGCCATCACATCTGGAGCTGAGAGCAAAGAGTCACCAACTCGGTTTCCATCAGCAAACAGCAATCACAGTCGCTATCCACACTAAAGACCGTGGAAAGCTAGGCTACACAGACAAAGGACTATCGACACGCGCTACGGAACTTTACTGTAGACACCGACGAAAATGCGATAACTGTGTCTAATAAAAACTGAATTACCAAAGCACTTAGGTGAGACTAAATAGTTCGCTCCGGTTTAGTTTCCGACATAAACGTAAGCGTAAGACCTGTGTCTATTTCATATTAAATTAACATGCAGAAATTGAAGATACTAAACTAACAAAGCACACATATGAAATTATATATTTCACTTCTTGTCAGGAACTCGTTAAATGTCACAAAATCGATTAATCCCCTGTTGCTGCTCGTGTCTCGGCCGGTTGCTGCTGCCTGGCTCTCTGGTCTCCCTGAACAATTTTTTCGTTGTATGCTTCAACAAATCATCTGAAATGAATAATGAAGTGCCTCCTTGACAATAATCAGTGACGTAACAGCCGTGTGACGGAGGAATTGCCGCTGGTCTTCCTCCTTGTCTGTACAACATATTTCTCGATGGTATTGAAACACAACCGTAGAGAGCAAAAATCTTGAAACAAATAAAGCAACCCTTTCGAAATCAGAAATTGGTCACGTAATGCGTGTAATGATCAAATTGTTTTTCTGTATGGGAATGCTTAAGCGACAGAAAAATGGAGGATGGTGAAGGAAGATTTGCAAACGATCAGCGCTTTGTATAAAGACTGGCAGCTGGAAGTCTCAATAATGTAGACGTAACGTGATCGTGTAATAGAAAAACAAGGCCATATTGTTTGATTATCTCGTGACCTACCAGTAACTGGTATCAGTCACAAATGTCAAGTGTTTTTGGCTATTCATCAGGAGTGGACGTCCACGTAGATCAAATGGCTCTGAGCACTATGGGACTTAACATCTGAGGTCATCAGTCCCATAGAACTTAGAACTACTTAAACCTAACTAACCTAAGGACATCACACACATCCATGCCCGAGGCAGGATTCGAACCTGCGTCTGCAGCGGTCGCGCGGTTTTGGGCTGAAGCGCCTAGAACCGCTCGGCCACTCCGGTCGGCCCACGTAGATCGATTAGTCGGGAAGGCAGAGGGAAGAATGAAGCTGACTGCAAGAACGCACGCAGAAGGTAGCTTGCACAATTCTCATCCAAACGAATCGTGAGTATTGCTCTCTAGTTTAAGACCATAAGAGTTGAATTAACAGAAAAGACAGTGAAATTTCGAAAGTGAGCTACGTGACGATCACTTGTTTGCTTAATCAGTTTAAGAACATCACAACATTGATGAACAGCCTCTTGTGCTTGAAGTTATATCGAAGATCTTGTACATCACGTAACACACTTTAAATATTCCAAGAGCGTGTAGGTCATACTGATAGCTGTTACATGATTTGTTTTTTTCTTCGCATTTTCCCATCCCCAACTTATTAGCCACACAGAGGGAATGAGTGCGAATGTATGTTTGTCTTTCAATATGTAGCGGCGTTAGCATTGTGGTTGTAGTAGATGGCGCACTCCTTGAATGATGGATGCTATGAAATAGAGCGCAGGGTGAAATAAGAACTTTCACATAGCAATCCAAAGATCAAGGTTTTTGTATAGGAAGATATAGATGTGTATAGGTTCAAAAAGAAGTGTATTTGGATTTTTTGTTACGAATAACTGATGTTTCGTAAACAAAAATTGTACCCCACGTTTCTACATCTATACTCCGCGAGCCACCTTACGGTGTGTGGCGGAGGGTACTTATTGTACCACTATCTGATCCCCCCTTCCCTGTTCCATTCACGAATTGTGCGTGGGAAGAACGACTGCTTGTAAGTCTCCGTATTTGCTCTAATTTCTCGGATCTTTTCGTTGTGATCATTACGCGAGATATATGTGGGCGGTAGTAATATGTTGCCCATCTCTTCCCGGAATGTGCTCTCTCGTAATTTCGATAATAAACCTCTTCGTATTGCGTAACGCCTTTCTTGAAGTGTCCGCCACTGGAGCTTGTTCAGCATCTCCGTAACGCTCTCGCGCTGACTAAATGTCCCCATGACGAATCGCGCTGCTTTTCGCTGGATCATGTCTATCTCTTCTATTAATCCAACCTGGTAAGGGTCCCATACTGATGAGCAATACTCAAGAATCGGACGAACAAGCGTTTTGTAAGCTACTTCTTTCGTCGATGAGTCACATTTTCTTAGAATTCTTCCTATGAATCTCAACCTGGCGCCTGCTTTTCCCACTATTTGTTTTATGTGATCATTCCACTTCAGATCGCTCCGGATAGTAACTCCTAAGTATTTTACGGTCGTTACCGCTTCCAATGATTTACCACCTATGGCATAATCGTACTGGAATGGATTTCTGCCCCTATGTATGCGCATTATATTACATTTATCTACGTTTAGGGAAAGCTGCCAGCTGTCGCACCATGCATTAATCCTCTGCAGGTCCTCCTGGAGTACGTACGAGTCTTCTGATGTTGCGACTTTCTTGTAGACAACCGTGTCATCTGCAAATAGCCTCACGGAGCTACCGATGTTGTCAACTAAGTCATTTATGTATATTGTAAACAATAAAGGTCCTATCACGCTTCCCTGCGGTACTCCCGAAATTACCTCTACATCTGCAGATTTTGAACCGTTAAGAATGACATGTTGTGTTCTTTCTTCTAGGAAATCCTGAATCCAATCACAAACCTGGTCCGATATTCCGTAAGCTCGTATTTTTTTCACTAAACGTAAGTGCGGAACCGTATCAAATGCCTTCCTGAAGTCCAGGAATACGGCATCAATCTGCTCGCCAGTGTCTACGGCACTGTGAATTTCTTGGGCAAATAGGGCGAGCTGAGTTTCACATGATCTCTGTTTGCGGAATCCATGTTGGTTATGATGAAGGAGATTTGTATTATCTAAGAACGTCATAATACGAGAACACAAAACATGTTCCATTATTCTACAACAGATTGACGTAAGCGAAATAGGCCTATAATTATTCGCATCTGATTTATGACCCTTCTTGAAAATGGGAACGACCTGCGCTTTCTTCAAGTCGCTAGGTACTTTACGTTCTTCCAGCGATCTACGATAAATTGCTGATAGAAAGGGGGCAAGTTCTTTAGCATAATCACTGTAGAATCTTAAGGGTATCTCGTCTGGTCCGGATGCTTTTCCGCTACTAAGTGATAGCAGTTGTTTTTCAATTCCGATATCGTTTATTTCAATATTTTCCATTTTGGCGTCCGTACGACGACTGAAGTCAGGGACCGTGTTACGATTTTCCGCAGTGAAACAGTTTCGGAACACTGAATTCAGTATTTCTGCCTTTCTTCGGTCGTCCTCTGTTTCGGTGCCATCGTGGTCAACGAGTGACTGAATAGGGGATTTAGATCCGTTTACCGATTTTACATATGACCAAAACTTTTTAGGGTTCTTGTTTAGATTGTTTGCCAATGTTTTATGTTCGAATTCGTTGAATGCTTCTCTCATTGCTCTCTTTACGCTCTTTTTCGCTTCGTTCAGCTTTTCCTTATCAGCTATGATTCGACTACTCTTAAACCTATGATGAAGCTTTCTTTGTTTCCGTAGTACCTTTCGTACATGATTGTTATACCACGGTGGATCTTTCCCCTCGCTTTGGACCTTAGTCGGTACGAACTTATCTAAGGCGTACTGGACGATGTTTCTGAATTTTTTCCATTTTTGTTCCACATCCTCTTCCTCAGAAATGAACGTTTGATGGTGGTCACTCAGATATTCTGCGATTTGTGCCCTATCACTCTTGTTAAGCAAATATATTTTCCTTCCTTTCTTGGCATTTCTTATTACACTTGTAGTCATTGATGCAACCACTGACTTATGATCACTGATACCCTCTTCTACATTCACGGAGTCGAAAAGTTCCGGTCTATTTGTTGCTATGAGGTCTAAAACGTTAGCTTCACGAGTTGGTTCTCTAACTATCTGCTCGAAGTAATTCTCGGACAAGGCAGTCAGGATAATGTCACAAGAGTCTCTGTCCCTGGCTCCAGTTCTGATTGTGTGACTATCCCATTCTATACCTGGTAGATTGAAGTCTCCCCCTATTACAATAGTATGATCACGAAACTTCTTCACGACGTTCTGCAGGTTCTCTCTGAGGCGCTCAACTACTACGGTTGCTGATGCAGGTGGTCTATAGAAGCATCCGACTATCATATCTGACCCACCTTTGATACTTAACTTAACCCAGATTATTTCACATTCGCATTCGCTAATAACTTCACTGGATATTATTGAATTCTTTACTGCTATAAATACTCCTCCACCATTGGCGTTTATCCTATCCTTGCGGTATATATTCCATTCTGTGTCTAGGATTTCGTTACTGTTCACTTCCGGTTTTAACCAACTTTCCGTTCCTAATACTATATGCGCACTATTTCCTTCAATAAGAGATACTAATTCAGGAACCTTGCCCTGGATACTCCTGCAGTTTACCAATATTACGTTAACTTTTCCTGTTTTTGGTCTCTGAGGACGGACGTTCTTTATCAACGATGATAATGTCCTCTCTGGTAAGCCGTCAGGTATTTTATCGTTTCGCCCAAGGGGGGGTCCCTCTAACCTAAAAAACCCCCGTGTGCACGCCACACGTACTCTGCTACCCTAGTAGCTGCTTCCGGTGTGTAGTGCACGCCTGACCTGTCTAGGGGGGCCCTACAGTTCTCCACCCAATAACGGAGGTCGATGAATTTGCAACCATTATAGTCGCAGAGTCGTCTGAGCCTCTGGTTTAGACCCTCCACACGGCTCCAAACCAGAGGACCGCGATCGACTCTGGGCACTATGCTGCAGATATTAAGCTCAGCTTGCACTCCGCGTGCGATGCTGGTTGTCTTCACCAAATCAGCCAGCCGCCGGAAGGAACCAAGGATGGCCTCAGAACCCAAGCGGCAGGCGTCATTCGTTCCGACATGTGCTACTATCTGCAGCCGGTCACACCCAGTGCGTTCAATAGCTGCCGGAAGGGCCTCCTCCACATTACGGACGAGACCCCCCGGCAAGCACACCGAGTGCACACTGGCATTCTTCCCCGACCTACCCGCTATTTTCCTGAGGGGCTCCATAACCCGCCTAACGTTGGAGCTCCCTATAACTAATAGGCCCGCCCTCTGTGACTGTCGGGACCTTGCCGGAGAATCGGCCACTGGCCCAACAGGCGAGGCATCCTGTGGTGGCTCGGAAACGATGTCATCACCACTAGGAAGCACCCCGTACCTGTTGGAAAGGGGTAAGGCAGCTGCCACGCGGCCAGATCCCACCTTCGCCTTTCGGCCAGGCACGCGCGAGCCCACCACTGTCCGCCATTCACCCTGGAGTGATGGCTGACCGGTAAGATGCTCACTGCCGGAAGACGCAGCGACATCAGGGGTTCCATGTGATTCCAAGGCCACCGAAGTAGGCATAGGTCTCACCACAGTTGCCCCAACGCCACTACGAGCCGACGCATGCGCCTCGAGCTCGATGAGCCTAACAGACAAAGCCTCCACCTGCCCCCGAAGAGTGGCCAATTCTCCTTGCGTCCGCTCACAACAACCACAGTCCCTACACATGACTATGTTTACAATACTCTATACGGTGACAAATTCCCAAGATAATCTTCTGATGAGCTACTCTGATAATCAAGAAACACTCACTGAAATACGAGACGCGAAAACTACGCTAGGTTTTCCCAGAAAAACTATTTAAAAGCTAAGCGCAGCAAATAAGTACAAAAACGCTTTATACAAACAGTACTCGCGGCTGCTGGTGCTCTCGCTCTGGCTGTCACAAGACAATTTATATAACGAACAGTGAATCGACTGTAAGCGTTATTTCTGGTAAGGAATTAATGCTCAGGAACAAATGAAACTGTATCTTAATACAGGTCCAGATAATTACCACCGTGAGAAGGAAACTGCTATCTCATTCACATTTAACTACTCACGGAAAACATTTGCAGTATTACTCTACCAGTGCGTTTTGAGCGCCACGGGTCTGATAAATAATTGTAAGTACGATCTACTGACAGGACGGACATGTGCGGCCTTGATCCTTTTAAATCTTCTTTGCAACCAGAGACAATGTTGACGAGTTACACTTAACTGCCATAGGTGGGTTTCAAAAGCACACTGAAGAGTGCCTCCATGTGATTCGAACACCGTTTTTCCCCAGGGACGATGGGTAGATGCACAAGTAACTAAAAGAAGCATTGACAATTTATTGTATTTCTAGGAAGAGACGTGGAAAGCATACTTTATCAGACGAACCAAGAAACCCATTGCTTCCCTCACGCGCACCTCGCACGTCTTCATTTCCGTGGTTAGAGGGAAGTTGGTGAATACAATGTTTACAGCACTATATAAAAGCTTTTGATTCAGTAAGACATCTAAAACTGAATACGCTGCTATGAAGAATTAAGCCGGCCGTTGTGGTCGAGCGGTTCTAGGCGCATCAGTCTGGAACCGCGCTTCCGCTACGGTCGCAGGTTCGAATCCTGCCTCGGGCATGGATGTGTGTGATGTCCGTAGGTTAGTTAGGTTTAAGTAGTTCTAAGTTCTAGGGGACTGATACCTCAGATGTTAAGTCCCATAGTGCTCAGAGCCATTTGAACCATTTTTGAAGTATTTAAACTTATTTGCCACTGGATCCGAAATTCCCTGAATGGCAGTGCGCAGCGTGTTATCCTGCAGCCAAGTTCCCTAGAATTCAGAAAGTAATATTTGGCGTGCTCCTGGAAAGAGTAACAGAACTGTTTCTGTCCATGTTATATATTGACTTAGCGGATGGTATTCGTTGCAATGTGAAGCCTTCCGTGGGCCAGGTAAACTATAAGTAAATACTTTCCTGCAAACATTTCAGTGATATCAATTTAGATATCGACATAATAACAGTATGTTTTAAATACCAGTAAATAGTTCTTAAATTAGAGAAATTGAAAGCTGGTCACTTCACGAAACATAAAGGTGTGTAGTCCTTGGACTTCATGAATCACAACTATAATTAATTATGTCATACTAATACTTGGGAATAATGTGTAGTCATGTACGGTGGAACGACAATGCAGAGTCAGTTGTAGGTAAAGTAAATATCATCCGTCTGTTCACTGGTAGCTTACTGGAAAACTGCATTTTGTCTACAAAAAACCCTGCATGGTAAACATTTTGAAGGCTGGTTCCTGACTAATGCTAAAGAGTATGGGACCCACATCGTATCGGACTAAAGGCGGACATGAAGCGTGTACAAAGACGAACTGCGCCTATAGGTACATGCTTGTTTGACTGGTGAGAAAGTGTAATAGAAACGTTGAGAATTCTCAGCTGGCACACTGGCAGAAAGGTTTAGACAGTATCTGCTTATCAAACTTCAAGAACTGCTTTGCAGGACAGATACTGTGTATATTCTGCAGCTCACCTAACTATCTATCCAGTGACGATCGTGCACTTAGGCGCACAAGCAATCATTCTTCCCATGATCCATCTGTGAATGGACAATACACGGTACTATAAAGCGATATCTTCTGTCACACAGTTCTAGTGATTCAAATAGTTACAGATGAATGACCACAGTGAAATGATCGTATTAATTAAGACTAACACCGAGGAGCAGCGACAAACATTATTCCGTCGCACCAGTGGAGATGGTAGGTTCGGGTACAATGGCTTGCTCTAAGCACTACGGGATTTACCATCTTAGGTCATCAGTCCCCTAGACTTAGAACTACTTAAACCTAACTAACCTAAGGACATCCACACATCCATGCCCGAGGCAAGATTCGAACCTGCGACCTTAGCAGCAGCGCGGTTCCGGACTGAAGCACCTAGAACAGCTCGGTCACAGCGGCCGGCTCGGGTACAATGACATCGGTATACGAGTATTGCGGTACTGTATAAGGGAGCTGTTGTCTCCTGCAATTTTCCAGGGTAACTTAAATATGTCACGAGAACACACAGCACCACTGGCTCAATATCATTCGCAGTGCAATGAGCTTTCTTAAGTCACCATTGCACTTGTTTACTGTAGCGTCTGCGAGTGTTTCCGTAACGGCCACTGGAGGTCAAGCGCAGTGATATCGTGGCCGGTTAATATTGATTGAAAATATCTGCTCAACAGTGCAAATGTTGATGGTATGCGCTGTATGTTTTGTTTCGAAACAAGCTCGCTCCAGTCACCAGCTGTACTTAATGTTGGCAACAGGACTGTTGGCTCTGCATCCAGATTCATTACAAACAGCTACGAAGTGCATGTAGGAGAGTACTTAGCATAGCTATTTATATGAATGCGTGATGTCTGTTCTTTGGGAAATGTCCGAGAGAACAGACACCTCACAGGATTCGCAGCAGTGAAGCATTATATGTAAATTAAAGGGGATCACCGCTGTCAACTGCAGCGGGACATTACGTGGAATCCGCGGCGACGAGTGAAAATTCGTACCCGACCGGGATTCGTACCCGCGATCTGCTTATTAGGCAAGTGTGTTAACCAGTGCACCACAGCGTTATCGCCACTACGTAGACTAAGTCGGCACACGTCACGGCCAATCCACAAACAAATGCTGAAATGTGTGTGAAATCTTATGGGACTTAACTGCTAAGGTCAACAGTCCCAAAGCTTATACGCTACTTAACCTAAATTATCCTAAGGGCAAACACACATACCCATGCCCGAGGGAGAACTCGAACCTCCGCCGGGACCAGCCATGCAGTCCATGACTGCAGCGCCTCAGACCGCTCGGCTAATCCCGCGCGGCGCCAATCCACATTCCCATCGAGCGCCACCTAACCGCAGTTCCTGTCCATTAAATTATTTATTATGTGATCTTGGCTGCATAACACCACACAAACAGGTACCAGTATTCACCAGCATAATGCGTAAGGCACGAAACAGTAATAATGTATTTTACTATATACGCGAAAAATCCTGCGACGCTACATACATTTCTCTTCAGAAATGTGGATCACTAAATAAGGACGCCGGCCGGAGTGGCCGAGCGGTTCTAGGCGCTACAGTCTGGCGGTACAGGTTCGACTCCTGCCTCGGGCATGGATGTGTGTGATGTCCTTAGGTTAGTTAGGTTTAAGTAGTTCTAAGTTCTAGAGGACTGATGACCTTAAGTCCCATAGTGCTCAGATCCATTTTGAACTGAATAACGACATGCTACAGTTTGCGCTCGTGGCACTGCAGTAAACTTCATTTAAATATGAACGAACAGTTATGGGGACCTTCTTGTAATACGTAAAATAAACGGTAAACAGTGACTGTCTTTTGTCCACAAATTAAATTGCTTTTTTTTAGCTACATACATAAATGAGACATCGTATTTGTGACTTAGCTCAATGGAAGATGTGTAATATACACAGGCGCGTAAGTTTACCACCACAATGACCGCCGAGGTGCTTTCACCTTGTCTGCTGATCACAGTAGACCACTTACGGGATTGTGGGCCCTCGAATAGGTGTGAGCTCGGCGAGAATACGCCAACTTCCGACTGTTAGCTGACGCCGCCATAGTACCCTGTTTCTGCGCATGCTCAGTGCGCAGTATACTCGTAAATTTAGAACTCCACACTCGGCGCAATCTGTACATCATTGACGTCATGAACTCACTGACGAGAGGTGGCCGACTGCTGTTTTACGCGCAGGCACGAAAGACTCACGCGCTTCACGTAGTCGCCTTTGATCACAAACTCGATCGTGTAAAACGACCTTTACGTGCGGAGTCCGGATTCACCCTGTATAAAAACAAGCTCCATGGTAGACGTGCGTGTCGTCAAACACTAATTCATTTTTGCTCTGTGTTCGGTGTGTCGGCAATGAGTTACAGGAATACGGGCCAGTTGCGCTTCGTGACCTGTCCGGATTTGCGACAGCGGCGAGCCGCGACTTTACGTACCTTGAGGTGTGTGGTGCGACGCGAGTGTTGCGGGCAGAGAGAGGTGTAGTGGACGGCGCGTGCGGCAGCTGCGGCGACTGCTGGTCGTGTCGAGTGTGTGGCTGCACTAGGGGCAGCAGGCGGGCGCTCGACGCTTTGTAGCCGGTGCCGGGAGGAGAAAGTGGTCGCTGCGGAGGGGGCGATGCCGCTGCCGCTGCCGTGGAGCCGACCCGGAGACGCCTGCAGCCGCGAGCAGCGCGCACCGTCCACGTTCGGGGAAGCGACGAAACGTTCTGCCGGCCCATCACGTGCAGAAGAGGCGCCGGTGAAGGGCACATCCGGCTCTTTTCACCCACGACGCTTGTTTTTACGGCAGCCATAGAACGGGAAACAAACTGAGGATCTGTTCAGATGACGATCTGCTTGGCTTTCGGAAAGGTAAAGGCACCAGGGAGGCAGTTCTGGCGTTGCGACCGATAGAAAAATTAAGACCCGTTAATAAGATTATCAGATTTGTTTCCGGGGGGAAGAAGTTGTTCCCAGCAACTGTTTTTATTCAGATTAGCAAAGGGTACCGCAATCAGTCGCTAATAATGTTTATTGTAAATCCAGATTTCGATCACCGTGTGGCTATCTTCAGCGCAGTAAATGTAAGTTAAAACAGTGGACATACTCCCAACTGCACTATTCTGTTACCTTAGGATGTTTAATAATCACGATCCAATTATCGATTTGTTTGGCTATCATACTACGCTGCCATATTACTACTTTGCTAAATTACGGAGCCATATATTGACCCATGGTTCTACCAGAGTTTAAAAGCAATAGCGCATAACCTGAAAGTTTCCCGTCTAACCTCCTTGCCTAAGGACGCCAGCTAAACGTTGATGTCGTCAAGCCCTCAATGAAAATTGCGCAACCGATAACTGGGGAGGGGAGCTTGAGAGCGTGCCCTTTCTGTACGATACTAGGCAAGCGACTTGAGGGCTCACAGGCTGATGTGTGGTGTCCTGCATTCTATATCTTTTATCTTAAATGAATTCCTTTAACTTGACTTCTTTGTGATTTTTAAGGTATGTTAAAGATTGATGACAATTGATAACCTATTTATTTTAAACATTATCACTCGACTATACAGCGATTGCAGCAATTGTTCCAGTTTACAGATATTACAATTTTACAACTTATAGGTCGGGTATATTATATACTAATCTGCAAGCACATTTCTGCGGGCAAGACGCAATTGCGTTGGTCAAATGTATACCATCAAAGTCTCCCAATATTTTACATAGTACATCCACCATGTGAGGAGGATAACGGACAAACTGGCGACCAGATACATTAACACAGGGGGTCAAATTTCCGAAATTAAACGAGAACATTCATTTCCTTACACAATCGAAAGCTGGAAATAAAAGAATTAGTACAAATATTCAAATACCTCTCTTCCATGCGTGAACATTGAGACAGATGCACTGCTCACTTACCTGTCTTCTGTAACACTCTCACGAGTATGGCGGGCACGCGCAGGTCTTCCTGGGCCCCGGTGGAGGGGGTGGTCGAACCACTTGGCCATGGCCAACCTCTCCACCCCAAATCATCTGACACTGGAACGACCTTGACTTTTACCTGCCTGTGATGTCTCTCTGAACCCCTACCCAGCACTACTATTCTACAGAACTACATCCCAATTAAGATTTGGCCACGCTTCACGGAAAGGTGTGAGGAGGATTGGGAAAGTTCATGTGCAGATTCACATTCACCTACAAGAAATGCATAATACACGTCACATATAAATACGTATTATGAAGCCTGACACATTTCTTTCCACCCGTCGACATGGGTTCTGTTGCACCCGCGGCCGGCCGCGTCGTGCAATAAAATTGGTGGCAGAGCCGCCTCTGTTTGTATTTCTCGTTGCGAGCGGGCAGCGAAACCTGCTGCTTATAGAGCGGAAACTACTGTACCGTTTCAAACCGAACCCCATTTTGTCAGGTCAAGTACTGAAATCTGTGGTCGTTTACTTTCCCTCTGGCGGTACGGTAGTAACTAACTGAGCTCACTGTTGATTATTGCGCCCAGTGAAATTGCAACCGTTTGATCTCTACCGGTATTAAACAGCTGTTCCAGTGAAGCTGTAACGAGACGGCGCAACTGGCTCATAGAAGACCTTCCCCAGTTGCGAGCCATGTGAAGTACAAGCAGAAGTGGCCAGCCTGTGATACAGAGAAAAAGGAAGTAGTCGTTTTCAGCATCCGAGAGACCATGTGAACTTAATAATGCTAACTCCCCATCCACCTCATTGTTCGGCAGGGCGCTGCCTTCAAAATACACCGCGCAAACATAATTATTTTTATGAAAATAGTAACTGTTCACGAAAGAACAGATACCATTGACGACCGTGCAGCTTCTCTACAATAAATGATAATTAATTGAAACCCTCACCTGTCGGCAGCTGAGGGTTTCAATTAACTATCATTTATTGTAGAGAAGCTGCACGGTCATCAATGGTATCTGTTATTTCGAGAACAGTTACTATCTTCATATATATAGTTAAAGGCTACCCAGCCATTGACCTTCGTCTGTGCGAATGGACACAGGTTGCCCGAACTCTTACGGGAATCGTCACCTTAGTGTGCGCGAGTAATGAGTGGATGGGCAAATATCTATTAGGTACATTACGTATGTAGATTGTGGACAGTTGGGAATGTGAGTCTCACGGGAAGCGTGCAAGGGATAAGTCACTGCAGTCGTGCTATTTATCTGTGTCGTCGGTGACTCAGATGCATGAAACGTCTGCCATGTAAGCAGGAGATCCAGGGTTCGGACCCCAGTCGGCGCACACATTTTCAGCTGTCCCCATCGAGGTATATCAACAACACCTGTCGGCAGCTGATGGTTTCAATTAATTATCATAATTAGTTTTATAATCGATTGCTATTACAGCCTTTCTTTTCCATCTTTCACTCTCAGTCCTAGCTTCACTGCACAAACACAGGTGCGATTCCACTAGCAGACGTAAAATGTGAACTTTGGCGATGCTAGTGACCTGCAACTCGCGTAATATTAAATAATACACGATCCAGTCACATTAATCGAGGTAGTATCTCAGAGTCTCGACTGGGTTTAAATCCGTTTGATGGCCAGGTGAGTATGGTAAACTCATCTGGCGCTCTTTAACACACTGTGAGCTGTGCGACACGTTGCATTGTCCTGCTGGCAGATGCCATCGCGCCGAGTCAAAAACAAGCTGCATGTAGGGATGTACATGGTCCCCAGTAATAGATTCATTCTTGTTTTGATCCACTGTGCCTTCTAGAATGACGAGATCACCCAAGGAATGCCGCTAAAACATTCTCCAGACCATAACGCTCCCTCCACCGGCCTGGATCCTTCGCCGATTGTCATAGAGTGTACGCTTTCAGACGGCCATCTGTCCACTGAAGACGCGATTCATCTTAAAAGGCCACCTGCCGCCTCTCAGTGGACGTGCAGCTACTTTACTGCAGCAAGTTCCATCTTTCACCGCCTCTGAACAGCGCCGGCCGCTGGTGGCCGAGCGGTTCTAGGCGCTACAGTTTGGAACCGCACGACCGCTATTGTCGCAGGTTCGAATCCTGCCTCGGGTATGGATATGTGTGATGTCCTTAGGTTAGTTAGGTTTAAGTAGTTCTAAGTTCTAGGAGACTGATGACCTCAGATGTTAAGTTCCATAATGCTCAGAGCCATTTGAACCTCTGAACAGCAGTCAACATGGCTGCATGATTCAGTCTCCTATTACGGAAGCCCATACGCAGCAACGTTCTCTGAACAGTCGTTGAGAAGACAGTGTTGGCAGCTCCTTGGTTCATATGGGCGATCAGTTGCTCAACAGTTGCCCGACTATTCGCTCGTACACTTCTACGTAGCCGTCGTTCACCCTTGTCATCTATCGATAAGTTGCTTCGGCGCCAGTTTTGGAGAGCGCCACTTTGCCATGCGTGACATACTTTAACCACGGTGGCACACAAACAGTTGACAAACTTTACCGTTAGGGAAATGCTTCCACACTGGATCCGAAAGTCAGTGACTACGCCCTTTTGGACGTCACACAAATGGCTCCGTTTCCGCATTACGACAACGTCTGCTCTGTTTACAGTGTCCCCGAGACACGCGTTATACACCATCCACTGCCAGTGTTGCCACCTGCAGTCTGTGAGCGGTTATTTCGTGTTAACGTCAAACATAGGCGATGCTCACATTAATGTCACTGGACTGTGTATGAATGACAGCTTTCAGTGTCAGGAGAAACGGTCCAATGAAACTGCCTCAATTCTATTACTGTATCTGACTGGTGAAAGGACTCGACGTAAAATAATTTTTATGGTGCTGCTTGGAGCTTGTAAAATCTAGGAGTCGTTGGGAAGCCTGCGAGTGTATCGGAAGGGAGTGGTGGATTCCGGAGGGTGAAGCTGTTGTTTTTCAGAATTTCAACTGTATCAAGTGGTGAGTGAGTGATCAGCAGTGACCAATAAAGTTGTACTGCCACTACAGAAAGCTTTGAAAGAGCACTCAATCAAAATCGTAATTGCGAGCGTGGAATTCTGGGAGCTGCCAGTATCCTCGTCGAGTGCTGCAGGTTAGTAACCACGAATCGGCTAATAGCAGGAGTGTAGTAGGTGGAGGTGGTGTTTAATGATCGAGGCGAAGTTGGGCAAGGCTAAAAGAAAATAACTTCCGCTTGTTCTCGTAGAAACACGTATGGCGTTCTTGTCTGTATGTTTTCCCTTTTTTACTTGGAACTGTTATCTAGGTTTGTTTAAGGTGGAGATTATCGACGAGAACTGTTAGCAACCAGTGGGAGGCGCCGGAGTGACTGTTATGCGATGTCGTCTTCCAAGCAAGTAGTCGGATGTGATATTTTTCCAAGGCTGATGGATTGATACAGAGCACTATTAGTTGTACAGTAGTAGTGAAAAATTTAACCCCGCGTGGCTGGTCGGAGCGAGGCTGGTAAGCTTTTCTCACATTGATTTAAAAGTGTAACAGAGCAGGTAATTAGAATTGGTCTGTCAGTGGACATGACGGGGTTAATCCGTGGAACAGCATGTCGCGGAACTAGTGTCGTGCGTCGCACATCGCCAAGAGCGCGTAGATTTTTGACGGGGCCGTGAGGAGAATTCGGGCTTAAAATAGGATAATTTGTGCCGCACTGGCTAGAACCTCGCAGTCAAACTTGACCGTACCTTGTAGGTCCATGTTCCAAAAAACCACGCGCGAAAATACGATTGGTCGTACCTTGGCTGAGAAGACAAAGATAAAGGGTCAAGAGTTTTGGGTAGACCTTGGCCTAGCAAACATTTATATACCTGTCGAAAAACTGGCATACTCTGCCTAGCATACACTGCAGGGTGAAAGTTTGAACATTTCATTCTTACTCCGGCTTAGGCAAACTGAGCAAATGAGTGGTTATTTGCAACAGGTGGGTTGTTCTTTAGAAAACCCTGAAAAACCATGCACTCCGCAATATCGTTTCTTTCAGGAGTGCTAGTTCTGCAAGGTTCGCAGGACAGCTTCTGTAAAGTTTGGAAGGTAGGAGACGAGATGCTGGCAGAAGTAAAGCTGTGAGGACGGGGCGTGAGTCGTGCTTGGGTAGCTCAGATGGTCGCCGGCACGGTAACTCAGCGTGTTCGGTCAGAGAGCTGGTTGGCCGCTGTAATAAAAAAACTGAGTCAAAGGATCAACAACGAACTTGAACGGATGTCATGTGACGTCCGCAAGGACAAAAAAAAAAAAAAAAGAACAACGAGCAAAAACAAAAGTGGCAAGTGAGCGAGACTCCCGTCCAGGCTACCCTGGTTGGAGACACGTCTATGCTACTTGTTTTTTGTTACATGGTGCCGGCACGGCAGCTCAGCGTGTTCGGTCAGAGACCTGGTTGGCCTCCGTAATAAAAAACTGAGTGGAAGGATCAACCACCGAACTTGAACAGGAGGTCTTGCGACGTCCGCAACGACCAAACACAACGATCAATAACGAGCAAAAAGAAAAAAAAAAGAATGGTAGAGCACTTGCCCGCGGAAGGCAAAGGTCCCGAGTTCGAGTCTCGGCCCGGCACACAGTTTTAATCCTCCAGAAATGTTATAAAATTTCTATTCATGAGACACAGTCGAAATTTTTGCCATACGTTCTTAAGAGGATATTCTCGGGGAACTTCGAAACTTTTTTCAGTATCATTATGCATTACCGAGCTGCACAAGTTCAAAGTTATCGTACTTACGCTGAAAAAAAGGGTGGAAATCAATTTTCACTTATCTTTGCACTGTGTGCCACAATTATCTAAAAAACTAACCATAGCAAATTGTTCAAATTTTAACCGTACTTTCCTTAGAAAATCGTCTAGAGACGCCGTATCCTCGTATTTGGAAAATGTGTGTCCGTTATGGTGATAGACCGAAAAACTATGATTTTTTAATATCAAACGTACCAACTGTGAGGACAGCCACTACTTCAGATGATAATCTTGCGGAACGTTGAAACTGTTTTCTATGTCATCGTCCTTTGCCGAGGTTCAGAGGTTCAAAATTATTGTACTTATGCATGTAAAATATAGAATTAACATCCGGTGTGTGGCGTAAATGTAGTTGTACGTGACATAATGAGCACATAGCAAGGGTGATACGGTCATCGCAAGGTTTCTGATATCGCCCAACTATGTTTTCAGCCAGCATTTCAGTATTTTTTCACCAATAAAACTCTATGACTTGCTGTCTCTGTATAATGGGCGCATCAGGGCTGTGCCATACGCCCAAAGTGGTACAACAGTGAAAAGAAAAGCTAAAAATTGTCTTCACATGCCTGTAAAGAACTCAAAATTTCTGCCAAATATTATGTAAAACTGGAAATACTGAATATTCAGAAAAATATTTCTAATGATGTAACGTACCTACAACAAATATAAGTAATGTAGCTACAACAAATATTTAACGTAGCTACAACAAATATAGCCTTCGTTCGTCTGCGAAAATGGACTCGATAAGCAACCTGAGCCATCAGTAATCAGAATGTAAGCTACGTAACACTGTGTGCGTGTTGTATGAGTGTCAGTTTCACTGTTACTTAAGCCCACAAGAGAAAAACTTAAAACTAACATTTGGATAAGTTATCTGACTCCGTATCTGAATATGAAAAACTACAGGAACAAATAAACCTGTAACAATGAATACCTGGGCTATCTAACTGCGTTTTTGAATAAGAATTTACAAGTGATATAGAATCTGGCTTTTGCATCGAAATTTACTGAATTAGAGTACATGACATGTTGTGGTGTGTCAGTGTCTCTGTTTTAGTCCTACATTTGCACTCACAACCTTAGATGACTGATTTTTTCCAAGTGGTTTACAACATTTCGCGGCAGCATGCAGCAGCAGCGGCTAAATCTTATTGTTACTAAGAATGAATTTAATAAAAAGGAGTTTGTTTGGGTCGTGTTAACTACAAAATAGCTTGTCAGAAGGGATTTCGTAAATTAAGTCTATTTAAAAATTTCAGAAATCATCGTGACCAATAATATTTTGACAAGTATTAACAATGGCGAAATGCCTGATAATGACTTTATTATTATCAATAGTGGCTGAGTGCCAGATTAACCAAGTATTTCAATTTCAAAGTTACATTAACAGTTAATAACCACAGCATATTTATTTGGAGGATAAAGACGCATCTTTAACTGACAAGCTAAACATGAGATTACTGCAAAGTCGGACTAACCCTGCAATTACGCTTTACGCTATACTTGCAAATTTTACCTTGAATTCCATCTTCAAGTGTATTTATCTAAATCTCTCTAAATGAAATCAGGCCTTGAATGTGGTAAGACCTGCCATCACTGACATGAGGGTAGCGTGACACGTCTCCTATCTCCGAGCTCTCGACCAACACTACTGACTCGTCTCACAACAATGCTTCGAATCGCACCCCCATGTTTCGCCCTCAGATTGTTACTATCGATGTCTGAGTGCTTATTTATTTCCAACCTTACACATTGCAAACAATAGTCTTAAGTTGGCTATATTGTTTTCGATACTCAATGTAATATGTAGTGGAGTGTTCTGACTCACTCCCTACAATGACACTCTTTTAGGTTAAAAATCATAAATCGAGCGTTTTCGAAGAATTGCGAACTATGAGCAAACTATCCAGAAAAAATCTTAATCAGACGATTTTGTGTTAAGCTTATATTATGCGCACCTATCTGTTGTTTATATGTGTCAAAGTATATACATATAACGCCAAAACTTTACTTACCTGTAGAATTGGTTTTACACACATCAAAAACGTTTTGCTGCAAATCGACGTTAACGATATGGGCCTGTAATTTAGTGGATTACTCCTACTACCTTTCTTGAATATTGGTGTGACCTGTGCAACTTTCCAATCTTTGGGTACGGATCTTTCGTCGAGCGAACGGTTTATATGATTGTTAAGTATGGAGCTTATGCATCAGCATACTCCGAAAGGAACCTAATTGGTATACGGTCTGGACCAGAAGACTTGCTTTTATTAAGCGATTTAAGTTGCTTCACTACTCCGAGGATATTTACTTCTACGTTACTCATGTCGGCAGCTGTTCTCGATTCGAACTCTGGAATATTTACTTCGTCTTCTTTCGTGGAGGCATTTCGGAAGGCTGTGTTCAGTAACTCCGCTTTGGCAGCACTGTCTTCGATAGTATCTCCATTGCTATCGGCGCAGAGGGCATTGATTGTTTCTTGCCGCTAACGTACTTCACATACGACCAGAATCTCTTTGGATTTTCTGCCAGGTTTCGAGACAACGTTTCGTTGTGGAAACTGTTATAGGCATCTCGCATTGGAGTCCGCGCTAAATTTCGAGCTTCTGTAAAAGATCGCCAATCTTGGGGATTTTGCGTCTGTTTAAATTTGGCATGTTTGTTTCGTTGTTTCTGCAACAGTGTTCTAACCCGTTTTGTGTACCAAGGAGGATCAGCTCCGTCGTTTGTTAATTTATTTGGTATAAATCTCTCAATTCCTGCCGATACTATTTCTTTGAATTTAAACCACATCGGGTCAACACTTATATTATTAATTTGGAATGAGAAGAGATTATCTCTTAGGAAGGCGGCAAGTGAATTTTTATCTGCTTTTTTGAATAGGTATATTTTTCGCTTATTTTTCGAGGATTTGGGGATTACAATATTCAATCTCGCTACGGCAACTCTGTGTTCACTAATCCATGAATCGATTTTGATGTTCGTTATTAACTCAGGATTATTTGTTGCTAAGGGTCAAGTGGGTTTTCACAACCGTTTACTATTCGCGTGGGCTCGTGAACTAACTGTTCGAAATAATTTTCAGAGAATGCGTTTAGCACAATTTCGAATGATATTTTATGCGAACCTCCGGAATTAAACATGTATTTTCGCCAACATATCGAGGGTAAATTAAAGTCACTACCAATTATTATCGTATGAGTCGGGTACGTGTTTGAAATCAAACTCAAGTAGTCTTTGAACCTTTCAGAAACTGTGTCATCTGAACTTGGAGGTCGGTAAAAGGACCAATTATTATTTTATTTCGGTTGCCAACAATGACCTCTGCCAATACTAATTCACAGGAAGTATCTATTTCAATTTCACGACAACTACTACTACTTCTAACAGCAACAAACACGCCACCGCCAACCGTGTTTAGCCTATCTTTTCGGAACACCGTCAGGTTCTTCGCAAAAGTTTCGGTTGAGCTTATATCCGGCTTTAGCCAGCTTTCAGTGCCTATAATGATTTAAGCATCAGTGCTTTCTATTAGCTCTTGGTGCTCTGGCATTTTCCCAATACAGCTACGACAATTTACAAGTGTTATACCAATGGTTCCTGTATCTATATTCTTCCTGTGTTCGGCCTCCTTTGTGACTGAAGCCCATCTTGTGTTTTCCCGAGACCCTCTAACCAAAAAAAACCGTCCAGTCCACGCCACACAGCCCCTGCTACCCGTGTAGCCGCCTCCTGCGTATAGTGGACACCAAACCTATTCAACGGAACCCGAAACCCTACCACCCTCTGGCGCAAGTCGAGGCATCTGCAGCCTACGCGGTCGCAGAACCGTCTGAGCCTCAGACCCTCCACTTGGCTCTGTACCAGAGGTCCGCAATCGGCGCTGTCGACTATGCTGCAAATGGTCAGCTCTGCTTTCATCTTGCAAGCAAGACTGGTAGCCTTTACCACTTCCGTTAGCCGCTCCAAACCAGAGAGAATCTCTTCTGATACAAAGCGACACACATCATTGGTACCAACGTGAGCAACCACCTGCAGTTGGCTGCACCCTTTGCTCTTCATGGCATCCAGGAGGACCCTTTCCACATCTGGAATGACTTGCACACGGAGTGCACATTGGTTTTCTTATCCTCCCTGTCAGCCAAGTTCCTAAGGGACTCCATAGCGCGCCTAAATGTTCGATGGGATTCATGTTGGGAAATCTGGGTGGCCACATCATTCGCTCTAATTGTCCAGATGGCTCTTCCAACTAATCGCGAGCAACTGTGGCCCGGTGACATAACATCGACGTTTGGGTACACGAAGTCTATGAATTGCTGAAGTAGCCGAATATAATCATTTCCAGTCAATGAGCGGTTTAGTTGGACCAGAGGACCCAGCCCATTCCATGTAATCACAGTCCACAACATGATGGAGCCACCACCAGCTTGCACAGTGCCTTGTAGACAACGTGGGTCCATAGTTTCGTGGGGTCTGTGCCATACTCGAACCCTACCGTCAGCTCCTACCTACTCAAATGTGGACTCACCTGATCAGCCCACAGTTATCCAGTCGTATAAAGTCCAACCGAAATGGTCACGAGCCCAGGGAAGGCGCTGCAGGCGATGTCGTGGCACTGTTCTAACGGATACGTTCGTCTTACGTCCCACGTTCATTTCTGCTGTTATTTCACGCAGTGTTGCTTGTCTATTAGCGCTGAAAACTCTATGGAAACGCCACTACTCCCGGTCGTTATCTGCAGGCCGTCGGCTACCGCGTTGTCCGAGGTGAGATGTAATGCCTTTAGTTTGGTATTCTCGGCACATCCTTGACACAGTGGCTCTCGAGCTATTGAATCCTCTAACGATTTCTGAAATGAAATGCCCCATGTGCCTAGGTCCAACTGCCATTCCGCGCCCTTTCTGTTAATTCCCGTCGTGCGTCCATAATAACATCGAAAACCATTTCACATGAATCATCTGAGTTCAAATGACATACTACCGCCATCCCATGATTTTGTCACCTCTGTGTACATGTATTCGTTTGTACTTTGCCACACAGTATCCAAATCGACGTTGAAGGAACCTGATGCAGCGGTTTCAAATTCCGACAGTAGCAGATATTTCGTCAATCGGAATTCAGCCAACGAGATCAATTTTTCATCTCAGAACTGTGGACTTTGTTGAAACCCGAACTTCTGTGAATTTTCTCTTGGAGTGAGGGCCACTACCACAAATGATGGTGATTTCAGCCGGTGAGGTCAGAGGAGCTATTCGAGAGAAGCAGACTGCGTGTTGGCACCAGATATGATCCTATTCTTTTGTTTTTTCTATTGCCACAATAACAAGGCTCATCACAGTCATCCGTACGACGTATTCGTACAGCCACTTGGAACTTTATAAGACGCCGTGAAAAATAGTACAAAATTTAAACTTTTAAACTTTCTGAAACTTCCAAAAACACATGCATTATTAACTCTGTATCCAGTGAAAATACGCTCAAAAATTTTACATTATTAGTTTGGACGATTTCGTGGCTATGCAATGGAGATACTTGCAAATGCAAGGAGTGGAGACCGAATATCGACAGGACTTAAGAGTTTTCTATAGGATTTTACGTAACGATCACCTTTAGCATTATTTCTGTATATGAGAAATGACAATTTTCATTGTGGTGCATATTCTTTGAATTTAGGTTTCTATAAATTTCTTCGAAACCCCATTGCCATATCAGACGGAGGAAATAAATTTTTAAGCACTGTGCTGTTAAGACCAAGCTATGGCTGCATGTCTGTTTTAATTATTCAGAAACCTCTATGCTGGTTCTTTGTTTATTACATAAAGAGCATTCTCTTTTATTTAAAATAAAAAATAGTAATCACTGCTTGTCATAACAGCAGCTATTTATTGCGAATATAGGATAGTACTTTGGTAGCAAAAGTAAACTTTATTTTTCACATGTTCGTTTACGTTTGACAAGCACTGTAACTAAACCTTTTATTCTAATTAGAAAAACAAGTTGTTCCTTGTATCTTAAATATCTGTGAAATAGATCTTTTCGATCCTTTTTTGGAAAAATAAAGGAAATGTGAATCCTTTATTCTTCTTCTTCAAGCATTGGTAATGTAAGTTTGCATCACTCCTATAACATGCATTTTTAATTAAATTATAATTTTACTTCCACTGTTCCCTACTTATTTGGATAGCATAGTACGAAACCCTACATTCCTGGGAGTGAAAGCTCTAACACCTTCTTCCAGGTTTCATAACTATGTGTTTTCTATTCTTGCTGGCTATGTGGTGTGTCCTCTCTTCGATAACATTTTACCATCATACATAAATTTACACTCACGAAAAACTAGACCAGAGTGAAAGGATACAATACATGACGCAAAGCACGATTTGCTGTGTGGTATTAATGCAAGGTTACACGAAACAAATGCAACATCGTGGCCCATGTATATGGAGGAGTCTCGGTTTCATCTCACTATCTCTTCTAGAATTTTTTATAAACCATGAGAGTCCTTCCTAATTCAGGAAGAAGTGACGAAAATAGAAAGCAGATATACATTACAAAAAATTCACCCAAAAAAAAGAATTTTAAACCTAGGACTACCGAAGCAGAGTGCAAGTATTTATGTGAACCTAAACACAGACGTAGGCTATCAAAGATAATATTACAGAGAAGAACTGAGCCAAAAACTATTTCTGAAAGAAGTTTCTAAAAATTGCAGTTTCCAACAGTAACGACGACTGTACAAGAATTCACCTCCAGGCGATTCTCCTATGTTTCATTTAGTATTCTGCTGAAGTTCAACATCTGTCAGTTGCAAAGAACAACGCGCTGACATTTAAATATGACTTTTAAACTTTACGTTATCTTCCCTTTCTAGTACGTGACAAGTTTTGTTTCCTTATTGGACGTCTAGGGACGGATAAACAACAACATGAAATGAAATGCACGTAGTGTACGCAGAGCAGAATGTAGCACATAACTTTGAACCTTCCTAGTAACTGTGCGGAAGACGTACAAATCGAATATAAACTCTTAGTTGTGATTCAGAAAATCTCGAGAAAGTCAAAAAAATGAATTAAAGTAGCCATCAGATCGAAGCGTTGCAGCTATTCAGTAAAAGAATTCCCTCACCGTCAGCTTCTTGTTATTCCTTTCAGGAATCGTTGCACACTCGTTGTGAGGACATTCTTCTTTTACAATTTGTATTACAGTACATAGGCACAACGACGCAGAGTGCTAAGCTGAAAGTTGCATGTTGAAGTGCTGAATAAGACGACACGAAATGAAGTCGCACTTCACAGCGTTTTAACTTAATTACTAAAATACGGCTAAGATTTTTCACTTCTTGCTCTAAGTCCTGTGATATGTGAAAATAAAATAACGTTTATAAATACTGACTGCATACTGCATGACAGCACTACAAAGAACATATCTTCATAGGTTAGATCATAAACAGGAGTAGTTTACAGAGACATGGAATAAGCCCATTCGACAGGCGTCACTAAAATACGGCTAAGATTTTTCACTTCTTGCTCTAAGTCCTGTGATATGTGAAAATAAAATAACGTTTATAAATACTGACTGCATACTGCATGACAGCACTACAAAGAACATATCTTCATAGGTTAGATCATAAACAGGAGTAGTTTACAGAGACATGGAATAAGCCCATTCGACAGGCGTCCCTTTCGCGATTGTAAACCTTCTACAAAATATCATTTCGTGCAGGCTTTGGACTGTATACTAAACGATTTTCCCCGTAGTATCGCTAAATACCTCTACCAGCAATTCATGTGCTGACGTTTGAAAGGTAACTATTCAGGATACTTCTGTATCGAGATCATGAGGGCCAGGGACCTTAGGTTGAGAAGGGTGGGATATGGAATCGGCTGTGGCCCTATTGACAGAATCATTCACAGCTGAGACTAAGCATCGTAACATATGAAATCATGCGTCAAAACGAAATTTGCTGTGGGAAATATTTACTCGTTTTCTGGATCTGTTGTCATTAGCATCATCCATTTTACTTTCACAGCTGGATAAAGGCCTTCTGTTATCCTTATATTACGATTCCCAGCTATACTCATCTGCATCCGTATAACCATCTTCCGATAAACTATGGAACAACATATATAACAGGAATGAAGTCTTCACCTATATGTATAAGTCTTACTTTATTTGCAATCGATTTCGGTATTACGTGGTATCACATAGAAGGCTAAAGACGGTGGAACGTGACACAGAACTCGATTGAAAATAAAATAAGGCCGACAACTACAGCTGAAGGTGTCATCCCCACTAAATAAGTTTGCGCCGTTATGTTCCTCAAACATATATTCGAATGTCATCTACCCATCTTTCATTACTTGGTTATCTTTGTCTCTTGGAATAAAGCAAAGAACACCCATGCGCCTGCTGACTGTAAATACGTAATGTAAACTTTTCTCTTCAAACAGATCGGGAGCTCAGATTTCGAAACCCTGTTTTGTTTATCAGAAGCACGCCAGGCATTTTTATTCTTCTGTTGACTCATTTTGCAGTCCAGCCAAAAACGTCTTCACCCACCTCAAATATAAAAGCACATCATCTGTTTCTATTACTCCACTGAGAATTTGTGCTACCTTCTCTTTTATTTGTTCAGGCTCTCTTGTCAAACATACTTATTGCTCCATTCGTTGTTGAAGTTTATTTGCTCTAGAGGTAAACAGTACACTGTTTTTAGCAAAACGAAGGTGGTTCAGATGTTCTGTTAACATGTATTTCTTCCCAGTTCTGCGCTTTGCAAACTTCCTCTAAGACTGCACGTTACGTACAATTAATTTACACGGTTCATTCATATCCCTTAACTCACGAAGTTTGGTCTCTGAGACCGCGCGAAAATTTTCGAACTCCTTCTTCAAGACCAGCTGTGGAGGAATGGCTCTATACTCTCCCTACCCTCCTTAAATTGCCAGGCCTGCGATGTTTTGCTGTCGGTTGTGTTATCGCCTTCTGTGTTTATTGTTGACACGTGTTATTGATAAGTGCTGGAGCCTCCTAGAACGTGCCCCATGAACTACGTACCTGTTTTCTTCAGTACGGTACCGTATGACTCAAAATGTTTTCACACAAATTTGTCAGTTTTAACTTTTCCGAGTTGGATGAAATTTTTAGTCGGTCAATGGAGGAAGGTATCATTGATATATAACAAGAAATAAACGAAAAAGACGAAGATTTTACGTTAGCCAGTGATCACAGTTCTGCTATCGAACAAGAGCATCATTCAGAGGAAGATCTTCAGGAAAGTTGTGATGGGGATCTGTCTGTTTCTAGAATGAAATAGCTATAGTGTCTGTTAAAATCGAATGTGTTCTAAGTGGTGATAAAAAAAATGTAGTTCCCAGCAATCCATGGGAATTTGACAGAGTTTCTTTTTGTAGATATCGGGTGGAATCTTTATGCGCAAATTTAAACCCTGAAATTTAGTTCTGTATGGAAATTTATTTGCTACAGAGATTATATAATTTTTCGGAATGTAAAATTCAGTACCCTAAAAGCCCATTTATGTGTACTATTTAAAATAACCACACAAAATTATGTACTTTTTTATGATAAATAGTAAAATGATGCAGGCTTTGTTCAGTGCAATAAAATAAACTAGAATCATGTAAACAACACTTAAATACTTGTGGAAATAAATGTTACACATCATCAGTTAAAATTTTCATATGATTTTTGCCTTAACTCTCGTTTAAACGTAGGGGTCCCAGAGACTCCACCTCGTGGTATACGTTACAGAAAAGTCACCTCGTGAATTAATTTATATTAATGTGACCATCTTCTATGTTCGACGTCAGCGTGCAATAACGACTCACAGACGGCACATGGCGGCACTAGTCGTGAAGGGTATACAGGGTGGTCCATTAATAGTGACCGGGCCAAATATCTCACGAAATATGCATGAAACGAAAAAACTACAAAGAATGAAACTCGTCCAGCTTGAAGGGGGAAACCTGATGGCGCTATGGTTGGTCCACTGCATGGCGCTGCGATAGGTCAAACGGATTCAACCGCGTTTTTTTTAAATAGGAACCCCCATTTTTTATTGCAAATTCGTGTAGTGCGTAAAAAAAATTTTAATATTTAAGTTGGACCACTTTTTTCGCTTTGTAATAGATGGCGCTGTAATAGTCACAAACGTCTAAGTACGTGGTATCACGTAACATTCCGCCAGTGCGGACGGTATTTGCTTCGTGTTACATTACCCATGTTAAAATGGACCGTTTACCAATTGCGGAAAAGGTCGATATCGTGTTGATGTATGGCTATTGTGATAAAAATGCCCAACGGGCGTGTGCTGTGTATGCTGCTCGGTATCCTTGAAACCTCCCCTTAGAAAACTTAATGAATTACTATGCAGATAAACCTCTTACATTATTTGATTTTCAAACAGCTGAGCAGAACTGAACATACTCAGACATTTCGCTCTTTACCTATTCTGATCAACACTTAACTGACACACAATATTTTTAGCGCAACGCAATCTGACTTTCAATAATCACTACAAAAAAAAATGTCTCTGACTAACAATAACCTATACCTTTCATGAATCACTTACCTCACCCAAATCTTCGTTACTCGAACTACTGCAATACAGCGAGCGCCAATACTGCCAGCTAAATAAAAGATTCTAACTACTGAAAGCACTAACTACTGACAGGCATAGTTAGCAAATGAAAGATTTTGGTAGAGAATAAACAATCTATTTACCTTAAAAGTGTTCAAAAGTCATAATATATATTTCAGTTCATGACATCCAGTCTTACAAATTTCCAGATCGTCCGCTCTCAAAACTCTGCCATGTCTCTCCCCACATCCACCACTGCTGGCGGCTCACCTCCAACTGCGCAACGCTACGCGCTGTTAACAGCCAACTGCCCAACACTACAATGGCGAATATTATTCCAACAATGCAAACCAACTACAGCCTTCACACAGCACAGTCAGTGATTTTCATATAGAGCGCTACATGGCGTTATCAACATAAAAACCTAAACAGCCTACTTACATAGCCCCCATGCTCCCCACAAAAAATTTTACAAATTGTTTGGGGCAGTGGCCAATACAGATTTGAAAAAAATTTTCATAATTACAATAACAAAGAAATCAAATGCACACACTTATTGATACACTGCTGGTCAAAAGCTACAATTTTCTCACATTCCATAAAGACAGTCCTGATCATTCAACACAGTAAAATTGCAGTGTTTTTCTTAAAGTCTGAGCAGTAGAAGAAAATGCACACAGATGTAGTGGATTTCCATGCAATCTTGAAGAAGTAGTGTTGTCCTTCCAGCGGAAAGACAGTGCTGACTCTTGACATGCAGAGAGGTAATGGGCCACAACAGAGCAAATCCACAGCAGAGTCAGTGAAAGTTTTGAAGAATATTGGTAGGTAGGTCATCACAGAGCAGACCCACTGTAGTCCTGGTAGAGATTATGGTATTGGTGGGCCACCAGAGATGCAGACCCACTGCAGTCATTGTAGAAATAATGGTATTGCGGGTCATCAAAGGTGCAGACCCACTGCAGTCCTTGTAGAGACAGCCAGCAGCCATCTGTTGCGACAGTGCAGGTGCACAATCACCATTGAAGAGTCTTGCAGACAATATCGCAAGTCCATAAACCACCACTTGCGCACTCACAAAATTTTTGGAATTGTCCTTAGAACCAGCAATGCTTTTAACCAGTCCCTTGCTGAATTATCAACATATTCATATATTGTGCCTATACTATGACCAACAGAAACGTGTGCAATGAAATGTAACTTAATTTGATGAACTGGTGTCAATTACAATTTTATAACGTGAGAATACAGTCACAAAGAAACATAAAATATCATTAAAAAACATAATAATACAGATAACATTTGTAGTAATACAGGCTTTACAAAAGAATAGAAATAGACATATACATCAATGTTACAGGAATTATGACATAAGTAAATACATAAAAGGTCAGAATAACTTTCGAAACATCAACTTCACACATGAGCATTAAAACAGAACAGAATAAATAATCTCTAAACATCTTTACAAAGTAAATAACACATTATTAGAAAAATTCTACAATGTAACTCTTATCAGATAACCACATAAAGACAGGAAAAGCACAAATACACAAGGGTACACAAACACATAGCGGAATAACACAAAAGGAAAGGTCAGGGTTTGTTTTTAGTGAGATGTCTGCTACTGCAGTCCAACCCAAAACTTCATTCCATAGATCTTTCCTCTTATTTCAACATTTGTTTCCACCAAAAAAATGCCATCCAAGCATGCTTTCTGTATTTATATGTTCACTTATTTCTTACCTCATTATTTATTTTCCATCATCTTACCTCATCATTTATTTCCAAGAAAATCCTACCTAAATCTGTCGTCCCTAAACCCTACTGTTTGGTTCATATCCTCTTTCAAACTATTTTTTTTGAAGTAGATTATAAAGTTATTATTTACTGGATCTGTAGGCATAAAATATCTATATTAGTACATCTATTAAATTTTATTCTAACTAATGCTGCAGTGCAGCCAGAAACTCGATATTAAACAAAATGAGTAAATAAATAAATAAAGCAAGCCATATGGCATTTCATAATGCAGTAAAAAATCTCTCAACGAGCAAGATAATAGCCATGAAATGTTTCTCATCGTTTCATTAGTCATTTTAGTAAATATCATAAATTAAGAGCTCCACAGTGTAATCATATGTTTTCAAGTTTGAGCGTGTCGTATTTGCGATGCTTTCTACAAAGAAATGTCAATAGCGAGGATAATGGCCTCCTTTTTTTCTCCACCTAATGGCTTTTTCTCCAGGCAGCTGGCACAGCTTGGCGTGCAGAACGCTTTACGTCAAAGTCACTTAGCTCTCTTAACGAAATATTTACGACAGCAGTTTCCGCTAGAGTGACAGTCTCTTATAAAATTTTCACAGGTCGAAAATTTGCGTTACAAATGTGTAGAAACAAAATCCTATAAATATAACAGTGTCCAAAAATTTTCGCTGACATTGTGATACATTCACGCATTTACACACATTTCATAACTCTTAAAGTACGATTCTTGGTTTCCAACATCCTTTTTCACAAATCAGAGTCCCTAACCACTACTCATTATTCCTTATCTTATTACACATATACATGTTCGTCGACACTTCAATATTTCATCATAATAAATATGTAGCATAATCAGATTCCTTATATAACATCAGCTTATTGATCATAAACATACCTCAACAGCATAATACACATTTTCATCGTAATAATAACATCATAAAACCTCAGCCAAACCTCAAAATCGTCGTCGCTTCCTTCAATAATTTCAAAACCTAAAAAAAATTCTCTGCTCATTTCAATAGTGTCATCTACCTCAAACGTACTTTGAAAATCATGCTCCCTTACCAAACACGACATTCCGAGCTCTCATAGTATCACAATGGTTCCAAAAAAATATGAACAGTTCACACAGTGCAGACAAAATACAATTTCATATGTGTGAAATTATCCAGTTATGTAATTGCGTAAACATGTGTCACTGACATAGTGAAAACATGTTTCTTTCTCTGTTAAATAATCAGATAGCTGTGTAATTCTGTGTTAGAAAAATATGGTACCGATGTGTAAAGTTGTATAAGCAAATAACGTATTAGCTAAAGCTCCTTGTGCTTGCCAAACACATGGTACACAAATTAAGCGTGTACCACCCTGAGGATCAATGTAATCATACCCTCAGGTGTTACAGATTACAGCAATGGAATGAAATGTATCACGGCAAACTTTCTTTGTAATTCTAAAATCTTTAAAAATAAATGTTTTAAGTACAAAATTAATCACTCAAATACGTGTACTGCCGCGCTAAATTGTGCGTCCTGCTGTAATATAATCTCTGTCATTACTTAAGGGTAAAAAATGTGCCAAGTGTCGTAATTATCGTCGTCCGTAAGCAAAGTTCAGTGGAAGTCAATGCACTTACCTCGTAATAAACAAAAGCGAAATGCTATGCGTATAGATATTGTAGTTATTACATACAAATCCGTGATCAAAAAGCACTACACTGTAACGTATTGTTGTGCTACGAAAAAGGCTGTCTCATTGTAGCTATACCACAAAGTTACTACTGAAACATGTTTTACTTTCCAGAATAATACAGAAAAACTGTGCAGATATAAAACAGATACACCGTAAAAGCAACAATGTAAATTGTGTCACACATTAGTAGTTTCGTAATATAATCGTGTAGCTGTCAAAGAAACCAAATGCTAAGTCATCTTGAATCTCACATAAGGTACTTCACATAAAGAATTTCTTTTCAAGTAAACCAAAATGTTGCATTAAAATCTCATTAGCAGTATATGTTCTAAGTATGTAAGCCGTGTATTCGTTATGTAATCGTGCAACTAACAAGCAAGAATGTACAAATAACAACACTGTGTCGTCTGTTCACTATAACAATGCATTCGAAATTTCTGTTTAAGTAAGTTCTCTTGGTTCTTGACTGGATATTTAACTTAAAACATTCCTGCATGTTTACAGTTTCTAAGTCTGACAAAGTGTACTAGTAACATGAAGTGAAAACTTTTATAGCAAAGACTAAGTTAAAAAGCGGATTATCTCTCAATAAACGGTTTTACATGTGAAATGTGATGCAATCTTTTACCGTTTCTTGTCTGCACAGAGTTTCAACTTCAAAGCAATTCTCATGTTGTATACGTCGGTAAGGAATACTGGAATTTTTCTCAAAGTTAGCCTATGTTATTTTTCTCAAGCCCAGCTGGCGTACGTGGCCGCCTGCGGTGCGGGTCATTGTTTGTTACCTTTGTTGTCGCGCGTCGTTGCTGGGATTTGGAGATCTAACTTCTACAAATTCACCTCGTCGAGAGGCCCCTGCCCTGTTTGAACCACGCCAATTTTGGTTAAATTCTGGTCTGTTGTTAAGATTATATCGTCTGTCGTCATGTCAGTAGTTTCTGTAATTTTTTCCTTGTGGGTCACGTGGTGGAGAATTTCTCCATGAGTCGTAACTGCGCGGTGGACCGTTGCGTCTGAAGTTATTCTGTCTCCCATGATAATAATTATTTTAGTTCCCATATTGTTTGTTTCTCTGATTGTCGTAGTCATTAATGCGGAGAGGTGATCTTTCCCTGTAATTATTACTACTCTGCCAACAGTTGTCATACGGGTGGTGTCTGTTTTGGTCACGATTTACGTTGTAAGAATAGCCTTGTCATGCCCAGTTATTATTTCTTGCATTGCAGAATTGTGACGGATGTGACCTGTAATTGTTGTGCTCCTGTTTTCGCGTACCGCGATTGTCATTGTCAATTTCCAGTTCTTGTAAGAGTCCCTGAAAAGCTTCAATGTCGTCTTTGCAACGTCCCGCCAAAATAATATGTCGGAAATGTTCAGGCAATTTTATTAAGCAAATGCGGATGAGTTCTGAGGGGCTATATGGGTTTGAAAGATACTGATTCTTATGTAACATGTCTTCGAAATATTCGACAAGATTCGAAAATTCAGATTTTTCGAAATGTTTCATCATTATGATGCTATGTTTTACTCGGTCTTGCGTAGCTTGAGACCAATATGCTGAGAGGAAGGCATGATAAAATTCTCCTTCACTGTGACAATCGTGAATGATCGATCGCATTCTTACAGTTGGTTCATTCTCTAAGTAGCCACACATAAATTCTAATCAGTGCTCCAATGAAAAGTTGGGAGGAAAACAATGAGAGAATTGATGAAGCCACGCTTGTGGATGAATGTCGTTGCCAGAATTCTTAAATGTTTTGAATTTACGTGTAGTAATGAACAGCTTATAGTGAAAGTCATCGTGTCGGCGAGTCGCATATCGGTCATTGTTACGTCGTGTCGGGGGTTCCATCTCAAAATACGGTGCACCTTGCCAATTTCTTTCATAATTTCCGAAATTCCCTGTGTTATTATTTTGTGGCTTTTCCGTATTTCTAAGTCCCTCTTCCTGTGTTGGAGCGCGAGTCTCCTCTGAAATATGTAATTCTTGTATTACTTGTGCCAACTGATCTTGAACTTCCCGGATTTCTCTTTTGTGTTTCGTATTAATTTGATTCTGATTTTGTTTGAATTTCCTAATTTGTTCGTACTATTCTTTGTCATTAAAGACTACCGGTCTTGTGTCATTCAGATTATTATCTACCTTCGTAGGTAATTTATTTAGCTGATCCGAAAGTTCGACTACTTTCTCTGATAATGAACTAATTTCCTTCATGTGTCTTCCTGAACCAATTTTCAGAGTATCTACTGTGTCCTTTAAGTTTTCCTGAGTTTTTGCAAGTAGCATAACCGAATCGGTAGATGCAACTGAGTCAATATTAGCCCGCAAGGTCTCGGTATTTTCATGAACCATAGTTTCCAGTTCTTTTATGGCTACTTCGTGATTCTGTAATGCATTCTCATGCCGCGAAAAAATAGGTGAAAATGCTCACAAATTTGTGTTTTTACGTCATTACAGACTTTTTGACATTTCGATTCGATGTTATGTAACTCAGTAGTTAAATCTTCACGTGTTTGTTCAAGCGTGGTGTCTAACCTTTGAAGATTTTGTTCCATTGTGTCTAACTTTTGAAGATTTTGTTCCATTGTGTCTAACTTTTTAAGATTTTGTTCCACTGTGTCTAACTTCTGAAGATTTTGTTCCATTGTGTCTAACTGTTGCTGTGTTTGTCTCTGATTTTGTTTCACTTGTTGCGTTAATTGCAATAATAATGTATTTGTGTCTGGAATCTGTTCCTCTATGCTTTTCGGCAGTGCTTTTGCACCGCCAAGCAGAAAATGTGTCTTGACTTATTTGAGAAAACGGTGAGGACCCAAAACCTGAATCTACAGTATTTGCGAGATTGTGTCCTGTCTTTTCGGATTCCTGAGGCAAGCTGTTGCTGACCGATCGATCGATAATGCTTCCCTGTTCACTAATTGTTTCACTGTCTACGCCATTATTTGCCGCCCGCTCCATTTCCCTATGCACAATTACCAAATTACCACTTTGAATGTCCGTTAATTCATTACACAGTGGTGCTGATAAGCTACGCTCGTCGTCACTATTATTTCTCAGTTTACTTTGGAGCCTACTGTTACGTTTTTCACACGCCATTATTGTCACAATATTTCACACGATAACACAGAAAAGCACAATTTGAAGAGCAAAATAAGAAAACACATTAACATAGCACTGAAAATAATATCTAGTTAATTGCAAGCGCAGCTGCGAAATACTTGGTGCAAATCTACATGCATGCCGCAACTGTTTTACAGTACAACAATGAAAAACTACAACTACAAAGGAAATTCTCTCTATAATTACGCGATAGCAATAAACAATAGCTACACTAATTACAGAAACTACAAGAAAAAATCAGAAGATTCCAGTGAGGTATCCTCAGCTAAGGGTCGACATATGAAACCTCCCCTTAGAAAACTTAATGAATTACTATGCAGATAAACCTCTTACATTATTTGATTTTCAAACAGCTGAGCAGAACTGAACATACTCAGACATTTCGCTCTTTACCTATTCTGATCAACACTAAACTGACACAATATTTTTAGCGCAATGCAATCTGACTTTCAATAATCACTACAAAAAAAATGGCCCTGACTAACAATAACCTATACCTTTCATGAATCACTTACCTCACCCAAATCTTCGTTACTCGAACTACTGCAATACAGCGAGCGCCAATACTGCCAGCTAAATAAAAGATTCTAACTACTGAAAGCACTAACTACCGATAGGCATAGTTAGCAAATGAAAGATTTTGGTAGAGAATAAACAATCTATTTACCTTAAAAGTGTTCAAAAGTCATAATATATATTTCAGTTCATGACATCCAGTCTTACAAATTTCCAGATCGTCCGCTCTCAAAACTCTGCCATGTCTCTCCCCACATCCACCACTGCTGGCGGCTCACCTCCAACTGCGCAACGTTACGCGCTGTTAACAGCCAACTGCCCAACACTACAATAGCGAATATTACTCCAACAATGCAAACCAACTACAGCCTTCACACAGCACAGTCAGTGATTTTCATATAGAGCGCTACATGGCGTTACCAACATAAAAACCTAAACAGCCTACTTACATCCTGAACGACATCATCCAAGTGTCCGGGCCGTTCGCCGGATAGTTACGTTATTTAAGGAAACAGGAAGTGTTCAGCCACATGTGAAATGTCGACCACGACCTGCAACAAATGATGATGCCCAAGTAGGTGTTTAACTGCTGTCGCGGCTAATCCGCACATCAGTAGCAGACAAATTGCGCGAGAATCGGGAACCTCAAAAACGTCGGTGTTGAGAATGCTACATCAACATCGATTGCACCTGTACCATATTTCTATGCACCAGGAATTGCATGGCGACGACTTTGAACGTCGTGTACGGTTCTGCCACTGGGCACAAGAGAAATTACGGGACGATGACAGACTTTTTGCAAGCGTTCTATTTGGCGACGAAGCGTCATTCATCAACAGCGGTAACGTAAACCGGCATAATATGCACTATTGGACAACGGAAAATCCACAATGGCTGCGACAAGTGGAACACCAGCGACCTTGGCGGGTTAATGTAAGGTGCGGCATTATGGAAGGAAGAATAATTGGCCCCCATTTTATCGATGCCAATCTAAATGGTGCAATGTACGCTGATTTCCTATGTAATATTCTGCCGATGTTACTACAAGATGTTTCACTGCGTGACAGAATGGCGATGTACTTCCAAAATGATGGATGTTTATCACATAGCTCGCTTGCGGTTGAAGCGGTATTGAATAGCATATTTCATGACAGGTGGATTGGTCGTCGAAGCACCATACCACCGCCCGCAATTTCACCGGATCTGACGTCCCAGGATTTCATTCTGTGGGGAAAGTTTAAGGAAATTTGCTATCGTGATCCACCGACAACGCCAGACATGTATGAGCGTATTGCCAATGCATGTGCGAACATTACGGAAGGCGAATTACTCGCTGTTGAGAGGAATGTTGTTACACGTACTGCCAAATGCATTGAGGTTGACGGACAGTATTTTGAGCATTTATTGCATTAATGTGGTATTTACAGGTAATCAAGCTGTAACAAAATGGTTCAAATGGATCTGAGCACTATGGGACTTAACTTCCGAGGTCATTAGTCCCCTAGAACGTAGAACTACTTAAAGCTAACTAACCTAAGGACATCACAGACATCCATGCCCGAGGCAGGATTCGAACCTGCGACCGTAGAGATCACGCGGTTCCAGACTGTAGCGCCTAGAACCGCTCGGCCACTCCGGCCGGCTCAATCTGTAACAGCATGCATTCTCAGAAATGATAAGTTCACAAAGGTGCATGTATCACATTGGAACAACCGAAATAAAATGTTCAACCATACCTACGTTCTGTACTTTAATTTAAATAACCTACCTGTTACCAACCTGTTCGTCTAAAATTGTGAGCCATATGTTTGTGACTATTACAGCGCCATCTATCACAAAGCGAAACCAGTGGTCCAGCTAAGACATTCATATTTCTTAACGTACTACACGAATATGTAATAAAAAATGGGGGTTCCTATTTAAAAAACGCAGTTGATATCCATTTGACCTATGGCAGCGGCATCTAGCGGGGCAGCCGTAGCGCCATCTGGTTTCCCCCTTCAAGCTAGACAAGTTTCGTTCTTTGTAGTTTTTCGTTTGACGCTTATTTCGTGAGATATTTGGTCCGGCCACGATCAATGGACCACGTCGTTGTCGTAATGCGATTTGTCTAGTATTCAAAAGTACTTGGTCATTGGCCTTTGGGACAAGGATGCATGCATTTCCGAAACGCCTAAGTTTGTAGACTGCCATTGGGGTTGAAGTACGATGGCAAAATTGCGCTAACCGAAATTGACGCGTAGACAACTATCTTGCAGCACGGGCCATTGATGACGGTAGTGAACGACCGCTGCAGAGAAGCGCAAGGCTAATGTACGTGCACCTGTTGAGAAACTGACCATCCAGATGAACCAAAGGGCTACCAAAGGTGTCTCTTCAACGAACGTTCAGCGAACGTTGCCGCATGTCGGCCTGCACAACAGGCGCCTGGTTCGTGCACCCATGCTGACAGCTATTCAGTATTCATCTGCGACGGAGGCTGGAAATTGCACTGTAATACCGCAACTGAACGTCCACTGAGTGGTGACAGGTGCACTATTCACATAAATCACGTATTATGCTTCATCGGAGAGATGGCCCTTGCAACCATCGCCGGAAGGCCCCGAGCGTCATGGTCTGGGGAACGTTTTCGTGCCCTTTCCTGGATGATCTCAGCATTATTGAAGGCACAATGGATCAACACAAGTATACATCAATCCTTGTGGACCATATACACCCTTACATGCAGTCTGTTGTCCCTCGGCAGAATGGCATCTACCAGCTGCACTACGCAACGTGTCACACAGCTCGCATTTTACATGTGTGGTTCGAAGAGCACCCGGATATTGCAGTCGTCGGTAAAGTCTGAATGATTTTCCTATCTGTTTCCTGCACAGTGTACTTCTACTCAGCATCAGCGATTTATTTTCGCTTTGGCCTAACCATTGTGCTAAGCTGTTATTAAACTTCACATCCAGTACACATAAAATACACAAAATACAAAAAAGAACTTATAGCTAAACACACAGATATTCGCACAAAATTGTTTGCCGGCTGCTCTTAAAGTCACTGCAACAGTTGAAGACTGTCTCGCACCTGATATTTCGCACGTAACTTGTACTGCGTTTATCTGTAACCAGTTCAAAAAATATACTGTGCACATGTACTGTAAGCTTACTGGTAAACGACTTGAAAGTGAACATAACCGTATATTTCCTCCAATGTGATGGCTTCTTACTTTCTCTGCACGATGCTGCGATACAGTTCCGTATAAGTAGCCACCTACAGTTTATCCGATTATTTAATTTTGTTTCCTTTGTTCTTTTGCCTCTCATTTCATTTAAATGTCGACATACATGAAAAGAAAATACATATTCATTAGTATAACACAACTTATCACTATATACATTTAAAACGCAGATGAAATTTGTTTATCTGGCCAAAATTGCTCTACACCATTAAGATGACGTGCTGCAGACACGAAATTTAACCTACAGGAAGAAGATGCTGTGATATGCAAATGATTAGCTCTTCAGAGCATTCACACAAGATTGGCGCCGGTGGCGACACGTCAACGTGCTGACATGAGGGAAGTGTCCAACCGATTTCTCACACACAAACAGCAGTTGACCGCCGTTGCCTGGTGAAACGTTGTTGTGATGCCTCGTGACAGGAGGATAAATGCGTAACATCACGTTTCCGACTTTGATAAAGGTCGGATTATAGGCTATCGCGATTGCGGTTTATTATATCGCGACATTGCTGCTCGCGTTGGTCGAGATCAAATGACTGTTATCAGAATATGGAATAGCTGGGTTCAGGAGGGTAATACGGAACGCCATGATGGATCCCAACGGCCTTGTAAGCTAGCAGTCGAGATGACAGGCATCTTATCCGCATGGCTGTAACGGATCGTGCAGCCACGTCTCGATCCCTGAGTCAACAGATGAGGAAGTTTGCAAGATAACAACCACCTGCACAAACAGTTCGACGACGTTTGCAGCAGTATGGACTATAAGCTCGGAAACCATGGCTACGGTTACCCTTGACGCTGCATCACAGACAGGAGCGCCTGTGATGGTGTACTCAACGACGAACCTGGGTCCACGAATGGCAAAACGTCATTCTTTCGGATGAATCCGGGTTCTGTTTACAGCATGGTGATGATCGCATCCGTGTTTGGCGACATCGCGTTGAACGCACATTGGAAGCGTGTATTCGTCATCGCGATACTGGCGTATCACCCGGCATGATGGTATGGGGTGCCATTGGTTACACGTCTCGGTCACCTCTTGTTCGCATTAACGGCACCTTGAACAGTGGACATTACATTTCAGATGTGTTACGACCCGTGGCTCTGCACTTCATTCGATCCCTGCAAAACCCTACATTTCAGCAGGATAATGCACGACCACATGTTGCAGGTCCTGTACAGGCCTTTCTGAATACAGAAAATGTTCGACTGCTGCCCTGGCAGCACATTCTCCTGATCTCTCACCAATCGAAAACGTTTGGTCAATGGTGGTTGAGCAACTGGCTCGTCACAATACATCTGTCACTACCCTTGATGAACTGTGATATCGTTTTGAAGCTGCATGGGCAGCTGTACCTGTACACGCCATCCAAGCTTTGTTTGACTCAATGTCCAGGCGTATCAAGGTCGTTATTACGGCAAGAGGTGGTTGCCTGAGTACTGATTTCTCAGGATCTATGCACCCAAATTGCGTGAAAATGTGATCACATGTCAGTTCTAGTATAATATATTTGTCCAATGAATACCCGTTTATCATCTGCATTTCTTCTTGGTGTATCAATTTTGTCTCTCTCTCTCTCTCTCTCTCTCTCTCTCTCTCTCTCTCTATCTCTCTCTGTGTTTGTGTGTTTGTGTGTGTAAACGTGAATCAATGATCTATATGTAGCGTAATTGTAATGTGTTGAATGAAATTGTCTTTTAAACAGATAATGGTTAATTATTTTTATCAAAGATCTTCTTACAAGCTTTTGAACTGTAAAAATGTTCAAACAGACTTTAACACGCAACACTTCGGTGTGCTAAATTATTGATTACAATTATTTTCTGTCATTGAAGTTACGTTATCGTGCTGATACGTTATTGCACACTATAGCAAAAACAATATATGAATGTTACCTCTTTTTGTCTCAGAGGTTGAAACTTTAGGGTTCGAATGTATGTATTGTTCTTAGTAGCACACAGATTTCTTAATTTTAATTGCATGAAGTATATTTAGTTATAGCTTTCTCTGTAATGGAGCCTAGGTGAAAAAATTACGTACTCGACATTAGTGGCCCACTATGGCAAATTTGCATCAGAAAATGAAAATAATGGCGGAGGTGCTTTAATACTTTCATAAATGCATAAACTGAATAAGTTATCTTAATAATACCTGGGCTGGAAGAGCCTTGATTATCAAAAATAGTTGTACCGACATTAATGGCGAACAACAATAGCATAAAATCATAACTAATAAAAATTTTAATAGCTGGAGGAAAGGGCACAATTCTCCAACAAATAAAAAATTGTTTCAAAGCTAACAAATAACGTTTTGTATTCTGAAAACGATTTAAGTAAATTAACAACTATTACACTTATTAAGCTCTCTTAATACGGAAAGTAGGAAGTGTGCATCTTTGTAGGTCAGCCGTACAACTCTAAAAGGCACAGTGTCCTCCCTTTTATCAGACAACTGAAAATTAACAGAATATATGTTGTCTTCTTTAATCATTGTCTACACAGATAAAAAATCGTTCTTATTGTCTTCGTTCTTCTCACTCGATGCACGTCACATGAAAAAAGTCAATGTTCCTCACATATTACAGAAAAAGTATTAAGTCCTTTTTTCAAGTATATTCCCAGTGAAAAATACGCCAGGAGACGCCACACACTCTTCCCTGTAAAGTGCTTTCAACATTTGGGTTTTCCTATGTGTCGGGACATCAGTAATATTAAAGCAATAAATTTATTAAAAAAAAAAGAAAGAATTCCGCCGAGCTAATGCACAGTGAGCAACGCAAGTTCAATTAGGACTATTATTTTAATACTAGCTAACAAATCCTCCATTGCCCGGACATTAATTTACCAATTTTCTATTAGAAACGAAAACAAAAAACGAACTATGTTTGATATGTAATATCGAAAGAAATTCATTTCCATGTATTTGTAAAAATACCTCTGAAATTATGAAACAGTTTCTGCATGCTGAGCGCAGTTTATTTGCGTGTCTATACCGCAATTTTTCAAACGTCTGTATGGCAACGCCTCTTCGTAGATTGCGCATCGCAGTTGAAAGCCGTCAAAAGCGCTGCCAGGTACAGGGATTTCCGTAAGTTGACTCGACTGTACGTGTGTCTTAGTAGTAAAGGATCAATGTATTAAAATATCACGCACGATGGAGCAGTTTTTCATGCATCTCAGTGTTTACGATTTCATATCTCTATTTGCAGTAAATTATATGAATTTTCTCATTATAAGAATATTGAAGGGCGAGATCTTTTAACTGTTAAAACCATTCAAAAACCAAGCTCGCACAAGACAATCAGCAGTCTAAAAGTGCGAATCCACTTTTTCGCTTGGATTCGCACTGTGTAGTATGTTACCAGCATATGGAAGAAGACGCGGTATTGTGTACCGCATTTGTATCACGTAAGAAGCATGTGTGAGCAACATGTATATGGACACGTTCTTTTGGACAAGGTACTATGTGTTTTTAAATGTTTTAACGATGAAAACCGTTTATAATATGTTGAGTTTTATCTACTTGACATCTTTTGCATGATGTTCAGCGTAAAATGAACATGTTTTACTACAAAAAATGTTTAAGACCTGAAGATTACAGTTAAGACAGTTGAAACCAGTTATCTTGGATCAAAAATATTTTGTGCGATCTTGGCTTTTAAATGGTTTTAACAATTTTGCACAGTGATATGTTTGCATAGGTACATTCAGCGGTATATATGTGTACCGTCTGCGAAATAGGATGCAAACGCTGTTAGTAGCAAAAAAAGTAATAAATTTAAGCGTCTTGCATGCTGCAGCAGTTCACAAATCTCAGTGTTTATGACGTCGAATCTACTGAATTTGTATGGCACCAGGATATAATTTTGTAGGTGCATTTAGCGGCGTATTTGGACAATGTCTGCGAAATTTATTGAGAACAGACTTAGTAGCACAGAAGAAATAAATTTAAACGTCTTGCATGATGTGGTAGTTTTCCACGCATCTTGTAGTTTGTGACGTCATACCTCCTTAACCACAATATGTAGGCGGTTCTTACCCCTCTAGTAATTATTGCCTGTCAGGAAGGGATTTGTGTACTAAATTTGGTCGAAATCGATCCATTCGGATAGGAAAATATGTGAAAATATACACATAAGATCACCATTTTTATAATATATATTGATTTTCATTATCTTCTTTAAATATGGCAAATCAAGACCATTAAAGTTTATAATTAAACCATTTGATATTAGTAGATTACTTTCGTCAGCAGCTGTTACAGGGACTTAGATCACTTGTCATTAAAGTAATTGTAAGCCGTCATGTTTCACATAACTTTTCGCCGCTGATACTCTAAAATTAGAGGAGGAAACTTTTTCCTTCCTTTGTTGGATGTTGTCTGTTTCTTTGTATTTTTTGGACGTTAATATACAATGGTTACATAGGTTAGTGAATAATGTAGTGCTTTGAGACTCACTGTTTATTTCAGCGTATACGTCACAAAAATATGAACTCTCGTCTCTTCGCATCCTCTCAGCTTCACAATTACCAGGAGAGGACACATTAGTTGTGCTTTTCTTCATTTATTCAGAAACAGCTGAAACGAGACCGGCAAAGTTGCAAGTGCTTCAGTGAGCATCCAGTCGACAATATAGAATCCTTCCGAGAAAAATAAAGACGAAAACGGTACATAAAGTTTCAAAAATAAACGAAAAATGGCGTAACCATGGGAGGTGTCAATGGTACATTCGCGAGAACCTACTTGGTATGCCGTACTCTACTCGCTCCGTACTCCGTAATAACGGCCGCTGTGAAGTGAAAGCAGAGTGTGTGACGTGCGAGGCGAGGTTGTATCTCGCTTGGGCATTGACTGCCAGTGTGCAGTCGTTCACCTACATTCTCACTTCGCGAATACCCGCGAACACCCGCGATTTTTAGGATCTGCACACCACACGTAACTTTCGGTTTCTGTATTGACGCAGGAGATGATCTGACTTACTCCAGGATGGATCACGGATGAAATGCGATCAAAGGGCGGTGCTGTTTTCGACACTCAGAGTCTTTATAGCTAGGAGAAAGAACATTCAAACATGTCTTACCCTTGGCGTTTCTAGCTTGACACCGAAATCGTTTAGAAATTTCAGTATAGGGGAGAGCTTGGCAAAGTGGGCAATGCGGGCGAAGTAGGTATGGGGTCCCGGTAACTATTCGGTGCCGGAATTGCGCGGTTAATTCCTCAACTTATTCCCCCTAGGGGTCCCAGACACCCCGTGAAGCCCAACCTGTCTGCGGAACTGCTCCTTGGAGTTATGTTATTTATTTACTTAATTTTAAGTTCCACGGATCATTGCACACGATAAATCGTAATGTGGAGCAAGCCATTTTACATTCACATGGAAAATGAATTTGTAAATATGGCTACACGTTGAACATTTTAATTCAAATGTGAGGTGGTAATACCTGCCCGCCAAATTTTACACATTCCAATAATAGAAATTCTTCTACGGATAGAAAAAAACTTTTTCAGTTTGTTTTCACGTTTTACTTTGCCATCTTTGAGAATTTTTGTGTCACTGAATAAGTGATCAAAAATTTTAGTTTCAGCCCGTGCACGCCTTTTTGTGATAAAGAGAACTTTAATGTGGAGTAATGAATCTCATTTTTGCTTCTGGTATTGTAATTATGTTCAACATTGTTCCTGTTGAACTGTAGTTAATTAGTTAATTATTTACAATAAACTTCATGAAGGAATAAATATATTGTGACGCAGTAAGAAGAATGTTCATCTCCTTAATCAGATGACTCCTATGTGAGCACCACATATTATTCGTACAGCGCGTTTTTGAGCGACGAACACTTTCTTTCTTAAAGATGTGTTACACCACAACATTATTCCATATGAAATTATTGAATGAAAACACACAAAATATGTCAACTTATCAATTTCTTTCTCCTCAAGATTTGATATGATACAGCTGCATTTGTGGCTACGTTAAGTGTTTGGGAAGTTCTAAAACGTGCTTTTTCCAGTTTAAATTCTCATCAATATGGACACTTCAAAATTTTCCACTCTCTTTATTATTTCCTCGCAATGTGTTACACTTGTCATCGATGTACTACCTCTACACATGTACAACTGAATATTTTTTGACTTTTTAAAATTAAGGGTGAGACCATTCGCAGAAAACCAGTGAATAAGACCTTTATGAACACTTGTTTACCATTTCTTTTGTTTCTGTATGTATGCTTGTATTGAATATAATATTAGTGTCGTCTGCAAAAATAACTAATTCTGCTTGTTGTACATTATACTGAAGCGGAAGATCGTTTACATATGTGAGGGACAATAGCGAACCTAAGATTGAGTCTTGGGGAACCCCGTATGTGATTTCTCCCCCGTCAGTATCCCGTCCCCAGACTGTACTGGTGGAATTACTAAGTACAACTTTTGGTTAAATACGACAGTATCCATTGTTTGCCTGGACCATGAATCCTCAAAAACCTCAATTTTTCTAGGAGAATATTGTGATTCACGCGGTCAGATGCCTGAGATAGGTAGCAGAAAATACCAAGTGGAGCTATTTTATAATTTAATGTTTGTAAAGTTTGCTGAATAAGCAGGTAACTGGCATTATCATTAGAACAATTCTTCTGAAACCCAAACAGCAATTTGGTGAAGATATTCTTGCTAAGGTGAGATACTACTCTAGTATACATCACTGTCTCAAAAATCTGGAAAATGATTTTTGTGGATTTTAGTTATTCTGATGTTAAGTAAGCGGTCATTTTGTGTATTTATTATTGAGAGGGAATATTACTTACGGCTTTCTAATGAAATAGTGTTGAAAATGTAATATCTTGACTCCATAATCCTACTTTCGTTGTTGAAAATTCGGCCGTGCTGTTAGAGGGCATACAGGTTTTGCGTGAAGACGCCAGTAACGGAAAAGTGGCCTTCTCGCCGAAGGGGGAAAACGTAGAAGCAGCGACCGAAACAAGTGTTCTGCAGCGATACTTATAGCAAATCCTTGTAACTGTGACCTAGAAGCGGCAAATAAAGGAGAAGAAAAAGGGAGTAAAAAGAAGGAAAAACGGAAAGCAGGCAAAGAGAGGAAAGGGAGACAAGAAGAGCGCGTAGAGCGGGAGCCCGAACCCTAGAAGAATTTGTGACGGCAACGATGGAGGCATAGAGTGCATGTGCTGCGAAGACAAATTGTCAAAGGATTCTGGAAAAACAGCGGGTTAAGTAACAGTTCTGCTCTGTCTGGTACACGAACGCTATAAAGAAGTCGATTAACTGAATTTGACTTTTATTTGTGAAATGTGTAATTCGAATCAATTTTCACAATAATAAATTTTTAGTTCCTTGTCAAAACAGTTTTCGTCCATTATTTCTAAGTGGCCACATTGCTCGTTAATGTCGGGAAAAGTGGTCGTTTTCCCGTAATATGAAGACTGCATTGTTTGGAGTATTTAATTTGATGCTAAGGTGATTAACCGCTTCCATGTTTTACTTCAATAGTTGTTTATCGTAATCACTGATTTATATGCATTTTCGTATACCGTTACTCAGCTTGAAATATAATAAAATCATAGCCTGCTTACTTTGTCCGACTCTCCCCTAATTATATGACAAACGTAATAGAAAACTTTCTTAAACATAAGTGTGTTATTTTCGTTAGTGAATAAGTTATTGATTAATGAGTGCTAAAATTTGGACCAAAAGTTTTTTCGGTGATCCGTAGATGAGTAATGAAGTATTTGAATTGTGATGTAACACCTTTCAGTTGACAATGATTAATTTTCAGCAAGCTGGCGGGTATTGTTAAGTATGAAGGAAGAGGCCATGAGGAGCGCAACGATAGTTCTTCTAAGAGACCAGTCAAGTAAAACCCATACAGCAGGCGTGTAGATTTTTTTTTATGACTGTCTATGTAGGGTAGCTGTAGAGAACGTGCATCTATGTACTAACACGCCACATCGATTTCTCCAACTCATATTATCAATTTTATTTTTTATTAACTACGCATATTGAGCGATGGAAAAATGTCCATTTACCGCTGTTAAGTGCCCTAATTTTTTACTCTCAAGATAGCAAGGCGAGACATACAATAGCGGTAGCATAACGATCGCAGTTTACTTAGAATACATCTGCAACAGCTATTCGTTTATTAAGGTCCGATTGGTTGAAAAATGGAAACCACAGTGAAAATCAAAAATATTTCCAACAGTAACTACAACTTAGCGCTACTTCTCTACATTGTCGCCGCTCTGGCTTAGTCGTCTGCTGTTGCGTTGTACCAACTTCCCAATATCGTCACCATAGAAGGCAGCTGCGTGTGCTTTCCGCCAATTCTCTACGTTGGTTTGCAGCGCTTCGTCTGTCCCAAAAATTTTGTCTCCATAGCCAGCGGTTCAGATGAACAGAGGAAGCCATTTCCGGTCTGTGGGCTATATGGTGGGTGATCAAACGCTTCCCATCAAATACCATGCAGGAGCGTCTTCATTGCCCCTGCTGTGTGCGGCCAAGAATTGTCATGAAGAACGAAATGCATGACAGTTACATTATGTGGGCTGCATGAAATCAGGCGGAATCCCTCAGCTTGACGGGAGACACTGTTTTCCAGGCATCTTTACTTTGTCACTGGGCGCTCAGAACTGAAAAGAGTGACGTGACGTGATCGACGGGTGTACTAGAGACACTATCCAACATCTGTGCAAAGCTTCATCGGATTTTCAAAGTGGTTTCTATTTCGCGACTGTACTTGCCCATTACATGTGGCAAGGGCGTTACAGATCAGATACCTGTCCTCCGAACCTCTTCCATCTCTTTCTGACAAGTGCACAGTTTGTCCATTTGGTGTTGATGATCCTAGCTGTGTCCTCCTAGATGTTATCTCTGCACTCAATTCGGGGTCGTCGTCTTCTCGTTCTATCTACTGTCCAGCAGAATGCCGTTTTAACTCGTCTAATCTCCATCATAGTTGCTATACGGCCAACCCAATTCCGTTTCCTCTTCTTTAGCACTTTGATGATGATATGGTGTTTGTACAGCTACCACATGTCTTCATGTTTTCTAACCTCCGTTCCTCTTTATTGTCAATATATTCAGGTCCAAAAATGTTACTTAGTACTTCTCTTTCGAATCTTAACAGTTTCTCTTCATTGTTTCCTAAATATTATTGCTTCACACCCGCATAATGTTACGGGTATAACGGTCGACTGATACAAGCGAATTTTGAAGTTAGTTCAAAGTTTTCTTTAAGATATAGACAAACTAAAAAGTGTTTTGTTCAGTGTTGCTAGATGGGCATCTGTTTCTGTACAGGTTGCACTTTTGTTACTAAAAAGTGTCGCTAAATACATGAAACGATCACCTGTCTTGAAAGTGATACACCTACAGCTAAAGGTGCATTACCTCAGATGTCCTTACTTATGACCAGATATTCTGTACCTTTTTATTAATAGGTAATCTCTTTTCTCCGCGATTTTGGAATACTTTTGCATCAGTTTGATAAATTCTGGTTTGGAATTACCAGTGTTACATCATGTGCTTGGGAGAGTATAGTAATGTCCACTGCCTGTGGTTGCCTCCTTCAGGATTAGTTTTGGTAAATACTCTATCGTCTTTCTCTAAGACGATATTAAATAAAATATTAATGAAGAATAAAAGCATCCAACCGGTTGCACAAATATTACTGCGTTACTATAATTTGGTACCGTCTAAGTGTATCTTCATCAAAAAAGCTATAGTTTCATAGGTTCACATTGCATGTAGTGCATTGCAGCTCGTATGGTTTTGTTAACTCTCCACGCATATGACCCCATACAGCTATAGCTTATTCTGATGAAGATATCCTTAGTCAGTATCGAACACATGTCACTGCAATAAAGTTGGGGGACCGGTTGGTTGGTTTTATCGTTCACTGAAACTTTACCGCGGCTACTGAACGTCAGATTGTTAGACAAATTAGATGAAATGGTGTCTCCTTGTCTCAGTCTAGCGTACACCTTAAATTTTTCAGTTTCCCTTGCAAGTATCTTTATATGACATGCGGTTTCTTCCAAATATTCCCATTTTAACACTTTATTTGACACACACAGAAATACCGTGAAGAAAAAATATTAAGTTACTTGAATTAGGTGTATATGTTCATGAGGACAATTTTATACGTGTTTTCTCACAATACAGTATGTAGCCCGTAAGTACTATTGCCCACAAAAGGCGCATGGGTACTACAGTATAGATAATACAACGTTATACCTGTGGCTGATAAACTGCTTGCGTTTTGCACTACTTCATGTGAAATATCTTAAAGCCATTTCTTTTTGGTACCAAGCACAGAACAATTCCATATTTTAAAGTCGAATATCCCTGAGGGCAAAGCCTGAATTTACCGTTTTGGGCCATACTCTGACATGCGACCAAAACTGTCATACTGTATATGATTCACTGGCATAGGATTTGCTGTTTCCTTCTTCTTCTGCACTCGTTATGCATCCAATAGTCAAGGCCTTGCTCCCTCTTACCATAAGAGATCAGCCCAGTTGCAGTGTCTCAGGCAAATATCGCTAGCACACTTATATTCACCTTCAACATTACCTCTTTCCGCTTATAAGCAGTTTTCGTTGCACAAGAAAAAATTGTACTTCAAAATCGAAAGGGACTGCTACGGCGATAACTAATGCATACAAAACCTTGCACGGTGTCTGCTATAAGATCTCACTATTCAATAACTCACCAGATGCAATACAATATCTCGTTAAGCGAGAGTTTAAACGTTGCTTGTAAGCATCATTGCCCACCCAAGAACGAAACTTGAAACATGTTACTTGAGAACAACATTGCCAGATAATGGTTAATTTCCCCACAAGAAAAAAAATTAAAAAAAGTTGAAGTGGAGCAAAAAGTGTGAGGAGATCAATAGGGGTGTGGTAGGTATGAAAATAATAGATGCCTGAGAAACAATAAAACACATTATCGTAGACAGAGTAGAAAAAGATGAAGTCCCAGTAATCAGTCTACAGGAGTGGGAGGAGCATTACAGTAAACAATGAGCCAGAACATAAATGAGTACAAACAGGCAGTACGTCAGCTGGAAGATGGAGATAATGTAATGTGGAACTAGTGGCGCAGGATGGAACAGAATAGACTCCCAAAAGGCCGAAACATAATAAATCCGCTGAATCAGGCAACATCCCTATGATGTTAGTGAAACATGCATCAAATAGCTTATGCCTCTTGAATAAACTGATGAGGTATGGTGAAGAGCTACCAGAAGATGTTCTTATTTATGTAAAAACTCCCCTTTAGAAAAGAGGAAACAGACAGGATTGTAATAATTATAGAGGCACTAGTGTAACCAGGAAGACTGTATGGTCGGATTCCGAAAAACAAAATCGAAGCAGAAATTTTAAAAATCACGTAACGCAGAGACTTAGAGTAGGCCGACAGTGTATTGATAATACACTGAAGCGCCAAAGAAACTGATATAGGCATGGGTATTCAAATACAGAGATATGTAAACAGGCAGATTACGGCGCTGCGATCGCAGCGTCGAGAGCAGTTGTTAGATCGGTTACTGCTGCTACAATGGCAGGTTGTCTAGATTTGAGTGAGTTTCAACGTGGTGTTACAGTCGGCGCACGAGCGATGGGACACAGCGACTCACAGGTAGTGACAAGTAGGGATTTTCCCGCACGACCATTTCACGAATATACCACGAATATCAGGAATCCGGTAAAACATCAAATCTTAGACATCGCTGCTGCCAGAAAAAGATTCTGCAAGAACGGGACCTACGACGACTGAAGAGAATCGTCAACGTGACAGAAGTGCAACCCTTCTGCAGTTAAACGCAGGTTTCATTGCTAGGCCATCAACAAGTGTCAGCGTGCGAACCATTCAACGAAACCTCACCGAGATGGGCTTTCGGAGCTTAACGCCTCGCCTGGGCCCGTCAACACCGACATTGGACTATTGACGTCTGGTATCATGTTGCCTGGTCAGATGAGTCTCGTTACAAATTGCAGGGAGCGGATGGACGTGTACGGGTATGGAGACATCCTCATGAATCCATGGACCCTTCATGTGAGCAGGAGGCTGTTCAAGCTGGTAGAGGCTCTGTAACGGTGTGGGGCGTATGAGTTGGTGTGATATTCGGACCCCTGGTACCTCGAGATACGACTCTGACAGGTGACACGTACGTAAGCATCCTATCTGGTCACCTGCATCCATTCATGTCCATTATGCATTCCGACAAACTTGGACAATTCCAGTAGGACAATGAGACACCCACACGTCCATAGTTGCTACAGAGTGGCTTCAGGAACACTCTTCTGAGTTTAAACACTTCCGCTGGCCACCGATATCCCCGGAAATGAACATTATTGAGCATATCTGGGATTCCTTGCAACATGCTGTTCAGAAGAAATGACCACCTCCTCGTACTCTTACGGCTTTATGGACAGCCCTGCAGCATTCATGGTGTCTGTTCCCTCAAACAGTACTTTAGACATTAGTCGAGTGCGTGCCACGTCGTGTTGCGACACTTCTTCATACTCGCGGGGGCGATATACCATATTAGGCAGGTGTACCAGTTTTTTGGCTTTTCAGTGTATATTCTCCCTCCGCCAATTGACAGAAAAAAGATTTGAAAGGAATTTGGAAACATGTGTAGTGTTCATAGGTGTTGAAGAGGCTAATGACAACGTCATGATAACCAACTGTTCGAAACATTGGACCTACATGACAGTGACCCGTTTCATATAAGAAGTTTTCTTGTTTGAACTGGTTACCGTTCTCCTCATTCTATTGTACTATTCTTTGTCTGTAGTATAAGATCTGTTTGCTTATAAACAGACTCAAGAAACATTTCAGCATTGATGCTGTAAGAAATTAGAGGTTTGGTCAACAAGTTACAGCGAACTGGGAATGTTTGATACGAGAAAAACCTTTTGGGCGGTCGTCGACGAGTCAGGATCTATGGAAATTACTCGAATGACCATCGAACAGAGTCCAAAAGCATTGATACATCGCCTCAGTAGTGAACACGGTATTCTGAAGTCTACTGTGTGGCAAACCTTGCTTTCGTAGTGAATTAAAATGCTTATAAAATACAGGTGCTCCATCATCTTGAACCTGGGGATTGTGCGGCAATGTATGGCCATGTGCAACGACTTCATTGAGGCAGTAAACAATGAACATTTGTTGACTCACGTCCTGTTAAGCGACGTAGCTACCTTTCATACCTGTAGCCATGTCAGTCACCACAATAGTAGGATATGGGCTGATGAACAACCACATATCAAGATGGAATTGGAATTGAAGACTCGAGATGTAAATGTGTTGCCGGGCCTCATTCAGTATAGCATTTATGGTCCTTTTTTCCGGAGAAAAATGTCACTTCAACATCGTGCTTGGATCCGCTTGAGCAATTTCAGGAGCCCCAGTTGCTTCTGGCAACATTCTGGATACGGTGGTGTTTCAACAGGACAGAAACCCACCGCACTTCGCGTACATTGTGCGTAATTAACTCAGCGAGACTTTCCGAGGACTCTGGATGTGAAGAAGCTCACCGTGATACTAGACACGACTCTCACCTGCTCTAAGGCCTTTAGACTACTTTGTGTGGGATCACATCAAGAGTCAGACGTACAGGTGACGATTTGCAGCACCTGCCTGAACACATTTCGCAGTAGTGTCTACGAGCACAATGACCCGCTCAATGTTGGATGTACACTGAAGAGAGACGGTTACTCTGCTTGGGTATGGAGGGTAATCGTGTAGAACGGTGATGATTTCACTGAATTACGATGCCTTTTTCCATGTTATATTCATATTTTCTTGGTATTGTAAACATTTCATTTCAATTAAAGTGTTACTTTGCAAAAAGTGGGTCGTGATTTCTCGGGCACCCTGCGTAGTAGAATCATTTGAGTTACAAGGCCGGCCAAAGTGGCCGTGCGGTTAAAGGCGCTGCAGTCTGGAACCGCAAGACCGCTAAGGTCGCAGGTTCGAATCCTGCCTCGGGCATGGATGTTTGTGATGTCCTTAGGTTAGTTAGGTTTAACTAGTTCTAAGTTCTAGGGGACTAATGACCTCAGCAGTTGAGTCCCATAGTGCTCAGAGCCATTTGAACCATTTTTGAGTTACAAAGACGCTGATTCAAGCGGATTGTCGGGGTCGGGGAACGAGGAACGGGGAGGGGATAATCATGTGGGGTATGACGCATCGAAAAGATTTTCAAATTCCTCTGCTAGCATTCAGAGAATAAAGTAGGACGAAAACTAAGAGTCTCGAAAATGGAAACATAGAACTTACAAGCTGTGGCAACCAAAGGATACTTTTCTGTTCTTTGCTACATAGGAGGCTTCACAGAACATTTCAACCGGAAAAAAGGCAGCTATTCACATATTGACCATACCTGACTGCAACAACAGATCCGCCAAAGTTCGTGATTCTCCAAATGGAACCAGAAAACTACAGGAAGAGAAGACACAAAGGCAAAGGCCCATTGCAAAGGAAATAAGTAACAGAAAAATGACTTCCACAACCACAGGAAGTTGAAAAGAGAAGGCACAAAGGCCAAGACCCATTGCTAAGGAAATAAGTAACAGAAAAATGACGTCCAGACGTAGACAGAAAAGACTGAAATCAATAGCATTCCACACATTTACACGCTCATTTAGCCACAGTTTGTAGATCAGTGTTCACAGACCCAGTGCTTAGAATTTCCATGCTTTGATTACACATCGCGTGAATGACGTCGTTGGTCTAATGATTTCGTCGGTGTATCAAAAGCTGTCAGGCAGGAATGTGTCTTATCCCCACGACTGTACAATATATGTTGTTGTTGTCGTCTTCAGTCCTGAGACTGGTTTGATGCAGCTCTCCATGCTAATCTATCCTGTGCAAGCTTTTTCATCTCCCAGTACCTACTGCAACCTACGTCCTTCTGAATCTGCTTAGTGTATTCATCTCTTGGTCTCCCTCTACGATTTTTACCCTCCACGCTGCCCTCCAATGCTAAATTTGTGATCCCTTGATGCCTTAGGACATGTCCTACCAGCCGATCCCTTCTTCTAGTCAATTTGTGCCACAAACTTCTCTTCTCTTCAATCCTATTCAATACCTCCTCATTAGTTACGTGATCTACCCACCTAATCTTCAACATTCTTCTGTAGCACCACATTTCGAAAGCTTCTATTCTCTTCTTGTCCAAACTATTTATTGTCCATGTTTCACTTCCATACATGGCTACACTCCATACAAATACTTTCAGAAAAGACTTCCTGACACTTAAATCTATACTCGATATTAACAAATTTCTCTTCTTCAGAAACGCTTTCCTTGCCATTGCCAGTCTACATTTTATATCCTCTCTACTTCGACCATCATCAGTTATTTTGCTCCCCAAATAGCAAAACTCCTTTACTACTTTAAGTGTCTCATTTCCTAATCTAATTCCCCCAGCATCACCCGACTTAATTCGACTACATTCCATTATCATTGTTTTGCTTTTGTTGATGTTCATCTTATATCCTCCTTTCAAGACACTGTCCATTCCATTCAACTGCTCTTCCAAGTTCTTTGCTGTCTCTGACAGAATTACGATGTCATCGGCGAACCTCAAAGTTTTTATTTCTTCTCCCTGGATTTTAATACCTACTCCGAATTTTTCTTTTGTTTCCTTTACTGCTTGCTCAATATACAGATTGAATAACATCGGGGAGAGGCTGCAACCCTGTCCCACTCCCTTCCCAACCGCTGCTTCCCTTTCATGCCCCTCGACTCTAATAACTGCCATCTGGTTTCTGTACAAATTGTAAATAGCCTTTCGCTCCCTGTATTTTACCCCCGCCACCTTTAGAATTTGAAAGAGAGTATTCCAATCAACATTGTCAAAAGCTTTCTCTTAGTCTACAAATGCTAGAAACGTAGGTTTGCCTTTCCTTAATCTTTCCTCATAATAAGTCGTAAGGTCAGTATTGCCTCACGTGTTCCAACATTTCTACGGAATCCAAACTGATCTTCCCCAAGGTCGGCTTATATCAGTTTTTCCATTCGTCTGTAAAAAATTCGTGTTAGTATTTTGCAGCTGTGCCCTGTTAAACTGATAGTTCTGTAATTTTCCCATCTGTCAACACCTGCTTTCTTTGGGATTGGAATTATTATATTCTTCTTGAAGTCTGAGGGTATTTCGCCTGCCTCATACATCTTGCTCATCAGATGGAAGAGATTTGTCAGGACTGGCTCTCCCAAGGCCGTCAGTAGTTCTAATGGAATGTTGTCTCCTCCCGGGGCCTTGTTTCGACTCAGGTCTTTCAGTGCTCTGTCAAACTCTTCACGCAGTATCGTATCTCCCATTTCATCTTCATCTACATCCTCTTCCATTTCCATAATATTGTCCTCAAGTACATCGCCCTTGTAGAGACCCTCTATATACTCCTTCCACCTTTCTGCTTTTCCCTTTTTGCTTAGAACCGGGTTTCCATCTGAGCTCTTGATATTCATACAAGTGGCTCTCTTTTCTCCAAAGAATTTTCCTGTAGGCTGTATCTATCTTTCCCTTCGTGAGATAAGCCTCCACATCCTTACATTTGTCCTCTAGCCATGCCTGCTTAGCCATTTTGCACTTCCTGTCGATCTCATTTTTGAGACGTTTGTATTCCTTTTTGCCTGCTTCATTTACTGCATTTTTATATTTTCTCCTTTCATCAATTAAATTCAATATTTCTTCTGTTACCCAAGGATTTCTACTAGCCCTCGTCTTTTTACCTACTTGATCCTCAGCTGCCTTCACTACTTCATCCCTCAGAGCTACCCATTCTTCTACTGTATTTCTTTCCCCCATTCCTGTCAATTGTTCCCTTATGCTCTCCCTGAAACTCTGTACAACCTCTGGTTTAGTCAGTTTATCCAGGTCCCATCTCCTTAAATTCCCACCTTTTTGCAATTTCTTCAGTTTTAATCTACAGTTCATAACCAATAGATTGTGGTCAGAGTCCACATCTGCCCCTGGAAATGTCCTACAATTTAAAACCTGGTTCCTAAATCTCTGTCTAACCATTATATAATCTATCTGATACCTTTTGGTATATACGTAGGACATTTCTTTGGGAATGCTCTTTATGGCTGGACTACAGGCATCTCAGTTGGTGGAGGTACTATTAACAACCTCCGATTTGCTGATGACACCGTGATCTTAGCAAGCAGCGAACGGAAGACTCGTGGAACTATTAATCATAATTAGTGGTTATCCGTGTGGAAGGTGGTTACTAACCATCTTCCACACGGATCACCACTAATTATGGTGGTTAGTAACCACCTTCCACACCGAGCACGTCCGTATCTCACCACTGACTTCTAATATCAGCCGCACTCACTTGACGTCAACAAGTGTATGTGCCTGAAGATGACGTTGTTACAACGTTGAAACTAGTTGCCAAAATAAAATCGAGACCTTAAATACAGCTGGAGGAACTTCTTCATTTTTAATATAAATTTATACCAGTTAACGTCCCACTGTCCTCCATTTCAACTTTGTATATACGAATATTAATCATATGGACCACACTTCAATCTCAGCAAGTCCAAACTCATAATAATCGATTGAGGAGCGCAAGCCCAGCTTACAAGCCGATTAAAGAGACTGGAAGTCGTACATTCTTTCATCTATCTTTGGGCGACCGTCTGCGACATGGGAAGTTGTGAAGATGAGATAAGAAGATGGATCACGCTAGAGCGAGTGGCTGTGAAGAAGCTCACAAAGATCTGGCAGAACAGAGCGAAAAGGAACAGCAGAGACATCTGGCTTGCTGAAATACTCGTGTTTTCCTGCTTTTATGCTTGCGAAACACGGACCTTTAAAGCCGGAGACAAGCAGCATATTATGCGTTTGAACCTTGATATCGACGCAGGATGCTCTGCTTAAAACGGAATGAAAGAACGACAAATATGTTCTTTTTCTGAACAGCTCATTATCTCCAAGCCGGCCGTTGTGGCCGAGCGGTTCTACGCGCTTCAGTTTGGAACCGCGCGACCGCTCCGGTCGCAGGTTCGAATCCTGCCTCGGGCATGGATGTGTATGATGTCTTTAGGTTAGTTAGGTTTAAGTAGTTCTAAGTCTAGGGGACTGATGACCTCAGACGTTAAGTCCCATAGTGCTTAGAGCCATCATTATCTCCAGCCGCCTTTCTTCTCGCGACAACCAAAAATTCTCAAGTTCTTTGGCCACATTGTGGGAAGAGATGGAGAAAATCTAGAGAAAACAATCGCGAAAGGAAAGACCGACACAGGACCTAGCGAGAGGGCAGCTACCAGGCGATTAGATCAAATCAAGAGGATCTCCAGTCCACTTCTTCAGCAGGCTCTGAGAGACACTGACAACCGTTCGGGCCAGATACACTTTGTTCATGGGGTCGCAGCGCTCAGTAATGAGCACAACGACTTGTGGTGATAATAATGGAATGATGAGGTCATTAAAGTTGTCAGTGTTTGTTGATATTATAGCTGTTAAATTAATTGCATGACACAAGCACTCAAATTTTCGGACTATGCTTTCTCCAGGTTGTAATTTGCCACGGAGAAGACAATCTTCACGTCGCGTAGCCACGCCGAGTCCCGACCAGTCGTCGCTTATATGGCGCTCATAATCTGCAAGCAATTTCAGAGAGAGAGATCCATCAGCCACTAGTGATGTCAGCCGCCACAAAGAGCACTGAAACCTGGCACTGCTTTTTGTTTTCGTCATCGAGATTGCAAGTGGGGAGATTATTCCTCCGTTCGCTTATAAACGGAGACGCGAGACCATACTCAACCACTTCCGGCAGTTTCACGGTTGCGTTTCTTCAGTTCTCCCGTTCCACAGTTCCCGACAAGAAGACATGGTCTCACCTAAGATATTCACCTTGGATCTGGAGGGTGTGTTCGAATGTCTACCGTCAGAACGGAAAGGTACCGGACCGAGGTTTTTAGTGATTGCGAGTGTAGGGCTGGGATTTTAGCAACTGACAAGGTTGAGCTGAATAGCATTTAATGAAGAATTTATCTGCGACAGTAATGTCGGAGGAGGAGATTCTGTCTTGGCTGTGGGACCAGCAGCTTGGGAGGCCTTACCGATCCCAAGTAATGAATCACTGGCACCTTCCTGCAAGTGATATCTGCATAAGAACCAGGGCCCACTTGCAACGTTAGCACCCTTCGAATACGACAGACAACACAACAAGAGTGGAGGCTTTGTATCAAATATATTATGCAAAGATTTGACTTTTGTATTTCCATAAATGCTATACTATCGTATTTGTGTAGTCTTTTAAAAAGAGAACTCTTTAAAATAGACAGATTCTCATTTAATAAATAATGTAAAACTGGCACCAAATTCTACCGTTACTTTAAAAGTTAAATTTAATCACGTAATAATAAAATCTCAATTTAAATTGTCAATATCACACTTACCTTTTCTTTAACAAGATTCCACGTTAATCAAAACAGGTAAAATCCAATTTCATTTAATTTATACTCGTCAATGAGAGCTGCCCCACGATAACAAATTACACCATATTCAACAGTCCGTAACAATTTCCACCACGTTCAATAGCTAATGAACCTCTGGTCCCCAGGCACCACAGGTTAACACTGCATAGAATTAAGAGTACCCAAAGCACAGCCTTCACGGTACAGCGTTACGCACTACACTTTCTACACGCAAAGGCGTCAGCCAAATTAGTTATTTCTCCCGCATTAGAACTTAAATAGCGTAGCGTGTCTGAAGATAAATATGTTTTGAAACAGGCCACCTCAACTGCTCTAGATTACCATAGGTACCACTTATGCTAGATAACTAATCAATAAACTAGCCTAAGGGAACGTGCTGCACTACATCTAAGAATTATGGGCCAGTCCTATTGGGTACTAAAGAATTTCTCATCCTGGTACTTTAAATTAAACATACAGTGACAACCAGTACCGAAGGTCACGACGATCGTGCCTTATTACAAATTACTAAAATCATCAGTTCTTTGTTCACAGTTAATGTGCAAAACGGCCAATAGACTTCCTGGTATATTTCAGCTGGATACGAAATCGTCCGCTTTTATCTAGCGCGTGACGCCGTAAAAACCAGTCTGAACACGAATCGCAAATAAAGTCTTGTGCAAGCAACAAACATGCATAAATCTGTAATCACGTCCCGCCACGATAGCATGAAACGTCAACTGCGGGACAGTTAGCAATGAGCAGAGAGAGGGAGAGAATTGACGACCCACCACTTGCTATCAACCTCAAGTCAGACAAACAGAATAACAGCAGTACCAAATTACAACGCTGGGACAACTGACGTGAGCCGCACTTCCGTTCAGCACGTGGGATCAGAAACAGACGACAATGACCCTGTTCGGCGACTGTTGATGGTGCACATCACCCACCACACAAAGAGCGTAGTTAATTTGTAGCGACTGCTGTCCAGGATCTTCCACAGAACTCCGTTGCTGGCTGCAGCACACGCCATAGCACCTTTTTTCAGTATATTTTCTCTAACCGATAGTGAACACTTGCCAGAAACAGAGAAGCCAAATATCTCGCAGTAATAGCAACACTGGACAAAATCCAGACTCCACACCACTCACAATTCCGCCGACTGGATCGTGTCTACAGAAAACTACCGCCAACTACGGCGACGACATGAACAGTGCCATTCGATAATCATGTGATTGGCTTTTTCGAGAACGATACCGTACCCAATTGTAATACCACTCCTGTGAAACTGATAATTCAGACAAATCACGCATAAATCAAGGTGCAAGTGCTGCAGATCAGTGATGTGGCCACGACCACCGACCTTTAACGCCTCGTTCGCACCACACTACTTCCACGATGAGGAGGAATGTCTCGCTTGAACGAACTGGACCGGCCGACACGGCTCCGAGACTCGGCTGTGCACTGCGTGATCGCCATATTGGACGCTCCATCGACAGCCTAGAAGCCAGCTGCCGATCAGCTTGCTCCCCCATGTGCGACAGCCGCCAAACACAGGCGCGAATTCAAATCACCAGAACGATGGAACGAATAAAGTAACAAGCGACGGAGCTGACATCCCCTGATGCACAAAACGGTTCAGAACGATGTTGCAGAAACAACGAAAAAAGCATGCATAATTTAAACGAACGCCAAATCTCCAACATCGGCGATCTTTCACAGAAGCTCGAAATTTAGCGCGAACTTCAATGCGAGATGCTTGTAATAGCTTCCACAACGAAACTTTGTCTCGAAACTGGGCAGAAAATTCAAAGCGATTCTGGTCGTATGTAAAGTATGCTAACGGCAAGACACAACCGATGCCTTCTCTGTGCTGCACCAATGCAAATACTATTGATGTCAGTGCTGCTAAAGCAGAGTTACTAAACACAGCCTTCCGAAATTCCTTCGCCAGAGAAGGCGAAGTAATTATTCCAGAATTTTAATGAGGAACAGCTGCCAACATTAGAAACCTAGAAGTAGATATCCTCGGTATAGCGAAGCAGCTTAAAGCACTTTATAGAGAGAAACGTTACGGTCCTGATAGCATACCAATAAAGTTGCTTTCAGAATACCCTGATACAGTAGATCCAAGCCGTATACAACCGCCCGTTTGACGAGAGATCCATATCCAAGGAGTGGGAAGTTGCACAGGTTACACCAATACTCAAGAAAGGCCCATATCATTAACATCGCTTTGCAGCATCATTTTGGAACGTACATTATGTTCGAACGTTATGAATTACCTATAAGACAATGGTCTATTGACATACAGTTAACACGGGTTTATAAAACATCGTTCTTGTGAAACACAAATAGTTCTTCACTCACACCAACTATTCAGTACTACTGACAACGGATTTCAAACTGATTTCGTAGGCCTAGATTTCCAGAAGGGTTTTGTCACTGTACCTCACAAGCGACGTGTAATCAATATGCGTGATTATGAAATATCGTCTCAATTAGTGACTGGATCCGTGATTTCCTGTCACAGGTCGTGGTAACTGACGGAAAGTCGTCGAAGAAACAGAAGTGATTTACTGGCGTTTCTCAAGGTAGTGTTAGAGGCCATATGCTGTTCCTTGTCTACGTAAACGATATAGGAGACAATCTGAGCAGCCGTCATAGGTTGTTTACAGATGGTGCTGTCATTTATCGTCTAGTAAAGTTATCAGAAGATTAAAAACGTTTGCAAAAGATTTAGAAAAGAGATCTGTATGGTGCGAAATTTGTCAACTGACCCTAAATAATGAAAAGTGTGAGGTCATCCACATGAGTACGAAAAAGAATCCTTTAAACTTCGCTTACATGATAAACCAAATAAATGTAAATGCCGTAAATTCAACTAAGTACCTAGGAATTACTATTACGAACAACTTAAATTGGAAAGCACAAATAGAAAATGTAGTGGGGAAGGTGAACTAAAGAATGCGATTTATTGGTTCAAATGGCTCTAAGCACTGTGGGACTTAACATCTGAGGTCATCAGTCCCCTAGAACTTAGAACTACTTAAACCTAACTAACCTAAGGACATCACACACATCCATGCCCGAGGCAGGATTCGAACCTGCGAACGTAGCAGCAACGCGGTTCCGGACTGAAGCGCCTAGAACCACTCGGCCACAGCGGACGGTGTGGTTTATTGGAATAACACTTAGAAGACTCAACGGATCTACTAAAGAGACTGGCTACACTACCGTTGTCCGTCCTCTTTTGGGTACCCGATCCTTACCACTTAAGATTAACAGAGTACATCGAGAAATTTCAAAGACGATCAGCACGTTCTGTATTATTGAGAACTAGGGGAGAGAGAGTGTCACTGACATAATACAGGATTTAGGGTGGACATCATTAAAACAAAGGCGTATTTCGTTGCGGCGAAATATTCTCACGAAATGTCACTCACAAACTATCTCCTCCAACTGCGAAAATATTTTGTTGACACCGACCTACATAGAGAGAAACCATCACCAAATTAAAATAAGGGAAATCAGAGCTCGCACGGGAAGATATAGGTGTTCCTTTCTTCCGCGCGCTTTACGACCTTGGAATAATAGAGAATTGTGAAGGTGATTAGATGAATCCTCTGCCAGGCACTTAAATGTGATTTGCGAGTATTCATGCAGATGTAAAAGAGGTACTTTCAGGTATTTCATACAAGAAGTAGTTATGTAATTGATAAAATGTGTCGTCCCAATACAATTTAGTTTTAAGTTGTACCTAAATGGAAGTAATGGATCGCATTATTCGGGTACACGACATCTGGCGTCAGGTTATACAAACACAAAGTCCGAATCTCATTCCAGATGTCACCTTTCTGGTGTTTGAGAGGCAAAGACGTTGGGGCATTGATGAGTCGGTACTGCAGGGCACCAACAATGGAAGTGGCTTTAAAACTAAACTCCGCCCGAACCGGAAATGAAGGCCCAACGGTACGGACCGGCCGCCGTGACATCCTCAGCCGACAGGCGTCACTGGATACGGAAATAGCTTTACCTCATCGGCAATCTGCAGCAAATGCGAATGAGGCCTCAGATGCCACAGCCAGGCCACTGTCGAATGCATTTCATGGAGTGCAGAAAACATTGGTTTCTACTTTTGACAGTAGTCTGCTTCCCATACTTCGACCACGAAACCCAACAGCGCGTTAAACAGCAGTGTTGACGTTATCTCGTTTTAAAAGGAAGTCCCTGTCTAAAAGTAGAAAGGAAGCAAGTAGAAGACTACAAGGGAGACATCTTCAATAAAACCTACTCTAGAAGTTTCATTTTATGCATTTGGTAGACCTTCAACATCTTTGGCACCAAAAGGAAGCTCTTTGTAGGAAAGAAGCAGAGAGTCTCGAAGCAGCAGGATCGTAGTGAGGAAGACTGAGTCAAGCGTTGACGAAACCATATTGAAAGACTCATTATCTGAATATGAAGAAGAGGAGGAGAGCATTCGCTGCGAGTTACTGTGATCAACAGGCACCTCTAAACAGCACCAGTTGTTTCCGCTGGTGTTATGAGCTTCTTGTCCACGATGGTACTTCGAAAGATATTAAATGCGACTTGTGAAACGAAAAGCGCAAAGACTGATAACTATTCTTTTTATGGCTGAAACATCTGCAGAGTACCCGACAGTTATGCAGCACTCTTTACTTTTACAGAAAATATTTGGTGCGAATAAAAGAAATGTTACTAATTCATTAAATTTTATTTATAACCTGTCATTAGGAAACCCGAAAACGTGAAATATTTTCAGGAGGTAAAAATTACACGTTTTAATTCTTCGTTCAGCTATTAAAGAATCAGAAAATATTCACAAGATTTTTTGTAATGGTGGTATTTGAGTATTTCGTAGTAACAGAAGACCACATTTTCCAAAATTTGTGTTTTAATTTATTGGCAATTTTAGATTTAAAAACGATTCTCAATAATAGGACCCTTTCCCCCACACGTTTTTGCTTCGAATAATTACTGAATACTAACCATTCCTCGTGGCACATTCTTTATTTTACATTAATTAAACAATTTATTATCACATTATTAAGATATTATTTATTATTTGTTGTTATTATTAAATTCGTACACATACACTGTGTGATCAAAAGTATCCGGACACCCCCAAAAACTTACGATTCTCATATTAGGTGCATTGTGCTGCCACCTACTCCCAGGGACTCCATATCAGCGACCTCAGTAGTCATTAGACATCGTGAGAGAGGAGAATGGAGGGCTCCGCAGAACTCACGGACTTCGAACGTGGTCTGGTGATTGGGTGTCGCTTGTGTCCTACGTCTGTACGCGAGATTTCCACACTCCTAAACATCCCTAGGTCCACTGCTTCCGATGTGATAGTGAAGTGGAAACGTGAAGGGACACGTACAGCACAAAAGCGTACAGACGGACCTTGTCTGTTGACTGACAGGAACCGCCGACAGCAGGAAGAGGGTCATAATGTGTAATAGGAAGACATCTGTCCAGACCACCACACAGGAATTCCAAACTGCATCAGGATCCACTGCAAGTATTATGACAGTTAGGCGGAAGGCGAGAAAACTTGGATTTCACGGTCGAGCGACTGATCATAAACCACACATCACGCCGATAAATGTCAAACGACGCCTCGCTTGGTGTAAGGAGCGTAAACATTGGCCAATTGAACAGTGGAAGAACGTTGTGTGGAGTGACGAATAACGGTACACTATATGGCGAACAGTAAAATTCGGAGTCGATGGTGTTATCGTGTAGTCGTGTTTTTCATAGAGGGGGCTGCTGCTTTGCGTGGCACTATCACAGCTCAGGTCTACATTGAATTTTAGGCACCCTCCTCCTTCCCAATGTTGAAGAGCAATTCAGGGATGGCGACTGCATCTTTCAACACGATTGAGCACCTTTTCATAATGCACGGCCTGTGGCGGACAGGTTAAACAACGATAACACCTCTGTAATGGATTGGCCTGCACAGAGTCCTGACTTGAATCCTATAGAACACCTTTGGGATGTTCTGGAACACCGACTTCGTGCCAGGCCCCACCGACCGATATCGATACCTCTCTCAGTGCAGCACTGCTTGAAGAATGGTCTGCCATTTCCCAAGAAACCTTCCAGCACCTGATTGAACATGTGCCTGGGAGAGTGGAAGCTGTCATCAGGGCAAAGGGTGGGCCAACACCATACTGAATTCCAGCATTACCGATGGAGGGCGCCACGAACTTGTAAGTCATTTTGAGCCATGTGTCCGGATACTTTTGACAACATAGTGTATGTGGCATGCTGAAAGTGGGCGTGATGTAAAGTTATGTGTGGTGTGGATGGGGACGGATACAGTATCAAAGCCGGCCGTTATGGCCGTGTGGTTCTAGGCGCTTCAGTTTGGAACCGCGTGACCGCTACGGTCGCAGGTTCGATTCCTGCATCGGGCATGGATATGTGTGATGTCCTTAGGTTAGTTAGGTTTACGTAGTTCTAAGTTCTAGGGGACTAATGACCTCAGATGTTGAGTCCCATAGTGCTCAGGGCCATTTGAACCAGCCAGTATCGAACTAAGAAGCTCGCCCAGCTTTGAAACCTGAATCTGTGCCTGCATTTGCAGTACTGCCATTCCGTTATTTGCATTCTGCTAGAAAATACAAGACTAATGCGCCCTACACTCGGAGTCATCTTCCCCCCCCCCCCCCCCCCCCCCCAGGGTAGCAGAGGCGAAAGGCAGCCTGTCGCGGTCAGCCTGCTGTCGCCAGCGCTCCGGCCGGAGAGTGTGCGCGCGGCCACGGTTCCGTAGCTATTTACTGCGTGATCCACCGCTAAGCCCCGCTGTGGCCGGGTCGGCGGGAGATCCCGTAGGGCCGGTCGTTACGCAGGAATGCGCCCCCAGCCGCATCCAGATGAGGCTGCACGCACCGCCGCATACCGGGGCTGCCTGTCCTGCAGGCGCCAAGCCCGCCACCTGCCACCTGCCACCTGCTCCTGGACACGGGGATTCAGGGGAAGCCTGCCGCTGTGCAGCAGAGCCTGCGCGCCGCTGACCCGCTCCCGCTGGTTTCAGGCCGCCTCGCCGTCCCCCCGCCCATCCCCGCCCCCCCCCCCCCCCCATTGTAGCAGGAGCTGAGAGAGCCGTGAGATCCGTCTGCCTAGAATTCGATTCCGCCTACTCTCTACCGAAAAAGTGCTGACTGCCCTGACGGGAGCGGTCTGTGGTAGCAAAATTATGATGAGGAAATATGCAGAAGAATAGTAGATGAGGCTTGGGAGAGAATCAAAGAAAGTCTTGATGCAGTGTTGCTATTTCCGAAGAAAGTGAAGAACAGTTACAAGATCTGCTGAACGGAATGAACAACCTACCGACTATAGAATAAAGAGTAAATCGTAGAAAGACTAAAGTAATGACCAATGCTTTTTTTCTAAAAGAAAAAGTTTGAGGGTACTCCCACATAGGATACAGAGCACCGAAAATTAGTTATAACTGAAGCATAGGATACCACCTTGACTGGAATACTCTCTTTCAAATTCTGAAGGTGGCAGGTGTAAAATACAGGGAGCGAAAGGCTATTTACAATTTGTACAGAAACCAGATGGCAGTTATAAGAGTTGGGGAACATGAAAGGGAAGCAGTGGTTGGTAAGGGAGTGAGACAGGGTTGTAGCCTCTCCCCGATGTTGTTCAATCTGTATATTGAGCAAGCAGTAAAAGAAACAAAAGAAAAATTCGGAGTAGGTATTAAAATCTATGGAGAAGAAATAAAAACTTTAAGGTTCGCCGATGACATTGTAATTCTGTCAGATACAGCAAAGGATTTGGAAGAGCAGTTGAACGGAATGGACAGTATCTTCAAAGAAGGATATAAGATGAACATCAACAAAAGCAAAACTAGGGTAATGGAACGTGGTCGAATTAAGTCGGGTGATGCTGAGGGAATTAGATTGGAAAATGCGACACTTAAAGTGGTAAAGGAGTTTTGCTATTTGGGGAGCAAAATAACTGATGATGGTCGAACTAGAGAGGATATAAAATGTAGACTGGCAATGGCATGGAAAGCGTTTCTGAAGAAGAGGAATTTGTTAACATCAAATATAGATTTAAGTGTCAGGAAGTCGTTTCTGAAAGTATTTGTATAGAGTGTAGCAATGTATGGAAGTGAAACATGGACGATAAATAGTTTAGAGAAGAAGAGAGTAGAAGCTTTCGAAATGTGGTGCTACAGAAGAATGCGGAAGATTAGATGGGTAGATCACATAAATAATGAGGAGGTATTGAATAGAATTGGGGAGAAGAGGAGTTTGTGGCACAACTTGACTAGAAGAAGGGATCGGTTGGTAGGACATGTTCTGAGACATCGAGGGATCACCAATTTAGTACTGGAGGGCAGCATGGAGGGTAAAAATCGTAGAGGGACACCAAGAGATGAATACACAAAGCAGATTCAGGATGTAGGCTGCAGTACGTACTGGGAGATGAAGAAGCGTGCACAGGATAGAGTAGCATGGAGAGCTGCATCAAACCAGTCTCAGGACTGAAAACCACAACAACAGGATACCACTCTTCTGCTTTTAGCCATGACGTCATCAACATGTCGAACTACAAAAAAAAATGGTATCGGACACTTCAGTTGACTTTACTACAGCTCAAATGAAGCAGGCGATATCGAGAAACATACAAGAGAATGTGGTATCGAATACTTCAGTTTACATCACCTCAAATGAAGCATGCGATTTGAGCGTACGCATATCCGTTTAGCACCAGCACCGCCCACTATTAGTGAGCGAGGGCACTACATGCTTGGCGAACTGCCTGCCAGCAACTCAGTTGTCTAGAACGGTTGCCGCGGCTTCGAAATGCTTGAAACAGTCAATGACATCGATTTTCTCACCCAAAACTGCACTGGTATCGTTCGTTTTGCAATTACCAGCAGGAAAAAATGAAATAAAAATTTACGTCCGTGAAATAAATCTTTGGCACTCTTCCAAGTTCTCAACATTATAAAAAAATTACTTTGTCGACGAAAACGTTTAGGGGTACGCATCCCCCAGAGTTCCCCCAGAAAAACAGCACTGGCAATGACAAGTACCGGAAATGGGAACAGCGAGAAACCTAGAATCAGGATTGGTGATCACGAAGTAGATGAAGTAAGGGAATTGTGGTACCTAGGCAGAAAAATAATTCATGGCGGAGGGAGCAAAACTGGATTAGCACTGAAAAAAATGGCTTTCCTGGCCAAGAGAAGAAATTCCTGAGAATGTCCACCTGGAGCACGGCATTGAATGGAAGTGAAACATGGACTGTGGGAAAACCAGAAGAGAATCAAAGCATTTGGGTTGTGGTGCTAAAGACGAATTTTGAAAATTAGGTGGGCTTATAAGGTAAGGAATGAGTAGGTTTTGCGCAGAATCGGAGAGGAAAGGGATATTTGGACAACAGTGACAAGGAGAAGGGACAGGATGATAGGACATCTGTTAAGACATCAGCGAATGACTTCCATGGTACAGAGGGAGTTGTAGAGGGCAAAATAACTGAGGACGTAGACTCCAGGTGCTACGTGTTATGAAGAGGTTGGCGCAGGAGAGAAATTCATGTCGGGAGGTATCAAACCAGTCAGCAAACTGATGACTCAGAAAAAGAAAATGAAGTGAAGCAGCAGCTCAAGAAGCATTAGGTATACCGAGTTATAAAGCAAGAGGGAAAAACAAACAGAACACCATGGTTTCGCAAAGAGGTTAAAGAAATGTGTAAGAAAGAGGCGTGCCTTTGAAACAGAAAACACTCAAAACACAAGAGTCTTATGAAAATTGCAAAAGAACTCGTAATGAGACAAAATCACTAGTGAATCATTTTAAAAAGGAGCACTGGTAAATCTTTTTTTTTAAATTTAGAAGGTGACTTATATGGGCTGCAGAAACAAATTTGGAGAATAATATAACAGAAAAGGAGAAGAAGTAAATCAAATTTTGATAGTAAAAACATAAATGAAGAGTTGTGGATTAAATATTTTACAGAGTTGTAAAAAGGTTAAAAACAGAAAACGAACATAGATCAGAGATCAGCATACAAGTACCTGTTTCTAGCGCAGAAGGAGAAGAAGTTGTAAGTGCGTTAAAAAATAGACAGTGTCCTGGGAAGATAGGATTCTCAATAACGTACTGAAGTCCACTAACTGAATAATTAAACAAGTTGGTTCAGTAGACTGGTAACAAAGAATTCCAAACGAATGGAGCACTAGTATTACAATTCTCACGTACAAAATCCAACTACAAAAGGATAAGTCTACTGATTTGAATTCTTAAACTCATAACAAAAATAATAGGAAATAAAATAAACATCAAAACGCTTGCAGACGAGCAGTATCGTTTTAGATCCGATAGGTCATGCACGGCTGCAGTATTCTTACCCACGTTGTAGAGAAGTCCGTTAAATGAAAGAGACCAGCTTACCTTTGTTTTACTTACTTACAGAAGGCCTCCGATAGGATCAGTTAACAGATGTTTTACACGTGCTCTACTATAGTCAGATTCCTTCCAGCTTAATAAAAACTATTGAAGACATTTATTCCAACAGCTACATCCAGGCGAAAACTGATTTCAGGTTAAGTAGACAAGGTGACTCTTTGGACCCACTACTTTTGGTATAATCATGGAAGAGGTCATAAAGATGGTAATGGCTGGTATTGAGTGTAGAATGTAATGGCCATATCCACTCAAAAAAACCACATGTATCACCGTATATTTAAAACCGTTTACATGCAAACTGGAACTGGATGGAAAAATTATTCAATAGGTAACGACATTTTAATATCTGGGTACTGAACTGTTTTTTTGGAAATTTGTGATAAGGTGTTATGGGACCAAACTGCTGCGGTCATTGGTCCCTAAGTTTACACACGACTTAATCGAACTTAAGCTAACTTACGCTAAGGACAACACACACACCCATGCCCGAGGGAGGACTTGAACCTCTGACGTGGGGAGCCTCGCGAACCGAGACAAAATGCCTGAGACAGCGCGGTTACCCCGCGCGGCTACTGAACTGTCCAGCAGCGGAAACGTCCAGAAGTAAGTTAGAGAACAAGTAGGAAAAGCAAACAAAGTGGCAGTGTGTTTAAAAACCAAGCATATAAGAAAAGAGCAAACAAGAGAGAGACCAATTAAGGCACATACAGCTGAGACAAGACCGGAAAGATCAAAAAAATGTTCAAATGTGTGTGAAATCTTATAGGACTGAACTGCTAAGGTCATCAGTCCCTAAGCTTACACACTATTTAACCTAAATTATCCTAAGGACAAACACACACACCCATGCCCGAGGGAGGACTCGAACCTCCACCGGGACCAGCCGCACAGTCCATGACTGCAGCGCCCTTCGACCGCTCGGCTAATCCCGCGCGGCCGGAAAGATCAAAAACAAATAGACCACGAAAACGCAAATTCTGCGAAGCATTACAGGAAGATACCGAGAGAAATGGAAGCATTAGAGAAGTATGTAAAGCGGACTCCATTAATGAGTGGATACATAAGGGAAAGCATGAATGGAACGCACACATAGACAGGACGGATGAATGTAAGATTGTGAATATCGAAAGAAATAAATTACCATCTGGTAAAAGAAATGCTGTTTCGTCTAAGGAAAAGATGGAGCGACATGCTCGGGGTGAACTGAGGAGTAGTGAAACAAACAGGCTTTAGCCTAGGAAGAAAGGAAGAGGAAGAAGAAGAAGAAAACGATTATGCAGTGAATTTATCGTCAGATGACTAATTTGTTACCTTCCAACCACACAACCATAAATTAATTTAACGGCTTAACAACCAGTCTAGGGGTCCGCTTGTACGCTGTTGCAACGTGCCCTAATTAAATTTTTTGTTAGAAAAGCCAAGCGTAAGGAAAAGTCAATGAATAAATTGAAAAACAGAAATTAATATGAAATATTAAACAAGATGGCACAGAAAGCGTCCATTAGAGCTAGAATATGTCCTGAAAGCCGTATGTTATTGACTCTCAATTTTATTTAGCTCAAGGAAGCAAGCTCTATCCAATAGTGGCCTTACGAAGACTAATATTTTACACAGCGAAACAAATTTTGTTTGAAATAGCAGTGCAATCAAAGCAAGCAAAGCATACAGAAGCAACAGCTACATCCAAGGTTATGCGGTGGAGGCTACTTCTGGTACCATTAACTTAAAACCCCCTTCCCTGTATCACTCGTGAATGACGCATGGGAAGAACGATTCTCGGTAAGCCCCTGTATTAGCTCTAATTACTAGAATTTTCTGGTCATTTGGTGAGAGGTATATGAGGGGAAATATTACGTTGACCAGCTCTTCCGGGAAAGTGCTCTCTCGAAATTTAAATAGTAAATCTCTCCGTGATGCACAACACCTCTCTATTAATGTCTGCCACTGGGGGTTGTTGAGCATCTCTGTAACGCAATCGCGCCAACTAAAAGCACCCCCCCCCCCTCCGACACACACACACACACACACACACACACACACACACACACCAACGAAACGCGCAGCACTTCGTTCGACCTTCTGTGTCTCTTCTACCAGTTCCACCTCATACGGCTCCCAGACTGATGAAAAGTATTCGAAAATCGGTCGAACAAGCGCTTTGTAAGCCATCACCATCGTGAATGAGTTACAGTATCTGTACTTCTTATCAAACTCTGTGTGGCATTTCCTTTTCCTGCTATTTGTTTTATGTGGTCATTCCAGTTAAGGTCACTTTATACAGTTACTCCTAGATATTTTACGGTAGATACTGTTTCCAGCAATTTTTCAACAATGGTGTAATTGTACAGCAGTGAATTTCTTCTCCGCATCAAAAGTGTATTTTTACAGTAGTAAATTTCTTTCCCACGTCAGTTTTGTAGTTGTACAGTAGTGGATTTCTTTTCCTATGTACGCGCAATATGCTATGTCTATTTACGTTCGGGGTCAACTGCCGGAGCCTGCACAGTTCATCAGTTCACTGCAGGTCATTCTGCAAATTTATACGCCCACTGTCTTCTGGGATTGCTAATTTCATATAAACAACTGCATCATCTGCAAACAATCTTAAAGAGCTTCCGACTGTTTCTCGTAGATCATTTATATACATTGTAAACGCTAATGATCCTATCACACTCACTTAAGGTAATCCGGAAATTACCTTTACATCTGTCGATTTTGTATGATTAAGTGTCGCCTATTGAAGTCCAGGCACAAGAAAGTCTTGAATTCAGTCGCAAATCAGGTCCTATATTCTGTAAGCTCTTCTTTTTTCATTAAACGGCAGTAAGGGGCGCTGTCAAATGCCATCATGAAGTCAAGTAACAGTGCACACTGCATCAAACTGAGCGCTGTTGCCTACAGTGCTATGAATTCCACGGAAGAGCAGAGCTAGCTGAGTTTTGCAAGATCTCTGTTTGCGGTATCCACGTTGATTTTTATAGAGGAATTTTCGTTCTACAAAAACGCCATTATTGTTGAGCATAAAACAACAGATTGAAGTTAACGATGTGTGCTTATAATTACGTACAACTGTCCTTTTACCCTCCTTAAAAACTGGTATCATCTGCGCTTTTCCAGTAGCAAGGCACCCTTCACCTCTCTAGCGATCTACGACAGACTGCTGCTAGAAGGGGAGCACGTTCTTTCCCATTATCTTTGTAGGACCTAGTATTTGTCGTCTTGTTATCTGGTTCTGATACTTGTCCATTACTACGCGATTGTACTCACTTTTCTATTCCGCGCTGGGTTATCTGAACAGCCGCTGTTTCGGCGTTCGTACGATGATTGCAAGGAGGGATCGTATTGAGATATTACAATTTTGGAAGACCGAATTCAGTATTTCGGCCTTTCCTCTTTTATCTTCCGTTTCGGTGCCAGTATGGTCAGTGAGTGAGTTAATAGTACTTCGAACCGATTAGTGATTTTACGTGAGACTAAAACCTCTTAGTGTCTGTATGTCCATCTTTACAGAATTGGTTGAGGGACTCGGCTGTTCGCTACAGGATGTCAAATCAAACACCTTTCAGCTGCCTAATTCCCAAACTTATTTTATTTGGCTACCAGTTTCGGCGGGCTATTATGCCATCTCCAGGCCCCTGACTAACGCTTGGGAATATTCCACCTCAGTCGGCAGATGATGGTTGAAGTAACCGCTATGGCAAGCAGAAATATATAGACATCAGTATTTGAATGCTGGCCCCTATTTTGACCAGAATCGAGATATAATACTCCTACAGCCGGCCGAAGTGGCCGTGCGGTTAAAGGCGCTGCAGTCTGGAACCGCAAGACCGCTACGGTCGCAGGTTCGAATCCTGCCTCGGGCATGGATGTTTGTGATGTCCTTAAGTTAGTTTGGTTTAACTAGTTCTAAGTTCTAGGGGACTAATGACCTCAACAGTTGAGTCCCATAGTGCTAAGAGCCATTTGAACCAATACTCCTACACGTCGGTCAGGGGCCTGAAGACGGCGTAGTAAATCGCCGAAACTGGTAGCTAAATGAAATAAGTTTGGAAGTTATACGGCTGAAAAGTGGTTGGTCTGGAAACCTCTTAGGATTTTTACGCTGCTCGGTTGACAAAATTTTTCTTTCGTAGTCACTGAACGCTCCTCTCATTGTGTTTCTTACGTTCATTTTCGCTTTGTTCAGCTTTTATTTGTCATCTAAGTTTTGACTTCTCTTGAACTTGTGAGGAAGCTCTCCTTATTTACGCAGCAGTTTTCCAACGCGGCTGTTAAACCATGGGGGTCTTTCCCATCTCTTGGACCATACTTGTCTAAGGCATATGAACGGTGCTTTTGAATTTTTTTCCTGTTTGTGTTCTACATCTTCATCCTCAGAAACTTTTATTTCTCACTTTTGCTAACCAAAAATTATTTTCCTACCTATCTTAACATCCCTTGTAATACCTTTAGCCATGGTTGCTATCACAGCCTTATGATCACTAGTACCTCTACGTCAACTGATTTGATAACCTGTTGTAAAGTCTAAGACGTTACCTTCTCGAGTTGGTTCTCTAATTATGTGCTCCAATTAATTTTCAGACAAGACATTCAGAATAATTTCAGACTAGTCCCTTTCTCTGGAACCAGTTTTAATAGCACGACTCTCCCAATCTATAGCAAGCGAGTTGAAGTCACCCCCAACTACAACGGCGTGAATCTGAAAATTACTAACGATATTCTTTAAAGTCTGTATGAGGAGCTCTACCACTGCAGTTCTTCACCCACCCGGCCTATAAAAGCATCGGACTGCCATTTTTGACGGACCATTAATTTTATCCAGGTTAATTCATATTTGAAATCCGTGATAACCTCGTTAGATATTACCGAGTTCTTTCCTGCAATAAATGCGCCGCCACCAGTTGCAATTAACCTATCCTTACGATAGATATCACATTCTGAAGTTAGGATTTGTTGCTATTCACTTCATGTTTCAATCAACTTTCTGTTCATAATACTGTCTGTGAATGATAACCTTCAATAAGCGTTACTAATGGTGGGGATTTCCTTGAATGCTCCCGCAGTTTACTAATATCATATTAACATGTTATATATCCTGTGTGAGAGAATGAGTATTCTCTGAGAACACTGAAGCCGATGCAGGCATGTCTCTGATAGCAAAAAGGGGGGTGGGTTCTCTAACAAAAAAAAGAAAAAAGAAAACAAAAAACATTTGCACGGCATAGCTGAGGTCAAGAAATTCGCGTCCAATATCGTCGCGGAGTTGTCTGAGCCACTGGTTTCGACCTTCCACTTTGCTCCAGACCAGAGGACCGAGATCGCCACCGGGTATGATACTACAAATAGGCAACTTTGTCTGCACCCTGCATGCGATGCTAGTTACCCTCAGGAAATCAGACATCCGCAGGAAGGAGCCAAGGCTTTAGAACCCAGGGGGCAGGAGTCATTCGTACCGACATATGCCACTATTTGCGGCCGGTTCCAACCTGCGGGTTCGAGAGCCGCGGCAGAACCTGTTCCACGTCACGGAAGAGGCCCTCCGCCAAACAAACCCATTCTTTCCCGCCCTCCATGCTAATTCCCCAAGGGGCTCTATTACCAGGCTAACGTTGGAGTTCCTAATGACTAGCAAACCCACCTCCCGCACTTGTCTGGACTGGGCAGGAAAACCGGCTGTTGGCCCGACAGGAGAGGTCTCCCTGTTGGCTCAGAAGTGTTATCAGCGTTGGGCAGCTACAAGTACCTGTTGTTAAGCCATAAGAAGCTAACCGTGCGCTACTTTCCCTCTTTCACTCTCCTCCAAGTGACACGCGAACTTTCTGCCACTCAGTCTCGAGTGAGGACGGACTGGTAAGATGTTGTGTATCGTTACATAGCGACAACCATGTCACCGGGGATTCCAGCGGCACCAGAGGTGTCCCATGTCTCGCCATCGGCGCCCCGATGTCGCCGCAGCTTTGAACAGTAGCCAGAAGCTTGCTAATCGTGGCTAATGCAGCTTCCAGCCGTTTACAGACATCAGCCAATTCTCCTTGTGTCCAATCACAATAAGCAAAGTTCCTAGCCATGTCGTATTGTGTAAAGAATCTGAATAAGATCTCAGAAAATGCCAGCAAAGCAGTCATAAGTCATTTAGAAAGTTCTAACTGACCCCAAAAAAAGAGAAAATTATGCGAATGTAGTGCAACTACTGTTGGAATGTGCGCTGAATATAACGAGAAAAATAAACAAGCACTAAAATCTGCTTGCAGAGTTCTCACTAAAGCCTGATATCGCAAGATCCGCAAGCTCTTAAAACAGAAATAAATTTCTCTGTTGAAAATGGATGTGTCAACAGTTACTCTTTACGAGAAACTCTGCTTACTCAAAAGCTGCTGCAGGAAATAAATACGCAAACTCTAAAGCACTGATTTACATTATACACTGAGCCCCAACACTTGACGCTGTTGGAAGTGGAAAAACTACACCAGGAAGCCACTTCAGACAAGCATAAGTACTAACATTTAACCAAAGGCAAAAATTTAAAAAAGTTGGTAAACAGTAAAATACCCAGGTGCAGTTCACTTCTTTCCAGAAGTACGTGAAACAACTGAAACTAAATTACATTACTGTGTGTCACTGCTACTGTTGCTACCGTTACAGAGGGGTCCCTCTCGACTCGGAGCCTGCCGAAAGGTTTAACTTCTATCAGTGGTACTGTGCAAAGCACCGGAACAAAATCCCCGCATTTAATAGTTCACTCAAGTCTCTCTGAATATCAGATCATCAACAACAACGTAGTGTCAAAATATTATGTTAACGCACCTTAACAACATGCAAACTGTTGCACTGAAATGACTATATCCAGTCCAGCTGCACCCCACCCTAACAACTTAACACAAGCGCGTCCTCAAATGACAACCGAGCACTTATCACCCCACCTCTACCAAGAACAGAGACAAAAAGAGCCCTCACAAGCCTTGTCGGTTCCAGCCACACCTCCCTCACCGGACTGGTATCCTTAGTCAAAAGAGTTACGGCACGCCCGACCACTTTTCCAAAATATAATTCTATGCAAGTTTTCAAATAATAAGAGTGTGTACCGTATATATTTTTGCATAGTAGTAACTGAATATAATTTCCTTTTTAGTTACACTTGTTAAATTATACATCGAAATAATCAGCAACTAATGGCGTGAAAATGGTTTCTGCTTATTTCTATGTATACAGCTACACTGATCAAGCAGAACACTATCAGACGCCCTGCTAAATACGCAGGACAAGACAGGTAGTTTAAGTTGTGGAAAGGGGCCAAAATAAGCGACTGGTAGTTACACTCGAACATAAACCTTTTATTTGATCAAACATTACAAGAGACAAGAAAAAATAAAAAAAAAAACACAGTTTTTGTTTTGGAACTTAATTAGCGGCTGAATGTACAATCTCATGCCTTAAGGGCAAGACCACTCTAATTTAAAAACGGCTGAAAGCCAATAACTTAAATCTCAACCAAAAACATAAATTTAAAAGGCAAAGCCTTATCTTAAAACAGTTCCTTAATTAGGCTCAAGGCCCAAAGAATCTGACACTTTAAGAGCAAACAACTTAAATTCAAAATCGGCTGAACGTCCAAAGAATCTAACACTTTAAGAGCAAAGCAACTTAAATTGAAAATCGGCTGAAGGCCCAATACTTAACACTCAATAACATTAATTCTAAAAATGCCAAAGGCTTTACGTAAAACAGTTCTTAAATTAGGCTGAAGGCCCAAACCATCTGACGCCTTAAGGTCAAAACAACCTTAATCTAAAAATCGCCTAGAAGCCATACAAGTACAAACAAGAACAGGCAGTACATCCAAGGGCGCTCAGAAGTTCCGAGAATCGGCCTGGAATTCAAACACTAACGCTCACTTAGGTGAGACAGGCAGGCGGCCCAAGCATGTCGATCCGACGACAACGCAACCGACAGACTGTCAACGGAACCATCGACAAGATAACCTCCGCTTCACCCGACCAGCACATAACAGGGAGTTCAATGGAACAACGTAGAAGGTATTGGCGCTCACAACCAATTATACATTGAGCTGTCAAACCATACACCGTGCTTCACAGCAACAACACAATGAGAAAAATACACTGCTTGAATTTACGTCAGCGTTCAGGGTTGGAACGTTAATGGCTAAAATTTGCCAACTTGAAAACACACGTTGCTGCTCGCGGGAATATCCCAACAGCCGACAACGAACTCCAAATGACACAATGTGAACAGTCGTCACATGCTCGTAGATTAAGTCAAAACTCATCTTTCATGTCCAGGGTCGGTGAGCCACGAACCTCGTAGCAATGGGAACAGCACCACACACTGACACCACATAGAGGCTGCCCGTGGGCCCAGCAAAACTATATGCCGCGGAGATTTCCTTGCTGCTCCACGCCAACCGACCAACTGCCAGGCTCAGAAACGGTGAAAGGACCAAAAGTACGTCGGCCGATGACACGCCCAACCGAACGACCAACCAACGGTCGTCCCGCTCCAATCTCCCTCAACGAATGTCCCTCTGTCGGACAGTTCATGTGCGTCGCCAGCGGTCGGCGAGCACTTGCTGTCCGCACCTCACCGGTGCTCCGTCCCGACTTCACTGCTGCTGCGTCCCGACTGCACTGCTGGTACGTCTCCAACTGGCTTCCAGACACACGACGACCTAGAAATACTATCGGTCGCTCCAGAGATGGTACGACAGTGCACTTATCGATACGCGCTCCAGTTGCCGCTCATGGACAAGTAAGGCAGTAAGTTAGTGACGCCAATAAATGGAATCAGAAAACCAGGCGGAAGTGCCGTAATAGAAGATGACAAACAATAAATGGGATAAACGCGAGCCGTGCACGGCTCACACTAAGACCATCTACCTAACAGCCGGTATGTCCACCTTTCGCACAGATAACAGGGCCAACGCGTAGTGACGTGGAGGCAATGAGGCCTTGTAGGTCGCTGGAAGTAGTTGGCTCCGCATTTGCACATACAAGTTACCTTTTTTTTAATACCTATAAATTCCGGAGAGGCAGGGGTGATAAGCTCTGACGCCACGTTGAGTCACATCCTCGATGTGTTCGATTGGGTTCATATCTGGCGAGTTAGGGGCCATCACAACAATTGGAACTCGCCACTGTGTTCTTCGAACAATTCCGTCACACACCTGGCCTTGTGACATGGAGCATTATCTTGTTGAAAAATGCCGCTGCTGTTGGGGAAACATTATCGTTATGGATGGTGTTGTGACCAGCAACCAGTGTACTATACTTCTTGGCCGTCATGGTGCCTCGCATGAGCTTCACTGGATCCACAGATGACCTCGTGAATGTTCCCCTCAGAATAATGGAGCCGCAGCCAGCTTGTCTCCGTCCTGCACTACAGGTGTGAAAGAGCTGTTCCCCTTGAAGGCGACGGATTCGCGCTCTCTCGTCGGCGTGATGAAGAAGGTATCGGGATCCATCAGACCATGCAAGCTCTGCCAATGCGCTAACGTCCAGTGCCGATGCTCACACGCCCCTTTCAGTTGTAACTGCCGATATCGTGGTGTTAACACTGACACATGAATTGTCGTCGGCTGCGGATGCCAATCGTTAGGAGTATTCGGTGAACTGCGTGTTTAGAAACACTTGCACTGTGCCCAGTATTAAAGTCTGATGTTAGTTCCGCCACAGTTCGCCGCCTGCCTTGTTTAACCAGTCTGCCCAGCCTGCGACGTCCGACATCTGTAATTGGGAGTGACCGCCCAACCTCGCGACGTCTGGACTTGGTTTCACCAGATGTTGAAAACGTTCACCACAACATTCCTCAAAACCCGACTCTATTCGCCTCTCCTCCACTTACGTACCCGCCAGGTCACCAGGCAGCCTTCAAACTCGTGACGATTAGTGGTCGCAGTATTTGCTTACTGATCACTCGTTCACACGGTCGTCCCTCATCTTCCTTTGTGGCAGACGTGTGTAACAGCGCAAGCTTCAGGTACCTTGATCCCACCATCTTGTCAGTGTGGCATTTCCAGCTTACTCATTATTTCGAGATCTTCACAATTGTGAAAAAGTTTAAATTAACGCCTAATGTCTTCGTACCCAACATGGTTGAAGCATGGCACGCCTAGAGTCTTCCTGAGGAAGCTCATATCAAATGACTGCATCCATAGTTAATATTTTGATTGTGCTATTGTCACCCCTGTAGAGTAGGGCAGGAACAGCCATTTCCTACTTAAATTTAGTTCTTCTCTCTCTGCCTGTTACGGTTTCCAAATGACGATAAGTTGTGTCGCATTTGTTGTGGAGCTTAATACGTTTCTGTCTCGGATCTTCTTAACGGTTCATTCTCCTGAGTCAGCCTATAAAACTAGCGATATTTAAGAATTTGTTTTGGAAAAATTAGTGAAGCAATCAAACTTGTTTATTGATTCTTGGACAACATTTTTGAGTTTTTAAAGAACTTCAGTCATTATTAACACCCCCCCACCCCCACCCTCATCCAAGGAGTTAAAGTTGCTCCGCCCAAAATGAGATGTGCCCATGACGGAAGTCCTGCAGTCTGCGTATGTTACGTGAAAACAGAATACTGCACATGAGAAATATCCTGTCTCGAAATTTGAAAAAAAAAATAATAATAATATGGTGGCAGTTGAAACAAAGATATACACTCCCGGAAATTGAAATAAGAACACCGTGAATTCATTGTCCCAGGAAGGGGAAACTTTATTGACACATTCCTGGGGTCAGATACATCACATGATCACACTGACAGAACCACAGGCACATAGACACAGGCAACAGAGCATGCACAATGTCGGCACTAGTACAGTGTATATCCACCTTTCGCAGCAATGCAGGCTGCTATTCTCCCATGGAGACGATCGAAGAGATGCTGGATGTAGTCCTGTGGAACGCTTGCCATGCCATTTCCACCTGGCGCCTCAGTTGGACCAGCGTTCGTGCTGGACGTGCAGACCGCGTGAGACGACGCTTCATCCAGTCCCAAACATGCTCAGTGGGGGACAGATCCGGAGATCTTGCTGGCCAGGGTAGTTGACTTACACCTTCTAGAGCACGTTGGGTGGCACGGGATACATGCGGACGTGCATTGTCCTGTTGGAACAGCAAGTTCCCTTGCCGGTCTAGGAATGGTGGAACGATGGGTTCGATGACGGTTTGGATGTACCGTGCACTATTCAGTGTCCCCTCGACGATCACCAGTGGTGTACGGCCAGTGTAGGAGATCGCTCCCCACACCATGATGCCGGGTGTTGGCCCTGTGTGCCTCGGTCGTATGCAGTCCTGATTGTGGCGCTCACCTGCACGGCGCCAAACACGCATACGACCATCATTGGCACCAAGGCAGAAACGACTCTCATCGCTGAAGACGACACGTCTCCATTCGTCCCTCCATTCACGCCTGTCGCGACACCACTGGAGGCGGGCTGCACGATGTTGGGGCGTGAGCGGAAGACGGCCTAACGGTGTGCGGGACCGTAGCCTAGCTTCATGGAGACGGTTGCGAATGGTCCTCGTCGATACCCCAGGAGCAACAGTGTCCCTAATTTGCTGGGAAGTGGCGGTGCGGTCTCCTACGGCACTGCGTAGGATCCTACGGTCTTGGCGTGCATCCGTGCGTCGCTGCGGTCCGGCCCCAGGTCGACGGGCACGTGCACCTTCCGCCGACCACTGGCGACAACATCGATGTACTGTGGAGACCTCACGCCCCACGTGTTGAGCAATTCGGCGGTACGTCCACCCGGCCTCCCGCATGCCCACTATACGCCCTCGCTCAAAGTCCGTCAACTGCACATACGGTTCACGTCCACGCTGTCGCGGCATGCTACCAGTGTTAAAGACTGCGATGGAGCTCCGTATGCCACGGCAAACTGGCTGCCACTGACGGCGGCGGTGCACAAATGCTGCGCAGCTAGCACCATTCGACGGCCAACACCGCGGTTCCTGGTGTGTCCGCTGTGCCGTGCGTGTGATCATTGCTTGTACAGCCCTCTCGCAGTTTCCGGAGCAAGTATGGTGGGTCTGACACACCGGTGTCAATGTGTTCTTTTTTCCATTTCAAGGAGTGTAGTTTTCCCTTTGTTGTTGGTCTGGTTTTTTTTATATAAAAAATGATAAATTAAAATAAAAAGTGGCGTCGATAAGGACTGCAAACACAAAAATTCACTGACATGAATGACTCGAATAACGGTATACTGCTATGGCCCGGCGCTAGGGAATGAGCATTTGGGAAACGGCAAAACTGGTCAACTTTTTGCGCGCTACTGTTGTGAGCATCTATGGAACGTCACTGAAAGGCGACAAAGTATCTGCCCTCCACACATCTTAGAACGCTGAGGTCGGAGGCATGCGAGCTATGGAATGCAGGATGGACTTCGATCTGTAGCGGATGACCCTTGTGGTATCCTTGTTGACCTAGCAATATCGTCAGTTATTATTGTAGTTTGGACGATATCATCGAGATTAGACCGCGAATCAATTAAACCTGCCGCCTGGTTGAGAGGAACGCGTTTTTGTTACACCAGGTAGATGACCATGTGCGGATACATAGTCATCCAGGCGTACGGCTGCACTGAACAAGCAACACACCACAAACTTATGCTGGTGAGTCAATATTATTCTATGGGGGAAATTCACCTGCGCTTCTTTGGGACCTGTGGTAGTAGTCGAAAGCACCGTGCAAGCTGTGGACTTCTAAATCAGTACTGCAGATCACCTGCATCCCTTCACGCTACCTGACAGTAATGTCTTCTTCCAGCAGAATAACTGTCAATGTCACCAGACCAAAATCGAGCTGCAGTGGTTTTAGGACAATAATTAACTCACTTTGATGTTTTGGCCACAAACTTGCCAAGTCTGAAACCAATGGAACACAACTGAGATTATCAGGCGCCAGCTCCGCACTCACGTATTACTGGCGCCAAATTTACAAGAATTACATGACTTGTGCAAAAACACCTGGAAGCCTACCAAGGACTTGTCGAATGCAAGTCACGCAGAATCGTTGCTACATTACATTTCAAATGTGGGCCAACACGCTATTAAGCGAGTGATCGTAATGCTTCGATTTATCGGCGTACTTTCTCCAAGCTCTTTGCGAAGAAGGAAGGAAGTAAATATTTCTGCAGGAAATTGGCGAAATGTAAATAAGTGCCTCAAGAATGAATTTTCACTCTGCAACGGAGTGTGAACTAGAATGAAACTTCCTGGCCGGAAGGAAGTCTTATGCCAATGCACACTCTGCTGCAGTTTACTCTGGAAAACATCTCGCAGGCTGCGGGTAAGCCAAATCTCCGCGTATCTTTTCTTCCACGGGTACTGGTCCGAGTTCGCAGGAAACTTCTCGAAGTTTGGAAGGGAGGAGATGAGTAACTAGTGGAAGTAAAGCTGTGAGGAAGCATTTTCCCGAGCGAGAGGACGGCGGTTCCAGTGGAGGTGGAGGAAAGAGTTTTTGTATGTCAAGAGGAGCGCTACCTGCTGGCTGCAGTCGTGCTTCAGTTGTTCAGTTGGTAGAGCACTTTCCCGCGACTGGCCAAGGTAACATGGGCGAGTCTCGACTGGCACACAGTTTTAAATCTACCAGGGACTTTCAATACAGTGTCGGTTCGATACAGTAGTTGTAACTTTATTTTTAGATTAATTTGCGCAAAACTACAATGAAATGTCCTTACACAAATATTCTCCATATATTAGTGGCGTTATTACTGGCATTGTGATGCAAGATATCGTAATTACGATCACTTATAACTTACGCTACAGGTTTTACTACCAACTGTGGGGTAAGTTAATAATTATAATACAACATACATTCCATAATAGTAATACAACCAACAAATTAAGCTCATTGTTTGTTGCCCAAATGTTTGTAGTAGACAAGCACTGAAAAGCACGCTAGATTGTTGGAAGATTTGCACGAAGGTGAAAACAACAATGTAGCAAAACAGGTTAGTAAGAGCTTTCCTCTAAAGACTGTGCAGTGAGATTACTATTCTCGGCGCGCGTAGTTTCCTGACCTGTCCTGCAGCCCGCGTGAACGCTGCTATCACGTGGTTAGCGGTTCGGGCGGTCTGCGTCTGCCCAGCACAGAGACAGTAGGGAGTAGTTACAGACGAAGTGGTAGTGAGTTCCTGGACGGCCAGAAACGGAGCAGTAGCTGTAAGGTAAGTACGTGAAGCGTTTACTGGCTGGTGCACTGTGGAACTGTCGACGAGAGCCACTAATGGTCAGCATGGGTCGGAGCCGCTGTGTGGACACAACTACGTGGTGGAGCAGTTGGTGACTTTTCCCGAGCGAGAGGACGGCAGTTCCAGTGGAGGTGGAGGAAAGAGTTTTTGTATGTCAAGAGGAGCGCTACCTGCTGGTTGTAGTAGCTGATCGTTGTGTTTTGACGGTTGAGTGATTGACTACTGTGGGCAGTGCGGAGTACAAGAGGTGCATTGAGTATAGTGGCTAGCAAGCTACAACGCATGGAAGTATTTGGTTACTGTTTGAAAAGTTGTGGTTGTTGACTGACGTCACGCTGTGTGTGCAGCTGTGTTCTCTGAAAGCGAGAGCTACACTGACGGGAAAAAATTGCGACACCAAAAAAAATTAATGGAATTTCGGGAATACATTTGTCTGGATAACATACTTAAGTGATTAATACTTCACGTTCATAGGTTAATGTAAGCGCAAGATAAGCCATCGCAAATGAGAAATTCTTGTACATTAATAACGATGTAACCGCCAGAATGTTGAATGCAAACATGCAAATGTGCGGACATTGTGTTGTACAGTTAGTGGGATGAAGTTCCATGCCACTGACTTGAACGGATACTGGATGAAGCTAATAGGATTCACAGCACCAATAAAGGATTTAGCACAAAGAGATATATTCTGAAATTAGCGCGTAACAATTTACTCTTAACAAGCCTCCACTATCATAAACACGTTAAGAGAATGACGCATAGAGATAGCTCTCACTTACACCTACATAAGTTTGACTGAGAACACTAGGGAAGAGAATCCTGAGCCACGGCAACTAGATTTCGGTAACAAAAGGGGAGGAGTGGTAGAATTACGGGAAACTTACCGCATGGCCGGCGCTGCTGCTCTCCCGTAGAATCGCGAAATACTCGCGATCGTCGAACGACCGAAACTACGATAGAATCCGAGCTTCATTATTAGACTGTGCCCAAAGTTACGAACTGCGTGGTTAAGCGCCTAGCTGTCACCTGCTGGACCATGGACTTGGGCTCTTCCTTTATGTCCCGTAAGTTTCCAAATCTGGAGCAGCCTCGGTCGTTGGGACGGCGGGAAATTCTGTATTCGTGCGCCTCTCAAGGCCAAGAAGACGCTCCGTTTAAACTTGAATCTTTTTAATGGCCACCGACATTTAGAATTATTTATTAGTTCCTCTCAAAATGACGGCAGCCGAGATCTGTTTACAAATTCCCCTCTTTGTAGGGAATTGTTCTTACAAGATACCTTTCGTTACTGTAATTATTTAGCTGCTTTAATTCGCGTTTGAATATTTGCATATTTTAAAATATAACTGATATTCAACTTATGGATAGAGCAGTGGTTTGTTCTTCGTCAAAAGATCCAGAATCTATCACCTGATTTCCTGTTCTTTAATTACTCTCGACTCATCCATTGTGAGGCTGCCCACGCTCGCCTCTGCACATGGCGTTCTTGGGAGTGTTCGTAACACGGTGTGTTATGCTACATGGAGTGCCACATGTGGTCGATTGCGACGGATCTGGTGATCGAGCAGGCCAAGGTAACGTGTCGAAACTCTGTAGAGCATGTTAGGTTACAACAGCGGCATGTGGGCGAGTGTTGTTCTGTTGGAAATCACCCCCTGGAATCCTGTTCCTGGATGGCAGCACAACAGATCGAATCACCAGACTGACGTACAGTTTTGCAGTCAGAGTGCATGAGACAGTCACGGCAGTGCTCCTGCCGTCATACGAAATCGCATCCTAGACCAGAGCTCGAGGTGTAGGTTCAGTTTGCCTAGCACGCAAACAGGTAGGTTGCAGACACTCAGCTGGCCTAATCAACACATGGCCTTCACTGGCATCGAGGCAGAACCAGCTTTCATCAGAGAACACAACAGACCTCCACCCTCATCTCCACTGAGCTCTAGATTGACACCACTGGCTGAGAGCTGTGCATGAAGTAACCGATTTATAACAGTTCGTAGTGTCACCGTTGTGCTAGCTGCTGCTCGAATTGCTGCTGCAGTTGCAATACGAGGCACCAGAGCCACGTGGCGAAAAGCATGGTCTTCCCTCTCGGTAATTCCACGTGGCCGTCCGGAGTACATTCTCGTGACTACCGCTGCCAGCAATCACGTACAGCGGCTACATTCCTGCTACATCTTTCTGCAGTATCGCAGAAGGAACATCCAGCTTCTCATAGCCCTATTACAGGACCTGGTTCAAACTTAGTGAGTTGTTGATAATGGCGTCATTATCGCCTCAAAGACATTCTTGACCAATCACTCACCACATCCAATCTCAAAGGTTTTAATGATCACGACCGTTACAGGGTTTATTTAAACCAAACCTGATTTTCATTTTCATAGTAGAGCTACTAGCGACATTGTTATGCGACCGGCGCGAAATGTAAATAGATATCATCTTTCAGAAGTATAAACACGCCTATCAACTTTCGCTTATTTCTCACAGCTCCCTCTTGATGTTGGTTTTTTTTCGTCAGTGTATTTTCATTTTGGTAATTACATATCATGAGCGTGTTTGAAGAAATGTTCAAATGTATGTGAATTCGTAAGGGACGAAACTGCTGAAGTCATCGGTCCCTAGACTTACACACTACTTAAACTAACTTATGCTAAGAGCAACACACACACGCATGCCCGAGGGAGGACTCGAACCTCCGGTGGGAGGGGCCGAGAATGTCTGATTTCTTCATTTAATTTATGCAAAGGCGGTCACCTTGTTATTCGTTCTGTGTAACTTTGTAGTAGCTAGCTGATTCTGACAGTAGTGGTAGACAAATATTCCGCTACGTGCTAAACAGATGGTCTTTCTTAAGCCCGAAAGTTGTTTTAGTATCCTATGGTTACCTCCAAGAATTATATATACTGTATTTTCTATTTGTGGCCCAAAGCCATGTATTGTAATTGTTACTGTTGTTGCCTGATTCTGTGTTTGGGTTGAAGATTTTGCTTTAATTTTCTTTACTGCATTAAAGGCATTTTATTTGTATTCACTTTTTTGGAGCTACAAAATAAGTTCCACTTAAGCGGTATTGTATAAATGGACTGCTATCAACAAGAATTTTTTGTTTTGTAAATTAATTGTTAACGTGAGCTTTTGCCTGCCCAGCCAGAAACCCATTCGAGCCAAAACCTGCGTGATGACGCAACATACTCTTTTATTTGACTGAATCTCTTATTGTAGCTCTTTGTAGCAGCTGAAATACTGATTATTTAACACTAGTTAATTTGTCAAATATATTAACCGTTCAATTTAAACTATCGAATATGACGTGTATGTCTCGGAATTTAAGTACAACTTCCGGATGACGAGTGAATGGCTTTTCCTCACCCGATCCTCTCAGCCATGAACAAAGCGAGGTGACTCATGGGGAACCTGATTGCTCACTATCCCGTAAGCCACGTTCGCTGACAAATGGTAACAATGTTAGCACTCGTGCAGTACAACAGCCAAGACAATGCAACTAGTTTCCTGGACGTAAAAAGCACACTATATCATACAGCAGTGCCTTGAGAATGGGGTGACAGCAAATGTTCTTATTTTCCAGCCGCAGACATACCTTCAAATATGTGTTAAGCAGTAGAAAATTAACACCGTTGAATAATTGGTGTTAATTATATCTTCCCTCGTTTACTATAGAACATTTACTATTGAGCAGACTATTGAAGTCACACTGAAAGCGACAAAGTCGTTTTTCCCACGATCCACAAAAACAACGTGTTAATATTCAGGAATTTTCAAATAAAGAAGGATATAGAAATTAAGTCTCCCGTCTGTAACCGAAACTCGTAGAAACTGTGCTGCGTTCTCGCTATTCTCATCCTTTTGTTAGACGTAAAAGTTAAACCATTTTATTTTAAAATTTTGCTTCTGTGGGGGTCCAAAGCCTCTAAATACTTTACATATGAAAACACAGTCCGTTTGTAGCCTGTATACTAATATTCGTTATTTAATTTGTGCAAATTAGCTGATTTCGACACCGCAACATTTTCAACCACATGTGTGATATCATCTTACACACATCACGTTTTACACGATGTGAATAACACACATTTCTATGGGTGTACGTCATAATCCATAAATATGTGTGGACAGAATGCAAATCATAATGCTACACCATCACAAGTCACATAACAGCAGCTGTAACTACGAGTACTCCAGCATGACAAGTACCTCAGTAGTTGTCGGGTTGCAGCACTCGGCTTAGAGCTGTTGTTATGTGACCTGTGACTGTGTAGCGTTATGATCTGGATTCTGCCCACATGTATTTCTGGTTTGTGAGATCTAGCCACGTGCGTGTGAGATGAATCCGATATTTACGCAGAGTACAAACGCACGGTCAGTAGCGGTAACTTTGCACCACTTTTTAATCATTTTTTGATAACACTGGACACAAAATATATTATAAATCGCAACAGACATTGTAAAATTTTACATCGATAATTAGTGAGTGCTTGGGAAAGAGAAAATGTATACTAACTATGCCCTATTAGAGCAAAATTTCAGTTTTAACGCAGGTATAAAGTTACACTGTCATTCAGGATAACTTTAGACCAATCTTAAAAAAAAAAAAAAAAATTCCTATACCTAATTCTCTGGGTAAATTTAGATCGTGCCAGAAGAAAATCAGGTGTTAATAAGAAGTTCAGTATTCCAGGTCTACTTCGAAATATCAAGATATTGATATGGATCTGTCATTGTTCAACTTAAATCACGGACGCCAGAAGCTCCCTTCACAGCCAACGCAATTAAAGGATAATCACAAGGCTAAGAGCTTGTAGTAAACTAAAGACATACAAAATGACGCAAGTTGATCGAGTAGATTCCATTTGAAACAAAAGTGGTTAGTGATACAAAGATACCCTGACCGGTAAAAAGTTACCCTGATTGACTATACGTAAGTTGATAGCTCCCCTATTCTTGGAAATGACAAAGCGAAGACATTGGCTAATCGCATATATTAAATAAAGAAATTTAATACACAGCCTACAACGAACAATGTTTCAATTTATAAAATAATGTATTTTATGTGAACATACTAAGCGTCAAAATATGTCACCAGTGAGTGACGGTCACATACTGAAAACCGAGTGGCTACATGAATTAAGTGCCAGACTACTACTATGTCACTGGCCTGTGCTCCGCACTCCAGTCGATGATACGATCTTTCTTTCGCTGCTGATTTCACATCCAAATATTACTTGTAAATGTGAAAAATTGCATATTAATCCTTTGTTCGCAGTCCCCCTATAACTCAATGAATAAGTCAGTTCGAAGGTTTGAGGAAAACAAGAGCATACCGTCCCCAATAAAAAAACTTGCCTAGTAAAACAAGGTCCAGGACATATTACGTCGCTTTTCCTTTTCAGGCATATTTTCGTCACTAGCACATCAGTGAACTGGTATAACAAAATTGCAATTCAAGATAAGAGGAAGGGCGATACACTGATCAGGCACATATGCAAGTTTTAGTTCTAGTGGGTACAGACTTTGTCTCCCCACACTCCATCCCCCCTCCCGCCGCCACCCTTCTGCCTTAATACGGTATTAATAAACTGCTTTCTTACAAAATACTTATACAATGGTTCAAGATGCTAATACTACTATTTTGTTATGATCGGAGCTTAGTAAATCTCTGAACATACTGTAACTTCAAAAAAGTTACATTTCAGAGAGACACGATATTTCAGTATTATCTATACGAAAATTTGAGAAATATTTTTGTCATACAATTGATTTATGAAGTATAATAGCGACTATCATGGCTTTGACTACACTATAGGATTCTTCCAACGAATCTCAGTCTGGCATCTGCTTTACCGACGATTAATTTCATATGGTCATTTCATTTTAAATCACTCCTAATGCCTATTCCCAGATAATTTATGAAATTAACTGCTTCCAGTTGCTGACCTGCTATATTGTAGGTCAGCAACTGGAAGCAGTTAATTTCATAAATTATCTGGTAGTAGGCATTAGGAGTGATTTAAAATGGAATGACCATGTAAAATTAATAGTCGGTAAAGCAGATGCCAGACTGAGATTCATTGGAAGAATCCTAAGGAAATGCAATCCGAAAACAAAGGAAGTAGGTTACAGTACACTTGTTCGTCCACTGCTTAAATGCTGCTCACCGGTGTGGGAGCCATACCAGATAGGGTTGATAGAGAAGATCCAACGGAGAGCAGCGCGCTTCGTTACAGGATCATTTAGTAATTGCGAAAGCGTTACGGAGATGATAGATAAACTCCAGTGGAAGACTCTGCAAGAGAGACGCTCAGTAGCTCGGTACGGGCTTTTGTTGAAGTTTCGAGAACATACCTTCACCGAGGAGTGAAGCAGTATATTGCTCCCTCCTACGTATATCTCGCGAAGAGACCATGAGGATAAAATCAGAGAGATTAGAGCCCACACAGAGGCATACCGACAATCTTTCTTTCCACAAACAATAAGAGACTGCAACAGAAGGGAGAACCGATAGAGGTACTCAAAGCACCCTCCTCCACACACCGTCAGGTGGCTTGCGGAGTATGGATGAAGATGTAGATGTAGATATTGACAAAAGTCATGGGGTAGGGATATGCACATATACAGACGGCGGTAGTATCGCACACACAAGGTATAAAAGAGCAGTGTAGTGGCGGAATTGTCATTTATACTCAGGTAATTAATGTGAAAAGGTTTTCGACGGGAATTAACAGACTCTGAAAGCGGAATGATAGTGTTGGACGCGCGGAATATTCCATTTCGAGAATCGTTAGCGAATTCAGTATTCCGAAATCCACAGTGTCAAGAGTGTGCCGAGATCACCAAATTCCAGGCATTACCTCTCACCACGGAAAACGCAGTGGCCGGCGGCCTTCGTTCACGATCGAAATCAGTAGCGTTTGGGTAGAATAATCAGTGCTAAAAGACACAAAACACTTTGTGAAATAACCGCTGAAATCAATGTAGGGCGTTCGACGAACGCATCCGCTAGCTAAGTGCGGGGAAATTTGGCGTTAATAGGCTATGGCTGCAGACGACCGACACGCGTGCTTTTGGTGACAGCTCGACATCGTCTGCAACGCCTCTCCTGCCCTCGTGGCCATATCTGTTGGAACCTACACGACTATAAAACCACGGTCTGGTCAGATGAGTCCTGATTTCAGCGTTCGATTGTTGCGCAGACCCCGCGAATCCATGGAACCAGATTGTCAATAAGACACTGTGCAAGCTCGTGGTGGCTCCATAATGGTGTGGACTGTGTTTACAAGGAATGGACTGCGTCCTTTTGTCCAGCTGAACCAATCACTGACTGAAAATGGTTATTTCCAGCTGCTTGGACACCATTTTCAGCCATTCTTGGACTACGCGTTCCCAAACAGCAGTGGAATTTTTTTGGATGACACAATTGTTCGCGATTGGTTTGAAGAACATTCTGGACAATTCAAGCGAATGATTTGGTCACCGAGATCGCTCAACATGAATACCATCGAACTTTTATAGGACATAATAGAAAAGTCAGTTCGTGCACAAAACCTTGCATCGGCAACACTTGTACCGTTATGGACGGCTATAGTAGCAGCAAGGCTCAATATTTCTGCAGGGGACTTCCAACGACGTGTTCCTCCTTTCGCTGGGCAAAAGGAAGACCGACACGATATTAAGAGGTATCTCACCTCAGGGTATGTAAGATGGTTACCCGAATGTTACCGGTAATCCACGTAGAATTGTTATACTGAATATAGGTTTGCAGACTATGATTATGCGACAGAGTAAATAAAAGGAATACTGTCACTTACAGCTACATTGGAGAAGTTAGTTGTACCGTTACGTTTCCTTGCTGTTTTTGTTGTTGTTGTTGTGGTCTTCCCCCGATGACTGGATTCATGCAGCACTCCACATTAGTCTCCCCTCTACGAGTCTGTTCTTCTTCGAATAACTGCAACCTCCATGCGCTTAAACATGTTTATTGTATTCATACCTTGGCTTCCTTCTACAATTTCTGCACCCCACATTTTCCTCCAACACCAAACAGACTTCCTTGACGACTCAAAATACGTCCCATCAACCGATCCCTTCTTTCAGTTGTGCCATAAGTTTCTTTTCTGTTGTGTCATAAGTTTATTTTCTTCTCAGTTCAGTTCAGTAACTCCTCAAAAATTTTGATAACATGGTTTAAAAACAGCAATAAAGTAAACGCCTTAATCGCAAGATAATTTGTTCATGACACCCAGTTTCCAGCTTTAAAGATCATGATCACATCATTAAATGTCGGCGAGCAGTTCGACGAATGTGGCTTTTGGCATATCTTTGGCTCCTCTCGCTGTCTCCTCTCATGGCTAAAGGAAACAAGTGATTGTCAGATGATGTTCTTCAAAGATTGAATCCGGGTACCATGAATAAAATATTTTGAAATCAAAACTGATTGCTTTGTTAAAATCTTATTAATTACACAATCTAACCATTTAACGGTCATAATTCTTCGATAGCGCCACATTTCAAAACCTTCTAGTCTCTTCTTGTCTGAACTGCTTATTGTTCACGTTTCATTTTCGTACGAGCCTACACTCCATTAAAATAATTTCGTAGAAGACTTCCCAACATTTAAATTTATGTTCGGCGTTAACGAAATTCTCTTTTTCATTTTATATCTTCTCTACTTCAGCCATCATCAGTTATTTTGCTTTCCAAATAGCAAAACTCATCAAGTACTTACACTATATCATTTCCTATACTAACTTTGTCAATGTCGCCTGATTTACTTCGACTACATCCAATTAACTTCATTTTATTTTTGTTCGTGCTCATCTTATTACTTCTTTGCAAGACACTGCCCATTTCATCCAACTGCTGTTTCGTTCAGCTACTCTTCCTTTGCTGTCTCTGACAAAATTATAATGTCATTTCTTCTTCGTGGACTCTAATGACTGCTTCAAGTTTTTCTTTAGTTTCCTTTACTGCTTGATCAATATACGAAATGAATAATATTGGGAATAGACCACAACCGTGGCTCATACACTTCTCGACTACTGCTTTTACATCTAGTTACATATCCCGCAAGCTACCGTATGGTACAAGGTGAAGTTTACCTTGTGCAGCTACTGGTCATTCCCTTTCCTGGTCCTCTTGAAAATTGTACGAGGGAAAAACAGCTGTCTATATGCCTCAGTACAAGAACTAAATTCTCTTCTCTTCGCGATAATTACGCGAAATGTATGTTGGTGGCAGTAGAATCAGTCTGCAATTAACTGCAGATACCGGTTCTACAAAGTTTTCTGTAAATAATTCGTGTCATTATTTTGCAACTATGATTTTTAAACTCATAGTTCGTTAACATTCACACCTGTCACCACCTGATTTACTTGGAGTTGGAATTATTACACTCCTCATGAAATCTGAGGAGATTTCGCCTGTCTTATTTATCTCGCTTTTGTTTCATGTCCTTCAACTCTTGTATCTGCAGTCTGGTTTAAGTACAAGTTGTGTATGTCGTATAACTTTTCGCTCCTTGTATTTGATCCCTGCTACATTCTTAATTTCATAGAGTGCATTCTAATCAACACTGTGGAAAGGTTTCTCTATGTCTACAAATATACTCGTAGGATTGCGTTACTTTGTCCTCTCGTCTAAGATATGTCGCAGGGATAGTTTGCGTCGCATCTTGTATTAAAAGACACAATTAACGTCGGTCCCTTCGTTTAATGATGCTATGTATACAACTGTAATGGTAGAATTCCTTTTGTTTATCAACCACATTCCTCATGTAACACCGATAGAAACTCCGTTACACAAGCAGAAATGTACTACGGGAAAATGTACCGCTTTCTCTAAGTCCTCTGCAGCCAGGAACAAGCCAAGGCAAGCCATTCCGACTCCCGTGTCGCAACAAAAACGACAAATCGGCAGAAATCTGACGTTGGGGGAAGTCGAACAATCCCGGAAGATATTCCCTCATTTCGTGTGAGCGAGAGGCTGGAATCGTTAACTCAGCAAAGTGGCCTCAGCAAGGAGAAGACATGAAGTCATTCCAACAACATGGTTTGATTTTGTAAGGGAGAGAGTAAAAGTTTCACAAGAACAACTATTACCCTTCGCATATTGCACAAAGGCAACCAGCCAAATCCCGGAAAGCCATTCTTGGGAAATAGAAGGGTGGGGAAGACAGCTGATAAGCCACCAAAAGTTGGCCACAGTCGGTCATTGCCAGCTAGACATAACGTCATTGCGTCGGGCAAGCCCTGATAAATACTCAAGCTTCCCAGCCTTGACATCTTTATATTGCAGTACAACAGCTAAGGAGCCGACTCTTTGATGTGCTGCGACTATAATACCACAACTCTGTGGATGATCATACATTTTCTACGTGGTTTACGAAGTTTGTTTTATTAGTTGTGGTGAATATTATTCTCGTAAATATGATGTCAAATTCTAAATGCTATTTGTTATTGAAGAAAGAGAATACGCATGGAATGTTAACATTTTGTAAGAAGACACTCTGGTCTCGTCAGGGAAAAGCTATTGTCAAAAGTGTAATAAATTGTAGATGCATTATCGCTGGATGTGCGAACGCGCCAAAAAAGTAGCAGTTCGGAGTCGTTGGGTGTGTGTATTCGCCGATGTGGCTATGCAAAAGTGCGGAGATAAAAAGCCTGTTTCAGAAGTGTGCAGCAGTGAAAACTGAAATGGTTTGTTTGGCGGATGTTTAATATAGGCAAGCTATAGCATTTATTGGGCACCGTACAAATTCAGGACAAGTACTTCCCATAACGTCAAGAGTACCATGGGCCCATATTATTGGCTATGGATGGTAAGAAGATCAACCTGTGCCTTATTTTACCGCCAAATGAAGCCACTCGACAAACTAACGGCATCAAAAAGTGAACTAAGGTTCAAATGGCTCTGAGCACTATGGGACTTAACATCTGAGGCCATTAGTCCCCTATAACTTAGAACTACTTAAACCTAACTAACCTTAGGTTAGTTCGGTTTAAGTAGTTCTAAGTTCTAGGGGACTGATGACCTCAGATGTTGAGTCCCATAGTGCTCAGATCCATTTGAATCATTTTTTGAACCATAGAGGCCTTCAGTGTTTTCCTTCCGCCTATCTGCTCTCTCCTCTTCATTTAACAGTGGAATTCCAGTTGTTCTCCTAATGTTACCACCCTTGCTTTCAATTTCACTGATGGCTGTTTTGACTTTCTTACATGCTGAGACAGTTCTTCCGGTAATCATTTCTTTTTCGATTTCTTCACATTTTTCATGCATCCATTTCGTCTTCAGTTCCCTGCACTTCCTGTTTATTTCGTTCCTAGGTGACTTGTATTTCTGTATTCCTGTATTTCCCCGAACATTTTTGTATTGTACTTCCTTCTTTCATCGATCAACTGTACTATTTCTTCAGATAGCCATGGTTTTTTCACATTTACTTTTTTTGTACCAAAGTTTTCCTTTCTAATTTCTGTGATTGCCCTTTTTAGAGACGTTCAGTCCTCTTCAGCTGTACTGCCTACTGAGCTATTCCATATTGCTGTATCTATAGCCTTCGAGAAGTTCATGCGTACCTCGTCATTCCTTAGTATTCCGTATCCCACTTCTTTGCGTATTGATTCTTCCTGACTAATCTCTTAAACTTCAGCTTCCTCTTCATCACTACTATATTGTGATTTATCAGCTTCTGGATACCCGTTACAAACCAGTATTGATTTCGGAACTTCTGTCCGACCACGATGTAATCTAACTGAAATCTTTCCGTGTCATCCGGCCTTTCCCAAGTATACTTCCTCCTCTTGTGATTTTTGAACACAGTGTTCGCTACCGGTAGCTGAAATGTATTACAGAATTCAATTAGTCTTTCTTCTCTCCCATTCCTTGTTCCAAGCCCATATTCTCCTGTAACCTTTTTCTTCTACTCCTTCCCCTGCAACCGCATTCCAGTCACCCATGACTATCAGATTTTCATCTCCCTTTACGTACTGTATTACCCTTTCAATATCCTCACATACTTTCTCTCTCTCTTCATCTTCAGCTTGCGACGTCGGCATGTATACCTGAACTATGGTTGTCAGTGTTGGCTTGCTGTCGATTCTGATAAGAACAACTTCTTGTGGCGTAAGTCTTCGGCCGCCAATGCTTATTATTAATCAAAGTTTAAGCGGGGGCAGGTTTCGAACCAGGGACCCAGAACATTTTGAGTGCTACGCAAAAACGCTACCCCTAGACTACATGTACGGGCAATTGTGATCGCTCATATTGTTTGTAACTTCGCATGTTTGTGATTTTCCTCCTGAAACAAAGTTATTCTCCTTTCTAAATAAAAAGTAAAACGCAACTAGAGCGAAAGCTTTGATCCGGGTACTGAAGAGTTGATTGTAAGTAATGAACTCCTGTGGAACGTCCTCGTCATTTCACCAATGGAACGCCCACATGAGAAGCTGACGGCCCAAAATACGTACCGAGAATGCGCATGACATAAAAGTTATCTTGGCTGCAGGTTATAACAAATGACACCACTGCAAAGCACAAAAGAAATTGGAGATACAACAGGAAAGAAGAATCGGCCGCTTGGTACACCTGCGTACTTCTTTGTGAATGTAGAACATCTCAAGAAAGTACTTAGGCAGAGTCAGTAATTTAAATCCTTCTAACAGCCTAAACACACTCTTTTGCTGTTTAAAAGGTAACTGTGAGGTGGAAGCTAAAAAATTTGTTTTTTTAACGTAAGGGTAAAGAGTGTATGACAGAGTGCTAAATAAAGACAGATTGTAATGTTCAATCTGAGCTGGTAAATCCTCACACATTTTAAGGTTAAAATGTCTATAAAGGAGTGATGAAGGAAATCTCACTGTAGCAGCAGGGTAAAATTAGTAGTGTTTCATGGAATATGCTTCTTCTCTTTTTAATGAAAATTAAATTAGGAATTTGTTTTGTTGCTCTTGGGGTGCTTTTTGATTATCGTAGGACTACAACGTCGCCTTGTTTCAAATTTATTATGTATCAGTTGTATGAAAAAACCAAAAAGTGGATATTTTGACCTAAAAATGTAGGACGCACAACATTTTGCCACATTCAGTTAAAAAACTCTTTAAAAATTGTACTTATATAATAGACTGCAGCGAAATTAGTTGTGTAAGATCCACAATTGTACGACAACGCATCTTAGTGTTCTTTCTCTAAAAGAACATTTTTAATTAAAGTTTCTTGTTGCTCTGACACAATCTGGATTTATATGTTTCATTTCAAAATGTTAGGAGGTAGGGCCATTGGTAGTTATATTAACGATAATTGTTGTACTCCGAATTTTATATAACAGTTTTACAATCTAGAAGCCAACGTAAATTACGCTTTTAGTATCAGACGCCATACACAAGATACGCAATGGAATACAGATGCACTCTCGGTCTCTCATTTATGCAGTTTTTCGCTCGTGCTGGCGCGAGGCGCTTGTAGTCATACTATATATTACGTACAAAAAAGTGAAGCAACATATCACTGAATCGTCGATTCTCTGCCATCGTTTATTCCTAGGATTAAAACTCACCAATTATCTAGCCTGCATTGATATCACGATATATTGCGTTTTCCTAAGTTTCCGAAGTCTAATTGAAAGGTGATGTGATTTTCCTTTTTTCCGCGGCGAGCACTTAGAGCAAGTAAATTAAAGGTCTGGTCGAGTCGCCGAATAATATCGTGCCAAAAATTTGATCATCAACACAGCTTATCTTTGAGAAGGATACATTTCCCTGTGGAGCACTCATCCCACACACACATCACATTCGATAATCAAAACTCATGGGACCACTTCTTCCAGACCGATATGAGAGGGATTACAGTTACTGGTGGAGTACCGAACTTACGCTAACAAAATTGTCTGTTAGCACAATGATCATCCGTTTCAGAGCAGAGGTTAAGCTAACAGGGCACACCCATATATGCCGCTGAGCATTAATGCTTATTAAGCCACACGTCACAAAAGCGTGAAGAGCTCGGGTAGAAATTGACAACTTGTTATCCCATCATGTTTAGCTGATTAAAAGCATTACCCACACACAGAAGCAGGTATTTAAAAAAAAGCGTGAGCCTTCAATCACCTACTCGATATAGCTATAAAAAACGTTTTAAAAATGCAAAAGCGTATTCAGAAAGTGGCTCGGTAATGGATTTACAATTGCATGAATGCGGTATGACGTACAACGACAGTAGGCTTGGAGGTGAAAAAGCAGTTGACGCGCTACTCCCTGTATCAAAAGTTTCAAAGTGGCTCTCGTTTGCTGCTTCAATATAAGCCTCGAACGACAGATAACGAATGAAAGTAATTCTTACTCCGTTGAACCGTGTAATAGAAAACAAATGCTTTGCTTAAGTGACACGAAACAGGTGAAAATGACTTAAAAGCCCTGCGTTTTCCTCATGTTATAATTTTATTTTGTGTCTGGTTACGAGAACTGTGAAAACATTTCATTTCACCGGCTTTCTTATGGAACCAAAGTTCAAATTTTGTGTGAGTTACGATTGCGAAAGTAAGCCCCTCTATGAGCTTGATCTATGTAATTTTTGTCTGGTAAATTACTGCTACTAATCATTACTCACTATCTAACGAGTTTGTTCTCTCCGCTGCTTTGTTTCAATAAGCCATAAAGTAATCTTTGCCATGACACCCTAAAGTTCGATAATAACAGGATCTCTTATGAAGAACAATGCTAGAAATCGTTTGCGTGATTTGATATCATGGATCTAATGTTTCTTGTTTGCTCCTGAAACTAATGTTATTTCGTGTAAAATAGAGAAAACAGTCGTGGCTGCACAAGATAGGTTTATTTAATCTTCACATGTAACCTGTGGTAGTTATGGAATGGAGCTATTTTAACGTTATTTAGTTTATGTTAACGCCGTACTGTAGTCGCAAATGAAAGTGATTATGCGGAAACAGATGCACGTGTAAAGCGAAAAGTATACTTTCTTCATCTTCATTTGTTTCGCTTCTTCGATTACATCGATAGTGTGCATTACTTCAGCACATATTAACGCCTGCGAACTTCTGATAAACCTCAGCGTCTACACGATGAGAAAATATGCCGTAACATTAATTGATCCATTTTACTGTTTGTTGAAATCCATGGCTGTGGATTATATTACTTTAAGAAATATAACAACCAGTCACATTTTTATTTGTTTTTCTTTATACGAATTCACGGTTCCGGCTTTCACCAATTTTTGATTGGTGCAACACATTTCAAGTCCTGAATTAGCACATCGTTAAAAACATCGACTACAATTTGGATGCTGCAGTTGTCCAGTCAACAATAAAAATCTGATTTTGTTTGTCTACTACAATTCGCAAGTTGCATATTTACAATTCATTACTCGTTACATGCACTTGCTTTCTGTTCTGTTTGTTGTTGTTCCTACATGAGTTGTAGAAAGGTATGGGAACACCGCGAGAAATTCATGCTTTAACATAAATGTAGGCACTAGCCGAGAATGGAGGTTGAGCTGTTGCATCCAAGAGGCACCGTATCGAAGATTTATACTGCATACAGAGAAACTGGAAAAACATCATCTGAAAAGTCACAAAGCGGCGTGAGTGAACATGAATGACAGATGGTCATTGAAGAGGATTATAACGAAAAATAATAGGATGGTAGGTACAAAGTCACTGCGGAACTCAGTGTCGCACTCACGAATCCTGTCAGCACCAAAACAATACGAAGAGATCTCTATAAACAGGGAATCGCAGGACGAGGTGGGATTCAAAGAACACTCATCAGAAATGCAAGTGCCTGTGATAGGAAAACGTAGTCCCAAAGTCGTAAAACCTGGACTATCGATCAATGGAAGAAACCCATTTGGTCGGATAAGTGTCGCTTCATACGTTCTTCCAAAAGTGAAATATGGCGGGGTTTCGGTGATGATTTTGATAGTCATTTCGTGGTATTCCATGTACACCATCATTACTTCGCAAGGTCGCATTACTGCCACGGATTATGTAACCATTTTGGCTAATCAGGTCCAGTCTATGGTAGAATCTTTACTCTCTAGTTGTGATATTGTGTTCCAAGACGAAAGAGCCCCTGTTAATACAATTCGAATCATACACGACGTGTTTTGTGAGCACGAGGATCAATTGCCGCATCTTCCCTAGTCATCACAATCATCATATCTCAATATTATTGAGCCTTCGTAGTCTACATTGGAGAGAAGGGTACATGATCACCTAACCATCTGCCGGCCGAAGTGGCCGTACGGTTCTGGGCGCTGCAGTCTGGAACCGCGAGACCGCTACGGTCGCAGGTTCGAATCCTGCCTCGGGCATGGATGTGTGTGATGTCCTTAGGTTAGTTAGGTTTAACTAGTTCTAAGTTCTAGGGGACTAATGACCTTAGAAGTTGAGTCCCATAGTACTCAGAGGCCACCCTAACCATCTCCATCATCGTTAACTGAACTTGCAACTATTTTGCAAGAGAAAACCACACAGGAATCGTATTTATCCATTCCGAGAAAACTGGAAGTCTTTTAGGATGCCGACGGGTTTCTTACACCGCTCGAGGCGTGGTAATGTGTTATGTTTTTGGTGTTTCCTTAATTTTTTACATCCTCTGTAATGTATAAGGTGACGCAAACACTTTTTCTTTGTACGATAATCACTTCTCCGATTCAATCAAGCGGGACAGAAGGCAAAATGGTCGGATAATGCTGTGTTTTTATGTTTCATGCAAAGAAAAAGTCAAATGGAACTATATGGTTCCAGAGACATTTCCAAGTCTCAGACATCTGTGATGTATATGTGTAGACTGACGCGATGAATTAAAATTTGAAGGAGAGATGCAAGTTTTAAACTCTGGTTTGGTAGAAATTTTCATTTGTGCTTCAGACTGCGTATATACATAAAAGAAAAAGTCTTTGTGCCATGAAAATCGCCGTTGAAGGTTAGATTTCCGAGCGCTGTGAAGTAGAAAACATTTGTAAGTTGATCTAAGTTCTAGGGGACTCATAACCTCAGATGTTAAGTCCCATAGTCCTCAGAACCACTTGAACCATTTTTTTTTTTTTTTTTTTGCATTTGGTTTATTGGACGTCAGGTAGCCTCAGCAAGATTATCATTAGTCATTCGTTAGACTGCCACTAGTCTGAGTCACCATCTTGTGAAGGGAATGCAACTCACATCTGCGTATCTCATTGCTCGCAAAAGTGTTTTTTTTTTTTTTTTTTTTTTTTTTTTTTTTTTTTTTTTTTTTTTTTTTTTTTGCTGGACCTACTCAGAGGTCGATTCCTGGTGCACCATCTGTGACTGGCCCTTGTGTTTTATTATTGTATTTGCTTTTTTTTATATATAATTGCCATTCTTGGCGTTATAGCAGATTTAAATGATTGTGCTACCAAGTTTACCATCATTTTGTCTCACCTGTTTGGTGATCAGTTGCTTGTCGTTTTAAATTAACCTTTTCTGTTGTATTTGCTGTTTTTTTGTGTGCTTGTTTTAATTTTTTATATTATTGTCATTCTTGGCGTTACAGCAGGTTTAAATGGTTCTGCTACCAAGTTTACCATAATTTTGTCTTATCCGTTTGGTGATCAGTTGCCTGTCTTTTTAAATTAACCTTGCTGTTGCATTGCCGTTTTACAGTATGTTTGTTAAATTTTTTTATAATTGCCGTTCTTGGCGTTAAAGGCCTTCAGTCGTGACTGTGGTTACTTGCCTTAAAGTTCTAATTGGGATCACATTGGCTTGTCTGACATTTGCTGTGTCTGTATTTTATGCTCATTTGGTTAATTGTAACGTACTGAAAACACAATTAATTACACACTTGATTATTCCTTCATTAATAACGTATGATATCTTTATTTTTGCTGAGTCAGGAATTACCATTTTAAAATAAATGTGTGTAATTGCAAAAGGGAACCAACAGTAACTGATTACGACCCCGTCCACAATCGTAACCGAATCCTGCCTTCCTTGACTACCAGGTTTCAGCAAGATTACAAGTTAAAGTAAGCACGAGATAAGCCATTGCAATTGTGAAATCCTGGTACATTAACAACCGGTTAACCGCCATAATGTTCAAAGAAAGCACGCAAACGTGTATGCATTATGCTGCACAGGTGCCGGATGTCAGTTTGTGGGATAGAGTTCCATGCCTGTTGCACTTGGTCGGTCACTACAGTGACGGTTATCGCTGTTCGTGGACAATGCTGGAGTTGTCGTTCCATCATGTCCCACATGTGCTCGATAGGAGACACATCTGGTGATCGACCAGGCCAAGGCAACGTGTCGACACTCTGCAGGGCATGTTGGATTACAACAGCGGTATGTGGACGAGCGTTACCCTGTTGGAAAAAACTCCTCAGAATGCTGTCTATGAATGGCAACTCAACAGGTTGAATCACCAGATTACCATACAAATTCCCAGTCACGATGGGTGGGATATCCACGAGAGTGCTTCTACTCTCATACGAACGAAATCGCACCCCAGGCCAAAACTCCAGGTGTAGGTCCAGCGTTTCTAACACGCAGACAGGTTGCTTGCACGCCATCAACTGGCCTCTTTCTGACCAATACATGGGCATCACAGGCACCGAAGCAGACCCAGCTTTCATCAGAAAATCTCGTACAACAGCCCGCCACTCCGCCTTCCAGTGCGCTCTTGCTTGACAGCACTGAAGTCGCAAATGGCGGAGATGTGGAATGCACGATACAGGGCGTCTGGCTCGGAGCTGTCCTTGGAGTATCCGACTTGTAACAGTTCGTTGTGTCACTGTAGTGCCAACTGCTGCTCAAATTGCTGCTGCAGATGCGGTACGATACGCTAGAGTCATACACCGGTCTTATTGCGACCGTACATTTTCGTGACCACGGTTGCCAGCAATCACATACAGTGGCTACATTCCTGCCAAGTCTTTCCGCAATATCTCAGACGGAACATCCAGCTTCTCGTAGCCCTAAAATCCGCGATCTCGTTCAAATTCATTGAGGTGTTGATAACGGCGCCTTTGTCGCCTTAAAGGTATTCTTGCCTAATATCAACCCACAGCATCCAGTCTCAAAGATAACTAACGCTCACGACCATTACACCGTGTATTTAAAGCAAAACTGATTTGCCTTCTCATAGTGTCGCTACTGGCGAAACTCCTATGCGACTGGCGCAAAATCTGAATAGATGTCATCTTTCATATGTGGAAACACGCCTAGAAACTTCCATTTATGTCGCACAATTCCTCCTTCGTATTGCGACTTCTTTCCGTCAGTGTATTAATGCAATTGTTGCTAGATGAGTGGCTAGCCCATAGTGCGGTGCGTATGTGTATAGTAGCCATTTCGAACCTCACCAGTAGCAACGTTATTTTTATGTTCATTTAAACTCCATATTTATCAACAAATATAAGCGTTAATTAACAAATATTTGGACTAAATTTTAATTAAAATTTGTGGTTTCTCTTATTTTAATGATGGGTCGTGAGAACAATTATTTGATACAGACATGCAAAATGCCTTATTGTTAAATCATGATATATTACATACGTCAATAACACTGTTCAAGCTCTACAAATGAAAATGTGTTTAATATTTTATTTGAACTTTTGCATTTTTGAACCAGCTTTTTGTTTATCGTAAGCAATCGCTCGAGCCACAGTTTAAAGTATTCCCAGCACATGTACCTACTGTTCTTTGTGAATCAAATACAATGATTGCACAGTCTGCATACTGTGATAGACGATGTTCCCTTTCCATTGTCAGACGAAATGTAAACCTTTTCAAGGCATGAATTATAGAGCACAATTACAACGTATAAAATTTCGTTTGTTTCTTAATTCGTACGCTAAAGTGGAACTAGGCTCTAGACAATGCAGCTCCTTTCTTCTCCCGCTCGCTGTCCGTCAACTGAGATATTGCGGTAAGGGGCGTAAGTTTATTGAAATATAAATTTTAGCGGATGTCCCTCGGGTGGAAAAGACTGTAGTGTTATCGGCAGGATTTGTAGTACCTGAATGTTAGAGTTACTACTCAGTGATCGGAAATCAAAATAACTACAGTCATGAGCCAAACCATTAGGACCACTGCGACGCTTATGCTTGATACACCGGTCGTCCGCGCTCCTCCACGCTTACAAAATCCGAGAAAATCGGAAATTGCAGAACGTTGTCTTAGCTCCGATCACCATGTGGAATACGCACTGAAGCGCCGAAGAAACTGGTATAGGTATGAGTATTAAGATACACAGATATGTAAACAGTGCGAGCTAACATCCCATCAATGTTCGGGCTCACATGCGGTTCCCTTTCATCGAAATGCTTTGGCTTAAACCCGTCTAGGGTTTGAACAGCACGTGTCGCATTACACGCCCTAAATTAGACACTTGTGACCCTTTGGTAAAATTGTCCGGCTGACGGCAAGTCTGCGAAATACAAAGTTAATATAACATATGTTGTTGTTGTTGTTGTGGTCTTCAGTCCTGAGACTGGTTTGATGCAGCTCTCCATGCTACTCTATCCTGTGCAAGCTTTTTCATCTCCCAGTACCTACTGCAACCTACATCCTTCTGAATCTGCTTAGTGTATTCATCTCTTGGTCTCCCCCTACGATTTTTACCCTCCACTCTGCCCTCCAATACTAAATTGGTGACCCCTTGATGCCTCAGAACATGTCCTACCAACCGATCCCTTCTTCTGGTCAAGTTGTGCCACAAACTTCTCTTCTCCCCAATCCTATTCAATACTTCCTCATTAGTTATGTGATCTACCCATCTAATCTTCAGCATTCTTCTGTAGCACCACATTTCGAAAGCTTCTATTCTCTTCTTGTCCAAACTATTTATCGTCCATGTTTCACTTCCATACATGGCTACACTCCATACGAATACTTTCAGAAATGACTTCCTGACACTTAAATCAATACTGGATGTTAACAAATTTCTCTTCTTCAGAAACGCATTCCTCGCCATTACCAGCCTACATTTTATATCCTCTCTACTTCGACCATCATCAGTTATTTTGCTCCCCAAATAGCAAAACTCCTTTACTACTTTAAGTGCCTCATTTCCTAATCTAATTCCCTCAGCATCACCCGACTTAATTAGACTACATTCCATTATCCTTGTTTTGTTTTTGTTGATGTTCATCTTATATCCTCCTTTCAAGACACTGTCCATTCCATTCAACTGCTCTTCCAAGTCCTTTGCTGTCTCTGACAGAATTACAATGTCATCGGCGAACCTCAAAGTTTTTATTTCTTCTCCATGAATTTTAATACCTACTCCGAATTTTTCTTTTGTTTCCTTTACTGCTTGCTCAATATACAGATTGAACAACATCGGGGACAGGCTACAACCCTGTCTTACTCCCTTCCCAACCACTGCTTCCCTTTCATGTCCCTCGACTCTTATAACTGCCATCTGGTTTCTGTACAAATTGTAAATAGCCTTTCGCTCCCTGTATTTTACCCCTGCCACCTTTAGAATTTGAAAGAGAGTATTCCAGTCAACATTGTCAAAAGCTTTCTCTAAGTCTACAAATGCTAGAAACGTAGGTTTGCCTTTCCTTAATCTTTCTTCCAAGATAAGTCGTAAGGTCAGTATTGCCTCACGTGTTCCAGTGTTTCTACGGAATCCAAACTGATCTTCCCCGAGGTTGGCTTCTACTAGTTTTTCCATTCGTCTGTAAAGAATTCGTGTTAGTATTTTGCAGCTGTGACTTATTAAGCTGATAGTTCGGTAATTTTCACATCTGTCAACACCTGCTTTCTTTGGGATTGGAATTATTATATTCTTCTTGAAGTCTGAGGGTATTTCGCCTGTTTCATACATCTTGCTCACCAGATGGTAGAGTTTTGTCAGGACTGGCTCTCCCACGGCCGTCAGTAGTTCCAATGGAATATTGTCTACTCCGGGGGCCTTGTTTCGACTCAGGTCTTTCAGTGCTCTGTCAAACTCTTCACACAGTATCGTATCTCCCATTTCATCTACATCTACATCCTCTTCCATTTCCATAACATTGTCCTCAAGGACATCGCCCTTGTATAGACCCTCAATATACTCCTTCCACCTTTCTGCTTTCCCTTCTTTGCTTAGAACTGGGTTTCCATTTGAGCTCTTGATATTCATACAAGTGGTTCTCTTTTCTCCAAAGGTCTCTTTAATTTTCCTGTAGGCTCTATCTATCTTACCCCTAGTGAGATAAGCCTCTACATCCTTACATTTGTCCTCTAGCCATCCCTGCTTAGCCATTTTGCACTTCCTGTTGATATCATTTTTGAGACGTTTGTATTCCTTTTTGCCTGTTTCACTTACTGCATTTTTATATTTTCTCCTTTCATCAATTAAATTCAATATTTCTTCTGTTACCCAAGGATTTCTACTAGCTCTCGTCTTTTTACCTACTTGATCCTCTGCTGCCTTCACTACTTCATCCCTCAAAGCTACCCATTCTTCTTCTACTGTATTTATTTCCCCCATTCCTGTCAATTGCTCCCTTATGCTCTCCCTGAATCTCTGTACAACCTCTGGTTCTTTTAGTTTATCCAGGTCCCATCTCCTTAAATTCCCACCTTTTTGCAGTTTCTTCAGTTTTAATCTACAGGTCATAACCAATAGATTGTGGTCAGAGTCCACATCTGCCCCTGGAAATGTCTTACAATTTAAAACCTGGTTCCTAAATCTCTGTCTTACCATTATGTAATCTATCTGATACCTTTTAGTATCTCCAGGGTTCTTCCATGTATACAACCTTCTTTCATGATTCTTAAACCAAGTGTTAGTTATGATTATGTTGTGCTCTGTGCAAAATTCGACCAGGCGGCTTCCTCTTTCATTTCTGTCCCCCAATCCATATTCACCTACTATGTTTCCTTCTCTCCCTTTTCCTACACATATAATAATAGTAATAATAATATCGGAAACTAAATTAACGACCCATAAATGATGCAGGCCACACATTGCTATTTGGTTACAATAATTTTTATTCATAAAGCAAACTAATAGCGAAAGTGGTCGTATTTAGAGTTACTGTTACACTCGAGCGCATGTCCATTTGACACAGTTCGTTCATTCACAATCTCATCGAGAACTACAAGGCCATCTCGTTAACTACGAGAAATGTTAGAGTTCACACCAGGCGCGGGGCTGCTCACCGCTCAGAGACTAAGTCCCATGATACCACACAACGCGAAATTTTCTAAGTCGTGTCACTTCCCAGCAGCCTAAAGACGACTGTCTGCTTTCGCGTCTCAATTCGAATTGTACCCTTTGGTGTCTCCAGCCGAACTCTACTCCTCGGTGTCTAGATCAGAACTGCCCTCTCTCCGTCTCCGACCGCGTTTCCCGAGCGCCGAACATGTTCGCTCAACTGACTAGCGCATTTCCCTTTCCTGAAGCTGTCCATCTGATTGGATACAGCTTATTCTACATTACTTTACATTTTAACATTTTTAAATAACCAAAGCTTAACCACTTATACGTTATAAATAAAGTAACAATAACACCCATTACATAATAAAAGTAAAATTCTTTTACATAAAACCAATACAATTTCCTTCTTAACTCTGAATGTCAAGGCCAGTGGCCTTGCAACAATGTGCTTTCTGGTAAATAAATAAGTAACTATTACGCACTAAACTTTACAACAAATATTCTATTACCTAATGATTCAATAAGGTGTCATGCTGTCATCGTTCAGTTTGTTTTGTGTGGAGGAAATGATCTGATGCTTAACTGAAAATACTGATAATTTGAATTTAATATATCTTTTAAACAAATAAAGTTAAAGAGTTGATATTTACAACGTTTGTCATTTTAATGATGCGCTTCTATATGAAATGTCGATCGTTAAGATCGACCAAAGCGTTCAGATTTCAGCATTCACGTTTTTATTACAAAACTTGTTAATATCTCTTTAACAGTAAATCCTAAACTACCATAGATATGATCAATATCCAAGTTTTATTGGGATCACCATGAAAATTTACGAAGATTAAAATTACTGTGGCTTGATTCCATGCATTACTACAGAATTGAGTAGTTTTCATAAATATTTCCCTTTATGGCCGATCTTAGGTCCGCCACATTTAACACTGATACATCTCCTCGGTCACAAAAGCCTTCTACTGGGTTTCCCTATGACGTAGGTTCTCCTCTGTCTCACTCGCACATTACAGCGCTTAGGCCTCAATAGACAATAGACGCCTGTGAATTTCCCCATCTCGTGGTGAATTTTACCCTTTGTGGCACACGGTCCGACGACAGGGTTCGTTTCACAATTCCTGTAACCTGACTCTTTCGGTCATATATTTAAATGAGAGCGCCACTCATAAGAGGCAGAAATGGCGCTGCGGTCGGCAACGCCTATATAAGACAAGTATCTGGCGCAGTTATTAGGTCGGTTACTGCTGCTACAATGGCAGGTTATCAAGATTTAAGTGATTTTGAACGCTGTTTTACAGTCGGCACACGAGCGGTGGGGCACATATCTCCGAGGTAGCGATGAAGTGGAGATTTTCCCGTACGACTATTTCACGAGTGTACCGTGAATATCAGGAATCCGGTAAAACATTAAATATCTGACATCGCTGAGGCCGGAAAAAGATCGTGCAAGAACGGGACCAACGACTACTGAAGAGAATCGTTCAACGTAGCAGAAGTGCAGCTCTTCTGAAAATTATTGCAGTTCAATGCTGGGCCATCAACAACTGCCAGCGTGCGAACCATTCAACGAAAACATCGATATGGGCTTTCGGACCCGAAGACCCACTCGTGTACCCTTGATGGCGCTACGACACAAAGCTTTACGCATTACCTGGGCTCATCAACACCGACATTGAACTGTTGATGACTGGAAACATGTTGCCTGGTTGGACGCGTCTCGTTTGAAATTGCATCGAGCAGATGAACCTGTACGTATGGAGAGAACCTCATGAATCCATAGACCGTGCATGTCAGCAGGGGACTGTTCAAGCTGGTGAACGCTCTGTAATGGTGTGGGTCGTGTGCAGTTGGAGTGATGTGGGACCTCCTGATACGTCTAGACACGACTCTGCCGAAAAGAATGGGGAATCATTCTAGTGACGGTAGACAGGTGGCACGTACGTACAAATCCTGTCTGATCACTTGCATTCATTCATGTCCATTGTACATTCCGACAATTCCAGCAGGACAATGCGACACGCCACACGTCCAGAATTGCTACAGAATGGCTCCAGGAAGCTCTTCTGATTGGTTCAAATGGCTCTGAGCACTATGGTACTTAACATCTTAGGTCATCAAAATGGTTCAAATGGCTCTGAGCACTATGGGACTCAACTGCTGTGGTCATAAGTCCCCTAGAACTTAGAACTACTTAAACCTAACTAACCTAAGGACATCACGCACATCCATGCCCGAGGCAGGATTCGAACCAGCGACCGTAGCGGTCGTGCGGTTCGAGACTGTAGCGCCTTTAACCGCTCGGCCACTCCGGCCGGCTTAGGTCATCAGTCCCCTAGGACTTAGAACTACTTAAACCTAACTAACCTAAGGACATCACACACATCCATGCCCGAGGCAGGATTCGAACCTGCGACCGTAGCAGTCCCGCGGTTCCGGACTGCAGCGCCTAGAACCGAAGCTCTTCTGGATTTAAACACTTCCTCTGACCACCAGATGTGAACATTATTGAGCACATCTTGGATACTTTGCAACGTGCTGTTCAGAAGAGATCTCCACCTCCTCGTACTCTTACGGATTTATGGACAGCCCTGTAGGATTAATAGTTTCAGTTCCCTCCGGTTCTACTTTAGGCATTAGTCGAGTCCATGCCAAGTCGTATTGCGACACTTCTACTTGCTCGCGTGGGGCTCTACACGATATTAGACAAGTACAACAGTTTCTTTGGCTCTTCAGTGTAACAGCACTTCGATCCTGGCATGCACTTCGAGCTATTGGGATAGTCTTATTAAGGAAGCATTTGAAATTAACTTAGGAAATAAAATTGGAAATGTTGATTGAGTTTTTTCCTTTAATTCTGCATGGGCTCCATCTCTCTCCCCTCTTACGAAGGAGAGGAACAGAGTTAATGCTACCTCAGCCATTGTTCAGTACGTTGTACCATTGATAAATTCTGTCGTCGGTCATGTTTGGTTGGTGTCGTGGTGCTAGGGTCACTGGGCGTCTGTGTTATCTTTCCGGAATTGCTCTCCAAACCTGTTTTAAATTACCGCGCACAGCACTTTGCTGCAGTTTTGACTTGAAATGACAGGGCAGTCTCCTGTCGATACATCGCTGGCTGCCTACGACGTCACCCGGCAGCATTCCCGTAAGTTGTCAGAACATTCTATACGCCTGGAGAAACTCAGGTCTCACTTTATGACAACAGCCTACCGCGACACAGAATGCCGGTGCTGACATTGAGCACACATCACCGCTCTAAGGAAAGAATAGAAGAGGTGCCGAAAAGAATGGGGAATCAATCTAGTGACGGTAGAGGCTGCAATTGGGGGAATCCACTGACATAAGCTGCCTTGACGAAGGGCAAATTTTTATGGCGCGGCCCATGAGAACAAGCGTCTCGAAATCGGCGGAGCTGGACGACGGTGTGCATACAGCTGTCGTGAGCATCTGTGAAAAGTACTTGAACGACAGCGAAGCCCTGAGAAGGTGACAATCTTGGACATCCACACGTAATCACAGAACGTTCCCGTTCTGTAAAGTGAGGTAAGCGGCGATGTGAAACACATCTGACGACCACAATGCTGGTGCTGGCTCTAGTGTGTCGGGGGACACCGTTCACTGCACATTGTTCAACATACAGTCGGGGTCACATACGCTGCCATTCAGAGAACCTCTGCTCCAGGCATGCAGCGTGCTACCGACACATACCGGGAGCGGTATCACGCTATGGGGAGACATCAACTTGGGCTTTCGTGGCACCTGTGTTACTAGTCGAAGGATCCCTAACAGCTGTGGACAACGTGAATATTATTTCGGACGACCTGCACTCTTTCATTTCTTTCATGCTTGGTTTCTCCTCTGTCGTCGATGGCACTTTCCAACACGGTAACTGTTCGTGCCCCAGCCGTCATTTTTGACCCTCGAGGAACCTACTGGCACCCTGCTTTGAAACAGTCATTTTTCCTCTATATAATCGGGATTTTACGGGGTACTGTCAAATTTTCAGGGCACATTGAACAGCAAAAACATTTGCTGTAACTACGTCAGCCCAGATATGGTTTATTTCCATGTCAGAACTCATTTTCTGTAACTCTTCGTAATGTATCAATAATGGAACAAACAGGAACAGAGCGTACCTGCGTATCACATGAGATTCGTCCTTATATGATGCGTTCGAAATACTCTGTTGGTCGCGTCTGGTGGGGTTGTAGTTGTTAAATTCACCATCTGCAGCCTTTCGTATTTGATTTCACCGTAGATAGTGTTAACATGGGAGGAACGTCATTGCTTGGGTTGACATACTATTCAGTCCATTGTCTTTATTATATGAAACATTAATTGCTTGAGTGATCATTACGGACTTGGCGACCTCGTAAATGTTTACTAGCGTTCACCACGGACTTGGTTCAGAGCAACGAGAGTGTGTACAAATGAGTAGTTAGCCGATACTTATCTGATGTTTCGATTAGCGTCCATTGATGGATATGTCATTCGACATTTTTGACGGGGTGGAATGAAGGTGTCCAGACTGAGTACGTTAGAAACAACTGATCGTCGTCGTAGGGAGCATAGTACGCGTAAGCCGACTACTTACTACTGGAGAATGTCTTCAAGGACGAAGTTACTTAAATGGATGAGTTAGTTCAAATGGTTCAAATGGATCTCAGCACTATGGAACTTAAATTCTGAGATCATCAGTCCCCTAGAACTTAGGACTATTTAAACCTAACTAACCTAAGGACATCACACACATCCATGCCCGAGGCAGGATTCGAACCTGCGACCGTAGCGGTCGCGCAGTTCCAGACTGTAACGCCTAGAACCGCTCGGCCACCCCGGACGGCTGGACGAATTAGTTCTTGATGCAGTTGATGGTGACCCTTGCGTAAGCATTAGTCAAGTAGCTACTATCAGAAATTTTGTCTGTACCACTGTCTGGCGTTTGTTGCATTATAACCTGCTGTATTTAGGTGCATTTGCTGTCAGCAGTTGATTGTCCTTTGTGTCACAACGTCATACTGTTGTTTGTGGGCACCTGTGCATTAAGTTTCCTATTTTTCACTAGTTAAGTATAAAACGCAGATCACAATTGCTTACTATTTACTTTCGGTTTTAAAAGAAGTCCACTTTCTGGAAATCGCAGTACTGTATTTTCGTTATATAAATGCGTAGGTTTCCGCAACCAGTGTCAAGCTCATTGACATGCTTCTGAATATACTGCCTCGCCATCTTATAAAATACTAGAAACTGCTAACATAACCGGCGTTTCGTCACTGCTGCTGTTGCCTTCCCCAGGACACAGTCTATAGTTTAAAGCCTAAAGCAGAAAACCAACGAAAGTTTTATAATATTGGGTATTTCAAAAAGATCCATCCGGTTTAGAAGACTATACCTTCTACATGACGGTAGAAACTTAGGATGTATTTTAAATTACGAATCTAAATTAAAAAATATTATTTGGCGCCATTTGTAAGTTGTCGTTTCATGTTGATTCCGGTAGGAGTCTCTCTGATGGATCTATCTCGTTCGCTCGCACCTTTGGCCACTTGTTCAGTATTCAGTCTGCTTCGGCTCAAAATGGTGATAACTCGACAGCAAAAATCGTTCTGTATTTTCTGTTTCAAACGGAGCAATTCAGTTACAACTGTGCGGCGTGACTTTCGTAGAGAGTGCAACAGTGTACCTCCTACTGTGGACAGCTCTCGCAATGCATTTTGGACTCCAAGGTCGCGCGAAATCACTTTGTGTATGTTTGTGTGTGTGTGTGTGTGTGTGTGTGTGTGTGTGTGTGTGTGTGTGAAACATTCTTAGCGCCTCCCCTTCCAACATAGCAAGAGTAGCAAGTGTAGTAACTCAATACATGCTCGCAAAAGTATGGGACGAGTTTGATTATCATCTAGATGATCTTTGTGCTTTCGGTGGAGGGCATGTTCAGTACGTATCAAAAGTAAACGAAAACTTTGATCCCAAATATCATAAAAAGTGTTCCAAATTTGCTTCACATGCATGAAGAAGTATCCCCCTAAAAGCTTGTTGTTTTTAAGAACAAAAACATTCTGGCTCTGTGCATAAGTTAAAATTTGCGGATTATTCTGTCGGCACTTAGAGAAACGTAGACATATTATTAACTGAAATATACCTTATTGTTGTTCCACAGTAGCATCTATTTTATACTTGTATTTGAAACATGTTTCCGTTTCCTAGGTCACTCTCAGTCAACTGAAGACCAAACAGATAGTCCACACAACATAAGCGAGAGTTTATAGCTGAACAAAGACAGCTTTTCCAGTGACATGTAACATTTTGCAACCGTACATCTATACAACAAACAGAAGTCTATGTAATATACAAAGAAACTACACACATCGAAAAAAGTTTTGCATCACCTCGGTTCCGAGAGTTCCGGAACCTGTACAGAAAATTGGAATAGAGATCAACATGAACATCAGTTTCGCTCTTTTATAGCTCATGAAAACAACACATTGCATGTCGTACCACCATACAGCGAGACCTTCAGAGGTGGTGGTTCAGATTGCTACACACACCGGTACCTCTAACACCCAGTGGCACGTCCTCTTGCATTGATGCATGCCTGTATTCGTCATGGCATACTATCCACAACTTCATCAAGTCACTGTTGGTCCAGATTGTCCCACTCCTCAACGGCGATTCGGCGTAGATCTCTCAGAGTGGTTGGTGGGTCATGTCGTCCATAAACAGCCCTTTTTAATCTATCCCAGGCATGTTCCATAGGGTTCATGTCTGGATAACATGCTGGCCACTCTAGTCGAACAATGCCGTTATCCTGAAGGAAGTCATTCACAAGATGTGCACGATGGGGGTGCAAATTGTCGTCCATGAAGACGAATGCCTCGCCAATTTGCTGCCGATATGGTTGCACTATCGGTCGGAGGATGGCATTCAAGTAATGTACAGCCATTACGGCGCCATCCATGACCACCAGAGGCATACGTCGGCCCCATGTAATGCCACCTCAAAACAGCAGGCAACTTCCACCTTGTTGCACTCGCTGGACTAAGGCGTCTAAGGCGTTCAGCCTCACCGGGTTGCCTTCAAATAATTCTCCGACGATCGTCTGGTTGAAGGCATATGAGACACTCATCGGTGAAGAGAAAGCGATGCCAATCCTGAGTGGTCCATTCAGCATGTTTTTGGGTCCATCTGTATCGTACTGCATGGTGTCGTGGTTGAAAAGGTGGTCCTCGCCGTGGACGTCGGAGTGAAGTTGCGCATCATACAGCCCCTTGCGCACAGTTTGAGTCTTAACACGACGTCCTGTAGCTGCACGAAAAGCATTATTGCACATGGTGGCGTTGCTGTCATGGTTCCTCAGAGCCAAAATCCATAGGTAGCGGTCATCCACTGCAGTAGTAGCCCTTGGGTGGCCTGAGAGAGGCATGTCATAGACAGTTCCTGTCTCTCTGTATCTCCTCCATGTCCGAACAACATCGCTTTGGTTCATTCCGAGAGGCCTAGACACTTTCGTTGTTGAGAGCTCTTCCTGGCACGAAGTAACAATACAGACGGGATCGAACCGCGGTATTGACCGTCTGAGCATGGCTGAACTACAGACAACACGAGCCGTGTACCTCCTTCCTGGTGGAATGACTGGAACTGATTGGCTGTCGGACCCTCTCCGTCTAATATACGCTGCTCATGCATGGTTGTTTACATCTTTGGGCAGGTTCAGTGACATCTCTGAACGATCAAAGGGGCTGTGTCTGTGATACAATATCTATAGTCATTGGGAGTTCTGGGAACTGGGGTGATGCAAAACTTTTTTGATGTGTTTATAAGACACTTTGTTCGTAGTTTCTTTGCATATTTAATCCTTCTGTCTTTTGTGTAGATATGTAATCCTAAAAGGTCAGATACCCTCGTAAATATAATCTCTCTAAGCTATAAACTCTCGCTGACATCTCAGCTACCTGTTTAAAGTTGTCGGAGACGAAAGCCGAAAGCCTGTCCGCAAGGGACTATAGGCCGGCCGCAGTGACCGAACAGTTCTAGGCGCTACAGTCTGGAACCGCGCGACCGCTACGGTCGCAGGTTCGAATCCCGCCTCGGGCATCGATGTGTGTGATGTCCTTAGGTTAGTTTGGTCTAAGTAGTTCTAAGTTCTATGGGACTGATGACCTTAGATGTTAAGTCCCATAGTGCTCAGAGCCATTTGAACCATTTTTAAGGGACTAAAAAACAAATATTTTTGTGGAATGTCAGTTCACTGTATGCCAGTTTTTAGTTACCATAAGTTTCTATTTTCAATTACCTATATGACATAGTATTATGACATGGGAATGCCCTGTGTTTTGCTTAATATTTGCAAAATATAGGTAGCTAAAAAAGACGCAGTGTTTTGCACAAGATAGAATTATTTTTGAACCTAATTTATTTTTATACACAGAACAACGTAATATGAGTTGCTAATCTCAGCAAGATTACACTTATCATTAGTTGCAACTGGTAACTCACAGGACGTCTACTGCTCACTATCTTGGAAAGACGAACAGGAAATGTTTAATAAAAGAAGACGAAGATGAAACAGTTTCTTCCCTCAACACGTCTGCATCGAACGATTAAATGGGTTCAAAACATGGTGCACTCTTCATAGCGTGACAGTAAAGACCAGGGGTCAACAGGGCAACTGTTTTCGTAGTTACTTGTCACGGACGGAGGCTTCTTAATGGACAGAGGTAGCGCGAGCAGAACGTCGCTCAGCTGTAGGTGAGACCGCCCATCATTTCGAAAGACCTCGGCGACGCCTGAATGAGCAATGAAGCGCCGCTGTTTGTGGTGCGGCGTGGCCTCGATTTGTAGCGAGGCCACATCAGCCGGCAGAGGTCGTAGTCGCGAGGTCCCGCCTGTTGTGTCTCAGCAGGGCTCGAGAGCACTCCAGGCTTCTTTCTGCGGTCATCTCAGACTAGTAATTGCTCCCTACGTCCTCAATTATGTCTTATATGCACTACTGGCAATTAAAATTGCTACACTATTTAGATGATAAACGGGAATTCGTTGGACAAATATATTATACTGGAACTGATATGTGATTACATTTTCACGCAATTTAGGTGCATAGATCCTGAGAAATCAGTACCCAGAACAACCACCTCTGGCCGTAATAACGGCCTTGATACGCCTGGGCATTGAGTCAAACAAAGCTTGGATGGCGTGTACAGGTACAGCTGCCCATGCAGCTTCAACACGATATCACAGTTCATCAAGAGTAGTGACAGGTGTATTGTGACGAGCCAGTTGCTCAACCACCATTGACCAGACGTTTTCAATTGGTGAGAGATCAGGAGAATGTACTGGCCAGTGCAGCAGTCGAACGTTTTCTGTATCCAGAAAGGCCCGTACAGGATCTGCAACATGCGGTCGTGCATTATCCTGCTGAAATGTAGGGTTTCGCAGGGATCGAATGAAGAGTAGAGCCTCGGGTCGTAACACATCTGAAATGTAACGTCCACTGTTCAGAGTGCCATCAATGCGAACAGGACGAAACCAAACTCGGATGCGTCCATCATGATGCTGTAAACAGAACCTGCATTCATCAGAAAAAATGACGTTTTGCCATTCGTGCACCCGGGTTCGTGGTTGAGTACACCATCGCAGGCGCTCCTGTCTGTGATGCAGCGTCAGGGGCAACCGCAGCCATGCATGGTCTCCGAGCTGATAGTCCATGCTGCTGCAAAAGTCGTCGAATTGTTCGTGCAGATGGTTTTTGTCTTGCAAACGTCCCCATCTGTTGACTCAGTGATCGAAACGTGGCTGCACGATTCGTTACAGCCGTGCGGATAAGATACCCGTCATCTCGACTGCTAGTGATACGAGGCCGTTGCGATCCAGCACGGCGTTCCGTATTACCCTCCTGAACCCATCAATTCCATATTCTGCTAACAGTCATTGGATCTCGACCAACGCGAGCAGCAATGTCGCGATACGATAAACCGCAATCGCGATAGGCTACAATCCGACCTTTATCACAGTCGGAAACGTGATGGTATGCATTTCTCCTTACACGAGGCATCACAACAACGTTTCACCCGGCAACGCCGGTCAACCGCACCTTGTGTATGAGACATCGGTTGGAAACTTTCCTCATGTCAGCACGTTATAGGTGCCGCCACCGGCGCCAACCTTGTGTGAATGCTCTAAAAAGCTAATCGTTTGCATATCACAGCATCTTCTTCCTGTGGGTTAAATTTCGCGTCTGTAGCACGTCATCTTGGTGCTGTAGAAATTTTAATGGCCAGTAGTGTATATTCCAATTTCTGTCTCCCCCTAGAGCTTTTACCGCCTACGGCTCCATCTAGTACCAAGGAAGTTACTCCCCGACGTCTTAACACATCTTCCGTCATCCTGTCCCTTCTTCTTGTCAGTGTTTCCCATATATTCCTTTGCCCGCCGATCCTGTGGAGAACCACCTCATTCCTTACCTTACCAATCCACCCAATTTTCAGCATTCTTCTGTAGCATCACATCTCAAATGCTTCTGTTCTCTTCTGTTCCGATTTTACTGCAGTCCATGTCTTACTGCAATACAATGCTTTGCTCCAAACGTATAATCTCAGAAAATACTTCCTCAAATTAAGGCTTACGTTTGGTACCAGTCAACCTCTGTTGGCCAGCAATGCCCTCTTTGTTTTTCTAGTCTGCTTTATATGTCCTCCTTGCTTCGTCAGTAATGTGTTATTTTGTTTCCCAGATAACAGAATTGCATGACTTTGACTACTTCGTGATCACCAGTTCTGATATTAAATTTCTCGCTGTTCTCATTACATGTTACTTTGTCTTTTACCTGTTGATTCTCAATGCATTTCGTGTGCTCATTAAACTTTTAATTCCATTCAACACATCCCGTAACAGTAGGTGTCAAAGACTACATTTATGATTTATACCATTTCCAATCCGAGCAATTACTTCTTGGCCTTCTATTCTTATTTTTCCTTTGTGCTTGCACATATTATATGTTACCCGTCTTTCCCTATTCCTTACACATATTTTCCTGAGAATTTCGAACATATAGCGTTCTTTCCCATTGTCGACAGTTTCTCTACGTAACTTCCTTAAGTCAGTTTTTCTAAGTCGCTTGTTCTGTGAATGTGTCTGCGTGTTTCTTCAGTCTTGCTTGCATTATCAAGCGGAGCGTCAGATCCTATTCAATCGTATTCATTGTATAGTAACAACACCTTCTTAACTAAGCTCAAAAGTTGAGGACTCGAAACAACATCCTCCATAAGCTATGCGGAACTACCTGGGGATCTTCAGCAACCACCCTGCAATCTTCAGCTCTGGGCTTGGTGTACTCAAGTGCTGAGTATTGTGCACCTGTTTGGACGAACAGTCATCAAACAAGGCTTGTTGATACGCAGCTGAATACGACAATGCGCATAATATCTGGCGCAATCAGATCTACTCCAGTTTACTGGCTTCCACTGTTAACCGGTATAATGCCTCCTGATCTACGCAGATGTAAAGCCCTTATGAGAGAATTCCACAAGATCTCCAGGAATTCTAACCTACCCGAGCATAGCGACCTGTCACTTTTAAATCGTAAGAGACAGAAATCACGCCATCCAACTCTGTGCGACGGTGCTGACATGGTTGCTAAGGATTACAAACCTCTTGAAGAATGGAAAGGTCGGTGGGAAGCAGTGACAGATGTGCACCCGCATAACATCTTGTCAGGTGCTATATTTCCAAGTGGATTCGACCTGCCACGCAAGACGTGGACTACTCTCAACACAATCAGTACCGGCCATGGCCGATGCAGAGATGCTCTCTTTAAGTGGAAGAAGCTGCCTGATCCAGCCTGTGACTGCGGGGCTCCATACCAGACTGTTCACCACATTGTCAGTGAATGCAGGATTCGAGCCTATCACGGTGCCAAAGAGGACTTCTTGCTAGCAACTCCAGATGCAGTGCGCTGGATTGAAGGACTGGATATTCAGTTGTAAAGACAAACTTAAGTTTCATGTGTGTCAGTATGTACATATGTATATGTAATTTAATTTCATGATATGTCTGTATTAGCCATACGCTAAATAAATAAAATAAATAAATAACATAACATAACATGAAGAGAAAACAGTATAGAAGTGTAGCTCCATTCGTTGCTTGCCTTCACTTTAATACAAGAAGTTTTATAAAACAACAAAGGTTTATTTGGCGGTCAGAGAAATGAGAATGTCCTAATACTCGGTCAGCAACCAAGATTGATGTGGCGCTGCCTGAAAGGATCTGAAGCACGCGCCTCCTTTACAGCTCTAGACGTCCTGTTTCTTGGCCTGTATCGACTCTGACTCCCGGATGGCGCTAACAGGTCACTGCATCTCGCGTGTGCATCCGTGGTCAGAACGAAAGCGACAGTGGGGCACACTTTCACTGAACCTTGTGCGCAACCGGTTGCTGGCGGTCTTGGTCCGGCTCCAACCACCTGTACAGGTGAACGCCCGCGGCTGTGTGAGGCGAAGCACGCCGAAGACGAAGATCTGCAAATACCCGTTCTGCTAACTGCCTCTCCTAAAGCTCATGTTACCCAGCGTACAAACGGATTAATGCAGCGCCTCTTGTCGAGTTGGTAGCCACATCAAGTAGCTATGCATCCACGATCTTTCGACAGAGTGCTCCTCGACCATCGGCAACAGGTAATTTCTTTATGGTTCCTGGTTCGTCCTTACAATAGCCACTGTATGGGAACTGACTTCGCCAGTGCTTAGCCCATAGGAGTATTTCTTTAATCAATTTAATGTTGATTTTGCTTTCTGCATGTAATGGCCATGTAGCCAGCCTAAAGGTAAATAACTGACACACAGAAAAAACATATACGAGTATTTATGTCAAAGTATGACAACACACAAATACGAGTTCAAAAAGAATTTTAAGCCTACTTTTGATTGATGTGCACCGGTATCTAAAACATTGTGCAATGCGACTGATAAATATAAACGGAAAGACTTTTTTTTTTTGAGTCATCAGTCTTCTGGCCGCTTTGATGCTGTCATCCACAAATTCCTGTCTTGCGCCAACCTCTTCATTACAGAGTAACACTTGCACCCTACGTCCTCAATTATTTTCTGAATTAGTAGAACGAACAACGAGTATAGAGTTGCAAATTTTCCTTTTTTAGTCACTCGGTGACTAGTTCCTGGCCCTGAAACATTTTCAGATCATGGCTCTAAGCTCGAAACTACTCATCGAGTGATTAAAAAAGTAAAATTTGTGACTTTGGACTGGTTTGTCGTTCAACTGATGAACAGAATTTGCTGACCCGCAGCTACTCCAGCATGCTGGAAGTCCATACTTGCTGAATGTATCTCAATCTCTGTCTTCCTTTACAGTTTTTACCGTCTACAGTACCTAGAACCATGCAAGTTATTCCCTAATGTCTTAAAACATGTCCCATCATCCTGTCCTTTCCTCTTCTCACTGTTTTTCAAATGTTCCTTTCTTCCCCCATTCTGCGGAGAACCTCTTCATTCCTTACCTTATAAGTCCAACTACTTTCCAACATCTTGCTCCCAAATTAGCAGAATTCTTTAACTTTGTCTACTTCATGGTCACCAATTTTGATGTTAAGCTTCTCGCTAATCTCAGTTATGCTATTTCTCATTATTTTTGTCCTATTTATTTTCAGTCCATATTCTGTACTCACTCATTCTATTCAACAAGTCCTGCAGTTCTTCTTTATCTTCATTAGCAACGGCATCGGCGAATCTTATCACTGATATCCTTTCACCCTGAATTTTAATGCCACTCTTGAACCTTTCCCTATATGATTATTCTGCAGTTCACAGTCAAGTATCTGGCAGAGGATGCATCGAACCACCTTCAAGTTATTTCTCTACCGTTCCACTCTCGAACAATGCGCGGGGAAAACGAACCCTTAAATCTTTCTGTGCGAGCTATATTTTATTATGGTGATCACTCCTCCCTTTGTAGATGGGTCCCAACACTTGATAAGAAAGATGTGGATTGAAATTTCACGAGAATATTCTGCCTCAACGAAAAATATCTTTATTTTAACGTTTGCCACCCGAACTATCGTATTATATCCGTGGCATCCGCTCCCCTATTTCACTATAATACAAAACGTGCTGCTCTTCTTTGGACCTTTCCGATGTGCTCTGTCAATCCTATGTGATTTAGAACCCACACAGCACAGCAGTACTCCAGAAGAGGTCGGACAAGCGTACAGTAAGCAGGCTCTTTAGTAGATCCCTAAATATTCGGTTGAATTTGCAGCCTTTAGATTTGTCTGATTTAACGCGTAACCGAAATGTAATGGATTCCTCTTAGGACTCACAATTTTCGGTATGTAGTTGTCGATTTTCACTCGATGCAGATATCTTGTCTGCATCATTTTGTAGTTACTTTTGATCATCTGATGACTTTATGACGGTAAACGACAGCATCGTCTGCAAAAACAATCTAAGGGAGCTGCTGAAATTGTCTCCTAAATCCTTTACGTAGATCAGAAACAGCTGAGGGCCTATAACGCTTCCTTGGAGAACACCAGACATCTGTTTCACTCGATGACTCTCCGTCGATTACTACGAACTGTGACCTTTCTGACAGGAAATTACGAATCCAGTCGCACAACTGAGACGATAGCCCACAGGCACGCAGTTTGATTACAAGTCGCTTTGAATAACGGAAAACCTTCTGGAAATCTAAAAATACGGAACCAATTTGACATTCCCTTTCCATATTATATGGCTAACGAGCTAGTTGTGTTTCACAAGAACGATATTTTCTGAAACCCTGTTGACTACTTGTTAATAAATCGTTTTCTTCGAGGTAATTCATAATGTTCGAACACAAAATCCTTCCTTGGGTATTGGTGTGACTTGTGCAACTTTCCAGTGTTTAAGTATGGATCTTTCGACGAGATACTAGCTGTATATGAATGCTAAATATGGAGCTATTGTATAAGCTTTCACTGAAACGAACCTGACTGCTATAGGGTAAAGACCGGAAGCCTTGCCTTTATTGATTTAAGTTGCTTCGCCACACGGAGGGTACTATTTCTGAGTTACTCATGTTGGCAATTGTTCTTGATTCGAATTCTGGAATATTTACTTCCTCTTTTTTGGTGAAGTAATTTCGGAAAACTGTGTTTAGTAACTACGCTCTAGTGGCACTGTCATCAGTAACGACACCATTATTATTGTGCAATGAAGGTAATGACTGCGTCTTGCCGTTGCCATAATGTACATACGACCAGAATCTGTATGGGTTTTCTGCCATTATTATTGTGCAGTGAAGGTAATGACTGCGTCTTGCCGTTGGCATAATGTACATACGACCAGAATCTGTTTGGGTTTTCTGCCAGATTTCTAGACAGAGTTTCGTTGTGGATTATTAAAAGTTTCTTGCATTAAAATTCGTGCTTACTTTCGAATTTCTGTAAAACTTTACCAATCTTGGGGGTTTTGCGTTCTTTTAAATTTGGCATGCTTTTCTTCGTTCTTTCTGCAATAGTGGTCTGACCTGTTTTGTTTACCATGGGTATCAGTATCACTTCTTATTAATTCATTTGACATATACCTCTCAACTTCCATGGATATTATTTCCTTGAATTTAAACCATATCTGGTCTACACTTATATAGTCCAAGTCGAAGGAGTGGACACTGTCATTTAAGAAGATGTCAAGCGTATTTTTATGTGCCTTTTTTAAAAAATATATGTATTTTGCGTTTATTTTTGGTGGGTTCTGATGTTACGGTATTTAGTCTCACTAAGCCCTGTATCAGTAATGATGCTCTCTATTTACACAGGATCATTTGTTGCAAAGAGGTCAAAGATGTTTTCACAACGGTTTACACTTCGTGTGGGCTCCTATAACTAAATGTTCAATATAATTTTCTAAGAACACATTCAGTACGATTTTGGAGGACGTTTCATGCCTACCATGGACTTAAAATACGTATTTTCGCCAACACATCAAGCGTAGATTGAAGTCACCACGAAATGTGTGGGGTACCTATTTGAAATGAGACTCAATTTTTCTTTGAACTGTTTGTCAATAGTATCATCTAAGTCGGCGGGTTGGTAAAAGGAATCGAGTACCAACTTATTCCAGTTATCGAGTATAACTTTCACCCATACTAACTCACAGGATCTATCTACTTCAATTTCACTTCAAGGTACACTACTTATGAGAGAAATGTCCCTAGGATCCGCATGTCCGGTCCCACACAGTGATGCCCATTGTTAGCAGCCTCAAGCTGTGCGACCGAGCCAACACTGTCTGGAGCTGTGAGCGAAGGGTCACCAACTCAGCTCGCATCTGTACAAAGACAGCAAAACTCTTCATCACACAGTTATTAGAACCCTAAAATGTGCCTAGTAAGCACACAAACTCAAAAGAAACTAAAAAACTGAACTATTAACCACAGAGAACTGAAGATAAATCGCTCCTTTTTGATGTTGTTGTTGTTGTGGTGTATTTATCTCCTGGTCTCCCTCTACGATTTTTACTCATCTCACTGCCCTCCAATACTAAACTGGTGATCCCTTGATGCCTCAGAACATGTCCTATCAACCGATCCCTTCTTCTAGTCAAGTTGTGCCGCAAACTCCTCTTCTCCCTAATTCTATTCAGTACCTCCTCATTACTTATGTGATCTACCCATCTATCTTCAGCGTTCTTCTGTAGCACCACATTTCGAAAGCTTCTATTCTCTTCTTGTCCAAACTACTTATCGCCCACGTTTCACTTCTATACATGGCCACACTCCATACAAATACTTTCAGAAACGACTTCCTGACACTTAAATCTATACTCGATGTTAATAAATTTCTCTTCTTCAGAAACGCTTTCCTTGCCATTGCCAGTCTACATTTTATATCCTCTCTACTTTATTTATCAGTTATTTTGCTCCCCAAATAGCAAAACTCATTTACTACTTTAAGCGTCTCATTTCCTAATCTAATATCCTCAGCATCACCCGGTTTAATTCGACTGCATTCCACTTTTTGCTTTTGTTGATGTTCATCTTATATTCTCCTTTCAAGACATTGTCCATTCCGTTAAGCTGCTCTTCCAGGTCCTTTTCCGACTCTGACAGAATTTATTACTTCTCCATGGATTTTAATTCCTACTCCGAATTTTTCTTTTGTTTCCTTTACTGCTTGCTCAATATACAGATTGAATAACATCGGGGATAGGCTACAACCCTGTCTCACTCCCTTCCCAACCACTGCTTCCCCTTCATGCCCCTCCACTCTTATAACTGCCATCTGGTTTCTCTACAAATTTTAAGCAGACTTTCACTCCCTGTGTTTTACCCCCACCACCTTCAGAGCTTGAAAGAGAGTATTCCAGTCAACATTGTCGAAAGCTTTCTCTAAGTCTAAAAATGCTAGAAACTTATGTTTGCCTTTCCTTAATCTATTTTCTAAGATACGTCGTAGGGCCAGTATTGCCTCATGTGTTCCAACATTTCTACGGAATCCAAACTAATCTTCCCCGAGGTCGGCTTCTACCAGTTTTTCCATTCGTCTGTAAAGAATTCGTTTTAGTATTTTGCAGCCGTGGCTTATTGAACTGATAGTTCGATAATTTTCACATCTGTCAACGCCTGCTTTCATTGGGATTGGAAGTATTATATTCTTATTGACGGCTGAGGGTTTTGCGCCTGTCTCATACATCTTGCTCACCAGATGGAAGAGTTTTGTCAGGGCTGGTTCTCCCAAGGCTATCGGTAGTTTTAATGGAATGTTGTCTACTCCCGGGGCCTTGTTGAGGCTTAGGTCTTTCAGTGCACTGTCAAACTCTTCACACAGTGTCATATCTGCCATTTCATCTTCATCTACATCCTCTTCCATTTCCATAATATTGTCCTCAAGTACATCACCATTCAGACCCTCTATATACTCCTTCCACCTTTCTGCTATCTCTTCTTTGCTTAGAACTGGGTTTCCATCTGAACTGATATTCATACAAGTGGTTCTCTTTTCTCCAAAAGCCTCTTCAATTTCCTTGTAGGAAGTATCTATCTTACCGCTAGTGAGATATGCCTCTACATCCTTACATTTGTCTTCTAGCCATCCCTGCTTATCCATTTTGCTCTTCCTGTCGATCTCATTCTTGAGACTTTTGTATTCCTTTTTTCCTGCTTCATTTACTGCATTTTTATATTTTCTCCTTTCATCAATTAAATTCAATATTTCTTATGTTACCCAAGGATTTTTACTAGCCCTCGTCTTTTTACCTACTTGATCCTCTGCTACCTTCACTACTTCATCCCTCAGAGCTACCCATTCTTCTTCTACTGTATTTCTTTCCCCCATTCCTGTCAATCGTTCCCTAATGTTCTCCCTGACACTCTCTACAACCTCTGGTTCTGTCAGTTTATCCAGATCCCGTCTCCTTAAATTCCCACCGTTTTGCAGTTTCTTCAGTTTTAATCTACAGTTCATAACCAATAGATTGTGGTCAGAGTCCACTTCTGTCCCTGCAAATGTCTTACAATTTAAAACTTCATAAATCTCTGTCTTACCTTTTTGAAGTACGTGTAATAATTCACAAACGAACTGTGTACCCAATTTTACAGTAGCGGGAATGCAAAGTGCTGCCTCACAGATGGTCTAACAAACACATATTCTAGTATTCTCAGAATTTGGAACATTTCGCACCATTTTATATAGTCTAATGCTCTTTCTAAGCTGACAACTCCAATGAACATGTCTTGGTTTTTCTTCAGTCTTGCATCCATTATCAAATGCATCGTCAGAACTGCCTATTTGGTGCCTTTACCTTTCCTATAGGAGAAATGATTGTCATGTAACAGATCCTCTGTTTTTCTTTTCCATTGTTCTGTGTAGTATCTTGGATTCATCAGGTGTTAAACTGATTGTGCGATAATTCTCACACTTGCCTGCCGTTGCTACCTTCAGAATTGTGTGGATGACTTTTTTACTGTTCCGGCGTAAAAGTCAAGCGCCGTCACGTCGGCCAGGAACGTTAGAGCAGAGAGGGCTGTGAGACGACGTCAGCCAATAGCACGCTGATCGACCCCTCTCCAGGACGACAACGAGACAGTAGCGTCCTCTACACAAAGAGGACATAGGCACCGCGACGCCTGGCCGCGGCCCAGCTGAAGACGATCCGTTCTGCAAACGCTACAGCGGTGACTTAGGAACCATATTGTTTCGCTTGTATTACGAATTGTATATATTGAAGAGACTTCTTATTTGTCGGTCACCATTTGCTTGTGACCCATCATTGTAAATACTCAAAGTTAAGTATTGTGTTTTTTGTGATAAACTTCATTAATACGATTTGCTTGAATTGTTGTCTAGCGATTCGAGAAGCAAGTTTCCTAGGCACCCTATATTATACGAATGAGCAGGACACAACATTTACAGAACGTCTGGTGGTACGTCTCTAATCTCATAGATTTAATACACAAATTTGAATAGTCGTTTCGTAGCTACTTCTCCCCAATGAGTCTAGAAAACCCAAAGTAATGTTGTCCATCCCTTCTGTCTTACTTGATCTCAAGTGCCTGCCAGAGCTCTTTTAAATCCTGCCTTTACTACTGGATCCCACACGTCTTCCATATCGACTCCAGTTTTTCTCATATCAGTCCATCGGACAAGCCTACTCCTACCCCTCCCCTCATAGACGCCTTCTGTGTATTCTTTGCACCTATCCGCTCTTTCCTCTGCGTTTAACAGTGGAGTTTCTATCGCACTGTTTGTGTTACCACCTTTGCTTTTAATTTCAACGAAGACTGTTTTGCCTTTCCTATATGCTGAGTCAGTCCTTCTGACGGTTTCTTTCTCAATTTCTTCGCATCCTTGCTTTAGCCATTTTGCCTTGGTTGCCCTGAAGTTCGTACTTATTTCATCGCTAAGGGATTTATATTGCTGCACTCCTAGATTCCCCTCAACATTTTTGTGCTTCCTTTTTTCCTCGACCAAATTATTTCATCTTTTACCCAAAGTTTCTTCACCGCTACGTTCCTATAGTTCTCTGTCCAGCTTTTGTGATTGCCCTGTTCAGATTACAACTGAACTATCAGCTGTGTTATTACTTATCGTCATATCCACATTCTTAGCGAAGTTCAAACACATTTCTTCATTCCTCAGTACATTAGAATCACTCTTCCTGGTGCAATGATTCATCCGCACGTTTTTCTTCAGTCTACTCTCCTTCATTGCTAAATTGCATCTGAGTCTACATCTGCTCCTGAGTACGCCTTACGGCCCAATAGCTAATTTCAGAATCTCTGGAATTCTGTTATTGCTCATCCGTTGAACGAGATTTTTCTATTTTTCTTTATTGATATGTATTGTATCATTTATACTAAAAATTATCAGTTCCTTCCATGTATCGTTATGGTATTTCATTTAATATCAAAGAGAGTCACAGCTCTTAATATCATTTCAGTCGCTTCTTATTTCCTCTATTCTTTGGCCTTTTCATGATACCTCAACAGAAGTTTATGTTAACTTTTTCATCTGTTCTCTTATTTGTACCACATTTTTTATGTTATCTTATTTTGTTGTTAATTTCAATCCTCTTCCTTTTAGATATATTATATTCTGATTATTAAAACAATTTCAGCCCTCGGTCGCGAAAATGAAATCTTTCTGACCTAGGTAAGTCGGATGCTACCGCAGTTCGACATGTGGTGCAACCCTTAGTGCCCTACCTCTATGTTTTCTATTTTAATATTTTGTGAGTAAAGCGTTATCGCTTCGTATTTATTTTATACGTGACATGCCAGTTTTAAATGTTTTATTTCTGATGAAGGCACTCTTAGAAGTGGCCGAAACCTACATTAAAAAGACTTCATTTTCGTGACCGAAGGCTGCAATTGTTTTACTTTTACATTCTAACGCTGACAACGCAGCCATGTTTAATGCTTTAAAAAATATCCTTAAGAGTTGAAACTGTGAACTTATCTAGAATTTTCTCAATTTTAATGGAATGTTGTCGAAGTACATTATAAGTCGATAAGAGTTGTTAGGAAGTAGCACAGTAAAGTAGTATGTGTAGATGTGTTTAACTATTTGAACAGCAAAAACATTAACGATAGTCGATGCTGAGACGCTACAAAATGTGCACAGGAAGCAGGATGGAAGGTATTTCTGAGAAGAAAACCTTTTATTGACAACAAATACAAACTTAAATGTAAGGCAGCCTTCTTTAAATGTATTTGTCTGATATGCAGTGCTGCGATTGTAGGCAATTTCGAGTTGTAACGAAGATCTTTGACTCGTCTCGGTAGTGCCACGTGTAGGTCGTCGAGAAGATTAACAGGAGCGTGTGGAGAAGGTAGTATACAGTGAGCCGTGAAATAGCTCTTCCAGCAAGCACTTGCAATATGGCACATGGTTACAAGGGGCGGCTACAGGCAGCGTCTTGTGCTGTACTGGGACTTGGTAGGTGAACGGCATTGGTATCAGAGTCAGTGTTACCGGCCAGCATTGACTGAAGTGGAATTGACATCGATACAGTGGTGGATTACAACGGTACAGCTAAACTTCCAGGAGGAATATTGCTTCCTTATCAAAGTACGGCAGTACAAGGAATATTATACAGGGTGGAAGCGAAATTCGCGCACTCGGGCTTCGCAGCACGACTCCTCACATGCCAGCGATAAAAAAATATCTGCCACAAAATTTCGTCTGGAGAGTCCATCCGGCAGAAAATGGACGTTACAGAGTGCCAATCTGGTAACACTGTAACCACATGTATAGTAAGTAGCTCTGGCAATACGTTGTACTTGTGCTGTACAGATGGTGCAGTGGACAGAGTTTTGGGTTAGCATGCAGGAGGCCGATGGTACGAGGCTGGGTTCAAGCATATGCTTTTTATTTGGTAAATGTAATCCAAGTGGTACAGGTATCTGGCATCTTAATTGTCAACAGCGATGCAGCGGGTTCTCTGGAAAACATTTGCACTTACATACGACAATCGTACAAAAGAACATTGGTCAGCTTTGAAAGATGCCCTTGTGCTGTACTGGGACTTTCCGGCAGTCGTTCTTCCCGCGAACCATACGCGACTGGAACCGAAAATGGAGGTAATGACAGTGGCACGTAATGTGCCCTCCGCCACACAGCGTTGGGTGGCTTGCGGAGTATAAATGTAGATGTAGATGTTCCACGCCGTGGGCTCGAGTTTATTAGCACCACTTCCTCTACTAGAAGTGAAACGTGTTTTCTTTGTACCCTCCTCTAATGGTCACATAGATTAATACCAACTATTATTCTTGCCTCGTTCAGGTCCATTACTTTTCGTTAGGGCCTTACGTTACTAGTAGGACTAGCAATGTGCTTTACGAATAATGTCCAAATTCGGTTATTATTTGTATGTGTTTCATCATGGTCCCATTAACTGTATCAACTGTCTATTTCTTATTTGTTTAATCACGTATTTGTTGCGTATAGCGTTACAAAATGTTGTAAATTTAGGGTACATATGACGTAAGAAACGGTGTATATTACAGTATGCTATCGGTCCATAAGCTTACGCACTACTTAATCTAACTTACGTTGGGGGGGGGGGGGGGGGGGGCAGACCGTGGCAAGGCGAAATTGTCATTCGGCGCCTTATTCATGCAGACCTCACACCACTGAACCCAGAGGCATAGCAACCTTGTACGGAATCAAGTAGCGGACGATGAACGATTCAGACATGAAGAAAATCCTGGCTCGTGAAATTTGATGTTACGGAAGAACGCTGAGAGTGAAACGGGAAGATCGGGTAACTAGTGAAGAGATACTGAAACGAATCGGCGAGAAAGGAAATTAATGGCAGAAATTGACCTAAAGATGAGTCAATTAACGGGTGTCCTTCTGAGACATCAAGGAATAGTGAATTTCATAGCAGAGGGAATTAGAGACCATAAACGTTGTAGAGTGAGGCCAAAGTTCGATAATACAAAATAGGTTAAAAACGGATGTAAGAGCAGAAACAAAGAGGCTTGCACAGAATGGACCACTGTGGAGATCTGCAACAAACCAGTTATCAGACTGAAGACAAAAACTACAACACTTTTACGGATGAAAGCTTTTGTAAACGAGGATGAGATAAGCTCAAATCCAGTGGTCGCGAGGAAAATACACAATGGAGGTCCACAGGTATGGATATACTAGGACGTCGTTAATTTCCCAGGAGCAAGACATCTGAGCTAAACAAAGGAGCCGCCATTACATCATGGAGCTATGTTGTGGTTTTATTTATTAGAAGCATTAATAACAGGGAACCAGTGGAAATTAGCTTCAAAAATACATATAGTGTGGGACGTACAACGAACATATCCGTTAGGACAGTGCAGCGAAATTTTACGTTAGGGGCAATGGCAGCTGACGATCGACGCGAGTGCCTTTGCTAGCAGCACATCGCCTGCTGCGCCTCTCCTCGGCTCGTGACCATATCGGTTGGGCTCTAGACGACTGCAAAAGCGTGGCCTGATCAGATGAGTCCCGATTTCAGTTAGTAAAAGCTGATGGTAGTGTTCGAGTATGGTACAGACCCCACGAGGTGACCCAAATTGTTAACAAGATAGTATATAAGCTGGTGGTGCTCCATAATGTTGCGGGCTATGTTCACATGGATTGGACTGAGTCCTCTGGTCGAACTGAATGGATCATTGACTAAAAATGGTTATGTTCGGCTACTTGGAGACCTTTGCTGCCATGTGTGGACTTCATGTTCCGAAACAGAGGCCGGCCGAAGTGGCCGTGCGGTTCTAGGCGCTGCAGTCTGGAACCGCGAGACCGCTACGGTCGCAGGTTCGAATCCTGCCTCGGGCATGGATGTGTGTGATGTCCTTAGGTTAGTTAGGTTTAACTAGTTCTAAGTTCTGGGGGACTAATGACCTCAGAAGTTGAGTCCCATAGTGCTCAGAGCCATTTGAGCCGAAACAGAGATGAAATTATTATGAATGACAATGCACCATGTCACTGGGCCACAACTGCTCGCGAATGGTTTGAAGAACGTTCCCAACAGTTCGAGCGAATGATTTGGCCACCGAGATCACACAATATGAATCCCGTCTAACATTTATGGGACATAACCGAGAGGATAGTTCGTGTACAAAATTTTGCGCTGGCAACACTTTCGATATTATTGTCGGCTATAGAGGCAGCAAGGCCGAATATTTCTGCAGGGGAACTTCCAACGATTTGTTGAGTTCATGCTACCAAGAATTGCAGCACTACGGCAGGTAAAAAGAGATCCGACACGGCTAAGAAGTACCTGATGACTTCTGTCACCTCAGTGCACATCTGAAGCTCCAATGATGGGAACTCCGATAAGCCGGTCATCAAAAATAAAATGGTAATTGGTGATCCTAGATCCTGGCTGTTGAAGGTTTTGCTTCAATGCTTCATTGTACTCGTCCCCTATACTTCAATGAAATCAAGCATATACAGGATGGTCAATTGATAGTGACCGGGCCAAATATCTCACGAAATAAGCATCAAACGAAAGAACTACAAAGAACGAAACTCGTCTAGCTTGAAGAGGGAAACCAGATGGCGCTATGGTTGGCCCGCTAGATGGCGCTGCCAAGGGTCAAACAGATATCAACTGCGGTTTTTAAATGGGAATCCCCATTTTTTATTACATGTTCGTGTAGTACGTAAAGAAATATGAATATTTAAGTTGGACCACTTTCTTCGTTTTTTGATGGATGGCGCTGTAATAGTCACAAACGTATAAGTACGTGGTATCACGTAACATTCCGCCAGTGCGGACGGTAGCTGCTTCGTGATACATTACCCGTGTTAAAATGGACCGTTTACCAATTGCGGAAAAGGTCGATATCGTGTTGATGTGTGGCTATTGTGATAAAACGCCCAACGGGTGTGTGCTATGTATGCTGCTCGGTATCCTGGACGACATCATACAAGTGTCCGGACCGTTCGCCGGATAGTTACGTTATTTAAGGGAACAGGAAGTGTTCAGCCACATGTGACACGTCAACCACGACCTGCAATAAATGATGATGCTCAAGTTGGTGTTTTAGCTGCTGTCGCGGCTAATCCGCACATCAGTAGCAGACAAATTGCGCGAGAATCGGGAATCTCAAAAACGTCGGTGTTGAGAATGCTACATCAACATCGATTGCACCCGTACCATATTTCTATGCACCAGGAATTGCATGGTGGCGACTTTGAACTTCGTGTACAGTTATGCCACTGGAAACAATAGTAATTACGGGACGATGACAGCGGAAAATCCACGATGGCTGCGACAAGTGGAACATCAGCGACCTTGGCGGGTTAGTGTATGGTGCGGCATTATGGGAGGAAGGATAATGGGCCCCCATTTTACCGATGTCAATCTAAATGGTGCAATGTATGCTGTTTTCCTACGTAATGTTCTACCGATGTTACTACAAGATGTTTCACTGCATGACAGAATGGCGATGTACTTCCAATATGATGGATGTCCGGCACATAGCTCGCGTGCGGTTGAAGCGGTATTGAATAGCATATTTCATGACAGATGGATTGGTCGTCGAAGCACCATACCATGGCCGGCACGTTCACCGGATCTGACGTCCCCGTGGGGAAAGTTGAAGGATATTTGATATCGTGATCCACCGACAACGCCTGACAACATACGTCAACGCATTGTCAATGCATGTGGGAACATTACGGAAGGCGAACTACTTGCTGTTAAGAGGAATGTCCTTACACGTCTTGCCAAATGCATTGAGGTTGACGGACATCATTTTGAGCATTTATTGCAATAATGTGGTATTTACACGTAATCACGCTGTAACAGCATGCGTTATCAGAAATGATAAGTTCACAAAGGTACATGTATCACATTGGAAAAACCGAAATAAAATGTTCAAACGTACCTACGTTCTGTATTTTAATTTAAAAAACGTACCTGTTACAAACTGTTCGTCTAAAATTGTGAGCCGTATGTTTGTGGCTATTACAGCGCCATCTATCACAAAGCGAAAAAAGTGGTCCAACTAAAACATTCATATTTCTTTACGTGCTACACGAATCATCATCATCATCATCATCATCACCATCAGCTAATTCAATCATTAAATGATGTGGCCTCTTGGAGTCGTGGATTCAGGTAGGCTTTCAGCAGTCTTCTCCAAGTGGGACGGTCTTGGGTTACCAGCGATCTTCTTGATGTCTTTGTCCCATCTGTCTGGTGGTCTTCCTCTAGGCCTCCGGTGCACTCTCGGACTCCACTCCAGTACTAGCTTCGTCCATCTGTTGTCTTTTCTTCTTGCGACGTCGCCAGCCCACTGCCATTTCAAGGAACCTACTGTCTCTAAGATATCGTTAATCTTCGTCACAGACCGGATGTCATCTGCCCTTTTCCTATCCTTTCTTGTATAGACCAGCATTGATCTCTCCATGGCTCTCTGTGATGTCCTAAGTTTCCCTTTTGTAAATGAGCTCAGTGTCCATGTCTCACAGCCATACGTCACCACAGGAAGAATTCATTGATCAAATACTGCTTTCTTCAGATTTACTGGCATTTTTGATCTGAATACTGTTGAATTCTTCCCAAATGCTTGCCAGCCAAGCTTGATGCGTCCATAGACTTCTGGCCTTATGTGTCCCTTCATATTTATAATCTGGCCAAGATAGACATATTCACTGACCTCTTCTAATAGACTGTCCTTGAGTTTCACATCTCCAGCTGGGACCCATTTGTTGGACATTACTTCTGTTTTGGAAAGGTTCATGTTCAAGCCCATCAGCTGACATTCCGATGCAAGATCCGTTACTAAGCTTTGGAGCTCTGCGAAGTCTTTGGCCAGTAAGGCAATATCATCAGCAAATCTCAGGTTGGTAACCCTTCTTCCGTTAATTCTAATTCCCTTACCTTCCCAGCTCAGCTTTGACATAGCCATTTCCAATATAGCAGAGAACAGTTTTGGGGAGATGGGATCGCCTTGCTTGACACCCCTACACGAATATATAATAAAAAATGGGGGTTCCTATTTAAAAAAGAACTCAGCTGACGTCCGTTTGACCTATGGCAGCGCCATCTAGCGGTCCAACCATAGCGCCATCTAGTTTCCCCCTTCAAGCTAGACAAGTTACGTTCTTTGTAGTTTTTTCGTTTGACGCTTATTTCGTGAGATATTTTGCCCGGTCACGATCAGGGGACCACCCTGTATAATTAATTTATTTTGACATACAGCAGCGGGAACGCGTCAATCGCCGGGCACCATGTTGGCCGGATGTTGGGGATCCCTGCCCTAAGAAACCACACAGAGGCAAATTAGTCAATCGAAGATAGACTTCGAGTCGAAATCAGGATCCTGAGGCAGCAACCCTACTCGGTGACGCGGCGCTGCTGCACTGTAGCAGTGAGATTCTGGAAGCAGCTCTCTGTCAGAGGGAGGCGCGTAGGCAGATAAGCGGCCTCCGCCCCGGAGCGGCTCAGCGGTAGTCTGCAGGTGGGCTTCGCGAAGCCCCGCCGGCGCGGTGTCTGCGTGCAGCTACTGTCGTAGCTGGAGCTAGCTGGCTGGCTGCCGCCGCGCCTCGGGGGAGCCGGCACCGCAACTTGCGGCGCAGCTTATGACGGATTACAAGGCTCGTCTCACAAGCTTCGACAGCGATACCGCTGCTGCCGCGCCGCCGACACGACCCGACTTAATTCTGTTTGGGAAGCTGCGCCGTCCCAGCGAGCTCGCGTGGAGGTGGGGGCGGTGGGCGGTGGGGGGTGGGGGGTGGGGGGAGGAGTTGTTCGGCGCTTCCGAGAGGTGATCCAAATACGGCAACACGTAAGGTTGGCGTCTTGTCTATCAAGCCCGGAGGCAGCGTGTTATTTACCTTCAAGGGCGATATGAACACTGCCTGTTAGATTAGATTATATGCAGGGTGTATCGTAATTACTGTTGCGCTCTACCGAAACCACTGTTCGGTACATAAGTGACATAGTAAATGGTAGAATTACTTGTGGTATTGGTAGGGAAAGGAACATAAATGAATACGTGAGAAAGAACTTGGGTGCCGACACCCGCGTTTGTCTTTGTTTATCTGTTTTCTATATTCTGTACAGAGTTAGCCCATTGGGTATTTTATATCGTTACAAAATATAAATTGCATTTTGTAAGTAACTAGCTATACCCAACGAAGCTTTGCTGTACCACAGTCTGCTTAAAAGAAAAAAAAAGAATACAAAAATGTGTGTGGGTGTGAAATCTTATGGGACTTAACTGCCAAGGTCATCAGTCCCTAAGCTTCACACTACTTAACCTAAATTATCCTAAGGACAAATACACACACCCATGCCCGAGGGAGGACTCGAACCTCCGCCAGGATCAGCGCCGCAGTCCATGACTACAGCGCCTTACACCGCTCGGCTTATCCCGGGCGGCAGAAAACAAGAATCACACGTCACTAATATATATGGGAATCGACGTCCTAAACTCCTTCTCTCCCCTGTCTCTGACCACTTCCCCTCCAGCTTTCTTGGTCCATTTCCTTCTCCTTCCCACTCTATCAGTCCATCACTTACTCCTGCTCTCTCTGTTCCTCTTCTCCTCCCTCCCCCCTCTCTCAGTCGATCACCTCTTCCCCTCATTCTCTTCCATCTTCTCCTCAGCCCCCCTCTCTTCATCTCTTCCAGCCCCCTCTCTCTAACCACAGCATTTTCCAGCGCTGTATGATAAATCTGTACCTTTTTTAAATTACAACACCCCTCTGTTTTACGTTACAAATCAACAATTATCGAAAAAAACCTTCAAATTTGCTATGTTCCATAGATTACGTGGACCTGTATATATCCTCATTCAGTTTCTAGGCGGTACACCACTTCAGCTTTCTAGGGGAATCTAGTGAGACTCTAAATAAAAAATGTCGTGTGACTACGGCCTTCCGTCGGGTAGATCGTTCGCCGGGTGCAAGTCTTTCGGTCTGACGCCACTTCGGCGACTTGCTCGTCGATGGGGATGAAATAATGATGATGATTAGGACAACACAACACCCAGTCCCTGAGCGGAGAAAATCTCCGACGCAGCCGGGAATCGAACCCAGGCCCTTAGGATTGACATTCTGTCGCCCTGACTACTTAGCTACCGGGGGAGGACAGTGAGACACTGATCGCATACGCAAAGAAAGCGACCGAAACGTTGTAACGCCCGGTAGGTACGCAACACACCTGACATACTGGTAACACGTTTATGATCATAACTGACCATGGATACCAGCAAATCTGCAGTAGTCTGCGCTTACTTATGACAATTTATGATACCTAACGGTAGCCTTACAACAACAATCATATTTAATAATGAAAACTGACATGGGTAAAAGTATATGACATACATATGCAACTTGTTCCAGTAAACATGGGTTTGCAAACGAGTAGTTGTCGAAGGAACTGTGAATGTGTGGTAATGGGAGGATTTATAGAATATATATGCTGCAAGATCCAAGAGGGTTATGCAGTAAACGCTTAGATGACCCACGCGGCTGCTACGGTCGCAGGTTCGAATCCTGCCTCGTGCATGCATGTGTGTGATGACCTTAGGTTGGTTAGGTTTAAGTAGTTCTAAGTTCTAGGGGACTGATGACCTCCGATGTTAAGTCCCATAGTGCTTACGGCCATTTGAACCATTTGAAGCTTAGATGAAATACTGATAGGTGTGTAAGAAAAACGCCGCTCGGGATTAGCCGAGCGGTCTAAGGCGCTGCAGTCATGGACTGTGCGGCTGGTTCTGGCGGAGGTTCGAGTCCTCCCTCGGGCATGGGTGTGTGAGTTTGTCCTTGGGATAATTTAGGTTAAGTAGTGTGTAAGCTTAGGGACTGATGACCTTAGCAGTTAAGTCTCATAAGATTTCACACACATTTTAACTTTTTTTGTGCAAGAAAAACAAAACATTAATGAAAAGTAGAAAGAAATAGCAATAATAATAAAAGGAGTTGCTGGTGGAGCTTCAGGGATAAGGATGAAAGATAAAAATAAAAGGAGACCCCCAGCCTGAATCCATGGACTAGTAAACATCAACTGTAAGAGACAAGTGTACCAGAAACATCTGCAGTCAGAGAAACAAGAAGACTACATCGAGTATAAGTAGCACTCAGCAGCGGTCAGAAGAGAAACATGAAAAATAAAACAACAAAGAGGTAACCGTTTTCTGAGTGAAGTAGAGCATGATGTAAATGGGTAACAGACTAAAATCTATAAGATGCTGTAATAACTTAGTAAAGATGAAAGGGATATGGTTCAACTTAATCTCATTTCAAAAAATGAGTGGCTGGATTATTTCCAAAGTTTATGGGCAGCTGGCGGAAAAAATGTGAAAACTGCTGTTAGTGTGACAGTCATCCACAAGCAGAAAATCCCCAGGGTAAATACTTGTTGGTAGTGTAGTACTATACCAGGAGATTAGTAAACTGTACTTGTTACCTCATTGTATAGAAAAGGGGACCGCAAGACGTGTGACTACCATCGAGGTATTAGATATATCCGAAACTAATAATAAACAAACTAAAGACAGTTTCAGAAACATTTCTTGCAGAAGAACAGAAGTGGTTTCGTATGGAAAGTTCTTGATTGAACTATGTTTTTCCAGTCTGCCAAGATATTGAAAAGACAGTAAATGTAATCATCCCAGCTTCATCGCCTTATCGACTCTGGGAAATCTTTTGATAAAGATAACAGAGTTAAATTATGATACATTTTAGATAAGAATGATATAACTCAGCAACTAATAATTGTAATTCAACGTATGTACATATACAAAAAAAATCAAAGTACAAAAAGGAAGTTTTTTGCGACAACCATCTCTCAAGAAATGAGAGAAGAGTGTGGTGGTGGTGGGTTTAAGGATGAAAGGGACCAAACTGCAGGACAAGAGTGTCCTTTATCACTTATGTTATTATAATATATACATGGACGAGCACGTAAAGACATGGCACCATTATAAACCTAATAACAAAGTTATAAACTCACTTAATTTGGCAGATGATCAAATAATGTTAGCGTATTCGTAAGATAAATTATAGGACAAATTTGGTCCTTGCACCAGTAAGCAAATGATTATATTATGACAATATCGAAAGAGAAAACTAAGATGAAAGCGTTGCAAGGCAAAATAAATTTAAGAGCAAAAATAATAAATTATGATAAACTGCTAGAAAAATACTTTTAAAGGCCTGTGCTGGGAGATCTCATATATTACATCCAATGATCAAAAATACAAACTGAAAAAATTTGAGTGGCTGACTTTAGGTAATATTACGCGCAATCTTCTCAGAAAAGTTCGGAAAGACACAGTATTTAAACTACACCAATTCTGATTTATGAATCAAAGACTTAGACTAACCACAAATCAACGGAGGAGGATTGAAGCATCAGATATGAGACTCCTAGGACCACCAGCTACTTACAACTTCATTTATCAGATAAAGAATAGTGAAATCAGAAATGAACTGGACATCAAGAGCATTCTCCAGAAAATAGAGGAGTGATGAAAGAAAAGACACAAACACGTTCACAGGATGTCAGCTGAACCAATACTTAAATTAATACTCAAATATACACCTCAAGCGAAAAGAAATGATGGGCGTCGTAAGAGTAGATGGAAAGATGAGCTGCAGTCAACTTGGAATTGGAACAGGTAAGAATGTCTAACAAAAGCTTGAAGTGATGATGGTTATGGAACGCCACTGACTTCAGTTTGTGCATACAGCGGTCCCTTCAGTTGTCCTCTCTAACAAATTCACGCTTCTTTTTATCTTAAATAGCAGCATTAGGAAACACAATAGTTTTTAAAATTCACCACTGGATTTACAACATGTGATGTGTTGTTCTTGGTAACGATTATCTTATGGTATTTCTTTGTCAATTTCATTTTATACATGTTTTAAGTAGATAGAACTTTTTGTGAACATCATTTTTCTCTCTATTTTAGATCTGAAGATGACTGCTAATACAATCGAAACCGGTTATTCCATTCTATAAACTCTTGATCTAGGCACATAAAGTGTAAGTAGGCTTTTTAGTTTTTTATGTTGGTAACGTCACGTAGCGCTCTGTATGAAAATCACTGCCTGTGCTGTGTGCAGTATGTGGCTGGTTGGCATTGTTGGAATATTCGCTATTTTAGTGTTGGGCAGTGGGATGTGAACAGCGCATAGCGTTGCACAGTCCGAGGTGAGCCGCCAGCAGTGGTGGATGTGGGGAGAGAGATGGCAGAGTTTTGAGAGTGGACGATCTGGACGTGTGACCATCAGAAAGAGTAAATTTGTAATACTATATATATATATATGTGTGTGTGTGTGTGTGTGTGTGTGTGTGTGTGTGTTCATGATATATATATATATTTCACTATAGTAATTGCATTACAACAATTGTAATTTTAACTGTTTTGTAAAATTTTATGACTTAACTGTATATTATCTATTATACTACCAGAAATTGTATCATACTCTGTTGCCACCTTCAGCCGCTTTCTTCACATCTGAGCCTGGGCACTTAACATGGGTCAGTCTGTTTACTATCAGCTCATGGGAACTTTGAATGTCGCTGTCCGCAGACAGTACGTATGTTTTCCACGTCACTCTCAATGCACGATAACAGTACTTGTCTGTATTCATTACATACTCGAGTTACAAGCACGAAATCGAAGCTAATGTTTCTCATGTAACTTTTACACTATTATCATCTCATTCACGGCACATTTAGACTTATATTATGACTGCCTTGTGTTACTAACACCCAAATGGCAAAGTGTCCTCTTATCTTAGAAACTAATTTTTATATTCTATTATGTATTGTTTAATAATTGTTTAATATTTTGTTGATACCATTAACCCTCAAGCGGGCGCTCCTATATATAAGGAATAACAGGTACCCTTTCTAGGTATGCTGGACACAAGGGAAGGTGAAACCCTAGGACACAGAGTGTTTCGAATACCGTCACATACGGACCGATACCTGCACAGACAGTCAAATCACCACCCGAGCCAGGAAACAGACAAGATTAATACGCTCGTAACGCGATCAAGACGAAAAGGTGAGCCGCAGCGTTCTAAGGAGAAATGGCTACTCCACCAGCTACATAAGAAGTCTCACACAGGCAAACAGCGATGTGACACATTGGGAAAAGAGATGTCGGGTGTGGCCTTTCTGCTACACATTCCCAGAGTGACAGACAGAATAGGCCGCGTATTGCCCAGACACGAAGTAAAGACTATTTCTAAACCGACAAAGAAGATCAAAGAATGTTTCAGATCGGCAAAGAGAAAAGCGTCCCACTTGCAATGTCGGGAATATACCGCGTACCATATACATAAGGAAAATTTTGTGTTGGAATAGCCGGACGATCAGTCATGCGAATGACTGGACGATCAGTCAACACCAGGATCACAGAAAATATATATATATTACAGCATTTATATCAGAATTGTAGGTGAATGTCTGTGAGTTATACGTTATCACATTTACTTAACACCTAATCGGGACAAAACAAGAAAATATTAACGTCAATATCTTCACACTGAAGGCGTCGTCTCACGTTATGCTAGATTTCCTAAACGCAAGTCTATGGTGTTACACAATAAGTAAATAATGTTGTAGCAACTGTATGCAGTTACAGTGTGCCCGACTGAATATGTGGATTCCACGTTACTGGTGACCAAGTCTACCGGGAGTACAAGATCCTATCGGCTACCCTTCCCTCTTGCTGCCGTGCGAGCGTACCTGGTCTACTCATCTAGCGGTGGATGTGGTATGGTTTATGATGATGAATTTCCTATAGTGGTCATCACGAAAATGTGCTGGTCAAAGTCATCCCACCATCTTGCAGCGTTGCCAGTTACTGATAATTTCCAATTTTAGTAAAAATACCAAAAATATCATACAGCTCTATTTTTAGTCTAAAATACGATCAGTACTCTCCAAAAGAAAATTTAGCAAGGCGTTACGAGAAAAAGTAAAAACTAATGTTACATAAAACTTTAAAAAAAATCCCTTTTACTTCAACTATGGTATAACTCAGAAACACTAATATATTTGGACTGAAAAACATGTATGAACATTGTCAAACCTTATAGATGCATCCGATACAAGTTTTATCGTGAAATCATATCAGTATTCCGATATAAATCATAAACTTCCGAAAGGTGTGTGAAATGGTTTCACCTCGGCAACGAAGAATGTCGTTGGTGAATTTGCCCTCTGTTAACCTCGTAGAAGTTTTCAGAGAGAACGCTGTTAAGAAAATTAGAAAATTAATTTTGGTAACATCTTTGACATCGTACTGTATCGTGTCATTTATGAACGAGATTCACTTACGAGACATTCCTCGCGTACTGCAGCGCGCGATTTGCTTCCAGGATTCTTGTTCCAGTGGCTTGCCTTAATATAACCGAGAATATTCCCTACCGGTCAGATGGACTGTATTTGCGACTCTTACAGACTTTTCTTCAGTACACCCAACACCCAAAACACATATATTCGCTATATTAGTCCCTGCAGATATTTTCGTTTCACCATTTCACATGAGAGTCGCGTCAAACACTCATATATTTGTTGATCTGATTTTGCGAAACCCAAGTTTCGTCCAGATAAATCAGAGGCCCATTGTGTTCTGCATTCGATAAATGCCCAGTCCGCATAAATGTAGCTCTCGAGGTGACAATGTCACTTCGTTCCATAAGAAATTTTCGTTCATCGTCACATTTTTGGAATTAAAACCCATGTTATTTAAAAGTTGAAGAACGGACGTTTCCGTGCCTTCACACCCACTTTTGTATTGTAGTTAGGCTATAGAAGACTATCCTCTACTGTAAAATTCTATCACAATACTTTGGACCACTTCTTTATTAAAATCGTCCGTCTGAGCATATCTGCTTCCGCACTTTTATCCATTTCGTATCGAATGAAGTCAGCATTCATACCTACAGTCTGACGAGGCTGCGTTTCTGGGTCAAATTTTGTGCAAAGTAATGTTTGACCTAGATTCCTTGTCAGTATCAATTTTGTTGAAAGACTTTAACACATTTTGTTTGTCTTTTAATGTCCATTCGGTTCCGGCACACGTTTACAAAGCGTAGATTAGCACCTACCCTATGCACAGAACGTTTGTCTTCAGTATCACTTATAACTAACTGTAAAGCAGGATAGAGCGAAGTGAAAGCAAAGACACGGAAGTAGCGAATTGTTACGACTGAGCGCCGAGCGAGGTGGCGCAGTGGTTAGCACAGTGGACTCGTATTCGGGAGGACGATGGTTCATTTACGTGTTTGGCCATCCAGATTTAGGTTTTCCATGATTTCCCTAAATCGCTCCGGAAAATGCTGGGATGGTTCCATTGCAAGGGCACAACCGATTTCCTTCCCCACCCTTGACACAATCCGAGCTTTTGCTTCGTCTCTAAAGACCACGATGTTGACGAGACTTTAAACCCAATCTTCCTTCCTCCCTTCTTCCTTACGACTGGTCCAGAGGCAAAGCGGGGTGGGGCTTGAGGCATTTGCCTTCGTGACGGCGGCTATAGTGCCAGTACATATTCCTGCTGAATAGGATGTATAGATTCATTTGTCTATACCGACATTGAAAATACACTCGGGTAAAATATCTACATAACTGCGTACATACTGAAGGCTTCTTTTTTAGTCTTTTGACTGGTTTCAAGCGGCCCTAAATGTTAGTGATTCATTTTCCTGCGATCAGATGGCGTGCAAGAAGCCTGCCTGTGGGTCCTTTGTGTGGACGTTGACTCCGCAGGCAGTAACTGTATTGAATTTAGCAGTGAACAACGTGTGCAACATTCATTCTAGGCTGAGAGGTTGACACGTCTGACTGCCATGCAGCGAGCCCGGGTTCATTTCCCTGCCGGTTTAGAGATTTTCTCAGCTCGGGGACTGAGTGTTGTGTTGTCTTCATCATCATTTCACCATCATCAGCAAGCAAGTCACCCAGTGTGGCGTCAACTCAAAAGACTCACAGCTGAGCGGCCGAACTTCCGCAGATGGAGATTCCCCGCCATCAATGCCATACGATCATTTCATCGCATTTATAGGGTGCAAATATGGTTTACTGACGAGTTCCTGAAGAACAGCTTCAGCCATTCGAATATGGTCGCATTGTGGGCCTGCAGGAAACTAGATGGATATTTCGACGGATTACTGCACAATTAGGCACAATGTACCGGTGGTGCGTCGCTGCTTTCAATAGTGGTCTGTGGAAGATTCCTACACCAGTAAACCAGGATCTGGACGCCCGCGTAGTACAGACGAACATCAAGATTGACAAGTGCGACAGGGGTGACTAACAGGGGACTAACTCTCGCCAGACGTTGTACCCGCTTCGCCATCGGGGAGCGTTAGGAACCGTCTGCTTGCAGCTGGATTAGCATCACGTGTGTCTCTGGCCGGCCTACCATTAACACCACTACGCCGCCAAACATGGCTACTGTGGTGTCGTGAAAGATCTGACTCGACAGTGGATCGGAGCTCTGCTTCTACATCTACATCTACATCTACATCCATACTCCACAAGCCACCTGACGGTGTGTGGCGGAGGGTACTTTGAGTACGTCTATCGGTTCTCCCTTCTATTCCAGTCTCGTATTGTTCGTGGAAAGAAAGATTGTCGGTATGCCTCTGTGTGGGCTCTAATCTCTCTGATTTTATCCTCATGGTCTCTTCGCGAGATATACGTAGGAGGGAGCAATATACTGCTTGACTCCTCGGTGAAGGTATGTTCAAAAAAAGCCCGAACCGAGCTAATGAGCGTCTCTCCTGCAAAGTCTTCCACTGGAGTTTATCTATAATCTCCGTAACGCTTTCGCAATCACTAAATGATCCTGTAACGAAGCGCGCTGCTCTCCGTTGGATCTTCTCTATCTCTTCTATTAACCCTATCTGGTACGACTCCCACACTGGTGAGCAGTATTCAAGCAGTGGGCGAACAAGTGTACTGTAACCTACTTCCTTTGTTTTCGGATTGCATTTCCTTAGGATTCTTCCAATGAATCTCAGTCTGGCATCTGCTTTACCGACGATCAACTTTATATGATAATTCCATTTTGAGCCGGCCGCGGTGGTCCAGCGGCTCCAGGCGCTCAGTCCTGAACCGCGCGACCGCTACGGTCGCAGGTTCGAACCCTGCCCCGGGCATGGATGTGCGCGACGTGCTTAGGGTTCAGTGCAAGTAATTTTGTTAATTTATTCCACGACTGGTTTCGAAGCCGAAAACTTTAACTTCAGGTGGAACCAAAAAAATTAAGAAATTTATTTGCAAATGAAGGGGATTTTTCTTCTATAAATAGGTTTTTATAGCATGCGGGTGGCGGGCGTATACATCTTTGGCGTAGACCTAGTGAGCTGCCTACTCCAGAGTGCATTTGCCCTCGACACGCAGGTCTCACACCAGGCTTCATGGTGTGTGTGTGTGTGTGTGTGTGTGTGTAGGGGGCAAGGGGAGGTTCTTTAGTTAAAACCCAAGGCCACATTTGGTGTTTCTGCAGTTTATAATAATCAGTGCCCGCTACTTTGCAAATACTGCTACTCCCATTTCCTCGTTGGATGACGAAACGCTTTTTCAGCATGATAATGCCCATTCACCAGCGGTGTTGCGACGAAGGGTGCTGTTCGTGGTGTGCAGCTGCCACGGCCAGCAAGATCACCACATATGTCGCCAATGAAACACATACGGAACATGGTGATGTGTGAACTTACTCCTTCTCCATGGCCACAATGCCATATTCCAAAAAAAGCGCAAGTTGGTTGGGAGAGCCTATCGCAGGATGCCATTCGTTACCCTTATTATCGTTTGCATACAAGAACACATGCCACAGGGGAATGTACCGTGTTGATGCGACTCGTTGGACACCATCTACTGTGACAAGCTGTAACGTTCTTTTAATAAAACAGTTATTTGGTTCTCTTAATGGATATACAATGCGTAATGTTTGTCTTACGGAAAGTTATTCTGTAATGTTTTGTTGAGCAAATGGTGTGCTTAATCATTCTTACTGTAATCCAAAGAAAAATGAAACAACGTAATCTGGAAAACCTGTATGTAAGGCCTATAATAAAATCAGTCCCTCTGAAATTTACTCAGTCTCGTGAGCACCGAATCGTATGGCCCTGTGCAATAAACTGATAGAATTCCTATGCAAATAAACAATGAAATACATTTTCCTTAGCTCTTGAGTCGCAACGGATGAAATCTTGGTATTCTGTTCTCTCCACAGTGGGCATACAAAATATTCAATCTTGACTCAGTGAAGTGCAATGCCGGCCGTGAAATAGTTGATAAATGAATAACCTTGCAAATGTTTAGAGATAATTTTTTATATTGGCTCAGCGCTGTGCAATGCTGCCCGCATTAAAGCCGTTACAAACATTAATACTTTCCCGATTCTGGCATATTAAATTTTTTTTACTCTGATTGAAAAATCATTTCTTTTATAAAATATTTATAGATTTAAATAAATATGATGTGGAAGAGGATGAAGTGCTGATAAGGGATATGCTAAGACTGAATGGTTCAGTTAGAAACTTGTATTCAAAATAAAGTTTCTCCTTCACAAAATCTGATATGAAACATTTTACGTTATTTTCAAAGTCAGTGAACTTCTCAACTGTTCTACAATTCTCACTTACTGACGTAGTTAACAACACTTCGATTGTCACATGACAAAAGGTTTGACATCGTTCGACAAAATAGATTCCAAAATTTAACTTGTCTATATCAGGATTATAAAACACGCAAAACATTTCAAATCTGCTATACCTAATCAACCTATACATTAAATCTGATGGAAGATACTTGGTTCCTACATTCAAGGAACGGTAATGCTAGAAATAGCAAAATTTACAATCCGTTGCTGTATACTTAAAACTAAATATACAAAATTTCATTACGATACAAAACTGTATTATGCTGCGTCTATAGGACAACAGCAAAATTCTCACAGCTAGCTAATAGCTTAAAGTCTTACATCCAACCTTTAACAGAGAGCAACGGCAGCTTCTAATGCAGTCCGCGCGCCCCTACTTACATACGATTCCGCCACTCAGGCAACATCTTTGGTTCAGTGTTGTCAAAGATATAATCTCTGCTGCATGTGATAACCATGTCATGTCGTTTTTCATGGAATATATTACAAAATCGGGTTCCACGTACAAGTGGACCCCTCACAACGCGTGTTTCATTTGATGTGAATTTGTTATCATATACTCCTACACTGACACACTGCGTGTCTCCTCAGTTGTCAATAGAATAACCTTGTTGCATTTTTTTCCAGCTGTGTACACTGAAAAGTACATGCCTCTCTGCTTGCTGAGACGGACAAGGGAGAAATGAATGTGATGGGCAAGGTAGGTGCTCTGCGAATAGCTTTCTCCCGGAATTGACCTGATCTGCAGAAGTTTCTCATAGGGCCGAGGCGGCCATCACATCCCGCAGCCGGCTTTGACCAGTCGGCGCAGCCCTGACCAGATACTCAGTGGCTTCGCCGCTGGAGCGTGCTGTGCGCTGGAGCACCTCAGCTCACCTCGCTGCAGGCAGCGGGCAGCGGCCCTCAAAGCCGACGGCCGGCCGCATGTCCATTCAGCGCGCCACTACTTGTTATATGCCGGTAGAAGGCGCCCTTTCCAGGGGGTGGGGCTGCCGTGATGGCTCCCCTGTGGCGGCGCCGCCTTTCCCCGTCTTGCGAAGCATGAGGCCCGCCTCCGCGCATCTCGAGTAATAACGTGGCCTCCGCAAGCGCACTTTTCCATCGGTCCGTCTTGCGTAAGACCGGCTTTTTGGCTGCCGTCAGGCGTTTCTGCTTCAGGAAACAAGTTGCGCCTCGGTGCTTTCCTTTAGTGAATGCCCCCGAAAAACTGCATAGCTACTCTCTGTTGTTGTGTGTTGGCCGTTCATAAAATATCCACATTTACATTGAAAATAAAGGAGATTGCATCACTCACCTAAGTTACTCACCTTGGCTCCGGAGGATGTGTTCATGCGTCTGTCCTGTGAACAGCATGGTATCAACATAGGTGGAAAACGTCTCAACCATCTTAGCTTTGGCTACGATAGCATCCTGTTTAGCAGCGGCACAAACGGTCAACAATGACCTTAGGGCTCAAAGATGCTTCCCAAGTCGTAGGCCTCAAAATCAATCTTCAAAAGAGCCGAGTCATAAGTGTTGTAAATAAGTCTGCATCGATAACCGTATTCTGGAACTAGCAACTGAATAAATTTATCTGGGATATAAAATTCAACTTGTAATACACAACCAGACAGCAGAGATCAAACGGCAGAGTGGCCTCACGTGGACGGTATTTGAGCAACTTGGTTACTATCTCCGGAAACCGACTAACCTCATAAATTTAAGGTGGATGGTTTCTGACAACTGCCTCTGGCCAGTAACAATATGCAGCCACGAACCACTGACACAATGCGCGGTGCAAATCAACTCCTGGTCTGTCAGAGGGCTATAGGGAGAGCACTGTATGGGGCGAGTCTGCAAGACAGGATCAGGAACGGAGAGATAAGGAGATGAACGGGAGTCTATGATGCTGGCGAGAGAATAGCGAGACTGAAGATGCGTTGGACAAGACACGTGGCCAAAAAGAAGAGTTCCAAAACAGCGATGCAGTGACGTCCTATGTTTAATATAGCCTACTACTACTAACGAAGAAGTAGTTCCCATCCTTCCTTGTGATAAAGTACAGTCCATATTAAATAAAAAAATAAAATTAATTTTTGTCTTCACTACAACTCTATGTGTAATGACCGTAGTGGATATTCCTCCTTTAAATTAAAGACTTCAGCTAGGAATGGAGTTTTCATTCAGCTTTCATGGAATTAGAAAATATCAGTTAGGCCCATAATCTGTATGGAATCTACGCGTTTAATAATGGCGCGACCGCGTGAATATTAAACAGTATTCTTTTCATGAAAATCTCATTTACTGTAATATTCTGACTTCGTCTCTTAATTCTGCAGGTTCATTTTTTAAAACGTTAGTGAATAAACTGAAGCCAAATGACACTTAAAATTATCACACGAAACGAATCGAATCCGTTTTAAACTATCTGATTATATCTCTCATTAATTGGTAATTCTGAATAAGTTTCCCGACGCAATTAATCCTAAGACGGATAATTATTTATTTAAGAGAACAGTACATATAACACATGTTTAATCAGGGCAACATCCAACAAAACAGTAAAATAAGATCAAATAGACATTATTTTATCTACTCAAGAAGACAAACATATTATTTATTTATTACTAATTTTAAAATTAGTCTTCTATTGTCTCTGCTTATACATTTCGCAGTAGCATATGACATTTTAACTGATTGCTTTTCTTTACTCCAATGTAAATGATTCAATTCTTAAGTTGTTCTACGGTATCGCAATGAATAAATAAATGCATAAGTAAAAATTGAAACATAATTTTCCAATGATATATACATTCAGATAATCTTTACATATTCTCTGTTAGATGTGTTTCTGAATAAGCTTTGACTGCTACAATAACTTTGCAAGCCAAGTGCTCACATTATGTAAATCTTCATTATTGTAGGAGCATTTTGTGTCGTTCTATCTTAACTTAGATTTCAGCTCTTAGCTACATGAAGGCAACAGCTACTATCTATTTCTGTGTATCATTCAGTCTTATATCAGGGACATCATTAACATGCACAGCTACATCACGATCAAGTATAGTAGTCGTCTTTATATTTTGTATCATCTGAATCGAATCCATGCTAATGTGGTTTCTTTTCTCTACAAATATCCAAAACGCTTGTTACATAGGTTTGAATCAATTATTATACCATTATTTCTTCTATTTTAATAAAAAGTTTTATAACGTTGCGCTGGCTGCTAGAATTTCCATCTGCGCAGCTTCATATTTATATTTATGCATTTTATCCATTTCACTATAGTAATTTCATTACAACAATTGTAATTTTAACTGTTTTGTTTTCATTTTATAACTTAACTGTATATTATCTATTACACTACTAGAAATTGTATCATACTGTGTTGCCACCTCCATCCGCTTTCTTCACATCTGAGCCTGGGCACTTAACATGGGTCTGTCGGTTTACTACCAGCTCATAGGAACTTTGACTGTCGCTGTCCCCAGACAGTACGTATGTTTTCTACGTCACTCTCAATGCACGATAACAGTACTTGTCTGTATTCATTACATACTCGAGTTACAAGTACGAGTTCGAAGGTAATATTTTTCATGTAACTTTTACACTATTATCTTCTCTTTTACGGCACATACACTCCTGGAAATGGAAAAAAGAACACATTGACACCAGTGTGTCAGACCCACCATACTTGCTCCGGACACTGCGAGAGGGCTGTACAAGCAATGATCACACGCACGGCACAGCGGACACACCAGGAACCGCGGTGTTGGCCGTCGAATGGCGCTAGCTGCGCAGCATTTGTGCACCGCCGCCGTCAGTGTCAGCCAGTTTGCCGTGGCATACGGAGCTCCATCGCAGTCTTTAACACTGGTAGCATGCCGCGACAGCGTGGACGTGAACCGTATGTGCAGTTGACGGACTTTGAGCGAGGGCGTGTAGTGGGCATGCGGGAGGCAGGGTGGACGTACTGCCGAATTGCTCAACACGTGGGGCGTGAGGTCTCCACAGTACATCGATGTTGTCGCCAGTGGTCGGCGGAAGGTGCACGTGCCCGTCGACCTGGGACCGGACCGCAGCGACGCACGGATGCACGCCAAGACCGTAGGATCCTACGCAGTTCCGTAGGGGACCGCACCGCCACTTCCCAGCAAATTAGGGACACTGTTGCTCCTGGGGTATCGGCGAGGACCATTCGCAACCGTCTCCATGAAGCTGGGCTACGGTCCCGCACACCGTTAGGCCGTCTTCCGCTCACGCCCCAACATCGTGCAGCCCGCCTCCAGTGGTGTCGCGACAGGCGTGAATGGAGGGACGAATGGAGACGTGTCGTCTTCAGCGATGAGAGTCGCTTCTGCCTTGGTGCCAATGATGGTCGTATGCGTGTTTGGCGCCGTGCAGGTGAGCGCCACAATCAGGACTGCATACGACTGAGGCACACAGGGCCAACACCCGGCATCATGGTGTGGGGAGCGATCTCCTACACTGGCCGTACACCACTGGTGATCGTCGAGGGGACACTGAATAGTGCACGGTACATCCAAACCGTCATCGAACCCATCGTTCTACCATTCCTAGACCGGCAAGGGAACTTGCTGTTCCAACAGGACAATGCACGTCCGCATGTATCCCGTGCCACCCAACGTGCTCTAGAAGGTGTAAGTCAACTACCCTGGCCAGCAAGATCTCCGGATCTGTCCCCCATTGAGCATGTTTGGGACTGGATGAAGCGTCGTCTCACGCGGTCTGCACGTCCAGCACGAACGCTGGTCCAACTGAGGCGCCAGGTGGAAATGGCATGGCAAGCCGTTCCACAGGACAACATCCAGCATCTCTACGATCGTCTCCATGGGAGAATAGCAGCCTGCATTGCTGCGAAAGGTGGATATACACTGTACTAGTGCCGACATTGTGCATGCTCTGTTGCCTGTGTCTATGTGCCTGTGGTTCTGTCAGTGTGATCATGTGATGTATCTGACCCCAGGAATGTGTCAATAAAGTTTCCCCTTCCTGGGACAATGAATTCACGGTGTTCTTATTTCAATTTCCAGGAGTGTATATACTTACATTATGATTGCGTTGTGTTGCTAACAGCCAAATGACAAAGTGTCCTCTTACCTTAGAAACTTATTTTCATGTTCTATTATGTATTGTTTAATAATTGTTTTAAATGTTTTGTTGATATCATTAACCCTCGAGCGGGCGTTCCAATGTATAAGGAATAACAGATAACCTTTCTAGGTATGCTGGACACAAGGGAAGGTCAAAACCTGGGACACAGAGTGTTACGAAAACCGACACATAAGGACAGATACCTGCACAGACTGTCAAATCACCAGCCGAGCCAAGAAAGAGGCATGATTAATACGCTCGTAACGCGAGCCAGACGAATATGTGAGCCGCAGCGCCTCAGACGCGAGATGCAACACCTGGAAAGCGTTCTAAGGAGCAATAGCTACTCCACCCACTACATAAGAAGTCTCACATAGGCAAACATTCGGCAAAGTGACACATTGGAAAAAGGGATGTCGGGTGTGGTCTTTCTGCCACACATTCCCAGAGACGGACAGAATAGGCTGCGTGTTGCGCAGACACGAAGGAAGACTATTTCCAAGCCGACAAAGAAGATCAACGAGTGTTTCAGATCGGAAAAAAGAAGGGGGTCCCACTTTCAATGTCGGGAATATACCACATACCATGTACATGAGGAATAGTTTATGTTGGAATGGCCGGACGATCAGTCATTGGAATGACAGGACGATCAACCAACATCAGGATCACAGAACAAAAGCGGCATTGCAGGTTGGGGCAGGTGGAGAAGTCGACCGTGGCAAAGAGCACGCTGTGTGAGACCGACGACATAGTAAAATTCACCGAGAAGGAAATTCTTGTGGTAGAGAAGAGCTAGCACACCCGCTTGTTCAGAGAAGCTATAGAAATACACAAATATGAGGATAGTATCAACAAGAAAGAAGAAAGCTTCATGATGAACGAATCCTGGATTCACATGCTGCAGCGAACGACCGTTGTAGGTAGCAAGAGTAGAATCATGACGACTGAAAAGCCCTTGGAATTTGGCGCGCGGCAGTGGAGGGTGAAGCTGTGACAGTGCCAGGCACTCGTGCTGGCGAAACGTCGGAAAAATCATCAATCAAACGTCGTCCGAATAACCCGAGACAGAACCAAACAGGCAGTTTGTCATAACATGTGTACAAAGTGTGCCGCAAGCCCGCTCGTGTTATAAAACACAGCGCACCTGCTAGAGTGTTAATGTTAAGTGCAATTCCTGGTTTTTAACCCTCCATTTCCATAACTTTCAGACCTGAAGATGACGAGAAACGGCGTAAATCTAGCAGTCTGTTTTCCTATATGTGAACTTGCCCAATAAAGATTTTACAGAAAAAAGTCAACATTCATTGTATCAAGTACTTGTTTGTGTGGGTTCCCAGGTCACAAATTGATATTGTATTCATAGGTCAGTAATTTTTTGAGTTGTGTGAAGTAGTAGGGCACTGGGGTTCAGAGGTCAATTTTGATATCAAATTGATATGCAAATTAATGAAACTGATCAATTAGTCATCCACCCTCAACCACGCCACCTATCCCCCTCCCCCCCCCCCTCCCCCGAAGGACGTCATGTGTTTTTCTCAGCCACCACGTGGGTTCCCGCACCCTCCCACCCCCCCATCCCTCCCCCTCCCTGTGCCCCTCCTACTGCAATGGCGGGAATTTCGAATTTTGGCAGGAATTTCTTTGTCCCATGTCTGTATTGATGTCCCCCCCCCCCCCACCCCCCCCTCCCACCTGGGAATTGGCGGAAAATTAAAAATGGCGGTGCCCTTTCCGGAACTCTAACACTGGTTCTTCTGGATGGAAAGCGCTGGTGCACCCTCAACACGCGGAAACTGCCCAGATGCAGGAGAGGAAGATTAGGTTAGTGTACTTCATTTATTTTGTTTGGTAAACTGAAGTAAAGATCAGTCCTAATTACGTATTTAATCATAAATATCGAACCTAATTACACAACTATATGCATAGCGCTACACAAGGACTGCCGAAAATCGCAATACAATAAGTGATATCCTGCTGGAAAAAGTTTCACAATACGACTCAAAACTAGTGGCAGAAGCACTCAGACTCTACCCTGCACCCACAAACTGACATAAAAATGGCTGAGGTGTAAGGTATTATCTTTATTTTGATTTTTTTTTTTTTTTGTGGGGAATATATTCTACTTACAAGATGCTGGTGTTGGACAGAGATGAGTTTAATGAGAGTGTCACCAGCAAGCATACAGCTGAGGACTGTATCTATCCCTATTTGACATCAGAACGACAATCACCTTGGAGCCCAGGTAATCGAAGCCAATACATACTACTGCAACTAATGGAAAATGCATCACTATTCCAGTTACACATCAATATTGTGAAAAACCAGCACTCATAATGAACGGATCATAAAGCAACATATGCACAGGGGAAAATCGTCATACCAAAGGGCTGCAGAGGGCGCAATAACTGAAAGAGCATTCTCCTCGATGGGTGCTTGCAAACTAACCAATTTGGAGGCCTTCTTGTCCTCCCTCCACCTTCTTCCCTCTCCTCATTATACACTCCTGGAAATTGAAATAAGAACACCGTGAATTCATTGTCCCAGGAAGGGGAAACTTTATTGACACATTCCTGGGGTCAGATACATCACATGATCACACTGACAGAACCACAGGCACATAGACACAGGCAACAGAGCATGGACAATGTCGGCACTAGTACAGTGTATATCCACCTTTCGCAGCAATGCAGGCTGCTATTCTCCCATGGAGACGATCGTAGAGATGCTGGATGTAGTCCTGTGGAACGGCTTGCCATGCCATTTCCACCTGGCGCCTCAGTTGGACCAGCGTTCGTGCTGGACGTGCAGACCGCGTGAGACGACGCTTCATCCAGTCCCAAACATGTTCAATGGGGGACGGATCCGGAGATCTTGCTGGCCAGGGTAGTTGACTTACACCTTCTAGAGCACGTTGGGTGGCACGGGATACATGCGGACGTGCATTGTCCTGTTGGAACAGCAAGTTCCCTTGCCGGTCTAGGAATGGTAGAACGATGGGTTCGATGACGGTTTGGATGTACCGTGCACTATTCAGTGTCCCCTCGACGATCACCAGTGGTGTACGGCCAGTGTAGGAGATCGCTCCCCACACCATGATGCCGGGTGTTGGCCCTGTGTGCCTCGGTCGTATGCAGTCCTAATTGTGGCGCTCACCTGCACGGCGCCAAACACGCATACGACCATCATTGGCACCAAGGCAGAAGCGACTCTCATCGCTGAAGACGACACGTCTCCATTCGTCCCTCCATTCACGCCTGTCGCGACACCACTGGAGGCGGGCTTCACGATGTTGGGGCGTGAGCGGAAGACGGCCTAACGGTGTGCGGGACCGTAGCCCAGCTTCATGGAGACGGTTGCGAATGGTCCTCGCCGATACCCCAGGAGCAACAGTGTCCCTAATTTGCTGGGAAGTGGCGGTGCGGTCCCCTACGGCACTGCGTAGGATCCTACAGTCTTGGCGTGCATCCGTGCGTCGCTGCGGTCCGGTCCCAGGTCGACGGGCACGTGCACCTTCCGCCGACCACTGGCGACAACATCGATGTACTGTGGAGACCTCACGCCCCACGTGTTGAGCGGTACGTCCACCCGGCCTCCCGCATGCCCACTATACGCCCTCGCTCAAAGTCCGTCAACTGCACATACGGTTCACGTCCACGCTGTCGCGGCATGCTACCAGTGTTAAAGACTGCGATGGAGCTCCGTATGCCACGGCAAACTGGCTGACACTGACGGCGGCGGTGCACAAATGCTGCGCAGCTAGCGCCATTCGACGGCCAACACCGCGGTTCCTGGTGTGTCCGCTGTGCCGTGCGTGTGATCATTGCTTGTACAGCCCTCTCGCAGTGTCCGGAGCAAGTATGGTGGGTCTGACACACCGGTGTCAATGTGTTCTTTTTTCCATTTCCAGGAGTGTAGATAGGGACAGAGGTCTGTCCTATCTTGCAGTTGGTGGTCCAGAAAGGGATGCTTCTGGTGGCATTGGTATACCTTCTTCAGTCTGAGGAAATTAGTCACAGACAGACAAAAGGGAAGAAGAGAACGCTTCTTGCTATCTGTTAAATATATTTCTCAGAAAGACTGGACCTCCTATGGAACAACAAGGACTTGGAAAACATGAAGCACTCTGCCTAAAACGACTGCAGATCCCATCAAATCTGGGAGCACAGTATTCCTCAGTTGTGGCCATGAACATGGCACGAGCTTGCCGTGGTACCTGGCCACCTTGAGGCAACGGTCCTTTGCCAACAAAAAAGCATTTATAGTCAATTAAACTGTACAAACTGGAATGGTTTTGGGGAATTCGGGGAAAGAGGAAATAGAAGACCATGAAAATGGTGTGGGTATGCTACTGACAAGAGAAGCAAGGAGAAGCTTATTAGAGTGGAAGCCAATTTCAGATCGGATTATTACAGCACAATTCAAGACCCGAGTAAGAAATACATGTCTTGTGCAGTGTTATGCACCTGCAGAACAAGGAAACACCCAAGAAAAGGTCAACTTCTATGGACAATCCTTAAAAATTGTGATGCGAGACCTCAATACCAAGATTGGTTGTGAAAATGAAGGGTTAGAGAAAGTTATGGGAAAACACGGAGCTGGAGTCCAAAATGACAATGGAGAGAGTTTTATTGATATTTGCCTTAACATACAGCGTACATGGAACAGCTGGTGGTCTTGTCACTTAATACATATGAAAGAGATAGTGAATCTTGTGGGACAGAGGAGGAGCTATTCGCATGTGGAATTTATGTTGTGTGCTCAGCACACTGTTGCCTTGGACGGAAGTTCGGTGACAGTATTATTAGCGTATGTTCACAGTGTCATCTGAAAGTAAAGTGGAGTTTGAAATTAGGTCTTGAGTCTAAACAGAGCATCGGTGTGAAAGTGTTACACATGGTGGGCTAGCTTGCTTTCCATCGAGATTACGGGCTGTTTATGCACTGTTGAATGTGCTGCCTGGATTACCTAAAGGTCAACAGTGCAATAAGTGTAGCATGTGTTATTTGTTAATTCCGCCATACTGCTTGTGGATTTGCATAGTACGAAAAGAACGAAGAATTCAAATCAGAAAGTGGATTACTTTCCTGTCTAGTACGTAGAAACTAGTCAGGTTCTGGTATTGATATATACCAGTGATTAATTTTGTTTAATATTTGATGGTGTCTGGAAGTGCTTGTGTTCAAGTTGTGTACTGCTAGTAGAATACTGTGTTGCCAGACTGTCCTCTGATCTCATCGATATTTTAGCTGAGTGCCGCTAAGCATTTTCATTACTCATTTTGGTGGTTATTGCTGCAGTCTTTTTAAAATTATATTTGATCAAGCACCTTCATTTTTGCTAAATGCTTTTTAAATATTTCAAATTATTTTAAAAAAGGAAATATATTTTTGTATCTTTGTTCTTAGTAAGTCTTTCGTTTTCACTGCCTCTTACCAAGGAATCTTTGACTAAAGTATTCCTTTATTTTAGAGTGTAAAGGGTTTTAATTGTTTATTCTATTTTACGACATTTATTATAATTATTTTTATGGCTGCTTTAGATCACTGAAGAGTGTGATCCTCTCTGTACAGTAACTGATATCTGTTTGAGAAAGGAACATGTTTGGAATGCAGGTTGTAGTGGTTGCCCTGCACGAGGGGCGTTTGAAAAGTCATTGCAAAAATAAAAACTACTTACGTGAAAAACCTTTATTTTTCGACATAGTCTCCTTTTAGACTTATACGTTTCGTCCAACGCTGTTCTAATTTGTTGATCCTTTCCGAATAATAGGAATTGTCCAAGTTTGCAAAGTAGCTATTAGTTGCCGCAATCACCACCTCGTTTGAATAATAGCTTTGCCCTGCCAGCCATTTTTTCAAATTGTGGAACAAAGAGTAATCCGAGTGAGCCAAGTCTGGAGAATAGGGGGGATGTGAAATGAGTTGGAATCCTATTTCCATTAACTTTGCGACCACAACTGGTGAGGTGTGTGCTGGTGCATTGTCGTGATGGAAAATGACTTTTTTGCAATCCAATTGCCGGCGTTTTTCTTGCAGCTCGGTTTCCAAACGGTCCAACAATGATGAATAATATGCACCTGTTACAGTTTTACCCTTTTCCAGATAGTCGATTAGCAGTATCCCTCGCGAATCCCAAAAGACAGTCGCCATAACCTTTCCTGCCGAAGGACTGGTCTTCGCCGTTTTTGGTGCAGATTCTCCCTTGGTAACCCCTTGTTTAGATTGTTGTTTGGTCTCGAGAGTATAGTAATGTATCATCTACAGTGACGAAACGACGCTTAAAGTCCTACTGGTTCTTCCTGAACAGCTGCAAACCATCCTTCCAACACTTCACAGGATTCCGCTTTTGGTCAAGCGTGAGCAATCGTGGAACCCATCTTGGGTATAGCTTTCTCATGTCCAAATGTTTATGCAAAATATTATGTACCCATTCATTCGAGATGCTCATAGCACTAGCAATCTCACGAACCTTAACTCTTCTGTCATCCATCACCATATCATGGATTTTATCAATGATTTCAGGAGCCGTAACCTCCACAGGGCTGTCCAGAACGTTCAGCATCACTTGTGTCCATATGGCCACTCTGCAAATTTTGGAACCACTTATAAACTGTTCTATCGAAGGTGCAGAGTCACCGTAATGTTTATCAAGCTTCTCTTTAGTCTCCTGAGGAGCTCTGACTTTTCAAACGCCCCTCGTATTAGCTGTTGGAATGTGTTGCACCCACTAATATAATGTTTTAGTTGTACATGATCTGAATTAATTCCATTGTTCATTTTTGGTGTCTTTTATTGCTGTTACTCAGCTTTCCTATATTTGCAGTTACTTGATAAATATAATTGTGAAATATAATCCCCATTTAATTCTGAGTCTAAGCCCTTGGCATCTTACGTTATCAAAATGAGTATCATAGTTTCTCGAGGTCATATTAAGATAGGTTATTTACAATGACCATAAATAGATTAAATCTATATCTTAATGAGCTTTTACTCATTTTAATTACTTTTCCCAAACAGAAAATTTAATGCAATGCTAGGAAGTCGCTAAGAAATCTTTAGATCACTACAAGTATCAGAGAATCTCCACAAAGGGAAAGGGACAGGCGCAATATATCCAGAAAAGTGCCGATCCAGAAGTACTTTCATCTATAGACAGTTGACAACTCGTAAAGAAAAGATCTAGGGTTATACACTTCTTATAGTAAATTGATACATCAGGCAGTTAAATCGAATCAGTATTCTATATTCTTTAAAGAGGCAAGGAAAGAAAACTGGGTCATTGGGGAAGATATTTCATGTGTAATTATTCCTTTTTAATAGTTACTTTTCAAAACAAGTGCTGCAAATAGTTCAGTAGATAAAGTAAAACAGTACCGGTACACCAAAGAAGAGATACAGAAGCGTTTAGTGAAACAGAAATTAATTTCCTATGCCTATCTGACATAAGGAAGAGCATCATGATGTTGAAAAGTAGAAGTTTGTTATACATGGATAACGTCTCCAATGAGAGTAAAAAGTTCTGGGCCTGTAATACACAATGTCCTTATTCGCTTATATAGTTATTTATTAATTCAGGGTGTCTTCACTGAGAGATGAAAATTTTCCATTGTAAGGTCTATGTAACTTACACCCATTATCACACCTTACAAAATTTTCTAAATTTTTTGAGAAGATACTGTAGTATTTGAATACATAGCCAGTGCAGAAAGATACCCTGGGCTGTTTGAATAATACAAAGAGAGACACCACATCATCTGCAAAGGTAGAAATTACAATGGAAGTCGCCCAGCATTCGATTACTGGCTACCTCCTGTTGTTGCTTTGAGTTAATGATCTACCAGTCTACCATTTTATTTCAAATAGAGGCAGAATTAGTCATATTCATAGATGATATGAGCAGGATAATATTCTTTGGTGAACCCTCACTTACATAAAAAGCAATCATTGCACAAAAGAGAGAAATTAGCTTTGTGTGTGGGTTCACACATGTTTATCTTGCAGGATGCCACACAGCTACTGGGAATGTTAACAACAGCCTCGCAGAACATTTATTCATTCTTTAAATCAACTTTCGACAATCCAACTGAATTTAAGAGTAATAGAGATATTCACAAAAATAGAAGGAAAAATGGAGAGGAAAAATTATCCGCATTATACTTTAATGAACCTAACATTGATAATGTGCCCAAAGAAACAAAATTACTAGCAGTGTTTTCAGATATAGGTTAAAGATATTTCTCCTTAACAATTCTGTATGGTACCATACAGAATTGTAGAATAAAAATAATCATGATTTACGAAGAAAGAAACGTGTAAATGGTCAGCATGTACACATATCAATTTTTTCACCTTTTTTTTAAAAAAACCAGATGTGTGTTCTTGGTTTGTTCCAGTGTTACCTTCCATAGCATAACGTTAACCGTTACAATTAAGTAGAAGATTATCTCGTCAATGATGTCGGTAAAAATCATAGCTGAGAACTGGTAATTTGTCCAAACAGCACTGATGGCACATTTCGTATCAATCTACTCAATGTCCTTTGGAGAACGGCAGTGGGCGAAAAGTGTCACAAAATTAATGTAATATTTGCTATCCGGACAAAGATGTAATTAAAGTACATGTAAGGTAACGCATCCTGAGCAGATAAGCAGGGCGTTAGAGGAAACAGAAGTGGGACACGCTTCTGGGGAACAAGAAAGAGCACAGTCTCTAGTGACAGCATAGCTTAAGAAATCAATAATGGGAAGGTAAACCTCTTCATCTCAGAGTAGTACTTACACCTAACATCTGTACTAATAATAAACCTGTAAAATAGTCGTGCCTGTTTAAGAAGACGCTAATCTCGAAAACTACCAAACACATTTTCACGGGTTTTCGCAGGTAACTTGAGCATAGTTTGAGATACCGTATAGACTTTAGTTCATGAAAATCCGATTATGATAAAAAGGACATCATGATTTAAAGCTTTACTAAAATTTTGATTTCTCTTTGTCTGTCTGTTTGAACGCAACTTGAATATAGCTTTGGGCACCATATAAGTTTTAGTTCATCAAAATTTGGTCACGAAGCAAAACGATATCAAGACATACTATAAAAAAAATGTATGTATGTGTGTATGCCACAATCTCCTCCGAAACCATTGGACCAATTTCAACCAAACCTGGTACACTTACCACTTACTCTCTGAAAAGAATCACTTTGTGGGTATGAACCATCTACCTATCAAAGGGGCGGGCTTAAAAATGACGCCCGAATACCCAGATTATATTCATCCAGACCCTGAGAACGCGAGAACTTCGTGACACGCAACAAACTTTACACATAATTTCAAATCTTTAACAGTTTTTTTTTCTCAGTTACACCCCCGAAATTTTTATATCTATGGTACATGAAGTTCATAGCCCAAATATCAATTTCCCGCAGCAGTTCGATGCAACTCTCAGAAATTCTCGAGAAAATCGACTTTGAAGGTTACCTACCAGTTTTAATACGCTAAAGTGAGAGCTGTGTGTCGACAACTGGTGTGGCTCTCTGGCAGAGTACTCGCCTACCATACGAGGGGGGTGGTTTGAGTCCTTAAAGATTCAAATTTTTAATCGAAGATGCATATTCTACAAAAATTTCCGTAAAGATGGAAAAAATCGGCGGCGCTATAAAACGGTAATGGTTACATCGAGTCTCATTTAGATATTTTTTACTTTTCGTTTCTTTTTTTTTTTCATCCTTTTCGAATACCTACCTCATAGAGCATCCACCCCTGTTTAAAAATTTAAATTCGCAAGGAACTGAAGCCAGGCACCTTACGTGACAGGCGAGCACTCCACCAAACAGTAACAACGCTTATCGGATAATCGGTCTTATTTAAGATTATTAAACGTGGTCGGATATTAGAGTTCTAAACTTAAATATTAAAAACACACACACACAAAAGCTCGATTGCCATATGGTCAACTATTACTTCTTGCACTGAGTTTTGAATATCAGAGTTCTATCGAGAGTGACTCCCAAGTATTTAGGTACGTGATGATGCTGGAGTTGGATGCCTGACCATGCAAGATGTAGCTCACGATTAGCTTCCCTGTTCCTTAAATGAAAGGCACAAACTTGTGTCTTCGAAGGGTTTGGTCTGAGTTGATTCCGACTGTAGTAGCTTGACAGTGTTCTAAGTGCTGTCGTCAGGTTTCTTTCCACTCTTTCAAAGCATGAGCTCTGTGAAGCAAGGGCTAGGTCATCTGCATATAAGAACCTCCTTGTGCCTGGGGTCAATGGCTAGTCGTTGGTATAAATGTCACTGCAAGAATACCAAAATGAAAATCTCCGCTCGAAACAATCTAATTCGTAAACTAGCGGGGACACGGTGGGGATCACATCCACAAACTATTCGCTGTTCTGCAATGGCACTGTGCTTTTCTATTGCTGAATATGCTTCTCCAGTTTGGTACAGGTCATCTCATGCCAGACAAGTAGACATTGCTCTCAATGAAACCTGGAGGATTATCACAGGCTGCTTAAGACCTACCCCAACTGATAAGCTCTACTGCCTGGCTGGAATAGCGCCACCATGGATACGCAGAACAGTGGCTGCCAACAAGGAGAGACTGAAAGTGGAACAGGACAGTGCCCATCCATTGCACGGACATAATCCACACAGCAACGGCTGAGATCGCAAAGGGCTTCCTGAGAACATCCGAGAAGCTCACCATTTCACTAGAGAAGGCAAGGCTGGAGTTATGGAATAAGTCGACGCCTCACGTACAGAGGCCAGAAGCTGAAGAACTACCACTTGGACACAACGAGAGCTGGCTGGTGTGGAATTCTTTAAACAGATTACGATCAGGAGTTGGACGATCCAGAGACAACCTGAAGAGATGGGGCTTCATATCAGAAGATACGTCCTGCGATTGTGGACAAGAACAAACCACAAGCCACATACTCCATTGCCTTTTGTGCCCCACATCCTGCACGAAGACTGATCTCCTTCAAGCCACTCCAAGAGCCTTGGAGGTTGCAAAGTACTGGGCACATGTAATATAAATACAATATATATATATATATATATATATATATATATATATATATATATATATATATTGATCTGTATCGCTACTGTAAATTTGTATGTTTCTGACTCGAGAATAATAATTGTTAGTTTCCCCAAGCCACCTTTTAAGTGCAAAAGCTTCGAGTTTTTATATTAACAAACTATTTCAGGCACTCTTTTCGTATTGATACTTCCCTTGGGGCTGCAAGGACGATCATGCCGAAACCGGACTGGAGGAGCTTCCTTGTCGAAGATATGAACGCCATACCCTTGTCTGACCGCATTCCACGGACGAAAGGGACTGCGGCGCCCGCCCGCTCAGCTGAGATAAAACTAAAAGCGGAACTGCGTCGGGCACAGGGGTAACACGTTTATCGGAACCGAGGCCTACCGACGACGCGCGAGCGCCGGCGGATATTGCGTGGCGAGGGATTCCCACGCCAGTGGAGCTATGCCTTGCGTCAGCGTCGAATGTTATCGTAATACTCGCAAGCCGTAACACGAATTACTGTGAGTGCCCTGTCCTGCTTAAGACAAAAGGAGAAAACCGGAAAGTCTGATGAGACTGATGGAGTCATCCGTGAAAGCCCGTACGCCGTTGCAGCGATACACCTACATTGTAATGCACTCTTCATAGCTGCTGTTCGAGGCACACTCTTACTCCAAAATTCACTAGTCTGCTCATTGATCACAGCTTAGAGACGTCACTTTGGTCACTCTAGCTAGTGCTACAAGTGAAAAGGAAATTCCTCATCTTCACTTTCTGGCGTATACTTTCGTGGCTTTGTACGTATGTATGTTGTATGTTATCCGGGGGCCTAGAAACGACGGATAGGCTCCGTCCCCGCCGCAGCCGCAGTGGTCCACAACCCCACGACGACTACCGCAGTTCACTTCAACCCTCCGCCGCCCCACACCGAACCCAGGTTTAGTGTGCGGTTCGGCCCCCGGTGCCCCCCCCCCCCCCACTGCCCCCAGGGAACGTCTCACACCATACAAGTGTAACCCCTATGTTTGCGTCTTAGAGTAATGGTGGTGTTCGCGTACATGGAGAACTTGTTTGCGCAGCAATCAAATGGTTCAAATGGCTCTGAGCACTATGGGACTTAACATCTGTGGTCATCAGTCCCCTAGAACTTAGAACTATTTAAACCTAACTAACCTAAGGACATCACACACATCCATGCCCGAGGCAGGATTCGAACCTGACTGAAGCGCCTAGAACCGCACGGCCACACCGGCCGGCGCGCAGCAATCGCCGACATAGTGTAGCTGAGATGGAATAAGGGGAACCAGCCCGCATTCGGCGTTGCAAATGGAAAACCGCCTAAAATCCATCCGCAAACTGGCCGGCTCACCGGACCTCAACAAAAGCCCGCCGGGCGGATTCGTGCCGGGGATCAGGCGCTCCTTGCCGCCCGGAAAGCCGTGCGTTAGACCGCACGGCTAACTGAGCGATCTTCGTGGCTTTAATCTCGGAGTATCTCGAACACTATTAACTTTTTTCCCGTATTAGTCCAAGACATGACAATAATCAAGAAAACGTCATAGGATTTGTCCACCTAGAAGAAGCGTTAGAGAACGTAAAATGATGCAAGATGTTTCTAATTTTCAGAAAAAAAGGTAATAGACGTGGACAAAGATGTGTAATATGCGATATGTACAAGACCCAAGAGGGAACAATATGATTGGAAGAATGAAGAGAGAAGTGCTTGGAGGAAAGGATGTCCTTCTCCCCTACAGTTCAATTTGTACAACGAAGAAGCCACTACACTTCAATCAGTACAACGAAGGAGCAACAACGAAAATAATGATTCGCTGACAACAAAGCTATGGTCAGCAAAGATGTGTAAGAATTAATGAACCTGTTTATCGGAACGGCGGAAGCAGCACAGATTACGGGAAGCAAAACGACGAAAGAAATCAGGAGTAGTAGAAATGAGATTAGCTGTAAAATTATGTCAAATTAACGAATGCTTAGTAAGTGAAGCACATCTACTACTTTCGGAGCAAAATAAATCATGCCGGACGAAGCAACGGACATAGAACTAGCAGACTAGCATTGGCAAAGAGGGCATTCCTATCTAAGAGAAATGTGGTGTGAAGGATAGCCCACAATTTGAGGAAGAAATATCCTAGCACGTATGTCAGGTGCACACTATTATATAGAATAGAACTGTGAACGGAGGGAAAATTCCATGTCAAGAAAAGAAGTGAGGAGGCTCTCTGTACAACCTATGAGGAAAGGAATAGGCTATGTGGAAACTCTTGAGTATAAAAGAAGGGACAGCGTGATAAAAGATGTATTAAGGCCTCAAGAAATAACATCTATGGTATATGAGGGAGACATAGAGGACGTTCAGAGTACTTTTTCTAGTTATGAATTTAACTGATGTTATGGCAGTTGTACTTACCGAGGACGACTTAACACTGATCGGCTACACAGCTGTTGTGTGAATAAAATCCACTATCTAGACAGAGACAGCAGGTAACCACCAATAACTTAAAGTAAGAGTCCAGAATTCAGTCTATCTATATGTGGTACTTACATCATTAATCACGTATTAGAGAGGTGTGAAGTTCCTCTTGTTTTAGACAGTATTTTATTTTATAAATTTTATATGACCGAACTGCACTGGCTAAACATACGAACTATATCATGACCTTATTATTTTCAAAATTAAAGCTTTGTTTAAAAAAATTACCCTAAATGGGGTAAGTGTTCCTATTACGCTGGACAGCATTTAATGTTTCTAAATTTTACATTTTATAGGGACGCTGCAGTTAGCAGAAGTAATTCGTTCCCTTGTGCAGCGCTGCAGAATACAATCGCACCGAGTGAAACACTGTTTCCCAGGGAGGCAGCACCGAGCGAGGTGGCGCAGTGGTTAGCACACTGCACTCGCATTCGGGAGGACGACAGTTCAATCCCGCGTCTGGCCATCCTGATATAGGTTTCCCGTGATTTCCCTAAATCGCTCCAGGCAAATTCCGGGATGGTTCCATTCAAAGGGCATGGCCGACTTCCTTCCCCATCCTTCCATAATCCGATAAGACCGATGACCTCGCTGTCTGGTCTCCTCCCCCAAAACAATCCAAACCCCCAGGGAGACAGCCGTAAAAGATGGATCATATGACTCAGTAGTGAGTTACTGGAATGAGAAGCGGTAGGTAACCATGAGAAGGACTCGTGCCTTACGGTATATACACAGCAAAACCACAAACGTAGCAAATACTAGGAGGAGCCTATGTGTCATAAGAGCTTTAATACGATAATACTATTATACAGAAAACGAGCGAAATCAGTAAAAAGCTGCCGACGATTCACGATTATCTATGAAGTTTTACGAAGTACGAAAGATCTCTAGTCGGCGATAGGATGTAATCCGAGTCTGTGTACTGTTCGTCTTAACCGCGCTTTCATTTTTTAGTAACTTTTTGTGGTTAATTGTTTCAAATACTTCACAATTAACAGCTTTACTGTGTTTACTTATACACTGATCAGCCACAACATTATGACCACCGACCTACTATCGATATAAACCTGACCACGTGATAGCAACGTCACCTGGCTAGAGGTGACTGCCAGTCAGACACAGACACCGACACACACACACAGGTCGTGCGGTAGCGTTCTCGCTTCCCGCGCCCGGGTTCCCGGGTTCGATTCCCGGCGGGGTCAGGGATTTTCTCTGCCTCGTGATGACTGGGTGTTGTGTGATGTCCTTAGGTTAGTTAGGTTTAAGTAGTTCTAAGTTCTAGGGGACTGATGACCATAGATGTTAAGTCCCATAGTGCTCAGAGCCATTTGAACCATTTGAACACACACACACACACACACACACACACACACACACAAACACACACACGGTGCATGTAGTATTACTGAGCATGCAGTCGGTGTGTAGATTGGGGAAGGTAACCGATCTATCTGAGTTTGATGGCTCGGAGGCTCAGCACGAGCATTTCGGAAACTGCACGACTTGCCGGTTGTTCGAGGAGTGCTGTGGTGAGTGTCTTCAACAAGTCAACAAGTGGCGAAACCAATGAGAAACGACGTGTAGACGTCGTTGGGTTGGGCGGCCACCCTCGTTGCATATTTCTGACGTAATAGGCTGGGTAGGTTGGTAAAACAGGTGGCTGAACTAACATCAGCTTTAATGCTCGGCAAAGTACAAATGTGTCTGAACACACAGTGCACCGAACAGTCGTAACGATGGGCCTCCGCAGCCAGCAACCCATGCATGCGCCAATATTAGCACCACGACTTCGGCAACTGCAACTGAAACGCGCGCGTGACCATCGGTGCACTAGCAGAGCGTTGCATGGTCTGATGAATTCCGATACTTGATGCAGATGGGTGTCGGAGGAAGGGGGGGGGGGGGGGGGCATGAGGGGCCACGAATCGGTTGTCTTCCAGGGGAACAGTCCCTCGACACGTGTACTGCAGGACGGAGATAAGCTGGCGACAGCTCCATTATGGGCCGGCCGACGCGGCCGAGCGGTTCTAGGCGCTTCAGTCTGGGACCGCGTGACCGCTACGGTCGCAGGTTCGAATCCTGCCTCGGGCATGGATGTGTGTGATGTCCTTAGGTTAGTTAGGTTTAAGTAGTTCTAAGTTCTAGGGGACTGATGACCTCAGATGTTAAGTCCCATAGTGCTCAGAGCCATCTGAACCATTTTGAACCAAGCTCCATTATGGTCTGAGGAATATTCACGTGTGCATCTATGGGTCCAGTAGAGCGTGGACGAGGCACCATGATGGCCGAGAAGTACCGCATACTAATTGAAGACCACTTACACCCATTCATAACGATCTTATTTTTCGACGGCAGAGGCATTTTTCAACAAGATATGCACCGTGTCACAAGACCAAGATTCTGATGGAGTGGTTGTAGGAGCACAGTGGCGAGTTCCAAATGATGTGCTGGGCCCACAACTCGCCAGATATGAACCAGATCGAACACACCTGGAATGTGATTGAACATGACGTCATAGCTCATCGTCTCCCTCCCGGAATTTACGGGGATTAGGTGACTTGTGGGTGCGGATGTGGCGCCCGCTCCGTCCAGCGACCTACCAAGGCCTCATTGCTTCCACGCCACGACGCGTCGCCGCTGTTATCCGTGCCGCCTATTAGCTAGGTGGTCATGATGTTCTGGCTGATCAGTGTAAAGGCACCATATGGCATCGCAGAACTTATTTCTAGTAGATCAGCTACACGCACTCCTAATTATAATCAGAGATCGGCCTCTTGCATTTGAAAAAGAATCCAGTGTGCTGGCTGGAAAAATTGCTCCTAGGGACAACATCAGTGAGAGATTCACAGATAGCAGGAAATCAACACGCCGATTCGTTATGGCAATCCAGGAAAGGGTTAGCTTTACTTGCACAGTCTCCAGAGGCAAGGCATGGCCGGTTATACTGTACGACATTTTTCTGTGGAGAACTAGCTAAACTGAGAAATTTTAAAGGAGGTTTAGTACCACGAGGCGTCTCGCAAATTGTATTGCTTCCTGAGAAAACTTTTTAAAAACCCGGTGAGAAGGGTCAAAGACAGTGTTGCACGGCGGAAGGGGAGAGGAAGAGAGAGAGAGAGATAAAGAGACAGAGATATTATGCTGGAAACAATTTTGTCTTTCCGACCGGAAAAGAAGAATAGATTGTGTGAGCGTAAGTGAGCCGGTAGAATTAACGCAGGGAAGATGTCGGGAAAATATTCAAATTAGCCCACCTTAAGCCACAGCAAGCTTAGGAAATGTTAAATTTTTTGGATCGATTCCCTGATGTCTTGGCAGGTCTCCATCGTGCACATCAGGATAACGCAATCGCTCGACTAGAGTGGCCAGCATGTTCTCCAGACATGTACCCTATCGACCATTCCTGGGATAGATTGAAAAGAGCTGTTAATGGACGGCGTAACCCACCAACCACTCTGAGGGATCTACGCCGTATCAACGTTGAGGAGTGGAACAATCTGGACCAGAAGTGACTTCATAAATTTGTGAATAGTACGCCACGATGAATACAGGCATGCGTCAATGCAAGAGGACGTGCTACTGGGTATTAGAGGTACCGGTGTGTACAGCAATCTCGACCACCACTCTGAGGGTCTCGCTGTATGGTGGTACAACATGCATTGTGTGGTTTTCATGAGTAATAAAAAGGGCGGAAATGATGTTCATGTTGATCCACATTCCAATTTTCTGTACAGCTTCCGGAACTCTCGGAACCGAGGTGATGCCAAACTTTTTTTGATGTGTGTATTACGTTTTGATATGGGCGACACGCTCCTCAAATCACCTGGCCAGACATGGGAACAAGGAACAACAACAACAAGACGCTGAAAGGAGTCCGATATAGAAGCAGCAGGGCACAAAGCGAACCCGTCGCAATTATCACAGCAGAGGGGAAGACCATGTTTAAGAATGGAGCGTGGTCTCGGCAGCGAGGCAACGAACTAGAAGGAGTTCACCGAGCATGCAAAGCCGCTGTGCGACGACGAACAGTGGAAAACTTGGAGCCGCAAGGAGATGTGTGGATGACGACGATCCACTGCTCGCCTCCAGACCGGGTCGGCCAAAGGAATAAGGTATCCACTCCCGTGTCCAGTGCACATCCCTCGTTTATGGAAGATGCTTAGCCAGACCAACTTGGAACTCAAACGGGCGGTAGAATGAACAGCCGGCCCATTGCCCTGCATACCTGTGCTGTCCGTGTTGCTTCACTGACTGCCTCCGTCGGCAAACAGCGTTATCGGCACTTGCGTTAAACGTGCCACGCCCCCTTCACGCCAAAGACTGTGTTCCAGGAGACGTGGCGCAAGCTATAGATTGTAATGGTTCAATACTGTTTTATTTTTACTTCATAATAGGGCTATTTTCCTTTTAATTTCTTAAGATGTGCGCCGAAAGTTGTCTCAGGATATAGATACTGCTATAATGAACAGCTCAACAGGCAGTTCAGTTGAAGAGGATTGGTCGTCTTTAAAAAGGGCAGTCACAGAAGCTGGAAAGAAGAACATAGATACAAGGAAGATAACTGCGAAGAATCCAAGGGCAACAGGAGCGATCTTTCAGGCGATCGGCAAAAGAAGGAAGCACAAAAATATTCAGGAAAATTCAGCAATACAGAAAACAAATCACTCAGGAATGAAATAAATGCAAAGTGCAGGGAATCTGTGGCGATATGGCTGCATGAAAATTGCCACGAAATCGAAAAACAAATGATTGTCTAAATAACTGACGCAGCACATAGGAACTCAACCTTCGGTGGAATGAAAAGCAAGGGCGGTAACATGGAAATTTCACTTTTAACTGCAGAAGAGAGAGCAGATAGGTGGAAACCGTACATTGATGGCCTGTATGAGAGGGAGGACTTGTATTATAAAGTAATAGAAGAAGGAACTGCAACCGAGTTTAAAAGAGCTTTAGCTGACTTCAGATCAAAGAAGGTGGAAGGGATAGACAACATTCCATAAGAATCTCTAAACTCATTGGGGCAATCGGCAAAAACAACTGTTCACGTTGGCGTATAGAATATATGAGTCTGGCGACATATCATCGGGCTTTCGGGAAAAAATCATCCACCCAATTTCGAAAACTACAAGAACCGACAAGTGTGACAGCTCATGCTTCCAACTTGCTGACAAGAATAATATACAGCAGAATGTAAAAGGAAACTGAGGATGCGTTATATGACGATCAGTTTGGCTTTAACAAAGGAAAAGACGCCAGAGAGGCAATTCCGACTTTGCGGTTGATAATGGAAGCAAAACTAAAAGAAAATCGACACGTTCATAGCAATAGTCGATCCGGAAAAAGCGTTCGACAGCTAATATACCAAAAGGGAACAGTAAGAGTGGAAGAACGAAGTGTTCGAACTAAAAAATGTGTAAGACGAAGATGTAGTCTTTCGCCCCTACAGTTCAATCTATACATCGAAGAAACAGTGACGGAAATAAAAGAAAGATTCAAGAGTGGAAGTAAAATTCAAGGAGAAAGGATATCATTGAAAATAATCGCTGATAACAATGTTATCCTCACTGAAATAGAAGAAATATTAGGATATACTGAATGGAATAAACAGTCTAATGAGTACAGGATACGGATTGAGAGTAAATCGAAGAAAGACGAAGCAATGAGAAATAGCAGACAGGAGAATAGAGAGAAATTTCACATCACGACTGGGGATCAAGACGTAGACGAAGTTAAGGAATTCTGTTACCTAGACAGCAAACTAACATAAAAAGCAGACTAGCATTGGCAAAAATGGGTTTCCTTGCAAAGAGAAGTCTATAAGTATCAAGAGGAAGAAATTTCTGAGAATGTACGCTTGGAGCATAGCATTGTATGGTAAAAAAACATGAACTGTGGTAAAACTGTAACGAAGATAATCGAAGCATTAGAGATGTGTCGCTACAGAAGAATGTTGAAAATTAGGTGGACAGATGTGGTAAGGAATGAGGAGGTTCTCTAGAAAATCGGCGAGGAAAGACATGTATGGGAGACACTGGTAAGAAGAAGGTACGTGATGGTGGGTCATCTATCAAACATCTGGGAACAACTTTCATAGTAATACAGGGAGCTGTAGAGGACAAAAACTGTAGGCGAAGACAGAGATTGGAATACACCCAGAAAGTCATTGAGGATAGAAGTTGCAAGTGTTACTCTGAAAGGTAAATGTTGGTACAAGAGAGAAATTCTTCGAGAGCCGTATCAAACCAGTCAGAAGACTGATGACTAAGGGGGGAAAAAGAAAAAAAAAAAGAAAAATACTTATTCATTCTTTCCTTTCTTCTCTAGAATCTAAGGCTCACACGATCGCATATTTGTAGACGCTGAAAGTAGTATATGAGCAATTTACATCGTCTTACTAACTACTGTATCATACTAATCTTCAAATAATTCTTCCGTTGTATTGCTGCCACGTTTCATAAAAAAAATTCATTTACAGTGTTGGTCACTTTGGGGTAACTTAGCCTGTTCATTTACAGTATTGGTCACTTTGGGGTAACTTAGCCTATACACCTGTTAAATAGTTTAGTCGTTAAGGTCACCATTGTCTGCAGCCAAAATTATGACCAAAAGAGCAGAGAGACTGACACGTGTGGAGTGGGCAGAGAAGGAAGCGCGCAGGTTTGCATTAGCACGGCGAGGCGTTGCTGCGGGCAGTACGCGGTCTGCGGAAACCCGGCTCAAAGCGGTGTCGCGACGTACAGTTACTGCTCAGCTGTCAGCTGGCCGTTCCCAGAAGGGCTCTGGCCGCAGGGAAAGCCGAGTTGGTTGCCTCCGCCTGCATGCTGAGGGCAGCGCCACATAACGCCCGACTGCCAACAAGGCCCACTCACCGCTTCCGCCAGCATGCAAAAACCCCGGAGAGGTGACGCAGTTAGCCCCGTACGTTCACATGACTCTGTTGTGCCATTCCACTCTCAGAGTCGCTTTCAAGAAAGAGATTACCACAAGGCTCAATTTTAGGTCCAGTGTTTTTATTCTACATCAGATACTACTAAAGCTAGAGAACTGCATAGCGAGTCGGTAGGTACTATGATTAAAAAATTATGTACACAGGAACAGCGATGCATTATCAACTCAATAACCAGAACGATCTTCACAATTGGGAAACACAATTTAATGGTGGGAGGACCGATGGTCAGCGATTGAGGCAATTAAAGCCAAGGCCCACAACATCAAGAAATACAATTCTTGAAATACACGAAAAAGAATCGCCGTACTGTGGTGGGACCAAAAACAAAACACCAAAATAATTTAAAGCACTGAATAGTATCAGCAAGAATTAATTGTCACATAGCGGTACCTGTTAACAGACAATTGCAGGTCAAGAACATCAATTGGTCAAACCAATAACTAAGCAACTGCACAGATAGCTGAAGGACCAATGAAAAATGTCTACCACGGCAATGCCAAAATAATTCAAAGAATTAAGCAGTCACAGAAAAAGTTGTTAACAGACAGTTACAGGTCACTAATACCAATTAATTAAACCAATAATTACACTTAACAGTTGCGCAAACGGTTTAAGGCCAAGTGAAAAATGCGTACATGGTGCACTCAGAATAATTTGAAGCTTCAATTTTACGTACGAGTTGCATTAAAGAACGTGATGCCTCAGTCATAAAGACCGGTTTACGAAACTACAGACTAGTCGCATGTTTTTTTAGTCATCAGTCTTCTGGCTGGTTTTGAGTGGCCCACCACGAATTCCTCTTCCTAGCGCTAACCTCTCCATCTCAGAGTAGCACGTACAACCTCAATTATTTGCACGATGTATTCCAATCTCTGTCCTCCCCTACATTTTTGCCCTCTACAGCTCCCTCTAGTATGAGGAAGGCTATTCCCTGATGTCTTATCATATTTCCTGTCATCCTGTCCCTTCTTATCAGTGTTTTCCATATTTTTGTTTCTTTACCGATCCTACGAACAACCTCATTAGCTTGTCAATCCACCTAATTTTCAACATTTTTCTGTAGCATCACATCTCAAACGCTTTGATTCTCTTCAAATTTAGTTTTCCCACTGTCCGTGACTCTCTGCCATGTAATGCTGTGCTCCAAATGTACATTTTCAGACATTTATTTCTCAAATTAACACCTATTTTTGATACCAGTCAACTTCTCCTGGCCAGGAATGCCCTCTTTTTCTGTTTTAGTCTCATTTTTATGTCCTCCTTGGTTCGTCCGTCAAGGTTAGTTCTTCAAAGTTAACAAATTCCTTAACTTCGTCTACTTCGGGACCACCAATTTTAATGAGTTTCTCGCTACTCTGATTTCTGCTACTTCTCATAACCTTTTCCTTTTTATGGTTTATTCTCAGTCCATATTCCTGTACTCCTATATTCATTTTGATAGGTCCAGTAATTCTTCTTCGCCTTCACTGATTGTAGTAATGTCATGAGCAGATCATATCGCTGACGTCCTTTCACTCTTAATTTTAATCCAACTCAGGAACCTTTCTTTTATTTCCATCGTTGAATAGCAGGGGCGAAAGGCTGCATCCTTGTGTTGCACCCATTTTATCCGGGAATTTCATTCTCTAAGTTCTTAAACATTTTGTGTATTACCAATATTTCCCTATCGCTTTTAGCAATTATATACCACCGCTCGCTCACAGAAAGATCCGTACCTAAAGACTGGAAAATTGCTCAAGTCCGTTAAATTACAGGCCCATATCACTAACGTCGATATGCAGTAGGGTTTTGGAACATATATTGTATTCGAACATTATGAAGCACCTCGAAGAAAACGATTTATTGACACGTAGTCAACACGGATTCAGAAAATATCGTTCTTGCGAAACACAACTAGCTCTTTATACTCATTAAGTAATGAGTGATATCGACAGGGGATGTCAAATTGATTCCATATTTTTAGATTTCCGGAAAGCTTTCGACACCGTTCCTCACAAGCGTCTTCTAACCAAACTGCATGTCTATAGAATATCACCTCAGCTGTGCGACTGGATTCGTGATTTCCTGTCAGAAAGGTGACAGTTCGTAGTAATAGACGGAAAGTCATCGAGTAAAACGCAAATAATATCCGCCGTTCCCCAAGGAACGACATAGGAGACAATCTCAGTAGCCGTCTTAGACTGTTTGCAGATGATGCTGTCATTTACCGTTTTGTAAAGTCATCATATGACCAAAACGAATTGCATAATGAATTAGATCAGATATCTGTATGGTGCGAAAAGTGGCAATTGACGCTGAATAAAGAAAAGTGTGAAATTATTCACATGAGTATTAAAAGAAATCCGCTAAATTTCGATTAAGTGATAAGTCACACAAATCTGAAGGCTGTAAATTCAACTAGATACTTAGGGATTACAATTACAAACACCCTAAATTAGAACGACCACATAGATTGTGGGTAGAGCCAACCAAAGACTGCGGCGATTCATTGGCAGAACACTTGGAGACGGTGCAACAGGTCTACTAGAGAGACTGCTTACACCACGCTTGTCCGAACTGTTCTGGAGTACTGCTTTGCGGTGTGTGATCCGCATCAGATGGGACTCGCGGATGACATCGAAGACGTTCGAAGAAGGCAGCTCGTTTTGTATTATTGCGAAATAGAGGGGATAGTGCCACAGACATGATACGTTTTTCGTTGCGACGGGATCTTCTAATGAAATTTCAATCACCAGTTTTCTCCTCCGATTGCGAAAACATTCCGTTGGGACCCACCTACATAAGGGAAATGATCATCACGATAAAATAAGAGAAACCAGGGCTCGCACAGAAAAATTTAAGTGCTCGTTTCTCCCGCGCGCCGTTCGAAAGTTGAATGGTAGAGATACAGCTTGAAGGTTGTTCATTGAACCCGCTGCCAGAACTTTATCGTGAATAGCAGAGTAATCACATAGATGTAGATGTAGATGTAGATCGCTTACTCCTATGTGCCCTAGAATTTCGAACTTCTCGCACCATATTACTTTGTCGAACGCTTTTTCCAAATCCACAGATTTTATGAACGTGTTTTCATTTTTCTTCAGTTTGCTTCATCATCAGTCGCCAAGTCAGAACTACCGTCTGGTGCCTTTACCTTTCCTAGTGACAGACTGATCGTCTTTTAACAGACCGTCGATTTTCTTTTTTTTTCGTTTTTCTGTGTGTTATTCTTATCAGCAAGTTGGATGCAAGAACTGTTAATCAGATTGGGCGAGAATTATCCCACTTGTCAGCTCTTGATATCTTCAGAATTGATGTGGATGATGTTTTTCCGAAAGTCGGGTGGCATATCGCTGTTATCATGAGCTTGACACTCCAACTTAAATAGTGGTTTGGTTGCCACTTCCTCCTGTGATTTTAGAAATTACAACGGAATGTTATCTACCCCTTCTGTCTTATTTGATCTCAAGTCTTCCAGAGCTCTTTTCAATTCTGACTCTAATACTGAATCCCCTATGTTACTCCATATCGACTCCAGTTTCAGTTTCTATCGCGCCGGCAGACAAGTCCCCTCCCTCATACAGGCCTTCAGTATACTCTTTCCATCAATCCGCTCTCTCCTCTTCGTATAACACTGCCATTCCCACTGCACTTTTAAAGTTACCACCATTGTTTTTAACTTCACACCGAAGACTGTTTTTGTTTTTCAATCCACTGACTCGGCCCTTTCGATGATCATTTCTTTTTCGATTTCTTCACATTTTGCCTGCCGCTATTTCTCTTTGGCTTCCCTGCGCTCCCTATTTATTTCATTCCTAAGTGACTTATTTCGTTATTCCTGAATTTCTCTGAACATTTTTGTAGTTCCTTTTTTCATTGACTACCTGAAGTATTACTTCTATTATCCATGGATTAGTTCATTGTACCTATGTTTGTTCAACATCCGTGATTGACCTTTTAGAGATGTCCACTCGTCTTCAATTGAGCTGCCTACTCTGGTGTTCCTTATAGCAGTATACATATCCTTAGCGAACTTCGAAAGCATCTCGCAATAGCTCTGTACCTCAGTACCCCACCTCCTTTCACAATGATTGTTCCGGATGATTCTCTTAAACTTCAGTCTACTCTTCATCATTAGTTAATTGTCATTTGAATCCATAGCTGCTTCTGGGTATGCCTTACAATTCATATCTGATTTCGAAATCTCTATCTGACCATGACGAAATCGAGCTGGAATCTTCCCATGTCTCCAGGTCTTTTACAAGTATACCTACTTCTCTTGTGAGTCTTGAACAGAGTATTCGCTATTACCAACTGAAATTTATTGCAGGACTCAATTAGTCTTTCGCCTCTCTCATTCCAAGCGCCAAGACCACATTTTCCCGTGACTCTTTGTTCTATTTTTTCCCCTAGAGCCGTGTTACAATTCCCCACGAGTATTAAATTTTTTACACAGTGAACTACCCGTTCACTATCCTCATACACTTTATCTCTTCGTCTTCTGCTGGCGACGTCGGTATGAACAACCGATCTATCGTTGTAAGCGTTGGTTTGCTGTCGAATCTGACGAGAACAATTGTAAGGTATCCCTTATTTGCAGGTAAGAGATCATTTTGCTTTATTTTCAGTTTTGCTGTTTCACATACGAGAAGTGAATGTATCAGCGCTGCAGTCCGTCAGTAGGTTACCAAGCTCGCTAGCAGAGGTTGTTAACCATCTGGCGCTTTCAGAGCTGGTGGGATGAGGGGCCGATGCAGAAATTGCTTGTGACGTCAGCAGAGAGATATGTAGGGAAAGAACATTTATACTGGAGCGAATTAAGAGATTTTTATTAATAAATATTTGCTAACAAATGTTGCCTTTTACCACTCAGTCATTTTGAGGAGTCTACGGGTGATGAATACAACATTTCAGTAATTTTACTATGCCAGAAAACGTTGATATTAACAATTAAACGAATAACTTTGGCTTAACCGATGATGTACGACTTATACGAACTATGCCGATTGAACGTTCAAGCTGCAGACTGTGCGCCGCAGTCGATAGTCGTCGATAGAATGCCTTTCGATCTAGTCATGCGGTAAGCCATCCACTCGTAACTTTAATACTTAACTTCTAATAGGTGCGAGTAAGTTCATTTTACGGTGTTTCTGAAATAAGGGCACCATAATTGCATCCAGTGACAAAAATTATTTGTGCAAAAAGTTTCTTTTCGCTTCATTACGTATAACATGGACAGTAGTATTGAACTTTCAGAATCCGTCGGCGCTGCTACGGCTCTGTAAGGGTACATAAAACTACAAGTGCATCTCCACATAACAGGTAGGAAGAATTCCTAAGCCGCGGCTCACTACGTCAGTTCAAGGGCAGACTGGCTTCATGATAGCAAAACTTGGGTGGGAAAGCGTGGTCATTTATACTGTACGCCCCTTATACCGCCAACCGGCTAAGCTGAGCCATTTCTCTAGGTCTAGTGTGAGAGTGGGGAGTCTTGCATAATCCTATAACTTAACTGTTCACAGTAGCTCATTTTCCGTCCTACTTTCCTACTGGTAACGAATCCTCCTCCCGTTGTGCCATTTTCTGATGCTGTTGATATTACCCTGAATTTTTCTGACCAGAAATCCTTATTTTCTTTCCACTTCACTTCACTGACCCCCCCCCCCCCCCCCCAATACATCTAGATTGACCCTTTGAATTTCCCTTTTTAGATTTTCTAAGTTTCCTACTGTGTTCAAACTTCTGACACTCCACGCTCCGACTTGTAAATGCTATCCCTTCGTTTGTTATTCCACCATTTTCTAGTGGTCACCTCTCCTCAGGCAGGCCCATATCCGAGATCCGAATGGGAGACTAGTCCGGGGTGTTTTGCCGATGAAGAGATCATCGCGACAGCTTCCAATTACAAGCCGCATGTCCTGTGCATACTCGTTATGTGTCTTTAATACAGTGGCTTCCATTGCCTTGCTCATCCTCATGCGGTTGATCACTGCTGATTCTTCCGCCTTTTAGAGGCAGTTTCCGATTCCAAGGGCAAGAGAGTGCTCTGAACCTCTGTCCGATTCTCCGCCCTCTTTGACAAGGCCATTGGGGGAACAAGGGTGTTTCTTACGCTGGCTGCTGGTGTTTTTTATTAGAAATTTAAGCAAAGACGTTTTGATTTCTGATCAAAGACGCTACCCCTATGTCAAAATGAAATTTCGTTAAGTATTACTGAGCGCCAAAAACCAATACATTTCTAAAGACAAGCAGGCCGGTAATTTTTGGAAATAAGCTCACAGTGAGAAGTGATGATGATGAATTCGAAACTGATTGAAATTGCTGCTGGATCGGAACCTCTGAAACTTACCCTCTGCAGCCGGTGTGTGGTGACGCGGAGTCGGCATCTTGCGGAAGCCACTGTGCGATACATGGTGGAAGGTACTTGGTACACTGCCGGGCGTTCCATTTCCTGTGACTCGCAAACGTGGTGAAGGCAAAACGACGATCTATATGTTTCCACACGAGTCCCGATTTCTCTTGTCTTCGCAGTCCTTACGCGAGATGTATGTTCGTAGCAGTTGAATTGTTCTATAATCACTTGCAAATGCGGTTTCTCTGAACGTTCATAATAGTGTTTCGCGAAAAGAACGTCTTCTTCTCTCCTGGGATTTCCATTTGATTTCACGTATCTTCCCAGTGATACTCGTGTGTTCGAATTACGTAATAAATTTAGCAGCGTTCCTCTGAGTTGCTTTGATGTACTCCTTTAATCATATCTTGTAAGGATCCCAAAACCTCGAGCAGTACTGAAGAATGGTTGTTCTCTGTGTGGTCTCATTTATAGATGCTGGTTTCCTAGAATTCTCCAAGTAAAATGAAATCTACAACCTGTCTTTCCTAAAACTGTCCTTACGTCATCGCTCAATTTTTATGTGGCTTTGCAATGTTTCACCTAGACGTTTAACAGACGTCACTGTATCAAACAGCACACCACTGATACTATATTCGAAAATAATACAACTTTTTTCCCACTCACCTGCTTTTTCATTTGATGCTACTAATCATCATTCCATTTAGTCTTTCATATTATTGCTTACTTATCTCAGAAATCTCCACAAACCTGCTACATGTTTTATGGTGCAAACATGGAATTCAATCAAGAAAAGTTGCTAAAAACTGATTGTGTGATATGTTTTCTTAGATTTCACACCGTTGATTGTCAATATGCTTTAAATATGTTCTGCACATCAGGTATAGCTTCAATAATGAAAAGAGGTAACCTTGAAAAGTAATTGTGCTGTATTTTCGTATACAAAAGTCGCATATACTTGCCACCAAGTCTGTACTAAACAAGAAGAACACGTTTCTAAAGCACAGTCCACAGCACAAAACTTCATATTTGCCTGTTCCTTCACGATTCAGTTCACCCGAATTAAACTCAATAATGTTCAGTATCTATATTAAACCTACGAGTTTCCGATTAGAAACCACGTCAAAGTCAGTTTATAAACAATCAAATGTTCACATTGTATTCAATAATTAGTTATGATCAATAAAACTTTACATCATTCTTTACTTATTAGCGAATTAGTGTCCTGAAGGCAACCCTGAAAAATTAATTCGGTGAAACAGATTAAGTTTCAATGACTGTATTTCAACATACGTGAGAAAGACAAACACAATTTGTAGAATACAATACTCTGTACACCTAAAGCACTGAGAAGTGTACATACAGACATTTCTGATATAACGGAATCACTAAATAATAGCTCAAAACCATCAGTAAGCAATAATAATACTTCGTAAACAGCTAAAGCCCGCCTACCAATACTGAATCGTCTACAGAAAAATTAACCAGCAAAATTTACATACACCACCATTCTCACTTGAACACATTATTATGTGAGGTTATAATCTAGGCCTAAAATTTCCTGTATGGATTTTAACTTTGTTGCAGATGACGTATTGGATAATTGTAGATAGATATGAGGCTGAGATGCCTAGACAATCACATAATATTCATTACGTAACATGACAACTTTCAATAAATTGTTATAAATTTTTTAAGTTGTTCGAAACTTGAGGTTTCCAATAAAGTAGCAGTTTCACAGAACAAATTCCGAAACTTATTGCTACTATTATAGTTCTCATCCTCAGGATGCCATAAACTCGTTCTTTCTTGTTCTACACTTAACAATTTTTCAGAATCCATGTTTTGTGTGTGGGAACGAAACCTGATCCGACGGAGAAAAGCAGACTGAATTCAGATCCAACGATCTTCATGCGAGGTCTGTACTTTAAGGCGTTGAGATCAGTTGCACAGACACTGCGCAAGTACTGGAGTAATGATTTGAAAAAATTGGCCGCCTTCAGCCGATGTCGGTCGTCGGCGGAATCCCCCAATGTCGGTGATTTGTATGAATGTGAGTGTGTGGTTGTGTGGGGCCACAAGGACTGTGAGACCACATGGACTGGCAGCAGAGGTGAAACACGTAATGGACCGTGATGAGGACAGCTGGCGGCAACAGGCGACGTCGGCCGAGTGTCACGTGTGTCAGGAAGGACAGCCGCTAGCTGCGCACGGCGTCGCCAATCTGAGGCGCCATTATCCAATCAGCGCCGAGATTGGGCCTCAGAGGAGTACAGTAGGCGCGTCCGGCCCGCCTCGAGATCCCACGTGCGCCGTCCGCACGTGCACGCCAGCTTCCCGAGCCACGCCACCTCACCAACTTCTCGTGTCGTTAGCGGTGAAAGTACACATCAGCCCGGTTAGGAACCTTTTGGCCTAGTAACTAGCTCCAACGCTCTAAACCGGCATTTTATCATGGAACGAGGTACGTATCGTTACTCTGGAATATTCTGGTAGGATTTCTCCTACAACGCCAGCCTTAAGTGCCAATTTTGGGTATGATAAGTGGTCGGTGTGTTGTTGTATTCGTTATACAAACCGGTTCCCGCAGTTAGCAACAACCGCCATGTACAAGGGTTAGGCAAAAATATGGAAACACTGCTCGAACATAAATACAGGTACTAGTCAAGTCTGCAGGTGGCGCTGTTGTATTTGATCACCAACGGCACGTGTGCAATGTCATCAGTACGCTCCAAGTATCAGTCGGTGTACATGTGAGTTTATTATGTCGGAGATAAGTAAATTCTTCCGTAACCAAGATAGCCGAACAGTTTGGTGTTTGAAAAGGTGCCGTATCGAAGATTTTTACCAAGGACAGGGAAAGGGGAAAAACATCATCCACAAAGTCACAGCGTGGATGAAAGAGACTGTGTGACAGTGATGGACTGTCATTAAAAGGGCTGTGACGAAAAGTAAGAGGACGACAGGCGCAAAAGTCACTGCACAACTGAAAGTCAAGTCGCACTCGTGAGCCCTGTCAGTTCCAAAAGAATACAAAGGGAGTTCCATCAACAGGGAATTGCAGGGGAGCTGGAATTACAAAAGCAATCAACAGTCAAGAAAATGCCCGTAACGGGAAAACGTGGTGCCAAACCCATAAAACCTGGACTACAGAGCCGTGGAAGAATGTCATTTAGTCGGCTTAGTCTTTTTTCAAACTGTTTCCAAATTATGGCCGTGTTTCCGTCCCAAAAGAACACAGCGACGGTTCAGAGGGATTTTTGCAGCCAACTCTTGGAATTCCATGAACCTCATGGTTACTATGCAAGGTTGCAATACTAAAATTTTCTACTATCTCCCCCCGCCCCCCCTTAAGCTACGTTGTGAGCGGGAGGATGAATTTTCACATCTCCCCCGGCCATAACAGTCACCAGGTCTCAATATCATCGAGCCTTTGCGGTCCAGCCCCTAACTGTCCACCTCCATCATCGTAACCTTAACTTGCCACTATTTTGCAAGAAGATTAGCATAAAATTCTCTTGAAAACCATACAGCAGCTGTATTCATCCAATATGTGAAATGTATTTGCAGTTGCAGGCACTCAGAATTTGCCATAAAACATGGGCTGTTAACACAACATCTTAGAAAATGGAATGGAAACATAGAATTGAGGATGCCTCTGAAAACTTGAGATATTAACTCCACGCTCAGATCCTGCAAAAACCGAATGTTAAGGAACTGTAAAAATGGTAACTAACAGTTTGGCTTTAAGAAAGGGAAAGGCACCAGAGAGGCAATTCTGATGTTCCGATTGATAATAGAAGCAAGACTGAAGAATAATCAAGACACGTACACAAGATTTGTCGACCTGACAAAACCGTTCAACAACGTAAAATGGTACAAGATGTTAGAAATCCTGAGAAAAATAGCGGCAAGCTATAGGGAAAGGCAAATAATATACAATATGAACAAGAACCATATGTATAAGAACCAAGAGGTAACACTAAGAGTGGAAGACCAAGAACGAAGTGCCCGAATTAAAAAGGGTGTAAGTCAGGGATGTAGTCTTTAGCCCCTACTGTTCAATCTATACGCCAGAGAAAAATGAGGGAAATACAAGAAAGGTTCAAGAGTGGAATAAAAGTTCGTGGTGAAAGTGTATCAATGATAAGATTCATCGATGACATTTCTGTCCTCAGTGAAAGTGAAGAAGAATTACAGAACTTGATGCATGGAATAAACAGCGTAATAAGAAAAGAATATGGATTAATAGCAAATCGTAGAAAGACGAAAACAATGAGTAGTAGCAGAAGTGAGAACAGGGAGAAATTTGACATCAGGAATGGTGATCACGAAGTAGATCGCTGATGACCTCGATGTTGAGCGCCCATAAACCCCCCCCCCCCCAACGAAGTAGATGAAGTGAAGGGATTCTGCTACCTAGGCAGCAAAGTAGCCCGTGACGGACGGAACAAGGAGGACATAAAAATCAGATTAGCACTGATAAAAGCGGCTTTCCTGGCCGAGAGAAATCCACTACTTTCAAACATAGGTCTTAATTTCGGGAAGAAATTCCTGAGAAAGTACGTTTGGAGCACAGTGCTGTATGACAGTGAAACATGGACTGTGGGAAAACCGGTACAGAAGAGAATCTAAGCATTTGAGATGTGGTGCTACAGGAGAATGTTGAAAATAGGTGGACTAATAAGAAAGGAACGTGGACGTTCTCCAGAGAATCGTGCAAGGAAAGAAATATATGGAAAACACACACAAGAAGACGGAACAAGATGGTAGGACATCTGTTAAAACATCACGGAGTAACTTCCATGGTACTAAAGGGAGCTGTAGAAGGTAAGAAACGTAGAGGAAGACAGAGACTGGGATACATATAGCAAATAATTGAGGACATACACTGCAAGTGCTACTCTGAGATGAAGAGGTTGGCATAGGAGAGGAATTCGTGGCTGGCCGTGTCAAACCAGTCAGAAGTCCGATGACTCACGAAAAGTGGCTACCACTGGTTAACGTAATTAATTTAGAAGTGGAAGAAAGGAATATGGTAGTGCTTAAGGAGGTCCACTCTTTTTGGCAAGCACACATATGGAGACAAAGAGGAGGAGAGGATGAACACAGTTTTGGAGTGCCAAGCACAAGGAATTTTGTAACAAGTTAACCAATGCAATACGAGTAAGGGAGGGAGACCAGCGTCTTGTAAAACAACTTGGGTTCACTCACAATACTTATCATTCAGCCAATCCAAATTACCCAACAGCGAAAAACAGAATAGTGTCTTCCTTGTCGGAAGCGAACTGTAGCAAGTTACTTCTCAGACATGACTTCTCTGGCAGCGTTCACCATCGGTGGACTTTACTTCTAGACTACTTCTCCCGGCTCGTCTGTGATGAGAGACTCTCATCCATCTGAGTTGAACTTAGACGCAAAGTGTTGGTACAGAGCCCGTGACTGATTCTGCAGCTAGTTCAGCCGAGGTGAGATCCAGCCGAAACATCGAGTTGAATTGTAGGAATCATCGGATCATTCTTAGCGATGTTCAGTAATTTCATTCTTCATTCTGAGGGCTTGTTTCAGTTAGAGGTAGAACGTGCTTTCAGTTATGGCAATAGATGCACAAGCATATGCTTCTGTTCTACATCTATGCACTAACCGTCTGCAATCATGGTATGTCTTCTGCTAATGTAAACTTTTTATCCAGAAACGTGTTCATTTGAATTCCATTCTAGATTCCTTGCCCGGGTTTGCCAAGGCATCAACTTATTAGTATCTATGATTGTTACACCATTTCTTTTGATTTTACATATAACAAACTGGGTTGATTGAGATCCTTGTCGAATCATTGTTTTAGTGGGTAATGATTTGTTCGTGTCAGATATACAGGACCATATTAAAATATTATATTAAAGCACCCCACCACACCCTTTAGCTCAGTGACAACATACAAATTGTCGATTCTCCTCAGAAGACGTTAACTTGTGAGCTCCTGTCATTGTACTGTATTTCCTAGGATGGTCATGAATTTGAAGTTTGTAAGTGCCATGTAGTGCTAGTTATTGTATGAATTGCTGGCGCAGTGCACCAAAGAGTAATCAAATGCATTTTGTTGCAATGTATTCCATGGACATTAGGGATCTTGTGTCTGAACTCTCTATTCGTTGGTGGTCTTCTTCTGTTATTGGAGATGAAGAGAAAATAACGATCGTCTGACGTTCATCTTGCTGTAATTGTCTATCTCATCTTGGAGACGTGCGTCCAGTTAAGACACTAAACTTTCTTTCAGATTCCACGAGATATGCAGCCGCTATGACTAATTTAATATATTTCACTTTCAGATTTTCTTAAGGTTACGAGATAATATCCCAAGCAGAAAGGCCTGATCACTGGATTCTACGAGGGCAGTTCAATAAGTAATGCAACACATTTTTTTTCTGAAACAGGGGATGTTTTATTCAGCATTGAAATACACCAGGTTATTCCCCAATCTTTTAGCTACACAACACTATTTTTCAACGTAATCTCCATTCAATGCTGCGGCCTTATGCCACCTTGAAATGAGGGCATGTATGCCTGCACGGTACCATTCCACTGGTCGATGTCGTAGCCAACGTCGTACTGCATCAATAACTTCTTCATCATCCGCGTAGTGCCTCCCACGGATTGCGTCCTTCATTGGGCCAAACATATGGAAATCCGACGGGTTGAGATCGGGGCTGTAGGGTGCATGAGGAAGAACAGTCCACTGAAGTTTTGTGAGCTCCTCTCGGGTGCGAAGACTTGTGTGAGGTCTTGCGTTGTCATTAAGAAGGAGAAGTTCGTTCAGATTTTTGTGCCTACGAACACGCTGAAGTCGTTTCTTCAATTTCTGAAGAGTAGCACAATACACTTCAGAGTTAATCGTTTGACCATGGGGAAGGACATCGAACAGAATAACCCCTTCAGCGTCCCAGAAGACTGTAACCATGACTTTACCGGCTGAGGGTATGGCTTTAAACTTTTTCTTGGTAGGGGAGTGGGTGTGGCGCCACTCCATTGATTGCCGTTTTGTTTCAGGTTCGAATGATGAACCCATATTTCATCGCCTGTAACAATCTTTGACAAGAAATTGTCATCCTCAGCCACATGACGAGCAAGCAATTCCGCACAGATGGTTCTCCTTTGCTCTTTATGGTGTTCGGTTAGAGAACGAGGGACCCAGCGGGAACAAACCTTTGAATATCCCAACTGGTGAACAATCGTGAAAGCACTACCAACAGAGATGTCAAGTTGAGCACTGAGTTGTTTGATGGTGATCCGTCGATCATCTCGAACGAGTGTGTTCGCACGCTCCGCCACTGCAGGAGTCACAGCTGTGCACGGCCTGCCCGCACGCGGGAGATCAGACAGTCTTGCTTGACCTTGCGGCGATGATGACACACGCTTTGCCCAACGACTCACCGTGCTTTTTTCCACTGCCAGATCACCGTAAACATTCTGCAAGCGCCTATGAATATCTGAGATGCCCTGGTTTTCTGCCAAAAGAAACTCGATCACTGCCCGTTGTTTGCAACGCACATCCGTTACAGACACCCTTTTAACAGCTCCGTACAGCGCTGCCACCTGTCGGAAGTCAATGAAACTATACGAGACGAAGCGGGAATGTTCGAAAATATTCCACAAGAAATTTCCGGTTTTTTCAACCAAAATTGGCCGAGAAAAAAAAATGTGTTGCATTACTTATTGAACTGCCCTCGTAGTTCTAGTATAAGATTTCATCTGCAAAAGTTTAGGCTTGTTATCTTATATTGGTATTCGAGACGAAACCACGATCTTGAGTTACGGGTTTCATTACTTTACATTGAAGTGGCATACGAAATATTATCGGGTGCCATGAGCACATGAGTTTTAACTATACTTTCGATATATGTACATTGGGGAATATCTGTGATGATTCAAAATTGATTATTTGTAATCCCGTAACCACCCCGAGTACTAAGCTAGTTTTCTGACTGCTGATCAGCGTCGGGCTAAATTAAAAATACATTACACTGTTCATAGTATTATTAGTTATTTCTCTTTTGTTTTGACGTCACTTTAGTAAAAGATATCAAAGCAGATGCAATACATTTAAAATTTTATTAAATTACATTACAGTGGCGCCGGTAGTAAGTGTTCTGCAGTGTGTGTAACTGAATTTTCAATGATAATCCTTATCGCTACAAAGTCTATGTTTTGCATTTAAACAGCTCGGTTCATATACACCAACAGCTGATTGTACTGAACACTTACTCGGGGGCCGAAGTCGAAACTAGAATCCTGAGACCTAAATTCATTGTTGTCATTGATTAAATGTATGTATACAACCATATAGTGAATAGTAATTAATGAATAAAATGGTTCCGTTACATGTATTATACGCACGGGAACGACGACAAGCTGACTGAGAATCAGAATGAGTGATCGCAGACCCACGCTGTTCCTTACATTCAAGATAGACTGTGAGGTAAGGAACCGAATGCACACGACCAGGTTTCTAATTGAAGCTAGTCAGTAGCCCTGGGCGCATGCAATTAATAACAAACTTCCAACGTAGTTGCCTTCTATAATTTCGATTGTAACTATTAGTGTAGAAAGTGCTGTTTATTTATTGTCTTATTTTTGCGTGTGGCGCTATTTACATCAGTTAGCACCATGTACAAGATTACCGAGTACCGAATACAAGATATAACGGTTTGGAACTCGAAAATTATGAAACTCGGTGGAGAATATTCCTGGACCGTTGGCAGGAGGGACTGTGAAACTGAACGAACTACGATCCCACCTGACTGTGTAGAATCGCAGACTGATATTTGTCAACAGAGCTTACAACCGTTGGGGGGCCGCGGCTGAAATCAGCTGCGAGAGAGCAGCCGAAAGTAAACGAACGCAGGCAGAGCTAGCAAATCCAAGCGCTATGCTTGCATTCCTGTTCCAGAAATTGGAAATAATGCAACAGCAGAGAAAAAGAGAGCCGGAAATAATGGAACAACAGAGGAAAAAAGAGCTGAAAATAATGGAACAGCAGAGAAAAAGTGAGCGCGAGGAAGATATCCAACGCCAGAATGAGTTTTTTGAAAAGGTTGAGACTAACATAATCGCTAAGTGGACGAGATGTTAGTCAAACGCGAACAAGCATTAGTACAGAAACTCAATCGTGCTCTAGATGACAGGGATCAACGTGTTTTAGGAGAGGTTAATAACGAAATTGAAAAGCTAGAATCAGATGTATCTGAAGTTAAAGTTTGAAAGATTTACCAGATAAAGTAAACAATTTGGCCGGAGAAGTATCCGAGGTCAAAGAGGTACAGGAATCTCTCGATGCCAAAGTCAAACAATTAACCAAGGGCATCGAGGAGATTTCTTTGAACATAGAACGAAATGTAGAAGCTGAAGTGAAGTTAATAATGCTTGACCATGTTGGACATAAGAGTTATGAAGGTACAAGCACAACCCACGAACTTTTAAGACCCGAGATTATGGGAAAACCATTGGGTGAGTGTGATAGAATCGTGAACTGTGCCGCACCTATCCGAAGCTGCAGTAGTTCATTTAATGTACAGCAGAGTGGAAATTATGTGTCAAATCGGGACACGTACGGAAATTCACCTGCAAATAATGTGACTGTTAGTCCATACACAGTGAATGCATGTAGAAATAATCCGATGGATGTGTGCAATGATACACCCACTCTTGCTACACCGAAACATGAAGAGTCATTGTTGACACACAGACAATTTCAGATGTTTTCCGAAGTCAGGAAATCTATTCATCCGGTAATATTCATAAAGAGTTTTAAGAATGTGTGACCTGCATCGTGACAGGAAAGGCAAAAGATACAGTTTGTTATCTCATATATTGCCAGAGATGCCTCATTACTGACATCAGATGTGGCAGAGAACTGTCATTATTTTAGCGAGTTCGATCAACATTTTTTGGCCAGGTTTTGGTCAGTTAGTATACAAGAAAGACTACGGAAACAGGTATATAACCCTGAGATGCACAATTTCAAGCTAGGAACGCTCAGAAAATATTTTGAAAAGTACATTAACAAAACGAGGTACTGGTCAGAGCAAATCGCCACACGCGACGTGCTTAGGCTATTAAAATCCAAGTTGCCTATCTCAATACGGAGAGAATTGGTACATGTACCTGACAATGATTTAGAGACGTTCATGTCGGTCGTGGATTCTTTAGATTTGATACAAGAGGGTGCATGACAACAAAATAATAACGGTGAAGGGACAAGTAATAACCACAAACATAGGAAAAACGGTTATGGAAACCAACACCGGAATAATAACTGGGTATACGAATGTATTGGTAATAGTTACGAGAGATCGAACGGACAAAAAGGAGGGAATGGAAACAGAGTACATGGTATGTCAAACGGGACATACATTGCAACATGTAGAGATTCGGTTAGGGCTGGCCGATATTCACGAGTATATGAGCAAGAAGTTTATGGAGAAAGTTCTAGGAAGAGAGTGATATATTAGTTAATTCAGAAACACTAGACATCGGTTCAGGCATGGAGAGTAGGAGAATATCCGACACGTACATTTTAGCAAGCGTTTGGATGAAGCATCACAAAATGATACGGAGATTGAGCAAAGTCGGGTGCAGGTGAACGAGGAAATGTCAGAAGCTGACTTTACGAGAGAAGATGATAGCAAAAATTAACATCTAGCGGAGTCTTCCCAAATAGTAGGCCGCAAAAGCGCAGCACAGAGTGATGCCACTCTTGAGCCACATCTCGACGATTGGCAGTATTCAATCTGCAGAGTTTTTCTGATTGAACAATTCAAGGTAAATTAAAAATGTCGCGCAATTCAAGAAAATGGAAGAACGGTTAGAGAAAAGCGAAAATTTATTCAATAAAAGTGTGGAAACATTTGAGTACAGCGAGGAAAATTAGGGATACAAAATTTGATGAAAATGAAAGAAGTTTCAAAATATGATTAAAGATTTAGAGAAGCAAGTAGAGGCAGAGAATAAGAAACTCGACGATCTTGTAAAGGAAAGTGAGGAACAGATTAAATCATTACATAAAAAGAAGAAGACAGATGAACAGGCACAACTATAGTACGAAAGTAGATACGTTGATGCAGAATACTAAAGGAACTATATACGGTTTAAAGAAAGATATTGATGCCAACATACAGAATATTGATTCGCAGAAGAATTCGTTAAGCAAAGTAAAATATCAAGTCAAAGTATTAACGTGCACTGTCGAGCATTTGTCGACACGAAACAAAACCACATCTGATAGGGCAGTACCAGCGAGCCAATGCGAGCGTCAAGAGATTAGACATTTAATATAATTTAAGGATACGTAGACCAATATTAACCGAAGGAGTAGAGAAGCTTAAGATGGGCTAATGAAAAGGAAGAGAGTAGTAGAAATGAGCAGTAACGGAAGAGAGAACGTGATGAACCGAAGTGTAGAAGAGAAAAATCGAGAAGAAGAGGAATTAAGAGAAATTATGGAGAGATTGCATCGCACCTGGGAAGTATCAACACATTCAGCTCCACCGGTAGTCACTACGACAACCGTCGATATCTTGTCATGCGATGTAGATGAAGAAGAAATCAGAAAAAAATTGTGTCAGTGCAAAAATAATCATTGTTTCTGAATGCATCGAACCACTTAAATCCAAAGATTTGGATGACCCGTTCCGAGAGGCTTCACCTAGATCACCCACATGGCTTTAAAAATAACTTTGTCTGTTCATTCTTTAGAGAAGAGGCAGCAGCGAGAGTGAGATTGCGGGACAGTGTAAGACGTACGAAGAGTTCTTGAGTACTGGTCAAAGGCAAAACAAGATCAAGTTAAATTTAGGATATTGATGATGTAACATGCAGATTCAAGGTAGCAGAGCCCAGTGTAGTATTTAATGGAGATGGTCCAGAGAAATCAATTCTTAGACATGTCTTATGAGCCAGCAGAACTAATATGAATTTGATGGAACTACCGCATTAAATACAGAGAGAAGTTATAGCCGCCGCAAGGAATATGCACGCTGCACGAAGATTCCACCATTTCTTGCTACAGTTACGAAGAAGTATGGATGCAAGGGAACCAGCGCTCTTAATGCACATGCATTTTCCACTTGAAAATCAGTAACCGTATAACTAGAGAACGAGACACCTACTCCAGTGAAATAGCCAAAATAATCGCTGACAACGGTGACCACAGCATCGGCCAGTTCACAGGAGAAATAATTGGAGACGTGATGAATGATGAGAAAAGAGAAACGAGGTAGTAGCAGTATGCGGGCCTAACCCCACATACAACCAGAAGAACTAAGAATGAGGGAACACACCAAGAAGATGAGTAGCAAGAGAGTCTTTGACATCACAGTTAGTTATGATTAGCCTATCAGGAGCGCTATTTGTAAACTACAACAAAATGAAGGGAACGTTAGCAGTAGGAATCAAGCAATTTGACAACGGGAAGGAGGACACAACATATCCGATCACTGGAAATGTGCAGAGATTAAGGAGAAAGAGAGAATAAATTTTGAATGCCAATAGCATATACGTAGTGAAAATTTCGTAATTATGAAGAATTTGACTATGAAAGGCATATTAGGTCTTGATTTTCACAAACATTACAGCATCGTATTACGCTTGAAGGTAGGTTTTGTCACAGCTTAATTCGAAGGATGAGAAGATTAGGCCAAAATTCATAAGTAATGCAGAAACATCAGGAAAAGGAAGTTATACGTAAAACCTGGTCGTCAATTAAAAAGATAGGGGGGAATGATGTTAGCGAATGAAGTAGCCACGAACTAACAAGAGAGTGTGGGGCGATTCAAACAGATGATTTAACATAAGATGTGATTCCTGCTTCTGTCACAGAAAGTAATGAAATAGATGATTTAGAAGATGATGAATACAATAAAGAATGGGAAGATATGTGGACCAGCGAACCGGAAGAGGAAGAGACAGAATACATAGGATGCAATGCAGTCCAATTTTGAACTTGAGAGAATTTTTAGATGCTCTGTTGAACACATCAGAACAGGAAAAGGGCATTAGCGAGGATGTTTCAGCTACTGCAATATGTTCAATTGTGCTACTGAAAGGACCAGAGAAGAAGAGGAAGAACAATAATGAAGAAGCGGATAGTGACTGAAGACGATCTGTGGAGTAACCTATTCAATATTAGACAATAAAATTGCATAAGGAATTATCAAGAAGTTGAAGAAACTTAGTGGGGCTCCTCAAAGAATATGTTGTGTGAGAGGTGAGAAACCTTAGAGAGAAGAATTATGAGAAACAGTGGACCACTCATATGTGAGACGTAAACGCCATCTGGAAAGCGTAAAATTAGCACTGGAGATGATAAGCGCAAAAGCTAAGAAGAGAAAGCATGATCAGAGAGGTCTGGGAAAAGAGATGAATCTTACAGTTGATGACAAAGTTTTGTTATGACCACGGAAGCGTTCGAAGACGGATAGATATCTAAGGAGCAAACACTTTCACGTATTTTGCGGATATTAAGGGTGGAGAAAATCGTTCATCACAATGTTACCGAATTATAAACTCTACAAAGCTGCAAACCAATTGGAGAACAGTACATTTCGCATGTCAAGTTGTCTGCCGAATGAGAAATGTTGTGGAAATGAGAAGATACGCAACATCCAGTCTCAGTTCTCTTGTAAGAGGATGTTACAACATGAAGTAATCTCTTGTAAGAGTTAAAAGTATCATGAGGTCGTAGAAGAGTGTTTTCGCACGGGACAAACGTATTTATACATACTGTCGGAAAAAATTACTACACTTGGAAAGACGACGTCGTTCTTGATCCGATGACAGTATGTCACCTGGGATAGACTAGATGTACTGATAATGATTTCAGCGTCATCCACCAACAGTTAGCGGTGTGTCTTAGCCACCAGAGTGCCATCTATGTCCACCCTTTAATAGGAATGAGCACAGCCAGAAGGCTCAGTGTGGTGCAAAAGTGTGAAGCAAGCAGGGAACCATGCCACATAGACGCGCTAGTGTTTCCTACAGACAGCTCAGCAAGTTTGAAAGGGGTCAAATTGTGGCCTTCCAAGTGGCGGGATGGTTCTTTCGGAGAACTGCCATGGAAGTGGGATGTGCTGTGTCCGTTGTGCAACGTTGCTGGTATCGGTGTTCACGTGAATATTCTCAAACCCTTAGACGAAGTTCTGGACGTCCACGCAGCACAGACGCTCGCCAAGATTGTCATATCGTAAGGGCAGCAGTGGGATATCGTACAGCTACCACAGTACAGATGCAGAATGACAATTATTGAACTATATGAAAAAATCGTCGTAACTTCTGAACGGTTTGCGTTTGGACGTTCAGACTGCACGGTTGGCCGCGGGGCATGATGGGAATTAGTATGTGTATATAGTTTGGTTTAGCGTCGAAGCCCACTTTCCTTTGGATTGATTCGTCAATAAGCAAAACTGATGCATTTGGGGGACTGAGAATCCGCATTTCGCGATCGAGAAGTCTCTTCACCCTCAACAGGTGACTGTGTGGTGTGCAATGTCCACTTACAGAATAATTGGTACGAAAATCTTTGATGGCGCGGTGGCTACCGAACGGTACATGAAGGTTTTGGAAGATGATTTCATCCCAATTATCCAAAGTGACCCTGATTTCGACAAGATGTGGTTCACGCAAGACGGGGCTCGACCCCATCGAAGCAGGAGAGTGATGTCCTGGACAAGCACTTTGGGACTGTATCCTCGCTCTGTGTGTACGCAGCGGCCTCTGTCATGGGCCTCGATTGTCCGTCGTATTCTCCGGATCTGGACACATGCGACCCCTTTTGTGGGGCTTTATTAAAGACAAGTTGTACAGAAATAGCCCCAAAACCATTGCTGAGCTGAAAACAGCCATTGAGTAAGTCGTCGACAGGATCGATGTTCCGACACTTCGGCTTGTCATGCCGAATTTCGCTATTCGTCTCCGCCACATCATCGCCAATAATGGCAGGCGTGTCGAACATGTTGTATCTTAAATCCGAATACCTGTAGTGACGTTTACATGCTGAATTAAGTGTGTGCGCTCCGTAGTTTGCAACGAATTTACTTTTTTTCTCATACACTTATAGTTCAATAATTTTCTCCCTGTAAGAGTCCTGCCGGCCGAAGTGGCCGCGCGCTTCTGGCGCTGCAGTCTGGAACCGCGAGACCGCTACGGTCGCAGGTTCGAATCCTGCCTCGGGCATGGATGCGTGTAATGTCCTTAGGTTAGTTAGGTTTAACTAGTTCTAAGTTCTAGGGGACTAACGACCTCAGCAGTTGAGTCCCATAGTGCTCAGAGCCATTTGAACCATTTTTTTTTTTTTTTTTTTTTTTTTTTTTTTTTTTTTTTTTGTGTAAGAGTGCTTCTGAGTCCACACATGTCAACACGAAGTGTTGTTAACTAGTTATTAGCAGTGGAACTACGATCATGCACACCTCTAACATGTCTTCGACTCACGCAACACCATCAACGTGCACGACTCGGCTTGTGTCGTCAGAGGATCACTTGGAAGATGGAATGGCGCGCCGTGATCTTCAGCGATGAAAGCAGATTCTGCCTGCATGCAAGTGGTGTTCGTTTGCGCATGTGAGATAGACCTGGTGAGTGCTATCTCATTGTCCGCAGCTCGTGGTCGTGCGGTAGCGTTCTCGCTTCCCGCGCTCGGGTTCCCGGGTTCGATTCCCGGCAGGGTCAGGGATTTTCTCTGCCTCGTGGTGACTGGGTGTTGTGTGATGTCTTAGGTTAGTTAGGTTTAAGTAGTTCTAGGGGACTGATGACCGTAGATGTTAAGTCCCATAGTGCTCAGAGCCATTTGAAGCATTTTTTTTTTTTTTTTTTTTTTTTTGCTATCTCATTGGAGCGCATTCGTCCAAGACACTCCTGCCCCATCCCACGCCTTATCGTCTGTGATGCGATAAGCTAGACTCTTATTCACATTTGCCGTTTATGGAGGAGACGATGCTAACCAGTGCTCAGTTGGTGCGGAACGTTATTAGACCTGTTCTTTTGCCATTCTTGCAACAGGAAGGTGATGTGTTGTTCCAGCAGGATAATGCTCGCTCGCACACTGCCTGTGAAACTCTACGTGTTCTGCAAAATGTACATCAACTTCCCTGGCCAGCAAGATCTCTAGGCTTGTCTCCAATCGAGGATGTGTGGGTCGTGATGGGGCAAGAAGTGACTCGTCTTCTTCCAGAACTACGTGAGCAGGTCGAGCAGGCATTGCATTACATACCCCAGGAGAGTATTCGCCATGTGTATGATCGATTGAATGACAATTCAGTGCCTCCGTTGTCTTCCGTGTTTGCGATTTAAAAACTGGGTTGTTTGGAATCAGCCTTATGCAATTACAGTTAGTTTATTTTTATATTTACCCAGACATGTTTCGACACCAATGTGTCATCTTCTGTGGGTTACATTTTTATTTCTGTGAAGTACAATATCAAATTTGTAATAAATTAACAGCTGTAGGCCTATGAAATACAATTTTTTCAATTTGCTTCGTTTTATTTAGAACTCACATTAAAATTACATCGCTAACTGAACTGTATTATTATACATCGATTTTAGTGCTCGTTTTCGGCGTCTTTTTTTTTTTATTGCGTATTTGTGGAGAGCTGTTTCAGGGTAGAGGTTATGTACGTTTCTGTACTTACATTTTCCGTCCTGTTTCGTGTCCCTGGTTGGTGTCTCAATCAGCTGCTATTTACTGCATTGCTTTCACTCAGTTTTTCACAAATTTCCTCTCACTTTCACAAAATGTGGCAAAATGTGATCTGAGCAGACACTTCTGACAAAACACTTAGTGAGAGGTCTCATGTTACTGTAGTTGCGCAATTGTTCTTTGTCGGTCTTGTGTTTGTTATGGCGCTGATTTTGAATGCGTGAGTTGTAAGCGTAATGCCATATCGCTGGCTTAGTTGTGGAGTATCTTTGCGGGCAGCCGCATCTGTAGAGTCGAGCGCGGGCCACGGAACTGTTATGTTGTGTATTGTGTAGCTCTGCATGTGAGAGGCATTGTTAGCATGGAAGTTGAACTGTTGCTACAAGTGTTATTACAGTAAAGTGATAAAATATGCAAGTGATTCAGAGGAAAGTGCGTCAAGAAGTAAAAATGAGCAGTGCTGCTGATGACGTATTTGTGTATCCTCTCGCTCCGTGTCGCACTCTACAGCATCAATCATCCGCGCCGTTTTCGGTCTCTCAGAATGAACTGACGTGAACCAGCAAAAATCAGTGAACAGTGTGAAAATTTATTAGTAGTGTCAAGGAGGACTGGTACCAAATATCTATGTATGCGTGGCGAGCGTAAGAACTTTAGTGCGATCATTCGGCTTCCGCATCATCAACAATCACCCGCGTCGACTCGGTTAACGCGTACGCTCGTCCAAGTGATATTGTGGACTGGTAATCATACATTAATTGGGATAACCACTTATGAATTAGAATGCAAACAGTGCAACCTGCGATTTTCTTTAATCGTCTCAGAATACAGTTGTTCGTACTAGACGTCGAACAGTGTTGTGTTTTAACGTTGAGTGGCTCCCCTAACTCCGCTTGCATATTTCGATAGATAATTTCAGGCAAGCCAACAGCAGTGTGGAGCAGGACAATACGACCGCCGCGGGATTATCAGGTACGTGGTGTGGACAGGGCGCACGGTCAAGGAAAGCAGAAACGACACCCTGTTTAAGGTACCACCACACCCAATTGTACCCCCGGGCGTGTTACAGTGTGTGTGTGTGTGTGTGTGTGTGTGTGTGTAAGAGAGAGAGAGAGAGAGAGAGAGAGAGAGAGAGAGAGAGAGAGAGGTGGAAAGAGGGGTGGGGAGAGAACCAAGAAAGCCGAAGTTTTTTTTCCTTTTATGTTTTTTGTGGGGAGTTAGCTTTGTATAGTTAATTGAGTGTTCAAAACAGTTTTTTGTTGCATAGTGTTGTATTTTCATTCAGGACTCTCTTTCCCTGTGTTATTGCTTTTTGTATGTGGCAGTTCTCCTCTGTTGTGAGTTTTTTTATAGAGACTGTTGCTTTCTCTGACGATTTTAAGATCAGTCTCCATGTTTTTTGGGTGGTGGTTTTCTTGTAGACCGACTGGCATGAAGTGTAGGTTAACTGATATAGTCCAGCTTTTAAGAATTTATCTGCAGAGGTGTTCTTAGATCTTAGATTCTTGTACACTGTGTTATTTGTGTGGAATGATATTTGTAGCCATTTCGATATCTACAGTGTCAATAATGTGCCGAGAATATCAAATTTCAGGCATTACCTCTCACCATGGACAAATCAGTATTCCATGGCCTTCACATAACTATGGAGACCAGCGGCATTTGCGTAGATTTGTCAGTGCTAATAGACAAGCAACACTGTGTGAAATAACCCCAGAGTGATGTACGACAAACGTATCCGTTACGACAGCGCGGCGAAATTTGGCGTTAACGGGTTGCGGCAGCAGACGACCGACGCCTGTTCCTTTGCTAAGAGCACGACATCGTCAGCAGTGCCTCTCCTGGGCTCCTGACCATATCCGTTGGACCATAGACAACTGGGAAACCGTGGCCTGGTCAGATGAGTCCCGATTTCAGTTGGTAAGTGCCGATTTTCCAGTATGGCTAGACCCCATGAAGCCATGGATTCAAGTTGTCAACAAGGCACTGTCCAAGCTGGTGTTGGCTCCATAACGGCGTGGGCTGTGTTTACATGGAATGGACTCTATTCAGTTCAGTTTACTGCTACGAATTTTGTCTTGAAACTCCAAATAGGTCATACACATTCGTTAATCATGGAGCCATACAATGTTTTATATTATGTATGCAGTAGTAAATCACATTAACAGCAACTATTGGTAATATTAATGCAGAAATAAAACAGAACATTTGACAAATAAGAATCAATTTAAAAGAATAACATAAAATAAATGGGATTAACTCAAGTTCCAAGTGAATAACTCCCATCTTACATTAGTGGATATGTTACTGGCAACCTAGGAAGGACTCGAGGTTTATCGACTGACTACAACTATACCTAATTCTAAACCAATTGTTGCTACACTATTCTACATCACCCACACTGGTATCTACATGCCTCTGAAACCCTCCAGTCTATGCGTACCGTATGGGTGGCCATAGCATTCTTTCTTTTCTTTTTATCTTATTTTTCTTTTCTCTTCTCTGATATATAAATATTCGGAGCCTCCACTTGATCTTATAGAATGAAAGTTAAGCAGTTGTCTAATTGTCTGCAGTACCTCTCTGCCTGAATAAAGGGACATCTGAGGACGACATAATCAGCGGAACCTTCCTCTCCAGATTCACAGATTGGTGTGCTGCTACATCCCATTCGATGCAGATGCTTGGAATACGGACCGTGACCTGTTAATAGGTGCAACATAGCTCGAGTAGAGGCGATGTGACGCAGGTTGAGCCTTTTCCTGACGCTTGGGAATATGCTGTAAACGCCGCGCGGGATTAGCCGAGCGGTCTAGGGCACTGCAGTCATGGACTGTGCGGCTGGTTCCGGCGAAGGTTCGAGTCCTCCCTCGGGCATGGGTGTGTGTGTTTGTCCTTAGGATACTTTAGGTTAAGTAGTGTGTAAGCTTAGGGACTGATGACCTCCCATAAGATTTCACACGCGTTTGGACAATATGCTGTAAACACGCCTTTCAGTACTCCTAGTGTCACAGTCAGATTGCCAATCACCTAACTTTCAGGCTTGTAAACGTCTTTTATCAGTAAACTGCATCCCTGTGATCTCGTACACACGATCGTATTGCTCACACTCCAACCAATACAGAGTTGCCTTGTTACGTACCACGATATCCATGGGACACATCCCGAGGATTACCAGTAAACCTTCTACGGGTTTAGTGCGAAAGGCACCAGTGAGCCTCAGAAGTACGCTTTACTGGCTTCGTCACAGTATTGTTTTGTAGCTGCCAAGCCAAAGGCGATGTGCCCAGACGCTGGCAGCGAAGCCCACGATGGCGTTGAAGATAGCGTAGTGATATGACCTCACCACATGCAACGGTAATTTATAGTCGCCAGTACGAGCGTCGAAATCTTATGCTTAACTTTTACCGCTTTCTGAGTAACAGGTGGACTGGATCCTTTGGCCCAACTGAATCGATCACTGATTGGAGACCATTTGCAACCACATAACGATGGAATTTGTATGGATGACAATGCGCCATGTCACTGGGCCACAATTGTTACGATTGGTTTGAAGAACATTCTGGATAATTCAAGAGAATGATTTGGTCCATCAGATAGCTCGATCAGGAATCCCATCGAACATTTATGGGACATAATCGAGAAGTCAGTTCATGCACAAAACCATGCACCGGCCACACTTTCGGAATTATGGATAGTTATAGAGGCAGCATGGATCACTATTTCCGCAGGGGACTTTCAACGAGTTGTTGAGTCTATACCATGCCGAATTTCTGCACTACGCCAGAGAAAAGGAGGTCCAATACGATATTGGTGTGTACCCCATGACTTTTGTCACCTGGGTGTGTGCCATCCTCCAACTGTGAACTATAAGGGAACGAAAAGAATTTGACGATTTTTAATGTCTGATCTCCTTCGTCCTCTTCGGATTATTTTTTCATGTAATAAGCATCATTGACTGTATTACACTTATTTTAATTTTCCTAACTTTAAAATCGTACTGATATATCAATTTGAATTCCGTCTTAATTACACTACTCGCCATTAAAATTGCTACACCAAAGAGAAATGCAGATGATAAACGGGTATTCATTGGACAAATATATTATACTAGAACTGACTTGTGATTATATTTTCACGCAATTTGGGTGCATAAATCCTGAGAAATCGGTACCCAGAACAACAACCTCTGGCCGTAATAACGGCCCTGATACGCCTGGGCATTGAGTCAAACAGAGCTTGGATGGCGTGTACAGGTACAGCTGCCCATGCAGCTTCAACACGATACCACAGTTCATCAAGAGTGGTGACTGGCGTATTCTGACGAGCCAGTTGCTCGGTCACCATTGACCAGACGTTTTCAATTGGTGAGAGATCTCGAGAATGTGCAGGCCAGAGCAGCAGTCGAACACTTTCTGTATTCAGAAAGGCCCGTATAGGACCTGCAACATGCGGCAGTGCATTATCCTGCTGAAATGTAGGGTTTTGCAGGGATCGAATGAAGGGTAGAGCCACGGGTCGTAACACATCTGAAATGTAACGTCCACTGTTCAAAGTGCCATCAATGTGAACAAGAGATGACCGAGACGTGTAACCAATGGCACCCCATACCATCACGCCGGGTGATACGCCAGTATGGCGATTACGAATACACGCTTCCAATGTGCGTTTACCGCGATGTCGCCAAACACGGATGCGACCATCATGATGCTGAAAAACAGAACCTAGATTCATCAGAAAAAAGGACGTTTTGCCATTCGTGCACCCAGGTTCGTCATTGAGTACACCCTCGCAGGCGCTCCTGTCTGTGATACAGCGTCAAGGGTAAACGCAGCCATGGTCTCCAAGCTGACAGTCCATGCTGCTGCAAACGCCGTCGAACTGTTCGTGCAGATGGTTTTTGTCTTGCAAACGTCCCCATCTGTTGACTCAGGGATCGAGACGTGGCTGCACGATCCGTTACAGCCATGTGGATAAGAAGTCTGTCATCTCGACTGCTAGTGATACGAGGCAGTTGGGATCGAGCACGGCGTTCCGTATTACCCTCCTGAACCCACCGATTCCATATTTTGCTAACATTCATTGGATCTCGACCAACGCCAGCAGCAATGTCGCGATATGATAAACCGCAATCGCGATAGGCTACAATACGACCTTTATCAAAGTCGGAAACGTGATGGTACGCATTTCTCCTCCTTACATAAGGCGTCACAACAACGTTTCACCAGGCAACGCCGGTCAGCTGCTGTTTGTGTATGAGAAATCGGTTGGAAACTTTCCTCATGTCAGCATGTTGTAGGTGTCGCCACCGGCGCCAACCTTGTGTGAATGCTCTGGAAAGCTAATCATTTGCATATCACAACATCTTCTTCCTGTCGGTTAAATTTCGCCTCTGTAGCACGTCATCTTCGTGGTGTAGCAATTTTAATGGCCAGTAGTGTATTTTCGTATCTAGTGTTACTGTTCTAGCAGGATGTTATGATGGTTATAATAGCAATGGCTTTTAAAAGATTGGACCATGTGCCCAACATTTCACTCTTTTCCAAAACTGCATCACCTTATCATGATTCGGCAGTTTCGTTTTGTATAAAAGAAGGCACTGGGGTGGGGCTCTTTACTATTAACAGATGCTGAATTAGTGAAACTGATTTCAGTACAAAATGCATTAATCGATAACTCTATAAGCAAAAAAAGAAATACAATTGTATCAGTGTAAGTTACCAACAGTTCATTATAGAACGAAAAATTCCCTTTCTTAACGCTTCCTGCACTTTACACTCTTAAAACTCAAGTGTAAACCTCTATGCGATGCTAAAGACTCTCACTGGAGACGGATGAGCATTTCTGTAACGTTCCGACGCATACTAAATAAGTCCATGGCGTGAGACACTGCTTACATTCAGATCAGTCCTTAGGAGTGTTCCATTGAGTCTCAGTCTAGTATATCCATTTCATAAAATTAGTTTCTTGTTGTCACATCAGTTTGAATAACTTTGGACTCGTACTTCTAGTCATGTAGTGGTTATGACAGCTCTAGTACTTTCCGTCTATCTGTTTACGTTGAGGATCAGCTCCCAATGCCTGTTCCTAGCGTCGATCCTCTACATTACACTTCAGTTTTGTGATGTGGTAGCTTTCTTATTTACGATAGCCTCATTCACCCTCCAACGTTATTAAAAGTCGTTTATACGGGTAGTTAGAAACAGTCTGTAAAGCTCGTAAGAGTGTTGCAGGGTAGGTTGTGATAATAAATAGTTATGAAGAAAAAAATTCGATATATTGGGCCGTTACCGAGATAATTAGCTTTGAAGTTAACCAACCAGGCCGCTGCGTGTGCAACTTGAAACGGCCATCCAGATACAATTAGTGCCAGTTCTTCTCATAGCGTAGATGATAGCGCACGATACTGCTTAGCCTTTGGTTCGAGTTCCATCCTTACCACAGTCTCATGTCCAATTTTTGTATCACTCTCTTGTTCGATTTTAGAGAACCAAACGATGAACACGTTTCGCGACGCCGTCTCGAGAGGGCCGTTTGAATTTGTGCACGCAACGGCCTGATTGGCTAAATTGAATGGTTAACTCGGAAACGGAGCAGCGGATCGAATTTTTTTTGTTAACTATTATTCCTCAGCACAGACTACCCTGTAACACTCTTACAAGCTTAACAGATTGTTCCTGACCGACCTGCATATACTCTGATGAGCCAATCAATTATATAGCATGTTGGATTAGCTCTGGAACGTGAGGTTTTTCTTTAGCAAATGTACATTTTTCCTTATTTATATTATGAGTAGAGTCTATATCTAGTCTATATGTGCAGCTCCGTTCTTCAAGTAAGTAAACATAAATTTCGTCTGAATCGATACTGTGAAACGCAGACATCCTATGCAGTATACCAGCGATCTGTATTTCAAATGAGAACTTCCTGTATATTCAGAGATACGCCGAATTCGTCTGATAAATCAAGAAAATGTAAATTTATTTCGTTTGTTTTTAAGCGCTGGTTCACTTCTTTATTGCCTTCTCTTTTCGACGCATCAGAGTGGCCTTATTCTATAAGGGTCTGCTCGTGCACACATTTTTTCGCTGGCTTTGAGTAAGATTAAACTTCTGTATGTAATTTACTGTATTTTTAACATTTAATGAATAATTTCCTGTCCCGTAAATTTGACATATATGTGTATTTATTCACTACTTTTCAGAACGTTCAGCGACTGGAACGGGGAAGCCGTCAACGAATTGACGAAATGACCAAAAACGTGCTCTGTTCAGCCATTAATTTGTCTTTGAACACAATACAAAGTGGCGCTGAGATGTATCACCTATCATTTAACTCATTCGTGGGCAAAATTATTGAGCCGTTTTTTTAATGAATGGAGAGCAGATAGTAGTTAACAGATAGGTATATTTATCATACAGAATATCAAATTTGCTCCAACTGTGAAAGTGAGGTCACACAACAAGGTGGGAAGTATTCTTCCCACTGCACTTCCTTGGAGTTAAATGACAAAAATAACTTTTTCAATATATGTCATATATATTTGATAAATTTACTTCTCTAGTTACAATGATTGTTCACAATTACTTGCCATGAAATTTTCTGAAACATGTGTCTATGCAAAGTGGTATTTGACAATATGTACAAAAACAGCGAGTGCTCTTTTCCGCAGCATTCGTACTACAATGACGGCACGTACAGTAGGTTTCTCCTCAAATGGGTCGATGCTCCCCTACAGCCACATGACGAAAATCTTCAGGTACTTTATCCCTTTTTGCCAGAAAAACAAGTTTTTGTCCACGCCTTTTTTGGGATGAGAAGCCAGCGATCTATTGTCAGGCTAGATGGATCCTGTATGTGAGCTGATCATGCTGTCCACTTTCTCTTTTAGTTATTTTCCACAGGATAAAACTGTTCACTGCAGCAACGTCCACCAGGAAATAAAATATTCTGTGCCACCATTTTACGGAACGTCTGCCAATAGCATACCTTTCTCGTAATTGATCAAACTTATCGACACCACCAATTATTTTGTTGTATTCTGCATCAACTTCAGGACAAGAAATCTCTGTACTAGTACCACCCTTGTTTTTCCTTTTCACTGTGGCTGTTTCTCATGGGTCATGAACTGAGGGCAGGAAAGTGACTGGACGGTTATCCATCCATTTTACTTCAGAAATGGCTCCTTTTGTTTCAAACTGGAATTCTCCTTGTTCCAATTTTACGTTTTCCTTCATAAATTTAGGTAAATCAAAAGTATTTACCTTATACTACAGCTTTGAGGAAAAAATCATAAAATGTAACGCAAACAGCACTGAAAGGCTCCTCTACAGAGCAACACTCAGCTATACAATGCCTCTGCGCGAAGGTACAGAAAAAACGGCGGGAACTTCCGATTGGAAGTAGTACCCTATACTGTTCACTAGGTGGTAGCAACCGTAGAGAGGTGGGAACTGTGAATCCCACGGGACTAGGAGCGAGTTCATTGTAGTGGGAAGCATGTTTCCCACGGCTCACGAAAGGGTTAAAGTGCCATGTAGTAAATTTTCGTTGATGTTTCGCTGAGAATGATTAGGACATACGTCTCCAATCAATGACGTTGTCAGTCTTCAATATTAGTCAGAAAATAGCCATGCTGTACTATTTTAAGTGATGGTGGTAAAAAAATATTAATACTGCCATGCTGAACTCTGTACTGAACGTAAAAGGGAGTGACGAAAGTCATGAGATACCTCCTAATATCGTGTCCTACCTCCTTTTGCCAGGTGTAGTGCACCAGCTCGACGTGGCGCGGACTCAACAAGCCGGAAGTCTTCTCAGAAATAGTAAGCTATGCTGCCTCTATAGTAGTCCATAACTGTGAAAGTGTTGGCAGTGCCGTATGTTTCATACAAACTGAGCTCTCAATTAGCTCCCGTAATTGTTTGATGGGATTCATGTTGGGCGATCTGGGAGGGGAGGAGGAGGGGGGGGGGCCAAATCATTCGCTCGGAGTACCCAGAATCTTCTACAACCCAACTGCGAACAATTGTGGCCCTGTGATATGATCGTTGTTTGGGAATATAAAGTCCATGGAAGGCTGCAAATGATCTCCAAGTAGCCGAACATAACCACTTCCAGTCAATGATCGATTCAGTTGGACCAGAGGATCCAGTCCATTCCATGTAAACACAGCCCACACCATTATGGAGCCGCCACCACCAGTTTGCACAGTGCCTTGTTGACAACTTGAGTCCATGGGTCCGTGGGGTCTGCGCCACTATCAAACCCTACTATAAACTCTTGCCAACTGTATCGGGACTCATCTGAGGCCAGGCCACGGTTTTTCCAGTCGCCTAGGGTTCAACCGATCCAGGAGACGCGCTGCAGGCAATGTCGTCCTGATAGGAAATGCACTCCCATTGGTCGTCTACTGCCACAGCCAATTAACGCCAAATTTCGCCGCACTTCCGTAACGGATACGTTCTTTGTACGTGAGGCGTGGTAAAATTTGCTGTTTTGAAGAGCGCGCCGTAGCGCGTAGTGTAAAGCAGTCGCCGTCCGTTTCTGGCGGTGGCGCCGCTGTGGCACTCGCAGCTTTGGTGTCTCCCTCTGGTGGGTGAGGGAAAAGTTTGCCTGTTCACGTGTATTTAAGGGTCGCTATAAGCTCGCCAAGAGGCGACATCTGAGTACCGCGAGGCCCCCACCTGCCCGCACTGTAGGCAAGCCCACTTTTTATGGCAGTGCCCCAATCTCCAGTCCCCCCCCCCCTTCCTGTAATACCTGTAACCTCCCTCATCCTACCTACTCCCAGAAATGTAAGGCCCGACCCCCTCCTACCACTCCTGAACTCACCGTTCCTGTCTGCCTTCTGGACGCCCCCACCCCTCCCGGTAATTCCCTTCGCCCACCCCCTACTGCTGAGGATATCATCAGATTCCTCACCATCGTCCTTCAGAATGTTCATCCTTTTCAGCGCCAGCACACCCCCCAACAGATCTCCCACACCACCCGTTCTGTTTTCCAACTCAAAATGTACGCCACCTACTCCAACAACCAGGCCCATTTCACCTTCTCCCGTCTTGACACCCTCATTTAAATCCCTGTCATGGTGCGACAGCACCGTATCCTTTTCAACAACATCCGCTCCCTTCCCGCCAACAGGAACCTCTTCCTGCACACCCTTGCCACCCACCGCGTGGATGCCTTCCTCCTCAATGAAACCTTCCTCCAACCCCACCACACTGTCCACACTTTGCCCTACCTCCTCCACCGCTCCGATAATCCCCTCCTCATTGCGTGTGGCGGAGTTGCCATTGGTCACCACCGCCAGATCCCCGTTCGGCTTCAACCTCTCCTTCCCGACCCCACCGAACACCTGATCCTTAGTCTCTTCTTCCCCGGCCTTACCGTTACCTGCGCCACCATCTATGTCCGCCCTAACGCACCTATTCCCTTCGACTTCCTCTCCCACATTGACCGTACCTTCTCCTCCTACGTGATCGCCGCCGACCTCAACATCCATAGTCGTTCCGCCGCCCAGTTACGGCGGTGGCATCGGTTCCTCTCCTCCCTGCAAAGCGACCTCATACCCATCCCCCAGCACACCCGTCCCGAATCCAACTCCACTCCCGATGTTATCCTTTCCTCCCCCAACCTCCTTGGCCGCATAACGGTGGATGTCCTGGAGCCTATTGGTAGCGACCATCTCCCTGTCCTCCTTACTGTTTCAGACGTTCGTCGCCCCCGCCCTGACCCTCGTCATGACCCTCCCCCTAAGTACATCCATGACTATTCCCGTGCCAATTGGAATGCCTACCGGGATACCCTTTCCACCCAGGTCGATAGCCACCCCTTCACCTACCACCACCCTGACGATGTAACCCATGCCGCCTCCTTTCTCCAGCAGACCTTGTCTGAGGCCGTGGAGGCCCACGTCCCTACTGTCGCCGTCCACCCCCACCGTCCTACCTTACCCCCACAGGCCGTGCTCCTCCTCCATGAATCCCGCCGTCTCTACCGTGCCTTGCTCCACACGCGTGACCCGGACACACTACGACGCCACCGGCAACTCCAGCGACACATTCGTAATTTCCTCGCGGCTAAGAAACGCCGGGACTGGCGACAGACATGCACCTGTTTAAATGCTACCCTACCTATCAACTCGTCCAAGTTCGGGTCAGCCTTCCGTCGCCTTACCGGAACTAAACCCTCCCCATACTATCCTCTTCTCCATGATGATCACCCCTTCCCTGACTCCCGTAGTAAGGCCAATCACTTTGCCTCTCACCTATCACTACACAGGATCTCATTGCTACACTCTGCACGAAACGCAACACCGCTCCTGGTCACGATCGTGTCACCTACCGTCACCTTCGGGAAGCTCCTGTCTCTTTCCTCTCCACCCTGGCCAGGCTCTACAAAAAGGATCAACATTCTTTGTTGCAACAGGATTTCATGGTCTACATGTAATTATCGGAACAATTTTCTTATCAACATGTAGTGCTGTCCACCGGTTACTATCCCGACCTGTGGAAAACCTCCCATATCCTGATGTTCCTTAAACCTGGTAAACCGCCGTCCGCCGTCTCCTCCTACCATCCCATCAGCCTTACCTCGGTCTTCAGCAAGGTCCTGGAATCTATCCTCACCTGCCGCATCCACCAGCATCTCCGCCAGCACTGCCTCCTTCCCGTTACCCAGTGTGGCTTTCAGCCATCCTTCTCTTCCGACGATCTTCTCCTTCACCTCACTCATCTCCTTTCCGACCAGCTTAATTCCCATCGCACCGCAATCTTCCTCTCCTGGACCTCGAACGAGCTTATGACCACGTATGGCATTCCGGTCTCCTCTTGAAGCTCCAAACCTTCGCCCTTCCCATTAACTACGTCCGTCTGATCGGCTCCTTTCTCTCCCACCGTCCTTCCTACGTCACTATCCATAACACCGACTCCTACACCTTTTTCCCCTCCGCCGGTGTGCCCCAAGGCTCCGTCCTCTCCCCCATTCTGTACCTTTTGTATACAGCGGACATGCCGCTGCTGTCACTCCCGTCCACCTCCTCCAGTTTGCCGATGACACTGCGTTCCTTGCCCTTGCCCCACCCTGCAGCGCTGCCAACACCTTCTCCAATCCCATCTTGACCGGTTCACTGCTTGGTGCAACCAGTGGTTGCTCAAGGTCAATCCCTCCAAAACCCAGGCGATCATTGTAGGCAAAACCACCCCTTCCTTCCGCCTCCTTGATTCCTATCTCACCATCTATGGCCGTCCTATCGCCCTCACTCCCACCCTTAAGTACCTTGGCGTCACCCTAGACCGTCGCCTCTCCTGGACTCCCCATCTCCGGACAATCCAAGCTAAGGCACGCTCCCGACTCCGTCTCCTCAAGCTCCTTTCCGGCCATACGTGGGGTCTGGACCCCTCCACCATCCTCCAACCTATAAATCCCTCATCCACCCTATCCTTTGTTATGCCCATCCGGCCTTGATCTCTGCCCCCCCTACCATTTACAAATCCCTCCAAATCCTTGAACGCCATGCTCTTCGCCTCGCCTTTCGCATCCGTCTCCCCTCCTCCACGCGGATCCTGTATTATCTCATCCCCTTCCCCCACCTCCTCCTTTTCCTTGAAAGGATACGGATCCTGTACACCTCCCACAAACTCGATCCTCCTCATCCGCTTGTCTCACCCATCCTCTCCCACCCCCGCCCTCTGCCGCCCCTGTATTCCCACGTCCCACCCGGTCTCCATCTCTCCACCTTCCTCACCCTCTCCCAAGGTGGCTTCCGCCAGCTCCCCCTCCCTGATGATGTCCTCCGCCCCTCCATCTACCCCTCCTATCAACTTTGATCCTCCCCCCACTTCCTGTGTCCTTTCCTTTAGGCACCCTCCCTCCCTTCTCTTTCCTTTTCCCCCATCCCCTCCCTCCTTCCCTCCTCCCCCAGGCTTCCCCTCCCCCTTCCTCCCTTCCCCCTATCTACCCTGCCCATGGCATCTGCTCTCCCCTCTCCCTCTCCCACCCCCCCCTCCTCCTCTCTTGGCAGGTCCCCGGACTCGTACATGGTTAGTGAACATTCGCGCGCCGGAGATCAACGCCTCGTGTTCTGTGTGTGCCGTCGTTTTGTGCTTAAGTGATTCAGTGTTATTCGTTTTGTGCACCTACGTTCACGTGTGACAATTTTCGTCTATGTCTGTGTCCAAGTGTCTGAACAATTTTATCTTGGACTCTACGCCCGTGAACGGCACCTTGTATTTTAAAAAGTGTTTGTCTCCGTATATATGTCCACCATGTCTTTTCTCTAAATGTCTTGATTTGTATATTTGTGTTTCTCTGCGGCCAAAGAGTGGCGTCGTATGCTGCTGCAGGCCTGTCTGTACTACAGGTTTCAAAATAACAATAAAGAAAAAAAAACTCGCCAAGAGGTCAGTTGGAGCCAAGGCGAGTCTGGTCAATCTGTCAATCGGAGTGAGTCTGGTCAGTTGGTCAGCCAAGTCAGTCTGGGTCTGTCTCTCGTCCGCATTGGTGAGCCAGTCAGTGTCTGTCTGTCGTCCGGAGTGCTAGTATGTGTTAGGCAGCCAGTCTGCTCGAGTTGCTCGGGCAACGGCCATTGGCGGTTGGATCGATTGGTTGGTCGGTCGCGCACTGAGACACAAGATAACTTGTCCGCCTTGAGCGTCGGCGCATGTGAGGTCGCCACGTGAGTCCAGTGGGCCGCGCCGTATAGCGAGGGGTAGTGGCTTCGCGGCCGACACGAGAGCAAAGGGAGTCAACCCACGACATCGGTCTGGCCGGTGCGAGCTGCGACGCCGTGAGACGGGAGATCGGCGCGCCTTCCTGCGTACGTTGAAGCGGCTGGCAGCGGACGGTTCGGGAGAGCGTTTTGGGCGTGGTGCGCCAGGTATTCGCCAGACATCGCAGTTATTAAAAGATAAGTGATTCGTGATATGTTGTTTCACTTACTTGTTAAATTCTACTTCTTGTTCTTGGTCAGTCTCTCGTCCCCAGCTTGCTCGTCTGTCTCTCGTCCGCATTTGTTGGGCAGTTAGTGTCTATCTGTCTGTCGGTCTGCCGTACGTTGATAGCTGCCTCTGTCATATTTGTCGGATTCGGTGCTAACGAAGTTATCGCTTAAGGTGTAAAGGCCGAATTCCTGATATATGTTTTTATCTTGCCTATCATCTTGAGAGGTGGTATTTGTGTAATGTTGAGCATGTTTGTACATTTTATGTAAGACTGCTTTTCATGGTCTTTATTTAAATGGTCATTTTAGTGTGTAAAGTTGCCACCCTTCCACCGTAAAAGTTCTTTTAAAAACAAATTGCACTTTCGGTGACAAATAATTTTTAATTTGGGTGTTTTGTACCATTTCCATCCCTCTTATGGGGTGCATAGTTTAGGTGTTTGTGTTAGTTGTTAAAAGTTTAAGGTAATCTGGTGTGTTGCAGATTTGCACCAGTGTAGTCTGTCAGAGGTTGTTGTGAGCAGTCGTGACTACGGCCGTCTTAAAAGGGAGTGGCAAGGTTCTCAGCCCGAAAGCTCATACTGTTAAAAAAATTGTCATTTCTGCCTCTGAATAAATTGTAACCTGATATTTACAAGGTGCTTTCTGATTATAATTTTTAAATCTGCTTAAAAAAAAAAGAGAAGATTTTTAGGAATAAAATTTCGATTTTTTGAAAGAAATTAGATTTGTCTCCACCAGTTACCCACTGGCAACTACTTCCACGCTCACATAGTGTGACTAAATGTGTTAATGTTCTTGATGAATCGTTAGTAAATGAAGTAAATTCTTTAAGAAAAGATTTTGAAAGCAAATTCACGGTTCAGTACGTCCCACATTGATTCCTGCGATTATTTCACGCAATGTCGCTTATCTGTTGGCAATGACACTCTACTCAAACGCCGTTAGGCTCAGTCGTTAAGTGAAGGCCGTCGGGCACTGAGTTGTCTGTGGTAAAAGGTGATGTGTGAAATTTAGTATTCCCGTCACACTTTTGACACTATGGATCTTGGAATATTGAATTCTCTAACGATTTCCGAAACTGAATGTTCCATGCGTCTAGCTCCAACTACCATTCCGTGTCCAAAGTCTGTTGATTCCCGTCGCGCGGCTATAATCACGCTGGGAACCTTCCACATGATAGCGAATTGACAAAATAAATGACAGCTGAAGGTTTCACCAGTAATTTTACCACTAATTTGGCAGCTGTATATCCCTACCTGAAAACATACATAAATGATAGCTCCGCCAATGCGCTCCCCTTTTATACTGTGTGTACGCGACACTACCGCCATTTGTATATGTGCATTCGCTATGCCATGACTTCTGTCACCTGAGTGTATGTACTTCCTTTCCGAAGCACGAACCCCACGGGACGACAGAAATACCTACCACACCGTTGTACTGTCGTGGCGATTGTTGTCTACATTAGCTGCGTAAATGTCATTTAATTTAATTACTTCAGTTAAATCGACTCTGTGAAAGCGTTTACAACTTCAGAGAGGGCAGAGAAATGAGGCGATTTTGCGTGGCTTGGATTTAACACGTACATCGTACGTTTCCGGCGTAATATGTCGCCAGAAGCCTGTGCGCAGGTCACGATATCCCCATGGTTTGTGAGCACAAAATGGTGCCTGATAGCGTCCCAGATGACTTCCTTTGATTTCAGATCAGGTGAATTTCGTGACCCAGGCCTTAACATAACCTCTGCAGCAAATCGCTCTGGTTGTGGCACGGGCAGTCACCCTGTTGGAAAACGCCACCACCCCGGGGAAGCTATCATGCATTTAAGGACAGAGATGGCTTCCAGTAATGATCACATAGTACATAGCAACTGTGGTACCATCGAATACTGTCACAGGGCTCAAGCAAGTACAGGTGATTGTCATCCATAGACCTGCGCCCTCGGTACATTTCATGTCTCGAGCACCCAGTCGCCTGGGCCATTATGTATCTGCATACGACCATCAACCTAGTGTTACAAGGAACGTTACTCATCGGTTCACGCGACACAATTCCACTGATCCAGTGTCCAATCTCGATCTGCCAGAGACCACCAGTCCTGGTCTACAGAGTAGGCAAGTCTCCGACCACCATGTTGTGTGATGAGGCGTGGTCGCCCAACACTTTGTGGCCTAGTCATTCAACCACTTTCCATAGTTGCTCATGAACATCTTACAAACTTAGCCGTTTCAAAAATGTTCGTCCTAGATACCAGGCCAAAACAGTGTGACCTTTGTCGAAGTCGCTTATGTCTGTGATCTTCAGCATTTGCGGCTCTTAAGGTTCTTAGAATTCATATTTCCTTTCGTCTCTGTTCATATTCTTTCCTATGTCAGTTTCCTCCACTTCCACAAGGTGCTATTCAGCCTTTTGATGGCAGTGGCTATAATGTTTTGTTTCATCAGCCATGAACAGCAAGGGCGCCCATACCCGGAGGCAAGGGGGACCGCCTCTGCCCCTTATCTGTCAGGGAAAGGAAAAAATATTGTGTAGTCAAGGGATTTTCTTTTAAGAAAATGATTTAGAAGTCGGTATTACGTAGGTTTTTAACAGAGTCGGAACTGGAACTTCATTATGCCTACTTATAAGATGCTATTCGTCTTCCAATATATTAAAAAATAATCAATACTCCGGGGTCTAGCATCCCCTTGCCCCTACAAATTATTGTATGGGCGGCCCTGATGAACGGCAATCGTTCTATAGTAGCCCCTTGGGATACCGCCGAAGCTACTTTTATATGTGACGATATCTTCCCAGTAAGAACGAAGTGCAGAGCTATATTGGCTAGTTTGACTGGAATCTGATCACAAAGCTAGTCCTGTGTTACGTAATAGTTTATTTCGTTTACTTTACGTTTCAGAAATCAACTAACCAGCCATTAAACACGGGCGCTTGTATGAACGCCCTTCTACATATCATGCATGAACAAAGAATACTGTGTTTCGCGAGACTGATGGTTAAGGATTTCATGTTTGTTTCCACAAAGTACATTTTTCGATCTTTTCAGAGGTCTTAACTGGCTAGCATTAAACATTTTCATAATTCTAGAGCAGAGTTGTGATATTTTTCGCCTCACTAAGTACCTTTCCTGATAAAGGGATTCAGTGGCGAGTTTATTGAAATGGCTTGTAAGGCTTCGTTGATCGTTCTAAGATAAACTACTAATAGTGAGATATTAAGTTATTTTGCCTTGGTCTGCGTGCTTCTCATGTGGTCGTGTCGTCTTACCTTTGTTGGGCGGTTTTACATTTTTTCATCAGTCATCTGAAAACCAGTTATCTCAGCATTTTTTTTTTCAATCAAACAACGAAATTCAGTTTTGTCTTTATCATTCTCTATTTCGGTGTCAGTGTGGTTACTGAGGTTAATGGTTACTAGAGAGATGCCTTTTATTCGTTTCTGATGGTTACGCAACCATAAATCTTCTTAGGATTCTTAATGGAACCAAACAGCTGAACTTTATTTTCAAACTCATTGAAAGCTTTTCGCATTACTCTCCATGCACTCATTTTGCATTCGTTGAATTTTCGTTTGTAAACAAAACGTTGGCTTTGGTTAAATTTTTAATATACTCGTAGCATTCCCTGCTTTCGTAGCAGCTTACTAAAATGGATGTTGAACTCATTACTCACAGACTTTTTCGTCACATTCAGCATATCTCTTCCCTAAGGTGGGCGTTGAAGAGAGTATCTTTAACACAGACAAAAGCAAAGAAAAGTGGGCTATTCAATCACACTATTTTAGACGAAAGTAAAGTAAAGAGAAGCAACAGAAATGAGAATAGCGAGAGACTTAATGCCAGAACTGGGGATCACGAAGTATACGAAGTTAAGGAATTCTGCTACCTGGGCAGCAAAACCAGGCTAGCACTGGCAAAAAGGGCTTACCTGGCCAAGAGAAGTCTCTAGTATCAAACATGGGTGTTAATTTGAGAAAGAAATTCGCAGAATGTAGATTTGGAACACAGCGTTGCATGGTAGTGAAACATGGAGTGTGGGGAAACCAGAACAAAAGAGAATTTGAGACGCGGTGCTACGGAGGATTGTTGAAAATTAGGAGGACTGATAAGGTAAGGAATGAGGAGGTTCTTCGCAGAATTGGCGAGGAAAGGAATATATGGAAAACATTAACAAGAAGAAGAGGCAGAATGATAGTATATCTATTAATATTCAGGAAATAAATGTCTTGGTACTAGATGGAGCTGCAAAGAACAAAAACTGTAGAGGAAGACGAAGATTAGAGTGCATTCAGCAAATAATTGAGGAAGTAGGCTGTAGCTGCTACTCTGAGATAAAAGCGTTGACACAGGAGAGGAATTCGTGGTGGGCCTGATTAACCCAGCAAAGACTCGCATTCGGGAGGACGACGGTTCAATCCCGTCTCCAGCCATCCTGATTTAGGTTTTCCGTGATTTCCCTAAATCGCTTCAGGCAAATGTCGGGATGGTTCCTTTGAAAGGGCACGGCCGATTTCCTTCCCACTCCTTCCCTAACCCGAGCATGAGCTCCGTCTCTAATGACCTCGTTGTCGACGGGACGTTAAACACTAACCACCACCACTAACCCAGCAAAAAGACTTGTGCAACAAAACAAAAACAAAAACCTACATGGCTTGTAAATATAAATTAAATGGACCAATCAGCATGATGAGCTTAAACACTCCTAACAGAACAGTTCTGTTGACTGAAATAATGACAAATGGAAAAACAATATGAGAAATAGTCTTAAAGTTTCAGTTAGCACTTCGAATTATAACTTAGATGATAATTTTTCGCGTATTTATCTGCAGCCCTGGTACATACTAAAAAGCCAGTGCCATAGTACCGTAACACATCGCTAGAGGATACAAAACGAAATTGCGCATGCTTACTGCGTTTTATCAATGGCCAGCGCCATTTTGTTCTCGATATTCTTGCTGCGTGTTATGGTACTGCGGTGCAGCCTTTTCAGTGCGTAAAATGGCTGCAGACATGATTCTGCTCAACATTTACAACAAAATAGAAGATAAAAATAATCGATAATTTAATAGTCAACGATGTTAAAATAAACTTTATAATTGATAAGTTTATGTTACTAGTGTAATCCACAAAAAACATAACAGCTTTGACTGTGTACAAATTCTTTATGAAACCATACTCTCAAAATACCTTTGTAATATGTTTTCTTTACGAAGCAAATAGTGTAAGTAATGATTGAATCTGTATGATATACCATTTCTAATATTAGAATATAAAAAAATACCCCAAGATTTGTTTTGTACGATTTTCCGATTACAGCATTACCTTAACATAAGGGGCGTTTAAAAAGAAACAAGCCAGAGGCATAATTACAGAAACCAGTGCCTGTATGTTAGAAGTATTGACCGTGGCTGCTGAGACACTTATCCCACTGTGACACAAAGCGGTAAATGGTTGTCTCAAATTCCTGGGGCTGCGATGTTAACCAGTTCCGCACGTACAGCTGGACGTCGTCGTTCCAGGTCAATCGTTGGTTCCTCAGATCTTTGGGGAATCAAAAATGGCGTAATCACAGGGAGAGAGAGGTCCGGACTGTATGGAGGGTGGCCGAGAACCTCCCATTTGAATTTATGCAGGAGTGCCGCAACTGACTTGGCCGTATGAGGCTTTGCATTGTCGTGGAGTAGAATGACCCCACAGGTGAAATTGCCTGGCCGTTTTGATTTGACTGCTTGGCGAAGAGTGGTCAAAGTTTCCGAGTAACGCTGGGTATTCATTGTTGTCCCATGGTGCAGGAAGTGAATCAGAAGGGGGCCATCTTGATCAAAGAATGTCAGCATAACCTTCACCTTCCAGCTGTACATGCGGAACTGATTACCATCGCAGCCCCGGGAATTTTATGAGACAGCCATTCACTGCTTTGTGTCACAGTGTGACAGCCAGGGTCGATACTTCCAACATACAGGTACTGGTTTCCGTAATTACTTTCTTTTTGAACGCCCCTCATATATATATATATATATATATATATATGACACAGTTTCAGTGTTCAGTGACTTAACTGGTCTCATACAGACACGATTTTATGTTTATAGGCTGAACTCAGGCCTCCTGCTTACTATGGAGTTGCACTAGCCACTAAGGCACCTTGGCGCAGCGATTCACACAACTGCACGGATAACCCTGGCATACCCCCATCCTCAAACTATCAGTGAGGCCCCAGTCTTAGGTTGGGGCCTCAGTGAGAATTTGGATCGAGGAGGGAGGCATGCCAGGGTAATCTGTGTAGCTGTGTGAATTGCTGTGCCATGGTGGCTTAGTACAGTCGGCTTTCAGCCGTGATACCGTGCGGACGGGCTCGGCGCGCCGGGCAGTGCTCAGCAGGTGCTGTTGTTTACCCGCTAGCGCGCGGTGGCGTCGTTGTATTGCCGTATAGTACCTGTACCGACCCGCCATGGCGTTCTCATATCGAAAAGCTAAACTAACGATCAACGCATCGTACACGAGACCGAAGGCCCATTAAATTGAACGGTTTCTACGAGACATCATGCACATAGAACCACAAGAACAGACAGGCATTCATCTGTCTATTGTAACCAGCACAGTGTACCTCAAACTAATTGACGAAGCGACCTGCGACAGATTACTCCAACGATCTGCAAACGGCTTTCGCTTCTGTCACGCAGACGGTAATGTGAGCGTGGTAGGAGTTGACCATGCTAATCTGGGGGTGCGTACCGTGCGCATCTTTGAACTACCGTTTGAAGTTCCCGCCAACCTAGCCGTTGATGCGCTGCGGCCATACGGCACAGTTCTGAGCCACACAGAGGAGAAATGGAACACATTCGAAACGTACCCTGTCCTTAACGGGGTACGACAAGTGCGCATAGAACTTAAGAAGCACGTTCCACTATATATTTTCGTTGGTGGCTGCCGCGCAATTGTTATATATGACCTGCTCGGGCTGCGGCCAGGAAGGCCATGTTAGAACTGAGTGTCTGCAGCGCCGCCTCGTTCAGATGCCCCGCAATGAACTTTCCCAACGATCCACTATGACCTCTCTCCCGCTAACATATGTGGAGGCGGCACGACATGATGTGATGGATGATCAAAACCTGCTACCTCCTCAAGCCGCTGCCAGCTCCGTTGGAGAGTCAGCGCCGTCGACGACGCCGCAGAGGTTCCTACAGCCTCTGCCCACCGCAGCGTCGTGGGCACCCAGCCACCATCACTGGCGGGATCGGACACAGCGATTCCTAGCGACCTAGACTGTGTCGAGCCCCGCCCTCCAGTGGATGTCGAATCTCGGACCCGAAAGCAAAAATCACCCAAGCGACACAAGAAGAGGCGATTGTCAGTTGAAGAACAGGACAGGGATGTGAAGCCGGCGGAAGACATTGACTTCGTTGACTCGTCCACAATTGCAACGGACTCCAGTGGCATCATTCACCAGAAGGTGCCTGAAGACAAGGAACACTCTCCTAAATTTGGTAGCCCAGAAAACGAGGCGCACTGCGTCGACTCCCAAAATGTGGGCTCCTGTGAAAGCGACCAGCCACCACAATCGTCTCTTGATGATTGGGTAGACGATATGGAGGCAGATGATGCACAGCAAACATCGATATCTCCACCAGATCCCATGGCTGACATTGAGCCCGGAGCCCGGAGGGCTCTGCCAGTCAGGGACTCATACGACACAGTAATGCACAGCATGCAGATGGATGGCTGTGTGGTGTGTGAGATCACTGTGGGCTTGCACCGGCACACTGCCTCCGCCACTTGATATGTCTGTCATACCGCGTGGGAACAGTCAATGTAAATGGTGTCCACTCCACTGTCAAGACCCGCATGTTACACGACATGATAAGAGCGGCTGACTTGGACATTGCCCTTCTCCAGGAGGTCCGTCCCGAGCTGCGTTTAGACCTATATGGCTACACCACCTACAGCCTACCCTTAGGTGATGGCGCAGGAGGAACGGCCATCCTTCTCCGAGATGGCATAGACGCGACGGACGTGACGTACTTGCCGAACGGGCGAGGCATCGCACTCACACTTGGCGCAGTCCGCCTCATTAACGTCTACGCTCCCTCCGGTAATTCGCACCGTGGTGACAGGCATGTCTTCTATTCGGAGGAGGTAGCCCCACTTTTGCAAGGAAATATGGACCATTACATAGTGGGCGGCGACTTTAACAGTGGCTCAAATGGTTCAAATGGCTCTGAGCACTATGGGACTTATCATCTATGGTCATTAGTCCCCTAGAACTTAGAACTACTTAAACCTAACTAACCTAAGGGCACCACACAACACCCAGTCATCACGAGGCAGAGAAAATCCCTGACCCCGCCGGGAATCGAACCCGGGCGTGGGAAGCGAGAGCGCTACCGCACGACCACGAGCTGCGGACGACTTTAACAGTGTTCCGCGGCCCGAGGACCAGTTACCGCATTACGTCCCATGCCCGGGTCTACAAGCATTGATACGTGACCTCGCGCTCCACGACACATGGCTCTTACATCATGGGACCCAGAGTGGATATACGCACTTTACCAGCCATTCTGCCAGTCGTCTGGACCGGATATACGTCTCGCGTGCCCTCCGCACGGCAACCCGTAATGCAGAATGGCCGACGGCCTTCACGGACCATCTTGCGTACATCTGCACTGTCACCTTACCCCGAAAACTCACAAGACACAGCTGAGGCCCGTGGACGCTGAACGTCTCCCTCCTTCGCGAGGAAGCGTGTCGGCGAGCAGTCACTGACACGTGGCGTCAATGTATCAGGCGCCTGCCCATGTATGCTTCCACGTTGCTGTGGTGGCTGGGATGTGTCAAACTTGCACTCCGAAAGACCTTGATGGCCTACGGGCGTGACAGATCTAACTGGCGAAGGGCAACATCGGAATTTTCCTATACAGCGTTACGTGAGCTGGCGACGCAACCGCCGTCTCCCGAACGTCAGATGTCCGTACAACGCATCAAAGCTCGTCTACTTCGCATCAGGACAGAGCAGCTAGAAGGTGTCCGCATCCGTGCGCGAGTGCAAGACTGTATCCCCAAAGAAACGGCTTCCGCGTATCACATTGTGCGCGAGAGGCGCCACCGCAAACGTCAGCTCGTTACGGCTATAAAAACGGAGGAGGGCGGCCGCGCAGTGACACAAACGGACATCGCGCACACGTTCGCCAGACACTATGGGACCTTGTACATGGAAGATCCGCGAAATGCACGTGATTATGACGAGCTGTTGCACGATTTTTCCGCCCTTCGGGACGTGGCACCCGATGATAGTCTGCTGTTGCCCATTACACCCGACGAGCTGACATCGGCCTTGGCACGTGGAGCACCGAACAAGTCGCCGGGACCGGACGGTTTACCCCTGGAATTCTACCGCACTTTTTACGACCTTATGGGCGACAAGTGGCTCCAAATGTTTCAAGACCTGATCCGCCCTGATTTCACTGCCCCCACAGAATTCACAGAAGGCATCTTGATCCCAGTACCGAAACCGAATGGTGGTTGTAGGTGGCAGGACTTTCGCCCACTCACACTCCTCAACAACGACTACAAGATCTTCACCCGTATCCTCCGCGCGCGTCTCCACACATCTATCGGGAAAGCCATCCACACCGATCAGACATATTTAGGTGGTGTCAGCAACATTCATACGGCGTTAGGAGCATACCGCGACGTAATTGCTTTGACGGCGGCCTGCAAAATACGGGGCGCCCTTGTCGCCGTAGATTTTGACCACGCATTCGACCTCGTCGCCCGCATCCCGTGGTCGTGCGGTAGCGTTCTCGCTTCCCACGCCCGGGTTCCCGGGTTCGATTCCCGGCGGGGTCAGGGATTTTCTCTGCCTCGTGATGGCTGGGTGTTGTGTGCTGTCCTTAGGTTAGTTAGGTTTAAGTAGTTCTAAGTTCTAGGGGACTGATGACCATAGATGTTAAGTCCCATAGTGCTCAGAGCCATTTGAACCATTTGAACCTCGTCGACCACGGCTTCTTACGCTCGGTTTTGCAACACATGGGCCTCTCTCCGGAGTCTGCACAGGTGGTTCTTCGACTGGTCCACGGAGCGCGCTCCCGCATGATGGTCAACGGTTATCAGTCTGGTCACATTGTTGTTGGACGGTCAGTGCGACAAGGGTGCCCCCTGTCGGGTATTTTATTTGCTGCAGCGCTTGAACCAGCTTTACATGGTCTACGGCAGCGATTAACTGGTATCTCCTTGCGGGACGTGACCTTTCGTGGTGGTGCATTCGCCGATGACGTGGTGTTCCTGGCCAGATCAGAGGATGAAATGCATATGGCGCCACAGTGGCTACGTCAGTACGGGGCGGTCGCTGGGAGCGTCATCAACGTGAAGAAGACAAAATACATGGATGTCGGAGGGGGGGCTTTCCCACACAACGGCGGTGCCCTTTGACAAGGTGCCCGTACTCAAGTGTTTAAGAGTGCAATTCTATAGTAATGTCCGCCGCACGGCGGCCGCTACGTACCGTCGGCTCCTACACCAGACACGTGCTCTGCTGCAGGACAACAAACTGCGTCGCTTGGATATGCTCCTCAGAACACGTTATGTCAACACCTATCTTGTCTCAAAGCTGAACTTTTTTGCGCATATCCTTCCCTTGACAGCTACGATGGTCGACAGATTTCAAGCAGCATATGGACATTTCGTAAGCACCGGTCTGGTTTTTAAAGGCCGATCGCCACCCTGACACTGCCGCAGCGGGCGGGCGGTATCGGTTTAATTCACGTATATAACCGTGCGCGATCGCTTTATCTCAACACTATGCGTCGCACATGGACCTCTGCCCACGCCACTCTGACGGGCACCCTGATAGCGGCAGTGGCACCACACTCTCTGCATCCCCCGGTTTCTGCAGGACACATTTCACCGGCACTCACCCACATCAGAGAGTTCTTGATTGACTTCAGCTACTTACGGTCAGAACTTCCTACGACACAGAAGCCCAGCACGAAAGACTATTATCACCTCTATCAACAGCAGCAACCTGTAAATACGGTCGCCCACAGACATCCTGAAGTTGCCTGGAACACGGTGTGGCGAGCAGTACACACGCCTTTTTTTATCTACGACGGTGCGTTCATTGTGGTACGTGGTTATGAATGGGAAGTTCGCTACTCGGTCAGAGGCTACATTCCATACATCTGACGGACGACCCCTTGTGTCCGACATGCTCAGTCGCTGACTCGGATGCACACCGTCTGACGTGTGCCGCGACCAGCGAGTGCTGGCTACTGATGCAGCGCTTGCTGGCGTTACTCTTGCGGCGATTGCCGGAGTCTATCTCCCCTGATGATGTATTGCGCCCCGACGGCGTATACTTTCCATCAACCAGAACGAACGCCGTTAACTGGCTAAAAGGCATGGCCGTTTACTACATATTTTGCGATGCTCCCAAAGGCACACTCGACTTTTGGTCCCTATTGATGACGACACATGCAGCTTTCAGCCGCCACCCGAAGTACAGAACTCGTTTCGCAAATTATTTAGGTTCATTATTTGCGGATCCTCCTGCTCACTGGGGCGTTCCGGGTATGAGACGGTGAAAATGAAAAAGAATCCTGGAGCATATTGATCCTCTGCGGACGGAATAGGGGGGAACCCCTCCCAACAGACGAGAAGACGACTCTGACGCTCGGCTACGGCAGATGTAGGATCTTTCTTTGTAATGAAACAAAAATAGATCTATAAATACAATTCAAAATTAAAATTTAAAAAAAATTTAAAAATGTTCTAAAAAAAGTGGGTAGCACACCTGCCTAGTATTCAGGAGACTTGGGTTCGATACCCGGCCTTGGCACAAATTTTCAATATCTGCTCAGTCCTTAAACATAAAGTCATCTCTGTTCCAGCCCAGTAAAGTCTCTGAAATTGTGTCAGTTTATTTTTATAAGTTTCTGAACCTGGCTTTCAGACTGGATATCTCATGCACGTTTGATACTGAGTGCTGTTCCAGAACATGTAAAGCCTTGGCAATTCTGTTTGAGTGTAAGGGGGAATTTACAGTTGACTGGGGCGGCAGTGAGAATTTGGTTGTAGAGGGGAATGTGTGCCATGGTAATCCGTTCAGTTATGTCAACTTCTGTGTCAAGGTGGCTTAGTAGCTCCCGCACTTGCCTACAAATTAGGAGACCAGGTTTTGATACCTGGCCTTTGTACAAATTTTCACATTAAAAAAAAGTAACTGGCCTAGTTTTCCATTATTTAAATCACTTATACGTTTTGTCTAATTACTCTGCATAGACACTGACAAGCAAGTATTACACTAATTATTTACAAACAACAATGCAAATTACCTCTCTGCTACTTACACTACAGACCATTAAAATTGCTACACCACGAAGATGACGTACTACAAACGCGAAATTTAACTGATAGGAAGAAGATGCTGTGATATGCAAATGATTAGCTTTTCAGAGCACTCACACAAGGTTGGCACCTGTGGCGACACCTACAACTTGCTGACATGAGGAAAGTTTCCAACCGATTTCTCATACACAAGCAGCAGTTGACCGGCGTTGCCTGGTGAAACGTTGTTGTGAAGCCTTGTGTAAGGAGGAGAAATGCGTACCATCACGTTCCGACTTTGATAAAGGTCGGATTGTAGCCTATCGCGATTGTGGTTTATCGTATTGCGACATTGCTGCTCGCATTGGTCGAGATCCGATGACTGTTAGCAGAATATGGAATCGGTGGGTTCAGGAGGGTAATACGGAACGCCGTGCTGGATCACAACGACCTCGTATCACTAGCAGTCGAGATGACAGGCATCTTATCCGCAGGGCTGTAACGGATCGTGCAGCCACGTCTCGATCCCTGAGTCAACAGATGGGGACGTTTACAAGACAAAAACCATCTGCACGAGCAGTTCGACGACGTCTGCAGCAGCATGGACTATCAGCTCGGAGACCATGGCAGCGGTTAACCTTGACGCTGCATCACAGACAGGAGCGCCTGCAATGGTGTACTCAATGAGGAACCCGGGTGCACCAATGGCAAAGCGTCCTTTTTTCGGATGAATCCAGGTTCTGTTTACAGCATTATGATGGTCGCATCCGTGTTTGGCGACATCATGGTGAACGCACATTGGAAGCATTTATTCGTCATCGCCATACTGGCGTATCACTCTGCGTGATGGTATGGGGTTACCATCGGTTACACGTGTCGGTCACCTCTTGTTCGAACTGACGGCACTTTGAACAGTGGACGCTACATTTCAGATGTGTTGTGACCCGTGGTTCTACCCTTCATTCGATCCCTGCGAAACCCTACATTTCAGCAGGATAATGCATGACCGCATGTTGCAGGTCCTGTACGGGCCTTTCTGGCTACAGAAAATGTTCGACTGCTGCCCTGGCCAGATCTCTCACGAATTGAAAACGTCTGGTCAATGGTGACCGAGCAACTGGCTCGTCACAATACGCCAGTCACCACTCTTGATGAACTGTGGTATCGTGTTGAAGCTGCGTGGGCAGCTGTAATTGTACACGCCATCCAAGCTCTGCTTGACTCAATGCCCAGGCGTATCAGGGCCGTTGTTACGGCCAGAGGTTGTTGTTCTGGGCACTGATTTCTCAGGATCTATGCACCCAAATTGCGCGAAAATGTAATCAAATGTCAGTTCTAGTATAATATATTTGTCCAATGAAGTCCCGTTTATCATCTGCATTTCTTCTTGGTGTGGCAATTTTAGTGGCCAGTAGTGTAGATCTCGTTAATCTGTCACAAACTGCGGTAATACCGCTACTTTCACGAAAACTGTATTACGTCTCAGTAGGCATCGCTACGTTGTTACCGACTTCCGTTTCCGACTGTCTGAACGTGACGGCTGTTCCGTAGGGACCCTGTTTTCCCTTTGCGCCGTACTTCCCGTCCCCAGCATCAGTAGGAATTCGCGTCCGCAGTCGCGGCGACGTGGCGCCGAAGGAAGAAGCATTGCCCGCAGTCCTTTCCGAGTGGCGTTCCGGGAAGTGACGTCACAGCGAATCCGCTTTCGCCATCGGCCGGAATGGAAAGTGAAGACCGCAGGGCGCCGGGAGGCAGCGAAAGCCATGCGGACTGACGTTTGGGGGGGGGGGGGGGGGGGGGGGCAGCGCGCCGCGCCGATCGCAGCGGCCAATGGGCAGCCCGGGGTCACTGCAGCCATCTTGCTGCACTTCGCCACTACACTTGGAACTACGCCAGCGCTACGCAGCAACCGTCAACTAAAAAACCACTTTCACTTCATATATCTGCAATTAGCGCGTGACCTGGTCACCTTTTAAGGTAACAGCGATCCAATGTTTAAAAACGCATGGAAACCAAAACAGTCTTTGATCGCAAATTGTATTCACAAGTTGAGACACGGTCGTAAATTAAAACAGCGATCCAGGAAGTGTAGAACAAATTTCTTTTCGTCCTTTATCGGTTTCGCACAGCTGTGACCATCTTCAGGTCTGCAGCAAAACATCGGAAATGAAACACAAATAGAAGTGGAAGTAGAAGAAGAGAACTCCATTAATTATCGAGATCTTACTATTAAGAAAATTGACAACAAATATTAATTCTCCATTTCAGAAAACCCACATGCACAGATAATATCATCAATGTCAGTTCATGCCATCCTCCACGATATAAAACAGCCTTTTCACTTTAATGACTCACCGGCTCTATCGTTTACCTTTGACCGACAACGAAATACGTAAGGAACTCCGTATTTTAAAGCAGGCTTCAATAGCCAATGGTTTTTGTGTAAATTATGCTATGCACCGTACAATAGGCTAAAGAAACAAAAAACAAATGGTAGGCAAACGGACACTCAGCCAAGAAATACTACTAATGAAATAAGATTGAAAACCATTCTTATGAAATTTCGCAGCAAAATGTGCCAGCAAATAGAGAAATGTTTTTAGAAAATGTAAAGTCGTGTGCGGTTTTCAAGTTAACAACGCTCTGAAACTTCACGTGAAACGTAAGTAGAGAAGTGCACGCAACAAATTTGACCGGTCTGATGTATATAGGATCAAGTGTAATAATTTTGTTAACTATTATATGACCAAATCGGTCGCTCTTTTCATTTGACGTTTAAGGAGCATTTAACAACCGGCGACCCCAAAAGCTGTGACACTGTAATTGCCTAAAGAAGTGTCGTTTTGTTGTTTGTGTGAGAGGATGATTAATTGATTAATATCAATAATGGTACTTACATTTAAATGCATTTTACAATGTGAGACACGATCATAAATGTGTGTTAAATTCACTGGGCTGTATGACAACAGCCTTAATTAATTTAATGTTCGTAGCTACAAACAGTTACCGCATTTGGCGATAACCGTCTCTGTAGCAATCATTCACGGATCCTGTTACTTCCGTGTCTTTGTACCGCAGCAACTGATCGGTACGAATCGCAAACCCCCTTGAGTTGTCAGTACTGGAAGCTAACAATAAAGCATCTCCTCTCTCACAGCCTCTAACACAGTGGTTCCCAACGTGGGGGAATTGCCCCTGAGGGGTACAATGAATTCTAAGGAGGTGAAAACAAAAGAATTCGATTCTGTTACGGCTGCGAAAGTAAATTATTTTTTTACAGATAATTATTATCATCACTATTTGTAAGCCTGTTATACTGATTAAATTATCTCGCACCCCTCACCACTAGCGTCATCAACATCAGTGCCTAATCAAATTACAAATTATAGAACGAAAAAAAAATCTGTCTGAACACTTATTTTTATAACGATGAAAGATAACTTCTGTGGGAGTTTTATTACATCATGACCTAATGATTCTGCTTCTTTCTAATAACCTTTTTTGTATATAGAATGATGAAACACTGAGCAGTGCACTGCGAATGCTACAGGGCCTTATCTTTTTTTACTCGTGACACAATTTCGTGAAGGTTAAAGCTTATGAAACAAATGTATGAGCATCTTCTACTCACATAGTCCACTTTTCACACACAGACGTTTTACTTTTTTGCCATGCATCTACAATAGGAAAATTGATTCATATATTTCACATGTGCTTTAATATCCCATCAGAATTTCTTCTCTGGGTTGCAGGTAGTTCATGCAATGGACCAGAGATTGCTTTGTTAGTCATTTGGCAACAGATAATCCATTTAATTGACTACACGACACTACAATAACTATATAATGTTTGCTAAATTGCTGCAGGGCCTTCGAAATATTATTAGTAGTAGCAGTCAGACGTCAAGTTTTGGCAGTCTAAGGTCTTCCAGTTTCTACCAGTTCAGAAGTAAGGAGCCCAGCAATGAAGTAATTTATCGACAGTAAGTATAGCGCACGATTTTAATTCGGCTGCCATTAAAGGAGGGTCTAGAGTGTAGGTGAAGCAACAATCGCTAAGGGGAGGTGTGGTGCAGAGGAAGCATATTTTGTAACAAGTGTCTATCTTCAATGTGGATAGTTAGCTTTATTTTCTGAGGTGCAGTTGTAGGTACCTCGCATTGCTGTTTCACCATTCTACAAAACAGGATTGTTAGAAGTAAGCAGAATCATTAGTTCATGACGTAAAAAAACACCTACGGAAACTATCTATCGTCATTCTAAAACTAAAAGTGTTCAAACAGAATTTTTTTTCATTCTAAAATTAAGTTAGCCACTGACGTTGGTGACGTCAGCGACTGGTGGGGAGAGGGAGTGGAAAACACTGCTCTAACACCGCAGTGCCCCATAAACAAGTGGCCAACTTCACTCAGCTGGCGGGGGATCACCAATGTCAAAAAAAAAAAAAAAAAAAATGGTTCAAATGGCTCTGAACACTATGGGACTTAACATCTGAGATCATCAGTCCCCTAGAACTTAGAACTACTTAAACCTAACTAACCAACTAACCTAAGGACACCACACACATCCATGCCCGAAGCAGGATTCGAACCTGCTACCGTAGCGGTCGCGCGGTTCCAGACTGTAGCGTCTAGAACCGCTCGGGCACTTGGGCCGGATCACCAACGTCCATTACGATTAAGCACATCTCAGAGTCTGTCAGTATGTTTTATTGTTACCGAGCCAAACAGCTACACTGATGAGAAGCTCTTAAAGTTTGCTAACGGTTTTGGATTCGACTTTTAGTTGGTAGGCGCATATTGATATAAAATAACGGCTGAGAACCGAGGGGCCGCACGAATGCTTGATTGTGGACGCATGCGGCCGGCGCGCCGCAATTTGATGTCCACTGTTTTAGATACTTCTCATACAACGTGAATCAACGCTAGTGCTTGTGCTATTGTAACTTATTATAATGTTCTTACTGATAAATACGCACATTCTTCTTTAGATCAATCTGATGATCATATCAATGGAAACCGGTTATTGAACTGAATAACAAAATTTTCTGTCTTATACTGTGTTAGTTTGCACGTTTTCTAGTCACATTTATTCTTATATCTAAATGCCGCCTGATGGCGTTGCCGTTCGGCTGATTGTGTGCTACTGTCTTGAGCACCTATAGATAGTTGTTGAAATAGGCAAGAAGGTGTTGGGTGTCAACAACTCGTCACAAAATATGCAAGTCGGAGGCTTAGCAAACCAGGATAGGCGGTGATCCGTGGCAGATATGGTGACATACTACAATGCTGGTGCAGGTAGGAGTTGTTCTGAGCACACTGAATATGGCATTCTACACTAATGCTCATAAACAAAGGATAATTGCAGAATGTGGTGCCACACAACTTGGCACCACACAAAACTGGCGCTAATAGCATAGGCACATAAGGAACACACACGACACAGATCTGTAAGTCCACAGTATTGGTGATAAGTTGAGAAAACCGTCCCGAAACACATGTGCTAAAAAAAGCCACTGTTTCCTGCGCATGTACCCCGACATCAATATGGGATATGATCACGAAGCACACGTACACAGGCCGCACAACGGGTTGGCATACTCTGGATCAGGTGATCGAGCAGCTGCTGGGGTATAGCCTCCCATTCTTACACCAGTGCCTGTCGGAGCTCCTGAAGTGTCCTAGAGGTTTGAAGACGTGCAGCGATACGTCGACCGAGAGCATCCCACTCGATGGGGTTTAGGTCTGGAGAACAGGCAGGCCATTCAATTCGCCTGGTATCTTTTGTTTCAAAGTACTCCTCCACGATGGCAACTCGGTGGGACCGTGCGCTATCATCCATTAGGAGGAAGTTGGGACCCACTGCACAGGCGGACATACTGGTGTAAAATGACGTCCCGATACACCTGACCTGTTACAGTTCCTCTGTCAAAGACATGCACGGGTGTACGTGCAAATAACCCCACACCACACCATCAAACCACGATCTCCATATAGGTCCCTTTCAAGAACATTAAGGGGTTGCTGTCTGGCTCCTGGTTCACGCCAGATGAAAACCCGGCGAGAATCACTGTTCAGACTATACCTGGACTCGTCCGTGAACATAACCTGGGACCACTGTTCCAATGACCATGCACTGTGTTCTTCAGGCTTACGGCCTCTCCTGGGACCAAGGATCAGTGGAATGCACCTTTCAGGTCTCCGGGCGAATAAACCACGTCTGTTCAGTCGTCTGTAGACTGTGTGTCTGGAGACAACTGTTCCAGTTCCTGTGGTAAGGTCCCGAGCAAGGCTACCTGCAGTACTCCGTGGCCGTCCGCGGGCACTGATGGTGAGATATCGATCTTCTTGTGGTGTTGTACACTGAGGACGTCCCGTACTCTAGCGCCTGGACACGTTTCCTGTCTGCTGGAGTCGTTGCCATAATCTTGAGATTACACTTTGTGGCACACAGGGGGCCGGTGCTACGACCTGCTGTGTTTGACCAGCCTCCAGTCGCCCTAGTATTCTACCCCTAATAACGTCATCAATACGTGTTCTTTGAGACATTTTCAACACACAGTCACCATTAACACGTCTGAAAACGTCTGCACACTTACTCGCTACACCGTAATCTGAACATGCACCAACACACCTCTGCGTATGTGGACTTCTGCCATCACCACCGTGCGACGACCGCAGGTCAAATGCACTGCATGGTCATACCCCGAGGTGATTGAAGCCCGCAAACCGCCCACCAGAGCGTTGTTTCACAATGTATCAGCATTATCCTTAATTTATGAAGATGAGTGTACAGTAGAGTCCCCTACGTGTTTCCGTTTTGACTCAATGGCATCGTCAATTACGACTGCTGTGAGCAAAGGGTCATTAAGATGGAAGCGCAAATCAAATTAAATGTGTCGCCTGACCGGATGACTCACCTTTCCTTTACACAAGGTCGATAGTCGTGTCCAAAGTGCCCCGTCCATGTGAACGGCTGCCTGAAACATTCCACGCGCTACAGACGCAAGATGGACAGTTCAGTATTGTGCTACGAGGGACATTCACCTGGACATCCATGGGACTTGTAGTACTAATCGAAGGTAACATGACAGCTTTGTACTACGTGAACATTACTACAGACGTCCTGCACGCCTTCATGCTTCCCCGATGGTGACGGCATCTTCCAGCAGAATATCTGTCCCTATCACGAGCCCAGAATCGTGCTGCAGTGGTTCCATTAGCACGATAGTGAACTCTCGTCGACGTCTTGGCCATCAAATTTGCCTGGGCTCGACCCGCACGACACATCAGGGACGCAATCGGGCGCCATTTTCGCTCCTATAGACCATCAGACCGTAATTTACGAGAACTCCGTGACTTATGCGTGGACATCACAAGGCACATATTTCCGGAAAACTACCAGGACTTGTCTGATCCACATGATGCAGAACCTCAGCTGTTTTTCGTTCCGAAGGTGAACCGAATTTGGGAAGCAGATGGTCACAATAAATTGTCTAATCAGTGTATGTGTTATACTGTCCGCCCCCGGTAGCTGAGTGGTCAGCGCTATAGAATGTCAGTCGTAAGGGCCCGGGTCAGATTCCTGGCTGGGTCGGAGATTTTCTCCGCTCAGGGACTGGGTGTTGTGTTGTCATCATCAACATCATTTCATCCCCATCGACGCACAAGTCACCGAAGTGGCGTCAAATCGAAAGACTTGCGCCCGGCGAACGCTCTACCCGACGGGAAGCCCTAGTAACACGAAATTTATTTATTTATGTGTTATATTGACTCAGATACAATTTTTAAACTAATGGTTGTTGTTGATCTCCTGTCCGAAGACGGTTGATGCAACCTTTGTCAGATCCTTTGTACTAAATGTCCAGAACTGTCTCAGTTTTGTCAGCGAATCCTTAAAGGATGGCATAAGAGGCGTACGGTGTTACTGGCCGTGCTTTTCCATGCGGCACTCATAGAGTTTCGTACTTGGATTATTTTAATGAGTCGTCGCACAGGATTTTCTCCTACCTGTTTTGCCGCAAAAGTCTCATAGTTTTCCTCTCGAATCCATCGGATTCTCTAGAAAGTGCAATTCTGTATCCTATAGTTTCTAAGTTGTGAAAGCGGAAAGCTATGTTAGTTGAAATAATGATCTTGGATGCTCTTATGAAGTGTTTATTTACGAAAACAACGTTATCTGATAATAATGAAACAATCCATCACTTTTAACTCCAAAATAGCTATTTCCTTTGAGCATGGTCTTACGACAAAACTATATCCAAAGGCGTACTATCGGCAGTTGGCGACTATGCCGCGCAGTCTAGATCTCTTGCTTACAATCGCGGAACATCGTAACTGCTCGTACAATTGCGTAATCTTCAGCATTGTCCATTTGTTTATTAAAATTACTTTCTTGCGTCGTAATGTTGTTGTAAGAAAGTGTTTATGATCAATAGGCTTCTTCTAATATCTGTAGTGGAAAAAGTAGCTTTTATTAGTAAATATAAATGCCGCGTGACTAGGGCCCCCCGTCTGGTAGACCGTGCGCCGGGTGCAAGTCTTTCGAGTTGACGCCACTTCGGCGACTTAGGCGTCGATTGGGATGAAATAATGATGATTAGGACAACACAACACCCAGCCCCTGAGCAGAGAAAATCTCCGACCAAGCCTGGAATCGAACCCGGGCCCTTAGGGTTGACATTCTGTAGCGCTGACCACTCAGCTACCGAGGGCGGACGTTTCTATTAGTAAATGTTTATTAAATAAAATTACTTTCTTCGTAATAGAACGGCTGTCGTACCCCTGAGTATACTACTCTGGCGTAACTGTCTTTCTCACAGCTAGCCACAGCATTCACCCCATCTCGTACAGACAACACTAGATGTTCTGTCACTTACTTCAGCCAAAGTGGGAACCGTAATCTTACTCCCTGCTATGCGTTCTGCATTGCTGCCTGAGCTCACTCAATGCTGCTGATTTCCGCAAACGCGGTAGAAATTCTAAATCTGGAAAATACGAAAAAAAGGTAGTTTGAAAATGAGGGGTACATTATACTTCCCACGTTAGTCGATCATGTTCCTGCATAGCTACCGGATCCTACATCCACTTGAGCCTGCTTACTGTAGTCAGGCGTTTTCATGTCTATGCAACTTTTATTCTTCGCACTTTCCGCCATAATTCAATTGGAAATTCCTTGATGAATCTTGATGACTCAGAATTTGTCTTATCAACTGATCCCTTCCCGAAGTCGAATTGTATCATTAAATTTCTTACTTCTCCAAATCGTTTCAGTACATCTTCGTTATCTGATAAGAGAAGAATCGAAGCTTCTGAAATGTTGTGGTATAGAGGAATGCTGTAGATACATAGAATAGGTAACTAATCGAATCGGAAAGAAAAGAGCATTAGGGCACACCTAGACTTAAATACGGAATATTTTGACATGACGCATTTTGAAGCATCATCAAATAGTTAGTATTGTAATAGTAGGAGAGTAAGAACAAGGGGAGGGATGAGGGGGAATTATAAAATGTGATCAAAGCTTGACCATAGCTAGTAAACTCAAATGGAGTGAAGAAAATACTAAAAAAAAAACATTATGGTCACGTAATTTTATAGCATCAATAAATGGCCGTTTCCAATCAAAAATTTGTTTTCTGTCCACTCCCGACATGAAATCGTCTACCGTAAACATAGCAAGGATCGTTGTTGGCTGCGCAATGAAAGTAAACGATTAGCGGAAACTTGAAAGTCCTTAAACAAAGCAGGATCCTTGTGGGCCTAGCGATATGGCGACAGACTAAACACGTCTTCATACGGCACAAAACAGGTAGTGTCTATTAGGCGGCTTATACCCACATCAGTGACGCAGTCCACATGACACGCCGGTTCCGCCTCTATCAGTCAGGTAAGGCGTCTTTCCTGCCGACAACCTGCAGGTTCTCTACATCGCCGTTGAATTAGCTTATTTTCCCTAGAGAGACATCTCGGATGAGAAGTCAAGAATTTACATACTGTAAGACCTCTGCTACCACTTTTGGTGATACACAGTCTCGACAACTGACTCATCTTTTAATTCCGTTTCTCGGTATTCTGGTGTGTAATGTGAGGTACGGAGTACTTGAGTATAATAGCATGCATCATCTGATCAAAAGCATCGGGACACCTTTAAGTAAGGGGGACTGACCAATGGATGTGAGAGGCGTCCCTGCCAGAATAATAGGAGGTAGAGAGCATTGTGTTTCCAGCAGAGAAATACTAACAGCAGAACGGGTCTATCTGAAGAGCTCTGTGGACGAGTCATTGGATGTTACCTGAGTGACAAATCCAGACATTTCAACCCTTCTATAGCTTCTCAAGTGGACTGTGGCTGGCATGAATGTGAATTACAAACGCGAAGGAACAACCACATCTGAACCAAAACCAGGCAGTTCTCATCTACCGGCGGACAGGGGCCGACGAGCATTGAGGAGAGTGGTTGTAAAAAATTCCATTAAATTAGCGAAAGGAATCACCCGTGGATGCAAAGTGCTACCAACTGTCCAGCTAACACAATGACTGTGTGTAGGGAGTTAAAAGGAGGTATAATGTTCAAGTGGCTCCTCTTAAGCCACATATTTCTCTAATCAATGCCAAGCGATGCTTAAGATGATGTAAGGAACGACGCCACTGGACAATGGATGACTATAAATGATTTATTTGAAATGATGAGAACAGCATTGTATAGTTCTTACAGTAGGGAACAGTTCAGAGGCGATAACTTTATCATAAAACAGCATTTGTGAGGCAATAATTTGTGGGCAATAGCGTTCCTGTAATCTACTGGCCCGCCCAAATTCTGGACATGAACTCAGTGGAACACCTTCGCGCTGAGTTCGAATGATGACTTTGCTCCAGGCCGCAGCGTCCAACATCACTACTTTCTCTGGTTACCGCTCTTAAGAATGTGCTGCCATTCCTCCACAGACATTCAGACACACCTTTGAAATTGTACAGCGGAGTTCAAGTCGTCGTAAAGACATTCTGCGATATCCTGCGATATCGTCCATAGATCGCAGTGTCACACCAAAGTCGGCAATGCGAATCGATACCACAGAGATAAGTGAGGGCTCGCTGAGAGATTCAAATGGCTCCAAGCACTATGGGGCTTAACATCTGATGTCACCAGTCCCCTAGACTGAGAACTATTTAAACCTAACTAACCTAAGGACAGTACACACACCCCTGCCTGAGGCAGGTTTCGAATCTGCGACCGTAGCAGCAGCGCGGTTCCGGACTGAAGCGCCTAGAACTGCTCGACCACAGCGGCCGGCCCAATGGGAGGCACTCCACATGACATGCCTTCCCTCTCAGTATAGCAGCGCCCTCGTGTTGACGCCAATATAGTGTCGAGAATGGAAGAGCTCTGCCCCAGTTGGTGGAAAATGGAAATGAGCGTATGGCATTGTGGGCCGGGAGTCCCCCATTCGGGGAAGTTCGGCCCCCGAGGGCAAGTACTTACTGATTTTTTTTTTTTTAGTCTCATTTCGTTCGCTTTTGTTTGTTGCATATGCTCGGGGCGGACGTCGTAAGACATCCATTTAAGTTCGTTGTTAATCGATTGACTCAGTTTTTTTATTACAGAGGGCAGTTAAACCCTCTGACTGAACACGCTGAGCTACCGTGCCGGCTGCATTAGACGCCACATTGGGCGCCTTGCGTGTCGGAAATGGGGATAAAATGATGATGATGACAACACAACACTCAGTCCCTGAGCGGAGAAAATCTCCTGCCTCAGTTGGGAATCGAACCCGGGCCCTATGGCGAGGCATTCCGACGCGCTGACCACTCATCTAACGGAGGCGGACGCCTCAGTTCGCGACCTCATCTGAACGGGCCACCATCGTAGTGTAGGACCAACGAGTTGTCAAAGTTCCTGGTGAACTTGAACTTTGGTAAATGTTGAACATTGAACCTCAAGGGAACAGTTTGTTAACTAGTACATTAAGTGCTGCCTTGCTAGTCAATGACTGTTGTAAATTATCCGATCAACCTGTGGCAAAGAAGTATGTCAAACTTAAGCAAATCTTGTAGTCATTAATGCAATAAAGTGAAGTAATGTTTCATGAATCGCAGTTCCTATGTGCCACCTCTCCGAGCAATCAAAGAACCCACAGTTAAGGCTGGAGGAAATGAGAACAGCACTGTGGACTTCTTACAGTAGGTGAACAGTTCAGAGACGATTACAAGCGCTTTTCAATTAAGAGATCTCCCCTGTACGGAAATGTACATAATGAATGTACGACTGCAGGTTGTAGACACATGGCTGACGACGTGCGGAAGTTTGGGTCGGGCCGTGAGTCGTGCTCTGTTAGCATAATAGTAAGGCAAACATTCGCGATAAGCGGAAAATCAGGGTCCGAGACCGTGTCCGACACAAATGTCATCGAAATTACAGTGAAATGAATACCCCTAGCTGCATACAGACGTTGATATAAGTCAACGGGGACAGTTGAAAATGTGTGCCCCGACTGGGACTCGGACCCGAGATCTCCTGCTTACATGGCAGACGCTCTTATCCATCGTTTTTGTCTCATTTTGTTCTATATTGTTTGGTGAATTTGTTCGTGGCGGATGTCCGATGACACTCGTTCAGGTTGTTCGCTGAACCGTTCACTCAGTTTTTTATTACAGATATTACAGAGTGAAGCTAAATCCTTTGACCGAACACGCTGGGTTACCGTGCCGGACTCTTATCTGAGCCACCGACGACACAGAGGATAGTGCGACTGCAGGGACTTATCTCTGGCACGCCTCCCGTGAGACCCACATTCTCAACTTATTGTCCCGCACTATATTCATAGTGCCACTGCCCATTATACTCATTACTCGCGGCGTTTTGCCGATTCCCGTAAGAGTTCGGTCACTGTTTGTGCATCCGCACAGAAGAAGATGGTCAAATAGCCGGTGAGCCTTAACTATCTGTTCTTTCGCTGGAAATGATCTTGAACTATCTTAAACAGGTAGTTTTAGAAAATAAGGAAATTTAAAAACATTTTGTCCGAAAGAACAGATACCATCTTCATACGAACTTCATTGTCGTTATTCCGTTATTCAGCTGATGGTTGTCCATAATCACAAATAAGAATACATTTCATATCTTATATTCATTGTCCCGTTTTGTAATTTCGTTCAAAATTTGCACTGAGCTGTGTCTAAATCTAAGGCTACCTCATTCCTTCACCTGATGTAACCTCTTTTGCAGTTAATAATCTATTTTTTAAAATACTCATGTTCCAGACGTATAGTTCTTTGCTTCCCGATTAGGCGCACTTTTCTTATATGAGACCGTGTATACGTTACAGAAACCATTCTTTCAGGCTGTATTTTTTCCCCCTTGTGGCGGCACTACAATGCAATGGACAGCAGATACCACCATCTCTCCCACGAGTCATCGTGAAGCCACCCTGGTATCCTTTGACGATAATCCTGCGAGATATCTGGGTGTCCTTTAATTCCTGCACCACCCACGGCGCGGCGGACTAATTCGAAGCCCACTTTAATTAACTGCGAGCCCGCCAACTCTTTTGTCGGAGCGCTCCAATCCGATATCGTGCCCTCACCCCTCCACCACCTCTCACCTCCCCCGATACGTCGGCGACTATGAGGAGCTCTTTCTTCTTGCAGTTGCGCGCCGGACGCCCCTCCGCTGCTGCTTTATGTGGTCGCCGGTTCTTTGCGCTGTAATTACCTGAGCGACAATAAGACGGGCGGACGTCTCTCCTCCGTTAATCATTCTCCTTACAATTGCCGCGTTGGCGCTACCCTTATTATGACAAAACAAAATAACAGCGTGGAAGGCTTTGGCAGACCTGCCTCCGCAGACACTGCTGGTAATACCTTCGCCGAAAACTTCCATTTTCCGCGCAGATGATGACGCCACATAACATTGACAAAATCGCTTTCGCTGGAAATGATTTTGAACTATCTTAAACAGGCAGTTTTATAAAATTAGAAAATTAAAAAACTTTTTGTCCGCCTCTCTTTCCCATAACCATGAAGTTTAATTTAGGCTGGCCAGTCAGTAACGGCAAAAATTTCGCAGTGGGTTCATAGGTTCAAGAGGAGAAGAAAATTACACACGCAAACGGTCTGAAACACTTCTAAGGGTAGATAAAAGCTTTTACATTTGTAAAATCGTCGTTTCTGTACATCCTTGATAGTCTGTTGTAAATTCGTTTCAATACGAGACGCAGTCATAAAGTTTCGAAATGGATTCGCGTGTTGCGCAACTGGATAAACGTCAGCTGTTTGTGACACATACTATTTTATCCATGATGGATCTTCTTTGTCGGACCGGAACTGGATCCGGATTTCTCGCTTATCTCGAGAGGTCACCTTCACCATTCGGCTATCCGAGCATGCCTCCAGGACCGATCCAAAGTTCCGAATATCAAGTAGTCACAACTCTTTTCCTTGCAAAGTTGATGATTCTCGCACAGGGACGGACTAATGGCTTGTCGTCATTTTATTTCTGATGGAACAAACATTGTTCTGACGATTACAAAATAACGCCGTACAACCATTTCACTGCCCTGCATTTTTTTTATTCCGGTCATTGCTCCTTCGATGTTTCAGTTGGACAGTAGGAACGAAAAAATACTATCTTTATACCGTTTTCAACTTCAGCAATTAATTCTTGGTCTTCCATTCTCATTGTACCATCTTGGTTTTTGTACATGCTCTACGCTCCCCTTCTTCTGCTACAGCTTACATTTATTTTTATGATAATCTTGAACATATTGCACCATTCACACTTTTTTATAGACCGACAGGTCCTACGAATGTATATTGGTTTTTCTTAAAACTTACTTACATTTTCAATCGCAACATGAAACTGCCCTTCCTAGCATGTATCCAGGACCGGTCCAAAGTTCCGAAAATCAAGTAGTCACAACTCGTATCCTTGCAAAGTTAATACTTCTCACACAGGGACGGACTAATGGCTGAATGTCAACTAACAAATCTTCCGTTTTATTATAAACCTCCGTGGTGTTTGTAACATATAGCGTGTGTATCTGTGGCTGCCTAATATTGTTTCCGCAATGGAATTCTCACGCCTACAAATGATTAATACGTGCCTGCCATTGACAACTTACGCCTAGGGAGTTCCATAAAACGAAGTATCGTGCTGTGGTTTATGAAACGTCCCCTTTGAACAATTCTACACGAGACTGTGCTTAACCTGACACACAATATTTTGTTAGCGCAACGCAATCTGACTATCAAAGATCCCTACAAAAGAATGGCCCTGACTAACATTAAACTATACCTTTCACAAATCACTAAATCACTTACCTCACAATAATCTTCGTTTCTCCCACTACTGCAATACAGCAAGCGCCACTACTGCCAGCTAAATAAAAGATTCAAACTACTAAAGGCACTAACTACTGATAGGGATAGTTAGCAAATGAAAGATATTAATAGAGAACAAACAATGTATTTACCTTAATATCATCACAAGTCATAATATATATATCAGTTCATGACAAATTGCAAACCTCCGCCATCTCTCTCCCCACATCCACCACTGCTGGCGGCTCACCTCCAACTGCGCAACGCTACGCGCTGTTCACAGCCAGCTGCCGCTGCCCAACACTACAATGGCAGACAACAATGCAAACTAGCCACAGACTGCACACAGCACAGCCAGTGATTTTCATATTGAGCGCTACGTAACGTTGCCAATAAGAAAACATAAACAGCCTACTTACATAGAGAAAACATAAACAGCCTACTTACATAGAGAAAACATAAACAGCCTACTTACAGGTTTTACTTCACTTCAGTCGGAATGATAATAGAATGAATCACAACCTGAATACCGTAAATGATTTATTCTCAGAAAACATGTAGAGTTCACTAAATTGTGTAAATATGAAGTATATAATGTCAGATTTTGCTATAAATGTAATTTTCGAGATTCGCAGAATATATGTGTTTGACTTTGTTTAGACCACACCCCCTCTTTATTAGACGGACATAAATGTGCCTGATGTAGATTAGTGGTGAGAAACCGAAGACCTACTGCCTACTGGCACTTTCAGAAAATAGCTCAGTGGACAAGCAAATGAAACTCAACAGTTTCCATGTCCACCCAACCGAAGTGCGTACACAACCTATTGAATTACGGACAGCAGTTATAATGCACCTATGATCTGGCCGCCTTGTAGATGATGTTCGTGGTGTACCAGTAGCTCTCTGTCTATACAGTGAACTTAGTATGCTGTCCACAAACTCCTACGACTGAAATTACCTCGGTACAAGGCACTACAAGAGTGAAGATTTTTGTTTGCTCAGTAGCGAGGAACTGAAATTCGACTGAAATATTATTTCGTAAAGAAGCATTTCCGTGTGTGTGTCAGAATCCACAGAGAGCTAAAGAATCCTCACTCGAGTAAACAGATTAGCAATTGTGTACACGGAGAAACGACTTCACGTACTCCTTGTGGCGAAATCAACACTTCTCAAAATAGAATCGGCAGATTCTCCGTTGTAGTCCCCGCCAGCTAAATCGCTAGGTCATCGCTGGAGGGAAATGTCTTCAGTCGATCTCTGCAGGGAAGTGTCTCCAAGTGATTAGGTGTCCAGCGCTGCAGATACGCCATTTTATTTTTTTCCCGGCCAAAGGTCGGGTAGTTTTCTAACAGATCTCGTAAGTACATGCTCTGAGCAATGTCTCATTTACTGGTCTATAGATGGCTGAATAAAAATCGTCAGCAATGGTGGCAGAGGATTTCCAGCATAAGAGATCATCCTCACTCAGCAACCAGTGTTGTCAAAGAGGGAGTAGGAGTGGGCAGAGGTTCGTGACACTCTCTTGTCCTTGGGGTGGGAAACTGCCGCTAGAGGCGAAAGAATCAGCAATGATCAGCGGCGTGAGGATGCAGAAGGTAATGGAAACGACTGCTTTAAAGACACACAACGTATGTCCACAGGACATGTGGCTTGTAACTGAAAAAGTATCGTGATGATCTCTCCATTGGCAGAATTTCCAGATTAGTTCCCCCTTCGGATCTCCATGAGGGGACAGCCAAGGGGGAGATGATCATGAGAAAAGATTGAATAACCAACGAAAGGATAACGTTCTACGAGTCGGGACGTGGTGTGTCAGAAGTTTGAACGTGGAAGGTAGCCTAGAAAATCTGAAAAGAGAAATGCTAAGGATAAATCTAGATAAACTGGGGGGGGGGGGGGGGGGGGTCAGTGAAGTAAAATGGAATGAAGACAAGTATTTCTGATCAGAGGATTATAGGGTACTATCAACAGCAGCAGAAAATTGTATAACGGGAGTAAGATTCATTGTGATTAAGAAGGTAGGGCAGAGAGTGAGTTACTGTGAACAGTTCAATGATAGAGTCGTTATTATCAGAAACGACAGCAAACGAACATCGATAACGATAGTTCAGGTAAACATGCCGACGACACAAACAGAAGATGAAGAGATAGAGAAAGCGTATGAGGGTATTCAACGGGTAATTCAGTACATAAAGGGAGATTAGAATCTCATAGTCATGGGGGACTGACATGCGGTTGAAGGGGAAGGAGTAAAAGAAAGGGTTACAGGAGAATTTGGGCTTGGTACTAGGAATGACAGCGGAGAAAGACTAGTCGAGTTCTAAAATAAATTTCTGCCAGTACTCTGTTCAAGAAAAATGGCTCTAAGCACTATGGGACTTAACATCTGTGGTCATCAGTCCCCTAGAACTTAGAACTACGTAAACCTAACTAACCTAAGGACATCACACACATCCATGCCCGAGGCAGGATTCGAACCTGCGACCGTAGCGGTCACGCGGTTCCAGACTGAAGCGCCTAGAACGGCACGGCCACGCCGGCCGGCCCTCTGTTCAAGAATCACAAGAGGGGGAGATGTACTTGGAAAAGGGAGGGGGATACAGGAAGATTCCACAAGATTTCGGGATTGCAGACGGATCTCATCGACTTCACACACTGTCAAACACTCGCCTGAAGATGGCTGTAAGGTTGTCAGCCGAAATATCGTGGAAAGAAGTCGATGAGATCCGGCTGCAATCCCGAAATCTTGTGGAATATTCGATGCGCCGGGAAAACTTCAAGAGTCACAGGAAGATTCCAGTCAAATTACGTCATGGTCGGGCAGAGATTCCAAAATCAGATATTGGACTGTAGGGCATACCCAGAAGCAGATGCAGATCACTAAAAGGTTGATGCTCGTAAGACTCATCTGTGTTCTATGGTAGTTGCTTGTATTAGCTACACGGCTTGATTCATGGTGCCCCCTTGGAAAACTGTTATTAGCTGATATTTTTATGTCTGTCTGTTGATTTTTATGTTGTGGAGTTTCAGTAAGATTATTGTTAAGAATATTCGGATCTGTTTAGAAAAAGCTTTTTATTATTACTTTGCTGTGCCATTTTAACTAAGATTTATTCCTGGGGAGAATATTATACATTCCGGTTTTAATTTCCTGAATAAAGGGTAATATATTATGGTATAATACGATATATTGGTATGGTATAATATGTAATAATAACTTACAATATGTGGTTGAAAATAAGGCTTACTTAAAAATAATCCTATGCTCGCACAACCCCCAGTCCAAGCTTCACTCCACCCAATTCCTTCACTATATGCTTAATCCGCTCCCGGTAGCTGAGTGATCAGCGCGACAGGCTGTCAATCCAAAGGGCCCGGGTTCGATTCCCTGCTGGGTCGGAGTTTTTCTCCACTCAGGGACTGGGTGTTGTGTTATCATCATCATTTCATCCCCATCGACGCGCAAGTCGCCGAAGCGGCGTCAAATCGAAAGACTTGCACCAGGCGAGCGGTCTACCCGACGGAAGGCCCTCGTCACACGACATTTCATTTTACTATATGCTTACATTTATATTAGATGTCAATAAGTTCCTCTTTATCAGAAGTGCATATTTTGTTGTAATCAGTTATTTTCGTGCCCAAATTGCTAACCTCACCTACTACTTTTAGTGTCTAATTTTTTAATTTAATTCCTTCAGAATCGTCATGTTGTTTTTAGTAAATAAAAAAAAACAAAAGATAGCCATAGCTACAAATCATAAACTAAAACATCAGTGAAACATATCTAACATAACTGATGCGCAGTGATTACACTGCAAACATAAAATATCAACGAAAATATTCTATGCAAATAGAACTTACATGATTATAACACTCTAGCAACAATTAGATAATCGAAAGTTTACTCATTGATGCAAAATGGGCATCTACATGAACTAGATGTAAGTATATATGTAAACTAATCTTTATGAATAACTTTTATGAATGCAAGTAGACTCACCAAATGCAACACCTACAGGATTACTTGAGGACAGCAGTACAGCGCAAACAAACTTGTAGCGGAGAAGAAACATTATTAGTTAAACTATTGCAGCTTACCTGGAATTGTTGGTTATAAAAGTTATGCCATTTGTAACCCAGAGAGTTTTGCGAGAAATGTAAAACAAGTGGAGAAATTTCAGCAGCTGTCTAGTCCACCCCAAAGAAAGAGAGTTGAATTAAATTAAAATCGCGTTTCCAGTAACAGATTCGTATGCTTAGGTATTCACAAGTTCTGTGATAGTAGTCACAGGCCTATAAATCAGTCAATTAAAAGACTAGTGCAACAATTTTCATGTTGAACAATCATTTAATTCAGTATATTCACAAAATGGCGAAACTCTGTAGAAAGTTCTGGTACCGTTACTTTCACATTCAAACCGTAACCTCGCTGGTACCGAGGGACATTAGCCCCACGTTGGTTCGGAGAACTGTTGCTACCCTCAGCCGAAAGCAGTGGGAATAGTTGCGTTGGTACCCCAGCCGAGTAGGCTATATGAACCTTTCCCATCACTGGAGACCCGAGTTTGCGAAAGCAGGGATCAACAATATCAGACCCCCATTTTGTTGCAGATCTCGGTCAGCTTCGCTTCGTTATTAGCAATATTGCGGGAGTTGCCGTCATTTTCATTGTATATATGTTGGCCTCCGTCTCCTTGGAATCAACCATGTGTAGCTTTAATCGAGATGTTTCGCTGTAGAATCCTCGTTGCAGCTGCGGCCGTGATTAAGATGCAGATTTGCTGTATGTACTGCGAACAACCTGTATTTCGATTCGGTCGATGTTAAGGTGGTAAGGTTTGTTACGCTGCTCCTATCTGCGCCTTCGTATTGTGTAACCCCTCGTGGCTAACTACTTTCTTTCGTGGTTCTCAATCCCCAAAACTGATCTCAGTTTTCCCAGTGATCGCCCTTTCTAGGGACTCAACCGTGTTTGATCCTCATTATTTTTCATTCGAATGTTCCTTATCTTACAGCAAAACGGCGACTCGCTATATAGCCCAATCTCTTTCTATGTGAGAAGATGACCTCGTGTTTATGTATTTTGTCGTGAATGTATCTGATTCAGTTACAAGTGTCTGTCTGTTACTGGTGTGTAGTTTTCCCCCTATTCGCTTCGTTAATAAAGTCATTTATCAAGGCAATAAATTCCCTGCAGTACGTGATGATGGGTGATGTCACAACGGTCCAGGGAACAGAGAATTACCAGGTGATTTTGTTTTTATCTGATAACAGGGAGGCGGTAACAGGTAGTACATCTCATTTACGTCGCGCTTACCAATTAAAGTCCAATCTGCCTCTGTTAATTAGAAAACTTACTTTGAAATTCTGAAGGTATCAGGGAAAAAGAACAGTGAAAGAAATGTCATTTACAACCTGAACAGAAACCAGACCGCGAATGTGTGAGTCGAAGGGCAAGAAAAGGAAGTAGTGGTTGAGAAGGGAGTGAGACAGGTCTTTAGCCAATCCCCAGTGTTATTCAGTTTGTACATTGTGAAGGACGTCAAAGAGAAATGTAGAAAGGAAATTAAAGTCAAGGGAGAAGAAGTAAAAACGTGAAGTTTGTCGATGAGACTGTAATTCTGTCATAAACAGCAAAGGACTTGTAACAGTAGTTAAGTGGAACGGATAGTGTCTTGAAAATAGGTTATCGGTGGAGCATCGAAAAAAGTAGAATAAGGCTAAAGGACTGACGTAGGATCGCACCAGGCTACGGTGAAGGAATTAAATTAGGAAAGGAGACACTAAAAGTAGTAAGTGAGTTTTGCTATTTGAACACCGAAATAACTGATTGTCTTAATAAATGCGTTTCTGACAAAGAAAAATTTGTTAGTGCCTAATATAAATTTAAGCACTGCATTTGCATGGAGTAGAGTTTTGGCTGTGGACAGAGCCAGAGTGGGATTACTTTTAAATAACTTTTATTTATAACCCTATACTATAACATGACCGAAAGAAATATATTCAAACGTTATAATCAGAAATAGACAATATTCTGCGCAGAAATAATTCACATTTAAAGTGAGCACAATAATATAATAATGAAAGAAAACTTCTTCAGAACAGCTCCAGATATTCTTAACAATAATCTTACTTAGCCCATGTGATATTACAAATGGGCGTCAATCAAGAAACAAGTGCCACTAGTATGAGCCCATAGCAGCTTTACAAACGGGAATACACAATCATAAGTAACAGGAGCAACTGCCACAGATCTTCGATGTATCTTACCAGCATCAACCTCCAACGACTACCCAAGCAATTCTAACGGACAACATAACACACAGCTACGTATTACACAGACGAAAGAAAGCAGGGCAATACAGAAAAAACTGATGGCTACGTACAAGGGTTGCATCACAGTCTCTGCGTAACTACCATGACCAGAATACAATAAAATATCACCTTCTTATGTACCATGGATCCGCAGTATATCATAAAATTGCAGTTCGCACAAGTTTATCGCGACGCCGTGTTTGGAAAAACCTTAACAGGCACTAGCAAACTTAACTACTTTCAGCATTTGCTGCAAAATTACTTACGCTGAAAAACCTATCAGCTGACCATTGATAAATGTGGGACACAAAAGCACCTTGTGCTCTGCACAACTCTACAATAAATACGCTTTTCCTTTCCTCTAGCTGTGGACTGCCGTCTTCTTCTGGGTGCTTGAAAAAGACGCCGTCTGTTCTCATAGTTGACGATGTCCACGTACGGCTTGGTCACACCCTGCGTTGTGCGTTGTGCAGACGTCATCCTTGGTTCCTTGCTGGCCGTCGACTCAGTGCCTTGTTCCGCTTCATTTGTGTCACCTTCGGCAACAATTGCGGCCAACCTCGCTGCCAGCCACGCCTATAAAAAAATAAGTCTGAATGGCGCGCCACCAGGCCCCCAGCCCACTCCACGACTTGTTCACCGCCACTGGCACAAAACGATGTGTCTTGTTTCTCGCTGCTGCCCGCATCCCACATCGACTCCTTGGCCAGAATCATGAACTATTCTCACTACTGCTGCTCAAAATTATCAATTATTTAAAATTAATGTGCAGAGGAAATACTGCACGTAGAATTAACAATGAGGTATCACTTATGTTTAGAATTTTAGTATGCATCTAATGGCGACATCGGAGTTTTAATTGCATTATATGTAAAAGGTAGTAAGGAAGGGTGAAGTCATTAAGTGACAGAGAGGGTTGGATTTTCCGTGGAAGGGAGAGCCAAGAGCTTATAATAGCTGCGGCCATCTTTCGCTTTTGCGCCATATGGGAATGAGTTGTAGAGGCAAGACTTATGCTGTTCTGAGCGGTGTTCAAGCCATGTACTTTTGGTGGTAGATATTTTTCGTATCTTCAGTCACAACAATCAGAAATATTTTGTGTCAGTTCTGTGGGGACTTAGAGAGATTCTGCAATGGTCAGGACTCTTGTTTCATTTGTACTGGCAGTCCAGCAGAACTTTTATTTTTGCTTGTGTAGTCGGTTTGGACTAGGAATAAGTTGCACTGAGTTTCAATTTTAGTAAGTTTGCCAGTGGTGGCTTTGATTATTTATCGTCCCTGATCGATGCTAAGGTTAACACATCGCGCGATGATGAGACGTCGATTTATTTTTGCTAGGTTCGATTAATTTCAGCTGTGAACGTCGCTTGTGTTTTCTACCTATTTTTATTTAATTTAATTTTTATAGTGTGTTTGCCAAGCACTATATTTGTGGCTCGAGCTAATTTCAAGTGCCTTAATCACGTAGCAGTTTATCACCAGCCTAAGTGTTTTCTGTGACTTTAAGAACACTGAGCTTTATCTGTTAAACTTAATGAATTGTAATTGAGTTATATTATTTAGATTTGTTGTATCTATGGTCTATCTAAAGTTATTTAGTGCCTGATTACTACACCACATCAAATTAATTATTTTTATTTTTTAATTTAAAACGAATATATTTGGAGATGACAATCGTCCCCATGATAGACAACGAAGGAGCCACACAGCCATTCTATTTTCTTGTCGCAAACACTATCTGCAGAAAAAAATTATGAGAAAGGATTGTACAAGACAAGAAGGTTTTCTTTATCAACGAACATCTGCTAACACAAAGAAGCCTTAGACCAAAAGAAGATTTATCGTAAACTAAGACTGTAATATAAATTAGGTGGAAATGAGAAGTACTTTCTCGCTTTCCGAGTTTAGCTGTAGAAAGCGGGGCACATACGCTGCAACAGACACAAAAAAAAGGAAAAAAAAAGAAAAAACAAAGTGATGTACCTACTAGTAACATTATTCCAACTCAGGAGATAACACTGCTGCATGAATACTGACTGAAATAAACTTTGTACCCTGAAGAAAGCTTCAATTGATAAATATATAGTAAACAGTAAGAGCACTCGTAGTGTAAGAATATGTTTATAACTGTTGGAAGAGTCACTCACAAAATGTCTCCCTTCCACATATCAAAAGGTTCAAAAATGGTTCAAATGGCTCTGAGCACTATGGGACTTAACTTCTGAGGTCATCAGTCCGCTAGAACTTAGAACTACTTGAACCTAACTAACCTAAGGACATCACACACATCCATGCCCGAGGCAGGATTCGAACCTGCGACCGTAGCGGTAGCGCGGCTCCAGACTGAAGCGCCTAGAACCGCTCGGCCACTCCTCGTATCAAAAGGCCCGGAGAGCGTAGCAGGTACGATAAAGTCAGTGAAGCATCTCAGAAACGCGTCTTCGGGATTCATCTCACGCTGATCGGCGGCGTAAAATTGTTGGACGAGGTTTCGGTAGCCACGGATTTACGCGAAACCCTAAACTTTAACGAAACTCTTACCTTGTGCAGAAAATTATACACATTGGTGTTGAAGGTGGAATATAATAAAATAAGTATGCTAGAAACATGCTACTGAAGGACAATAGCCAAGTGGAGATAACAGCCGCTTTTATACTGGCAATTAGTTCACCGACTTCTTTCGAACACTTATCTGTTTAAGGGGATGCCTTTGACGCCAAATTCAATGCGCTACCTCAACACTGTGAACATGTAACCAATGCATACAAGGGACGGGATACGTTTGGAAACAACAGATAATCGTACACGATGCATCTCCTCTTGTCCACAATATAGCACTTAGTTTGCAAGATGTGAGACGATTGGATCTAGATAACCTCCTCTCTTTAAAAATATAAAAACTGAAATTTTAAAACTAGTATTAAATTGTTACCTAGAAGACTGAATGGGTGGTACATGACGATCCACTTCTTATGAAAGAATTTAATAAAAGTGGCATGTTATTATATTGCCTAAATTTAAACGGTCAGTTAAACACAGTTACTATGAATTGCCAGAACAACTAGTTCGTTCAATAATTTATCGCCTACTTTTCATTCAGTTCAGACTGGCACTGTACAACATTTATTTCAGTTAACAGGAAACTAGCGAAGACGTACGAGATTAGTGATCAGCAAATCTTGGCGCGAGAAAAGGGGCACCAGTTTGTGCGACCATGCTTATCAGTACCGGGTTTCCATCCAGGGTTACAACACACGGGGTGCGTCCATTACGTTTTACACTACGTGGTGCGTCTTGCCGACTCTGGGAAGTGCTTGCTCTTGGCTTGTGTAAGGCAACAGTCGAGGGTTATATTTTCGATACTTTCCCGCTTGAGTTGGTAGCCAGAGCTAAGAAGAGGGAGAGCTCCAAAATGGACGAATCGAAATAAGGAAACTATGAAGCCACCACCAACGCCCCTTGTCCACGCAACAGTTATTCTGCCACCCTGCAGCTGTCTTGATCACAAAGACGCTACAATTCGTTGAGAGCCTCGATAATAGATCAGCAGCATTCCGTCATGAGGGAAGACCATCTAACCATGGTATCCTTGTTGTATATATTGCAGATCCAAAATTTACGATCACCTATCACACTATCGATTTGTGGTTGAAAAAGGAATTTCGTTCTGAATATTCATGATGATAAAACAAGTATAAACACGTAAAAACTAAGCGCCTCTGATCTGTATTTATCTGATTCTTGGCATGGAGGGGCTTTGATTAGTATTCACAACAACATTGATGTGCCTTCACCTGGGACGGTTCCTTTCGAATAGATCTCAGTCCTTCAAATGTCTTTGTAGCAATCAGTTCGCATTAGTTTACGGTACACTGCTTGCACTTAGCAGTGGGTTCATGTACCTGTTCAGGTTCACACCATATTACCTCCTAATGGGGTGGAAGCAGGAGACTTGAACTTAAACATGCGCTATAATTCTAGCTTGGTATCATGAAGGCTAGTCTAGTAGCACAATAGCAATTAAAGTTAGTGTAGCACCATCTACAGTTGTGAATACATTGCAACAGATCAAGCAAACTAGTACCAATGCAAGTGTTTCGTGATCTTCCAGATCTAGAAGAGCCAGAGTAACGTCACACAGGGAAGATCAGCTCATATGTGTAAAGAATAAACGCCAGAGGACTCGTACTCCATCTGAAATTCGAGATGTAAATAGCATGCGATCAGACTCAATTTGCCTCAGCAGTGCAAAGTCGCCTTCATGAACAAGGTTTAAAGGGGTACATTGCCGCCAATAAACATTTATTAGCATACAAAATAAGCTGAAATGATTGCAATGGTCTCAGGAGCGCGCAGTAATAGTCAGAGGAATGGTAGGGCGAATCTAAGGCTGAAGTATTTCGAAGCCATCTTCGACGACCGTTTGTTTGCCGACTTCATGGAGAAATGTTTCAAATGGCTGTAAGCACTATGGGACTTAACATCTGAGGTCGTCAGTCACCTAGGCTTAGAACTACTTAAACCTAACTAACCTAAGGACATCACACACATCTGTGCCCGAGGCAGGATTTGAACCAGCGTCCGCAGCAGCAGCGTGGCTCCGAACGGAAGTGCCTAGAACCGCTCGGCCTCAGCGGCCGGCCCTTCATGGAGAACCTATGAAGAATCAGCGTGTGACGCCAACAGTGAAGCATGGTGGAAGGTCGAGTATGATGTGGAGATGTTTTGCGGATGACAAAGTCAGCGATGTAGCGACAGTTAAGGGGACGATACAGAAGGAGGGATATCACGGGTCACTGATAAACAATGCAGTTCCATCTAGCAACAGACTTATTGGTCGCGGGTTTGTTTTTCAGTGCAACAATGATCCCAAACACGCTTCAAAATTGTGCAGAGGATATGTAAATAGAAAAGAGAAATGTAAGTGAAGAATGTGATTTGGCCAAGTCGGTCACATGACTTAAATCTCCTTCAACTGTTACGGCATGAACATGACAGGGGGGTCCAAAAACTGAGGTTCACCTAATGATGAAGATCAGTGAGATACTTTATAGAGATGTTGAACTGTGATGTCTGTAAGAACGCTACAAACTATGTACTTGACCGAGATTCGAACTCGGGATCTTGCCTTTTCGTGTTTCGGTGTGGCACACAATTTTAATCTGCCAGCAAGTTTCATATCAGTACACACTCAGCTGCAGGGTGAAAATTTCATTCCAAGAGTTTGTGCAGCTGTTCCGAGGGCAAAGGGCGAATACTTTGAAGCGCCTTCTTATTACTTTACCACTCTATCCATTTAACCTGCAACTCAGATCTGTAGCTCCACGTTCCAAAAGCTTGTATTCTCTTCGTGACAGAACCGCTTATCGTCCACGTTTCACCTTCGTGCAAGGCTGCATTACAGGCTATCATGTTCAGAAAAGACTTGCTAACAGTTGTGCCTTGAAATTGGTGCTCGCACTCTGGGCGTAAAGGGCATCTGGTGGCGAATGAACAGCAGCAGCTCTGCTCCGAGCTATCTTGAAAAGAAAAGACGCAGCAAGAGGCAGTCTCCTGTACCGGGCCAACGCCACTGATCACCTGTGGTAGTGGCTGACAAATCATGGGGAGGCGACGTGGACCTAATCATGCACTGACCACACTTCTCTACCTTCACTAACTACAGTGCAGACATGTATGGCAGCTCTGTCGTACTGGTATTTGTTCTTTCTATTACCGAAATCAGAAATAATGTAACTCTAAAAAATTCAAACTATGTATAGAAATGTGCAAGACAACAAAAATATAAAATTCACAATCTAAATGTTTAAGGCAGAATGTAATCACATCTGCCAACAGGTACTGCCCTGTTTTTTGTGTAGGTGTCTAGGAGAAAACTATATTCTGATTTTAATCAAAATATCCCTCACAGGTTAATGAATCACGTTATCAAACATGTGAAGACGCCAGTCGATGCCCATTGACTTGTGCTACAAACTAAAACCTGATCCCCTTGATCCCTTTTTGTGTGTAAAGATTGTAAAATTTATTGATTATTTTGTAGGGAGCACATTGTGCTCATGTGGGAGCGATCTAGATGCTTGTAAAACAATAAACTGGTAGCCAAGATCAAAGGAATTCTTTTTATTCCATGATTACCGTTTTCGAGAACACACAAATGCACATAACAAGACTGCATAAAGTGTCAGATATACGCCGAGACATGGAGATTTTGCATAGGGCCCCCAAAGGAAAAAAGCTTGACAGTCTAGAAAACATTCAAATTTATAGAAACAAAAAAAGATACCCTAACGTACTGCTTAATGATCAGCTCGAATCTGCAGAACGTAATTTCTTTAGTATTTTTGACGAGGTCCTATAGAGTCCTTTGAAGCAACAGTGAACCATGGGAACGCAGTCAAATCCCCCCGCCCCAGTTTTATGTTTCCTTGGTTTTGGTCCGGTGATCGCCGTGTACACCACAGAGCAGGGTCTTGTACGACTACATAAGTATATAGTCGACATAAGGTGGCATAACTTTTTGATATTGGTTTTGTCAGATGACTGTGGTTCATTTACATGAGGCTGCCACATAGTTGCACTTCTTATATTAAGTGGTTCTTAAGACCAAAACCCATAGGTTCAAAAGCAATGTGTATTTTATTGGTATGTTTTTTTAATATTAGACCAGACGGATATGCATTTGTGTAGCCCTGCAGTGTTCTTAAATTTGTATACGACTTTTGGTAGGTTTTCTGTGTGACCAGACAGATGTGCACTTGTGTAACTCGGCAGTCCCAGAAAATCTGCATTTATTTTCGGTATGTTTTATGTATAACCAGGCAGATGTGCATTTTATATGACAGGAAAAATCTGCGCTTAGACGCAAGGTACGTTCATTTGGTATTTTTATATATGAGCAGAGGGGTATGCACTATGTAACCCTGTAATGTTCTTAAAATTTGTATACTCTCGGTAGATTTTAGGTATCACCAGACTGATGTGCTGTGTACAACCCTGCAGATCCCATAAAATATCTATGTATGTTCTTATCTTATTACGTATAGGACCAGACATATGTACATTTTTGTAATTCCGCAGTTCTCATGAAATTTGCACTTGCATTTCGATATGTCGTATGTGTAACCAGGCAGATGTGCAATTGTGTAGGTCTGCAACTTTCATAAGTTTTGTGTATGTTTACGTGATACAGTAATCTCTACAATTATGTACAAGCCCTAATGACGTAGTGTTACCATGCACGCAGAGGCTGTTACGACGCGAGCTGTGGCATTCATTGGCGCCTCTTGTGATAGGGCCATCTCACGGCGCGGCCTGTAGTGTAAGAACAGAGCCGGAGTTTCGGTAGTACCTAGTTTGTGCTTGTATGTGATGGAGACACTTAACATTTATGTCATCTCTCTTGGACGCGTATGTACTACTTACGACAATTTTGTAAGGCCTAGGTGTTATAGGCAGCTATTAATATCACCATAGTTTGCCTTGATGTTGTAACCTGTATGTGTTCTAACGTATGTAACTAAATTTATATGTATACATGTTATATAAGTGGAATCTAAGCCCATTTTTATAGTGTTTTCTGTCCTCCCTAGATCCGATGATGGCGGCTTTAGTTTCGCCGAAACCGGTAATCATGGAATAAAAAGAATTTCTGCGATCTTGGCTACCAGTTTATTGTTTGATTAGTTATTTACTTGATTTCAGCTAAACAAATCTGCTTGATGCTGTACCTCCTCTCACACATTAATCAAAGAGTATATCTCATATCAGCAGAATCGTTTTTAGCTCCTCTTTAACCTCATGTATCATGTTTCTCTGTAGAGGTAAGAGTTTGTGCACACGTTTTTTTTAATTTTTTTAAATTTACACATAAAGTTCCATAGGACCAAATTGAGGAGCAAATCTCCAAGGTCATGGAACGTGTCAGTACATGAAATTACAACGTAAAAGTAATAACAGATAAAAATAAAATGTTTCTGAACCCACAAAAAATCAAGCCATAAGTGTAAGTAAACACAACATAAGAATCAGCTAATTTTTTCAAGGAACTCCTCGACAGAGCAGAAGGAGTGACCCATGAGGAAACTCTTCAGATTCGATTTGAAAGCGCGTGGATTACTGGTAAGATTTTTGAATTCTAGTGGTAGCTTATTGAAAATGGATGCAGCAGTATACTGCACATCTTTCTGCACAAGAGTTAAGGAAGTGCAATCCAAATGCAGGTTTGATTTCTGCCGAGTATTAACTGAGTAAAAGCTGCTTATTCTTGAGAATAAGCTGAATTTATTAATAAGAAATGACTGTAAAGAATATATATATTGAGAGCCCAATGTTAAAATACCCAGACTAGTGAACTGGGGTCGACAAGAGATTCGCGAACTTACACCACTTATCGCCGAACCTCCCGTTTCTGAGCCAAAAATATGCTTTTAGAATAGGAAAAGTTGCCCCAAAATATAATACCATACGACATAAGCGAATGAAAATAAGCAAAGTAGATTAATTTTCGTGTCGAACTATCACTTACTGTAGATACCGTTTGAATAGTAAAATCGGCAGCATTAAGTCTTTGAACAAGACCTTGAACGTGAGCTTTCCACGACAGTTTACTATCTATCTGACCACCTAGAAATTTGAACTGCTCGTTTTCACTAATCATATGCCCATTCTGTGAAATTAAAACGTTGGGTTTTGTGTAACTGTCAGTTAAAAACTGTAAAATCTGAGTCTTACTGTGATTTAGCGTTAGTTTATTTTCTACAAGCCATGAACCTACATCATGAACTGCACGCACTATTTGAAACAGAACCAATGTTGCACACAACATCCTTTACTACCAAGCTAGTGTCATCAGCAAATAGAAACATTTTAGAGTTGCACGGCGTACTAGAGGGCATATCATTTATATAAATATGGAATAGGAGTGACCCCAACACTGAAGTCATTTGACCGTACCCCACTCAGACCGCACATCACACCCATTCTCAACACTGTAAACAATGGCCTTTTGCTGTCTGCTGCTAAAGTAAGAAGTGAACCAATTGTTAGCTACTCCCCGTATTCCATAATGGTCCAACTTATAGGCCAATATTTTGTGATCAACACAATCAAACGCCTTAGTTAAATCAAAAAGTATGCCTAGGGTTCGAAACCTTTTGGTTAACCCATCCAGTACATCACAGAGCAAAGATAATATAGCATTTTCAGTTGTTAAACGACTTCTAAAGCCGAACTGTACATTTGATAGCAAATTGTGTAATATAAAATGATCAATTATCTTTAGATACACAGCAGACAGTGATGGCATAGAAATAGGTCTAAAATTGTCTACATTATCCCTTTCCCCCTTTTTATAAAGCGGCTTTACTACTGAGTACTTTAATCGTTCAGGAAACTGACCATTTCTAAAGGAAAAATTAGAGATATGGCTAAATACAGGGCTAACATGTGCAGCACAGTACTTTAATATTCTGCTGGCCATTCCATCATATCTATGAGAGTCCTTAGTCTTCAGTGATTTAATTATTGACTCAATCTCCCCGTTGTCTGTATAACAGAGGAATATTTCAGACATCAGTCTCGGAAAGCAATTTGCCAATTCTAGAGGAACACTTTGGAGGGACGAGCACTGTATGCTACTCCGTCTTCAATAATCTAAGGTGGTAGGGAGTCATTTTCTTACTGTCTCGGTCCCTTAAAATTATTTCTCAAACGCAGCAATCAGAGAGCGTACTGCGAACTTCACATTAGCAGCCTACAGCCCCCGGCTGCTTGCACGCTCCCTTCTCGCTGGCGAATTGCTTCTTTGATATCCGCAAAGTAATCTGCGCGTTAATTAATTATCGCCGCAGCAGCGAGCACGCTCCTTGGCGGCGCCATATTTGCCGCGGCTCCCAACCTCTTCGCTCGCAAGTGGTGCCAGTTACTTCAATTAATTTATTAAACACTCTCCAAATATAATTTCAATTTAATCTGTCGCGGAGCGCCGTCGGCTTTACGCCTTCCAGAACTCCGATGGTAGCGCCTCGCACGGCGCCTTGAGTAATTAATGGAAACAGTGGCGCAGCGCCTGGCAGGGGCCAGACACACTCGGCGCCAAACTTCAGAGCTGTCCGGGAGCGGCAACGTCAAATATCCTCGCGCTGCCACCCTGTTGCCCGGCACGAACGCGAACATCACACTAATGGATGGGAACTGAAGAGTTAATAACTTATATTCTCTCTGCGACACAAGTGTTAAAGATCATATTCGTATCATATCAAATGATTTTCTTATGACGCTGTTCGTGCATGGAATAACATCTCTGTTCGTTAAATGACGTATTCTGTACAGGAGGAAAGACTGCTCCCGCGTCAAGGGCCAATCCTCCCTTATTTCGTGAATATAACTGAGCGAGACGGCTCGGTGGTTAGCATACTGGATTCGCATTCAGGAAGACGACTATTCAAACCCGTGTCCGGCCATCCAGATTTATGTTTTCCGTGGTTTCCCTAAATCGCTCCAGGCAAATGCTGCAATGGTTTCTTTGAAAGGGCAGGACCATTTTCCTTCCCAATTCGTCACGCAATCCGAGCTTGTGTTCCATCTCTAATAACCTAGATGTTGACGGTACGTTCCTTCGTTTCTTTCGTGAATATACCTAAAATGTCACCTCCCTTCTGATGACCTACAGCCTGTTAACCACACTAGTCCCAAATGCATTCCATTTTCAGGTATGCAATCATGTTTTGGGGATCCTATACACAAAATGTGGACACAGACTTCAAACTACAGAAAAGGGCAACTAGGAAACCAACTAAAACAGTAACAGAGCTGCCTGAAAGAATCTGCCTGAATAGCTAGGAATTCTGTATAAAGTGAGATATGACAGTATGAGTATAATTTGACGGAGTACTGAAAGGCCTAAGAGGGAACAAGGCCGCTGGAGTAGACGACACGAATCAGAATTACTGGCAGCTTTGGGAGAACCAGCCGTGACAAAGCTCTTCCATCTAGCGTGCAAAACGTATGAAAGAGGGGAAATACCCTCAGACCTCAAGAAGAATGTAATAATTTCAATTCCAAAGAAAGCACGTGCTCATAGGTGTAAATATTACCGAACTATTAATTTAATAAGTCATGTTGACAAAGTACTGACACGTGTTCATTACAGAAGAATGGAAGAAACTGATGTAAGACGATCACGGCGAAGATCAATTTGATTCCGGAGAATTGCAGGGACACCCTAGGCAATACTGATCCTAAAACCTACCTTAGAAGACAGTTTAGGGATAGGCAAACCTACATTTATCGCATTTGTACACTTAGAGACAGATTTTCTTAACCAAGATCGCTTGTAAACAACCTTTATTGTCGATTATCGGTTTCGGTATGAATTTTCGCCATCTTCAGATCTTTTTGTTTGTTGGTTAGTTTTATTTGCGCTCCAGAGCTTGTATTCTATTTAGCCATCGAGAGCACAAGCTTACATAGACTACATAATCGCACAGAGCAAATACATAAACGCATATTTACTGAATTGAAAGTTCAAGCCGCCAACATTTCCGACAACAAATGTTTGACGAATAGGGTGGTAAGAAAACCAGACATATTTATTTTACTAATTTAGACCGCATCTTAAGTGATGCAGATAAATGAAAAATGAGTCCTACAGATTTTTCCCTGAACTCTTAAGAAAACTGACAGTCACTTTATTCAAGCGAATTTCTTTAGATACCAAAACAGAAGACGCTGATTAAGAGAGGAGGTAACCCATACTCATCAAAGTCTTCAGGAATTCCGATCGTTCAGAGTCAAATTTCGAACACGAAAACAAGAAGTGGTTTACATCAGCTTCTGACGCGAAGCCACGCTCACATGCAGGGGAATCGTAGACGTTGATTCTATATAGATGTACAGAAAACGAGACATGGTTACAGTGGAATCGAATGATGGAGGAAATCGTAGATCGGTCTAAATTTATTTTCATAAATCAAGGCCCTCTAATAATTTTAGGTTTTAATGGCGCATGATATCCACTTTTTGTTTGCCTGTATACAATAAGTTTAAATCGAGAGCAGTTCCTGTAGATACAGCTTGCTTCGCTAAGACGTTAACTTCCTCATTATTGTGGATGCCAGCGTGGGATTGCACCCACAGAAGAATAATTGTCTGCTCTTTCTGTTTACAGCGACTATGTTCCAGTACCACATCCAAAATACATCATATGGGTGTTTCACTCCATCTTCCCTGTTCAATATTGTTAAGAACACTTTGGAAGTCGGACAGAATTAAGATCTTTAAGAAGGAAGTTGAAGAAACAAACTTAGTTGCTTCCAAAATTGCCAGTATACCCATAAAATCTGAAGCACTTTAAGGCAGTTTGTAAGCTTTACTGATTTGGACCTGAGGGCATACGAAAGCATGTCCAGTACACTCCTTTTGTAGAATGTTGGATCCATCACTAAATATTCTGATGTAACCAGTCGACTGAGCTTCAGTGAGACAATTAAATCAGCAACTTACTTTACCACTAAGAGACCTTGTCATATCACAATAATAGACTGAAATCTGGCAGCTGAGAGCGTCAAGATCATATTCAAATAAAGGAAAATATAAAGAATATCGCAGAAAGTGTGTGACGGGGTATCAAGAGTCAAAACTTGTGAGGCGTTAGTAATTTCTTTTCTTTCGTTGGAGGCATACCGTGATTGGTAAATGCAGTCTCTACTTTTATAGACGGGACTTTCCGTCAAGGCCATTCCTTAAATGAAACATTTATCTGACTGCATTTGACGTCCAATACTTAAGACATTTCTCCAGCCTCCACCAAAAGAACATTTGTAGGTGTCGAACGCATCGCTCCAAGGCAGGTACGACTACCTGTGAACTGGAGAGGTAAATCTTAGGCGCATTGTGATACGGCATACAACCATGGTCTAATATCGATCGAATAATCCCTCGGTACGCTTTGAGCAGATTACTCTGATGTGCTCCCCACAACACACTGGTGAGAGAGCGAATTACATTTTTAAGCCATTGTTACATTTATTAACAATACCTTGCAAGTGAGTCGCCCAGCTGAGCCGAGAGTGAAATATCATTCCGAGGAATCGAGAATGAGATTTTATCTGTAAAGAATACTTTCCGCGTGTGTCGTGTTCAACAACGCGAGCAGTGTTCCATTTGTAAAAAGACACGACCACCGATTTCTCAGCCGGAATCTCCAACCCATCGTTAGACACCCATACATCGATGTGTTTTATAGTAGTGAGTAATTCCGTTTTAACCTGAAGATATGAGTCTGCATTTGAATAAACACAAACATCGTCTATATATTGTAAAAGTTTTGTCGGGAGAGCGATTATTCGCTCCAAATCGTAAGTTCACAGAATATACAAGTGGGGGCTTAAAATTGCACTCTGGGGCAGGTCTTGACAGACAAGAAACTATCCGAGCAGATTTCCTATGAATCTGACATAGATTGCTCTTTCAGCCACCAGGCAGCTTTTGCCGTGTATCAGCTTGTTCGAGAGAATCGATATCTGCACTTGATCACAAGCTCCCTTAACGTCACGAAAAGCGGCAACGATCTATTTTTTTTCTTTTTTTCGTTTGCAAGGGTAAGATGATGTCCATAGAAAGCGAATACAGATTGTCAACTGTCCTTTTGCCTTTTCTAAATCCATATTACTTTGAGGCATGAAATTACACTTTTCAACCCACCATTCCAAGCGCAATTTAACCACACGCTCCAGCGTTTTTGCTACACAATACGACAACGCAATCGGTCGATAGGTAGAGGAGATATTTGGCTCTTTCCAATTTTTCAGAGCTGGAATTATAAGCTGCGTCTTCCAAATTGACAACAGGTTCCGTTTAATCGAGAACTGATTAAAAATTAACAATAGCAAATCGTTTGCTTCCATGGGCAGATTCTTAAGCACGGATAAATTATGGAATCAATACCAAGACAGCTGTCACACGATGATTTAACAGCATCATTTGGTAGGTTTTTTTTTAGAGAATGAACAAAGTAGGATATGATGATAGTCAACAGGATATGCATAAAAGGTTGGAATGGGACAGTGAGAGGACCGACCGTGTCGATAAGTCGATAAATCCTTTCTATCCAGGAAGATGTAATAGGAAGAGTGGATGGCAGACTGCTGTGCCTAAAAGCATTTGTTTTATACAAAAAGTTGATCATACAGGTTGCTTTGTTGAGTGACGAACTAAATTTAATCTAATTATACTTTTTTTTTTCTCTTTTTCCAGGAATTTGTTTGCAAGCGCATTTACTTTCCTCGCCTCCATGTAGTTATCTAAGTTAGGATTTGGCAATAGGTTTTCAGAGTAAGCCTGCAACTTCTCTAGAGCATACGGAATTTCACCAAGGAGGGAAGGAGGGGAATATGGTAACATTAGAGTTAACTCTGTTTTCTTTGGAATACTGATATCCGCTGCGGCTTCATAGCATTTATTAAAATTGATATGATTTTTTCCTGTTAAGTTGCTCTCTATAGTTTCGAGATTTCTTCGAACTGCGTCCTTATGTTTGTCCCAGTTGGTTTCTGCTATTTTCCATTAACTATTACCATTAAATATTTGTTTACTATTAAAGTTTATGTTAATGAACAGTCCTATTGGGAGGCAATGAGTCAGTTTTAAAGTGCATGTTAGAAAGTTCAGTAAAACAGAGAACTTCTACGGAAGGGAGTAGACACCATTGTTGGAGCCCCGTCGTTGACTGTCACTGGGATGTTCTCTTCGAAAACATCCATTAAAGCTCCGCCGTTCCTGTCAGTTAGTCGTGTCTGCTTCTCACGCAACACAGTGATAATTCAGCTCTCCGCCTGTTATAAATGCAGGCCGAAGCTAGGTCTGTGGATACATTTATACAATGTGAAAATATACACAGATACAGTTAAGTGTACAATAAATTCTTGCACATTTTGGAGAGACATTTTGCTGCAGACACTCCTTGAAGGTGGTAACATTGCTTATCGAAACAATAAAGGTTACTTATAAGTGATCTTCGCAAAGAAGTTGTCTACCCATCACAGACCGCCCCTTAACATTGAAGATTAGTAAACTAAAGCCTTTTCACAATATTGACTGGAATAAACTCTTCAAAATTCTGAAGGTAGCAGGGGGAAAATACAGGGGCCGAAAAACTGTTTACAACTTCTACAGAGGCTAGACGGCAGTTATAAGAGTCGAGGAGCACGCTGCGGAAGAAGTGGTTGAGCAGAGGTTGTATGTACTCTGTCCCCAGTGTTATTCAATCTGTACATTAATGAGATAGTAAAGTAAACCAAAGAAAACTTGGAAAGGAATTAAAGCTCAGGAGAAGAAATAACACTTTCGAACCATGCCGATGATACTGCAATTCTGTCAGAGACGGAAAAGGACTTGGAAGAGCAGTGGAATGGAATGGACAGTGTCTGGAAAAGAGGATATCAGACGAAAACCAACAAAAGCAAACCAATAGTAATGGAATGTAGTCGAATTAACGCAGTTGATGCTAAGGGAATTTCATTAGGAAACAAGACACAAAGAATAGTAGTTGAGTTTTGCTGTTTGGCAATAGTACGTCACTTTTAGCCTCTGAATCTCGGTAACAGATAATGATATCGAAAAAAGTTGCGAAATTCCCCGAGAATATTATCTTAAAAACATATAGCAAAAATTTCGACGATCTGCCATGAATAGAAACTATAGAAGTGGACAACGCTTTAGCTGATACTTTTGGCATCCCAAAATCATGTTTTTCGGGTTTTTCTCAGGAACCGCCCATGGACAAATGCCGCCTGGTAGACCCTACACCATATCTAATACAAAAACAACAAACCGATCTGCTCAATTTGTGGGGGCTGGAGGAAGTGTGTAATCTTAAAACTTCGACCCTGTGCTGTTGGATAGTTACAGTGTGCTCGTTCTTCCGATAGGTACACAAAATGTCTCTACACTAAGGGCTCTCCTTACCTCCGTGATCAATAGAACCCGTGATTTGAGGCCCTGAAAAATCGAATTTTCGCGCCCTCTTTTTGGAATATATTGGTACTGTGCATTGCCGTGCTTGGGACGATGAAGAATGAGTGATCTATCCTGGGTATTTAACTACTCTTTACCGTGTAGCCTGCTTGCTTGAAGAGAAATTTTAAATATGAGCGCAATAATTCTTTACTTTCGTTGCTAGGTATCCGATTAATCTGGGAACATAAAACTCTACGTTGGTTAGTTTACAGAGAGAAATAACTGAAGAATAATTTCGTTTTCCTTGCGTTTTATTTTGAGCACGAAAACTGTTACCAAATCCCAGACAAACACTCATATATAGTACTAAATAACTCCGAATTTGGAATATTTTCTACATTATTATCTAGGTAATTGTGCCTCCTCTAGCGGCGGTTAATTATACATGCCGGATCTCACCTGAAAGGTGTGTAATTCAGTGAGCCGACGAACGTGACTAATCTCCATCGAGAGGAAGACAACTGAACGCCCAAATAAGGACGTGTTTAAATTACATCACAATAAAAGAAATTTGCTACGCTGGAGGCGTAAGAATGAAACTGAGATACGACAGCTACAACTCCGTCAGCGCCTCACATACCTTCTGAAATGCATGCATAGGAAGACGGTGAGTATCGTTCACCGCACTTTATACTGAAAGTAGAAACAATTAAGAAAATAGCTCTCTTTGTTGATGACTAAACCCACTCTACGTTGGATGGTTAACTCTAAGTAAATTCGTCAGAACAAGAAAATGAGAGCAAGGGATTTCTAATGAGTTCGAAAATATATGAATAAAAAAACATGAATTTCCCAAAACTTATAGTTAAGCCACAATGACACACACAATATTACTGCAAAAAATATGTGGTTCAAAAGGCAACAACACGTGAAATCTTGAAAGAAGTGAAAATCTATACATCTCGAAAAATATTCAATGAAGATGATTGGCTAGGGAGCCATGAGTTTAAACGCCCTCCTACTCGGATGTACTAGTAGAAACCCGATTCTGTACGTGCAACGAAGACCACATCGTTCACATAGCCACAACGGTAACATCTCACCATGAAAAACACAACCTAATGTACAGAAAGATTCCGTAAAAATCTCCGCCTCAAGCCTTTCAATACGAACCAAGAAAAAAGATACACATTAACTGCACGATAGCTGTGAATGAATAGCAGACTATTTCCAAATAGGCTCTCAGCTTCTACACAACCACATAGCATCTTACCATACCACAACATCCCGTCCACCGATAACACCAGTGGACAGACCAGACCGGAGTAGAACTTGCTTTGTCTTTCAAGCACGCTGCCTGCATCTAGCCATTTGGCGCGTTAAAATCCTACCACCTTACCGAAAGCCAAAGACAGCATCGAAATCGATATCTCGGTACAGAATGTATCTTTGCAGCGTACATGCGAGTTGACACAGGTATAATTCGTAGCGACGGCTGTAAACGTGACAGATAACTTTCAACATTTCCTTTACTACGCGTCTGTGGTCACTTTGTCTTGTCGTCAGACTACCGATTTCGGTCTATAATGAGTATCTTCTAATCTGTTTCATAAAAACATGTCCTAATATTCTGGAGCCTTAGTGGCATCGTCAAATGGTAAACACAAAATCAGCCAGCATCATCAAATATATACAAATGATAGTACATACAAGAGTCATCTTATCAGCTGCACTACTGTTCAAAACAAAGTTTGTTTTAAACAGTAGTATTGCTGACAAGATGACTCTTGTATATACTATTATTTATATATATTCGACGATGCTGGCGCTGATGTGTTTACCATTTGACGATGCCACTACGGCTTCAGTATTTAGGACATTTTTTATAAAACATATCTGCAGATGGTCATTATAGACCGAAACCGGTAGTCTGATGACAAAAAATTGTGATTATAGACGTGTAGTAAAGCAAATTTATTCTATATCCAGGTCACTGTTCAGTTCTTACTTGTGAAACTTTCAATATGTTCTACTTTTCAATTACTACGAAGGGATGCTGAAAAAGTAATGTCTCCCAATTTTTGTGTGAAAACTCTTAAAGCTCTCCAAACAAAACGAATGTTGTTAACATTCCACATCTTTATATTCTTCACGTCTACCCATTTATTTCTCAATTTAGTCACCCTGGTGACGCACACATATCTCCATACGGATATCGTTTGTTGATACCGTCACTGAACAATTTCTGACTTTGTTCACGGAGCCACAATCTCACTTGTGCTTGCACCGCTTCATCACCTTCAAAGTGAAGTCCCCGAAGGTGTTTCTTAAGTTATGTAAAACAGATGTAAATTGGATGGGGCCAAGTCGCGACTGTATGGAAGATAATCGATGGCAGTGCACCTAAGGCGTCGGATTGTTGTAGATGACGCAGCGCACGAGTGTGTCTTGGTGTTCTCATGCTGTAGAAGAGGGTGTTCGATGTGTGGACTAATTCTTCGAATTCGAATTTCGTTTACAGTACGCTGTTTCTCACGCGCCGACTTAATTATGTTACACACCGCAAGATTAGAGACCACAATGCGTAGCCCTCCCGCGGCAGAGGACTGCATGTGGAATAATGATGTACTCGTAGAATGTTAAAAGCGTGTGATTTATTTTAATAGCTGTGACAGTTTTCACCTATAAAATTCGGAGCCATTATTTTTCAGCACGCCATCGTACGTCTGGCTGCACAGACTTTAAAAACATACCTGCAAGCTCATTCCAAAGAAGGAAGGTGTTGGTGTGAACAACACAGACTAGTCAGTTTAATACGTCATGGTCGCAAAACACTGCTACGAATGATATACAGAAGAATAGAGAAACAGCCGAAGGCGACATAGGGTAACATGGGTTTGTGTTTAGGGGAAGTGTAGGAATCCGCGAAGCAACATTGATTCCACGGTCAGTCTTGAGAGACAGAAGGATGAAAGGCAAAACCTACGTTTTTAGACCTCTCACTTTTAGAGAAAGCTTTTGGCAATGCTGAATGGAGTACACTCTTAGAGATTCTGAAGGAAAGAGTAGTAAAATTTATTTACTCATGCGGTATTTACTAAGGCATTCAACACACAATGTATTAACTTAAATATTCTGATAGCTCTACACTGAGTTACAATGTTCTTTACATTTGTTCTTATAATACTGCGAATATTACAAATATTCTTGAGAGACTCTGTGGCTGAATCGGAGAGCCTATAAATGTCCTTCGGATCATCCTCATAACCATGCACTTCATACATAAATTAATGGTCCGTTGATTGGGTTTCCTCGCACTAACATCCAGAACTTTCCGATAGACCCCATTTGTTCATTAACTGCTTACATCTACCAACACTCGTTCTGACACTGTTCGAAGTTGTCCACAGTTTCCTCGGGAGGCTGAATCCACCGATCTTCTTGTTGTGGCCGTCCATTAAGTTCTACATCTACATCTACATTTATTCGCCGCAAGCCACCCAACGGTGTGTGGCGGAGGGCACTTTACGTGCCACTGTCATTACCCCCCTTTCCTGTTCCAGTCGCGTATGGTTCACGGGAAGAACGACTGCCGGAAAGCCTCCGTGCGCGCTCAAATCTCTCTAATTCTATACCTCATCCAGAAACGCACCCTCTTGAAACCTGAACAGCAAGCTACACCGCGATGTACTTGCAGAGTCTGCCATTTGAGTCTGCTAAACATCTCCGTAACGCCATCACGCTTAACAAATAACCCTGGGACGAAACGCGCCGCTCTTCTTTGGATCTTCTCTATCTCCTCCGTCAACCCGATCTGGTACGGATCCCACACTGATGAGCAATACTCAAGTATAGGTCGAACGAGTGTTTTGTATGCCACCTCCTTTGTTGATGGACTACATTTTCTAAGGACTCTCCCAATGAATCTCAACCTGGTACCCGCCTTACCAACAATTAATTTTATATTATCATTCATTTCAAATCGTTCCGCACGCATACTCCCAGATATTTTACAGAAGTAACTGCTACCAGTGTTTCTTCTGCTATCATATAATCATACAATAAAGGATCCTTCTTTCTATGTATTCGCAATACATTACATTTGTCTATGTTAAGGGTCAGTTGCCACTCCCTGCACCAAATGCCTATCCGCAGATCTTCCTGCGTTTCGCTGCAATTTTCTAATGCTGCAACTTCTCTGTATACTACAGCATCATCCGCGAAAAGCCGCATGGAACGTCCGACACTATCTACTAGGTCATTTATATATATTGTGAAAAGCGATGGTCCCATAACACTCCCCTGTGGCACGCCAAAGGTTACTTTAACGTCTGTAGACGTCTCTTCGTTGAGAACAATATGCTGTGTTCTGTTTGCTAAAAACTCTTCAATTCAGCCACACAGCTGGTCTGATATTCCGTAGGCTCTTACTTTGTTTATCAGACGACAGTGAGAAACTGTATCGAACGCCTTCCGGAAGTCAAGGAAAATGGCATCTACCTAGGAGGCTGTATCTAATATTTTCTGCGTCTCATGAATAAATAAAGCGAGTTGGGTCCCACACGATCGCTGTTTCCGGAATCCATGTTGATTCCTACAGAGTAGATTCTGGGTTTCCAGAAATGACATGATACGCGAGCAAAAAACATGTTCTAAAATTCTACAACAGATCGATGTCGGAGATATAGGCCCATAGTTTTGCGTATCTGCTCGACGACCCTTCTTAAAAACTGGAACTACCTGTGCTCTTTTCCAATCATTTGGAACCTTCCGTTCCTCTAGAGACTTGCGGTACACGGCTGTTAGAAGGGGGGCACGTTCTTTCGCGTACTCTGTGTAGAATCGAATTGGTATCCCGTCAGGTCCAGTGGACTTTCCTCTGTTGAGTGATTTCAGTTGCTTTTCTATTCCTTGGACACTTATTTCGATGTCAGCCATTTTTTCGTTCGTGCGAGGATTTAGGGAAGGAACTGCAGTGCGGTCTTCCTCTGTGAAACAGGTTTGGAAAAAGGTGTTAAGTATTTCAGCTTTACGAGTGTCATCCTCTGTTTCAGTGTCATCATCATCCCAGAGTGTCTGGATATGCTGTTTCTATCCACATACTGATTTAACGTAAGACCAGAACTTCCTAGGATTTTCCGTCAAGTCTGTACATAGAATTTTACTTTAGAATTCACTGAACGCTTCATGAATAGCCCTCCTTCGCTAACTTTGACATCGTTTAGCTTCTGTTTGTCTGAGAGGTTTTGTCTTTCTCTGTTTAATTGCTCGAGGTGATTTTCGGATAGTGCACTCAGTATAATGCCACTCGATGCTCTGTCCCTACCACCCGTCCTAAACATCTGAGTGTCCCAGTCTATATCTGGTAAATTGAAATCTCCACCTAAGACTTATAACATGCTGAGGAAATTTATATAAAATGTATTCCAGATTTTCTCTCAGTTGTTCTACCACTAATGCTGCTGAGTCGGGAGGTCGGTAAAAGGAGCCAATTATTAACGTAGCTCGGTTGTTGAGTATAACCTCCACCCATATTAATTCACAGGAACTATCCACTTCTATTTCACTACAGGATAAACTACTACTAACAGCGACAAACACGCCTCCACCGGTTCTTATTTCCACTTACAGCACATAGTTCCTTACAAGTTGTCATCGAGTCGAAACCCTCGCAGTTTTTCGCTGATTTTTCATAATGCTGAAGGTAAGCTGAATTTATGTCTGTCTGTAGGTGTTAGGTCTTGCTGTATACGAAATTCTGGATTGTCTGCGATTTTTCAGAATGATGTCGTGGCTAACTACAATCGCTTAATTTCAGGACTTCTATACTTTCTACCCAGGCACAGTAGGTGACCTTGAGTTATCCCTGGTTATCCGCATTGTCTCCTTCTATTGGATGTCTACTTTAGCTACGTGTGCACTTCTCATCAGGACTGGCGGAAGGTATTCGGCCACGCTGTACACAGGTGATAGTGCTGAAGTCCTTAATGTGCTCGCTCCACAACCTCACGTCGTTGCAGATAGTTTCAACAGGATAGCATTACGGGATATTAGATTCTGTTTTGTACCTTCTAGATAAGAAAACCACCCGCGAGATTTTCAATTTTCTCACACCCTACACGCAGACTGTTAGTCCTGCAGAAAACGTGAACAGGACATTTTTGTAGGCGATTTAATGCAACTAAGTTTTTTTGCTGCACGCCACAGTTTTCCAGTTACTCAACAAAAACACGTTTGAAAGTAGTTTTGCGAGGTGCCGGAGCTAGCAGTGTATTTAACACTAAATTCTTCTAGAATCTTCATATATAAATGATGCTCTAAGCCCCTCCCCTATTCTAACTCCGACTTTTGCTGTTGCACATGGATTAAAAAGAAACGCGAACTGACTGTAATCGACCCTGCAAGTGGAGTAGAAAAGAGTTTGGTACCTTCAATAATTTAATTTGATAAATAAGTTAAATAAAGGAAAGTTTCATTAACGTAGTGAGAAATGAAAGGGTAGCTCTACCGATTAACAGAATGACAGTTCTGTCCAAAATAACAATATGATTTATTATGACTAAATTCAAAATAATAAACAAAACACATGAAACATTTACAATACAGAAAAATGGGCTCAAATTGGATACTCAAATAAATGCTGTGAAGGTGAAGCTGTCCCTAAACTAGATTGTGACATTTATGACGAAGTGCTATGTGGAGCCAATTCCTTGCAACTCAAATCTTAAGAGAAACACACAGCCAACCTAACATTAATTGCTGCTACAGTAGTGAGAACTCAGACAATGAACACCCAAGACAGAACAAAGTTAGAAAAAGACGAACAGGCGCGCTCGCTGAGCTCTGATTATCGCCTAGGAAAATCCCTAATCTGCGGACATACATTACCAAGCTGTCTTCTTAACTGCAAGAACACGATCTGGCGTACCGGAAGCGATGGCTGGTTGCTTCGACATCTCGTCGTGGTGATGGTAATGTCGCGAGTATAGCCCGAAACAAATTATCCTGGACTAAAGACTTCCTAGCAATAAAAATGAGCCTCAGAGGGAGACGAAGAAGGCTCGCCACACAATCACTGATGGTACAGTGATTGATTTTAACAAGCGAAGTCACACAGTAACTCTGATACAGTCAACTTTAGCCAAAACTGCTCAAGACAGACAACATAGGCCCCTTGTACGCAGAACGCTCAATTGCCAACTGCACTCGTCAAGTTACATTGAAGTCGGAACTTCAGCAACTTCGTCAAACAGTTACAATTAAATAAAAGTATATTAGACAGCCAACGGAAGGCAGGCTGTCCAGAGCAGTGAGAGCTCAGTCTTGTAACCTACTCCGACCGAAAGGCGAGAGCCGATTCTCACAAGAGCACCCATACAAACCGAACACAGAACATTCCCGCCCCCACGATTGTGGCCGTGGTTAAACGTTCCAATCAGCAAGTCGAAAACCAGCGGAAAATTCGACTCTATTGCCGAAGCACTACCTTTCCGCCAGTGGAGATTCTTGGCGCCAATTTCTGCGCCGATTTTGCTACGTCACGGAGCTATGCCCTGAGCAAGCCAATCACAGTTACGATTTTGCAGAAAACGAGGGAATTTTCCCGCCAAGACTGTCTGGGAACACAAGTTTTTCCCGCGCCTCGCTGGTAGCCCGCCAGAAACGGTTTTCACTAAGTTTCTGCGAAGTAACGGAATCTCTAGCCCAGTCGCTCCGTCAGGCACCTGTGGTCGTGTCTCCGCCGCTCTTATGACAATGTCCGCGTCTGGAAAGCATTCGCTCGACTCCCTAACACCCATCGGTTTAACCCTTTCAAGATCAGCTGAGCCCGCCTGTCACCGGACCACCCGGGTGACGAGATACGCTGCGTGGGAAGTCCGCTTGTGAAGGAATAGCGACTTTTCACTGCATGCAATTAGAGAGGAAGATCGAATTACTCAGAGAAATATGAAAGTGGGTTCATGCCACCTCTCAGTTTCTGTACTTTATTCTTGAATAATTTTGAATAATTCTAAAACTAGGGCCGCTAGCGAACCAATACAACATTTAGCTGCATTAAATTTCCTACAAAAAGACCATATTCATGTTTTCTGTAGGACTAACAGTTTGCATGTAGTGAACAAGAGAATACAAAAATATTGCGCGTGGCTTCTGGAGGCAATGCGTGTTGTATAAAACTCATGGGTAGGGGCAGCTGAACTAGCCTCACCCAGTTTGCAACTACAATACCACAAAGCATGACTTGAGAATGAAGTACAATATTTAAATGGTTATTTATTATTAAAATAAATTTATTGCAGCCTTCAAAAAAGTTACAGAGGTTAATGATAAGCTAGATAGCTAAAAAAGTAAGTTGCTATGACCATAAAAACACAGAAATAGCTCGCATTTTGGTCGCAAGGTTATAACAGTGACGTTGTTCTATGCCCAGTTTTCGATTGACGGGACACATTTGTTTTCTCATGGTGGAAATGGAATAAACAAGAATACAATCTTTTGTTTGCAATGGACGAAATTTGTATGTTTTTCGTCTGAAGCGTGGAGTATAGCATGAAACTTATTCCTAACATCATTCCTCCTGTAATGTAACAAATTTGCAGTTGTACACACTGCATCAAATAATTTTCGTCTTATACCCCCCACAGTCTCACAAAAAGCAATTTTGTTAGAGGCCATGTGCCAATCGGTAATTTCACCTTGTGAACGTCACTTTACAGCAGCAAGATCGTACACTCTTCTTCCACACTAAGTTACGACCTAGCGTTGATGTAACAGTGGCGTCTTGATTTGTAAAATACGCAACCCGCAACACTACATTCGTACTCCTACGTTTCCGATCCCCTACTGCAAATGTGCGTGGTGCGCAGTGGGGTAGGTTCATAGCGGTACAAAGTGGAGAGAGACAGGTGTGGGAGAACAGAGGATCCCAGCAGGTCGATGGTGAGGACGGGGGCGGGTGAGGGGTGGACTGCAGGCATCACGTCCTGGCTGGCCTCTCCCGTCCCAATTTACGTCCTTCAGCGCGGAGCGAGTTCTCGTGTTCCTCGATAAGGGACGCGGCCTGTGACACTGCTGACGCGGCCGTTGTCTGCTGCAGGCGCCGTCTGGACGTACCGCAGCCTCTTTGGAATGCAGTAATTCGCTGCGTGCGTGCAGTCGTACAAACGACGTTGGTAAAAACAAGCGGACTCTTCTGTAGGAAGTTCCACTGCTATGAGAACGCAGGAAGACCTGCTCAGGATCAATGATTAGCACAGGAACTGTAAGTTGCCTCGGCACGCAAATAACTGTACCGTGTTGCACATAAAAAGGTAAAGAAATTCACGACTGTGCTCTTAGATTTTTGGCTACAAATCACTACAAAAAGTAACAATGGAATAACCACACAAAACAAGTTCATGACTCGCAGACTGGTCAGTCTAGCACAGGAAAAGGAAACAGAAATTGAACAACCCGCCGTACGTCATTTTCTGTTACGAACAAAATTACTCCTGGTGAAAGAAAGATGAAAATAAAGAGATAGCTATTTTGTCTTTGGTGCCAACACTTAAAATTTTCTGAGAAAATGCCAGAGTTTTGGCGATACGTCATCAGTTCATGCACATGACATTAAACCAGTCGAGTCGGTAGCAAAGTCGTTAAGAGGACAGCTATAAATTTTTCCCATCAATATTTTTGTGACACTGAGAACTACAATGGGATTATTGATCAAAGAAATAAGCGTTTCAGATTTTATTAAAACAGTTTTTATTATCACTAAAAATACAACCTTATATAATTATTAGTAACTGAAGATGAAAAACGTATGACTTGCTGAGAGCAAGGGGAAACTACAGCCGTAGTTTTTCCGGAGGGCATGCAGCTTTACTGTATGGTTAAATGATGATGGCGTCCTCTTGGGTAACATATTCCGGAGGTAAAATAGTCCCCCATTCGGATCTCCTGGCGGGGACTACTCAGGAGGACGTTGTTGTCAGGAGAAAGAAAACTGTCGTTCTACGGATCGGAGAGTGGAATGTCAGATCCCTTAATCGGGAAGGTAGGTTAGAAAATTTAAAAAGGGAAATGGATAGGTTAAAGTTAGATATAGTGGGAATGAGTGAAGTTCGGTGGCAGGAGGAGCAAGACTTCTGGTCAGCTGAATACAGGTTTATAAATACAAAATTAAATAGGGGTAATGCAGAAGTAGGTTTCATTATGAATAGGAAAATAGGAATGCGGGTAAGCTACTACAAACAGCATAGTGAACGCATTATTGTGGCCAAGATAGATACAAAGCCCACGCCTACCACAGTAGTGCAACTTTATACGCCAACTAGCTCCGCAGATTACGAAGAGAATGGTGAAATGTATGATGAGATAAAAGAAATTATTCAGATGGTGAAGGGAGACGAAAATTTAATAGTCATGGGTGACTGGAATACGGTAGTAGGAAAAGGGAGAGAAGGAAACGTAGTAGGTGAATATGGATTGGGGGGGGGGGGGGGGGGAGGGGAAGTAATGAAAGAGGAAGCCGCCTGGTAGAATTTTGCGCAGAGCATAACTTAATCATAGCTAACACTTGGTTCAAGAATCATGAAAGAAGGTTGTATGAATGGAAGAAGCCTGGAGATACTAGAAGGTATCAGATAGACTATATAATGGTAAGACAGAGATTCAGGAACCAGGTTTTAACTTGTAAGACATTTCCATGGACAGATGTGGACTCTGAGCACAATCTACTGGTTATGAACTGTAGATTAAAACTGGATAAACTGCAAAAAGGTGGAAATTTAAGAAGATGCGACCTGGATAACTGACAGATCCAGAGGTTGTAGAGAGTTTCAGGGAAAGCATTAGGGAACGATTGACAGTATTGGGAGGAAGAGATACAGTAGAAGAAGAATGGGTAGCTCTGAAGAATGAAAGAGTGAAGGCAGCAGAGCTTCAAGTAGTTAAAAAGCGAGGGCTAGTAGAAATCTTTTGGTAACAGAAGATATATTGAATGTAGTTGATTAAAGGAGAAAATATAAAAATGCAGTAAATGAAGCAGGCAAAAAGGAATACAAACGTCTCAAAAATGAGATCGACAGGAAGTGCAAAATGGCTAAGCAGGGATGGCTAGAGGACAAATGTAAGGATGTAGAGGCACATCTCACTAGGGGTAAGATAGATACTGCCTACAGGAAAATTAAAGAGACCATTGGAGAAAACAGAACCACTTATATGATTATCAGGAGTTCAGATGGAAACCCAGTTCAAACAAAGAAGGGAAAGCAGAGAGGTGGAAGGAGTATATAGAGGGTCTATAAAAGGGCGATGTTCTTGAGGACATTATTATAGAAATGGAAGAGAATGTAGATGAAGATGAAATAGGAGATATGATACTGCGTGAAGAATTTGACAGAGCACTGAAGGACCTAAGTCGAAACAAAAACCCGGGAGTAGACAACATTCCATTAGAACTACTGACAGCCTTGAGAGAGCCAGGCCTAACAAAACTCTATCATCTGGTGAGCAAGATATATGAGACAGGCGAAATACCGGCAGACTTCAAGAAGAATGTAATAATTCCAATCCCAAAGAAAGCAGGTATTGACAGGTATGAAAATTATCGAAGAATCAGTTTAATAAGCGACGGCTGCAAAATACTAACACGAATTCTTCACAAACGAATGGAAAAACTGGTAGAAGCCGACCTTGGGGTAGATCAGTTTGGATTCCGTAGAAATGTTGGAGCACGTGAGGCAATACTGACCCTACGACTTATCTTTGAAAATAGATTAAGGAAACGAAAACCTACGTTTCTAGCATTTGTAGACTTAGAGAGAGCTTTTGACAATGTTGACTGGAATACTCTCTTTCAAATTCTGAAGGTGGCAGGGGTAAAATATAGGGAACGAAAGGCTATTTACAAATTATACAGAAACCAGATGGCAGTTGTAAGAATCGAGTGGCATGAAAGGGAAGCAGTGGTTGGGAAGGGAGTGAGACAGGGTTGTAGCCTCTCCCCAATGTTTTTCAATCTATATATTGAGCAAGTAGTGAAGGAAACAAAAGAAAAATTCGGAGTAGGAATTAAAATCCAAGGAGAAGAAATAAAAACTTTGAGGTTCGCCGATGACATTGTAATTCTGTCATAGACAGAAAAGGACCTGGAAGAGCAGCTGAATGGAATGGGCAGTGTCTTGAAAGGAAGATATAAGATGAACATCAACAAAAGCATAACGAGGATAATAGAATGCAGTCGAATTAAATCAGGTGATGCTGCGGGATTTAGATTAGGAAATCAGACGCTAAAAGTAGTAAACGGGTTTTGCGATTTGGGGAGCAAAATAACTGACGATGGTCGAAGTAGAGAGGATATAAAATGTAGACTGGCAATGGCAAGGAAAGCGTTGCTGAAGAAGAGAAATTTGTTAACATCGAGTATTGATTTAAGCGTCAGGAAGTCGTTTCTGAAAGTATTTGTATGGAGTTTGAAACGTGGACGATAAATGGTTTAGACAAGAAGAGAATAGAAGCTTCCTGGCAGATTAAAACTGTGTGCCGGACCGAGATTCGAACTCGAGACCTTCCCTTTCGCGGGCAAGTGCTCTACCATCTGAGCTACCCAAGCACGACTCACGCCCGGTACTCACAGCTTTACTTCTGCCAGTATCTCGTCTCCTACCTTCCAAACTTTACAGAAGCTCTCCTGCGAACCTTGCAGAACTAGCTCTACTGAAAGAAAGGATATTGCGGACACATGGCTTAGCCACAGCCTGGGGGATGTTTCCAGAATGAGATTTTCACTCTGCAGCGGAATGTGCGCTGATATGAAACTTCCTGGCAGATTAAAACCGTGTGTCGCACCGAGACTCGAACTCGGGACCTTTGCCTTTCGCAGGCAAGTGCTCTACCAGAGCAGAGTGAATATCTCATTCTGGAAACATCCCCCAGGCTGTGGCTAAGCCATGTCTCCGCAATATCCTTTCTTTCAGGAGTGCTAGTTCTGCAAGGTTCGCGGGAGAGCTTCTGTAAAGTCTGGAAGGTAGAAGGCGAGGTACTGGCAGAAGTAAGGCTGTGAGGACGGGGCGTGAGTCGTGCTTGGGTAGCTCAGTTGGTAGAGCACTTGCCCGCGAATGGCAAAGGTCCCGAGTTCGAGTCTCGGTCTGGCACACAGTTTTAATCTGCCAGGAAGTTTCATATCAGCGCACACTCCGCTGCAGAGAGAAAATCTCATTCAAGAGAATAGAAGCTTTCGGAATGTGGTGCTACAGAAGAATGCTGAAGATTAGATGGGTAGATCACATAACTAATGAGGAAGTATTGAATAGAATTGGAGAGAAAAGAAATTTGTGGCACAACTTGACTAGAAGAGGGGATCGGTTGGTAGGGCGTATTATGAGGCATCAAGGGATCACCAATTTAGTATTGGTAGGCAGCGTGGAGGATAAAAATCGTAGAGGTAGGCCAAGAGATGAATACACTAAACAGATTCAGAAGGATGTAGGTTGCAGTAGGTACTGGGAGATGAAGACCCTTGCACAGGATAGAGTAGGATGGAGAGCTGTATCAAACCATTCTCTGGATTGAAGACTACTATAACAACAACAACAGCATGACTTCAAGTATTTCATTGTTGCTTTCATTTTTTACTTTTATAGTTCAAGAGAACCAGTGTATTCCCCAGGGTAATACGTATCATAAAAACACTCAAAGCATTAAAATTCTGACTGCCACGAGAAATGTGTGAAGGCCCATATGCCACAGCCATATTTTTTTTAGTGTGAATATTCATTAGGAAGAGTAGTCTCGATAATGTTTTAAATACCTCACTCTCTAACGATAATTCTGTGGCAAAGCAAGCACACAGTCATTTTCTCGAAAGCTAAAGCCTTATTGATTACAGATCCAGGCAGGTATTTTATTAATCGCATCACTTCTACTAGCGATTTCCGTTTCCTGTGCGATGAGAATATAGCACTGCTGCAATGGGCGAATATAGTTCTTCACCTGTCAGCAAAAGTATGCGTCATAGGATTGGCAGAACAAAATACATTTCGGCGGCATTGCTTTTAATCATCACGTCGATATTCCGATTTCATCGACAACCAGGCCGTTGTATATGGGAGGATAGCTTTGCTCATCCCACAAGTCAGTTATGTACAGAAAGGGCTGCAAGAGCAAAAAGTCCATGATAAAGAGGGGGCCATATTCATATTTATTGTAATAATTGACGTTGCAGATATTATGAATGATTTTTAGCGTTGCAAGAAAACTTTGCATTTATTTAACTTTATATACTGGGTAAACTACTGCCCGTAGTAGTTTACTGCCCGTAAAAATAAATGTAAGGTATTAATTTTAGTACGCAGCTAATGGTGCATTTAGAGCTCTGATATCATTTATGTACAAAAAGTCTAGTGGAAGTACAAAGTCATTACGTGACCTGGGTGCAGGATGTTACTGTGGGAGGCAGGCCCGAAGTCTTACAAGGACGCGGCGATCTTCCACACACTCACACTTTGGTACGAGGTTGAAAACCTGTACTGGTCTGCGCGGTGATCTATTTGCACGAATTGTCGGTGATAGAAATTTTTCACATCGTCTGTCACGACACTTAAAAGTATTTCGTGTGGGTTCGTTGGATTTTAGAGATTTACTGTACTAGTCAGGATTCTGATCTATTTCTTCCTGTAGTTCAACAGAACTTGTATTTTTGCGTCTGGAGTGGTTCTGGACTCTAATTTTGTACACTGTGTTGAACTTTCACGAAGATTGCCAGTGCACGTCTTTCAACATTGTCTACAACCACTGATGTTTATTTTTATAGCATTGAGTGTCGGTTAGACTCATTACATGTGAGTTAATGTGTTTAGCTTCACTTAAATTTTAGCTATGAAAACTGTTCCTGGTTTTCCAGCTATTATATTTTATATAGTATGTTCATTAACCACAATATTGGTACTCGAGCTATTTTCAAATCACTAAATCACATTGTCCCTTTCACCAGTCTACGAATCATAACTCATATATGCATTTTACTGACAATAAACTTTATTAGTCAAACTTACACAGTTGTAGTTTGGGTACGTTATTTAACGTTGAATGAACCTACGTTTAACGAAGCAATTATTTGTATGTCAATTAATACATCAGATACGATATAAGTATTTTATTTTTACTTAAAAATCCAACAAAAACCAGGAAAAGACTGTGTATCCTCCCCAGAATTAGACAACGAGGAGCTGTTACTGTCAAACAATACTGGCAGGCGCTGTTTTCACAGTTGTTCGTCGAAAACACGGACGTTCCTGGATAATTTGGTAGGACCAGTATAAAGCTAGACCTAAAATTCTGATGTTTGTGCTACAGTTGATGATCATGTGCGTGGACATAAAATACAGGGAATGGGAATACAAGATTCTTCAAGTATTCGCAGCAAAATCTCAGATGTGACCACTCTCCAAGAAAGTATGTCTTTCACAGATTGCTTGTATTTATCCTACAAAACAAAAGAGATGTAGATAGTTGCTGACAGGCTACATGCCTTGAGCATCCTTTCAGATCAAACATTCTTAAATCTTTAATCTATTTTAAGACGTTCATAGGGCAAGGGAATTCACTAATAATTTTATGACAACTTTGGAGAACATTAAACAAGAACTTCATCATCATAATGACCCTTTAAGTGGACTGTACACAATAACTTGGAAATTTTGACACTCTTATTCACCTACACTCACTCACCTATAACCATGCACCCACTAACCCACATGCTTTCACTCGCCCACTCACCCACTCACTCACTCCTGAACACATCCACTCATTTATACATTCACACATCGACACACCCACTCATTCACCCACCCACCCACTCACTCAAGCAATCATTGAAAAATATAACCGCCATTTTACTGTACAAGAGGTGTTATTCCACAATCTACATTTCGGCCTTTCGCCATTATCAAGCTTTACAAGTATCAAAAATCATTATACATGATTATAACACAAGTCTACTCAAATCTAATGATTTTTAATACTTGTAACACTTGATAGTGGCGTAAGGCCGAAATCTAGATTGCGGAAAAAAACCTGTTGTACAGTCAAATGGCGGTTACATCTTTCAAAAAGCTTTATATGGCTGGGGCTCCACTGTGGTTATCTCATTCAGAACTGTTCTTCAGCAGTTTTGTCCTACTTATGTATGTAAAGAAGTGGTTGATGCTAAAATATTTTAGTACTCTTTCGCAATAAATAATAAACTCACAATTCACTGAAGATAAACAGAAAAGTGCCGTTCACTTAATGTGAACTTAGCAATCAACTAAAAGACAGTGTTCTGTTTATTTTCATAGATCTGAAGACTGGTTGTTGATCACCCGAAACCGGTATTCAGAAGGTTGTAATTTTATATTTTATTTCGATTAAGATTCTTTAAAAAAATTAACAAGTAACACAGATCGGTGTACCTCCTTGAGCTGACGATATCAGGCATTATAAGCAGGCGAAGATTTGTAAAACCAGCTCTGTATGGGACATGGTACGTGAAATATTGTTGTTATGTTGCAACCGAAAATCGGGATAAGACCTGACAGGAAGTTCTTATTGCTGATGCTTACTTCCAGGGGAAATAGCAATGACTGGCAGTTGAGTGTCGATCAGTCTCTCGTGTGCCGGCCTCCCCCCTACTGCGATCGCTCAAAGGGATTGCTCAAAATGACAGAAATATTTCTGACAAACACAAAAGATTGGCGAACCAGAAACACTCGTCTGTTACTCTCACACCTGTGACAATCAAGAGAAAAAACTCTTTCAATTTTCATACGCCTCTCTTGCGACATAAAATGTGCTCGGATGGTCATAGCAAAGCGGAAATAAAATAATGATAATAGTAATAATAATAACGAAAAGAGACCTCAGATGAAGCCTGTGAATGTGTGCACGGGCTTACTTCCGGCCTTGAAAAAGAAAACAAAAAACATGGGTCCGTTTGTAGGACAGGATGTCGTTTACAGGACTCTAACGAGAAAGACTCGCAGTAATTGGCAGGAGGGCGCTGAAAGCGGGCACCGGAACGGAGGGCGGCGCCAAAGCGCGAATTTGGTGGGTGGGGATTGGGGGGTGGGGGAAGAGGGGGTGCGGACTGGCAGCGCGCGCGTGCTTCGGATCGCTTCCACCCCCGTCCACCCGGTGGAGTGGACTAACGAGAGGGGATCGTTCCGACAACAACCGCCTCTCAGGCACTGAACTCGCACCAGCAGCGTTCCGCAGCGCGGCGAAACATAAACGTCGTTAGTCACCGGAAACCCAACGATCCCCCAGGCAGACGCACAGTGCTCCGCCTTTAATTCCTGCTCCTCTCCCCACCCCCCGCCCCATTCAGCCTCTCCAGCCCTTCTATCTTTTAGTATCGATGGTTGAGTAGATCACATGAAGCAGAGTCCCAGTTCTCTTGCCAGTTGGACGTGTTATGTCAAAAAAATGGTTCAAATGGCTCTGAGCACTATGGGACTTAACATCTGAGGTCATCAGTCCCCTAGAACTTAGAACTACTTAAACCTAACTAACCTAAGGACATCACACACATCCATGCCCGAGGCAGGATTCGAATCTGCGACCGTAGCGGTCGCGCGGTTCCAGACTGAAGCGCCTAGAACCGCTCGGCCACACATGCCGGCCGTGTTATGTCAAATCAGGACATAGCGTAGAATACAGGGTGGTCCATTGATCTTGACCGGGCCTAATATCTCACGAAATAAGCGTCAAACGAAAAAACTACAAAGAACGAAACTCATCTAGTTTGAAGGGGGAAACCAGATGGCGCTATGGTTGGCCCGCTAGATGGCGCTGCCATAGATCAAACGGATATCAACTGCGTTTTTCTAAATAGGAACCCCCATGTTTTATTACATACCCATGTTTTATTACATATTCGTGTAGTACGTAAAGAAATGTGAGTGTTTTAGTTGGACCACTTTTTTCGCTTTGTGATAGATGGCGCTGTAATAGTCACAAACATATGGCTCACAATTTTCGACGAACAGTTGGTAACAGGTAGCTTTTTTAAACATTTTATTTCTGTTGTTCCGATGTGATATATGTACCTTTGTGAACTTATCATTTCTGAAAATGCATGCTGTTACAGCTTGATTACCTGTAAATACCACATTAATGCAATAAATGCTCAAAATTATGTCCGGCAACCTCAACGCATTTGGCAATACGTGTAACGACATTCCTCTCAACAGCGAGTAGTTCGCCTTCCGTAATGTTCGCACATGCATTGACAATGCGCTGACGCATGTTGTCAGGCGTTGTCGGTGGATCACGATAGCAAATATCCTTCAACTTTCCCCACAGAAAGAAATCCGGGGACGTCAGATCCGGTAAACGTACGAGCCATGTTATGGTGCTTCGACGACTAATCCACATGTCATGAAATATGCTATTCAATACCGCTTAAACCGCACGCGAGCTATGTGCCGGACATCCATCATGTTGGAAGTACATCGCTATTCTGTCATGCAGTGAAACATCTTGTAGTAACATCGGTAGGACATTACGTAAGAAATCAGCATACATTGCACCATTTAGATTGCCATCGATAAGATGGGGGCCAATTATCCTTCCTCCCATAGTGCCGCACCATATATTAACCCGCCAAGGTCGCTGATGTTCCACTTGTCGCAGCCATCGTGGATTTCCCGTTGCCCAACAGTGCAAATTATGCCGGTTTACGTTACCACTTTTGCTGAATGACGCTTCGTGACTAAATAGAACGCGTGCAAAAAATCTGTCATCGTCCCGTAATTTCTTTTGTGTCCAGAACTGTACACGACGTTCGAAGTCGTCGCCATGCAATTCCTGGTGCATAGAAATATGGTACGGGTGCAATCGATGTTGATGTAGCATTCTCAAATGGTTCAAATGGCTCTATGCACTATGGGACTTAACATCCATGGTCATCAGTCCCCTAGAACTTAGAACTACTTAAACCTAACTAACCTAAGGACAGCACACAACACCCAGCCATCACGAGGCAGAGAAAATCCCTGACCCCGCCGGGAATCGAACCCGGGAACCCGGGCGTGGGAAGCGAGAACGCTACCGCACGACCACGAGATGGAGCATTCTCAACACCGACGTTTCTGAGATTCACGATTCTCGCGCAATTTGTCTGCTACTGATGTGCGGATTAGCCGCGACAGCAGCTAAAACACCTACTTGGGCATCATCATTTGTTGCAGGTCGTGGTTGACGTTTCACATGTGGCTGAACACTTCCTGTTCCCTTAAATAACGTAACTATCCGGCCAACGGTCCGGACACTTGGATGATGTCGTCCAAGATACCGAGCAGCATACATAGCACACGCCCGTTGGGCATTTTGATGACAATAGCAATACATCAACACGATATCGACCTTTTCCGCAATTGGTAAACGGTCAATTTTAACACGTGTAATGTATCACGAAGCATATACCGTCCGCACTGGCGGAATGTTACGTGATACCACGTTCTTATACGTTTGTGACTATTACAGCACCATCTAGCAGAAAGCGAAAAAAGTCGTCCAACTCAGACATTCGTATATCTTTACGTACTACACGAATATGTAATAAAAAATTGGGGTTCTTATTATAAAAAAAACGCAGTTGATATCCGTTTGACCTATAGCAGCGCTTATTTCGTGAGATATTTGGCCCGGTCACTATCAATGGAGCACCCTGTATATCCCATACGTCTGTGAAACTGCTTTCAACAATGTCAGCAGGCTTACCTGAATACGTCACGTTTCTGTCTCGATGTGAAGTGTAGGACCACGAAATACAGTGGTGTGTAAAACGTAAGGACGAAAGTAATGTTCACATCCTGTGTCACTGCCAGTTAACACAGGTGAATGAAACTTGAACTATACTGCTACAGTGTAGTACAGAAGGTGAAATGAAATGCCATGTGGCTAGGGCCTCCCGTCGGGTAGACCGTTCGCCTGGTGCAAGTCTTTCGAGTTGACGCCACTTCGGCGACTTGCGTGTCGATGGGGATGAAATGATGATGAAAGACACACAACACCCAGTCATCATGAGGCAGAGAAAAATCCCTAGCCCCGCCGGAATCTCCAGGTGCGTCTTTTTAGGAGTGCATTCAGTCCTGACTTCATTTTTACGAATGACAATGCGCAACAGCTTCGAATAGCACTAGTAAAGAGCTCTTGCAGCGAGAGGACATTCGACAAACGGACGGCTTGCCCTTTCCGCCGAACTAAATCTCATCGGACACGTGTGGGGAGGGTAGGGAAATGTATTGTAGCACGTCAACAGGCACCAATGAGCATGCATCAGTTGTTAACGGGGCTGATGGTGGAATCAAACGCCCAACCACAAGAACTCCTTGCTTGTTGTCAGCTTGGGAGCACACACCGCAGTCCATTGTGATAACACAGTGTTAAGATCCATGACCCGCCTTTTGTAATACCCATGGGTTCATCGTTAATCCCGGTGACTTTATTGTAATTATTATCTTTGTATAAGAGTGTCATTTCTGTTCGTCTTATTGTGTATTACTTTCCACTACCCTCTGTACTACACTGCAACAGTTCTTTCTGTGCATGGTCCAAGTTTCATCTAGGTATATTACTTGGCAGTGATACATCATGCGAAAATTACTGTCGCCCTTACGCTTTCCAAACCAGTGTGCCTTCCCTTGACCATTATCACTCAACATTGCTGTGTGGTGGTAACTTAAAAAACTGAAGATAAGATGCAGGAACAGTTCTGCTCGTTGTTGAGGTGCATTTGGCACTTCACTGATGCGTTGCAAGTATTATTTCGATTCCTGAATGTTGACGAGCGTATCACGGGAATATCTGCAATCTACTGGATGACGATAAACACGTCATGTAACGCAAATTAAGCATCTGGGACTCTTGAATATAACCTACAGTCAGTCAGCATATTCTGAATTTTTGGCAGGAGAGATGGGACTCATCTGCAAGTGGGAAGCAGAAAGTTAACTTTGGCCGAAATGTCAGTGAGTGACTCCAAATGACACCAGGATATGGTCAACATGATCTACACAGATTCCATAAACAAGAACAGTTCAAATATGATTGAAGAGCCAAAAGTGCACTAGACAATATCGTGGTGGGATATCCGATATATGAGACCTCGATGGCAGAACGGGGACTGCAGTTTCAGGGCACTCCTATCTACAATGCAGTGTGTATGATTCAGAAATTTGGCATGTTGGATTAGACAGATTTTGTCTTCTCACAGACAGGCAAAACAGAACTACTGTGTACCCAGGGCAGAAGGATTTGACATGCCATAGAGTACTGAAACGGCTCGATACCAGAAAAAGAATGGAGAGAAAAGGCTTTAGTAGAACTTCAAGTGGCCTTCGTTTCCGAAACAGAATTGCCTTCAGATCCTAAGTCGAATCTGGAAGTGAGACTGGATCTTCAGAACCTCATCTACTATATAGCTGTATAAATCGTTCATTAGTTCATGCAGGTCGATCCATAGTGGGAAACCCATCACTACAGCAATTGTCCTCACTCTTACAGTTCCTTCTAGATACAACACTCATCCCAGGTAACGTACTGTATTTACTCTTACTCGCATAAGTAATTCCTATGAGGAAGGTTACATAAGACTGCATGTATCGTAACAATGGCACCAGATCTCGTCTCACAGGCGGTAACGTATACAAATTCTCCTGATGCAGACCCCATGAAAACGTTAGTACTATCACAGTAGAAGTTCCTCACATCCCATGGGTAGCAAAACGTGATAATTGCCCTGTTGCAGACCGCACGTGTGCGTAAGCAGATCACAGTAAAGTTCCCTTGTGGTTTTTTTATGATTCTGGTGTTTCTTTCTCTACAGACAGGCCAGTAGGCTGCTGGCTTGCCTGAGATAATGAGTGATTGGGTTTGAAGCTTTCCTTTTAGACGAGCCGTATCGGCGTCTGGCAGTCCATCAGGTAGTCTGCGTCTCAGCAAAGTGGGCCGGCTGGCATGTGCATAGTGAGGAGAGGCTGAGCGGGTGACGGGCCTCGCCCGTGGCTGAGCCAGTGTTGTAAAGACTTGCAGCTCGCCGTGCACCTCATGGTCGGTGGGAGTGGTCCCAGCTGCGTCAACAGCGTCCGGTTCAGGCCGACCCTCACCACGTCCACAGTGGCTGCCTTCGTGTATATCTCGCCTCTGCATCTTGTCTCGCGGTTCCTGAAAGAAGATTTAACAAGCATATACAGTCTACTAACTCTAACATAAAAAATGAAAATTATCAAAGACTGAAATCCTAATTGGCTTTATATAATGAAAAAACACTAATTTATAGATTTGCTTACCTAAAAATTAAAATTACTTCTGCATTTTCATAATTACCGATCATTATACAAAAATCTTAAACAATTGAACCCTTTTAGACTGTAGCATTACTTCATTAACAGTATTACATCAATTAAGACAATAACAATTTATCATTTACATTTACAATGCCTTTAAAACGTGGGTAAGACAGGTAAGATTCATTGGCAGGTAAGGTTTTCTATGTTACTGCCAGTTATCCCCTTCATGCTACTATTCTACCACGTGTGCTAAACAATTTCTCCCGAGATATCTGCAGATACAGTTGAAGATGTCTCCTTATTACCTCATAGAGACTCCAGATGTCCCTGTCATTTCTGAACTTATTAAATAATGCGCAAACACAAATTGCTGTGGGTCTCGTTATGTATCTACACGAAAAATTCAAATAAACACCTGTTTATATGCTAGGAAAAACCACTCAAGTTCCTCTCATTCTGCTGCTAAAGTTTCAGTTCCTCTCTCCTCACAATACGTCTATCATAGACATTAGAAACATCCATTCATTACGGTTCGCTCATCTAGCTCCAACATGACATAAGAACACACACAAAAACATCGTTAATGGTAAAAAAAGTCAATTCTATATCACTTCGCCAAAATCTCTTAGGATATACTATTCCACATATCAGGTATCATATTGTACCATCAGGTTATCTTGAAGAAATCTTTACTTGTTAATTTTTCCTGCCTGGAGAATATAGCCTTATTCACCTGCGGATTCCTGATCTTTGTAGCAGTTTAACAACAGTCCTCATTTGTCGTGGATAAAATAGCATCTTCAGTATCATCTTTTCTTTATCTAAGGTGGGCTGAGGCTTTTTTATCCTTCAGATACTTTCTTGCCAACAGTCATGGTGAAACACAAAACCAAACAATATCATTTCGACAATGGGCTTATTTATCATTTAGTTTCAAATAGTCGTACATAATCGCACAATATTCTTAATTCACTTTGCCTCTGGCTCAGTGTTCCCTCGCATCTGCTCCTTTAAACTCTCATAACTCATTATACGTGGCACTAAAAACAACTTCAATATTCCTCAAATATCACCACATAACAAAACCCATTACAATACATATACCTCATCTTCACTTTCGGTGCACTCCAACAGTTATGAGAATTTCGAACGTCTTGCACCATTTTCCATTGTAGAACGTAAGAGGTGACTTGTCTTTTGCATGCCTTTTTGGCCTGTCCCATCGTTTTTATCATCTTCATCATCATTTTTATTAAGTCTCTATGGGAGAAGGCCGAATAAGTTCATTCCGGGTAACGTAATGAGTACTGAGAACTCTTAATCATCCCTGGTATGGGATTCTGCACCTCTCCTTTGTGGTAGCGTTAGCCATCATTTTGGTGGTCTACCGCAGAGCCAGGATACCTGTGGGGCGGTCAATGAAGGCAGAGGCAGGCTGACCGCTGGGTGACCTTCCTGCAAATATTTTAGGGTCCTTTGACAATAGCAGTCGGCCTGTCCCTCTGCACGTGCGACCAGATTTGCATTCGAGCTTGTTGTACACACTGGGAAGACGACGAGCCGGCGCCAGCGTAATCATTTTACGGCAGTCTGTCATCTCAGCCTAACTTTGCCGACGCCACCAGTGAGTAAGGTATTCCGATCTTCCCAGAAGTGGACACTAGATGACCCTATGGGTACAGCTCTCTGGCGCCGTCAGTTAGGCGAACTTTTGGTCTTATGTTGTAGCGGTGAGCGGGACTATTTTGCCGTGTCAGCGTAAATGTAGGAAATCGACTGGGTGGCTCACGATGACGTTCCGTGAAGTCAGCGAGCCTCGTCCTTAAATTGGTAGAACGAGACTCCATTGGATGGGTATATGTCGCTCGCCAGTTTAGTGGAATTTTCCATTGCACGTTAGAACTTACGATTGGAACATGTTCCCGCAGCCACCGTCAATTGGGAACTTTCGACAGTGGTGGGGGTCGCGGATAGGTCAACTTGGAAAGTGTGAGCACGGTGCACTTTAAAGAGGCTACTCTAGATCTAGTCCTGCTACTGTCCGAGTGCAAGATATCGAGTTAGGCATTGTTTTCTGTGTCTCCTCGTGGAGACACTTTACCGCGAGCTAGCAACTGCGATGTCTCAGTCACCTGGACAGAAGTAATTCGCGTCGGGCTTTTCCTCGCGGGTGGAGCGTATTAGAAGAGTCGGCGGAGCAGATCTCACTGAATGCACCACCTGTTTGCTGTTTGCCGCCTTTGTTCTGCTGCAAACATTTGTAGTCAAGTATATTCTCTGCTTCGGCGTTGTAGGGACTTTGTAAAAGTTTTTGCACTGAAGCCCTCAGCAGTGCATGTTTTCCGTGTCGCTAATACCACTCAAATTTTCATTTTTTAAAGTTAGATTCCGCGCTCTCACTATACTGTTAGATAATGGGGGTATAGCATTTAATATGCGTACTCAAGTGGTTGATTAGTTCACTCTTCTCATTATTTGAGAGTAGAATCCCTGAAAAGTATATTGCCAAGTTCTTGTTCAATATTCTAATCTTTGTGCCCTTACTATGAGGATTTATTGTAATGTGTAGCATATTTTTCCATGTCTTTAGCTCAATGTATCACTTTGTTATGCTTAAACTGTGTCATCCAGTAGTCAATTAATAGCTTTCGTTTCCTCCCATATTGAGTAATGACTGCTGAGGTAACTGACTGCTTCATAATTTAATTTAATTATCACATGTAAGCAACTCTTCGTAACTGTCATTTACAGGGTCACTTCACTAATTGTTTCCGCGTATATTTGTCCTTGCGCTTTAGTTATCGTGATAGTTACAAAGTTGGGGTTTAGTGCGTGATCAGATTCTTTAGAATTAAAGGGTTCGCAAAACACTTCTTAACCAGGGCACCTCGCAAACGCTTTTATAGGACGAAAAATCCTATAAAGGTGTCTTGATTCCTTCCTTGCTTCAGTTTTCAAGCACAGCATCAGAACTGCCAGTCCGGTGCCTTTACTTTTACTGAGCCCATGATCATCATCTGTTACCTGTGCTTCTGTGTATTAGCCTTGTCAGCAACTTGGATGTACGTGCTATTACGATGATTGTGGGATAATTTTCGGTGTTGGTATCTTCGGAACTGTGTGGAGTATGTTACCGGAAATCTTACACTATTCCTCCTGTCTCATGGATTCTAGAAACCAATTAGTAGAAGAAACAGATATAAAGTCTACGGCTTTTCTAAAGTATGTGGGAAATATTTCTTCCAAAATTGCAAGAATAATGAAAAAACATAAAGTTGATGTGATCTTCCTTCCACCGGCCGAGGCTTCAACTCTTCTGGGATCTGTGAAGAACGATTTACTTTTACGAATGGCGGGTGTATACAGAATTCTCTGTGAGCGGGGTAAAAAGTACATAGGACAAACAGTGTGCACTGCAAAAGTTCAGAGCATCGAATACCAGCGATACACTCTCCTACTACAGCCCAAAGTATCTATAGTGGCTGAATATTCTATTTTCGCTGCCCATTCGAGACATTACTAGAAAGTTAAAATATGGCCATAGCCTCGACCTACTGGGATTCAATGACCTAGGAAGCTATGGAAATACAATTATTAGACAATCCACTAAACCGAGACGAGGGTTTCCACCTCGACAAATCATGGAAGCCCTCATTTTGCGTCTGCGCTCTCGAAGAATATATTGTTCTAAGACTTCACTGTCTGATACAATAATCAATCAAGTACTTCGTAAACACTGTGGATTTTCTGACTCTGAGTATGCTTTGTTTTACACCTAGAGCCATAAAGTTTTATCCATGACTGCCGCTATTGTCGCCAACAGTATCATCTCTGATGCATGCGTATTTACAGCACCGTGTAAAGTGATTTAAAAATCTTGCAAGCGGCTCACTTTGGAAATGGCTTGAAGTTAGTCAGCCGAAATAATGGTTCAACAGTTAATAACATCCCGGATGTACCCCCGAAAAAATGATGTACTGATACAAAAGAGGATAGTTATAGTGGGTAGTCCTAAAGGATCACCCGTAATAGTAAGTTTACAGAAGAAACAAGCCCAGAGGATCGCACACTGCCGAAGTTGTCAAAAATTGGTTCAAATGGCTCTGAGCACTATGGGACTTAACTGCTGTGGTCATAGGTATCCTAGAACTTAGAACTACTTAAACCTAACTAACGTAAGGACATCACACACATCCATACCCGAGGCAGGATTCGAACCTGTGACCGTAGCGGTCACACGGCTCCAGACTGTAGCGCCTAGAACCGCACGGCCACTCCGGCCGGCCCGAAGTTGTCTTCAGCCGACAGGTAACGGGCTCATTAGTATTATAATAGGTACACTAAGAAATGGCAACAGAAATATGTTTTCCTTTTTGTAAAACTATGCAATCTATTATGTATAAAATGATCCATTTAGCTAACTAGCTGATGAAACATCAGCAAAGATAAATAAATGTAAAAAATGTAAATACGAAAATGTGTGGTGGAGAACATACAGTGAGCCCAAGCTCCACCGACTGAATTTTGGGGGTCCTAAAGGATGTTTTGTACATTTTAGTACAAGGAGAACGTGGTCTCTGGTGGGTCATTACAAAGCTATTTCATTTCGCTTGATTTCTTATCCCCTATATCTTTATATCTGTATTGCAGTGAAAATACCTGCATGTCGGTATGCTCTATGTGTTACGCTTGAAAACAGTGATGTTCTACTCACTCCATATACCTTCTGTTGACAGCAGTAATGGCAATTTACCTTTCGCCCTCGGTGCTGTATTCAAGCGCTGCTCGATTCTGTCTCGAGTTCCAACAGTGACACAGCAGTATGAATATATTATTGTGCGCATATAGCTATCTAGGTCAGAGATCTACGGCCTGACGGCTTTCCTCGCTCATACTAGCTGGAGCGCGCCACACGGCTTGGTGCACGCGATTATGAACCCTCTCGGCAGGTTGCAATACATATGCGATTTGAAGTGACAGAAACGGAATCAGCCAACCCGGTAAACGACGATCAGCTGAAAGCGTGCTTGCTTTTCAAGTCCAATCCTCGAAAGGACATTTTCATTATTAAACTTCAAATCTATTAACAGTCGTGGTCAACTGTGTGAAGGTAACGAAAATATGACTTCCTATAAACCTCACAATGAGCTTTCGTCCGAATTTTTATAACCAAATGAAAAGTAGGAAACGGACAAATGGAGTATCAAATTTAGCAAACAAATATTTAGTTACTTGGAAGTGATGTGGGTAATTAAGAAAAACGTAATTAGTGATCCGAGGGAAAATTGCACTTCGGATTTTTGTCTGAACTTTCATAGCAAAACGAAGAGTCGTAAACGGACGAATGAGATGTTAATCTGTCCAGCGTGAGCTCTAGTTTTCCAAAAACGGGGCTCAACTGCTTGGAATTAACCAAGGTAATTAAGAAGAATTTAATTACTGATTTGACGAAAATGTTTATTCCGAATTTTTATAGCCAAACAAAGAGGGTAAAATGGCCAAATGCGATATCAAACAGACCAGCGTGAGACATAAGTGTGCAAACCCAGATTTAATTTCTTCAAAGAACTTAGAATGAATAAGAAAAACTTTGTTGCTGACTTAGGGGGAAACTGAAATATGTCACGAATATGAATGAATGAATGAATGGGTGAACGAATAAATGAAATGTTGACCTCTTTAAGTTCTAACCATTCTTCACACAAAAATTTGCATCGAAGTTATATTTAACTGTCAAAAATGCTTCTTCGAATCAGGTACTAAATTTAGGACATTTCGAGGACGAAAGACGCTAGAAGAGCAAATGAGGTGGCAAAAAGTTCATCTCTTCAAGGTCTAGCTGTTTCGCCTATTATAAATTGATTTCGTACGACATTTAAGTGTTAAAATGGCTTACTTCAAACCATGTACTAAATTCAGGACATTTCGAGAACAGAAAGCGCTAGGAAAGCGACTTTGTAAACATCTCTATGATAACGCCTCAGTTTTGTCGCAGCTCCATAGATGACTGCAATATTTGCTGGAGTCGTTTGCGTTTCAAAATGGAAAGCTGACAACAGCGCTGTTAGCAGTCAGGGAGATTCGTACGCCGACTCCACTACAGAATGTCTCATTCATCACCTGAGGTGTACGGTGGTGACCGACCACCACAGGCGACCACAAAAGACAAATTTCCCATGTTCGAGCCTCAGTCCAGCGCACATTTTTAAACTTCCGAGAATTTTCAGACCAATGCACACACAGTTTGACAATTCATTGAAAGGAGACAGGTGACAGGTAGGGGAGGGGAGGGGGCGGGATTGGTGAAGATAGATGGAATTACTTTGGAACTAACGACCCTTTTAAAACCCTTAGAGCGGGATTGCTTGGATACAGTGATCCTTGAATGGAAAAACCCCCAGAAGATAGACTTACAAGACATTTATTAACATCATTTAAGAAACATACATTGGTACCTAGAGCCTTCAACGGGAGTACTTATATCGTGATTCCAGATCTTGAACCATTTCACTCAAACAAATAAAACAGTTAACCTTACTGACTGGTAGCACTAAACTACTTAGAAGGTTCTTATCAAAACTAGCATGACTTTTTTAATCACTTCGAGGCACTATCCACGCACATCTTCCTTTTTTTAAAAAAAAAGAAAAACATGGAAATAAAAACATACAATGATATCTTGAGTAAAGCTAATGTGTTGTTGTTGTTGTTGTTGTTGCTGTTGTGGTCTTCAGTCCTGAGACTGGTTTGATGCAGCTCTCCATACTACACTATCCTGTGCAAGCTTCTTCATCTCCCAGTACCTACTGCAGCATACGTCCTCCTGAATCTGCTTAGTGTATTCATCCCTTGGTCTCCCTCTACGATTTTTACCCTCCACGCCGCCCTCCAATACTAAATTGGTGATCCCTCGATGTCTCAGAACATGTCCTACCAACCGATCCCTTCTTCTCGTCAAGTTGTGCCACAAGCTCCTCTTCTCCCCAATTCTATTCAATACCTCCTCATTAGTTATGTGATCTACCCATCTAATCTTCAGCAGTCTTCTGTAGCACCACATTTCGAAAGTGATGTGTTGGCAGAAGAGCCAACACTGTGTTGCTAGAGGAGGCCAAAATGCACGCGTTTAATTGCACGCTGACTGGCGTGAGGTCTGGAACAGTTAAGGGAATTAATAGTAGCAAGTAAAGTACGTAGTTGATATAATACTTAACTTTAATCCACAATTGGTGTACATCGCTCTTGACGGTACGTGTTATAATCTCAATATCAAATGCTATGGCGCCTTGCTAGGTCGTAGCAAATGACGTAGCTGAAGGCTATGCTAACTATCGTCTCGGCAAATGAGAGCGTCGTTGTCAGTGATCCATCTCTGGCTAAGTCGGCTGTACAACTGGGGCGAGTGCTAGAACGTCTCTCTAGACCTGCCGTGTGGTGGCGCTCGGTCTGCAATCACTGACAGTGGCGACACGCGGGTCCGACGTATACTAACGGACCGCGGCCGATTTAAAGGCTACCACCTAGCAAGTGTGGTGTCTGGCAGTGACACCACATAAAGCTTCTATTCTCTTCTTGTCTAACCTATTTATCGTCCACGTTTCACTTCCATACATGGCTACACTCCATACAAATACTTTCAAAAACGACTTCCTAACATTTAAATCTATACTCGATGTTAACAAATTTTTCTTCTTCAGAAACACTTTCCTTTTCACTGCCAGTCTACATTTCATATCCTCTCTACTTCGACCATCGTCAGTTATTTTGCTCCCCAAATAGCAAAACTCCTCTACTACTTTAACTGTCCCATTTCCTAATCTAATTCCCTCAGCATCACCCGACTCAATTCGACTACATTCCATTATTCTCGTTTTGCTTTTGTTGAAGTTCATCTTATACCCTCCTTTCAAGACACTGTCCATTCCGTTCAACTGCTTTTCCAAGTCGTTTGCTGTCTCTGACAGAATTACAATGTCATCGGCGAACCTCAAAGTTTTTATTTCTTCTCCATGGATTTTAATAGCTACTCCAAACTTTTCTTTTGTTCCCTTTATTGCTTGCTCAACATACAGATCGAATAACATCGGGGAGAGACTACAAACCTGTCTCACTCCCTTTCCAACCACTGCTTCCCTTTCATACCCCTCGACTCTTATAACTGCCATCTGGTTTCTGTACAAATTGTAAATAGCCTTTCGCTCCCTTTATTTTACCCCTGCCACCTTCAGAATTTGAAAGAGAGTATTCCAATCAACATTGTCAAAAGCTTTCTCTAAGTCTACAAATGCTAGAAACGTAGGTTTGCCTTTCCTTAATCTATCTTCTAAGATATGTCGTTGGGTCAGTATTGCCTCACGTGTCCCAACATTTCTACGGAATCCAAACTGATCTTCCCCGAGGTTGGCTTCTACTAGTTTTTCCATTCGTCGGTAAAGAATTCGCGTTAGTATTTCGCAGCTGTGACTTATTAAACTGGTAGTTCGGTAATTTTCACATCTGTCAACACCTGCTTTCTTTGGGGTTGGAATTATTATGTTCTTCTTGAAGTCTGAGGGTATTTCGCCTGTCTCATACATCTTGCTCACCAGATGGTAGAGTTTTGTCAGGACTGGCTCTTCCAAGGCTGTCAGTAGTTCTAATGGAATGTTGTCTACTCCCGGGGCCTTGTTTCGACTCAGGTCTTACAGTGCTCTGTCAAACTCTTCACGCAGTATAATATCTCCCATTTCATCTTCATCTACATCCTCTTCCATTTCCATAATATTGTCCTTAAGTACATTGCCCGTGTATAGACTCTCTATAGACTCCTTCCACCTTTCTGCTTTCCCTTCTTTGCTTAGAACTGGGTTTCCATCAAAGCTCTTGATATTCATGCAAGTGGTTCTCCTTTCTCCAAAGGTATCTTTAATTTTCCTGTAGACAGTAAGTATCTTACCCCTAGTGAGATAAGCCTCTACATCCTTACATTTATCCTCTAGCCATCCCTGCTTAGCCATTTTGCACTTCCTGTCGATATCATTTTTGAGACGTTTGTATTCCTTTTTGCCTGCTTCATTTACTGCATTTTTATATCTTCTCCTTCCATCAATTAAATTCAATATTGTTTTTTGTTTCCCAGGGGTTTCTACTAGCCCTTGTCTTTTTACCTATTTGATCCTCTGCTGCCTTCACTACTTCATCCCTCAAAGCTACCCATTCTTCTTCTACTGTATTTCTTTCCCCCATTCCTGTCAATTGTTCCCTTATGCTCTCCCTGAAACTCTGTACAACCTCTGGTTCTTTCAGATTATTCAGGTCCCATCTCCTTAAATTCCCACCTTTTTGCAGTTTCTTCAATTTTAATCTACAGTTCATAACCAAAAGATTGTGCTCAGAGTCCACATCTGCCCCTGGAAACGTCTTACAATTTAAAAGCTAATGGGTACAGCTTCTGATTTGCGAATCGGTCACTCTCTGAATTATCCTTAACCTAAGACAAAACCAACAGCCATTATTGCGCGCAGCTAGATAAGTATGCACTACAATGTTAGCACAACGCCAGTCTGTAGCCCATTTAACATTAATAATGTAACTGAGCAAAATCTGTGGCCTGCAAAGTATGGGCACTAGCCCCTTCAGCAAAGCATAGGACTTTAAAGACAATTTGCTTACGAAATTTCACGAACACGGACCTTAGTCCTTTGGAATTAACGACCTAAAATTTAATTTAAAATTCAGCAAGTTTTCCAAGATGACCTAGGATCTAACTCTTTTAAAATTACAAGACACGTGACCAGTATTGAACCGAGACAAGTTACAACACACATTTTTTGATACGGATTGGAAATGACTTGCTACAGGTTAAGAGGGCAGTTTTCCTTAAGCGCTATTACTTAAGTAGTAAGAAAGATAATTTCAGTTTGGAATCAGCAACCATATTGAGCAACACGACAACTGTCAGTTCCCTTAATATTTAACACCTAAGTTGTTGCTTTGAGTTTTTGTCATTAACGTGACTCAAACGTTTGTTTCTTTTACAATTTAACCTCTTGTGTTTGAGTTTTGCATACTCGTCATGCAGGAGACTATCTCACAACTTTACTCTTGGAAATGATGAAACAAGAATACGTGATCACTTATAGTACACTGCGCCGACAGCCACCTTTTCAGCACTTGGGAATCAAAATTATGCTACCCATTCCGTTGCCGTCGGCATAGAAACCAGCCGTCGTTAAATACACTCAGGACGTTTCGTTGCTTACATGTAAAGCTTCCTGCTTCTACAACAGGTAACAGAAATAAACGTTAATCCACACTGGAGTATGAAAGACAGCACCCTCCACACTTCTCAAAGCACGAGCAAACCAAATTTTCAACGTGTAGTTAATATGGTGGATCAAGTAGAACAGAGGAACAACTCAGACACTGGTGGTGCACTCCCAGTCGGACACAGGCGCGTCACTGGCCCGCCTTAGCCGCTCTCGTGCGCATCAAAACAACTGCCGAATACTGACTGCCGAGGCGTGGCCGCGTCCACCGGACGTGATGCCGTCAAATCTCCATACAGAGAACCTCTGCCGTTGACGGCCCACAGCTCACCCCTCAAGCCCTCGGACAGAGGGCTTCAGCTGCGCTTGGAACGAGTACGACCTCTGACTTCAGCCGCATCGATACAACTATACGGGCGACTGACAAGTCCAATCGATACGCACGTATCATCAGGGTAATTAAGGAAAATCTACCAGACAAAAAATGCACTGGTACTCTTTAATATTATAAGTTAACCATTGAACTTTAATTTCCCAATCACACCTCATTTGCTTTCTCTTGCTATGTATCATCAACGCTCCGTCTTTCACAGTTGAAACTTGGTGAACTATCACACAATCATATACATGAAATTCGTTCGCAGCTGCGAATGTGGACAACTATCAGCTGCTTAGTGGGATGACGACTTTGAAAACTTATGCTGGACCGAGACACGAACCCGGATTTCGCACGTATCGCGAGCGGTCGCCTTACCATTTGGCTATCCGAGCACAACTCACGGCCAGTGCCAAACTTCCATATGTCATCAATCATGTGTCTACAACATGTACTCGTACATCCATTGTGTACATTCCCATACAGGGGACACCTTTTACTTGGAAGCCGCTTTCCTGGTATCGGTGGATAAATACGATATTGCACTACCTGTGTTATTCCGAATTACGATGCAATATTCCTTCGGACATGGATGCTTCTCGGAGTACCTGACCACATGTTTGATGTGTCTTTTATTTGGTCCACCCCATCGTCTCGGTGGTGTTCCCTGCAATCTTTTCCCTTCGACTTCGCCTTGGATGATAATATTTTCCAATTAATCTTCCTGTCGTCGAACTATGTGACCAAAATACTGCAGGATTCGTTGGAAAGAAACATTGGACAACCGCTTCTCCATCCTGTGCTGTTGAAGGATTGATTTGTTGGTCTGTTTGCACATCCACGATATTCTCACAACCAACTATATGTTCACATCTCAAAGCCATCAATTCGTTTGCTGTCCCCTTCAGTTATCGTGCACGCTTCAGCGCCATAATGGAAAACTGGAAACACTAGCGATTTCAGCACTCTCAATTTGATGTGTCTGGCTAGCGCTCGGTCTTTCCAGGTCACTGTCAGCTTCGATGTTCGATGCAGCATCCCTACCCAGAACAATTCTAAGTGGAAGTATCCTCTACAGAGCCACCCTCTTTCAGAACTGTTGGGCCAAGGTACAGAAAGTAATAAACTTGTTCAAATTCTGATAGTACATCAGTAGCTGGTAGTGACTCACATCTGTCAGTTATCATGATCTTGATCTTTCTTTTATTAATTGATAATCCAAGTTTCTCACTTTATCACTTAACTCTGTCAGGTATTTATTTCATTTTCACTCGTAATTCTGCACACAGTGGTGCGTTATCAGCAAATTGCAAATTACTGATTCTTCGTGCTCCAATTAGGATCCCACCAGTTCAGCCTTGAAGATTTTTTTCATAATATGTTCTCCATAGATGTTAAAGAGATAGAATTCACCTCTGTCTAATTCCTTTACATGGTTCAAAAGGGCTTGAAGTGATTTTATCTAGTTTGATTACTGGCTTGCTATCAGAGTAGAATTTCTGGTAAGAGTAATAAGACGACTAGGAACTCTCATTTCTGCTAACGTTCTTTACAGTTCCTTCCATGGAACACAATCGAATACCCTGTTATTGTCCAAGAAACAAAGAGCTAAAGGGATATTGAATTATTTGCATGTTTCAATTAGCTATCCGATACTGAGAATCCGCTTTCGTGTTCGTTTATTATGCAGAAATCTAGCTTGCTCTAGTCGTATTTCTTTACCTAAATAGGTTCTCAGACGTCCTTGGGTGACATTTAGAAGAATCTTTTTGGCATGTGAAATCAATGAAATGGTTATGTAGCTCTCACGCTGTTTATACAATTCTATACAGTAAATGGCATAACACCATTGATAAATGTAGACTATGAATAGAAGTCTGTTGCTAAGGCAAAATACTCAAAATTTCTGGGTGTGTGCATTGATGAGAAACTCAATCGGAAGAAACACATTGATGATCTTCTGAAACGGTTAGATTCAGCTACTTATGCTATCAGGGTTATTGCAAACTTTGGTGATAAACATATCAGTAAATTAGCCTACTACACCTATTTTCATTCACTGCTTTCATATGGCATCATATTTTGAGGCAATTCGTCACTAAGAGAGAAAGAATTCATTGCACAAAAGCGTGTAATCAGAATAATAGCTGGAGCCCACCCAAGATCACCTTGCAGACTTTTATTTAAGGAACTCGGGATATTCACAGTACCTTCGCAATACATGTATTCACTTATGGATTTACCATTAATAACCCATCCCAATTCTAAAATAACAGTGAAGTGCATAGCTACAACACTAGAAGAAAGGATGATCTTCACTATTCTGGATTAAATCTCACTTTGGCACAGAAAGGGGTGAATTATGGTGCCACAAAAATCTTTGGTCATTTGCCATATAGTATTAAAAGTCTGACAGATAGCCAACCAACATTTAAAATCAAATTAAAAGAATTTCTGAATGACAACTCCTTCTACTCAATAGATGAATTCTTAGATATGTAAAAAATTAATCAATTAATTATTTTGTGTAAAGATAACTTATGTTAAAGTGACACGTTCCCCATCATTACGAAATGTCGTATTCATGATCTACGGAACAAGGATTAATGTATGTATGTATGTATCACCGCGCTGTGTGTTTCCTTTTTTATGAAATGGAAACATTACCGACGTGGTCCAGTCCTCTACCAATGTTACGTTATGTCAAATGTTGTGCATGATTTCCAAACCACTATCTCCAGATGTTTTGATAACTTCAGCAATAATAAGGTCAGGTCCAGGCGCTTTGTTATTCTTCAATTTAGCCGTAGCTCTCCGGATTCCTTATTTTAAGATAATAAGTTCATTCTCTACTGGAATGTTTGCACGTCCAAGTTTTCCATTGTTATCCATTTACAACTTATTACAGTAAGTTCTCCTCCGATCAGCAACTAGTTCTTTCCTGGTTAGAGGTGTGCCATCTTCATCTTCTACTTTTACAACCCATGTTCTTGGTTTGAAGGAACTTGTTAGTTTCTTTATTTCATTGAAGATGCACATGGACTCTTTGCAATCCCGGAATTTCTCAGTTCTCTGACATGTTTCAATGATGGAATTATTTCTGTCTCTCCGGCAGCTTCCCTGTATTAAAGGCTATAATTTGCAGTACAGAGGAGTCGCCTGATCTATGTATTCGATATGTAAGTATATAATATTTCATGCTTTCTGAATAAAAGTTGAAAATAGAAAATATTAGGAAGAAAAGAGTCAAATTTTTTGTGATTTCGACTAAAAGTAAGGAATAAAATACACTAGAGAAGCATTTGACGCACCTTTTACTGATGCTAAACTCATATACAGAAAATGAGTTTTCGACTAAGAACTTAAAGTTCAATATTTAACTTAGAATCAAAGATTTCTAAGAAGTTCTCGAGGAGATTTGCCTGGTGGATTGCGAGTAAGCAGACGGTGCAGCCTGCTGTTGTGTGCCCTGACATATTTCTATCACCTATGCTCGAAGGTTTAAAATCTTCCCTGCTCTCCTGTCTCAAAAATGCTTCAATAGACAACCCTTCAAATATCAGGAATTCCAGTGCGTCTAGCACAATAAGTAATGTCTTCCGCGAAAGAGCTGTCAACATCATTGTTCTTAAGAACACACTATCGCCGATAACAAAATAAATAAAGAAAAATGTTCAAATGTGTGTGAAATCTTATGGAACTTAACTGCTAAGGTCATCAGTCCCTAAGCTTACACTCTACTTAACCTAAATTACCCTAAGGACAAACACATACACACCCATGCCCGAGGGAGGACTCGAACGTCCGCCGGGACCAGCAGCACAGTCCGTGACTGCTGCGCCTGAGACCGCTCGGCTAATCCCGCGCGGCATAAATAAAGTAGAATGAACTGGAACCGTAAATGAAAGAGCAATTCCAATCGAACTACGGATTCGAATTAGTGCTGTTTCTACGTAACGACCGCATGAGCGCTGTGGTTCTTTATTCATAACTTTAAATATTTAAGTACTTGATTTTGCAAAGCAATGTCAACCACTTTTTTGCTTCAATATTCGAATTGCTGTACACGATTTCGACCACCACTCAAAGACGCTTCAAATGTTTCTCTAATCTGTTTTGTTTCTTGCTTTTAGACACATTATTTCACAAAACATCTGACACTTTTTTTAAATTTTGACAGTCATTTGTTATCATTATTCGCACCCACACAATGCCAACTGCCTATACGGGGTGTCTGTCCTAAGAGTCGCCATGTGCATTTGCTCTGGTGTTTCGGTAGAGATTTGGAGTTCACTGAGTAGCTGCAGCCAGCCCAAACAAATACTGCTCATTATGTCTTACGCTAAGCTCACTATCAAGGAAAGGGTCGATTTGTTTCCCGTGACGAACAAAATGATTTTCAAAGCGGAATTTCAAGTTCCCATTCGACATGGCGGTCCCAAATTAGTTTAGCGCCATATTCGTCTTATCGATATGTAGTGACAGGGACAATACAACACGAAGAATAACCAGTAGCCGGCCGGAGTGGCCAGGCGGTTCTAGGCGCTACGGTCTGGAACCGCGCGACCGCTACGGTCGCAGGTTCGAATCCTGCCTCGGGCATGTATGTGTGTCATGTCCTTACGTTAGTTAGGTTTAAGTAGTTCTAAGTTCTAGGAGACTGATGACCTCAGAAGTTAAGTCCCATAGTGTTCAGAGCCATTTTTGAATAACCAGTACTCAGGCAGCGGCAGCAGTGCCCCAGCTACCGCCAAGCTACCGGATTGTTGTTTATTCTTCGTGTTTTATTGTCCCTGTTAATACATATCCACAAAACAAATATCGGACTAGACTAATTTGGGAGCGCTCTATCGAATGAGGACGAAAAATTCCGGTTTAAAAAAATAATTTTGTTTGTTATGGAAGACAGACGGATACTTGCCGTAGACTACAGGCGTCGCGTGAAAAACGTGGGAGCAGTAACATTTCCGGCTGACTGCAACAACACAATGCAGAAACTAAACTGCAAATATCGGACGAAACACCAGATAATATACTCTCGACGACTCTTAGGAGAAACACCCTGTATAAGGTCCCAAGCACGGACGATATCAGAGGTCATGCAGAGAGATCGGAATAATCAACATTACCGCCATTGCTCCAGAGATACGTACCGCAGAGTTGTGTCGACAGCAGACGAATAAGTGATGGCAACTTCGTCTCTACGCTCCATTCACGCTCATAAGTGACAGCTAATTTAATTTCCATTGATTCCCTAATAACTTGGTCGCAATAGTTGTAAGTAGAGGCCATAGTCTTCCTGTTTTTACTTTCCAGTAGGCAGTGTTCCTCAGTCGCCGATTTTCTTGAGTCTTGAAAGCATGTGTAAGTCTTACGTTCCACTCGACCGTCTCCTACAATCTTGATTAACCATATGCCGCTTTAGCTCCATCACAGCCACTTCAAGTTACATTTTCGTATCGACCACTTTGTAACCTCACTATATGAAACTGATCATGGTCGAGGGGAAAAAGTCAAACAAACGCCGCAGATCCGGAACTTCACTTATTCAAAGTGTCGTAGATCTAGTAGTTCTTCGGCCACTTTATATACATTGCTCCCAAGTTGAAACACGCTCATACATTTTACTACAACTCTGTCGTTCTTCAGTATCATAAAAGCGAATGATCTGAAGTATGCATCTAAGAAGCTATTTTAATTTTCATTGTCTGGTGCTTAAATTTGCTTTTGTCCTTCAGTAAAACTAGTAGTGGTGATAAAATAAGTTTCGGCGTGAGGGTGAAATGTAATAGTAATACTCTCTTTTAGTCCTTGACGATGCTCGGCACGTGGGCGGGTTCGTGGGTAGACACAGATGAGGAAATACAAGAGATTAAATTAATTCAGTGTAGAAATATGGAACATATATTGTGTTACCATACGATGACTCGTTTGGAGACGCAGCAACTAGTCTGTGGGAATCACTATGGTTTCCCAAAGCACCGATTGAGTGAAATACAGTTTACTCTGTTCGTATGGAAGATCAAGAAGGCAACGGAACACAGGGCTTACATATTTCTTGATTACTCGGAAGATTTTCATACGGTTCCACACCGTCTCCTGGTAAATTAAATACGTGCGTGCAGGAAATTTTAACAGATGTGAGATTCGACTGAAAATTTCGTGCCGAGAACTCATTAGGTAGTTCTTAACGTAAAGGCATCGTCAGAAGGGAAGGTCGAGACTCTGGGATACCTCAAGGCAGCTGATCCTCAATAGACGCCGCTAGCCATTAAAACTGCAACATCATTAAGAGGGTATGCAATAAACGTCAAACTGGTATGAAAAGCAGTACATTCTCAGATGCATAAATGATTAGCATTTCTGCGTGACTTCATAAATAAGGTATGGGTAATGCCAGCTACAGGTTGGGCTTGAATTAACTCGCCATTAAAAATTGTTTAAAACTTTAAATTTTCATGAAAAAAAAAACATTTTGTTCCTTACAACGGTAATATTGTTATTTATTTGTAAAAATCAACATAAGCACCATATTTATCTACCTATTTCCTTAAACGGGATTTTTGTGACAGACTTGTGCAGTTAACGCAGCAATACGTTTCCAAGAACTTGGCGAATTCGCTCCTTCCAATTCATCAAGAAATTTTGGTTTTGTGCGACAGACTTAATCTTTCGCCCATCTCCAGAGGAAAATATCGCAGGGTGTTATGACAGAACTCATTGCTGGCCATTCAAAGGGGCCACGTCCAAGACAACGTCCTGTAGAATGGGTGTCGGGCCACGTACGGATAGGAAATGCCCCACCTTGCATAAAAATTAGGTCATTGTACATGTCCCATGAATACAGTACCGTGACCTAGTTTTCAATCACATGAAGGTACCGTTATGCATTAGTTCTGCCCCGAATGAAATACGGACCCTAAACTTTCGTGGATATCATGCAGCACCACACTGTTTTCTTTGGGTGACGTTGGCTTTGACCAGTGACGACCCTCTGGTCCTCTGTTGGGCAATAATAACAACTGTACCGATTCACATGCCCCTCAACATGAAACACGGCTTCATCTCACCATAGGATAAAAAAATAGCTTCTTGCCAGGCCGTGGAGGCCCAAGGGATGTCTAATGGCCGTCGTCTCATCATCCTTCCCCTTGCGACGTTCACCGGATGCGGTATGGAGGGGCGTGTGGTGAGCCACCGCTCTCCCGGCCGTTTTACAGACTTTCCAGACCGTGGAGCCACTACTGCTCGGTCAGTTAGCTACTGAGTTGGCTTCCCGAGGCTGAGTGCACCCCGTACAAGTCCACCCTGCAAACAAAAATCTCTGACAGTTCCGGGAATCTAACCCGCATCCTCTGCATGGCCGCAATCTACGCTGACAACTCAGAAATGACCACAAGATATTACAGAAAATATCGGATCGGTCTTCATGCCAAGCAAACGCTGTTTTATTGCACGGTTTTGTACGATCGTTCAAGACTTTATTTCCTTTCATCACTGCTTTTTGTACGTGGTATTTATAGCATCCACACCCCTATTTTATAGTCAATAAACCATTGTTATTATTTTTTTAATATGTGATATCGTGATAGATAAGTGTGTTGTCAGAGAAACAGTTTGGTTTTTCTAGTGCAGAGACGGTGTAACAGGATCTTCATAAGCCACAGAAAATAGACTGAAAACAATATCTTTTAATTATAAGAACAATTATTATTATCACTGATTTTTGTTGCATTCTTTCTTCTTGTTCGAGTACCCATGATGCGAGCAAGACGCACTTTAATCTGCCGCCTATGATAAGGTCTGGTATTATTATTATTATTATTATTATTATGTAAACCTCCTATTGTAAATTATTGGAGAAAAATAGAGAATAATGTTTTTCAAGTTTATATCGTATCTTCTGTAAGAATATTACTAATCTTGAACCTCTGCATTCCATCTTTGCTTCGCTGCGGACGAGCTGCAACACCGCCATTAGCGGTAATATATGTATACCATTTTATTGGCAAGAGTTATAGTTTTATTTAAGATTGAAAATGCTAAGAACAATTATTTAATGGTGATTAATGCTTTTACAAATCGAATTCAGTCAGTTACTTTCATGTAATCTGAACAGACCGATTCTGTGGTACACCGATGTTCATTTATGTGCCGCCATTTCATGAAAGCTTCATGCGGCGATTTTAAATTGCCGGATAATTCAGACATACATATTTGCCATTGTAAAAAGAATCCACGGAAAGGCAACTTGATTGTATATCAAAATTTACGCTATGAGAAACTACTTTAGCTTCTACCATTCTTTGCTGGTTTCGGAGCATAAAACCTTCTCAGCTAAAGTTCAGATCTTTTAAGTAAAATTCACAGATTCTGGTGTTGTGTGTCTCCCTGCTATAAAAGTGAAGTGATATTCAAGAGTGAACTAAGTTTGTATTAAAGCAGTCAACGACCCTAATTGAATAATTTTAAACAGATAAGCTTCTTTACAGACAACATATGAAAACGGTTGTATGTTTCAATTTAGTTCACATTCACGCTCGTGTCATATCCAAGCCGAGTAATGCAGTAATTGAATGACAAATTAGAACTGTAGACATATTTAAATATTTATATTGGATGCTGCTAAATTTATGCATTCACAACACGGATTAAAAGACAGCACACTGGCGCCCAACGTGGGGCTCAATATTAAATATATATGTATAAAGACTATATAACATCACCATATTTAATTAAAACATGTATTAAACGTTTTCAGGTGTATCATACCATTCTAATACTGTCACGCAGAAGAAGGTGTAATCAGATGAACGACAAACACTAACTTCACTTAACAAAGGTTTATTCAGCACTTGCACAAACAAGAGCGCGGAGCGAACTGCCTCCAGCCAGAACACATACAGTATTTATAGTATGCGTACAGCTACAGAACATTCCATTACAATGATTCTTGACATTTGTGGATACTTCTAGAATGTACCCGAACCAAATATAGAAATTAAAATTGTACAGTACAGGTGAGAGATCCTGGAGTGCGGCGAGAAGTCACTATCTCCATCAAAGCCTTGATGGTCTTGCACAGGCTTTCTTGAGAGACAGCCGGCATCTTGGTGTTTTCTTTCACTTTCGTACACTATGGTAATGTCAACTCTTGAGGACGTAGTGCCCAGCTGGTGAGTCGTCCTGTTGGATCCTTAAGACCTGGCAGCCAACAAAGTGAATGACGGTCTGTAACAACTGTGAATGGCCTTCCATAGAGGTACTGTCGAAATCTGCACATGGCCCATATCACAGCAAGACAATCTCTTTCTGTAGTTGAGTAGTTTCTATCAGTTTTTGTAAGTGTTCTAGAAGCATAGGCTATAACCTTCTCTTTTCCATCCGAAATTTTCAGCAGAACAGCACCGAGCCCATACCCACTGGCATCTGTGTGTAGTTCTGTAAGTGGTCTCTCATCGTATAGACCGGTCAGTCGTCAGAGCTTTTCGCTGCACATCGAAAGAATCTTGCTGAGCGCCACCCCAGATAAATTTATCATCGGCTTTTAACAACTCTTGGAGTGGCCTGGCTTTGATACAAAAGTCTTTGATAAAAAAAACGGTAATAAGAACATAATCCGAGAAAGATTCTCACACCTCTAATACTTTTAGGAATAGGATATTCCGTTATAGATCTCACTTTCTCTGGGTCTGGCCGCACAGCTTCGTTTGACACAAGGTGTCCAAATATTTTGATTTATTTTGCAGCAAAGAGACACTTTCTTGGATTAAGTTTCACTCCGCCTTGTTGGAGACACATAAGAACGGCCCTCAGTCTTTTTATATGTTCATCAAATGCCTCTGAGAACACTATAATCTCATCTAAATAACAAAGCCACATCGTCCACTTCTGGTGACGCAGAAGATTATCCATCATCCGTTCAAAAGTTGCTGGCGCATTATACAAACCAAACAGCATTACCTTAAACTCATACAGGCCCTCAGGGTTGATGAATGCAGTTTTCTCACGATCCGTCTCCTCTACTTCGGTATGCCAGTATCCCGAATACATAGTTGAGAAAAACTTAGCCCCCTTCAGATACTCTAGTGTATCGTCAATTCATGGAAAAGGATAAACGTCCTTTTTAGTTATCTTATTAAGCTTCCCTTAATCAACACAAAAGCGCCAACTGCCATGCTTCCTGAGGAGGACCACTGTTGACGACCATGGGCTCTGCGAAGGCTGAATGATGTCATTCTTCATCATTTGCTCTACCTCGTTGCGAATTATTCGACGTTCCGTTTCTGACACACGGTATGCTCTCTGGCTTATTGGTTGATGGTATCCAGTGCTAATCCGATGCTTCACCGTCGATTTGCCTAATTTGCTCTTCGCCTGTGGATTGAAGAATTCAGAGAACTCTTGAATAATGGCAAGTAGTTTCTTCTGTTGTTCCTCAGTGAGATCTGATTATAGTCGAGCTGGAAGACCTTGTCACGTAGTGGTACGCTGATTTCGCCCACACACTCGGCATGGGGTGTTTCCATGACGCTCAGCTGTTCTTCAGTTAACGGCTCGGCGTTTGCTACGCACATGCATCTTGGAAGAATCTGCGGTTCTCGGCGACAGTTAACTATCCAAAATTTACCGAAATCGTTCTTAAACGAGACGACAGAGGCTGGGATGACCAATTGTTCTTCAGTGGTATGCTTCTCTTACATTCCACCACAAGATCCATGGGTTGATGCACTGCATGATACGTGACAGTTACCTTTGTAGCGCTGACTGCAGGAATGATCACTTCATCCAGCACACATAGTCTCCACACACTCGTATGCGCATCTTCCTGTACACAGTATCTCATCTCGTCTAGCATAATCTTCGAGTGACCACAATCTATAATTGCCTGAGAATATTTCAGAAAGTCCCATCCGAGAACGACGTCATGACTACGTTCCTGTAAGACGATGAATTCTAAGGGTTGTGTATGGCCAATTATACCCACACGAATGACATATCTTCCTGTATGTTTTACATATTTCTCATTAGCCACCTTCAGCTGAGACGTTTTGTTGTCGACGAATACGATTTTCTGCAACTGGCGACGGTACTTCTCCGAAATAACTGAATATGATGCTCCAGAGTACACAAGAGCTCGGGCTGGTCGGCCATCCATGAAGATATCGACGTAGTTTTGTATCATTTTTGTAGTGATCGACAGCGGAGTATTTTTCTATTCGGCGGCTTCACCTCCAAGGAATGTCGCACCCTTTAGTTTTCCAGATTGCGGCGGCTAGGTGATCGGCTGGAGCTTCTAAACGGCGATGGAGACCTTGATCGACGTGTTGGGGAGCGTCCTCTCCAGCGGCTAGCTTGGGACGTTGGTGACCTACTTCGTCCTGCACCCACATCTTCCTGTACATCCTCGTCGTCCCGGAGTTGGCGTCGGTTAAGATCGGCCTGCTGTGTTCTGGCGCGGGCGTCATCAAATATCCGCCGCCTTTCTCCACAATAACGCACCTCATGTCCCGGTCATCCGCAGTGGAAACATACTGGTTGGTTATCCTGGGTCCTCCAGACGTCAGTCTTCATTGGTGCCCAAACAGGTTCCTCATGCGACATTGTAGGAACATATCTCCGCCAGGGTCTCGACTTTTTCACTGTTTTAAATAAAAATGAAGGACGAGAGATTGGGTTCAATGTCTATTCCACTTCCTCCCTCATAACCCCTTGAAGCGTCTCGGTTTTTAGCTCTCCGTGCAATCCAAATGCCTTCTGAACTTCCTCACTCACTATCTGACGAAGAACACTTATGAAATAAATTGCTTCCTCCATCATAGACATCGATACGTTGTTTGGGAGGACAGCAATGCGGTGTCATGAAACAACACACATTGAGAATCCACACAGAGTATCAAATTCACCTGCGAGCTGTTCAGAGAGACCTAGGGAACGAAGTTCTGGCAACCAACGTGTTGTTCTGCAACAGGTTACGCCACAACATAGGCCGAATTCGGAAACCGACTTTACGTGCTATCATGAGGGTGCAGTGCAGATTAACAATAATAGTATAATACAGTTAAACGTACTGATGCATGACGAAAGCCTTATCAAGCACCGGCCGTATCATGTATTCAATGAAGACAATAATCGGAATATCCACCCAGTAGTTTTCTTTCGAAACTTTAAGAGTATACTACCAAAAACCTTGACAGAACAACAAAAGATACAGCGTGTAGTCGCTCATATTACACTTCTCTGTGGACACTTGATGTCGCTGCAACATGCAATAGTTTTGACGAATTTGAAAAGGAATTTTTAGAGCAGTTTTGGTGTGCGTCTATCCAAGGAAGATTAAGCAAAACAGTGTACAGTGCCCAAAATGTATAACCCAAAGATGAGTACTCTAAGGAAGAAATATTTTGAAAAATGTATAAATATGGCCCGTCACTGGGATGAGAAGGTATCACCTAGAGATTTGTTGAGAGTTCTAAAAGCAAGACTACAAGTCACTATTCGACAACAATTATTTCATGTCCGTGATACAGATGCAAAGGACTTTCTTAACATAATTGTCTCGTTAGATTTAGTACGGGAGGATGTAAGAATATCTACTGAAGGAACTGCTAATGGTAATAATAATAATAATAATAACAATAATAAATATAACGGAAAACCACCATGGAAGGGCGATGACAGTCTTGGGAGAAATAAAAGTAAACAGTTCAATAATGTAGGTTATAATAATAATGAAATGAATTATGGGTCAAAGGTTGAATATAACAGTAACAACAGCAATCAAAACCAACCTCTATCGAATAATAATCATCGACAGAGTGATAACGAAAATGTAAATAAACATTTTAATAGTAAAAGGAGAACCGGAACGGGCAAAATAGTCCACATAAGGACAACCCGAAAAACATGCTGTCAGTGCAAGGATACTGGCAACAGCCTGGTTCTAGTGGTTCGAATCCGCAACCAACATACGATTCACATACACAGCCAATATATTTTATGCTAGCTATATACATGCAGCATAACCCTTATCCACAACAGTGGAATCAATCAGTAACACCATCTCCCAGTAACTACCAACAAAATACAAGGATTGTGGAGATGTTACCTGAGCAGGAACGAAATAATCAGAAACTGTCAAACTAAAATCGGTCCCTGTATGCTTTTGACAGGTGGCCGAGGATGAAATGAAGGCAAATATATTGGAAACACACAGCAACAGAACGTACCAGCGTGACTTCAAACACTTTGTTACAGGAAATGTTCAAAATGTCCTCCGTTAGCGAGGATACATGCATCCACCCTCCGTCGCATGGAATCCCTGATGCGCTGATGCAGCCCTGGAGAATGGCGTATTGTATCACAGCCGTCCACAATACGAGCACGAAGAGTCTCTACATTTGGTACCGGGGTTGCGTAGACAAGAGCTTTCAAATGCCCCCATAAATGAAAGTCAAGAGGGTTGAGGTCAGGATAGCGTGGAGGCCATGGAATTGGTCCGCCTCTACCAATCCATCGGTAACCGAATCTGTTGTTGAGAAGCGTACGAACACTTCGACTGAAATGTGCAGGAGCTCCATCGTGCATGAACCACATGTTGTTTCGTTCTTGTAAAGGCACATGTTCTAGCAGCACAGGTAGAGTATCCCGTATGAAATGATGATAACGTGCTCCATTGAGCGTAGGTGGAAGAACATGGGGCCCAATCAAGACATCACCAACAATGCCTGCCCAAACGTTCACAGAAAATCTGTGTTGATGACGTGATTGCACAATTGCGTGTGGATTCTCGTCAGCCCACACATGTTGATTGTGAAAATTTACAATTTGATCACGTTGGAATGAAGCTTCTTCCGTAAAGAGAGCATTTGCACTGAAATGAGGATTGACACATTGTTGGATGAACCATACGCAGAAGTGTACCCGTGGAGGCCAATCAGCTACTGATAGTGCCTGCACACGCTGTACATGGTACGGACACAACTGGTTCTCCCGTAGCACTCTCCATACAGTGACGTGGTCAACGTTACCTTGTACAGCAGCAACTTCTCTGACGCTGACATTAGGGTTATCTTCAACTGCACGAAGAATTGCCTCGTCCATCGTCGTTCTAGGTCTTCCCCAGTCGCGAGTCATTAGCTGGAATGTTCCGTGCTCCCTAAGACGCCGATCAATTGCTTCGAACGTCTTCCTGTCGGGACACCTTCGTTCTGGAAATCTGTCTCGATACAAACGTACCGCGCCACGGCTATTGCCCCGTGCTAATCGATTCATCAAATGGGCATCTGCCAACTCCGCATTTGTAAACATTGCACTGACTGTAAAATCACGTTCGTGATTAACACTAACCTGTTGATGCTACGTACTGATGTGCTTGATGCTAGTACTGTAGAGCAATGAGTCGCATGTCAACACAAGCACCGAAGTCAACATTACCTTTCTTCAATTGGACCAACTGGCGGTGAATCGAGGAAGTACAGTACATACTGACGAAACTAAAATGAGTTCTAACATGGAAATTAAGCGTTTCCGGACACATGTCCACATAACATCTTTTCTTTATTGGCGTGTGAGGAATGTTTCCTGAAAGTTTGGCCGTACCTTTTTGTAACATCCTGTATATGATTAGATACCAGAATGGTAGGGACATTTGTGAAGAATTATATGAAGAGCCCACCATTTCGGACAAAGAGAAGAAAGAAATAATTCAAGCAGGAAGAACTGCAATTATAAGCGATGTGACCATCACTATACTTCTTGGTACCGAAGAGAGTGTGTCAGTTATGAATATGCAGTTCTATAAAAGGGTCTCGCAGATTAGAAAATTACCGGTTTTGCCCATTTCAAACCGCAAAGTTGTTGGTGCACTAGGACAGAAGGCCCAAACAATCAAGTTCCGGACTCAGGCCGAGATTCAAACGGAAATTGGAGCCATAGCGCGCACATTCCTTTTAGTAGACAATCTTTCAGTACCGGTCTTACTAGAACTAGGTTTTATGTGGAGAAGGAGGCAATAATAGACTTCACCCGTGGGACCTTCACCTTTAAATACCGTCAGTAGCAGATGACTTTGGAGCTCAACCGTGAATCTGATGCAGCCCATTCACCGATAAGGAATTTGATTTTTTCTGACGATGTTCCGAAACTGCTCATGTTGGAGTATGAACAAATGAAATTCTGTCATATCCATCAGGATAATGATGCACTCAAGACTATCAGTGACACTATCAAGGAGAAGGTGAATGAAGCAACAAACATTGAGGAGTTTCAAGCTAAACAATTGACAGAGTTATTATCTAAATACCCTGCAGTGTTTGCAGCTAGGCCTGGTATCGTGAAAGGATATGTCTATGATATGCAGGTATATCCACATAAGACCTATTGTCGAGCATCTTACTCGGTCCCTTGGACAAAAAAGGAAGAGGTCATGAAAGAGATAAGGAAGATGGTGGCCTGGGGTATAATTGAGACCTCCAATTCCCCTTATATTAGTCCTTTGCTAGCAATAAGTAAAGCAGATAAAAGTATTAGACTGGTTCCTGATGCACGGGACATTAACAAAATTATCGTGCCTGTGCGAACGAAACCCGAAACTTTAGACGAGCAGACCCAGAAATTTTATGACAAAAGATACTTAAGCTCTTTAGTTCTGAGATCGTCATTCTGGCAAATCGTGTTGCCAAAGTAATCGAGACAATATACAGCATGTGTATTTGGAGGGCGAAGTTGTCAATTATGCGTCTTTCTCTTCGGCTTACATATAAGTGCCGGAGTATTTAATGTGACACTTGAAAATGTGCTAGGGCCACAGTTTCTCGATTGAGTCAGTGTACGTTAATGATCTCTTACAAACAACAGAGATATGGGACGAGCACATTAATCTGTTGCAAGATGTTCTAAGTAAATTTGTCAAAAGGGGAGCCACGGTAAATTTAAAGAAATCAAAATTTGCTTGAAAAGAAATTAAATTTCTAGGACATATTATTTCACCTGAGCGAATCAAAACAGATCGCACTAAGATGGCAGCAATTGCTAACTTCCCTTATCCAAAAAGTAAACGACAATTAAAGAATTTTATTGGTTTGGCGTCTTTCTTCATGCGTTTCCTCCACACTCAAGAGTTAAACAGTAAGGCATTACTGTAATTATTAAAAAAGAATGCACAATAGTGCTGGACCAGTCAATGCAGAGAAGATTTTGATAGGATTAAAGAAGCATTAGTTAATGCAACAATCTTGCACCAGCCAGTTATGTCAAAAGATTTCTTTATTGCTATTGACGCTTCAAGCTATGGTTTAGTTGCTTGTCTGTTCCAAACTGAATAACAAGAAAACGGACTGGACATAAGAATGATAGGATTCGCCAGTCGTATGTTGACGAAATGTGAATGGGCATACACTGTGACAGAACTGGGAGCACTGGTCATTGTCTTCGCATTTAAAAAATTCCGTTATTATGTCTATGGGAAGCATGTGAATGTTATATGCGACTATCGGGCATTAAGTCTCATTCTTTCTTGTAAATTGCTACACGGACGTTCAGCTAGATGGACTCTGGCACTACAGGACTATGAGACAAGACATGTCCATGGGCCAGATAACGTTGTTGCGGATATTCTTTCGAGATTGCCACGAGGAATGTCAGAATTCGCAGCAATAGTTGAGAATTCTATGGAATTTAAATCCTATGTGGAAAAACATTAGGGACATCCTCAAACAACAACAAGACAGTGTCTTATATCAATGTTACCAGTTACATGATATGATTTTACTCTATAAAACGAAGGAGCCTAATAGTGGATGGTGTGAGCATCCCTACAGACCAGCTTGAAGACTTAATCTGGTTTACCCACCGAGCTTAGGGACATTTTGGAATTGTCAAAACTACACTTAAAATTAAACAATATTGTTACTTCCCAAACCTGAAAAAGAAAACATCTGAAAACGTATGCGTTGCTGGCAGCAGCTGCTAGCAGGATAGATTACTTTAGAACAATTCTATACCCTTCCACTTTTATTACAGATAATGCTACTTATTTTACTGGAAACAAATGGAAAAATATAATGGAAGAATATGGAATAAGACTTGTCTTAATATCGAGATTTTCACCTAGCAGCAACCCAGTAGAACGAACGTTCAGGGAATTAAACAGATTTATACGGACTTATACGTCTAATAAGCAAACAAAATAAACTGATTATCTAAACAACTTTGTTGAAATATACAATGATTTACCACACCTATCAACTAGATTCACATCAAATGAGTTAGTGGGTAATAATCAGGAGAAGAACGAATGGGCTAAGGCTATACCTAAGTTGCAAAACGAAGATAAGTCACTCCAAGAAATGGTAGACCTGGCATTATGAAACATTACTAGGCAAGCAGAACACCATAAAATGAAATTCGACAAGAAATTAACTAACCGACAAGAATATGCTGTAATGAAATAGTGTTGATTCGGACACATCCAAAGGTATCACTTTTAAAGAAGCAGAATAAGAAGTGGCACCTCCTATATACAGGCCCCAAAAAATTAGTTCTATCCCACATAAGGGATGTTACTTACAAGCAGAAGTTAACATTGACAAAATAAAAGGGTTGTATTGCCACAGAGATTTAAAGAGATACCTTCACTAAATGGTAATAACTACGGAAGTGATGTAAATAACATTTTTCTACCAAGTATTGGTACACTTGTATAAGTATTGTATATGATAGTTATAAGTGATATACTTACTGCATTTCATAAATATATTTGTGTCTTGTTAATTTTAAAATTGTAGATTAGGTCACTTCTCGACCAAAAAATGCAGATAACTAATGTAAAGAAACTAGGGCCAATCAGGTCAGAGATATGTGAATCTCATTCTAAGATTAGTGAATTTCTATATCATTTCAATATTTTATATACTGAATTTTACGATTTGTGCTAGATTGGGAAAAACATTGCACCTTGTTTGTTTTCTACTCCTAGTACGTAATACAAATATTCATGTATTATGTTATGTCATTAAACTAATAATTCAGTGGACAGATAACTTTTGAACACATACACGTGTTGAGCATAAGATGCGCTGGAGTCCGCGTATTTTCTAACTTACTAACTGGCTCAGCTTGAGGAAGACTTTGTGTACCATTTGAGTACAGGTTGACTGAAGAGAGTTTCTTACTAAAGTATTCCGAACCCACTTATGATTGAAATGCCGAACATGGACATTTGTCTTATACTTTCAATAAGTAATGTTACCCTTATGAATGGTGATGTAGGTAATAAGAGTTTATATAGAAGGGACTATGTACTGTGATCAACACAGGTCCGATCTGATCTGATGACGATTAATGTAGAGAATCAATCTAATTAATGTCAATGTTTACGTGATCCTTGTCAACATGTTTGGACATAAGCTACAAAATGTAATCAAATTACATGGTCGATAATTATGTTATAACAAAACGAAACTGATGTAGCTGTTGTGTGAAATGCAAAACCAACGGCAGTGAATTGGACAGTGAAAAATGTCTAACTCACAAGGAGAGATAGACACGTGATAAACTGTGGATTTTTTTAAAATAACCGATATCGAACTTTCAAAATGATTTTGTGGACGCTCATAGAGTGAAACGATATTACTTGCTACGATAAAAGACGTTGATTGCAGTTAACAACTTAAAACAGTGTAAAATGCCAGACCTTTAGTGGTGCAGACGCGTCTGTGCTATGTGAGTAAGATATTTTGAATCAGACTGTACCTGTTGTGACGCACCAACAATCTGTGCTACGTCGCTGGCTCCGTTGCGTCACGCAGGAATGTTTATAAACTATACTGATGAAAACAAAGTATCACGACGGACACTGCAAAAACTAAGCGGCGCTGTGTCCTTTACAAAATATTGTTGTTGTTGTTGTGGTCTTCAGTCTTGACACTGGTTTGATGCAGCTCTCCATGCTACTCTATCCTGCGCAAGCTTCTTCATCTCCCAGTACCTACTGCAACCTACATCCTTCTGAATCTGCTTAGAGTATTCATCTCTTGGTCTTCCTCTACGATTTTTACCCTCCACGCTGCCCTCCAATACTAAATTGGTGATCCCTTGATGCCTCAGAACATGTCCTACCAACCGATCCCTCCTTCTAGTCAAGTTGTGCCACAAACGTCTCTTCTCCCCATCCTATTCAACACCTCCTCATTAGTTATGTGATTTACCCATCTAATCTTCAGCATTCTTCTGTAGCACCACATTTCGAAAGCTTCTATTCTCTTCTTGTCTAAACTATTTATCGTCCGTGTTTCACTTCCATACATGGCTACAATCCATACAAATACTTTCAGAAACAACTTCCTGACGCTTAAATCTATACTCGATGTTAACAAATTTCTCTTCTTCAGAAACGCTTTCCTTCCCATTGCCAGTCTACATTTTATATCCTCTCTACTTCGACTATCATCAGTTATTTTGCTCCCCAAATAGCAAAACGCCTTTATTACTTTAAGTGTCTCATTTCCTAATCTAATACCCTCAACATCACCCGACTCAATTCGACTACATTCCATTATGCTCGTTTTGCTTTTGTTTATGTTCATCTTATATCCTCCCTTCAAGACACTATCCTTCCGTTCAACTGCTCTTCCAAGTCCTTTGCTGTCTCTGACAGAATCACAATGTCATCGGCGAACCTCAAAGATTTTATTTCTTCTCCATGGATTTTAATACCTACTCCGAATTTTTCTTTTGTTTCCTTCACTGCTTGTTCAATATACAGATTGAATAACATCGGGGAGAGGCTACAACCCTGTCTCACTCCCTTCCCAACCACTGCTTTCCTTTCATGCCCCTCAACTCTTATAACTGCCATTTGGTTTCTATACAAATTGTAAATAGCCTTTCGCTCCCTGTATTTTACCCCTCCCACCTTCAGAATTTGAAAGAGAGTATTCCAGTCAACATTGTCAAAAGCTTTCTCTAAGTCTACAAATGCTAGAAACGTAGGTTTGCCTTTCCTTAATCTAGCTTCTAAGACAAGCCGTAGGGTCAGTATTGCCTCACGTGTTCCAATATTTCTACGGAATCCAAACTGATCTTCCCCTAGGTCGGCTTCTACTAGTTTTACCATTCGTCTGTAAAGAATTCGCGTTAGTATTTTGTAGCCGTGACTTATTAAACTGAAAGTTCGGTAATTTTCACATCTGTCGACACCTGCTTTCTTTGGGACTGGAATTATTATATTCTTCTTGAAGTCTGAGGGTATTTCGCCTGTCTTATACATCTTGCTCACCAGATGGTAGAGTTTTGTCAGGACTGGCTCTCCCAAGACCGTCAGTAGTTCTAATGGAAAGTTATCTACTCCCGGGGCCTTGTTTCGACTCAGGTCTTTCAGTGCTCTGTCAAACTCTTCACGCAGTATCATATCTCCCATTTCGTCTTCATCTACATCCTCTTCCATTTCCATAATATTGTCCTAAAGTACATCACCCCTGTATAGACCCTCTATATACTCCTTCCACCTTTCTGCTTTCCCTTCTTTGCCTAGAACTGGGTTTCCATCTGAGCTCTTGATATTCATACAAGTGGTTCTCTGTTCTCCAAAGGTCTCTTTAATTTTCATGTAGGCAGTATCTATCTTACCCCTAGTGAGATAAGCCTCTAGATCCTTACATTTATCCTCTATCCATCCCTGCTTAGCCATTTTGCACTTCCTGTCGATCTCATTTTTCAGACGTTTGTATTCCTTTTTGCCTGCTACATTTACTGCATTTTTTATATTTTCTCCTCTCATCAATTAAATTCAATATTTCTTCTGTTACCCAAGGATTTCTACTAGCCCTCGTCTTTTTACCTACTTGATCCTCTGCTGCCTTCACTACTTCATCCCTCAAAGCTACCCATTCCTCTTCTACTGTATTTCTTTCCCCCATTCCTGCCATTTGTTCCCTTACGCTCTCCCTGAAACTCTGTACGACCTCTGGTTTAGTCAGTTTATCCAGGTCCCATCTCCTTAAATTCCCACCTTTTTGCAGTTTCTTCAGTTTTAATCTACAGTTCATAACCAATAGATTGTGGTCAGAGTCCACATCTGCCCCTGGAAATGTCTTACAATTTAAAACCTGGTTCCTAAATCTCTGTCTTATCATTATATAATCTATCTGAAATCTGTCAGTATCTCTAGGCTTCTTCCATGTATACAACCTCCTTTTATGATGCTTGAACCAAGTGTTAGCTATGATTATGTTGTGCTCTGTGCAAAATTCTACCAGGCGGCTTCCTCTTTCATTTGTGTTCCCCAAACCATATTGACCTACTACGTTTCTTTCTCTCCCTTTTCCTACTAACGAATTCCAGTCACCCATGACCATTAAATTTTCATCTCCCTTCACTATCTGAATAATTTCTTTTATTTTATCATACATTTTTTCAATTTCTTCGTCATCTGCAGAGCTAGTTGGCACATAAACTTGTATTACTGTAGTAGGCGTGCTCTTCGTGTCTATCTTGGCCACAATAATGCGTTCACTATGCTGTTTGTAGTAGCTTACCCGCATTCCTATTTTTTACTCATTATTAAACCTACTCCTGCATTATCCCTATTTGACTTTGTATTTATAACCCTGTATTCGCCTGACCAAAAGTCTTGTTCCTCCTGCCACCGAACTTCACTAATTCCCACTATATCTGACTTTAACCTATCTATTTCCCTTTTTAAATTTTCTAACCTATCTGCCCGATTAAGGGATCTGACATTCCACGCTCCGATCCGTAGAAGGCCAGTTTTCTTTCTCCTGATAACGACGTCCTCTTGAGTAGTCCCCGCCCGGAGATCCGAATGAAGGACTATTTTACCTCCGGAATATTTTACCCAAGAGGGCGCCATCATTATTTAATCATACAGTAAAGCTGCATGCCCTCGGGAAAAATTACGGCTGTAGTTTCCCCTTGCTTTCAACCGTTCGCAGTACCAGCACAGCAAGGCGGTTTTGGTTAGTGTTACAAGGCCGGATCAGTCCATCATCCCGACTGTCGCCCCTGCAACTACTGGAAAGGCTGCTGCCCCTCTTCAGGAACCACACGTTTGTCTGGCCTCTCAACAGATACCCCTCCGTTGTGTTTGCACCTATGATACGGCTATCTGTATCGCTGAGGCACGCAAGCCTCCCCACCAACGGCAAGGTCCAAGGTCCATGGTTCATTATAAATAAATAATGGATCACTACATTGAAATGCGAGGACAGTGTTATGATTCCAGAACATCTATTGAGTTGTACTAGGGTCACTCCAAAAGAAATGCAGACTATTTTTATAAAAATAGAGTTTTCATTCTGCATGTATGAAAGTTTTACAGTGTGTAGATACATCCTTCCTGCTTGTTTTCAAACTTAGTTCAACCTGTTCCCGTGAGTGACGCCGTCACAGCATGTCTTCAAGATGCCTGCTACACTTGACGTTCGTCAGAAGCAACGTCCTGTCATTGAATTCCTGTGCTGTGAAAACGAGACAGTGGGAAACATCCACAAGAGGTTGAAAAAGGTGTATGGAGATGCTGCTGTCGATCGCAGTACAGTTAGTCGGTGGGCAAGCAGGTTACGTGATGAAAGCGGGCACGGCAATATTACTGAAAGTGTTGGCATTAAAAAAGGTTTCTGCCAGTTGGGTTCCCAGGATGTTGACAGTGGCTCACCAGGAAACAAGAAAAACGGTATGCAGCGAACTTTTGGAACAGTACGAGAATGGTGGAGATGAATTTCTTGGAAGAATTGGGACAGGTGATGAAACATGGCTCCATCATTTTTCACCAGAGACGAAGAGGCAATCAATGGCGTGGCATCATGCAAATTCACCGAAGAAAAAAAAATTAAAACCACACCTTCTGCTGGAAAAGTTATGGCTACGGTGTTTTCAGATTCCGAAGGACTCTTGTTTGTGGACATCATGCCAAGTGGAACCACCATAAATTCTGATTAATATGTGACGACACTGAAGAAACTTCAAGTTCGACTGAGTCGTGTTCGACCACATCGGCAAAAGCAGGATGTTTTGCTGTTGCACGACAATGCACGGCCACATGTCAGTTAAAAAACCATGGAAGCAATCACAAAACTCGAATGGACAACACTGAGACACCCGCCTTACAGTCCTGACCTGGCTCCATGTGACTATCATCTCTTTGGGAAACTGAAAGATTCTTATCGTGGAACAAGGTTCGAAGATGATGACTAACTCGTGCACGCTGCCAAACAGTGGTTCCAACAGGTTGGTCCAGAATTTTACTGTGCGGGTATACATGCGCTGGTTCCACGATGGCGTAAGGCAGTTGAGAGGGACGGAAATTATGTGGAGAAATGAAAATATTGTTCCTAAAGGATGTATTTACACACTGAAAAAGTTTCGAACATGTAAAAAACAGGTGGATTTTAAAAAAATAGTGTGCATTTCTTTTGGAGTGACCCTCGTATATCGAGTGAATCTGAGCGTGTGAAAGCGAACCCAGATCTTACCGTTCTTTTGCAGAACACCACCGATATATGACATGTATACTAACACTAGTTTTCGACTTTCATGAACCCTTCGCGAACGATCGGAAAATAGGAGGCGACAATCGTGACCTGTTCTAGTGCAGCATCTGTTCCAACAGGAGATCCAGACTTTGGGCAGCCCCACTTGCCGACATTCTCGAAACTCGACACGGTGGAAGACCTTCTCATCATCTGCCGATGTTGATTACTTATATCAATCAAAAACTTTAAAACATTGTTGTAGAAATGAGTTCCTATGGACTAGTCACAGAAAGTTTCATAAGAAATACCTACATAATTGTAATATGAACTTACTGTCATCAAACGTTTGTTAACACCACAAAATTTCAATACCACACTCAGAAAGTAAGTAGTTATGGGTGTCTTGAAGCCCCTTGGACGGTTTTATTCCGTTTTCCGAGGCATCTTTACTACAGAAGTAAACCTGACTATTACAAAGATACTTACTGTTATATGTATAGGTCCATCTAATGTGTATATTAATAGCAACATCGAAACTATTATGAGTCTAAGTATAATAAGACTGTCAGACACCTGAACAGCGAATAATTATGACTAAAACCAGTGCACGTCGTGAATGACTGTTAAAAACAACTTTGTCACTAAATTTTTTTAACAGCCCAGGGAGCAATATAGCATCCACGTCCATATTTTATAGTCGATAAAAACATTTTTATTATGTTTTTTAGTACGTTATATCGTGAGAAATAAGTGTGTTGTCAGAGGAACAGTTTGCTTTGCTAATGCAGAGATGGTGTAACAGGATCTTCACAAGCCACAGAAAATAGACAGAAAGCAATGATATCTTTTAATTATAAAAACAATTATTACTATCACTGATTTTTGTTACATTCTTTCTTCTTGTTCGAGTACCCATGATGCGAGCAAGACACACTTTAATCTGCCACCTGTGATAAGGTCTGGTATTATTATTATGTAAACTACCTCTTTTAAATTATTGGAGAAAAATAGAGACTAATGTTATTCAAGTTTATCTAATATTTTCTGTAAGAATATTACTAATTTTGTTCCTATGCATTCCATCTTTGCTTCGCTACGGAGGGGCTCAACGCCGCCATTAGAGGTACTATATTTACATAATTTTATTGGCAAGATTTATAGTTTTATTTCAGATTGAAAATGCTGAGAACAATTATTTAATACTGATTAATGTTTTTTCAAATCGAATTCAGTCAGTTATTTTCATGTAATCGGAACAGATCAATTCTGTGATGCACTGATATTCGTTTATCTGCCGCCAGTTCATGAGGGCTTTATGCGGCGATTTTAAATTGCCGAATAATTCAGACATACATATATTTGCCACTGTAAAAAGAATCCACGTAAAGGTAACTTGTTTGTATATCAAAGTCTATGCTATGAGAAACTACACACTTCGAAAAAAGTTTGCATCACCTCGGTTCCGAGAGTTCCAGAGCCTGTACTGAAAATTGGAATACAGATCAACATAAACTTCGTTTCGGCAGTTCTTATTGCTCATAAAAGCCACACATTGCATGTTGTACCACCATACAGCGAGACCTTCAGAGGTGGTGGTCCAGATTGCTGCACACACCGATACCTCTAGTGCCCAGTAGCACGTCCTCTTGCATTGATGCATGCCTGTATTCGTCGTGGCATACTATCCACAAGTTCATCAAGGCACTGTTGGTCCAAATTGTCCCACTCCTCAACGGCGATTCGGCGTAGATCCCTCAGAGTGGTTGGTGGGTCACGTCGTCCATAAACAGCCCTTTTCAATCTATCGCAGGTATGTTCGATAGAGTTCATGTCTGGAGAATATGCTGGCCACTCTAGTCGAGCGATGTTGTTATACTGAAGGAAGTCATTCACAAGATGTGCACGATGGGGGCGCGAATTGTCGTCCATGAAGACGAATGCCTCGCCAATATGCTGCCGACATGGTTGCATTATCGGTTGGAAGATGGCTTTCACGTAACGCATAGCCGTTACGGCGCCTTCCAGGACCACCAGAGGCGTACGTCGGCCCCACATTATGCCACCCCAAAACAGCAGGGAACCTCCACCTTTCTGCACTCGCTGGAAAGTGTGTCTAAGGCGTTCAGCCCGACCGCGTTACCTCCAAACACGTCTCCAACGATTGTCTGGTTGAAGGCATATGCAACACTCATCAGTGAGAGAACATGATGCCAATCCCGAAGGTCCATTTGGCATGTTGTTGGGCCCATCTGTACCGCGCTGCATGGTGTCGTGGTTGCAAAGGTGGACCTCACCATGTACGTCGGGAGTGAAGTTGCGCATCATGCAACCTATAACACACAGTGTGAGTCGTAACACGACGTACTGTGGGCTGCACGAAAAGTATTATTCAACATGGTGGCGTCGCTGTCAGGGTTCCTCCAAGCAATAATCCGTAGGTAGTGGTCATCCACTGCAGTAGTGGCCCTTGGTCGGCCTGAGCGAGACATGTTATCAACAGTTCCTGTCTCTCTGTATCTCCTCCATGTCCGAACAACATCGCTTTAGTTCACTCCGAGACGCATGGACACTTCCCTTGTTGAGAGCCCTTCCTGGCACAAAGTAACAATGCGGACGCAATCGAATCGTGGTATTGACCGTCTAGGCATAGTTGAACTACAGACGACACTGATCGGCTGTCGGACCCCGTCCGTCTAGTAGGCGCTGCTCATGCATTGTTGTTTACATCTTTGAGCGGGTGTAGTGACATCTCTGAACAGTCAAATGGACTGTGTCTGTGATACAATATCCACAGTCAAAGTCTATCTTCAGGAGTTCTTGGAACCAGGGTGATGCAAAACTTTTTTTTGTGTGTGTATTTTAACTTCTACCATTCTTTGCTGGTGTCCGAGTATAAAACTTTCTCAGCTAAAGTTCAGAAATCTTTTAAGTAAAATTCACCGATTCCAGTGTCGTGTGTCTCCGTGTTAGAAAAGTGAAGTGATATGCAAGAGATAACTAAATTTGTATGAAAGTAGTCAACGAACCTAATTGAATAGTTTTAAACAGGTACACTTATTTACAAACAACATATGAAAACAGTTGTGTTTCAATTTAGTTCACATTCATGCTCATGTCATATTCTAGCTGGGTAGCGTAGTAATTGAATGACAACTTAGAGCTGTAGTCATATTTAAATATTTATGATGGAGGCTGCTGAATTTATGCATTCACAACACGGTTTAAAAGACAGCGCGCAGTTTTTCTCTGTTGCGGGTTTTCGACAGAGACTGTTACTTTCTCTGAAGATCCTGAGATTAATCGCATTGTTATTTGGGAGCTGGTTTTCCTATATAAGGAGATCTGCAAAAGTGGAGTGTGTACTCTCACCTTTTAAGACTCTGAGGTGCTCAGAAGATCTAGTTTTAAAATTTCTGCCGGCCGAAGTGGCCGTGCGGTTTAAGGCGCTGCAGTCTGGAACCGCAAGACTGCTACGGTCGCAGGTTCGAATCCTGCCTCGGGCTTGGGTGTTTGTGATGTCCTTAGGTTAGTTAGGTTGAACTAGTTCTAAGTTCTAGGGGACTAATGACCTCAGAAGTTGAGTCCCATAGCGCTCAGAGCAATTTTTTTTTAAAATTTCTACATGTTCGGCTTATGTAGACAGATTGGCACGTATTAAAGGTTAACTGATAAATTCCAGCTTTTGAACACTTTTCTGTCGAGGTGATGTGACCGACGTTAACTGCCGTAGCTCATAGGTGATGAAAAATCACCTATGAGCCTAGATACTTAACGTCACCCAGTCTATTTACTACCAGCTCACGGGATCTTTGACTGTCTCTGTCACCAGACAGCATGGCTACTTTCTGTCGCATTTTAAATGCACAACAACAGTGTTCGTTTACATTCACTATATACTCATATTACAAGCACCAGTTCGAAAGTGACATTCCATTGCGTTGTTAAGATAAAAATGTTCTCTTATTTTAGACACAGCTTTTTAGATTCTGGTCCGAAGATGACTGGAAACGATCGAAATTAGTTATCTATTTTCCTACGTTTTGGCTAATAAAGTTTTTACAAAAAATCCACTATAACCTATTCTACAAAAGTCAAAATTCATTGTAATTATAATAATAATTACGTAACTTTATTTTTTCTAAGCCATGATTAACACTTTGTCACTTGTATACATAAGTTACAAAAGCACTTCGATTATTACTTCGACGAATCCACTTAATTGAGAAGAAAATTTTATTTTGTTTCAACTCGCATTACTGTGTATTCGAGCGCAAGAATCTATGCCTAAAAGCTATTCGACTGTCTGGGATTCTTACGAAGTCGGATTAATGGAATCCACAGAGTTCATTCAAAGAACAGCCACAGGTTCGCTGAGTCTGCGTGAACATGTGTAGGTAGGCTGTTTGTATGTTGGCAGCGCTGTAGACTGCATTAATATCGCTGACAGCGCTCTGCGCCGTTGGCAAGAGATTCTGTGGTTGGACGGACTAGCATTAAGCGAGTGGATAGGAAGTGTATGGACATGAATTTCTTAGTGGAGACTCAGTGTTGGTAGTTCACGAAGTGCAAAGTGAGATTAAATTACGTGTTTATAGGGAAATATGCAAGGAACTGTATGATGATGGACATGGTTTATAATGTTTGGGCAGTGGAATTATTGACAGCTATATAATTTTTGGAAGTGGATTTCACATGAATAAGGTAAAATTTTCTAAATACATTGTTTGCCCTTCAACAAAATCTTACTTTTGCTAACCAAATGCCTCCTAGTGGTTAGAGTCGATAGTAGTTAGAATCTTTTTATTTTGCTGCCTGTTGTTGCTACTTTCTGTAATTACTGTAGTTCGTGTTATGAAGATTTTCTGTGAGGAAAGTAACTTATGGAAAAGAATGGGGTTTCCACAATCGGGGTTCGTGATTGAACTGAGTTTCGGCAGTTAACAGAGTTTGAGGTAGTTCATATTGCCTTAATTCCATATTTTTGGATTTGTATTATTGTTAGGATCTCTTGCAATTCAGGGCAATTCTTTTGTGTTAATTATTGGAAGTCATGTGGTTAATGTATAGCAGTCAGATGGCGTTGGGCTTGTATATTAAGAGTAATAAATGAATAGGTTAAGTTTGAGTTGTCTTTGTTAGGGAAAATTCTGTAGGTTAGTGTTTAATAAAAATAATAATTAAAGAGTTAGTTCACGTTTTACAGAAATATACAACAAACTGTACGTCACAAGACGGGTGTTACGTGTCATAATGAGCTCTATGCACAAAATTCCAAGCACAATATTCCTAATCAAATCACGAAACGCATTGCCTTCAGGAGACATCTGGCGTAATCAGTAGGCTGCTAGGGTGGTTTGAAAAGTTCTTGAAACGGAATAGAAAAAGAGTCTTACATCACTGAAACTTTTTTTTTATTTTTCAATGTAGTCTCCTTGTACATTAATGCAGTTGGTCCAACGATGTTCCGGTGCGTTGATCCCACCTCGAAAATGAGTTTCCTCCAGACCTGCAAAATAGTTGTCAAGTCCGACTATCATCAGTTCTTCGTTTGAAGTGAATCTTCGTCCACCAAGCAAAATTTTCAGTTTTGGGAAGAGATGAAAATCTGACAGAGCCATATCAGGTGAATAAGGTGGGTGTGGTAACACTTCGTACCTTAGTTTGTGTAACTTTGAAATGGCGACAGCACATGTGAGCGTCGCGTCGCGTCGAGAGTCGCGGCACCCATCTTGCAGATAATTTTTTTTATTTCTGATTCTTCTGTTAAAATGTGATATACCCTTTCAGGTGGCATCTGGCAAGTGTGAGTAATTTCAAGCACTTTCCATCGGCGATCCTCCATGACCATTTTGTGCACTTTTGCAATGATTTTTGGAGTAATGACACATCTCGGCCGACCGCTGCGCGGATCATCATCTAAGCTCTTCCGACAGAATTTAAATTCATTTTTCCACTTGGCAACAGTTGAATATGAAGGAGTAGAGTCCCCCAGTGGTGAATGTCCTTTGCTTTCATACCTTTCTTTACGAAGTTCTTAAACACTGCTCGAATCTCGATTTTTCCATCATCGCAAATCACTACGCGGGAACAACAACAGAGCCACCTCACTGCCACAGCTCTCTTCCAAGAGAACTGACGTCGCACGTGTTTACAACCAACAGTCCAGTGAATATCATGTGAACAACTCGTTGCGCTAGTGCTGACGTCTCGTGGAGAGACCAAAAAAATTAAAGAAATTCTAGCTTAAACAGATGGATCCTGACAGTTGATGTACAAATCGAAGCGCTCAAAACGATATTTCTACATTCTTCTACACATCGCACGACAACTTGCGAAGACCATAAAGAAATGTTGAAATCGAGAATGAGATTTTCACTCTGCAGCGGAGTGTGCGCTGATATGAAACTTCCTGGCAGATTAAAACTGTGTGCCGGATGGAGACTCGAACTCGGGACCTTTGCCTTTCGCGGGCAAGTTTTCTACCAACTGAGCTACCGAAGCACGACTCACGCGCCGTCCTCACAGCTTTACTTCTGCCAGTACCTCGTCTCCTACTTTCCAAACTTTACAGAAGCTCTCCTGCGAACCTTGCAGAGCTTCTGTAAAGTTCGGAAAGTAGGAGACGAGGTACTGGCAGAAGTAAAGCTGTGAGGACGGGACGTGAGTCGTGCTTTGGTAGCTCAGTTGGTAGAGGACTTGCTCGCGAAAGGCAAAGGTCTCGAGTTCGAGTCTCGGTCCGGCACACAGTTTTAATCTGCCGGGAAGTTTCAAATGTTGAAATGTTTCCACACTCCAAAATGTATCTCCCGAGCTCCAGTACACTACTCAGAAGTAAATAAACGTTGTTAAAGATGTAGATAAAACATGTATAAAATGTAGTGTGTATGTTCCACACCTCCTCCTAAACCATTGGGCCGATTTCAATCTTGATACTCATATCCCTTACTGCCAAGCAAAAATTACCAAGGGGGAAAGAACAACCTACCTATTACACTTCAAGAGATACGACGTCACAAATCTACCTATCATAGTTCAGCATATATGACGTCATAAACAATGAGATGTTTAAAAACTACCACATCATGCATGACGTTTAAATTTATTGCTTATCTGCTACTATATTGGTAACACATTCTGCAGACAGTATCCACATATGCTGCTGAATATACATAGAAAATTATATCTTTGTATGACACAAAGATCAGGAGATACGACGTCATAAACACTGAGATGTGTGAAAAATGCCGCATCATGCATGAAGTTTTAATACCGGGTGATCAAAAAGCCAGTATAAATTTGAAAACTGAATAAATCACGGAATAATGTAGATCGAGAGGTACAAATTGACACACATGCTTGGAATGACATGGGGTGTTATTAGAACCAAAAAACTACAAACTTTCAAAAAATGTCCGACAGATGGCGCTTCATCTGATCGGAATAGCAATAATTATCATAACAAAGTAAGACAAAGCAAAGATGATGTTCTTTGCAGGAAATGCTCAATATGTCCACCATCATTCGTCAACAATAGCTGCAGTCGAGGAATAATGTTGTGAACAGCACTGTAAAGCATGTCCGGAGTTATGGTGAGGCTTTGGCGTCGGATGTTGTCTTTCAGCATCCCTAGAGATGTCGGTCGATCACGATACACTTGCGACTTCAGGTAGCCCCAATGCCAATAATCGCACGGACTGAGGTCAGGGGACCTGGGAGGCGAAGCATGAGGAAAGTGGCGGCTAAGCACACGATCACCACCAAACGATGCGCGCAAGAGATCTTTCACGCATCTAGCAACACTTTGTTTTTTTGTTTTTTTTTGTTCTAATAAAACCCCATGTCATTCCAAGCATGTGTGTCAATTTTTACCTCTCTATCTACATTATTCCGTGGTTTACTAAGTTTTCAAATTTATACTGACTTTTTGATCACCCGGTACATTTATTCTATATTACTGAGACACTCCTACGGTCGAATCAGCGTAAGGAAATCCCTGACCCCCAGCGAAGCTCACATCTCTGTATGCGAAAACAATAGCCGTCTATAGAGCTACGTAGAGGTGTTGCCACGTTTACAAAATCGCGTTGTAGACATTCGAAGCAGCTGCGCCCAGCGCACAACAAAATGTCTGGGACCATCTCACACCGGGTGTACTGCATAATTTCAAAGGCGCGTTCACGAATACATGCAAAAAAATTTTTTTTAATAGTATGCTACAAACACCGTACACTTTTTGTTTTCGTTTCTAATAGGAAATTGGCAAAATGATTACTCGGGCAATTCCGGGTTTCAGGTAGTAGCCTATAAAACTATATTGTGAGCCGTGGCGTTGTGTAATTTCACTTTTGTTTCTGTGGTCTTTAAGCGAAAAAAAAGCCCCAACTGAATCTATAACATATAGTACTGTTAGCTCATCACTTCTGAAATCGGCTACTGCTGCGTATAGTAGGAAGGAGAGGTAATACACAATCCTTCATCGACGGCGGGGGAATAGTACAGGTATTAATTCAACTTCAGTAGTCTCGGAAACAGTCTCATTATTAGTTTAGCCTGTTCAGGCTGTTCTCCTGTAGGATCGTGGGCTTGTTCGCTAATGATGTACTACGGTCGTATCCAACATGGCCACAGAAACAAACAGTGATGCAATCAGCAAAGGAGTACAGTGACAGATGGCATTGTGTGCCTACTGTTTTGCATACCGCTCCTCTAACGATCGTGGTTGTTCTGCATATGGTCGCCAATCACACGGGAGAGCCTTGCAGACGCATTCAGACTGTTTGCAGAATGAACCGTAGTGAACGTACGCTACTGTAGCTCTACAACCTCCAACTTCTCCCTCCGTGAAACCTTATTTGATGAGCAAAGACCTCATCTATGAATAATTGACCTAGATATACCTATGAAGTAATAGCCTTTTCTGGACTGGGTTTCACAACCAGAGTAACCTTCCGAGGAGGAAAATATTTATCACCATCACAAACACGGTACACTCCTTACTAAGTTCCGACGTTCCTAAATCCGAGGAAACGTAAATTATACTTCAAAGCCGACAGCTTCTCATGTGGTGTGTGGTGGTAGACACAATACGAAATAAAGCACACATCTACAACTACACCTGTACTTTGCATGACACCACAATTTCTTCCTTTCCCTGTTCCATTGGCGAATCGTGGATAGAACGACTGTCCATTAGCGGTTTATTTTGCCTGATTTTCTCGGCGTGGCCACTTCGCGAGGCATATGTGGAAGGAAGTAATAATACGTCGCCCGATTCTTCTAACGAACTCTCTCAGAACTCCAACAGTAAACCTCTCTGTGATACGTAACACTTCTCTTGTAGCGTCTGTCACCCGAGTTCTTTGAGCAATCTGTATAACGTGCTCACGTTTACGAAACGACTCCATGACGAAAGGTGCCCCTCTTTGGTTGGATCTTCCCTCTCTTTATAATAATCCCACTTGGTAAGAGTTTGTGACTGATGAACATTGCATCCAATCAAACAAATGTTTTTTAATCTACCTCCTTCACGAATGAATTAATTTTCCTTAACATATTTCCAGTGAATCGCAGCATCACTTCTTGCTATCTGTTTTTAGTGCTCATTTCACTTTTGTTCGCTCTGGATGGTTACTCGTGGGTGTTTTATACTTGTTACTGATTTCCAAGCAATAGCATCATCGAACAGAAAGGGATCTTGAGCCGTGGCTGGCTCGTGTCATGCCTTGTTTTTTATCATTGGTTGCAATCTAGTGGTGTCTTATTTCTTCTTCGGTTACCGCCACAACGTTGCTGTCTTCTCTCCATGAGTGGCAGCGGCAGCGTGTATCGATACTAGTACTGCTGTACTATCTTTGGTGTGTTGGATACATTTTCCGAGTGTGCTGTGTGTGGCAGTCGGTCGATTGGGGCAGAGCAGCGAGGAAGTCTCCGTGGCGCGTGGTCAGGCCGGAGACGCTGGTGGTGTGCGCGCGCGGTTGGAGTTGTGAGGCGCTTCTTACCAGGGTTACGAAGTTCGGCGCCCACCGATCCTGGACACTAAAGTTGAGTGCTCACTTAACCTACAATCAAGCCTCAACTGCTATCATATCTCTTCGTTTGGTCCTGGTTGTCGCTTTCTGGGAGATTGCCGCAAGCAACAATGTGTGTGCATTGAAGTCGGCTGGAATTGCAGCCATCTTCCTGTGTGGTGTTTAACTTAATTTAATTCATTCCTGCATTAAAGAAGTGTACCATCGGTATCTTCTGCCTTGTGGTTCCTGTCGTTCCAGTTACCTGCCTGGTCATTGGCGTAGTTTTCGGCAGTGTATTTTCCTCGTCGTGTTGATGCTGTCCAGCACGGCGTGTAGTTCGACAGCTGAGGTGTTGTTGGTAGTTTTGTGCGTTTATTCTTAATTGACTGGATTGGGCACCAGTATCCAAAATGTTGTGCTATAGACATCTTGTTGTCGTTTTGCTGGTCGGGTGGAGCAGAACTGATATTGTTGGTTGGTTCGTCGACTGACTTTCGGTTGGGTTGCCTTCCGATTAAGAGGGTGTCGGTCTGGCTGCCTGTCTCACCTAAATGGGCGTTAGTGTTACGTTCCCAGGCAGACCCCTGGAACCTTCTCAGCGCCGCTCCTTGTGTTTTACATAGTGATTTCCTTTTTAGTCATAAGTACTCTATGTTGCGTTAAGCTGAGTTTTAGCTTATTAAAATTGCAAGCCTTTTTTTCTTAGGCCTTAAGTTTCTTGTTTGGGTTTTGTAAGTGTCCTTCAGCCGAGTTTTTAGACTTTTCAAATTAAAAGTTGACAAATTTTGTCCAGGCCTTAAGCCGTAAGTAATATTTTCTAGTTTGTATGTGGCCTTCAGCCGAGTTTTCCAGCTTAAATTAGAAATTGGAAATTTCTTTGTCTGGGCTTTAAGATGTGAGACTGTTTAGTTTTCGTATGTGGCCTTCAGCCGAGTCGTATGTGAAGTATTTTAGGATAAAGACTTTAGCCTATTTTAGTTGAAATTTAAAAGCTCTTACCTTTAGGTTTTAAGCCGTAAAATTGTTTTCTGGATGGTGTATGGCCTTCAGCCGAGTTTTAATCTCTCTTAAAAAAAATTCAAAATCCTTGTCTTGCACTTAAGTCATTAGATTGTAAATGAAATGGTGGTATGGCATTGTTGGCAGGGAGGCCCCATTCAGGGGAGTTCGGCCGCCGTATTGCGAGTCCTTTTTAGGTGACGCCACATTGGCGACTTGCGAGTCAATGATGATGAAAGAGACACAACACGCAGTCCCCTGCCAGGAATCGAACCTGGGCCCCCTGCGTGGTAGGCGGGAACGCTACCGCTATGCTATGGAGGCGAACATTAGATCGTTATTCTTTAGTATGAGGCCTTCAGCCGAGTTTTACACGAAATATTTTAAGATAAAGCCTTCAGCCTTTTCAAATTGAAAGCTATTCTTCCTAGGCCTTAAACCGCTAAATTGTTTTGTTGATATGCTGCTTTCAGCCGAGTTTTCACCCTATTTAGATTAAACATTGAAAATCTTTGTCTCGGCCTTAAGCCGTAACACTGTTCTTGATTAATGTGTGGCCTTCAGCCGAGTTCTATGGAAAAAATTTAAGCTGAGGCTTTCAGCCTATTTATATTGAAGATAAAAAAATTTTTTAAGAAGTGAAACCTCCATAAGAACTCTTGTACCTCAATTCCTTGGTTAGGCCTTGAGCCTTGGATTTTCGATGTGGCCCTCAGACAATCTAAATTAAATCAAAGGAGGTCTTTCGTTTGAACCTTGAGAGTTTTTGATCCTTGCTTGTGTGATTGTGTGTTTTAATCAACAAAGTTTATATGTTGATTACAACTGACAGTAACTTATTTTGGCCCCTTTCCACAAATATAATCTCATGCACTCTGTCCTGCTAGCCCAGGCGTTTCAGATCTCTTCGTTTATTTACGCGCAGTACGTTACGTCGTTACATTTACTTACGTTCAGTGTCAACTGCCAGACTTTGCATCAATCATCGATCCTCCATCGGTCTTCATATCTTTTGCTATAGTCTTCTAGCGTTGTAAACTTCCTACATACAGCAGAATCGTCTACAACCAGCCTCATGGAGGTTTTAACGTTATCTACTACATCATTTACACACTGTCCAGTCACATTAATGCGGCCACCTGTCAAATGGCTGAATAACCACCCTTCAGAGTGCGGGCCGCTGCGAGATGTGCAAGAAGAGAATCAGTGAGGTTCTGGAAGGTATCGTCAGAGACCTGGAGCCTTGCCGACTCTAGTATCGTGGCCAGCTGCGCTACGTTTCTCGGTTGAGGATCCACGGTGCGAACAACCCAATCGAAGTGGTCCCACAGATTCTCGATTGGTTTTAAATCTGAGGAATATGGTGGGCAGGTGAGTACCGTTAACTCATCCCGGTGATCTTCGAACCACTGGCGTACAAAGCGAGCTGTGTGACACGTTGCATTGTCCTCCTGATAGATACCATGCCGAGGAAAAATTAACTGCATGTAAGGGTGGACATTGTCCCCAAGGATAGGGGCATGCTTGTTGATCCACTGTGCCTTCCAGAATGGAGAGATCACCCAGGGAATGCCACGAAAATATTTCCCAGGCCATAACACTCCGAAAATTGTTGCTCCCAAAATTGTTTACTTTCAGACGTTTCACGCCGTACACGACAACGGCCATCTGTCCGATGAGCATATAACGTGATTCACCTGGAAAGTCCACTTGTCGTCGATCAGTAGACGTCCAGTTGCGATATTGGTGTGCAGAGTGCGGGATTCATAGCCGATGAACAGCAGTCAGCCCCGGTGTATGAACCAGGCTTCTGCTGCGGAGGCCCATAGGCGCAGAGTTCGCTGAACTATCGTTGACGAGACACTGTTGGTAGCCTCTTGTTCATCTGGGCAGTCAGTTATCAACATCTGCACGTTTATTCACTCATACACGACTCCGCAGCCGTCGTTCACACTTGTCATCTGTTGCCTGCAGTGCAACACAGTTGCCTTGGCACAGGTTTTGGGATAGCACCATTTTGCCGCGCACTGTATATTTCTATCACGGCAGCAAGCGAACAGTTTAATAACTTAGCCGTTTCGGAAATGCTTCCATCCTTGGCCTGGAATCCAGTGACAGTGTCCTTTTGCACCTCACCGAGCGAGGTGGCGCAGTGGTTAACACACTGGACTCGCATTCGGGAGGACGACGGCTCCTGATTTAGGTTTTCCGCGATCTCCCTAAATCGCTTTAGGTGAATGATTCCTTTGCAAGGGCGCGGCCGATTTCCTTCCCCGTCCTTCCCTAATCTGATGTGACCGATGACCTCGCTGTTTGGTCCCCTCCCTCAAATCAACCAACCTCCGATAAATCGTTCCGTTTCCGCAATACCACAACAACTGCACTCTTTCCCGTGTCCTCAAATGGCTCTGAGCACTATGCGACTTAACTTCTGAGGTCATCAGTCGGTTAGAACTTAGAACTAATTAAACCTAACTAACCTAAGGACATCACACACATCCATGCCCGAGGCAGGATTCGAACCTGCGACCGCAGCGGTCACGCGGTTCCAGATTGAAGCGCCTTTAACCGCACGGCCACACCGGCCGGCCCCGTGTCCTCCCCGACGCGCTTTATATACCGTATACTGCTGGTGCTGGCATCTCCAATGCACTCTTTCCTATACTTAATGTTTGTTTCCGTGATTTCTTTTAAATTTTAAAGGCAGAAAACCCTTCAATTATGAGTCGAATTTGCCTGCGCCCCTCCCCATTGTTTCCTTCGTGGTACGGCATTTCCTCTTCATCTACGCCGCATGATAAGCTTTGATTAGGTATTCAAATACAGTTCTGCAACAGAATAAAACAAGAACTTTTTAGAAAACCCCGTAAATGTCTCCCATTGCTACGCATAAGTTTGAACTTTGGCTCGGAGGTGCCTAAAACATCATCGGTAATACGATATTGCAGTGCCTTTCTCATTCTGAATTACGATGCAAAATACCTTTGGATATACATGCATATTGCAGTGCCTGTGTTATTCTTAATTACGAGGCACTCCGGCGACTACAGCCGTTAATAAATACATTAAATGTATTCGAAATTGCGAATATGGACAACCATCAGCTGTAAAACACGCAATCACAAAATGAAAATTTGTGCCGGACTGCCGGCCGAAGTGGCCGTGCGGTTAAAGGCGCTGCAGTCTGGAACCGCAAGACCGCTACGGTCGCAGGTTCGAATCCTGCCTCGGGCATGGATGTTTGTGATGTCCTTAGGTTAGTTAGGTTTAACTAGTTCTAAGTTCTAGGGGACTAATGACCTCAGCAGTTGAGTCCCATAGTGCTCAGAGCCATTTGAACCATTTTTTTGTGCCGGACTGGGACTCGAACCCGGATTTAACCCTTATCGTGAGTGGTAGTCTTACTTTTTTTGTTTTTGTTCAGGATTGTTCGTTGCATTTGGTCTTGGCGGGCGTCACAATACATCCGTTCAAGTTGATCGTTGAATCCTTTACTCAGTTTTTTTAATTTTTTTTTATTCAGAGCAGCCCTCTGACCGAACACGCTGAGCTACCGTGCCGGCATTACTATTTGGCTATCCGTACACGACGCACGGCCGCACTCAAATTTCCGTATGTCGTCAGACATGCGTCTACAATCTGTACTCGTACATCTATTACGTATATTCCAGTACAGGTGAGGCATTTTCCAGTTCATACGCATAACCATTCAAACATCTTACCGTAACTGTGTTCCACTATATTAAGTAACGTTTGAATGACGAACCGGAGCTAGCACAGAGGAAAATTGTGCGAATCGATTATCTGCTTTTGCAAAAGATTTTAATTGGGCTGAAATTAATGCTCAGCTAACAGCGCCATTTGTAGGTTCACTGTTCGGATTTTACGTGCAAAAGTAATCACCCTTAAATAACTCCGGACTGGAGGAGGGCTGAAGGTTCAAACTGGTCCACCAGTGTGTCTGACCTTGCTCTGAGAAAAGTTTTAACCATTTCAAAAAACTCTTGCTTCATTTTTGGACTTTAAGTACAAAGAAACCATTCTTCTGAGAGCATCTCGAAGCGCGCCGCTTCTACACTTTAAACTTGTACGATCTGGTTCAAACTTTGCTTGAATGTAGATAAATGGATAGAGTGAAAATGAATTTTTTTTCATCCAATATCTTTATCCGCTCTCGAGGTACGATGGTTTAAATTAGAGCCAAATGTACCACGCAAAACGCGTTCTTATTCGAAATAAATGCTCGGAAACGGTTTAGAGTGAATCATTTAAATTAAATCGCCTTCAAAAATCTATCTTCATTCGCATTTTACGTGCGAAAAACACTTTCTTGTGAGTTTTTTTTACGTGCGACATTTCTTTGGCTCAAATGGCTCTGAGCACTATGGGACTTAACATCTGAGGTTATCAGTCCCCTAGAACTTACAACTACTTAAACCTAACTAAACTCAGAACATCACACACATCCATGCCCGAGGCAGGATTCGAACCTGCGACCGTAGCGGTCGCGCGGTTCCAGACTGAATCGCCGAGAACCGCTCGGCTACGGCGGCCGGCACGCTTCTTTGTTTCGAACGTGTGCAAATTGACTTAAATTTTATAAGAAGGTAGACTAATCCATGTAATTAATGGTTGTCCTGTTATATTATGGAATCAGTTGTCACAAAACAGCGGTCTAAAGTCATATAAAATGCACCTAAAATCCGGTTTCTTCTGGGGTGAGACGGTTTACAGTGATACAGATGATTATGCAAAATATATTATTACCGTAGGTTAAGGAGCCTTTGCAAAAATCTTTCATCATTCGTGTTTTACGTGCGAGAAATCACAGGTTTGCACGTGAAACTGTGTTTCGCTGAAATGCGTCGCATTTTAAGCGCTGCATTTGGATGTACGTAAAAAAACTTGTTATTACAGTCGGTTATCGTTTCGTTGTTCATACGTTAACGATCTTATTCACCAATGTCTTAAAATCATCGAAAAATATTGGGACATGAAAACAATGCATGTACCAAACCAGAATTATGCCCAGGCCTGTACAAAATTATATACTGTTTGATCGAGCATTTATAGCTTTATCGATAACCACACAGAAAGTTAAATTATTGCGAAAATTGGTATAACAATAATAGTCATAAAGAAGTCACATTATTTCTAAATAACAGGAAATGGTTTTACTGCGTTTTCTTCAAAAACTAATATGCTATCTTGTAGAAAATTTATTTTCGGACATAACAAGCTTAAGTTTGACAGATTTATTATAGGACTGAAAAGTTGATAGTATGTTGCCGTGCATAAATTGTTTCGCAGTTCTTCTGGTTATTTCAGCCAGTCATGCTCATACTTAATTCTGACTGGTTGTTGCGACATTTCGCGCCAACATTATTCACACAAGTTTTTCTAACGGCAGTTTCATAATTGTCAGTTTTTTTATTACATACCTTAAATAAACATTGAAAAGCATCCTAAGTTAAGAGGCAATAACAAGATGTATGCTTTTGAACAGTTGCACGAATCGCCGCGGGGGATTAGCCGAGCGGTCGGGGGCGTTGCAGTCATGGACTGTGCGGCTGATCCCGTCGGAGGTTCGAGTCCTCCCTCGGGCATGGGTGTGTGTGTTTGTCCTTAGGATAATTTAGGTTAAGTAGTGTGTAAGCTTAAGGACTCATGACCTTAGCAGTTAAGTCCCGTAAGATTTCACACTCATTTGAACATTTTTTTGTTGCACGAATCGTTCAGCTTACGACATAGTAAGCTTTGAAGTAAGTATAATAAAATAACCGTTAAAACGGCGTTTAATTTTGCGTGAAATTCAGACGAGCTAACTCGCAACCCCTGTCGACTTAGACAGCTGATAAACAGCAGCCACATGCTGATATTTTTCAGTCGGTGATAATTGAAAGCGTCGTTCGGTCGGTTTCAGGAGGCAACACTGCTTCTATAGTTTTGAATAAGTCAGCTGCGAACAGGACGACACAATTTTTTTTAAAAAAAATCAGTTTCCGACTTTTAAGAAATGATGAATTTTTTATAAAATTAAAAAAACACTTTTAGCTAGTTTTTGAGCAGAGTGGGTGGATTTTCAATTTATTTTTGATCCCCTAAAATTTAAGATCACCGAATCAGAAGGCCCCCAAAAAGTTGTGCTGTTTTTTTGCGTGATCATAACCAAAGTAGGTGTATTGTTCACTATTTTGGGATGAACTGTTAGCACCCAAAAGCATAGGTTGGAGAACACGTGCCTGTGACGTTCACGTGGTGTTGAGGCTTGTGTGCTCTGAGGGCACAGTGGGCTGTACTGGACAGGTAACCATAGAGGACCCAGACTAAGGACGCCCAACTCAAGCGCCAGACATGATTCGACAGACAATAAAAAAAAACCTATTCCCGGCCAGTCGTGACCAAGTCAACAAAAATCTACGTCGGTTGCCAAACTAAGGCGGTCTGTTGTCAATTACGATAAAGTAAATATTGGAAATCAGAATGAAAAATGCTCCTTTCATATCACAAAATAATGCGGATATGTCCTCGGCTGAATCAGGGATGTAAAAGAAGGGAACTAGCTGTTCGAATCGTCTGTGAGCTTCACAGACATTTAAATCAAAACAGTTAATGAACACTTAAACTCTTAACCACAGAAGTGGCCGCAGCTTGCGTATCAAGTTCAGTAACGTCACATATGTCCTGAGATTCCATAACAGACAACATAATATGTAAGTATGGATTTGACAACTTGATAATATCAGTACGAATGCGTGTGTCTGACACTTTCGTGTCATGGCATCTGTGGGCATCGTTTCACTGTAGCTAAACCCACATGAGCACTAAAATTGGCGCTGCCTGTTTAGACCTCTGTTCCGCAACCCGCTGTTTGTGCCACTGGCCTGTCTGGCGTTTGAGCCGACAAAACTTACATTTACATCTTACAGTTGCCACACGCACCTGTGAGTCAAAGTGTCCTCTAATACTTGCCACTAACTCATCATAAGCAATTTCGTCCGAAAATAAGAACGGAAACTGTTTTGGGGCAAGCCTGTAAACTTTCACCCCTACAGTAGACAAGAAACGGTAAAGACGGTGATTACCTAGGACATTTTAGGCTTGGAAACGAGAAGGAATTTGGTCCAAGTACTCCACCAAGTTTTCGCCTTGTCCAGAAAGCTCACGAAACTCTGGTACATAGGTCATTTGCTGCATTTGTGTTAGTGGTACAGCTGCAGCGTTTAACATGCCTTGCAAGGTTTGCAGCAGTTGATCATTACGCTGCCCCAACGACTCAACAATATGTGTTAATAACAGCTCCGGCACTTGAGCGGAGACAGACATGGTCATGCACTCCTATAATTAACGTAGAAACTCAAAGCTGAAATAGATAATGCATTAGATTAACATTGCAATGGCGAACTAATTGGACGCCCAGCCTCGGTGCTAAGGAGAGAAACCAATACAGAATTAAATGAAAAAAACCTTCATTAAATAAAAATTAATATATATATATATATATATATATATATATATATATATATATATATATATATATTAAATAAAGTTACAAGATCCCCCTACTCGCATTAAACCGCCAGAAATGTCTCAGTTTAGCCGGTGTGTCCGTTGATGGTGGTATAAGGGGTATACAGTATAACTGGCCAAGCTTTCTCTCCCGCGTTTTGAGATAATTAAGTCAATCCCTCCCTGAACGGACTTAGTGAACCGCCGCGTAGGAATTCTTCCTGCCTGTTATGTGGAGATGCTCTCGCCGTTTTATGTCCCCTTGCAGAGCAGTAGCAGCGCCATCGGGTTTTGAAAGTGAAATACTACTTAACGTAATGAAGCGTGAAGTAGCTCTTTGTGCAAATAATTTGTTCGCACTGATTATAAGCTAGCTATTAACGGTACGAGAGCATGACTAGATCGAAAGGCGTCCTATCGACGACTGTCGACTATGGCGCATCGTCTTTACCTTGAGAATACTATCGGTACATTTTGTATAAGATATAAGATTGTACGTCTTGAAACACGTATGTAACATAGCAGCGATGGCGAGGCATTGTAGCATCTGTGACCAGACAGTATGCGCTTGACCGCGCGAGTGTTGCGAGCGGTTCTCAGTCTGTCGGTCAGTCGTTGCGAGTCTGTAGCTCTGTCTAGTTGGGTACAGTACTCTGTCAGTAGTCGTCGCGTGCAGTACGCTAGTAGTCGTCATGCAGAGCGGTCGGTCAGTGGTAGCAGTCCAGTGGGGTTGCGTGATGTGGTCTGGCGACAACACTGGTCAAGATGCTGAATGAGGTATACTGTTAATTAAAATAATCATCGGATAATGTAAAGTTTAACTATTGTAACTAATTTTCAACAAGTGCCCCCAATAATAACTTTGATTTCAAAAGCAATTTTACATAAAATTTTCATTTAATTGAAGTAACTATTTCGTTCCACTTCCCTTAAACAAAAGTTTCAGTTTTCAATTAAATTACAAAAAAAAAAAATAAAAAAAAAAGGAATATTATTATTTGCAATGCAGTTCCTCCAAGCGGTGCGCAGCAACAAGAGCAGAAATTTGACTAGGTGTTGCAATGAGGTAAGAATTTAATTTTGATTTTTTGCACAGGGCCAAAGACCGATATTTCGGTTTAATTGAATCATTATTATCACTGAGATTTTCTTATCACTGAATGGACTTTAATTTTTTTATGAAGAACTTATATTTGAGTCAGATTGCGATTCTCACTTTTATTATCATTAAATTTAATTGCTAGGGAGGTTACGTTTGGCTCCTATTCATTTATTATTTCTGTCTTTAAAATTTTTGTGGGGAGGTTACAGTCTTCAGTTATCAAATGGTTCAAATGGCTCTGAGCACTATGGGACTTAACTTCTGAGGTTATCAGTCCCCTAGAACTTAGAACTACTTAAACCTAACTAACCTAAGGACATTACACTCATCCATGCCCGAGGCAGGATTCGAACCTGCGAACGAAGCGGTCGCGCGGTTCCAGACTGTAGCGCCTAGAACCGCTCGGCCACCCCAGCCGGCCCTCAGTTATCCCAAACCTATTTATTTATTAATATCAATATTAACATCGGCATTTCCTGGCGTTGTAAAATTTCTGAAAGATATTATTTATGAACCGTAGTCTGCTCCTAAAGTCTGAGTGGCAAAAGGCAACCTTTGTAGTAATTATTTATTAATAACGATTACTTGTTTCACAGCAGAATAAATGTACTTTCCGTACGCCACTCTTTGCTGACGTGGCGAGCGATTTATGCGTCAGCACTTACCACACGGGTCTTGGGCGCCTTGCCACGGTTCGCGCGGCTCCCCCGCCGGAGATTCGATTCCTCCCTCGGGCATGGGTGTGTGTGTTGTCCTAGGCGTAAGTTAGTCTAAGTTAGATTAAGTAGTGTGTAAGCCTGGGGACCGATGACCTCAACAGTTTTGTCCCATAGGAGCTTACCACAAAATTCCAATTTGCGTCGTCACCTCATTCCAGCGGCTCTGAAAGCGCCACATGGCCAACCGCCTCTGCTAGCCAGCCTGAAAAGCTACCGCTCGCTCCTTACTCCGTACGTACTGCAGCGCTCGTACATTCGCATCACGAATGTGAAATATCAAAATTGGAAATGAAGTAAAATGCGCTCTTCTCTGCAAATAACGGGTACCTTACAAAGAGCAACTTCAGTTTTATGTATCACCTCCGCTGTGCCAGTTTTCAATTGCGCTTGATTGTTTAATACTTGGTGGCCGAAAGGTAGCAGTTAAGTAACTGCGCTGCTCGCTAAGTGTGGTCCGAGAATCTACGCAACGGCTGTGGATGAAGAGGTACACAGTGCCGTAATGTGTGGTGATGTAGTGAAGACTGCTAACAACGCCACTTCTGTGCACTACAGACCTATTCCACTCGTCAGCCTGAGGACAATAAGCTGAACTGAGTCGACAACGGCAACAGTCCGAGACCCATTTTTCGAGGCGACTCCCGAGAAACTAGAAGTGCTTCCCTCCTGCGGCTATTCTTGTTACAAGGGTGTGCAGTGGTGGTGCTTATGAATTCCTAGGGATGTGCCCCAAAGCCCACTTGGATTGGACCCGCCGTGGACGCTGCTTCGTTTTGCAGCATATTAGTGGTGGTCGACCTCTTGCTGTGAGTGTCGATAGCCAGTGATACCGCACAACAACTGAAAATGAAGGTATCACGAAGTGACGAAAGGGTGGTGAACAGATATTTTCATTGCTCACGATGATGGCAGGTATTGGTGTATAGGCACAGGTCTTTATGTCTTATTCCTGTAGACGAAGTGTCCAGCATTCCATTATGGTTCTTCTCCATCTACATAAATATTCCGGACGCCCCCTTTTGGTACGTGGCGGAGGGTACCTTTTACCAGTAATAATCATTTTCTTCCCTCTTCCACTCGCAAATAGAGGGAGGGAAAAAACGACTGTCTACGTGCCCCAATACAAGTTCTAATTTCTCTTATCTTGTTTTCGTATTCCTTACGTGAAATGAGTGTTGGCGACAGTAGAGCCGTTCTACAGTCAACTGTAAATACCGGTTCCCTAAATTTTCTAAATGGCGTTCCGCGAAAAGAATGTCCTCTTCCCTCCACGGATTCCAGTTTGAGTTCAGGAATCATCTCCGTTATACTCGCTTGTTGATCACACATACCGGTAATAAACCTAGCAGCACGGCTTTGAATCGCTTCGATTTCCTCCTTTAGACAGATCTGGTGGGGATCCCAAATACTAGAGGTGTAATCGAGCACGGGACGCAAAAAAGCTCTAAACGTAGTCTTCTTCGCACGAGAGGCAGTCAAATAAAACCGAGATATCTGGAAAAAGTAAGTAAACGTTTTATTATTTCAAAAGTAATCGCCATTACTATTAATTAATTTATCCCACTCTGCGACAAGATAGTCAATGCCTTCGTGGAAAAATGTTTGCGGTTGCCTACAGAACCACGATTATACCCAAGTATCTACCTCTTCGTCCGAAGTAAATCGACGACTACGAATGTCTTTCTTCACGGCTCCAAGAACACAGTAATCACACGGGCAGACATCAGGGCTGTATCGAGGAAGAGCAAGGGCTTCCCAGCGAAACTTTTGCAGTCTACTAGAAACAACTTTAACAGTATGTGGGCCAGCATGTTCACTCGTAATCACAGAACATGGAGGTCAGTGGCTTGGCCACTCCGTAAAGCAAGATCAGCGGAGATCTCTGGCAGATCTGATGAAAGAGTACAAGGCTGGTGCTGGCAAAAGTGTGTCTTTTTAAACATGGGGCTCCGCAGTAGACAATCCCAAAGTGTTCCCTACTTGAGCAAACGACATAGTCACTTATGATTGCAGTAGACACTGAATCAACGAGATTGGACCGTGGATCAAAGTTAACATGTTACTTGATCAGGTTAATCATGTTCCTTTTTCCACCAGGTCGATGGTCGCGTCCGGATGCTCCGTTATACAGGCGATTAGCTGCTCGAAACACGCATTGGCCGGTTGGGACAGTATTACGCTACGAAGGGCACTCACTTGCGCTTCCATGACACCCGTGGAGAGGAACATTATGGCTTAACGTCCGTCAACATGGAGGTCATTAGAGACGGAGCGCAAGCTGGGAATGTTTCAAGGATTGGGAAGGAAATAGACCGTTCGCTTCCAAAGGAACCACCCTGGAAATTGTCTGGAGAAATTTAGGGAGTTGTAGTCTATGTGATTATAATTGTGGACTACATGCAGCCTTTCATGCTTGATGTCTTCCTCAACAGCGACGACATCTTCCAGCAGGACAACTGCCCACGTCACAACACCAGAATAGTGCTCAAGTGGCTTGAGAAGCGTGACAGTGAAATCACGTTGATTTCTTGTCCACCAAATTTGCCTGATCTGAACCCATTTGGTAAAATCACGCACAAACGAATGGTCCATGAGTTTTGTGGTTAGATACCTGGTGCCCCACACTCCTCAAACCTACCAGTCAGTTGTCAAGCCCACATCTCGCAGGATCTCTGCTGAAATCCGTTTCAAAATTGTGCTATCACGCTACTAACCAGGTAATTTTCGGGTTTTAGGTCATCGGTGTATTTATTTTTGGATCATATCTTCAACTATACAAATACTTCATGAAATTATTTCAAAATTTTCTCTTGAAACTCCGCTATATTTTCTCACAAGATAATTTACATGCATGCCGATTAGAATCATGTACGTTCCTTCTTAAGAAATAGAAAAGCTTAGAAGTAGATTAGGACGATAAAAAAGTATTACATAAATAGAAGGTGGAGGGAGGATAAGAGAAAGGAAAAGAAAGGAGTGGATTTAAATGGTATCAGAATTTTATGCGCACTCAGCGGCGACGAGTGATAATGTGTGCCAGACCACGAATCGAGCGTACGATCTCCTGCTTACTAGTCAGTCGCGTGCACCACTGTGACACCCGGACACAGTGTTTGTGGCAAATGCGCGCACTGTCTCGGTTCACTCCCCGGCTGTCTCACAGTCCCACGTAAGACCAACTATCTGCAGATCCTGTCCATGTCCCCCACGCTCGGCAATTTTAGACACTCGCTGGAGATCTAAACTAAATTTTATGCACACTGGCGGTTGTGGATCCATTGCCCATCGAGATGGATCAATATATACACTATTGGCCATTGAAATTGCTACACCAACAATAAATGCAGATGATAAACGGATATTCATTGGACAAATATATTATACTAGAACTGACATGTGATTACGTTTTCAGGCAATTTGGTTGCATAAATCCTGAGAAATCAGTACCCAGAACAACCACCTCTGGCCGCAATAACGGCCTTGATACGCCTGGGCATTGAGTCAAACGGAGCTTGGATGGCGTGTACAGGTACAGCTGCCCATGCAGCTTCAACACGATACCACAGTTCATTAAGAGTAGTGACTGGCGTATTGTGACGAGCCAGTTGCTCGGCCACCATTGACCAGACGTTTTCAGTTGGTGCGACATCTGGAGAATATGCTGGCCAGGGCAGCAGTCGAACATTTTCTGTATCCAGAAAGGCCCGTACAGGACCTGCAACATTCGGTCGTGCATTATCCTGCTGAAATGTAGGTTTTTGCAGGGATCGAATTAAGGGTAGATCCACGGGTCGTAACACATCTGAAATGTAACGTCCACTGCTCAAACTGCCGTCAATGCGAACAAGAGGTGACCGAGACGTGTAACCAATGGCACCCCATACCATCACGCCGGGTGATACGCCAGTATGGCGATGACGAATACACGCTTCCAATGTGCGTTCACCGCGATGTCGCCAAACACGGATGCGACCATCATGATGCTGTAAGCAGAACCTGGATTCATCCGAAAAATGACGTTTTGCCATTCGTGCACCCAGTTTCGTCGTTGAGTACACCATCGCAGGTGCTCCTGTCTGTGATGCAGCGTCAAGGGTAACCGCAGCCATGGTTTCCGAGCTGATAGTCCATGCTGCTGCAAACGTCGTCGAACTGTTCGTGCAGATTGTTGTCTGGCAAACATCCCCATCTGTTGACTCAGAGATCGAGATGTGACTGCACGATCCGTTACAGCCCTGCGGAAAAGATGCCTGTCATCACGACTGCTAGGGATACGAGGCCGTTGGGATCGAGCACGGCGTTCCGTATTACCCTCCTGAACCCGCCGATTCCATATTCTGCTAACAGTCATTGGATCTTTACCAACGCGAGCACCAATGTCGCGATACGATCAACCACAATCGGGATAGGCTACAATCTGACCTTTATCAAAGTCGGAAACGTGATGGTATGCATTTCTCCTCCTTACACGAGGCATCACAACAACGTTTCACCAGGCAACGCCAGTCAACTGTTTTTTTGTGTATGAGAAATCGGTTGGAAACTTTCCACATGTCAGCACGTTGTAGGTGTCGCCACCGGCGCCAACCTAGTGTGAATGCTCTGAAAAGCTAATAATTTGCATATCACAGCATCTTCTCCCTGTCGGTTAAATTTCGCGTCTGTAGCACGTCATCTTCGTGGTGTAGCAATTTTAATGGGCAGTAGTGTACATACTATGTGATCAAAAGCATCAGGACACCCCTAAAAAAACGTACTTTTTCGTATTAGGTGCATTGTGCTGCCACCTACTGACATGTACGACCTCTGTAGTCATTAGACATCTTGAGAGAGAAAAATGGGGCGCTCCGCAGAACTCAGGGACTTCAAACGTGATTAGGTGATTCGGTGTCATTTGTGTCATACGTCTGTAGGCGAGATTTCCAACCTCCTAAACATCCCTAGGTCCACTGTTTCCGTTGTGACAGTGAAGTGGAAACGTGAAGAGACACGTACAGCACAAAAGCGCACAGGCCGACCTCGTCTGTTAACTGACAGAGGCCGCTGACAGTTGAAAAGGATCGTAGTGTGTAATAGACAGACATCTATCCAGACCATCACACAGGAATTCCAAACTGCATCCGGATCCACTGCAGTTACTATGACAGTTAGGCGGAAGGTGGGAAAACTTGAATTTCATGGCCGAGCGGCTGCTCAGAAGCCACACACCACGCCGGTAAATGCCAAACGACGCCTCGCTTGGTGTAAGGAGCGTAAACATTGGACGATTGAACAGTGGAAAAAATTGTGTGGAGTGACGAATCACGGTACACAAATGTGGCGGTCCGATGGCAGGGTGTGGGTACGGCGAATGCCCGGTGAACGTCATCCTCCAGCGTGTTTAGTGGCATCAGTAAAATTCGAAGGCGGTGGTGTTATGGTGTGGTTTTGTTCTTCTTGGAGGGGGCTTGCACTCCTTGTTTTTTTGCGTGGCACTATCACAGCTCAGGCCTACATCAATGTTTTAAGCACCTTTTTGCTTCCCAATGTTGAAGAGCAATTTGGGGATGGCGATTGGATCTTTCAATCGATCGAAGACCTGTTCTTAATGCACGGCCTGTGGCGGAATGGTTACATGACAACATCCCTGTAATGGACTGGCCTGCACAGAGTCCTCACCTGAATCCTATAGAACACCTTTGGGATGATTTGGAACGCCGACTTCGTGCCAGGCCTCACCGACGGAAATTGATACCACTCCTCAGTGCAGCACCCCCTGAAGAATGGGCTGCCATTCCGCAAGACACCTTCCGTCACCTGATTTAACGTATGCCTGCCAGAGTGGAAGCCGTCATCAAGGCTAAGGGTGGGCCAACACCATACTGAATTCCAGTATTACCCGTGGATGGCGCCACGAACTTGTAAGTCATTTTCAGCCATGTGTCTGGATACTTTTGATCACATAATAAAGTATTGTTAACAAAATTTGTGTGCATATAGACGATCCCGTTATTGTCGGCCACAGAAATTTTATATTATTTCAAGGTCTCCCAGACACATTCATTAAGTCTGATCACAATTTATTTACGAACAAGTACACCTATTGCCCTCAAGATGTATCTTTCCTGCGCACATGCGAAACTTTCACAAGTTGGCACCTGCCCTGCGATGCCCATGTGTGTGTGTTTTTTTTTTTTCTTTTTTTGGGGGGGGGGGGGGTCGTTTGCAGGCCCGCCCCTAGCTAGCTTCGGATGGATGCCAATATCCGGTTGTTCAGAGGCTGCTAAGTGGTTTATCGGCAAATTGAAAGTAAATATTGCGCTCGGCGCATCTCAACAAGTCGACCGCGGCTGCGGCTCCCTACCTCCCCCCCCCCCCCCCCCGCCACTCGCTCACCCCCTCCCCCTAATAGGATTACCGCTAGCAGCTATCCGATTCCCCAACCCCTCACCGTTGCTGGACCATCGACAGCGCTCATTGGCCCGGCGGTAACACAGTTACCTATAATAAGCGAACGTGGATCGCTGTGGTTCTAATCAACTGTGTTCCCGTGATATTTAAATTCAGAAAAGGAAGCGATTTGCCTCAAGTGGAAAACAAAGTTTAATGGTCTTCCTGGCGCTTCCAATTTATACGACTTATTACCTACATAGATAAATACCTAAACTGTTGTCTTTAAACCGAATTCATTGAGTTCCACATCTCATACAGTTACTTCGACGTGTAGATTCTAGGGTAATGTCTAATCTTCGTTTCTTCTTATTACAGATATAAAGCGGTGGAAATACTTTAGCTATACGTTTTCGTTATTGGTACAATTTACATTGATAAGAGTCGTAAAATTATATATATGTTGCAGGGGGCCATGATACACATACACGCGCGCACACAAAGACGCACACACAGATAGACACGTAAAGGTGAATTCTAGGACCTGTCGATAGAAAATAACACGGTCAATTTTTTCCACATTCATTCCCAATCTGACCTTCTGCTCCCTACTAATTCGTCGTCGTCAGGATGTTAAAATCTAATTTGTCATTTACTTCCTCGAGTGTGTTCGTGAAATTCATCGAACTCGACAGTTTGAATCAGATAAAAAAAAAACGCTACAGTTGTAAAAGATTTATTTGTTCGGTCACTTCCGGTTTCGGGAATTTGGAATCGCATCTCCAGGTGAAATAAGACTGCAGTAGGAAGATGGAGAAACTATGATAAAAGATCGTATACTACTTAACACTTGTTTAGTGATAATAATAGGAATTCACTGCCCAGCTGGGAATACGTAGCTGGAACAGTCGGATTAGTCAGAATAGAATACGAGTTAAGCGTCATATAATCAGCAAAATTACTTAAAGAAATAGGTGGTCAAAGGGAGAAAGAAGTAGAAAGACTAAGAGAATGTCAACGAATAACGTAAGAGAACTTACGACGAGGCACGTGGGCGCCGTACAGCGGACATCATGCTGCGGGCAGGCGAAAGCCGCACGTGTAGCCGAGGTTTCGGGGCCAACAAGACATATTGACAAGGTACCCACCAAAGGTCTTGATTTCGTCGTGTGTTGTCGAGAACTTGTATGCGTTTAAACAAGCAGCCACAACTATTAAACTTGTGTGAAATAGTTACTCTCTCCACACGGGAGACATCTGCTGCCGGCCGGAGTGGCCGAGCCGTTCTAGGCGCTACAGTCTGGAACCGCGCGACCGCTACGGTCGCAGGTTCGAATCCTGCCTCGGGCATGGATGTGTGTGATGTCCTTAGGTTAGTTAGGTTTAAGTATTTCTAAGTTCTAGGGGACTGATGACCTCAGAAGTTAAGTCCCATAGTGCTCAGAGCCATTTGAACCATTTGAGACATCTGCTGTCACGGTAAGACCTGCAAGTCACGTGCTGTGACGTTCGCGCCGCGGTCTGTCTTTCTTGTGGACCTCGCCGATATACGGTGCGACGCGGCAGTAAGAGGCAGCCGCGCACGAAAACTAGCGACCGTCGTATTGCAAGGGAAAGTAAATAGATTCAGGGACGAATTGCGTCAGAGGTGAGTAGCCCGATCGTTAAAAAGACGGACACTTAATATTTAACTTATTACAAAATATTTAGTTCGTACATCCTCAAAATACAAAAAAATATATAAAATTGTGTACTTGGCCAGAAATAGTGAGTGTCCAACCATCTGCTAAAATGATTTAAAGGTAAAATTTAAATCTATAAAAAGCTACAAACGGGCCAGTAGTGGCAAGTTGGATAAAAGACATGATATAGTTCCAACTAAGTATTCACAAGGAGAAATAGTAGCAGTTGACGAGTAAAATTAAAGGGCTAAAAAGAAAATTACAGTACTTTTGAGAGGAAAATTTGAACGGAATGTCGGTGAGGTTTGACCGCTACTTCCAAAGTGAGTAATTATTTAGAAGGTATATGTGCTTCAGCGTTGTTTACTCGTTTAGGGTTGTTGAAGGGTTCTTCTTTAAGCTGTGCTTAAGGTCGGCTTCGAGTGCGGCTGTCACCTGCCAGCAACCTGGCGTTCAGTGCGCGTTGGCCATGCGCGTCATCGCATAAGTTCTCTTATGGTGTACGATTTTGTCCTGTTTTCTCCTTTTGACTATCCATTTCTTTAGGTAATTTTGTTGATTATATTACGCGTAACTCGTTTTCCGTTCTGACTAACCCGACCTTTCCAGTTACATATTCACAATTGGGCAGTGAATTCCTGTAATTATAGCTAAACAAGTGCTAAGTTCGTTACGATCTTTTATCATATTTTCTCCATCTACTACTTCTGCAGTCTTGTTTCGCCTGAAGATGGGCTTCTAATCGCCCTAAACCGGTCGTGATCGAATCACTAAATCTTTAACAACTAAAGCGGTTTTTTATGTGATTGCATGATGCTCAATTACGGATATCCTGCCAACCAAATTTTATATATTAATAATTTGAACTACACCAGAACTGGCTTGACAAATTTTTCCAGTATGTATTAACGTGTACTAAGGAATGGTCCACTACGAAATGTGGCATCCCAGGAATACTCACGTAATTTGAGATACCACATCTGGTTTAATGAGCAGTGTTCGTAGATCACCACTGAAATCGACTAACTTCATGGTAACAGTATTTCTGAAACAATGTCGTACTCTTTAGAAGCATTATTGATTAGATAATCGCACGCATCATTGCGCAGTTATTTACGAAACGTTTTCTGGGTGTGGAATTTTCTGGGTGTGGAATTTTCTGGGTGTGGAACTGCGTCATATTGCAAAATAGCTGTCACTGTATAACAGCGACGTTTCGTTCAGAGACCAGTAGACTTAACTGTGGTCGAAACATCGATTTCATTCAGTGACAGTAATTTTGCAATATACGCCATAACCAGAAGACGTTTACGTTAACTGATTGTATGCTGTCTGGTCTGTTGTTACCATTCTAAAATGAAGGTCTGTGGATGCAAATGATTTTATTACGTCGCGTCTTGCAGCTCTCAAATGCTCAACAAAAGAGTTTTTCTTTAATTGTTGGCATCAAATCCTCTGTTTATTTTGGTTGGTTGGTTGACTGGGGGAAGGAGATGGGGGAGGACCAACCAGCGAGGTCAATGGTCCCATTAGATTAGGTCGGATGGGGACAGAAGCCGGCCGTGCCCTTGAAAAGGACACCATTTGCCTAAAGCGATGTAGGGAAATCACGGATCACCTAAATCAGGATGGGCGTACGCGAGTTTGAACCGTCGTCCTCCCGAATGCGAGTCCAGTGTGCTAAGAACTGCGCCATCTCGCTCAGTTTTATTTATAGGCTGACTAGTTTAGGGCTTTGCCCATTTTCAGAGCCACATATTACGGAGAACAAAATTTTATGAGTGGGTGGGTCGAATGTGGTTTCCACTGAAATACAAATGAAACAATGTGAAAGCTATTAAATAATGCTAGAAGTAAAATGAAAATTTATTGTACTACTGTAATTTGGTGGAATTATGTGTCACACACTGAACAAAGTCTGTAGTACGAAAGCAATTGCAGAGTAACTGAATATTTCACGGATTATAAAGACCATACAATGAAACTCTTTGCATCAACATCTGTCAAATTACAAACAATCCTGTCGGAGGAACGTCCGCAACTGAGCGTTATACTAAGGATTGAAAATACCGCTGCAGTTGTAAGGTTATTTTATTTAGGACACGACGGTTTCGGGCTCTTATTCGCCCATCTTCAGGTGTCGTTAACTTGGTACTGTGACTCCGAGCACACCGCGTCTTGTACTTGTCCGCTGCGGCGCTCGGAGTCACAGCACCAAGTTACGACACCTGAAGATGGGCGTATAAGAGCACACCGCGTCTTGTACTTGTCTCCTGCGGCGCTCGGAGTCACAGCACCAAGTTACGACACCTGAAGATGGGCGTATAAGAGCCCGAACCCGGTCGTGTCCTAAATAAAAGAACCTTACAACTGTAGCGGTATTTTCGACCTGTGGTACCTGTCAAGTTAACGATAAACCAGCGTGACACGCAGTGAAATCCAATAGCAACCAATTCCTCTTTATATATGAAATGTCATTGACACATGCATCAGATCATGCTAAATAACAAAGGTACCACAATTAAGATAAATACCGGGTGATTAAAAAGTCAGTATAAGTTTGAAAACTTAATAAACCACGGAATAATGTAGATAGAGAGGTAATAATTGACACATATGCTAGGAATGACATGGGGCTTTAGTAGAACAAAAAAAAGTAATGCTAGACGCGTGAAAGATCTCTAGCGCGCGTCGTTTGGTGATGATCGTGTGCTCAGCCGCCACTTTCGTCATGCTTGGCCTCCCAGGTCCCCAGACCTCAGTCCATGCCATTATTGGTTACCTGAAGTTGCAAGTGTATCGTGATCGACCGACATCTCTAGGGATGCTGAAAGACAACATCTGTCGCCAATGCCTCACCATAACTCCGGACATGCTTTACAGTGCTGTTCAAAACGTTGTTCCTCGACTACAGCTATTGTTGAGGAATGATGGTGGACATATTGATCATTTCCTGTAAAGAACACCATCTTTGCTTTGTCTTACTTTTTATGCTAATTGTTGCTATTCTGATCAGATGAAGCGCCATCTGTCGGACATTTTTGAACTTTTGTATTTTTTTGGTTCTAATAAAACCCCATGACATTCCAAGCATGTGTGTCAATTTTTACCTCTCTATCTACATTATTCCGTGATTTATTCAGTTTTCAAATTTATACTGACTTTTTGATCACCCGGTATATCTTATGTTAAATTCGCGGGCGTGTTGAAAAGTAATGCCTCCAAATTTTCATGTGAAACCTCTTAGTTTTTTTATGAAACAAACGTTACTAACATTCTACATCTTTTTTCTTCATATCTACGTATTTATTTCTCAACATAGTCACCCTAGTGACGTACACATTTCTCCCAACGAGAGACCAGTTTGCTGTTGCGGTCACTGTAGAAAGTTTGACATTTTTGACGGAGCTATAACTTCATCTCTGCCTGCATCGCTACATCACTACCAAAGCGAAGTCCTCCAAAGTTTTCTTAAAGTTTGGGAAACAAATGAAAGTCGAATTGGTCCAAGCCGGGACAATGTGGAGGATGATCCATGGCAGTGAACCCAAAACGTTGGGTGTAGCAGATGTCGCAGCGCTCGTGTGTAACCTGGCATTGCCGTGCTGAAGGAGAGGATGTTCCATGTGTGGATGAAATCTTCGAATTCGAAACCCTATAACAACACGCTGTTTCTCTCGCACCTACTACTTACGTTGTACATCGCCATGTTACACGCTACAATACGGAGCCCTGTAGCGGCGTAGGGGTGCAAATATGAAGAAACGAAGCATAAAGATGAAGATTGTCAATAAAGTTCGTTTTATTTAAAAAGTTTTCAAATGAAAAATTCGGAGGCATTACGTTTCAACACGACCTTGTAGTTACCTACCGTCTGGACCATAGTAGCACTGATACCTTTGTTATCCACATTCGACGCATTCGCTCAAAAAATTTTCTTCCCCGTAATACGTGGCTTCAGAAAATGGGCAAATCCCGAAAATAATCAGCCAGTGAATAAACAGCATCTTTGGTGCAAGGAGTTAAGAAAGTGACTCTTCTTCACGTTCTCTGAATGCTCACGAACGTAAATTGCACTGTTAATTCAACCTGTACAATACACAGTCCAATAAGTTCCAAAAGCGCCCGCACGAAAATGCGCTTTTTCAGGAGGTCATAGATCTGGTTCTATAGATCATAGAAATAAGGAATCAAGTGTTTTGGATATCCTTTGGCCTATCGACTATTTATATACCTATCGGAAGAACGGGGATGTGTAGCTATCCTACTGTACAGTGTCAAAATTTTAATCTTATAGTTCCCCCTGCCAAGAAAATTGAGCAAATCGGTTGGTTCTTTTCGATCAGGTATGGTCTACGGTGGGCCTTAGGCGGCTTATAAATTCACCATTTCTTAATGTACGGTTCCTGAGAAAATCCCGAAAAACCATGATTTTTAGGTACCAAAGCGGCAGTTGTGGGGATAGCCGCTTCTATTATTTCTCTTCGTGGCAAATATTCGAAATTTATACCATTTGTTCTTAAGCTGGCGTTTTCGGGGAACACTGAAACATTTTTCGATAACACTACCCACTGCCGATATCCGGAGTTTCAAATTACCGTGCATACGCAAGTAAAAAATGCACATAATACCCGGTCTGAGGCGTAAACGTAATTTTAACTGACGTAGTGAATGCAGGGCAGAGTTCTGGGGTCATGGCAAGGTCACCAAACTATGTTTTCAATAGCCACTTATTTTTCACGAATAAAACCTTGTGACGTGTTCTCTGTATATATTAGATTAGATTAGATTCAGTTTTCGTTCCATAGACCCAACAAATGAGATGATTCTCGTGGGTATGGAACATTTGGGAAGGTATAACGTAAAAATATAAAACATTTGAATGTAATACTTACTACCCTGTCATTTGTCAGGATATTGTCTAAGTAGGTGAATACAATGCGGTAAACTGGAACAGCTAAAATTTACAGAATTAACACGCCGTCATAATGAAACACTGCTTTTCACTATTAATAAATTTATCATACACAGAATATCTTATCTTTCCTATTGTGACTAAGTACTGTCAAAATTGAAATCTAACAGATTTTTTACTTAAGCTGGCTTAATAGTCTCTGTTATGATATTCATCTATGGAGTAAAAGGAGTTGCCAATCAAAAGTCGTTTAAACTGTGCTTTGTCTGAAATCAAGTTTTTAATGGTTGCTGGCAATTTATTGAAAATGTGTGTTCCTGAATATTGGACCACTTTTTAGATCAAGGTAAGTGGTTTTAGGTCTTTATGTAGATTGCTCTTATTCCTAGTACTGATACTATGTATTGAGCTATTGGTTGGAAATATAAATGTATTACTTGCAACAAATTTCATTAAGGAATAAATATACTGAGAAGCAGTGGTTAGAATACAAACTTTAACAGGTTTCTACATGATGTTCTTGAATTTAAGCCACAAATGATTCCTATCACACGCTTTTTCACCCTAAAAACTTTTGCTCGGATTGATGAGTTGCCCCAGAATATGATCCCATATGACGTAATAGAATGAAAGTAAGCAGAGTATGCAAGTTTTTTTATATTTGTATCTCCTACATCTGACATCATTCTCACGGCAAATACAGACTTGTTTCGGCGCTTAAGCAATTAGGTGATATTCCCTTCCCAACTGAATTTATTATCGAGCAGCAATCCCAGAAATTTAACATTGTCAACCTCTTCGATCTGCATATCTTCATATGTTATACACATACAGGAAGGAAATCTCTTACAGGTTCTGAACTGCATATAGTGGGTCTTGTCAAAGTTTAATGACAGTGAATTAGCATTAAACCACTCATTAACATCAGTGAAAATTTGATTAGCAGTTATTTCTAAACCTTTTCTTTACTTGCTACTTATTGCAATGTTTGTATCATCTGCAAACAAAATAAACTTAGCATCTGGCAATGTAACAGATGAGAGGTCATTAATGTACACAAGAAAAAGCAATGGACTCAAGAAGGAACCGTGAGGAACACCAGATGTAATTAATTTCCAGTCAGATGAAGACTGACTGCTTACTGCACAGGTATTTCGCAACGTCACCATTTGTTTCCTGTTAGATAGATAAGGTTCAAACCATTTCGCAGCATTGCCAGTGATACCATAATATTCTAATTTACTAGAGAGAAAGCTGTGGTTCATACAGTCAAAGGCTTTTGACAGGTCACTAAAATGCCAGTAGCCTCTAATTTATGATCTAATGAATTAAGTACATTCTCACTGTAAGTGTAAATAGCTTTCTCTATATCAGAACCCTTAAGAAATCCAAACTGTTAATTGGACAATATATTATTTGCAGTCAGATGCACTCAATGGTAATGGGCGCTTCACGCCTATATGTGCTGTCTTGTGACCTGGAAATTATTCGATGGTGCCACCTGGCGGCGCGAGCACCTTACAAAAAATTATTTTGTCGCCAAAAATTTATTTTTACTTGCAAATCAAACACCGCAGTTTTTGGTATACTGTAGGTGCAGCCTAAAAATGTGTGTTTTTATGTAAAGTAGTGTAAAGTCGACTTGCATTGAATGGGAGACGACTTTGTGTTAATATTATATTATGCCTGCTTATCTGTTGTTTATATGTGTCAAAGTATGTAAATGTGTGGAAGTATGCAAATAAACTGTCACAACTTTACTGATGTATAGAATTCGTTTTATATAAGCAGCACACAGCACTGTAGAACGGAAAATAACGGGACCAGCTAAAAAATGCTCGTGTTGGAGCACAAATGGCGAATATGTTTCAAAGACTCAGATGAAAAGTGGAGAACCACCAGCCTCAATCCTGTTGCCATCTTCCCCATCAAAAATTTTGGCATGCTTATTTGCACTTTTTGTGCTGAAAGATAGCAATAGAGAGACAGTGACGGTGGAACAGAGAGGAGACAGTGCCAGTGGGAGAGAAATAGAGGGGATGTTAATGGTGGGAGAAAGAAAGTGGCAATGTAAGAGAAAAAGAGATGAATGAAGACAATAGCATTGGGAGGCGAAGAGAGAGGTGATAGTGATGGTCAGTGTGTGACTGTGGCAGTAAAAGAAAAAGAGAGTTGGATAGACATAGTAGCAGTGGGAACAAAAGAGAGAAGTGGCAATGGAAATGAAAAAAGAGAGACGAGTGGAGTCCATATATATGGTTGAGGTATCTGGAACCCCCCCCCCCCCCCGACCGGCGCACATTAACAATAATTAAACTTTCCTCATATCCTATACCCATTTGTTCAAGTTTCCAGTCTAGGGGTCAAATCACCGAGTTAGCGTACCCAAGGACATGTGTGGTTAGGAGACAATGGTAGTTGAAGAGAGAGACAGCAGATTGTGAGCGAGAAAGAAGAGACATTGGCAATGGGGCAGAAAGAGAATGAGACAAAGACAACAGCAGTGGTACAGAGAGACAGCGAAAATGTCATAGAAAGAGACAGTGGCAAGGAAGAGTGAGAGAAAGGAATGAAGACAGTGACAGTTGGAGACACAGATATGAGGGAGTGCCAACAGGAGACAAAGGAGACAGTGGGAAGAGATACACTCCTGGAAATTGAAATAAGAACACCGTGAATTCATTGTCCCAGGAAGGGGAAACTTTATTGACACATTCCTGGGGTCAGATACATCACATGATCACACTGACAGAACCACAGGCACATAGATACAGGCAACAGAGCATGCACAATGTCGGCACTAGTACAGTGTATATCCACCTTTCGCAGCAATGCAGGCTGCTATTCTCCCATGGAGACGATCTTAGAAATGCTGGATGTAGTCCTGTGGAACGGCTTGCCATGCCATTTCCACCTGGCGCCTCAGTTGGACCAGCGTTCGTGCTGGACGTGCAGACCGCGTGAGACGACGCTTCATCCAGTCCCAAACATGCTCAATGGGGGACAGATCCGGAGATCTTGCTGGCCAGGGTAGTTGACTTACACCTACTAGAGCACGTTGGGTGGCACGGGATACATGCGGAAGTGCATTGTCCTGTTGGAACAGCAAGTTCCCTTGCCGGTCTAGGAATGGTAGAACGATGGTTTCGATGACGGTTCGGATGTACCGTGCACTATTCAGTGTCCCCTCGACGATCACCAGTGGTGTACGGCCAGTGTAGGAGATCGCTCCCCACACCATGATGCCGGGTGTTGGCCCTGTGTGCCTCGGTCGTATGCAGTCCTGATTGTGGCGCTCACCTGCACGGCGCCAAACACGCATACGATCATCATTGGCACCAAGGCAGAAGCGACTCTCATCGCTGAAGACGACACGTCTCCATTCGTCCCTCCATTCACGCCTGTCGCGACACCACTGGAGGCGGGCTGCACGATGTTGGGGCGTGAGCGGAAGACGGCCTAACGGTGTGCGGGACCGTAGCCCAGCTTCATGGAGACGGTTGCGAATGGTCCTCGCCGATACCCCAGGAGCAACAGTGTCCCTAATTTGCTGGGAAGTGGCGGTGCGGTCCCCTACGGCACTGCGTAGGATCCTACGGTCTTGGCGTGCATCCGTGCGTCGCTGCGGTCCGGTCCCAGGTCGACGGGCACGTGCACCTTCCGCTGGCGACAACATCGATGTACTGTGGAGACCTCACGCCCCACGTGTTGAGCAATTCGGCGGTACGTCCACCCGGCCTCCCGCATGCCCACTATACGCCCTCGCTCAAAGTCCGTCAACTGCACATACGGTTCACGTCCACGCTGTCGCGGCATGCTACCAGTGTTAAAGACTGCGATGGAGCTCCGTATGCCACGGCAAACTGGCTGACACTGACGGCGGCGGTGCACAAATGCTGCGCAGCTAGCGCCATTCGACGGCCAACACCGCGGTTCCTGGTGTGTCCGCTGTGCCGTGCGTGTGATCATTGCTTGTACAGCCCTCTCGCAGTGTCCAGAGCAAGTATGGTGGGTCTGACACACCGGTGTCAATGTGTTCTGTTTTCCATTTCCAGGAGTGTATGTACAGACGGTGGTAGTGGGGGAGAGAGATGCCGAGTATGAAGGCTTCATTATAAAGGGAGACTGAGTAAAAGGATTTATAATGTTCTGTTTTAAAAGAGCGCGAACATTTTCACGTGCCGACATTTTTGGTGGGAAGGACGGAATGAGGATTGCGGCAACTGGTTCCCCACTTTTATCTCATTCATTTTTTCCATTGGTTCGGTTATTTTTAACTGTTTATGTGACTTCAAGTGTATTCTACGTACAATGAGTTGCTAAATCATTCCTGTCATAGGCCGGGCGGTTCTAGGCGCTACAGTCTGGACCCGCGTGACCGCTACGGTCGTAGGTTCGAATCCTGCCTGGGCATGGATGTGCGTGATGTCCTCAGGTTAGTTAGGTTTAAGTAGTTTTATGTTCTAGGGGACTGATGACCTTCGAAGTTAAATCCCATAGTGCTCAGAGCCATTTGAACCATTCCTGTCATAGGACAGTCTAGTATATATTTGAAGCACGTGAATCGATGGGCAGTCTCTTACTGAGTGTTCCAAAACAGGCGCCCACCACCTTCAGCCTGGACGAATTCATCCACAATCGTGCTCACTACTACGACTGTCAAGCCAACGTTCTTGCTCTCAAATCACACCATCTTTTTTTCTTTTTTTTTAAGTCGTACACCAACCAAAGGACCCTCAACAACTATGACCTTAGCTTTCTGAAGTCAAACCCTGCTTGGAGTAGACTGCAAATACAATAACTGGGCCTTGATCACTGAATGTGACTGTATATACACTAGTGTGCAAAACGCAAGGACGAAAGTAGCTTTCCCTTGATGCTTCACTGACAAGTCATATGGTTGAATAACACTTCCATACGTAGAAAGAATTGCTACAGTATAGCACGGAAGATAAGTCAAAGAAACAACCATCGGGATGAAGAAAAATTATACTTTTATTCAAAGACAGTAATTACATTAAAGTCAGCGAGATGTGTGATGGTACCCTGGACATTACAAAAGGTGGGACTTAATAGGGTGTGTGATGACGACGAACGACAATGCAACCCCTCAGAGTGCTCCCATGGTGGCCACAATGTTGGTAAGAAGTTCTTGTGGTAGGGGCTTCCACTCCTCTATTAGTGCGGGTGTCAACTGCTGGATGTTGGTGCATACTGGTGTGCTGCAAACATCTCCCAGCGCAAAACACACGTGTAGGATGAGATTTAAGTCAGAGAAACGGTCAGACCAATCCATACGCCGAATACATTCTCGTTCCCAAAGCCGCTCCACCTGCGTTGTTCGATGCGGTCGTGCATTGTCATCCGCAAAATTGAAGTCAGGGCTGACGCATCCCTGAAAAGACGCACGTTTAGGAGGAGTACCGTGTCACAGTAACGTTGAGCAGCGACTGTACCGTGTTCAAAAATTTGGAGCTCACTACGTCAGTCCAGCATTATGAATCCCGGCACCGTAAACTAGGACCACCGAAAGGATCAATTTCGACAAAACTGGACGTACACTCGAGTGACCTGAAGTGAGAACACGTAATGCACCCAGGAACACTGTCTATAATGAGCGTTTTGCTGGTCCAGGTGTTTGTTATTTGTTTCTTTTATCACTTTTTGCAGCCCTTCCAGTGTTATCAGATTGACAGAGTCATTGACCAATACAACATTATGCCTGTCCCCATAATATCTAGTACACCAAAATCAATACGGACGATATTTTTCCTGGGTGCATTACGTATTCCCACCTCTCGCCACATAGGGATATGTCCAGCAGTAGCGAACATTATTGGTTTGGTGCTCCAAGTGTTGTGGAGTGGGTAGGCATAATGTTTCATGTGCGTAATGATGTCCAAATCTTTGCACATGATATACTCACCGGTCAACGTTATTCTGAAACAGTACTTCTTACCAATTTGCTTCTTTTCAGGAGTGCATTCGTCCATTACCTCGTCCTTGTGGACAATGCACGATCACGTCAAAGAGCGCAATTGGAGAAGCTCTTGAAACGAAAAGATTTAAGGGGCGAATGGACTGGGCTGCCGGGTCTACCCCTCCCCCCCCCCCCCCCACCCCGCCGAATTAAAAGCCATCGATGGCGTGCGGGATGCATTACGGAGACATACCGCAGCACGGCCACAAACAGACACCAGCGATCATCGAGCACTCGTCAACTGCACTGGCAGAGGAATGAAACCGCCTAACACAAGAACTCCTGTAAGTAGGCCGTTTAGGATTTTATGCTGGTAACGCCACGTAGCGCTCTATATGAACATCACTGGCTGTGCTGTGTGCAGTCTGTGGCTGGTTTGCATTGTTGGAATATTTGCTATTGTAGTGTTGGGCAGCTGGATGTGAACAGCACGTAGCGTTGCGCAGTTGGAGGTGAGCCGCCAGCAGTGGTGGATGTGGGGAGAGAGATGGCGGAATTTTGAGAGCGGATTATCTGGACGTGTGTCCCTCAGAGACAGTAAATTTGTAAGACTGGATGTCATGAACTGATATATATTATGACTTTTGAACACTATTAAGGTAAATACATTGTTTGTTCTCTATCAAAATCTTTCATTTGCTAACTATGCCTATCAGTAGTTAGTGCCTTCAGTAGTTAGAATCTTTTATTTAGCTGGCAGTATTGGGGCTCGCTGTATTGCAGTAGTTCGAGTAACGAAGATTTTTGTGAGGTAAGTAATTCATGAAAAGTATACATAATTGTTAGTCAGGGCCATTCTTTTGTAGCGATTATTGAAAGTCAGATTGCCTTGCGCTAAAAATATTGTGTGTGAGTTTAGTGTTGATCAGAATATTTAAAGAGAGAAATGTCTGAGTACGTTCAGTTCTGCTCAGCTGTTTGAAAATCAAATAATGTAAGAGGTTTATCAGCACAGCAATTCATCAATTTTTCTAAGGGGATGTATCACTCCTTACCAAACATGTGGCCACCATGAGAGCACGTTTCACATGCTTTGCCGTCTCTGCTGGTCACACGCCCTACTATGAACCACGTACCACCATTTATATTGTTCACGAACTATGATGAATAGCGGTGACTTCATTGTAATTATTATGATGAATAAAAGAGACATACTGTTCGTCCCATTACGACTTTTTTCCGTTAACTTGCCGCGCTGGGTGGCCACGCGGTTTGAGGCACCCCGTCACGTATTGCGCGGCCCCTCCTGTCGGTTCGAGTCCTCCCTCGGGCATGGGTGTGTGTGCTGTTCTTTGCATAAATTAGTTTAAGTTAGTTTAAGTAGTGTTGTAAATCTAGGGACCGATGATCTCAGCAGTTTGGTTCCTGAGGAATTCACACACACACACACACACACACACACACACACACACACACGCTGTTAACTTCCGTACTACACTGCAGCGTTTCTTTCTATGTATGGTCCAAGGCTCATTGAATTATGTTACTTGGCAGTGAAATATCTTACGAAATCTACTTTCGTCCTTAATTTTTGCGTACTAGTGTACAATAATAAACTTTCACCAATTTAAAATTTGCCGTTAATTAAAATCTACACCTACATCTAGCATATGATGTGTACAAATACACAGAGTTGTCACACTATCGATACATTTGACACAGGAGGGGCTTTGCACAAAGGTCATGTTCGTTCGATTTCTCTTTGAACGAAGGGAAATCACCTGGCTTTTGAAGGTAAATTCTTTGTGAACTAACATTAATGTTTCCACGCCCAGAAAAAAAAGTTTCTCTTAGTGGCAAGAAAATTCAAATGTTGCTGCTGGCATATTATCCAGGAATTTTGTTACCGCGCTTTTTAGCCTTCCAGGCTCATTAGGCCGCTACATAATGTCGACTGGAACATCGGCTAGCCCCCTGATCCGGATTATCTCCCAATAGGAATTACGTGCTGAAAACATACCACCAGTTGCCACTTCTCGCTCACCACTCCCTGCCATATTATGGGTGCTCCAGTTACTACGTCTCGTATATAATAATACCAGGTATTATAGCGTTGTTTCTCTTTTTGTAGTACTCCAAATAATCTTCCCAGTGGCATTTACAGTGGGTCATCGATATACGGGGAATAAGCCAGTGCTGCCGTTTTACGGAGCTGTCTGTTACGTGATCCGCCGGATCGGCTGCTTCCGACCGACACTCACAAACTGCTATATCTCTCTTTCGATGATGTGATCGTTCTAGCATGATCCTTAAATTTCACACAAGTTATTAAGGTTGTAGCTCTGATATGAAGACTCAATATCTCAACTTCACCCATGAGGCGAGGCGGATACTTATCACTTTTAGTCAAATGCGTGCGGAAAGGTAACGAGATATTGCGGAAGTGCAAACAGACTCGAGGCGCTAGTTGTTAGACAGGGAAGTCCCGTAGTTCTGTAATAGTTCTTCTTCTGGTGTTCTTGCTAAAATGGACAGCTGCGTTACTGCTTCCAGTCCAATCGTGATCAAGTCATTTGTTCTCGTACTTTCATGTTTAATTAGCCTTAGTCTTTCGCTTAATCACTTTGATTCTGATCAAGTTACTAGCATACTCGTAAATTAAGGAAAGGTAGTGAGCTTAAGCAATATTCGTAGGGAGACTCAATTAGACATGTTGAATAAAGCGTTAGCTTCCACTACAGAAGACCCCTTAACCAATTAATGTGAAACCAGTGAGTTGCAAGGCATGGTCAAACATTTCAACTTTAAAAAAAGTTATTGGACAGCGACAGCGATCATATAGAAGCAGTATTTCAGATCCAGTATCTAAAAACACTCTTCAATCGACATTGAGTTCATGTTTACTAAATATCTCGGAATATGCTTCAGGAACTGGAACTGAAAGTGTACGCTTGTCTAAAGCAATTCTGTACATGATTTGTAAAGATGCACTACCTTTCCTAATAAAAAATAAATACTTTTTAAATCTGCTGACAGTCGTTACTCCATTCGGCGAAATACAATCTATACATACATTCAAGCGGATGCTGGGAAACCAATTTCAAATTACTGAGGAATACTTGAAAAATAATATTCAGAACGTTTTAACAACCACGACAAATACATGGACAGATAAAAGGCAGTGTAGAAGTTTTCTGGGAATTACCGTCCATTATTTTTATGGAAATAAATGGAAATGGGAGCTCCTGCTGTCTATGGTTGTCAGTATCACACTCAAGTGAATGTATTTTCGAGTATATTATTACCGATTGGCAACGATAGGAAATAAATACCAACAAAGTACTGACAGTGGGGACTGATGCAGGACCAGATATAGTTAACGGTATAGAAACAGCATTTAGAAGAAATTATACATCGTGTTTTGTCTGCATGCCCAATATGGTGTGAAAAATCTATTGAAAAGACTGACAAACTGCGTGAGTTGATTACTTCTGTGAAAAGGACTGTAGTGCTGACCAAACGAAGTGTAATGGCAAATTATGTGCTAAGAAAAGAACCAGGCCTCAAACTAATTCGAGAAGTATCCATTAGATGGAATTCAACGTTCTGTATGATTTTTGTAGCTGCGTTCAGTGACAGTGTTCCATCCAAGCTAAAAGCTCTATGTATATAGAATAGGTAGTGTACATCTGGTGGATGTATGTCGCATTCTGGGGCGTATGGAAGAGGCTACTCGTGCATTTTGCATAGAAAAGTTCGTTGCCAGCAGTAAAGTAATATCAATAACTAATAAGTAAAATACCAAAATATGTTTCATGCAACCAACACAGAGTAGTGGAGAGTAACGTCATAACAGAAACCAGAAAGCTTTTACTATCGACTGAAATTTTAACGTGTTAGCCACATCAGTGTTGCTCTAACCTGTATCCAAATTATTTCAAGATAATCTGGCAAGATCGAAGGCAATCAAAACAATTTATTAAGAATTTGCTTGCAGCTGAGAATGAGGATGGGCAAGTCGACGTCTGATAGGAAATACCAGTTTGATTTATCGACTGAACATTATTAGATAACACAACAAAAGAGTAATTTGAAAACTGGAGCAGAAATGGATCTATCATTACGGTTCAATTATTCTCTGGATGATCGCTCCTAGATCTTAAACAGAATCAATCGGAAGTATAGAATCAAATAATCGCTACTATTTAGTCGAAGCTCCAAACAATTTTATTCAAGTAGTTGAGCTGTATTCTCGCATCATCAGGTTCTGAAAACTGTTCTTAAAAGCAGGAAAGGCTCTCCATCAACAAGGAAATAAATTGAAGGGGAAACGTCTCTGTAAAATATTACGTTACAAAAAATTTTGGGGTATGTAATTTTAGTTGTTGCAGTATCTATTGACTAATAAATATATTACAGGTACTGATTTGTTACTTTTACGCCATTCTATACATTAATCATTTATCATGGATTCAGATACATCAGAGTTTTGGAGTCGATTGTTAAGGCCATCAATGTTTTGACGTCGATGATAGAATCGAAATCAGCAACGCTGGTTAGCGAACATCGTATGTTCCTCAAAACGGATAGTTACGTTCTTTGTTCAAGCTTTCAGAATGGTGGTCCTAGTTCAGAACACAAGAGTCTGTTCTCAAAGATAAAAATTGCCAGATATTTAAAAATCGAGGAGAGTAGATCCGATTTCCACCAGTAGTACGTTATCATGACGTTACAGTCACCCCCATAACCCATCTATCACACAGGCTACATGACCCAAGTTAAAATAATGGGTAAATCTGAAAATACAGGAAGCACATATCCTATGGCGAAATAATATGAATGATATTTGTACATGCAATCCATCTCTGAGAATACCCCTGACAATGTTCGCAATATAAGAACTACATTGGTCAGAATTCTGTATACCATCTCGCAAAACAATAGTTAGTCAGCAAAATACACCGCTACTTCATGAACTATAGCTAAAGAAGATCCTCACTGTCATCGGTTCGTCATGTACTGAATACCTCCTGTATATATTACTGTCTGGAATACTTCTGGAAATAATCAACGATTACGTGCGTAAACTGAGACTTGAAGCCCGGCTAGTATCGATCCTATATTCTTCCTTTACAATGCTTGTTTTAATTGTGTATCTCCATGCAACCTCATGCAGTTTTGCATCTGACTGACGTATACCTACGACAACGATCCAGACGTCGTTAAGAGGTTATGCATACTTGTTAGAATTCTTGCTACTAAATCGAGAATTTCCTTCAATGAAGACTCAAGTATTAACATGCAGTACAATGTTTTATACATATAATATATCTGACAGTTAGAACTTAAATAAAATTATTTAAACACCTCGAGACTTTGTCAAATAATACTGAGAAATTAACTTGTTGTTTTCTTTAACACCTAGTGTATAACGAGCTAGCAAAGTTGTGCATCATTAACATGTAATTCAGGTTTTACTGATGTTTAGTTTAATTTCTATGTCATTAAAGTGTAGAGCCTTTTTCTGAACTAATAATTCAAGAATAGCAAGCAAAATAGCACACGAATAAACGTGTGGTTCTTTAGAGTTTAGTTATACACCATATAACTATGCACAGTTCGACCTCTACTATATTGCCGACTTGCGTAAATAACATTATCAATTTTTATTAACACTGATAGTAGGTTCTATCTCTCATCTCTCTACAGTGAAAATTTTAAATATTTGGATAAACCTAGTGATAACAAAACTTATTTTACTTACATTTAATATGCGTGCTAAATGCAAACATCCCTTCTTTTGTCATATGAATTTTGCTATCTTCAAGCTACGATCAAATTAACTGCCGTGTCAGAGACATTATTTTAGTCTTCTTCTGATTATTTATCATTTCAAATAGACATATTTGTTTATTTCTTTTCTTAATACTAAAATTACTATCAAATATTTCTTTTGTATTTATTACCAATTCTAATTAATTCATTTCCACCTTTTTTCTTTCCATACAATAGTTTTTAAGGGTTATTACCGACTAGAAAGATGTCCCACACATAAACTGTATCTTTGAATTGTTATTCTCTAATATTGGTAATAAAAAATTACAATTATCTTTGGTTCCACTTTTTACACGTTTTTGAAAATAAATTCTCATGTAAACTTCCTTTGGGACTCAAGATTAATTCGGAAAAATTCTATTTGCTTTAAATAAGAAGTAAGAAGATTGATCAGTTGGGGAAAAAACCAGTTTTATTTGATCTCTGTTTTCATACAGCAGTTATTCATCGACTGTGGTGGACAAATGCCAGCAAAGTTAATTCCCCAGATAACAACGATAGTGAGTCATAAAAAGATACAAACAACAAACCTGGGCCACCATCACCTTAGGGCCTGGAGTTAGGCAACTGAATCAAACTCTTCCCTCTTCAGCTGTTGGCCAATGCACCCCACTAACAATTTATTATTGAATGGTCACTCGCCACAATAATGCTCTAAGTAGTGATAATTCTGCACAAATCTCACATCAACAGTTGCTTTTGGGTAGAACTATTTAATAATTCAGGAATAGATCTCTGACAATTTTACAGCCAACACATGCTGTATGACCAAAGTGAAGTCCATTTCAAAATCTCTAGTGACCGTTAAACAAAATATGCCGCTATTGAATCAATACCTTGCTCAATGCAAATCACCAAACTAATATCCAATATAAATAAAACAGCCACTCAGTTAGCTTAGAGGGTGCTGAAAAGGACCACTAGCCACAAGATACTGAATAACTCAGACATCTGTCCAATAACATCAAATCTACCGTATTTTACCGGTAGGAAACTCGAGATGTTACAAAATTTCTATGTAGTCGCTCTCTTTGTAGCTGACTTACCACAACTGCAGTCTTGCCAGACATGTATAGTTAGAGACTATTCTCACCCCATCAGCACCAAAAGCTCAAATGCAACTGCTCAAAGAACTGTCACAGCTAAACTGCCCATAAGATCCACGTTAAACCGTTTTGGAACCATTAAAGCAAACCCCCGACCATGTTGGGATACCCGGCAATGAAAATGTTGACCGCCTGGCGAAAGAGGCCACCAGTAAACCATCTCTGGAGATTGGCCTCCCGGCGACTGATTTGTGGGCAATCTTACACTGACAAATTTTCGATTTATGGGACACAGAATGGCGCAACCTGCCCGTGCCAAACAAACTCCGTCCTATAAAGGAGACGATGACTGTGTGGCGGTCATCCATGCGAGCCAACCGCAGGGACTCAGTCGTCCTTTGTCGGCTCCGCATTGGCCACACCCGACTGACACACAGTTATTTACTGCGTCGTGAGGACCTGCCTCTCTGTCGTTGTGGGGCGGCCTTGACGGTGTTCCACATCCTGTTGGAGTGTACCCTTTTAACTGTGCTCAGGCAGACGTTTGTGCTGCCTGATACGCTCCCTGCCCTTTTAACTTAATGACTCTTCCATGGCTGGCTTAGTTTTGCGTTTTATTCGGGCAGGGCGTTTTTATCATTTAATTTGAGTGTTTGTTATGTTTTTTCTTGTGTTGATTCTGGCCTTTGGCCTAAGATTTTAAACTGAGTTTTTTAAAATGTCTCTCGGTGGTTGGCTTCTCCTTCTTTTTGTTTGTATGGTCGGCCAACCACCGTCACACTCTGTGTGATTTTAATTCGTTTTGTCTGGTCTTTGTCTAAGTTTCTCTTGTCCTGTGTTGTCTGTCATCTATTCTGTTGATCGTTCTTATTCTCTGTGGGTGTTTTTAGTATTTGGAAAAAGGGACCAATGACCATAGCAGTCTGGTCCCTTTAATCCCACAAACCAACCAACCAACCATTAAAGCAAACAAATGTACAGCATTACCAGTACTTTTAACAGTTTTGATGTTATTAAGGATGGCTGCCAGTTTATCTTCCAGTGACAGCTGCCACTTACAGTAACAGTAACTCGTTTGCCGCTCGAGTTGTTTTCGAGCAGTAAGTAATCGATTTGTAATTATGTACGATAAACACATTTTTCTGACAATATACACCCAGGTGTTCAGCCAACAAATTAAAACGATAAAATTACCCTGATGCTAAATACTCCTAAGTCCTTTGACACATCGCACACACTTATGCTTTAACCAATATTGAAAAATAGTGAAAAATTCTAGATTACCCTAACTTTAAAACGACTTGTACAGTAGCCCACACACATCTTCTGCATGGACATCCAGAAATCAGGAGATTGTGAGGTAACGGGCAAGTTGTGGCGCCCTGAAAATATTCTAAGTTCGGAGTTGGCGTGGCCGCGCGGGTGCCTGGTGCCTCTCGGCGGGCCACGGCTCGTCGGCTGCCTAGTGGTGCCGAACATTAGCCGGGATCCAGGCCGGACCATGTGTTCCAGCCGACGCATGGCTGGGAATTCCATGGTGACGCTGTGTCGATGAAGGAGACATGCCAGGAGTGCCAAAGATGGTGGACTTTGTGAAACCTTAATGGCAGACGTTTCACAGATTGTATAGAAATTAATAGCAGCCAGATGAATCATGACACCTCAAAAAGAAACATGTACATTACCGTTATTTGCATGACGATTCTGATGGTGTAATCAGATTTTCAATATCTTTATTAGTTTAAAGTTTAGTATCTGACGATAAATTATACAAGTAACACCGAGCAACGAATTTCCAAAATCTAAATGGTTCATCCGATTTTGTTGAGCGACATATCTTTAGAAAGCTATTAGTGTAAACCTAAATTGGTATAAATTACGGGCATGTAACTTGAATAGTATACGAGTTATTGGAGGTTAAAGTGGCAGATTACTATCTATTGCGTCAGGCCATAAGTACTTCACAGTTACACGAGAAAACGGTAGCAGCATGCTTATAAATATATTTATTCGTCTATGTCTTTGTTTATATCCGATATATACTATTCATGAAGAAATTGGTCAAATATTTACTGTGTTTTAGAAAGCACAGAGACATTAGGCTACTGGCTTAATTTTGTTTCTATTCTTTTGATATATATTTATCTAATTTGTTTATGTATTTACTAACGTGTGTTAGAACGTGTTTACAGTCCAGCCATAGGAATATTTATTTAATTTCAAGTTATTTAAATGTAAATCCAGTATTTTAAATGAGTTTGATTATGTTTGTGAGTGTGCGTTGCCTTGGAGACAGGGCGGGAGCGCTCTGGCCAATCATAGCGATCGTTCCAAAAAGGACACGTGCGGAGACTGTATGGCAGTGGGGAGGAGGAGCAGTTCTAAGAGTGCGGCGCTAGCGACAGTCGCACAGGACACGGAGGGTCCTGGACAGTATAGAAGTTAATATCTCGTGAGCAATGTTGTTGCTCATAACTAATTATGTGAAGTAGGAATCAATTGATTCCCTGTTATTCAACTTATATTTTAATTACTGCACCATCGACACCAATAAGTGTTTTACATTAATAAACGGCATTCTTAAACGTACTTCTGCTATCGTACCCATCATTTAAAGTCGTTAAAATAGTACCTGCAGAATTTACTTAATTGCAGTCTTTCATTTATAAATTTCTCTATAACATTCAAAATTCGCAATTGCCAAATGATAAGAACCTTTGACCATTCAATTCATGTATATATTCATATTTTATACTGTAGATTCAGCAGAAGTCAACCTCGGGGAAGATCGGTTCGGATTCCGTAGAAACACTGAAACACGTGAGGCAATACTGACCTTACGACTTATCTTAGAAGAAAAATTAAGGAAAGGCAAACCTACGTTTCTAGAATTTGTAGACTTAGAGAAAGCTTTTGACAATGTTGACTGGAATACTCTCTTTCAAATTCTAAAGGTGGCAGGGGTAAAATACAGGGAGCGAAAGGCTATTTACAATTTGTACAGAAACCAGATGGCAGTTATAAGAGTCGAGGGACATGAAAGGGAAGCAGTGGTTGGGAAGGGAGTAAGACAGGGTTGTAGCCTCTCCCCGATGTTGTTCAATCTGTATATTGAGCAAGCAGTAAAGGAAACAAAAGAAAAATTCGGAGTAGGTATTAAAATTCATGGAGAAGAAATAAAAACTTTGAGGTTCGCCGATGACATTGTAATTCTGTCAGAGACAGCAAAGGACTTGGAAGATCAGTTGAATGGAATGGACAGTATCTTGAAAGGAGGATATAAGATGAACATCAACAAAAGCGAAACAAGGATAATGGAATGTAGTGTAATTAAGTCGGGTGATGCTGAGGGAATTAGATTAGGAAATGAGGCACTTAAAGTAGTAAAGGAGTTTTGCTATTTGGGGAGCAAAATAACTGATGATGGTCGAAGTAGAGAGGATATAAAATGTAGGCTGGCAATGGCAGGGAAAGCGTTTCTGAAGAAGAGAAATTTGTTAACATCCAGTATTGATTTAAGTGTCAGGAAGTCATTTCTGAAAGTATTTGTATGGAGTGTAGCCATGTATGGAAGTGAAACATGGATGATAAATAGTTTGGACAAGAAGAGAATAGAAGCTTTCGAAATGTGGTGCTACAGAAGAATGCTGAAGATTAGATGGGTAGATCATATAACTTATGAGGAAGTATTGAATAGGATTGGGGAGAAGAGAAGTTTGTGGCACAACTTGACCAGAAGAAGGGATCAGTTGGTAGAACATGTTCTGAGGCATCAAGGGATCACCAATTTAGTATTGGAGGGCAGCGTGGAGGGTAAAACTCGTAGAGGGAGATAAAGAGATGAATATACTAAGCAGATTCAGAAGGACGTAGGTTGCAGTAGGTACTGGGAGATGAAAAAGCTTGCACAGGATAGAGTAGCATGGAGAGCTGCATCAAACCAGTCTCAGGACTGAAGACCACAACAACAACAACAACAATTCAGCAGAATTTGGCTTGTAATGCGGCAACTACGTATCCCAGCCGCTAGACGACGAAACCAGCCAAAACTTTTAATATTTCAGCTCTGAGTCTGAGGGTACGTAGTTGAAGGCCACCACATCATTTTATTTGAAAGCCCGCAAGATGTACCTATTACCTGGGGATAGGAGACGTGCGCTAGTAGGGTTAGGTACAATGTCTCTAAAATCCACCACCAATAATTAATGTGTGGTGTGGGTGACAGCTATTAAACCAGCAGTATCCTGTCTTGGTCATAGCCAAGCCAGAGTTATTTTAAAAAAGCGTCTACGTTACATGCACCTGACATATTCCACGTGGAATTGCGAGCCAAACACATTTATACTAATTTACAAGCTCATACATGACCATCAAAAAGTTGCAATTTGAGGAAGTGTAAAAGAACTTAAATTTTAGGGGAGTAGGTGGGAGTAATACAATAATTTCACATGTTTAGCAATGCTTCATCTCAAACATATTGTGTTTACGTATTTTGTTGGTGATGTACCTTTCAAATATCTGGATCTACAGTGATGCCATCTTGTCAAAGTTCATTAACGGTTATATTTACAAAAATCACAAATTATCAACATGCATCTCACTGACCAATGTCACGAAAGCAAGCTCCTAGGATGAAATAGATGTGCGTAGAGTATCAGTGTTTACAGTCTCAAATTGAAAATACGCTGATACTATTACACTGATGTCATGAACAAGAATATAACAGAGCGCTATTTCTCTCAGATCTCTCTCCCACAACACCAGACAAGTAGTGGATAGAGAAATCTGTGCATAGTGCTGACAGAGATGGATATGATGCAACTTTATAAAATCCGTAGGATGCAACATAGAAAGGGTGTAATTCAAATCACACATAAACTTCTTCGTTTTACAAACAATGAACTTCATTTTTCAGTTTTTTGCCTAGATAATCGAATGTTGTGTTAAAATAGGTTTTCCAGCAGTTTAGATCGCTTTGTATCCAACTTAAAGCAATCATAGTCCACATAGTCGCATATATAAAACCACAAATTGTAGGATGGTACAAGTAATATGAATGTCTTGTACCTACAAGTGTGGAAAGTAGTTGTAAGTATGGCAGAGTAGAGCTTCTGATTGGTGAAAGTCCTGCCTTGTTACATACTACATGAACAGTGACAACTGACACAGTTAGAAATCGAAGATAAATGGCAGTGCACGATATCAATTCAAAAGCTTCGCAGATCGGCAGCACCTATCCATTGGTGGGTTGGTATCTCACAGAAATATCAGAATAACCAGCGATGTGTGATGTCGAAATGGTTTCAAAAGACATCAATTGTCTGAAAGGACACTGCCTTTTATTAGTACTAACTGTTGCCATATCCACCATCATAGATGTGAGATCAGTTATCATACATGTAAGTAGAATGTAATCTTGACAAAGATAAACCTTACGTAAGACTGGAGAAATTTTATGGTGCGGTTTGAAATACCCAAATGCTGTAGTCCTTTTGTGTGCAACATATGGAATAAGTTGGAGACATTCTAAAATCATGCTAAATGAAACATTTGAAGCCTTCAGCAAAGTGATATTGAACTTTTAGAATTCAGTGCACCATAAAAGTTGATTATTGTCTACCTCTTTTCTGGAGTGTCATTTACTGACCACATGTTAGACACAGACTTGATCCTGAAGCTGGCAGTATATTTACTACCATTAGCATGGTATTAATAGGCCGTAATATCAGACCTAACAGATTCTGAACGAGGAAAAACAGGAAACAATCATCAGACATCTAGTAGAGATGTAAAGAGACACTGTATCTATTGTCACACAGCATACGTAGTTCATGCGGAAACTTCATCTGCTAAATGTAATGTAGGAAGAACAACTGAATTGCAAACTATGTATGCCATTAACTTATTGGTTAGACTTAATATGCTACTAGGGTACAGTGTCAACAAATCAATGGGACGTAAAGCCCACAGCAATATGCTGTTCATTTTGTTGTAATGTTCCGGTAGTACGGGGCAGTTTGTTATAATATTGCTGTACATGAGGCATTTTGTTACAATTGCACTGTAATGTAGGACACTGTGTTACAATTTCACTGTAATATAGGACATGTTGTTATAATTTTACTGTAACATGGGATATTTTGTTACAATTTTTGCAGTAGCATAGGGTGATTCTTTACAATTCTGCTGTAACATGGTGTATTTTGTTACAATTTTACTGTGACGTGGGACATTTTGTTACATATTTTGATGTAGGATTGATTAACAAGTTACAATTTCACTGTAACATCACAGCCAATTTGTTACATTTTGTGGTAACAGAGGAAAGATTGTTTTGATTTCACTAGAAGAGTAACACACAGTTTTGCTGTGAGAAGTGAAGTTTTGTTACTGGTTTGCTCTAACAATGGTGATGTGTGAGGCAATTTGAAACCGTTTTCTTTGGTGCTTATGTGTAATCAAATATAAAGGGATATGTGTGGTCAGTTTGTGACCAGTTGTCAAGACATAACAATCTGCCAGTTACACATACAGTCTCGCCTTTTTATTGTGAAGGAAACACGTGAAGTTACAAAAAAGACAAACAGCGACATAAAACCTGAAGAAACATATCAAAGAGGGAAAGAATTAATAATGTGTTCTTCACTGAAGAAGGCCACTAATAAATATGGAATAAATTTCATGTTTCTACCAATAATCCTAATCTAGCTGTGTCTAATGTTTGCAAAAAATTCTGTCAGATTTTGTCAAAATCTCAATGAAAGATCCACAATAAAGAAAAGTGCACGCCAAAACTGAGTCTGTACTGGTAAAATCATTAAGCCCATTCTTCAAAAGTTACTCTGCGAAATGACAGTTATTCAGAAAGAAGAAGAAAAAGAAGAAGAAAATAGATCTGAATGAATAAAAAAAATGTGTCTGTGAAAGAAGTATGCAGAGATATTAGTGGAGAAGCACAAGAAGTGAATGATTATGATGAAGAAGATGATTGTTACGGTGATGATGTCACTGAAATGCACAAGGCTATCTGGGAGAAACTGTACTTGTTAGGTATGCAGCCTATAAATTTAAATAAGCATGTGATAGAAATTGGGAACAGAGAATTCGAAAGAACGCCAAGTTTACTGAAGTCAATAATCTTAAAAACTTCGAAGTATTGACTGAAATGTATGGTAAACTATTATACGTAACTGATGTATATAAGAAAGGTGTTGTAGGAACAAAAAGCCCAAACAGCAAGAAATACAACAACATTATTAAACCAACATTACATTGTGCACTTTACAACATTCCGCATAACAATGAATGATTAATCTCTGCACTATATGCATTTTGGTAATCCAAATGTAATAGTTGAATGAGCAGGACATCTTGTAGCATCAACCAATTACAGGAATCATTGGAATGAAATCTTTCAATCACTTCAGATATCTTAGAAAGACACATAATCAAATAATTATGTGGACAGTAGTTCAACAGATGCAGAAATCAGCATGAAAAATATTCCATCACATATGTAAGATGATAGATTCCAACATAATCATGTTACAAATACTGAAGAAAATGACTGTATGGCATTATTGGCCAGATTTGGTGTTGGTCGGCACCTAATGCAAATCTTTTTATTTGACACCACTCTGGCGACTTGCGCATCAATGGTGATGAAATGAGAATGGGGAAAACGCAATACCCAGACCCCAAGCAGATAAAATCTTTGACCTTAATGGGAATCAAAGCTTGGGCCTCCAGCATGCCATTAAGTCGCACTGGCCACTCACTATGGAGGTACCAGTGCTCTGTGATATAAGGAAAAACCCAGTGGACATCTTGGACTCTATACTTGGTACAAGTGACCTGACAGCCATTCTTATGACATAACGACGGTCTCAAAACTGGGCTAGTATCTGTAGATTCAGTGTCTTGGATCATCATCTAGGACTGTGATGTCATAGCATAAGAAATGATTTAGGTAGTCTCAAAACAGTGGTAGTATCTACTGGTATAGACTTGGGTCACTATCTAGCACTGTGATGTCAGAGAAGCTGTCTTCAGGTCAGACAACTTGTATTACTACCTTGGGTTCTGATATCATAGAGGCTATACTAATATCTCCAAGTCCACTATATTGGATCACCATCTTGGGTTCTGACATCTTAGAGGCTGTAATATTACCTCCTGGTTCACCATATTGTATCACCATCTTGGATTGTGATATCATAGCTCATAACACTGATATATACAGTCTCAAATCTTCGATCACCATCTCAGTTTTTAATGTCATACCACATGACACTGAACAGACAAGCACAAAAGTGTGTTAGTGTCTCTAGACCCGCCATCTTGGATTACGACATCACAGAGAATGTGTTAGCCATCTTACATTGCCATCTTGGCTTCTGACATCATAGAAGCTGTGCTACTACCTCCAGGTCTACCATCTTGGATTCTGACACAATAGGAACTTTGCTTGTATCTCCATGCCTGCCATATTGATTGCCGTCTTGGATTTTGATATCATAGGTGCTATGCTAGTATCTTCAGGTCCGCCATCTTAGATTCTGAAGTCATAGAGTACTTGTGCGAAGTCACATTCATGTCAGCCCATATCTTGTGTGCTTCACTTTTTTGTTAGGCAGTGTATATGAAAGCATTTTACTGTCCTTTTAATTAAATTCGTTGGTAATGGAAAGATATATTTGGGGCAATGATAATATATTTTAACAAACAAAGAAACACTATCTAAGCTGACTAGAATATCATTTGTTCCAAGTTTTAGTTTCTAAGATTGATCGTAAGCACTCCTGGCTCGACTACATATAAACAATTAAACACTTGTCCTCTCTCTTTCAGCGACCTGTGGGAAGAAAAAAACTGTGGACCGACCAAGAATGTTAAAGAGTGTTTCATATTACCAAAGGACAAAAGGATCCTTGCAATGTTGGGAATATACCACATATCCTTTATATATGGAGAGTTTTTGTCAGAATGACTGAACGATCGATCAACACCAGCATCACTGAAAATAAACGGTATTGTATGTTGGGACAGTTGGAGAAATTAGCAATAGTGGGGAAGAGCTACCACATCCACGTGTTCAGGGAAGCCATAGAAACACAAACAAGACAATAATTTCAACAAGAGAGCAGAAAGTCTCAAGGTGAACAGACCAAGGATTCCCGTGCTGCAGTGAACGACCATTGCAGGCAGTAAGTGGTGAGCTACAGGGGTAATGACCAGGGTGAAGCCCTCAGACGTTGGCGTGGCAGATACATATAATCTACGGCAGCGAGCTCGACTCCAGTCCACCACGACCAATGGAGGATGAAGTTGTGACAATGTCAGCCACTTGTGCTAGTGAAACGTTAGAAAAATCATCAAACAAAAGTCGGCTGAAGAACCTGAGCCAGAAGCCAGAAGTCAGTTTGTCAAAACTTTAGTTAACATCATGTTGGGAAACTCTTTTATATGTTATGATACTTTTGTTAGGGACGTTCGGGAAATTATTATATGGTGACGTAGTTAACGTATTATCCAACTTGAGAAGCTAATTTCCCTTCATTACATCTGTCAGTAATGACCAAAGTGTGGTGTTTGCAGCAAAAAATAAACACATTAGTTTCACCAGCTGTAGGAATGTAACCGAAATACATCATAATTTCTTGTGTTTCCATAAAATGTATCCCTTTGGACTTTGGTAGCTGACAGAAGTTACTCTATACTGAATTGTTTCTCTGATACCCTGCTCTGTCCTTCGGAGCAGAGAATTTGTTCTCGTGTTAGAAACATACATGCATATAGACAACCAAGTCAGCAACTAGAATAATTACATTGTGAAAATACAATACCTTCTTATTACACGTGCCCAGAAATTTTCACTCTCCGAGGCCCTTGCGGTGAAATGAATGACATAATCCTGTGATCAGGATGTTGAACACAGAAGACATTGAAGCATATCTTATTATTTTGTTCTTGTCCGTATTCGCGGTATGTCAACTTTAGAGCCAAGTTTCTTCACTACAGTGCTTGGATCTTCCCAGTCCGGGTCGTAATCTGCTTACGGATTTCCAGTGTCCGTCGGTAGGTGTTCGGTTGCTGTCATCCATCAGTGGAGCTGATGTGTTCTCGGCTTCCACAGCTTCAGTCTCGTCTTCTTGGGACGCTACGTAAACTTAGATGACCATAGGAAGCTCTTCCTGGACCTCAAACGCGTAGGAGGTGTGCCCACACAACGAGTGGATGCTGTCCATCCTGAGTATAAGTCTCTCCTTCTCAGCAGCCACTTCGCTGTGTACAGGCACCTACGCTATTACAGTTAGGTAGTAACGTTTATCTATTAGTGGAGGTTCGAGCCAACCTTTAATCAGTTTACTTGTTTCATTGAGCACTGTGTCCTTTTTCCCAGTATACGATGATCTATACTGGACAGGAGAGTCATATTCCATAGCAGAAAACCAGAGTGCCAAGCAGGGATTGTTAGAGAGTGTGAGCTCTGTTTTGATATTGGCAGCTTAAGAATAAGATTGTTTCGTGAGGAGCTTTTCATCACAAACTCAGATTGAACAGGAAACATTGTTACAGCCATTCTATTATCGTCACAGGGTTCCTTTTCTGTTGTGCGTTGAAACGTCTCTGTGAAGTCGTTTCATAAGACGCTTGTAGAATTTGGTACAACTTATTCACTTTACTACCTGATTTTAGCTCAATTCATGAACTCTTCCAGAAAGACTGAGTGCTGAAATAAGGCCTATTGATTATTTTATGTGTGTTTTAATGTGGGGTTTCGGTTTTGTTTTGTGGGAATCGCTGAACTGGTCATCGTCTGCTGGGAGCAGACGATGTTGCTCCTCGTTCGAAGGAGTGTACAGGATGACCAACTTAGGCTTCCAATACCTGAACAAAGAGGTTTACCCAATCTTAGTCGAAGGCTGTGTCGAAGGCTGTTTTTGTATGTGAGGTTGGTGACGAAGGGCTATCCCTCTGGTAGCTTCCGCTGCACGAGGAGCTAGGTAATCTCTAAAGAGAAAGGGGCACTCTTCGGTGAACGCTTGGTGAGTACGGATCGTAGTTCTTAAGGGTTGTTTCAGGTGATAGGAATCAGGTTGAGTTAGGACTTCGTTATGTTTAACTGGTGAAATACACTCCTGGAAATGGAAAAAAGAACACATTGACACCGGTGTGTCAGACCCACCATACTTGCTCCGGACACTGCGAGAGGGCTGTACAAACAATGATCACACGCACGGCACAGCGGACCGGACACACCAGGAACCGCGGTGTTGGCCGTCGAATGGCGCTAGCTGCGCAGCATTTGTGCACCGCCGCCGTCAGTGTCAGCCAGTTTGCCGTGGCATACGGAGCTCCATCGCAGTCTTTAACACTGGTAGCATGCCGCAACAGTGTGGACGTGAACCGTATGTGCAGTTGACGGACTTTGAGCGAGGGCGTATAGTGGGCATGCGGGAGGCCGGGTGGACGTACCGCCGAATTGCTCAACACGTGGGGCGTGAGGTCTCCACAGTACATCGATGTTGTCGCCAGTGGTCGGCGGAAGGTGCACGTGCCCGTCGACCTGGGACCGGACCGCAGCGACGCACGGATGCCCGCCAAGACCGTAGGATCCTACGCAGTGCCGTAGGGGACCGCACCGCCACTTCCCAGGAAATTAGGGACACTGTTGCTCCTGGAGTATCGGCGAGGACCATTCGCAACCGTCTCCATGAAGCTGGGCTACGGTCCCGCACACCGTTAGGCCGTCTTCCGCTCACGCCCCAACATCGTGCAGCCCGCCTCCAGTGGTGTCGCGACAGGCGTGAATGGAGGGACGAATGGAGACGTGTCGTCTTCAACGATGAGAGTCGCTTCTGCCTTGGTGCCAATGATGGTCGTATGCGTGTTTGGCGCCGTGCAGGTGAGCGCCACAATCAGGACTGCATACGACCGAGGCACACAGGGCCAACACCCGGCATCATGGCGTGGGGAGCGATCTCCTACACTGGCCGTACACCACTGGTGATCGTCGAGGGGACACTGGATAGTGCACGGTACATCCAAACCGTCATCGAACCCATCGTTCTACCTTTCCTAGACCGGCAAGGGAACTTGCTGTTCCAACAGGACAATGCACGTCCGGATGCATCCCGTGCCACCCAACGTGCTCTAGAAGGTGTAAGTCAACTACCCTGGCCAGCAAGATCTCCGGATCTGTCCCCCATTGAGCATGTTTGGGACTGGATGAAGCGTCGTCTCACGCGGTCTGCACGTCCAGCACGAACGCTGGTCCAACTGAGGCGCCAGGTGGAAATGGCATGGCAAGCCGTTCCACAGGACTACATCCAGCATCTCTACGATCGTCTCCATGGGAGAATAGCAGCCTGCATTGCTGCGAAAGGTGGATATACACTGTACTAGTGCCGACATTGTGCATGCTCTGTTGCCTGTGTCTATGTGCCTGTGGTTCTGTCAGTGTGATCATGTGATGTATCTGACCCCAGGAATGTGTCAATAAAGTTTCCCCTTCCTGGGACATTGAATTCACGGTGTTCTTATTTCAATTTCCAGGAGTGTACTTAAGAACTTTAGCTTATCTGAAGCGTGTGAAGCGAGTTTTTTTTAATGATTTTTAATCTTATATTTTGTGGAAATTGCTTTAGTTTTGTGTGTCGATTTTGTGCCAGGTGAGCCGGCCGCGGTGGCCAAGAGGTTCTAGGCGCTTTAGTCGGGAACCGCGCGACTGCTACGGTCGCAGGTTCGAATCCTGCCTTGGGCATGGATATGTGTGATGTCCTTAGGTTAGTTAGGTTTAAGTAGTTCTAAGTTCTAGGGGACTGATGACCTCAGATGTTAAGTCACATAGTGCTCAGAGCCATTTTTTGTGCCACGTGTCTGGTAATCAATGACCCTTCTGGTTCACCACGGCACCGCAATAGGCTTTATTTTAACAGTTTGCTGGTTTAATGAGCTAAAATTTCTGCAAGAATATCTGTTCTTTCGTGCGCTTTCTACAAAGCAGCACAACAGTTTGAGTCAAAATGCACCACGTGCTCTAGTTCGGCCGTTTGCAAGCAGCAGACGCATTTAGTATGTTAAATAATTATCGCACAGCCTTGTGTATTGGTTAAACCTCTGTCCAGAATAGTGCATGCGTAGAATCGTAATGTAAATCTCACTGAGATATTTTTATGGTATTAATGCAAAGGAGATGATAGTATAATTGTCTCCCACCCCCGTCTTTTGTGTTTCTTCTTGTTGTAGTTAAATTGTGCTCTGTTTCATTCTCACGTAATTCTTTCTTAAATATTTCGAAGTTACAATAAATAATCTACGTGAAAGATAAATTCTTTGGTGTCGATGTTACCCCCTTACTCCGATTTCCAATCCTGAATTAATCAAGTTGCTTTATGCACGACATGGAGTGCTATTTATCTGGCTGCTTAAAGAAATTTGCGTACTTGTAATTAAATTATTAAAGTAATTAGACTAATAATTTTCTAGCTCCGTTTTTTTCTAAGTGGTTAGGAAGGGCTTGGGCTGGTGGCGACCCTGAATTTCTCAATTTATATCATTAATTGTGAGAGAGAAGCAGCTAGAAATGCGAGATAACGTATATGGCTCGATGAGCAACGTCGTAAACATAGTAATACGTTACAGCGTTATTACTATTGGAAAACTCGAAGATTGTCACAGTTTAGTCATGAATGTTAATTCAGTTCATTACAAGGTAATGAACAACAGATGTGTTAGTGTCTGATTTTCGTGATTCATTTATTATATGGTAACACTTCAAGGTGACGTATGTTGCCTATATGAAGGCTGTAGCCATTGTGCATGATCAGACATCTAACAACAGTCTTTCTGATTATCATCACTTACGACCAAAGACTTGAGGGAGCTTCCAGCAGACGTCCAAGAGTCCCACATTAGGCGTAGCGGTAAAGTCCTCGTTCCCCGTGCTACATTTCGATATGTGTTAGGGGACCCTCTAGTTAATGAATAGTCACAAACTGCAATCGAATATGGTATTAAGTTACCTCGTTTGTGTCATGAATACTCTGTATTCTGAATGTTTAACGTAATGTATGTTGGTAGCGTCTCCCTGTTTGATTAGCTTGTTGTCACCACTTATGATCAATGAACCTTTTCGTCTCCTTAAATTATTTAATATCACGTATTCCGATATCTACCCGCTCCCATTTACCCATCCCAAAATACCACTGTAAATGAAACGTTTGTGTGTTCCGAAAAGGAAATAGGAATCATATTAAGGGATATGCAGTGAAATATATCCGAAATCAACCTCCGTAATGTCACTTTCCACTTAGTGCTTGCTTAGATATAAGTTATTCGTCGTGTGTAATATTTAAGGTCTTGTTAATTGCCACAATCTACAATATAAATTCATCTAGTAGAACAAGTGTAATAGTTTACGAACGTGACCTAGACGGAAGCGCATGACAAACACCATCGTTCATTAACTAGACATGACAGATGTAGTCTGTTAGAAAAGTAGAGCCTCCTCCTTCGATCATTTGTCTCTTTCGATGGTCACCGTGCTAAAATTAATTACAACCTACTCGCTTAAAGACATACGCCCACCTCTTAGTCTATTCCACACTATGACGATTCGGAAGGTGCTTGGGACGTTACTGTCAGGCGTGACGCTTTCTTCCTGTTTCTTCTTTAATTTTGCCCTCGCTCCTCCCCCCCCCCCCCCCCTCCTCCACCCCTAACGTCATATACGTGTACAACTGTTTCCATCCAATATCACATTCTACTTCTAAGACTGTTTCTATCGACTTGTTAATTTTTTCATCTTCAGAACCAGCTGCACCGCCAGTAAGAATGTAGGGGACAGTCAATGAGAGATTCAATTTTATCAGAGTAATCAAATCATGGTATGAAAATTATTTCGGAAACTATCTTTTTCTCAAACCTCGCTAGGGACCGGTGAGAACAGTCGCACGATCTGGATGGGATACTATTATTAGCAAGGCTATTCGTATCAATGTCGTAACGACGCGTCTATCGCGTGTTTGTCATATCATGTGGACGTTATATGATTTTTTTGTCAGACGCACATCATGAAATACACTCGATAGGTACTAAGCCATCCATCACAAGAGTGATGTCTTCGAGGAGTTACTCAAGTGCATAGTTTCACAAAGCAAAGAAGAGTACCAACTCAATGTACAGACGGTTGGCGTATAATTCCACCTATAAGGAGCTGACGTCGTCATTTAAGTATACTTTTTAACAAATTTGTTAAATTTCAGAATTTCAGAGGACGCCTTTCAATCTGATATTATTAGTAGCGGGTACGTCATGTGTAGAGAAGAGATTAATTAATAAACACAGCAACCAGTCATTTTAAAATCACTTTAATTTATGCAATTTTATATCCCATTAACAAGTTTTTATGCTCATTATCAAATAGTGTACATTCGAGTTTTATTCGCTTTTCGTACGTGTGAAATTAAATGCTTTATGTCATCAGTTGACAGTATTTAATTCGCTTCTACGCGTGGAGTGATGTTAACTTTATTCCATTATTTATTACTTTTTACCTCATATTTCACAGCTTTAAATTAAAGTCGATACTGAAAAAATTCAAGCACAGCTCTTGCAGATCGCTTTTTGTGCATTTGCAGTTGCTTCAGTGACATTCAACAACATTTGTAAACATTTGAATTAGAAGAAATACTTTCAGATACAACGATAGTTTCACGCCTATCTAAAGGAAAAAAATTTAACGATTGCTTAACATAAGGCCAGTTCGCCCCCTATGCCGCTAAGGCTTGAAAATAACTGTAAGGAAAATTAACACTGAATTTTCGAAGTTATTTCCATACACAGGTTCCAAAGACTTTGGCTGCGGCAACAGAAGACAACAATCCAATGCATTGGTTTTATAAACAGACTTTACAGATGAGTAAATGTCGAAGTAAAGTAAAAGCAACAAGTAAATTTGAATTTGCTTGTCAATAACCGTGATTTAATGAAGTAGCTTCAAGTTACTTACGTTAATTTTACACAGTATTCACGTTTCTAATACTTTGTCCCTCAACTTCATGTTATCATATAAGTGTTTTTTACCGATCTGCATCTTTTGTAGCTTACATTACTTTGTTTTCTACCTCTCTCTCTCTCTCTCTCTCTCTCTCTCTCTCTCTCTCTCTCTCTCTCTCTCTCTCTCTGTCACTCACTCACTCTCTCTCTCTCTCTCTCTCTCTCTCTCTCTCTCTCTCTCTCTCTCTCTCTCTGTCACTCACTCACTCTCTCTCTCTCTGTACCAATCTACCCACTTATGTATGTTCCATGTGTGACAACACGGAGAATGTCTCATTCTGAAACCATATATTCTCTCTGTTTCCCTGTATTTAATCCCAAGACGCTGCACCCTACTACTTAACCCAACTCATAGACCTGTATGAAAGTTTCAGGAGTAAAGTAGTAAGGACAGAGAATTGCGTCTAAATGGCTGTGTAAGGAGATACGTAAAACTTAGTCAAGAAAGTAAAAAAAAAAGTTCAAATATATCAGAATCTGAAAGATTTTATTTAGTATTTCTTCTTCTCCAATCAATAATCGAGAAATTTATTGGTGTAACATCCATCTTTGGTATCGAATAAAATACAGAAACGTTAACGTGTTTCGCTTATTTTGAAATATTCTCGGTTCCACTTTCCAGGATTATTTGTCCCAGTTAACTAGTGCTGAATTCATTGCATTGTCGGCGACACACTTCATTAAATTAATGGAGGACGTCCTCCTATATTTAACGGTGATACGTTACATGTGACTGGTTCGTAGCTCAGATTCCAGTGCAAATAAGTATGAAACGGACACTCACATTTGAGCAAGGTGCAGATAGTGCGACACTAACACATTGAATTATGTCATCACGTTGGTGGCAGATACTCTGATCCCAGGTCAGCCTTCCATACTCATTTCAAGTTATTTTCTTTTAAGTGGTCGTGGCCCATTTCATTGTCTACCTGAACTAGCATTTCGTCTTTTACTACATCGGTGACGACAGATATTTAAACTCATCACTTCTTGGAGAGCTCCGGACAACATAACTAAGACTTACGTAACTTTGCACCAGATGTGTCCTGTGGCTAAGCGACCATGCTTGCTGAGTTCTCCACATCCATATGTACTGTCACGTGCCTCGAGCAACCACTTGGATTTCATGCTTAGCCTTTGTAAGTCGTTTCCTCCCTTGTTCTGGGTCTTTTTCTATTGTCACCTGGCCTTCTAATAGTTATACAGATGGTAACCTGTTCTCTGGCATCGTAGCTACATAATCGGCCCAATGTAGCATATCTTCTTCATTACCTTTACAATACTGCGTGGCTTTTTCTTCCCTTTTCCTGTTTCTCCGTTTCCGGATACACCTAACGAAAAAGAATTCAAAAACCTTCCTCCGCATTTTTCTTTGCAATACAAGCAGTTTTCTTATATAGTTTTTTCTGACGGTTACGATCTTACAACCAACATTGGCAAAGTAGTTGGTACGAGAAGTAAAATTTAAAGTTTGAAGAGAGTGATCTTTTTCTCAGAGCATGGAAAATCTATAGACCGCTCTATTAACATTTGGTAAGCATAGAGCAATTTCTATTTCGTTTCTAAAAAAATAAATAACTTTCCCAGGTATTTGAAACAGACAGCTCTTTGAAAGTGTATTGTTATTGTTATTATTATTATTATTTACAACCAAACTTGTTCTATTTTACCATCCCAAAAACACTCTCCTTCATTGCTGACATGAGGAACGATATTCATGACCATTTTGTTATAATTTTGTGTGGTTTTAACTTAAGTTGATCTTCGGGACCCACAGGCTATGTAATCTAGCATATAATCATTGTTTTCTTAAAGTCTCAGTCTTTCCTGCACGTGTTCTATGCACTTCCGAATTTAGTGAGATAATTCTGAGAAGATTTCGATAATATTTGTCAGTATCTGACGGTGTAAGCTACAACACACCTTTGTGAAATCCACAGAATTTTTTATATTATTTTTGTAAATCAGTGTCCGTGAAAAACACGAAAGTAGCCTCTAATTAATTCTTCACAGGGTCAGGTGGAAAGTACTTTATACCTGACATCCTATAAGGGAATATCTGTGTAATTATCACAAACGAGAGGTATATTTCTGTTCAGTATGGACCATATCACTGGAGTTCATCTGACAGCAGGAAGCGTGTCTCCCACATCCAACAGAATAAAATTTCATTTCTCTTTCTGACTGTAAACCTCCAATTTTAAAAATAATCCTGCGCCTATGTGATGTTCTTCACGTGCTATTTTTCTTACTTTCCTCCATTGCCTTTTTCATGTCTGTTCATACTGGGGTCCTTTCTTCTTCATCAACTGTTTCTAGTCACACATATTCGAACATCGGTGATAAGGCTTCACATTTATGTATCTCCTAAATACAACCTACCCATCTTTTATTGATGTCGTCTTTGCTTGATAATATATTACCCACTTGATGCTTCACAAACTGTTCTCTCTCTTACTACTTTTCTTGCGGACACTATGTTTTGTTCATTTTTTTCCGTTTTCATGATGTTTAAAATGATCTTATCCTACAGAATGTTGTTTATGTTTTGTCTTTATCTGCTGTGAAACGCAATAAGTCTTTTATTTCTGTTTTGATTCTTTCTTGTACCAATTTTTGTCTTACTCTTCTTTTATCCGGAGCATTGTTTTCGCAGACTACTTGTTGTGGGGTTCTTATTTTTCTCTTAAGCTTTCAAAGACACATCGGATATGCTGTCACTACCGAATCTGCACTTCCTATTGTGTATCATTATTAACTAAGCGAGAGCACCAGCAGCAGCGAGTACTGTTTGTATAAAGCGTTTATTTTGCATTTTGTTTACGACCTTCCACTAAGGAAGGGATTCTATTTGTGTTTATCTGCTCTGCATAGTAACTAACAGTTCTTGATAAAACTTTACGTAGTTTTCGTGTTAGATTTCTTAGTGTTTTCTTGATCGTTTAGAACAGAAAGCGCCCTAAAACCGTCTTTTGTTTGTTTCGCGGCCGTTAGCCACTAGTCACTTGAATCAGCAGTTGTCTTGTGACAGCCAGAGCGAGAGCACCAGCAGCAGCGAGTACTGTTTGTATAAAGCGTTTATTTTGCATTTTGTTTACGACCTTCCACTAAGGAAGGGATTCTATTTGTGTTTATCTGCTCTGCATAGTAACTAACAGTTCTTGATAAAACTTTACGTAGTTTTCGTGTTAGATTTCTTAGTGTTTTCTTGATCGTTTAGAACAGAAAGCGCCCTAAAACCGTCTTTTGTTTGTTTCGCGGCCGTTAGCCACTAGTCACTTGAATCAGCAGTTGTCTTGTGACAGCCAGAGCGAGAGCACCAGCAGCAGCGAGTACTGTTTGTATAAAGCGTTTTTGTACTTATTTGCTGCGCTTAGCTTTTAAATAGTTTTTCTGGGAAAACCTAGCGTAGTTTTCGCGTCTCGTATTTCAGTGAGTGTTTCTTGATTATCAGAGTAGCTCATCAGAAGATTATCTTGGGAATTTGTCACCGTATAGAGTAGGGTAAACATAGTCATGTGTAGGGACTGTGGTTGTTGTGAGCGGACGCAAGGAGAATTGGCCACTCTTCGGGGGCAGGTGGAGGCTTTGTCTGTTAGGCTCATCGAGCTCGAGGCGCAGGCGTCGGCTCGTAGTGGCGTTGGGGCAACTGTGGTGAGACCTATGCCTACTTCGGTGGCCTTGGAATCACATGGAACCCCTGATGTCGCTGCGTCTTCCGGCAGTGAGCATCTTACCGGTCAGCCATCACTCCAGGGTGAATGGCGGACAGTGGTGGGCTCGCGCGTGCCTGGCCGAAAGGCGAAGGTGGGATCTGGCCGCGTGGCAGCTGCCTTACCCCTTTCCAACAGGTACGGGGTGCTTCCTAGTGGTGATGACATCGTTTCCGAGCCACCACAGGATGCCTCGCCTGTTGGGCCAGTGGCCGATTCTCCGGCAAGGTCCCGACAGTCACAGAGGGCGGGCCTATTAGTTATAGGGAGCTCCAACGTTAGGCGGGTTATGGAGCCCCTCAGGAAAATAGCGGGTAGGTCGGGGAAGAATGCCAGTGTGCACTCGGTGTGCTTGCCGGGGGGTCTCGTCCGTAATGTGGAGGAGGCCCTTCCGGCAGCTATTGAACACACTGGGTGTGACCGGCTGCAGATAGTAGCACATGTCGGAACGAATGACGCCTGCCGCTTGGGTTCTGAGGCCATCCTTGGTTCCTTCCGGCGGCTGGCTGATTTGGTGAAGACAACCAGCATCGCACGCGGAGTGCAAGCTGAGCTTAATATCTGCAGCATAGTACCCAGAGTCGATCGCGGTCCTCTGGTTTGGAGCCGTGTGGAGGGTCTAAACCAGAGGCTCAGACGACTCTGCGACTATAATGGTTGCAAATTCATCGACCTCCGTTATTGGGTGGAGAACTGTAGGGCCCCCCTAGACAGGTCAGGCGTGCACTACACACCGGAAGCAGCTACTAGGGTAGCAGAGTACGTGTGGCGTGCACACGGGGGTTTTTTAGGTTAGAGGGACCCCCCCTTGGGCGAAACGATAAAATACCTGACGGCTTACCAGAGAGGACATTATCATCGTTGATAAAGAACGTCCGTCCTCAGAGACCAAAAACAGGAAAAGTTAACGTAATATTGGTAAACTGCAGGAGTATCCAGGGCAAGGTTCCTGAATTAGTATCTCTTATTGAAGGAAATAGTGCGCATATAGTATTAGGAACGGAAAGTTGGTTAAAACCGGAAGTGAACAGTAACGAAATCCTAGACACAGAATGGAATATATACCGCAAGGATAGGATAAACGCCAATGGTGGAGGAGTATTTATAGCAGTAAAGAATTCAATAATATCCAGTGAAGTTATTAGCGAATGCGAATGTGAAATAATCTGGGTTAAGTATCAAAGGTGGGTCAGATATGATAGTCGGATGCTTCTATAGACCACCTGCATCAGCAACCGTAGTAGTTGAGCGCCTCAGAGAGAACCTGCAGAACGTTGTGAAGAAGTTTCGTGATCATACTATTGTAATAGGGGGAGACTTCAATCTACCAGGTATAGAATGGGATAGTCACACAATCAGAACTGGAGCCAGGGACAGAGACTCTTGTGACATTATCCTGACTGCCTTGTCCGAGAATTACTTCGAGCAGATAGTTAGAGAACCAACTCGTGAAGCTAACGTTTTAGACCTCATAGCAACAAATAGACCGGAACTTTTCGACTCCGTGAATGTAGAAGAGGGTATCAGTGATCATAAGTCAGTGGTTGCATCAATGACTACAAGTGTAATAAGAAATGCCAAGAAAGGAAGGAAAATATATTTGCTTAACAAGAGTGATAGGGCACAAATCGCAGAATATCTGAGTGACCACCATCAAACGTTCATTTCTGAGGAAGAGGATGTGGAACAAAAATGGAAAAAATTCAGAAACATCGTCCAGTACGCCTTAGATAAGTTCGTACCGACTAAGGTCCAAAGCGAGGGGAAAGATCCACCGTGGTATAACAATCATGTACGAAAGGTACTACGGAAACAAAGAAAGCTTCATCATAGGTTTAAGAGTAGTCGAATCATAGCTGATAAGGAAAAGCTGAACGAAGCGAAAAAGAGCGTAAAGAGAGCAATGAGAGAAGCATTCAACGAATTCGAACATAAAACATTGGCAAACAATCTGAACAAGAACCCTAAAAAGTTTTGGTCATATGTAAAATCGGTAAGCGGATCTAAATCCCCTATTCAGTCACTCGTTGACCACTATGGCACCGAAACAGAGGACGACCGAAGAAAGGCAGAAATACTGAATTCAGTGTTCCGAAACTGTTTCACTGCGGAAAATCGTAACACGGTCCCTGACTTCAGCCGTCGCACGGACGCCAAAATGGAAAATATTGAAATAAACGATATCGGAATTGAAAAACAACTGCTATCACTTAGTAGCGGAAAAGCATCCGGACCAGACGAGATACCCTTAAGATTCTACAGTGATTATGCTAAAGAACTTGCCCCCTTTCAATCAGCAATTTATCGTAGATCGCTGGAAGAACGTAAAGTACCTAGCGACTGGAAGAAAGCGCAGGTCGTTCCCATTTTCAAGAAGGGTCATAAATCAGATGCGAATAATTATAGGCCTATTTCGCTTACGTCAATCTGTTGTAGAATAATGGAACATGTTTTGTGTTCTCGTATTATGACGTTCTTAGATAATACAAATCTCCTTCATCATAACCAACATGGATTCCGCAAACAGAGATCATGTGAAACTCAGCTCGCCCTATTTGCCCAAGAAATTCATAGTGCCGTAGACACTGACGAGCAGATCGATGCCGTATTCCTGGACTTCAGGAAGGCATTTGATACGGTTCCACACTTACGTTTAGTGAAAAAAATACGAGCTTACGGAATATCGGACCAGGTTTGTGATTGGATTCAGGATTTCCTAGAAGAAAGAACACAACATGTCATTCTTAACGGTTCAAAATCTGCAGATGTAGAGGTAATTTCGGGAGTACCGCAGGGAAGCGTGATAGGACCTTTATTGTTTACAATATACATAAATGACTTAGTTGACAACATCGGTAGCTCCGTGAGGCTATTTGCAGATGACACGGTTGTCTACAAGAAAGTAGCAACATCAGAAGACTCGTACGTACTCCAGGAGGACCTGCAGAGGATTAATGCATGGTGCGACAGCTGGCAGCTTTCCCTAAACGTAGATAAATGTAATATAATGCGCATACATAGGGGCAGAAATCCATTCCAGTACGATTATGCCATAGGTGGTAAATCATTGGAAGCGGTAACGACCGTAAAATACTTAGGAGTTACTATCCGGAGCGATCTGAAGTGGAATGATCACATAAAACAAATAGTGGGAAAAGCAGGCGCCAGGTTGAGATTCATAGGAAGAATTCTAAGAAAATGTGACTCATCGACGAAAGAAGTAGCTTACAAAACGCTTGTTCGTCCGATTCTTGAGTATTGCTCATCAGTATGGGACCCTTACCAGGTTGGATTAATAGAAGAGATAGACATGATCCAGCGAAAAGCAGCGCGATTCGTCATGGGGACATATAGTCGGCGCGAGAGCGTTACGGAGATGCTGAACAAGCTCCAGTGGCGGACACTTCAAGAAAGGCGTTACGCAATACGGAGAGGTTTATTATCGAAATTACGAGAGAGCACATTCCGGGAAGAGATGGGCAACATATTACTACCGCCCACATATATCTCGCGTAATGATCACAACGAAAAGATCCGAGAAATTAGAGCAAATACGGAGACTTACAAGCAGTCGTTCTTCCCACGCACAATTCGTGAATGGAACAGGGAAGGGGGGATCAGATAGTGGTACAATAAGTACCCTCCGCCACACACCGTAAGGTGGCTCGCGGAGTATAGATGTAGATGTAGATTTCTGATTAGTTTGTTTCTTATCTCTGTTACAACATTTTCTTTGATATTTACGCCCGTCAAACTGCTAAATCATACCACGTAGAATCATATTTCCACTTTCCAAATTTCTTTTTCAGTTTTATCTGCATCATTTTCTAGCACCTGCATGACGTCCCATGTTCGATGAAAAGTGTGTGGCGCATTCTGTAAGTGTTTGGTCGCTGTAAAAAAATCTTACAACTAATTCTTTCTTTGAGCACACAGGGAAATACACTTCGGTTTTCAATTAGAATCAGATTTACATTTTGAAAATTTCTTTTCCAGTTTTCTTTACATTCTAGAACCTGCAGAAAGTTCTGCATCTACGTGATATTCTGTTAACTGTGGATGATGGGCAACAGGAAGATTCCACATTTTCAGATTTCCTAAAAGCACCTGACACGGTGCCCCACAGCATACTGTTAACGAAGATGCGAGAATATTCCCAGATATGTGAGGGGGTCGAAGAGGTCTTAAGTAATAAACCCCAGTATGTTGTTCTCTGCCTTGCCAGGGAACGCCGCCTTATATAAGGTACCTTCACTGCCGGGCGGGATGGTCTGCGTGCTCCGGTGAAGTCAAGAACTGTGTGTCAGCGGTAGCGTAGCTACTGGCAGGGTCACCCAAGCTGGAGTGATCTCAATGGAGGAGTCAGACAAAGTGTGTCCCACAACACAACATAGGGCAGGGAGGGCTCTGCAGGTGTAGTGAAGCCAGCTTCCCTAAAGGAGTAAACCTCATACAAATCCTGGTCCTCGAAGTTGGGGGTTGGGCAAGCGGCTAACGACCCCTTCATGTAAAAAAAAATTCTTGTTCAGAAATACTGAGGAGGCCAAGTCCCATCCCTGTGTGTAGTGCCAACGGAAGAAGAAGATGTTGTCCTCTGCGAGTGTTCATCAGAGAACAGGGTAGCATCCGGAGTTCCACAGAGAAGTGTAATAGGACCCTATGATGGTACTTGCTAAATGTTTCCAAAGAGGTATAAGTAAGACAAAAAAAGGAAGCGAAGTGATGCAGCAGAGATGCTGTTAGAGGAGAGAGATGTGACTGACACTTTTTTTAAATTGTCAGAAAAAAAGGAGTCAGTTGTGTGTCTTGCTGAAGAGAGGACACGAAAGTTTTTATGGCTCTTTCTGTTGTAACAGTTTTCTGGGTAAGATATATTTTGGGTTAGTATAAATGTGAAGTGAAACACAGTGCCTCCTTATTTATTTGACTAACAGTTCATCTCACTGCATCGAAATATAAGTTTCCTTCAGTAGGCGACATGGTCAATAATTAGCAACTTCTACGTCGGCTGTATTCGATACGACCATGGCAGCAGAAAGAAGAGGTGAAGTTTCCCCACTGAGAAGAAAATACAGCTAAGAACATTTACTATTAAATTTCCTAGAAAGTTTTTCAGATATGTTTGATGGTGTCTGTTCGACAGCCGGCCATAAAAGCATTTCATTAACTTCCATTTATGACTTCACAGTTAAAAGTCCTAAATCATTTCTCTTTCAAAAGCTCTGATTTATTATCCAGCGAGCAATTAGCAAAAAACAGAATAGAATACACTGGCGACCATACAGAGATTACATCCCGCAATTTTCGGATAGTATTGTAACAGCGATTGTTGAAATAGTAATTTTATTATATCTATTCCATAGTTTCGATAGTGGGGATACAATGAGAAAAGGAGAATTCTGTTAGTAAAATCGGAATAAAACCAGGGAAATTGAAGAAAATTTTCTCCAGAGACAAGTAATTGAACTTTACAGAACGTGAACAGAATTACGTCAACCAAAGGTAGCACCAAGTATATTCCATTGATCATACCACGCAAAAGCAATTTCTCCACAATATCCTGACCCTTAACCTACTTAAAACATTTTTGAAAGCAACAGTATTTACCATAGAGTTGCTTTTTCATTGCAATAGTAAACGATTTTCATGTACGCAGCAGTGATAATAATGAAAATTCATCTTGACGCAAATGTATATCACGATTGAAATTTTCCGCAGTTACTGAAAATTTTATATAAACAGTTACAAACGCTATAACTGTTTACTGCGTTTGTAACTTTTTACATTCTATTTTAAACAATAAATAAACCGCTGTACTCCAGAGAGATATGTTTACAAATTAGTCACAACTACTGAGTTTCTTATATTTCAATAAATCAATTCAAAGTGCACCTCTTTTGTCCGTAAAAATGGGATCAAGCGGCAATGAGAAAGTTAATACTAACGGTAGTGATCACCAAAATACTGAATCAGAATCTTATTTATAAGATAATGAAAAAAGACAGAGCATCGCAACAGGATGGCAACGTCACAATCGAAAACAACATACAGCTGAACTCAACTGGAATGAATTGACAGAATGTTAGACCAGATGATGTCATATGGCTAACAGTCGACGAGATTAATTCACAATCCTTAACAGGAAATGTCTCTTTTTAAAATAATTTGGATAGAAACAATGTAACAGACGTAGGGAATTTTGCGAGTTGGATACTGAGTGAAGGGGACGGACACACACAGATTGTCAGGTTATACACACATTAGATAATAATCATTCGCAGGTATCAACTGTAGAACGGTACTTACAGAAATTAATAGAAATGGATATAAGTTACGAACAGACTTGAGTACAAAAATCACAAACGGTCCAAGGTCTCGGCAGTTGAGATGAGTCTCAGTACCATAGACCAAAAAGTCACGACACTTTCGACGACTTCGAAAATTTGCGTACTACCTTAAACACAGAGTTGACAGAGCAACTAATTAACTATATACGAAATTTATTAATATGTACAATCATGCAGACAAAAAAATTTCTATTAAGAGTGAGAACCAAGATCAAAGTACACGTCAAGTTAATGAACTTGCAACGGCGCACGCTAGTTCACAATGCGCGTATGGAAGCTTAGCTCAAGTGGTAACTGCAGTACCTGAGGTAGCAGAGACAAAACGAAACGATGTTCCTCAATCTGTTTTTATTGGGAAACCAATAAACAAGAACATTGCTGATGTCGACAAAGTAGTCGAAACAAAACACAATTTAAGCAAGAAACAGAATATGGATCCCACTTCGGATCTTATAACAGAAGAATAATAAAATGTGTTCCTTACAAGTCTCTCACTCGAGAAAGTCCACCAAAGAAAAAATTGAAACAAAACTACTAGAGAGTGGTCGGCACAGCATTACTACCAAGCTGTCCAGGAAAGTCAGACCACCGTTACATGACACTCTTTGAGTCACAGTCCGAAGCTCCTGACGATCCGGAATTACCAACAGACAAGGCGCGTGAGTGTTGCGGCCGGGAAGGTAGATCCCCATAAGTCCGGGAGCGTGTCGAACTCCTTCTGCGCGGCGGTGCGCCGGCTTATAAGGCCGGCTGGCGGATGGATCTTCTGGGACTATTTTCGACGACGTGGGTGGCGTAGGAAAATAGCCCGCTTGTTGATCGCGACCTATGACGCTGTTGTCGATCCGCGGTGCTCGGGTAGCGGGCCCTGGCGGCCGTTGGCTGAGACACGAGGCTGTGTTTTCGCCTCCGATAGAGGCCTTGCTCGTACCGTTAACTTCTGCTTTGCTTTCACTCGCTATGATGAAGGCATCCCGCGTCTCTGTTCTGTCATGCGGGATGCCGTTGTCGCAGGCGGACGGGACGGACGCTACAGTAACAACAATTCAAACACACACATCTGAAATGAAGTCTGCGTGCGAAAATTTACCGGATGATGTAAAAAAACTCACATAATACGTAGGATCACTGATTTTAGGATAAATATTTTTGAAAACGATGTACAACCGTAGCAATAACGATATAAAAACATGAAATGAGAGAGCTGACACCGGTGCCTTTGACATCGATTCTACCCTAGCTAAAAAATGCGTCCGGTAATAAAAATAACTTATGTTGATGCAGTTGAAGAGATTCTAAACGAAAGAGAACATAAAATTCTAGCTACAATGGATTGTGATATGAAAACAATAGAAGGGAAGATTCGTTTGTAACTTACCAGTGAAAGAGATAGATCGAACGAACCGCCTTCCGCAACTAATCAAAATAGAAAAGCAGTACTAGAGAGTTGTCACTCGAATATTGTTTCTCCAAAATCAGATTATGACAAAGCGGAGGAGAACAGTTTGAAAACGATGAAACGTACGTGCCAGTGTGACCACACTCAGCATTGCCTCCTCCGAAAAGGCTAGGACGGTGTCGCATTCTGATAATGTAAGGCCTGGCCTGTCATACGTCATAATGGATGAGAGTCTAATAAAACATAGACAATTCATAGTCTTCTCTCAGGAATCCAAGAAAACACAACGAGTTGTCTTTGTGAGATGTTCAAATGTGTGTGAAATCTTATGGGACTTAACTGCTAAGGTCATCAGTCCCTAAGCTTACACACTACTTAACCTAAATTATCCTAAAGACAAATACACACACCCATGCCCGAGGGAGGACTCGAACTTCCGCCGGGACCAGCCGCACAGTCCATGACTGCAGCGCCTTAGACCGGTCGGCGTCTTTGTGAGAGCTTTTAGTAATGTTTTATCCCGGCACTGGTCCAGATTGCAAAAATCACGACTTCGCTGTTGGATTCATACAAGATGATGCGTGAGAGTTTGAAGCCGAAGAGGCAGATCATTCTTTGAACGTATCAAGGATTTGAAAAGGCCTTCCTAGAGAAATACTGGTCGCAAGGAATTCAGGAAAAGCTACGGATGGAAGTTTTTGACCCACGGCCATTTAACGTAAAACAAGGCGGACTGCGCTGCTATTTCGAAAGATACTTGAACGCGATGAGATAGAGGTCCAATCCAATATCACATGTCGATGTTTTGGAAATATTTAAGAGGCGTTTGCCGAATAACACTCGTGAGAAACTGGTAACCGTGCCAACATATGACGTGGAATACTATCTCACAGTTGTGGATTCGACTGACCTCATTTACGAGAGTAGTCAAACTCAAATGAGTGTAACAGAAACCGGTCTGGTCCACCGAAGAATGAAGGATTTAATAATCGCAGTAACCGTAATAACAACATCAACAACAACAATTGCAGTAATAGCAAAAATCAGTACGGCAATGCGCAGTGGTGCTGGCATCCATGCGCGCCGCCTCAGGGATAAAATGTAATGGAGGTTTCGGAAACTGTCAGAAGAACGATTTCCAAGAGAGAGAAATATAAATTGCAATTCAGGGTACCGTGGCTCACCGTCAAGAAATAACCGTAAAGCTTGGAATAGCTGGTGCCGTCCGGGCGGTAATTTTAACAAGAGAATAGGTATGGGAACGAACACTCATGCATAAATAATTATGAAAACAACGGCTATGGGAGTGCCTTAAACCAAAACGCCGCTCCCAATTATCAGCAGAACAGAACGTAGCAAATTACCGATCACTATGTAAACACTGTAGAAGTGACTGAAGGGAGCGGCAGCACCCCCCCCCCCCCTCTCCCTCTCCACCCTTCCCCCCTCCCGCGCCTGAATACGGCAAACGGTGGTCAGTCGTCCTAGACGCCCTGCCATCGATCGATAACGAGGGTGGGAGCATGACGCTTATGAATAATTATTTCTCAAGGCATGACAAAAAAATCGATTTGTGAGATGACCTATATGCATATAAGGTAAATGATGTAAAAGAAATAAACGATGAAGTAAAGGCGAGTCATCCTATTGGATCCTTAAGGTCTGTCAACCAACAAAGTGAATGATGGTCTGTAACAACTGTGAATGGCCTTCCATAGAGATACTGTCGAAATTTGCACATGACACAGATCACAGCAAGACATTCCCTTTCTGTAGTTGAGTAGTTTCTCTCAGTTTTTGTAAGTGTCCTAGAAGCATAGGCTATAACCTTCTCTTTTTCATCCGAAATTTGCACCAGAACAGCATCGATCCCATACCTGCTGGCATCTGTGTGTATTTCTGTAAGTGGTCTCTCATCGTATAGACCAAGTACAGGGTCAGTCGTCAGAGCTTTTCGCAGCACTTCGAAAGAATCCTGTTGAGCACCACCCCAGATAAATTTAGCATCGGCTTTTAACAACTCCTGGAGTGGCTTGGCTCTGGTACAAAAGTCTTTGATAAAACAACGGTAATAATAACATAATCTGAGGAAGATTCTCACACCTCTAATACTTTTAAGAATAGGAAATTCCGTCATAGATCTCACCTTTTCTGGGTCTGGCCGCACACCTTCGTTTGACACAAGGTGTCCAAGTATTTTGATTTCTTTTGCTCCAAAGAGACTCTTTCTTGGATTAAGTTTCAGTCCGCCTTGTTGGAGACACTTAAGAACGGCCCTTAGTCTTTTTATATGTTCATCAAATGTCTCGGAGAACACTGTAATCTCATCTAAATAACAAATACACGTCGTCCACTTCAGGTGCCTAAGAAGATTATCCATCATCCGTTCAAAAGTTGCTGGTGCATTACACAAACCAATCGGCATTACCTTAAACTCATGCAGGCCCTCAGCGGTGATGAATGCAGTTTTCTCACGATCAGCCTCCTCTACTTCGATTTTCCAGTATCCCGAGTACATGTCGATGGTTGAGAAAACCTTAGCCCCCTTCAGACAATCTAGTGTATCGTCAATTCATGGAAGAGGATAAAGGTCATTTTTAGTTATCTTATTAAGCTTCCTGTAATCAACACAAAAGCGCCAACTGCCATCCTTCTTCCTGACGAGGACCAATGGCGACGGCCATGGGCTCTGCAAAGCTTAAATGATGTCATTCTTCATTTTTTTCTCTACCTCGTCGCGAATTATTTGACATTCCGTTGCTGACACATGGTATGCTCTCTCGCTTACTGGCTGATGGTCTCCAGTGCTAATCCGGTGCTTCACCGTCGATTTGTCTAATTTGCTCTACACCTGTGGATTGAAGCATTCAGAGAACTCTTAAAGAATGGCAAGTAGCTTCTTGTGCTGTTCCTTAGTGCAATCTGGTGATAGTCGAGCTATAAGATCTGGTAGTGGTAGCTCTAACTTCGCCCACAGACTAGGCATGGGGGGTTTCTATGAGGCTCAGCTATTCTTCAATTAACGGCTCAGCGTTTGCTACGCACATGCGTCTTGGAAGGATCTGTGGTTCTCGGCGACAGTTATCTATCCATAATTCACCGAATCCGTTCTTAAATGAGACGACGGAGGCTGGGATGACTAAGTTATTCTTCAGTGGTATGCTTCTCTCACATTCCACAACAAGATCCATGGGTTGATGCATGGCATGACACGTGACAGTTACCTTTCTAGCGCTGACTGCAGGAATGATCACTTCATCCAGCACACATAGTCTCCACACACTCCGATGCGCTTCTTCCTGTCCACAGTATCTTATCGTCTAGCGTAATCTTCGAGCTGCCACAATCTATAATTGACTGAGAAGCTTTCAAAAAGTCCCATCCGAGAATGACGTTATGACTACACTCTTGTAAGACGATGAATTCTAAGGGCTGTGTATGACCACTTATACCCACACGAAGGGTACATCTTCCTGTAGGTTTTACATATTTCCCATTAGTCACCTTCAGCAGAGATGTTTTCTTGTCGACGAATACGATTTTCTGCAACTGGCGACGGTACTTCTCCGAAATGACTGAATATGATGCTTCAGAGTCCACAAGAGCTTGGGCTGGTCGGTCATCCATGAGGATATAGACGTAGTTCCCTATCGTTTTTGTAGTGATCGACGGCGGAGGATTTTTCTCTTCGGCGGCCTCACCTCCAAGGAAAGTCGCAACCTTTAGTCTTCCAGATTGCGGTGGCTAAGTCCTCGGCTGGAGCTTCTAAACGGCGATGGAGACCTTGATCGGCGTGTTGGGGAGCGTCCTCTCCAGCGGCTAGCTTGCGGGGATGGTGACATACGTCGTCTTGCACCCGCATCTTCTTGTTCATCTTCGTCGTCCCGGAGTTTGCGTCGGCTAAGACCGGTCTGCTGTCTTCTGGCGCGGGCGCCATCAAATATCCGCCGTCTTTCTCGACAATAGCACACCAGATGTCCCGGTAGTCCGCAGTGGAAACATGCTGGTTGGTTATCCTGGGTCCTACAGACGTCAATCGTCCTTGGTGCCCAAACAGGTCCCTCATGCGGCATTGTAGGAACGTAACTCCACCTGGGTCTCAACTTTTTCGCCGTTTTAAAGGGAAATGGAGGACGAGAGATTGGGTTCAATGTCTGTTCCACTTCCTCCCTTACGACCCCTTGTAGCGTCTCGGTTTTTTTGATCGCCGTGCAATCCAAGTGCCTTCTGAACTTCCTCTCTTACTATCTGACGAAGAACACTTGTGAAATCCGTTGCTTCCTCCATCGCAGACATCGATACGACGTTTGGAAGCCGTTCAAACTTCTTGCGTGTAATTCTTCTTTGATTCATTGTCTCGATATACTGGCACCATTTTATGAAGTCGTCTGGTGTCGAAACCTCCTTCAGGAGTAGGGCTTGATACATGTCCTCAGCAACACCCTTCGTGAGATGTGCAACCTTACCTTCCTCCTTCATTCTAGGATCCACTATTTTAAACAGCTCCAAGACGTCTTGAATGTAGGATGCTGTAGTTTCTCCTGGACGCTGTGCCCTGCTCTTTTAATTCATCTTCAGCCTTGCACTTCTGTCGTTGTGTGTCGCCGAAATACTTGCACAGTTCCGCTTGGAATACTTACTAGATTGTGAACTTCTAGTTATTCTCATACCATTGCTTAACAGTGCCCTCCAAGTAGAAAAATACATTAGCCAAACACACGGTGTCTTCCCATTTGTGAAATTTGGCTATACGCTCATATATCTTCAGCCACTTGTTTGGATCTGGGCCATCGTCACCAGAGAACTAATGTGGTGGCACACAGTTGCTGTCATCGTAACGTCATCTTCTTCTTCTGCCTCCGATGGACTGCGATCTGTTGAATATGGCTCGAACTCGGGTTTCTCGACACATAAACGGCGGCTCTGTTGTGGCCTGATGGGCGCCACTGTGTCGTCGATATTGGCGCTATCACAAGTTCCAATACCCAGGGCCCCCACCAGAATAATGTCACATAGAAGAAGATGTAATTAGATGAATGACGAACACTATCTTCACTGAACGAAGGTTTATTCAGCACTTACACATACAAGAACGCGGAGAGAACTGCCTCCGGCCAGAACACATACAGTATATATACAACTACAGGACATTCCAGTACAATGATTCTTGACATTTGTGGATACTTATACACTCCTGGAAATTGAAATAAGAACACCGTGAATTCATTGTCCCAGGAAGGGGAAACTTTATTGACACATTCCTGGGGTCAGATACATCACATGATCACACTGACAGAACCACAGGCACATAGACACAGGCAACAGAGCATGCACAATGTCGGCACTAGTACAGTGTATATCCACCTTTCGCAGCAATGCAGGCTGCTATTCTCCCATGGAGACGATCGTAGAGATGCTGGATGTAGTCCTGTGGAACGGCTTGCCATGCCATTTCCACCTGGCGCCTCAGTTGGACCAGAGTTCGTGCTGGACGTGCAGACCGCGTGAGACGACGCTTCATCCAGTCCCAAACATGCTCAATGGGGGACAGATCCGGAGATCTTGCTGGCCAGGGTAGTTGACTTACACCTTCTAGAGCACGTTGGGTGGCACGGGATACATGCGGACGTGCATTGTCCTGTTGGAACAGCAAGTTCCCTTGCCGGTCTAGGAATGGTAGAACGATGGGTTCGATGACGGTTTGGATGTACCGTGCACTATTCAGTGTCCCCTCGACGATCACCAGTGGTGTACGGCCAGTGTAGGAGATCGCTCCCCACACCATGATGCCGGGTGTTGGCCCTGTGTGCCTCGGTCGTATGCAGTCCTGATTGTGGCGCTCACCTGCACGGCGCCAAACACGCGTACGACCATCATTGGCACCAAGGCAGAAGCGACTCTCATCGCTGAAGACGACACGTCTCCATTCGTCCCTCCATTCACGACTGTCGCGACACCACTGGAGGCGGGCTGCACGATGTTGGGGCGTGAGCGGAAGACGGCCTAACGGTTTGCGGGACCGTAGCCCAGCTTCATGGAGACGGTTGCGAATGGTCCTCGCCGATACCCCAGGAGCAACAGTGTCCCTAATTTGCTGGGAAGTGGCGGTGCGGTCCCCTACGGCACTGCGTAGGATCCTACGGTCTTGGCGTGCATCCGTGCGTCGCTGCGGTCCGGTCCCAGGTCGACGGGCACGTGCACCTTCCGCCGACCACTGGCGACAACATCGATGTACTGTGGAGACCTCACGCCCCACGTGTTGAGCAATTCGGCGGTACGTCCACCCGGCCTCCCGCATGCCCACTACACGCCCTCGCTCAAAGTCCGTCAACTGCACATACGGTTCACGTCCACGCTGTCGCGGCATGCTACCAGTGTTAAAGACTGCGATGGAGCTCCGTATGCCACGGCAAACTGGCTGACACTGACGGCGGCGGTGCACAAAAGCTGCGCAGCTAGCGCCATTCGATGGCCAACACCGCGGTTCCTGGTGTGTCCGCTGTGCCGTGCGTGTGATCATTGCTTGTACAGCCCTCTCGCAGTGTCCGGAGCAAGTATGGTGGGTCTGACACACCGGTGTCAATGTGTTCTTTTTTCCATTTCCAGGAGTGTAGAATGTACTCGAACCGAAAATAGAAATTAAAATCGTACAGTCCATGTGAGTTTTGAACTGACGACTCTCCATGCTTCAGTTTAGTTTCATAACCACCACACCACTGTGCTACTCGGCCTCTACTGCGACATTATCGTACTGCTATTTCCCTAACGTTAGACGTAGAGCCAAACAGGTCATAAAGAAATGTGTACTCTCTCAAAAGGCCAAACACTTAAACAGATCACTACTCAGTGAATTACATTCTACTATACTAGTAAAATCCTTGATTTCGTATCAGTCGATGCAGCAGGACCTTTCCCCGAGGGCAAAAGGAGGAGTGAAATACGTAATAACCTTTTATGATGAGTTTTCTAAATATCTGCAGATATATGCCACTAAAATTGGAATGGCAGGGCCTATAATTAAGCGAATCGTGAGAGAATATTTTGTGATTTTAAGGAAACCAAAAGCTATTCTGACTGATACTGCAACTTACTTCACAAGTGCGAAGTGGTAAGAACTTGTCCCGTCACATAACATAAAACACATTTATGTACCCAAATTTCAGCCTAATAGCATGTGTATTTCGTGAGTTTAACAGTGTATCAGAACATATACACCACCCAGACGCGCGAAGTGGATTGAATACGTGACCCCTTTTCAGCAAATAATAAATAATTTGAAACACTCCTCAACAGGTGTTACACCAATCGAATTAATTTAAAAGAAGTCTAAAGTAGACATCTGGGTTAAACACTTACCTAAATTTACTGAGAAAGGGATGCTGTTAGAAAAAAACTTGGACAAGCCTTAATAACATTGGAAGCAAAGGCACAAGCTAGGATAAAGTAGTGTGGTAAAAGAACAGGTCGCACAACCACTTTTCACACTGGGCAGGAGGTGCCATTGTGCACATATCTTCAGTCTACCAAACACAAAAGGTTTATCGGCAGTTGTACACAGCACCATGCGTCATACACAAACCACACCTGAGATGCTGTTTGTTGAGCAAGCTAAAAGCAGGGAAAAACATGGATTATATCCACACAAAGGGATCAAAGAATTTATACTCTAAACAGAAGATGTCAGTGTACCTCATGCACTCCATCACCTACAGCCCTTACGGAAAATACAACAATCTACAATCCTTAGAGAAATTTAAAGGGTCTATCTGGTAGTAAGAAATGAAAACACTTCTAGCATGTGACACAATAGACATTTTCACTCAACTACACGCAAAATATCGGTATTAATTTTTAAACAAACTGGATAATCTCATAATGAATGTTAGACTAGGTAAAATCCAAGGTAAGTACGAAGATTCTTTAAATTCTATTACGAAAATTTTAGTATTCTATTCAGACCAAAATGACAATATACAAGCTGTACGTTAAGCACATTTCTGGAAACAGTGAATATGAACAACAACAACAGTCTGGCAGCCTGCTCTTGGAGCAGATTGAGGGGAGGAAACATTTTCCCCCTCTCTCCTCTTCTCACGTTTGATGTAGTCTGCAGTGGCCGAATTCGCTCATGTGCGCTATACACAATGCGCTAGCATGCCACTCAACAATCCGGCCGGGTTGGAGATTTTCTCTGCTCGGGGACTGGGTGTTGTGTTGTCCTCATCATCATTTCATCTTCATCACCGGCGCGCAATTCTCCCAATTCTGAAATAAGACTTGCACGTGGCGGCCGAACTTCCCCAGGTGGGGCCTACCGGCCAACGATGCCAAACGCTCATCTCATTTTTATCTAATAGTAAATTCATTTTGTCATGTTATTAAGAGGCCAACCTCAAAACGAACTTCACACATACAACCATACATACAAATAGGACTATGTACAATAATAAAGATATATCAGAGTAAGAAGCTATATACAAAAGAAATTATTTACGTGAAAAGAGTTATGGTTATGCGAGAGGAAAGAACTATTTACAGAAATGTTATGATTACACTAAAGTAACAATAAAACAAATGTTAATGAGGTAGCTACGAAGAGGAACACGCTAATGGATACAGTTACGGAAGTAAAAGTAAGTGCGATTTACATTGCACCACCTACAGCTATTTACAATAAGAAAGAACTATACTATTTATACAAAGCTACAACCGATTAAGGTATGATGATTATACAATACTTTACACAGGTCTATTGAAAACTACCTCTATATTAAAGTCAATACCAAAAACTGATGTAATGTATAAAACATAAATTAAGAAGAAAATTAAATAAGGCACACGTGATTGAAATGGCGAAAACTTAACGTAGCTAGCAGCTGCAAGACTAACGGTAAATTAAGGTTCATTACGGCATAAAGCGTTATTTACACAAACAGTGCAGTAAGTAAATTACTGTCAAAGAGAGCATAAGAAAGTATGAAAATACTGATAAACATATACCTTGAGTGTATGAAGACGAAACGTTATTAGTAGCAAAAATATTAAATGTAGTGAGTCGTACTTTGTGTATGCGTTAATGAACACGCTGACTGACTTACGGGCAGTTACGCGTGATTAAGAAGTTATGTAATAATTAGAATTTTATAGGGAATGATGGAAAGTAGCACGTCCCGATGGACGGAAGGATTAGATTGGAGGAGTAAGGTACTAAATAAAAGCCCCCCCCCCCACAAACACATATATATAACTTATGTATGATAATGACAGAGAGTGATCTATGGATAAGTAGGTACATTTAAATTCAGTACGTTGAAACAGCTAAACACGAGTGTAGGTCTACCAACGGAATAGTAATAACAAGTACAGGGGGCTCACATTAACTTAGCCTGCATGTTATGCGATTACGTAAACTTTTGAGTGCTATGTCCAATGAAATACATAAATAGTTACGCAAGCCACTTTTGAGGTCAAACTAAAACTTCTGTTCCCGTTGTACAAAATCAAATATTAAACAGAGGATATTGAACACTATGCTGTGAACACTATGCTGTGACCAGAAGATGGATTTACAACCAGTGTTTGACCTGTGCTCGTATCAAGTAGCGTAAATTGTTTGTGAAAACAAATACTAGTACAAGGAGATGCTTGATGAAATACCCACTCTTTCCCTTTCCTCTTGTAGTGGTGAAATTACTCTTGACTGTGTCGATGATATCAGTTTTCAGGTTGTTACTACAGATGTAAAGATTTTGAGAAGTTAATACTTCATTCACTGAAAGAAACAAAAGAAGAAAATTTTCTTTGAGCTACAAATAAAGATGTCAACTGAAATTAATTACGAGGAACCTCGAATTAGAATACAGGTTAGATTTTCTTGTAACTGCGCTTGTATGACTTTGATTTGCAATCTTTGAAATGTCTTTGTTTATGTCTTTGTAAATATGTTCATGAATATTTTGTAAATCTGTGAAAACCAATCTTAGGTGACATCAGACGTATTAGAAAGTGCAAATAAGTGTGAAAGTGTGCTACGAGAGTTGTTCAACGTTCCTCAAATATGTGGGGTTTCCACCTTGTAGTTAAAAAAATAGCGCTGTGCAACGATTCAAGTTTTCAATCGCCGAGTGGTTCATCAGTGCTGTACGATGATTCATAATTTGGAATCACCAAGCAATCCATCATCTGCAGCGCAGAAAGTTTAACGAATCTGCAGTTCCGAGCTGAATAAGCGGAACAGTGGCACATGTGTGCTGATGGAAAGGTGAACACACACCAAAATGTCGACGAATATTTCATTCAGATGTAGCTGGTCCAGGAGGGTACCACGGCCTCTCGATGCAGTGGAGACCGTAGTAGCTTACGGAAACCGTAGGCAGATGTCAGTAGTGACCTGAATAGACAAAACGAGCTGTTCACACTCCATCACGCTCGCAAATAATCCTGTGCGTACTTTGAAATATAATAGCCACGAGGAACTTCAAACAATGGAGCCAACTCGCGCCGACGAGTCAACGGAAATAGAAAAACAAGGACAGAGAGGACGCAAATTTTTGTTGCAATCTAAAGGACGTAAAGAAAGATAAATATTTAATTGAATGTGAAAAAGGATTACATGATGTGAAACAAAATTTGTAATATTTTCCTTATAAGCATAAATTAATTGATTTATTTGTAAATTTAATATAGTGTAATAAAATTTTGGTAAAATATTTAACATATAAAGAATTTGGTAAATGTGAGCTTCCCACATAGCTTACACATATTAGTCAAATAGTATGTTAAGCAATAACGGGCAAATATGCCATTAGCTGATCGCCCAAAATAAAGATTTCTGACTCTCCGTCCGTGAAAACAGACGACTGCACATTGACCCTATGGGTAAGGAAAGGCAAAATGTATAAATTTATAAGAAAATAAAATTTTGTACTTTGTAGATTGTATACAAATCTACAGCCGACAGTAGGGGGGCAGGTGTAATGGCACTCGCTAAATGTTTCCAAAGAGGTATACCTAAGACAAAAAGGAACCGATGCGCTGCAGCAGAGATGCTATTAGATGAGAGAGATGTGATTATCACCTTTTTTAAATGGGCAGAAAGAAAGGAATCTGGTGTGTGTTGATGAAGAGAGGACACAAACATTTTTATCGCTTCCTGTCGTAACAGGTTTCTGAATAAGATGTATTTTGGGTTAACATGAAAGTGAAGTGAAACACAGTGCCTGTTTATTTATTTGACTAACTGTTCATCTCACCGCATCGAAATATAATTTTCTTTCATTAGGCGACATGGTCAAAATTAGCATCTTCTACGTCGGCTGTATTCGAGACGGCCGCCGCAGCAGAAAGAAGAGCTAAAGCTTCCCACTGAGAAGGAAATACAACTAAGAACATGTACTATTAAATTTCCTGGAAAGTTTATTTCAGATATGTTTGATGGTGTCTGTTCGGCAACCGGCGGTAAAAGCATTTCATCAATTTCCATTTATGACTTCACAGTTAAAAGTCATAAAACGTTTCCAGTTCAAAAACTGTAATTCATCATCCAGCCAGCAAGTAGTAAAAAACAGAATACTACCGCTATTATTTTGTGAATACATGAATAATTTGGCAGACAGCATGAGAAGCAGTTTGTGGTTTTCTGATAATGGTACAGTGTATGGGAACATGACGAAATCGAATGATTGTGGAAGAATACAAGATGAGTTAAACAAAATTTCTAGTTGATGTGATTAATGGCAACTAGCTCTAAATATATAAAAATATAAGTTCATGCGAATGAGTAGGAAAAACAAATCTGTAATATTCAGATACAGCATTAGTAGTGTCTCCCTTGACGCAGCACATCGTTTAAATATCTGAGCGTAACGTTGCAAATCTGTATGAAATGGAACGAGCATGTGAAGACTGTATTAGGGATGGTGAACGGTCGAATTCGGTTTGATGGGAGAATTTTGGGAAATTGTGGTTCATCTGTATTGGAGACTGCTGTAGCGGCACCACCGTTTAGGATAGGGAAAGTTAGTTTTGTGGGAGATAAATCATCTGGAAAGTTATCGACGAGTTTTAGTATGGCACCTCATGGCACCCACCCATTACACTGCATATAGGGCGCTAATGTGACCTATTCTTGAGATCTGCGCCACGCTGGATTAAGGGAAGACGTCGAAGCATTTCAGAGGTGAGCTGCTATATTTGTTACCAGTGGGTTCGAACAGTGTGCTAGTATTACAGAGATGCTTCAGGAACTCAAATGGGAATAATGGAAGGAAAGTTCTTTTTGAGAAATACTATTGAGAAAATGTAGAGAAAAAGCATTTGAAGCTGACTGCTGAACAATTCCACTTCCGCTGACACACATTTCGCATAAAGACCATGAAGATAAGATACAAGAAATTAGGCATCACATGGAGGCATATAGCTAGTCGTTTTTCACATTCTCCATTTGCCAGTGGAAAGGAAATGACTATTAGTGGTATGGGGTACCCTCCACTACACACTGTATGTTGGCTTGTAGAGTACTTATAGTTGTACATATAGATATATCCCCAAGGAAAGAAGTGTAATAGCGTGAGATCTGGGGATCCTGCAGGTCGATGTACAGGTGTTCCCTGAAAGATTCACGAGATGCTAGAGGTACTATTTGTTGCTTCTCCTGCTGATACTCGAATGTGCATTGTGCAGCAGGGTCTCATCGCGATGAAACCACATTCTCTTCCTGATACATTGAGGTATCTCCAATAACTATGCCTTGGCTATTTTCCCTGGCGCCAGAGGTTATTGCAACTGGTGCGTGTGGGACTGGCGCCACCAGAGAGCTACTGCAGCAGACATGTGAAGGACGTGATCGCCGCGGCGGCCGAGCTGGGAATGAGGCGGGGACAGTGGTGAGAGTAGTTGGATTCATTGGAATTAGCAACACCTCCCAGAAGCAAGCGCTGTGGTCCGCGGGCGGTGCCTGCGGCACGTCGTTAGTAGTCAGCTCAGGGTGTGGAGAGCAGTGGCAACTAACGAGGCTGGTGGGTCGAATTACACTTGGAACAATGGTCAGTTCCTGCAGCAGGAAGGAAAAATACACTTTGTGGTTTAGGCAAGTCCGAGGACCTCAGGGAGCTGGAGTGCAGGACAGTACCAGACGAGACGACAGTCAGCATGCGCGGTGCTGCCATGTGGTCAACAGCCTTATGTGGCGGCTGCTATCTTCCCCCTTCTGAAGTACAGCTGGCGAGGGACAGCCTTCAGCATACTATCAGGAATATAACTGGAATGTTGTGTGTGAGAGCAGACCTGATGCCAGAGACATGATTAAACAAATTATATTGAGATTCATGAGATTTATGACGACTGTGAAACTGTTGTTTTCAGTAATTTTAAGAACTGAATCCATATCGGTTCCTCTAAGGATCATTTTTTGTCAGTACAACAGTGAATCAGATAGTGTCAGTGGTTTTCAGAATTGATTTTGCATTGATTGTTTGTATGTAAACCAGCGATTCACTAATCTCAACTAAGACGTTTTTTATACTGTGTTGTATGAATGATTTGTGATATATGAAGTTGGATAACTATTTACTTAGCTCACTAGTGTCAGTAGATAGCGTCAGTAGACAACATCCTAGTTGTCAGTGTAAGTAATTGCAGTAGAACAAGATGTAGTTAGAGGTTATAGCTTTGATCACAAGTTAGTTAAGTAGGGGAAGGCGGGGCAAGACGGGGAGGTGGGGTAAGACGGGGAAGGGCTATAAGCTACAGTTAGAGTGCTGCCATCTGTGGATAGCTACGTCAACATCATCACACATGGGCCAGTGTGTTGACATTGCTAAACCTTAGTTTAGCGGCGGTTTCTGTGAGCTTTGCAAGGTACGTACAATTGTTATACTGATTTGCAATGTTTTACACCTTTCGAGGTCCTAAAACATGTGTTTCGTGAACATGTGTCCAGACTGTATATATAGCACTGAATAGTACGTCTTATTAACAGTAAACTGCTGTGTCAGTAGTCAATGTTCACTAAATAGTGTTGATGTAGGCGTAACATAACCTGACAGCATGGTAGGGGGCAAGACGGGGTGGGGCAAGATGCCCCTACTATTTGTCCAACCATTACGTTCTTATCGTCTCATGTGTTTACCAAGCTGCGGGTTTTGAACACGTACATTATACGTTGAATACAATTCTAAATATAATGGTATTCGTTATTCCAACGTTTCCTAATTAATTACAAAGTATGCCTTAGGCTATATGGTGAATACAAATACACAAAACGTGCAAAGTCAGTATTCTTGCTATGCTTTAACGACTGACTATTGGAAATATGGTATTTACTGTATAATATAGATTACCAGGAATGATCTGACTCAATAGTTCGTTCCACGTGTTTTATTTCAGATGGTTCGCAAGTATCGGCGACAAACGTCTAGGCAAGATTGGTCATTGGAGTCAATGGTAAGGCGCTGTAAATTCTGTTATAGAAGGCCATATGGGTTCTTTCAGTGCTGCTCGACAGTTTGACGTGCCACAGACAACGACTGAACGACATGTGGCAAAGAAACGTGCTAATCCTGGATATACAGTTGTGAAAAGGTTAGGACCAATCACTGGTGTGTTTACCCCAGAACAAGAGGCAGAACTTAAAGTCTACTTAACACAGATGGAAGGACAGTATTTTGGCCTAACACTTAAAGAACTTTGTGAACATGCTTTTCAGCTAGCTGAACGAAACAACAGCAAACATCCACTTAATACAGCAGCCAAATCTGCTGGAAGAGATTGGTTAAATGGGTTTCTTGCACGAAATCCCACCTTAACAATACGAACACCAGAGGCCACATCAATCGCACGAGCAATGGGGTTTAATCGAGTTGCTGTAGATCGGTTTTTCGATCTGTTAGAAAGTCAATCAGACACATTCAAGTTTACGGGAGACAGAATTTTCAATTGCGTCGAGACTGGTTTAACAGTCACTCCAAAAGGTCACACGAAGGTGGTTGCTTTGAAAGGGCGCATACAGATGGGAGCACAAAGAGACCAGACTGTCACTGCAGAAATATTTGTTTCAGCGTCGGGGTGCTACGTACCACCTATGTTAAATTATCCTCGAAAACGAATGCAACAAGCGTTCGAGACTGGCCTGCCCCCTGGTGCCTCGGCAGAAGTCCAAGATACTGGTTGGATGATGAAAGAACTGTTTTTGACATGGTTTAAGAAGTTTATTGCATTTACTGGAGCGTCAAAGGAGAGACCAATACTTCTCATATTGGACGGCCACAAAACGCACACCAAGAATTTAGAACTGATAGATGTGGCCCGCGAAAATGGGGTTGTCTTGCTGTGTTTGCCACCACACTGCTCACACCTTCTTCAACCACTGGACGAGGTGTTTATGAAACCTCTCAGTAAATTTTGCGAAGATGAAGTAAGATCGTGGCTTCGCACCCATCCTGGAAATGTTGTTACGCTGCATCAGATCGCATGTTTATTCGACAAAACCTTCATTCATTCAACTACAATGTTCAAAGCAGTGAACGGGTTTCGGAAAACAGGAATTTGGCCTGTAAACAGAAATGTGTTTCAAGAAAGTGATTACCTTCCCTGTTCAACTACAGACATTCATCAAGCTCACACATCTGAAATTACAAAAACGGAAGACCAAATACCAGAGATGTTGTCAAGACGTAAAACACCTGAACAATTGACAACTGACGATCAAGCCTCTGTTTCGTCTAACTTTCAGGTTACCAGCCCTGAAATGGTGTTAGCTATTCCAAAGGTGGATAAAAAAACCAAAAGGAAACCATCTAACAGGCGTGGAAAACCCGTTGTTTTAACCGAATCTCCTTATAGGAGTGAACTATCTGAAGAAATTAAACGAAAAGGAGTCCCCAAACGTGCTGCATGTAAACGAAATTCTTTTCAAAGACGTTTAATAAACCTGGGATACCACCAAATGGACATAATGACAACGAAAAAGTGACGAACGTTACTGACGTCTTAACCACGCTTCATGCTCAAGGGATAATAAACTGAGGTCGAAGGACAACGAGGAAGAGAGTGAAGAATGTTTATACTGCTATGACTTCTCTGAAGGAGGCTGGATACGGTGTATTAGCTGCGGACGCTGGGCCCACGACACTTGTGCAGGGATAGAAAGTGATGATGACGAGGCTGTCCACACTTGTGTACTATGTGAAAGTAAGAGACCTAAATAAAACGTAATACCTGATTCTAAAATTCGCAGAACCATGTTTCGAAACTTTTTGTCACATAATTTCGTTATTCCAGTCCTTATTTAAGCTTTAGAGATGAATTCATGCTAGTTCCCCATCTTGCCCCGCATATGGGGCAAGACCTGGTAGTTTATGTTTCAAATCGAGATATTTCTAACTAAATGTAACAGGTTTGCAGGTTTCTTTGCATGCTATTGTAATTCAATGGTTAAGTAAACAAATGGTAATCAAACCTACTTGAATTTGTTTATTTTTGTTCCTTTGGAAGGGTTTAAAGTTAGCTTCCCCATCTTGCCCCGCCTTCCCCTATTATCTGGTTTCATAAGTTTTCAGTTATCTCTATATATAAAAGGCAATGTCCTGGTTGGATGACTCATCACCGCCCAGCCCAGATCACTACGGACAGAAACTTAAAATTTGGGGAGGATGGTGATCCTATATTGTAGGCTAGGTTTAAGAAGATAATTTTCGAAATTTCACGCATGAGGGTGTGAAATAGGGGATGAAAAATTTTTGAAAATGTCACACTTTGAAGCTAGAACAACGAAAACTGGTATTTGGTTTCTCAGTCGGAAATAAAGAATACGTATTGAACATTTTTGGAAATTTAACCCCTACTGGGGTGAAATAGTGGGTGATAGCTTTCTTTGAAAACAAATTACTATTAAAGTACTGTCAAGACATTTCTAAAGCTACTTCCATGAAAACTTGTATTTTACTTTCGGCTGGCGATAAAAAACTAGTTATTACAGTGTTTTTGAAAAATTCAACCTCAAGGAGATGTAATTGGGGATACAAAATTTTTCAGGAAATATTTCATTCTGAAAGCATTTTTGGAGCTAAATAGATGAAAATTTGTATTTGGATTCTCAGTTATAAATAAAAAGTGTTTCAGTATGTTTGTAAATATAAACCCCATGGGGGTGAAATTGGACCTGACTCATTCACTGACTCATCATCACCCAGCCCAAACAGCTAGAAACATAAATTTGAAATTTGGAAAGTGTGTTGACCTTACAATGTAGGTATCGTCTTATAAAATTTTTTTCGAAATTCCACCTCTAAGGTGGCGAAGCAGGCGATGAAAGATTTTTGAAACTATGTCGATATTAATACAATTTTGAAGCTAGATCTACCAAAATTGGTATTTGGTTTCTCTGTCAAAAATGAACAAAAAAACATCCTTCACCATTTTTGGAAATTCAAGCTTTAAAGGTGTAAAATACTGGGTGAAAATTTTTTTGAAAATAAATCATTATTAAAGTACTAATAAATCATTTTTAAAGGTACATCTATGAAAAGTGTCAACTGACTTCTAGGTAGGAAATAGAAAACATATGCTTCAGTGCTATGGAAATTCAGCCCAAAAGGGAGTGAAATAGGGGATGCAAGTTTTTAAAATATTTCATTATGGTAGCATTTTTAAAGCCAATTCTAAGAAAATTTGTATTTGGCTTCTAGATTAGAAATTAAAAAATATGTGCTTTAGTGTTTTCGGAAATTCGTCCCCCAATGGGGTTAAATGAGAGATGAAAAGTTTTATAAAAATATTTAGTTGTATAAAATATGTTTAAAGCTGAATTTACGTGAATTTTTATTTGAATTTCAAAGAAACATGTTTAAGGGAATGGAAGTTTGTATGGAAATATTACCATAAGAATTCAAACGGCAGGAATGACCGCAGACCTGAGCTCCGATTCTAGCCACCAGAATAACTTTTTAATCAGAAGGACATTCGGGAAAGACATTCTTATCTGGCCTTAATTAGCGTTCAAAGCTTAGAAGATAATGCGGTTTGTGAACAACATAAAAATTCGATTAAAAGAAAACAAAAAAAAAATCTGTGCAGATCGTACAGTCTAAGTGTGCAAATCAGAAGGCACCAAGTTAGTCTTTTATAATGAGGGCACTGTGCCCAGCGTTCTAATTGTTGTATTGTTACCCAGTTGCCGGTTGTAGGTCCTGACTGAAATTCTATGTTTCACCTTGTCCTGCTTTAGTTATGGATATCTTGTGTTTGAATATACTAACATTACTTAAGTCTTTTGGGCTACAGAGAATTACAGTGTTTTACTGCTGATGGTTTGGTTGTTTTACTTAAAATTTTTGACGTTGAATAAATTATTGTTAATTTGAGTTCCATGTCTCCACAATTCCCAGCCCTAACCCCACTCCACCTAAATACCATGCCACACTGTCGGCATGCGCTCTTGCTAGAACAGTCTATGGATGCCCACCTGTGTCCAGCAATCAACATGTAGGGCCAAAGCATGTAGTCCCCACGATTTACTGCAGATTGCCTCTGATGTCCTCACATAACTATTGTACATGCGTTATCATCCGCCCACACATGCGAATTACGTCAGATCTACAGTTAACAAAACAAAAGCATTCTCATATCTTGATAAGATCAAGTACCTTTGGTTGTGTGCAGATCGAACCAGTGGTAGCACAACACATACCGGCAATGGCGGCATCGCCACATGTAACACACTTTTAGCAGCGTGTTTGTTCCCTTCTTATTGCGACGATTTTAGTTATAGACCTTTCTGATTTCATGTGATTACATATAAGTGTTATTTATTGTTTTATATAGACGCCATACCACTTACTTTTATCTTTTTGAAATGCCGATATCAGAACAGAGCTGCATAATCAAATGGTAGCTGCATGGTAGCGTTTGAGGATGTGGATTTTTCACGAAAGTGATTAAGGTCTGAGCCCCATCGATAGCACTTTTTTTAAATTGTGGTATTTGTTAGTGTGTTGCAAATGTAACGCAAATGTCGCCAATGTAAGCCGATAACATACTGCGCCATAGACGAATATACACTGATCAGCCAGAGTATTATGACCACCGACCTACTATCGATGTAAACCCATCCAAGCGATAGCAGCGTCACCTCGCGAGGAATTACTGCTAGTCAGACACACTGATGGTGCATGTAATATCAGTGAGCGTGCTGTACGTCTGTAGAACGGGAAGACGCACGTTGTATCTAAGTTTGACCGAGGGCAGATAGGCCGGAGGTTCTGCACGAGCATTTCGGAAACTGGACGACATGTCTGGTGTTCGAGAAGTGCTGCGGTGAGTGTCTTTAACACATGGTGAAGCCAAGGTGAAACCACATCCAGACTTCGTGGGATTGGGCGACCACCCCTTATTACAGTTGTCTGACGTCGCAGGCTGGGCAGATCGGTAACACAGGACAGGCGGCGAACTGTGGCGGGACTAACATCAGACTATAAGGCTGGGTGGAGTACAAATGTGTCAGAGCACACAGTGCACTGAACGCTCCTAACGATGAGCCTCTGCAGCTGACGACCTATGCATGTCCCAATGTTAACACCACGACATCGCAACTACGACTGAAATGGGCACGTGACCGTCGGCACTGGACGTTGGCATTGTGGCAGGGCGTTACATGGTCTGATGAATCGCGATACCTTCTTCATCATGCTGTTGGTAGCGCGCAAATCTGACGTCTTCCAGGGGAACAGCTACTTGACACCTGTACTGTGGGACAGAGACAACTGGCGGCGGTTCCTTTATGCTCTGAGAAACATTCACGTGGGCATTCATGGGTCCAGAGGAGCTCATGCAAGGCAACATGACGCTGTATCTTACACTGGCTGCAGATCACACACACCCCTTTGTAACGATCGTGTTTCCCGATGGCAGTGGCAATTTTCAAAAGGATAATGCACCATGTCACAAGGCCAGGAGTGCGATGGAGTGGTTCGAGGAACAAAGTGCCAAGTTCGATTTGATGTGCTGCCCCTCCCCACGTCCATCCCCACCCCTCAACTCGCTAGATCTGAAAGCAATCGAACACACCTGGGATACAACTGAACGAGGCGTCACAGCTCATCGTCCCCCTCCCCGGAATTTACGGGAATTAGATGGGTTGTATGTGCAGATGTGGCGCCAACTCCCTCCAGCGACCTATCGAGGCCTCATTGATTCCATGCCACGATGCATCGCCGCTGAGATCCATGCCAAAAATAGACATACCGGCTATTAGGTAGGTGGTCATAATGTTCTAGCTAATCTGCATGTGATAAACATTCATTTACTGCCAGGATGTCCTAGTATCTCAGGCCACTTGGTTTGGGGCCTTGGCACTCCTCCACTATTATGATTTCAGTGCGCCATCACAGTGAAGTGATCTAGTTACAGCACGAGCATTACCCGTTCACAAGAGTCGAATAGTTCAGCAATGGTCTTCGCAACAGGCTGACATCGATCTGCTCGACTAGCCTGTTCAATCACCGGACTTCAGTCCTACTGAAAATTTGTGGGCTGTAACGAAGCGTCAATTGAACTTTGACTGGCCGACACCGGCCCCCAGACCTAGTGCTGGATACATGGAAGAGTCTCGTGGATGATGAGACATATTTCCTGAAGCTGACGGCCTCGTGCCTTGTAGGATGATGCCTCCTAATTTCCGATATTGTCGCTTGTGAATCACATGAATACTTCGAAATAATTCACCAACTGCGAATTTCTTGACATCGGCTGTATGACGAACAGATTTTCTACCCAACAGTCACTTGTGCCGGACCGGGACTCAGACCAGATTTTCATATGTCACTGTTGAATAGTAAATCCAACACTCATATCAAGAAATCTGATAGCTGATATCAAGAAATCTGCAGTCAGTTAATTAATTACGATGTATTTCGTACAGCTGGGGAACACAAACAGTGCCTGTTCCTCCAGAAATTAATGTAAGCTTATGAAAATTGTTGTGACAGCTATTCCGTTTCAGATATTAAAACCCTACAGGAAAACCCACTCGAAAAATTTGAAATTTAACAATTTTAAAATCGGGGATTCTCGACAATATCCACCTCCGTAAAGGTCTTATCGTCACTGCTCTGCACCTCAGGTGCTGTGAGAATTAAATTTTGATACCTCGAAACATAGCTAACCACTTACTCAGAACCTATAGATGAGATTTATTCGCAGTTGCGAATTTGAACAGCCATCAGATGTATAATGGAATGACGACAATGAATATTTGTGCCGGACCGGTACTCGAACCCCACTTACCGCGAGTGATCGCCTTGCAGTTAAACTATACGATAATGACTCACAGCTAGACTCAAATTTCTATATGTCGTTATCCATGTGTCTACAACCTGTACTCGCACATTCATTATGTACAGGGTGACAATTATTCAACTATATGAAATAAAATCGTCATAACATCTGAACAGTTTGCGTTAGGACCTTCAAACTGCACGGTTGGCCGCGGGGCATGATAGGAATTAGTATGTGCATGCGCACGCGCCTTGTTGTCGCCCATTTGCTCGTGAAAATGTCACGGTACAGTGTGCCTGAGCGTATAACGCTTCTGAAACCCAAAATGCGAGCAACAACAGCCCAATTGCTGCTCAAAGACAGTTTCAGACCAAGTTCAAACTGAAGACAACCGGTCCAAATGTGCTAACAATCAAGGACTAAAATTCGCAAGTTTGAGAGAATAGGTAGTGTTCGTGATGACAGTCATGGCAATGTTGATCATCCAAAAAGGGTGAAAACCCCTGAAAACATCGAGAAGACATGCGCTGTGTTTCATACCAAACCCAGGAAATGGATCAGACGAGCGGCACAACAGACGGGAATCAACTGGGAGACAAATTGTTGTTGAAGACATGCATCTCTTCCCATACAAAATTCAAACCCATCTGCCATTAAGTTTCAGGGCCATGGAACAGTAGTTGTGTTTCGCCAACACTGTTTTCCACAGAATTGACGAACAGGACTTTGACGTCAATATCGTTTCGTTTAACGACGAAACCCACTTTCATTTGGATGGGTTCGTCTATAAGCAAAATTGGCGCATTGACTGTGTGGTGTGCAGTGTCCAGTCACGGAATAGTTGGTGCGATATTCCTTGATGGCACGGTGACTACTGAAAGGTACATGAATGTTATGGAAAATATTTCATCCCAATTATTCAAAGTTATCCTGATCTCGACAAGATGTGGTTCATGCAAGACGGAGCTCGACCCCATCGAAGCAGGAGAGTGTTTGATGTCCTGGAGGAGCACTTTGGGGACCGCTTTCTAGCTCTGAGGTACCCAGAAGCCACTGGCATGGGCCTCTATTGGCCGCTATATTCTCCGGATCTGAACACATGCGATTCGTTTTTGTGGGGCTATATTAAAGACAAGATGTGCAGCAATAACCCCAAAACCATTGCTGAGCAGAAAACAGCTATTCATGAGGTCATCGACAGCATCGATGCTCCAAAACCTGAGCGGGTCATGCAGAATTTCGCTATTCGTCTGCGTCATGTCATCGCCAAGGATGGCAGGCACATCGAAATTGTCGTAACCTAAATCCGAATATCTGTAGTTTCGTTTACGTGTTGAATAAAGTGTGAGCATTCTATACTTTGTAACTAGTTATCCTTTTTTCATATAGTTCAATAATTTTAAGCCTGTATATTCCTGTACGGGGGAGACATTTTACTTGAAAATCGCTTGCCCGGTGTCGGCGGATAAAGACGACATTGGAGTAGCTCTGAATTACAATGCAATGTTCGTTCGGACATGCTTGCGTGTCCGAAGGAACATTGCATCGCAATTCGGAATAAGACAGACACTGCAATATTGTACTCAGAATTTAACTTCCTCACATTAAGAAACACTCTACACAGAAAACATTTTAGTACTGATTGTATCTTTCGAGTAAATTAAGAACAATGTCAAATCAGAATATAGCCATTTTATCAAATTAAATTTCAATTGCAGTAAGGAAAAGAGCAACGCATTCCGTCATTTGGCATCTATAGTTTCATGCCAGCAGACCACCGACATTACTGAATTTTATTTTTCTTGAAAATTATAAAGGAACAAACCATTCTTTCCCATTGGAAACTATGTAAGCAGGAGGTCCTGATTTCGAGTCCCAGTCGGGGCACACATTTTTCAACTGTCCCAGTTGATATTTATCAACGTCTGTAAGCAGCGAAAGGTCTAGATTTCATTATAACTTCATTCTTCGAGATCTGCAAGATCACCAATGATATCTGTACAGATATCAGCTTCATATTCTACCCTTCTCCTATTAATTGGAAGATCGTGCAGTTTCGTACCTGCTTATCTCTTTCGGATCATTATACACGTCCAAACGGCATTTATTAAATATTGTGTGACAGAATTTAAACGTCTTATTCAGATCCATTACGTTGAATAGTTGAAGTTATTTTTCCCAGTATATTCGTAATTTGACTTCGAGACCAAAATATATGAGCTTGTCATTAAACATTTATTCTGTGTCATTAAATTTCATATTAATGATTTTTTCTCTTACATCTGCTTTCTATACTGTCTGCTACTTCTGCGAATAGCTTTATGCATGCAGACAAAACTTTCACTTTTGCTACTTAACTTGGACCTGATGTTTGCCGGAACTGAAAGTGATAGTGAATTTTAGTAGCACCGAATAAAAGGCAGAAGTATTACTGTTAAGTTTGGCTTCATAAAAGATAAACTTTTGGTAGAAGTATGATCTAAAATCATTTGCTCCTCATCATAATAATTTACTCTCACTCCTAGAAAACGAATGCCCTTAAAATAACTTGGATGAATTTTGATTAAAATTTTAAGAATTTTTTGATATACGTGGTTCTCCTTAGTTCGTACTTCCGTAGTTCTCCTAAAGACTACAAATAATGTAAAGAAGTTTAATACCCATGCAGCGGGAAGATGATACCACAGGAAGGCCGTTGGCATTTACCAAGACGGGGACACGAAAAGTTAGTAGGATGGCAGAACCGAATTCTGCTTCAGTGAGTGAGGACCAAGCTCTTTGACCGTGAGCTGCATGCATGGTGCACCACCTCCTTCGGAACGCAAGGTTAAATCACTACATCCTTCAGGGTCGCTTTCGAAATCCTATACTTCCGTGTATAATATTTAATTGGTGTAAATTTTCAGTGTGGTGTACAGTACATCTCGCTGGTACAATAATTTGTTGCCGCTATAACGTAATATGAGCTGGGTACTGACGGGACGAAAGTGTTGCCTCAGATTATGACATGGCAGTATACGCCGAGAATACCTGATGTGGAACTTAGTCATTTTCCCTGCGAACAGTTTTATTTTGCCGACTGTACGTGCCTCCTCGAGTAAACTGAGCCTCATTCGTAAACAGAACAACTTCAAGGAACTGAGGGCCTTCGTTAGTCTGTTGCAGAAAGCAGCTTTCAAGATGAAACTGAGGCGGTTAACCATCTGGTCCCAAGGCCTGTACTCCGAAAGGAAGAGAAGGATGAAGCAGCAATATATTCTATACTAAACTAAGAGCCTGTACTCTTGAAGGAAGCAAAGGATGAAGCAGGAATATGAACTGTGGTGAAACCCGAAGTCAGTTGAAATTCCTCATCTGCTTACCTCTGGCCTGTTCTCAAAGCGTTACAGCACGACTTCCTCAAAGGTAGGTGTATGCGCCGTCCGCGTTCTGCATGTACTGGGCCTGCGTACCGCCAGTAAGCCAGCACTGGCCAGTCGAACATGGATTGCAGTAAACGTGAGATAATGCAGGAATCTTCGTGCACTGAAACGTTTTCGGTATATTTGCTGAGCTTTTCAACCATTGCTTTCGGCTGCACCGTCAACAAAGCACATGTTTAACAGTTCTCCCTACATGTAGCGCTCAATGTTACGTACTGCGACCGTCGAACAGGCACTTCAGTGCTACACGCTGTTTATTGACTCAATGCGAACATCCGGACGCCACAATTCTACGCACCTCAATTAAACTTAGTTGTAACAATGTTTGAAGAAGGTACTTTGTATTTATTTCCGTTGCCATGGACCTACTCATGAATGATTACTACTCACCCTGCAAGATACATCGTGTGGGAGGGAGAAAATGGTGTGAATTTTATTTAGATTCTATAAATGAAATGCAAGGAGTGCTGCTCAACATATAAGTGGTTTATTCAGTGAAACTGCATTAAACTGCATATGCAATAATTATTGAAATTTTATCAAATTCATTAAACATTCACTCACAAATTATTCAAATAACGATAAACAAAAATAAAAATATTTGGGTCGCCAGATACATTAGAAAGTATCAAAAAAAATAGAATTGAATTTATACCAATAGCTCACAACAAGTGAATTATATTAGGTGCCTTTTAACATGAGCATTGTATGACTTCATTCTAATTTAACATATAAATAAATTACACGAGACAGGTTGACCTGGTGTAATAAATGAGGAAGGAATAATAAAAAAAAAACAGCTGAACATATGACTCTCTTAGCGGGCAAACGGTGAATACTGCGCCTTGCGTCTTTATGAGCATCTAACACACTGCAAAGAAATTGAAGAAAGCGAAAGAAGAATGCGCAGCTAGGAAAGCGGGCGTTTTCTGTATTACCATGTTCATGGCGTGGTCGACGTGGCGGTGGAGTCGGCTCATTGCGTGCGGCTGCATCAAGACTCTGCCAGCGTCGTAGTTGATAGCGTCTAACATGCCCTACGCTGAAAATAGTGACCGAAGCCTGCTACTGGAAGTTATCATTACTGGACGACGGTATGCGTCCATCTGCAAGTGCAAACCTACCTGAAACTGCATTAAACAAAACTCAAAACTGTACTAACAGTACTACCGTCATCGGACATGTAGTAAATCAAAAGCCGGCCGCGGTGGTCTCGCGGTTCTAGGCGCTCAGTCCGGAACCGCGCGACTGCTACGGTCGCAGGTTCGAATCCTGCCTCGGGCATGGATGTGTGTGATGTCCTTAGGTTAGGTAGGTTTAAGTAGTTCTAAGTTCTAGGGGACTGATGACCGCAGATGTTAAGTCCCATAGTGCTCAGAACCATTTGAACCATTTATTCAGTAAATCAAAATGATCCTGAATTAAGCTCTTGATAACGCGCACAGTGAGTGAAGCTCGCCTACTTGGATCTAACAAACTTTGCTCTCTACGCTGTTTGGGACGAACGCAACAGTGCATCGTCCCATGACAAGCGATAAGAGAATCCTCGCGACTTATCGGAAGCAGTCAAGAGTGAACTCCTGCCTCCTCAGAAACAATATTCAGAAATGCGCTCCTCTCACCTGGAGAGAAAGAGCCGCTCCCCTCCAGCGTCTTGTCTCCGCCCTTCCGCAAATTACGTAGCTCTTACTATTTTTCAAAGCGAACATTAGATTCTTGCCAATGAAGAAGTCCCCTTCAAAATTTCCTCCCTCCTTGCCGTCGCATTCCGCGAGGAAAAGAGAGCGATATTCTGTGTGAGTATACAAATAAACAAAGACTTCTCCCTTTGGGTATCGCCGCTACATTTCCAGGTGTTCTGCTCGCGGGAAACGGCCAAAATTCCCCAGGCCACTTGCGATTCTTGGACACCCAAGTCATGTTGTTGCTATTCAACTCGCCGCTCTGTCCGCGTTACCTAGAATCGTGCCATAACTGTTTTTCGCTCTAAGTTTGCAGTTTCCGCTGCCTCGGGCACACGTGCGAATGTCCACGGCTTTTTTTGGCAGCGTGTTGATGTATGCAGCGTCTTCGCCTGTCGCTAATCCTCTGGGGGCCTGCCCTCTGTGAAGCATGCCGACATAGGCGCGCGGCTGCTGCTCGCCCGTGGTCACTACCTGTGTCCACCTGGTCGCCGGGCTTCCCAGCTAGGAAAGCATCAGAAGAATTCCTTTCATGCACAAAGTGTACCAAGTTTGCAAAGAGAAGAATCATAGCCCTTTACCGATGCTTAATGACACAATAATTCACCTCCATCACACTTCATATATTGCAATAAAAATGACTGATTTAAAAGCAATTATCTCCTTTAATTATAAACATGAAAATCTTTGATGCTTTTCAACCCAATATGCATTTCAGACTCCTGGTTGTTTAATGATCGTACACTGCCTGACAAAAACAGTGAGGCATCCAGAAAGGAAGGAGGAAACGAAATGAAACTTCACAGGTTGAGACGGTATTGATGTTATTTCTGCGATTACAATAACGAGTCAAATTTACAAAGAACTTGACAGTTGTGAGCCCACTTATCACTATGATGTTGCACCCCCTCCGGCTTGGATGCCTTCATTAATTCTCTTGGAAAAGGTGTCATAATGCCATTGTTTCCCCTATCGAGGCAAATTGCCCGCAGTTGTTGTAAATGGTCCTTGATGTCCTGGCTCTGGGACAGAGCTGGCATTCATCCTGGTCCCGCATGTACTCTTTCGGGGACAAGCCCGGGGATCTTTCTGACTGCATGAGCACCCCAGCAGCACACATACAGTTCATAATGACATGAGCCATGTGTGGGCGAACATTGTTGAAAACCACCACCACAATACTGTCGCGCGAAATGTAACACATGAGAATGCCGGACGTCCATGACGTGCAGTTGTCCGAGCAGACATCCCCAATCACCACCAGGCCTGACATGAAGTCATACCCGATGATTACTAACACAACGAAGCAAGGTGAAACACTGTTGTGCCTCAATGAAACGTTGGAAGCTTGGGACTTCTTGTCAGGTGATTCTCATAGTCGACGGCAGTGGTCATCCGAGGTAATGCAGAACCATGACTCATCTCTGAACATTCATCAGTAGTCCACGCTTCCCGGTCACGGTGCCACCCCAAATAAAACTGTTTGCATTGGTGTGTTAATGGCAGCCTGCGCAAGCAGTGGTGGTCAGACATGGTCGACCGAAGACCTGAAGACGAGTATGCCTTTTCTCACATTTCCATGCAATTTGGTAACGCGCTACTGTCACCCTTGAATGCTCCAGAACCCTGCATATTGCACGATTCGACCAGCTGGCCAAACTGAGACCGACCATGAGATATCCCCTGTCTGGTGTTCATAAAGCTGTGTCACACGAATACACATCATCTCAGTCTCTTCATAGTGATCACTCAACATCTGAGACTATTCATGCTCCTTATGTACCCGATATGACTAACCAGATTCAGAAGGATGTATGTTGCAGTAGCTACTCAGAGTTGAAGAAGCTTGCACTGGATAGAGTAGCATGGAGAGCTGCATCAGAGCAGTCTCTGGACTGGAGACTACCGACAACAAAATCACTGGTAATTACACTAAATACGAACAATACTAATGCACTCTGGAGGCTGTTCTATCTGTCGCAGATAATTGCAGTACTAATCTCTTACACACCCACCAATCATGTCTACGAGCATGGATCTACACTGACGTTCGACCGTGTCTCCTGGGTGTATCACTATTCTCGTCAGAAGTGTATATTTGTTATTAGTTCCGTTGTAATATCGGTCAGTTTGGGCACTGAATTTATAAAGGTTCTGTATGCCTCTCGGTTTCAACGCTATACCACTTAGTTTATTAACGAAAAGTGAGGAATCCTTGATTTAACAGTCCGCTAGGCGTGTGCACTTAATATTGACTGTGTTTTAGACAATCCATATACCCTCGCTGGCAGCACAACCATTTAGACTGTCGAGTCTTTATTCAGTAGTCCTTAACAGCGATGAATAAGTAGGCAACTTTTTATGCATCCGTAGATCCTGTTAATGCTTAACCTTACAATGACAATCGTACGCATTTAGAACTACGGTCACATAGCTCTTGTCGTTGTGTTGTTGTTGTTGTGGTCTTTAGTCCAGAGACTGGTTTGATGCAGCTCTCCATGCTACTCTATCCTGTACAAGCCTCTTCATCTCCAGGTACCTACTGCAACCAACATCCTTCTGAATCTGTTTAGTGTATTCATCTCTTGGTCTCCCTCTACGTTTGTTACCCTCCACGCTGCCCTCCAGTACTAAGGTGATCCCTTGTCGCCTCAGAACATGTCCTAACACCGATCCCTTCTCCTAGTCAAGTTGTGCCACAAATAACTCTTCTCCCCAATTCTGTTCAGTACCTCCTCATTAGTTACGTGATCGATCCATCCAATGTTCAGCATTCTTCTGTAGCACCACATTACGAAAGCTTCTATTCTCTTCTTGTCTAAACTATTTATCGTCCATGTTTCACTTCCATACATGGCTACACTCCATACAAATACTTTCAGAAAAGATTTCCTGACACTTAAATCTATACTCGATGTTAACAAACTTCTCTTCTTCAGGAACGCTTTCCTTGGCATTGCCAGTCTACATTTTATATCTTCTCTACTTCGTCCATCATCAGTTATTTTGCCCCCCATATAGCAAAACTCATTTAGTACTTTAAGTGTCTCATTTGCTAACCTAATTCCCTCTGCATCACCTGATTTAATTCGACTACGTTTCATTATCCTCGTTTTGCTTTTATTGATGTTCATCTTATATCCTTCTTTCAAGACACTGTCCATTCTGTTAAGCTGCTCTTCCAGGTCGTTTGCTGTCTCTGTCAAAATTACTCCCTACTCCGGATTTTTCTTTTGTTTCCTTTACTGCTTGCTCAATATATAGATTGAATAACATCAGGGATAGGCTACAACTCTGTCTCACTACCTTCCCAACCAGTGCTTCCATTTCATGCCCCTCGATTCTCGCAACCACCATCTGGTTTCTGTACAAATTGTAAATAGTCTTTCGCTCACTGTATTTGACCCCAGCCACCTTCAGAATTTGAAAGAGAGCAATCCAGTCAACATTTTCAAAAGCTTTTTCTAAGTCTACAAATGCCAGAAACGTAGGCTTGCCTTTCCTTAATCTATCTTCTAAGATAAGTCGTAAGGTCAGTATTGCCTTATGTGTTCCAACATTTCTACGGAATCCAAACTGATCTTCTCCAAGGTCAGCTTCTACAAGTTTTTCCATTCGTCTTAAGAATTCGTGCTAGTGTTTTGCAGCCGTGACTTATTAAACATAATTCGGTAATTTTCACACCTGTCAACACCTGCTTTGTTTGGGCTTGTCGTCGTAGAGAATGATGATGCTATCGTCCCCGTTCAGAGAATTTATAGCTTGTCTCTCATTCGCAGTAATGTTATGTTAAGGTGGCTTTGTCTAGTGGTAGTACCATCCCGTTGGTCTCCTTTTAAGATTAATCAACAGTCCATTGGTCATTAAATACAGGGTGTTTCAAAATGAATGTATGGTTTTTATCACTTTGTAGCATTTATTATATTCAGCTTACAACTACAAATTTTACATCAAAGAGTAACTCAAGAATGTTGTAGAGAATAGTAATGCTATCGTCCCTGTTCAGAGAATTTATAGTTTGTCTCTCACCCACAGTAATGTTATGTTAAGGTAGCTTTGTCTAGTGGTAGTACCATCCCGTTGGTCTTCTTTTGAGATTAATCAACAGTCCATTGGTCATTAAATACAGGGTGTTTCAAAATATATGTACAGTTTTTGTCGCTTTGTAGCATTTATTATATTCAGCTTACAACTATAAATTGTACATCAAAGAGTAACTCAAAAACGTGTTCAACGAGTGAGAGTCTTTCTTGTGGAGATCCAAGAAACCCCTTCGCAAGGCTAGTTGGTACGTAAACTATAGTCTGTAGGCTTTAGAACTTGTAAGATCTGAAAACGATAATGATGTAGTTTAAGCGTCTCGTTAAAAGTTTTGACACAGACTCACTGAAATTGCTAATTCACGACTAGCCTTCAAAGGGGTTTCTTGGGTATCTGCGCAAAGACTCTCACTCGTTCAACGAGTTCTTCAGTTACTCTTCCCTTTGCGCAAAGGTATACAAACAAAACTGTTAGAATTTCTCTATAATTTTATGTACAATTTATGGTTGTAAGTTGAATATAATAAATGTTACAAAGTGATAAAACCCATATATTCATTCTGAAACACTCTGTACTTCAACCAGCTGTACCTGTGTGACTCATTGAAATGAAAGGACTTTAGATGGTCGATTTCTCAATATGAGCAATCGCTCGCTTTAATTACTTACAGTCAGTCTGTATCAAGGGCATCGATGCGATGGTACTTGCAGAGGTCAAGAGAAATATTGTGGCCTTGGATTAATAGATGTGCCAAATAGGTGGGAAGAGTAACACACAATTTACTAACAGCTTGTGAAATATAGAAAATTATGAACATAAGAATTTTGATAAAGTTTACGTATATTCTTAATGAATCTTAGATGAACAATCCGCGATCAGAAAAGGGCACAAAATTCCGTTCGACCATGGGATGCTGTTTGATGAGATACCATTCTTACGACATCAATTTAATGATGAACTGTAGCACTCATTCACCAGCTCGGATGTAAGCAAAAGTTAACTCCAAAGGACATCCGAAATATGGCTGTGAAATGGTGACTGTATACTGAATGCTTAAACGAAGGTTTCAAGGCGCCTGAATTCGAGACATTCGTTGAGCTTGAGAGAAATCAGACGAACAATCGTGGCATGATTTTGCTACGTACGGAGAGTTTATCAGCAGACTTCAGAGTGGATTGCAGAGGCACCGCGACCTCAGACGTCCTTGATCATCAGTACCTAGAGTAGCACGGATGCCATCACGTACATACTGCATCCTCACGAAACGTCGTGGGCAAATGGCTGGATGGTAATTACAACGTCTGTAAACTACTGGCCTTCTCTAGGCAGTTGGCTTCAGAGAGTGTCCTATACTCATCTTCTTTCGTGTTCCCAACTGCGCTGGTGTCTGTGGCAACGCTCGTACCCAGTTCTAATTCAGCAGTGACAGAAACACAGGTGGGGGTGAAAAAATGTTAAAACACTGAAAACACTAGATGTTATCATGGCTAATACGGTGTATGAAACCGTTGGCCTTCAAACAAACTTCCACTTGTCTCAGAATGGACAAATACAGGTTCTGCATGATCTTTATGAGTATCTCATACCATTCACCCTGCAAAAGAGCGGCAATTCAGGTAACGATGATGGGAGTTGAATAGAGAACACGCACCCTTCTCTCCAAAGTAGACGATAGAGGCTCAATAATATTGAGATCTGGTGACTGCAGTGGTCAGGGAAGATGCGGAAATTCATCCTCGCGCTCACAAAACCAGTTCAGGGCAATGCGAACCGTATTAAAAGCGCCCTGTCGTCTGGGAACACAACATCACCATGACGGAACAAACATTGTGCCAGTGAGTGAAACTGATCAGCCAAAATGGTCACATAACCCTTGGCAATAATGTGACATTGCAGAATAACCTTGGGGCGCAAGGAATATGGCTGCCAAAACCAACACCGAAACTCGCCATGTTTCGATGTTGGGACTTAAACTCGGCTACAAGTTGTGAACAGTGTGAAACAAGACTCACCCAACCAAATGACTTACTTCCAATCCCCACGGTCCAGGTTTTATGCCTTCGTCACCACAGTTTCCAATTACGTAATCGTAAATCTGCATCATTGATGAGTGGTTTTGGAATTCCAGCTCGCCGTGCAGTTCCCCGCCTCTGAAGCTCCCTTCTTGTCGTTTTGGTGCTAACACGGTTCGTGAATGTGACATTCAGTTCTCCTACCACTTTTGCAGCTGTCGTCCTTTTAGTTTTCGTCCCAAACCTCTTCAGTGACAGATTGTCACGGCCGCTCAACACTCACTTTCCTAAGCATTGCGACTTAGCGGATGGTACTTTTCCGCTTACCCTGAAAGCGGTACAAATCTTCGATAAGGTGTCTCTTGGTGTACCAAACATTTCAGCTAGCTATGTTTCGGAGTCACTCACCATATGTGCGCAAACAATTTAACCACGTTCGAATTCACTTAGCTCTGACACAATGCACTCACGACTTCAAAAAATACTGTTCTGACCCGACTGACACTGGCAACGTGTTGATGACTTTTCACAGGTGCCGTTCGTGTATAAAAACAACAGCGGAACCTGGGTGCTTGACTAGCATCCGATTTTATGTCCAAGCATGAATTTCCATATTTTTGTCCAATCCCTCTAATAATACAATTACGTATTTTTCCGGTGTACAAAATGTAAGTAAAATTTAGTTATGGTGTCACAGTTTTAAGGAGGAGCACTGTACATATATGCATTTGCGAATTCACTTTTCTCACACCTTCACTACAAATTACACTAAGGGATGTGGCAATAAATACGAGGGTAAGTCAATTATCATCGGCAAAGTAGTTATAAAATTTTATAGTAATCAAATAGGAAACTTACAAGAACATTATTTTTCGGTATAGTCTCCTTGCGTTTCAACGCACTTGGTCCATCGTTGTACAAGCTTCCTGATTCCCTCATAAAAGAAGGTTCTCAGTTGAGCTGCGAGCCAGGAATGCACCGCTTGTTTCACTAGTTCGTCTGAAGCAAATCGACGGCCTCTTAATGCCTGTTTGACTGGACTAAACAAGTGATAGAAGGGTCAAGATCGGGAGTATATGGACGATCATCCAGTACTTCAAATTTGAGATTCTGGAGCGTTTCAGCAGTGTGGGCAGCAGTATGCGGACGGGCATTGTCGTGCAACAACACAACACATTTTGACACCAATCCTCGGCGTTTCCATCGATGGCAGGCTTTAGCCTGGCAGCTAGCATCTCACTGTAACGTACACTGTTTATTGTTGTGTCAGTTTCCCCACAATGTTGCAGTACTGGACCTTGTGTGAACCAATACACCGTAACCATCAGTTTTCCTGCGGACGGTTGGGTCTTGAACTTTTTCTTGTACGGCGAATTCGGATGTTTCCATTCCATACTCTGCCGTTTACTCTTCGGCTTGTAATGATGGATCCATGTTTCGTCACCAGTAATCATGCTGTCTAAAAAGTTGTCCCCTTCGTCAGCATAGCGATCGAAATGTTTTTTGCGGATGTCCAAGCGCGTTTGTTTCTGCAACTGTGTGAATTGTTTTGGGACCCATCTTGCAGAAACTTTATGAAACCCAAGTCTGTTGTGGATGATTTCGTAGACAGAATCGTGACTAATTTGCAGAACATATACCATTCGTCAATAGTTAATCGTCTGTCTAAGAGAATCATTTCACGTGAACGGTCAATGATTTCTTCATTTGTGGCGGTAAACGGTCGTCCGGTTCCTTCATCGTGCGTAACACTTGTGCGACCATTTCGGAATTTTTCAATCCATTCGTAGACACTCCGTTGTGGAAAAACACTATTCCCGTACTGTGCAGAAAGTCTTCGATGAATTTCAGCCTCTGATACGCCTTCCGACCACTGAACGTTGCTCTTCTTTGGTGCAAAGAGACAGCGGAGCAGCCATGATTAACAGCACGGCAGCGATAAGGAAACTAACCTAGCAGCTTGAAAATAGCAAAGATATAACAACAAATAAACAAAGCATGCTTCATCAACGTGAAACGACAGTACTACCAAAATAAACAAAAATATAACTAAATTGCGGGTAATAATTGACTTACCCTCGTATGCACTGTTACTCATTAGTGTACATTTGCGTGTGTGGCAACGAACCAGAGTGTTTGTTCCACTACAGGCTCTATTAACAATGTTATCAACAAACAATCCTGTCGGAGGAACATCCGCAACTGACCGATATAGCAGAGGTTGAAAATACTGCTTCAGTTGTTAGGTTTCTTTTTATTTAAAACACGACCAGTTTCGGGCTCTTATGTGCCCGTCATTAGGAGTCATAACTTTGTGTTGTGACTCCGAGCGCCTCGGTTGACGGGCAGAGGACGCGGTGTATCACCAGCGAGCAGGCGGTACAGCGCGTCGTGTAGTCCGTCTGCTTAGCTGAGTGGTAACGTGTTTGGCTACCATCGAGCGGATCCGGATCCGACTCCCACTCGACGTGAGGATTTCCTCCGCTCGTGTACTGGCTGTTGTGTTGTCCTAATCTCATCATCACCCACGCGCGACTCACCCAATGTGACGTCACCTAAGACTTGCGACCCGGCGGCCCAACTTCCCTGCTTGGGACCTCTCGCCCAACAATGCCACACAATCATTTTATTTTACTACGTCCTGTACTCGTATACCGCGGCGCTCGGGGTCACAGCACAAAGTCATAATACCTGATGATTGACATTTAGGTGCCCGAAACCGGTTTTAAATAAAAAGAAACTTACAGCTGAAGCGGCATTTTCAACCTCTGCAACAATGTTATCATCTCTTCAAAGATTTTATTAATTGTAATATTCCTAGTTAACACTTACGCAAGGGAACAGATGCAGTTACTTATTCAGTTGAAGAAAACGTGTAGAATTTAATCTCGCACACAAGACCTTCCACGCTACTACTTGCGCAGTGCTGTACAGTTTCATGGACGTAGCAGGAAATGAGCAGGAAAGGGAAAGGCTGGTGTGTCGCAGATCCCCATGAGCGAGGCTCTGCTTAACTGACTGCAGCATTTACGGAAATGGTCCCCTCAAACATTTAGGCCAGGATGCTTCGAGCGGTCCGCCGTCATGACGCGTGTCGTGTCGCTGGCTAAAAAATTAATATTCGAAAGCCGGCGGAGATGGCGGCGGAAGAGCCCACCTCATTTACGACGGGATACGACCCATGAATACAGTAGCGTGCAGCATTAGCCAATTAAATAATGAAGGGCCCTGTCGGATATACTTATAGCTATCAGACCGCGGAGGCGCTAGGCCGCCCAAGTAGCGACTAAAGGCGACGAGAGTGTGGCTGGCTGTTCGGGGCTCTAGGAAGTCTACGTCGTAGCATTGGGTAACTGTCGGGCAACTCTAACACGTCTTCTGGTGCTTGTGGTCCTAGAACACCGTTAGAACGAAAAGGAACACATATTCGAACCACCAATATCTTTTTTTATTAAAAATGAAATTCCTTCAGCTGTATTTAAGATTTTATATTTACTTCGCTATTAGTTTCGACGTTGCGTCAAAGCCGTCTTCAGTTACTGCCCGCCATCTATGTGGAGCACGTGTTGGTCCCACCGCGGACTGCTAGACTGAGCCACACCCAACTGATTTCATCAAAGTGTACGGGCCTGAAGATTGCGTTGACGCAACGTCGAAACTAGTTCAAAAATGGTTCAAATGGCTCTGAGCACTATGGGACTTAACATCAATGCTCATCAGTCCCCTAGAACTTAGAACTACTTAAACCTAACTAACCTAAGAACATCACACAACATCCAGTCATCACGAGGCAGAGAAATCGAAACTAGTAGCGAAGTAAATATAAAATCTTCAATATAGCTGGAGGAATTTCATTTTTAATAAAAATTATACCAACTGTGTCCCACCTTCATCCAGTTTAAATATGGATGTACGAAGACCAACATCTCTGGTTGAAGAAATATTCCACCAGAAAGTACTATTAATACTCCACCCGGGATTCTTTAAAGAATAGAAATCTCGTGTATAGAACATCCGTACCCCGCATCTCAATGTTTATGACTTCATAAGTCTTGGATTACGTAGCGTACAATAATTCTGACGTACGTTCAGTATAGACACTGTCTGGAAAATTTATTGCGAATAGAGTTAAGTTGATAGCATTTTTGTTTTGAGTTCTGGTATTCTGGTTGCTGCGGTTTTATTTATCGATTGTCATTTTTTTATTTGTAGTTCACTGTTGCTATTTGAGTGTACATATTGTCATTTTGTCATTTGGAGATACGAGTGGAGCTGTAGGCGCTAGAAATTGAAGTGCCAAGCGGAGAAATAGGAACATTTCCGACATATTCCTCTGTTTGAGTGCAACAATAGGGTGACAGCAGTAGAGGCAGCCAGAAACATTTGTGCCGTTTTTGGGGATAATGCCATTGGACAGAACACTCAAGAAATTGGTTTTCTCGTATTAAGGAGGTTCGATTTGACATTGGTGACTCGCCACGTCCAGGGAGACCTCCGGGAGTTTGATGAAGACTGAACGCATTAGTCCACAATGATCCAAGTCAGTGTACTCGAGAACCTGCAAATTGATGAACTGCAATCATTCCACCATCGCGTGACATTTGAATGCAATGGGGAAGGTTCAAAAATTGAGTATCTGGGTAACGCATGCTCTAAACCAAAACCACAGAAATCAGCAATATGAGCATCTCGGCTTGCTCGTCATCAATTGGCTTGTGAACAACACCGACCATTCCCATCCTGTATCGTTACTGGTGACAAGAAATGGTGTCTTTACGCAAATAGAAGGAAAAGAAAGAAACAGCTGAGCCAAAACAAAGCAACAAATCTCTGTACAAAGAGCTGCACGCATCTACAAAGGATAATATTATGCATCTGGTGAAACAGTGACGGTGTGGTGTACTGCGAATTGCTTCTCTCAAGTTAATCATCAGTACTGACATTTATTGTCAACAAATGCAGACGCAGTCCAAGAAAACAACCAGGAAGACTGCGTCAAATGATGCTACTCCACGATAACGCCTGCCCGCATTCTGCTAGTCTGAGGAAAAAACACTATACAGGAGCTGTGTTGGAAGATCATTCCACATTCACCATACTCACTTGACCTCCGCCCTCAGATTTGCACCTCTTCCGCTCTCTATCGAACAGCCTTCAAGGCGATTCCTTTCCGGATGAAAATACGCTCCGAACATGGTTCGACGATTTCATCGCCTCAAAACCACGTGATTTCTACAGTCGCTTAATCGAAAAGCTACCCCTCCCCCCCCCCCACACACACACACACACGCACACACCTCCCCATTGGCAGACTCTTGTAAGTAGTGAAGGAAAATATATTGTTGTTATGTTTATCTGTTCTGTATATTAAACTTTTTGAAAAGCACTACGAAGTTGTGCACCATCCCAATATAATTCTGATGTACATTCAGTGGTATACGTAGATACTGTCTGCAAAACATATTGCGAATAGAGTTATTGGAAAAGAAGTACAAAATTTAAATGACATGCCATATGCTGACGTTTCACTGTATGAAGAGCGAAAATACAGTAAGCGATACTATGTTTTCGTTTCATTATTTTATGAGAGGTTCGGCGAGGAAATGATTCAAAAGCTGTTGAAATCGCTAGTTGCTCTCATTGTCAAATAATGGATTAATATATTTGGGTAACTTGGGTTCAATGAGTTACGCTGCCTAAATATAAATTAACATTGCTACATTCGTGGTTTTCTGAGCATTCTGGATGAAGTGCACTTTAATTAAGTTATACTTATAATGTTACTAGCTTACCACTCGGCGTTACCCGCATATGTATTTAATCCACTTCCATTAGCCCTTCACCTCCCTCCCCTTCTCTCTGTAGGTCTCCTCCGACAACCTCTTTGTATAGCTCCTTCTCCCCGCTCTATTGTCCACCTCTTCCACTTCCCACTCTCTGTAGATCTCTTCCTACCCCTTTCTCTGTCCATGCACTACTCCCTCGTATCTCTGTCCATCTCCTCCTCTCCACTCGCTCAGACAATCTCCTCCTCTTTTCTTCCTCTGTCATCCTCTGCAGTCTCTGAATCTCCTCTCCTTCCATTTCTGTGCCGATTCCCCCTTTCCCCCTCCCCCTCTCTCTGTCCATTTTCTCTCTGTTCAAATGGCTCTGAGCACTATGGGACTTAACTTCTGAGGTCCCCTAGAACAGAACTACTTAAACCTAACTAACCTAAGGACATCACACACATCCATGCCCGAGGCAGGATTCGAACCTGCGACCGCCGCGGTCGCGAGTTCCAGACTGAGGCGCCTAGAACCGCTCGGCCACCCTGGCCGGCATTCTCTCTGTCTCCGTGTTTATGTCCACTTCCTCCTTCCACCTATCTGTCTCTCCATCTCTTCCTGCCTCGTTCTCTCCCCACGTTATCACCCCCAACCCGATAGAATGTTGCTTCTTCTTACCCCATATGAATTATTTCCAGATAATAATATATATACTATATTTCCTTGATATCGATCCGGGGGTTTAGCAGGAGGCTTTTATGCGCGGAATTTCCAGCATAAGCACATGTAACATATATTTCGCATATACTTAATACATTCACATATACACTCCTGGAAATGGAAAAAAGAACACATTGACACCGGTGTGTCAGACCCACCATACTTGCTCCGGACACTGCGAGAGGGCTGTACAAGCAATGATCACACGCACGGCACAGCGGACACACCAGGAACCGCGGTGTTGGCCGTCGAATGGCGCTAGCTGCGCAGCATTTGTGCACCGCCGCCGTCAGTGTCAGCCAGTTTGCCGTGGCATACGGAGCTCCATCGCAGTCTTTAACACTGTAGCATGCCGCGACAGCGTGGACGTGAACCGTATGTGCAGTTGACGGACTTTGAGCGAGGGCGTATAGTCGGCATGCGGGAGGCCGGGTGGACGTACCGCCGAATGGCTCAACACGTGGGGCGTGAGGTCTCCACAGTACATCGATGTTGTCGCCAGTGGTCGGCGGAAGGTGCACGTGCCCGTCGACCTGGGACCGGACCGCAGCGACGCACGGATGCACGCCAAGACCGTAGGATCCTACGCAGTGCCGTAGAGGACCGCACCGCCACTTCCCAGCAAATTAGGGCTCTGTTGCTCCTGGGGTATCGGCGAGGACCATTCGCAACCGTCTCCATGAAGCTGGGCTACGGTCCCGCACACCGTTAGGCCGTCTTCCGCTCACGCCCCAACATCGTGCAGCCCGCCTCCAGTGGTGTCGTGACAGGCGTGAATGGAGGGACGAATGGAGACGTGTCGTCTTCAGCGATGAGAGTCGCTTCTGCCTTGGTGCCAATGATGGTCGTATGCGTGTTTGGCGCCGTGCAGGTGAGCGCCACAATCAGGACTGCATACGACCGAGGCACACAGGGCCAACACCCGGCATCATGGTGTGGGGAGCGATCTCCTACACTGGCCGTACACCACTGGTGATCGTCGAGGGGACACTGAATAGTGCACGGTACATCCAAACCGTCATCGAACCCATCGTTCTACCATTCCTAGACCGGCAAGGGAACTTGCTGTTCCAACAGGACAATGCACGTCCGCATGTATCCCGTGCCACCCATCGTGCTCTAGAAGGTGTAAGTCAACTACCCTGGCCAGCAAGATCTCCGGATCTGTCCCCAATTGAGCATGTTTGGGACTGGATGAAGCGTCGTCTCACGCGGTCTGCACGTCCAGCACGAATGCTGGTCCAACTGAGGCGCCAGGTGGAAATGGCATGGCAAGCCGTTCCACAGGACTACATCCAGCATCTCTACGATCGTCTCCATGGGAGAATAGCAGCCTGCATTGCTGCGAAAGGTGGATATACACTGTACTAGTGCCGACATTGTGCATGCTCTGTTGCCTGTGTCTATGTGCCTGTGGTTCTGTCAGTGTGATCATGTGATGTCCCCTTCCTGGGACAATGAATTCACGGTGTTCTTATTTCAATTTCCAGGAGTGTATTTGTACACATGTTTCACCATATCCCTAGCGAATTTCGCCTTGCAGTTTCGTTTTCAGGCAGCTCAATTCTCCTGAACTATGTGTCCTACAATAATACAATTTTGCAGGTACATTCAGTGGTATATGTGAATACTGTCTGTAAAGTGTGTCGCGAATGAAGTTAGTAGTAAAGAAGTAATAACTGAGCTACCCAAGCACGACTCACGCCCCGTCCTCACAGCTTTACTTCTGCCAGTACCTCGTCTCCTACCTTCTAAACTTTACAGAAGTTCTCCTGCGAACATTGCAGAACTAGCACTCCTGAAAGAAAGGTTATTGCGGAGACATGGCTTAGCCACAGCCTGGGGGATGTTTCCAGAATGAGATTTTCACTGTGCAGCGGAGCGTGCGCTGATATGAAACCTCCTGGCAGATTAAAACTGTGTGCCGGACCGAGACTCGAACTCGGGTTCGCAGGAGAGCTTCTGTAAAGATTGGAAGGTAGGCGACGAGGTACTGGCGGAATTAAAGCTGTGAGGACGAGGCGTGAGTCGTGCTTGGGTAGCTCAGTTGGTAGAACACTTGCCGGCGAAAGGCAAAGGTCCCGAGTTCGAGTTTCGGTCCGGCACACAGTTTTAATCTACCAGAAGTTTCATACCAGCGCACACTCCGCTGCAGAGTGAAAATCTCATTCTGAAAAGAAGTAACACATTGCAAGGTGTTGTCTGATGCTGCAGTTCTGATGCATGGATAGGAAAAAATGTAGTAGCCGATTACTTTTTGTGGGGATTGCAAGTGAGAAAAAGTTTCGTAAGAATTTGAAATTATGTACACAGTCGTTTCTATTCATTATTATTCTCATTCTCTAATACTGCATGAATAAAATCTGGGTACAGTTCTTTTTCACCCCCACTCCTTTGATAGGTAGGTGGTTCTTAACCAGACAGCGATTCTTTCCAGATAATAAGTGATCTGTGTTCCAAGTTCAGTTCAAATCGGTCCGTTGACTTGGGAAGAGGTGCGGAACACACATACATATATACATTTTAATTATATGTGTGAGTTACGCAAGTATTGTAATCACTGCGTCACGACTAGGCAAAGGGAATTGTAAAGGCCGGCCGTTGTAGCCGAGCGGTTCTAGGCACTTCAGCACGGCACCGCGGTGCTGCTACGGTCGCAGGTTCGAATCCTGGCTCGGCCATGGGTGTGTGTGATGTCCTTAGGTTAGTTAGGTTTAAGTAGTTCTAAGTTCTTGGGGGCTGATGACCTCAGATGTTAAGTCCCATAGTGCTCAGAGCCATTTGAACCATTTGAATTGTAAAGGTGAGAAGTGGTACGTTTTCGTAACAACTATGTAGAATCTTGGCACACGCGGCTGCGCACTGCTCGCGCATCGTTAGCGGCAAGACTGAGTCGCGGGGAGGACTCGTAAAGAGCGGACTGCAACCTTCTAACGGCATGCGAGTTTCCCGCGAGTGTGACACTCCATGGATTACAATGGCCACATAAGGAAACTCTGACAACACTTTATGCCACTGCACAATATTGACGAGAACTCGCAAACTTTGCATATGGTTCAGTTCCTCACCATTGTTACTGTCGACAGATCCCTCCACAAGTTTATGACATTCGACGACTCCAGAATCACGACTGGCGCTTAGGCTTACCAGAAATTTAAATTGTTCGAAAACAGTAATTTTCCTATAACACATTGTTTTGTATCGGTGTGGCAAAATATATTGTTGATGTACAGTGACTGAACAAAAATATGGAAATACGGCGAGAAATACGTGCTTGAATATAAATCTAAAGTCCAGCTAAACCAGTAGGTTCTGCTGTTGTATTTGATCGCGAATGTCACCTGTTCAAAATCAACACATTTCAAGTGTCAGCCGTGGCCAGAACAGTATTCTATGTAGTTGTGAGTGCTTTCTGCGAAACTGAGTGAATTCGAACGTGAGTAAATCGTTGGTGCTCTTATGGTGGGTGACTCCCTAACCAAGATAGCCGAAGTGTTCGATGTTTCAAGAGGCACTGTATCGAAGATTCATATCGCATACAGCGAAGGCGGAAAAACATCGTCCGCTAAGTCACAACGCAGATGAAATCGTGTGTTGAATGCTCTTGACAGACGGTCTCTGAGGAGGATTGTGACATAAAAAAAAAAACAGAACAACAGCTGAAAAGGTGACTGCAGTACTGAAAGTTACACTCGTGAACCGCTTCAGCATCACAAGAACACAATGGGAGCTTCAGAAGAAAGAACTGTAAGGCGAGCTTGAATGGAAGACCACTCATTAGCTATGCAGATGCCTGTAACAGGAAAACGTGGTGCCGAAGCCTTAATACCTCGACTGTGGGACAATACAAGCAAGTCATTAGGTTCGATGAGTTTTGTTTCACACTGATGCAACTCCTGGCAGAGTTTAAGCCCCAAGAATGAAACATGGCCAGGCTCAGTTCAAATGGTTCAAATGGCTCTGAGCACTATGGGACTTAACTGCTGATGTCATCAGCCCCCTAGAACTCAGAACTACTTAAACCTAACTAACCTAAGGACATCACACACATCCATGCCCGAGGCCGGATTCGAACGTGCGATTGTAGCGGTCGCGCGGTACCAGACTGTAGCGCCTAGAACCGCTCGGCCACTCCGGCCGGCCCAGGCTCAGTTATGATTTACGTAGACATCGTGGTGTTCCAAAGATTCCGTAGCTATTCTGCAACGTCACATTACTTCCAAGGATTATGTGACTATTTTAGCTGATCAGTTCCATCCTCTGGTTTATGCTGTGTTCCAAGACGACAGGGTCACCAATCATACAGCTCTTGTCTTCCAGGACTGGTTTTGTGAGCACGAGGGTGAATTGTTGCTTTTCTCCTGGCCACCACAATCAATAGATCACAATACTACTGAGTTTTTGTGGTCTACTTCGGAAAGAAGACTGCGCAATCGGTATCCACCTCCATCATCGTTATGCAAACGTGACGCTCATTTTTCTGAAAGAATGATATAAGATGCCCTTGGAAACCGTACAGGTTCTTTATTTATCCATACCAAGACGACTGCAGACAGTTTTGAGCACCAAAGAGTTTCCTACATCGTATTAGGCACGGTAATATGTTTTTGGTATTTCCATATTCGTGTCCACCCCTTGTATATCATTTTCATTGGGATAAATTCTTGATTCCAAGATTCCTATTTGTATGGCCTAGTATCATAAATACGCAACAGAATATACTAGAATTATATCAGATTTTGTCCCTCTGAAAAATTCGCGAGTAAATGTAAATTAAATAATAACGAATACTATTAGCTGAAATCGAGGATTTTTCGCAGATAATGCAGTTACCTATAAACAAATTCTGTCTGATAAAAGTATTAAAAATAAGTAATTTCCAATTACGTCTTGACAAAAATGTAGGGTAGTGAAAAGATTGGCAATTAGCTTTGCCGCGTCAGTTCTGGATAAAATCTCGAGCTTTCGACGATTACCTCCATCGTCACGTTTTATATATAAGTGCCGTCGCGAAAAGCTTCGTTCCCTAGTCTAGGGACCGATGACCTCAGCAGTTTGGTCCCTTAGGAATTCACACACATTTGAACATTTAGTTAGCATCTAATGTAGGCAAATGAAAAGTTGTAGAATTCAGGATTTTATGTATCGCAGCTGAGTCAGTCATTCCTTACAAATAAAAAGTTTTAAAAATGTGTAGGGGTACTAGTGCAACGACCACGTAAGCTCACTAAGTAACGCAAATGGCAGGCTACGATTGATTGGTAGGATGCTGGGATACTGCAGTTTGTCTTTAAATGAGACTCTACTTTGTCTTTAAATGAGATCACATACAAACAACATGTACAGCTCATATGTGAATACGGTTCTCAAGTGCTTTGAACTAACCGGGAACAACAAGCACGCACAAAGAATGGTGGTGCGAATGGTTAATTGCTTGTTTCATTGGCGGGACGTTGTAACAGCATAGTTGAATAATCCTAACAGGCAGACACAAATTATACGCCATGCATTTCATGAGAGTCTGCTTGAGAAAGTTCTCTTAGGACAGAAACTAGAAATATTCTTCGGATAAAAATCGATGACAAGCACAGAATTAAGCCATGGCCCAAGGCATAATTCTATACCTAATCTCCCGTCTTCCAGGGCTTTAGAGCGGAAACGTTATCAGAGGCTGTAACGACTCAGAAAGCAGTTACAATTTCAGACAAGTTCAACAAGCTGCACTGTTTATGCAGATCCACGCAACGATCGTTTCGTGACGTCATGAGACCGGTACCTAGGATCACATAGTCCCGCCGTCGTGCGTTTTGGAGCTTGTGATGGGGCAGTATTGGAACTGTTTGTTGTATTTACCACTAAGGACCACAACTTGTCTAATTTCAATCCTTTTTCCTTTCTGTTGAAGTTATTTCTGTGATTCTGAATTTCTACGTCGTCTCTGCGCAACCTGGCATAGTAATTACTAGTTCTTGACAAATCCACAATGTCGGCGAAACCAGTCTGGTGGTTCCGTGGTCTCGTTGCGTAGCTGTGTATAAATAGTTGTTGAATTTGTCTGAGATTATAACTGCTTATAGCCTCTTATGATGTCCCCGGCATTGGAAGACGAAACTTTAGGCCGTTATGACATTATCAATTGTCTTTGACGAAGTTGCTTTGTCGAATATATTTCACGTAGTGTTATGGAAACTTTGGTCAAATGTTGCTTTTTGCCAAGTATTTTTAGTGGAATCTAGCTCTCTCTATAGACCTGATCAAAGAAACCGATCGTCTACTATTTACTGCAAGCATCTGACATGTATAAACACACTTTGAAACCAGTGCATGTGAGTGTATAGAGTGGGGCACCACATTCAAAATGCAAAGATCGTCGTACTTTAGAATTTATTGTAGCGCAATAACTATAGAAAGGCGTTTTATAATATGCGATGAAATAAAATGTTTTACCTTTTCTACGCAGAGACATGGAAATCCACGCTTTTTCTTGAAAGCGAATTACAATAGTCTGCTCTCATTGAGTTATACAAGAAGTCAAAACCAAGAAAGATGTAAGGCAAGTTCTTTGTCACCCATGATAAAGAAATGTAGTTGTTTGTCAAGAAAAGAAAATTAGTGCCACACAATTCATTGACGATCCAACGGTGGTAGGTGAAAGTAGACAGGAAATGAGGTTTGTGTTAAATGTAATAGAACATGTGCTAGCTGTAGATTAATATAAGCACATAAGGGACAAAGCGCCACAGGCGGACATGCTGGGGAACTAAATCTTGAAGCTGAAGTACTTGGCAAGCACGTGGATGTACTCGTAATCAGGTCACATTTCATTTCTCGTGTTAAAAGGATTCTCGGCGATATTATAACGACTCGGCTACTGTGAACTGCATACATTACATTGCACTCAGCTTTTATTACATCGCACCGCAGCTAGAAAACACATCTCACAGATGCAGAGTCGACTTAAAAATTCTATGAAACTTACAATGAAATAGTGCAAGCTTCCTTTAACTTTCAAGTATATAATTTCGGCAGTAATTTCCATTATAGTCCATAAAACAGTAGTATGGGTATGTAGTTCTTTTCTCGCAGAATGTGACGTGTTATCAGGTAATTATTGATTAGTTCTTCGAGTTGCGTCACTTTTTTGATTTTCTAAACAGATTTTTACTTTTTTTATGACCGCTCATATAATTTATAGAAGGAATTATATATAGCAGAAACATCTTTTTTTTTCCTTGTGCGCTACAATGCAAGAAATTTCGTAATACTTACAGCAGCTGTAATCGTCAAAACAGTGTCTGTTCTTTCAGGCGTGCATATATATGTATATTTCTAATACACCAATTTCAACTTGTTTCTCATTTTTCATTTTAACTTAAGCACTAATTTTGCCCGATGGAGGTTAATGTGTTAGAAAAACACAAAATACGAAGTTGTAATTTACACAAATTAACACAATTTAGCAAGGAACATCAATTACGTACAATTTAAGGAGCGCAGTTTATGTAAACATAAAATCTTAAATCAGCTTATACAATGCAGGAACACTTTTCACCAAGAAAAGGGATTCTACATGAACTTTCTTTATAGAAGAAATATCCTTTGACTTCTTATACGCTGCAGCGGAAGAAATTTCGTAATATTTACAACAGCTGTGATCGTCAAAACAATGTCTGTCCTTTCAGACGAGCATGCATATGTGAAAGGTATTATAATGTAAGACAAAGGCACTGTATGAACACCGACACTGTAATAATATGTGATTTTAAAAATTACATTCAACCTTACCATATGCACGAAAAGCATCACTACTCAGAATGTGCTAAATGACTCATGTACACCTGCCAGTAACGACGCTGAAGTGACACTTTTCTTGCCATGACGAATCAAGAAGTAGCTTACAACAAAAATGACACAACTGCCCTGAAGTGGTCAAATTGCGAGATAGAAACGTGATGTTTTTTGGGGAATTTGGGGAACTTTACACGCATTTTTTCAGTGACAAAACTACAAATTGCCGGTTTTTGACCTCTCGATTTTCTTGACGGTGTGAGGTATGTTAAAATTAACAGAAGGAGCGATATTACTTTAATTACATTTCGTACTCATGTTGGAAAGAACCTCTCCTTCATTTAGTGATGGGAAACCATGAAACTAACAGTATTAACAATAGAAATTTCTCACTGATGTCATGCAGCACTTCTGTTGCTATATGCCAGCCATTCTGATGGAACTTTGACGAGATATCTGAAGGCAGTATCATACCCCTTTTGTGCCACGTCAAAGATCTTTGTCGAAGAAACAGATGAATATTCAATCAAATTTCTTTGTCAAAGAAATTTGGTAGTATAATACCGGCCTCAGGCAGAGAAACACGCCCACAAAACAAAAGTGTCCAAAAAGGCAAATATCGCCAGTGAATACCTGCATCGTGTGATACAGAATTAATACAGACCACCCATACCCAGTTCTCAGTTCTGTTCAGTTTTTTGTTCATTTCCGTCTTGTCACATATACTGTACCTAAACAGAATATTTAAACAATATGTGTGTAATTGAATGTTAGCTACAAGTTAAAAAATTAATTTAATGTCTATTAAGATTGCTGGTATAGTTGTCACTTATGTTTATAGTCTATCAGATGCGAAGCAGATAAAATTGATTTAATAATGTTTGTTAACTGTGACTAGATTTCTTCCTTTGTGGAAAACAATTTCAATATCTCCATTGTCCACCTGTATAGGCGCTGACTCGGTCGGGCCCGAGGGGGTCCGAGCCCCCTCAAGAATTCTTTTTTTTTGGGGGGGGGGGGGGGCTGAGCCACACAAATAATTTAAGAAAATTATTAGTTATATTATGCTTTGTAAAATCACAAAATTATGTTGAAATTTTTTATTTTCCTTGTTTGACGATGGTTGTAAGACGTGTATATTTCTATTGTCTATTGGCAAACCACAATTTATGAAAGATGTTTACATGTTATTAATAGTATTAAGTAGGAATAATTAATATTTGTCATGTTGGAAATAATTATGGTAGCAGGGAATGTCTGCACCAAAGTATTGTTGGCAGGAGAGACCGCACATTGATATAATTTTAAAAAGTGCGGGAGAGACCGCGTTTGGATACATTTTAAGGAAAGAGCGGGAAAGACCGCGCAATGATACATTTTGTAATGGTAGCAGGGATTGTCTGCACCAGAAAGCATTGTTGGCGGGAGAGACCGCACTTTAGCGTTCGTAGAAAGTCAGTAGTAAGCGAGATCTGAAGCGAGCCGGTAGCAGGTCTGAAGCGAGAGGTTGAGAGGAGCGGTGTGCCTGCCAGCCACCAGCTATGATTTACAAGAGATTATAAACGGATGAACAGAGACATCAGCTAACTATTATCATAAGAGGAACTAATATTATTGAATTATTTTTTGAGAAACTCAAGACTACTGAAGGTATGTTTGTGCAATGCTAGTTGTAAGATTATTGTAAAAAGTAAGTTCCATTTCAACGTTTGTAAAATCATTTAATTCAGAATATAATTAATTTTTGCCAGCAATATTGCATTACTGATTATAATCCAGCCCAAAAACCATCAACGTAAAACTTTGCAAAATTTTATTGTTGTCAAGAAAAAATTTAACTATGAATTACGTAACTTCAGTCAAATTAATTAAAGAATAACGTCAGCTTTGCTCTTAAAGAATAACGTCAGCTTTGGTAGTAAATACAGCCACTTATTATGACAGCCCACCAGCAGCTAATAGAGTATAGTAAAACAGAGTAAGTATATTCATGTCTCAGTTCGATGTAGCAGTCAAATGGCGATCCAGTAACAGTAAAAAAGGTAAGGAAGCGTTTTGGGTTACTGCAGGTAACGACTGAGGGCCACGACGACGACACATTCTATGTTTCGTCGAAATAATCAGAAAATCACTTTTAATAATCAGCATTTAAATTTGTATGCGAAGATTGAGAAAGAGAATTAATTTCAAAAAGAAGATTCCATTTGTTATTATTAATCAAGAGATAGAAATCCTAAGGGGAGGTTTCATAGATTATTCTAGAAGGGAAGGTTGCGTAACAAAAGAGATATAGAGGAGACGGGAAGGTCTCATGGTTATCTTTTACAACACATTCAGTAATGAGTTAAAACAAATAATTATTACGGTAGTAAGCAGGTTAACTGAAAACGGATGGTGTGAATTATGCTAGTGCTACGGACTATTTTATATGACTATATTTTATTCGTTTACTTTACTCTCTTAGTGTATTGTGAATTAAGTTTGCAATGGATAAATTTGTTACCAAATGGCGCGCATGGAAGTTGATGATACTGCAAGTCAACCTGCAACAATTATTGTGTCGTCAATTGCTTCGTCATCTTCAGGTGAGAACCGGTCACAGCGGAAACCTGGACAATCCGGTAAAGGAAGATCATTTCAGAAGTCTTGGTTGATCAAATATACATGGCTAGAATATGAAGCAACTATGAAAAAAGTTTTTTGCAAAACTTGCAAAGAGGCAAATGCTAAAAATCCGTTACAATTTTCTTCAAAAACAGAGGATGCATTTACTTCCGTACGGTTTTCTAACAGGAAAAAAAGCTTTGGAAAAATTCCGTCTTCATGAAAATACATTTACGCATAAAGAAGATGATCTGAAACTAAATTCTATCACTAACCAAAGTGCGGCCTCCCAACTGAATGAACAGTTAGATAGTGATATGAAGAACGGCCGTTATCTCTTGAGACAATTTTCACTACCGTGCAATTTCTATGCCCACAAGGACTAGCAATTAGAGGGCATGAAGATGTAAACTCAATTTTTTTCAATTGTTGGAAAGAATGACATACCTGAGTTTAAAGATTAGTTAGGGCGTTCAGGGTATAAGTGGACGTCTCACGATATTCAAAACGAGATCATTGATCTGCTAGGAAAGTCTGTGTTGAGAAAGGTATTGGCTTCAATGACTGAACATTTTTCTATTATGATTGACGAAACATGTGATTCTTCGATTCACGAACAAGTGTCATTTTGTATTCGTACTTCTGATGATTGCTTAATCATTAACGAAGACTTTATTGGCCTATACGAGACCTCCAACGCTGAATTACAAACTCTGTTTAGTATTTTAAAAGACGTTTTTGCTTGTCTTGATTTGTCAATGGATAACTTAAGAGGTCAGTGCTATGATGGTGCCTCGAATATGAGAGGTAAGTTCAAAGGACTAAAAAAGTTAGTTTTGAATATACAACCAAAAGTCTACAGCTCGTGGTCTTGCGGTAGCATCCTCGCTTGCCGCGCACGGGGTCCCGGGTTCGATTCCCGGCGGGGTCAGGGATTTTCTCTGTCTCGAGATGACTGGGTGTTGCTGTGTCGTCTTCATCATCATCATTCATCCCCATTACGGTCGGAGGAAGACAAAGGCAAATCACCTCCACTAGGACCTTGCCTAGTCGGCGGTGCGGGTCTCCCGCATCGTCCCCCTACGCTCCTTGGAGTATGGGAACTCATCATCATCATACAACCAAAAGCACGTTATGTGCACTGCACTGCTCACAGTTTAGACTTGGCAGTTGTAGACAGTCTTCGCCAACGTACATCTATGAGAAATATTATGGCTTTAACCAAGGACTTAATAAACACGGTAAGGGAATCCAACAAAAGGATGGGACTTTTCAGAAGCATATGCTGTGAGAGAGCCAATGACCAAGCAGGTCTACGATCCCTTTGCCCGACTAGATGGACTATGCGACCTTCTAGTATCTTGAGAATACTGAAAAACTCTGAACAATTTTTGAAACATTTTCTGCAGAGGACAAAACAGAGGCAGGTTACAAATGCGCAGGCTACCTTGAGTCAATCAAGACTTACGTCTTTTTACGTCTTTATTGCCATGCAATGAACCCAGCAAAGGATGTCAATGAAAAAATTCAATGCCCTCATCTAAGTGTTGCTCATCTGGAAAAAATATATGGGGGCTTGTTTTGTATATTGAATGGAAGGCGTCATAGTTTTGAACACATTTGGGAATTGTGTTTAAAAGAAAAACCTTACAAGTTAATGATCCTTCGCATCCTCAGAATCGAAGTATACCAAAGAAGTATGAAAACAGCGAAGCCAGCTCACCGCACACTTTCAAAACCCCGAAGGAATACTACAAAGTTATTTACATTGAAGTTTGTAAAACGGTGCAATCTTTCATTACTGAACGGTTTGCTTCAATTGGACTCATACAGGTTATTGCAGTTGAGCAACATTGCTTCCTTTTAGTAAACAGAGGTGAAACAAATTTGGAAAAATCAACTGAGTTTTTCAAAAATTACCTAGACATCGAGAGACACTTGAATATGTCAACCGATATCGCTAATAAAAACAACTGGTCTTAAAAAACGTGTGGATGTAAGAAAGTACATTACAGAAGAGCCTGCAGCTAAAGAAATGTTATGTGAAGTAGTGAAGTGCGTTAAGCTTCTCCAAGTAGTTCCAATCACGACAATAACAGCAGAACGGTCAATTATCGCCCTTAGACGTCTGAAGTCATATCTCCGATCAGCAATGGGACAGTAGTGATTGAACAACTTGGCTGTTCTTCATGCCCACCGAGATGTTTTGGGTGAACTGGATATCCGACCAGTCATCAACGACTTCATATTCAGTAATCCAGTCAGACGGTCGACATTTACACCTTTCTAAAGACACTCTAGCCCTAATAATGGCATTTAGAGCAACATTAAAAATCTTTATAAAACAGAGAATTAAATACACATATAATGTTAAATTTGCAGTTTCGAAATACTAGTGCTAGTTTAATACTGTACTACTATATTACTATAGTACTGCATTAGTTATTTTCAAATACTTAAATATTTTTAGGGCGTAAGACCCAATTAAAACCCGCTTTTTACTTACTTTTTGACTGAAAGTATTAGGCATTTTGTATTAAGTTTATTAACTGTATAAAAGCATTAACTTTGAGATATTGTTTTTATTTAATGAATCCTGAGCCTTATTCAAAGTAAGCTTAAATTAGCTATTTCACTTATTTATCAAAGTGCTATTACTGTGAGACAGCAACATTTTATGTTTTATTCTTTTAATGATAGTTTAGGATTTATTTAAATATAATTTCAGTCTTTTAAGAGCTATGTATTCACTGCTCTGTAATAGTCTATAAGCATGATTATTACTGTAAATTAAACTAGCTTTTTTACGAAAATACCGTGCATGTTCATGTTTGTTCCTTTTTTCAAAGCCAAAAACTGTGTCAAGCTTGTCGAGTTGCCCGGAGAATGTCGAGTTATCGAGAGTCCAGTTTTCAGGGTTGTAATGTTGAATATATGACTCTAAAATGCTAAAAAAAAAACTTTAAAACTCACTATTTTTCGTCTAAAATTTAGAAAATTCCCTGAGGCAAGACCCCCAGTATGCCCCCCGCCCCCCAATATTTTTTATAAGTCGGCGCCTCTGTCCAGCTGGTATTGAATCTTTCTCTTAACAATCAAGCAAATTGCATAATGGATCTGCCAAATAAACCTGAAGAACTAACCTGAAATCATTTATCTGTGAATACTGTCTCTGCCTTGAAGTGTTGCATCTGGTCGAAGAATCAGTGGGTTCTTCTAATGTGCTATGACGAAGCTCAGCGTGGAGAATGATCGGGTATTCCGGCTATGCCGTAGGTTAAAATGCAATTCTGTTTCTTAAAAGTTTACGTCAATCGCAGGGACCGCGTCGCAGGCAGCCTTCACGCTTCCCCGTATCTTCCGTACAGAAAGTTACTGGTACATGAAATAGGACTCAGTAATTATAGAGAAATCTTAATTAATATGGACACTTAAATACGAGTATTTCGAGAATTTCCACACTTCATAACTTCACCATCCATCAACGCAGTGACTAGATTCTCGTGCCACATCGAACTTACCTTGATGAATTACAACTTTTCGTTTAATTTGATGAGAAAGCTTTATGTAGTCAAGCTTCCATAAATTTTTATTTTCGGCAACTTGTTTCGACACGCTTGCATGGGGGCTTAATTATATATAATGCAAATACTTTTTAAATTTTTTTGTAGCTGAATGTCCGATTACGAAGTCTCGTAAACGGTTGGCCCTGATTAGTATTTGTACGCAATCTGACTGCATAGAACAACAACAAAGAATGAAACGAAATTTCCGTTAACACAATTAATTAATTAAGTCCCCAGCAACTATAAAACCTAGGAAACAACAAAACACAAGTGTAGCTGTTCTGTGTGTGGACGTGTGATTCAACATACACATCTGGCACGGTTCTTCCTCAATAAGACCAGATATTTTAAACACCATTTATACTGAAGTAATTTAAAAAAACCAGAAATACTATAATTGCACATAGAAACCAGAAATACAGTCTAATACAAGAACACGAGCCAGATGCTTTGTTGACTGAACCTGTGACCAAGAGGCATTATTGTTTAAGACATTGAAATAATAATAAAAAAGGAATTTTTTTACCTTCATATATATTGACAAAAAGCACACTCTGATCATTACAGCATCCCCAATCCAACAATATCTGGTGTCTAGCCCATCAAAACAATATGACAACATCTGAACAAGCACTCTCCATGGGAAGTTCTCAACAACGACTCACCACTACTACATCTCAATAGCACTGCCTACTGCTACTTCTCAATAAGCACTCTCCACTACCACATCTCAACAAACACTGCCAGTGGAGGCGGCTGAATAATACTCTTTGGCGCAATCTCTGGCGCTGTGGCTCAGTGTAGCCACCTTTCACGCTTTGCTGTCATCTTCTGGTCTTCAAAAATTTTTGTTAGAAAACGTGTTCGTTGTGAACTTGAACGACGTGCCATGTTGTCATATTAGTGGATAAAATGTAGCTCATGGTGCAAAGATTAGTCAGAAATAAAACTTTTACAATCACGAAGCACATTGAGCACATGGCCATGCCCGCATACGTAGCGCTCAAAGATGATTGTAAAGTCTTAAAAACCACAATACACAGTAAAATGTACAATGTACAGTAAAATGTACTATGTGCAATGTATATTGCTTTTTCTAAGACTTAGCAACCATCTGTGAGCTAAATGTACGATGTATCTTGTGTTTTTTATGACTTAAGAGTCATCTGTGAGCGCCACACATGCAGACAGGGTCATTTCAGCAACCATCTGTGAGCTAAATGTACGATCTATACTGTGTTTTTTTTATGACAAAAGTCATCTGTGAGCGCTACACATGCAGACAGGGTCGTGTGTACAAGGTGCTTTGTGACTGCAAACGTTTTGTTCAAAAATGTTCAAATGTGTGTGAAATCTTATGAGACTTAACTGCTGAGGTCATCAGTCCCTAAGCTTACACACTACTTAACCTAAATTATCGTAAGAACAAACACACACACCCCTGCCCGAGGGAGGACTCGAACCTCCGCTGGGACCAGCCACACAGTCCATGACTGAAGCGCCCTAGACCGCTCGGCTAATCCCTCGCGGCGCAAGCGTTTTATGTATCATAAACCTCTGCGTAATGTGGTACATTTAATCCACTATTGTAACAACTTGGTGTGAGGTTCCAACTCACATCGAACACATTTTCTAACTAAAGTTTTGAACACATTTTCTAACTAAAGTTTTGAAGACCGGAAGACGACAGCAAAGCCTGTCGAAACTAGTTGTCGAAAATATGAGAAATTTTAATTTTCCTTTAATGGTTTCCAGCAATGTAGCTGAACTAAAATAGCGTTACACGATCCCTTCCAATCCATACCTAGTCTCAAGTAATAGGAATCCGAAGAAAATCTCTCAAGTTCATACTGCTACCCGTTGGAGTAACCGTCACTTGAGCAAAACTTTACATAATACACACTCTACACACATACCGAGAAGATCGTAGAGGAATGGGGATAGCATACAATTCCGCTTACAATCTTCCCCTGTGAGACAGCTTTCTTGCATGAGAACGTCTCATAGTATGCTAACATTGTTACACGCTGCAGTTTGGAAGTAACTAAATTTAATTTTCTGCTACATAACTGGCGTAAAATTAGCCCGTTATCTTCTCCTAGCTACTGTGGAGATACCATATACTGTATGCAAGCTATAAAGAAAGCGTTTGTAAAATTGGGTTAGTGCAGAAAGAAAAAAATGAAATTTTTCGCTTCAACATGTAGAGGTTTTTTAGTGCCGTAATGGCTGCTTTTTCCCGGCACGCACAGCTGCTGTTAATGGTACGAGTAGTCGTCGCGATCCTGAATTGCTCCCACGAATCACATCCGCGGGACAGGACGTACCTTGCATCCTCCATCCCGGAATTTTCCCCTTCGTTCCTCCACCACCACCACCACGTCCACCCCTCACATTCCCCCCCTCCTCTCGGCACCGCCACATGATTTTACGCCGCGCAGCCAGAAAGGGACAGGACAAAAATGCACATATTGAATGCAAATGGTATAATTAGCATACGCCGAGCGACCACCATGATAACAATGCGGACTCGCCTCGCTGCAGCGCTGTGAAACGTTTGATTTAGGTTGGCTGGAAGTGGGAGGGGGGCTGGAGGGGGGACTGGCGGAAGGAGGGGAGGTTGGGGAAAGGGGGGGGGGGGGAGAGGAGGGGTGGACGTGCTCGAGCGCTAAAGCGGCGTAATCGGCGGCGGACTCGCCTCAATTACTCCATTTAAATTCCAAATAAAAGCCACACGTCCGGAAGATATATCGGGCAATTGATACCTCCCCGAGCGGCCCCGCGCCGTGAATTATTCACCGGACGCTGCAGAATCACCGGACCTGATTGGCGCCGTCCTCCACCCCACCCTCCCCCCCTCTCTTTTCCCCTCCCCATAGCTGCCAAAATATTGGCCCGTTATATTTTACGCGTCGATTCTCCGCACTATCTCAGTCATTTTGTTGTTTTATTGAATAACGTCCATTCGGCGTTCGGCCGCTTTTTGACGGTGGGCTTGTTTGGTTTTTAATTTGCTACCGTTAGCGCTTATATACGACGGCGAAAGTTGAATCGCGCTGCTGAATGTTATTCGCTAATAACTTCCGTGTATTAATTACCTCAAACTTTCTGTGGAATACAATGTTGCTTGATTAAAGTGGTGGAGAGAGGAATTACTTCGCGTGGAAATTTCGTCAGTTAATTATAATGAGACTGTCATTGGACTTCTGCATTCTCTCACACGCACCTAAAGATTATGGTTCCCAAGCAGTGGATAATTGCACCTTGCCAGATAAAATTATATTTTAGAGGGGATGAAAGTAGAGAGTTATCGTTTTACAGTTTAACAATGACTCTAAATTATTTAAAAATAATAATATCTCCAACTGATTTCTGACCTGACAGCCGTGGAATCCCGATTAAAGCGAGCAGCAGTATCATCAATAGGCAGCCACGAAAGGAACAAACCGTCGCCTTGGCGCCTTCAGAGGCCAAAGTTATTTTAAACTTGTCAGGGAGCAATAAATCTTGTACACCATATTACGTTTTTAAAAGTTAGTTTTCTTCAGTGGAGAGAATCATCCAAGATTTTATCGTTATGCAAGCTGATGCAAGTTTTCGAAAGGAACTCATGTCCGGGGATGTGCCGTTTGAATATAAAGTAAGTTCTGAGATCGGGTCACTTTCATGTCTCTGGCTTCACGGTACTAAACGTAATGGTAAAGCAGCCCAACGCATGTCTCGAGAAAGTTTTCCGGATCGCCTCAGTCCATCACACGCAACAAAGGATTCGACAAACTGATGCTTTAACGACTAGGAGGGTTCACTGCGGTGTTCCAACGGATGAGCACCAGCGTTTCTGGACCATGTGGATGAAAGCATGCGTGGCTGATACACCGAGTGCAACGAACATCAGGATCGCCACATGGAGAAACTCTTGTAGGGGTCGCATGGCAGAGCTCATTGACTCCGCTGTCTGGTGATCTGAAAGCGATTCGAGCTTCGAATTTATTATACATTCAAACTTTATATTTCCGGTCATGGGTTTTTACCATCTCTACAACCCCTAGAAGCCTGTGATACGAACTGTGAAACGCATGTATCTAAACAACGGAATGCAGTCTTCTGCTCTGCAGTTCTTCCTGATAGGTTTTTCAGAACTCGCTTTCTGTAAGGATTAGCAAATTATGATGCAGAGGTACACGGAGTACTGAAAACATTGAAGCAGGTTAAAAGTTTTCAACCGCTCTGACTCGCTCAGTGCCCCGCAAGCGGTACAACTATTGCATCCAGTGGAAAAACTGAGTCAGGCCATCCACGATGCAGAAATTTGGTGACTGGCTCCATAATCTTCGTGAAATTTTTAAGTGAAATCATTCCTCTTTAGGCTTTTAAAACATTATTTATTGCGATTGCAATTTCGACACATGGTCATTTTCAGGCATTGTGGGATGTTGTGAACATCTCAATAAAGTAAGGCTGTGACATGCTGTGTACGAGCATTTATGTGTGGTGATGTGGATTTATCTGCTGTTGTTCCATATACCACACACGCTAGAAATACACGCTACTCAGCATATATATACCATACACGTTACGCAGCATGTCACAGTTTTGTATTATTCAGTGGGTTACAGCATCACACAATGCTCGAAAATGACCATGTCTCGAAACAGCAGGTGCTATAAATAACGTTTTAACAACCTAAAGAGGAACTATTTAATTTAAAAACAACCGCGACGACTCACAGCAGGCCAAAACCAAAGCAAAGTTGAGGTCTCTGACTGGGTACCAGGACACGTCGGGGTACCGTGAAATGAAGAGGCGGCAAAGCACCCAAAGAACTGTGTAGAGGTGGTGCTCCATTTCGATCTGACATTCCCGAAATCGTCATCGTATCATCGTCCGACAGAAGATTCATGCGTCAGTGGGAAGACGCAGGAGTGTAAGTAGAAAACAACAAACTGTGGCCAATCGAATCGGTCACCCAGGGATACCAACCACATCGATGAAAGGAAGCGGTGCTCACCAGACCGAGAAATAGACACTGTTCATCTACACACGGTTTCTTCCACCAAGAGAGGAAGATCCACCAAACTGTGTAATTTGTTCAAAATGGCTCTGAGCACTATGGGACTTAACTGTTGAGGTCATCAGTCCCCTAGAACTTAGAACTACTTAAACCTAACTAACCTAAGGACAGCACACACATCCACGCCCGAGGCAGGATTCGAACCTGCGACCGTAGCGGTCGCGCGGTTCCAGACTGAAGCGCCTAGAACCGCTCGGCCACACCGGCTGGGTGTTTTAACTGTACTAGTGTGCAAAACGTAAGGACAAAAGTAACTTTCGCATGATGAGCCACTTCCTAGTAATATAGTTCGATGAAACTTGAACCACATGTAGAAAGAACTGTTACGGAATAGTACAGACAGTCACAGAGAGGAATACTCAATGGGATGAACAGAAAGATGCATTTATTCAAAGACAATAACTACGCTGAAGTCACAGCGATTCATGACTGTTTCCTGAACTTGAAAAGCGACTGGTTCTTAATAGGGTGCCTGATCACAACAGACGGCAATATATGCTCTGCGACGTACTCCCACGCTGGCCACAAAGTTGGTAAGCAGTCTTTGTGGTGGGACGCTCCATTTCTCCACCAGCGCGGTGACAGCTGATGGGTGGTCGTTGGTTCAAGTGGACAGGCTGCAGAACGTCTCCTCAACTCATCCCATACGTGCTTACCTAGGAGGAACGCGTTTGCCGCACATCCTATCGTTACAAGAACTCCTCCACCTGCGCTGTTCGATGCGGTCATCCACTAAATTGATTTCAGGGAGGAATGCAGCCATTCAAAGGTCCACATGGGAAAGGAGTACAGTATCTCAATAACGTTGACCAGTGAGTGTGCCATGTTCAAGGATATGGAGGTCAGCATGCCCATGCAACATCACGCCTCCCCACAGCCTGACACCTGGACCACCAAAACGATGATTTTCGACACTGTTGGAGATATCATCGCGCCTGTACGGTAACAACCGTAACCTCTAAGGAAATATATTTTCAAGACGGCTTTTCTATAAATGTGTTGTGTGGTATGACAGGCAATCAGTTCATTAGGCCTGTCGTGTTACCGCATCGGGCCCCATTGTCCAGATTTTCTTCAAAAGGTGTTTCCAGTATTCTTGGAAGACGTTCCTTAGGAAACAAGAATGGGTATGCTCTTCCACCATGAGAGGACTCCTACACGTTCTAGTTTTCAGGTGACACATCATTCAAACATACACTACTGGCCATTGAAATTGCTACACCAAGAAGAAATGCAGATGATAAACGGGTATTCATTGGACAAATATATTATACTAGAACTGACATGTGATTACATTTTCACGCGATTTCGGTGCACAGATACTGAGAGTACCCAGAACAACCACCTCTGGCCGTAATAACGGCCTCGATACGGGTGGGCATTGAGTCAAACAGAGCTTGGATGGCGTGTACAGGTACAACTGCACATGCAGCTTCAACACGATACCACAGTTCAGCAAGAGTAGTGACTGGCGTATTATGACGAGTCAGTTGCTCGGCCACCATTGACCAGACGTTTTCAATTGGTGAGAGATTTTAGAGAATGTGCTGGCCATGTCAGCAGTCGAACATTTTCTGTATCCAGAAAGGCCCGTACAGGACCTGCAACATGCGGTCGTGCATTGTCCTGCTGAAATGTAGGGTTTCGCAGGGATCGAATGAAGGGTAGAGCCACGGGTCCTAACACATCTGAAATGTAACGCCCACTGTTCAAAGTGCCGTCAGTGCGAACAAGAGGTGACCGAGATGTGTAACCAATGGCACCCCATACCATCACGCCGGGCGATAAGCCAGTATGGCGATGACGAATACACGCTTCCAATGTGCGTTCACCGCGATGTCGCCTAACACGGATGCGACCATCATGATGCTGCAAACAGAACCTGTATTCATCCGAAAAAATGCCGTTTTGCCATTCGTGCACCCAGGTTCGTCGTTGAGTAAACCATCGCAGCCGCTCCTGTCTGTGATGCAGCGTCAAGGGTAACCGCAGCCATGGTCTCCGAGCTGATAGTCCATGCTGCTGAAAACGTCGTCGAACAGTTCGTGCAAATGGTTGTTGTCTTGCAAACGTCCCCATCTGTTGCCTCAGGGATCGAGACGTGGCTGCACGATCCGTTACAGCCATGCGAATAAGATGCCTGTCATCTCCACTGCTAGTGATACGAGGCCGTTGGGATCCAGCACGGCGTTCCGTATTACTCTCCTGAACCCACCGATTCCATATTCTGCTAACAGTCATTGTATCTCGACTAACGCGAGCAGCAGTGTCGCGTTACGATGAACCGCAATCGCGGTAGGCTACAATCCGACCTTTATCAAAGTCGGAATCGTGATGGTACGCATTTCTCCTTCTTACACGAGGCATCACAACAACGTTTCACCAGGCAACGCCGGTCAACTGCTGTTTGTGTATGAGAAATCGGTTGGAAACTTTCCTTATGTCAGCACGTTGTAGGTGTCGCCACCGGCGCCAACCTTGTATGAATGCTCTGAAAAGCTAATCATTTGCATATCACATCATCTTCTTCCTGTCGGTTAAATTTCGCGTCTGTAGCACGTCTGTAGCAATTTTAATTGGGCAGTAGTGTAACATTCCCCAGAAGATGGATCCGCAGAAATGATCACGATTGTTGACCACCAAGGTCCATGGACCTTGCCTGTGGGGATCTTTGAAAGTCGAAGTCTACAAAGGAAAAGTAAACACAAGAAACCATCTGATAGTTGGATACGTGAATAGTACTACCCTCATAAAAGAATGGCATGACGACCTCAGAAGATCTACACGTGATGTTGTCAAGAGAATTCGAAAATGCATTGGAGGTGGAATTAAAGAAAATCAACTTTGAACTTCATCATTTACATTTGCTTAACACCTGCTGTGAATATTTGTTTGGTTTATGTTCTAACAGCTGTACAACTGTGACCAACAATTTTCTTAGCTTTAAGGACGTGCCCATTGGTTCTGCTCATGCAGCCATCTCAAAAGTGTAATATCAATTATGACGATACGAATGTGAGGACAGCACAACATCCAGTTCCCAGCAGAAGTTGATCACGTGTTACATGTAATGGATTGTTCCCATTGGTCTGCACTTCCATCACCTACAATATTTAAGATTCCTTATGAAACAACTTACATAGCAATTACAGACGTTTCCATATAGTTGTACTGGCACACTTCATTTGTTTGGTCTCATCCACTTTCGATCAGAAAAAGGACCCTCATAGAACTAGTGCCATTTGTCGCCTTTATTGCACGGATGCTGGATAGAGTGGCTCCGCTGACGAGTGAGTACCGGGAAATGCTAATGGCGGTCGCGGATATTACAAGTTGGTCGTGTCGTGTACATATACATATTACCCGCTCCGCGAGAGGAGACGCACCGCGCTGCAGGTAATCCTAAACGCCCACGGGCCCGCGCCGGAGTTGGGCGAAATTTCATTAGAAGTTGCTCGTCATATGAAAGTAGTCCCAGATGAGAGTCTTGAGATGGAGGTCCTGGAGGAGGAGAGGGGGGAGCAAGCGAAAGAGGGGGAGTACTGGTTCGTGGGGGCGGGAAGGGGGCTGGGTTATTATACGGCGTAAGCTGATCGTGTTAGGAAGATGCTGCGTGCAGCCAGCCGCGAAACGCCGCCACAACCATCCCACCCGCTAGTTGAAGGCACGTGAGGGCTGCAAAACCGCATAGCATATTCGTGAAGTGCTGCCGCCGCGTCCTTACCTTTGGCCTGTATCGTTCAACATGGAACTCTTTGCCTTCTTTCCTTTTTCATCTATTTATTCACTGACCTTCAATTTAGGAAGTTGGTGTCAACACGGGTAACGAGGGGATTACGCCAAATGATTTTTCTCAACTTTCGAGTAAATATTGTTGGTACAATCCCTAATGAACAGACAGTAAAAATTGTACGATTATGTACGATAATATTTCAGCACTTTTTTAAAAGTTTGGTGAATGGGGATGTCCCTCCTAAGAGTCGTCAGGCGAATTTTCTCTGGCGTTTTGCCAGATATTTGCCAGATATTTTGTGTGCCCATTCAGTAGAGCGAACCCACGTTAGTCTAGTGCAATATTTGTTTTATTGATATGAATTAACAGGGACAGTAAAACACGAAGACTAACTAGTACGTTTGCATGAACAGTTCTGCACCGGACCGCACTGATTGCTACCATCATGCAGCAGCACTGCTCAGTCGTTACTGGAATACTGGTTATTCTTCGTGTTTCACGGCATTATTTTTTTAAATAATAAATGAAAAGCACCAGTTTGCTCTTGTTCTACAATATTTTTTTGTTTTTTTTTTTTTTTTTTTGACATTACTCTTCTGACTGATTTGATGCATCCCGCCACGAATTCCCTTCCTGCACCAGCTTCTTAATTTCTGAGAAGCACTTGTAACTTACGTCCTCCGTTATTTGCTGGCTGTATTCCAATCTCTGGCTTCCCCTATAGCTTTTACCCTCAATAGCTCCCTCTAGTATCGTGGATACTGTGATGCCTTGTCACGTATCCTGTCATCCTGTCCCTTCTTCTTGTCAGTGTTTACGTTCTTGTCTTCCTCCCATTACTTACCTCATCCGTCCACCTACTTTTCAATATTATTCTGTACCACCATATCCTAAATGCTTTAATTCTCTTTCGTTCCGGCTTTCCCACTGTCCATGATTCAGTACCTTACAATGCTGTGCTCCAATCGTTCATTCTGAGAAATTTCTTCCTCAAATTAAGACCTATATTTGACACCAGTAGTCTTATCCTGACGAGGAATGCCCTTTTCGCCAGTGTGCTAGTCTGTTCCCTATGTCCTCCTTTCTTGGTCCAAGATGGCTTACTTTATGCTCAATTAGGAGAATTCCTCAACTTCGTCTACTTCGTGACTAACAATTTTGATGTTAAGTTTCTCGCTGTTCTCATTTCTGCTGCTTGTAATTATTTTTGTTTTTTTTCTGGTTTACTCTCAGTCCATATTCTGTGTTCAGTAGACTGTTCATCCCATTCGACATATCCCGCAATTCCTCTTCACTTTCTCTGAGGATAGCAATGGTCAACAACGAATCTAATAATTGAATCCTTTCAACTTGAATTTTAATACCACTCTTGAATCTTTCTTTTATTTCCCTCATTGGTTCTTCGATGAATAAACTTAACAGTAGGGGCTAAAGACTACATCCCTATCTTACACCTTTTTTTAGTCCGAGCAATACGTTCTCGGTCTTCCTACCGTATAGTTCCCTCTAAATTCATGAACATATTGTATGTAACCTGTCTTTCCGTGTAGCTTACTCCTATCTTTCTCATAATTTCAAACATCTTCCACCATTTGACACTGTCGAACGCTTTTATTCACGTTCACAAATCCTGTAAACTTGATTTTTCTTCATTCTTGCTTTCATTATCAAACGCAACGTCAGAACTGCCCGTCTGCTACCTTTTTCTTTCCTAAAGCCAAACCAATCGCCTTCTAATAGACCCTCTATTTTCTTTTCCCTTCTTCTATATATTATACTTGAGCAGTGTGCGGCTCGCGTTAATGCCCTTCATAGCTTGGCATCTTGTAATAGCGATAGTGGTGTCTCGTTTTCTTAGTGTGTTCACTCGCGCCACCAAGTTTATTCGACTTGTCTGTCCGTGAGTGGCAGCAGCAGCGCTTATCGATAGCGCGTACTATGGTACCATCTTTCGAGCGGCCTCTAGTATTTCCGGGTCGTCGTGTGTCCTGGGAGTTGGGTTGGGATGGAGCAACAGTGATGGCCGGACAGCCAGTACTGGCCCGATCGCTGGCGACACACGTGCACTGTCCGACGGAAGGATGTAGTCGCGAGAGTGCACGACCACGTCAAGGAACGAATTCAGCGAGTTTTAGTTGAATGGACCGTAATATTCGAGTAGTGCAACTTTCACCTGTGTGTGTGTGTGTCCACCCATCGAAGTGCCCTCATGGCAATAAGTTGTCAGCCGACGATTCATATTGGCATCTTTTCCGTGCCTGACTTGAGTAGGGACGACCGATGGTTGGTCGTTCGGTCGGTCGTCGCAGCGGACGACGTGCATTTGGTTTTCCGACAGCTTCTGGCTTCTCTGTGTTTGTGCCGACATACACTCCTGGAAATTGAAATAAGAACACCGTGAATTCATTGTCCCAGGAAGGGGAAACTTTATTGACACATTCCTGGGGTCAGATACATCACATGATCACACTGACAGAACCATAGGCACATAGGCAACAGAGCATGCACAATGTCGGCACTAGTACAGTGTATATCCACCTTTCGCAGCAATGCAGGCTGCTATTCTCCCATGGAGACGATCGTAGAGATGCTGGATGTAGTCCTGTGGAACGGCTTGCCATGCCATTTCCACCTGGTGCCTCAGTTGGACCAGCGTTCGTGCTGGCCTCTCAGACCGCGTGAGACGACGCTTCATCCAGTCCCAAACATGCTCAATGGAGGACAGATCCGGAGATCTTGCTGGCCAGGGTAGTTGACTTACACCTTCTAGAGCACGTTGGATGGCACGGGATACATGCGGACGTGCATTGTCCTGTTGGACCTGCAAGTTCCCTTGCCGGTCTAGGAATGGTAGAACGATGGGTTCGATGACGGTTTGGATGTACCGTGCACTATTCAGTGTCCCCTCGACGATCACCAGTGGTGTACGGCCAGTGTAGGAGATCGCTCCCCACACCATGATGCCGGGTGTTGGCCCTGTGTGCCTCGGTCGTATGCAGTCCTGATTGTGGCGCTCACCTGCATGGCGCCAAACACGCATACGACCATCATTGGCACCAAGGCAGAAGCGACTCTCATCGCTGAAGACGACACGTCTCCATTCGTCCCTCCATTCACGCCTGTCGCGACACCACTGGAGGCGGGCTGCACGATGTTGGGGCGTGAGCGGAAGACGGCCTAACGGTGTGCGGGACCGTAGCCCAACTTCATGGAGACGGTTGCGAATGGTCCTCGCCGATACCCCAGGAGCAACAGTGTCCCTAATTTGCTGGGAAGTGGCGGTGCGGTTCCCTACGGCACTGCGTAGGATCCTACGGTCTTGGCGTGCATCCGTGCGTCGCTGCGGTCCGGTCCCAGGTCGACGGGCACGTGCACCTTCCGCCGACCACTGGCGACAATATCGATGTACTGTGGAGACCTCACGCCCCACGTGTTGAGCAATTCGGCGGTACGTCCACCCGGCCTCCCGCATGCCCACTATACGCCCTCGCTCAAAGTCCGTCAACTGCACATACGGTTCACGTCCACGCTGTCGCGGCATGCTACCAGTGTTAAAGACTGCGATGGAGCTCCGTATGCCACGGCAAACTGGCTGACACTGACGGCGGCGGTGCACAAATGCTGCGCAGCTAGCGCCATTCGACGGCCAACACCGCGGTTCCTGGTGTGTCCACTGTGCCGTGCGTGTGATCATTGCTTGTACAGCCCTCTCGCAGTGTCCGGAGCAAGTATGGTGGGTCTGACACACCGGTGTCAATGTGTTCTTTTTTCCATTTCCAGGAGTGTATAATTCGTCCATGTTGTTTCACAGTGACTGGTTTTAGTATTATCTGAGACATTGTGGAATTGTGTTTGCGGATCCGTGTGTATCTTGTGTGGTTATAATATCCAGTTATTTAAATGCTGCCTGCGTTCTAGTGTCATGAGTTCGGCTTCGGACGGAGCAGCGAGCAGGTACGCAGTGTGAGGGCAGGCCGGGACCACTGGCGGCGTGGAGACACTGTCGGACTGAGGGGCTTTAGCTGACGACCGAACCTAGGACTTTTGTAGTTGAGTGAACCGTGTCTAGAACTGAAGCCTCCACTGTTCGAGATCTCACTGTTGTTTGCGTGTTGCTGCTCCCAGGGTCGGTGAGACCAACCGCAACAAGTGGAGTCTGTCAGGTTGGCGGAAGCTATTAGCCGCCTTCTATCCTTGATGTTATTATTCTTGTTCTTATTAGTGAAGTGCAACCAGCGGTATTTTCTGCCTTGTGGCATCTAACGCCCCAGTTACCTGCCCTAGAGGTTAGCATACTTTTCTGGCAGTGTACCTTTCCTCGTAGTGTTGATGCTGCCCGACACGGCGTGTAGTTCGACAGCCTCTTGAATTGTACTGTGCATATGTTTTAGGGTGGTCTACCTTGGTTCTAGTGTTTCCTTCGGCCTCTGAAGACGAGGTGCTGTCCGTCTCTTCACTCTTGCCTAAAAATAAATATTCCATCGTTGTACCAGTGATTGGACGTTAGGTTGATTGGTTAGTCAGTCGGTCGGCGCTTAAGCTACACCTAGTGTGAGTTGCAATCCTGTTACGTGAGTAGAACTTTTGGCTGCCCGTCTCACTGCTTACACAACTTTAGTCAACTTCCTCAGGTCGATCCAGGGAGCAGTGTCTGGGCATTACTCCATCTTATTTGGACAAGTTCTCATAATTCTCTAATGTTTTAACATGTTATTGCCTTCTCCACTTGTAATTCCGTCCTTCAGGCGTTAATTGTTTGTAATACTGCTTGTGGCCTTCAGCCGACAAATTATTTTCAGTTTTCTCTTAATAAGGCCTGCAGCCATCACTATAGCTTGTTACATTTCGTTAAGATTGTTTTAAAAAGGTTTTAGTATTTTAACAAGCAACTGCCTTCCTTACTTTTAATTCAGGCCTTCAGCCGTTGAGTATTCTGAAAATTGCTTGTGGCCAGCCCCCAATAATTTTGAATCCTTTCTTAATCAGACCTTCAGCCGTTAATTGCTTGTAACAATGCTTGTCGCCTTCAGCCGACAAATAATTTTCAGTCCTGTTTTAATGAGGCCTTCAGCCGTCACTATAGCTTGTTACAAGTTATTAAGATTATTAGAAAGGGTTTTAGTACTTTTAAAGTGTAATTGTCCACCTTATTTGTAATTCAGGCCTTCAGCCCTTGTGTATTCTGAAATTGCTTGTGGCCTTCAGCCCACGAATAATTTTCAATCTTCTCAATCAGGCCTTCAGCCGTTGATTGTGTGTAACATTGTTTGTGGCCCTCAGCCGAAAATTAATTTGCAATTTCTTCTTAATAAGGCCTTCATCCGCCAGTGTAGTAAAATCTTTTAAAAATGATTGTTCAGAGTTTTGTTTTTTAAAAATAAAGTGGATGTGTTTTCTGTGCAACCAACGGTAACTGATTAGGCCCCGTCCACACCTTTGCTGCTTTCCCTACGTCCCACGTCTCAATACTTGGCAGAAGCTTGGATGCATGAGTTAAGCTGATCGCACGATGGTTTTCGCACCTATATGCCCTTGCTGACTTTAGATTTGTGTGGATAGAAAGTCACCAGTTGAAAGGTGGCTACACTGAGCCACTGCGCCAGAGATTGCGCCAAAGAGTATTATTAAGCCGCCTACACAGTGCTTGGCGAGGACTCGTAGTAGTCAGTGCCTGTTAAGAACTCGTAGCAGTCAGTACTTGTTAAGAACTCGTAGCAGAGAGTGTTTGTAGGCAGTGCTTGCTGAGATGTGATATTGGAGAGTTCTGGTTGAGATGTGATAGTAACGAGTCGGTGTGGAGAGATTGTAATGATTAGAGTGCTTTTCGTCAATATAAATTAAGGTAACAAACTACTTTTCTTTTTTTTCTCATTATTTCAGTGTCCTAAATAATGCGTCATTACAGGTTCAGTCAACAAAGCATCTGGCGTGTGTTCTTGTATTAGAGTGTAATTCTGGTTTTCTTGCGCAATTATAGTATTTCTAATTTTCTTTTATCACGTCAGTAAAATTGGTATTTAAAAATTCTTGTCTTGTTGAAGAAGAACCGTGCCAGATGTGCGTTGAGTCATACTTCCACATACAGAACAGTTATACTTGTGCTTTGGTTTCATAGGTTTCATAGTTGCTGGGGACTTAATGAATTAATTGTGTTAACGAAAATTTTCATTTCATCCTTTGTTGTTGTTCTTTGCAGTCAGATAGCGTAATAATACTAGTCAGGGCCAACCGTTTACGAGACACAGAGTAATCGGACATACAGTCACCAAAAAAAAAAAAAAAAATCATTTTCAAACATATTTAATTAAGCCCCCATGCACGTGGCGACCACTGCTTCGGATCGTCCCTCGGAATTCTTCTGATTGTAAAAATAGTAGACCGTAGTATTGTTGTAGTAATTTGTAGTTTAGTAATTGTAGTCTATTTTGCATGTGTAGATTTGGTAATTGTCATTCTTCTAATGTTATTTTTTCTCAGAATTTGATTTGTTGTCTTGTATATGCGTTTGACAATTTAGTGCAATTATTTCAATTGTTCGATTAATCGTGTTTGAGGGAAACATTTCATGTAAATGGTATTGTTGGAGATAAAGAGTCATTGTGTGTAATTTTCGTACAGTGACGAATTTTTTATGTTTTGTAAATGATTACGCGGTCGATGAAAAAGGCAAAATTGATGGATAGTGAGAATAACGAAATTGTTAACATGGCGAACTCGCCAACAGAGGAAAACAGTGTCATGAATAATGGTGTTGAAAACAACTTAATAAGTCGGGAAAATAGTCCGGAAACAGTTCAAAATTTTTCACAATCGAAAAATTCTCAGGTTGCGTGGTTAACGACAGAAGAAATGGAGCAGTTAATGAGTGCAATATTAAATTTGGGATCACGGATAGAAGCAATGACAACACGGTTAAGCTCAAAAATAGGAACAATTGAAACCAAGATGAAAGCAATGACAACACGGTTAGGCTCACAAACAGGAACAAGTAAAACCGAGATGGAAACAATGGAAACACAGTTAGGCTCACGAACAGGGACATGTTTCAAAAACATGAAAGATGAATCAAAGAAAGAAAGTAGAGAAGAAGTACAACCGATTCTGAATGCTCACAATAATAGATTAGTTGCAGTAGAGATTAGACAAAGGGAACAGGATAGAGAACTGGAAGAAAGAGATCGCGTGATAGTACAAAAATTTTCAGAATTAAATTTACAACGTGCACACGATAAGGAAGAAATAATAGAAAGAATCGTGGAATCCGTACCAAATGACAGAATAAATAACTTAACGCAACAGTGTGAACAGTTAACTACTAAATGTGACAACACCGAAACCCGAGTCGCGACATTTACAGAAGACGTAAATAAACAGAAAGAACAATTAAGTGGCTCATCGGAAAGAGTTGAGGAGATCTCAGATAAATTGACAAGTGTTAGTTTAGCAGAAGAGCTTGAAGAAAATAAATTGTTTCATTTACGGGATGCAACAAGAGAGCGCCAGGCGCGTGAATTTAACAATAATCGTCATTGGGACTGGGACAGACGCGGTAGGTCTTTGTCGCCACGAGGCGAAGACTTTGACTATAAACACTTCTTAACTGTTCGGAAATTTAAGATCTTTCGCAATTCTAAGAACGACATACATCCATGTGCATGGTTAGATCAATTTACGTACGCACTTCCGCCAAATTTGCCACTAAGTCACAAACTGGAAATTATGTGCGGCTATTAATGTCCTCAGGGGATTCACTACACTAAGTGAATATGTGCCGTAGCGAGCATTGGGCCCCGAGCTGTAGTGGTGCTATTTCCCTTTTAGTTTTCTGCACAGCTGCCTACTCTTTTACTATTCTTTGCATCTGTCAAACCAACTCTTCGACTATCAATCTATCTAGTGAGTAAGTAAACAATAACCGGATTTGACTAATTTACCCAAAAGTGATTTCGGAAATTACCATGTGGAGTTACTGTACCTTCAGCAGCATTCATTCCTAGTTTAAACGAAATTTTACCTGTTTATCTTCGTGACAATATTACTTCTTATGTTGACGATATTTTTATTGCTAAACGTTCTTGGAGTGAGCACAACAAGAGTTGGCATTACAGTGAACTTAGAAAAATCTGAATTTGGTCGTTCTCAGGTGAAATTTCTCGGTCACATTATTTCTACAGAAGGTATTCTTCCTGATCCAGAAAAATTAGACGCTATTCGTAATTATGCTGTTCCTACCACAAAACGTGAGGTTCGTAGTTTCTAAAATATTTGTGGAATGATATACTTTTGAAAAATTTTCGTGGAATGACATACTTGTGAAAAACTAACAGCTAGATGTAAACATGTGGAGAGTACAAGGATACCGCGCTGTGTTTTGGCGGCGGCATATACTCAAAGCAACAGTCAAGTCTGCGCGCCACACAAGGCAGTCGTTGACCGCAAACAATTACTTCCTACGTCACGCGCCTATAGCTGATCGAGCGCTCAGTACGAATGCACTGACAGCCGTAAACAAATACACAGTTTAATTTCTCCGATTAAATTCAGTATAAAGCTATAGTGACTTGATGAATTATGTTATTAACATTCAGTATTTTTCAGGATACGGTTCTATAAAATATTTAAGAACTTCAGGTAAATTCTGTGTGTCTCCGACGTTAAGAGGACTTGCTATCGAGAAATTTTCAGGAAGAATGTAATTTCGAAGAAGAAACTAATAAACTAAAAAAAGGTAACTGTTAATTGAGTTCATTTTTCAGGTAACATACACTCCTGGAAATTGAAATAAGAACACCGTGAATTCATTGTCCCAGGAAGGGGAAACTTTATTGACACATTCCTGGGGTCAGATACATCACATGATCACACTGACAGAACCACAGGCACATAGGCAACAGAGCATGCACAATGTCGGCACTAGTACAGTGTATATCCACCTTTCGCAGCAATGCAGGCTGCTATTCTCCCATGGAGACGATCGTAGAGATGCTGGATGTAGTCCTGTGGAAAGGCTTGCCATGCCATTTCCACCTGGCGCCTCAGTTGGACCAGCGTTCGTGCTGGACGTGCAGACCGCGTGAGACGACGCTTCATCCAGTCCCAAACATGCTCAATGGGGGACAGATCCGGAGATCTTGCTGGCCAGGGTAGTTGACTTACACCTTCTAGAGCACGTTGGGTGGCACGGGATACATGCGGACGTGCATTGTCCTGTTGGAACAGCAAGTTCCCTTGCCGGTCTAGGAATGGTAGAACGATGGGTTCGATGACGGTTTGGATGTACCGTGCACTATTCAGTGTCCCCTCGACGATCACCAGTGGTGTACGGCCAGTGTAGGAGATCGCTCCCCACACCATGATGCCGGGTGTTGGCCCTGTGTGCCTCGGTCGTATGCAGTCCTGATTGTGGCGCTCACCTGCACGGCGCCAAACACGCATACGACCATCATTGGCACCAAGGCAGAAGCGACTCTCATCGCTGAAGACGACACGTCTCCATTCGTCCCTCCATTCACGCCTGTCGCGACACCACTGGAGGCGGGCTGCACGATGTTGGGGCGTGAGCGGAAGACGGCCTAACGGTGTGCGGGACCGTAGCCCAACTTCATGGAGACGGTTGCGAATGGTCCTCGCCGATACCCCAGGAGCAACAGTGTCCCTAATTTGCTGGGAAGTGGCGGTGCGGTCCCCTACGGCACTGCGTAGGATCCTACGGTCTTGGCGTGCATCTGTGCGTCGCTGCGGTCCGGTCCCAGGTCGACGGGCACGTGCACCTTCCGCCGACCACTGGCGACAACATCGATGTACTGTGGAGACCTCACGCCCCACGTGTTGAGCAATTCGGCGGTACGTCCACCCGGCCTGCCGCATGCCCACTATACGCCCTCGCTCAAAGTCCGTCACCTGCACATACGGTTCACGTCCACGCTATCGCGGCATGCTACCAGTGTTAAAGACTGCGATGGAGCTCCGTATGCCACGGCAAACTGGCTGACACTGACGGCGGCGGTGCACAAATGCTGCGCAGCTAGCGCCATTCGACGGCCAACACCGCGGTTCCTGGTGTGTCCACTGTGCCGTGCGTGTAATCATTGCTTGTACAGCCCTCTCGCAGTGTCCGGAGCAAGTATGGTGGGTCTGACACACCGGTGTCAATGTGTTCTTTTTTCCATTTCCAGGAGTGTATTTCCACTTAGGTACGTACTTTAGACGTAATTTGCTGCTCGCGATTACGTGATTCAGACTTTGTGCTAATTTCATGTTCTATGAATTTACTTGTGAAGCGACGTGCTTGCGTATATTTGCTGATTTTTGTCAATGTTTTATTAATGAACTGGGTTGTAACTTGTGTATATTATGCATCGCTTGGCTGCACTACTTTTTCACTGATGTCATATTTTTCTATTATGTGCCTGCTGTGCTTATTTATTTAAATTATAATTGTCACCTGATTAGTTGTGCTGATATGTATGTAAGTTATACTTTGTGATTTATCTGTTTGCGCCTTCATGTTTACTTATTAAGGTGACATATGAACATTTATTTGCTTATGCTGATATGATGCTAATGACCTGTTTATTACGTAAGAAATACGTTTACTGCTATGCGTATGGATTGCATATTTATACATTTCTGTTTGTCGTCACAACTACTCTTTAATTTGGTATATAGCAATGCTGATGTACTGTGTACGAACATAGAGTGTAGGTCACACTATTGTATTAATTATAGATTGTTCGCTTGGCAGAGCCTCGTTGTAAGAATTGTGCTGCATCCACTTGTTGACATTCTGTTCACTACTGGTATATTTACTCGCTATTGCATGTTTTGCTTACGCTCAGTGTCGTATATTTTTAAGATAAGAAAATGAACTGCTATAATCCGACGAACGACATTAGTACAAGAAACTTCATAGAAGTCACATGAGCCGAGGTTTTATGAAAGCTGTATAAATTTATGCTAATAGGAAGGAAGCTAACGACATGACATACCAAAACTAGGTTTAGACCATTGACAGTTATTACACTGCACTTTTCGTGAGCAATTGAAATAGGAAGTGACACTTGACACAAGAAATACTCCACATGTTTGCTTCTGTTTGCCATAATTCTTGAAGTGGTGTAAACACTGTGAAATATTATGATCATTCACACTCCGTAATCGTACTTAATTACTGAGAGTTATTCGAACTAAGTCTGTTAGAGGTCATGTATGCATTTCTTTGTTTATAATTCATAATGAGTAGAAGATTTGGGTCAGATGGATTACACAGAGGTTGTGTGTTGACAATGTGTCTTCGGATTGTATGGAGTGATGAGGTTTGCATTAGGATTTTATCTGTACTTGTTCGAGGAGACTGACTAGAGGAAAGAGTTGTTATGGAAGTGAAATGATATTGGTAATAAGGTTTATATGTGTCGACGTATTGAAGAGGTATTATTGAAGTATTGAGATTATGTGATGCTGATGATTATTGGAGTTTTGGTGGATAAGAGGTAAAGTAAGTGAGGTGCATATTTTTTTTTTTGTTGGTCTTATGGAACAAGGAGGATGAAGATAGCAGACTAGAACACTAAAGTAGAAGGAAGATAGTCTATACACACACTTTGTTAAATCACTAAGCAGTATATACTTTTTTTTTTGAAGAGAGGAAGTATTTGCATATCTTGGCTCACTGACAGTTGTTCAGCAACAGTACATTTTGATCTGGCTTGGCAAACATTGGTCTTGACATGATGACTATGACGTTGACTTAACTATTATTGACTGTATACATTGCTGCCATTACTACTTGATACACAAGATGAACAACAAATTTTGACAGAATTGCATTTACACAGTTAACACTATTCAATTACACAGTAGTACTTAATGTGGATGAAAGATGAGTGAGTGTGTTTTGTGTGTTTTCATTTCCTAATCCTACCCACCTATCTCCTAAATATTATTTTATTTGTTTGTAGTGGCTTGCACTGACACCCATAAATATTATAGGTTTACTGATATTTGAGTATTTGTAATAGTTAATATGACGATTATCTGATATCATTTGTGTGTTTATTAGAATTTGTAGTTTAGTGTAAGAGCATTGTAAAAGCATTTGTATGTGTATTCAAACTATTGTTCATGCTTGAACTGTCTGATTAGTGATGGTGAATATTATGAACTGTTACCTGCATTTTTCAACATAATGGGTGCCACTTAGAAATGTGTAATTTCTGCTGATGAACTGTGTGATCAGTGATAGTGAATATTATGGACTGCTCTCTGGACCTACTCAACTTGTTGGGTGCCAAAAATGAACTGCTTCTACTGAAATGATGTTACTTGTTGGTGTCTGCACCTGTCAACATTACTGGGTGCCACTGATGAACTGCTTCTACTGAAATAATGTCGCTTGTTGCTGTGTGTACCTGCTCAACATTACTGGGTGCCACTAATGAACTGCTTCTACTGACATAATGTCACTTGTTGGTGTCTGCACCTGCTCAACATTACTGGGTGCACAGATGGAGCTACTTCTATGGAAATGATGTCACTTGTCGGTGTCTGCACCTACTCAACATTGCTGGGTGCCACTAATGAACTGCTTCTACTGAAATGATGTCACTTGTTGGTGTCTGCACCTATTCAACATTGCTGGGTGCCACTAATGGAACTGCTTCTGCTGAGAAATGTGACTTGTTGCTGTGTGTACCTGCTCAACTTTACTGGGTGCCACTGATGAACTGCTTCTACTGAAATAATGTCACTTGTTGCTGTGTGTACCTGCTCAACACTACTGGGTGCCACTGATGAACTGCTTCTACTGAAAGAATGTGACTTGTTGCTGTGTGTACCTGCTCAACATTACTGGGTGCCACTGATGGACTGTTTTTTACTGAAAGAATGTGACTTGTTGCTGTGTGTACCTGCTCAACACTACTGGGTGCCACAGATGGAACTGCTTTTACTAAAATGTTGTCACTTGGTGTTTGCACCTGTTGACCATCGCTGGGTGCTACTACTGGAACTAATCATGGAAAGCATGTTATGTGAACATTTGTATAGACTGATTTTTTGTGTATTGAGTAAACTATTATGTAAAGTCACATGTATGAAAGAATTTGTATCGCTTACTGTATTTCATATATTAGGTTATTGAAAGGTCAGTGCAAAGCCAAAAAATTAACTAATTATGTGATATTTAAGTATTAATATTATCTTTTATTTTTGTCTGTATTTTTGTGGACGAATTTGGTGGTATTTTCACCACCAATGCTGGCAAAAATACCATCAAATTCTGGCCTGTGGAGGAGGGGCATATGAAAGGTGGCTACACTGAGCCACTGCGCCAGAGATTGCGCCAAAGAGTATTATTAAGCCGCCTACACAGTGCTTGGCGAGGACTCGTAGTAGTCAGTGCCTGTTAAGAACTCGTAGCAGTCAGTACTTGTTAAGAACTCGTAGCAGAGAGTGTTTGTAGGCAGTGCTTGCTGAGATGTGATATTGGAGAGTTCTGGTTGAGATGTGATAGTAACGAGTCGGTGTGGAGAGATTGTAATGATTAGAGTGCTTTTCGTCAATATAAATTAAGGTAACAAACTACTTTTCTTTTTTTTCTCATTATTTCAGTGTCCTAAATAATGCGTCATTACAGGTTCAGTCAACAAAGCATCTGGCGTGTGTTCTTGTATTAGAGTGTAATTCTGGTTTTCTTGCGCAATTATAGTATTTCTAATTTTCTTTTATCACGTCAGTAAAATTGGTATTTAAAAATTCTTGTCTTGTTGAAGAAGAACCGTGCCAGATGTGCGTTGAGTCATACTTCCACATACAGAACAGTTATACTTGTGCTTTGGTTTCGTAGGTTTCATAGTTGCTGGGGACTTAATTAATTAATTGTGTTAACGAAAATTTTCATTTCATTCTTTGTTGTTGTTCTTTGCAGTCAGATAGCGTAATAATACTAGTCAGGGCCAACCGTTTACGAAACAGCGTAATCGGACTTACAGCTACCAAAACCAAAAATATTTGCATTTTAAATAATTAAGCCCCCATGCACAGTCTCATAGGGTTTACGCACAAACCTGAATAGTCGTTTGGTCGTCATTTCCCCAATGATTTTAGAAATTCCAATCTATCCCTTCTGCTGTATTTGATCTCAGTTCTTCGAAAGTTCTTTTAAATTCTGACCCAATTACTGGACACCCCGCCGGCCGGAGTGGCCGTGCGGCTCTAGGCACTACAGTCTGGAGCCGAGCGACCGCTACGGTCGCAGATTCGAATCCTGCCTCGGGTATGGATGTGTGTGACGTCCTTAGGTCAGTTAGGTTTAATTAGTTCTAAGTTCTCAGAATTTAAGACGCATAGTACTCAGAGCCATTTAAACCATTTGAACCTGGACATCCCATGTCTTCCTTACCGGCACTAGTTTCATCTTCTATCAAGTCATCAGACAAGTACTTCACCTTATAGGGGCCTTTAATGTACTCTTTCCACCTACCCGCTCTTTCCTCTGCATTCAACAGTGGAATTCTCTTGCTCTTTTAATGTTACTAATTGCAATCAGTTTCTCCAAAGACTGTTTTGACTTTTCCATATGTGGAGTCAGTCCTTCAGAGATCATTTATTTTTCGATTTCTGTACATTTCTCCCACAGCCATTTCGCATTGGCCGGCCTGCATGCCTATTTATTTCATTACTAAGTGATTTATATTGCTTAATCCATGTCATTCCCTGAACCTTTTGGTACTTCCTGAAGTACTTCTTCTGTTACCGAAGGTTTCTTCGAACTTACCTGTGCCTGACTGTTCAACGTCTGTTACTGCCCGTTTTAGAGCTGTCCACTCGTCTTCCGTTAAACTGCCTACTATGGTATTGGTTATAGTAATATTTGACATTCATAGTGAACCTCAAATGCATCTCATCACTCCTGAGGACTTCAGTACTCCACTTCCTTCCCCACTGATTCTGCCATACGATTCTCTTAAACTTCAGTCTACTCATCATCATTACTAAAATATGACCAGAACCTGTATCTGCTCCTGAGTACGTCTTACAATCCAATATCTGATTCTGGAAAGTTTGCCTGATCATGATGTAATCCAGCTGTCTTTCCTAAGTATACCTCCTTCTCTCGTGTTTCTTGAACAAGTATTGGTTACTACCATCTGACGTTTATTGCAGAACTTAGTCTTTCTCATCCTACCACCGACCCCTTATTCTCCCGTACCCTTTCTTCTACTCCTCTCCCTACAACTTCATTCCAGTCTACCATGACTATTAGATTTTTATTTCCCTTTACGTACTGAATTACACGTTCAATGTCACCATATTCTTTTCTCTCTCTCCATCTTCTGCTTTCAACGACGGCGTGTATACCTGAACTATTGTTGTCAGTGTCGCATTGTTGTCGATTCTGATGAGAGCTGTCCTGTTACTGAGCTGCTCACAGTAACTCACTCTCTGCCCTACCTCCTTATTAATAGCGAACCCTACTCCCGTTATACCATTTTCGACTGTCGTTAATATTACACTATACTCTTCTGACCAGAAATCCTTGTCTTCTTCCCATTTCACTTCACTGACCCTCATTATATCTAGACTGAAACTTTACATAAATAGAGCCTTCACATTTCCCTTTACAGATATTCTGGTTCCCCTATCACGTTCAAACAACTGACGTTCCACGTTTCGACCGTAGAATGTTACCCTTTCAATGGTTATTCAGTCTTTTTCTCTTTATCACTTCCCGATTGTCGGTCCCCTCCCGGAGATCTGAATGTGGAATCTTCTATCAAAGGAGAGATTAATATGACACTTTTCAATTAAAGGCCACATGTCCTATGGATAAACATTGTGTGTCTCTAATGCAGTGGTTTCCATTCCATTCTGCATCTTCATACCGTTGATTATTGCTGATTCGTCCGCCTTTTAGGAATAGTTTCCCATCCCAAGGGCGAGACAGTACCCTGAAACTCGGTCCGCTCCCCTGCGAGGTTTGTTTCTTATGCTGGAAGCCTTCAGCTGCCATTATTGATGATTTTCAATAAGAATTACAACAGTGGCAAATTTTGAACACCGGAGCAATGACATTTTGATTATTAATGCACTTACAGGGTGTTTCAAAAATGACCGGTATATTTGAAACGGCAATAAAAACTAAACGAGCAGCGATAGAAATACACCATTTGTTGCAATATGCTTGGGACAACAGTACATTTTCAGGCAGACAAACTTTCGAAATTACAGTAGTTACAATTTTCGACAACAGATCGCGCTGCGGTCTGGGAAACTCTATAGTACGATATTTTCCACATATCCACCATGTGTAGCAATAATATGGCGTAGTCTCTGAATGAAATTACCCGAAACCTTTGACAGCGTGCCTGGCGGAATGGCTTCACATGCAGATGAGATGTACTGCTTCAGCTGTTCAATTGTTTCTGGATTCTGGCGGTACACCTGGTCTTTCAAGTGTCCCCACAAAAAGAAGTCACAGGGGTTCATGTCTGGCGAATAGGGAGGCCAATCCACGTCGCCTCCTGTATGTTTCGGATAGCCCAAAGCAATCACACGATCATCGAAATATTCATTCAGGAAATTAAAGACGTCGGCCGTGCGATGTGGCCGGGCACCATCTTGCATAAACCACGAGATGTTCGCAGTGTCGTCTAAGGCAGTTTGTACCGCCACAAATTCACGAAGAATGTCCAGATAGCGTGATGCAGTAATCGTTTCGGATCTGAAAAATGGGCCAATGATTCCTTTGGAAGAAATGGCGGCCCAGACCAGTACTTTTTGAGGATGCAGGGACGATGGGACTGCAACATGGGGCTTTTCGGTTCCCCATATGCGCCAGTTCTGTTTATTGACGAAGCCGTCCAGGTAAAAATAGGCTTCGTCAGTAAACCAAATGCTGCCCACATGCATATCGCCGTCATCAATCCTGTGCACTATATCGTTAGCGAATGTCTCTCGTGCAGCAATGGTAGCGGCGCTGAGGGGTTGCCGCGTTTGAATTTTGTATGGATAGAGGTGTAAACTCTGGCGCATGAGACAATACGTGGACGTTGGCGTCATTTGGACTGCAGCTACAACACGGCGAACGGAAACCCGAGGCCGCTGTTGGATCACCTGCTGCACAGCTGCGCGTTGCCCTCTGTGGTTGCCGTACGCGGTCGCCCTACCTTTCCAGCACGTTCATCCGTCACGTTCCCAGTCCGTTGAAATTTTTCAAACAGATCCTTTATTGTATCACTTTTCGGTCCTTTGGTTACATTAAACCTCCGTTGAAAACTTCGTCTTGTTGGAACAACACTGTGTTCTAGGCGGTGGAATTCCAACACCAGAAAAATCCTCTGTTCTAAGGAATAAACCATGTTGTCTACAGCACACTTGCACGTTGTGAACAGCACACGCTTACAGCAGAAAGACGACGTACAGAATGGCGCACCCACAGCCTGCGTTGTCTTCTATATCTTTCACATCACTTGCAGCGCCATCTGTTGTTGAAAATTGTATCTACTGTAATTTCGAAAGTTTGTCTGCCTGAAAATGTACTGTTGTCCCAAGCATATTGCAACAAACGGTGTATTTCTATCGCTGCTCGTTTAGTTGTTATTGCCGTGTCAAATATACTGGTCATTTTTGAAACACCCTGTAGATAAAACGAATATCGCACAAGGCTGTTTGGGACCGTTTTACCGAAGGGGCATGCAAGTAGTGGGGCAAGGGTGGCATCAGGACAATTCATACGTGCGGCTTGCCTGCAATCAAAACAAACTTGATTGATTTATGACCTTAACCTATTGTTCTGCTAAGAGGATTATGACCCCTTGGGGATAATCCATCCTTTTGATTGACAAGTCCTTAACATATTGTTTGGTTAAGTAGTTTTTCATGTCACCACTACTCCTCACCACTTTCTCAGAAAAACGGCACATCTGATATCAAATTAATTGACTAATTAATTAAATTGATGACAAAATTGGTGAGAAATAGCTCAGTTGTACTACTTATGATATCCACGAGCTGCTTCACGTTATTCAAATAGCCCTCTCCTGCTCCATCAATTTGATTGACTACTTAATTAAATTGATCAATTAATTAACCCCCCTCTTGTAAATGCCCCAACCCTCGCCTCCTACCCACCCAGCCTACATAGAAATTGGCGGCTATGTGCTGGAGAGGGAGGATCTCACTACAGGAAATCAATTACATAGTAGAGGGTGTATTGTTTATTTATAAAAAATTCATTTTGCAGGGTTTGGATCTCTCTTGCTCATCATTCTCTGCCTTTTGGGAAGATGCAGATCTTGTAAAATACATCAAAAATAAGTAATTACATCGATCGCTTCGTCCACTGGCCCACACAGAATGTCAGCTTGCGCCACCACACACGCAGGTCACTCGAGGTCCTCAAAAGTGATGCGTCTGTCAGCGGCTGCGCCACGCGCCAGTGTCCAAGACTGTCTGCTCAGGCCCCGTGACTGACAGACCACATGTCATGCTAGTGCCCGAACAACTCCATCAGGAGGTGGCAACCCTTTGATACTCTCTCTCTCTTGTAACATGCCGTTGCCGGGCCTGCATGCACCATTGGTCATGGTTGGACCAAACAGCAAGGAAAACAGCGTTTACCCGGTAAACCCCTGCAGAATACCGACGCATGTGAAACACCCTCCTTCCAAAGCAAATAGCTGACAAGGAATCGATCCGAACTTACTGCTGAAGTTAACGAATAATTAATTTCCAGTGACGTGATAGTGTTTTTGGGTATATAAGGCAGACACAGTACCTGTCTCATGCACACAAATTGATGTTGTCACAAAACTAGTAGCAGGCTGACTCGAAATACACTTTTAAAAAAATCGTTGCATACAAAATGTTTGCTTTGCAGAAGACATAAGAAATGGCACGAGATATTTCATTCTGCCATAGATTCTAAACTGCCCTAGCTTTCGTGGTGCACTTTTCTTGCGCTGCATTTCACAAACTGCTTCAGGAATTATTAAATCTGGTCCGGAATATCACATCTTGCAGATGACACAAATGGTGCTTCATAAATGTGCCACAGGCAGTATTAATTAAATCGGTAATTTAGGCATTTAAACAATTTGCTACACACAGTTTAAAACTACTCGAAATAAAAAAAAGGTCGACACTGCACAGCAGTTAGCGTGCATAAACAACAGTGTTATGTTTCTGGCGACGAATTTCATTAAATAAATCAAACCTGTCATTGCTTGACAAAGCGACTGGAACAGTGATGTATGAAATGATAATTAGAATTTCAAATTTCGACGTGAATTTATAACGTCACGGTTACTGACCAAGTTAGGCCTGCTGAGTGTACTTTCTTTTTTAAAAGTGCTTTAGAATTCCTAAGTTGACTGGTTCTCCCAGCTACACCAGGATGAAGAAGGAAGGAGGAAAGGGTCTACTTCAAGATAGCATAGTAACAACAACAACAAATACCACTGCAGTGTATTGAGAAACACGATCCATACACACCTAGATGACTGACATCGTTGAAAGCACTCTTAAACCCAAGTACTCAACTTCTGGACGCCCACACGCACCATGCCGCAATACACTGCCAGAGCTTAGAGACCGGGGGAAACTAGCGCCGTAAACGCAGTCCATGCGCAGCAGTGGAGGCGCGTGTCAGCCAGAGAGAGGCCCGCCGGCGGTGAGGGCCCCCACCCCAGAAGGACCTTAGTGGCAGGAGTTCCAACGCTATCAATACTACCAGAGCAGACACCCCTCATATTGAATCTTCTCCAATTTCCACAGAGTATACACATGACACACAAAATCCCAAAGAAGACTCGACGCAAACTGAATACTGGTACACTATTCACCAATTCATGGGGAGCCGCGAGCCAAGTCATCAAAAGCCAGAGGCTTTCTCAGACTCTGAACTGGTGCATAAGGATGGGCAGACCCCAGCCCAGAACAAAGGCATCTTCTGAGATACTGTTTCTGGCCACGACCTGCTTGCTTGCTGCTATGATTTCTACAACCATTCCCAGACTCACAAGACTATTGGAAACTGGGCACATATTTATAAATGTAATTAAACTTAAATATTACGATACCTGGTGCAGTCTGACACCGATCAGTGCACTGGAAATATCTCCTCTTGATGGCCGTGATTCTGGAACGAATCTCAGTGTCTACAGGGAACATAATTTTACATGTAAAATCTCTCTCATATCCTCAGGGCTATAGATGTGTTGAATCTATGCTTCCCTCACTATAGAACACACAGTCATTTTCTCTGCACATGCCAGAGCATAATTCACGCTAACTTCACACTTCAACATATACACATTTCACACAAGCAGTGCAGTTATCATTTATATGTATAGAGCACCAGCAAAATTATGGTATGCCCACACTTACACCATATGCGTGTCTCGATTCTCCTTAGTTATAGCATATTGTTTGACGTTTCAGTCTACCAGTCAGCGCTTGCGGAAGATGCTGCATCCTGCCAAGACCCTCTCAAACAAGTGTTGTAAAAGCACAGGCGTCCGGCACTATTTGATAATCAACAGAGCTCCCGGGAACGAAAGGGCTGGAAAGACATCACCGATATGGGTTAGTGTACTGTAATCAACGTCGCGATCGATAGTGCAACAAAGAAGACGTGAGGATATGCTTCGGGAGCCGATGAGAGGACGTTCTGTGTATCCATTTTGTTACATCCATTTTGTCCGTCTTGTTTGTATGCTGTAGTAGATCCAGTTGAACCCTCGCATTGTTGCATTGAACAGCTGTTTACGAAATCTATATATCACCCCTTACGTTCGAATACACTCCTCAGTGTATTGAAATTACAATTCACCATGTGAAATCTATCATAAATAATTTTCTTACATCATTCCTTGCCACGAACGTCTGGTAACATGTCAGAACATAAACAACAGCATCTTTATGTCCAAGCAGCATTACCTTTCTGACAATCATTTATAGGTGTATAAAAATATGTGTGACACTACACTCGCAGCAGCTGGGTGTCGTTTCGACACTACCCACCAGAAAAAACGCCTCCCGCCATCAAATTTTTGTGGATGACTAAAGGATGTAATTACAAATTAAAAAAGACCTAGTGACTTTTTTTTATTTTTCGATTTCGCTACTTCCAGGACTTGATACTTGCAAATCCATCCACACAGTGCCGTCTTATATGTATTCAAACCACCAAGTCGGGGTTTGGGCCAGTGCATTCCATGTGTAGCTACCATAGACTTACCTACCACCTCCCAGAGCATACAAATTTCCCCTGACTGAGAAATCATTGCGAGTGCAATATGTACTACAATACGTCCATTCGGGGTTAATTTTCAGGGGTCAAGCAGATGGGAGGAGAAACTGCTAAACTATTGTAGTCTAAGCGCATTTTTAAGTTCTTGTTGCTAAGCACTGCACCTGTTTAACACTTTGGAACAGGAGATGGATCACAGCGAGAGGGATCTGTTATTGCAGCTGGAAAAATTATGTTTGTTACAAATAAGTAAAAGAGCTTGTTAGAGAGTAATACAAAGATTTTATTTGTTACGTGTGCGAGTAACGCCGATTTAACGATACAGACGTGTTTAGATCCTGCAACGTGTGTGCGGAAGCTGAATTTCCAAATAGGAATATCCTGTTATGCAGAAAACTCCTATAAGCTACAGCGAAAAGAACGCTTCATTCCAAGTGTACAATAGACTTCTGTTTATCCGTTTCAGCGCACCAGTTGTATATAACTGGATAATCACTATCAATCCATCGTCATTCAGTCATTCAACTTGAAGTGTGTCCAGAATGTCTTTGAATAAGGAATGCTGTAATTCTAACAGTAAATTTAAGAAATGGTAGTGAGTTTATCGTGCAAAGTATGGTCATGCTTTAGTTACGTCTATTAAAGGGAGATAGTGACTGCACAACTCCGCTTAGTCACGAACACAGCTGTAGCCACACATTAGAGAAAATATTCCAGAGCTCTCTACTTACTAAATATATTATAAGAGTTACAAAATGGTTCAAATGGCTCTGAGCATTATGGGACTTAACATCTGAGGTCATCAGTCCCCTAGAACTTAGAACTACGTAAACCTAACAAACCTAAGGACATCACACACATCCATGCCCGAGGCAGGATTCGAACCTGCGATCGTAGTGGTAACGCGGTTCCAGACTGTGAAACGTCCGCTTTGAACAATTATACACGACTGTCCTTAAACTGATACACAATATTTTTTTTTTTTTTAGCGCAACGCAATCTGACTTTCAAAAATCCCTACAAAAGAATGGCCCTGACTAACATTAAACTATACCTTTCACAAATCACTTACCTCACAAAAATCTTCGCTGCTCAAGCTACTGCAATACAGCGAGCGCCACTACTGCCAGCTAAATAAAAGATTCAAACTATGGAAGGCACTAACTACTGATAGGGATAGTTAGCAAATGAAAGATATTAATAGAGAACAAACAATGTATTTACCTTGATATCATCATATATAAATATAGCAGTTCATGACAAATTTCAAAACTCCGCCATCTCTCTCCCCACATCCACCACTGCTGGCGGCTCACCTCCAACTGCGCAATGCTACGCGCTGTTCACATCCAGCTGCCTAACACTACAATGGCGAGTATTACAACAATGCAAAGCAGCCACAGACTGCACACAGCACAGCCAGTGATTTTCATACAGAGGTGGCGTTACCAATAAAAAAACCTAAACAGCCTACTTACATAGAGAAAACATAAACAGCCTACTTACATAGAGAAAACATAAACAGCCTACTTACATAGCCCCCATGCTCCCCACAAAAATTTTTACAAATTAGATTGGGCAGTGGCCAATACAGATTTGAAAAAAAATTTTCATAATTACAATAACAAAGAAATCAAATGCACACACTTATTGATACAATGTTGGTCAAAGCTAAAAATTTCTCACAGTTCATAAAGACAGTCCTCATCATTCGTCACCGTAAAATTGCAGTGTTTATCTCAAAGTCTGAGCAGTAAAAGAAAATGCACACAGAAGTAGTGGATTTCCATGCAGTCTTGAAGAAGTAGTGTTGTCCTTCCAACGGAAAGACAGTGCTGACTCTTGACATACAGACAGGTAATGGGCCACAACAGAGCAAACCCACAGCAGAGTCAGTTGTAGTTTGGAAGAATATTGGTAGGTAGGTCATCACAGAGCAGACCCACTGTAGTCCTGGTAGAGATTACGGTATTGGTGGGCCACCAGAGGTGCAGACCCACTGCAGGCCTTGTAGAAATAATGGTACTGGTGAGTCAGCAAAGGTGTAGACCCACTGTAGTCCTTGTAGAAATGGCCAGCAGCCATCTGTTGCGACTGTGCAGGTGCACAATCACCATCGAAGAGTCTTGCAGAGAATATAGCAAGTCCATAAACCACCACTTGTGCACTCACAAAGTGTTTGGAATTGTCCTTAGAACCAGCAATGCTGTTATCCAGTCCCTTGCTGAATTATTAACACACGTGCAAACACTAACAGTCCCTACTTCTCACATATTGTCCACATACTATGACCAACAGAAACGTGTGCAGTGAAATGTAACTAACAAGTTAATAATATCATGAACTGGTGACAATTACAATTTTATAACATAAGAATACAATAACAAAGGTACAAAATACATCATTAAAAACATAACAATACAGATAACATTTGTAGTACAGGCTTTACAAAAGAATCAAACTAACATATACATCAGTGGAATTATGACATGAGTACATACATAAAAGATCACAATAACTTTTGAAACATCAACTTCACACATGAGCATTGAACAGAACAGAATTAATAATGTCTAACATCTTTACAAAGTAAATAACATATTATTAATGCCAATTATATTCGAGGATAACAGTATTCCTCATCATAGTGAATGTAGCTTAATATTAAAAGAAGAAAAAATTCTATGAAACTACACAGAGACAGGAAGAAAACAAATACACAAGGGTACACAAACATATAGTGGGATAACACAAAACGGAAAGGACAGGGTTTGTTTTCAGTGTAACATGTGGTACTGCAGTCCAACCCAAAACTTCATATATCTTTCCTCTTATTTCATCCTTTGTTTCCACCAAAAAAATTCTATCTAAGCATGCTTTCTGTATTTATATGTTCACACATTTCTTACCTCAACATTTATTTCCAAGAAAATTCTACCTAAACCTGTTTTCTGTACTTTTTTTTGTATAACTTCTGAATGCATTTCTTCCTATTCATCGCAACTCATTCTCTTAGAGGCTACCCCCTCTTAAGCTAACTTAAATCTACTGAGCTCAGATGCTAAACTAAGGGACGAGGCAATGCAGCAGCACAAAATAAGTAACACAAACAGCAATGACCAAAAAAATGGAAAATTGCAAAGCAAGCTACAGTAAATCTAAATTACCAAGCAATGCAACATTACAACTAATATGAGCCAATGTGCAGCAACAATAAAAATAAATGAGTAGTAAAACTGGCTTAGCAGAGTAACACAAAGTCAAATTCAGTAACACTATGCCTGGCAAACAGCAGTAACTTATACGTAAACATGACATAGCTCAAGCAGAAAAAACAACAATGCAGATAAGGGAAATGTATATTCACATCTTAATGTCTATGTAATTAAAGTGGTGCACCACAACAACTTATTGTAAAAGAAATATTACCATGTACTTGAAAAGAATATTATGTATGCAGTTACTGTTACTAGTCCCTTCTTATTGTTCTTTCCTTTCCAAGTGCTCCTTTTTTGAAGAATGTGGATCACAAAATTATTATTTAATAGATCTGTTGACAGAAAGTGTTCACATTAGCAAATGCATTTAATTTTATTTTATGAAACCAATGCTGCAACACAGCTGGAAACCAGATGTCAAATGAAATAAGCAATTACGCAAACCAAAGCATAAAAACATCATTCAATAGCTATGTGGCATTTCGTAAGTCAGTAGCTTTCAACTCTCGTAGAAAGACACTTGTCATTATCGTGTCGTTTTTGCGATGCTTTCTACAAAGGAACGTCAATAGCGAGGATAATGGCCTCCCCTTTTTTTTTCTACCTGTGCCGCTGAAAGGCTAATGGCTTTTTTTTCGGGCGGCTGTCGCCCAGGTGGGTGCCCGCGACGCATTACGTGCAGGTGGTCACTTAACTTTCTTACGGAAATATTTACGACAGCAGTTTCCGCTACAGTGACAGTCTCACATAAAAATATTTCACAGGCCAAGAATTAGCGTTGCAAATCTGTAGAAAGAAAATCCTATAAATATAAGTGTCCAAATAAAATATTCGTCAGCATTGTGATACATTATTATTTATTTATTTAGCGTATGGCTAATACAGACATATCATGACATTACATATATATATGTACATATTGGCACACAAGAAACTTAAGTTTGTTTTTACAACTGAATATCCAGTCCTTCAATCCAGCGCACTGCATCTGGAGTTGCTAGCAGGAAGTCCTCTTTGGCGCCGTGATAGGCTCGAATCCTGCATTCACTGACGATGTGGTGAACAGTCTGGTATGGAGCCCCGCAGTCACAAGCTGGATCAGGCAGCTTGTTCCACTTAAAGAGAGCATCCCTGCATCGCCCATGGCTGGTACGGATTCTGTTGAGAGTAGACCACGTCTTGCGTGGTAAGTCGAATCCACTTGGAAGTTTAGCACCTGAGAAGATGTTATGCAGGTGCACATCTGTCACTGCTTCCCACCGACCTTTCTATTCTTCAAGAGGTTTGAAATTCTTAGCCACCATGTCAGCAGCATCGCACAGAGTTGGATGACGTGATTTCAGTCTCTTGCGATTTAAAAGTGGCAGGTCGCTATGCACGGGTAGGTTAGAATTCCTGGAGATCTTGTGGAATTCTCTCATAAGGGCAGTACATCTGCGTAGATCAGGAGGCATTATACCAGTTAACAGTGGAAGCCAATAAACTGGAGTAGATCTGATTGTGCCAGATATTATGCGCATTGTCGTATTCAGCTGGGTATCAACAAGCCTTGTATGATGACTATTCATCCAAACAGGTGCACAATACTCAGCACTTGAGTATACCAAGCCCAGAGCTGAAGTTCGCAGGGTGGTTGCTGAAGATCCCCAGGTAGTTCCGCATAGCTTATGGAGGATGTTGTTTCGAGTCCTCAGCTTTTGAGCTAAGTTAAGAAGGTGTTGTTTGAAGCATAGTGTACGATCCAGGGTGACACCAAGATATTTTGGGTTCCAGTTGTGATGTAGAATTCTGCCTCTGAAACTTACCTCCAGTTTTACGTTCGCCAACTGGTTATTTAGATGGAAGCAACACACTTTTGTTTTACTCACACTGGGTTGGAGTCTCCAGATTTTGAAGTAATTGTCTAATGAAGACAGGTCATTGGCTAAAATCTCTTCTGTTGTCTTCATTTCCTGGTGTTTGACGGCTAGAGCCAGATCATCGGCATAGCAGTATTTTCTGGACGAAGTGTAAGGTAGATCAGATAGATATAGGTTGAACAGTAAGGGTGAGAGAACTGATCCTTGAGGCAATCCGTTGTTCAGCTTCCTCTCCTTACTTATGTTGCTTCCAGTGATTACCTGGAACTTCCGATCACTTAGCATGCTGTTAATCAGTCGAGCCATTGTTCTGCAGGGTATGATGCGGAGAAATTTGTAGATAAGGCCTTCCCTCCACACAGTGTCGAAGGCGGCAGTTAGATCAACAAATGCCACAGATGTTTTCTGCTTCATTTGGTATCCTGACTCTATGAAGGATGTGAGAGACAATACTTGGTCGCAGCAGCTACGCCCTGGTCTGAAGCCTGCCTGATCAACTGGAACGTTCTCTAAGATAGCGCTACTTATTCTGTTATATATTAGCCTTTCAAAAAGCTTGTAGCAGCAGCTGAGTAGGGAAATGGGGCGATAGTTTTCTACCCTGTTGCTGGGTTTGCCAGGTTTCAGAACAGATATTATCTTCACCTTTTTAAACTCAGATGGAAGTTGACCAGTCAGCAGGATGTCAGTGAAGAATTCTGCCAGCCATTTCTTAGCTTTTCCTCCCATATGGATCAGGAATTCTGGGTGGATACCATCGAATCCAGGTGCCTTAAGAGGTTTGAGGTCCTTCAGTCCAGAGTCAATGTCTGAAACTGTGAAGGGATGGGTATACTCAGATGAGGGAGATGCCTTCTTTTTAAGGTCACGAAGCTGTCGTCCGATATGTCTTGTATGTTTCTTGTCAGGAGGTACTCTTGAGGTGGTAATGATGTGGGAAGCAATTTGGTCTGGTGTTACTTCGGAATTTTTTCTGCATGCTGGTGCACTTCCTCCCAGTTTTCTCAGAAGACTCCATGCTTTCCTGCTCGAGTGGGTAAAGTCCATAGTTTTGACTGTTTCTGCCCATTTCTGCCTCCGAGACATGTCCAAGCTGGACAATAGTTCCGTAGCCATCTCTGGGTCACCACTTTGCTGAAAGTATTGGTACAGTGTTTCACTTTCCTCATTCCATCCTGGAACATATTCTTTTCGGTATCCTCTTGGCATACACTTTTTAGCTGTTGCTGTTACTGCACCAATGAAGCGTTGATAGTTATTATGTGATGGAGGTATCCATCGAATGGTCTTATCCAGTTCCGTTGAAAACTTCATCCAGTCGGCTTTCTGGAAATTCCATCGAGCATGCGGAGTTGATCGTATGACAGGAACAGTGCAGCCAATTTGTATTATTACAGGTCTGTGTTGGCTGTGAGGAAAGGCATCTATCACTTTCCTTGTGGTGTTGATGGGAAAGCCGGTTTCGTTGCAGCTAACAAAGCATAAGTCAGGATTTGAATCCTTGTCCCAAGCAGCTGACCTGAAAGTGCCTTGATCTTTGGCATCAAACACTAGATGAAGATTATTCTCTTCGATCCATTCTGCAAGCATGCTCCCATTTTCATCATTTTGAGAGTACTTCCAAAGTTCATGGTGACTATTGAAGTCTCCAATGTAAATTGCAGGATGTTCTGCTGTGTGTAGGACAAAATCGGGCCATGTTGTTTTGGGTGGTTTGTAAACATTTGTAATAGTAATGCCGTGCAATTGTATGACAACTGTATGTATATCTGCCTCCACACTTACAGAAATCAGCGAAGCTTCGTTTATGTTGTTACGGACGTACGTAGCAATTCCATACACCTCGTGGTAAGTTACACCAAGTGCAGAATGTCCAGGAATTCGACCTCGGCTTCGGAATATTTCTTCGCTGGAAACACAAGTTTCTTGAATGGCGACAACATCGATATTGTTGTCCACCAAGAATTTTGACAGGTAGTCACACTTTGCCCTGCTAATGCTTTCCATATTCAGTTGAAGGAGTCTGATAGTTGGTCCAATGTTTCTTGTTAATGAGCTCTGAAAAGAACTGTTTCTGCTATTTAGTTGATATGTCATTGCCAGGAGATCCTATGGATAGTCTGGCTGCCTGTAATCACTGTTGCTCAATTAGCACCACCCAGGAGGCACGTGTAGGGTATTTTAAGGTTAAACCTACGGACGTGAGCAACGCTACCTCCCATTGTGATACAGTCACGCATTTACGCACATTTCATAACCCTTAAAGTACGATTCTTGGTTTCCAACATACTTCTTATTCCTCATATACGGTAGCATCATCTTATTGATCATAAACATATCTCAACAGCATAGTACACATCGTCGTCATAATAATAACATCATAACACCTCAGTCAAATCTCAAAAACGTCGTAGCTTTCTGTAATAATTTCAAAACCTAAAAAAAATTCTCTGCTCATTTCAATAGTGTCATCTACCTCAAACGTACTTTAAAAATCATGAATCCATACCAAATACATCATTCAAAGCTCTCATAGTATCACAATGGTTCCGAAAAAATATGAAGAGCTCACACAGTACAGACAAAATACAATTTCGTAAGTGTGAAGTTATCCAACGGTGTAATTACGTAAACATATGTCACTGACGTAGTAAAAAACATGTTTATCTCTCAGTTAAATGATCAGATAGCTGTGTAATTTGTGTGTTAGAGAAATATGGTACCGATGTGTAAAGTTGTATAAGCAAATACCATATTAGCTAGGGTTCCTTGTGGTTGCCACACACATGGTACACAAAGTAAGCATGTACCCCCCTGAGGATTAATGTAATTATACCCTCAGGTGTTACAGATTACAGCAATGGAATGAAATGTATCACGGAAAACTTTCTTTGTAATTCAAAAATCGTTAAAAATAAATGTTTTAAGTACACAATTAATCACTCAAATACGTGTACTGTAGCGCTAAATGTGCGTCTTGTTGCAACATAATCTGTGTGGAAGTGTCGTAGTTATCGTCCTCCGAAAGCTAAGTTCTGCAGAAGTCAATGTACTTACCTCATAATACACAAAAGTGAAATGCTTTGCGTATAAATGTCTTAGTTATTACGCTTATTGCCATGAGGAGGAAAGTACTGTGCTGTAACGTATTGTTGTGCTACGGAAAAGGCAGTCTCATTGTAGCTATACCACAAAAGTTACTACTAAAACCTGTTTTACTTTCCAGAATAAAACAGAAAACTGTGCAGATATAAAACAGAAACACTGCAAAAGCAACATTGTAAATTCTCACTCATTAGTAGCGTCGTGATAAAACCGTGTAGCTGTGACATAAACTAACCACTATGTCATCTGGTATCTCACAGAAAGTACTTTAAATCCAGAATATATTTTCAAGTAAACCAAAATGTTGCATTAAAATCTCATTAGCAGTACTGGTAAATGTTCTAAGTATGTAAGCCTTATATTCGTTCCATAATCGTGCAACTAACAAGCAAGAATGTACACACACAATAACACTGTGACGTCTGTTCACTATAACAATGCATTCGTCATTTCTGTTTAAATAAGTTCTCTTGGTTCTTGATTGGATATTTAACTTCAAACATTGTTGTATGTTAACAGATTCTAAGTCTGACAAAGCATACTAGAAATGTGAAGTGAAAAGTTTTATACCAAAGACTAAGTTAAAAAGCAGATTATCTCTCAATAAGCGGTTTTACATGTGAAGTGTGGTGCAATCCTTTACTCTTCATAGTACTCAGAGTTTGAACTTGAATGCAATTGTCAGGCGGTATACGTCGGTAAAGAATACTGGAATTTTTCTCAAGGTTAGCGTCTATGTTATTTTTCTCTGAGCCACCTGGCGCACGTGGGTGCCTGCGGCGCGAGTCATTGCCTATTGTCTCTTTGTTGGCGCGCGTCGTTATTGGGATTTGGAGACCTAACTTCTACAAATTCACCGTGACGAGAGGGCCCTGCTCTGTTTGAATCCCGCCAGTTCTGATGCAATTCAGGTCTGTCGTTACGATCATATCGTCTGTCGTCATGTCGGTAGTTCCTGTAGTTTCTTTCTTGTCGGTCATGTGGTGGAGAATTTCTCCCGGAATCGTAACTGCGCGCTGAACTGTTGCGTCTGAAGTTATTTTGTCTCCCTTGATAATAATTGTTTTGGTTTCCATATTGTCTGTTTCTATGGTTATCTCCGTCATATTCATAATTACGGAAGTGCGATCTTTCTCTGTAACTATTACTCTACCAGTGGTTGTCATACGGGTGGTGTCTGTTTTGGTCACGATTTGTGTTGTGAGAATAGCCTTGTCGTGTCCAGTTATTATTTCTGTCGTCACGGAATTGTGACGGATGTGCCCTGTAGTGATTGTTTTCCCGTTTTCGCATCCCGCGACTGTCTGTGTCAATTTCTAATTCTTGTAAGAGTCCCTGAAAAGCTTCAGTGTCGTCTTTGCAACGTCCTGCTAAAATAATATGTCGTAAATGTTCAGGCAATTTGATTAAGCAAATGAGGATGAGTTCTGAGGGGCTGTATGGGTTTGAAAGATACTGTTTCTTATGCAACATGTCTTCAAAATATTTCATAAGACTGGAAAATTCAGATTGTTCGAAACGTTTCATCATTATGATGCTATGTTTTATTCGGTCTTGTGTGGCTTGAGACCAATATGCTGAGAGGAAGGCATGGTAAAACTCTCCTTCACTGTGGCAATCGTGAATGACCGATCGCATTCTTACAGCTGGTTCATTCTCTAAGTAGCCACACATAAATTCTAATCTGTGCTCTAATGACCAGTTGGGAGGAAAACAATGAGAGAATTGATGGAGCCATGCTTGTGGATGAATATCATTGCCGGAATTCTTAAATGTTTTGAATTTACATGTAGTAATGAACAGCTTATAGTCAAAATCATCATGTCGGCGATTCGCATGTTGGTCATTGTTACGTAGTTTCGGCGGTTCTATCTCAAAATTCGGTGTACCTTGCCAATTTATTTCATAATTTCCGAAGTGCCCTGAGTTATTATTTTGTGGCTGTTCCGTATTTCTATGTCCCTCTTCCCGTATTGGAGCGCGAGTGGCCTCTAAAATACGTAATTCTTGTATTACCTGACTCAGCTGACCTTGTACTTCCTGGATTTCTCTTTTGTGTTGCGTATTAATTTGATTCTGATTTTGTTTGAATTTCTTAATTTGATTGCACTCTTCTGTGTCATTCAGATTATCATCTACCTTTGTAGTTAAGTTAGTGACCTGATCCGAAAGTTTGGCTACTTTCTCCGATAGTGTACTTATTTCTTCAGTGTGTTTTTCTGAACCAAGTTTCAGAGTATCTACCGTGTCCTTAAAGTTTTCCTGAGTTTTTGCAAGTTGCGTAACCGAATCGGTAGATGCAACTGAGTCAAATTTAGCTTGCAAGGTCTCATGATTTTCATGAACAATAATTTACAGTTCTTTTATGGCTGCTTCGTGATACTGTAATGCATTTTCATGCCGCGAAAAAATAGGTTGAAAATGCTCACAAATTTGTGTTTTTACGTCATTACAGACTTTTTGACATTTCGATTCAATGTTATGTAAATCAGTAGTTAAATCTTCACGTGTTTGTTCAAGCGTATGTTCCACTGAGTCTAACTTTTGAAGCTTTTCTTCCATTGCGTCTAACTTTTGAAGATTTTGTTCCATTGTGTCTAACTGTTGCTGTGTTTGTCTCTGGTGTTGTTCCATTGTGTCTAACTTTTGAAGCTTTTGTCCCATTTGTCTCTGATTTTGTTCCATTTGTAGCATTAATTGTAATAACAATGCACTGGTGTCTGAAACATGTTCCTCAGTGCTTTTCGGCAGTGAATTTGCACCAGCAACATTCACATTTTGACAAGCGGAAAATGTGTCTTGACTCATTTGAGAAAACGGTGAGAACCCAAAACCTGAGTCTACAGTATTTGCAAAATTGTGTCCTGTCATTCCCGATTCCTGAGCGAGCTGTTGCCGACCGATCGATCGATAATGCGTCCCTCTTCACTAATTGTTTCACTGTCCACGCCATTGTTTGCCGCCCGCTCCATTTCCCTATGCACAGTTACCAAATTACTACTTTGAATGTCTGTTAATTCATTACTCTGCGGCGCTAACACACTGCTTTCGTCTTCACTGTCATTTCTCAGTTTACTTTGGAGCCTAGTATTACGTTTTTCACACGCCATTATTGTCACAATATTTCACACGACAACACAGAAAAGCACAATTTGAAGAGCAAAAATAAGAGAACACATTAACATAACACTGAAAAAATATCTAGTTAATTGCATGTGCTGCTGAGAAATACTTGGTGTAAAACTGCATGCATTCTACAACTGTTTTACTGTACTACAATGAAAGACTGCAACTACAAAGGAGATTTTCTCTACAATTGCGCGCTAGCAATAAACAAAGGCTACACTAATTACACAAACTACAAGAAAAAAAATCAGAAGACTCCAGTGAGGTATCCTGGCAGGGTCGCCATATGAAACGTCCCCTTTGAACAATTATACACGACTGTCCTTAAACTGATACACAATATTTTTTTTTTAGCGCAACGCAATCTGACTTTCAAAAATCCCTACAAAAGAATGGCCCTGACTAACATTAAACTATACCTTTCACAAATCACTTACCTCACAAAAATCTTCGCTGCTCAAGCTACTGCAATACAGCGAGCGCCACTACTGCCAGCTAAATAAAAGATTCAAACTATGGAAGGCACTAACTACTGATAGGGATAGTTAGCAAATGAAAGATATTAATAGAGAACAAACAATGTATTTACCTTGATATCATCATATATAAATATAGCAGTTCATGACAAATTTCAAAACTCCGCCATCTCTCTCCCCACATCCACCACTGCTGGCGGCTCACCTCCAACTGCGCAACGCTACGCGCTGTTCACATCCAGCTGCCTAACACTACAATGGCGAGTATTACAACAATGCAAAGCAGCCACAGACTGCACACAGCACAGCCAGTGATTTTCATACAGAGGTGGCGTTACCAATAAAAAAACCTAAACAGCCTACTTACATAGAGAAAACATAAACAGCCTACTTACATATAGAAAACATAAACAGCCTACTTACAACTGAAGCGCCTAAAACCGCTCGGCCACACCGGCCGGCTATAAGAGTTAGCCTTGAGGACTACGAAACGCTGGGAAAAGTGCATGTTACTGCTTACAACGTATTTGAGCGGTTAAATCTAGGAATGTTTGTGCTCTCGGGTATTTATATGAAACTGATTAAGAGTCTTCGCCACTCGAACGCTTTTGATTACTATACGTTCCCCACATAACTAGTATCAATACTATGCGATATACACACATAAACAAAATCGCACTGCGAAGCCCGAGTGCGCGAATTTCGCTTCACCCTGCATACACATATCAAAAACGTTTTGCTTCACCCCAGTTCCCAGAGCTCCTGAAGATAGACGTTGACTGTGGATGTTGTATCAGACACAGTCCCTTTGACTGTTCAGAGATGTCACCAAACGCGCCCATAGATGTAAACAACGTTGCATGAGCAGCGCCTATTAGACGAAGGGGGTCCGACTGCCGATCAGTTCCAGTCATTCTACCAGGAAGGAGGCACACGGCTCATGTTGTCTGTAGTTCGACCATGCCTAGACGGTCAATACCGCCGATCGATCGCGTCCGCATTTCTACTTTGTGCGAGGAAGGGCTCTCAACGAGAAAAGTGTCCAGGCGTCTCGGAATGAACCCAAGCGATGTTGTTCGGATAATGATGAGATACAGAGAGACAGGAACTGTCGATGACATGCCTCGATCAGGCCGCCCAAGGGCTACTACTGTAGTGGATGACCGCTACCTACGGATTATGGCTCGGAGGAACCCTGACAGCAACGCCACCATGTTGAATAATGCTCTTCGTGGAGCCACAGGACGTCGTGTTAAGACTCAAAATGTGCGCAATAGGCTGCATGATGCTCAACTTCACTCCCGACGTCCATGGCGAGGCCTATCTTTGCAACCACGGCACCATGCATTATTTGGAAAAAAATCAAACGTTGAGCAGCTTCAAGCACCATCAGTAGTGTTAGTGGCGGCATACGTCAGAGACCATTAGAGCCATGGTGAGGAATTACCTGGCAAGTTCAGATCAAATTGGTAACTGAAACTTTTCACTCCCACTAAGAATTTCGTAGAATTGAATACATTTCTTCTTATTGTTTCAGCACATATCCACCAACACCGAAGCATGGTAATGCACAGCAGGGACAGTGGCAGCAGCTGCTGCAGATGCAGCAGCATCATCGGCAGCATTGTAGGTATATATTCCATTTTGTAGTACTGGTGTGACCAGCGTCTCTATAGATGATATCGAGAGATCAAAATCGATAACTGTAACTTTTTTTCACCAAGTATTTCATACTGAGTACACGTCTTATTATTTCAGCTTATATCCAGTGGGGAATTGAAGATGCCGAGAGGAAACAGCTGCAGCAACAGCAACAGTAGTGGCAACAGCAGCAGTATCATCGTAAGTTGTATACAGGGTGTTACAAAAAGGTATGGCCAAATTTTCAGGAAACATTCCTCACACACAATGAAAGAAAATATGTTATGTGGACATGCGTCCGGAAACTCTTATTTTCCATGTTAGAGCTCATTTTATTACTTCTCTTCAAATCACGTTAATCATAGAATGGAATCACACAGCAGCAGAACGTACCAGCGTGACTTCAAACACTTTGTTACAGGAAATGTTCAAAAGTCCTCCTTTAGCGAGGATACCTGCATCCACCCTCCGTCGCATGGAATCCCTGATGCGCTGATGCAGCCCTGGAGAATGGCGTATTGTATCACAGCCGTCCACAATACGAGCACGAAGAGTCTCTACATTTGGTACCGGGGTTGCGTAGACAAGAGCTTTCAAATGCCCCCATAAATGAAAGTTAAGAGGGTTGAGGTCAGGAGAGCGTGGAGGCCATGGAATTGGTCCGCCTCTACCAATCCATCGGTCACCTAATCTGTTGTTGAGATGCGTACGAACACTTCGACTGAAATGTGCAGGAGCTCCATCGTGCATGAACCACATGTTGCGTCGTACTTGTAAAGGCACAAGTTCTAGCAGCACAGGTAGAGTATCCCGTATGAAATGGTGATAACGTGCTCCATTGAGCGTAGGTGGAAGAACATGGGGCCCAATCAAGACACCACCAACAATGCCTGCCCAAACGTTCACAGAAAATCTGTGTTAATAACGTGATTGCACAATTGCCTGCGTATTCTCGTCAGCCCACACATGTTGATTGTGAAAATTTACAATTTGATCACGTTGGAATGAAGCCTCATCCGTAAAGAGAACATTTGCACTGAAATGAGGATTGACACATTGTTGGATGAACCATTCGCAGAAATGTACCCGTGGAGGCCAATGAGCTGCTGATAGTGCCTGCACACGCCGTACATGGTACGGAAACAACTGGTTCTCCCGTAGCACTCTCCATACAGTGACGTGGTCAACTTTACCTTGTACAACAGCAACTTTTCTGACGCTGCCATTGGGGTTATCGTCAACTGCACGAAGAATTGCCTCGTCCATTGCAGGAGTCCTCGTCGTTCTAGGTCTTCCCCAGTCGCTGGAATGTTCCGTACTCCCTAAGACGCCGATCAATTGCTTCGAACGTCTTCCTGTCGGGACACCTTCGTTCTGGAAATCTGTCTCGATACAAACGTACCGCGCCATGACTATTGCCCCGTGCTAATCCATACATCAAATGAGCATCTGCCAACTTCGCATTTGTAAACATTGCACTGGCTGCAAAACCACGTTCGTGATGAACACTAACCTGTTGATGCTACGTACTGATGCGCTTGATGCTAGTACTGTAGAGCAATGAGTCGCATGTCAACACAAGCACCGAAGTCAACATTACCTTCCTTCAATTGGGCCAACTGGCGGTGAATCGAGGAAGTACAGTACATACTGACGAAACTAAAATGATCTCTAGCATGGAATTAAGCGTTTCCGGACACATGTCCACATAACATCTTTTTTTATCTGTGTGTGAGGAATGTTTCCTGAAAGTTTGGCCGTACCTTTTTGTAACACCCTGTATATATCTTTCATTGTATACGTAGTATGTTGCGACCAACGAACCTGGGGTCGCTGTAGACGATTTTGAGGGACCAAAATCGATAAATGTTACTTTTCCGCTAAGAATTTCGTATTGTTGCCGTATATGTCGTGTATATGTAGTTCCTTTCTAAAAAATAAATCACATTTTACATAATATGTTGTTGCTGAAGACGATTTCGAGGATCAAAAACGATAAAACGGTACTTCTTTTCTTTTCACTAAAATTTCATGTTGTTTCAGTGTATATATATCCATTATTTTTTTCCTTCTACATATTACTGTGTATACGTAATTAAATTTCATCGTAGATGTAATAAGGTGCAATTTCTTGATGTTGTAAATGATTTTCTGGCAGACAAAGAAGGGGGACAGGATGGGGTATGCGCTGGAGATACGCAGGAACCATCGCAGATCTCATGTGTGGCTTATATTCTAAAAAAATCGATATTTGTTTCCCATTGTTTTTCTATGCATGTGTTTTTATTATTAGATCACTATAGTTGCAGGCGATATAGGGAAGCTGAACAGATGGATCTTCCCAAATTCAGGAGAGGGCGAATTGCCACAGTATGTGTAAGAGATGGAGGAAGACTATCGTCATGAGGAGATGAGGGAGATGCCAAGGAGTCAGAGCCAAATGGGTGATGCATACTCACTCTGCTTACAAATAATAGGTACTGTTTCTTTCCTTGCAGCAAGCGATGTCTAGAGCATGGTATTTAGTTGTGTTCGTTATTCTACAGCGGCTGCCTCCGGTATCAGGGATGGAGAAGCCTGTGACATCCGGACAGGGTCCTGCGCGGCATGCTTCGCCAGCAAGGGCACCGAAGTCGCTGCGCGGGAAGCCACAGCCGCCGCCGCCACCACGGCTTTCGCTCTCGCCGCTGCCCCTGCACTGCCCTGGTGTCCATAGACGACACTCCCTCAGGCTACCGGGTCAGGGCTGCAGCAGCCAGGCTGCTCGTACTGGCCGATTCCGCAGCGTCTTCTCCTCCTCTTCCGCCATCATGTCCTCGCCAATCTCGGGAGGTACAGCACATACCTCTCAACACATCACCGCAATCAGCTTCGTCACCTAGTTGTAGTTATAGTATTAGTAATAGAGATGATCCTGTGGCTATCGGCAGTTCCCTCTCCCATATTTTTAGTGAAGGACATCAGGTGAGTGGCTCCATACTGCAGTTAGAATACTCAGCGATCGCACACACCTTTGAGGAGCGAATCTCATTCACAAGGATCGAGAATCCGGTAGGTGGGTATCGCGAACCTGTCAGCTTTCTAAGGGCATGCTTTCCTGTCGTGGAAACGGAACTCCTCAAAGTAGTCAGTGCTCCACAGTATCCCGCCATTAAATGCAGTGTGGTGCTCTGTGTCGAACTATCGTACCCCTCCAAAGTTGATTCTGGCATTGAGGAGACAAGTCTTCATTATTTATTGGGGGGGGGGGGGAGGATGGCGTGATAAGGCGGAGTTCGTCAATCGCCGAAATCCACCTTGAGTGCTGTAATGGATCGGTTTTCCGAGATGGAAGTGAGAGGGTCAGCTAAATCACTCAGCCAAATACCACACCTGGACATCCGTACACATTGTAAGTAGGCTGTTTAGGTTTTTTATGTTGTTAACGCCACGTAGCGCTCTGTATGAAAATCACTGACTGTGCTGTGTGCAGTCTGTGGCTGATTGGACTCATCGTTGGAACATTCGCTTGTGTAGTGTTGGGCAGTTGGATGTGAACCGTGCGTAGTGTTGGACAGTTGGAGGTGGGCCGCCAGCAGTGGTGGATGTGGGGAGAGAGATGGCAGAGTTTTGAGAGCGGACGATCTGGACGTGTGTACGTCACAAAAAGGAAATTTGTAAGACTGGATGTCAAGAACTGATATATATATTATGAGTTTTGAACACTATTAAGGTAAATACATTGTTTGTTCTCTATGAAAATCTTTCATTTGCTAACTATGCCTATCAGTAGTTAGTGGCTTCAGTAGTTAGAATCTTTTATTTAGCTAGTGGTATTGGCGCTCGCTGTATTGCAGTAGTTCGAATAACGAAGATTTTTGTGAGGTAAGTGTTTCATGAAAGGTATAGGTTATTGTTAGTCAGGGCCATTCTTTTGTAGGGATTTTTGAAAGTCAGATTGCGTTGCGCTAAAAATATTGTGTGTCAGTTTAGTGATGATCAGAGTAAGTAAAGAGAAAACTGTTTGAGTTCGTTGAGTTTTACTCAGCTGTCTTTGTACCAAATTTTTTAAGGGGACGTTTCAACATGTCTACGATTAGTAAATGGATGGTCTTGCTATTAAAGCTCCCTAGCGATCTAGCTAATAAGAGGGCATGCATTAATGTCGAAAATAAAACCGATTAGGCTTGTTTTGCATTGTAAGTCCTGGCTTGCGAGAGGAATTACAAGGTGCATTCAGAGCGCACATCTCAAAGCGATAGATACCTTGACATTCATAAATGTTATCACTTTTATGGCATCAAGTTCTCCGTCAACATCCAGGACATACCTAAATTTGAGATGCATAATAGTGGAACACCGGTTCATGTTTATGGCCTGGAGAAGAAAAGCAAGTCAAATGAGCAGGACAAGCCTATAGCCGTCGGCCCCCTCCATTTCCCAAAATCTGCCGGTGAGTATGAGACACATGTAAACATGCTATCTTTTCTGAAGATGATAAATATCATTAAGTTTGGATTAAATACATGTCCCAACTTCTTTACAGCCAATTGTCGAAAAAAGAACATGAAAACATATTTGCTTAAGGTGCCTCAAATATGTTTCCTCAGACAAGTTATTAGTGGTTCATCTAGTATTGCGCTTCCAAGGACCTGGTATGTGTTATTGAAAGCTATATACACAGGGTAAATTAATTCAAGTTTTGTAAGAAAATTTTATATTTAACCATAGATGGTCAAATGTAGTAGTAGCATCGCTGGTCAACAGTGATCGCTGACACAAGGTGTTATGGGTAATGTGTAAGAGTAACTTTAGATCGTGTGATGTATGGAGGACTCTCAAGTGAAAGGACGTGTTGTATCTGATGTGTGCTGGATATATACTTAGTCGCTATGGGCAGTAATGATTTTTTTTATTTGCAAGATACTATGATGTTTGCTAACTGTAAAAGTAATCTCAACAGAAGATGGAAATAATTAAGGTAAAGAAAGTTGTTTTGTTACTAATGCAATGCGCATATTCATTAGTGATGATTGAGACAATGTATAGCACTCACATCCAATGATTTTGTAAAGCCAATTGTTAATGTATAATCAGTTTATTGAGTGTGTTAATTGTGAGCATTATGAATTTTCAAAGAGTCAAAATAGAAGTTTTAAAGTTGGTGTCATGTTGTTACTTACCCCAAGTCAATACCAGTTCCCAGATCCATATCATTTTCGATTAACTATTTGTGACAAGAAGTTAGTCTCTCAGTCATATTCGATCTAATTAAAATGCATGCTAAACTACAGCCATGTACAATAGCTGTTTGCTAACTACACAATTTAAAGTACTAACAGAGAGCAGTTCGAAGAGCATTACCATTGTCCAGATAATGGAAAGAAATTTTATAATTTCAGTATCAATCATTATGTACAGGAACCATTATTTTCAAATTGATCAAGTTTTGTTTTATTACCAGGCCCAATTTCAAATCAATAGTGTTGCACCAGATTCAGTTTTTGTTTTACATAAATCCATGCAGTTTTACATTCTCTCAGTCAAATTTAATTTATATTCTCGCAGTCAGGAAAGTTCTGTATAGGGCAAAGCGCAAAAGCGACGAGATAAAGTACACGTTCACCTGCCATTCCCATACTAACAGTTGTGTTTCAGACTACGGTCAGTTACGTAATTTCAATCCTATTTCAAACCTACAGGTTTCATTATAATGCCTACCGAGAAAAATAAATAAAAGGAGCGATGCTCCTTCGTGGTGTACGCCAACTTTGAATGGCTCCTCGCTCCTGTGACTCGCTGTGAAGGTGACCACACGACCTGACGTACCACATTTACAGAAAAGCACGTACCATATGCGGCAGCATACCATATTATATCGTTCTACGATTCGAGTCTTAACCGCTATAAATCTTACATTTGTGATAATCCTGCTGTTTGGCTGCTCGAAAAACTTTCATGGGAGGTTGATAAGATTTACAGCGACAGCGTTCCCATGATCAAATCGAAGAAGAATGAAAATTTGTACAATAACGCGGTCGACTGTCACATTTGTGGGCTGTCGCTAAATAGAAAAGCATAAACTACACAGTCATCTTATGGGGTAGTTCTGTAGCGCGGCTCACAATACGTGCAGATTGAAATATCGGCTACCAAGGCATAATTTAAGTTGATATGACGCTCATTTTCTAGTTGAGCATTTGGCTGATTTCGGCTGGGAGAAAAACCAGGCCAGTGTCCTACCTGAGAGCGTCGAGAAATATATTTCATTCTCCAAATGAATGACGCCAAGAATTAAGCTCACTTCCTTGATACGTTACGTTTTATGCACTCCAGAAACTCGTTGAAACTCTACCTCTGGCCTCTGGCAGGGGGGGGGGGGGGGGGGGATGTTATGCACATCACTCAAGCTACATTCCCCGACGACGAGGAAAAGTTTCAGCTTGTAACTGGTAACTGGGAAGGTTTTTTTTTTTTCAATACAAGCATGTGGATAGTATGGCAAAACTCAACGAAACCGGGATACCCGACATGACTGCATTCTCCAGCAACCTCACAGACACTGGCATAACGGATGCAGGATATGAAAATGCAGTGAATGTCTGGCAGGAATTCAACATCCCACTTTAGGGGAGTATGCACGGCTTTACATGGACACAGACGTGCGCTTTCTTGGGGACGTTTTCCAGAAATTCCGGAGTCTATGCATGACACAATATTCTCTGGATTCCACCTTTTATTACACGGCACCTGGGTTGTCTTGGGACGCTATGCTCAAGAAAACGAAGTGCAGCGCCGAATTATTGACCGAAGCTGACATGCTTCTTTCCTTTGAGTGAGGGATCCATGGGGAACTTTGTCAGTGTGTCCATAGGCATGCAAAGACAAGTAGCCCATGGGAGGCTGACAGGTTCAACGCATCCCTTGATTCGAGTTACATAATGTACTTGGATGTAAATAGTTTATACTGGCACGCCATGCAACAATCACTGCCGATTGGTGAGCTTCGATGGCTGCAAGGGATTAGGTGGAAAAAATTATGAGAGGTATGGTGGCTGATTCTGATGTAGGGTATATGGTGGAGACAGTACTCGCATATCATACTAATTTGCATGATGCACCCACCGATTTGCCACTGTGGCCAGAGCAACTAGTTCCGTGAGGAGGCTCCACACCAAAACTGATGACAATGCTGAGGAATAAGTGGAGATACATTATTCATTATCATAATCTCCAGCTGTGTCTCAGCTTGTCAGCTTGGGAATGGAGCAGCTAAGATTCATCTCGGCTATCTCTTTCAAGTAGTCTCCCTGGCTGAAGGACTATATTGATTTGTATACGAGGCAGCTTCCACAGCGTGTGACCTTGAGAAAGATTTTTACAAATTAATGAATAATTCAATTTTCAGTAAAACAATGGAGAATTTGAGGGAAAGATGTGAAATTATGAGTAGAACCGAATGTTATTGGCATTATGCCGTAAGAACATGGATTGCCAGACCAAATTTTAAGCGGGTCACCACATTCAATAAGAGCTTTGTTGCTGGGGAGATGGCGAAGACTGCAGTAGAGTTTACGAAACCTATTTATGTGAGAATGTGCATGATAGACCTATCCAAACTCCACATATACATTTTGATTATGAGTTTGCGAAACCTCATTTCACAGATCCTTAATTATTTTATATGGATACAGATAGCTTCATCTATTGGGTGAAGAAATGTGATCCATATGACGTAATGAGGTACCATGGTAACAAATTCGACACGTCCTCATACACGGCCGATAATGCTTATGGTACTGTTCCACAGAACAAGAGGGTTATCGGCCTTATGAAGGACGAGGCAAATGAATAGCCGATTGCGGAGTTTGTAGGTCTGCAATCAAAAATGTATGTGTATCGCACATTGGAAGGTGCAAACCCAGAGGTGGGTTAGTGCGTGTGTCATACGAATCCTCTCTATTTGCGGTGCCTGTACAGCGGCGTTCGCGGTGCTGCACCACAGTCGTCGCATGTGGTACAGCAAACCAGTATTCGATCGAGAGGATACGAGATGTAGACTTAGCTGCTGTCTAAAATCGGCCTGTCACCTCATGACGGTGGAAGGATCATTTGTGATGACAGGACTCCAACTCTTCAATACTCACACTACTCACTTGTAGCGATAGAAGGGACGGGAGACTCTGATTGAGTGAGAGAGAGAGAGAAAATGAGAGAGAGAGAGAGAGAGAGAGAGAGAGAGAGAGAGAAGAGTCTGCAAAGTAGTAGTATGTCCATTTTCTCATAGTGTAAGTAATTTTGTGTGTGTCTGCTGCAAATATTTATGTGTACTATGTACACACATGGACTATGTGTGGAAAAAAGTTAAAAAAGGTATATATATATATATCATGTGCGTGAAAGAAGTTTTAAAAATAGCATTAACTAAAAGAAATTTATATTTATTAAAATAAGAATAAACTGAACAAGTATTTGTATATTTATTTATTCAGACGAAACGTATGTGTACCCTGTACATATACAGGGTGGTCTATTGATAGTGACCGGGCCAAATATCTCACGAAATAAGCATCAAACGAAAAAACTACGAAGAACGAAACTCGTCTATCTTGCAGGGGGAAACTAGATGGCGCTATGGTTGGCCCGCTAGATGGCGCTGCCATAGGTCAAACGAATATCAACTGCGTTTTTTTTAAACAGGAATCCCAATTTTTTATTACATATTCGTGCAGTATGTAAAACGTCGAAGCACCATACCATGGCCCGCATGTTTTAGTTGGACCACTTTTTTCGCTTTGTGATAGATGGCACTGTAATAGTCACAAAAGTATAAGTACTACGTGGTATCACGTAACATTCCGCCAGTGCCTCGTGACACATTACCCGTGTTAAAATGGACCGTTTACCAATTGCGGAAAAGGTCGATATCGTGTTGATGTATGGCTATTGTGATCTAAATGCCCAACGGGCGTGTGCTATGTATGCTGCTCGGTATCCTGGACCACATCATCCAAGCGTCCGGACCGTTCGCCGGATACTTACGTTATTTAAGGAAAGTGTTCAGCCACATGTGAAACGTCAACCAGGGCCTGCAACAAATGATGATGCCCAAGTAGGTGTTTTAGCTGCTGTCGCGGCTAATCCGCACATCAGTAGCAGACAAATTGCGCGAGAAGCGGGAATCTCAAACGTCGGTGTTGAGAATGCTACATCAACATCGATTGCATCCGTACCATATTTCTATGCACCAGGAATTGCATGGCGGCGACTTTGAACGTCGTGTACAGTTCTGCCACTGGGTACGAGAGAAATTACGGGACGATGACAGATTCTTTTCACGCGTTCAATTTAGCGACGAAACGTCATTCACCAACAGTGGTAACGTAAACCAGCATAATATGCACTATTGGGCAACGGAAAATCCACGATGGCTGCGACAAGTGGAACATCAGCGACCTTGGCGGTTTAATGTATAGTGCGTCATTGTGGGAGAAAGGATAATTGGCTCCCATTTTATCGATGGCAATGTAAATAGTGCAATGTATGCTGATTTCCTATGTAATGTTCTACCGATGTTACTACAAGATGTTTCAATGCATGACAGAATGGCGATGTACTTCCAACATGATGGATGTCCGGCACATAGCTCGCGTGTGATTGAAGCGGTATTGAATAGCATATTTCATGACAAGTGGATTGGTCGTCGAAGCACCATACCATGGCCCGCACGTTCACCGGATCTGACGTCCCCGGATTTATTTCTGTGGGGAAATTTGAAGGGTATTTGCTATCGCGATCCACCGTCAACGCGTGACAACATGAGTCAGCGCATTGTCAATTCATGTGCGAACATTACGGGAGGCGAACTACGCTGTTGAGAGGAATGTCGTTACACGTATTGCCAAATGCATTGAGGTTGACGGACATAATTTTGAGCATTTATTGCATTAATGTGGTGTTTACAGGTAATCACGCTGTAACAGCGTGCGTTCTCAGAAATGATAAGTTCACAAAGGTACATGTATCACATTGGAACAACCGAAATAAAATGTTCAAACGTACTTACGTTCTGCATTATAATTTAAAAAACCTACCTGTTACCAACTGTTCGTCTAAACTTGTGAGCCGTATGTTTGTGATTATTACAGCGCCATCTATCACAAAGCGAAAAATTGGTCCAAATAAAACATTCATATTTCTTTACGTACTACACAAATATGTAATAAAATATGGGGGTTCCTATTTAATAAAATGCAGTTGATATCCGTTTGACCTATGGCAGCGCCATCCACCGGGCCAACCATAGCGCCATGTAGTTTCCCCCTTGAAGCTAGACAAGTTTCCGGCTTTGTAGTTTTTTTCGTTTGACGCTTATTTCGTAAGATATTTGGCCCGGTCACGATCAATGGACCACCCTGTATATTATCCACACACCATGTGCGTCTTTTATATAGAATAGCTTTTAAATTTTTCATCTGCCTCTAGCCGTCCAAGTCATATTAGTTTTTACGTGCATATAATACATATATATAGCTCACAGCCCATACGTATTATTATTATTGTAAAAACCTTTGCTATTGGGACTGTTGAAATTAGTTTCTATGTGTACACAGTCCATCAGAATTATTGTCAAAGCTACGCTACTGGGACTGCGGAGCTTAGTTGCAGTAGTAGTGTCTCTGCATTGGTTTTTAGCGTAAACAGTGCTACTGGAAAAAATTGTAAAAAATATTCTCGACCTGTGTTACTGTTGTAGCATGTAAGTTAAAAGTACCTTTGCATTGGAGCAGCAAAGTCAAATTGTATCTCAAGAACTATATTGTGATCTCAAGAAGTGAATTGTAATCTCAAGAACTGAATTGTAACTTCAAGAACTGAGTTGTATTTGTGTGAACTGAAGAATCGAAAATATTCGTTACCGTATGTCTTAGTTGTTATTTACAAAGAACCTATCCCCTATTGCATTATGAATGTATATATATAAGGGCTGTGCATGATACAAATGACATTAGTTTTTCTGAAGATGAGTGCTATTAAGGAGGCGAAGTTTGAGACAGAGAGTAACAAAATATATAGAATGGCTACATGGAATTACGCCTATCGTACAGCATGAATTGAATTATGGGAGCAGGAGGCACGTAACCGTGTCTACTTCCAAAGACATATAGGAAATTATATCGAAGGGAACCACAGACATAGTATCTGGACGAAACTGTATACTATCAATGTGGGAACTGCGTGAAGAGAAATCATACACATATTAAGAGGTAAAACTTCATTCATTTCTCAAAATAGTTTTACAGTTTCATAACCAGATGCAACAGCAACTCTATTTTCTTACATATTCTTCTTGAGTCGATGGAGGGCACGACACGCGTAGAATTCCAGGTCTTGAATAGCAGCAAACTTGAAGATTCGACGAACCCACGAGATCTTCTCCTACCCCTTCACGTAGATGATGGTCGAATAATCGAAGCGACGTCACCATATCTTTATAAGGTGTGCCAGGATCATCCCAGTGAATTCAATGGTAGAAATGTGTTAACCATTTTGCACTCTTCCGTGTTTCAGCGCACTTCACATTCTTGAAAGACCTCGGTGGTGCAATGCTCGCCCAATGCAATACATCTTCATTGATTGTGGTCAATCGTCTTGCATCACGCTTTCAAATCATAGTGCTTAAAGCAGGGCTCATCCCTTTTAAACACACCAGGTGGCAAATAAAATCTGTGCGATATATATCACATAATAGTGGTACAAGCTCTGTAGGAAACATGCAATAATCAAAAGCCTTCACGTGGCGACGAATCTTCATCAGATTCATATAATGCCAGAGAGAACATTACACTCGTTTCTTGATTTCACCTGCTCGAATACCTTGTAAGCTGTAACACGCTCTTTTCCCAGCGTTTCCGTAGTCCTCAAGGCTAACTATTGTATAACATATGGAGGAAGTAAGAGCTCTAGAATATGTTTCCTAATATGTGGGTACAGCTGTGTTCTTGATTAAGCAGAGTTGTGCAGTCACTATCCCCCTGTAATAGCGATCATTAAAGCATGATCATACTTTGCACTATACACTCATTACAATTTGTTAAATTCACTATTAGAATGGCGGCATTGCTTTACAGACATTCTGCAAACACTTCAAGTTGAATGACTGAATGACGATGGACTGATAGTCATTATCCAGTTATATACAACTGGTACGCTGAAAGGGATAAACGGAAGTCCATTGTGCACTTGGAATAAAGCGTTCTTTGCGCTGTAGCCTATAGGAGGTTTCTACATCACAAGGTATTCCTATTTGAAAATTCAGCTTCCGCACGCACCTTGACAGGATGTAAACAGGTTTGTAGCATTAAGTCGCCGTTTCTCGCACACGTAACAAACAAAAGCTTTGTATGACCCTCTAACTAGTTCTTTTACTGTTTTGTAACAAACACAATTTTTCCAGTTGCAATATCAGACACGTCTCTCGGTGATCCATCTCCTGCTTCTGATCCATTTCCTGCTCCAGAGTGTTAAACAGCTGCAGTGCTAAGCAACAATAACTTAAAAATGTGCTTAGACTACAGTAGTTTAGCAGTTACTCCACCCATCTGCTTGACCCCTGAAAATTAACCCCGAATGGACGTATTGTAGTATATATTGCACTCACAATGATTTCTCAGTCAGGGGAAATTTGTATGCTCTGGGGGGTGGTAGGTAAGTCTACAGTAACTATGCATGGAATGCACTGGCACAAAACCCGACTTGGAAGTCTGAATATATATAAGACGACACTGTGTGTAGGCTGGATTTACAACTACCAAATATACGAAAAGGTTTCGTGGAAGTGGCGAAATCGAGAAAATAAAAAAAGGACTCTAGGTCTTTTTAAAATTGTAAGTACAGCCTTATTCATCGACAAGTATGTGACAGCGGGAGGCCTTTTCGCTATTGGGCAGTGTGTGGCTGTATCATATATATTTTTATACATCTATGAATGATAGTCAGAAATGTTATACTACTTGAACGTAAAGGTACTGTGGCTTATGTTCCGACATATCATCAGATGTTTGTGGGAAGTAATCATGTAAAAAACATTACATATGTCCAGTTGCAGGGAAGGATAGGTTTGACTTGGTGAATTGTGATTTCAATGTATTGAGGAGTTTATCTGAACGTAACGGGTGATATATTCATTTCACAAAGAGGTGTTCAGTATAACAATGCGAGAGTTCAACTGGAGCTGGTATAGCTTACAAACAGGACGGGCAATATGGCTGTAACAAAATGGATACACACAACGTCCCCTCATCGGCTCCCCAAAGCATATCCTCAGCAGTACACTAACCCATATCGGTGAAGTCTTTCCAGCTATTTCGTCCGAGGGAGCTCTGTTGATTATCAAATAGTGCCGGACGCCTGTGCTTTTACAACGCTTATTTGAGAGAGTCTGGGCAGGATGCAGCATCTTACGAAAGCACTTTCTGCTACACTGAAACGTCAAACAATTTGCCATAACTGAGGAGAATCGAGACACATAACTGGTGTCAGTGTGGGCACACCACATATAAATGATAACTGCATTGCTTGTTTGAAAAGTAAAGATGTTGCACTGTAAAGTTACTGTGGGTTATGTTTCGGCATACGCAGACAAAATGACTGTGTGTCCTATAGCGAGGAAGATATAGATTCAACACATAGGTAACTGTAAGGGTATGAGAGAGATTTTACATGGAAAATTGTGCCTATAAGTACTGAGATTCGTTCCAGGATCATAGTCACCAAGAGGAGACATTTCCAGTATATCGATCAGTGTCAGGTTGCAGCAGCAATCGTCATATTTAAGTATAGACATTCTGATAAATATGTGCCTGGTTCCCAATATTCTTGTGAGTGTGGAGGTGGTTGTAGAAAGCATAGCAGCAAGCAAGCAGGTCAGGAATGTAGACAGTTTCTCAGCAGACGCCTTTGTTCCAGACTGGGACTTGCCTATCTTTTGTTCAAAAGTTCAGCTTCCAGCTTATGACGATTTGGCACACATCTCTCCCTGGATGGGTGAATAGTGAACTAGCATTCAGTTTGCACTGAATCGCCTTCGGGACCGTATGTCATGTGTACAATCTGTGGAAATTTGAGAAAATTCAGTATGACAAGTGTTTCTAATGGGAGTATTGATAGCATTGGAAATCCTAACCCTCAGGTTCTCCTGGGATGGCGGCCCTCCACAGCCGGCAGGGCTCTCTCTGGCTGACACGCACTTTTGCAGTTGTGGTCATGAGCCCGATTTACAGCGGTAAATTCCTTTGGTCTCTGAGTGCTCACACTATACTGCGGCACGTGTGTGTGTGGGCAGTACAACAGGTCGAATCACCAGATTGACGTAAAAATTAGCAGTAGGGTGTGTAGGATCACTACAAGAATGCTCCCGCTTTCATACAAAATCGCACCACAGGCCAGGTGTAGGTCCTATGTATCTAGCACACAGAGAGATTGGGTGCAGGTGCTCATCTGGCCTCCTCACACACAGCTGTCACTGGCACAGGGGCATAACCAGCTTTCAGCAGAAAACATAACAGACCTCCACCCTGTTCCACAATGAACTCTCACTTGGTTGACGCCATTGAAGTCATAAATGGTGAAGGCTTGCTGTCACTGGAATGCACGATACAGAACATCTGGTTCAGAGCTGTCCTTTGAAGTAATCAATTTGTAACAATTCTTTGTGTTATTTTTGTGCTGTAGCGGCACCACTGTTTAAAATAGGAAAAAGTTAGATTCAGTGCAATATTTCCGAGCACACAAGTTACAGCCAGGCATGGGCCTGTTAACAGTAAGTTACGCTTACCAGCGGTTGTGAAGTGGAAGAGAGGCCACAGGGCCGTAGAACAGCTGAAAAGAGTAAAGCATTGGTTTGCATGGTGCAAGTTATAGGCAGAAGGGCCCACTGGCCCATCCTAAGTGTTATGAGTACATGACTTCGAGCGGTGCGTTAGCAGAACAGAGGTGCACAGCCGCATATAAGTAGGTGCTGGTTTTCTAACTAGGGGGATTTAAGTGTGGCAGCTCTCCTGGACAGCGGGGCGTGTCACACCACCAGCTACACACAGCAGCAGATGGGGCGCCAGCATTCCAGTCCAGGACGGGTCGCTGGTTCGACCCTCTGAGGCCGACACAGGGTCCATAGCCAGCCAGTGGCGGGCTACTCCATGGCTTGCTATGCAGGCAGTCTGGTTGGCTCCCAACACACGCCGGAGGCATCCCTAGGCGAGGGCGTAGATTTGGCTGTTGGATCGCAGGTGCCTGTTGTCGCCCACGATCTTAACCACGACAGCGAAGAAGCACGCAGCAAGCTGCCCTGTGACTCCCAGCAAGCGGCGCTTTGGCAACAGGGATGAAGGCTGTTGAGTCTGCTGCCGGCGCATCCTGACGTCGTCAAAACACCGGAGCTGCACAAGGCCAGCATGCCGCAGTACGTCGCATGGCTCCCTGAGGTAGCTCTTCCGCGCCAAGCTGTTTTGCAGACAGCGAATGGCGTCCTTGGCATCGTGGGACCCTATGACACAACAGAGAGGAACGCGGCACTGTGGCTGGGAATAATAAAACACTTGAAGATCATGGCCGAGTTTTAATACGGCGCATCCTGACGGTTTCCATCCACATCCAACATTCCTCCACTGCACGCCAACATCTACATTTGGCAGTGACAGTCACAGTGCCAACTGCTGCTCAAATTGCAGCTGCAGATTCAGTACAATGGGCCAGGGCCTTACTCCGAACACGATAGACTTCCCTCTTGTTACTTCACATGGCCATCCTGAGTTCGGTTTTCTTGTACTTGTACATCCTCATGGACAACGCTGCGAGTAACCATGTACATTGAATATACGAGTATTCCTGCCCAGTCTTTCTGCAGTATCGCAGAAGGAACAACCAGTTTCTCATAGCCCTATAACACGACCTCATTCAAAGTTCGTGGGATGTCAATAAGGCGCCTTTGTCACCTTAAAGGCATTCTTGACTACCATCAACTCAGTGCGCCCAATCTTAAAGATAACTAACGCCTAAGACCGTTAAGGCGTTTATTTAAAGGAAACCAGATTTGCATTCTTGTGGTGGCGCTACTAGCGCCACTCTTATACGACTGGCGCAAAATTTGAATAGACAGCTTCTTTTAGATGTAGAAACATGCCTATCAACTTTCGTTTGTGTCGCACAACTCCTCCTTGGTGTTGTCCTTTTTTTCCGTCAGTGTGTATTGGATCACAGTAACTGTTCATACTGAGCTGTATGTAACTTTTTTTTTCCTTTCATTAAACATGATGCTGGGCTCACTGGCTTCTCAGGGCGATATTTGTGTGTATGGGAAGGTGCAGCACGTTTGATTTGGGAGGGGACGGCAACGGAAAAGACGTTGGCCCTTAACCATCAGCGCAGGCCTTTGCCACAGGCGACTCCACAGACATCGGGATGCTATGGGGCGAGCCGGCGGATAGTGGGCTGTTGCATAGTTTTACAACCTGTCCCTACCAGGTGGCCGAATTGCTGCGACACAAGCGGCAGGAGTGCGCTGCAGTTTCACGTTTTGCGGAAAGCTTTTTGACGATAACTATCAGATGCTTTTCGAAAAGAGGAAATAATGGCCTAGCCCGGCTAGATGCTCCATTTTCAGAAGACATCTGTAGCGAGGCTAGATGCTTGGCATGAGGAAGCACCATTCCTAAAATAGTCAGTGACGTTACGGAGGCGGAGATGAAGCGGAAGTTCTTTTAGAAGTGGAAGGACGTTTTATTATTGGATTGGAGCTTTATCGTGATTTGTTGGCTGGTCTTTGCTGCAATGAACCTCCCTATTGAGCTGTTGTGTTTTGTATTTTCCGCTGTTAGTGGACAGGCAGTATTTGGAGGGAAAATATAGCACAGCAGAAGAATCAGCCAAAACTATATGGTCGGTGGTTAGGTGCAGAGGGGTCCGTGTGAAGCCACGAAGGAGAGCACACCGGAAGAATTCGTGGGAAGATGTGGCGGAGAGAGCATCTAAGCATAAGACTGGGGTCTGTCATAGCAATAGTAACACGCCCTCAGTCACAGTTTGTGAGCAATTTGCTTGACACCAGGGTTCGCCAAGGCAGTCAGCGAATAATTTACAGTGAGCGTTAATCTCTGTATATAAAAGGCAATGTCCTCACTGAAAGAATCATCGTAGCACAGCCCAAACCGCTAAGAACAGAAACTTGAAATTTGGAGGTGTGGATCTTATACTGTAGGTGTCATTTAAGAAGGTATTTTTCAAAATTCCAACCCTAAGGAAGTGAAATAGACCTATGAAAATTGGTATTTGCTTTCTCGGTTAGAAATAAAAAAGTACGTGTTTCAGAATTTATGGAAATTTAACACTTTGGGGGTGAAATAGTGGTTTAAGGCTTTTCTTGAAAATATTTTATTATTAAAGAACTAGTAAAGTATTTTTAAGCCACGTCTATTAACACTGGTATTTGACTTCTCGGTTACAAATTTAAAAAATACGTATTTAAGTGTTTTTGTAAATTGAACCCTAAGGAGTTGAAATGCGGGATGAGGTTTTTATGAAAACCTGTTATTGTGAAAGTATTTTAAAGCTAAATCTATGAAAATTTAAGTTTGGCTTCTCAGTTAGAAATTAAAAAAAATAGGTGTTTCACTGTTTTGGGAAATTTAACTCCTGAGAGGGCAAAATATGGTCAGTTTGATTAACTGACTCATCATCACCCAGGCCAGACGGCTAAGGATAGAAACTTGAAGTTTGCAGGGAGTGTGGGTCTTACACTGCAGGCATCGTTTAAGAAGGGATTGTCCGAAATTCCACTTCGAAGGAGGTGAAATAAGGGATGAAAGACTTTCTGAAAGTTCGTAGCTGTTAAGGGGATTTTGAAGCTAGAACTAAGATAACTGGTAGTTGGTTTCTCAGTTAGAAAAAAATAACGTGTTCCAGCATTTTTGGAAATTCAACAACTAAGGGGGTAAAATAGTGGGTGAAAGATTTTTGAAAATAAATAACTACTAAAGAACTACTAAAGGATTTTAAGGCTATATCTATGATAACTGGAACTCGACTTCTAGGTTAGAAATAAAAAAAATACATGTTTCATTGTTTCTGGAAATTCAGACCTAAGGAAGTGCAATAAAGGAAGGAAAACTTTTGAAAAAATATTTTGTTACATTAAAAAAAAATAAAACTAAATTTACGAAAATTGGTATTTCACCTCTCGGTTATACACTCCTGGAAATTGAAATAAGAACACCGTGAATTCATTGTCCCAGGAAGGGGAAACTTTATTGACACATTCCTGGGGTCAGATACATCACATGATCACACTGACAGAACCACAGGCACATAGACACAGGCAACAGAGCATGCACAATGTCGGCACTAGTACAGTGTATATCCACCTTTCGCAGCAATGCAGGCTGCTATTCTCCCATGGAGACGATCGTAGAGATGCTGGATGTAGTCCTGTAGAACGGCTTGCCATGCCATTTCCACCTAGCGCCTCAGTTGGACCAGCGTTCGTGCTGGACGTGCAGACCGCGTGAGACGACGCTTCATCCAGTCCCAAACATGCTCAATGGGGGACAGATCCGGAGATCTTGCTGGCCAGGGTAGTTGACTTACACCTTCTAGAGCACGTTGGGTGGCACGGGATACATGCGGACGTGCATTGTCCTGTTGGAACAGCAAGTTCCCTTGCCGGTCTAGGAATGGTAGAACGATGGGTTCGATGACGGTTTGGATGTACCGTGCACTATTCAGTGTCCCCTCGACGATCACCAGTGGTGTACGGCCAGTGTAGGAGATCGCTCCCCACACCATGATGCCGGGTGTTGGCCCTGTGTGCCTCGGTTGTAAGCAGTCCTGATTGTGGCGCTCACCTGCACGGCGCCAAACACGCATACGACCATCATTGGCACCAAGGCAGAAGCGACTCTCATCGCTGAAGACGACACGTCTCCATTCGTCCCTCCATTCACGCCTGTCGCGACACCACTGGAGGCGGGCTGCACGATGTTGGGGCGTGAGCGGAAGACGGCCTAACGGTGTGCGGGACCGTAGCCCAGCTTCATGGAGACGGTTGCGAATGGTCCTCGCCGATACCCCAGGAGCAACAGTGTCCCTAATTTGCTGGGAAGTGGCGGTGTGATCCCCTACGGCACTGCGTAGGATCCTACGGTTTTGGCGTGCATCCGTGCGTCGCTGCGGTCCGGTCCCAGGTCGACGGGCACGTGCACCTTCCGCCGACCACTGGCGACAACATCGATGTACTGTGGAGACCTCACGCCCCACGTGTTGAGCAATTCGGCGGTACGTCCACCCGGCCTCCCACATGCCCACTATACGCCCTCGCTCAAAGTCCGTCAACTGCATATACGGTTCACGTCCACGCTGTCGCGGCATGCTACCAGTGTTAAAGACTGCGATGGAGCTCCGTATGCCACGGCAAACTGGCTGACACTGACGGCGGCAGTGCACAAATGCTGCGCAGCTAGCGCCATTCGACGGCCAACACCGCGGTTCCTGGTGTGTCCGCTGTGCCGTGCGTGTGATCATTGCTTGTACATCCCTCTCGCAGTGTCCGGAGCAAGTATGGTGGGTCTGACACACCGGTGTCAGTGTGTTCTTTTTTCCATTTCCAGGAGTGTATATAAAGAAATATTTGTTAGGGGATGAACATTGCTACTGAAATATCTCCACAATAATGCAAAAGGCATGATTAACTGGACTCCAATTACCAGAATCGCTCTTTTGTCAGAAGTACATTCGGAAAAGACCATGGTTATATACCTTTAATTAGCGTGAAAAGCTTAGAAGGTACTGCAATTCGTGAACAACATAACTCGTTTGATGCAGCCCACCACGGATTTCTCTCCGTACCAACCTCTTCAACTCAGAGTAGTACTTGCAACCCAAGTCCTCAATTATTTGCTGGATGTATTCCAATCTCTGTCTTCCTCTACAATTTTTGTCCTCTACAGCTCCCTCCAGATCCTTGAAAATCATTGCCTGACGTTTTAACAGATGTCCTATCATCCTGTCCCTTCTCCTTGTCAGAGTTTTCTACATATTCCTTTCCACTCAAATTCTACGCAGAACCTCCTCATTTCTTATCTCATCAGTCCACCTAATTTTCAACAATCGTCTGTAGCACCAAATATCAAAAGCTTCGATTCTCTTCTGTTCCGTCGGTCCATGTTTCACTGCCATACAATGCTGTGCTCGAAATGTATAATCTCAGAAATTTCTTCCTCAAATTGAGGCCTATGTTTGATACTAATAGACTTCTCTTATACAGAAATGCCCTCTTTTCCAGTTTAGTCCGCTTTTGATGCCCTCACTGCTCCGTCCGTCATGGGTTTTCTGCTGCCTGGGCAGTAGATTTCCTCAACTTCATCTACACTCCTGGAAATGGAAAAAAGAACACATTGACACCGGTGTGTCAGACCCACCATACTTGCTCCGGACACTGCGAGAGGGCTGTACAAGCAATGATCACACGCACGGCACAGCGGACACCCCAGGAACCGCGGTGTTGGCCGTCGAATGGCGCTAGCTGCGCAGCATTTGTGCACCGTCGCCGTCAGTGTCAGCCAGTTTGCCGTGGCATACGGAGCTCCATCGCAGTCTTTAACACTGGTAGCATGCCGCGACAGCGTGGATGTGAACCGTATGTGCAGTTGACGGACTTTGAGCGAGGGCGTATAGTGGGCATGCGGGAGGCCGGGTGGACGTACCGCCGAATTGCTCAACACGTGGGGCGTGAGGTCTCCACAGTACATCGATGTTGTCGTCAGTGGTCGGCGGAAGGTGCACGTGCCCGTCGACCTGGGACCGGACCGCAGCGACGCACGGATGCACGCCAAGACCGTAGGATCCTACGCAGTGCTGTAAGGGACCGCACCACCACTTCCCAGCAAATTAGGGACACTGTTGCTCCTGGGGTATCGGCGAGGACCATTCGCAACCGTCTCCATGAAGCTGGGCTACGATCCCACACACCATTAGGCCGTCTTCCGCTCACGCCCCAACATCGTGCAACCCGCCTCCAGTGGTGTCGCGACAGGCGTGAATGGAGGGACGAATGGAGACGTGTCGTCTTCAGCGATGAGAGTCGCTTCTGCCTTGGTGCCAATGATGGTCGTATGCGTGTTTGGCGCCGTGCAGGTGAGCGCCACAATCAGGACTGCATACGACCGAGGCACACAGGGCCAACACCCGGCATCATGGTGTGGGGAGCGATCTCTTACACTGGCCGTACACCACTGGTGATCGTCGAGGGGACACTGAATAGTGCACGGTACATCCAAACCGTCATCGAACCCATCGTTCTGCCATTCCTAGACCGGCAAGGGAACTTGCTGTTCCAACAGGACAATGCACGTCCGCATGTATCCCGTGCCACCCAACGTGCTCTAGAAGGTGTAAGTCAACTACCCTGGCCAGCAAGATCTCCGGATCTGTCCCCCATTGAGCATGTTTGGGACTGAATGAAGCGTCGTCTCACGCGGTCTGCACGTCCAGCACGAACGCTGGTCCAACTGAGGCGCCAGGTGGAAATGGCATGGCATGCCGTTCCACAGGACTACATCCAGCATCTCTACGATCGTCTCCATGGGAGAACAGCAGCCTGCATTGCTGCGAAAGGTGGATATACACTGTACTAGTGCCGACATTGTGCATGCTCTGTTGCCTGTGTCTATGTGCCTGTGATTCTGTCAGTGTGATCATGTGATGTATCTGACCCCAGGAATGTGTCAATAAAGTTTCCCCTTCCTGGGACAATGAATTCACGGTGTTCTTATTTCAATTTCCAGGAGTGTACTTCGTGACCATTAACCCCTATGTTAAGTTTTTCGCTGTTCCCATTTCTGCTAATTCTCATTACTTTCTTCTTTCTTTGATTTACTCTCAATCCATATTCTGTACCTATTAGACGGTTCATACCATACAGCAGATAATTTAATTCTTCTTCATTTTCATTCAGGATAGCAACATCATCAGCGAATCGTATCATTGATTTTTAATTCCACTCCTGAACCTTTTCTTTTATTTCCATCATTACTTCTTCGCTGTACAGATTGAACAGTCTTACACCCTTTTTAATCCGCGCACTTTGTTCTGGGTCGTCCACTCTTACTATTGCCTCTTGGTTCTTGTACATATTGTATATTACCCGTCTCTCCCCCTAACTAACCCTAATTTTTCTCAGAATTTCGAACGTCTTGTACCATGTTACATTGTCGAACTTTTTTCCAGGTTGACAAATCCCATGAACGTGTCCTGATATTTCTTTAGTCTTGCTTTCATTATCAACCGCAACGTCAGAATTGCCTTTCTGGTGCTTTTACCTTTCCTAAAGCCAACCTGATCGTCATCTGATACTTCCTCAATTTTATTTTCCTTTGTCCTGTATATTTTTCTCGTCAGCAACTTGTTTGCACGAGTTCTTAAGCTGATTGTGCGATAATTCCCGCAAACTCTCAGCTCTTGCAGTCTTCGGAATTGCATGGATGATACTTTTTCAAAAATCAGATGGTATGACGCCAGACTCACACATTCCAAACACCAATGTGAATAGTCGCTTTGTTGCCAAGTAGCATATATTTGTTAACTATTGCACTGCCTTTCATAAACTGTTCATATTAGGCCTAACTAAGTCCTTATTGAATAAATTATTGTATCAAATTATACCTTTTTGTAGTAGGCACCCTCCATTCATATTGAAGCATATATTGTGTGCAAATCTCGATTTTAGGATCTCTAGCTAGGGTCTTAAAAATCGCGTTATCCATTAAAGTTAGTTTTCTAGGTCAGGGTAACTTCGCACATAAGGAGGTTTCTCAGTCGTCAAGCATGAACGAAAGGAGTCCGTAGGTCGTGATCTAGCGTCAGCACTCACCAGTGCTGTCGGTAATGAACATCTGAGTTTGTAAGTAGGCTGTTTAGGTTTTTATATTGGTAACGCCACGTAGCGCTCTGTATAAAAATCACTGGCTGTGCTGTGTGCAGTCTGTGGCTGGTTAGCATTGTTGTAATATTCGCTATTGTAGTGTTCGGCAGTTGGCTGTTAACAGCGCGTAGCGTTGCGCAGTTGGAGGTGAGCCGCCAGCAGTGGTGGATGTGGGGAGTGAGATGGGGGAGTTATGAGAGCGGATGATCTGGACAGAGACAGTAAATTTGTAAGACTGGATGTCATGAACTGATATATATATAATATGACTTTTGAACAATACTAAGGTAAATACATTGTTTTTTCTCTAACAAAATCTTACATTTGCTAACTATGCCTATGAGTAGTTAGTGCCTTCAGTAGCTTGAATCTTTTATTTAGCTGGCAGTAGTGGCACTCGCTGTATTGCAGTAGCTTGAGTAACGAAGATTTTTGTGAGGTAAGTGATTTGTGAAAGGTATAGTTTAATGTTAGTCAGGGCCATTCTTTTGTAGGGATTATTGAAAGTCAGATGAATTGCGCTAAAAATATTGTGTGTCATTTTTGTGTTGATTAGAATAGGTAAAGAGCGAAATGCGAAATGTCTGAGTACGTTCAGTTCTGCTCAGCTGTTTGAAAATCAAATAACGTAGGGGCTTACCAGCACTGCAATTCATTAATTTTTCTAAGGGGACGTTACATATGTCGACCCTTAGCCGAGGATACCTCACTGGAATCTTCTGATTTTTTCTTGTAGTTTGTGTAATTAGTGGAGCGTAATTGTAGAGAGAATCTTCTTTGTAGTTGCAGTTTTTCATTGTTGTACAGTAATACAGTTGTGGCATGCATGTAGATTTGCACCTAGTATTTTGCAACTGCGCTTGCAATTAACTAGATTTTATTTTCGGTGCTATGTCAATGCGTTTTCTTATTTTGCTCTTCAAATTGTGCTTTTCTGTGTTATAGTGCGAAACATTGTGACAATTATGGCGTGTGAAAAACGAAATACTAGGCTCCAAAGTAAACTGAGAAATGACAGTGAAGACGAAAGCAGTCTGTTAGCGCCACCGAGTAATGAATTAACTAACGTTCAAAGTAGTAATTTGGTAATTGTGCATAGGGAAATGGAGCGGGCGGCAAATAATGGTGTAGACAGTGAAACAGTTAGTGAACAGGGAAGCATTATCTATCGATCGGTCGGCAACAGTTCGCCTCAGGAAGCCGAAATGGCAGGACACAATCTTGCAAATACTGTAGATTCAGGTTTTGCGTCCTCACCGTTCTCTCAAATAAGTCAAGACACATTCTCTGCTCGTCAAAATGTGAATGTTGCAGGTGCAAATGCACTGCCGAAAAGCATAGAGGAACAATTTCCAGACACTAATACATTGTTATTGCAATTAATGCAACAAATGAAACAAAATCAGAGACAAACACAGCAACAGCTTCAAAAGTTAGACACCACGCTTGAACAAACACGTAAAGGTTTAACTACTGAGTTACATAACATCGAATCGAAATGTCAAAAAGTCTGTAATGACGTAAAAACACAAATTTGTGAGCATTTCCAACCTATTTTTCGCGGCATGAAAATGCATTACAGAATCACGAAGCAGCCATAAAAGAACTGCAAACTATTGTTCATGAAAATCACGACACCTTGCAAGCTAAAATTGACTCAGTTGCATCTACCGATTCGGTTACGCAACTTGCAAAAACTCAGGAAAACTTAAAGGACACAGTAGATACTCTGAAAATTGGTTCAGAAAGACACATGGAGGAAATTAGTTCATTATCAGAGAAAGTAGTTGAACTTTTGGATCAGCTAAATAATTTATCTACGAAGGTAGATGATAATCTGAATGACACAAAACCGGTAGTCTTTAATGACACAGAAGAGTGCGAACAAATTAGGAAATTCGAACAAAATCAAAATCAAATTAATAGGCAGCACCAAAGAGAAATCCAGGAAGTACAAGATCAGTTGACGCACGTAATACAAGAATTACATATTTCAGAGGACACTCGCGCTCCAGTACGGGGAGAGGGACATAGAAATATGGAATAGCGTCAAAATAATAACACAGGGCACTTCGGAAATTATGAAAGAAATTGGTAAGGTACACCAAATTTAGAGATGGAACGGCCAAAACGAAGTAACATTGACCGATATGCGACTCACCGACATGATGATTTTGACTATAAGTTGTTCATTACTACAAGTAAAATCAAAACATTTAAAATTCTGGCAACGACATTCATCCACAAGCATGGCTTCATCAATTCTCTCATTGTTTTCCTCCCAACTGGTCATTGGAGCACAGGTGAGAATTCATGTGTGGCTACTTAGAGAATGAACCAGCTGCAAGAATGCGATCAGTCATTCACGACTGTCACAGTGAAGGAGAATTTTATCATGCCTTCCTCTCAGCATATTGGTCTCAAGCTACATAAGACCGAGTAAAACATAGCATCATAATGATGAAACATTTCGAACAATCGGAATTTTCTAGTCTTGTCAAATATTTTGAAGACATGTTACATAAAAATCAGTATCTTTCAAACCCATACAGCCCCTCAGAACTCATCCGCATTTGCTTAATCAAATTGCCTGACCATTTACGACACATTATTTTGGGAGGACGTTGCAAAGACTACATTGAAGCTTTTCAGGGATTCTTACAAGAATTGGAAATTGACACTGACAATCGCGGGATGCGAAAACAGGAACACAACAATTACAGGTCACATCCGTCACAATTCCGTGATGACAGAAATAATAAATGGACACGACAAAGCTATTCTTACAACGTAAATCGTGACCAAAACAGACACCACCCGTATGACAACCGTTGGCAGAGTAGTAATAATTACAGGGAAAGATCACCTCTCTGCAGTAATGACTATCACAGAGACAATCAGAGAAACAGACAATATGGGAACCAAAATAATTATTATCAAAGGAGACAGAATAACGTCAGACGCAATGGTCCACCTCGCAGTTACGATTCCGGGAGAAATTCTCCACCACATGACCGACAAAAAAGAAACTACGTAACTACCAGCAAAACGACAGACTTGAATATCATCAGAACTGGCGGGATTCAAACAGGGCAGGGCCCTCTCGACAAGGTGAATTTGTAGAAGTTAGACCTCCAAATCCCAATAACGACGCGCGCCAACAAAGAGACAGACAATGACTTGCACCACAGGCAGCCACATGCGCCGGCTGGCTCAGAGAAAAATAACATAGATGCTAACCTTGAGAAAAATTTTATCATTCCTTACCGATGTATACCGCATGATAATTGCATTCCAGTTGAACCTCTGTGCACTAGGAAGAGTAAAGTATTGCACCACATTTCAGATGAAAAACCGCTTATTGAGAGATAATCAGTTTTTTAACTTAGTGTTTGCTATAAAATTTTTCACTTCACGTTACTAGTACAATTTGTCACACTTAGAAACTGTTAACATGCAACTATGTTTTGAAGTTAACTATCTAGTCTAGAACCTAGGGAACATATTTAAACAGTAATTACGAATGCATTGCTATAGTGAACAGATGACAGTGTATTGTGTGTGTACATTCTTGCTTGTTAGTTGTATGATTACGTAACGACTAGGCTCACATACTTAGAGCATATACCAGTACTGCTGACGAGATTTTAATGCAACATTTTGGTTTACTTCAGAATACATTCTGGATTTAAAGTACTTTCTGTGAGATTAAAGATGACCTAGCATTTGGTTTCTTTGACAGCCACATGATTATATCACGACGCTACTAATGTGTGACACAATTTACATTGTTGCTTTTGCGGTGTATCTGTTTTATATCTGCAAAGTTTTTCTGAATTCTTCTGGAAAGTAAAACATGTTTTAGTAGTAACTTTTGTGGTATAGCTACAATGAGACAGCCTTTTTCGTAGCACAACAATATGTTACAATATAGTACTTTCTTGATACGGTACTGTACGTAATAACTACGATATCTATACGCACAGCATTTCGCTTTTGTTTATTACGAGGTAAGTACATTGACTTCCACTGAACTTTGCTTATGGACAACGATAATTACGACACTTGGCACATTTATTACCCTTAAGTAATGACAGAGATTATCTTACAACAAGACGCACAGTTTAGCGCTACAGTACACGTATTTGAGTGATTAATTTTGTACTTAAAACATTTATTTTTAAAGATTTTTGAATTACAAAGATACAAAGGTTTTCCGTGATACATTTCATGCCATTGCTGTAATTTGTAACACTTGATGGCATAATTACATTAATCCTCAGGGGGGTACACACTTACTTTGTGTACCATGTGTTTGACAAGCACAAGGAGCCCTAGCTAATATGGTATTTGCTTATACAACTTTACACATCGGTACCATATTTCTCTAACACAGAATTACACAGCTATCTGATTATTTAACAGAGAAACAAAAATTTTTTCGCTACGTCAGTGACACATGTTTACGCAATTACACAGTTGGATAACTTCACACTTACGAAATTGTATTTTGTCTGTACTTTGTGAACTGTTCACATTTTTTCGGAACCATTGTGATACTATGAGAGCTTTTAATGATGTATTTGGTATGGGATCATGATTTTTAAAGTATGTTTGAGGTAGATGACACTATTGAAATGAGCAGAGAATTCTTTTTAGGTTTTGAAATTATTGCATAAAGCTACGACGATTTTGAGATTTGACTGAGGTGTTATGATATTATTATTATGACGACGATGTGTATTATACTGTTGAGGTATGTTTATGATCAATAAGCTGATGTTATATGAGGAATTTGATTATGTTACGTATTTATTATGATGAAATATTGAAGAAGTGTCGACAACTATGTATATGTGTAATAAGGTAAGGAGTAATGAGTAGTGGTTAGGGATTCTGATTTGTGAAAAAGGATGTTGGAAACCCAGAATCGTACTTTAAGAGTTATGAAATGTGTGTAAATGTGTGAATGTATTACAATACCGACGAAATTTTTTTGGACACTGTTATATTTATAGGATTTTGTTTCTACACATTTGCAAAGCAAATTCTCGACCCATGAAATTTTTATGAGACTGTCACTGTAGTGCAAACTGGTGTCGTAAATATCTTGGTAAGAAAGCTAAGTGACCTTAACGTAATGCGCTGTAGTCGCCAAGCTATGCTACAGTTGCCTGAAAAAAAAAACCGTGCATTTCAGAGGCACAACAAAAAAAAAGGAGAGGCCATTAACCTCGCTATTGACATTCCTTTCTAGAAAGCATCGCAAATACGATACGCTCATTGCTTGGAAAGATACTTACATCTGCACAACTGATTATGACAAGCGTCTTTCTACGAAAGTTGAGAGAATTTCTGCTAACTTATAAAATGCCACATGACTATTGAATGATATTTTTATGGTTTACTTTGTACATAGTTGCTTATTTCATTTGATATCTGGCTTCCAGCTGTGTTGCAGCATTGGTTTTATAAAATTAAATTAAATGCATTTGCTAATGTGAACACTTTCTGTCAACAGATCTATTAAATAATAATTTTATGATCCACATTCTTCGGAAAAGGAGCACTTGGAAAGGAAAGAACAATAAGAAGGGACTAATAACAGTAACTGCATACATAATTTTCTTTTCAAGTGCTTGGTAATATTTTTTGTAGAATAAGTTGTGGTGCACCACTTTAATTACATAGACATTAAGATGTGAATAGACATTTCCCTTATCTGCATCGTTGTCTTTAGTGTAATATATGTATATATATACTGAATTTCACTTTGTATTACTCTGTTAAGCCAGTTTTACTACTGATTTATTTTTCTTGTTGCTGCACATTGGCTCATATTAGTTATAATGTTGCATTTGCTCTGCTAATTTAGATTTACTGCTGCTTGCTTTGCCAATTTGCATTTATTTGTCATTGCTGTTTGTGTTAATTGTTTTGTATTCTGCATTGCCTCGTCCTTAGTATATATATCCGAGCTCAGTAGATTTAAGTTAGCTTAAGAGGGTGTAGACTATATAAGAAACTGACTATGGAGAAAAGGGAAAGATTGCATTGAGAAGTTATATGAAAAAGATTTGGACCAAAATGAGTATTGTACAATGATAAATAATTATTTTGAAAGAAATATGAATAGAACACAGAAAGGAGGTATAGCTAGGACTTTTTGGGAATAATGATGAATGAAGGGAGATCTCCAAGAAGTAAAGAAAGTTTTGTTTGCAAAATACTGCATTAAAACAAACCCTGTCCTTTCCTTTTGTATTATTCCGCTATATGTTTGTGTACCCTTGTGTATTTGTGTTCTTCCTGTCTTTATGTGTTTATCTGATACGATTTATGTTGTAGAATTTTTCTAGTACTAAGCTACATTCACTATGATGAGGAATACTGTTATCCTCAAATATAATTTGCATTAATAATGTTATTTAGTTTGTAAAGATGTTTAGACATTATTAATTCTGTTCTGTTTCAATGCTCATGTGTGAAATTAATGTTTTGAAAACTATTCTCATTACTTTATATATTTATTTTTGTCATAATTCCTGTAACACTAATGTACATGTTTATTTCTATTCTTTTGTAAAGCCTGTATTACTACAAATGTTATCTGTACTATTATGTTCCTTAGTGATGTATTTTGTACCTTTGTAATTGTATTCTTATGTTGTAAATTCATAATTGTATAGACACCAGTTCTTCATATTAAGTTTCATTTCAGTGCACACGTTTCTGTTGGTCATAATATATGCACAGTATGTGAGAAGTTGGGACTATTAGTGCTTGCACATGTATCAATAATTCAGCAAGGGACTCATTAACAGCATTGCTAGTTCTAAGGACAATTGCAAAAACTTTATGAGTGCACAAGTGGTGGTTTATGGACTTGCTATATTGTCTGCAAGACTTCTAAAGACAATTCCAAAAACTTTGTGCGTGCACAAGTGGTGGTTTATGGACTTGCTATATTCTGCGCAAGACTCTTCGATGGTGATTGTGCACCTGCACAGTCGCAACAGATGGCTGCTGGCCGTCTCTACAAGGACTACAGTGGGTCTGCATCTTTGATGGCCCACCAATACCATTATTTCTACAAGGACTGCTCTGGGTCGGCACCTCTGGTAGCCCACCAATACCGTAAACTCTACCAGGACTACAGTGGGTCTACTCTGTGATGACCTACCTACCAATATTCTTCAAAACTTCGACTGACTCCGCTGTGGGTTTGCTCTGTTGTGGCCCATTAGCTGTCTGCATGTCAAGAGTCAGCACTGTCTTTCCGTTGGAAGGACAACACTACTTCTTCAAGACTCTATGGAAATCCATTACTTTCGTGTGCATTTTCTTTTACTGCTCAGACTTTGAGAAAAACACTGCAATTTTACTGTGATGAACGATCAGGACTGTCTTTATGGACTGTGAGAAAATTTTAGCTTTAGACCAACATTGTAACAATAAGTGTGTGCATTTGATTTCTTTGTTATTGTAATTGTGAAAAAATTTTAACAAATATGTATTGGCCAGTGCCCAAAACAATTTGTAAAATTTTTTGTGGGGAGCATGGGGGCTATGTAAGTAGGCTGTTTAGGTTTTTATATTGGTAACGCCACGTAGCACTCTGTAGGAAAATCACTGGCTGTGCTGTGTGCAGTCTGTGGCTGGTTAGCATTGTTGTAATATTCGCTATTTTAGTATTGGGCAGTTGGCTGTTAACAGCGCGTAATGTTGCGCAGTTGGAGGTGAGCCGCCAGCAGTGGTGGATGTGGGTGGTGAGATGGCGGAGTTGTGAGAGCGGATGATCTGGACAGAGACAGTAAATTTGTAAGACTGGATGTCATGAACTGATATATATATATATATATATATATATATATATATATATATATATGCTGACTGTCATATAGTGCATTGTTTGAATGTTAAGGAGGAGATGGCGTCGGACACGTCGGACCATGAGGCCGAGGCGGAAACTGTATGCATATCGTCGGATGAGGATGACGAATCGGGTTCGCCGTGCACGTCCGAGGCGATGGATTCGCCGACGGAACACTGTGACTAGGCCGTATTTTGGTAGAATGTGTAAATGGCGGACAGAGTACACACAGGCGGACACTGTTAGGTTTGAATACGGAAAGATGGGAGCAGTTGAGAAATATGATGAGAATGCACATAACTTTACTACACTAAAACATTATGACATATATATATATATATATATATATATATATATATATATATATAATATGACTTTTGAACAATATTAAGGTAAATACATTGTTTTTCCTCTATCAAAACCTTTCATTTGCTAACTATGCCTATCAGTAGTTAGTGCCTTTAGTAGCTTGAATCTTTTATTTAACTGGCAGTAGTGGCGCTCGCTGTATTGCAGTAGCTTGAGTAACGAAGATTTTTGTGAGGTAAGTGATCTACATCTACATCTATACTCCGCGAGCCACCTTACGGTGTGTGGCGGAGGGTACTTATTGTACCACTATCTGATCCCCCCTTCCCTGTTCCATTCACGAATTGTGCGTGGAAAGAACGACTGCTTGTAAGTCTCCGTATTTGCTCTAATTTCTCGGATCTTTTCGTTGTGATCATTACGCGAGATATATGTGGGCGGTAGTAATATGTTGCCCATCTCTTCCCGGAATGTGCTCTCTCGTAATTTCGATAATAAACCTCTCCGTATTGCGTAACGCCTTTCTTGAAGTGTCCGCCACTGGAGCTTGTTCAGCATCTCCGTAACGCTCTCGCGCTGACTAAATGTCCCCATGACGAATCGCGCTGCTTTTCGCTGGATCATGTCTATCTCTTCTATTAATCCAACCTGGTAAGGGTCCCATACTGATGAGCAATACTCAAGAATCGGACGAACAAGCGTTTTGTAAGCTACTTCTTTCGTCGATGAGTCACATTTTCTTAGAATTCTTCCTATGAATCTCAACCTGGCGCCTGCTTTTCCCACTATTTGTTTTATGTGATCATTCCACTTCAGATCGCTCCGGATAGTAACTCCTAAGTATTTTACGGTCGTTACCGCTTCCAATGATTTACCACCTATGGCATAATCGTACTGGAATGGATTTCTGCCCCTATGTATGCGCATTATATTACATTTATCTACGTTTAGGGAAAGCTGCCAGCTGTCGCACCATGCATTAATCCTCTGCAGGTCCTCCTGGAGTACGTACGAGTCTTCTGATGTTGCTACTTTCTTGTAGACAACCGTGTCATCTGCAAATAGCCTCACGGAGCTACCGATGTTGTCAACTAAGTCATTTATGTATATTGTAAACAATAAAGGTCCTATCACGCTTCCCTGCGGTACTCCCGAAATTACCTCTACATCTGCAGATTTTGAACCGTTAAGAATGACATGTTGTGTTCTTTCTTCTAGGAAATCCTGAATCCAATCACAAACCTGGTCCGATATTCCGTAAGCTCGTATTTTTTTTCACTAAACGTAAGTGCGGAACCGTATCAAATGCCTTCCTGAAGTCCAGGAATACGGCATCAATCTGCTCGCCAGTGTCTACGGCACTGTGAATTTCTTGGGCAAATAGGGCGAGCTGAGTTTCACATGATCTCTGTTTGCGGAATCCATGTTGGTTATGATGAAGGAGATTTGTATTATCTAAGAACGTCATAATACGAGAACACAAAACATGTTCCATTATTCTACAACAGATTGACGTAAGCGAAATAGGCCTATAATTATTCGCATCTGATTTATGACCCTTCTTGAAAATGGGAACGACCTGCGCTTTCTTCCAGTCGCTAGGTACTTTACGTTCTTCCAGCGATCTACGATAAATTGCTGATAGAAAGGGGGCAAGTTCTTTAGCATAATCACTGTAGAATCTTAAGGGTATCTCGTCTGGTCCGGATGCTTTTCCGCTACTAAGTGATAGCAGTTGTTTTTCAATTCCGATATCGTTTATTTCAATATTTTCCATTTTGGCGTCCGTGCGACGGCTGAAGTCAGGGACCGTGTTACGATTTTCCGCAGTGAAACAGTTTCGGAACACTGAATTCAGTATTTCTGCCTTTCTTCGGTCGTCCTCTGTTTCGGTGCCATCGTGGTCAACGAGTGACTGAATAGGGGATTTAGATCCGCTTACCGATTTTACATATGACCAAAACTTTTTAGGGTTCTTGTTTAGATTGTTTGCCAATGTTTTATGTTCGAATTCGTTGAATGCTTCTCTCATTGCTCTCTTTACGCTCTTTTTCGCTTCGTTCAGCTTTTCCTTATCAGCTATGATTCGACTACTCTTAAACCTATGATGAAGCTTTCTTTGTTTCCGTAGTACCTTTCGTACATGATTGTTATACCACGGTGGATCTTTCCCCTCACTTTGGACCTTAGTCGGTACGAACTTATCTAAGGCGTACTGGACGATGTTTCTGAATTTTTTCCATTTTTGTTCCACATCCTCTTCCTCAGAAATGAACGTTTGATGGTGGTCACTCAGATATTCTGCGATTTGTGCCCTATCACTCTTGTTAAGCAAATATATTTTCCTTCTTTTCTTGGCATTTCTTATTACACTTGTAGTCATTGATGCAACCACTGACTTATGATCACTGATACCCTCTTCTACATTCACGGAGTCGAAAAGTTCCGGTCTATTTGTTGCTATGAGGTCTAAAACGTTAGCTTCACGAGTTGGTTCTCTAACTATCTGCTCGAAGTAATTCTCGGACAAGGCAGTCAGGATAATGTCACAAGAGTCTCTGTCCCTGGCTCCAGTTCTGATTGTGTGACTATCCCATTCTATACCTGGTAGATTGAAGTCTCCCCCTATTACAATAGTATGATCACGAAACTTCTTCACGACGTTCTGCAGGTTCTCTCTGAGGCGCTCAACTACTACGGTTGCTGATGCAGGTGGTCTATAGAAGCATCCGACTATCATATCTGACCCACCTTTGATACTTAACTTAACCCAGATTATTTCACATTCGCATTCGCTAATAACTTCACTGGATATTATTGAATTCTTTACTGCTATAAATACTCCTCCACCATTGGCGTTTATCCTATCCTTGCGGTATATATTCCATTCTGTGTCTAGGATTTCGTTACTGTTCACTTCCGGTTTTAACCAACTTTCCGTTCCTAATACTATATGCGCACTATTTCCTTCAATAAGAGATACTAATTCAGGAACCTTGCCCTGGATACTCCTGCAGTTTACCAATATTACGTTAATTTTTCCTGTTTTTGGTCTCTGAGGACGGACATTCTTTATCAACGATGATAATGTCCTCTCTGGTAAGCCGTCAGGTATTTTATCGTTTCGCCCAAGGGGGGGTCCCTCTAACCTAAAAAACCCCCGTGTGCACGCCACACGTACTCTGCTACCCTAGTAGCTGCTTCCGGTGTGTAGTGCACGCCTGACCTGTCTAGGGGGGCCCTACAGTTCTCCACCCAATAACGGAGGTCGATGAATTTGCAACCATTATAGTCGCAGAGTCGTCTGAGCCTCTGGTTTAGACCCTCCACACGGCTCCAAACCAGAGGACCGCGATCGACTCTGGGCACTATGCTGCAGATATTAAGCTCAGCTTGCACTCCGCGTGCGATGCTGGTTGTCTTCACCAAATCAGCCAGCCGCCGGAAGGAACCAAGGATGGCCTCAGAACCCAAGCGGCAGGCGTCATTCGTTCCGACATGTGCTACTATCTGCAGCCGGTCACACCCAGTGCGTTCAATAGCTGCCGGAAGGGCCTCCTCCACATTACGGACGAGACCCCCCGGCAAGCACACCGAGTGCACACTGGCATTCTTCCCCGACCTACCCGCTATTTTCCTGAGGGGCTCCATAACCCGCCTAACGTTGGAGCTCCCTATAACTAATAGGCCCGCCCTCTGTGACTGTCGGGACCTTGCCGGAGAATCGGCCACTGGCCCAACAGGCGAGGCACCCTGTGGTGGCTCGGAAACGATGTCATCACCACTAGGAAGCACCCCGTACCTGTTGTAAAGGGGTAAGGCAGCTGCCACGCGGCCAGATCCCACCTTCGCCTTTCGGCCAGGCACGCGTGAGCCCACCACTGTCCGCCATTCACCCTGGAGTGATGGCTGACCGGTAAGATGCTCACTGCCGGAAGACGCAGCGACATCAGGGGTTCCATGTGATTCCAAGGCCACCGAAGTAGGCATAGGTCTCACCACAGTTGCCCCAACGCCACTACGAGCCGACGCCTGCGCCTCGAGCTCGATGAGCCTAACAGACAAAGCCTCCACCTGCCCCCGAAGAGTGGCCAATTCTCCTTGCGTCCGCTCACAACAACCACAGTCCCTACACATGACTATGTTTACCCTACTCTATACGGTGACAATTTCCCAAGATATTCTTCTGATGAGCTACTCTGATAATCAAGAAACACTCACTGAAATACGAGACGCAAAAACTACGCTAGGTTTTCCCAGAAAAACTATTTAAAAGCTAAGCGCAGCAAATAAGTACAAAAACGCTTTATACAAACAGTACTCGCTGCTGCTGGTGCTCTCGCTCTGGCTGTCACAAGACAACTGCTGATTCAGGTGACTAGTGGCTAACGGCCGCGAAACAAACAAAAGACGGTTTTAGGGCGCTTTCTGTTCTAAACGATCAAGAAAACACTAAGAAATCTAACACGAAAACTACGTAAAGTTTTATCAAGAACTGTTAGTTACTATGCAGAGCAGATAAACACAAATAGAATCCCTTCCTTAGTGGAAGGTCGTAAACAAAATGCAAAATAAACGCTTTATACAAACAGTACTCGCTGCTGCTGGTGCTGTCGCTCTGGCTGTCACAAGACAACTGCTGATTCAGGTGACTAGTGGCTAACGGCCGCGAAACAAACAAAAGACGGTTTTAGGGCGCTTTCTGTTCTAAACGATCAAGAAAACACTAAGAAATCTAACACGAAAACTACGTAAAGTTTTATCAAGAACTGTTAGTTACTATGCAGAGCAGATAAACACAAATAGAATCCCTTCCTTAGTGGAAGGTCGTAAACAAAATGCAAAATAAACGCTTTATACAAACAGTACTCGCTGCTGCTGGTGCTGTCGCTCTGGCTGTCACAAGACAACTGCTGATTCAGGTGACTAGTGGCTAACGGCCGCGAAACAAACAAAAGACGGTTTTAGGGCGCTTTCTGTTCTAAACGATCAAGAAAACACTAAGAAATCTAACACGAAAACTACGTAAAGTTTTATCAAGAACTGTTAGTTACTACGCAGAGCAGATAAACACAAATAGAATCCCTTCCTTAGTGGAAGGTCGTAAACAAAATGCAAAATAAACGCTTTATACAAACAGTACTCGCTGCTGCTGGTGCTGTCGCTCTGGCTGTCACAAGACAACTGCTGATTCAGGTGACTAGTGGCTAACGGCCGCGAAACAAACAAAAGACGGTTTTAGGGCGCTTTCTGTTCTAAACGATCAAGAAAACACTAAGAAATCTAACACGAAAACTACGTAAAGTTTTATCAAGAACTGTTAGTTACTATGCAGAGCAGATAAACACAAATAGAATCCCTTCCTTAGTGGAAGGTCGTAAACAAAATGCAAAATAAACGCTTTATACAAACAGTACTCGCTGCTGCTGGTGCTGTCGCTCTGGCTGTCACAAGACACTGATTTGTGAAAGGTATAGTTTAATGTTAGTATGGGCCATTCTTTTGTAGGGATTATTGAAAGTCAGATTACGTGTCATTTTAGTGTTGATTAGAATAGGTAAAGAGCGAAATGCGAAATATCTGAGTACGTTCAGTTCTGCTCAGCTGTTTGAAAATCAAATAACGTAGGGGCTTACCAGCACAGTAATTCATTAATTTTTCTAAGGGGACGTTACAAGTTCTCATCGTTGGATTCTGGTCATGTGACATCCTCACGTAACTGCAGGAGAAAAAGGTGAAGAAACAGGTTGAATGAAAATAAAGAAAGAACAAAAAAAAGGCTTAGTTAGCTGGTTCGCTTCCCGTCTGGGTCGAAGACTTTGTTCGTTTGGGGGCGGGGTGCTTATGTTGTGCTAATCATTTCATATCATCATACTCATGGCGTGCAAGTCACTGAAGTGGCGTCAGACAAAAAGACTTTCACCAGACGGATGAATGTCACCAGACTGGAACTTGCGCCCTGTAATGCCACTGGATCAGCTTATTTTATTTTATTTTTACCAAAGATTACTAGACCCCCGAGAAAAAAGTTTCAACAGACAAACATCGATGTTCTACTTTTCTTCACTAAACAAGGAAAGCTATAGCCCACTCACTACCATCATCTATATTTTCTCAGATAGAACGGAAAGCAAAGCGAAAAACTTGTCTTTATAATTTTAGAGAATGTTCTCACTGCAAACTAAAAGGCGGCAACAACGAAACCATATGATACTTTGTCCAATGTTTTTCTTAGGACACAGGGCATCTGCAACAGCCAGTAATATTGTTGTTGAGTCTCAGTAACAGTTGCAGCAAAATTTCTTCTCGACCAGTTTCGGCACTTCAGCCATTTTCAAGTGTTCACAGCTGTGTGTCTTGGGCCCTCCAACCGACAGGCGGGCTCCTATTGTTGAGCTGTGAACGCTTGAAAGTGGCTGAAGTCCCGAAACCGGTCGTGGATAAATTTTGTTACAACTGGTGTTATGATTCAATAACAACAAAAGGATAAATTATGGAAACATGAAGATTTGGTGCTGCGGGAAACAAAAAACTGACCTCAGTAGAGAAGCAGCGGTCGGTTGCCTGCGTGCAGTCGGTCCGGTCTTTAATTAAATTCCTTCGGTCACAATTTCTGTGACTTCCCTTTTTAGAGATTTCCATTCCTCTTTAATTGAGCTGTTTGCCATGGTATTCATTATCGCATTACCTGCAGCCTCAGAAAATTTCAAAGGCACATCCACATCACTCAGTTCTTTTTCCCACGTTGATTCTTTCTGAGATTTATTCAGTTTCAGTCTCCTACTAAATTATGATCAGAGTCTATATCTGCTCCATAAAATTCATTAATTGATTTCGGAATCTCTGTCTGACCATGATGTAATCCAGCTGGAACCTTCTTGTGCCTCCAGGCTTTTTCCAAGTATATCTCCTTCTCTTGTGGTTCTGAACGCTGCATTCGCAATTGTCAGCTGAAGATTACTGCAGAACTCAGTTTGTCTTTCTCCTCTCTCATTCCTGCTACCGAGCCCATATTCTCCTGCAACGCTGTCGTCTTATTGTCTTCTGCCACAGCATTCCAAACCCCCATGGTCTGGTATTACTGTACTGTTCTTTTACCGTGTTGCATTTTAATTATTTTGTATATCTAAGTCCTTTAGACGTAAAATAAGTAATAAACAACATTAGAAGGTCATCTCCCTTTACCTCCTCAGTGACCTCATATACTTTCTCCGTCTCTTCACCTTCCGCTTGAGAGGTCGGCATGTATACCTAAACTATTGTTGTTGGCGCTGGTTTCCTGTCTATTCTGATAAGAATAATCTTATCACTAAACTGTTGACAGCGACTCACTCTCTGCCCTATCTTTCTGTTCCTAACGATCCTAATTTCATTATACCTTTTTCTACTGCTAATGACAATACCCTTCATTTATCCAGCCGGACATCCTTATCTTCTTTCCATTTCACTTCTCACTCCTGCACCCCATTCCCCCCGACGTGTATAATGTGGCTCTTTCATTGGTTATTACATTTTTTTCTCACGTCCCCCACCCGTTTGGCAATCCCCTCCATGGATCCGATGGGATCTTTTGCCAATGGAAAGCTCATCACAACTCTTTCAAGTACAGACCATATGTACTGTGGATACACATTCAGTGTCCTTGATGCCTCCTACATCAACACGCCGTTGATCATTGCAATTTCTCCAGCCTTTTAGGGGCAGTTTTCCACCTCAAAGGCAAGAGAGTAACCATAACTTCTGCCTACTCCTCCACCCTCTTTGACAAGACTCTTTGCAGAACAGGGATCACTCCTTGTGCCAGAGGTCTTAAAAGGGCGTCGTTTTTTATTCTTATTTAAAATTGAAGCACTTGCTGTAGAACTAAGTATTTGAAAAACTGAAGTCTTCTTCTAGAATAGCGATATGAGGGGTATACTGATGTGTACGACATTGTACACAATGGTAAGGAGAGGTGGGCTACAAAGTGGTGCGGCAACTGCCGCTGTAGGAAAGCTGGACGGGAGCAGAAATGGTTAACACAGTGAACGGAAGATTTACTTGTATTTCTCCAAACATACGAAGACTCAGTGCAAATAGTATAGCAAGAAACAGAGTCCAGCTCATAGAATTGTCAACCAGTTTGAAGCTCGCTATTTTGAGCAGGAACTATGGTGTCGCAGTATAGAGTCATAGTACAGAGACACTGGAGATGCGACTCAGTGGGGACCCACCATTGAGTCCGCCAGATCCCGTGCGACCACTGTCACCATTAGACGGAAAGTTGCAATTCCGTTACTAACCTAGATGCGCTGTTGGGTAGTATCGATATGTGATACCTCTCATTCAAAAAACCAAGCCAGAGGTCTGTAAACAGAAACTTGTATGTTAATTTCAAAAAGTATTACCCAGCACTGTTGAGGCCCCTGTCAGACTGCGATGAAAGGTGGTGAATGGCCACCTTGTAATATTCCTGTGACTGCTCTGTGGACCAATTCCAAACGAGTCGCTTGACATCCTTATCTGGGTAAATTGTGTGCCTCTCAGATCCTTCTTTAGCTCACAAAAAATCGTCTAGTCGCAGGGAGGCAGTCGCGGATTATGTGGAGGGTAACTGAAGGCCTCTCATTTGAATGACTGCAGGAGCTCCTTAGCTACGTTTGCCGCTTGGCGTCTTGCATCGTTATGGAAGAGAATGGCCCTGCAGGTGAGCTGCTACGGTCGTTTCGATTTGATAGCTTTGTGAAGGGGGATCAGGGTTCGTAAGTATCGCTGTACATTCACCGTTGCTCCGTTCTGCAGAAATGCGATAAGAAGGGGCCCCTTTTGTACAAAGAAGAAGGTGAGCGTAATCTTTTGCTATGGTTCTGTCTTGTTTCAGGTAATTAGTTCCTTCCTAACTATGAGTAACCTTTACTTGACCGTGAGGCATCGCATTCTGAAATGGTACCACTCGCATGCAGCAGCTGCTCAGTAACTATTCTTACACAACGCATTTCACAAAACAACAGTGCAAGCAAGCTACCACACGTGAAACAATTAATTAAAATTTTAATATGAAGAGAGATTGAGCTATTAACAGACTTGGTAATTGCTTTACAACATTGACATGACTGATGGTGGAACACTAATTTGTTGTATTTATTTAAGCCTACTGGCATTTACGATCACAACATATTTTAATTTGGAAAACATTTCAGACTGAACAGCGTGTAAATAACTAACATTCAGCAGTTAATTATACGCTTAATCTGCATTACTCTGATGTGTAGTGCTTACTGTAGTGGATGGTGTTTTAGCTATAAGCGTAAGCAAGGCTTATTTCTGGCACATGAAAGTGTGCAGCATCTCAGTGTACAGTAAATATGTCAAAGACAGTATTCAATTGAATACAGTGGCGAATACAGAAAAACCTCAAGGAGGGGACGCTAAAGATATCTTGAACTACCTTTACCTTGACCGTAATAAAAAATAATCAAGTCACGTGCAAAGTTTTATATAAACTGATTATACATATACACAAGACAAGGCCATTTTATGATATAAAAAAGTTACAGTTGTGGTTCTCTTCCTTAAATGACCAACTCTATATGCTTATTCCTCCTGACAAATTGGTTGATTACATCGTCAATAGGACAATCAATGTCAGGGTGAGTGCTCAACAGACCAAGCCATTAAGTCGATCCTCCTTCACTGTCGACCTCAGCCACGTCTTTGTACGCCGCGATGTTGAAAACTTCTTTCTACTGTAGCAATAGATGCAGGTAGACAACCAAATATTTTGTATAGAGTGTGCAAAGTAGAATAGTCATATCTAGGACAAACAGACAACTCTTGCATAACAGAATCACGACCATTAAGGCGTTTACGCTCGGTTGCTTGTATTGCAGAATCTCTCCCATTAGTCTCTTTTATATCACAAACAGTAGAATATTCGCGACTTTTCTCGAACAAATGTCTGACAGAATAACGTATCGAGATCACTTTAATGGCCGCGACTTTTCTCGTTGGTATGTGTTAGCTACCTATGCGCCAGATAAAAACGTATAAAATACGATGACGCGGACGCGCGTGCTACATCGGAAAGTACAGCTACTCGATAACTCGATTCAGTCGACGGGGTGACGAAAGAAACGAACGAATAGCGTGCGGGCTGACAGGCGGGGGCGGCGCGGGTGGCAATGCGGGCGGCGCACAAATTGAATGTGGTGCAAAAGCTGTACTAATAGTATTGATTAAAACTTTAATTTCCTAATTACGTCACACACAATGAAAGTAACGTTTTCAGTTGACTTAGTCACTACAGTGCCTGGACTACATAATAAAGAATTTGTCACTCTACCTTTTGAAGTCTACTTGGTTGTCTGTTCCTTAACCAATTGACACATTATCTACAGGAACTTAAATAATATTTAGATTAGTGGATTTTAAAACGTACTCATTTTAACCTACATCAGCTCTCTGTTGTATCTTTTTAAAATGGAAACAGATTTTAGGTACATTGAACATAGGGCTGAATTTACTCACTACTTACGTAAGACCATTTTGATTGAACAAAACAATAATTATCCAAAATAAAGCACTACACTTTAGAAGGATTGGTTTCACAAAATTAGAATTAATTTTACGTATTGGCTTCATAAGAACGTGACTATTGATTGTACAAAACATACTTCAGTCTGCAGTTGCTTCAGTGAGCAGTTAATTTGCCTCTGTTGATAACGATACGTAATCGCTCCCCCCTTCCCAGCTACATCCATTAAATACTTGGCTCGATACAATAGCGTGCACTCCACATAACTTGCTGAAACTTCTGTATATGCAGCCAGCCACCATCCAAAAGACGTCCATTTCACCGCTACAATACTGGCCAACATCTTCTGTCATGATGGTGCACAGCCGTTATATAAAAGTCGCTTCCAGAAGTTGTATTTATGCACATTTTACTGAAGCTTTACACGCCTAGTCACAAAATGTTCACATAAGCAACTTTCCAGCAAGACTCACAAAGAACGACTCACAAAGAAAGACTACCAAGGAAAAATGAAAAGGCGGTTATTGTGTCGCTTTTACTGTCAGCAGTAGATCCCCTAACTGACGTAATAGCTACTGTTTAACAGTCGTTACTCTCTTAAATTAGATACATGGTTTTTATGATAATATTTCATGGTTTGTTTTTGTATATAAGATAATTTAAGAACTAAACATCTTAATTAATGACAACTGCTGTCTAAAACACGATAACGAATATAGTTGATTTATTCAACGCTAGATAATAGCAGTTTTTTTAACTTACACTACTGCCGTTAGATGTAATGAGCTTGCTCACAATTAATAGCCATACTGGCATCTCCCTTATGAAGAATGCCCGTGCTGCAGAACCATGGAGCCAACGCAATAAACGGAAATGGATTCTGACAAATTGATATTGATGGTAATACGTGTACCATTACACTACGCCGCACCTGAGTGGACATCCTTGGGTTTTTAGGGTCGCAGCGACCCTGTATGCTGCCACTGGAGATTTTGTCATGTTGACTCGTCTCCTCTCCAGCGACCACACATGACGGGAACTCATTCCCTTCCTTAGCAAAGCGCTGCAGAAATTCAAGAGAGAGTCCCATTCGGCACACTTCCTGTGCTGGTTAAAGGCCGCGAGCCACCAACTGGGAGGACTCTTTGCGAAATTTCAGTGTATTCTTAATGATGGCGTAAATGCTTCCGACTATAATCCAACTCTGCGGCAATGACTGGTAATGTAACTGGACGGTCTTGAATAATGAGTGCATATACTGCTGGGCAATGGCACTGGTAATGCGATGTTGCGTTGCAGACCGTGCACCATCTATCCTTCTTAGAATCACTTTTGCCACACCTTGAGCGTTGCAAAGGACATGTCAGTGCTCTCCGTAGACTTGTACCGTTCGCAGATGAATTTTCGTGTCCCGCACTTCTTCCACTGTCAGGAAACGAACTACATACCTTTGCTCTTCTTTTGAAGCCTCCGTTTCACTGTATGAAGCCCAAATGAATTCAGCAGACGATCAACGCGCACGCATGGTCACGCCACGTGGGTATGTGCCCATGTCCCTCTAGCGGCGAATTTGGGTTCTCAGCACTCAGAGGGCCTGCAAATATTTCCGCAGCCAACGACATTACAGTTCTTTCTGGGGCGTTCATCTACATCTACAGCTACATCATACACCGCAAGCCACCTAATGGTGTGTGGCGGAGGGTGCTTTTGGTATCACTATCTGATCCCTCTAATCCTCTTCCACTCGTGAGCGTGATCCCTCTAATCCTCTTCCACTCGTGAATAGTGCGTAGAAAGAATGATTGTGGGGAAACCTCTGCTTTGGCTCTAATTTCTCGAATTTTCCCCTCGTCGCCAATAAGTGAGAAGTATGTGTGTGTGTGTGTGGGGGGGGGGGGGGGGGGGGGAGTAATATGTTGTTTGACTCCTCCTGAAAAGTGCTGTCCCGAAATCTCAATAGTAAATCCCTCCGTCTTGTACAACGTCTCTCTTGTAACGTCTGCCAGTGGAGTTTGTTTAGCATCTCCGTAACACTCTCTCGCCAGCTAAACGATCCCGTCACGAAACGCGCCGCTCTTCGTTGGATCTTCTCTATCTCCTCTATCATCCCTACCTGATAAGGATCCCAGATAGATGAACAACACTCAAGAATCTGGCGGACAAGGACCTTATAAGCCACTTCCTTCGAGGATGAGTTACATTTCCTTAAGATTCTTCCGATGGATCTGGGTCTTGTGTCTGCTCTTCCCACTACCTGGTTTATATGGTCATTCCACTTAAGGTCGCTCTGGGTAGTTACACCTAGATATTCTGCCGCAGACTCAATCTCCAGCTGTTTGTCATCAATAGTGTAGGTGTACAGTAGTGGATTTCTTTTCCTATGAATGTGCAATATGCTACATTTATTTACGTTCAAGGTCAACTGCCAGAGTCTGCACCATTCATCAATTCTCTGCAGGTCGTTCTGCTAATTCTTACTATCTTCTGGCGCTGCTACTTTGGTATAAACAACTGCATCATCTGCGAATAACCTTAAAGAGCTTTCTACTAGATCATTTATATAGAGGGTGGTCCATTGATCGTGACCGAGCCAAATATCTCACGAAATAAGCGTCAAACGAAAAAATTGAGCGAGAATCGGGAATCTCAAAAACGTCGGTGTTGAGAATGCTACATCAACATCGACTGAACCCGTACCATATTTCTATGCCCCAGGAATTGCACGGCGACGACAGAACGTTGCGTACAGTTCTCAGAAATGATAAGTTCACAAAGGTACATGTATCACATTGGAACAACCGAAATAAAATGTTCAAACGTACCTACGTTCTGTATTTTAATTTAAAAATCCTACCTGTTACCAACTGTTCGTCTAAAATTGTGAGCTATATGTTTGTGACTATTACAGCGCCATCTATCACAAAGCGAAAAAGTGGTCCGACTAAAACATTCATATTTCTTTACGTACTACACGAATATGTAATAAAAATGGGGGTTCCTATTTTCAAAAACGCAGTTGATATCCATTTGACCTATGGCAGCGCCATCTAGCGGGCGAACCATAGCGCTATCTGGTTTCCCCCTTCAAGCTAGACAAGTTTCGTTCATTGTAGTTTTTTCGTTTGACGCTTATTTCGTGAGATATTTGGCCCGGTCACGATCAATGGACCACCTTGTATACTGTGAACAGAAACGGTCCTATCACATTTCCCCGTGGTAATCCGGAATTACCTTTACATCTGTCAATCTAGTTCCGTTGAGCGACGTGTTGAGTTCTATCTTCAAGAAACTCTTGAATCCAATCGCAGGTCTGCTCCGATACTCCGTAAGCTCGTTTTTTTTTTTTCATTAAAGTATAATGCGGGACGGTGTCAAATGACTTACTGAAATCAAGGAACACGGCATCAGTCTGAGCGCCGTTGTCCACTGCACTGTGGATCTCATGGAGGAACAGAACGAGCTGAGTTTCACAGGATCTCTGTTTGCGGAATGCATGTTGATTTTTATAGGAGAGCTGTTCAGTTTCCAAGAACGTCATAATTCTTGAGCATAAAACATGTTCCATAATTCTACAACAGATTGACGTCAGGGGTATAGGTCTATAATTGTGTGGATCTGTCTTACGGCCTTTCTTAAAAACAGGAATGACCTGCGCTTTTTTTTCCAGTCGTTAGGTACCTTTCGTTGTTCAAGCGATTTACGATAAATTACTGCTAGAAGTGGAGCAAGTTCTTTCACATAATCTTTACAGAATCTTATAGGTATCTCATCTGGTCCTGGAGCCTTTCCACTACTAAGCGACTGTAGCTGCTTTTCAATTCCGCGATCGGTTATCTCAATATCTGCCTTTTCGACGTTCGCACAACGATTGAAAGGAGGGACAGTGTTATGATATTCCGTGGTGGAACAATGATCAAATTCAGTATTTCGGCCTTCTCTCTGTTATCTTCCGTTTCTGTGCCCGTGTGGTCGCTGAGAGAATGAATAGACGATTTTGACCCACTTACTGATTTTACATACGACCAAAATCTACTGGGGTTTTTACTCAGGTCGATTGACAACGTCTTACTTTAGAAATCTTTGAACGCTTCTCTCATTGCTCTCCTTACGCTCATTTTCGCTTCGTTCAGCTTTGGTTTGTCAGCTAGGTTTTTACTTCTCTTGAATCTGAGATGAAGTGCTCTTTGTTTCCGTAGCGCTTTTCTAACACGGCTATTGAACCATGGTCGATCTATCCCATCCCTTTAAACCATACTCGGAACGTACTTGTCTAGGGCATATTGAACGATGCCTCTGAATTTTTTCCATTTGTTCTCCACATCTTCGTCCTCATCACAGAATATTTTATGCGGACTGCTGAGATATTCTGAAATTTGCTGAGTAAATATATCTTCGTATCTTTCTTAGCACTCTTTGTAGGACATGTCGTCATAAATGCTGCCACAGCCTTATGATCACTGATACCTTCCTCTAAGTTAACTGACTCCGTAAGGTCAGGTCTGTTTGTTGCCAGGTCTAAGACGTTACCCTCACGAGTTGGTTCTCTAAGTATCTGCTCAAGGTAATTTTCGGACAAAACATCCAGAACAATGCCACACGATTCCCTGTCTCTGACAGCAGTTTTGATGGCATAACACTCCCAGTCTATACCTGGCAAATTGAAGTCACCCCCTATTAGAACGGCATGATCAGGAAAATTACTAATGATATTCTGCAAACTCTGGCCGAAGCGCTCTACAACTACAGATCCTGACCCAGGTGGTCTATAAAAGCATTCGATCCCCATTTCTGACCGTTCTTTGATACTCAATTTCACCCAGATTAATTCACATTCGGAATCCGTGATAACCTCGCTAGATTTTATCGAATTTTTTACTGCAATAAACACGCCGCCACCATTGGTGACTAACCTATCCTTACGATAGATATTCTACATCTACATCTACATCCATACTCCGCAAGCCACCTGACGGTGTGTGGCGGAGGGTACCTTGAGTACCTCTATCGGTTCTCCCTTCTATTCCATTCTCGTATTGTTCGTGGAAAGAAGGATTGTCGGTATGCCTCTGTGTGGGCTCTAATCTCTCTGATTTTATCCTCATGATCTCTTCGCGAGATATACGTAGGAGGGAGCAATATACTGCTTGACTCTTCGGTGAAGGTATGTTCTCGAAACTTTGACAAAAGCCCGTACCGAGCTACTGAGCGTCTCTCCTGCAAAGTCTTCCACTGGAGTTTATCTATCATCTCCGTAACGCTTTCGCGATTACTAAATGATCCTGTAACGAAGCGCGCTGCTCTCCGTTGGATCTTCTCTATATCTTCTATCAACCCTATCTGGTACGGATCCCACACTGCTGAGCAGTATTCAAGCAGTGGGCGAACAAGCGTACTGTAACCTACTTCCTTTGTTTTCGGATTGCATTTCCTTAGGATTCTTCCAATGAATCTCAGTCTGGCATCTGCTTTACCAACGATCAACATTATATGATCATTCCATTTTAAATCACTCCTAATGCGTACTCCCAGATAATTTATGGTATTAACTGCTTCCAGTTGCTGACCTGCTATTTTGTAGCTAAATGATAAAGGATCTATCTTTCTGTGTATTCGCAGCACATTACACTAGTCTACATTGAGATTCAATTGCCATTCCCTGCACCATGCGTCAATTCGCTGCAGATCCTCCTGCATTTCAGTACAATTTTCCATTGTTACAACCTCTCGATACACCACAGCATCATCCGCAAAAAGCCTCAGTGAACTTCCGATGTCATCCACAAGGTCATTTATGTATATTGTGAATAGCAACGGTCCTATGACACTCCCCTGCGGCACACCTGAAATCACTCTTACTTCGGAAGACTTCTCTCCATTGAGAATGACATGCTGCGTTCTGTTATCTAGCAACTCTTCAATCCAATCACACAATTGGTCTGATAGTCCATATGCTCTTACTTTGTTCATTAAACGACTGTGGGGAACTGTATCGAACGCCTTGCGGAAGTCAAGAAACACGGCATCTACCTGTGAACCCGTATCTATGGCCCTCTGAGTCTCGTGGACGAATAGCGCGAGCTGGGTTTCACATGACCGTCTTTTTCGAAACCCATGCTGATTCCTACAGAGTAGATTTCTAGTCTCCAGAAAAGTCATTATACTCGAACACAATACGTGTTCCAAAATTCTACAACTGATCGACGTTAGAGATATAGGTCTATAGTTCTGCACATCTGCTCGACGTCCCTTCTTGAAAACGGGGATGACCTGTGCCGTTTTCCAATCCTTTGGAACGCTACGCTCTTCTAGAGACCTACGGTACACCGCTGCAAGAAGGGGGGCAAGTTCCTTCGCGTACTCTGTGTAAAATTGAACTGGTATCCCATCAGGTCCAGAGGCCTTTCCTCTTTTGAGCGATTTTAATTGTTTCTCCATCCCTCTGTCGTCTATTTCGATATCTACCATTTTGTCATCTGTGCGACAATCTAGAGAAGGAACTACAGTGCAATCTTCCTCTGTGAAACAACTTTGGAAAAAGACATTTAGTATTTCGGCCTTTAGTCTGTCATCCTCTGTTTCAGTACCATTTTGGTCACAGAGTGTCTGGACATTTTGTTTTGATCCACCTACCGCTTTGACATAAGACCAAAATTTCTTAGGATTTTCTGCCAAGTCAGTACATAGAACTTTACTTTCGATTTCATTGAACGCCTCTCGCATAGTCCTCCTCACACTACATTTCGCTTCGGAACTTCCAGTGTGAACTTAGGATTTCGTTGTCATTGACGTCTGGCTTCAACCAGCTTTCTGTTCGCAATACTATATGTGCATTATAACCTTCAATAAGCTATACTAATTCTGGGACATTTCCTTGGATGCCCCTGCAATTTACTAAAATCATATTAATCTTTTCTATTTCTGATCTGCGAGGTCCTAGATTCTCTGAGGTCGCTGTGGCTGATTTAACAGGTAAATCGTGTTTGCTCCCAATGGAGGGGTTCTCTAACCTATGAAAGCCCAATGTGCACGCCACACGTACTCCGCTACCCTAGAAGCCGCTTCCCGCGTGAAGTGCACGCCTGACCTATTAAGGGGAACCCTACAATTCTGCGTCCGATAGCGGAGGTCGAGAAATTCGCATCCGATACCGTCGCAGAGCCGTCTGAGCCTCTGGTTTAGGTCTTCCACTCTGCTCCAAACCAGAGGACCGCGATCAACCCTGATCGCGATCCTACAAATAGACAGCTTAGCCTGCATCCCGCGTTCGTTGCAAGTTGCTTTCATCAAATCAGCCAGCCGCCGAAAGGAGCCAAGGATGGCCTCAGAACCCAAGCGGCAGGCGTCATTCGTGCCGACATGTGCCACTATATGCAGCCGGTTGCACCCAGTGCGCTCGATAGCCGCCGGCAGGGCCTCCTCCACATCACGGATGAGACCTCCCGGTAAACATACCGAATGTACACTGGAAATCTTTCTCACTTGCCTGCTATCTCCCTGAGGGTCTCCATCACCCGCCTAACATTAGATCTCCCAATGACTAGCATGCCCACCCTCTGTACTTGTCCGGACAGGGCAGGAAAATAGACCGCTGGCCCAACAGGAGAGGCATCACGTGCAGGCTCAGAGTTATCATCAACACTGGCAAGCACCACGTACCTGTTGCTAAGACATAGGGAGCCAGCCGCACGGCCTGCTCCCTCTTTCGCCTTCCGCCCAGTGACACGAGAACCCAACACTGTCTGCCACCCACTCTGGAGTGAGGACGGACCGATCAGATGTTGCATATCGGAAGCCGCAGTGACGTCCGGACCACCAGGGGTTTCCAGTGGCACCAAAGGTGTCGCAGGTCTTGTCACTGGCGCCCCGACGCCACTGCAACTTCGAGCATTAGCTAGAAGCTTGTCGACGGCAGCTGTTTACGGACAGCAACAAAACATGGTTCAAATGGCTCTGAGCACTATGGGACGTAACATCTGAGGTCATCAGTCCCCTAGAACTTAGAACTACTTAAACCTGACTAACCTAAGGACATCACAGACAACCAAGCCCGAGGCAGGATTCGAACCTGCGACCGCAGCAGTCACGCGGTTCCGGACTGAACCCCTCGGCCACTGCGGCCGGCACAGATAGCAGCCAATTCTCCTTGTGTCCGCTCACAACAAGCACAGTCCCTAGCCATATCGTACTGTGTATAAAATATATGGTCTCAAATGGCGATACTGAGTTTACAAAAAAAAAAAAAAAAAAAAAAAAAAAAAACACCAAAGGAGAATAATTAACACTTAAAGTTGGTGTGCAGCTTTCTCACTGAACTCTGAGACCACAAACTATTAAACAGAAATAAATTTCTCTACACGGAAAATTAACACTTAGAAGCCGCCCTACACAAGGAAATTCACAGGACTTCCGCAAAAAAACAAAAACTACGCTTAATTTTCTAACCAATAGTCTACACAGTAAAATACAGACGTGCAGTTCACTTCTTTGCAGAAGCACGTAAACAAGAAGCCGGCCACTGTGCCCGAGCGGTTCTAGGCGCTTCAGTCCGGAACTGCGCTGCTGCTACGGTCGCAGGTTCGAATCCTGCCTCGGGCATGGATGTGTGTGATGTCTTTAGGTTAGTTAGGTTTAAGTAGTTCTAAGTCTAGGGGACTGATGACCTCAGATGTTAAGTCCCATAGTGTTCAGAGCCAAGAAACAAAGACTAAATTATTTTACAGTTTGTCACACAAGTGCTGCTACTGCTCTGCTGTGCGTCCTCTCGGCTCGGCGGCTGCCGCTACAGCCTCTGGCCCGTTTCTTATGAATACGACATATACTTCACATCTTCTTAGGTGTTAAGGACAAACCATAACATCATCTTCTGTGGTAAAGAAAGAAATGCAGATGTAAAATTTTTTAGTTGTGAGAGAATGGATGACACAAGCAAAAGACTTTAAGGAAACAACCGTTCTAGTCTACATAGAGCTAAAATAAACAAATAGTGGAAATTAACCTCATCTTTCGCTTTAATCGATTGAATGCCGGGCATACAGTCGCGCAAATACTACTTCTTCGACTGATATTTTGGCCGCGTATCGTCCGGCCATTTTCAGAGCGAGCCACAAGATACGACAAAGTGTAAAACACAGCCTTTATACACTGGGGTAACAAAATCCGTGGGGAAGCGGTATGTGCATGCACAGATGGTGGTAGTATCACATACACGAGGTGTAGAAGGGCAGTGTATTGGCGGAGCTTTCATTTGTACTCAGCTGATTCACGTGAAAAGGTTTCCTACGTGATTTTGGCCGGACGGCGGGAATTAACAGACTTTGAACGCAGAATGGCAGGTCAACATTTTTGACAGAAACACCACGGCCTTATTTGAGCATGTACTCCTGTCGCCTTATTTTCATTTTAATGATGACTATTATGAGCAGATTGAAGGAGTTGCTATGAGAGGCCCCCTCTCCTCTCTGGTGACTAATATACAGGGTTATTACAAATGATTGAAGCGATTTCACAGCTCTACAATAACTTTACTATTTGAGATATTTTCACAATGCTTTGCACACACATACAAAAACTCAAAAAGTTTTTTTAGGCATTCACAAATGTTCGATATGTGCCCCTTTAGTGATTCGGCAGACATCAAGCCGATAATCAAGTTCCTCCCACACTCGGCGCAGCATGTCCCCATCAATGAGTTCGAAAGCATCGTTGATGCGAGCTCGCAGTTCTGGCACGTTTCTTGGTAGACGAGGTTTAAACACTGAATCTTTCACATAACCCCACAGAAAGAAATCGCATGGGGTTAAGTCGGGAGAGCGTGGAGGCCATGACATGAATTGCTGATCATGATCTCCACCACGACCGATCCATCGGTTTTCCAATCTCCTGTTTAAGAAATGCCGAACATCATGATGGAAGTGCGGTGGAACACCATCCTGTTGAAAGATGAAGTCGCAGCTGTCGGTCTCCAGTTGTGGCATAAGACAATTTTCCAGCATGTCCAGATACACGTGTCCTGTAACGTTTTTTTCACAGAAGAAAAAGGGGCCGTAAACTTTAAACCGTGAGATTGCACAAAACACGTTAACTTTTGGTGAATTGCGAATTTGCTGCACAAATGCGTGAGGGTTCTCTACCGCCCAGATTCGCACATTGTGTCTGTTCACTTCACCATTAAGAAAAAATGTTGTTTCATCACTTAAAACAAGTTTCGCACTGAACGCATCCTCTTCCATGAGCTGTTGCAACCGCGCCGAAAATTCAAAGCGTTTGACTTTGTCATCGGGTGTCAGGGCTTGTTGCAATTGTAAACGGTAAGGCTTCTGCTTTAGCCTTTTCCGTAAGATTTTCCAAACGGTCGGCTGTGGTACGTTTAGCTCCCTGCTTGCTCTATTCGTTGACTTCCGCTGCTACGCGTGAAACTTGCCCGCACGCGTTCAACCGTTTCTTCGCTCACTGCAGGACCACCCGTTGATTTCCCCTTACAGAGGCATCCAGAAGCTTTAAACTGCGCATACCATCGCCGAATGGAGTTAGCAGTTGGTGGATCTTTGTTGAACTTCGTCCTGAAGTGTCGTTGCACTGTTACGACTGACTGGTGTGAGTGCATTTCAAGCACGACATACGCTTTCTCGGCTCCTGTCGCCATTTTGTCTCACTGCGCTCTCGAGCGCTCTGGCGGCAGAAACCTGAAGTGCGGCTTCAGCCGAACAAAACTTTATGAGTTTTTCTACGTATCTGTAGTGTGTCGTGACCATATGTCAATGAATGGAGCTACAGTGTATTTATGAAATCGCTCCAATCATTTGTAATAGCCCTGTAGTTGTGGAAGAATTCAAGAACAAGGCACTGGACTGGGCAAGTTTTAAACCAACAGTCTTCTGGAGGTGCGTGTACACACACTTCTGTAGTATGGCCTCACGGGAAGGATGAAATACATCGATTTGTTGAACATCCGAATTGTATCCACTCTACTATAAAATTTATTACGGAATAGAAAAAGATGACTGCCTCCCTCTTTTTGGATGTTTTCGTTCGTCGTAAAGTTGAAGGCCTGCACTGCATACGAATCTAATTTACATGCCAGTAGCTGCCATCACTCTTCACAAATCGCAGGTGTCCTTATACTTTAGTGCATAGAGCGCACTGTATATCCGATAACTATAATTTGCAAGAAGAACTTACACACCTCTAGGGCATTTTTTAAGCGAATGGATATTCCCAGAAACAAATTCTCAGAGCATCCAATGTGAATCCTAGAATGCAACTATATGACCTGGAAGAAGAAAGTAAAATCTTCAGATCAAGAGCGTTTTTGCCTTATGTGGGTGCTCTCTCCTCGAAGATAAGCCGTATTTTCGAGAAACACAGTGTTAAAGTGATCTTTCGGCCTCGGTTCTATAGAGGATGATTTATTGCTTCGTAAGGCGGGTGTGTATCATATTCCTTGCGGAAATTATAATGAGTCATACGAGGGTCAGAAAATACGCACCGTTAATGAGAGGTGCGTGGAACACACAGGCTTACTACAGCCAGACAAGTCAGTTGTGTCAGAACATTGCATATATACGGGCCATTCGATGTTACTACAGTGACGTGTAGAGTTTAACATCCATAGCTTTCTTTTTGGAATATATTTTCAGAGAAGTGATAGTAATTAGACTAACCAATAACATAATAAATAGAGACAACGGTTTTAATTTGGGTAATGCATGGAATCCGGCTCTTGGTGTAATTAAATTGCAGAGAAATCGTTAAGGTGTTACCGTCGCCGAATGTACATCGATAAGCGAATCGAATGTCTGAACGCCTCCACCACAGGTAGCGAGTGTGTATATGTGTCTCTCTTCCGTCGACCAGCTTCTGTGATCCGCATGCGCAGTACAGCCTCGGTGGAGCATATAAAGCCGCTCTTGCGACTCTGAGGATGACCATACGATATGCGGCCGAAATTTCAATTGAAGAATTAGTATTTGCGCGACTGCATGCCCAAAATTTAGTGGATTATTCATGACGACGCGAGAACTTAAAAATGCATGTCCTTGGCTTTGTTAATACGCCCAACATTGTTTGTCGATAAGACGGGAAATAGGGTTGGGGAAAACCGACTGGTGTTCTTCTGTATGTATTTGGTTTCGTTTACAACAGACTTTTTTTATTTTTTACTAATAACGGACTAAAAACTGTACATAAATTTGTCTTAGCAGTGGGCCAAAAATTTTTGTTTTATAAATAAAACTTTTTTGAAGTATGAGTAAAATTTCAATTGCTTTGAAACACAGGGTTATTACGGAAAACCTGTGATCATAGCTGCTTTAATATCACCGTCGGCAGTTAGAAATGAGCAACATATATACACCATGTGATCAAAAGTAGCTGGACACCCTCCAAAACATACGTTTTTCATATTAGGTGCATTGTGCTGCCACCTTCTGCCAGGTACTCCATATCACCAACCTCAATAGTCATTAGACATCGTGAGAGAGCAGAACGGGCTGCTCTGCGGAACTCACGGACTTCGAACGTGGTCAGGTGATTGGGTGTCACTTGTGTCATACATCTGTACGCCAGATTTCCACACTGCTAAACATCCGTAGGTCCACTGTTTCCAATGTGATAGCGAAGTGGGAAGTGAAAGGACACATACAGCACAAAAGCGTACAGGACGACTTCGTCTGTTGACTGACAGAGACCGCTGACAGTTGAAGAAGATCGTAGTGTGTAATAGGCAGACATCTATCCAGATCATCACACAGGAATTCCAAACTCCAACAGGATCCACTGCAAGTACTATGACAGTTAGGTGGGAGGCAAGAAAACTTGGATTTCGTGGTCGAGCGGCTGCTCATAAGCCACATATCACGCCGATAAATGCCAAACGACGCCCAGGAGCGTAAACATTGGGCAACTGAACAGTGGAAAACCGTTGTTTGGAGTGACGAATCATGGTTCTCAATGTGGCTATTCAACGATAGGGTGTGGGTATGGCGAATGCTCAGTGAACGTCATCTGCCAGAGTGTGTAATGCCAACAGTAACATTCGGAGGCGGTGGTGTTTTTCGTGGAGGGGGCTTGCACACCTTGTTGTTTTGCCTGGCACTATCACAACACAGGCCTACACTGATGTTTTAAGCACTTTCTTACTTCCCACTGTTGAAGAGCAATTTGGGGATGGCAACTGCGTCTTTCAACACGACTGAGCACCTGTTCATAATGCTTTGCCTGTGGCAGAGTTGTTACATGATAATAACATTCCCGTAATGGACTACCCTGCACAGAGCCCTGACCTGAATCCTATAGAATACCTTTGGGATGTTTTGGAACGCCGACTTTGTGCCAGGTCTCACCGACCGACATCGATACCTCTCCTCATTGCAGCACTCTGTGAAGGATGAGTTGCCATTCCCCAAGAAACCTTCCAGCACCTGAATGAATGTGAGAGTGGAAGTTGTCATCAAGGCTAAGGGTGGGCCAACACCATATTGAACTTCAGCATTACCGATGGAAGGGGCCACGAACTTGTAAGTCATTTTCAGCCAGGTGTCCGGATACTTTTGATCACATAAGAACCACTCCATCATTGCTGAGACAATAATGTATCTGATGTCCTTTGCTACCGTGAAGCAGTGATCCTTTCGCTTTTTGGGATCGTAGTAGAAGGTGTTTGGCAGAGTCGTCATTTGTAGCCCGGAAATATTTATCGTGGCTTCTGAAGAATTGGTATCGTCTTTGAATGATATTTTTCTGATGAAAGGAGTCGACTTATAGATCGGCACATTATAAAACGTGTGTGTATGAAGAAGTTGGGCAATAAATATTGGCCAGTGGAGTAACTCACTCCTGGTATTGTTAAGTTTTTTTTCCTACTAAATGTTGTATTTTGTCAACAGTCTAAAATGTTCATTTGAGTTTTGAAAGGGGATTTTTAGTTTTTCCATTAAAGTATTCAATTGTATTCAGTGTATTCATATTATTGTTAAAAAGTAAATAAATATATCTGATATGTTATTCTTAAATATCAGGTTCGGCAAAACTTTTAAATCATTTTACTGATTACTAGTTTCGACAAATCTGTGCTGTCGTCATCGGATCTGAAAGTTTAATAAGCAAACAATCTTATTCAAAGTGGTTAACACATATATAATCTCATTTAAACACTGTATACATTACTGAAGCATCAGAACGTACCTTGTAACACATTAACAGAAGTTCACGATCTTTACAAACTAGCAGGTCACACAGTGGTGTGAGAAGAGGACCGTATTTGTTGCCATATCGTACACATATTTCATAGATTTTGGTTATGCATGTACTCTTGAGTACACATCGAGCATTGTAGGCACTATATCGAATTTATACTGCGGGCTTCACAAAATCTTGTATTCAGTCCTATGAAATGACTGCAGTCTACATTGTTTTGTATACAGTTACCGTGACGATCTATTTCTTTCAGTTGCTGTCGATGCAGATACTGAGCGAAGATAAATAATCTGAATTATATTTTAATGTAAATTTATATTTTGAAAAATTACACACAGTATTTTCGAAATGTAATGTACAGTAAATTTGTGGGTTTGAAAGTGTTACCTAATTCTGACAAAAGTAATTTTAATGTAATTGAAGTGGAGAAAGAATTTATATTGTGGCACATGTAGTTCGAGATTTATGCTAGTACATATGATCTGTCGACATGCAAACAGCTGTTCGAATATCGTACAAACTTAGTCGCCAGTGCGGTGTCAAGTGATCGAGTGTGCTAGGACATCAGCGCAACATGATGTATGTTTTATATTTGTGGTATTTTATGTCTGACAGAATGTTGTTCATTGCTACCTTTTATTGTAAACCGATCCAACGTCATTATGTGACTTGCAGATTTGTAACGCTCTTGAACTTCTCTTAATGTGTTACAAGGTTCATTCCAATGCTTCATTAATGTACACAGTATTTAAACGATATCATATATGTACTATCCACCTTGACCTGGAATGTTTGTTTATTAAACATTCAGATCCGTTGATGAGAGCACAGGTCTGTAGAAACCAGTAATCAATAAAAAGATTTACACGTGATCTTGGCGTACCTTATACTTCAAAATAATTCCGATCGTCCCCTGCTGTTGACACAATGTCAAACAAATATAAACATATTTGATTACGAAACGGGCTTTTCATCCGAAATCATTAAACAAACGCTACAAATTATACACAACAGAGTATTGTTTGTCTTCCATTTCTACGAAATAAGGAAACAGTAATTAATTAAAAACTTAACAATTCATTCATTGTTTATTATGAAAATAGAAAGAAACAATCTGTCTGTGTCTACATAGTATGCCTTTATCTGTTTATAGCCATTGGAAACGGACAACATAACACGAAAAACGGAGTTCTAGAACCTCACATTTCATTCTTCAGCACTGACTATTCGTAATGTCCAGATAGTTGTGTGATCCTCGATTACATCATGTTTTACGAGCAGAGTTTCAAAAAATTAGAATCAATAGGATAATACTGGTGATATTTTTATAGATTTCCGTCATTCAATACTTTTCGAGAAAAGCAACGAAGAGTATACGGATTAAGTTTTCTTTTATTTACCTGTTTTATGAGCCAGCTGCTGTGGACGAGCGGTGCTAGGTGCTTCAGTCCGGAACGGCACTGCTGCTACGGTCGCAGGATCGAATCCTGTTTCGGCCATGGATGTGTGTGATGTCCTTAGGTTAGTTAGGTTCAAGTAGCTCTAAGTCTAGGGGACTGATGACCTCAGATGTTAAGTCCCATAGTGCTTAGAGCCCGTTTTATTTGATATTTTGATTCTTGGTACCTTGAAGCGTACAGTTCCAAACTCTGAGGAGTGTTAGAATGTTTCGATCTTTGTTCGGTGTCTACGTTTGTTACTGGAAATAACAGCAATATAAAACTGAAAGTAAGTTATTTCAAAAAACTGGTTATTGAGTATCTTTAATAGTCAGATTGAAATGGAAACGAAAAAACCGGTATAAACAGAAAGCAGTTGTTTTAGCGAGATGTGCCATCCCTACTTCAGAATGCCTTTTGCGATGGCAGCAGTTTGACTCTCCCCTAGTTCCTGAGATCGTGATGAACACCACAGACCATGCGGAAGTGTAACAGAAATACTCGGAGAATTTAATTGGGAATCTGCATTATGTTAACTCCAACGTATATCTCGCATAGGTTTTACGAAGAAAAAACAGAGATTGGGGCGCATACAGAGGTTTGCAGGCTTTCTTTTTTCCCTCGCGCAGTACGCGAACGGAAGAGGAAGGAAAATTGATAATAATAGTACAATGTGCCGGTACACTGTGCAGCAGGAGTGTTCAACATTCTAGCTTACCGAGCGACATTGGAAGAAGAGAGCGCAGAGGAGACAAGAGAAATGTAGACACTCTTTGATAGTCAATATTTTTGGAACAAAATGGGATACCGTTGCAATTTTGTGCGGTAGCGTAGTCCATAGTTTTCTCAACAGAACTTGGTGTGCGTTTTCCAGCAGTTGACAGTGCCGTACTGAATGAAGTAAGATTGTCGTTTGAGCAACGCAAGGCTGTATTGAAGTGGTACTGAGTACGAAAATATGATGGAGCAACAACGCCCATGGCGTAATGTGTACGGAACTCAGCCACAAACACGTACAACAATTCATCGTATTCGGTATATATTTGAAGTCCACGGGACTATTCAGGATATGCATACGGCCGACCAAAAATATCAACAAGTCCAGCTTCCAGCACTGTTGTGTTGCAACATTTTACTGGGTCACCTCAAAAGTCTGTGAAGCAGGGTGCACGTTATACCGTGACGTGCGTCGTATTGTAAGGCGCCACGTATACCGTTTGTATATGTGTACGTGTATGTCGTCGTTGTCGTCTCTTCTTTCCCTCGTCGATATCAGAGCATGAGAAATATTTATATTTGTGTTTACCTGTTTGTTGTTGAAAACACACAGCTGCACGGCCACGATACCACCTGACACCAGAAGATTAATATGGTCATATAGTGTAAAGATAGTGGGTTTCGATGCAGCACTATTTAAGTGTGATTTTATTCTTAACTCAATCTTTGAGCCTCTAAGAACCAGCTATCCTTAATCAGGGCCAAAACTCGAAATGTAACGAGAGCACTTACGATCAATCTGTCACAACATTAATAATACGTAATGCACTACACCACCATAAGAAAATATCACTGTCCATGAAATAACAAAATATACGAATAAACTTCTTTATATCTTTCCTTTTATTCAATCAAATGCTTTCAAATATTTATTTCGCAACAACAAATCATCCACACCTCGATGTAGAGCATAAACGTGTGCATGAAAAATAGTACACTGTTTCTGCTGATAACCACATATGAGGTTTTGGGTTGCTAGTCTAGTTCGATCAACAGGATTTATATTGGATTTTGAAAATGATCTTTCTATCCAAACTTTACGTTCTCCACAATGGCCCATCAACAGTGGGATAACCAACAAATAATTAAGAGTTCGCGTAAACTGTATTTCCGCGAATTTAAGGGGGGTAGGACATCAAACCAGCCGACTTGGAGCAGGAGAGGCACCACAGGACATTTCAATTTCCAGTGTCTATACTTTTACAAATAAATTCATAAAACTTTGTCAGAATGACCAGGAAGGATTCAGAATTCACACTCATAGCAGTGGAAGTTCTAAAACACAACGAAGTAATTTTTTTACTTGTGAAATTTCATCATTTTTTTGACTTACTAATGGCAGCATTCGTTGCTATAGGTACACTTTTCTTCATAAGTAAGAGAGATTCTTCGATGAACTTTAAACAGCATTGAAACCATACTTAAATGTCTATGAAACTGCAGAATTTTCCAAATCTATTAAAAACTGTGGTAAAAATTGAGGTAATTAACTATAAAATTTGTTTTTTTCTGAACATGAAGTTTAAAATATAACAGTTCATTCGTTTTTTCATAAATTAAATAAATTCTAGAGTTTCATACACCTGTGAGTATGGTATGTATGCTGTGCAAAATTCATCGAAGAATCTCTCTAGCTTATGAAGAAAAGTGTACCCATAGCAACAAATGCAGCCATTAGTAAGTGAAAAATATATAAATATTTTATTTTGTTATGTTTTCGAACTTTCACTGTAGTGGGTGTGAATCCTGAATCCTTCCTGCTGATGCTGACAAAGTTTTATGAATTTATTTGTAAAAGTGTAGACACTGAAAATTAAAATGTCCTGAGATGCCTCTCCTGTTCCAAGTCGGCCCGTTTGACGTCCTACCCCCCTTAAAGCAAACCATCGGCGGCGCGAAAGTCGTCTTGATACCGCGACACACTCGCGACGCTTACTACACTGTCACGAAATTGACCTGCATACATCTACAATCAATTCCAAGGTCATAATTCGCCCTACACGATTGTGTGCAATTGAACTTCGTCAGACCAATTATTTCTCGAATCGTAATCACTGATCCCGACACTGACCGTCCGTAAACGCACAATTAACACTCTTTTTTTCTAAGGGTAAAAGAATAACGTCACGTCATCTAAATAGTTATTAAAATATTATTCCAAATGACCTCAAACATTTATCGTAATTATAATTTAACGGTAATCAGAAAAAATATGATTTATTAGCGGAAAATAAAACATAACAGTCGCAAATCGCACCTAACTAAATGACAGCTTTGCATACCGTCGGGACTTAATAACGCAGAACTATATCTAGAAATGCCCGAAATCTCAGTTTCTCCATACCAACTGGCAGATACAAATAAGATATTCAAGACCTCATAGATCAATCCCGATCTGTGATGTTATAATGTGAAAGCAGGTAAATCGATCAAGCGTACGACGAATACTAAAGGCAGCAAAGTGGAAAGTGTACATTCCAAGATTTCTTCACGCTACGAACAAGGACGATCCGAATCGAAGTATGGAGTGCTGCTAGTGCTTTGAAGGCATGCTTCGCCAGGATGAACGGTTAGCAGGGGTTGTTATCTGACCTATCGAGATTCATTTCAAAATGAGCAGTACTGTAAACCACCACAACTGAGTGTAGTGGGCTCCTGAAAATCCTCACGTTCACTCGGACGAATATGTTAGCCTACAGGGTGTTAATGTTCGGTGTAGTCCACCATCGCACAATGTGATGGGCTCATTCTTCTTTGAATCTGCAGTAACTGGTGAGATTTATTTTCATATGCTGCAAACATCGATTTTACCTGCCATCCGAGAGGTGTTTCAAATGACAGATTTTATCTACAATAAGATTTGGCGCTTCTTCTCACTCCCACATAGATTTCAGAGCCTGCTTGGATGAAAATGTATCTGGAGGAGCTGTTGAGTACTCACCTCGATCTCCAGATCTTACACCTCCTGACTTCTGCCTATGGGGGCCTTGAAAACAACTCTACCAGTAGAAGCCAGTTACGCTGAACGAGTTACGAGAAACCATCGAGGCGTTTCCAGAATGAGATCTTCACTCTGCAGCGGAGTGTGCGCTGATATGAAACTTCCTGGCAGATTAAAACTGTGTGCCGGACCGAGACTCGAACTCCGGACCTTTGCCTATCGCGGGCAAGTGCTCTACCATCTGAGCTACCCAAGCACGACTCACGCCCCGTCCCCACAGCAGTTTGGAAGGCAGGAGACGAGGTACTGGCAGAAGTAAAGCTGTGAGGACGGGGCGTGAGTCGTGCTTGGGTAGCTCAGATGGTAGAGCACTTGCCCGCAAAAGGCAAAGGTCCCGAGTTCGAGTCTCGGTCCGGCGCACAGTTTTAATCTGCCAGGAAGTTTCATCGAGGCGTTGTGTGTAGTTACCACACCGGAAACGCTGGCAACCGTAGTTCGGTCAACAGTTCAGTGGCATCGACATTATTTACCCCCGACGGGGGTCGCTTTGAAGACATAAAATAACCTCCGCTAGAGCAAGAATTGTAACGGTATGTCATTTTGTTCCATTAATATTGATTATGAAAGAGTGTGTACGTTTTTCTGGACCTCTCTGTATTTCTGGGCCGCGCATAATATACTTGACACTGACAGATAGAAATGCGGGGGCGCGGAATGGGGTAGACAAATGTAGACAAATGAGAGACGAGAGAATAACATCGTTGGCAGGAGTTTCTAGTTGAAAATATTTTATTAATCATAGCTTTGTATAATCGGAATTTTATGGAATTTTTTTCTTTACCTATCATGTGTTAGATGCCCGCATTTTGGGCCGCGTTGATACTTGCTTTCGGCCACACGAGGCTTGTGTACATCCCTGCTGTACAAAATAGATGTAGAAGAAGGCAGTAGGTTATTGCAGTTCTGGAAATGAACTTCTTTTCAAGAACTACGCTGTTCACGACCAAGGAGGTAAAAAGCGCTTGACGTTCTAGTATAAATGTGACAGGGAAATTAAATTCTGCTACTGTCATGCAGTACGAAGCAAACACCTCGCGTGAGGCGAAAAAGCGAAATGTAGAACAAGTTCGGCCAGTAAATTTGCGAAGGTGGGTGCGTCACTCGTATGAGGGACCGGCTAGACACGCCCAGGGAGGGGGAACGACCTCAGTTGTCACGTGGTGCGTCTCACATTTTCCCCGGTAATTAAGTCTTACGCTGCGGCGGCGCCCTTGCGCCGACGTTTCCAGTTGCGCTGGCTGCGCCTTGTAGAGGGCCGAGTTGCCAACTCCCTCCTCCCCCGGCCTCTATCCCACAGACGGCCATGAGCAGCGCCTCGTTCTCCCCCCCCCCCCCCCCCCCCCCGCCCCCCTACCGCCGCCTTCACTCTTCGGTGTCGCGACGCGTCGTCCCGAATGAGCGTCGCTCTCGCCCATCGCCGTTTCTTGCGACCCGCCGGGCAAACTTCTTGCGAGCTCGCCACAGCGGCCGGGCAGGGTGGAGGGAAGCGAAGGGAAGGCGAGGGGAACCGAGGAAGACGTTCCTGTCGCCCCTGTTGTTCCAGCCAGTTTGCCAGATAGGCCCGAGGGGCGGCAGCTCCAGGGGGCGCCGAATAAAAATAGACAACGACTGCGAGTCGGAGAAGTTCCGGCGTACAGCGTCCCGATAGGGCCGACGCCCGGCAAATATGGGACGTGTTTGCTTCTCCGTCCCGGGAGACGGGGGCGCTAATCCTGTGCAAAGATTAGAAAGCTGCCCAGCGTCCCTCGTGTTGCCCCCTCTCGGCGTCAGAGCTACCAGTGGAGCTAAGCACCTCACAGAGTCATGAAGGAGGGTGACGGTTGGACACTGAAAACTGATTCACGAACGATGGCGTCTACCCAACAGGGAAAGGACCAACACAGCGACCCATCGAGTTCGACGAGCCTCGGCGTACTGTTTAGAGGAATCGGACACTTAATAATTGCGATCCGTTGTAGACGTGCACGATCCAGTCACATTAAGGTGACCACCGTCGTCGTCAACGTATAATAACCACTCATAGACGGAAGGTGGCAGCGGTAGCAGTGGAGGGTATACTAATCGCATTGGGGGCGGGGGAGGGGGGAGGGGGTGAAGGGTGCAGTTGTCGTAATGCAGAAACGGAACGAATTATGTGACGGCCAAAATAGCTCCAAAACCGGCACCAAAGCAACTGTGATACAACACAGGCCATAGATGACAGGGGGACGATGGTTGCGGAGGTGTGTATGGGCGAATAGACGTGCAACTGTTGATCAACTGACCGTCCAGATGAACCAAGTTGAAACCTTCCCGTCTCCTCTATATCTCTTTTGTTACGCAACATTCCCTTCTACAATAACCTATGAAACCTTCCTTTAGGATTTCCATCTCTTGCTTAATAATAACAAATGAAATCTTCCCTTTGAAATTAATTCTCTTTCTCAATAATAATAAGTGCAATCTTCGCGTACAAATTTAAATGCTGCTTATTAAAAGTGATTTGCTGATTATTTCGACGAAACATAGAATGTGTCGTCGTCGTGGCTCTCAGTCGTTCCCTGCAATAACCCAAAACTATTCCTTACCTTTTTCACTGTTACTGGATCGCCATCTGACTGCTACATCGCACTACGACATGAACATACTTACTCTGTTTTATGGCTCTGAGCAATGTGGGTTCAAAATGGTTCTGAGCACTGTGGGACTTAACATCTGTGGTCATCAGACCCCTAGAACTTAGAACTACTTAAACCTAACTAACCTAAGGACATCACACACATCCAAGCCCGAGGCAGGATTCGAACCTGCGACCGTAGCAGTCGCGCGGTTCCGGACTGCGCGCCTAGAACCGCTAGACCACCGCGGTCGGCGAGCACTGTGGGACTTAACATCTGAGGTCATCAGTCACCTAGAACTTAGAACTACTTAAACCTAACTAACTATGGTTACATGATAGCGGAACAAACACTAGTAGCAGTTACTTCTGTAAAATATCTGGGAGTATGCGTGCGGAACGATTTGAAGTGGAATGATCATATAAAATTAATTGTTGGTAAGGCGGGTGCCAGGTTGAGATTCATTGGGAGAGTCCTTAGAAAATGTAGTCCATCAACAAAGGAGGTGGCTTACAAAACACTCGTTCGACCTATACTTGAGTATTGCTCATCAGTGTGGGAACCGTACCAGATCGGGTTGACGGAGCAAATAGAGAAGATCCAAAGAAGAGCGGCGCATTTCGTCACAGGGTTATTTGGTAACCGTGATAGCGTTACAGAGATGTTTAGCAATCTCAAGTGGCAGACTGCAAAAGAGGCGCTCTGCATCGCGGTGTAGCTTGCTCGCCAGGTTTCGAGAGGGTGCGTTTGTGGATGAGTTATCGAATATATTGCTTCCCCCTACTTATACCTCCCGAGGAGATCACAAATGTAAAATTAGAGAGATTCGAGCGCGCACGCGCACGGAGGCTTTCAGATAGTCGTTCTTCCCGCGAACCATACGCGACTGGAACAGAAAAGGGAGGTAATGACAGTGGCACGTAAAGTGCCCTCCGCCACACACCGTTGGGTGGCTTGCGGAGTATAAATGTAGATGTAGATGTAACCTAAGGACGTCACAAACATCCATGCCCGAGGCAGGATTCGAACCTGCGGCCGTAGCGGTCGCGCGGTTCCAGACCGAAGCGCCTAGAACCGCTCGGCCGCATCGGCCGGCTTACTCTCTTTTACTATACTCTATTAGCTGCTGGTGGGCTGTCATAATAAGTGGCTGCATTTATTACCAAAGCTGACGTTATTCTTTAATTAATTTGAGTGAAGTTTCGTAATTCATAGTTAAACTTTTTCTTGACAACAACAAAATTTTGCAAAGTTTTACGTTGATGGTTTTTGGGATGGATTATAATCAGTAATGCAATATTGCTGGCAAAAATTAATTATATACTGAAAACGATTCTTCAAATATTTACTGTTGGTAATGAAATGATTTTACAAACGTTCAAATGGGACTTACTTTTTAGAACAATCTTACAACTAGCATTGTGCAAACATACCTTCACCAGTCTTGAGTTTCTAAAAAAAAATGATTCAATAATATTAGTTGCTCTTATGATAATAGTTCCCTGATGCCTCTGTACATCCGTTCAGTTGGTGGCTGGCAGGCACACCGCTCCTTTCAACCTCTCGCTTCAGACCTGCAACCGACTCGCTTCACTTCTCGCTTACTACTGACTTCCTACGAACGCTTAAGTGCGGTCTCTCCCGCCAACAATGCTTTCTGGTGCAGGCAATCCCTGCTACCATTACAAAATGTATCAATGCGCGGTCTTTCCCGCTCTTTTCTTAAAATATAACCATACGCGGTCTCTCACGCCTTTTTAAAAACTGTATCAATGTGCTGTCTCTCCCGCCAACAATACTTTGGTGCAGACATTCCCTGCTACTACAATTATTTCCAAAATGACAAATATTAATTATTCCTACTTAATCCAATTAATAAAATATAAATGTGGTGTGCATACTGTAAGACCTTCAGTACACACACCATCAGATTATTTGACTTGTCGCTCTAACGAAGTAAGCGAGTGTCAGCAATGTGTCTCGTGGTCTTATCGTGGCGTGTTTATCATCTGCCGTTAGGTCATACGATAGAAATGCCACTTGCACGCTTAGAGTATCAGATTGACGGTGACCAACTTTAAACAGAACTTGATTAATTTTCACACACATTTATTAAAGTAATAACAAGCATAAAAATTACTTAACTTGGTTCTGGATGCTATTTACAATTGACGATCTGAAGTTCCTTTGGTACTGGTACGTTAATCTTATTCTCACATGTATCTCTGATACTTGACAAAGTGTCTATACATTTAACTTCATGGCTATGTACAGGAATATGGTAATCTTATTGGGCGCAGACTGAAACTTGACTATAGACTGGTACAGACAAATGTAGAACTCGTACTGACTGGTACAGACTAATGCAGACTGGTACAGACTGGTGCAGACAAATGCAGACTGACTAATTGGAGGTCTGTACACTCATTATAATACCTCGCGCATCCATGTATCACTGCGCGAGTGTGATCCGCGAGGAGAAAAGGTTCTACGTTAGCAGCAATCTCATTGGCTGTGTTACATATTAATACATGGATCGGTGGAAGCAGAATTTGGCCCGTCTCTATGGCAGTGCCATCTCTTAGTGCAGAGACGGACGAGTGCTACGCCTGCGCTGTTGTGCTTAGCGGGGCGCGCTCTAGTGGGAAAGTTGTGTACACGCTGACTACGCGGAACTATGCACACAACAATAAACATCTTTCATAAATTGTGGTTTGACAATAGACAATAGAAATATACACGTCTTACAAAGTGTCTCCCAGCAATGTCTCCTAAAAGACCGTTCAGAGAATATTGCTGCGTTGGGCCTCCGCAGCAGGCGCCTGTTTCGTGCATTCATGCTCACTGCTGTTCATCGATGACGAAGGCTGGAATTTGCGCGCCAATACCGCAACTGGACGTGCACTGAGTGACGACAAGTGGCCTTTCCAGATGAGTCACGTTTTATCCTTCATCGAACAGATGGCCGCTGGTGTCTACGGTGCGAAAATTCTGAAAGCAAATACCCTGCAACAATCATCGTAAGACTCCAGATCCGAGGAGGAAGCGTCATGGTCTGATCAATGTTTTAGTGGCATCCCATGGATGATCTCGCCGTTCTGAAAGGCACATTGGATCAACACAAGTGTGCATCTATCCTTGGCGACCATATCCACCCCACAGCTTCTTTTTCCTCGGCACAATGGCATCTACCAGCAGAACAATGTAACATCTCACATTGCTCGCAGTTTACGTGCATCATTCGGGGAGCACCAACGTGGATTCTACCGTGCTGCCATGGCCGTCAGACTCCCCGGATTTAAACGCAATCGAGACTCTATTGGACGACCTCCATCGGACTGTTCGCGGCAATAATCGTTAACTGAGACACCTACTGCAGCTGGCCATGGTAGTGGGGGCGGCATGGCTCCACATCCCTGTCGGCATCTTGCAGACCGTCATTGACTCTCTTGCTGCACGTCTCGTAGAGATCCGCTCTGCAAAAGGTGGTTATTCAGGCTTTTGACATGTGATCACATTAATGTCATTGGATTGTGTAGCTCACGATGAAAGCCCTCGCTAAGTAAAGGCAAAGTGGAATCAGGCTACTGTTGACATTACAGCTTCCGAGGATATAGATTTAATTCCATCTTCTTGCAATATTTTGATATAAAGATGCATATTTTTGTACATAGTGTAACGTTCCCTGGCAAACTCACGTTATTAAAAAAAAAAAAAAAAAAAAAAAAAAAAAAAAAAAAAAAAAAAAAAAGGAGTTTATTTGTACCATATACGCCGCTCTGGGCAAGTTGTATATATCGTAATTATTGAACAAAAATATTACTGAATGTGGTGTAAAAGACATTTGTTATTCTCCTTATATTTTTTGTTGTAATATTTCTCTGTATTTAGGATAGGAATTTTTCTGTATTTATTATGTGATTGTAAAATGTGTCAGTATTTGCGATAGCAGAGATATGTTGCCAGAAGAGAATAATATCGTCAATTTGCAAAGAAATGTTAATAGTCAGCAATACTATTTAAGCACAACGCATTATGTATTCTTTGGTCTTCTCTGTTCAGAAGTCATTGCGGTAGGACACTGTGAAAGAGTTTTTTTACGAATGGGTAGACTTCTTTTGTCTCTGTCTGGACTTAGCCGCCATTAGACGATGCGTTACGAATTAATCATTTTTTAGCGGTGTTGCTGGGCTGTGCCGCGACCAACAATAGCAAACCCGTAAGTCGGGAACAGATGCATAAAAATCAATGGTGAATTAAGAAATTGTTCTTCTTTTTCAGTGATCCTGTGGCTGATAAAAATTGAATTAATTATACGTTTGTGCATTCGTAGGCGGATAGCTAATGTTAGTTAACATTGAAATTTAAACAGTTCGGTTCTTTCAAAATATCTTAAATGTGTAATGAAGTAGGTTTGATCAGTGATAAATGTCGGCTTGGCAATAATTAAAACATTTTCTGCTAATAGAGGTAATCTTGTGTTCTATGGCTAGTGCCGGGATAAAATTCAGTAAAAATATTTAACAAAAAAACCCACTGCATCTGGAAAGTGTATGCCAAGGCCGAATGATTTAAAGGACTCAATTCTCAACCTAATATTCTTAACCAGTTCATATGAGTTCACGTAAATATTATTTTTCTTTAAATGAACGTAATAATTAAGTAAGTAAAAATTTTTTATTACCACACAAAAATAAGAGAGTGGTTCTACAACAAAGTTCGCACGAAAGAAAATTAACTTAAAAGCAAAAGAATAAAATTTATTATTCTTCTTTAACGAAATTTCAAATCAATCCCATTCATTTCGATAGACGATTTCGTTAAATTGGCGCCCAACGTGGGGCTCGAATATGCAGTGGCCACTAAATACCCGTGAGATAACTAGGGAATTAATATAGTCGAACTTTGTTGCAGAACATTTAATAATTTTTCTATGTATTGTATGTATTGCATAACCAATATTGTGTGGTAATACCTGTGTATGATTTTTTGCATGAGAACACTATGTACCCAGAGGCAAGCTGAAGAAGAGAGCTCAATATTTCGAAAAATTAATTACCTACCACAATATCAGGGGGCAGCTGCACCCAAGATAGATCACCAAAAGGTAAAGCTACAGTGTAGTTGTCCTGTGGGTAGTAAAGTAGCCTCAGTGCAGTGTTCTCGGATCATTAGTGGTGTGCTTGTTGTTAGTAAATTGTTTCAAAATAACAGGACATTTAGGTAGTTAGTCATTGTAGTATATAGTAAGTGTGTATTAGTTAATGTCCATTTCTTGTGTGATTATGTCAGTGAAACCTGGGTGTTAGGATATTTAGTTCAGATTTTATTTCTTTTGTTTACTATGGTTAGATTGCGTAGTCAGAAAGATATCAACATGGATAATGAGCAACAGTCAGTAACTAGTGATACCGAGTTGGAAAGTGGGACACAAAGTAATGTTAGTGACGTAGTTCAGGAAGTACAATGTGAGAATCTGGGGGCAGAAGGACAAGAAATGTTGCCATTGCCACCCAGTGATTCAGTTGATAGCGGAAATACTGTGCCATCCGCAAGCACTGGACACGGACCAGAGAGTGGTGAGGTGTCAGAAGTGCAATCATTAAGAGTTATGTTCGAGCGCATGCTCAATTTCCAAGCTGAATTTGTACGTGTGCAAGCAGAGCGTGATAGAGAACGTGATGCTAAACAAGCAGAACGCGATAGAGAACGTGATGCTGAACAAGCAGAGCGTGACCAGAGATTGGTAGCTGAATTTGCCAAACAAGCAGAGCGCGATAGAGAACGTGATGCTAAACAAGCAGAGCGTGACCGACGCCTGCATGAGAGGGACTTGCAGTTGATGCAAACTTTAGAAGTTATGCAAAGTGAGATTGTTAGTTTGAAACAAAAATATGAAACCATACCCAAAACGGTGCAAGAATTAAGCGAAAGAGTAGATAGTGTTCAAGTGGCTAACGCCAATATAGTAGAGGAAATCAATGTCCTGACTAATAGGGTCGAACAACTAGAAATTGACACAACTCAAGTAATTGAGAACAAAGTGATCGAACAAGTGCACAAAGTAGAAAATGAAGTCATAAAAGAAATAGATCAGAAAGTGCACGCCGCAATTGAGGCCAGAGATGTGGGCTCAAGTGCGGATGTGCAAGATCTAAAAAGGATAGTGCACAAAGACATTCCGCTGTGGCAGCGGAGTGTGAACCGTCGTCTTGCCGAAATGGAGCTTAGCTTGCGGCATGACGAGGCACGGGCGTATGTCACGCCAGCCAGGTCCAACAATGATAGGCATATAAATACTTCAGTAAAAAATTGCGACTGCGAGACAGAACAGGCAACCAATGTAAGCGAAACAAATAAATGTCATTCCAAAGTAGTGATTGAAGAAAGCTTGATTAGGAACCGACAGTTTCAGATCTTTACAACGGAGAAGAAATCTGTTCACCCTGTAGTGTTTATCAAAGGATTTAGAAACATTTTGCCTAGCGTTTGGAGTCATACCCAGAAAATACAGTTCGTTATGTCTTACATACAAGGAGATGCTGCATTATGGGCAACCGAAGCAGCTGACAGTTGTGATACATATGAGCAATTTGAAAAAGCATTCTTGGCCAAATATTGGTCAACATGTATCCAGGAGAGATTACGGAAGGAGGTATATAATCCAGAGCCGTATTCTCCACGACTAGGCAATTTGCGAAAATATTTCGAGAAGTACATTAATAAGACCCGTTACTGGGACGAACAGATTTCATCCCGGGATTTGATCAGGCTTTTGAAATCACACTTGCCGATACATGTAAAGGAAAAACTTATACACGTGCCTGAAAATGATATGGAACATTTCTTGTCTGTTCTGGACTCAATTGACCTGATTCAGGAGGACGTTAAGGCAGCCTCTGAACAGGCTAGAAGTAACGGAAATGGTTATAGAAATGGTAGAAATAACACGCCTCCACCAAGTAATGGAAACGGCGGAGGTAATAATAGGAGACAGGAGTATGCACAAAACGGAAATAGAGGTAGAGACCGGAACGGCAATAGTCCGCCGGTGAATAATGACCGGAAAAGGAGGTTCGATGACCGGTATGAGACAGGCCCACCAAGCAATAATAGATGGAAAAATGCCAGGGGGCCGAGCAACACTAATACTTATAATGATGCAAACCGAACTTGGCCGCAGAACCAGAGGCCCAGTCCGGACCGGCAAAACAGTGATAGATATGACAATAACCGACCGCCACCACAAAATGCGCCAATTGCGCAACCGTGGCGGCCGACGCAACACAACGTGCACATAGTGGAGGTCAGTGACATAGAGCAGCCACGCCCATCCACTAGCAATAATTCAACAAACTAGATGCAGCCGAGATACGCTCTCCATCGTCGGCTGAGGTTTGGAGTGAGAGCAGCCCGACACAGAACAAAACACCGAACAAAATCTGTATCCTTAGGTATAATGACGGGGTACAGATGGGAGATGAATTAATAACTGAACCATCCACGTGCATAAAGGAGCACAAAGACAAAGTACAAGCGATAATAGAGATCAAAATTAACAATATTGATGTGCAAGCGGTCGTAGATACAGGTGCTACTGTCAGTGTTATGAGTATGGACTTATTCAAAGTACTGGGGAAGGAAAGGCGTATGCTGACTTTTCCCGTGAATAATTGTAAAGTCACTGGAGCCATAAGTGCACAGCGACAAATAATTAAACTCCAAGTGCGGGTAGAGATGTATGTAGGGGATGAAGCCATAGCGTGCTCATTCCTGGTAGTAAAGGGTTTAAAGGTAGCCTGCATTTTGGGGGTAGATTTTTTAAGAGAAAGGGACGCAATAATCGACCTTTCTCGGGGAAAATTAAGCTTGATGAATGCTGGTAGGAGAATAGAATTGTCCATGCTCAGATCTGAAGAGGTACCTGTACCTAATTGTAACGCTATTAACATAAGGTGTAGGAATCAGTGGATACTACATTTGGACAATCATTGTCTAGGTCAGAATCTCTATTATACTGACGTACAAGATGATCAATTAAAAGCAAATGTGGACGCACTTGTGAACAAAGTATCACAGTCCGAAAATTTGAATTCAATGCAACAACAGGATTTGGTACAGTTATTATCTAATTATGCAGATGTATTTTCAGAACGACCAGGAATTGTTAAGGGATATCAGTACAATATCGAGGTGAAGCCTCACAAAACTTACTGTCGAGCTTCATACTCCATTCCTTGGTCCAAGAAGGAAATAGTAGCTAAAGAAATAAGAAAACTGATCGAGTGGGGAATAATAGAACCGTCTTTGTCCCCTTATAGTAGTCCTTTGGTGGCGGTAGCAAAAGCAGACGGACAGGTACGGTTAGTACTAGATGCGAGAGACATAAATGAAATTATTGTACCTGTTAGGACTCATCCGGAAAATCTTGATGAGCAAATTCAAAAATTTCATGGAGTGCAATATTTGACATCTATTGATATGAGAAGTTCTTTCTGGCAAATCCTGCTCACACCCGAGTCGAGGAAATATACTGCATTTATATTTGGGGGAAGGAGCTACCAATTTAGGGTACTACCTTTCGGCCTAAATGTAAGTGCAGGAGTTTTTATAACAGCCCTCGACGCGGTTTTAGGTCCGGATTTGCTGCAAAGGGTAACAGTGTATGTAGACGATCTAGTGATTGCCACTGCCACCTGGGAGGAGCACGTAGAACTACTGAGTAAAGTCTTAGAAAGGTTTAAGCAAGCGGGAGTAACAGCGAATCTTGATAAATCCAAATTTGGACGTAATCAGATTAAATTTCTAGGTCACATAATAACACCACAAGGCATCAAGCCTGACAGCAAAAAACTTGATGTAATTCGTGGGTTTCCTAGTCCGAGAACTAAGAAACAGCTCAAAGCATTTATAGGTCTAGCATCTTTTTTTAGACGGTTTGTTCCAAACCAATTAATGAATAACGAATCTTTATTGAGCCTGTTGCGTAAAAATGCGCACTGGGTGTGGACAGAAGAATGTCAACGCGCATTTGACGCTATCAAAAATGCCTTGGTGAACGCCAACATACTGCGACACCCAGACATGACAAAAGATTTTTGTATAGCGACAGATTCGTGTTCATACGGTCTGGGCGCGTGTTTATTTCAGTGGGACAGGAGCAACGACCCCACAACAATCAATGTAATCGGATTTGCCAGCCGCACACTAAACAGCTGCGAGAGAGCATATTCCGCTACCGAATTAGAGGCTCTTGCAGTGGTTTGGGCGGTAAAGAAATTTAACTATTACATCTATGGTAAAGAAGTCAAAGTATTCAGTGACCACCAGGCTTTGAGCTATTTAATGACTTGCAAATTATACCATACCCGCTTGCTTAGATGGAGGTTAGCATTACAGGAATATAAAATTAAAATCATGTACCTAAAAGGACAAGATAATGTTGTAGCAGACGCCTTGTCGAGGCTTCCACTAGGGCAATCCTCAATGTCAAATATTTTGGAACAATCGGAGGAACATCGAATACTATTAGTACAAGATAAGGTACATAGGAGGGACTTTTTACATATGTGTAAAAATATGTCTATATTGCAGGAAACTGATCCGATTTGGCGAGATATCATTAGCAAAATTAAAGAAGGAACCAATCTTAAAAGTGTTCAGAATTTCAAAATAGTAGATAATATTCTGTATTATAAAACAGGTGTGTCAAATGACCATGGAGTCGTGTGTATACCACAACAGGCTATCCCAGTTGTAGTGTGGCACACGCATTTAGCATGGGGTCACGCTGGGATAGGCAAGACAATAAGGATTTTGTCCAAATTCTGTTATTTTAAGGGGATAAGCCAGCAGACTCGCACCATTATCAGGACTTGTCCTCTGTGCCAAAAAGCTAAGTTTCAAAATAGGTCCACAAGGTTTGAACTGCATCCTATAGTGCCTCATCGACCACTTCAGTTAGTATCTATAGACATAGCAGGACCCTACCCACGAGCCAGGGGTGGCTTGAAGTACATTTTAGCGGTGTATGACCTTTTCTCTAAATATTTAAAAATATACTGCCTTAAATCAGCCACTGCTCGTGGAATAGTTAAATGGTTAGGGAAGGAATATTTTACACAAGTGGGTAAGCCTGAAGCGATAATATCGGATAATGCTTCCTATTTTACAGGCCATACCTGGAAAAACTATTTACATGAACAAGATATAAAGCATATACTAATTTCCCGTTTTCACCCACAAGCAAGTTTAGTAGAGAGAACATTTGGAGAGTTAAATAAATTTTTCAGGTTATACATTGCATATAAACACACAAGATGGCCAGATCTGATACCTAAGTTTGTAGAAGTTCACAACGCAACCCCGCATGCTTCTACGGGGTATCCACCAAACGAGATTATAATGAATAATAATAGAGTTTTGAATGAGTGGCTGGCACCTTTGCCTAAGGTCCCAGTCATTCCTGAGCCTAAGGAAGAGAAGATAAGAAAAGCAGGGTGCAACCTTACCAGGTGCGCTCAGAAAAGGAAAGAAAAATATAATCGACATGTGACGAATAACCAAAAATTTAGTGTTGGGGACTTGGTACTCTTACGCAATCATCCTAAGTCCTCGGCATCCTTGAAACAGAATAGCAAGTGGCAATTGGTGTACAATGGACCTTTTAGAGTAGTAAGTGTGCCACATGAGTGTAGCTATCTCTTAGCAGATCCCCACTCAGGGAGAGTACGGGGACTGTATCCGCGTAAGGATGTAAAAGCATTCCTACAGTAAAAGACTAATAGTCCTATGTGGACACTATTCTTTTGTAAATAATGAACATTAATGATGTGTGATCTTTAGAGATAATGTACTAGTGTAGAAGTGTTTAGTTATAAGAATATGATTGACTTTCTCATGTGTATGGATATTTGTGTTATGTACTCTTTTAATTTGTGTTATCTAGAACATGCTCTAAATGTTTGCACAGATAATCTGATTAGGGCAATTATTTGTAGTGTTAAGCTGTGACAGAGTTCAATCAAAAAGAACATTTTAGTAATGATTAGTTAGTGTACTACATAATTTTCTATGTGCCCAAATTTGAAATATTTCTTGGCACAATCTTCTCTATTATGTGTATGTATGTATATATGTGTAGCTGTCAGATTGACAGATTCGAACCCAGAATAATATCAATAATATGAGGCCCTGAGAACTTTATTATCTAACCAATGTTATTAGAGAAAATAATGCACCCAGTAGTGACCCGAGGGCACCACGGGAGGCAAACTTGTTGCAAATTTATGTAATGCAAAGTTACGCACAAAGAAGCTTCAATTGAAGCATGTGCAGATTCAAACAGTAAAAAAGAGCTAGCCAGATACAGTCCAAGTCAATTTTTGCCTACAGAGACTACACTGTAGTTACGTAGGACGTTGATAGTAAAGTGTGACATGAGTTCAAAGGAGTTATTGAACAATATGCCTGAATCCGGCTGGAATGCACAAATAAAATCTACTCGAACACGAATATAGATGACTTTTGGGCAAACTAATACCAAATTTTAATATTTTGTTACCATGTACGCAAATATCACACCTTGGTAAAGAGTTACGAATGTGCTATTACAAAAAAAATATTTGCACAGCGGACATTGTAAATAAAAATAAAGGAACTTAAACAAAAATGCAGTATTGTGCGGCAGAGACAGACAGTGACTGTTAAACCTGCAGCAATACGTCACGGAGTAGTTGTGTATAAGTGATAAAAAACTGTATCATCGCCGTGTGTGCAAGTGGACAAGGAACTAGCACGACACGAACAGTGAACCGATAACGGACGGTGGATCAAGCTAGTGTCAAACTTTAACTCTTTGTGTGTCAAGGGACGCTAGGAAAGCGCATTGACTACAGGGATACATTTTGTCCTAAGGTGAAAACTTGCGTGTGACTAATGGCAAGTCATGACATGGTAAAAAATATTGTGTGCCCATAAAACGTGTTACTGTGACAACGAAATATTGTGCAAACCAGACTAGTGAAGGCCTACTGAGTAATAACTGCCACTAACTGTGTGCGTTCTTTCCCACAGCAGGAAAAATGCCTATAAGGATAGTACACTGTTTCTGAACTTGTTGCATGTTTCCTGGAGCACTGCAAGAAAACGTCGCACGGGCGAGCGGATATCCAACGCGCATCCGGCTACATCAGCTATGCAGCGGCCGCAGCAGCCCGTAGCAGACCAGACAGACAGCCACGCCCCTCCGCGCCGTAGCTGTCAACGCCGGGGGTGGTGACCTACACGGAGTCAGCGCGCCGCGCCGAGCGCCGCTCAACAATCACTCCGCATCGCTCACCAAATACAGCATTATTGATTTTTTTTTATGCTCACATAAACTGAATAACATGTCAATGACTTCATTCCGATAAACATTGAACATTTACTACGTAGGACAAGTGACCTTGTAGTGTATCACAAGAATAATAGTATCACACACAAAAAACTTCAGTCGAACTGTATGTGACTGTGATATTGTGTAATTGTGTAACCGTTTGTGACGAACTGCATTTAATTCAAATGACCATGAACCAACTGGGATGGCTGGGCTCCGGCACAGTTTTGCCCAGGTTTCCTGTTTGCCTACGCCCAAATGGGGGAGCCATGAACTTATATAATCCTGGGACTAAATAAAAGAGCCATTCCGTAAAATATACAAGTGTAAAGAACGTTACTGGCACCATTGTGTCAAAGTGTAAAAAAAACTCTTTGCCAAATGCTGCCAGGGGGCAATGTAACGTTCCCTGGCAAACTCACGTTATAAAAAAAAAAAAAAAAAAAAAAAAAAAAAAAGGGCGTTTATTTGTACCATATACGCCGCTCTGGGCAAGTTGTATATATCGTAATTATTGAACAAAAATATTACTGAATGTGGTGTAAAAGACATTTGTTATTCTCCTTATATTTTTTGTTGTAATATTTCTCTGTATTTAGGATAGGAATTTTTCTGTATTTATTATGTGATTGTAAAATGTGTCAGTATTTGCGATAGCAGAGATATGTTGCCAGAAGAGAATAATATCGTCAATTTGCAAAGAAATGTTAATAGTCAGCAATACTATTTAAGCACAACGCATTATGTATTCTTTGGTCTTCTCTGTTCAGAAGTCATTGCGGTAGGACACTGTGAAAGAGTTTTTTTACGAATGGGTAGACTTCTTTTGTCTCTGTCTGGACTTAGCCGCCATTAGACGATGCGTTACGAATTAATCATTTTTTAGCGGTGTTGCTGGGCTGTGCCGCGACCAACAATAGCAAACCCGTAAGTCGGGAACAGATGCATAAAAATCAATGGTGAATTAAGAAATTGTTCTTCTTTTTCAGTGATCCTGTGGCTGATAAAAATTGAATTAATTATACGTTTGTGCATTCGTAGGCGGATAGCTAATGTTAGTTAACATTGAAATTTAAACAGTTCGGTTCTTTCAAAATATCTTAAATGTGTAATGAAGTAGGTTTGATCAGTGATAAATGTCGGCTTGGCAATAATTAAAACATTTTCTGCTAATAGAGGTAATCTTGTGTTCTATGGCTAGTGCCGGGATAAAATTCAGTAAAAATATTTAACAAAAAAACCCACTGCATCTGGAAAGTGTATGCCAAGGCCGAATGATTTAAAGGACTCAATTCTCAACCTAATATTCTTAACCAGTTCATATGAGTTCACGTAAATATTATTTTTCTTTAAATGAACGTAATAATTAAGTAAGTAAAAATTTTTTATTACCACACAAAAATAAGAGAGTGGTTCTACAACAAAGTTCGCACGAAAGAAAATTAACTTAAAAGCAAAAGAATAAAATTTATTATTCTTCTTTAACGAAATTTCAAATCAATCCCATTCATTTCGATAGACGATTTCGTTAAAATAGTCAGTTGTCAGCCCAAATATTTCACACTGTGTTATCGTTCGCATGATAGGCGTCGACATTAACCTTCAAAAAATAGTGTCTTCATTAAACATAAACTAAGTTTGGTTTCCATCGCATAAGAGAGTGTGGGGTAGTTGCGAACACTTAAGGGAGAACTGCAATAAAACAAAACCAGTTAAAGTTGCAAATACTATTTATTACTGAAACTTTATTCTTAAGTTCACATATTCAACGTAGATAAATTTTCAGTACAGAATAAAATATTAACAAAAAAATGAAACATCAGTATCCGGTATTACTCCACAGAGCATGGAATAATTACAGACGGTATGTGGGTTAATCACGGACATAGACTAAACATCACATAAGTCACAGATAAATCCTCTAATTTATTTTCACCACTCGTGCAGTTTTCGTGGATCCATAAATTACATTTGTAGCATTTTATCCTATCTTCAGTGGGAGGATCTTCATACTTTTCTTCACAATTTAGGCAAGAATACTCATTCTCCATCGCAGCTCCTTCAGCGACCTTCGTCTTGCACGGTATGTCCTTCTCTTAGTCTTATCGTCTACAAATGCTTAAAGGTCCTTCACACAGTTCCTACCTTCAGTGGAAAGTACAGTCTTTTCACTTTTTTTATCTACTCCCTATTTTTTTATTTCTTCTCTTTCTCCAGAATATCTTTCATAGGAGAACTGGTTTTTGTAGCTGAACATCGTTTTCTGACTTTTTTTTCACGTTTCGGATGTGGCAGTTTAGGGACATTAGGGTTAACAATATCTTCAGATGGAACTGATTGGTCCAAAACAGCAACAGTGGTTACTAGCCTCTGTTGCACGTTTAATGTCGGTACTAAATCTATCTGAATATCAATTGTCACTGCTTTTTGCACATTTGGTGTCAATGCAACCTCTGTCTTAGATGTCGCAGATGTCAGATCTATGAAATATTCATCAACTTTAATTATATTTACTGGACAAATACCAGCTGCCCGGAAACCGTTTGCTGCTCTCTCTATACTGCTGATGCAGTTAAAGGCTTTCGCGAAAAGTTCGACAAGTTCATACTGTGTAATTCGTTGACATACATTTGAAGCCATGTACAACCGCATTCTCTGTTAGCTGAAGCCTTGAAGACCCAGAATACGTCAGGTCCAGTGGTTGCATACGATGTGATGTATGTGAAAGGGATAACGATACTGTTTCATTCTGGCGACAAAGCAGACACCAAACAAGACTATTGTGACTTTCATGATGGTCCAAAAGAAGTAGAACTGGTTCTGCAATAGTTGGCTTAGCGTAGCAGAGTAGGAGATGAAATGGTGTAGCAAATCTACGTATGGTTCTCGTTGATCCAACCCGAATCGCAAACTGCTGTATCACATCAGCTTTGCCTTCACGTAATAAGAGAGTATTCATTCGCTTCCTCTTAAAAATGAAAAACGGAGAAACACACTTTCCTGAAGCAATAAATGCGCGATCAGCTGTTGTTCTAGTGCCTCTTTCACCCTTGTTGTGATGCCCACTTGTTTCTGGACCTTTGATGCTAAAATCCTTGAATTTCTTTGGACATTAGAAATGCCTGTCTCGTCAACAACGTAAATGCGATTAGCATCAAAGTGGTATTTTGTCTACAAAGCGTGCAAGCTGTTGAAGAACATTTTCACTTCCGTTTCATTAAAAGCTGTCGTTCTATCGGTAGAAGCGGATTCAGGTTTTCATTGCAAAGTATTAGGGTGCCTTTTATTAAAAAATCAGTAGAACCTGACTTTTCCTGCCGTTTGGGATGTTTTGTCAAATTTATGCTTCAAATTCTTTACTTCAGCAAATTTGAAAGCCATTTTGTGCACCATCTTTATAGTCAACCTATAAAATAGTTTAGTGCATTTTAAGATATGTCTTCTAATTCCCTTTCTTGTTCTTCGGAAAGTATAGCCTTACGTCCAGATTTTGATTGCTGTATAGCTTATTCCTTGAGATGGTCGTGTATAGTGATTTTTGGAGTAGAATAAACAGCAGCTGCTTCTCCTAGTGAACGTGTTTTGTTCTTGACGTCACTAATGACTCTCTCTAACTCACCTAATAGGGACTTGGTCTATGTCTTTCTTTGGTGACTCGTAGCATCTGAAACACACGTAATTAATTGTAAGGATAATTTTGGATAGTCGATATTACCCCCTCAAAACTTCCAGCATTACCCAGCACATACGGTATAACAAAACAATGTTATTATTTGAGGTTAGAATCGTATGATTCACGCGGAAAGTAGTAAAAACGTTGTTTAATTAGACATTACTTATCAAAAAGATATCGTTTTTTGTGTTATACCTAAAGTATTATTCAAGTTTACTCATACATTACATGAAACTGTTGAAAAAATAGGAGGTAAACATACCTTGTACAGCGAGCGCGGCGTCAATTCACAACTGTTCGTTTGCCGGCAGGTGTGGCCGAGCGGTTCTAGGCGCAACAGTCTGGAACCGTGCGACCGTTGCGGTCGCAGGTTCGAATCCTGCCTCGGGCATGGATGTGTGTGATGTCCTTAGGTTATTTAGGTTTAAGTAGTTCTAAATTCTAGGGGACTGATGACCTCAGCAGTTAAGTCCCATAGTGCTCAGACCCATTTGAAACATTTTTTTTTTTTTGAACTGTTTGTTAGGCGGTGCGGTCAGGCTCCACTCACGATTGTGGCGTTGGAAATGTCTTCCATCCTTTTCTACAGCCAAACACACGTGTCCGCCGTTCCCCGCGTCCGTGATTCCCCCACTCTCACCTATCTGGCGGTAAAGTGCATGAGTACAGAATATGGTTTGAGATTAAATCGAAGAAGGATGAAAGTAATAACAAGTAGCAGAAATGAGAACAGTGAGAAACTTAATAGCAGGACTGGTGATAATGAAGCAGATGAGGTTAAGGAATTTTGCTACTTAGGCAACAACTTAACACAAGACAGACGAAGCAAGGAGGTCATAAAAAGCAAGGCACCCCAGACAAAAAGTGCATTCCTGGCCGAGTCAAGTCTACTACTACCGAACATAGGCCTCTGAAAGAAATTTTGTAAATGTACGTTTGGAGCACAGCATTGTATGGTAACGAAACATGGACGGTGGGAAAAACGGAACAGAAAAGAATCGAAGCATTTAGGAAGTGGTGCTACAGAAGAATGTTGGAAATTAGGTGGGCTGATAAGTGAAACCTACTCTTCTGGGCAAAAGGACCTAAGGAGAAACGTTAGGGCCCACGTACCATTATGTGTCATTTCCTGTTACCATCTTATTGACATAAATACACTACTGGCCATAAAAATTGCTACACCAAGAAGAAATGCAGATGATAAACGGGTATTCATTGGACAAATATATTATACTAGAACTGACATGTGATTACATTTTCACGCGATTTCGGTGCACAGATACTGAGAAATCAGTACCCAGAACAACCACCTCTGGCCGTAATAACGGCCTATATATGCCTGGGCATTGAGTCCAACAGAGCTTGGATCGCGTGTACAGGTACAGCTACCCATGCAGCTTCAACACGATACCACAGTTCATCAAGAGTAGTGACTGGCGTATTGTGACGACGTTTTCAATTGGTGAGAGATCTGGAGAATGTGCTGGCCAGAGCAGCAATCGAACATTTTCTGTATCCAGGAAGGCCCGTACATGTATGGACCTGCAACATGCGGTCGTGCATTATCCTGCTGAAATGTAGGGTTTCGCAGGGATCGATGGAAGGGTAGAGCCACAGATCGTAACACATCTGAAATGTAACGTCCACTGTTCAAAGTGCCGTCAATGCGAACAAGAGGTGACCGAGATGTGTAACCAATGGCACCCCATACCATCACGCCGGGTGATACGCCAGTATGGCGATGACGAATACACGCTTCCAATGTGCGTTCACCACGATGTCGCCAAACACGGATGCGACCATCATGATGCTGTAAACAGAACCTGGATTCATCCAAAAAAATGACGTCTTGCCATTCGTGCACCCAGGTTCGTCGTTGCGTACACCATCGCAGGCGCTCCTGTCTGTGATGTAGCGTCAGGGGTAACCGCAGCCATGGTCTCCGAGTTGATAGTCCATGCTGCTGCAAACGTCGTCGAACTGTTCGTGCAGATGGCTGTTGTCTTGCAAAAGTCCCCATCTGTTGTTACTGGGATCGAGACGTGGCTGCACGATCCGTTACAGCCATGCGGATAAGATGCCTGTCATCTCGACTGCTAGTGATACGAGGCCGTTGGGATCCAGCACGGCGTTCCGTATTACCCTCTTGAACCCACCGATTCCATATTCTGCTAACAAGCATTGGATCTCGACCAACGCAAGCAGCAATGTCGCGATACGATAAACCGCAAACGCGATAGGCTACTATCCGACCTTTATCAAAGTCGGAAACGTGATGGTACGCATTTCTCCTCCTTACACGAGGCATCACAACAACGTTTCACCAGGCATCGCCGGTCAACTGCTGTTTGTGTATGAGAAATCGGTTGGAAAATTTCCTCATGTCAGCACGTTGTAGGTGTCACCACCAGCGCCAACCTTGTGCGAATGCTCTGAAAAGCTAATCATTTGCATATCACAGCATCTTCTTCCTGTCGGTTAAATTTCGCGTCAGTAGCACGTCATCTTTGTGGTGTAGCAATTTTAATGGCTAGTAGTGTACTTCTGAAACGGGTAGGCGTTTGTCAATCACAATTTCAGTTAGTTACAACACACACTGAGTAAGATATCAGATCCCAATAATAGGGCAATAAAATAGGTAGGCCGTGATTAATAAAAGTTTCAGCTAACCAAAATTATAAAATAGTTCTTAATTTAACTAAAAGGGACCAGGCAGGCCTTCAATAATAAGAGTTTCACTAAAGTAACAAGGAGTCTGAATTGCCTCTTCACAAGGGGTGCACCAGAAGGCTTATACGCAAGCAGCTCAAGACTTCACCAGATAGGAAGGCCAAGAAAGGCTACAACGAGAGGACCAGTCTTCCAAGACCAAGACCGGGAAACGAAATATTAACACAAAAAGGCTAATTACGTGAAAGCAACAACTAGCCAAACGGTATACTCGCGTCACTGCAAGATAACGCCTCAACAACGACGGCGAAACGCCCGAAAGAAAACTAACCTGACAAACCCAGTTATATAGCCTCAGCAATTGCAAATTTTGAGACGCAGACACTTCCTAAGTCAACATAATTAACAGAGCGATGACGTCTGTAATGCCCGAAGGTATCCTGAAACCGGCACCCGGCCGAATTACAAGAGAAACGCACTTAAGTGGTGTTCGAAGACGTTTGGCAGGGAGGTCGGCTAAAACCCAACCATCTAGGTATTGCGTGACGACAGGGGGGTCCGGCCACAGCATAGAAGAAACACGTTATCGCTCCGGCTCAGGAAACACCATCAGCTCACACAGATTAAGATATCCCGTTAACGAACAACGAAGGGTATTATCGATTCAGGAAATGCAAACAACAGCCACAATTCAAGGAAACAACAGGTGGCGAAATAGATCAGCTGAGAAATCGCAATGGTCGCAACAGACCTATAGGTATTAATAAGAAAATAACAGTTAAGGCCTCCAAATCCGAACTTAACTGAAGTTCACGAATCGAAGCTAAACCTTGCCTGTTCAAAGTGGGCCCAGAATTAAGCACAGCGAAACTGGCGTCAACGCTCTCATCCGTGTGCCACGTCCCAGAGCCGGCTAGTCAAATGGCTCTGAGCACTATGGGACTTAACATCTGAGGTCATCAGTCTCCTAGACTTAGAACTACTTAAACCTAACTAACCTGAGAACATCACACACATCCATGCCCGAGGCAGGATTCGAACCTGCGACTGTAGCAGCAGCGCGGTTCCGGACTGAAGAACCTAGAACCGCTCTGCCACAGCGGTCGGCGTTCGCTGTCGTCTGATTTTTGTTGTCTCCAGTGGCGCGAGGTATTTGTGGTGTCTTTTTTGTCTGTGAATGTCGCCTTTGCTGCGATGTTTTTCGCGAATGGGCTATTTTATTCGAGTGTGGTTACACAGATGAGCTATCGTGTCTAATGCGGTTGTCGTTCACTGTGGTTATTCGCTTGTGGTTTTTGCATGTGGTTTTCCGCACTATTGTGCAATGATATTCGTGTGGGCTTCCGCGAGTAGTTCACGAGCGCCTGAGTGGTAGATCTTGGGCGATAGTTTGTACTATGTAGCGTGAGCACGGAATGTACGAGTCACTGTGGTATGTTTTTGCAGAGTGAGTAAGGCACACAATCAATTTGTGAGACAGAGAAGAACGGAAGAAATGTAGCTTTGCAGTCAAATGTCGATGATAACTTTTGTTCTTGTGTTTGTTTCAGGAGCTGGAGCGGAAAATCGGCCCACAAGTATGCCCAGCAACCACTCGCCGGACTCCGTGCCCAAGACGTTTGCCCAACTGCTCGCTTTTGACGCCAGACGGACCTCTCACACCGTCCTCCTCACTCTGCCACCACTTCCCCACTGGCCACGCCACAGCTCGCTCCGTCCCCATCAACAATCTCTAGCAAAGATCTTAGTGGTCTCAAACCAGAGCGACAGCACACAACAGATTGAGCTAGTGGCGCCAGGCATACGAAAGTTGACGCCAGCAACCCCCTACGAAATGAGGAGGTTCCCCACAGGATAAGTTAGGAAAAGAATAAATGGAAAACACTGACAAGAAGAAGGGACAGGATGATAGGATATCGGTTAAGATATCAGGGAAAAACTTCCATGGTACTAAAGGGAGCTGTAGAGGGTGAAAGATTACCGTCCAACCTCCTTGCCTAGGGGCGCCAGATGAAAGTTGATGTCGTCAAGCCCTGAATGTAACTTGCGCCACGGATAACTGGGGAGGGGAGCTTGAGAGCGCTACCTAGAGAGCGTTCCCTTTCTGTATGATACTAGGCAAGGGGCTGGAGGGCTCACAAGCTGATGTGTGGGTCCCCGCATTCTATATCTTTTATTTTAAATGAATTCCTTTAACTTGACTTCTTTGTGGTTTTTAAGGTATGTTAAAAATTGATGACAATTGATTACCTATTTATTTTAAACATTATCACTCGACTTTACAGCGATTGCAGCAATTGTTCCAGTTTACAGATATTACAATTTTACAACTTATAGCTCGGGTATATTATATACTAATCTGCACGCACATTTCTACGGGCAAGACGGAACTGCGTTGGCCAAATGTATACCACCAAAGTCTCCCAATATTTTACACAGGACATACACTATGTGAGGAGGATAACGGGCCAACTGGGCACCAGGTGCATTAACACAGGGGGTCAAATTTCCGAAATTAAACGAGAACATTCATTTCCTTACACAACCCAAAGCTGGAAATAAAAGAATTAGTACAAATATTCAAATACCTCTCTTCCATGCGTGAACATTGAGACAGACACACTGAGGGCACGTCTGCTCACTTACCCGTCTTCTGTAACATTCCCAGAATATGGCGGGCACTCGGAGGTCTTCCTTGGCCCCGGTGGAGGGGGTAGTCGAACCACTTGGCCGTGACCAACCTCTCCACCCTAAATCTTGTGACACTGGAAAGCCTTTGACTTTTACCTGCCTGTGCTGTCTCTCTGATCAACTACCCAGGAGTAAGGTTGGCACTACTATACTACAGAACTACTTCCCAACTAAGATTTCGCCATGCTTTACGGAAAGGTGTGAGGACGATTGGGAAAGTTCACGTGCAGATTCACATTCACGTACAAGAAATGCATAATACACGACACATATAAATACGTATTATGAAGCCTGACACATTTCTTTCCACCCGTCCACATGGGTTCTGTTGCACCCGCGGCCGGCCGCGTCGTATAATAAAATTGGCGGCGGAGCCGCCTCTGTCTGTATTTCCCGGTGCGAGCTAGCAGCGAAACCTGCTGCTTATAGAGCGGAAACTACTGTACCGTTTCAAGGGTAACGGCTGGTCTCGGCGAAGGTTCGAGTCCTCCCTCGGACATGGGTGTGTGATTTTGCCCTTAGGATAATTTAGGTTCAGTAATGTGTAAGCTTAGGGACTGATGACCTTAGCAAGTAAGTCCCATAAGATTTCACACACATTTGAACATTTTTTTTTGTAGAGGGTAAAACTGTAGAGGAAAACAGAGATTACAATATATCCAGAAAATACTGAGGACGTAAGTTGCGAGTGCTTCTTTGAGATATTGTCACAGGAGAGGAATTCATGGTCGGCCTCATCAAACCAGTTGACTGATAATCCAAAAAAACTACACTTATTTGAACCTCGGGATCTCGACAACGGATAATGATATCGAAAAAGTTTCAAGATTAGTTGAGTACATCAAACTAAAAACATATGATAAAAACTTTGCCGATTTGCCGTGAACAGAAATTATAGAAGTGGCCATCCCCACAATTGGTATGTCTGGTACCCAAAAATGATGGTTTTTCGGGTGTACCTTGACAAGGGATAAAGATTCTAGAAAACGGGAAAATGATTTTCTAAAAATGCACAGTAAAAATTTGAGACACTTGCTACAGTTATTTACTTAGATAATTCCGGCCCAAAGTGCAATAACGGCAATTATAGAAGTGGCCATCGCCACAATTTGCACTTCCGTACCCAAAAATCATGGTTTTTCGAGTTTTCTCAGGAACCGCCCATGAACAAATGGTACTTCTATAAGTCCGCTCAGGTCCACATCTAATGCAAACCAACCAACTTATTTGCTCTGTTTGCCTGGACTGGAGTGAGAGTGTAACGTTTAAATTTTGACCTTGTAGAGTAGGAGAGCTATAGGATGCCCGTTCTTCTGATGGGAACGCAAATAGTCCCGAGGCCAAGGGCTATTCAAAACACAAGTGCCGCTGTCTTTGTGATCAACAGAACCCGGGATACGACCGCCTGAAGAATCGCGTTTTCGTGCACGGCTTTTTGGAACACATTGGACAGTGCACTGACGTGCTCGGACCGATATTAATCAGGCGTACGGCAGAGGTAGCTGAAATAAGGTGCTTCATTAAATACATGGGGTGCGTTTTCAAATTAACGGTTGCAGCCTATCTGTAATCACAAAAACTTTACATTCTCTACTTATTCTATTTATTGTTTAAGCAGATTATTTTTATAGCTTGTGGTTTTCTACGAGAAGTATATACTGAGTTTTGTCAAAATTTAATGCAAGTGCCTTGAAGCATCTTGTTGTTCTCAGTTATTTCATTAGCTACCTTGTCGGTAAGAGGACTTTTACTAACTTTAATTTCTATTAAAGGACAACATTTGCTTCTTGGTTCAAATGGTTCAAATGGCTCTGAGCACTATGGGACTCAACTGCTGTGGTCATAAGTCCCCTAGAACTTAGAACTACTTAAACCTAACTAACCTAAGGACATCACACACATCCATGCCCGAGGCAGGATTCGAACCTGCGACCGCAGCGGTCGTGCGGTTCCAGACTGTAGCGCCTTTAACCGCTCGGCCGCTCCGGCCGGCCATTTGCTTCTTTTGATAGTCCCTATGGAAGATGATCTATGTAGTTAAGAAACAACAGGGGGTCCAAAATAAATCACTACAGTGTATAATGTCTGACTGCTTCAAATTTTGAGTGCCTGTAGTTTTGCGATCGACATGGATCTACGTAATAAGACGTAACCACACATCGTGGATAAATGACAAACAGCAATTGAAAAGTTTAAGATATTGATAACTAAAAAAGAATGCAAATTTTAGCAGTGGGAATGATTTCACAAACATACGCGACAGTTTTTATAAGTCGAATGTCGTATCGGTAACTGATTTTAAAAATTGATCAGAGTCCTTGATAGTACGACCTATGTCTAAAATTTAATGGGAAGCTATAATCGGAATTGGTGTAACACAGGACTCTTTATGGGAGTATACCTATTAGGTTTATTGCACGTAGCTTGCAGCGTACCTCGCCTGCAAGAGGTAAGATTCGTCTCAATTGCCCGAATTAAAGGAGTACTCATACCAAAAGAAAAGCGGCCACCATTCGACCTTCAGGCTTTCCGACGGTCAGGTGTGCTGCGCTTCGAAGTTTGTTCTTATTACTGCTAATTACACAGCTAATTAGACAGCGTCTAAGGGCTTTCGGTTCGTATTGCCCTCTTTTGTGAAACGTAAGCTCCGACTCCCGATGGCAAGAGCTGAAACTGGTCTCTCTTTTCTACGCGGAAGCCTCCGTTCGGGTGCTAACACGCTTCCATCACACCCCCATCTTCCCGTAAGATGGCCCTTTGTTCGGCAGTGCCTTTTACTGGGCCGTTTTTCCTCGGTTTTATTTTTTTCCCCTCCACCACTAACGAGCATTCTCTCAGGAGGAAGGAACGTAATACCCCAAAGACATGCAAACTACATGGAAGCTCTGCAAATTACCCGCAGCGAAGGCGCTCGCCTCACCCACTGGATGTCACGCTAAACCCGCAGCTGTCAGCCGTCCACGTTACCGCACGGCAGTTCACACGTCGCGCTTGCTTCTAATCACCCCCTCCCCCACCGCCCACTCGCTCCTAAAGTCGATTACGCCCTTAATCGTGTCTGAGCATGTATGTCCTCTTTTCTTTCTTAGTGTCAGCTCCCTTATTCCACGTCTGATTATCACAGTTCACCGTGAGAAATGATACAAGTACAAAGTAGAGTATGAATCACAATAGAGTGAAAAAAAATTCTGCGCCAAGTGTTCAACTATGGATCACTTCGCCTATAGGGCCGAAGCTATACAGCTAGCTGTTGCCGTTGTGGTCTTCAGTGCGAAGATTTGTTTCATGTATCTCTCCTCGCTAGTCTACAACTTATCTCTTCATCTCTCCGTAACTGCTGCACCTCGCATCCATTTGAACCAGCTTCCTGCAGTCTATCTCTGTTCCCCCTCAATAATTTTTACCTCCAAACACTCCCTTCCATTACCAAATTGACGATTCGTTGAGTAACAGTATGTGTCCTACTACTGATCCCCTCTTTTAGTAAAGTTGAGCTAGTATTTAAAGTAGCAGAATAAAGATGCAGTACATCACAAGAAGACGAAACTCATTTTCAAAGTAAGATACGGAAATCCATAATACTTACTGGTGCTGTAAGACTAACCTTACGAAGGAAAGAGACAAAGAAATTTTACAAATCTGTCACCCTCTTTTGTAACGTATGGAAGTGAAACCAGAATAATAATAAAAAAGATACACTTAGAACCCAGAGTTTGGAAATGCTTTTGTTCAGAAACGTATCAAGTTACACAAGATGGAAAGCGGAATACAGAAATAAGAGCAGAACTGAGATCAATGTCTATAAATGAAGAAAATGGAGGATTGTGGCAGGAAATGGAAATTTCTTTTCCCCACTAATTGATTCAGTACCTCCTCATTAAATATCCGATCAACCCATCTATCGTCAACATTTTTTTCCATAGCACCACATTTCAAAAGCTTCAATATTCTTCTTGTCTGAAGTGTTTACTGTCCACGTTTCATTTCCACACAATGATTCGCTTCAGATAAATACCAGGTGGTTATAATTAAAGTGCAGCTATTCGCAGAGGTACAGTGTTGGTTTTAATTATCGTACGGCAGTGAAACTTGGTAGGTAGTCTATTGCGTTAAAGCAGAACCGATTTACGTTGGATAAAAATTAGTATCAATTTTGGTCACCAGGTGCAAATCTGGTGGTGCGGGTGCGTATACAAATGCTTCCATATGTAATAGGCTAGGAACGGGTCATGGGCAGCAAAGGTCAAACAAGTGAGAAAGGCATAACCTTGATTTTATTGTTAATCGCTACTTACACATTTGCTTAATAAGAGAATAGGAGACGTAGGCGAGATGCTATACAACGCCAGATTTGCACCCGGGGTCGAAATTGGAACTAATTTTTTTCTACATTAAATCGGTTCCACATTAACGCGCTACCATATCTCCCAAGTTTCACTGCCATACGTTAATTACAGCTCACACTGGACCTCCGCGAGTAACTGCACTTTAATTACCACCACCTGCTACTTTCAGAAAACAGTTCCGAACATTTAAATTAACTTCTCTTTTTCTTAAACTTTTTATTTCACACTGTCGTTATATTTTCTATATCCTCTCTGCTTGGCCATCATCGGCTATTTTGCTACCAAATAGGAAAATCCATCTATTGCTTTCAGTATTCCAATGTTTTTCCCTCAGCATCAGTTGCTTTAATTGAACTACATTCCACTACTATTGTTTTGCTTTTGTTGATGTTCATCTTATAACGTCTTTCCCAGGCATTTTCCATTCCATATAACTGATCTTTCAACTCCTTTGCCCTCTCCCACAGAATTCCCATATCATCCATTAATCTCAAAGTTTTAATTTCTTCTCCCTGAAATTTAAAACCCTTTCCAAATTTCTCTTTGTTTCTCTTTTCTATTTGCTCCATGTACAGATTGAATAACACGTCTTAAGCACTTTAACCTATCATTCCCTGTATTTTATGCCTGCTGCCTTCATAGTAAATGGTTTTTAACTGAGTATTTTGAGATCTGAAACCAATATTCGTAATCAGTAGTTCAGACTCCGACGACTACAGAATGTATCTCACACCTAAAACTTCTTAAATCTGTAAATGGCCAACGAAACAATAATTTCCAGAAAAGAAACTCTTAACAACATAGGTTTTTGTCATCCGGAATCCATTTCAATAAGAGTCTTCTCCATTCGTAACTGTGTCATAAGTGATAAAACAACCGACGCTGAGACAACTGTCATTGGAGTGACTACTTGTAAATTGAACTTATTGCTTTATATATCTAAACATGTTATAAATTAAAGTCCCCTGCCGTGTTTCTCTGACTATGTTGATGGCTGTAGCCAGGAAATACTGTAGGGATTTTGATTCCGTTTTCACTAAAGGACAGATTGGTTCACGAGGAAGATTTGTGTATATAGTTCATAAAAATTTTGTGCAAATTGTGTGAACTATGGTGGATTAAAATCACCGCCGCGTTTTTTTCTTTATGTGTGAAGACCAATCTCAGTAACTACTGTAAGATTTTTGATAGGTTTTTACTGACAGATAGACCAATTCACGAGGGAGATTGAGCATATAATTTGTTACAGCTTCGCCAGAGAAATCATATAGCTGTAGACATTTAGTGCTACCTGTGCAAAGCCGGGGATTGCTGATAGCACAGTATATAAGGCTTGTTTCTTTTAACTTGAGGCAACTAAATATCTCTAAACGACGCACCGTACGAAAAAAAGTTATTGGTAAAAAGTTAATATTACACTCATGCTCATAAATTAAGGATAATGCTGATACATGGTGAAACAACGCTCTGGTGAGCGGTCTGCGGGATTAAATCACCATGCAGTGCATTTGACCTGCGGCCGTCGCACGGTAGCGCTGGCAGCAGTCTACATACGCAGAGGTTTGTTGGTGCATGTCAGAGTACGGTGCAGCAAGTGCAGCGAGTAAGTGTGCAGACGTTTGCAGACGTGCTAAAGGTGACTGTATGTTGAAAATGGCTCCAAGAACACATATTGACGACGTTATGAGGGGTAAAATACTAGGGCGACTGGAGGCTGGTCAAATACAGCAGGTCGTAGCACGGGCCCTCCGTGTGCCATGAAGTGTGACCTCAAGATTATGGCAACGATTCCAGCAGACAGGAAACGTGTACAGGCGCTACAGTACGGGAGTTCCACAGTGTACAACACCACAAGAAGACCGATATCTCACCATCAGTGCCCGCAGACGGCCACGGAATACTGCTGGTAGCCTTGCTCGGGACCTTACCACAACCACTGGAACATTTGTCTCCAGACACACAGTTTACAGACGACTGAACAGACATGGTTTATTCGCCCGGAGACCTGCAAGGTGCATTCCACTGACCCCTGGTCACAGGAGAGCCCGTAAAGCCTGGTGTCAAGATCGCAGTACATGGTCATTGGAACAGTGGTCCCAGGTTATGTTCACGGACGAGTCCAGGTATAGTCTGAACAGTGATTCTCGACGGGTTTTCATCTGGCGTGAACCAGGAACCAGATATCAGCCCCTTAATGTCCTTGAGAGGGACCTGTATGGAGGTCGTGGTTTGATGGTGTGGGGTGGTATTACGATTGGTGCACGTACACCCCTGCATGTCTTTGACAAAGGAATTGTAACAGGACAGGTGTATCGGGACGTCATTTTGCACCAGTATGTCCGCCTTTTCAGGGATGCAGTGGGTCCCACCTTCCTCCTGATGAATGATAACGCACGGCCCCACCGAGCTGTCATCGTGGAGGAGTCCCTTGAATCAGAAGATATAAGGCGAATGCAGTGGCCTGCCTGTTCTCCAGACCTGAACCCCATTGGGCAAGTCTGGGATGCTCTCGGTCGACGTATCGCTGCCCGCCTTCAAACCCCTACGACACTTCAGGAGCTCCGACAGGCACTGGTGCAAGAATGGGAGGCTATACCCCAGCAGCTGCTCGACCACTTGATCCAGAGTATGCCAACCCGTTGTGTGGCCTGTGTACGTGTGCATGGTGATCGGATCCCATACTGATGTCGGGATACGTGCTCAGGAAACAGTGGCGTTTTGTAGCACATGTGCTTCGGGACGGTACGCACATTTGACCCAAATTTTAAACTTAAGCGTTGCACTGGGTGGAATTTAGTTCCGTTGCGCAGTGTATATCGTGGAATGTCAAGTCTTGACTCAGTGTCAGGATACAGGAGAAAGGTGGATGACTATCAGATGCTTTTTGCTGGGGATATCTGATTTTTATTTTTATTTGTTGTCAACGACCAATCCGGTAGAAGCAGCCATCGTCTCGTAGTGCTACTCACGTGCTAGGAAAAGTTATAAAGTCGCCACAAAAAAATAAAGTTATGAGCCGGTAATTAATTTTTTGTTTGTTTGCAGGTACACGTCTGTAGTTCTGCCAGAGATTGAAAGCCCTGCGACACAGTTACGTAGCATGCTGTTAGAGAGGCCATTGATAAAGTGGATTGTTATACAGTAATACGTTGTCTGCACTGGGAGGATTACAACGCTGCAACAGTCTATGTCGAGTTGGTGGAAGCGTACTGCAACAACGGTCCATTATATGACACATCCGTTAGGTGACCAGATGCTTATAGTGCAATCAAACAACTCTGAATGACGGAGAACGAAGTGGCAGATTACAACTCTTATGAAGAGCTGGGAAATAGCAAGATTACTGAAGGCACTGCACTAGAAGACCGGGGAAACCCCACGGAAGCAATAATGGGAAGAAGTGAAAATCACACGTGATATGTTTTCGGCATCTGGCACGGTATTTAGATCATGACATAGTTCACCGCTCGCTGGGTCCTTCGACCCTCCGAACCGAGGCAGCAGTGGAAATGTTTCAGCTATGACAGACTAATCTGTATGACTTCTTTGGCCACTTAGCGCTCGCGGACGAGTGCTATGTTTATCACTATGAAACCGAGACAAAGAAACAAAGCAATCAGTGGAAACACGCGGAGCCACCATCACTTAAACAGGAGAAGACGCAGCCATCATCTGTCAAGGTGATGCTGAGTGTTTTTGATTCTACCTTAATCTGGTACTGACAGATTATGCTCGTATGGGACAAGCCATTACAAAAGCATACTGAAACGGATCCGTCAAATCCATTTCACAGAATTAAGTCTCGTTGACGAGTTACTCCTGGCTACCTGGGTGCAACGGTACACGCCTCAAGGAAAGAAAAACGTAATTTGTTCTCAAATTATTAGGTCAACAACTCTGTTTCCGCCGTTTTGCAATAGGTGACAGTGGCGGCAAGTGGTGGTGCAGATGGCAGATCTTTAAGTGTCATATAATTGGCTTAGGCACTAGTATACATAGCATCATCAAAATATTAGTCAGTTTGTGACTATGTCAGAAAGTTATTCTCGACTGAATATTGGAATGTCAGCTTACGAGCCCAGTTCTCGTCATTTGCGAGAAGTTTTAATTTTCTGTTTTAACATGAAGAAATCTGCGGTTGAGGCACATAATATGCTGGGTAAGACCTATGGTGAGGAAGCTTTTTGTGAAAGAACGTGCAGACAATAGTTCCAGTGCTTCAAGAATGGCCATTTTGACGTCAAAGACCGGCATGGCGGTGGAGGACAGAAGGTCTTTCAAAGCTACTGAAACCGACGGAATCATCACAGGAGATCGTTATCGAAAGCAATTGATGCCGAGCGCTGAAAGACAAACGGCCACTATAGAGTGATAGACATGGGTAGGTGATTTTGCACAAAGACAATGCTCAAACCCATGTGGCAAAATCCGTCAAAACATAGAATGAAATTTTCACTCTACAGCGGAGTGTGCTCTGATATGTAACTTCCTGGCAGATTAAAACTGTGTGCCGGACCGAGACTCGAACTCGGGACCTTTGCCTTTCGCGGGCAAGCGCTCTACCAACTGAGCTACCCAAGCATGACTCTCGCCCCGTCCTCACAGCTTTAGTTCTGCAAGGTTCGCCGGAGAGCTTCCTTGAAGTTTGGAAGGTAGGAGACGAGGTACTGGCGGAATTAAAGCTGTGAGGACGGGGCGTGAGTCGTGCTTGGGTAGATCAGTTGGTAGAGCGCTTGCCCGCGAAAGGCAAAGGTCCCGAGTTCGGGTCTCGGTCCGGCACACAGTTTTAATCTGCCAGGAAGTTTCCGTCAAAATATATTTGGGAAAATAAAATTTGGTTGACAGGAGATCGGCAACTGAGCACCGTGGAATCAGATAATAAACCGCTTCAGTTGTAAATGTTGAAATATGCACCACTACTCCACCCGCCACATTGCTCCTTCTAACTACCACCTTTTTCGATCAGTTTCACACGGTCTGGCTGACCAGCCCTTCCGGTCATATGAACAAGTGCAAAACTGAATCGATTCTTGGACCTCCTCAAAACACGCTGAGTTCTTCTACCGCACGATTCTAAAGCTGTCCGAAAGATGGGAGAAAGTAGTGGCCAGCGATGACCAATACTTTGAATCTTAAGATTTTTGTAAGTTTTTCACAATAAAGCGTCAAATTTCGAGAAAAAATGGTGGAAACAAAATTGTAGATCTAATCTTACCTCTGTGAAGCAGTATTTTCCTCTGCCCTAAACCAGTGATTAAACCCTGAATGCATGGTTATGTTTGATGTCAGAGTTGATTCTCGCGAGTGCCGGAAACATTATCTGCAAATACCGTGCCGCCAGCTTGAGGAAGTAAACCGAAAGAGAAGGCCACTTTGTCGACATGACATGTTGTTTGGTCACGGCTGTGCAATTAATTTGGCTAAGGTGCGTGCTTCTTCTCTAGTCAGTTGCACCCCCCCCCCCCCGCCCCCACCCGGTCGCCTCCACATCTTAGCACATGTTAGAGCTGGTCCATGAGCCATCTATAGGCATTCTGTAACGATATAAGGAAAGGTACAGGAATGTATTATAAGTGAGTTACCAGTTTGCTTACCGATTTCATTTTCAGTTTCTGGATCTTAGTGGGTCACTTAGTAGTCGATTTGTATGTAATTTCTCGCATGCGCAAATAATTGTAACTCCTTTGTAAAGCACTTTTATGTAGACTGAACTACTGTCACATTTGGTGATATTACAGGGAAACCATGTCTTTGCTTAACGTTTCATAAACTAAATGCTCTATCACCGCATCAAGTAAATTCAAAGAGTGTATTTATGCTTTATGCAGTATTGAATTTCATAATTTTTCATGATCTATGGAACTTGGAAACTGTGTCTTTTTCCGATCTCATGCTTACCTGAACAGCACTAGGAATCATGTCTTGCGTTCTTAGAATAATAATAATTCGTTTTGTCTTTTACAACTGTCCAGTAAACTTGTACATGTTCGATTTAAAGTCATTGTGTGACAAAATAGGCTATCTTTCTTATCCCCCATTAGCACATGTACATCCGTGCACTTCTTATGTTGTTTCCGGGTTTATATCCCACTGATAAATTAACGGTACGTATACACGTGGGCAATTTTTAGTCATTTTTGTAATTTTCGAGTTAACATTATTAACAGAATTGAGTAATTTCAACATGAATAAAAAATTAAAAAATATCGTGAAAATTGGAGACAACACCTCATGAGAATGCCAAGTCACAGAATTCCTCAAAAGTAACTGAACTATAAGGCGAATGGGAAAAGAGATATTGGAAGGCCTCGAAAGAGATGTTTGTGAGTTCGGAACAGGAAACATCCTAATCCTTGAACGGAAGAAGAAGAAGAAGAAGAAGACGATTTTGATAACATAATGTTTGCATCTTGGCACCTGCCCGTCATTGGCGTTGCAGCTCTCTGCTTTGTACGTATTAGTGTTCGTAGCTCTTGTCTGTAGAGAAGAATATTCTTTTGGTTGCCTTTATTTATCAAATGAATGAACGAGTGAGTGTTTCTCTTTATATGTCTAACCCGTATGTTACCACGTGCAGTACGTTGGTATGAACAGTAAAGCATATCAGAGAGGATGCAACTTTTCTGTTTGATTATTATTTACTTTCATTTATCACGAACGGGGTCCCTGTTCATCAAGACCAGCTTATATTTGTTAATAAAATCTTGTGGAAATTTTAAGAAACGTATGTCTTCTGACTCGTGAATCTCGACCAAATCCGTATTCAAAATTAAATGTTGACTTAATGCGTTATCCGTTACTCAAAGTCAAAATGTTATAAGCACATTCTGTTGTTCGATTGAAACGGTCGGCAAGTGGTTATCCGTTGCTAAAACTTTTGAATACTAGACATCACCTCCCAAGAGGCATCCTTAACTTTTTACATGTTGAATACAGCCATGATATACAATGCCGAAAAAATTTAGTACACATGGAAATACGACATCGGTTTTGATTCGATGACGGCATATGCCACCTGACTTATAGCCGAGGAACTGATAATGGTTTTAGCGTCGTTCACCAACAGATAGCGTAGCGACATAAGCACCAGAGTGCCATCTGTATCTACCCTTTATTAGGGAATGCTCACAGCCAGAAGGCTCAGCCTGTGGAAAACCTCCCGTATCCTGATGTTCCTCAAACCCGACAAACCGCCGTCCGCTGTCTCCTCCTACCGTCCCATCAGCCTTACCTCGGTCTTCAGCAAGGTCCTGGAATCCATCCTTACCCGACGCATCCACCAGCATCTCCGCCAGCACGTCCTTCCCGTTACCCAGTGTGGCTTTCGGCCGTCCTTCTCTACCGATGACCTTCTCCTTCACCTCACTCATCTCCTCTCTGAACAACTCAACTCCTGTCACTCTGCCATCTTCCTCAACCCTCGACCTTGAACGCGCCTATGACTGTGGGTGGCATCCGGTCTCCTCTTCAAGCTCCAAACCTTCGCCCTTCCTCTCAACTACGTTCGTCTGATTAGGTCCTTTCTTTCCCAACGTTCTTCCTATGTCACCATCCATAACACGGATTCCTACACCTTCTACCCCTCCGCCAGTGTGCCCCAAGGTTCCGTCCTCTTCCCTCTTCTGTACACCGCTTGGTGTAACCATTGGTTGCTCAAGGTCAATCCTTCCAAGGCTCAGGCGATCATTGTAGGTAAAACCACCCCTTCCTTCCGTCTCCTCGACTTCTATCTCACCATTTATGGCCGTCCTGTCGCCCTCACCCCCACCCTTAAGTACCTTGGCGTCAGCCTTGACTATCGCCTCTCCTGGACCCCCCATCTCCAAATAATCCAAGCCAGGGCACATTCCTGACTCCATCTCCTCAAGCTCCTTTCTGGCCGCACATGGGGTCTGGACCCCTCCACCATCCTCCACACCTATAAATCCCTTATCTGCCCCATCCTCTGCTACGCTCATCCCACCTGGATCTCTGCCCCTCCTACCTTTTACAAATCCCTTCAAATCCTAGAATGCCATGCACTCCACCTCGCCTATCGCATCCGTCTCCCCTCCCTCACGTGGATCCTCTATGACCTTATTCCGATCCTGCACCTCCTTCTTTTCCTTGAACGGATACGGATCCTCTACACCTCCCGCAAACTTGATCCCCTTCACCCGCTTGTCTCTCCCATCGTGCCCCACCCCCATCCACTGCCGCACCTGCATTCCCACCTGCTCTCCATCTCTCCACTCTCCATACCCTCACCGAAGGTGGCTTCCACCAGCTCCCCCTCCCTGATGATGCCCTCATCCCCTCCATCTACCCCTCGTACCAACTTTGAACCTCCTCTCCTGCACCCTGTGTTTTTCTCCTGAGGGCACCCTCTCTCCCTTCTCTCCCTCCTCCCTCCCTCCTCATCTGGGCTTCCCCAACCCCCTACCTTCTCCACTGCCACTGCCATCTACACACTCCCCTCTGCCTCCTCCCCCCCCCTTGTTTCCCTTTTTGGCAGGTCCCCACACTCGCACACGAACAGTGAACATTCGCGCGCCAGAGATCATCGCCTAGTGTTTGTGTGTGTGTCGTCGTGTTTGTGTTCAAGTGTTCCAGTGTTACTCGTTTGTGTTCCAACGTTCGCGTGTGCCATCTGTCCTCACTGTGCGTGTCCACGTGTCTGAACATTTTTATTTTGGACTCTGCACTCGTGAACGGCTCTGTGTGTTTTACTTTTGTATGTCTACATTTGTACATCCACCCTGTCTGTTCTGCGATTGTCTCCTTTTGTCTCATTAGTTTTCTCTGTGGCCGAAGAGCGGCGTAATGTGCCGCTGCTGACCTACCTGTATCAGGTGTGAAATTACCAATAAATAAAAAAAAACAGAAGGCTCAGTGTGGTGCAAACGTGTGAAGCAATCAGGTAACGACGCCACGGAGAAGCACTCGTGCCTCTTACAACCCCAGCTGAGCGATTTTGACAGAGGTCAAAGGTCCGGGTGGCGGTATAGTCGTTCCAGAGAACTGCTACACAAGTTGACGTGTTACGTCTCTTGTGGGATTATGCTGGTATCACTGGTAACGTGAACATTCTTACATCCATAGACGAGGTTCTGGATGTCCACTTAGCACAGACGCTCGCCAGGATCGTCGTATTGTAAGGGCAGCAGTGGCAGATCGTACAGCTACCACAGCACAGGTAAGAGGGCTCAGGAGCCCAGACGTTTCAGCACGAGCTGTTGCGAATCGGTTATTAGCAGTGGCAGTGTGGGCACACTCCTCTCTAGCCCATCCTCCACTCACGCCACAGCGTCAACGTGCGCGGCTCGATTGGTGCCTTCAGAGGATCACTTGGAAGATGGAATGGCGCGCCATGGTCTTCAGCAATGAAAGCAGTGGTGGCCGTTTTCGAGTACAATGTGCACCTAGTGACCGCTGTCTCCTAGAGTGCATTCATACAGGCCACACTTGGCGCACCCCAGGGCTTATGGGCTCGAGCTACAACTCTCGTTCACCTTTGGTTTTTCTGGAGGGTAGGCTAACCAGCGCTCGGTATGTGCAGAATGTTGTTAGACCTGTTCTTTTGCCGTTCTTGCAACAGGAAGGTGATGTTTTCATCCAACAGGATAATACTCGCTCACACACTGTCCGGGAAAGTCAGTGTGACTTGCATGACGTGCAGTAACTCCCCTGGCCAGCACGACTTCGTTTACAGAACTACGAGAGCTCGTGGAACGGGGGTCGAATATCATACCCCAGAACAGTACTCGTTTTCTGTACGATCGACTGGACGCCAGAGGCAGCGCCTCCATTGCCGCCTATGGAGGTTACACCAAGTTTTTCAGCATGTGCTATTGAACTATAAATGCAATCATTTCGTGTACTCCATGTGACCTGCTACAATAATAAATCTTGGGAGAACTCGAAACCTCTTAAAGGGTACACTAATTCTTATTCAGATAGTGTATTCATCCCATTTAAAATACAGACAAATATAACGTTTCATATGTATGACCCCGTCACAAACATTTTCAGTTCACAACCACACATAACGATTAACATAGTGACCATGCCAGGATCCATGAACAGAGCGTTAGAATCCTTTAATTAACAGTTCAGTATAGAGGTTGCATGGAGGCTTAATTATATAGAATGCAATTAATTTTAATTTTAGTAGCTGAACTGAATATCCGGCTACAAAGTCTCGTAACCGGTTGTCCCTGACTAGTATTAGTACGCAATCTGACTGCATAAAATAACAACCAAGAATGAAAGGAAATTTCCGTTAACACAATTAATTAATTAAGTCCCCAGTAACTATAAAGCTACGAAACAAAAACTACGAACAACAAAGCACAAGTGTAACTGTTCTGTGTGTGGAAGTGTGATTCAACGTACACATCTGGCACGGTTCTTCCACAAAAAGACAAGATATTTTAAATACCATTTACACTGAATTAATTAAATAAAACTGAAATACTATACTTGCACATAGAAACCAGAATTACACTCTAATACATGAACACAAGCCAGATGCTTTGTTGACTGAACCTGTGACCAAGAGGCATTATTGTTTAAGACATTTGAAATAAAAATAAAAAAAATTTATTACCTTCATATATATTGACGAAACATACACTCTAATCATTACAACATCCGCAATCGAACAGCATCAGCTGTCTCGCCCATCAGAACCACTGCATACAACATGCTCAAAACTAGTCACGGCTACATCGGAACTCCTACTGCCCACTTCTCAATAAGTTCTCTCCACGACGACTTCTCGACAAGCACTCTCCACCACCACATCTCAACAAGCACTGCCAGTGGAGGCGGCTGAATAATACTCCTTGGCGCAATCTCTGTCGCTGTGACTCAGTGTAGCCACCTTTCATATGCCCCTCCTCGACGGGCTAGAATTTGATGGTATTTTTGCCAGCATTGGTGGTGAAAATACCACCAAATTCGTCCAAAAAATACAGACAAAAATTAAAAAGTAATATCAATAAGTAAATATCAAATAACTATATAAATTTTGGCTTTGCACTGACCCTTCAATAACCTAATATATAAAATACAGTAAGGAATACAAATGCTTGCATACATATGATTTTACATAATAGTTTACACAAGTATCATGTGGTCAAACAATTCAATCAATAGCGTCAGCAACGACGAATAGGTGCAGGTAAGAGTCTCATAACATCTCATAAACAGTAAACACACAAAAAAATCAGTTTATACAAATATTCACATAAAATCCTTTCAATAGTTCAATAACAAGTAGGACTCCTCAGAGTAGTTAACAGTTCCAACAGTAGCACCCAGCAATAATCAACAGGTGCAAATAGCAGTCTCATAACATTTCATCAGCAGTATTTAAATAGTTTCAACAGTGGCACCCAAAAATGGCGAGCAGGTGCAGACACCAACAAGTGACATTATCTCAGTAGAAGCAGTCCATTAGTGGCACCCAGTAATGTTGAACAGGTGCAGACACCAACAAGTGACATTATTTCAGTACAAGCAGTCCATCAGTGGCACCCAGTAATGTTTAACAGGTGCAGACAGCAACACATGACATTATTTCAGTAGAAACAGTCCATCAGTGGCACCCAGCAATGTTGAGCAGGTGGACACACCAACAAGTGACATCATTTCAGTAGAAGCAGTCCATCAGTGACACCCAGTAATGTTGAACAGGTGCAGACACCAACAAGTGACATTATTTCAGTAGAAGCAGTCCATCAGTGGCACCCAGTAACGTTGAGCAGGTGCAGACACCAACAAGTGACATCATTTCAGTAGAAGCAGTTCCACCAGTTGCACCCAGTAATATTGAGCAGGTGCAGACACCAGCAAGTGGCATTTCAGTAGAAGCTGTTCCATCAGTGACACCCAGTAATGTTGAACAGGTGCAGACACCAACAAGTGACATTATTTCAGTACAAGCAGTCCATCAGTGGCACCCAGCAATGTTGAGCAGGTGCACACACTAACAAGTGACATCATTTCAGTAGAAGCAGTCCATCAGTGACACCCAGTAATGTTGAACAGGTGCAGACACCAACAAGTGACATTATTTCAGTAGAAGCAGTCCATCAGTGGCACCCAGTAATGTTGAGCAGGTGCAGACACCAACAAGTGACATCTTTTCAGTAGAAGCAGTTCCACCAGTGGCACCCAGTAATGTTGAGCAGGTGCAGACACCAGCAAGTGACATTTCAGTAGGAGCAGCTCCATCAGTGACACCCAGTAATGTTGAACAGGGGCAGACACCAACAAGTGACATTATTTCAGTAGAAGCAGTCCATCAGTGGCACCCAGCAATGTTGAGCAGGTGCAGACACCAACAAGTGACATTATTTCAGTAGAAGCAGTCCATCAGTGGCACCCAGCAATGTTGAGCAGGTGCACACACCAACAAGTGACATCATTTCAGTAGAAGCAGTCCATCAGTGGCACCCAGCAATGTTGAGCAGGTGCACACACCAACAAGTGACATCATTTCAGTAGAAGCAGTCCATCAGTGACACCCAGTAATGTTGAACAGGTGCAGACACCAACAAGTGACATTATTTCAGTAGAAGCAGTCCATCAGTGGCACCCAGTAATGTTGAGCAGGTGCAGACACCAACAAGTGACATCATTTCAGTAGAAGCAGTTCCACCAGTGGCACCCAGTAATGTTGAGCAGGTGCAGACACCAGCAAGTGACATTTCAGTAGGAGCAGTTCCATCAGTGACACCCAGTAATGTTGAACAGGGGCAGACACCAACAAGTGACATTATTTCAGTAGAAGCAGTCCATCAGTGGCACCCAGCAATGTTGAGCAGGTGCAGACACCAACAAGTGACATTTTTTCAGTAGAAGCAGTTCCACCAGTGGCACCCAGTAATGTTGAGCAGGTGCAGACACCAGCAAGTGACATTTCAGTAGAAGCAGTTCCATCAGTGGCACCCAGTAATGTTGAACAGGTGCAGACACCAACAAGTGACATTATTTCAGTAGAAGCAGTCCATCAGTGGCACCTAGCAATGTTGAGCAGGTGCAGACACCAACAAGTGACATCATTTCAGTAGAAGCAGTCCATCAGTGGCACCCAGTAATGTTGAACAGGTGCAGACACCAACAAGTGACATCATTTCAGTACAAGCAGTCCATCAGTTGCACCCACCAATGTTAAACAATTGCAGGTAACAGTCCATAATATTCACTATCACTGATTAGACAGTTCATTAGCATAAATTAAACATTTGTAAGTGGCACCCATCATGTTGAACAAGTGCAGGTAACAGTCCATAATATTCACTATCACTAATCAGACAGTTCATCAGAGTTCATCAGCAGAAATTAAACATTTCTAAGTGGCACCCATTATGTTGAACAAGTGCAGTTATGAACAACAGTCTGAATGCACACACAATTGCTTTTACAAAATTATTCTCAATGCTCTTACACTAAACATACAAATTATAATAAACACACAAATGATGTCAGATAATTGTCATATTAACTATTACAATACACAAATGACAGTAAACTTATAATATTTATGGGTGTCAGTGCAAGCCACAACAAACAAGTAAAATTATATTTAGGAGATAGGTCGGTACCAATTGTTTGGGATTAGGAAACGAAAACACACAAAACACATTCACTCATCTTTCATCCACATTAAGTACAACTGTGTAATTGAATAGTGTTAACTGTTTAAATGTAATTCTGTCCAACATTTTATGTTCAACTTGTGTATCAAGTAGTAGTGGCAGCAATGTATAACAGTCAACAATAGTTAGTCAACGTCGCAGTCATCATGTCAAGACCAATGTTTGCCAAGCCAAATCAAAATGTACAGTTGCTGAACAACTGTCAGTGTGCCAAGATATGCAAATGCTTCCTCTCTCCAAAATATATATACATATATACTGCTTATTGATTTAACAAAGTGTGTGTGTAGACAATCTTCTTACTACTTGAGTGTTCTAGACCCCATTTTCATCCTCCTTGTTCCATATAGACAAAAAAAAAAATACTCCTCACTTACTTCACCTCTTATCCACCAAAACTCCAATAATCATCTTCATCACATAATCTTCCCCCACATGAACCATGGACCTTGCCATTGGTGGGGAGGCTTGCGTGCCTCAGCGATGCAGATAGACATACCATAGGTGCAACCACAAAGGAGGGGTATCTGTTGAGAGGCCAGACAAACATGTGGTTCCTGAAGAGGGGCAGCAGCCTTTTCAGTAGTTGCAGGGGCAACAGTCTGGATGATTGACTGATCTGGCCTTGTAACATTAACCAAAATGGCCTTGCTGTGCTGGTACTGCGAACGGCTGAAAGCAAGGGGAAACTACAGCCGTAATTTTTCCCGAGGACATGCAGCTTTACTGTACGATTAAATGATGATAGGTCCTCTTGGGTAAAATATTCCAGAGGTAAAATAGTCCCCCATTTGGATCTCCGGGTGGGGACTACCCAAGAGGACGTCGTTATCAGGAGAAAGAAAACTGGCGTTCTACGGATCAGAGCGTGGAATGTCAGATCACTTAATCGGGCAGGTAGGTTAGAAAATTTAAAAAGGGAAATGGATAGGTTAAAGTTAGATATAGTGGGAATTAGTGAAGTTCGGTGGCACGAGGAACAAGACTTTTGGTCAGGTGATTACAGGGCTATAAATACAAAATCAAATAGGGGTAATGCAGGAGTAGGTTTAATAATGAATAAAAAAATAGGAGTGCGGGTTAGCTACTACAAACAGCATAGTGAACGCATTATTGTGGCCAAGATAGACACAAAGCCCATGCCTACTACAGTAGTACTAGTTTATATGCCAACTAGCTCTGCAGATGATGAAGAAATAGATGAAATGTATGACGAGATAAAAGAAATTATTCAGGTAGTGAAGGGAGACGAAAATTTAATAGTCATGGGCGACTGGAATTCGTCAGTAGGAAAAGGGAGAGAAGGAAACATAGTAGGTGAATATGGATTGGGGGGAAGAAATGAAAGAGGAAGCCGCCTTGTAGAATTTTGCACAGAGCATAACTTAATCATAGCTAACACTTGGTTCAAGAACCATAAAAGAAGGTTGTATACCTGGAAGAATCCTGGAGATACTAAAAGGTATCAGATAGATTATATAATGGTAAGACCGAGATTTAGGAACCAGGTTTTAAATTGTAAGACATTTCCAGGGGCAGATGTGGATTCTGACCACAATCTATTGGTTATGAACTGCAGATTGAAACTGAAGAAACTTCAAAAAGGTGGGAATTTAAGGAGATGGGACATGGATAAGCTGAAATAACCAGAGGTTGTAGAGAGTTTCAGGGAGAGCATAAGGGAACAATTGACAGGAATGGGGGAAGGAAATACAGTAGAAGAAGAGTGGGTAGCTCTGAGGGATGAAGTAGTGAAGGCAGCAGACGATCAAGTAGGTAAAAAGACGAGGGCTAATAGAAATCCTTGGGTAACAGAAGAAATATTGAATTTAATTGATGAAAGGAGAAAATATAAAAATGCAGTAAATGAAGCAGGCAAAAAGGAATACAAACGTCTCAAAAATGAGATCGACAGGAAGTGCAAAATGGCTAAGCAGGGATGGCTAGAGGACAAATGTAAGGATGTAGAGGCTTGTCTCACTAGGGGTAAGATAGATACTGCCTACAGGAAAATTAAAGAGACCTTTGGAGAGAAGAGAACCACTTGCATGAATATCAAGAGCTCAGATGGCAACCCAGTTCTAAGCAAAGAAGGAAAGGCAGAAAGGTGGAAGGAGTATATAGAGGGTTTATACAAGGGCGATGTACTTGAGGACAATATTATGGAAATGGAAGAGGATGTAGATGAAGACGAAATGGGAGATAAGATACTGCGTGAAGAGTTTGACAGAGCACTGAAAGACCTGAGTCGAAACAAGGCCCCGTGAGTAGACAACATTCCATTAGAACTACTGATGGCCTTGGGAGAGCCAGTCATAACAAAACTCTACCATCTGGTGAGCAAGATGTATGAGACAGGTGAAATACCCTCAGACTTCAAGAAGAATATAATAATTCCAATCCCAAAGAAAGCAGGTGTTGACAATGTGAAAATTACCGAACTATCAGTTTAATAAGTCACAGCTGCAAAATACTAACGCGAATTCTTTACATGCGAATGGAAAAACTGGTAGAAGCGGACCTCGGGGCAGATCAGTTTGGATTCCGTAGAAATGTTGGAACACGTGAGGCAATACTAACCTTACGACTTATCTTAGAAGAAAGATTAAGAAAAGGCAAACCTACGTTTCTAGCATTTGTAGACTTAGAGAAAGCTTTTGACAATGTTAACTGGAATACTCTCTTTCAAATTCTGAAGGTGGCAGGGGTAAAATACAGGGAGCGAAAGGCTATTTACAATTTGTACAGAAACCAGATGGCAGTTATAAGAGTCGAGGGGCATGAAAGGGAAGCAGTGGTTGGGAAAGGAGTGAGACAGGGTTTTAGCCTCTCCCCGATGTTATTCAATCTGTATATTGAGCAAGCAGTAAAGGAAACAAAAGAAAAATTCGGAGTAGGTATTAATATTCATGGAGAAGAAGTAAAAACTTTGAGGTTCGCCGATGACATTGTAATTCTGTCAGAGACAGCAAAGGACTTGAAAGAGCAGTTGAACAGAATGGATAGTGTCTTGAAAGGAGGATATAAGATGAACATCAACAAAAGCAAAACGAGGATAATGGAATGTAGTCAAATTAAATCGCGTGATCCTGAGGGAATTAGACTAGGAAATGGGACACTTAAAGTAGTAAAGGAGTTTTGCTATTTAGGGAGTAAAATAACTGATGATGGTCGAAGTAGAGAGGATATAAAATGTAGAATGGCAATGGCAAGGAAATTGTTTCTGAAGAAGAGAAATTTGTTAACATCGAGTATAGATTTAAGTGTCAGGAAGTCCTTTCTGAAAGTCTTTGTATGGAGTGTGGCCATGTATGGAAGTGAAACATGGACGATAACTAGTTTGGACAAGAAGAGAATAGAAGCTTTCGAAATGTGGTGCTACAGAAGAATGCTGAAGATAAGATGGGTAGATCACGTAACTAATGAGGAGGTATTGAATAGGATTGGGGAGAAGAGAAGTTTGTGGCACAACTTGACCAGAAGAAGGGATCGGTTGGTAGGACATGTTTTGAGGCATCAAGGGATCACAAATTTAGCATTGGAGGGCAGCGTGGAGGGTAAAAATCGTAGAGGGAGACCAAGAGATGAATACACTAAGCAGATTCAGAAGGATGTAGGTTGCAGTAAGTACTGGGAGATGAAGAAGCTTGCACAGGATAGAGTAGCGTGGAGAGCTGCATCAAACCAGTCTCAGGACTGAAGACCACAACAACTACACATAATCTTAATACTTCAATAATACCTCTTACGTCGATACATATAAACCTTATCGCCAAGTCATTTCACTTCCATAACAACTCTTTCCTGTAGTCAGTCTCCTCGAACAAGTACAGATAAAATCCTAGTGCAAACTTCAATTCATCATCCCATGCAATCCGAAGACACAATGTCCACACACAACCTCTGTGTAGTCCACCTGAGCCAAATCTTCTACTGATTATGAATTATAAAATACAATTTGGTTACCTTGTCCATCATAAAATAAAAGAAATGCATACATGACCTCTAACAGCCTTCAGTTTGAATAATTTTCAGTAAGTAGGTGCAAGTACGTAGTATGAAAGATCACATAAGACTTTGAGTGAATAAATCGTAATATTTCACAGTGTGTACACCACTTCAAGAATCATGGCAAAACAGAAGCAAACATGTGGAGTATTTCTTGTGTCAAGTGTCACTTACTATTTCAGTTGCTCACGAAGAATGCAGTGTAATAATTGTCAATGGGCTAAACCTAGTGTTGGTATTTCATGTCGTTAGCTTCCTTTCTATTAGCATAAATTTATACGGCTTCCATAAAACCTCCAGCTCATGTGACTTCAATGAAGTTTCTTGTACTAATGTCGTTTGTAGCATTATTGTAGTTCATTTCCTTATTTTAAAAATATAAGGCACTGAGCGTAAGCAAAACATGCAATAGCGAGTAAATATACCAGTGGAGAACAGAATGTCAACAAGTGGATGCAGCACAATTCCTACAACGAGGCTCTGCCAAGCGAACAATCTATAATTAATACCATAGTGTGACCTAAACTCCATGTTCGTACACCGTATATCAGCATTTCTATATACCAAATTAAAGAGTAGTTATGACAATAAGCAGAAATGTATAAATATGCAATCCATACGCAAAGCAGCATATATGTATCTTACATAATAAACAGGTCATTAGCATCATGTCAGCATAGGCAAATAAATGTTCATATGTAATCTAATAAGTAAACATGAAGGCGCAAGCAGATAAATCACAAAGTATGACTTACATAAATAACCATATCAGTAAAATTAATCAGGTGACAATTATAATTTAAATAAATAAGCACAGCAGGCACATAATAGAAAAATATTACATCAGTGAAAAAGCAGTGCAGCCAAGCGATGCATAATATACACAAGTAACAACCCTGTTCATTAATCAATCGTTGTCAAAATCAGTTAACACAAAGTATAAATCACGTAATCGCCAGCAGTAAATTACGACTAAGTACGTACCTAAGTGGAAATATGTTACCTGAAAAATAAACTCAATTAATAGTCACCTTTTTAGTTTATTAGTTTCTTCTTCGAAATTACGTTCTTCCTGAAATTTTCTCGATAGCAAGTCCTCTTAACGTCGGACACACACAGAATTTACCTGAAGTTCTTAAATATTTTATACAACCGTATCCTGAAAAATACTGAACGTTAATAACATAATTTATCAAGTCACTATAGCTTTATACTGAATTTAATCAGAGAAATTAGACTGTGTATTCGCACTGAGCGCTCGATCAGCTGTAGGTACGCGTGACGTAGGAAGTAATTGTTTGCGGTCAAAGACTGCCTTGTGCTGCGCGCAGACTTGAGTGTTGCTTTGAGTCTGTGCCGCCGCAGGAACACGGCGCGGTATCCTTGTATTCTCCGTGTGTTTACGTATAACTGTTAGTTTCTCAAAGGTATGTCACTCCACAAAAATTTTAACGTTCGATATGTGATGTATTCCCTTAGAGCGCCGACATTTAAGAGTTTCTACTTCGACTGTGTTATCATGAATGATTTTGCGAACCCTATGTGGACCGTTATAAAGCAGAAAAAATTTGCGACACAAGCCCTTTCCTTTACGAGACAAACGGTGAGACTTAATTAACACCTTTTGACCAAGTGACAAGGTTTTTAAACGATCAGGATTTTCAGCTGATTTCTCTCTTCTAGCAGCCGCAGATGCAATATTTTGCAGAGCCAGGTTCACAACTTCAGAATGCCGCAGTTTCCTGGTAGGCGGAAAAGGAACGATTTCAGAAATGCGATTTGTCGGTGCTTTATTTTTTAATATCAATATAGGCGGTAAAGAAGTTGAATCATTAGGGAGTTCATTCAGAATGTTTTGAAAAATATGAAGATACCGATCCCACGTTCTGTGATTCTGAGGACAATAAAGTCGACACAATTTATTGATTTCCTTCATCCATCTCTCTGAAGCATTAGATTGAGGGTGAAAAAGTGAAATGAAAATTGGTTTAATCTTACGACGCCGTAGAGTACGAAGCCAAATTTTAGAACGAAACTGTGATCCATTATCTGATATAACCTTATCAACATGACCCACTTCTTTAAGAAAATGTTTGATGAAAGCGTTAGATACTGAACGAGCTGTTGCTTTGCGTAAAGGTGTAAAACACACATATTTTGATGTCAATTCCACTGCTACCAAAATGTACGCAAAACCATTAGTAGAACGAACCACTGGACCGAACAAATCGACTGCAGCCATGTCTTTTAATTTCGCTGGAATGATAGGAAACAACAGTGCTCTGTGAGAAATAGTTGGCGGCTTAGCCTTTTGACATAATTTGCATTTGCCAAGAACAGATCGAATACGTTTTTCCATATTACTGAAGTAGCAATTTTCTCGTAATTTATGGAAGCATTTTCTGGGACCAAAGTGTGCATAACTGAAATGTGTGTACCAAATCAATTTATTGACCCACTCGAATACAAACTAACCAAACAGAGTTGTCGACCGATTTTCGTTTAAAAAAGAATATCATTGCGAACTAAATAATACTGTCTAATCGCTACGCTTTCCTTTCTCCTCCACTTCTCCTTAATGTCCTTCCAGATTGGATCCTTGTTTTGCTCCTTAGCGATGTCCTGGAACGAAGACGAAATAAAATTCTCAAACGCAACACCTTGAATATACATCAAACAATAATTGTTTTCTTTGCAGTCCTCTTCAGCACTTTGTTTCACACCCATAGGTGCACGTGATAAAGCATCAGCAATAATATTTGAAGATCCCTGTATGTAAACAATACTAAAGTCAAATTCCTGTAGATACAGCGCCCATCGTGACAATCTTCCATGTGTTAATTTTGTTGACATAAGAAATTCCAGAGCTCGGTGATCGGTGTAAACCTTAGTATGTCTGCCATACAAGAATATGCGAAATTTTGTGAAAGCCCATACAACAGCCAAAGCTTCAAGTTCCGTAATCCAATAATTCTTTTCTGATTTAGAGAGAACACGACTTCCAAATGTAATAGTCTTCTGTACTACAACGCCGTTTTCTTCTATCTCTTGAAACAAGTGTGCACCTAGGCCTTTGTATGATGAGTCCGTCGCCAAACAAAAATCTTTAGATAAATCCGGATGTGAAAGAAGTGGAGCAGCAACTAAAGCATCACGAAGCTGTTCAAATTCTGATTGAGCTTCCTCATCCCAACACCAATTAGAATTCTTTCCAGATAGTTCACATAAACGAGGTGCGGTCAAATCGTCCAATTTAACAAAGCGTCTAAGAAAATTACAGACACCAAGGAAACTACGAACATCACGTTTTGTGGTAGGAACAGCATAATTACGAATAGCGTCTAGTTTTTCCGGATCAGGAAGAACACCTTCTGTAGAAATAATATGACCGAGAAATTTCACCTGAGAACGACCAAATTCAGATTTTTCCAAGTTCACTGTAATGCCAACTCTTGCAAAAATACGTAATAATGAATCCAAAATTTTGTTATGCTCACTCCAAGAACGTTTAGCAATAAGAATATCATCAACATATGAAGTAATATTGTCACGAAGATAAACAGGTAAAATTTCGTTTAAACTACGAATGAATGCTGCTGAAGATACAGTAAGTCCAGACGGTAATTTCCGAAACTGATAACAGTTACCAAAGGCTAAAAAGGCAGTGTATTTTCTACAATCCGGGTGGAGTTCTATTTGCCAAAAACTTGCTCGTATATCAATCGTGGATAAAACTTTAATTCCATGGAAATGTTGAAGAAGTTCATCTAAATTTTGTGGACGGTCAGTTTCAGGAATGATGATATTATTTATCTGCCTGGAATCCAGAACCAAACGAATTGACCCATCCTTTTTTAAGAACGACGTGTAATGGGTTGGTATAAGGACTGACTGCTGGCTCAATAATGCCTTGATCTAACATGTATTGAAGTTCACTCTTAACCTCGTCTCTGTAAGCCAAAGGAATAGCGTACGCTTTCCCCCGAAATGGTGAGTGTTCTTTTACTTTAAATAAATATTGTAAGCCTTGTATAGTTCCTGTGTGATGACTAAATACTGTAGCATGTGAAGTCAAAATTTGGTGCAGCTCTTCTCTTGCAACGTCATCTGGCACATCAGCTTTCTTAACCTTTTCATTAATTAATTCTTCACTATTAATTATATCATCCATCCCGTCTCTGTATCTATTATCATTGTCATGAATGAACACATTGTCGTCATAATACTCAGCGAAAACATCAGAAGTAAGAAACCTTAAACATTTTGTGTCTGATTCAGATTTTGTTAAACACTCGAAAAATTTCAAACTTCTCGGCATTCCGGCAACAGTCAAATTCACACTTCCTTCTTTAAAGTTTAAAATTGCCTTATGTGCGTTAAGAAACTCCATACCTAATATAATTTGTGTACTGAGTAATGGAACAATAATAAAATTAGCAGAAAATTCGTATCCTTGACAAATGAAATTTAAGTTGGTCTGTTGTTTGACTTCCACACTTTTTCCAGAAATAGCGCCTCGAATTGTAGTTTTAGAAACAGGTAACACAGGACAAGCAATAGTTCTTACACATATATGAAAAACTGATTCACTAATGACATTCAATGGGCTCCCAGAATCTAAAACTGCAGTAAACTTATTCTTACCCACACATACTTCAATAACAGGATGTAAAAATGCGTCTACATTATTTTCCTTTTCGTCTAGCAAAATGTCTCTCATGTCTTCCAGGTGTACGTAGTGTAAAGTCGTAGTGTCATTACTTTCTGAACAGTCTATATTGCTGCCGGAAGCCGAAGCTACAAGTCATTGTCGATTGTTTGCGTCACGTCTTTGATTATTCGCGTCATTTCCAAAGACCTTGTAAAAGATAACTAGACTCACTTATGGCGCTGTAGTCGCGGGATAATTTGAACCTTCGGCTGGACGCCATTATAGTGGTTGTAGTCTGATGTGTTGTGTAGTATTGTTGTTTATGAAGATCCTGATTCAACGTTGTATATTTGTTGGGGCGTACATACAGTATTTGTTACTCGTAATTCTACTGTTTGTACGTTCCTATCAAAAGAAGTACAATGGTGAAGAGTTGTGCAGCGATTAATTGTACAAATAAATTCGAGAAAGGAACAAATATTACATTTCACAGGTATGTGGATATTTTAAGTTGTTTTGTATGTCAGCGCACTTGCTTAATAAATGTTTTTGTAACACGGTATTAGCATAATGTCTGTGCATCTATTTGAAGGTTTCCTTTCTCAAAACCACAGCTGTTACAAAAATGGTTACACGCTGTCAGGAGGCAAGATTTCCGACCGACAGAATAACTTTTTGTATGTTCTGATCATTTTGAAGAAAGTTGGCTGATCGGTAGTGTTTTCATGGTCTAGGTTAGGTTGAAACTTGATAATTTGGTTGTGAGTTGTCAAAGCACTATGCCATATATAACGCACTTCTCATCATAAAATCTAAAGCAAGGTAGAGTCAGAAAATACCTATTAATATAGTGGGCAAATCTTCGAGTATTTTGATGCATTTTACGTAAATCTATCGTAAATGAACTACGAAAAATGCTATAGGTCCAGTACATAACTTTTAGCAACGGCAGATTCCATGTAGTACGTAAGATACATTCATAAACAGTGACTAGTTGCTGTTTGTTCATAAATTAAAAAGTATATTGTAGTAACGTATTTAAATGAGGCATATGTTTGTGACTTAACTCAAGGGAAGGCATTTTATAACCAAAAGCGATGTATAAACATTCGAACCCCGCGCGTCAGTTTACCACTCTAATGGCCGCCGCCCAGCTATTCAATTTGTCCGCTCTTCACAGTCGACCACTCGTGCGGTTGTGGGGGCTGGTCATTTCGCGGATCAATTTCTACTATTTGCACTTGTCTCTCTGAATTTCTGTCACGTGGAGGATGCCAATTAGGTTCCTCCTGTCTGTTACATGTAAATTCTTGGTTGCGTCTGTTATTAAAATTTCTATTTTCCTGGCTATCTGCATGACTACTTCTTGTGTAATTTCGACTGTCACTTCTGAAATTATTGTTATACCTACTACCCTGGTTATTTCTGTAGCAAGAATTCCTATTATTGTATGAATAATTTCTGTCTTGATGGTACCGATTACTGTTTCCGTATGATTCATCATTCCGGTAGGAATTTCCGTTATTATAATTGTCTGTGTAATTTCTGTTAGACCGTCTGTTATTGTCATAAGGCTGGTATCTATTGTCCTGTCTGTTACGTCTGTCATTTTCAAAATTACCACTATAACGTCCGTTCCGATCACTATCCCTTTTCTCTGAAAATCTATTGTAATTACTGTTACTGAAAAAATTTCAAGAAGTTCCGTCGTCGTTGTCAAACTCAAGTTCTTGTAGCAACGTCTTAAAAGTCTCAATACCGTCTTTTCATCTTCCGGCTAAAGCAATTTGTCTTATGGATTGTGGCAGCTTAGTTAAACAAACGCGAATTAATTCAGTTGGGCTATAAGGGCTGGACAGGAATTGATTCTTTCGAATCATGTCTTCAAAGTATTCTGCTGGCGTGCGGAACTCAAGACTGTTTAAAATTACGCTGCATAATAAGACTATGTTTGACACGTGTCTTGCGTTTTTTCGGACCAATATGCCGATAGAAATGCATGATAAAAATCATTTAGATTATTACAATCTCTAATAAGTGCGCGCATCCGCGTCGCCGGTTCGTTTTCTAAATACCCACACATAAATTCCAGATTGTGACTTAGTGGCCAATTTGGTGGAAGTGCGTACATAAATTGATCTAACCATGAACATGGATGTATGTCATTCTTAGAATTGCGAAAGATCTTAAACTTCCGAACAGTTAAGAAGTGTTTATAGTCAAAGTTTTCTCCCCGTGGCGACAAAGACCTACCGCGTCTGTCCCTGTCCCAATGTCGATTATTGTCAAGTTCGCGCGCCTGGCGCTCTCTTGTTGCTTCTCGTAAATGAAATAAATTACTTTCTTCAAACCCCTCTGCTATCTGTGATTCTAAATTTCTTCTGCTGTCTCTTCCTACGATTTCGCTTTCAATTTGTTTGACTTGCTTTCCTAATGCCTTAAATTCCCTTTTAATGCGTTCATTAAATTTTCCCTGATTTTCAACATGTTTATTTATGTTCTGGTACTCTTCTGTTTCTGCAAATGGCAATGGAGCTGTATCATCTGAATCTCTGTCGCCATTTAAACTAAGACTTGTCAATTTATCTGCAATCTCCTCAACTCTTTCCGATAAGTCACCTATTTGTTCTTTCTGTTTATTTACGTCTTCCGTAAGTGTCGCGACTCGGGTTTCAGTATTGACACATTTAGTAGTTAATTGTTCATACTGTTGTGTTAAGTTATTTATTCTGTCATTTGGTACGGATTCCTCGATTCTTTCAAATATTTCTTCCTTATCGCGTGCACGTTGTAAATTTAACTCTGAAAATTTTTGTACTATCGAGCGATCTCTTTCTTCCTGTTCTCTATCCTGTTCCTTTTGTCTGATTTCTATTGAAATTAATCTATTATTGTAAGCATTCAAAATCGGTTGTACTTCTTCTCTAATTTCTTTTTTTAATTCATCTTTCATGTTTTTGAAACATGTCCCTATTCGTGAGTCTAACCGTGTTTCCATTGTTTCCATCTCTGTTTTAATTGTTCCTATTTGTGAGTCTAACCGTGTTTCCATTGTTCCCATATCAGTTTTTAACCGTGTTGCCGAAGTTCCCATCTCTGTTTTTAATTCAGATCCTAACTGCGATCCCAGTGAGTCTAACTGTGTTTCCATTGTTCCCATCCGTGATCCCACTGTTTTTAATTCAGATCCCAAATTAAATATTGCACTCATCAACTGCTCCATATTAACTGGTTCGAAATTCTTTTCACCCCTAACATTTCCCACAAAACTAACTTCCTTCGAAATAGCCGTAAAGTTATCTGTGTTCGATACTATTCCAGAATCTTCTGTCGTTGATCTCGAATTCTGAAAATTTTTTGATTGTGAAAAGTTTTGAACTGGTTCCGGACTACTTTCCCGACTTATTAAATTGTTTTCTACTTCATTATTCATCATACCGTTCTCATGTGTTGGCGAGTTCGCCATGTTAACATTTTTGTCAATCTCACTGTACATCATTTTTGCCTTTTTCATCGACCGCGTAATCATTTACAAAACATACAAAACTCGTCACTATACGAAAATTACACACAAAGACACTTTATCTCCAACAATACCATTCACACGAAATGCTTCCCGACAAACACGATTAACGAACAATTGAAATCTTCATAATTGCACAAAATTGTCAAACCCGTATACAAGACATCAAAAATTAAATTCTGCCAAAATACCATTAAAAGAATAACAAGACAACTACAAATATTCAGTTACCAAATCTACACATGCAATATAGACTACAATTACTAAACTACGAATTACTACAACAATAATACTGTCTGCTATTTTTACTATCAGAAGATTCCAAGGGACGATCCGAAGCAGCGGTCGCCACGTGCATGGGGGCTTAATTATATAGAATGCAAATAATTTTAATTTTAGTAGCTGAATGTCCGGCTACGAAGTCTCGTAACCGGTTGGCCCTGACTAGTATTAGTACGCAATCTGACTGCATAAAATAACAACCAAGAATGAAAGGAAATTTCCGTTAACACAATTAATTAATTACAAGAATGAAAGGAAATGTCCGTTAACACAATTAATTAAGTCCCCAGCAACTATAAAGCTACGAAACAAAAACTACGAACAACAAAGCACAAGTGTAACTGTTCTGTGTGTGGAAGTGTGATTCAACGTACACATCTGGCACGGTTCTTCCTCAAAAAGATAAGATATTTTAAATACCATTTACACTGAATTAATTAAATAAAACTGAAATACTATACTTGCACATAGAAACCAGAATTACACTCTAATACATGAACACAAGCCAGATGCTTTGTTGACTGAACCTGTGACCAAGAGGCATTATTGTTTAAGACATTTGAAATAAAAATAAAAAAATTTATTACCTTCATATATATTGACGAAACATACACTCTGGTCATTACAACATCCGCAATCGAACAGCATCGGCTGTCTCGCCCATCAGAACAACTGCATACAACATGCTCACAACCAGTCACGGCTACATCGGAACTCCTACTGCCCACTTCTCAATAAGCTCTCTCCACGACGATTTCTCGACAAGCACTCTCCACCACCACATCTCAACAAGCAGTGCCAGTGGAGGCGGCTGAATAATACTCTTTGGCGCAATTTCTGGCGCTGTGACTCAGTGTAGCCACCTTTCAAGGTCTGTAATATACAATGAGTAAAATATCTTTCAGGATTCGAAGCATTCTATTTATTTTCTGCCCTACGTGAACGACATTCTTTTAGATTGTTTTATGTGTATTACCGAAATCCGTATGAGGTTACATGAGGCTGTCAAGACGATGTGATGTGGGATCCTGCGTAAGAACGACAAGGTCTCATCTTATTCCACATAGTAAACAGTCACACATGCTGCTGCGTTTGGCTGTCAAGTTTTGCCTCAGCCCCCCGCCCCTCCCCTCCCCCCACTCTCCCTCATATTCTCGTGACATTGCAACCAGTGATTTCCTCCTCTGTTGAAGAAATCAATTTGTGGCAAATACTTCCAGATTGACGCTAAGGTGATTTAATGATTTCAATGTAGAACAAGGTGGAATGTTCGTGAACAGCAAAATGCAGACTTTCAAATGTTCAAATGTCTGTGAATTCCTATGGGACCAAACTGCTGAGGTCGCCGGTCCCTAGACTTACACACTGCTTAAACTAACTTATGCTAAGAACAACACACACACACCCATGCCCGAGGGAGGACTCGAACCTCCGGCGGGAGGCGCACCGCAGTCAGTGGCATGGTGCCCCTAACCGCGCGGCCACTCCGCGCGGCGCAGACTTTCACAACCAGGCTTCCACCAAGTCATCCATCGTTGGAGAAAGAAAGTTTCGCCCAAAGGATGAACGTGTATGGAAGAACTAACACAGCTGAAACGGTACAGTCAGTTCCGGATCACAAGATGTGTCAGCTGGTACTTCCATGCGTGTCAGTAACACAAGAGTCGCATCTTTTGCTGTTATGAGGTGTCTCTGGAGGAAGAATGAGCGAAAAAATGTACTTACTTATTGTGCAGTGAAACCTTTTTGAAACACCTTCCTTCCTTAACCCATCTGGATGACTGGATCAATGTATCAGTCCATTTTGAAAGTTCTGAAAGCAACCAGAGAGCTGTACCAGCCTTGGCAGTATTCTGGCAGTCGGTGGTTAGCCATAAAAGCGAGGTAAGTCATAGACGTGCCGTTCCCTGCTCATGAGCAGTTGACAGTGAGTAGTGGGTCCGATCCTCCCCACCACTTAGCAAGGTCAGACCCACTGAAATTTGTCAACGTTCAGGCTCCCTTCCTTGGGGCTTCATGAGTAGAGCACAGAATTTTCCTCGATTTTACTGACGTGGTTCGATGTTAGCCTCTGAACTGATTTTTCGTCAGGAAGTAGTTTTTAATCTGCTTTCATTTTGTGACTGTGATTTTTTTGTAAACTATACATTCGGTTTTACTTGTAGCATTGTTTCGTGAGATGGCATTTATGGGTGAGAAAACGTACCCATGAGTGACTAAAATTCAGTGAGTTTAGTATTTCGGGTACTGGCTCATTCCTAAATATTAAATACGTGATTGTTCACGAAACCTTCAAGAACTTTTCTTTCTGAAATTTTTACATGTTAAGTCGTCCTTTTTCAGTAATGAAGCTAAGTAACAACCTTATCAGCCAAGGCTCATTCTGAGTTGATTAAATGAGAATTCCATTGTCTTTAGCGATCACATTCAGTTATTTCGCATCCAACTTTTGAGAATACTCACCCGAGTTAAGGGACTTCTACCTAATGTTGAACATAATCGTAGTGAACAGAGACTACTACGTGTCCAATGTCTTGCATCCAATGAGCAATACTGTTTCCCGTATGATACGCGAAATTACGGGAAAAATGAGTATGAATATATTTACCGATTTCCTTCTCATCTTGCATTTATAGAGCCGGCCAGGGTGGCCGAGCAGTTCTAAGCGCTACAGTCTGGAACCGCGAGACCGCTACAGTCGCAGGTTCGAATCCTGCCTCGGGCATGGATGTGTGTGATGTCCTTAGGTTAGTTAGGTTTAAGTAGTTCTAAGTTCTAGGGGACTGATGACCTTAGAAGTTAAGTCCCATAGTGCTCAGAGCCATTTGAACCATTTTTTTGCATTTATAGAGTTTATCGTGGTTCTCGCCATTATAGTTTCTGACAGATAAAATGCCTGTGATCCTCCTGTTTTTATTCCAGTTAGCTTCATTAAAATAGCTTATCACCCATAGCTTCCTAGTTTCTCTATTTATGAAGCTTAGTATGCTGATTCCTGAGAATTTGAGTGAATCGTTTCCATTGTCTGTGTCCCATACTATCAACCACGTCCACTGCTCACGTAAAGCAAATTATTTTAGTAACAGCATCCCCTTGTTCCTGGAGTCTGGTGTTAACTATATTAGGAGGCCAAGTAATTAAGACTGTGTCATTAGTCTTGTTATCTCCGTTTCATATGATTTGTAAAGATTCGTGGCAATCAGAGATCATAAGAACATTATTTTCATCATGGCAGCGACAACAGCAACCGTTATGAAATTGCCTCGAATGAACAACAGCCCACAGTTTCACTAAATTATGTTTATTTTAAACCTTGACCAGGGTTTCTGCTATAATAATATAGCCTTCTTCAGAAGTCCTAAAAATGATCAAAATAACATCTAGACCATTGGAGGAGGTGCAGATATACAAGCACAAAAAGTTTGACAGTAGGAATTTACTGAATGATAAATGTTATTTGAAAAGTTCCAGCTTCCTTGAAGGTTTTCAGCACGTATTGGGCGTAGGAGATAGGCACTAGTAGTTACTCGATCGTACCGTATGATTGTATGATTATCTTTTGAGATAAACTAATGTTTTAGGACAATGCTCCAGTAGGAATTTGTCATAAAGAGTCATGAGCTGCTTTCATGTTAACAGTGTTTTATGTTGAGACAGATATGTTAATGTGCCCTTTGTCATCTTGTAACATGTTACCGTGCCGGCCGAAGTGGCCGTGCGGTTAAAGGCGCTGCAGTCTGGAACAGCAAGACCGCTACGGTCGCAGGTTCGAATCCTGCCTCGGGCATGGATGTTTGTGATGTCCTTAGGTTAGTTAGGTTTAACTAGTTCTAAGTTCTAGGGACTAATGACCTCAGCAGTTGAGTCCCATAGTGCTCAGAGCCATTTGAACCATTTGAACATGTTACCGTACTCAGGCACTAGGGTGCTACTCGTAGTAATAATGTCTATCATTGGTAGTGTGGCTATGTACAACGACTACAGTCGGCTGGTAGAATTAGCCCTATAAGCTGTTAGAGAGTATAATGTAAGCTGATGTCATATTGGCATATGAGAGTCTCGTTTCTGAATCATGCATCTAATAGTGATACGGCAAATTTTATTATATGAAATTGTTAATGTTCCACTACTCTAATGATCGTATGCAACAGTATTTCATCTGTTGAACATTCGTATTAATAGTATACGGTCCGTCATTTCCACATGTAGGCTTGTTATTAATTTATTGTCATACATATTGACTAGTTGCCTGGTAAACGGTGTGACGTATCTCACTATGGTGAGAGCCACCTATGGTGCGCAGGGTGCAGCACATTTGACAACCGTGCGCCCAGTATAACAGTGATAGTGGCGGAGGACACTCTGTGCCATATGTAATTTTACTTATGTTCGAAACAGGCATATGTTTGTTGACGTTATTTCACTGGTCTTGACGCAGCCGCTGGGCTAAGACATTTTTCATTTATTAGTGTGTATGTAAGTAATATGTTATCACTTACCTATTTTCGAAGCTTATGTGTAGATTGTATCACTGGTCTAGATGTTATTTTGATCATTTTTAGGACTTCTGAAGAAGGCTATATTATTATAGCAGAAACAATGGTCAAGGTTTAAAATAAACATAACTTAGTGCAACTGTGGGCTGTTTTTCATTCGAGGCAATCTTAAGAACAAATAAATTCCCATCCACTGTGATCATTGACCGTTCGTCTTATGATGATGTCTCGTATAAATCCAAATTTCGTTCTTTCCCATGCTTTAACCTGCCTTTACGACCTATCGAAAAATCCAAGAAGGGAAATGAAATCAACTTCCGTAAGCTGTGTCAGGTCATCCCATGGTCTACCACATACCCTTGAGATCGTGTGCTAATGAAAGTTATCCGTTGCGCACAGAAGTAGTATTATTGGCATTACTGGGCCAGTTAAAATGAATAGATTCAGACCTTTCGTAGATCAAATGGTCCCATACAAGCTCACTGGCACGTGGGGTGGAAAAGAAGCGTGGTCCACGACGCACAAATACCCAGACTTCATTCATACAATATTTGAGAATGAGAGCACTTAGTGACTTGCAACACACTCTACACATAATTTGAAACCTTTGTAAAGTTTTTTGTCGCTGACAATCCCCACAAAATGATGACAGGAGAAACATCAGTTTTTTTTATATGTATGAACACCATTTATTCAACGAAAAACTAAAATATATAGAATATAACGACCAGCCTCAGAACCACAAGACAGTGCAGACAGACGTACAGCAATATATACATAAAAAAGAAATTTTCTTTTTGTTTACTATTGGAACTCTATTTCTGGCATACGACGACTTTTACTTCACTTAGGGGTTCCCCATACGCTACCCTCGTCATTGTTTGATGCAGTTCGTCTGCGAGACCGAATTTTACACTCATAGTGTTGGCAGTCCCACTATTCAAGCTCGTGAATCCCAACTTCTAACCTCGATCCCCCTCATCCCCTGGTTGCTCCTCTTCTCTCCAACCCCCGCCCTCTGCCACACCTTCACTGTGTGTCCCCCCCTACCCTCCATCTCTACACCCTTCTCTCCTTTCCCAATATGGCTCCCGTCAACTCCCCCTCCCGGATGATGCCCTCTCTTCCTCCATTTATCTCTCCTATCAACTCTGATACTCACCTCTCCCTCCGTTCCTCTGTCCCTCTCCCCCCCCCCCATTCCATCCTGTTTTTTCCCTGCCTACCCTCTCTCTGCCTCCCTTCTCTCCCCCCGAGTCCTTTTTGCATTTCCCTCCTCTGCCTTTCCCTATTCCCTCTAATGTCTGCCTGCCTCCCCCCCCCCCTTATGAATCCTCTCCCTCCGTCAGTTCCCCTCCCCCTTTCGTTTTTCCTCCCCTCCCCCCTTTTTTCCCTCTCATCTGACAAGGTCCCCCCTCATCTGCCCTTGGTTGTGGTGTGTCATCTTCGTGCCCACTTTTTACTGCAGTGTTTCCAGTGACTGTTAAGTGTTGTGCGTCTTTTCCGAAGTGTTCCGAACGGACATCATACTGTCGCTGGGTGTGATTCTTATATCTCTCGCGAACAGAAACCAGACTGTCGCCATGTTTTTTAATTGTCTGACTACAATTTTACCTGTCAGCTTCCTGTGTATTTTATTAGCATCGCCCACCCTTTGTTTTATGTTTTAACTTTCCACAATTTTCCGCCGTTTTACAATTTAAGTCACCGTTTTAACCCCTGCTTTTGTTGTTTCTTATCTTCTTCTTATGTTTTAAAAATTCTGTAGGCTGAAGAGCAGCCTACTAAGCTGCTGCAAGCCCGCCCCCTTCGGGGGAATCGCAATTCAATAAAGGAAAAAAAAAACTTCTAATTGTGCATCTAGTGTGCTCGTAAAATGTGCTTGTACAGAGAAGTGATACAATACGTAGTTCCACGATTTTTATATTTACTCTGTTTTAACCCCGCCGGTACTTTGTTTGCAGCCTAACCGAGGTTTCTCTCTGAACATCGCTCGCATTTCCCGAACAGTCCCCATAGAAAACGTTTTGTGTCAGCGGATATGTCTGAAGACTTCCTCACAACGTTCCATTACGTTTAAATGTTTCGAAGCCATAAAGGCAGAATCTCAGTGAACGGGTAGACAGTGCGCTGACTGTGGGTGGACTGTATGCTACGCAGAAGGCCCCACAACCCAGGGAGCTGCAGAGCGCGAGCAGCCACTTGTGGGCCCGCGGCTGACGGAGCCGATGCAATCCGAGCACCGCACCCGGGCGGAACGATTGATTCCGGTCGCGACCTGGAAATTGGAAATTGGCGCGCGGCGGCGTGCCCTTTCCCGTTTGTCGTTTGTCGTCACGGTGTCTACCGAACAGCACCGGGAATAGTCGATGGGGAATCCCCCGTGGCACCTGACTGGCGGCCGGATCGATCCACGTCTCGTTGCGTCGTTTGTTACAGTTCCAATTCCTGCAGCGGGGGCGCCACCCATTTGTTAGACACGGCCCGTGCCTCGCATGCAGATAGGCCCCATTTAGATGCTTACGTAGACTCTTCCCTTCCACTGCAACGCCACCGGTTCCTGCACTCGACTCTCGGCCAAGTTCCACTTGCGTGAAAGATACGACTGGCGGTCCGTTTATGCTGTAGACGTAGCCTCGCTGCGCGGTCGCCTGAATGGTCCGCTGATACACAGTTCACTCTAGCCCTGTCGTTATTTAGAGGACTGCTCCTCGTTAATGCGGTTTCTAGGGCACTATATACAGCACTGCATCTACCGTATTGACCCGACAACAAGCCGCCACCGCAAATCAGTTGCACCCCTAAATTTCGAGGAAGAAATTACGAAAAAATATTTCCCGCGAAAATAAGCTACACAACGATTCAGAGGAGAAAAATTACCAGACATTGACTTGAACTCACCTGTAAGACGTTGGCACGTACTGTAAACATTTGTTACACGAGTATACTGGTCTCTAACATACCGGTACCATACTTTGTCTTATTCCCTCTCTATACTGTGAACACTGGTATTCACTTGATCACTGTCACTCTCAATCGCATGATTTTCTTCATTCTCTTCCCACAGTACGTCATCCTAGCTGCTATCCAGTGCATATGACATGCTGCATTTCTTGAACCCTGGATGATGGACTCTGGTGATATGGAAGACAGTGCAGCAAGAATTCACTCTCCAGGAAAGGTGACTAACGGCTTCTCAATGTTACCAGACGGTGTAAGGGCATTATCTTGAGCCAATCTGAATACATCTTTCGGAGATGGACCTTGAACTGCTTGTCGTGGCCACATGAAACGCCTCTAGTTCTGAATTGATTCCTCCGCGTAGTGCCACAGGGTCTGTCCTTTGTGCATAAATTTCATCTTTTACTTCAACGCTAAGATGTGCCTTACCAGCATCAAAAAGCAGCACGGTTCTCTTAGCAGGCAATGCCCCAGATCTGGGATTCCAAACAGCAGAGAGCCAGTCAACAATCATCCCTCTTCTTGACAGGGAATCATTAAGCTCTTAGGGAAATGTTCTAAGAGCACAGTTTTTCTCTTCAGACTACAGAAGAAGCTAACCTTCCCTCATCGGCTGTAACAGCTAATATGACAGTTTATTCAATTTTTTTCCATTCCCAGTTCCACTTTCATGACTCCTGTCGTGTTGTTCGGCATGTCAAAAAATACTAGGTGTTCGTCAGCATTGGCAATCTGATGAAAAGTATGTGGGTGACACTTTCGCAACTTGATAACGTACCGTTGTAAGTTAACCCGTTTCTCCTCAAATCTGTTGGGATGCTGTGTTCTAGTGTAGTACTTCATCAGAGGGCCAGAGGGCAAGGCTGTTTCTCCCCATAAACCGACGACACCAATCAACAACCGCACGGAATTCTGCGTGCGGTCTAAACGACTCTTGCAGTTACTAAGGACTCCAGTTGAACTGTTTCTCTTGAGATGGTCATCCCACCTTTCCTCTTAACTTGGACACAGGAAGAGCCTTAGCTTCAAGTTCCAGATATTTGTCACATATCGGTTCCCTGAACGATTTTTGCGTTGAGTATGCCTTCTTCCATTTTTCTTCCGAAGCAACCCAACAGCGCTCGGTAGATTCGTCCAGTACTTGTTTTTCCACTGTGTTAGTCGTGGTTTTAGGTCAATGCTGAATTTTGAAGCTTGCATCGTAACTGCACCCAATTCCTAAACTTGAATACTTTTCGCTCTAAATGGTCATTCAGTCGGCATAAATCACGCTTTTTTATCAGTGTCGAACTGAAAGTGAATTATAAGCTAATGAAACTTAGATGTTAACGCCAGTAAAATACCGATAAAAGTTTGCATTATTGCGCAACAAAATGCCTTTCCGCCAGTTACGTTTACAAAAAAGTGGTTCAAATGGCTCTGTGCACTATGGGACTTAACATCGGAGGTCATCAGTCCCCTAGAACTTAGAACTACTTAAACCTAACTAACCTAAGGACATTACACACATCCATGCCCGAGGCAGGATTCGAACCTGCGACCGTAGCGGTGGCGCGGTTCCGGACTGAAGCGCCTAGAACCGCTCGGCCACAACGGCCGGCTACGTTAACAAATTGTAGCCGTATTCTCGTTTTTCCCCTTTTTTTACGGAAAGGGTATGTAAAAAGACAAGGTAGCGGATTTAAGCGGCACACTGAGGGTGTAATATAAATAAAAAGTGCGGCTTATTTTCGGGTTAACACGGTATATCCATACTCAACCACTGTGTTCATGGCATATGGTACCGGTACTTAGCACGTTACTTTCGTTCTATTTGAGAACAGAACGTGGCAAAAATGACTGCTTAAATGGCTCTGTGAGCAATGGACCTATGTAAGGAACAGAACTCCTCAGAATTTCTTGTGATTCGCGATACATCTCGCGATACACAGCAACGGCTAGATGGCATAATATTTGAAACACTGCCAAAGTGAAAAGTTTTGGTTTTTCTCCGTTTTTCAGAGCAAATAAAGCCAAACCACTAAAGTGAGTACACGAGAAAATACGTTACAACTTAGTGATCACCACAACTGTATCATAATAGAGTCGCAAATTCCATTTGCAATAACATAGACGTTTTTAACTTCACATTCTCATATTTGTTAATGATAGCCGCTCAAACCTTCGCAGATGACATGCTGTACGTCGCTAAATCGGCAACAAACGTAGAAAATATGTAATGACTTTAAAGTAAAAATGTACTATAAAATTATTTGCAGATATATTTGGAACAAGCCGCAAGAGACTTCCAAGAGCGCCCGGGTTCCCGGGTTCGATTCCCGGCTGCGTCAGGGATTTTCTCTGCCTCGTGATGACTGGGTGTTGTGTGATGTCCTTAGGTTAGTTAGGTTTAAGTAGTTCTAAGTTCTAGGGGACTGATGACCATAGATGTCAAGTCCCATAGTGCTCAGAGCCATTTGAACCATTTTTGAACTTCCAAGAGGATGAAACACTGTACTAACACGGACAGACTTTAAACATGAAGTAGTAAGGGGACTGGTTTAACTGAAGTGGGTACAGGTCACGCGATTCGAGATCTGTTAATAGAAAAAAAATTGAATCAAACATATAAATGAAACGGTTTAGTCATAAATATTAACCTTAAACGTTAGTATTCAAGAACACATATAGGCTGAAAGGCATATCTGTCAGTATCTCGGGGAACTAACAAAACATTTAGAACAATGTAAAAAAAATTTCCATTGTCAAAGCATGTAACGGCGAAATGTAAGTGGCAAGTGAAGTAGACAAGTGTGCACCCCGCTACAGAATGGTGGAAGCGGAAACTACACTGGCAAGTCACATTAATGTGACCGTCTGTCAGAAGCGTAAATAATCATCTTTTGCTGCGGAAGACGTATAGAAAGTGAAATGATAATTAAATCAAGACTCTACGCTGTCGACAGGCGTTGATATACATCGACGGGGACAGTTGAAAATGTGTGCCCCGACTGGGACTCGAACCCGGGATCTCCTGCAAACATGGCAAACGGCCTATCCATTTTTTAACAAAAATGAAAAAAAGGAAAAAGGATTTTGGAAGGTTTGTTTTTCTGTTTTTTTAATTTTTATTTTATTTTATTTTTATACAAATGGGTAAAGGAAAGCCGTTTCTCTTCGGCTACATAAACAGAATAATAGGAAGTCGTCCCGTTACGACATAAAGATGCTCCATACTATAGCCCGCTGCGAATTTTTCGATGACTGTCGTTTCGTTGCTATGTTGTTACCGTTGTTTGTTCAGTCTCATAAAAAAAAGGAACTGGAAAGAGGTGCTATGGTTATCTTCTCATGTCATCGATAATCCAGCTGCGAGGCGGATTATGGAACGCGCTCCAAAGAAAATTAGGAAAAATATTACCTGTATTTAGTGTTCTTGACGATCGCACAATGTCGTTCGTTGAGGCAATACCAAAAATCGGGCACTGTCTTTCCGCCATTACCGAATGGGTAATGAACAGCGTGGCCGCTACCCACGTCACAGAGTTCGTTTTTGCTCTTGGGAAATACATCTCATCGGGGAAAAGAAGTGATCGGGTAGTTATCCTGTCGGGAGTCGTGCGTGTGTGAAAAGCCAATATCTGGCGCACCAAATACCAAACTTCCTTTGCCGACCCGCATTCGAAACGATGTTCAACCGTGTCAGTCATTTGGCATGTGGCACACAAGGGTGAATCGGCGAGGTAGATGTGATGTAGGTGGGACTGGCACAACTGTTTCCCATTAACAGTTACGTACCATGCAGATTGCACGTCAGTATCAAGGGTGGTGGCATTCACTGCCTGCCACACAGCACGCCACTTTGTAGTGGAGTGTTTGCTTTCAAACACATGCGGCGTCCTGTTCATTTCCATGGCAGCATATATCGCCCTCGTCATCATCAAGCGTGTGGGTAGTAGTGCGGTACGGATGTAGCTTAATTCAAGGAAGAATTGGCTAATGCAGATGAAAGGTGCTGAGATGTCCGACATCATCACAGGGGGTGCAAGTGAGGTTGGTCGTAAGGCCTCCAGTGAGAGACTTGTGAGGCACGTCAGGCTTCGTCGCCACAGTTGCAGGTGACAGCTGACGAACAGGGCCTTCGCTCTGTTCTGAACATGGCAAAGGCCTAAACCGCCTCTGCTCCTCAGGAGGGTTAGGGACCCGTAACGAATCTTAAATAACATGCCCGTATTAACAAAGGATCCCAAAACCGCCAACATGCGATGAGCCAGAGTAGGTGGTATCGGGAGTATCTGTGCAAAATGGGGAATACGTGACGCCAGATAGACGTTAGCATATCGCGTCCGTTGCAGGAGGTCTAGATGCCTAAGATGGTGGTCACATATTCCTGCTCCCATCTGATTCAATAAACGCCTGTAGTTCAGAGCTGTTGAACGCTTCATGTCAATGTGAATGCAATGCCAAGACAGCGGATTGTGTCACTGATTCGTAGCGGTGCGACGCTCTCGTCGGGTAGACCTCTGCCTATAGACAGGGCGTGCGATTTGTGGAGACTGAGATTGCTCCCCGATGCCGCGCCGAAGGTTGCCATCCACGCCAGTGCTGCACGAACATCGTCATTACTGCGAAGAAGGAGTACCAGATCATCCGCATAGGCAGTGCAGCAAAAAGTGTGTCCACCAAGGGACATCCCACTCAGGCGTTGTCGGAGGCCGCAGAGGAGTGGTTCCAAGGCGAGGGCGTACAATATCGTCGAAAGAGGGCTGCCTCGTCGCACCGATCGCTGGATCTATATCGGCGGCGTGAGACGGCCATTATATAACACCTTGGACGTCGCGCCGTGTAGGAGACGTATCATTACCTCAACTATAATGTCCGGATACCCCATGTGTCGCAGTACCTCCATCAAAAATGTGTGGTCGACTCTGTCAAAGGCCTGGCTAAAGTCGAATGAGGCCAAAACTCCTGGCAGTTGGCGAGCTTTGGCTAGCGCGATCATATCTCGATATCGGCACAGTGCAGTGCGAATATTATGGTCACTACCCAATGATTCCCGGTCCTGCGACGCAACACATTGTACCGATCGCTTTAGGCGTGCCGCCAGAAGCCGGGTGAAAATCTTCAAGCCACTGTTGAGTAAGGTCAAGGGGTGATAATCACTGATCCTGGATCCGCCTCGTGGTTTTTGTATGGGCACAATCATTCCTTCTAGGAACGCCCCAGGGATCTGCGTCGTGGGAGACATAAGATCGCTGCAAATATCAGTCGATGCTGGTGCCAGCAATTGTTGATATGTCCGGTAAAATTCCAGAGGAAGGCCATCAGGTCCCGGGGACTTACGAGCAGCCCCCGCCTGTATTGCTTCAATGATTTCCTCTTCCGTTACATCTGCAGTCAAATCCGCTGCCGCTGTCGGAGAGATCGTGCCACAAGTGAGCTGAGAGACTTCGGCGATCACCTCTGGGGGATGTCGATGTTCCGAGTAGAGCCTAGTGTAGTGAGCATGAAGGGCGTTTCCTATGTCACGCTGGGTATCAAGGCGTCGTCCGTCTTCCGTCGTAATAGCTTGGATCAGTGTCCTGCGTCGGCGCCGTCGTTCTGCAATGGACGGTTCCTCCCGGGCCACTCTGTCTTGAGTGCGCGCTCTGACGATCGCACCCTCAAGGTGGCAACGTGTCAATCTGATGATCTGTGCCTTGGCACGGTTCACCGTCACCTGCCGTGCTGGTGAGTACGGCAATGTTGTACATTCCCTTAAGACGCTGAAGTAAAAGTCCATGGTATGTCTCTTCCATACTGCAACATCTCGTCCGTAGCCTATCAAGGTCTTCCGGAAGGCTGGTTTTACGCAGAGTAACCACCACGACAGTGTAGACCGGTAGGTGCCACGCTGGCGGCTACAAGAATCCCACGTGTTCTCTATAAGGCGGCGGCATTCCTGAGAGGCTAGGTGAGCGATGTTGAACTTCCAAGGGCCACAGCTGTGCCATACCTTCTGGCGGCCGAGGGTAACGGCGCAGATGTAGGCCTCGTGGTCAGAAAACGCTGTGGGCCAAACTTCGGCAGCCCTCGTTCCCGCAGCTAGGGAGCGCGAGATGTAAATCCGGCCGATGCGGCTAGAGGAATGGCTGGTGTAGTGAGTAAATCCGAGCCGATCGCCACAAACATGTTCCCACGAGTCCACCAATTGAAGATTATTTATAATTATCGCAAGTTCTGTGCATGGAGAATGATGTGGTAACTGATCCTTAGATACTTGGCTACAGTTGAAGTCCCCTCCGAATATCAAGGCGTCCTGACGGCCCATAAAGAGGGCCGTGATTGTATGAGCGAGAAAGGTGGATTGTTCGCGACGCCGACCAGATCCTGACGGCGCATAGATGTTAATAAGTTTGACTCCTTGGATAGTGAGAGCTATGCCTCTGGCGTCAGGGAGATACTCGACGTCTTCTGCGGGTATACGTTCGCGGAGGGGGATCGCCACACCACTGCCATTTGCCGATGCATGTGAGACCCAAGTCCTGTAGCCATAGGGTTCCTTGAAGTCTGCGACATACACCTCTTGAAGCAGCGCAATGTCGATGTCTGCTGCTTTGAGCAGATGCTGTAGCTTCGCAAGATTATGTCGGGCACGTATGTTGTTGATGTTAATCGTTGCTAGACGGTATGTTTGGTCAGCCAGGTCGGCAACTGGGTTGTTTAGGAGGCCAGGTGTGGACGGCAAGGGGGGCCCCATAGAGGCTGACGATACAGCCGTAGTCACTGTGGTTGGTCGGTGCTGGGTACAGCCGAGGGAGCATCTCTGCCCTCGGCATCCTCCTGGTGCTGTGGCTCATCCTCGACATCATCCGCCCAAGAATCAGATGCAGCAATTGGTAACTGTTGATTTGCGCTGTCAGAAGAGCGCTCGCGCGTATGTTCAGTAGCAGAAGTGATGTTGTCAGTAGAGGCTCAGAAACTGTATTCACCGTAGGATCGTGACGGGAAGGGTGAGTTATGGTGGTAGAGTCCTGAGTGTCGTCCGACGCCGGATGTTCGTCCGGGTCACACATCCGAAGCAGGCAATCATCGGATGGCGTGTGGCGCCGTTTCTTGCGTTTTCGAGGGGACCGTTGTTTCCGGACATGTTGTTCTGTGTCAGAGTGCGGGCGGCAATCATCGATGCGGTCTCCATTGGTAGGAAGGCAGAGGTCGGGACAATTTCCGTTTCTACTTCCATCTTCTCTTTAGGCTCGTCTCGGTGGCACAATTGATCACCGTCTAGAGGTAAGTCTGCCGATGACGTCGTGGAGGGGGATATGTTGTCCGCCACACTGTCATCGACCATTGACTGCAATATGGTGTTATGTATATCAACGCCTGTCGACAGCGTAGGGTCTTGATTTAATTATCATTTCATTCTAGAGCACTGCATGGTCACCGATGGTATCTGCACGAGTGTTTTCTAAGAAATCTCTTTTGTAGAACTGCATTTTTACAGTATTCTACCAACTAAACAACCATACGCAGTCAACAGTGTTTGTCTACATCTACATATAATCTGCAAACGTCTGTAAAGTGTATGGCAGAGGATACGTCCCACCATACAAGTTATTAGGCATTTCCCCGTTCTGTTCACGTATGGAGCCCGGGAAGAATAATTGTTTAAATGCCTCTGTATGTAGTGTAATAAATCTATTCTTGCCCTCACGATCCCTATGGCAGCGATATGTAGTGGGTTGTACTATATTCCTAGAGACATCATTTAAAGCCAGTTATCGGAACATTGTTAGTAGACGTTCTGGGGATAGTTTCCTTCCATCGTCAAGTGTTTGCCAGTTCAGTTCTTTCTACTGTGACCATTCGTGCTGCCCTTCTTTGTATATTTACAAAATCCCCTGCTACTCCTATTTGGTATGGGTCCCACGCAGTGTAGCAATATTCTAGGATGAGTAGCCCGAGTGATTCTTAAGCAATTTGATTTGTAGACTGATTGCATTTCCGTAGTATTCTACCAATAGACCGAAGTCCGCTACCTGCTTTACTCTCGATTGACCATATGTGATCATTACACAGGTATTTGTATGAGTTTAGAGATTCAAGCTACGACACACTGATACATATTCACAGGATATTACGTGAAATCCCTAAACACAGGATGGGATAGGACAAGGAAAGCACGGAAGGCGAACCCAGAACAGCAGCGTCATTTGTCGCTTGAATGGTCACATTTATCTAACCACCACTAATAGCATGAATAAATAAATACAATAATTGCAAATAACAATGAGCGACAGGGTAAGCCTAATCAGTTGCTTACAGCAATAATCGGCTTTAACAAATGATTTTACCTCAACAAGCTACAATACACGGTGTCAGAATAAATATGAAACAGTTAAAAAAAGGTTTTTTTTAATAAAAGCACATTTCCTTATAAAACAGAAACTGGTCAAAGGGCAACAGCAAATATATCTATAAAACAATAACGCCTTCAAAGGATTTTCGGAAAACTAATTACACACATCAGAAAAAGTTTTGTATCATCCCGGTTCCCAGAACTCCTGAAGATAGACGTTGACTGTGGGTATTGTATCACAGACACAGTCCCTTTGACTGTTCAGGAATCTCACTAAATCCGCCCAAAGATGTAAACAAACATGCATGAGCAGCATCTATTAGACGGAGAGGGTCCGACTGCGAATCAGTTCCAGTCAGTCCACCAGGAAGGAGAAACACGGCTCGTGTTGTTTGTAGTTCAACCATGCCTAGACGGTCAATACCGTGCTTCGATCGCGTCCGCATTGTTACTTTGTGCCAGGAATGGTTCTCAACAAGAGAAGTGTCCAGGCGTCTCGGAGTGAAATAAAGCGATGTTGTTCGGACACGGAAGAGATACAGAGAGACAGGAACTGTCGATGACACGCCTCGTTCTGGGCCACCAAGGGCTACTACTGCAGTGGATGACTGCTACTAAGGATTATGGCTCAGAGGATCACTGGCAGCAACGCCACCATGTTGAATAATACTTTTCGTAGAGCCACAGGACGTGGTGTTACGACTCAAACTATGCGCAATAGACTGCATGATGCGCAAGTTAACTCCCGACGTCCTCGGCGCGGCGAGATCCATCTTTGCAACCATAACACCATGCAGCGCGCTACAGATGGGACCAGTAACATGCCGAATGGACCGCTTCTGACTGGCATCACGTTCTCTTCACCGATGAGTGTCGCATATGCCTTCACCCAGACAATCGTCGGGGACGTGTTTGGAGGCAACCCGGTCAGGCTGAACGCCTTAGACACACTGTCCAGCGAGTGCAGCAAGGTGGAGGTTCCCCTCTGTTTTGGGGTGGCATTATGTGGTGCCGACGTACGCCGCTGGTGGTCATGGAAGGCGGCTTAACGGCTGTACGATAAGTGAATGCCATCCTCCGACCGATAGTTCAACCATATCGACAGCATATTGGCGAGGCATTCGTCTTCATGGACGACAACTCGCGCCTCCATCGTGCACATCTTGTGAATGACTTCCTTCAGGATAACGACATCTCTCGACTAGAGTGGCCAGCATGTTCTCCAGACATGAACCCTGTCGAACATGCCTGGGATAGATTGAAAAGGGCTGTTTATGGGCGACGTGACCCACCAACCACTCTGAGGGATCTACGCCGAATCGCCGTTGAGGAGTGGGACAATCTGAACCAACAGTGCCTTGATGAACTTTTGGATAGTATGCCACGACGTATACAGGCATGTATCAACGCAAGACGACGTGCTACTAGGCATTAGAGGTACCGGTGTGTACAGCAATCTGGACGACCCTCTGAAGGTCTCGCTGTATTGTGGTACAACATGCAATGTGTGGTTTTCATGAACAATAAAAAGGGCGGAAATGATGTTTATGTTGATCTCTATTCCAATGTTCTGTGCAGGTTCCGAAACCCTCGGAACCGATGTGATGCAAAACTTCTTTTGATGTGTGTAATTTTCTTAATCAAATAGGCCTTTAACATACAAGAGGGCAAGCACGCTGCTAAAATCAGCATAAAATCTACTGAAAATTTTATTAAGTACCAAAACACCAAAATATACCCCTGGAAATGGAAAAAAGAACACATTGACACCGGTGTGTCAGACCCACCATACTTGCTCCGGACACTGCGAGAGGGCTGTACAAGCAATGATCACACGCACGGCACAGCGGACACACCAGGAACCGCGGTGTTGGCCGTCGAATGGCGCTAGCTGCGCAGCATTTGTGCACCGCCGCCGTCAGTGTCAGCCAGTTTGCCGTGGCATACGGAGCTCCATCGCAGTCTTTAACACTGGTAGCATGCCGCGACAGTGTGGACGTGAACCGTATGTGCAGTTGACGGACTGTGAGCGAGGGCGTATAGTGGGCATGCGGGAGGCCGGGTGGACGTACCGCCGAATTGCTCAACACGTGGGGCGTGAGGTCTCCACAGTACATCGATGTTGTCGCCAGTGGTCGGCGGAAGGTGCACGTGCCCGTCGACCTGGGACCGGACCGCAGCGACGCACGGATGCACGCCAAGACCGTAGGATCCTACGCAGTGCCGTAGGGGACCGCACCGCCACTTCCCAGCAAATTAGGGACACTGTTGCTCCTGGGGTATCGGCGAGGACCATTCGCAACCGTCTCCATGAAGCTGGGCTACGGTCCCGCACACCGTTAGGCCGTCTTCCGCTCACGCCCCAACATCGTGCAGCCCGCCTCCAGTGGTGTCGCGACAGGCGTGAATGGAGGGACGAATGGAGACGTGTCGTCTTCAGCGATGAGAGTCGCTTCTGCCTTGGTGCCAATGATGGTCGTATGCGTGTTTGGCGCCGTGCAGGTGAGCGCCACAATCAGGACTGCATACGACCGAGGCACACAGGGCCAACACCCGGCATCATGGTGTGGGGAGCGATCTCCTACACTGGCCGTACACCACTGGTGATCGTCGAGGGGACACTGAATAGTGCACGGTACATCCAAACCGTCATCGAACCCATCGTTCTACCATTCCTAGACCGGCAAGGGAACTTGCTGTTCCAACAGGACAATGCACGTCCGCATGTATCCCGTGCCACCCAACGTGCTCTAGAAGGTGTAAGTCAACTACCCTGGCCAGCAAGATCTCCGGATCTGTCCCCCATTGAGCATGTTTGGGACTGGATGAAGCGTCGTCTCACGCGGTCTGCACGTCCAGCACGAACGCTGGTCCAACTGACGCGCCAGGTGGAAATGGCATGGCAAGCCGTTCCACAGGACTACATCCAGCATCTCTACGATCGTCTCCATGGGAGAATAGCAGCCTGCATTGCTGCGAAAGGTGGATATACACTGTACTAGTGCCGACATTGTGCATGCTCTGTTACCTGTGTCTATGTGCCTGTGGTTCTGTCAGTGTGATCATGTGATGTATCTGACCCCAGGAATGTGTCAATAAAGTTTCCCCTTCCTGGGACAATGAATTCACGGTGTTCTTATTTCAATTTCCAGGAGTGTAGATTAAGGCTGTCCACACGTGAGGCAAGTACAGTCCCAATGTAGGTTCAAACCAGTAATTATAGTTAAATGATTTGGAAATATTCACGTAACATAATAATCAAGACAGTATATTTGCTTAAACAAGTTTACAAAAAACTTAGTTACCCGCAATTGATAACATGTGCAATAAAAGCATATTCCAAAGGAGATGTACAATTTTAAGTAAAACTTTAAATAAGGTTCCATAGTTCAGAACATTAAGTAATATAGCCACTACTTAAAATTTATTAGCAGGCAGCGTAAACCAACATGACAACACGCTGAGCCAATCGTGGACGCGCCTCAAATGTAGCCAATAAACTCCAAGGTGGTGCATAATAGCAACAAGCCCCCGTGGCCACCAGCCGCTGAAATACCGGTCAGAACTCAGAAGACTAAGTAGGGCCGTTAACAAACACAATGTACGTGAAACACAGGCCAACCAAACAAGTTAATCAAATGTTAATGGCCACATTCTCGAGAAATGATCAGCTTAAAGCCTCTAATTTCAAAAATTTATCTTTAACCACATTTACAAAATATCAAGAACGCTTCGTAGTGGTGAAGATAATGCGTCTTAAACCATTTAGATGAATAAAATTTGATTCAGGAAAACTTAATAAATGCCCAGAGACTAAGATCTGACAGAAATTTAATCAAACCACAAGATAAGGAACCTTTCATGAACCAAACAGTTATGTAAGAAAAATGACAAGCTTACCTCTACAAGGTGGTACTTGATAATTAGATCTTACAAACGATTCTTCATTCAATGATATTTAGACATGGAAATCTATAACACAGTTTTAACACATATATTAAATACCGGAAATATCTGTTAAGGTAAACAAAATATAAAATAAAAGATTAATGCAAAATCATTAAAAACACTTGAGATAACAATTTAACCCGCAAAACTTTTGCCACGGCTTATTGGCAAAACACTTTCCCAGAACAGTACAGAACGAGAAAGCCGATGGCCATATCAATGCGAAAATCTAACCTTTAGATTAACCACTGAATTTATTGTTTCACACTGCATATATCCAGCACAGATACACTAGAATGAAGCTCTCAGTGGTACACAGAAATCTCCTACACAGGCACAATTATGCATAAAGCCAAATATTCGTCTGGGTCAAATATATAAAAAATCTGCAGCAACAGAGCCTTAGCTCCGATAATTGCGCTCAAACAAATATTTCAGTAAGCCACCAAGCGCAGGCAATAGAGGTGAGCGTATCGTAGTATGAGAAATACCGACCATAATCGCACGATCTGATAATCATGCAAATATCCAGTGCTGTTCCCAGTACCCATTCCCGCACAGCATGGAATAGCAAAGCTGGACAAATCATCCCGCGTAGACAGAAGGACGCCGCACTCAGCTCCATGTCGTAACTCCGTCATTTAAACCAAGTCTTGACATAAACATACCTAACGACCGACTGACCCTCTATGACCTGAACTCTGCCCGTGATGTCCTCTTAGTCCGCTGTCACTCGCTGCCTGGCTCTTACTGGCTCACCAACGCTGCTCAGTGCCTACTTTAGGATGCGCTCTGCCAGAGGCAATCAACAAGCTACAATCTATTCGCACTGCCATTAGTAGCGCCAGTGAATAATCCCCGAAATTAAGGCACACGAAATCTATTGCGAGCCCCCCACGGCCCAGTTCTTTTTCTCGTTTTGTGAAGTGCACAGTTATACATTTCTGAAAATTTAAAGCAAGTTGCCAATCCTTTGCAACACTTCGAAATCTTATCAAGGTCTGAATGAATATTTGTACAGTTTCGTTCAGACTGTGGTTCGTTGTAGATAACTGCATCATCTGTGAAAAGTCTGTTACTACTAATATTATCCGCAAGGCCATTACTATACAACGTGAACAACAAGGTTCAAAAATGGTTCAAATGGCTCTGAGCACTATGGGACGTAACATCTTAGGTCATCAGTCCCTTAGAACTTAGAACTACTTAAACCTAACTAACCTAAGGACATCACACACATCCATGCCCGAGGCAGGATTCGAACCTGCGACCGTAGCAGTCCCGCGGTTCCGGACTGTAGCGCCTAGAACCGCAAGGCCACCGCGGCCGGCAACAAGGAAACCAACACGAAATTACTTCTACATCTGTCAGTGACTCTCCATCCAAGATGACATGTTGCGTCCTCCCTACCAAGAAATCCTTAATCCAGTCACAAATTTCACCTGATACCCCATACGGTAGAATTTTTGATAATAAGCGTAGGTGTGATACTGAGTCAAACAATTCTCAGAAATCGTGAAATACTGCATGTACCTGACTGCCTTGATCCACGGCTTTCAGGATGTCATGTGAGAAAAATGCGAGTTGGAGTTCGCTAGATCTATGTTTTTGAAATCTATGCTGGTTGGCGTGGAGGAAATACATCATTATGTTTGCACTTCTGAGATCATTTCGTGTATGAGGACAAGAAGTGACGATCTTAATCAGAAACTTGTTTTAGCCAGTTTGGAATAAAAAGCCATATGGTTCGAGAGGCATACAGGTCACAACAACTGTTTCATACTGGTTAACATTAGGTATAATAATTTTTGGAAATTAGGTCTCTATTTCACATAACATCCCGTTTCCATTTCGTAAAATATCTACATGTAAAAATTAAATGATCGTGCGGCGTTGATGGCTGGTCCCATCGGGGGAAGTTCGCCCACTGGGTTGCAAGTCTTATTTCAGGTGACGCCACATTTGGCAACTTGCGCGTCGGTGATGATGAGTTGATGATGAGGACAACACAACACCCAGTCAGCGAGCGGAGACCATCCCGGCCAGGAATCGAACCCGGGCCCACTGCATGGTAGGCAAACACGTTATCACTCAGCTAACCAGGCAGAGATAGTAGATGTAGCAGATGAAGTTATCTGATTGAAAACTGACGGAATATTACCTTAGAATAGGACTACCAATCTCTCTCCCACAGTAATTGCATTAATAACTTTGGGCCAAGTATTCTCACTTTTAACTACAAGGTCGTGCTGAAAAGTAGTGCCTCCACATTTTTTACGTGAAAGCTCTTAAAGCTTCTTAAATAGAACAAATGTTATTAACATTCTACATCTTTAATCTTCTTGTCTACATACTTATTTCTCAACATGATCACCCTGGTAACAAACACATTCCTTCCAACGAGAGACCAGTTTATTGATACAATCACTGTAGAATGTTTGACTTCGTTGACAGTCACAATCTCGCCTCTGTTTGTAACACTTCACCACTGCCAAAGTGATGTACTCGATGGTGTTCTGTAAGTTTTAGTAACAGGTAAATATCGGATGGGAACAAGTCGGGACTGTGTCGAGGATGATCAATGACACCGAACAAATGCCATCGAACTGTTGCAGATGTCCCACCACTCGTGTGTGCTCTGGCATTGCCATACCGAAAGAGATGGTACTCCAAGTGTTGATGAACAATTCAAATTCGAAATTCGGTAACACCATACTGTTTCTGACACACCGATATAGTGTTAGATGACCCTTGGATCGTCACTCTTGGAGAGTGAAATGAGATGTCAGGACAACAGTAGATTTGTTTAATTTAATTCTTTATTCCGGTCCACAGTCAGCTGATGATACTGCGGAGGAGGGTGTGAGCTCCCTCCAGCTGGTGGTAGCTGCTCTTGTGACTCAGGGCAAGCTGCCCCAACCCATGGTCGAACAGCGACTCTGTACTGCATTCCAGAATGTCACTGGCTCGTGATCTAGGCTGTCGTACTGAGACAATAATATTTTAGTACACCAATGGCTGAGTCCTTATACACTCCAGACTACGTCCGTTTAGGGTTTAAAGCACGTACTCTAAACATTTCAATGGTGGCAAGTGAGGAAAGCACATTGCAGCGTCGGCTGTTGCTCTACCACACCCAGCTGGCTCTGCTTCCGAACACCAGTCGACCGTGTTTTGCTTCACAACGTGTAGCACCCTTGCCTGCTGGCAGCTGGCTCTATTGCAACTCAACTTACGCTCTGGCGGACTTTTTGACTGAATACAGTCAATACACTACAATAGTTACGTTACACACCACCATGTTACAAGCTACAATTCGGATCCCTCTAGCGCCAGAGAGCTGCAAAAGTGTACACTTGAGGAGTAAGGATGTAGAATGCTAATAACGGTTGTTTTATTTTTAAAATTGTAAGAGCGTTCAAATAAAAAATTTAAAGGCATTATTTTTCAGCAAACCCTAGTATTTCTGGTTCAATACTGTCCCAAATGAACTGAAAATTTTGTTGTGACATTTGTGTCTGTCTGAAAAGGCGCTCCAGATAATTTTGAACTGTTGTTATAACGTGAAAGTATCTGTAGTGTGGACATCCTGCATTCAGAGGGTACACATCCTCTTCTTGCTAAAAACATATTCGCAGTAAATCCCCACAGACGTTAAAGGCAGAATATCACTACAAACTGTAGGTAGCAGATTACAAGAAGTTTGATTGAGATCTAAAGTGGCCATTTATTGTTTGCCGCTGATACGGTCCTACAAACAACAGAGACTTTCAGGATGTAGAGCCACAGTAAACTGGGACACTGAGTAGCATTCTGTAGCATCTAGTGATGCTACAGAACCTGAATGGTCGTCATTATTTGGTAAGGATGGTAAACCTTGTTGTCATGTTCTTCGAGATCATGACACCAGATTGGTTATTCCTGCAGTTGGGGAAAGTATAGATCCTTTACTGGTCTGCTTTGTCCCCTGATCTGTCACACACAGAGCGCATCTGACACGCCATGAGGAGGAGTGCAAGGATACTCTTGTACCAGCTTACATCCAGCAACTATCAAGAAATGTAGGAATGCAGAGCCTCGCGGCAGTAAAACTAAAGTTCTCTGGTTTTCAGCGACGTCAAGTGATTAAAATTACACGAGCTTTCGGCCAGGTACTACTTGGCCGTTGTCAAGTCCATGACTGCCATTGGGTTGATGGTACACCCCATATATACACTAGCTGCCGGCCGTCACATCACTGCTGCCCGCGGCATCGCTGTATGAGGGCATGCATTGGCTCGGCATTCGATGCGCATGCTTCGGCCACGAGATCGCTGGATCCCATGCCGTGGTGAGCTGCACGCCATCGTCTCTGTTTACGGTGTTATTAGCGATTTTTATTTCAATGGCTTCTTTAATTACAGAATCCGAAAAGCCGTTTTCGCCAGCCACGATGGACATTTCGCCAAATTTAATCTGGCTTCCATTTTCTAAAACATGCTCAGCTAAAGCAGATTTCTTGCCTACGTGTCTCGGCTCATGAGACAGGTTATCACAGTCTGATTTCATTCTTGCACGATGCACCAGCATTTCTAAAACAGTGCTTTTCTGTGCCGGGTGATGATGGCTGATGGCGTGCAAATGCAGATCGATTTGGGTGGCTTTCTCATAGACACTGTGGCTAAGGTATCCACTTCATTTGCGATGGATGAGGACATCGAGGAAGGGCAATGTAGTATCTTTTTCCACCTCCATGATAAACTGGATGTACAGGAACAACAGCTACAACATTATTAAAATAAATGAAGTGATTTCAAACAAGACTCACAAAAAGACTATCGACGAGAGACAAGAAAAGAAACTTGCTTTCTTGCAGTTCTGTGGTTCCGTGTGGGGCAAGTTAAGCCGCCTGCTGAAACGACACAAGGTTTAATTGGTCTTCAGGCGTCCGACAAAAATCCGTCAATTACTGAGACCAGTGATAGACGCAGTAGGTCTCAGAACACCTGGATTCAAAAAAATACATTGCGAGTGTGGCCAGTCTTACATCAGACAAACAGTATACACAGTGGAACAACGCAAGGAGCATGGGAGGTTTTCTTGCCTAGGCTACCCTGAGAAATCAGCTTTACCCCATGAACCATGGACCTTGCCGTTGGTGGGGAGGCTTCCGTGCCTCAGCGATACAGATAGCCGTACCGTAGGTGCAACCACAACGGAGGGGTATCTGTTGAGAGGCCAGACAAACGTGTGGTTCCTGAAGAGGGGCAGCAGCCTTTTCAGTAGTTGCAAGGGCAACAGTCTGGATGATTGACTGATCTGGCCTTGTAACAATAACCAAAACGGCCTTGCTGTGCTGGTACTGCGAACGGCTGAAAGCAAGGGGAAACTACAGCCGTAATTTTTCCCGAGGGCATGCAGCTTTACTGTATGATTACATGATGATGGCGTCCTCTTGGGTAAAATATTACGGAGGTAAAATAGTCCCCCATTCGGATCTCCGGGCGGGGACTACTCAAGAGGATGTCGTTATCAGGAGAAAGAAAACTGGCGTTCTACGGATCGGAGCGTGGAATGTCAGATCCCTTAATCGGGCAGGTAGGTTAGAAAATTTAAAAAGGGAAATGGATAGGTTGAAGTTAGATATTGTGGGAATTAGTGAAGTTCGGTATCAGGAGGAACAAGACTTCTGGTCAGGTGACTACAGGGTTATAAACACAAAATCAAATAGGGGTAATGCAGGAGTAGGTTTAATAATGAATAGGAAAATAGGAATGCGGGTAAGCTACTACAAACAGCATAGTGAACGCATTATTGTGGCCAAGATAGATTCGAAGCCCACATCTACTACAGTAGTACAAGTTTATATGCCAACTAGCTCTGCAGATGACGAAGAAATTGAAGGAATGTATGATGAAATAAAAGAAATTATTCAGATTGTGAAGGGAGACGAAAATTTAATAGTCATGGGTGACTGGAATTCGAGTGTAGGAAAAGGGAGAGAAGGAAACATAGTAGGTGAATATGGATTGGGGGACAGAAATGAAAGAGGAAGTCGCCTGGTAGAATTTTGCACAGAGCATAACTTAATCATAACTAACACTTGGTTTAAGAATCATGAAAGAAGGTTGTATACATGGAAGAACCCTGGAGATACTAAAAGGTATCAGATAGATTATATAATGGTAAGACAGAGATTTAGGAACCAGGTTTTAAATTGTAAGACATTTCCAGGGGCAGATGTGGAGTCTGACCACAATCTATTGGTTATGACCTGTAGATTAAAACTGAAGAAACTGCAAAAAGGTGGGAATTTAAGGAGATGGTACCTGGATAAACTGAAAGAACCAGAGGTTGTACAGAGATTCAGGGAGAGCATAAGGGAGCAATTGACAGGAATGGGGGAAATAAATACAGTAGAAGAAGAATGGGTAGCTTTGAGGGATGAAGTAGTGAAGGCAGCAGAGGATCAAGTAGGTAAAAAGACGAGGGCTAGTAGAAATCCTTGGGTAACAGAAGAAATATTGAATTTAATTGATGAAAGGAGAAAATATAAAAATGCAGTAAGTGAAACAGGCAAAAAGGAATACAAACGTCTCAAAAATGAGATCGCCAGGAAGTGCAAAATGGCTAAGCAGGGATGGCTAGAGGACAAATGTAAGGATGTAGAGGCTTATCTCACTAGGGGTAAGATAGATACAGCCTACAGGAAAATTAAAGAGACCTTTGGAGAAAAGAGAGCCACTTGTATGAATATCAAGAACTCAGGTTTGATGCAGCTCTCCATGCTACTCTATCCTGTGCAAGCTTCTTCATCTCCAGTACCTACTGCAGCCTACATCCTTCTGAATCTGCTTAGTGTATTCATCTCTTGGTCTCCCTCTACGATTTTTACCCTCCACGCAGCCCTCCAGTACTAAATTGGTGATCCCTTGATGCCTCAGGACATGTCCTACCAACCGATCCCTTCTTCTAGTCAAGTTGTGCCACAAACTTCTCTTCTCCCCAATCCTATTCAATACCTCCTCATTAGTAATGTGATCTACCCACCTGATCTTCAACATTCTTCTGTAGCACCACATTTCAAAGCTTCTATTCTCTTCTTGTCCAAACTATTTATTGTCCATGTTTCACTTCCATACGTGGCTACACTCCATACAAATACTTTCAGAAACGGCTTCCTGACACTTAAATCTATACTCGATATAAACAAATTTCTCTTCTTCAGAAACGCTTTCCCTGCCATTGCCAGTCTACATTTTATATCCTCTCTACTGCAACCATCATCAGTTATTTTGCTCACCAAATAGCAAAACTCCTTTACTACTTTAAGTGTCTCATTTCCTAATCTAAATCCCTCAGCATCACCCGACTTAACTAGACTACATTCCATTATCCTCGTTTTGCTTTTGTTGATGTTCATCTTATATCCTCCTTTCAAGAGACTGTCCATTCCGTTCAACTGCTCTTCCAGGTCCTTTGCAGTCTCTGACAGACTTACAATATCATTGGTGAACCACACAGTTTATATTTTTTCTCCATGGATTTTAATACCTACTCCGAACTTTTCTTTTGTTTCTTTCACTGCTTGCTCAATACACAGATTGAATATCATCGGGGAGAGGCTACAACCCTGTCTCACTCCTTTCCCAACCACTGCTTCCCTTTCATGCCCCTTAAATAGCCTTTCGCTCCCTATATTTTACCCTTGCCACCTTCAGAATTTGAAAGAGAGTATTCCAGTTAATAATGTCAAAAGCTTTCTCTAAGTCTACAAATGCTAGAAACGTAGGTTTGCCTTTTCTTAATCTAGCTTCTAAGATAAGTCGTAGGGTCAGTATTGCCTCACGTGTTCCAAAATTTCTACGGAATCCAAACTGATCTTCCCCGAGGTCGGCTTCTATCAATTTTTCCATTCGTCTGTAAAGAATTCGCGTTAGTATTTTGCAGCTGTGACTTATTAAACTGATAGTTCGGTAATTTTCACATTGTCAACACCTGCTTTCTTTGGGATTGGAATTATTATATTCTTCTTGAAGTCTGAGGGTATTTCGCCTGTCTCATAAATCTTGCTCACCAGATGGCAGAGTTTTGTCAGGACTGGCTCTCCCAAGGCCGTCAGTAGTTCTAATGGAATGTTGTCTACTCCCGGGGCCGTGTTTCGACTTTGGCCTTTCAGTGCTCTGTCAAACTCTTCACGCAGTATCATATCTCCCATTTCATCTTCATCTACATCCTCTTCCATTTACATAATACTGTCCTCAAGTACATCGCCCTTGTATAGACCCTCTATATACTCCTTCCATCTTTCTGCTTTCCCTTCTTTGCTTAGAACTGGGTTTCCGTCTGAGCTCTTGATACTCATACAAGTGGTTCTCTTTTCGCCAAAGGTCTCTTTAATTTTCCTGTAGGCAGTATCTATCTTACCCCTAGAGAGATAAGCCTCTACATCCTTACATTTACACTCTAGCCATCCCTGCTTAGCCATTTTGCACTTCCTGTCAATCTCATTTTTGAGACGTTTGTATTCCTTTTTGCCTGCTTCATTTACTGCATTTTTATATTTTCTCCTTTCATCAATTAAATTCAATATTTCTCCTTTTACTCAAGGATTTCTACTAGCCCTCGTCTTTTTACCTACTTGATCCTCTGCTGCCTTCATTACTTCATCTCTCAAAGCTACCCATTCTTCTTCTACTGTATTTCTTTCCCCCATTCCTGCCATTTGTTCCCTTACGCTCTCCCTGAAATTCTGTACAACCCCTAGTTTAGTCAGTTTATCCAGGTCCCATCTCCTTAAATTCCCACCTTTTTGCAGTTTCTTCAATTTTAATCTTCAGTTCATAACCAATAGATTGTGGTCAGAGTCCACATCTGCCCCTGGAAATGTCTTACAATTTAAAACCTGGTTCCTAAATCTCTGTCTTACGATTATATAATCTATCTGAAATCTGTCACTATGATTAAGTTGCGCTTCGTGCAAAATTATACCAGGCGGCTTCCTCTTTCATTTCTTACCCCCAATCCATATTCACCTACTACGTTTCCTTCTCTCCCTTTCCCTACTACCGAATTCCAGTCACCCATGACTACTAAATTTTCGTCTCCCTTCACTATCTGAATAATTTCTTTTATTTCATCATACATTTCTTCAATTTATTCGTCATGTGCAGAGCTAGTTGGCATATAAACTTGTACTACTGTAGTTGGCGTGGGCTTCGTGTCTATCTTGGCCACAATAATGCGTTCACTATGCTGTTTGTAGTAGCTTACCCGCATTCCTATTTTTTTTATTCATTATTAAACCTACTCCTGCATTACCCCTATTTGACTTTGTATTTATAGCCCTGTATTCGTCTGACCAGAAGTCTTGTTCCTCCTGCCACCGAACTTCACTAATTCCCACTATATCTAACTTTAACCTATCCATTTCCCTTTTTAAATTTTCTAACCTACCTGCCCGATTAAGGGATCTGACATTCCACGCTCCGATCCGTAGAACGCCAGTTTTCTTTCTCCTGATAACGACGTCCTCTTGAGTAGTACCCGCCCGGAGATCCGAATGGGGAACTATTTTACCTCCGTAATATTTCACCCAAGAGGACGCCATCATCATTAACCACACAGTAAAGCTGCTGCATGCCCTCGGGAAAAATTACGGCTGTAGTTTCCCCTTGCTTTCAACCGTTCGCAATACCAGCACAGCAAGGCCGGTTTGGTTAGTGTTACAAGGCCAGATCAGTCAATCATCCAGACTGTTGCCCCTGCAACTACTGAAAAGGCTGCTGCCCCTCTTCAGGAACCACGCGTTTGTCTGGCCTCTCAACAGATACCCCTCCGTTGTGGTTGCACGTACGGTACGTCTATCTGCATCGTTGAGGCACGCAAGCCTCCCCACCAACGGCAAGGTCCATGATTCATGGGGGGGGGGGGGGGGGTAACATTATGTATGTATTTAATTCTCTATTTTACAAAGATTTTTAATATCGCTGTAAATGCTATAATTAGAGCAAGAGTGTGTTTAGAAAGGTACAAATGACAAACGTCTGACTGGATTAGTGAATATGAAGTCGTTGATGACTGGTCGGATATCCAGTTAATCCAAAATATCTCGGTGGGCATGAAGAACAGCCAAGTTGTTCAATCGCTTCTGTCCCATTGTTGATCGGAGATGACTTCAGACGTCTAAGGGCTCTAAATGGCCATTCTGCTATTGCTGTCGTGATTACAACTACTTGGAGAAGCTTAATGCACTTCACTACTTCACATAACATTTCTCCAACTGCAAGCTCTTGTGTAATGCACTTTCTTACATCACGCATGTTTTTTAAGACCAGTATTTTTTATTAGCGATATCATATTCAAGTGTAAGCGCAATCTCTCGATGTCTATCATTTTTGAAAAACTCTGTTGACTTTTTCAAATTTGTTTCACCTCTGTTTACTAAAAGCAAACACTGTTGTTCAACTGCAATCACCTGTGTGAGTCCAGTTGAAGAAAACCGCTCAGTAATGCAAGATTGCACCGTTTCACAAACTTCAATGTGCCGGCCATTGTGACCGAGTAGTTCTAGGCACTTGAGTCCGGAACCGCGCTGCTGCTACGGTAGCAGGTTCGAATCCTGCCTCGGGCATGAATGTGTGTGATGTCCTTAGGTTAGTTAGGTTTAGGTAGTTCTAAGTCTAGGGGACTGATGACCTCAGATGTTAAGTCCCATAGCGCTTAGAGTTATTTGAACCATTTGAACAAACTTAATGTAAATAGCTTTGTAGTATTCCTTTGGGGTTTTGAAAGTGTGCTGTGGGCTGGCTTCGTTGTTTTCATACTCCTTTGGTTTACTTCGATTCCGCGGAAGCGAAGGATCATCGACCTGTGAAGGTTTTTCTTTTAAACACAAATCCCAAAAGTGTTCAAAACTATCACACCTTCCATTCAATATACAAATCAAGCCCCCATATATTTTTTCCAGATCACCAACACTTAGATGAGGGCATTGAATTTTTTCATTGACATTCTCTACTGGATTCATTGCATGGCAATAAAGACGTAAAAAGAAAGAACTTGAATTGTAACATTGACTCAGGGTAGCCTGCACATTTGTAATCTGCCTCTGTTTTGTCCTCTGCAGAAAATGTTTCAAGAAACTCTAGAAGTTCTTCAAAGTTTTTCAATGTTCTCAAGATACTAGAAGCTCACATAGTCCATCGAGTCGGGCACAGGGGTCGTAGACCAGTTTGGTCATTGACGCTCTCACAACGTATGCTTCTTTTGTTGGATTCCCTTACAGTGTTTACTAAGTCCTTGGCTAAAGCCATATTATCCCTCATAGACGTAAGATGGCGGAGACTGTCTACAACTGCCAAGTCTAAACTGTGAGCAGTGCAGTGCACATAACGTGCTTTTGGTTGTATTTCCAAAACTAACTTTTAGTCCTTTGAACTTACCTCTCATATTCGAGGCACCATCATAGCACTGGCCTCTTACGTTATCCATTGACAAATCAAGACGAGCAAAAACGCTTTTAAAATACTAAATGGAGTTTGTGATTCAGCGCTGGGGTCTAGTATAACCCAATAAAGTCTTCACTGATGTTTAAGGAATTACTGACAGTGCGAATACAAACTGACACTCGTTCATGAATCGAAGAATTACTTGTTTCGTCAACCATAATAAAAAAATGTTCGATGTTCTTTATTGAAGGGAATAACTTTCTCAACATAGACTTTCCTAGTAGATCAATGATCTCGTTTCGAATATGGTGGGACGTCCACTTATACCGTGAAGGCCCTAACCAATATTTAAAATCAGGTATGTCATTCTTTCGGAGTTCCAACAACTGAAAAAAATTTGAGATTACGTCTTCGTGCCCTCTAATTGCTAGTCCTTGTCGGTTTAGAAATTGCACGGTCGTAAAAATTGTCTCAAGAGCTAAATGGCTTTTCTTCATATCACTATCTAACTGTTCATTCAATTGGGAGGCCACACTTTGGTTAGTGATAGAATTTAGTTTCAGAACACCTTCTTTATGGGTAAACGTATTTCCATGAAGACGAATTTTTCCAAAGCCCTTCCCCTACGGAAGTAAATGCATCTTCTTTCTTTGAAGAAAATTGTAATAGATTTTTAGCATCTACCTCTTTGCAGGTTTTGCAAAAAACTTTTTCGGTAGGTGCTTCATATTCTAGCCATGGATATTTGATCAATCAAGACTTCTGAAATGATCTTCCCTTACCGGATTGTCCAGGTTTCAGCTGTGAACGGTTCTCACCTGAAGACAACGAAGCAATTGACGACACAATAATTGTTGGAGGTTGACTTGCAGTATCATCAACTTCCAAGCTCGCCTTTCTGGTAACAAATTTATCCATTGCTAACTTAATTCACAATACACTAAGAGTCTAAGTAAACGAATAAAATATAGTCATATAAAATAGTCCACTAGACACTAAAGTCGGAACACTAAACATGTCTGCAGCATGCACTGAACAAAACTATCCACACTGAATGACTGCGACAGTTGGGTGGGCTTTACAAGTCCAAGGTGTCGTAATGTCTCGAAGCGTCAAGGCAGCACGAGGCAGAGGGTTCCAGGCGCTTCTGCTCCAGTGCTTTTGATGTCACCGCAGCCGGCCGCAGCGCTGGCCCGCCTGCGCCAGACTTTACCCGAAGGTTCGCGCACCGGGACAAATTATAAATGTGCCCTCACCACCGTAACACTATCATGATTCACACCACTCGTATTCAGTTAACATGCTTACTATCGTAATAATTATTTTAACTCATCACTGAATGTATTTTAAAAGGTAACTATCGTCAAACAAGGAAAATAAAAAATTCCAACATAATTTTGTGATTTTACAAAGCATAATATAACTAACAATTTTCTTAAATTTTTTAGGGGACTCGGGCCCCCCAGGCCCCATGGAGTCGGCGCCTGTGGGCACAGGTGCTAAAAACTGCGTAGACAGCAGCAGTGATTTGTGATGTATGAATATTTCTGTAATCTTTTTCGCATTAGTTATGGCAATGAGAAAGTAAGAGATAAATAGATATGGTGCACAGTTTTATAGACCAGTTTGATGTGGATAAAGGGAAGTTCCAGGGCAGACAAGAGATTGTCCGCTTCTCCTACTCCTCAAGATCATCCCTCAAGATCACCTCCTCCCCCTTAGGGTCATCCTCTATGGTGGATCTAGCTAACAAGTGCTACTTAAAAAAATGAAGATGGTCGAAATATGTCACTTCTCGTAAGTTAAATAATGGCTCGACTGGGACTTTTGATCTGCTTTATGTATTTATGAACTGTTACACTGGAGCATGCAGCATTGGGAGCACTGGAGCAAGCAACGCCTCCCTGCAAAATGCAGAGCCCCAGGTCCTACAGTCAATTGCTCCCAGTCATGCCATCCTTGGCGGCTGCCATGGCTGTGAGACCTATGTTTTCACACAGGTCTGTGGCAGCTGCTAGCCGGGGCTGCCAACTGACTGATTCGAACAAGTTCTCTGCAGGTTTGGACTTCTTCATCCCCTCTACCACTCCACTACTGATTAGCTGCAAGATTCAACTTGAACATCCTCACTCCCCAATACCAACATGCCTCACGTCAGCTTCCTGCAAATGCATCTGTAGGCAAATGTGTTCTACACATACAGCATAAATGTCATATTATTTTTCAAGTATAAATAATCCACTAAGCCACAAGCTATAATTCATGAAACCACATAACTGTTACACTTTATTTAATAACCTAAAATCCTTTGAGTTCTTTTGATAGGATTTGGAATTGAAAGGATGGTTCTTTCTGTTTAAAAAAGAACAGGAATACTTTGTAGTAAATTGTCTTGTTTATTCATATCAAAAATGTGCTTTATGCACAGTCTGCACTAAAATACATTTTTACACAAGACAATTACAAACATTATGAAACGAGACTCAGATATCAACACTGTCTTTAACAAATATTTATACAGAGCAATTATAGACAGAAATGTTCTCTTTAGATGCATGCAGTCACTCTTATTGCCAAGGCTAGCAACAGGTAAAAAAGCAACATGTGCAATGTGTGTGTGCATTACAAACCTCTTTCACTATAATATCCATCACGGCAGAGCACACATTCTCCATATCCAGATGTCTTTCTTGCTCCCTTCAGGCTGTTAATACACAGTATGCTATCTTTTCCTTTCTCAGCTACCAAATGCTAAACTTATACAGCAAATCATAATTTATTTCGCGCTTTTTAAATTGTTTAAAAGCTGGTATTATACAGTTGAAAAGTTCATTTGCAACAATGCAGCTGTAATTGATAGTCTGCAAATAATGTGCATGGCAAACTTCCATGTGAAACCTGCCACTTAAAACAAACAAACACACACACACACACACACACACACACACACACACACACACACACACACACACACACACACACACACGCACATAGAAATATACATACAACAGGGCGAAGATTAATAAAACTGAAAAACTGCAGGGACAGATTCCTGACTGGAAATAGAGGGAAAAAGGTCTTGTGAATATGGGTTCAAAAACTAATTGTTGCACCTACAGTGTGAAAGGGTCTGCATTCTGGTTTTCATCTGGCCAGCAAGTTGAATGGTGCAATATTCATATTTGTGGGGCATTCAGATGTGACAGTGGCCTGATGTTGGACTACACGTAAATGTGAGGGCAGACATATTTATTGACAGAATTCTGCTCATCATAATCACTTCACATCTTTGCCTGCCATCAGAGAACCAGAAATGGCTTCCTTGCAACATTCTGTATCACCCCACAACATTGGTCAGAGATTAACAGCAGCCAGACTAGAGAAATATGGTCCCATGTGGGGGTTCCCCCTAACACCACAACACAAAAGGCTGCATTTTGAGTAGTGGCTTGATGGGGAAGTGAGGACTGCTGATCAGTGGCATTGCAGTATGTTTGGTGATGAATCATGATTCTGTACCACCCCAGAAGACCATCTTCTGGAAAGATGTCCCATTCTTCCAACGTTTTTGAAAGGTGCAGTGGTGTTACTCCTAGCTCCTAGCATCAGAGTGTGGATAGTCTTTGGGTATGACTTCAGGTCGCAGTTTGGTCATGACCGAGGTAACTCTCATCTTACAATGTTACGTCACAGATATTCTGTGTCCTCATGTGTTCTGTCTCATGCAGCTGTATCATGGCGCCATTTGACAACAGGACAGTGCACATCCATACATGGTAAGTGCCTCTGTGAACTGTATGCATCATTTTGAGCCATTCCCATGACAAGCAAGATCCTCAGAACAGTGTCTGATAGGTAATGTGTGGAGCTATCTTGGATGTCAACTCCATCCCAGTGTCTGTATCCAGGATATGAAGGACCAGCTAAAAAAGCTGTGGATCGTCTAGCCTCAGGAGAGGCTTTCCACACAAATCAATGAATGTATCCAGGCCAGAGGAAATGCAATGTCATAACGATAAATGGGCACATACTGCAAATCTCTTTTTAAATTTGACTCGTTTATATAATCATTGAAATTACATCAAATAACCTCTCAACCTATGACGCTCCCTCTTCCCAACCTGTGTGCTTCACGACTTTTTGTGTATGTATATACCCTATTTTTAGTTTGTTAATGTTGAAAGGGACTGTTTCGATTAAAAATATGTATGTCTGCACTAATATACACTTTTTAAGTAATATATATATATATATATATATATATATATATATATATATATATATATATATATATATATATATATATATATAGCTTGAATCACCTAAAACTTGCATTGCAAATATTTCTGAAACGGAAAATGCTGTTGTTGTTTTCACAGAATGGATTGGTATTCAGGTGCTGGTATTGTTAGCAGATTATCAGGTTCTAATAGTACTTAGAAAGGGTATTTTTGTGCAGACATACACATTTTTAATCAGAACAGTGCCTATTAACATTAACAAACTAAAACAGGGTAAATAAGAATGTCATTGGTGTTTACAGCAAGATTCTAGAGTGAGTCATTTACAAGATATAGTATTTAGAAAAGTTTCCACATCGACAACTGTACAATACTTGTGGTAGCATACATTAAAAAACAACATAAGTGTATGCATTAGTTATGTGGATTCAGACCAGTAACCAGACAACGGACCATCACAAGTTGTGTTCAAAATGACCACTGGCAGTGACAATACATGCTCCCAGTCTGGTATGGAACAACTGCTGCACATGTGCTAGCATTTCAGCAGAGATATTCAAGCAGGCTGCAGTAATACATCATTGAATAACACTGGGTGTAGCTGATGCAACGTTTGCTGTGCAGTTAACAGGAACTGAGTGCCTTGTGGTCTGTAAATATCTTGCTCTTCCTTCTATCAAAGTAATACTTGAATTTCTTGAAGCCCCACACTATGAAAAGTACTTCAAGCTCTGCATTCAAGTAGTTTTTGTCATATTTTGACAGGACTCTACAACCGAATGCTTCTGTTTTCCTCAAAATCTGTCCATTCTCCTTGAACTCCTGGAACAGAACCACACCCAGTGCTGTCCTGACGCTATCAGTGACCAAGGAGGATTCTATAGACAAGTCCAGATGCACAAAGATTTAGATTTGTATCTCCTTTGTCCCATATCCATAACAATTTCTGTTCCATCTGCGCGCATTAGTGTGGGGTAGATAAGGTCTTCACATTGATGAAACACTTATGGAAGTTTACGAGTCCCAGAAGGCCACATAATTGCTCCTTTGTGGTGATCATGGGATACTAGTGTACGGCCCGTAATTTTGAAAGATCCAGGGCGATGCAATTTCCTGCAGTCACTTGTCCAAGAAACTCGACATGTGTTACCTCAAAACACGATTTTCCTATATTGTCCGTCACTCCATGCTTTCAGAGAGTACCAAGTAAGCCTATGAGTATTTTGTTGTGTTCTTATCACAAAGCTTCAGTTACTAAAAGATCATCAAAACAGCTTGTCAATCGATCTAATAGGATATTGTCCAGCGTACAGATAAATGTCACAGATGACATACTTGTATGATGGCAAACGGTGGATCTGTAACAGTGTCCAAACGAATTTGTACTGAAAGCGGTTAATAGCACCAAACTTTGGTGAGAACACAGATACATGCTCGGTTAGAATCTCCAGCAACACTTCCTTCTGGTCTGAACTTGCATTTAGTGTCGCCATGACCTTTTCCTGTGCCTTCTGTGTGATTTAGTCTGTGGAAACGTCATGTATATCAAACTGTGTTCCTTCCTATTTTCATATTGGTCTAATGACTCAACCTATAATTCTCACATCACATAACGTAACTTTAAACATTCTTCTGAATTAGTTCTTCAAGTCTAATGTGTACATGTGCCATTGATCACAACACGCATTATCACCATCTGATATCCACGATTACCTCATGTACTGATGACCCGATGACTCAAGTTCTACTGCGAATAACTAGATCGAAGATCTAGTGATGAAAGCAAGTGTACTCCATGGAATTTGTGGAGTAGCTGCTCCATATTCTCAGGCCGATTGGCCGATTGTTTATCTGCCACAAATCATGTACTAGTCAAATTGGACCATCTCGTTTCTCTACTACCTTCAATGGATTGTTATATGATGACACTGCGAGTTCAACGACATCCTACGTTTTCCCAATATGCTGATGTAATAGCATACGGTGGAACGAATTTGTACTGGAAGCGGTTAATAGCACCAAACTTTGGTGAGAACACAGATACATGCTCGTTTAGAATCTCCAGCAACACTTCCTTCTGGTCTGAACTTGCACTTAGTGTCGCCATGACCTTTTCCTGTGCCTTCTGTGTGATTTAGTCTGTGGAAACTTCATGTATATCAAACTGTTCAAATGGTTCAAATGGCTCTGAGCACTATGGGACTCAACTGCTGAGGTCATTAGTCCCCTAGAACTTAGAACTAGTTAAACCTAACTAACCTAAGGACATCACAAACATCCACGCCCGAGGCAGGATTCGAACCTGCGACCGTAGCGGTTCCAGACTGCAGCGCCTTTAACCGCACGGCCATATATCAAACTGTGTTCCTTCCTATTTTCATATTGATCTCATGACTCAACCTATAATTCTCACATCACATAACGTAACTTTAAACATTCTATGGGAATTACCTGCCAATGAATTAGTTCTTCAAGCCTAATGTGTACATGTGCCATTGATCACAACACGCATTATCACCACGATTACCTCATGTTCTCATAGAAAGTCCATACCCAAATTTAATGGAATAACTAAATTCGGCAAGCCTAATAAACTCCATTCGAGTTTCGTCCCTTGGCACAGAAACTCGAGACGAACTTGCTGCCTAACATTTTTCCTTTTTCGTGCAATTGCACCTCGTATGTTTGTTTTCTGAAGACTCGAGGTGGGCCAGTTATAATCCTGCAAATACTGTACAGCCGCATCCTCAGAGAGATCGTAGAAATCTGACTACCACTATTATTAATGGCAGAGAGAAATATGTTTCCTTTCAGTATACTAAATCCAGAATGTACACTTCGAATTGCCTGGCTCTCTCTTTCATCTAATAGTACATCATGTAAATTTTCGTATTCTAACACATTTACAGCTATCTCTCCTAGGTCTGCCATGTGTAAACATACTGCCAGAATGTGCAGGCTTCCTTTCACTGTCAAGGCAGTGGTCCTACTACCAGATTCAGTTGCGGATCTGGAGATATCAACAACCTCAGCAGCCTGTCTCGGCAGCTCACTCCTACTTTCATCCATTCTATCCCTATTACCATCATCGTTATGACATTTGAACCCATTCCAAACATTTCAAGGTGGGTGGTGCTGACTACCACCACCTCCAGTCATGTGCACCCGTCCATTCCATCTATCATTGTGTGGCCACTGTAGACCCACTGAACTGAACTGAATCATAAGGACACTGCCAGCTACTGTCACCCCACTGCACAAACTCCAATTCTTGCAATAGGTTCTTAAATGTTTCTATTATTATCACCAGTCCTGCCTACAAGAATGCGTTAAAAGTGTGGCGGTAGTTTCTGATAACAAAAATGGATAATTTCAGCAAAGCTGCGAGGCATGTCCAAAAACCGAATATTCTTTAACAAAATTTCTAGGTGTTTCACCACACTTCATGCTCTTGATCTCTCGAAGTCTCTCCCCATGATAATTTCTATTTTTACTCTCTCTTGAACTGCCTTCGACCAGCTGTGGCCTCCTGGTGTTTTCTCCTTTTAACAGGCCAAAAATTAAATTAAGCCCATGCATTAGCTACCGTAACAGTGGGGAACAATGATCAAACTGTTCCAGCCAAATACAGGTATGGAGCAAATTAGTTATCTTAGAATGTCTGAAATTTACCAATTTCCAATATCAACTACTGTAAACTCGTAGTATGGATCAACAATCGCCAGGAGTACCAGCGAAAAGAATTGTTTGTAACAGAAAAACTGGGATCCACTATCCTTCGGGCATTTTAACCTCCATCTATGCCTCCAAGGCAGTTCAGAAACCCCCCAAAGTTCTAGAAATCCTTCTTCAGATTTCTTCCACATCTCTGTTGTAGAAGTAGGTAAATACTTGGGTTGTAGAACAGTCCATATTGCCTCACACACAGTTGTTTCACAATTTCTGAGACGGTTGAACGTCCTAACCGAAAATAAAAAGCTATGGTCTGGTGACTGTCGCCTGTAGTCAAGTATCTGGAAAAGATTAAAATAAATTATGCCGATAGAACGAATAGATAAGTTAACAACCAAAGATATTTTTGTTTAAATTCAATGACAATGCTATGAATACAATGAGACAAAACAATCTATTAAGTAGAAAGTTCTCTCTACCGGGACATACGGAACTAGATGTTACTATCGTTTGCTGTATTCGCAAACACTGCAGATAAATTTATCACTCAACTCGTAACTACGTTGTGGGATAGCACTTTCTTCCGCCGAATCCTTCATATGATACAGCAAAACTGAAATGCAATAAATTATATGACTTCTGTTTGAAGCACAAAGAGGCCACAAATGGTAGAACTTATCTCAAGCAAATGGCTAGTCTGTGCCTTGTATCAATTGGCTTTCTCCAGTTCGTTGTGCACTTCTTGGTGCTACCTTTTTATCAGGCGATGCTGTTCCTCGAAACATTCTCGCGACATACCAAAATATTTGAAAAACCTATCTTCGTCAGACTCTAGATCAATACACAGACGATGGTATTCTCCTAAGCTTTCTCTCTTGCTATTAATGTCGTGCACCCAACATCTCCTCTTCTTCGTGCCATTTCGTATCGCTAGTGCGAGCTACTCTTTTCTTAAAAAAAAAAAAAAAAAAAAAAAAAAAAAAAAAACTCTCACAAAGGTAACGTGTCCCGCGTGAAGCTTCCAAATCGTCTAACGCCAAGGCAATCGCGCTACGTATGCAAACTTTTAGTAATGGTGTTCGGCCCTTTCCACAGTGTAACAACTGACGCATCAAGAGTCGCTGCGGCGGGCCGGCCGGCCGTTACCTGTGTGGCGTCCCTGGCCACTGACTGGCCCGGCCTACCGCTGCGCCGTCCGTCTCAGCGGCAGGCCGGATTCTGTCTGGCCAGGCCTTAACACTTCACTTTCTTGAACTGTTTCTCATTACACACTGCTACAATGCTTATGTCTGTCTTTTTTTCTTTTTTTTCATGTTGAGTGTTGCCAACCTGTCAAACTACTGCATGGGGTGTGTGTGTGTGTGTGTGTGTGTGAGTGTGAGAGAGAGAGAGTTATGAGTTGTTTCTTTTCTGTTATGGTTTTTAGGATGTGGTAGTTTTCTTGGAAGGTGAAGATGTGTTTTTTCTTGTTTTTTATCGTTATGATTTCCATGTCTTTGCCTCAGGCTGTAATTTTATGTTGGTGTTTTGTATGTCTTATATTTTCATGCTCTTGCATGTTCTTTGTATCTGGTGTCGAATGTTCTCCTGGTATGACCTATGTATCTTCCATCACATGTATTGCATCTCAGTTGGTATATTCGTGATTTCTGACACAGATCAGATTTTCCTATTGTCTTTGGGAAGTATTTCTGAATTGAGTTGTCGGTTTGGTGGGCTATTTTTACGCCTTGAGTTCTGAAAATATTGGATATTCTGTGTGTGTATTTGTGGTTGTATGTCATTGTGTACCACTTTTTACTTTCTCTTTCTTTCACACTTTTTGTTGTTTCTATTCTTGTATTTTGCGTGTGATTTTGTCCTTGTGTTGGTGACAGCTAGGTATTTGATCTTTTCTGTTTCTTGATTTTATTGTTGAGCTTTGTTACTAAGTTCGCTTTGTATCTATTGTTTGTGGCTATTTGTATTTTGGCATTCATTTCTTTTATATAACAGTCTGTGTCTAATGATACTATGTTTAGTCTGTGGAGCATGTATCTAAGTGTTGGCTGCTTTTGAGAACTGAGGTGTTGTGATGTCTCGTGTACAATCATGTCTGTGTTTTCCATTTTTGGTACATGTCAAATACACTCCTGGAAATTGAAATAAGAACACCGTGACTTCATTGTCCCAGGAAGGGGAAACTTTATTGACACATTCCTGGGGTCGGATACAACACATGATCACACTGACAGAACCACAGGCACATAGACACAGGCAACAGAGCATGCACAATGTCGGCACTAGTACAGTGTATATCCACCTTTCGCAGCAATGCAGGCTGCTATTCTCCCATGGAGACGATCGTAGAGATGCTGGATGTAGTCCTGTGGAACGGCTTGCCATGCCATTTCCACCTGGCGCCTCAGTTGGACCAGCGTTCGTGCTGGACATGCAGACCGCGTGAGACGACGCTTCATCCAGTCCCAAACATGCTCAATGGGGGACAGATCCGGAGATCTTGCTGGCCAGGGTAGTTGACTTACACCTTCTAGAGCACGTTGGGTGGCACGGGATACATGCGGACGTGCATTGTCCTGTTGGAACAGCAAGTTCCCTTGCCGGTCTAGGAATGGTAGAACGATGGGTTCGATGACGGTTTGGATGTACCGTGCACTATTCAGTGTCCCCTCGACGATCACCAGTGGTGTACGGCCAGTGTAGGAGATCGCTCCCCACACCATGATGCCGGGTGTTGGCCCTGTGTGCCTCGGTCGTATGCAGTTCTGATTGTGGCGCTCACCTGCACGGCGCCAAACACGCATACGACCATCATTGGCACCAAGGCAGAAGCGACTCTCATCGCTGAAGACGACACGTCTCCATTCGTCCCTCCATTCACGCCTGTCGCGACACCACTGCAGGCGGGCTGCACGATGTTGGGGCGTGAGCGGAAGACGGCCTAACGGTGTGCGGAACCGTACCTCAGCTTCATGGAGACGGTTGCGAATGGTCCTCGCCGATACCCCAGGAGCAACAGTGTCCCTAATTTGCTGGGAAGTGGCGGTGCGGTCCCCTACGGCACTGCGTAGGATCCTACGGTCTTGGCGTGCATCCGTGCGTCGCTGCGGTCCGGTCCCAGGTCGACGGGCACGTGCACCTTCCGCCGACCACTGGCGACAACATCGATGTACTGTGGAGACCTCACGCCCCACGTGTTGAGCAATTCGACGGTACGTACACTCGGCCTCTCGCATGCCCACTATACGCCCTCGCTCAAAGTCCGTCAACTGCACATACGGTTCACGTCCACGCTGTCGCGGCATGCAACCAGTGTTAAAGACTGCGATGGAGCTCCGTATGCCACGGCAAACTGACTGACACTGACGGAGGCGGTGCACAAATGCTGCGCAGCTGGCGCCATTCGACGGCCAACACCGCGGTTCCTGGTGTGTCCGCTGTGCCGTGCGTGTGATCATTGCTTGTACAGCCCTCTCGCAGTGTCCGGAGTAAGTATGGTGGGTCTGACACACCGGTGTCAATGTGTTCTTTTTTCCATTTCCAGGAGTGTATGTGTTGGTGGTTTTGAATCCTGATGAATGTTGATGTGTAAGAAATTTAACTGTCTATTTTGCTCTTTCTCTATTGTACAATATATATTACCATGGACAGAATATATGTCTGTGTGTAACTGGTCAATTTTATTGTTTGGTTCATCTATCAGGCCCAAGATGTCATCCATACATCTAATCCAGTACAGGATGTTGTATCTATTTGGCACTATTTTGTTAAATGTAATCTGTTCTGCATGGTTCATAAATATGTCTGTTATGGTTCCAGACATTGGTAATACTTCACTTTGTAAATACAATTCATTATTAAGCTGAAAATACACTCCAGGAAATGGAAAAAAGAACACATTGACACCGGTGTGTCAGACCCACCATACTTGCTCCGGACACTGCGAGAGGGCTGTACAAGCAATGATCACACGCACGGCACAGCGGACACACCAGGAACCGCGGTGTTGGCCGTCGAATGGCGCTAGCTGCGCAGCATTTGTGCACCGCCACCGTCAGTGTCAGCCAGTTTGCCGTGGCATACGGAGCCCCATCGCAGGCTTTAACACTGGTAGCATGCCGCGACAGCGTGGACGTGAACCGTATGTGCAGTTGACGGACTTTGAGCGAGGGCGTATAGTGGGCATGCGGGAGGCCGGGTGGACGTACCGCCGAATTGCTCAACACGTGGGGCGTGAGGTCTCCACAGTACATCGATGTTGTCGCCAGTGGTCGGCGGAAGGTGCACGTGCCCGTCGACCTGGGACCGGACCGCAGCGATGCACGGATGCACGCCAAGACCGTAGGATCCTACGCAGTGCCGTAGGGGACCGCACCGCCACTTCCCAGCAAATTAGGGACACTGTTGCTCCTGGGGTATCGGCGAGGACCATTCGCAACCGTCTCCATGAAGATGGGCTACGGTCCCGCACACCGTTAGGCCGTCTTCCGCTCACGCCCCAACATCGTGCAGCCCGCCTGCAGTGGTGTCGCAACAGGCGTGAATGGAGGGACGAATGGAGACGTGTCGTCTTCAGCGATGAGAGTCGCTTCTGCCTTGGTGCCAATGATGGTCGTATGCGTTTTTGGCGCCGTGCAGGTGAGCGCCACAATCAGGACTGCATACGACCGAGGCACAAAGGGCCAACACCCGGCATCATGGTGTGGGGAGCGATCTCCTACACTGGCCGTACACCACTGGTGATCGTCGAGGGGACACTGAGTAGTGCACGGTACATCCAAACCGTCATCGAACCCATCGTTCTACCATTCCTAGACCGGCAAGGGAACTTGCTGTTCCAACAGGACAATGCACGTCCGCATGTATCCTGTGCCACCCAACGTGCTCTAGAAGGTGTAAGTCAACTACCCTGGCCAGCAAGATCTCCGGATCTGTCCCCCATTGAGCATGTTTGGGACTAGATGAAGCGTCGTCTCACGCAGTCTGCACGTCCAGCACGAACGCTGGTCCAACTGAGGCGCCAGGTGGAAATGGCATGGCAAGCCGTTCCACAGGACTACATCCAGCATCTCTACGATCGTCTCCATGGGAGAATAGCAGCCTGCATTGCTGCGAAAGGTGGATATACACTGTACTAGTGCCGACATTGTGCATGCTCTGTTGCCTGTGTCTATGTGCCTGTGGTTCTGTCAGTGTGATCATGTGATGTATCTGACCCCAGGAATGTGTCAATAAAGTTTCCCCTTCCTGGGACAATGAATTCACGGTGTTCTTATTTCAATTTCCAGGAGTGTAGTTCTCTTACTAGCTGTTCAATATCTTTCATAGTGTTTCTCAACCACCTTTGGAATCTGTTAGCTGGATCCGATGTTAGTTCTATAATTTTAATTTTTTGTGATGAACTTGTGTGTCCTACTGACGTATTGCTCTTTATCCATGAGAATCACTGTGTTTCCATTATCTGCACTTGTGATGATGGTGTTGTGTTCCTGTAGTTTTTTCAGTGTTTTTGAATCTGTATTTCCCCTCATTTTCTTTCATCTGTGTTATGTTTTTGAACATACAATAGAAAACAATGAAAAAAGAAAACTGCTACAACATGGTGTATATGTGGGCAAGGACAAAAATTTCCCATAATTTTCCCGGATTTCCTAGTTAAAACTACACTTTCTCTCGCATGAAAACACACTTTTCTGTGTTAAGTGATAGTATATTTTCCCTTGGAACAGTAAAATTTATCAATCCTTTGATTGGTTATGGTTTTATAGACGGGAGTAAAATTTCACAGCACTTTAGAAAACAAAACTCATGGGATAAAAAAAAAATTGGAAGGATCTTTGATGTGCAGCAACATATAAGCTGCACGTTTTCGTTTTATGACAGTATAAATTCGAATTCCACCAAACACTGCATGTTACCTTCCAAAACATTGAAATCGATATTGTGATGTGCCTTTTAAGCTATTCATAGCTCATGTCACATGATCTTGCCAGCCGATGATAGCAGATATTGAGTGCATACGACATGTGATGTAGTCAGCCAATAGCAACATCACTGAAATTTCCTGGCAGATTAAAAATGTGTGCCGGACCAAGACTCGAACTCGGGACTTTTGTCTTTATCGGGCAAGTGCTCTACCATCTGAGCTACCCAAGCATGACTCACAACCCATCCTCACAGCTTCAATTCTGCTAGTACCTCATCTCCTACCTTCCAAACTTCGCGCAAGCTCTTCTGCGAACCTAGCAGAACTAGCACTCCTGGAAGAAAGGATATTGTGGAGACATGGCTTACCCACAGCCTGGGGGATGTTTCCAGCAACATCACAGCAAGTAGCGCGAACATACCAAGAAGAAAAGTTACAGTCAGTCGGGGTAACTTTGTACCACTTTTTTCCATTTTTTGAAAATACTGTATAAAAAAATAAATTACACATCAGAACATCTATAGTCATTGAGTGCTTGGGAAAATAGAAACGTATAATAATTATGCCCTATTACAGAGAAATTTCAATTTTAATACTGGTACAAAGCTACACTGTCTTTCAGGTTAACTTTAGACCAGTCTTTAAAAAATCAGTATTTTCCTTATATCTAATGCTCTTTGTAACTTTTGACCATGCCTTAAGGAAAACAGGTGTTAATAAGACATAAAAACAGGCAGTGTTAATTCACTATAGAGTGATTATTTTGAAATATCAATATATTTGTCTCCACCTGGCATTGACAGTTCTCAAATTAAGTGAAAATAAATGTAGAAAAAACATATTTGTCAGAGTGAATGGCTTGTAATACATATTACAAATAATAGTGTACACATTTTCTTCAAAAACAGAACACAACACATTCACTAATAGTATACCGGAAATAGATTTCCTCAAATATCTTCATCCGATGAGCACAGGAGGTCATTGCTAATATGAACCATGCCCCTTTTATTAATATCTTTCATGCAGGACTCATCAATTTTCTTTAATATACTGTCCTTTCTGTACCAAATTGAATCCTCTCTCTCAGGACACACCCAATATTTTCCTTTTTTTAACCGTGCAACTTATTCTAAATGTCACACAATTGCCTCACACCTCTACTGCAATGACTTTTCCAGGATAGCATTTGCCCTCATATACTGCAATGACATAGTCATTTACATGAAAGTCACCTTCAGATGTAAAAGGTTGATTGACCATATCAATTAATAATTCTTCTTCTACAATCATGTTCCCTCAGCGATAACAATAGGACTGTTTAGAAGTTCCATGTGATCGGTCATACTTCTGTTCACATTTAATTCAGCTAAGATACAACTTTCAGAAGCATCTGTGGGCAGATTACTTCGATTTAAAGTTCTGAGTGCTGCAGCACGAGCTCTTACACCTCCTCTTGTTTTTGGTCCTGATCTTGGTCGTGATGTACCACACCGCACAAGCTCTGGCTCACCCCTGTTTCATTTTCTTCTCCCTCTATTTGTGATTGTCTCCTCCTTCCATTGTTTCTACTTAGCTCCCAATTCGAATAAAATGCCCTTACATCTTCTGTAGACACACTCTTCCCTGGTTCTATGGGCAACTTGTACTTTTTGACACACTTCACGTTCAGATCTGATTGTCTTATTGTCTCCAAATATTTTTTAAATTCAGCTCCCACAATTCCCATCACAGAAGACTCATTTCTTGCATAATCAGGGAGACATTGTAAGACTCCATCACAGTATAAAGGACACAGTCCACATTTCTCAAATCCTTGCACTACATTTGCAGATGCTGTCTGTTCACCTAACTGCAAAGTCTTCGCCAGTAGGCCACTAAATGTGCCCTTTGGAAGACATTGTTTCTCCTTTCCTCCTGGAGTCTTCCTCTATTGAGAACGAACATCTCTCCAGTTTTCCATCAAAGAAGAAAAGTAAGCCACATCTAGTGGCTGCAGAAGATGTGTCGCATTCGGTGGCGGGCAAATGAACTTAATATTATTTTGTTCACGAAGTTCCAAAGTTCTGATTGAGATGTGAGAGGAGAGGTTATCTCCAATAACTACTCTCCTTCCTTCTTTCTTTAAGGCAAAAGGGAGGAAATGAGTTTGAAACCAGTCATCAAATACTCCTTCTTCCATCCATCCACTGTCTGATGAATTCGCTCGTGTTCCAGGAGGTGCATTGTAAATCCAGTCAGTCCATTTTTGCTTATCTTTAAAAATAAGATATGGAGGAAGGAATTCTCCTCCTGCAGTCCCACAGAATAGAACAGTGAAACATGATTTTGATGTATTCTCAATTTTCTCAGGATGTCGACACGTTCGACGAAACAAGAGCTTTCCTTTTGCCGGTATGTCATGAAACCCTGTTTCGTCAAAATTGAAAATATTTTCAGCAGGAACACCTTCTATCTCGTCTTTGTATGTTAGAAAGAAAGTACTGATTATGTCCTCATTTATGGCAGCACGCTTCCTTCAAATATTTACTTTAAATTTGTGAGATAGTTCAGAATTATGCCTCTCTAAAAAGGCCTTTCCCCATTCCCATTCAGGCATATTATCTGAAAAGCAGCTTACTTTTCTGTTACAGGTGTCAAAATATGACTTAACTAAGCACCTCAAGTCAAAGATTGATATTGGAACACCCATGTCACTGACAGTGATACAATGTTGTACAAAACATCTTTCTTTAATCTCGGTAAACACAGTGGGTCTTCCAACTTTACAGCTGTGCTTGTTTTTTTTAATTTGTTCACAATGGTTTGTCTTGGAATGTTACATTTCCTTGCAGCTTCCCTCTGGCCAATTTTTCCAGCAGTAATTTATTCTAATATTTTCTGCAGGGTGTCATTCGAGTAACGGGTTTTTGTGTCGTATTTCCTAGTACCTGGTCTTGAAGGTTTCTGCCGCCCCATGGTCTGTAGAAGAAAAATATAGTACGCTTATTTAACTTCATGACTGAGTGGATGCTTATGATAAATATTTTAGTTTATTATTGAACCTACAGTAATTTTTTAATATTTTACAAACGAGTGACATAAGAACTTGTTTAATAGTCTACCACAAGTTTGTTTAATTATTGTGATACGAATTTCCGATTTTTTATTCACGTAAATGGTATTGGTATGTTCAAGCATCAAAGTCACGTAATTCGTGATATACCAAGTCATTTTCTCAGTTTTAATGTTATAATATTTAGATTTATCAGTCTACTTTCAATTTGGTAAACATTATATCAGAATCCTGGTAACTTTGTACTGGTACAATGTTACACTAAATTGGGCTACAATCTGCAACTAGCTGTATAACAGTTATCTCGATAAAGTAAAGAATAATTTCAATTCAAATTACATCACTGTAAACTCAAAGAATTATTTAACTGTTTGCAAATGAAACACTACAGACATGCACATTATTTGTACTTACAATCACAAATTGAAAACACTGTTGTCAGAAGTTCTCTTCGCAGCCAACACATTCAAAGAATAACAAGAAGCCAAAGAGCTTATAGGAAAGTGGAAAAACAGTTGAAATACGAACTAGAAATCTCAGAGGTAAAAACAGCGCTAATTTTTGTGTACAAGACCGCCAGTAGATGGCACACCAAGTATTTGAAACAAAAGTAGGAAGTGGTACAAAGATACCCTGACTGGTAAAAAGTTACCCTGATTGTAATGCTTTAAATTAATATACATAAGTGTTGTTACAAGAAAAGAAAAGCTTTCACATATAATATTGGTCTCTAAGGTTAATAAACTGCAAGAGAAGCTAAGCTTTCACATATAATGTTGATCTTTTTTGCGCATGTTACACTGTAAGACATATCACATGAATATGGCAGTAAAATCTTTAATAACAACGTAAATGTCCAATCTTCTGGGCTCGAAACTCTTCTAAATGGTCGTCCTCCAAGAGTTGATTTTTAAATGAGAATCAAACGCTCTCTGATTTAAGAAATTCATCGTACATTATCACACACAGTTCATCTTGCGTAAAAGGAAATTTACTTTGAAAGCAACGCTCTTCAAACCACCATTCGCAATATTTTACCACGACCTGTTAGAAATAGGTTCGTTTCAGCAGTCGCCAGAGAGCGCCAAATACCATGCGTCACCGCGCTTGCGCTGCTACTTTGACTTGAGAAACCCGTTTGTTTGTACGTATAAAACAATAAAAGATCTTACATTGTGTTATAAAAGAAACAAGACATAAGAGGATACTCCAAGAGCATCGGAATTTCGTGAACCTTACTAAAATGTGCAAATTTAAAGTGCATGCTTAACGTGTACATTCGTACGTCCAGATTCCCAATGAAGTAGAGCTCGACCTTATATTAAGCTTTTCAGTATGGTTTTCGGGATGTAAATTTTCTTGGAGTACCAATACTGTATTGTCCAATGTTTGGTTCTTTATTGTGGTTAGCACACTGGACTCGCATTCGGGAGGACGACGGTTCAATCCTGTCTCCGGCCATCCTGATTTAGGTTTTCCGTGATTTCCCTAAATCCTTTCAGGCAAATGCCGGGATGGTTCCTTTGAAAGGGCACGGCCGATTTCCTTTCCCATCCTTCCCTAACCCGAGCTTGCGCTCCGTCTCTAATGACCTCGTTGTCGACGGGACGTTAAGCACTAATCTCCTCCTCCTCCTTTATCGCGGCATAATGCCGTACGTGCTAGTAGGTAAAAACGTGCACTTGAAATACAGTGAACAGTTGAAACTAGCCAATAGTGTGCAATTAAACAGTTCGTTTCAAATACATTGGCTGCCTCAGCGGAAAAGATTAATAAAAACCAAATTTCTTACCAAACCGACGAAAATAACTTTATTGTTTTGCAAAGCGATTAATGCTCGACTGTCAGAAAGATGGAAATCAAATAAAATCTGAAACTAATAACATTTTAGCCTTCTGTAATTAAGTGAATTAAAATAAATTCACTTAATAGCTCCCAGCCACAGAAATCCGTTTTGTTTTCATTTGTCGTGAGAACAGTAAACGTAGAACTAAAGGTACGTTTACACTGGGATACATGTATCGCGACATGTATGAGCGACATGTCAATTTGACATGTCGCGATACATCACCTCATACAAAAATTCACGGAACTTGTATGCGGACCCTCCAGCTCATACATGTCGCGTATACATTTTGTATATCGCTTTTTGGCCATATACGCGACATGTATGAGCGACATTTGAAGAACTCGCGCATGCGCAGTACTATCATTTCCTGTCGTCTTGTCGACTGCCGCTTATTTCGACGATTAGCGCATGCGTAGTACCAGGCTCTTTGGCGGCTGTTTGAGTTTCGAAGGTGCCGACTGTCGTTTCGACGTTAATGTATCTGAATAGAACATCAAAAAGTGCCATATGCAACATTATTCTTCGTGTTTGCGAGGCCATTGTGCAAGTTTTATCCCAAGAAGTGAAGGTAAAAGTTTTATTTATATCAGAGTATGTAATATATTATATAATTTTTTCATGCATCTGGCACATATATCAATGTTTTGCTGTTATTCCGGCTGCCTCGCTTGATAATGTTGACAACGGATGCCGACAATCGTGTGTGAGACGTTGGCATTAGCAATCGCGCGACAATGCAAATGTTTTGTCATGAAATCTTCGTTTTACGAGGAATCCCCAGTGGCTAAAAAACGGAGTGTTACTGCCAACTGATCCTCTGGTGGAATCGCTTCCCGAATGTTTGTGTTGGTTTTGGACACAAGAGGAGCCACAAGTGATAACAAACCGCGGAAATCCTCCATACTCATCCTAACATAATTTCTAAAATATGCGCCATCCTCTAGCGTTAATTCGCGGGAAACTCTCTGTGCCACCATCTACGCTTCCTCCGCCTTTTCTTCCTATCATCTTCCAAAAGAGAAAGTGTACCAGCACATAAAAATGTGAAAACTTCCAAATCGTCGTCGGAAGCTATCGCACAGTGATACATATCAACCAGTGTAAACGCACGCTCATACATGTATGAGGTTGATACTTGTCAACTCATACAAATCGCGATACATGTCGCAAAGTCGCATATACATGTATCTCATACATGTGCCGATACAAATGGCAGTGTAAACGCACCTCAGCAAAATCACTAAATGTAAACGGGTCACGTGGAGACTACCCACTTCCGCACTATAACTCAGACTGCTCTGCGCATCAGCCCCCGATCTACGATATTTCCGAACCGGGGCAATACTAGATAGTGGTGCCCGCCCTTCCCTTGAGACTTGAAATAGGACGTACAAAATTTTTTTAAAAAAAATTTCAAAAATATGTTCATTTTGTAGTGCACATCTTTCTGAAGAGTCTGATATATAAAACGTATGTTCCAGGAAATGTAAGACATGTTATTTGGTCTTAAGTGTGCCAAAGTGCAGTGCCACGCCTCTTTACACAGCATTCTTCTATCGCACGTCACTATTTCGCTCTGTGGAATTGAAACGTGTATATTTTGTAATGGATGCCATCAAACTATATTCAAGACAGCGGAAATTATAATGTCCTGTGGTGCCTCTCCTGCTCCCAGTCGGCTGGTTCGACATCATTCCCCTCTTTTTCTTAAAAAACAATAAACCCGCAATTAATACTGGATGGGATTATTTGTAATCAGGAGAAGAAGAACTCTTCGGAAAATTTGCACTCTTTATTGCCTATTAGCTAATAACTTGCTGTTTTGTGTGACATAAAATTAAATACAGGATACATAAAACCAGTAAAGACAAGAGACAAGCAAGACAGTACACATTTCTTCAGTCCTTAGCTCCTAGAATTATTTCCTCTCTAGTCTTGCTCCAGCTTTACACGGCGTGCTTTCCTTTGTGCGAAAGAATCTATTACCTCATCAAAGTTCGTCAAAAGTTTAGCTATATGAAAAACTGAAATGTCTTTGTCTAATACTGAAAACGCTATTAAATACAAATAGTACCCAAGACTGGTGTGGTTTCTCGATTTGATTATGTCTATTTTGTCACTGTCTCCTACATGAAACAAAATAAGCCTTTCTAATATTGCAGCAATTGAACACACACCTAATAAACGAGACTGTTTTAGCACAAATGGACATTTTTATAACACGACAGAATGTAATTCACGAAGCACCAATATCAAATGCCGATTAGGCCTACTACAAGCAAAAAGCTTTATGTTAAGAAATAGTTTCACATTTCATTCATATGCTCCAGTTTCTTAAGCATGAGATCGAAAAGTAGTAGTACAAAAGTTTTACATAAATTTGGAATTGTCATATTTTTCCATTATTTGCGTGATGTCCCCGTTTCTTCTCCTTACTCGATCTAACAAACAATCTTGTCATCACTAATTCTGTAACTATTCCTGCCATTGTCAAAACTTATCTGCCGGTTAATTTCATTAATACAGCCAGAATCACTGGTTTAGTTATCCTGCGATTATTCTACGGTTAGGCACTATTACATGTTCATACTTCCAGAATAGAACTTAAAAGGCTGCTAGCTGGGGATTGTACAAGTGGCCCTTATTAGAGTAGCGATCTGGCCAAAAATTTTCTGTCAAAATTTCATTTTCTTGGATACACTGAAAAGATTAATATGTAATCTTTCCTACCTGTTCGTCCTGTTAGTCACTTATTTCCAGTCTGGTAGTCTGCATCTATAGATTTCGCTAGTAATTATAACAACGCTTATCATTCGCATACCCAGTCAACTACATAATCACACAGCGACTGGCATTCATCTGTTCGGCTTAATTCCGCTCAGCTCCTATAGCCACGTGCCTTTTCTCTGCAAGAAAGTTTATTTCTAGATTTACGGGAATTCCCCTGGCAGACACATCATGTACACTATGCAGGCATTCAAAAATCAACTTACGATTCATTCAGAAATCAACTTAGAATGTGTTCAAAAACCACAAAGGATGCATTTCAAAATCGAAAGACCAACGTGCGCTGGATGCTAGGCGCTTTGTGAAACAAGGTTTCTTTCCTCAAGAATATGAATTCGCCCCTCCCCCCCAAAAAAAATTGCCCCCCTGGTGAAATACCTCAGTTTGCCCCTCCCCCCCCCCCCCCCCATCCTACACCGGGCCTGCTTCTCATTCGTGAATATGGCAGCTTCAGCACGCCAGTAAAAATTTTCCCGGTAGCATTTAGCTGTATGCTGCGACCGTTTACACAGCCAAAAGCCAACATTTCTGTAGCCAGAAGAAGAAGAAGGTACTACTCATATGGGACTCAACTGCACATCCACACGAGCCCGCTCGTAACTTCTCGTCGAATCTAATGTAAACAGTTGTAACGTCACGCTCATTGGAAGCAATTTTTTGTTATGAAGCACTGAATAGTCTTCCTAAAGGCTTTGACACATTTTGCTGTTGGCAGACGCTTGTATGGACACTGTGGTTTGTTGTTGTATATGGTGCATTTCCTTTGCAATTTAAGTTTTATTTTCGTTGTTTTCCCTCTTGTTCATGTTTTATTGCTGCAGTATTATTCTGCAGTAGCTGGATTCAGTAATATCCTTTGTTAGAGTATCGGTTTTTAGGGTAAAAATTACAAAAATGTAACTGAAAACTAAAACAATGAAAAATTCCTGGAATTCTAAAAAAAGTCCAGGGTTTTGCCCAGTTTTGTCCTGGACGCAAAAATTCCCAGGTTTTTCCCGGATCTCCCTGGTCGTATACACCCTGTACAAGCAAATCACAGTGCACCTTTCCTCTGATGCCAACCATAGCCACACAAGACAGATTTCTCCATCAGAGCTATTGTGAATTATAGAAACAAAACATTACAAGAGGACAGGACCACAAGAAACACTACATAATTGATTCAGTACATAAAAGACATATAAGTTCCAGACACAGCCACACTCCTGTCATCTGATGTGTAGAATATGTATTCCAATATACCAATAACTGAAACAATAAACATTGTAGAACAAAATATTCAAATAGACAGTTCACGTCTACATGAATACATCAAAGAAGCAGTCAGGCTTCTAGAACTAAGAACAGAAATATTTTCAGTCCAAAAATGAATTTTATTTACAAGGAGAAGGATTACCAATGGGGTCCCAACTGCCGGGAACTATAAAAAACATATTTATGAACTACGTAGAATTATATTTAACAAAATAGTGCCAAATAGGTACAATATCATATACTGGATTAAATATATGGATGACATCTTGTGCCTCATAGATACACCAAACAATAAAATTGATCAATTACACATAGACATAAATTCTGCTCATGGTAAGATACATTTTACAATAACCAAAGAGCAAAATATACAGTTAAATTTCTTGGATATCACCGTTCATCAGGATTCAAAACAACCAACATGTATTTAACACGTACCAAAAACACAGACATGATCGTACATTAGACATCACAACACCCCAGTTCTCAAAAGCAGGCAGCACTTAGATACATGCTCCACAGACTAAACACAGTACCATTAGGTACCGATTGTTACAAAAAAGAAATGAATACCATAATACAAATAGCCACAAACAATGGATACAAAGAGAACTTAATAACAAAGCTCAACAAGAAAATCAAGAAACAGGAAAGAACAAACACCTAGCTGTCACTAACACAAGGACAAAATCACACACAAAATACAAGAATAGAAACAACAAAAAGTGTGTAAGAAACAGAAAGTAAAAAGTGGTACACAATGACATACAAGCTTAAATACACACACAGAATATCCAATACTTTCAAAACACACGGCACAAAAATGGCTCACCAAACCAAAAACTCAAGTCAGAAATACTTCCCAAAAACAACAGGAAAAACTGATTTGTATCAGAAATCAGGAATATACCAACTGAAACGCACTACATGTGATAGAAGACATATAGGCCAAACCAGGAGAGGCATTCGACACCAGATACAAAGAACATGTAAGAGCATGGACGTATAGGAAAAATCATTCAACTTTTGCAGAACACTTACACCAACACCAACATAAAATTACAGCCAGAGACACAGACATGGAAATCATAAGGATGAACAACAACAAAAAACAACTGAATATGAAACTACAAATACGCGGAGTGATGCATCCAAAAGAATGCCTAGCAACTCAACTACAGTTATGAAAGGAAATGAAACTGAAAGACCTGAACACTTGTGTGACGTAAATATCAAGTGTGTCCAGCGCTGATACTAAATTGTTTGGCCATAACGCCAGTGGGCCTTCTAAACATGCAGAGAAACCTAAATGAAGAAAAGTAGAAGTGATGGCAGACAGTCGTGGTCATGGATTTGCTCGCCTTCTGAACTGTAAGTCCAGCGTACAAACAATTGCTTACATAAAGCCTGGTGCTTCTATGTCGGAAGTTTGCAAGCTTGTATGATCCACAGACGTTGCTGACTTATTCTCTGAAGACTTTGTTGTGCTAATTGGTGGTTCAAATGATGTATAAAAAAACGAAACACACAAAGCAAAACAAGAACTAAAAAGGTGCTTAGGACAGTTGACACACACAAATGTTTTAGTGCTGAACATCCCACATAGGCATGACTTACCATCTTGGTCATGCGTAAATAAAGAAATAATCAATGCCAACCAACAAATTTCATTACTTTGCAAACATTCCAGAAATGTAGAACTCGTAAATTGGGCGCAGATTCCACACTTTACATGGATTGCACGTTAACAACATGGAGAAACAACTGCTCGTCAGAAAAATTGAAGAAATTATCATCAAGAGACATGAAACACCCAAAAGCAAAATCATCCTGGATTGGCCCCCCAAATATTCGAAGGAAACAACGCCAGCAAGACCTCATTCACCAACACCAACAACAAAAGAAGGAACAAGGTGCCTCCAATATTCAGGCACAGCAACAACAATGAATGCAGTAACAGCTCTACCAATTGCAGACCCAGCTCTAACACCAGCAGCAATATTATCAACAGTAGGATCAGCAGCTGAACAATTACCAGGGGAGCCAGACACAGAAGAAAATTCTGCTGCAGTGCAGTCGGGAAAAGAAAAGCAGTACTTCCAGCACACCTGAATGATATTTTTTTGACAAAGTAAAGGTAAGTGATCAATTAAATATGACAAAGTCTAACAATATGCTAAAGCCTAACAAATCCTTTAATTCCATACTGATTCATCAAAATGCCCTGTCATTGATAAACAAATTAAGTAAAGTTGAAATTTTATGTACAGATGAGCTAAAAAACGCTTCTGTAATGTGCATAACTGAACACTGGCTGCATAAAGATGCAATGTCAGTCACAAAACTTGCAGACTTCAATCTTTCATCATCATTCTCTACAATTACATGCAGTCATGGAGGGTCATGTATATTTGTTAAAAGTGGCATTGATTATTGTAACATAAAACCCATTGAACTGTTAGCTGAAGAGAAAGTTTTTGAAGTATCCACAGTTGAACTCTCTGCATTAAAATTAATAGTCATCTGTGTATATAGGAGCCCTGGCGGGAACTTAAATGATTTCTGTCATCAACTCAAGATGGCGCCGATAGAGAAAGTACGTGTAGGTTCAGCTCCCAGTTATGAAGATAAAAGTAATAGTAATTGTAAATTGTGTATCAGAAAAGTTCGTAAAGGAATTCAGTGTAGAGACTGCAAGTACTAGTTTCATGAAAATTGCTGCAAGATCAACTTAAAACTCGTAACTGATGACTATTTGTGGACCTGTGAGCCGTGCATAGCAGCCGCGTGTGAAAGTAAATTTTCAAACATTATCAAAAATAAGGACGAAATAATCAGAATGCTATAAACCGATATTCAAGTGCTAGAAGTGAAATACGCTGTCCTCCAAGACCGATATACAGCTCTACAAAACAGTAGTGCTTCGACAGTGTGTATAGATCGGTGTTACGTACGTCGTGAAAACGTAACCGTCGACGACGCCACATTTATATACCAGAAAGGAAACCCACAAGTGAATAAAGAAGCCTCAACAGTGGACAAAGTTCAGTGCTTGATAAACAGTGATAATTCAAATAACAAAAACAGTGCATCTAAAATTGTAGTAGACGGCAACACGTGTACACAAAACACGCGTGGTTGCGTAAGAAAAAGTTCCGATCGCGTACGTAAACAAACACAACGGAAAAATAACGTGAAAATATTTGGAGACAGTCATGCTCGCAATATTTCGACATGCATGTCGAACTCTGCTCAAGATGGTTCGTGTACATCAGCAATTGTTAAACCAGGAGCAAAATTCGTGAATGTGGTAGAAGACATACATACAAAATGTGCTAAATTCACGGAAAAAGACTGTGTTGCTATAATCGCAGGCGCAAACGATGTTTATTGCAACGAGGCCAGCACTTTCATTAAAAAGCCACTCGTATTGCTGCAGTTATTACAGCATACAAACATAATACTAACAACTGTGCCCACGAGATATGACCTGGCAGACTGGTCTTGTGTGAACAGAGAAATTCGCCCAACGAATAGTAAACTGAAACACTTTTGCACTAAGTTTACGAATGTGAGACTACTGGATACAGACAGGTATGAGAGACACTGCTTCACAAAGCATGGACTACATCTAAATCAGTTTGGCAAAAATAAACTAGCAGCAGACATTGGAAAAGCTTTTCATGAGATAATAGGCCTAAACAATAACGATCATGAAAGCAGACCAGTCATAGCCCTAACGAGGGAAACTAGTGAGCTGGGCCAACTCTAGCAGGATTTGGTCCAGTAACAAAAATCTGCAACAAGTAATTAATACACAAACGAAAGTTCACTCAAACAGCAATACAATTAAAGGCAAACAAAAGTTAACAGTGTTTCATCAGAACATAAGAGGCCTATACTGCAAGCTGGATCAGTTCACAGCAAATATAGAAGACACAAAAGGTATAAACAGTGCTCACATTCTGTGTCTAACAGAACACCACATCACTGCTGGTATTGAAGTGGTCCCTATTCCCAACTATGTTTTGGCAACGTCTCATTGCAGGAACTATATGGACAAAGGAGGAGTATGTAAAAAACAATGTCTTGTTCACGGCAATAGATGTACAAAGATTCTGCTTTGAGCTACATTTTGAAGTATGTGCTATAGAGGTGCCAGACACTGTCTCCAGATTAACAGTTGTGGCAGTTTACAGGGCACCATCTAGTAATTTTAAAGTGTTTGTTAAACAATTAGATACTCTTTTGTTGTACTTAAGTAGAAAAAATAGGGGCATGGTAGTTGTTGGGGATTTTAACATAGATTTCTTGGTTAATTCTCCCTGCAAGGTGGAGTTTGAAAATCTCATGGGCATGTACAACCTTGTTCCCGTGGTTAGCTCGCCCACCAGAACCACAACCTCTTCCAGTACTCTCATTGATAACGTTTTTGTTGATCAGAGTAAAGTGAACCATATTAATATTGAAATGGTTATAAATGGTCTGTCTGACCATGACAGACAATGAGTTACTTTCAACAGCTTGGGAATTCCTCTGAGTGACACCTCACTTAGATGGAAAACAGTAAGGAAAATAAGTGAGGAAGCTATTCAAATGTTCAGATCATGTCTTCAGCATACTGACTGGACACCTGTTTATCTAGCAGAAACTGCTAATTCAAAATACAATTTATTCACAAATGAGATAGCAGGTACCTTTGAAAGTGTATTTCGAAAAAAGTCATACAGAGTCCAACCTGCTAGGTCTGCAAAAAAACCATGGCTCACTACGGGCATCATAGCTTCCTGTCAGAGAAAAAGACAACTCTACATAGCATCAAAGACTTCTAACAACCCTGCTCAGCTAAAACATTATAAACTCTACTGTAAAATTCTTGCCAAAGTAATTAAAAACTCTAACAATATGTGTACAGCATCTGAAATTACTAATTCTGAAAATAAAATTAAAACAATCTGGAATGTGATAAAGAGAGAAACAGGGACTGTAAAATACACCAAAGACAAAAATATTGTTTTAACTGTTGACAACTCAGAGATAACTAATAGTGGGGAAATTGCTGAAATCTTTAACCAACATTTTTTAATTGTCCCAACACAGATAGGTTCTGTAGATAAAGCTGCCTGTATAATGAAAAATAATTTTCCAGAACCTTTCAGTCAAATAAATGTGCTTCCCATTACTGCCAATGAAATCAAAAAAATCATACAGTCTTCGAAAAATAAACATTCTGCTGGTATCAACGCTACTTCAAGCAAGCTGTTGAAGGCTTGCTGTAGTGAAGTGGCCAAAGTTTTGTCTCACATCTGCAACACATCCATGCAACAAGGAGTTTTTCCAGACAGAATGAAATACTCTGTTGTCAGGCCCCTGTACAAAGCAGGGCATTCTACAAATGTGTCAAACTATCGCCCTATCTCTCTATTAACATTTTCAAAAGTTCTAGAAAAAGCTCTGTACAACAGGATTGTGGCACACCTCGGTGACCTGAACATCATTAACAGTCAGCAGTTTGGTTTTCAAAAGGGAGTTTCAATAGATAACGCAATTTTCTCATTCACAAATGATGTTCTAGAGTCTATAAACAGCAAGAGGCTGCCAATTGGTGTCTTATGCGACCTATCAAAGGTGTTCGACTGTGTAGATCACCAGATACTCTTCAAGAAGGCCTGTCATTATGAAATTACAGGACCTGTAGGGAACTAGTTAAAATCGTACCTCGAAAATAGGAAGCAGAAGATTATTCTAGATGTTTCAGATAGTGTATCACAATATATAGTGGACTCTGAGTGGGGAATTGTGCAGCATGGAGTGCCACAGGGATCAGTGCTTGGGCCCTTGCTGTTCCTCATATATGTTAATGACCTGCCTTTATCCATCAATAAGCAGTGTAAATTTACAATGTTCGCTGATGATACGAGCATTGTGGTGGATAATGTGTCAACTACTGACTTAGAATCCGAGGTCAATGATATCCTTAAAGAAGTTCTGGGTTGGTTTAGTATTAACTCCCTTTCAATAAACCCGGAAAAAACCAATTTTATCCAGTTCCAGACAACCCACAAAAACCTAAAAGAAATAGTTATCACACAGAATGATCAGATGATAAAGCAAGTGTACTTATCAAAATTCCTAGGCGTATACGTGGACAGTAGGCTGAACTGGGAACATCACGTTCTACAAACACTAAAACGGCTGACGTCGGCAACATTTGCTTTACGAATTTTGTCACGCTTCAATGACATTACCATCTCAAAGTCAGCTTACTTTGGCTATTTTCATTCAGTCATGTGTTATGGCATCATCTTCTGGGGCAATACACCTGCCGCAAAGAAAATCCTCACAGCACAAAAAAGAGCAATAAGAATCATTTGTGGTGTACCCCCACGAACCGCATTTCGAAATCTTTTTAAACGACTTGAAATACTGACAGCAACATCTCAGTACATATATTCACTGATGTGCTTCATAATAAATAACCCCACTCTGTATGAAACGAATTGCCTACATCATGAACATAACACCAGAAGAAAAGAGGATTTCCGCTGGGAGTTAAAGAACTTGACACTTATTCAGAAAGGGGTAGAGTACGCTGGAACGAAAATTTTCAATTCCCTACCCAACAGCATCAAAAGTATAAGGAGTAGTACATCAGTATTTAAACGTAGCTTGAAAAATTATTTACTTGAGACCTCACTTTATTCACTAGAGGAATTCTTTCAGAGAAATAAGTAAAACCCAGATTGGAAAGATGTTTTTAAATTTTTTGACACTGTTTACTGTTAAACTAATGTAATAATGCCCTAATGTAAAAATTCCTGTTTTTCTCATTTCCATTTTTGGGTCACTTTTAAACCCAAAGTGGGAAGTTTTGATTACTGTTCAAGGTTAAAATAAATGCAATAATGCCCTAAATATGAAACTGCTATCTTCACATTTATGTTGACTAGTTTTTAAGCTAATAAGTATGACTTTTGTGCACTGTTATTAATACTATAACAATGTCTTTATTCTATGTATATTGACACGTTCCACATCTGAGTGACTTGCTCACATGTACAGATCTATGGAACAAGTATATAAATAAATAAATAAATAAACTAGAAGCAGCTTTAAATACTATAAAAAACTTCAACAAAACAGTGATCATATTTGGAGATTTTAATATCGATTTTCAAGAAATCTCAAAAGACCAGCAAAGCTTGATGACCCTACTGGAAACATATAACATAAAAGCCACCACAGACTCTCCTACAAGAGTTACACCAACAACTAGCTCAACAATTGATCAGATATTAATAAACACAAATGTAAATCACAATTTCTGTGTCGGAAATTTTAATACTGGCTTCAGTGATCACTATGCGCAGTTTATTGCTTTGCACACCCCAAGTGAAACAACTGAGAAAGAGGAACTTGTAAAAGAAGGAAGGAAATTCACTAACAAACAAATAAACCTTTTTGTACAGAGTGAAGAAACTTGGTATGAAGTGTATACTTGTGAAAATACTAACAAAAAGTTCGAAAAATTCATGGAAATCTTCATGTCATACTTTGAAGCTGCATTTCCATTAAAAAAAAAAAAAAATGTCAACCTAACTTCAAAAGAACAAATGAATTACAACAAGTATTAGAATCTCTTGTGCAGAGAAAAGAAGATTACACGATATAGGAAAGACACAGAACATGCCTCGTGAATTTTATTTGTACCCAAGAATTACAAGAGCATCCTCAAATATGTTGTAAGGAAAGCTAAAATAATGGCAAATGACAAATACATTGAAAATCCAAAAAACAAATCTAAAGTTATATGGGAAGTTATCAAAATTAAAACAACAAGTGAAACTAAACAATATAAAAATATGAACTTATGTTATGAAGGACAAATGATTTCTTGCCCAACAGAAATTGTAGGGACCTTCAACAAATATTTTGCAAATGTAAGTGAACAGTTGGTAAGTGGACTGGAAGAACACAACAAAATATCACCTCCATCATGCAATAGTGTGAGAAATGTGTCTACATCTTTGTTCCTTTCACCCACAAATACTGAAGAAATTTTATCAGTTATAAAAACCTTGAAAACAGGGTACTCATGTGGAACTGATGGAATACCAGATGCAATTATTAAAAAATGCTGTCTTGCCTTAGCTGAACCCTTGACACACTTGTGCAACAGCTCACTGACATCAGGAACCTTCCCTTCATGCTTAAAAACAGTAAAACTGAAACCACTGTTCAAAAAAGGAAATCCAGAATGTGTTTCAAATTATAGACCGATAGCCCTACTGCCTGTATTTTCAAAAATTATAGAATTTTTTTTGTATAAGAGATTGTCTGATTTCCTAAATAAAAATAAATTCTCTCTCCTTCACAGCATGGCTTCAGGAAAGGCTATTCAACTGAAAGTGCAATATTTGAATTTCTTAATGAAATCTATACTAACTTGTGACAGGAATATATCTTGATTTATCTAAAGCTTTTGACATCATTGACCATGATGCCCTACTGCATAAGCTTGACCAATTAGGAATTGAGGTATATCCAATGAGTGACTCAAGACATACCTATGTGGTTGCAAACAGGTGGTTGAAGTGCAATATACTGACCATAACAAAATCAGCTACTACTATTCAGGATATGAAAATGTGAAATATGACGTCCCTCAAGGATCAGTATTAGGACCCATTCTGTTTCTCCACTATGTCAATGATCTTATGTACAACAAGTATTGCCAAACTACCCTCCAATTTGCAGATGATACAAGCTACATTATTAGTGGTAAAACAGAAGAAAAACTAAAAGACTCTGCTATCCAAACAATGGACAGTGTACAACAGTAGTTCACCTATAACAAGCTAATTATAAACAAAGAAAAGACAGTAGCACTGAACTTCTATAATGTAAAAGAAAGACACCACCCAAACATAGAAATAGAACTTAGGGACAGAGTTCTTGAAAGTGTTGACATCACTAAATTTCTGGGACTCTGGCTCCAGAACAACACAAAATGGGAGGTACACATTGAATATTTGCAAAGAAAACTAAGCAAAACCTGTTACATGATACGGATCTTAAAAACTTGTTGCAGCAAAGCCAGCCTGTTAAATGTACACTACTCCTATGTGCATTCTGTAATTAAATATGGTATAATCTTCTGGGACAATGCAACAACAAATATTAAACTTTTCAGGATGCAAAAGAGAATATTAAGAATTATTGAAGGGGTAAACAATAAGAAATCATGCAGACCCAAATTCAAAAAACTGTCAGTTCTTCCTTTTCCTTGCATTTTTATCTATGAAACATCAGTTTTCATCAAACAATATATTGATAGACATCCAGATATCTTATTAAAAAATGAAGATATACATGCACACAATACAAGGCAAAAATCTGACCTTCATATGTAACAGGTGAGAACATCATTGTGCCAAAAAGGCACACTACATACTGGGATAAAGATTTTCAATAATCTACCTAACCACATTAAATCAGCAGGTAAACTCCGTAGTTTTCAGGCTGAAGTAAAGGCATATTTAATTGATCATTGCTTTTACAGTCTGACAGAATATATAAAAGCCAAACAACAAAAATAAAGATGCATTATTAATATTCTACTTTGTATGTTGCCTGTAATGTTTGTTGTGTGTATGAATCTTTGCTAAATTACTTCAATATCTAGTCCTTAGGATTGCAATACAAACTGTATTTTATCTTGTAAATACCTAACCATGTCCAATATCCTTGTATATATTCTATACATGTAGGATTTGAAGGACTAAATAAATAAATAAACTCCTCTCCTTACAAGAAAACTACCACATCCTAAAAACCGTAACAGAAAAGAAACAACTCATAAATGATCATACCAACTTGATAAACCACACTCTCTTTAAACTAATTGACCACTTAATACACCATTAAATGTACATATATACCACAAAGCAGTAGTTTCACAAGTTGGTAACACTCGCAACATGAATGGAAACAAACAAGCAGACATAAATACTGTATCAGTGCAGAATGAGTAACAGTTTAAGAAAATGAAGTGTAAATAATGCAACACAGGAAATACTGCAGAATCGCAAAAACTGCTACATGCAAATGTGAATCAAAGCCTTTCAATGTCAATTGCTGCTAGCAAGGAGGGAAGGAGCAGAATATGTAAAGAAATACTGTAAGTAACTTGTAGACAAAATTTACATACAAAACACTGTTTTTATCCCGAAACAACCAAAAATGTACCAACGTATGTATCCAATTTGCAAAATAAACACAGAAGATGCTTCATAAATAAAAACGAAATGCATCTGTTGTAATTGCTTTTAATTAAATTGCAGTCAGCTTAAGACAGATAAGCTATAGTAAGAATTTAACAGCTGCTGTGGAAGATGGCAATGCAAACAAAGAATTTTGAAATCTTTTCAGTTGATGGCGCCTAATGGAACATAGAGGTACGATCAAGCAAAGTGGAAGAATTTCAATAAATGATGAAACCACTTTCCACTCATCAGTTTCCTGAAGAAAGGCGTGTCAGATTCCGTCCTTGAAAAACGCATCTTGTGTTCCGGTCTGTGAAGATTACCTTGGAGTATAAGCATTCCAGTAATTGTTTTTACCTCATCCCTTTTAGTCCTGTCAACTACAAACCCTGGACTGTGTTAGTATATTGTGATGAGAAGCTATGAAAAGCAGTGCATATAATTTCATCTGATCAGCTAATGATTTACACAAAATACATAAAATAGCTCAACACATCATATTGTTATAGAAGCACAACTGTACTACTGCTACCATTGAACAAGTATTGATCATGAACTGAACTAGTAAGCACAAATGTACTAGGTACCATTTGCTGCAATAGTGTCTCATAGTCAGATGTTTCTGAATCAGTCACTTTCACTAGCCTCAACATTCATGTCTTAAAAACTTTCAGAACTGTCACTGAAATTAGCATCACTTTCTAAAAGCAACTGCTCTAGCTCCAAACCTGATAAACAACTTTTTTCGCCATTGCAAAAGATCACTAACTAACGCAGCAGTAAAAGGAACACTTTTGGTACTGCTTCATAAGACACACACCGTCGATGCGCGGTTGGGTGGAAAATATTAAACTAGCCTAGAATAAGGTGTGTTGCCTGAAGAGAGTTGTCACATAGCGGACAAAGCTCAACTAATCCACAGTTTCTACAGCAGACTGCTAACTCGTCATTCCCACATAATGCAGCGGATGGATGTATCCGTCCAACACCCTATGAATTAACAGAGCATGGGCAGATACACTATGTGATCAGAAGTGCCTGGACACCCCCAAAATATACCTTTTCATATTAGGTTGATTGTTCTACCACCTACTGGCATGTGCTCCATATCAGTGACCTCAGTAGTCATTAGACATCATGAGACAGTAGAACGGGGCACTCCGCAGAACCCACAGACTTCGAATGAGGTCATGTGGTTGGGTGTCACTTGAGTCATGTGCCTATATGCGAGAGTTCTACACTCCTAAACATCCCTAGGTCCACTGTTTCCAATGTGATAGTAAAGTGGAAACAAGAAGGGAATTGTACAGCACAGAAGCGTACAGGCCAACCTTGTCAGTTGACTGACAGAGACCGCAGACAGTTGAAGAGGTCAAGCGGCTGCTCATAAGCCACACATCATGCCAATAAATGCCAGATGCCGTCTCGCTTAGTGTAAGGAGCGTAAACAGTGGACGATTGAACAGTGGAAAAACATTGTGTGGAATCACGAAACATGGTACACAATGCGGCGACCTGACGGCAGGGTGTGGGTATGGCGAATGCCCGGCGAACGTCATCTGCCAGAGTGTGTAGTGCCAACAGTAAAATTTGGAGGTGGTAGTGTTATGGTGTGGTTATGTTTTTCATGGAGGGGGCTTGCACCCCTTGTTGTTTTGCATGGCACTATCACAGCACAGGCCTACACTGATGTTTTAAGCACCTTCTTTCTTCCCACTGATGAAGAGCAATTCAGGGATGGCGACTGCATCTTTCAACATGACTGAGCACCTGTTCACAATGCATGACCTGTGGCGGAGTGGTTGCATGACAATAAATCCCTGTAATGGACTGGCCTGCAGAGAGTCGTGACCTGAATACTATAGAACACCTTTGGGATGTTTTGGAACGCCAACTTCATGCCACGCCTCACCGACCGACATCGATACCCCTCCTCAGTGCAACAGTCCGTGCAGAAGGGCTGCCATTCCCCAAGAAACCTTCCAGCACCTGATTGAACATATGCTTGTGAGAGTGGAAGCCATCATCAAGGCTAAGTGTCGGCCAACACCATAATGAATTCCAGCATTACCGATGAAGGGCGCCAGTCATTTTAAGTCGGGTATCCGGATACTTTTGATCACATAGTGTATATCTGTGATGTCCACTTAGAAGGTTAGACAGTGTCAGATATCTAGAGATCTTTGACTTCCTATGTTCAATTAACAGATACATAGGGGTTGTATGCAGTATTCCAATGACATGGAGCAACCGCTCACACATCCAACCAGTGTTGCCTGCAACACCAATGTGTTTGTTGAGGACAGACTTGTCAGTAGAGGCCTTGGTCTCCAAGGTCCCCGGCCTTAACATTGCCTGATTTTTATTTATGGGGCACACTAGAAAGCAAAGTGTTTGCTGACAGTCCTAACACAATAGATGATCTTAAATGGAACATTACAAGAGATGTTAACAGTAACATGTCTACATAATTACAGAGTGTTGCGTATCATCATCACACAAAATCAGTGTTGCATGGATGCCCATGGCCACAACTTCTGGCATCTCTTATAAGAAGGTAACTACATGGTTTTTAATGTTACTATTGCCTATTCTTCTTCAGTTAGTTCATTATCACTTGAATCTCGGGCCTGAAGCATACCAGTCTGACGGTGGGACATCTTGTATATCCACTGAATGAGCTGACTTGTAAAATCTATTCAGATAATTCTGCAGAATTTGATCCCTTGAGGAGCCTAGTAGCAATCTTATTTAATTTTCCTTTGTAATGTCTATTGTGTGTTCAGTCATTCTTTATCAATTTTAAGTATGCTGATGTTCACACTTAACTTGAAATCTGGTACTGCCCATTTTAAATATTCATTTAAATCATCAATGTAGTATAAGCAGTGAAGTACTTGCACAACTTTACTGCTTCCCAGATGTAGATTACCATTTGATTCTCTGATATTAGGACTGGTGTCATACATCTCTAAGCCTGTCAGGACAGTACTCCATTCCCATTTGCTTATTTTGATTGGTAAGGACTAATTCGCACTTAGTACAGAAAAGCAACCATTTGAATTCAAAGTGTATGGCATCACTCATCAAGCTCAACTGATGAACTGGTGTCCACAATTACTATTTTTGTATCTTCCTTGTAGCTGTCAGCATGAATATGAGACACAGGTATCAGCAGAGATATGTACTGAACTTTTCATAGCGTAAATCACTGAATCAGTCGAAGTAATGAATGCTGTTCTTCTAGCACATGCCATCCAGTGAGTTCCAGGTCTTCCACATCTAAATTTAGAATTCCACATTCATTTCATTTACACTTAACACTGGGTAGTGTTTCCACACGAACACTCCATGGAATCTAGGGACAGAACTTTTTGACGAATTTAAGCATATTGAGATTTATAAGTGATCTGTCAGACAGTATAACTAATAATTTTCTTTAATTGTCAATCCAATCCCTTTCCTCTCTGCCTTTAAATGTAGTCCTTTCCCAATAGCCACAGAGTCCATGAATCTATTGTGCCTTTTGGCTTTATGAAGCTACTCCCGTGCACTTTTTTTTCTTTTTCTTTTCTACTTTCTTTTCTGGTATAGCTGTCGCACTGCTGAAAGCCTCACCAAGGCTGGAATTAAGAACAGAAGGATACCATCTGATGTGTTCAGCAGTGATAGGCCTCTGGATGTTTTAATCACTTTTTGTTTTGAGGCTCTTTTAGCTACAATCAGTGATAACTGAATACACCCTGACATGCCCTTCTTCTTGTTGTTCTTTTTATTCCTCACTGGGTGATGATCAGCTATCATAATTCAACTGAAATTCAGCCCCATACCCAATTTAAGTTTTGCACACATAGCTTTATCTACTTAAAGTGTTGCAACATGCTGAACAACGCTGATATCCGTTCTTGAACATATTTCCTTGGCTCTGTCAGCTAATATTCTATCTGTGGTGTAACATCCTGGAAGATCATTACTTGCTGCCTATGCAATATCATGATGTGTGTTTAACTCACCTAAAAATTGATTGCCTTGAATCATTTCTCAAGCTTGGTTCTACGTCCACATTAGTTATATATGGGGATATGAAGTTCTGTTGCCAGTGTATCAAGAACACCATAACCTCTGCTGATGTGCTTCCTAATGTGCATGTTATGTTACTGTGCTGTATGAGGTTTACGTGCCTTGTTATATAACAAATCACTGTCATACACCCAACTGTTATACAATTAAGGGAATTCAGATCATTTAACAAGAGCCTTTGCCCCATCACCTAATTACCCGTTCTGTAAGGAAGACATCTGGTTCACTGCTCCTCTATAAAAATTAATGGCAATTTCACCACCATTGCTGTCCTCTAATATGTTAAGTTCTGAGGTTTGTTCATTGGACCGTGGAAATCATAAATATCTCTGTTGAATAGTTTGCGAGATACAGTTTCTCATATGTTGGTTTGTGTTTTGAAATATGTACAAAATCACCTGTATTAAATTTCTGTTTGTGCAGATCTGCCATTTTTACAAGGCTGTAAATGGAATTTAACTCGCTGTGTGAATTGGCCTGATTTTTACTGTCCTGTGGACAGAGGAGTTGTACATTTCAGTGATTTGTGGAAGAATATCAGTCCATTTATAAGAATTGCAAAGATTAAAATGCATCCAAATTTGAGCTTTTATTATCTTGTTCAAAAGCTCCTGAATACATCCTTTCATCTGAGAGAACATCTGAGTAGTGATGTATTCCATACTGTTCCATTACCACCTCAGTATAGATATAACTTTCCAACATGATCTTTTTGTAGACTGGTGTGGAAGGCAGCAATTGTTCAAACCTCTGTGCAACTACCTTCCTCATTTTTGGTTTCAAAAGTGGAGCCCAGGCAGATTTCGAGTACAATCAATGACCATTAAAACCTACTCTGATGGGCCAAAACATTATGACCACTGACCACCACGAGATTGAATGTCTCCTGGTAGTGTTGCAGGCATGTGACACAGTAGGAAAAGAATATACAATGAAGAGAGGTGAATGAGCAGTCATTATAGTGAAGATATGGGCCACAAATGTAGAAATCCACTGATGTAAGTGGTTTTGACAAAGGGCACATTGTTATGGCACTGCGGCTGGCTATGAGAATCTCAAACAGTGAAGCTGGTTGCCTGTTGGCATACTATTGTTGTGGGCACCTATGGAACATGGTGAAGGATAGTAAAATAATGAGGAGGCTGTATGGTACTGGATGACTACGTCTCATTACAAAAAGCAGAGGTCAGAGGATCCCCCACTGTGTAATCTATGAAAGGCAGTGATCTGTGGCAGATCTGTTGACAAGAGTACAGTCACTAGTTTTTCAGAGCACACCATTCACAGGTCATTGTTGAACATAGAGCTCCACATCACATGACCCCTATGGCTTCCTTTTTTGACCTGACATTGTCAGTTATGACTGTAGTGGGTACAGCATCACTGAGTTTTCACCTTGGATCAATAAAGATGCATCATCTGCCGAATGAATTACATTTCTTGTTATTCCAGTCCTTACACATCATCATCCAGACAAATGGCTACACGAAACATGCACCCCATGACAGATGCAGGCCAGTGAGGGCAAAATTTTGCCCTGGGGTACATTGTGTTGGGCTTCAATGGGATCTGTAGTGGCAATCAAAGGTATCATGACAGCAGTGAACTATGAGAACATTATTGTGGACCATCTGCATAGCTTCATGCTTGAAGTCTCCCCCTATGGCAATGACATCTTCCAGCAGGATAACTGTCCATTTCGCAAGGTCATAATCGTGCTACAATGGTTTGAGGGGCTTTATAGTGAAGCTACATTGATGTCTTGGACAGCAAATGTGCCTGGTCTGTGCCCATTGTAACACCTATCGCGTGCTAGCTGTAAGCCCATAAACCACCATCCCATATTTTGCAGGAATTGCTTGATCTGTGCATACATACCTGGTGCAACACACTTCTGGAATCCTATCAAGGACTTGTAGAATTCATGCGAAGCAGAATTCCTGTTTTATTGTGTTTGAAAAGTGGGACAACATGCTATTAAACAGGTGATCATTATGTTCTGGCTCATCAGTGTATTTGAAACCTTTATTCTTCTGTGAATATTGGCTCATATCTACAAAAAAACTGGCCATCCAAACTTCAAATTATAACTTGTTTATGTGGGAATGCTGGTTTATGGAGTTCCTGAACAATTGTCTCCATAATTATTTAATGATATGTCTTTCTCTAAGCTCTGAAATCATAGAAATTATTTCATTCAAATGTGCTATATCACTAGTTGCAAACAATACTGTGAGCAGCTATAATCGTTTGTCTATTTTATTGGGGACCATCATAGTACATGTCAATAATGCCACTGCTAGGTATGTCTGCTAATGCGTGCTTAATAATGTTTTTGTATTTCGACCTGTTTGTGTATTTTGTACCTATTCCATCAGCTTTCTTATATACTTCTGTCATTCATAATATCAGACCATAACTTTAAATACCTTCCAGTAAACAGCTGTCCAGTTTTGTAGTTTTTAAAAATGTTAGATTGAGTAAATCAAGTGTTCAGTTCTCTGTCACTAATCTATATAGCACACATGTTTAAACTTACTCCATAAATGGTATCTGCCCAACTATCACTGCCATGTTTAATGAAATCATCAACAGCATCTTCCTTCTCTTCTTTAGCTCTCAAAAAGAGTCATTCAAGATATTCTGCTCAGACCTAAATGTGTGTCTGCGTGATTAATCTCTTTCCAAATGTCCAAACTTCAGCAATCGCAGTTTCTCCTGGATAGACTTACGTGCTTCAATGACTTAATATTTTGTAGACATGTTGTTATATACTAAATGGACTTTGGAACAGGATACAGCTTACATACATTTCCATTTGCCTTTTTTGTAATTATCTCAAGCTCTACAGTTAACTCACTCGTCTTCTTTTCAATTAAATGAACCTTTGCAGTTAACATGTTGATTAAATTCAGAATATTTTGAGAATAAGTATTTAATTTATTGATACTTTTGTTGAGTGCTTCACGTCTAAAATTGTAACATTTAATACTGTCATTGAGTGTCTGAATTTTCATGTCAATGTTCTACTTTTCACTCTCAGACTGCTTGTGGGTGGATGATCTCACGAACTTGTCTATACCGGTACTGAAAAGTATAGTTACTTGATTACCCTGTTGTTTCACTACATACACTCTCTCTCTCTCTCTCTCTCTCTCTCTCTCTCTCTCACACACACACACACACACACACACACACACACACACACACACACACACACACACAATTTTTTAAAAACATTCTGTAAGCTCTGATAGTATCAACCCTCATCAACTGCCTTGTTTTATCAATAACGTATGCTGACAAATCATCATCTGGAAATAAGAAAATAAAACATGTTAAACCAAAGATCCACACTACGCTACACCTATATATATATATATATATATATATATATATATATATATATATACATACAAAGACGATGTGACTTACCAAATGAAAGTGCTGGCAGGTCGACAGACACACAAACAAACACAAACATACACACAAAATTCAAGCTTTCGCAACAAACTGTTGCCTCATCAGGAAAGAGGGAAGGAGGGGAAAGACGAAAGGATGTGGGTTTTAAGGGAGAGGGTAAGGAGTCATTCCAATCCTGGGAGTGGAAAGCCTTACCTTAGGGGGAAAAAAGGACAGGTATACACTCGCACATATCCATCTGCACATACACTGTGTCTGTGTATGTGCAGATGGATATGTGTGTGTGTGCGAGTGTATACTCGTCCTATTTCCCCCCTAAGGTAAGTCTTTCCACTCCCGGGATTGGAATGACTCCTTACCCTCTCCCTTAAAACCCACATCCTTTCGTCTTTCCCTCTCCTTCCCTCTTCCTTGACGAAGCAGCCGTTGGTTGCGAAAGCTAGAATTTTGTGTGTATGTTTGTGTTTGTTTGTGTGTCTATCGACCTGCCAGCGCTTTCTTTTGGTGTGTGTATATATATCAGTGCTGCACCTATCACACAAATTAAATCACTTTTCTGGTGGATGGTAATCAAACAAAAATGCTGTTAATGCACTGTCATCACCTTCGAGCATCTTTATTCATCAATTGAGGCCTACCAGCTTGGAATCAATGTATTCTTTGGTTTCCAGACCTAAATTTTCAGTTATTATTGACAAATTGTCTTGCTCTGATGTCACCAAAATTTGTCTGCAATTTTGATTACTAGTTCAGATTCCTGATGAGTGAATTTTCATGGGTCTGTAATAAATAATCCTGCAGATCCCTTTCTCAAGACTGCTTTTCTTTGCAAGTGAATAACAGGGAGTGGAAGAACATGTTACATGGTTTTTCATTTTCACTGAAAGCTATATACAGTATATACTGGAATGTAATACAGGTATGGGGAAAACTGGAAACTCACACTCATAGGAGAAAAGCACTTTTGTCTAACAGGCATGTTTTGGCCTACAGGGGAAACATACATCTTTTGTTCCAGCTATGAATAAAAATCTATTTGGTTATTAATAGAATGTAGGAGATTTGACAATCATATTCCTCATGCAGCTGAGTGCAGTACCGGAGCACTCTGTATTTTGGTGGGCATCGAGTGGAGTATGGGAAGCTCCAGCTGCTGGCCTGCGGCAGGGTGGGGGAATGGCTTTTGTTGTAATGTCACACACCATGACATTAGCAGTCTCTCAAGTTGCCTGTGGTTGGAGCGGCCAACTTGCAGGTCAGAGCAGGAGGCAATTGTGTAGCAGCACCAGCGGAGCATGAGTAGGGCACACAGCAGCTGGCTTGGATATTACCAGTCAGGTCCAGTTGGCAGGGATGTGAAGTGGCAGCCACAGCAATATTGTATGTGGCCAGAGGTGCAGCACTCACAGCCCACTGGCTGACACTAAGGTGGACAATGTGGAGGGTCTCCCTGTATGGTATTGAAGACATACACATAGTGAAAGTGGAAAGATCCAAACATAGACAAATTGGAGTTAGGTGAAACAGTATGTGTGTAGCCTAGGGAAAGTGACCTACTTCCACCAGTACAACAATGCCTCATTTGGACTTTTGAATTTCATATGAATGTATACCTAGGACAATAGCTCAACATCCAGAGTGATGTCATGGCAGTGGGGGATACTCTAGCTTTTTTATTCCCCTGCCAATTTTTGAATTTACTTCCATTTTTTCAATTTACCACCCTTTTTTTAAATGTCCCACCATTTTATACATAGAGCAATTGGGCTTTGCCAGATATCTGGCAGCAGCACATAACATCGTTAATGAGATAATTGAAATTTTGGCAACTCTGCATCTGAATCATCCTTGCCTAGCTAGTTCCATTAGCTTAACATTTTAAAAATTATAGCTGATGTCTTCAACAATAAATTTTTTCAACAATACCTGTGATATTAAATGGTATATGTGAAATTTTGCAACACAAGTGGCAATGTCAGCCAAGATATCAGGGATGTCTACAAAACTGGACGCTGTCACACTAGAAATGATCAAAATTTTGGAGAATCAGGATGCTATGTTTGCAGAACTTCCGGCAAAAAAGAACACTTTGTCACATGATTCATCTGCCGAAATTTTAGCTTCAAAATCTGCCAAGGCCATGCACAAGCTAGCAGTCAGCGTTAATCAAAATAAAAGGAGAGCTATCAATGCCATCAGAAATTGTTTGGCGTTACAATGGCAAATGTTCACGAATGAATTAGCTTCTTGAAAATATGAAAGGGACACACAAATTACAGAAATAATATACTCACTATTCTCAGAAACCATTGGCACAATTACAAGTGTGGTCACAACAGAACAGGATCATTCTATCAGTCAGGTCAAGACTGAGTTGCGAAATGCTATGAAAAGGTTAGATCAGGGTTGAACACCATGATGATACAATGTCAGTTAAAACATAGAAAATGTGAAAAAGTAATTAGCAGAGGTAAAAGATATAGTGCACAAGTTTATGAAGAAAATCACACTTTCAAACCAGTAGTGAATAGAGCACATTGTGCACAAACTGAGTCATCTGTTCAATTACTGCAGTATTTGCCTCGCAATATGGGGGCTGTACAACTGTTTACTTTCACATTAACTGATGATAATCCACACTGACACTGACAATTTCAAGTCGTTTGCTGCCACAGAGGCAGCAGAATTCTGCTGCACGTGAATTATAGCCAAATATGGTCTGCTGGAGTGCAGGAGTGGCTAATAAAATATTTTGAGAAGTACATAAATAAGACAAGGTACTGGGATATAATAATATTGCATTGTGATGTTATGGATATTGAGGGTGAAGATGCCCACATACATATGGGAAAAGACAATAAAATTAATGGAATGTAACACTGACAGGTTCATGTCTGTTTTGGATTCCATAGATCTAATCAACAAGAATGTGGATTGCAAGTCATGGAATGTAAGGTTTAACATAATAACTACCATGCGTGGTTAAATTATACTGGAGAACATAACACTCCAAAAGAGCAGCATCGTGATGACAACAACTAACAGAATCATAATAATTACTTCAGTTGACTTAAGCAGAAATATCGCAATACAGCCCCGGCTAGACAAATCACAACCACCATGGCTAGTGACAGAACCAACAGCACCACCATCAAAAGAATCAGAACTGACACCATCTGGTTCTGGAGAGGGATGTGACAGGCAATGGTAATTGACTATTCACATCAATCAAGGAAAATTAACTACAGCCACATTAATCTCCAAAATGGCAGTTGACAAATTTGGTAGGGGCAGCAATCAATCAGTTGACCTGATTAAATATGATGAAGTGGTGACATTAGGAATAACCAGTACTATGACACTACTAGTAACGGTAATACCCAACACATTAACCTGTCACAATCTCCGATGAATATTTAGGGATAGCCCAACTACAGTAATATTAGACAAAAGCATTGCAGGCAGTGTAGTTTCTACATATAAAAGCATACATGAGAGTATGGATATACCAACTTTGCCCAGCAGAAACTGTAAGATACTGGGAGTAATATACGCCAGGACTTGCTGTGTAAAATGACAAGCCTTCACATAATTTAGGCTAGGAACTGTAGTGACTTCATGTATGTCCCTGGTAATTCTTTGGTGGCAGACTGCATTTTAGGAAAGGACTTTCTCCATGAGAGGAATGCTAAAATTGATCTTTCTGCGGGAAGATGGCAATTCATCAAACTTGAGGTGAATGTAGAAGTGTTAAAAATGGAAATAGGTCATGGTAAATATTTCCAAAGGTAAAACTTAACTTGATGGATAGGTAGCAATCTAAAGTGAATACTGTTACCAACATTAAGGGGCAAGCAATTAATAAAGTGAAAGTCTATGTATCTGAGCAGTAAACAGTGTTCCAACTTAACAAGTATTTTGTCAAGTTATTCAAATGTGTTTGAAAATGAGGCCCGATATAATCTGGAGATATCAATTTCATCTCAGTGTCATTTCCAATGGGACCTACCACACATCCTACTGTATTCTGTGCAATAAAAGGCGGCCATCAACATGGAGATCAGAAAGATGTTGGAATGGAATATCATAGAACCTTTTGCAAGTCTGTACTGCAGCCCTGTAGTGAAGCTAGGGGGAGATGCTACACTAGTCATTGATGCAAAAACCATGAATAAAATTTTCATACCCTTTCAGAACTGACCCTACTGGCAAATTTCTTTACAGGAGGAGTTATGAAAATATACACCCTTCATCTATGCCAGTCAAAGCTACCAGTCTAAGGTATTATCTTTTGGGCTTAATGCCAGCACAGGTGTATTTATTATCATGCTTAATACCATGCTCATCCCGGAACTACCTGATATGGTGACCTTGTTTATAGTTGACCTCTTTATAGGGATACAAACATGTGATGAGCAATTAGATATTATCGAAAGTGTACTAAGCAAACTTTGGGAGGCTGATATAAATGCCAGTCTCCAAAAGTCAAAATCTGGGCATGAAGGAATTAAATTCTAAGGGCATGTAATCATGCCAATGGATTTCTCCTAGGCAAGGGCTAGATAAAAGCAATTAAGAACCTTCCAATCCATTAGAAAGAAAAAAAAAAAACATTGTAAGTGTTCATTGGTTTAGCCTCATTTTATCATACTTTTTGCCTGGCCAATTATTGAAGAAGAGAAATTTGTTAACATCGAGAATAGATTTAAGTGTCAGGAAGTCGTTTCTGAAAGTATTTGTATGGAGTGTAGCCATGTATGGAAGTGAAACATGGACGATAACCAGTTTGGACAAGAAGAGAATAGAAGCTTTCAAAATGTGGTGCTACAGAAGAATGCTGAAGATAAGGTGGGTAGACCACGTAACTAATGAGGAGGTATTGAATAGGATTGGGGAGAAGAGAAGTTTGTGGCACAACTTGACTAGAAGAAGGGATCGGTTGGTAGGACATGTTTTGAGGCATCAAGGGATCACAAATTTAGCATTGGAGGGCAGCGTGGAGGGTAAAAATCGTAGAGGGAGACCAAGAGATCAATACACTAAGCAGATTCAGAAGGATGTAGGTTGCAGTGGGTACTGGGAGATGATGAAGCTTGCACAGGATAGAGTAGCATGGAGAGCTGCATCAAACCAGTCTCAGGACTGAAGACCACAACAACAACAACAACAACAACAATTATTGAACTGTGAGGCAATGTTGCATTTGTTGAGGAAGCTGGTCACATGGTACTGGTCCAAGGACTGCAGAAGAGCTTTTGAGAAAATCAGAGAAGCATGAGTGAGATCCAAGGCACTTCACCACCCAGACTTTCAATTTTGCCTTGGCTGGATGCTTCCTCGGTAGGTACTGGCATTTATTTATTCGAAGTATGGAATATTAAAGGTAAACCTACAATTCGCACTGTAGTATTTGTAAATCACATATTGTCAGCCTGCGAGAGAACATATTACATTATGGAATTAGAGGCCCTCATAGTTGTCTTGGCATTCAAAAAATTTTATCATCTCACTAGTATACTACATCCATCAGGTACTAAGTTTTCTCTTGAGCTGTAAGCGATTACACACTTAATTAGTCCGATGGTCGTCAGCCCTTCAAGAATGATTTTGAAATCATTCATGTGAAAGGTAAAAACAATTTGGTGGCAGATGCTTTGTCTCACTTATACGAAGGGCTGCAGGGTATGCCATATTGCAGAGAGCAATCTTTGGAACACAAGGTTCTGGTAATGAAGGATGCAAGGTACTGAGAATATTATCTTGACCTGTGTTGAAACATGGAGCATCTCCACGAGAACAATCCAATGTGAAACAACGTAAAACAGCAATTATAAACCAGACAGATAATCATACAACCTACTATGTGATTCATAGAACATATTTTACCACTGGGATCCATAGTCTGACAAATAGTAGTGTGTATATCATCAGATAGTGAGGAAAACATAATATGCATGCACCAGGCTTGGGATACTATTATCATCAATCGCACGAGCAAGCTTAATTAGTATCGGTTTTTCCCGAATATGAGGAAAGTACAGCAAATTCTGTGGATATGCTTACACTATCAGAAGTCAAAATTGTCAAACAAATGCTGTAAGGATGAATTACATGCAACTGTTGTACGCAACCAACATGTGTGGACCCTTTCCTCGTGCACATGCTGGAGCAAAGTACATAGTGGCTCAGTTCTCCAAGCGCATAAAACTATTTGCACTAAAAACACCTTTGGCATCAAAAAAGACAATCAACATTGTTTTCACTTTAGAATTGCTCATTCTTGCTTTTTTCAGTTTTGGTGATCCCAAGATATGACACTCACGGCTTTGAGACTTTGTTTCTGAATCTTACTCAAAACTTTCATTCCTGATAACTACACCATCCGAGAAAGGTTTAATTTCCACACATTCGATAAGTTCAGTCATGACCATTACCCGGTGATTCTTCTCATCACCCATCAGAAGCTTGGGAACCAGCTTGGCACACATATTCTTCACATGCAATTTATCGGTCACCAGTTCACACACATTTTTTGGTAAATGTTGAGAGTATCTGCAATTATCTGGACACTCGACCAACAAAACTTTGTCATACAACTTTACTCGAGTGACAATTCAATCACATTTCCTGGCACAGACACTACACAGTGGTGCTCGGAGACAGTGATCCTGATTGCTCACAGAAGACTACATCTGCCTGACAAAGCTGTCCACAGGACAAAATGTTCTGATAAAAAGATATTGAAAATGCAAAGTTTTAGTGTGTGTGTGTGTGTGTGTGTGTGTGTGTGTGTGTGTGTGTGTGTGTGTGTGAGAGAGAGAGAGAGAGAGAGAGAGAGAGAGAGAGAGAGAGAGAGAGAGAGAGAGAGGGGGGGGGGGGGGGGGGGGAGTTTTTCTCAGGAACCACACAAAATCCTCATTATTATTGAAACAACAAGATATGGAAATGCTGGTCCATTTGAAATTATTGATCTACCACATACTGGAACTTATTTATTAATGTATCCTGGGAAAAATAAAATGTGGACTTACGGATATGTTTCTGACAGTGTTTCATATGAGGATGGAATGTAGCTATTTGCGTAAATGTAATTAGATGTTTTGTAGAGTAGATCTGTCTGAATGAACATTTCACTCTAGATGGGTAGGGTTAACTACGTCACTGCTAGACCTGGACTGTCTACAGTCACATGGGGAGAGATTGGGACCATATGGAGGATGTGTAAGGCTTCTACAGCAGACTCGAAACAAAGGCTATGACTCTGAACTGCAGGATCTCAACTTCTGCTGTGCGTGATGGAAGCACTGCCATAAATGACTTCCAATGTGTTATGGAGAAATGCTCTGCATTCCTCACACAGATGCAGATGTAAATGCACTACTGCTGAGCAATCTTCCCAGAGGCGACAATTAAACTTGCCCACTAGCACTGTTAGTGGGGGACTATCTGCACTAGCCACTTCAAATAATGAGATAGTACTGCAAGTAAATGGCTACAAAGACTATGTAAATGTGCTGGTAGCTGTTATAAATAAAGGACACATTGAGGGACTGTGTACAGTAGACAACCAGGTAAGATACGTGGGAGGACCAAGAAAGTTTCCTATTGAGCACGAGCCTCAGAAATTTTGTAGTTTCAACTAATGGATGAGCAACAGGCTCAAGATGTAAAGACAGTTCAAGAAACCAACTGTGCCGCCAGAAATTCATACAAACAGTTTAATCAGTGGAAAAACGAAAGCCATTGTAATGCTCCATGAGTGAAGGCAATCGAGACATCATTGAAGACGCTGCTCAATGAGATAAATCCATGGAGAACCGCAATAAATGGAAAAATTGTCAACGAAGGGGGAGATGGAGATGCCCAGCGGGAGACAGGCCATTATAGGGTTAATGGCGGCAGCAAAGAGGTTGACGCTCACGACGGAACACTGAGGCACACTGTTTTCCTGGATAAGGGCGTTCAACAAGGAAATGGGGCATGCGGCCTCAGAAGCCCCACATGTAGAGTGTACAGAGGGTACGGGTCCTCCAGCAGGTGTCATAGGCTACGTGTAGAGAGTACGGGTCCTCCAGCAGGTGTCATAGGCTATCTCCAATTCGAAAAACAAGGCCACAGTCTGGGATTTCCACAGAAAATCACTGATGACATGGGTGGACAAAGTGACAAGATGGTAAACTGCAGAATGGCGCACTTGAAATCAACAGTGATCGGTAAATTGCACAACTCGAGCCACCATACCAGTCGGGCATGAATCATACGTTCCATCACCTTGCAATCACGGCTGGTGACAGAAATAGGGTGTTAGACAGAAGGAAAGTGTTTGTCCTTATCAGGGTATGACAGTGGCCTCATGCTGGCATCTGGGAAACATGACCTCTGCCCAGATGTAATTGTATGGAGGAAGGAGAAGGTGCTTGCCCACAAGAAAAAGTTGGTTCAACAACTGAATGTGAACCTCCTGGGGCAGAGGATAGGGATGTAGTGAGGGCATGATATAGCTCCCTCATAGTAAAATTGGCATTGTAGCATTCACAATTCTGAGAATAGAAGGGTGTCACCCAAGCCTCCTCCACTCGTTTCCAATGGAGCAAGGCAGGGTGTTAGTGGATGGAGCTCGTAATCTCCACAAAATAGCGGTGCAAGGTATTGGAGATGGCAATAAGGTCCACTGTGACATCATCTGCTATGGTCTGGGGAATGGTCTTGGTTCCAGAGAGCCATCGGAGGTTGCTATTCAGAAGACAGTGACAACACTGTGCATGCAACTGTTTACAATGACAATTGCAATCGTATGATGATGGTTAAAAATGTGGAGAGCACATCTCCACACATGAACAGCATGGCGGCATGTCTCTTGTCTACCAAGGGACCAGGACACAGTGTGGCAAAGATGAAGTGCGGGGAATGGAGCATTCCGCAGCGGTAAGGATCATGTTCGTACAGTATTCTACCTGGTCGTCACAACTGGGGAAATGATGTTTGTCGAATGTCGCCAGGGAGGAGTAAAGCCTCCAGTTGAACTTAGAAAGCAACCATTTGGGTGCGCAAGTAGGTGGGATAGGAATCACCAAATGGAGAGCGCACAGAAAATGGTAGTCTGAGTACGTGTCAGAGAGAACAGGCCACTCGAGATGACAGGCAAGCTGGGCAGTGCAGAAGGAGAGGTCCAAATGGGAATAGGTGTGCGTGGAGGCTGAAAGGAATGTGGTTGCTCCAGTGTTAAGGTAGATGAGGTTGAGCTGATTGAGGTCAGCCAAGAGGGTACCTCTCTTGACTGGTTCTAGGATAATCCCAGGGGGATAGTGTGCATCAAAGTCACCGAGCAGCAAAGAAGGGTGAGGGAGTTGCCCAGTAAGCTGTAGGAAGTCTGTACTGGTGACACTGAATGATGGAGGGATGTCAAAGGTACAAAAGGAAAAGGTGAAGTGAGGAAGGAAAATGCAGACTGCAACAGCTTGAAGCCGGGTAGTCAGGGAGATGGTTCGACCACGAACGTCATGAGCAGAATTACTCCCCCATGAGATGGAGAACTGGAAAGAAATGCAACAGGTCAAAGCGGTCATGAGGATGCAATTTTGTTCCCTGGAGGCAGAGAACAAGAGGATGTTGCGATTCCAAGAGCAGCCGTAACTCCTCCTTGTTGGATCTAAGGTTTCAAATGTTCCATTGGAGGAGAGTCATGATGATGAAAGGGGAGGAGGGAAAAAATGAGGGGCTGTCACCTCGGCAGCTGCCAAGTGCCAACCTCCAAAGACTCTGCTACAGGGTGCAGAGACAGGAGGATCCTGCTCCACGAGACCTACAGAGGCATCGGCAATCTACCAGTCAGTCTGCAGAGTCCAGAGCAGAGAAACGGTTGGCGGTGCACACCAGTAACATGGAGGTTAGCCGGGTGAGTGTATAATGTCGCAACACCATTGAAGAAGATCTCAGAGTTGGTGAAGGAGAAGACCGTTCACCTTTATTTTATTTCTTGGAGCAGCAGAGGACTTAGTTATTTGTTGGCTGGAGGGATGTAGGAAGTCTTCAAGGGAATATTCCCTCCGTTCTTTCCAGCCTGTCAGTTATGCGGCAGGTGACTTCACTCTGTGAAGTGAAAGTTTGGTGGCTTGTTGCACAGTTGGAGGAGGAGACAGGGATGTTGCTGTGACACTGGGCAATTTTACAACTGTGGTACTGAATTTGAGGTCACGCACCTGCATGGCCATGTCCTTCGTGGAGTGAGAGATATAAGAACATTACTGTAAGTGCTGGATGGCAGAATGTAGGGTTTCTGATTAGCCAACAACAGTGTAGGACCTCCTTTCCTTCACCCAAATCTCCTGGACGGCCCGCTCACTAGATACATGGGACACACTCGGGAGGAGGCTGCATGTTAGCCGCTGCAATTGATACAGAGCGGAGGAGGAGGTGGACAATCGCCCTTGTCACCATCCCTACCACAGGTTACACATTTGGCCAGGTGTCAACAGGGCATTTATGTGTGGTTGTAGTGACAACACTGGTAGCATCGCACTGAGTTCAGAATGAATGGCCTGTCTGTGATAACTTCATAGCTAGCTTTGACCTTGGAGGGAAGGACTACTCTATCAAATGTCAGGAAAAAGTCTGTGTGGGTGCTAAGGATGCACCTACCTTTTTTCACACCCAATGGACTGCAATGGTTTCCTGATCAGACAGGTGAGTTTGGATTTCTGTGTCAGTTAGATCATCAAGCAGCCTAATGTAAGTAACATATGAAGAATTCAGCATTTGATGGGCCTCGACATTAACAGGATAGCTGTGGGGGAGCGAAGCTGCAAGCAGTTGTACTTGAGAATCAGAAGCAGTCTCCAAAAGCAAAGATCCAATGTGTAAATGAGGGCAGGATTTCCCAGGGCCGGCAACATCAACACCTTTCTGAATAAAACTGATTTACCGTCTTCAGTATGTGAAACCACAAGGAATTCTGTTTACCTTTAGTGAACGTTGACTTTGAAGACGACAATTAAGTCATTGCGACAAAATCCCCTACGATTGCCCGCGTCTCCGATGGCACAGTCCTTCCAACTGGGGGGCTCCCCCTCAGAGGGGAGTGCACCCATCGTAGGTAATTGTTCACGCCTTGGGTCAGATGCCGTAGTTTCTATCATACCGAGGGTCGTAAGATATATTACCCCATACAGCCTTTCCTAATGCAACAAAATGCTGCTCCATCCACGACCACAGAGGTCATCCAGTTTCGACAGAGGTCATCCAATTTCGAAGCCATCACATTTTTAAACCAAGAAATTACCTAAAAATCATTTTTGTAAACATCCAAGTTGATAAAAACAAACTACAAAACCAAAAATATTTTACTAAAATTATGTATAAACAACCATATCTCGATTAATATTTCTCCAGTGAAGAGCTGTAGAACAAAAAACGAACACAATGTAAACCGCAGACAAACTTATTTTCTATAAAAGCTTCTCAAACTTATAGAACATGTAAATCACTGTGTCAAAAAACCTTTACGCAAATAAATAGCATACATTAGCTAAAAGAAACTTTCACTCATTTATATTCAACTTTACTGGGCAAATGCATGTAATGAAGCTATTTTGTGTAAACTGATTAAATGTCTCGTGAATCTGAAAGCTCTTTTCACAGTTTTAGCTTGGCTTCCCCAAAAAATAGACCAAGTGGTGGGGTAAAATAAGAAACTAATGCAGGGTGAAATAGAAAATCCAATCTCTTGAGTAGCACAATGACAGTGATGTCGTCATGTAAAAAAGAAAAAAAAAGTTTACATCCATACGCAGCACTCATTTGGATGTAACGAAAACTGACTTTACAGAAACAGAGTCTGTTATCACTAAGGATGTCGTAATATGTCACATATCTGTTAGCAGTCATGTAAAATTCCCGAAGTGCTAGGTACACAGGAAATTCAAAAACTCTGTCATGTTTTTATTCTGCTCACTGACTATATGAAATTTTAAAATTAATGTACGGACCACTTTCAAGCCTCATTTTGTCACTGTTCTTCTTATTGGCTGATGATCAGTAGGTATCTGTATTAAGTTACATTAAATAAATTATTGTACTTAATTGTTGGTTGTCGTTATATATAATCATGAATTCAATGGTACTGGAACTAACTAATAAAAATAATTTTGAGAGAAAGAATTTAGTAACAATAGAATACTACAGTCTGTGATGCAATTAATTTCCTATCTACTTAAAATATTGATTGTGCCCCTGGCAGATCTAACAATTGAGACAGTATAATATCCCCATTTTTCTTACAGCAAAAATTCAAACCTCCATCTTTGTGCCATATTTCATAGATTTAAATTCATTGTTTACTTACAATTAACTTAATTTCCTTCCCACCTTGTACCGCCATATAGAACAAGCAAATGTGCTACCACTTATTCTGCTTGCAAATGCATTACACATTGAAACTGTAATACCACAACCTCTTTTGGGATCCTATTCCAATCTCATCTCCATTCTCCCGACGAGGGCAAATATATTAGCAATTTACACCAATTTAAACTGATGCTTTCACATTGTTGATGTTGGGCCTCACCAGATTATAGAATGAAGGAAATCTGACGGATTAAAAACTAATGTATCATCATGATTTACACACAATACAAACTACAGGAGCATGGTAGGAATAAAATTGCTATTGTAACTATGGAATAATTAATGATTAAAGTTCTGAAATTTCAAGTCGGAGAGAGACAGCTATTTTTATGTTTTTTTTTTTAAGTCAGAAATTGTTCATTATCCTAACAGAAATATGACACAATGATTTTTCAGTCAGAATCAAACATGCTAATTGGTGTTAGTTAACAGAACTGTAATTATGATGATATACAAAAGTAAAATTTTACTTGTACAAAATTTTATTAATTGAATCTAGGCCTTTCATTCAATAAAACTAATTGCTCTGTTCACCTGTAAATGATAGGATAATTTTCCTTTAAGTTAATAAAGTAATATATGCATATTAATGAAATACATTGTTGCAATGATAAAACATGTAATTTATAGTATTAACAGAAACAGATTCTTTCCTGTCTTTGTACAAAATTATTCACTGCTATTCCGTGTAATTTGGGAAGATGTATGTAAAAGCTCATGTTTTCCTTATGGAACCCTACTATGGTACTGAAGAGCAGGTCTATGAAAACAAAAGGCCTGTTCAGTGATAGCAAAGCTTTAATGGGAGAGACTACCTTAGATGCTCATCACAGTTGTTAACAATATGTAACAACACGACCCGACTGCGAGTATCCTCGAGCACTGCCATACAGAGGACTACTGACAAGATTTTGATGAAGGATGCTGCCTTAGGAACAGAAGGTCACTCTTTCTCCCAAAGGAAGAACAATGCCAGAAGCTGCACTATATGCACTGTGGAGTAGCAGCTAGTGACACTGACTGGCCTGCTGTGGGCCACTAAGTAAAGTCCGACCACCAACAAATATTGTTATTAGTATTTGTCGTTTCTAGGAGGTTCTCAAACAGCATATTCTGGAGTATACTATGTTTTGTAAAAACAGCAGTACTCTGTCCAGGAGGCAGTTCTGTTTTCTCTGTATACTGGTGTCTGTAATACACGTGCTTTCAGTGCTAAATGTTACACTACGTTGACAGCCCTGATTTCAGATTTGGACTTGATTGTGGTAATAACATCATGATATTTGCAAGCTTATTGTTGATCAATATGCCATTGAAGACAGTATTTTCCTCTTCAGGTGTTCTTCTATAAGTGTGTTTGCTGTTCCCATTTTACTCCTGCGTTAAATCCATTTACATATCCCACTTTGGTTTTCTTTTCTTTATATTTAACTCTTGCCTCAGCTCTAATACCATAATCTGCACTATAACATTAATAGCTTCCCATACCATCTCAGGTGAATTGAGTCATTGCCACATACTATGTAGTATCCGCTCTGCCCAGAACACTGATATGAATGAACTGTAACTAGCAATGTCCAAAGACAGTAACTAATAGGCCACAAGTGGAGATACAGATTCAGTTTTCATCACTGCCCAATTTCAACTATTTTCGACACTCACCTAATTTTTTTTCTCTCTGCGCCGCATAGCAAGTTCATGTAATCTCTCTCTCCTGTTTTAGCTGTGCTAGAATATGGAAATTCCTACATGGTTGTCCATGGTTATTTGCATTAAATGGTCTCTTCATAATATTGTATTGTGGACAGTAATATCTGTATACAGATTAACAATTTCGCTATGGGACAATTTTTGATAGAAAATGTAAAAGTAAATTTAGATGTCATAAGTCTTTCCATTATGGCCCTTACCGAAAATCCTTTAGTAAACACTTTTATGTTTTCTTTGTTATGTGTTTCCTATAAATAAGAAATAAACAAGTGTAACCTGTACTCATGATACGAGGTCCATGCCAACTTCTGGCTCATGGCCAAAATATATTTCTACATATACGTATCCAAAATCAGTGAGTATTTATGTTACCAATTAGCATAGGGTAATTCAACTCAAAACATGGTACTTAGTTTCCAAGCTGTTTCAATACCTTTTAAATTTCTTTAGTAAACAAGTTTGCAATACTTTTTGTTATACTCGACTTTAAAATGTGGGAAGTTCTATTGGGTGACTCTTTACAACTGTTTCTACTGCCTTATATGGGAAAACAGAATCTTGCAAAATTAGACTCATTTACGCATTTGCTGTTCTTGATTGTCCATAGTTAAACACTTTTTAACTGCCACTTTAACAAATTCTTGTGCTGGATCAAATGATTCACATGACCACAACAAAAATGTAAAGTATCACAATATTTATTTAGCAACATTATCAGTTAGTTTCTGATGAAAACACTGTAAAAATTATTGCACGACTGATTTTGCAGGATCTTCTTTTAGCATATTCCTGGTGTGTAACATACTAAAGCACAACCAGTTAGTACCTCAGCTAAAGCTTCTGACATAAACAACATCCTTAAAGGATATATGATTTTACAACAAAATTAACCTTTCCAAGCATAGCTGCAAAAGACATAAAATGCATTTCTTTTGATCCAAGTGGCACTAAAAACAAAGAGCATTTCATAAAAATCCTATTACCAAATACATTACAACCTTGTATTTCCAACATAGTGTTTAAAATACATCTTCATAAGCAGAAACTGTGCCATTATCTCAGTCTGGCTCAATGTTAACTTTAAACATATTTAGTTATATTATTGTAAATACCAACTATGGCAAAAATAGAATTACAAAGTCAGTCCACAATTTTCTGCGTGTTGAAACTAATTCTGAAAAGACACCAGAAAAGGCACAGTACACAATACATAATTTAAGGTAGCAAACATATTGCACGTGAGATACCATCCAAACTAGTGTTTTACACTATGTTAAACAAAATGTACATTTTTTAAGAAATCAAAATGAAAATTAATTATATTGCAGCAACCATGAAGCTACAAGTAACAGAATTCACAATTAAAATTGTTTCAAAACACTATTTAAATGAACGTACAGCAGTTACACTGTTTCATATAATATGCTGTCTGTCCACAAGCAATATGGCAAAACTTAAAAAGCCAAAATCAAATTGTATATTCTCTCTCTTGCCAGCCACTTTAATTATGCATGCAAGAACATCTGCTACACAAACTGAAATGACTATAACATAAAGGGCAGGGCAGTAACTCAAAGAGAAATGCTTAATCTGTTGCATAACTATCTATTTTACTCTCAATATCATGTCATATTGTTCCATCTTATGACAGTATATTCTCTGACTGGGTGAACTGGTAACAGTAACACAAACCTGCTTTGGGAGATTTTTAAGTTGGCTTCATTTGTCTGGAAATATTTGTGAAAATTCACTACTGACCAAGATGTGAATGGGAAAACTTTATGTTATCATAAACAGAACAAATATAGTAATGCCCCAGTATACACAGAGACAAACGCTCAGGTTAGAGCATATGATCATCAAGGAAGAGCTTCCAGATATTTATCTTAATGAGAATGGATCAAGACTCCCGGTGACAGAGCAAATTGCAACAGACTGAGGTTTGGTGTTATTTGGAGGAATAAAGTGAGTTCAAATAGCAGATCAGCCATCACTAATACAATAACATTCTCGGTGTTACTTTTCCCATCACCTTCATCTGTCTCAAGATACATAAAGTGTCTCTGGAGCACCGCACTGCACCTAATTTGCAGACCACTCTTTTCTTGTCTGCTATGGACTTCATTAGCCTTCACATTAGAGGAGAAATGATGAATGGCCAAGCAAAAAAGCAAGTAATTTCTCCCTAAATACTTAACCACCTTCTAGCTGTCAGGTACAGCTGGTGTCATCAATTTCAGAATTAGCTGCCAAAAGTCGACTGAGACGTTTGCCTATCTGCCGTGGATATGTTCCATTACGTACTCTTGCTTCCGTGCTGCTGTGTGTAACTGCACCATAATCTAACTGAAAGTTGCACAGTGCATGCATTGGTCGTAATAATACATCTGTCACATCTGCACGGTCCTCTAAGTGTGACAGTGCTTGGGCAGCAGCTTCGAGTGTAGACAGACATCCATCTGTTGGTTGGCTCCTGATTACATACTCACTAATTAATCCATGGACCAATTTCACCTGTTAAACAAACACAGACGAATAAAATACTGTCAAGCATTCTCCACCTAAATAACATGAGGTGAACATGCCATAAAAAGCAAGTTTTATGCAAACTACATTCATAATACTGCTTCCTTTTCCTTTATCTTTTCTTACAGAGAGCAGGTCAGAAGAATCGCATGGTTTAAGAACTCCTCTGTAAACATAAGTTTTCTACACTCCAACATTCAACGCACTTGAATAATTTTTCCCTTGTCTCAACCAATATATTCTCCTTTTTTTTAATATCTCACGCACAATATTTATTTTCACAAATCACAACACAGTAAGAAATAAATACTGTGATTCGGAAAATACAGAACTCCTTTATTTGATTCCAGTCAAGCATCACAAACAGTCAATTTCATTCAGTCCATAATGGTCACCTTCAGATCTGAATGAAACAGAAGCAGCCTTATAGTATCCTGACAAAGTCAAAGAGGCATTGTCATAAGACATAAACAAAGTAAGCTTGGCATCATCAAATATGTGTAATAATACAGAGCAGGCCAAGTCAGACCACAGTGCCAGGAAACTCAATGTGAATGGTGTTGCTGTGGATACTGACAGTGTGAAATTTTTTCCCCCACTGACTGGAATTAAAAAAAAAAAAAGAAATTAACTTTTATTTATATTCACTGCTCTGTAACTTAAGTCTTGTATTTGTAAGGCACGGTCACAGATTGTATTATCTTCTTTCCAATTTCTGTCTAAGGTATCATTAGTGGTAGATTCATAATGTAATATGATATATGCATAAGGTCAAATCAATATTTACAATAAAATAATATGGTTATTAATGTAGTTGCAGCAGACAAAAACTGCAGAGAAAGAAGCCCAACTCCAACAATTAAAACGAGAAAAATCCTAATGTAGCAACATATTCAGAAAAAGATTTTGGCCTCGTAGTTTATAAATGCCAATCAAATAGCATTTGGCACAAGAGTTGCATCTCTGAGATTATCAAGTAGAACTCTGCTCAGATAAGCTATGCTCTTCATCTGATGAAAGCCAACATCTTCAAATAGGCCCAAAATATCTCACACTATAATGCACGACAAAAATTAACAAAGAGGTATACAACACTACATGCATCACAGTTTAAAACAATATTAATTTGCTTAATATTTAGTTGCAAACTAACAATTTGGATTTCTAAATTGTTCTGATGCCTAGAAGGTTATTTACACACAGAGATAATGTATTTAACCCATTAAACATTACAGGTGCACTCTGTTAAGCAAAGGCATCTGACTGTAAATCACTGTTTCCTTTTCAGTAATATACAATATTATGGTGTCCTACACTTCACTATTAAGTCTTCATGCAAATATGAACTAATTACATAAAGTGTCTCATAAGCTCCCATCTTATGACCCTTGTGTACAGTAATGACATTTCAACCTTAACATTTCTATACGCCACATTTGTTTTGTTTCTACATGATACAAACATTGTGGTAAATGGAATATCAAATGTATTTTTAGAAAAAAGCTGTTAATGAAATTTTCATGGGTGTTAATGGTTCCCAATGCAGTGCCAGTACAATGAAAACATTCATTATACAGGGCAATTCAAATAGTTGCATAAAATTAAGGAACTGATAACGAGTTGTCGGGTCATGGTTCCAACCAGAAAAGCAAATGGCTCTAATGACAAATCGAGCAAAACGACTTCATAAGGCGGGCGTCACAAGACACCCCAATAACTACCTGTCCTGGCACAAGAACATGCATTTTGTAGGCTGACATTGCCAAAATAGCTGTCTGGGACTTCTTAAAAAAGATGTTATGACACATTATGGCACCAACAAGGCTCCTGGAGGCATTGACACGATGGAAAATCTGGGACAAAATATGTCATCACTGCCCAACAGTTACACCCAGCATCTCCAACCTGTTATAACTTAAGAAGCCTGGTGCTGTTGTTCCACGAACACTAGCTAGCCAGGATTGCATATACACTGCCTAATTCAGACAGGCAATATGCAGTGTCTTCACTAGCAGCACGCTACAGCCAGTGCCGAGTCTGGATGCTGCTGACATGGGACTTGTCTGCAGATAGGTCACCCGCTCCGTGATTCTCACCTGCTGCTGGTCATCTTCCTGATGGACTGTAGTTCAAGCCTGGGTTATATAGCTGCCTAGCTGTCACCAACTGAGCATGCAAACACAGTTGCAATTCATCACCATGTAAGAGCACACACCTCTGGCATTTTCCATGTCAGGGGTCACGATTTGACTTCACTGCCCATGTTTTTCTCACCAAGAGATGTAAACTGGCCAGTTGCCGTGACTGCCTTTGCTGTCCACTGCCAACTGTCACCCACCATCCTGCATCAGCAACTCTGCTACTGTGCTGATCACACCATTCTATCAGCCACCACCACTGCCTGACTGAACACACCATCATCTGCCCATAAGACAGGCTGCTGCTGACACCAGTATGCTTTGTCAGCTGAGGCCAGCCACTGTCATGGAGGGTGTTGGCCACCTCTCCAGCACTGTCTCCACCATTGTACTTGTTATGAAATAAAGAGATTATTTAACAAGTAAGCTGCTGCCATAACATAATTACAATACCTTCTGGAACATCACTGCAACCATATCAAGGATGATAAATTGCAGATATCCACATATCATAGCTAACCTCACTATCGGCAATAATGGTCACTCATCATGGTCACTATAGAGGAATTGAAATAAACAACTTTGGGATGGAACCTTATGGTCTTAGACATTAGTCTGAGCCAGTGGAAGCTGTCAGTGACAGTCAATGCCTATGCGCCATAAGGTCATCAACTGTCAGAGGATGTATCACTTATAATGTGTTGTCAGATGTCTATGAAACTACATTGAGGACCTGCACAGTTCTCAGACATTGAATCAGCTCGGGAGGCACAGTTGCATGGCCACTTCGCTCCCCTGACCTGTCACAGCTTAATCTTTCCTTTTTTGTTTGCCATATCAGAAGGCTTGGATATGTTACACCAGTTCCAGATAAAGCAATACTTATTGCCAGGAACTTACAGCCTCTGGTGCAGTTAAGGCAATGCCTGGTGTACTTGGATGGGTGCACCAGAATTTTCTATGCACAAATGTTTCGTGTATATTTAATGTGGTGGTCACCATTTTGAACACCAACCCAAGTAGTTTAGAGCCGAACATTGTGCATGCCCAATTTCAGAAGTGCCAGTGTTCACAACTCTAGTGGTCTGTGGAGCTTCAGCTTGGTGTTTACCATCATCAAATAGAATCAATATAATAGTTAGGATACAGTATGTGTCTAGATTCATTGCAATTTAACTTGTAATATGATTTCTTCTGAAAATCATTATTCGAGCACATAGAAACTGTTGAAGTATAAGAACTCCACATTGGTATATTTACTATGATTACAAGTGTTTCACATCTGTATCAATGGCTGAGTGGATCGGCTGACAGTTTCCAAACATAAAGGGTAAGTGTTCTAATACCACAAACTGTGCAGTTGTAAGCTTTTCTAGGTTCCACATTCCTTCAAAAGATTCCATTTTATAACAGTCTAATCTTGAAACAGACAGACACATGGTCATAGTAAAAATATTGAAAATGGATGTATTTATTTGTAAATACTTTAACTGTCACCCAGGATCTCTATTGTTTTCAGCTAAGAGAAACACAAATGATTGGCATATATCAGAAGCCTGCTTAAAAATGGCTGATGTGAATGTTCGCAAGCGAATAATTGCTCTCTTTGAAAATGGAGTTAGTGCATCTGAGGCCCTATGTTGTTATGGCATTGATGCTTCTACTGCAAGGGTGTAGATTAGAGGATTTATAGATAATGGTGAGGTAGTGAAATGTCCAACACCTAGAAGACCCCAAGTCTCTATATAAAGTTAAAATGAATAATTGGTCAGGGCAGCCCCAGAATGCTCCTTGTCACACATCCAGTAAGGAGAACTTCAGATTTCCCGGGCTCGTCAACAACTGCTCTTAGAAGATTAAAGAGCCATGGAATCAGGTCCCGTCATACTCCTATCGAAGAACCATTGTCTAACTAACAAGCTGTGGACACAATGACACCCGAGTTTGTGGGAAGATGTCGAGTGGAGGAAAGTCATCTATTCCGACTAGTGCACAATTGAATCTACAAGCAGAGGTCCTGCTCTTGTTTACTGCACAGATGGGCAATAATACAACATGGGATTCGTGGCCACACATGCTAGAAGTGGACGCGTAAGTGTGAAACGTTGGATGTCTTAGATCGGTACAGGAACTTTAGAATGTATCCAAGGCAAGGATGATTATTTTTATTGTTATGGGACATCAGATAAATATTACCTTCCATGGAAGATTACTTCTAGACATCAAATTCAAAAAAATGGTTCAAATGGCTCTGAGCACTATGCGACTTAACTTCTAAGGTCATCAGTCGCCTAGAACTTAGAACTAATTAAACCTAACTAACCTAAGGACACCACACACATCCATGCCCGAGGCAGGATTCGAACCTGCGACCGTAGCGGTCACGCGGTTCCAGACTGAAGCGCCTTTAACCGCACAGCCACACCGGCCGGCTTCAAATTCAAAAGCCATAATTAATTATTTATTGAAGAGAATAGTGAAAAAAGTGAAAAACAGAATATACAATTTAATACAAAAAGTAAATAAAGCATGAAACATTTGTGAAAAGATAAAAAAAGAAAGGCTGTGGTGAGACTCAATCCAACACATATTGCAGCTACCAGTACAGTAAGCGGACGCACTACCTTCTTTTTAGCGTAACGGTCGAATAGGCCTACTGTAATTGAAGAACGAATATTAAACTGCAAACAACAGACTGGAAGGCACACGAGCTCGCTCATGTAGACCACGCATAAGGACTTAGAAAAATATGCCAATCAACAGATATGTTTCTCTTAGCTGAAAACGATAGAAAGACCAGGTGGCGGTCGAAGTAATGACAAATACATATATCGATTTTCAATATTTTTTACTATGAGCATTTGTCTGTTTATTTAAAGGTTAGACTACTATAAAATGGAATCTTTTGACACAATGTGGAACCTAGAAAAGTCTACAACTGCACAATTTGTAGCAAATTAAGGTTTAAAATATTACCTGCTCAAGTCTAAATTTAAAAAAATGACAACTGACTCCAGCTAGATTCGAACGCTCGTCCTTTACATTTGCAAATCATCAGCCTATCCACTAGGCCATTGAAACAGATGTGAAACACTCATCGTCGTAGAAATTCTACCGACGTGGAGTTCTTCTGTTTCAACCATTTCTATGTGCTCAAATAATCATTTACAAAAGAAATAATACGATGAGTTAAACTGCAATGAATCTCAACATCTACTGTATCCTAACTATTATACTGCTTCTATTTGACGATGTACATGCCTAGCTGACGCTCCACAGACTGCTAGAGTTGTGAGCACTGGCAGTTCTGAGCTTGGGCATGTGCAATGCTCTCTTGTTGGACTCTAAATGATTCGGGCCAAGTAATATTTCTGCCTCTCATTGTAAAACTTGGTGAGTAAACAGCACCTTATCTCTGTTGAACTTGAGGCATTTGAAAACTGATTGGCCTTGTTGGTTCTGACATTCCAAAGCTTGCTCTGGTTCAGGATTACTTCCAAGACCAACATATTCCAAAGTGGATCTATTTTGATTCTTCTATCAGCTCCTTCAATTTGTGCACAACCTTTTGAATCACCCTCTGTACTACTGGGAACCAGCAAGAGGTTTCCGCACATTTGTAAAACATCTTGCGACCAAAACATAATTATAAATTCAATTGGGGAACAAAAACAGAAATGTTGAATCACAAAAGCATATCTTTGTCTTCAAAGCAAATGTTGTCAGTCATAGGCAATAAAAATAAAAAAAAAGCCAGCATAATTTTCTTACTTTAGTTTAGCTACTAATAAACCACAATTTAAGATGAACAAGGATGGAAAAAGTTGCAGTCATGAGAAGTAAAATCTCTCTTAATAACCTATCCACAGTAGGAAATGATTTACATAACTTTTGCTGCGTTGTAGACTGTGTCGAACTGGAAAATGATCTACCAACACTTCAGCCACTATACTGCATGTGGCCGTCACTGGCTATGTAGTGCTATTGAATCCACGCAACTTTAACCCCAATAGATCAACTACGTTACTGAACCTTAACCCCTGAATAGGAGCATGAATCAAATTTGTCATCATGTATGGAATGGAGAAGAAGGAAACTGTTGTGCTTCATTATTCGTAACTAAAGGTAGAACTTTTGGGCCCATGTGGATGAATCATAAAAGAGCCGATTTTCTGATGTGGTGCTGTTCCTGCAGTGTTGGTCACTACAAGGATGGAACAGTACGTTGTGTATCTTCTGCAGAAGTGTTTGTGGCTGCACATAATGGGATAGCCTTGCAAGTGCACTATGTTTGTACACTAACTATTGCTGAAAGCCAAGTCATTATTGCAGTCCATATTGGTGGGCTGCTTGATCACTATGATAGGTTCTTGCATCTTCCTTTTGAAAGTGAGTGGCTGCCTAGCTAGAAAGTTTGTTTCCTCAAACCTTTTATTCAACACATTCATTTTGGTGTTCTGCCACTGAAGATTTATGATATCGTTGTCCTACCCATACGTGTGACTCTCGTGCTCTTTTGTATTCTGATAGCTCATCCAATCTTTCTGATGTATGTTACTTTGCACTGACAGTTACCCCACTAAATTCCAAGGTGTGTAATGCATTGACAGCATCTTTGGAGGTCCTCAGCAAGTATGTAATTTTGTTGTTGCTCTGATACATCAGTTTAATGCACACTTGGTGAAGAATTTTATCCATGTTGCTGATGAGTGGTTAATACTACATAGTTCCAACTCTTTGTGGACATGATTTTGTTAGTGGTTTCCTGCTGGATCCATTAGCTCTGAAGGTGTTACACAGATTCACCAGTTCCAATTGTCAGCCAAAAAAGTTTTAAATCAAAAGTAAAGTCCTTAAACCTCACCTATTATAATTTTAAAAGCTGTCCTTCATTCTCAATTCAGGCAAATTTAAAAAAAGTGTGTGGACAGTTAAAAAGGACACACACAGATTTCAGAGTCAAATATCTAAAACCTATTTTATCTGCCAATTCCTCCAACCTACTAATTGTCAGATGTAGCTGGCACCAGCTACTTGCAATGACAGAAGATGAGCTAAAAACTGAGATGTCAACCACGAATAGGGAGCATGCACATTGTCACTAACAGTGAATGTAATACTGTAATAGCAACTGCATATGCTGCCACAAAGTTGAAACAGTGCCTTAAGGGATATCACACCCTTGTTAGAAACTATGGCCCAAGATACTGTCAAATCTTTATTGAAAAGTAATGTGGGAAAAGGGAGGGACCTTAGGAATAAAGGTTCAGATTTCCCAGAAACCCCGTCCATGGAGCAATCTGAGAATGATATGCCTCAGAGTAATAGCAAAGACTTCTCAAGATAAAAAAAAATACTTGTAGGTGCAGGAGAGACTGTTTAATAACTGCCCCCAGGAAGGTCAGACTGTCAATGCAAGTTCAATATCCCCTGCTTCCAAACTGAAAGCAAACAAGGATCTGTCTGGATCCTAAAATAAGGTCAGAGCGGCAGCTGACCATCCACTTCAAGGTCTTTCCCACACAGCAAGTGTGGTCAACGTAATGAAAGCTTTGCCATGTATGTTCTTACCCAACTTTCAAGAGGTAGATTAAAATGGCTTCTACAGGAAGAAGGAAAATGTAACGATACCTAGCTGAAGTTAAAAGGGGCTATAATATCTTTGCTGCTACCTGTGAGGTGCGATAACATGGCGTAATGGGGCCTTTTGTAATCAGTGTCTTGCGTCCAGGATTAATGCTACAACTTAAGAATTGAGACACCGAGTGGTAGATAGGTGTATAAATAGCACTCAACTTTTAGGTAAGCTTACTACTGCCGTTCATCGGAGAAGTATTTACAAAATGCTGTTGTGTCCAAAATAAACCACCATCTTGATGTCACCACCTTGAACTAGTACAGAAGTGTAATTAAACTGTCACCAATTTCATACTATTATGATAAGGGACAAGGCTACATGTGCTCATTGTATAATTTACGTGTTGAGCAGTTGGTTGACTCACAATCAAAACTGCAAACATTGCAAAGCTTTTGGATGATGTCTTCCCTGAACTACCAGGACACACATATTGTGAGGGGAGGGGATAGATTGTATTGGATGGCATGGGTGAGAGGAGGAAGGAGGTGGGGGGAGGAATGTTGGGAGGAACAGGCTAATAGCTGGGAAGAAAAGGTGGCAAGTGTACAGTGTACAGTAAAGAAACAAGGCCCTGGTGAGTTTGGTCTGGTACAGGAAGGGAGAGTTGTGTGTGGCACACAATGTCAAGGAGGTGTGCAGGGGGAAATGGAGGTGAGAGGAGAATATGAGAGCAGAATTAGTAAAGTGGTTAGGTGGGGGGGGGGGGGGGGGGGGCAAGGGTGGAAGCATGTGTGAGATGGAGGCTAGCAAATATTGATGTTAAGGGTACAATGGGTCGTGGAATGTGTTGCAAGGGTATTTCCCATTTATGTAGTTGAGTGAAACTAGTAGAATTCTGATGGCACAGGTTGTGAAGCAGCCCTTTCACTGCTCTGGACGTGTTAAAGCGCGTGCCTTCGTACCTGTCTCTGTGTGCTCTGAACGTGTTTACGCATGCCACCAGTCCTTCTACTTATGCGTAGACACATTCGGAGTACCACTGGGTGGCCAACACTGCTCTTGGCCACAGTTTCTTGGCAGCCATTGATTCAAGTGGACAACAGGTTGATGGTCATGTCCACAAAAAAAGGACAGGATTGGCATTTGATGGGGCTTGAACAGGTTGTGCTAGGTGGGTGCACAGGACAGGTCTTGCACCTGAATCTTCCATAGGAACACGGCCCAGGTGGTAAAAGATTGGGAGTGGGTGTGGCATAAAAATGGACCAGGGTATTGTGTACCTTGGGTGGCAGAGCTCTTCAGGAGAGGTGGGAAGGATTGTGAGTAGGATATTTCTCATTTCCAGGCATGATAGTAAGTATTCGCACCCCAGGCAAAAAATGTGGTTAAGCTGTTCCAGCCTGGGGTGATACTGAGTGATCCTTTCCAGCTGGTTCATGGGATCATTGTGACAATTTGAGGCATGTGTGGATACAACATGAGAAATCTGTTCGTGAACTATGCCTGGAGGGTAATGACTGTCTGTAAAAGCCTTAGTAAGACCTTCAGCATACTGAACATGGAACTCCTCATCATTGCTGACATACAATCCATGAAGGCCAGGCTGAATGGGTGAATGGATGGTACGTATCAAAATGGAGGTAACATTTTAATAACCACTACTGTGTGCCACATACAAGCATCCCTACCCGCATTATACAAAGCTCGCCAAAGCCTCATTCTGCCTGCTTTCAACTCTGATGCTCTCCAACCGGAACAGCCCCTCATCTACTCAGCTGAGCTGCAGTGCCAGGGCACAGTAGCTAGTGCAGGTGTGTCAACGTATCAGCTTAAGAGAATTTCATGCAGAGAATTTGTCACTTTAATGAAAGCAGGAAGTGAAATTACGTTCATTAAAAGTTTGGATCCAGAAAGACAGACTTGTAAACACATGAATGTAACGAATATTGTACAAATAAATAAATAAAACTGGCAATGACAGTGTGGTGTCTTCCCATCATGTCAAAGAGAGGGCAGGGGCACAGATCTAAATATGTTTGAAAACATCTACTGTACACTGATATCACAATGTATACAAACAAAAATTATATCAGTATTATCCTTGAAATCTCAAAAGCAAAGTAATTAAATACTGCCAATATTTGCAGATCTGCAAGAGAATATTTCCATCTTTTTACTTGTAATTACTTGGAATAGCAGATATCTGCAGCTGAGCAGATCTTTAATTATGGGATAGCTAAGAAAATGCTGTAAATAATGTTTATTTGTAGTTGCAGACTGAATAAAAATATTTGCCAGATCATAAGTGACGACTGACTGCAATGAAGCCTGGAAATACAAAAATTGTGAGTGTTCCACATGTAGGAAATATTATTCACGGGCATGTCTTTCTGAAAATTCAGAAGTTAATTTTCATGTACAGTCACTTGGAGGGACTATATATTTTAGTTCTAAATGTGTTAAAAATACACGAATAAAAGAAAAAGAGCACAACTGACGGCACACTTCTGAGGTGCAGGATAAACTGGTATTTTTTCAGCAGTCGCTTAAACTTGGCACATAAAACATATACCCAATGGTATCAATAATGTACCCACTTTAATAAAACATATGGTGATAAAGCTTATAACAATGAAGAATTTTAAATGCAGAGTATTTTCCAGATTTTATCTTACCTATAATGTTCAAGAACTGCTGATTGCAGAGAAATGTAACTATGATAAAAACTATGCTACAAACCCCAGTCTCATCCATTTATTTATTTAACTTTCTGTTACCAGTTTGAAACCTAAACCAATCTTCAGATTATAGCACAGATTTCTTACGTAACTCTATGTTTGTCTCTTGAAAAGACAACGTACATCCAAAATAACACGAGAGTATGAACTGATTCCATGTTGACTAATGGAACAGCCCACCTGCAAGACTCTGGTATGAGTATTGGGAATCCTTGCCTAATTGACGAGTCAGTATGGGAATTGTTGGCTAAAATAAATCTTTCTTCTAACCAAAGGTTGAAGGACAAGTTTAGGAAGAGTATTTAAGAGCAACACAATACGGTAGCATGAACTGCTAGAAGAGGGGAGGGGAAGAAGTCATGTGCCATAAGCTGCAGGTACAGACTGTGACGTTGCCATCTACACAGTCCATGTAGAATCAGACAGCAATTAGCTTCACACTTGCAATATGTTGTAGCTTCACTGTTACAGATGTTACCCACATGAGCCGGCCTGCAGCTTCAGCTGAGGTGTCACTACTTTACAGGCCAAAAAATATTAAGTACATTATTATAAATATGTCTGCTTGTGTCTGTATATGTGTGGATTGATATGTGTGTGTGTGCGCGAGTGTATACCCGTCCTTTTTTCCCCAATCCCCAGGATTGGAATGACTCCTTACCCTCTCCCTTAAAACCCACATCCTTTCGTCTTTCCCTCTCCTTCCCTCTTTCCTGATGAGGCAACAGTTTGTTGCGAAAGCTTGAATTTTGTGTGTATGTTTGTGTTTGTTTGTGTTTCTGTCGACCTGCCAGCGCTTTCATTTGGTAAGTCACATCATCTTTGTTTTTAGATATATTATTATAAATTCAGTTACACCTTTGCTGTGCACCAAACGGAAAAGAACGTAGGCAGAAGGTTTTGCTATGTCAACCAGAATGGAAAACATGGGGTGGTATACATTTAATTCGAAAGCTGATTGGCTGCAATGGGATTCAACAATCATAAAGTAGTCATTTCATGTACTTTAACATTGTGAGTGGAATTGTGATCAAGAGCCACGAGGAGTCTGCCCTAAGTTATTGTCATGATCTAACATGTTACAGTGAGTTCTTCAAATGAATTTTGAGTTATTCTAATGTAACAGTATGAGTCATAGCCTCCGCTAAAATATAATAATGTAGTTCGGTATATGATGAGATATATAATTGGTATTTTCTATGGTGTAGTGAACGCTCCCTCTGGTAGCTGGCAAATGGGATGCAGCAGGAAGCGATCAGTCTGTGCTTGGTAGCAATGAGGGTGATAGCTGTTATAAACGATTGTAGCCTATGAGTTCAATAAATGCGTTCAATGAAAGAGGAACTTTTATTTCAGCCAGTCACAACTATTATTCAAATATTTAACATTTTTTATTTTTATAGTAAAGCTGTTAATTAAAGTATAGGAGAAGGTGATGTACCTGAAAATGTTCTATTACAAGTGTAAAAGACTATTAAGGAAATCCTTAATTTTTTTTGTTTTTCGTATTTATTCGAGATGTCATACTTTTGTAAAAACATTTAAAGCCATGTGGTCCACCACTTTCACTGTCACTATGTTCTGTTTCTATGTTTGATTAAAATAGAACAGAAATACAATTAACAACAAACTAATAGGAGATTGTTTTTGTTATTTATTCAAGCTGTGATCTTTTGTAAAAACATTTCACGCCATGTGATCAATCGCTTTCACTGTCACTGTCTTCCGTTTGTGTGTCTGAGTCTTCCTCACTTACATCTGATGTGGCTGTGTTAACGATAATTTCGTCCACAGCAATTTCGACGACACCGTCATGTACCCAATATTCTTCTTCTGTTTCTTTAACTTTCTTGCAATATCCCTTCCAATCATTGGCAGTAACCGACTGGAAAGCTGCATCCACAAGATTTAGCATGTTTGTGGCAGCCAAATCCCCTGGTATGTTGTGCTCCCTAACATGCCTTTTCATCTTCGCCCATGCTAATTCTATTGCGTTTAAGTCGCAGTTGTAAGGTGGCGAGCGAACAACCTGGTGGCCTTTGCTTTCAGCCAACAGGTTTACAGCAAAGACTTCTCAGTTGGCTTATTCGCTGGTACTTTTGCATACGGCACGTCCTTCCTCATAGTCTCAACCACAGGGGATATTTCTGCGTTGCAACCACTCCAGCATTCGCACTTTCTTGTCAAACTTCGTTGGAGTTCTCTCTGTTTGCCTGTTATGGTAAGGAGCGTTATCCATAACTATTACTGAATTAGGCGGGAGATTTGGCAGTACCTTCTCTCCGAACCACTTCTCAAAGTTTGCCGAATTCATCTGACCATGACAATCGCCCTTTGTCGACTTTGCCCAGAACATAAGTTGCCCTTCCTTGACGAATCCATTCTTGGATCCGACACTTGCAACTATCTTCTCGCTGAGCTCCCCCATGCAGTGACACCAACGACACTCTTCAAGTAATTCACCCTTCCTCTGCCAACATTTATTAAACGTTAAGATATTATCAATCCACAATTCATCAAGATAAAATATTTCTCTGCCTGCTTCCCTGAAGTTCTTTATGTCAACAATGAAACGAGATCACCAGTGCACTATGTCTGGACATTCTAACAACATATTCCTCTTGTTATCCACCTTACGCCATACGAATCCCATAGACAAAAGTACTTTTCTCAGTGAGACAATACTCCACTTCCAGCCTATTTTGTCGTGCAAAACTGGAAGCAGTGTTCGCAGGCTCGGCACAATCTTCCACACTGAATAAAATTCCGCTATCGTGTCACGAATGACACGCTGGTTGAAATCATCGATCATTACTTCGATTTCTCCACTTCTTTTCCTAAGTTAAAAGAGAGAGAAAGATCTATAAGAAAATGCCTTCTGCACTGCATGTAGTTTTTTTGAATTTGGAAATGTACTGTAAAATGAATGTATTTTGAAATAATACAGCAACCAGTGGTGTTTCCATACAAAGCAATACGGTAGCAAGGAAAAATGAAATATATGGTAATTCGGACGAAATAGGGGGCTCCTTCAAAGTGATCGCAAACGAAATATCTGAAATGGAAACTCACCTTTTCTTGCCAGGCGTTTGTGGTGATACGCCAGGATGATTTTTGGAAAACTGTTTGAATCTTCCATTGCTATGCATGCTTCGTCCTGTGTATGTAGCAGCTCTCACTGAAGATTTGTAAATGGGGTGAAGCAATTTTTTCTGCTCCCTTTCCTTTTCGCAGCATTCAATCACACGCAATATAATTTTGCGAGCATTGCTACGTAATACTGGTTTCCTTCTAACCATAGGCCTAGCGGTAGGGGTTGGCGATTCCAGAGATGGGTCAGCAACTGCTTCTTCACTCATTTTGATAATGTTTAGCACAACTGCACACTAAAAACACGCATAACAGTACAGCGCAAAACGATAACTAAGCAGTCGGCAATGGCTACCTTGTACAACACAGTCAGCTACGTAATGTTGGCAGCAGTCGAAACTGCGTGCCTACCGAGGCCTCCCGACGTTTACCGACTTCTACAGATTCAGGACTAGTGAGAGGTCTACCATCTAAAAGTTTACACACTGTACCTGTCTGAGCCAATGAGGGCTCTCTATTGACCAGTAATGCATATTATGCAAATTCACATTACTGTGATTCATCAGTAAAAAGCTCCCATTGATAAAATGTTGGATCATCTTCTAGGTGCTGTAGAGCAAACTGACAAAATTCCTGACGTCATTCAAAATCCACACTGGAGAGTGCTTGATGTAATGAGAGATGAAACGAGTGAAATCTATGCCGGTGCAATATGCGTAGAACACTTCTCTGACTTATATCACATTCTGAGGCTATATGTCGCGATGAAACAGTAGGGTCGTTATGCGCCAACACTAGAACGCCCTCTTCATGTACCTTGCCAATTGCTGTTTTCTGCCTTGTCCTCTGTATGGCATTCCATGATCCCGATACAAGTAGTTCTTGCAAATACGTGCAAGAAGCTGGTGGGTAGGATGCTCACAATCAGGATACAGCTCTCCATATCAATTTATTGCTCTAACAGCATTTCTTCTGCTTTCACCATACACTAGAAGCATACCTAACTTTTCTTCATTGGTGTACATGTCTGCTCCAAGAAACTGTGGCGGAAATGCGATGTCTCACTACTCCAGCAGCACATTTATACCCTTCTCTCCAGCTACCTCGTGTGTCATCTTGCGGCCTTATCGAGAAGCAGGAAAACAATGCCTTACCTGTTAAGTTCCTCAGTAGTCAACAGGAAAGATCGCATTGGAAAACGCCGCTTTGAAGGACGAATATGATACGAGAACGTATCTGTGTCTCAAAAACTATTTGCCTAAATATTATGATGTATACATATTTGAAACAGTTTTTTTAAGCCCATCATGTTACGCTAAAATTTAACAGAGGGTCTCATTAAAAAGAAAGATGGCCTCATATCTCTGTAATAAAAAATTGCACAAACATGAAATGTGATGTATTCAAGTAGCCATTGTCCCTGCAATTCACTGTGCAAATGGCATCTTTGTATCTATTATAGTTGGGGAGATACAAGGGGTGTTATGACTTAGCTGCCTCACCCTGTATTGTGCACAGGAAAGCCGCATTTCAAAACTGTAGCTAGTGCGGACCTAGCGGTGCAAAATTGTACTTTAAAGTGACAATGTACCATATTTTTCTTTCTTTGACTTTCTCTCATTTCTTACTTAGCCAGACCTAGAAGCAGAAAACAATTATTGTGCAACTCATTTTTCTTATGGCTTTTTTAGTCGCACTCAGGGCAGGTGTTTGCTGCAGAAGAAAGTCACCCAGAGGTGAGTGAATAGTCTTCTTATGTAGGCAATAAACCGCAACACCCCACAGGCTATAGGACTCACCATATCACTCGGGAGTTAGCACTTATCTTATAACTTAGGTTCAGATATACTGTTAAAAGGCTTATTGTGCTTATTGGTATGTAATATACTAGTACTAATGACTTATAAGCATGGGATATTTAGGTTGATATTCAACCAATCTCAATAATCATTTATCCTGCTGGCTTTTGCTTCAGGATCTCTGACCAACGTTTGTTAAACAACCTATCAGACGTCTTGCCAGAGTAAGTAGCTGGCATTGTCAATGGTTCACCCCCACTGCTAGTGGCGGAACCACTAGCAATGGAAGGTGAATCTCTGACAATGCTAGCCACTCACAGTGGTGCAATGTCATAAAATTGTCAAACAAAAATTGGTTAAAGTTCAGGAAACAATGCCTGTGGGCAATACATCAGCAATAGCCATGAAAGTCTCAACAATTTTGTAATCTCGATATTGTTTTGAAACAGTATGTACCTGCAATCTGCCTCATAGGTTGCAACCATTTCTTTGATTCAGCAGTAACAATTCATGAGCTGCAGTACATAAAGATAGACAGATATTCATTTCTCCATTACATCAATCACCAATGGCACAAGAAGATTAATGGTGGAAAATCCTTCAAGTCTTGCGTGAACAGAGGTTGCTAGATTTTTTGAAGGCCAACATTTTTGCCTGTGTCAACTTTTTTTCCAATCTCCACACTGCAATTTCAACAATAGGTCATAATCAGGTTGACACTGCAAATTAGACTGTTTTATATTATACACAACACTAACATGAAATGTACATCACAGTAACATGTAATATTAACCACTGAGCAAGTACATTTTGTGTCTACACACACATTAAGAAATTTTATTTAGCCTCTGCTGTATATAATCGTTTCATGTCATTGTCATAGAATGGCATAGGGTGCCATGATAGTGTGGATAAAACACTTCACATGTCAGATAAAGGCAAAAGCGGAGCACCTCTGTTAGGACCATTCTTAATGAAGCTCAGTGATGTTACAATTAACTTTTGGGTGAAGTAAAGCTTTAGTTAAGTCTCAAAAGATCGATACACTTTCATTTTTGGCATCAATCTTTGCTCATTATTATGGGAGTTGAATTATTTAAGGGTGATTTGACACTCAAAACCATAAGTAAACTGAATTAATGGAATATCTCAATGGTTTCAGCCTGTCATTGCTATTGCAGGAGCTTAGTGCGGTGATGAGGAAGGGAGGGGGGACTTGCATTGAGAACTCTAAAGCCTAACTGGACATTCCTGTCACTTATATGATTTGATGGGCACCTTTAAACTCCCCAATCCACTCACATTTCTGTGGAGCAGGGCTCTGCCTTTCAACTGTGTCAAAATCTTTCAATGAATTTGGCCAGAGATATCCTCAGTGCAAAGTGTGAATGGATCAGACTTAACTGCACTTTCAAACACCCAGTTAACAATATTACTGGGGTCAAATCTTGATCATGCACTGATAGAAACAGTAACTCAAAGGTACACATTTCCAGATAGCAAAGTGACAAGGCAAAAATCGCTTACAGCAAAAGTTTTAATAATGTTTGACTTCTCCTTGAAAATGGCTCTCAAGGTTGTGTCAACTGACTGTCACATGAAAGGATGAAACTGAAAAAAGTATAAAATTTCCTGTGCAATTCTTAGCACCAAAGGCTAACACCAATAAGGAATAAAAGTGAAATAGGAAAAGTAAGTAATGCATGATACTTATTACACAATAAAATCAAATGAAAAGAATATCGTCACTACAATATCAGCCACTCTCTGTTTGGCCACACTTTCAGATACACACACTGTCAGTTACACCGCCACATTCCCTAGAGCTGCCAACGTGACATGAGGGCACTGCCATGAACAATTCCACCACTGCCAATGAGATGCAAGCATCCCCTCTCTCGAGTTACAGCAGCTGGTGCACTTAGTTTCAAACACTCATGCACTGAGCCAATTTTTTGTGTGTGACAGTTGAATAATATTTACAGACTTTCATAGTGCCTGGGCTCGACATCTTCTGAATAGACATTATATAGAACAGTGATAGATTTATAAATCTTTCATATCTGTATATATTTCTACTTTCAAATCTACTGTTAGCAACTGACACTCAAACTTCAGGAACAAAGCTTTGTGTTATTTTTATTATTATTAAGTGTAGAATAAATTAATGTCTGAATTCTCTGTTCAGAACCTGCACCTGCTCCTCACTCCTGTTTCCACTAATGAACCACACAGCAAGCAAATGAAATTATAACAGTCTGGCAATGATAGAAAAGGCGGTGGAACAAGGAGCTTTGGATATCAGAGCAGAACAGCTTTTTTATCTTCCTATTGAATTACTGAATTCCGTGTGTGTGTGTGTGTGTGTGTGTGTGTGTGTGTGTGTGTGTTTTGAGTTGATACGCATAAGTTGAAGTATTTAAGTTGAGATATTCAAGGAATCATGGCAAATCAGTGAGATCATCATCTAACCACTGAGCAGCATTTAAGATCTCTTGTTGAGTTTCAGAGTCTACAAATAACAGAACTGCTGTTAGCAGTTTCTTGCCTCATACAGGCATAAGCAGCCCAGCAGCAAAATGTACAGAAGCTAAATAAGGAATTCAGCTGCTGCCTCCACCTTTCTGGCAGTTTAATGAGACAAACTAAACGGAAAGGTTACATAACACAGCTGATCAGCATTTTGACACAGAGAAAATCAAAGGTAAATCACACAGTGCATTTTCTTTTGATGTGGAGGAGTGCACACCTACTGCCTCCTTGTGAAATTGCTTTCCCTCAGTGAGCCCTAAGCCCAGCCCTATGGTCATAATTCCCAGATTAGATGAATTTTTTGAGAGTCAAATGTGCATTGCTGCTGCATGGTATAAATTTTTCTGCACACACTATTGCAGTGACCAATCCTATAAAGAATGGACTACAGAATAGCAGGGCACAACTACAGACTGTGAATTCACCTGTGTCTGTGGTGCAACTTACCAGGATGAAATGCTTCGTGATGCTATTTTTCAGAATCTATTAGATCAGAGATTGAGTGCCAAAATTCTAAAGCACCGCAACCCTAGCCTCAGTGAAGTACTCAAAGCTATTAATGCCCATAATGTTCAAGATTTAGCCGAGCAAGATTTCTGCCAACCAGTTATCGCTTCACTTGAGACAAACACCAAATGCCCCAGCCACAGTCCAGACTCCAGCACTCACACATCAGCACCATGTAAATAAGGCCAGATATACTATATACAGCATTTGCCACACTGGTGCAATGCTAATTACACTGCTCCCACTCCGCACAAAGCAAAGTCATGTGTGAAATGCTATGTCACCCATGGAAGAATTGCTTCTTCAGACAAGCTGAATACAAATTTGTCACTGCATGGAAAATACAAAACTGTTCTGCCTGCAAAAGACTATAAAGCTTTCTTCAGTTCCACACGGGAATAATGTAAAGCTGGAATGGAAGGAAACCAATTTTCAGATTCTGCACCTCTTCCTGCTCAAAAATCAGACAAGAGAAGGAGCAGAAAATATACGCACATATGTGTAATGCAAATACCACACACTTCAAAAAGGCTCTCCCGAACTCGAAATTCACAAATTTACTCTAGGGCACAGGTGAAAACAGAACAGTTTTTCAGAACATGGAATGGACAACTGTATTCAGAACACACATCACAAACTGTGGCTTACACTGCAAATTTGTAAATAGCCAGTGCCTTTTCAACTAGATACCGGAGCTTCTGCACATTGCTTAACCTGGATACATATGAAAAAATTGGCCAACCACCTTTGCAAACATAAAGTCTACATATCACCACCTACAACAGTGACAGCATTTCAGTGCTCAGAATGTGCCACTTAATACAAAATAGTGCAAAATACAAAAACACGACTAAGGAAGTCCCTTTCACTGTAGTCCAATCACGCACGAGCCCAAATATTTTCATCATGGATGTGTTTGATTTCTTTGGATTAGACATACAGGACAATGTGTGTGCCATAGACACGAAAGTTTTCCATGCTGCAATTCAACGACTCCGTGACAAGTATCAACATTACTTCGATGGTACTCTAGCATGTGCAAAAGATTTTCATGTTCACATTACGCTGAAAGCTAATGCGTAACCCAAATTTTGCTGCACACGCCCTATGCCACATCCATTACATAATGTCGGAGCTACAGAAATTCAGAGATTTGAGTCCGTTGATCTCTTAAAACATATTTTGGCCAGTCAGTGAGCATCACCCTTAGTCGACATTCATAAGCCAAATGGGAAGATTCGTCTCTGTGTGGATTTCAATCTTTCAGAAGGCCATCTTCAATTAGCTTTGGACAACAGGCAAAGCAAATTTTTGCTGTGAATACTCATGTCAGATTGTTTGAATATCAACACCTATCGTGCCTGTGCTGTTTCAAAAATTTCTCAGACTCATGGCGCAATTGTGAGCCAACATTTGACCGACCACTGCTACTTTTCATATGAACCAATCACACCCAAACTTCAGAGGGTTATTCCCACTTATATGTCAATATATGGACCAAATTTAATTAACATTGAATGCCTAGATGAAAAAAAAAATGCATTTGAAAAGTTGGCCGAAACTTTTTAAGCAGAAATTTTAGGGTATTTTTGAGGGGAGGCAATACTGCACCTGTGTCTTGTTCAATTCTTTTATTCTTGCCACAGCTGAAAAGGGCATACTTTAAGCTTTTAAAGCTACATTGTTTAATCTCTGGATCTTGCATTTTGATGAGTTAGAATACCTTTCAAAAGTTATTATTTTAGCACTTCAAGGAGGTTGAAAAGTGAAATATTTTGCTCATTAAGTCTTATAATACTACTGCTAATTAATTTTTTTTAACTTGAGTATATAAATCAGTTTCAAACATTAATTTAACACATGCCATAAAAACAAGGGTAATAGACAACATCAAATTTAACACTTTTACAATTTTGTCAAGGACAGATTGTGAACTGTATTGTGTTCCTGTTGATATTGATGGTGCTTCTAAAGTCGTGACAATATATTTTTCAGGAACCCAGTAGGTGTCTTTAGCCATTGGCCAGCAAAAGGAACAAGCAGAACTGTGTGGGTGCATAAAGCTGATGAGGACATCTTGTTCATGTGCAACTTCATACATGTTACTAACCCAACCAAAATTGTCATACATACATGCAACATACTATCTTGGTTGTAAACTTGCTATTGAAACTGCTGGAATTCCTCCATCTGCTTTTGAAGGCGTTAACTGTGAATGCTGTACATTCATTTGAAACTCCACTAATTCTAAGCTGATTGCAATTAATTGGCTTAAACTGGTGATTTTCTTTTGTTCCAGTGTATTTCCCCTGGCAAACCTCGTTTTTCGATCAGACTTTTTTTTTTTTTTTTTTTCTTTTTCTGGTATAAAGAAAAACTTTATGCCTGAAATACTATCAACACAGAATTTGAACAAATCATATTGAGTCAATACTTCGTCCTCTACAGGCCTCTGTACAGTAGCATAGGCTGCTAGTCATTTTGTTGTTCCCCAATGCCACCACAAAGTGATTTACTATGGCTTGCTCCAAAAAACATTCCATTCGGCAGTAATGCCAAAATCTTTTCCATGCAGACATAAATTTATGAAATTTTGAAATTCTTATAATGAGCAGCTGAACCCTCTCTAAAGTAATAAAGGTTCTTGATGTTTTCAATCTCTGTCTTTGAATATGCTATTAACTTTACTGAAAGGCATTGACAGCTATGGTATTGTGCAGACAGTCGATGATCATACAAACGCTACTACGTTGACTTTCTTTGCCACCAAAACAGACAATTAATGGCTGTAATGTGGCTTGACTATTCTCTAAAGGAAACACTTTTAAAGCACCTTGAACAACAAATGAACAATTCCCTGCAAAATCCATCAATACAATTAATTCATTTTCAGCAAAATTTCCTTTTAGCTGCTTAAGGTATAACTTTGGTGTTTGGACACTGAGCAATGGCTTCTTAAACTGGTAATTTTCAAAGTAAGTGCCTCCATGAAATCTTCAACAGTTCCCTGACGTATCTCCAACGTGTATCTCTCAGTATGGATCCACTGTTTGTATTCCACAGTTTCTTCGGCATCACGATTTTAAAAAGTGTCTTCAACATAAGCCTCTAGTTGCATTTTTCCTGGACATTCCTCACAACACTACAGTGTACAAACTTTTGATACCAAACTGCATACAGTCCCCCCTCCATCAAATCCTTGTGGTCATCTTGAATGGATGTTGCTGAAGTCAACATTAATAGGAGATTTTGATGAACTGCACATACACATATCAAATGTGATCCAGAAGCAGCAACTGTTGCACACTATTTTGGCCTGAGCTCACAAAATTTTGAGAACCTCAGTTGATTTCTATATTGCATACAATGAACAATGAACATTTGTTTCAGTAGGTGTTTTTGCTTGTGAGTCTTTTCACTATTTATTCTTTTTTTTGTCCTGGTATGAATGAGGGAACTCATCGTTTCCAAAAAAAGGGGACATTTTCTTTTACTTCATCATTCAGCTTTTCCCTTTTCAGTTTGCAGGTGTTGCCAAAATCTCACGTTCCATTTTTTGTTTCCTAGCCTTCTTCACCATCTTAGGTGAAACAGCAAATCTTTTAGCCATTTTTTCAATAGTCCACCTATTTGTGGCCGGGGTCAAGCTTTGAACTTTACTGCAATCGCTTTAAGTTTAAAGCTTAATCTTAAGTTCTTCAATTAAGATGCCCATATCTATGATTAAGTTATGTTCTGCGCAAAATTCTAACAGGCGGCTTCCTCTTTCATTTCTTGGCCCCAATCCATATTCACCTATTATGTTTCCTTGTCTCCCTTTTCCTACTCTCAAATTCCAGTCACCCATGACTATTAAATTTTTGTCTCCCTTCACTGCCTGAATAATTTCTTTTATCTCATCATAGATTTCATCAATTTCTTTGACATCTGCAGAGCTAGTTGGCATATAAACTTATACTACTGTAGTAGATGTGGGCTTCGTATCTATCTTGGCCATAATAATGTGTTCACTGTGCTGTTTGTAGTAGCTTACCCCACTCCTATTTTTTTTATTCATTATTAAACCTACTCCAGCATTACCCCTATTTGATTTTGTATTTATAACCCTGTATTCACCGGACCAAAAGTCTTGTTCCTCCTGCCACCGAACTTCACTAATTCCCACTATATCTAACTTTGACCTATCCATTTCCCTTTTCAAATTTTCTAACCTACCTGCCCAATTAAGGGATCTGACATTCCACGCTCCGATCCGTAGAACACCAGTTTTCTTTCTCCTGATAACGACGTCCTCTTGAGTAGTCCCCGCCCGGAGATCCGAATGGGGGACTATTTTACCTCCGGAATATGGCTAAGCAGGGATGGCTAGAGGACAAATGTAAGGACGTAGAGGCTTATCTCAACTAGGGGTAAGATAGATACTGCCTACAGGAAAATTAAAAGAGCCCTTCGGAGAAAGGAGAACCACTTGCATGAATATCAAGAGCTTTGATGGAAACCCAGTTCTAAACAAAGAAGGGAAAGCAGAGAGGTGGAAGGAGTATATAGAGGGTCTATACAAGGGCGATGTACTTGAGGACAATATTATGGAAATGGAAGAGGATGTAGATGGAGATGAAATGGGAGATATGATACTGCGTGAAGAGTTTGACAGAGCACTGAAAGACCTGAGTCGGAACAAGGCCCCGGGAGTAGACAACATTCCATTAGAACTACTGACAGCCCTGGGACAGCCAGTCCTGACGAAACTCTACCATCTGGTGAGCAAAATGTATGAGACAGGCGAAATACCCTCAGACTTCAAGAAGAATATAATAATTCCAACCCCAAAGAAAGCAGGTGTTGACAGATGTGAAAATTACCAAACTATCAGTTTAATTAGTCACAGCTGCAAAATACTAATGCGAATTCTTTACAGATGAATGGAAAACCTGATAGAAGCCGACCTCGGGGAAGATCAGTTTGGATTCCGTAGAAATGTTGGAACATGTGAGGCAATACTGACCTTACGACTTATCTTAGAAGAAAGATTAAGGAAAGGCAAACCTACGTTTCTAGCATTTGTAGACTTAGAGAAAGATTTTGAAAATGTTGATTGGAATACTCTCTTTCAACTTCTGAAGGTGGCAGGGGTAAAATACAGGGAGCGAAAGGCTATTTACAATTTGTACAGGAACCAGATGGCAGTTATAACAGTCGAGGGGCATGAAAGGGAAGCAGTGGTTGGGAAAGGAGTGAGACTCTCCCCGATGTTATTCAATCTGTATATTGAGCAAGCAGTAAAGGAAACAAAAGAAAAATTCAGAGTAGGTATTAAAATCCATGGAGAAGAAATAAAAACTTCGAGGTACTTCAATGACATTGTAATTCTATCAGAGACAGCAAAGGACTCGGAAGAGCAGTTGAGCGGAATGAACAGTGTCTTGAAAGGAGGATATAAGATGAACATCAACAAAAGCAAAACGAGGATAATGGAATGTAGTCGAATTAAATCTGGTGATGCTGAGGGAATTAGATTAGGAAATGAGAGACTTAAAGTAGTAAAGGAGTTTTGCTATTTGGGGAGCAAAATAACTGATGATGGTCGAAGTAGAGAGGATATAAAATGTAGACTGGCAATGGCAAGGAAAGCGTTTCTGAAGAAGAAAAATTTGTTAACAGCGAGTATAGATTTAAATGTCAGGAAGTCGTTTCTGAAAGTATTTGTGTGGAGTGTAGCCATGTATGGAAGTGAAGCGTGGACGATAAATAGTTTAGACAAGAAGAGAATAGAAGCTTTCGAAATGTGGTGCTACAGAAGAGTGCTGAAGATTAGATGGGTAGAGCACATAACTATTGAGGAGGTATTGAATAGAATTTTTTTTTTATTTTTTTATTTTCTCCAAATGGGTTGCAACAAATCTTCAGCAGGAACTGAAATTATGTCATCAACAAGGCATTATGGTATGAACAAATATGAGCATCTTTAGTAAAATTAAGCCCAGACCTAAACCACAGAAGCTCCTTGTCTATCGACGGCTCCTTAACTGGTTGTAGTTAACTTTTGCCATAACAGAATGGTAATGACTTACAACAACCGGCTCAATCTGATCCAGCAAAGTAGCAGGGTCAAGAGTATCTTGGTTCGATTTATACAATAGTTTATTAACCTATAACAAACAATTCTGAAAGCTCATGAATATACTAATTTGAAGCATAATGTAAGATGCTGTTACATTCAGTGATTAATATGAATCATTCACTTGAAAAATTTCTCATTCTTCATAGTTTATTTTTAATGGATTCAGTCCTGTTTGTAAATAAAATATACAAATTAGGCAATTGAAACATATTTTAGTGGTTATATTCAGCTACAATAACGATTATTGTTATCCATGATTCAAACACTCACTCAAACTATGACTGAACAATGTCAACACCAAAGATAACAGCACACAGAAGACTGCCACAGTGAGAACTGCCAATAATGAAAGCAACAACTGAAAGTAGTGTGATTCAGGATGTATCATTGCGAAGATAGAGCTTTAAAAAACTATTGCTGCTTTACAATAATGATGGAAACTGAGTGACAAGCATAGATATACACTAGCATGCATTGTAGGGTTAAAACATTCCAAAGCAATATAGCAATCCATTATGATGATCTATATTTTATAATGTTAAGAGCATTTTATGAGGTTTTATTCTACACACATCAAAAAAAGTTTTGCACCACCCCGGTTCCCTCCGGGACCGAAGAGGACCGTGAAGCCCTACGACCACAATCACGACATATGAGGCTGGAAGCACAGCGGGAAAACATATGGCCGAATTTCCATCGGGAGAGGGATATATGGCTTGACATCACAGCAGTAGACCATCACCTTGACCTTCTCAGGTAATGTGTCACCCTCGAAGGGCAAGATCAAGGCACCGGTGGCAACCTGATTATCCCTCAGACCCCGGTGGACGCGCTGGACGAAATGGACATCTCGTCGCTCTAAGTTGGCGTGCAGCTTGTCATCGGACTGTAAAAGAAGATCCCTGTGGAAGATAATGCCCTGCACCATATTTAAGCTTTTATGGGGCATGATAGTAACAGAAAGATCCCTTCTTACAAGCGAGTAAAGCCTGTGACTGTGCAGAGGATGCTGTTTTTATCAAGACTGACCTAGACCACATATTTGACAAGCCCTCCGCCTCCCCGAAATTGTCCTCTAAATGTTCTACAAAGAACTGAGGCTTCATGGACACAAAGGACTCCCCATCAGCTCTGGTACAGATGAGATACCGGGGCTAATATGTTTCGCTGTCATTCATAGTCTTTCTCTCCTCCCATGGTGTGGCCAGGGAGGGGAACGATTTGGGGTCATACATGTTAGCATCAATGTGAGCCCTCTAACGCTTAGAGACTGCTGGTGGTTGGCCACCAGCAAGAGAAGATGTGCCACGCTTCCTTGCACGTCATCCACCCTGATGCCACCTACTACGACCAAGGACCCTCCCCATGGGCGCCACCCAGCCAATATACGGGGAGTTAATGGCGCAGGCATCAGTAGAGCGATCCCTGTGATGTCAGAGGGCTACGACCAACAGGGTACATGGTGGCCCAACCACAATGGACTGGCTACCGTACTGGATATTAGGTGTTAAGTAGTCCATGGTCATCGTCAGTGCAGAAAGTGACACTGCACATTGCGTGGCGGAAAGTGTACCCAGGAATGTATCCATGCCCAAGAGATGAAGAGCGGGCGGGACTGCAATGCAACAATTAATAAGCTGGCGAAAGGTCACAACGCACGATGGACACAATGCACCAAGTAAGGCGCCCTTCCCCAATAGGCTCGCACTTCGAAATAATTTTGAAACATGGAGGTCAAACCCAAGAGGGGACCACCACATAAGGGCCAAAATGTTTGAGACTCCTTTTAGTCGCCTCTTATGACAGGCAGGAATACCGTCGGCCTATTCTTACCCCTGAACCCGCAGGGGGGCCTTAGACACACTGTTCAGCGAGTGCAGCAAGGTGGAGGTTCGCTGCTGTTTTGGGGTGGCATTATGTGGGGCCAACATACGCCGTTGGTGGTCATGGAAGAAACCATCACGGTTGTACAATACGTGATAGAAAAAGGGCTGTTTATGGACGACGTGACCCACCAACCACTCTGAGGGATCTATGCCCAATCGCCGTTGGGGATGGCACAATTTGGACCAACAGTGCGTTGATGAACTTGTGGATAGTATGCCACGGTGAATACAGGTATGCATCAATGCAAGAGAATGTGCTACTGGGTATTGGAGGTACCGGTGTGTACAGCAATCTGGACCACCACCTCTGAAGGTTTTGCTGTATAGTGGTACAATATGCAATGTGTGGTTTTCATAAACAATAAAAAGGGCAGCAATGATTATGTTGATCTCTATTCCAATTTTCTGTACAGGTTCTGGAACTCTCATAACTGAGGTGATCCAAAACTTTTTTTGACAATACGAGAGAAGGAAAGTTGCTACTCACCATATAGCGGAGATGCTGAGTCGCGAGCTGAAACTACACTGCGAGCAGCAGCACCAGTGCATGATGGGTGTGGCGACTGGGTGGGGGTAAGGAAGAGGCTGGGGTGGGGAGGGATAGTATGGTGGGAGTGGCGGACAGTAAAGTGTTGCAGTTTAGATGGAGGGTAGGAGAAAAGGTGCGGAGGGGTAAGTAGCGGAAAGGAGAGAAATAAAAATAAAAGAAATTAAAAGACTGGGTGTGGCACCGAAATGACGGCTGTGTAGTGCTGGAATGGGAACAGGGAGGGGCTGGATGGGTGAGGACAGTGACTAACGAAGGTTGAGGCCAGGAGGGTTACGGGAACGTAGGATGTATTGCAGGGAAATTTCCCACCTGCGCAATTCAGAAAAGCTGATGTTGGTTGGAAGGATGCATATAGCACAGGCTGTGAAGCAGTCATTGAGATGAGGAGTATCATGTTTGGCAGCGTGTTCAGCTACAGGGTGGTCCACTTGTTTTTTGGCCACAGTTTGTTGGTGGCCATTCATGTGGACAGACAGCTTGTTGGTTGTCATGCCTACATAGAATGCAGCACAGTGGTTGCAGCTTATGTAGATCACATGATTGGTTTCACAGGTAGCCCTGCCTTTGATAGGTAATGTTAGTGACCAGACTGGAGTAGGTGGTGGTGGGAGGATGTATGGGACAGGTCTTGCATCTAGGTCTATTACAGGGGTATGAGCCATGAGGTAAGGGATTGGGAGCAGGGGTTGTGTAAGGATGGAAGAGTATATTGCGTAGGTTCGGTGGACGGCAGAATACCACGGTAGAAGGGGTGGGAAAGATAGTGGGTAGGACATTTATCATTTCAGGGCATGACAAGATGTAATTGAAACCCTGGCGGAGAATGTAATTCAGTTGCTCCAGCCCCAGAGGATACTGAGTTATGAGGGGAGTGCTCCTCTGTGACCGGACTGTGGGACTTTGGTGGGAGACTGGAAAGATAAGGCATGGGAGACTTGTTTTTGCACAAGGATGGGAGGATAATTACAGTCAGTGAAGGCTTCAGTGAGACCCTAGGTATATTTAGAGGGGGACTGCTCGTCACTGCAGATGTGACGACCACGGGTGGCTAGGCTGTACGGAAGGGACTGCTTGGTATGAAACAGGTGGCAGCTGTTGAAGTGGAGGTATTGCTGGTGGTTAATAGGTTTGATATGGACGGAGGTACTGATGTAGCCATCTCTGAGGTGGAGGTAATCTAGGAAGGTGGCTTGTTAGGTTGAGTAGGACCAGGTGAAGCAAATGGGGGAAACATTGTCGCGGTTCTGGGGAATGTGAATAAGGTGTCCACACCTTCAATCCAGATAGCAAAGATGTCATCAATGAATCTGAACCAGGTGAAGGGTTTAGGATTCTGGGTTTTTAGGAAGGATTCCTCTAGATGGTCCACAAATAGGTTAGCATAGGATGGTGCCATGCAGGTGCCCACAGCCGTACCGCGGATTTGTTTGTAGGTAATGCCTTCAAAGAAGAAGTAATTGTGGGTGAGGATATAGTTGGTCATGGAGACTAGGAAGGAGGTTGTTGGTTTGGAATCCATAGGGCATCTGGAAAGGTAGTGTTCAATAGCAGTAAGGCCATGGGCATTAGGAATGTTAGTGCACAGAGAGGTGGCATCAATAGTGACGATCATGGCACCGTGTGGTAAAGGGAAAGGAACTGTGGAGAGTCGGTCGAGGAAATGGTTGGTATTTTTTATATAGGAGGATAGGATCCGGGTAATAGGTTGAAGGTGTTTGTCTATGAGAGCAGAGATTCTCTCAGTGGGGGCACAGTAACCGGCCACAATGGGGCGTCCTGGGTGGTTGGGTTTATGGACTTTAGGAATCATGTAGAGGTGGGAGTGCGGGGGAGTGGAAGGGTAAGTAGAGAGATGGACTCTGGGGAGAGGTTCTGGGATGGGCCTAAGGATTTGAGTAGAGACTAGAGATTTCTTTTATTCTTTTCTTTTATTTTTATTTATCTCTTTTCCGCTACTTACCTTCTCCCCCCCTCCGCACCTTCCTTCCTTCCTACCCTTCGTCTGAACTGCAACACTTCACTATCCGCCACTCCCACCATACTATCCCTCCCCCTCCCCACCCCAGACTACTCCTTACCCCCATCCAGTTGCCACTCCCATCATGCACTGGTGCTGTTGCTCGCAGTGTAGTTTCAGCTCCCTGAGACTGCAGGCATGTGTGCAAGTTGCACTTGTGTGTGTGTGTGTGTGTGTGTGTGTGTGTGTGTGTGTGTGTGTGTGTGTGTGTGTGTGTGTGGGCGCGCGCGCGCGCGTCTACTGCCGACAATGGCCTTAATGGCCGAAAGCTATGATTGTGTGAATCTTTTTATTGTGCCTATCGCAACGCAGCAACTCCGCTATATGGTGAGTAGCAACTTTCCTATCTTGCATTGTTACATTCCATCCTGTATTTTCCATTGTTTAAAACTTTTTTTGATGTGTTTATTTATATTCTACACTGTAAAATAATAAAAAATACTTCTTGTAAGCATAGTTACGTTCCCTAAACCACAGGCAAATCTTTCACTATTTAGAGACACAACAAGTTACACACATTTTGATTTACAACTCCAAATTGTATTAATTTTTTATAATTATCGATAATCCATTTTCCCTACTGTTGCTAAAAAGTTACATCCCTAATTTTTTTCCATGGTGTGATTCAGCATAAAAAGTTGTCATGTATATTAAAGCACACGACCAAATGTTTGATAGAACTTTCAAAAAAGCCTAGCAAACTTGGCACATTTGCACCTTTGTACGAGGGCGGTTCAGAAAGTAATCTCCGATTGGTCACAGTGCGGGTTGTGGGGGGAGTAGCGACGCCATCTGTGCGTTCACGCACTCAACAGGTCAGTCGGCATCAAGCCGTGGTCGAGTGAACGTCGTACCTGCGCTAGTTTAGTTTTTGTGGCAGTTTGAAATGTGTGCTGCAATAGAAAACCCCGCCAAATGTGAAGTGCGTGCTGTCATAAGGTTTTTTACAGCCAAAGGATATTCTGCAGCAGCTATTCATCGTGAGCTTTGTGCCGTGTACGGACCAAGAGTTATGAGTGAAGGAGTTGTCCGTGAATGGGTACGTTTATTTAAAAGTGGACGAGAAAACGTTCATGATGAAGAGAGGAGTGGTAGACCATCATTGGTGACTGACGAACTCGTTCAGACAGTTGATGTAAAAGTTCGTGAAAATCGACGTTTCTCAATGTCGGAGTCGTCTACTGGTTTTCCACAGATTTCTAAGACCCTCTTGTACGAGATAGTGACAGCAAGATTGGGTTACGTAAGTTCTGTGCACGATGGGTGCCCAAAATTCTTACCGACCACCACAAAACTCAAAGAATGGCCTCTGCATTAGACTTTCTGTCACGTTATGAGGACGAAGGAGAACCATTGTTAAACAGAATCGTGACCGGTGACGAAACCTGGATTAAGTACGTGAACCCTGAGACAAAAGAACAATCAAAGATGTGGGCACATTCAAATTCGCCTACCAAACCAAGAAAAGCCTCGCAAGATTTTTCTGCCAGAAAACTGATGGCAACGGTGTTTTGGGATGCCAAAGGGGTGTTGTTGGTTGAATTCATGGAACGTGGTACGACCATTAATCAAGACGTGTACTGTGAAACAATAAAAAAGTTACGACGGGCTATACAGAACAAACGCCGTGGTATGCTGACTTCCGGTATCGTTTTTTTGCACGATAACGCCCGTCCTCACTCTGCTCACAGAACAACGGCCCTTCTTGAGTCCTTCAAGTGGGACGTTATCAACCATCCACCTTACAGCCCAGACCTGGCGCCAAGTGATTATCACCTCTTCATGCATTTGAAGAAATGGCTCGGGTCACAGCGGTTTGATGACGACGAAGAGCTCAAAGATGCGGTCACAGGCTGGCTCCAGGCACAAGCGGGTGATTTTTATGCAGAAGGAATTTCAAAGCTTGTGAAGAGATACGATAAGTGCCTCAATCGCTATGGAGACTATGTAGAAAAATAGTGCAAAGATGTAGTTGTAAGATGTATATATTAAAATATTTTTATTTAACTTGGTGTATTTTTTTAAATCAACCGGAGGTTACTTTCTGAACGGCCCTCGTATATGATGCAAAGGTGAGTAGCCTCTCTTTAAAAGCCCTTAAAAATTTAACCACTGAAGATACTGAATTGAAATTTGGCATGTAACCATCACAGACCATACAGAACCTCCACGCTAAATTTTATTAGATTGGGAGATGATCAAATGGGGACACTGTTAAATATTGTTCCTTTTTTTGTGAAATGACCCATTGTCTAGTTTACCTGTTGGCATAGATGCAGCATTCAATGCATCAGAAGCTTCTTGTTTACATATTGTGTCTTCTGATATGCAAGCACTGGATTCTTTTCCTACTGATTCACAGCAGAGCAAACAAGCCACAGAGCATGGCCAAGCACTACCATTGCTGAAATGTTACAGTCCCAAAGGTTGGCCACCTTCTCAGAAATGTATTCCCAATCTCTTAGTGTGAAGATACTTTGTGCACTGCAACAGCTTCTCTCTTCTGAATGATGTGATTCTCCTTCACATGCTTAACAAACACACAAGAATGTTAATCCCCAGGCGTTAAGCCTTCCACATAGAGGTCATTGGGGAACAGTTCGCACTAAGCAGCTGGGGTGCCAAAATTGTACATGGCTTGACATAAGCAAATAGAACTTGTGACAGCGCAATGTCACATTTGCGTGGACAATCAGGCCACTGCACGGCAGGAATTTTTCTCCTGTCCGCATTCTGATATTCCATGGCAACACCTACAAATTGATCCTGCTGGCCCTTTTTGGCAAACAAGTTCGTGGATTATCATTGATTCCCACAGCAAGTACCTTTTTCTTATTGCAATGCATTTGATGAATGCCGTCAGCACTATCAAGGCACTCGATTCTGAATTTTTTCTTGAAAGCTTGCCAAAAATAATTGCTTCTGACAATGGATAACCTTTTTCTTCCACAGAATTTGCACACAAAATGGAGTATAGCATGTCAGCACAGCACCAATCTCAGTACAGTCTAAAGGTGAGGCTAAATGTTTCACTTGAGCATTCAGGACACCAATGTCAAAACTTTGAGCTTTGCATTCACATGAAGATGCCTTACTGCTGTTTCTGAGTTCATATCATGCTTTCCCTACTCCTGACATTTTGCCGGCAAAACGTTAGAATGGGAGACACCATCGGACCTTGCTCCATTTGTCATCCTAATCACTTTGCTCCAGCTTCAGACTTTACCATGAAGTTTCATCTAAATGTCAAGAGTTCAATATCCTTCTCATCTCATGCAGTAAGTCTCCCCTGATCTGCAGTTCGGGTAACTTTTTCAAGATCTACTCCTTTTCCTGGACCTCTCCAGTCCTTTTCCTTCACCCCTCTTCCTACCCCTTCACCCTTTCTGGCTGAAGAACTAGCCACTGGCTCCAAAAGCTTGCCTAAGTATAATATTATTTTGTGTGTCTCCTGCCACCATCTTGTGAGTAGATTTTTTAACTATCCTATTACATTATAATGTCAAAAATTGATTGTTTTCATTGTTACATCATGCAAGTGGATAGATCTAGTCACCAGACTGCAGCTGTGTAACACACATATAAAAAAGGTTTTTTATATAGGCAAGCTTTCTTAGCCAATGGCTCCTTCTTTTGGCAGAAGGGTTGAAAGGGAAGGAAGAGGAGTGAAGGAAAAGGATCAGAGGGTTTTGGGAAAAGGGGTAGAGTTAAGAAAAAACACCCAGAACCACAGTTCAGGGAAGACTTACTTGACAGGACGAGAATGAAAGACTTCAGTATCAGAGTTCAATATCAAGTGCACAACAAGCCATATTTATGGGAGTCTGGCACTGTTCTCAGATCAACTGGCAGAAAGCAATATACTATTCACAGCACGATTGAAAGCCTCAGAACCACCAAAATCAGCTACAGCTCCGTAAATTCAGTGATACTGCCATAGGTCAAACTGTTTCAGATTTCTTCATTGCACGACGTCTGGCTGCCGTGATGGAGCCACATCCATCTGCTGTAATGAAGCCTCCTGCACACATTATCGAGTGGGTGCCTCCACCTGCATCCATCTCACTGATAGAAGTCTCTGCCTATCCACCTGTGATGCCATTGCAGCCAAATCGTACATTGGCTCCCCCATGGACATCAACGACATCACCCTCACATAGTCGCCAGCACACACTGCAGCACTCTCCACGCTCCTACCTATGCTGTTGGATGCACCCTGCACCTGGTTTCCAGGAGAAATTTCCCTGGTTCTCACAATATGCAATATCGGAATGCAGATTGGTTTGCTCTGCCCATAGCCAAGTAACCAGTCTCATTACTTTCCACGGCACTGATCTCCACCCCGTACTTTCCAAGTTGGTAGGAGAGGGGTGCGGTATCAATCACTATCAGGTCAGCTGCACTTTCAAATACACGCACCATCAGCTATACTGTCACGTTTACTACAGACACCACTGAGGCATGAGGGCGCTGCCACAAATGATTACGTCACTGCCAATGAGATAGCACCCCCTCTACAGAGCTACAGCAGCTGGTGTGCTTAAATTCAAAAATTCATATTCTGAGCCCATTTTGTGTGTGTGAATAACATTTACACTTTCACAGTGGCAGGGCTCAAAGTCTTCTGAATGGACATTATACTGAAGCGTGACAGATTTATGAATCTTTCGTATCTGTATACATTTCTACATACAAATCTACTATTAGCAACTGATGATGCGTCTACAGCAACAAAGTTATGTATTATTTTTAGTATTTGATATGAGATGTAGAATAAATTAATATCTGGATTCTATGCTCATGAATAGCATATGTTCCTCAGTCCTGTATCCAGTAAAGAACCACACAGCATGCAAAGAATATTATAACAATCATCAAATCATAAATAAACATGCTAAAGTAAAAAACAGTGAAAATTAACAAATACATAATACATTAAGAAAAAATGCCATTTCATATGAAGCAATTGATATTTGGACCAATATTTTATCTTTTTCCCTCTAATGTGTGCAAAATACTGTGTCTTTGACATATATTTGCATTTTAGTTTTTCTGGCAAAGAATTGGGCTCAAATTGTTGTCTTGAAATATGTTGAAAAGATTATCTCATGAAGCCACCAACATCACCTTCCAGCCATTTACGCCACATCAAGGAAATATGTCACCATATTATTCATTACATTCTGGTATGTTTGCCTTCATCTCTACATGGGATGAAGAATAACAAATGCAGACTGTATAATTTCTTAGCAGACTGGAAGATTACTGCCTTGAGATAAGAGTGAAATGGTACTGAAAAGTACTGCAGAAATAATGAAAGGCAACAGTATAGTAAAAGTAGTACAATGAGCTTGGGAGTGAAAACATATTCATTACCCCATTAAAAGTAAATAACATAGGTGAACAGCTCACAGGTGTCAATATTCTGGACAATACAATACAAGTACAGAAGAACGTATCACATCACCTGCGAGATGTAGGTAGGTAGGTAGGTAAGACAGAGATGCTTTTAGAATTACTTCTGAAATCCTACAGTTTGTATTAGTTTTGCAAGATATAAAGATTTTTTTATGTGATTAAAAAGTGAATGTTCAAAACACGTTTGCCTAAGAAACTTCACTTTATCGTTATTGTTTCTCAAATCTGTGTAGAGTCAGACTTAAAATTGTGATAATGAAATAAATTTATGTACAAAAAGTAAAGAGACTCTCTCCATCTGAAAAGATTTCAGCAGGCCAAACAGCATAACTGACTGCTGTGTCATCCTCAGCCAACAGGTGTCATAGGATGTGGGGGAGGGGCATGTGGTCAGCACACCACTCTCCTGGCCATTATCAGTTTTCATGAGCCCAGCCGCCACTTCTCAATCAAGTAGCTCCTCACTTGGCTGCTTGCCAATAGCGCTCAGCAGGCTTGGACGATAACCCATCCAAGTGTTAGCCAAGCCAACAGCAGTTAACTTTGATGGTCTGACATGAACCAGAGTTAACATGGCATCAAGGTCTTTGGCAGACAGTGAATTAAGCATATGAAATTTGTTGTGACCTGGATTAATTGAATCAGCTGTAAGCCATATGGTACCACAATAGACCAGATATCCAATAGACCAATGACAATTCTTTGGCATACTGATCCACTAAATTAATTTAAAATGATAAAAGTGATGCTAGTGGGAAACCATGAGACCCAATATATAGAAAGAACATGTGAATCTTCTTTGAGATAATATGGCTTTCATGGCAAGTAGTCTTAGTGTTACTTGGAACTTAACTTTTACACAAAGGGAAATAATGGAAATTTTTGTTTCTAAAATAACAAAGCAAGTATGTGTTCATAAACAAAAATTCATGCTACAAAATTTGTAATTATATTGCTACCCAAAGAATGAACAATCTATAATTGGAAATAGTTCTGAAGTAGGAGCCAAAACCTTATGACAAACAATAAAAGCAAATGCATACTCCTTCGAAGTATCTTAAAAACAGATAGCAAGACAAAAAATAATCCATTTTTCCTGGCAGTAAATCAGACAGAGTACAATTGTACTAGGTTACTCAGTCTCTAGATTACTTTTACAGATTTCCATTTTCTCCAGTTTTTTCTTCTTCTCCTCCTTCTTCCAAGAGAGAGGAACAATCACTCTACAGGCACAAGATTCAATACAATCCTCCTCCTGTTTCTATGATTTCTATTCTAGTCAATACTTTCTTGATATCTGGAAACTATGCGTCCTCATTCTCAGTCTTATATTGTGTCCCTTTCCAAATTATTTTTCACATTAATTTCTGTTATTAAATAACACTAACCATTTTATTACAAATATTTACCTGTCTGATGTTGTGCAACAGAGGTGTGGCATGGAAAATAGCTTTCGCTTGAGGCCATGTTCCATCAATCACGATTAGGTCATATGGAGACTTTCTCTCAGAGACAGAAGGCAACCGGAAGATTTCAACAGCATCCTTGGAGGGATACAAAAGCAGTGCGTCTGGTGACTTCAATATTTCTTCCAGACCAATGTGCCTGAAACAGTACAAACCAATTCATTCAGAAATAAACAAACAACAGGACATTTTCTAAGCATAATACCCTAAAAGTTCAGTGAGAAGATTATGTCCCCATTATGCCGATCAACAAAAAAGTTATCAGCTCAGCAACCAATTTTTGTCATCATATTCATTTCTCTATCATTGCTTCTATAAAATTATGTTAATACCTACACATCAACAACAACCTCTCCCAGACTTTCCTCTCCCACAACTACCTCACAGACCTCATTCACAAACAAATTCCCTTGATAATATCATCCCCCCACAGTTTGAACAATACAAGTATCACTTAAAAAGATGTGGGAGCAACCCTTTGACTCTGAATGCTTCAACAGATTACTCCACGAGGACAACTCACTCAAGCCAGGCCATGAAATTACATCCTCTCCCCCTGAAATCCTATTCAGGCCACCCATTGTCCTTTGTCACTTAACCTGTGTAACACCTAACAAAAAGTCAAACAATATGACATTCTCAAACCATCATCCTTACCCATACAATTATTTGTGCTTACAATTTGCCCACATGCCATCTACTCCTGGTCCACTACTAGTAAATCCCACGATAACATAAGCAAAGCAACTTGCAAAACCACACACGATGTTTATCATGTAACATGCCAGCCCCCCCCCCCTCCCCCCCCTCACCCAGTGTTTTATACAGGAGTAATCGCCACTTAAGTGGTTGGACACATAAATGGGCACTCACCATTTCCGCATTGCTTTTACCCCCCCCCCCCCCCCCCCCGGGTGTGTCCTTGTCCTTAATTGCATTGTTCATTTCTCTTCCTCTTAATCCAATTCTGCCTCTAAATCTGTCCATCTCTGGACTGAACCTGGCATAGTGCTTACGAATCAACTATCTTTGAATATCCTGACCCACCACCTCCCCTTCCAATTTTTGTTTCCCATCTTTCACTTAACAGAAGAATTCCTCTCATTCTCATCACCCCATATTTGTTATGATGTCATATACTTCTCTATTAGCTTCAGTGCTCAGTATATTACAAATCTTTGCTACAGTTTTCTGTTTTCTCCTCTTCTTTCTCCACCTCCTCCTCCTACAATATCCATTTGTACTTCATAAGGCAACTTGCATCTGCTTTTCTCTATTTATTACTTAAGTTTTGGCCCACTTACATTATGTCCCTAAAAGTCACCTTAATTAAAACAGGATGTCACGAATTTACAAGACATGTTTTTAATAAATTTGTAACCATATTCTGTATGTTTAATTACTTTCTCATGTCTTCAGTGTTAATGAAGAATGTATCGAACATTAAAAAAAGAAAAAAAAGGCCATGTGGAGCAGTGCTACAAGTGAACTACATATAGCTAATTTATTCCAGTATTTCATAGAGTACATTGTTGATACATCACATATGTTATAAACATTACGCCTATTGTGAAGTCGGCATAAGAAACTGATCATTACAAGAAGTAATTTGTGCACAAACCATTAACTGTGTGAGTGTCCTCTCTGCTACACCAAAGTAAATTTTTCTGACCACAACAGTAAAAGTTGACTCAGGATGCATTGAAACTCAATGTAAAGCTTCATACTATACATATCATCAATAATGACTACTTGTGAATCCTAAAAAGGAAAACTTCGCAGAGGGATAAAAATTTAGAAAACCATTTGTACATAATGCAATATCATACAAATAGAAATGAAAGAGATTATTGCAACTGAAGAACATGGAATGTTACCTGTACACCTTAATGTACCACCATATTTCAAACACAACACTTTTTGTTACAACTTGTTCTCTTTCTAAACATGTGTACCCTATTAAATGTTGTTTTATTTCCAAGAATGTTTAATTTTTTTATATTTTTGGCTTGCTCGGACAACACATTCGAAAATTCCTAATATTTATAACTTCTTGCTGTAAGGAATCTCAACATCGTCATCCACATATTATCAGATTTGTTCATATAGGTATCTGTGTTGTTTGTGAGAGGAAACCACTATCACAAAGGGTGCCACTGTTACACCTTTCTTTGTGACTCTAGCACTTACACTGCTGGCCACCGTAAATGCAACACCAAGAAAGACAAGAGGTAGCACAACAAGATTTATTTTGTAGATAACATGTCGATCAAGTATCAAATGATACGTTTACAGACGTCTGTGACATGTGGTTCCTGCCAGAATCAGTAGTCAGAGTAGCCGCCATTGTTGGAGATCACCGCTGCCACACGTCTCGGCATTGAGTCAAACAGATGTTGGATGTGTTCCTGGGGTACAGCAGCCCAAGCAGCTTCCACACGTTGCCAAAGATCATCTGGTGTGGCAGCTGGGGATGTAATCTGGGTCACTCGTTGAGCGACCATGGACCACATGTTTTCTATCGGCGAAAGATCCGGAGAGCGAGCCGGCCAGGGAAGCAATTCAATCTGGTTACTGACGAAGAACCTTTGGACAATGCGTGCCACGTGTGGTCGCGCATTATCCTGTTGAAATATGGCTGTGGCCGAGCCCTGAAGGTAAGGAAGGACAACTGGCTCCAGCACCTCGGATATGTAGCGCCGGCTATTTAAAGTACCGGCAATGTGTACTAGAGGCGTGCAAGAGTAATATCCAATACCGCCCCATACCATAATACCCGTTGCAAGACCAGTGTGGCGATGCATAATGCAGCTGTCCAGCATCCTCTCTCCATGGTGTCTCCACACTCGAATCCGACCATCGTGGTGCTGCAGACAGAAGCGTGCCTCGTCAGTAAAGACAACGTCATTCCATTCTGCCGTCCACATCCGTCTGTCATCACACCATTGGCGACAGAGACGTCTGTGGTTCTGCGTCAACGGTAGACGAAGCAATGGACGTCTTGCGGACAGACCACTCTGCTGTAAACGGCGTTGAATGGTACGTGCAGACACTGGATGATGCGTTACAGACGCAATGTGTTGTGCTATGGTTTGGGATGTCACTGAGCGATACGTCACTGCCATGCGCACAATTTGTCTATCAGCACGTGCAGTCGTGCACCGAGGTGAATGCGATCGACCACGTCGGTCCATCGTACCCTCCTGCATCCAACGGTCACGTATCCGCATTACAGTTGTTTGGTTTCGTCCAACACGACTAGCGATTTCTCTGTATGATAATCCACAATCTCGGTAAGCCACTATCCTTCCTCTGTCGAACTCGGATACTTGATCAAAAGTTGTTCGCTGTTGTCTACGAGGCATAACTGATCGTCTTGTGAAACAACCACAAGGTAAACACACGTGCCGAACGTACACTCGTCGAAATCGCCAAGCCTTAAATGGCGCTATGAGGTGGCGCCACAGACGCGAGTGATGTGTGTCTGCGCTGAAATTCTAATCAGTTGCATATCTCGTCGCTGCAAACCCATGGTGTAAATTTCACTAGATTCGGATGCTTCCTTCAGGATGTTGCATTTACGGTGGCCAGCAGTGTACTTTGTTGTTTGATGAGCACAGAACAACTCCGCTACCTCACTACCAAATGATGTCCTAAACTCAATAGAAAATATAATCTGTGAGAGTAGCCATTTGATGCTCAAAGTTCTTTCCTACACCAAGACAGGGTAGTGGAATGAAACTGTGCAATGTGGACCCATGAGGTATGCAGTAACTTACTGTACACACAGACAAACTGTAGCTTATAGGAGATGTGACTGACATTATATGGGAATACTCCCCAAGAGTAACAATGCATAGTAGCTGTGATGCCTAACATGGGGACAACTAAACATATCAATAACAGTTATCAGCTTCATCCTTTGAAGTAATGATGTTGTGGCTTGTGACTTCATATGTGTAAAAAAAGAAAAAGGACAGAAAACTGACTTTTTCTGAAAGAAGGCTATGGTAACAGACTAATCTGTTCCATGCTAGCCAGACGTAGAGGTTTGCTTGAAAGGCGAGTGTGGTTGTACATTGGAGTAGCGGTATTGAAAGCTTCAGTTAATCCCCTAAGATGCAGTCACTATTAGTAGAGTACCACTACTATACCATTAACTAATTTTAAAATAGACCTAAATGTAGTGTGCTCAAGTAAAATGGGGACAGCTTTTCAGAGATGTTGTTGTTGTTGGTTTGGGGGATTAAAGGGACCAGACTGCCATGGTCATCGGTCCCTTTTTCCAAAGACATAGAACACCCACAGAGAACAAAAACGAGGAACAGAAGAGATCACAGACGATACAGAACAGGAGAGACTGAGACAAAGACAAGACAAAACGAACGAAAACCACATAGAGATGGACGGTGGTTGGCCGACCATAGAAATAAAAAAGGAAAAGCCAACCACTTAGAAACACATTAAAAAATCAGTGTAAAATCATAGGCCAAAGGCCAGAGTCGACACAAAACAATAAAATAAAACAGAAACACTCAGATTAAATGATAAAATCCCCCTGCCCGAATAAAACGTAAAACTAAGTCAGCCATAGTGGAGTCGTCTGTTAAAAGGGCAGGGAGCGTATCAGGCAGCGCAAATGTCTGCCTGACCACAGCTAAAAGGGGGCAGGCCAACAGAATGTGGGCCACTGTCATAGCCGCCCCGCAGCGACATACAGGAGGGTCCTCCCGGCGCAGTAAATAACTGTGTGTCAGCCGGGAGTGGCCAATGCGCAGCCGGCAAAGAACTACCGAGTCCCTGCGAGTGGCTCGCAGGGAAGACCGCCACACAGCCGTCGTCTCCTTGACAGCACGGAGTTTATTGGACAATGGCAGTTCGCGCCAGTCCTCGTTCCATAGCGCCAAGATTTTGCGGCGGAAGACTGCCCGCAAATCAGTCTCAGGGAGGCCAAGCTCCAGAGAAGGCTTGGTGGTGGCCTCTTTCGCCAGGCGGTCAACATGTTCGTTACCCGGGATACCGACATGACCGGGGGTCCACACAAAGACCACAGAGCGGCCGCAACAGGCGAGAGTATGCAGAGACTCGTGGATAGCCATCACCAGACGAGAACGAGGGAAACACTGGTCGAGAGCTCGTAAACCGCTCAGGGAATCGCTACAGATAACGAAGGACTCACCTGAGCAGGAGCGGATATACTCGAGGGCACGAAGGATGGCGACCAGTTCAGCAGTGTAAACGCTGCAGCCATCCGGCAAGGAACGTTGTTCGGAATGGTCCCCTAGAGTGAGCGCATATCCGACACGACCAGCAACCATCGAACCGTCAGTGTAAACAACACCAGAGCCCTGATACGTGGCCAGGATGGAATAAAAGCGGCGGCGGAAGGCCTCAGGAGGGACTGAGTCCTTAGGGCCCTGTGCCAAGTCGAGCCGAAGGCTAGGGCGACGAACACACCATGGGGGTGTATGCAAAGTAGCCCGGAAAGGAGGTGGAACAGTGAAACCCTGGAGCCCAGAGAGAAGCTCTTTGACGCGGACCGCTATTGTACAACCAGACCGCGGCCGACGTTCTGGCATACGGACGACCGACCGCGGGAACAGGAGGCGATAGTTTGGATGCCCGGGCGAGCTTAGTACATGGGCAGCATAAGCGGCCAGCAAACGTTGGCGTCGGAACCGCAGTGGAGGTACACCTGCCTCCACTAGTACGCTGTCCACAGGGCTGGTGCGGAAAGCACCAGTGGCAAGGCGTATCCCGCTGTGGAGAATCGGGTCCAGCACCCGTAACGCAGATGGGGATGCTGAGCCATAAGCCAGGCTCCCATAATCCAGACGGGACTGGATTAACGCCTGGTAGAGCCGCAACAGTGTAGAGCGGTCGGCGCCCCAGCGGGTGTTGCTCAAGCATCTCAGAGCGTTTAGATGCCGCCAACACGTCTGTTTAAGCTGCCGGATATGAGGCAGCCAAGTCAACCGGGCATCGAAAACCACCCCCAAAAACCTGTGGGTCTCCACCACAGCAAGGAGTTCGTCGGCAAGATAAAGCCGCGGCTCAGGATGGACTGTTCGGCGTCGGCAGAAATGCATAACGCAGGTCTTGGCTGCCGAAAACTGAAACCCATGCGCTACAGCCCAGGACTGCGCCTTACGGATAGCGCCCTGTAGCTGACGTTCAACAGCTGCAATGCCAGTAGAGCTGTAATAAAGGCAGAAGTCGTCAGCATACAGGGAAGCGGAGACAGAATGTCCCACGGCCGCAGCAAGCCCGTTAATGGCTATTAAAAACAGACAGACACTTAAAACAGAGCCCTGTGGCACACCGTTCTCCTGGGCGTGGGAGGAACTATACGAGGCCGCGACTTGCACGCGGAAGGTACGACACGACAGAAAATTGCGGATAAAAATCGGCAGAGGACCCCGAAGACCCCATCCATGAAGCGTAGAAAGAATGTGATGACGCCATGTCGTATCGTACGCCTTCCGCATGTCGAAAAAGACAGCGACCAGGTGCTGACGGCGGGAAAAGGCAGTACGGATGGCCGACTCCAGGCTCACCAGATTGTCGGCGGCGGAGCGGCCTTTACGGAACCCACCCTGAGATGGAGCCAGAAGGCCCCGAGACTCCAGTACCCAATTCAAGCGCCGACTCACCATCCGTTCAAGCAACTTGCAAAGAACGTTGGTGAGGCTAATGGGACGGTAGCTGTCCACCTCCAGAGGGTTCTTTCCAGGCTTCAAAACGGGGATGACAATGCCTTCCCGCCACTGCGACGGAAACTCCCCCTCGACCCAAAGACGGTTGTAAAGATCGAGAAGGCGCCGCTGGCAGTCCACTGAAAGGTGTTTCAGCATCTGACAGTGGATGCCATCTGGCAGGTGATAAATACACAAATATTCCGCACGTCCAGGGCCTCGCTGCGATGGAGGATTTCCTTTCACGCCGATCACCTGCCACCCTACCTAAAACCTCTTTCCTCATTTCCTTAGCCAGCTTCATCCTGACCCACAACTTCTTCACTTTTGAAGGCCAGACATACCAACAATTAAAGGGAACAGCCATGGGTACCAGGATGGCCCCCTCGTATGCCAACCTATTCATGGGTCGCTTAGAGGAAGCCTTCTTGGTTACCCAAGTCTGCCAACCCAAAGTTTGGTACAGATTTATTGATGACATCTTCATGATCTGGACTCACAGTGAAGAAGAACTCCAGAATTTCCTCTCCAACCTCAACTCCTTTGGTTCCATCAGATTCACCTGGTCCTACTCCAAATCCAATGCCACTTTCCTTGACGTTGACCTCCACCTGTCCAATGGCCAACTTCACACGTCCGTCCACATCAAACCCACCAACAAGCAACAGTACCTCCATTATGACAGCTGCCACCCATTCCACATCAAACGGTCCCTTCCCTACAGCCTAGGTCTTCGTGGCAAACGAATCTGCTCCAGTCCGGAATCCCTGAATCATTACACCAACAACCTGACAATAGCTTTCGCATCCCGCAACTACCCTCCTGACCTGGTACAGAAGCAAATAACCAGAGCCATTTCCTCATCCCCTCAAACCCAGAATCCCCCACAGAAGAACCACAAAAGTGCCCCCACTTGTGACAGGATACTTTCCCGGACTGGACCAGACTCTGAATGTGGCTCTCCAGCAGGGATACGACTTCCTCAAATCCTGCCCTGAAATGAGATCCATCCTTCGTGACATCCTCCCCACTCCGCCAAGAGTGTCTTTCCGCCGTCCACCTAACCTTCGTAACCTCTTAGTTCATCCCTATGAAATCCCCAAACCACCTTCCCTACCCTCTGGCTCCTATCCTTGTAACCGCCCCCGATGCAAAACCTGCCCCATGCACCCTCCCACCACCACCTACTCCAGTCCTGTAACCCGGAAGGTGTACACGATCAAAGGCAGAGCCACGTGTGAAAGCACCCACGTGATTTACCAACTGACCTGCCTACACTGTGATGCATTCTATGTGGGAATGACCAGCAACAAACTGTCCATTCGCATGAATGGACACAGGCAGACAGTGTTTGTTGGTAATGAGGATCACCCTGTGGCTAAACATGCCTTGGTGCATAGCCAGCACATCTTGGCACAGTGTTACACCGTCCGGGTTATCTGGATACTTCCCACCAACACCAACCTATCCGAACTCCGGAGATGGGAACTTGCCCTTCAGTATATCCTCCCTTCTCGTCATCTGCAAGGCCTCAATCTCCGCTAATTTCAAGTTGCCGCCACTCATACCTCACCTGTCTTTCAACAACTTCTTTGCCTCTACACTTCTGCCTCGACTGACATCTCTGCCCAAACTCTTTGTCTTTAAATATGTCTGCTTGTGTCTGTATGTGTGGATGGATATGTGCATGTGTACGAGTGTATACCTGTCCTTTTTTCCCCCTAAGGTAAGTCTTTCCGCTCCCGGGATTGGAATGACTCCTTACCCTCTCCCTTAAAACCCACTTCCTTTCGTCTTCCCCTCTCCTTCCCTCTTTCCTGATGAGGCAACAGTTTGTTGCGAAAGCTTGAATTTTGTGTGTATGTTTGTGTTTGTTTGTGTGTCTATCGACCTGCCAGCGCTTTCGTTCGGTAAGTCACCTCATCTTTGTTTTTATATATAATTTTTCCCACGTGGAATGTTTCCCTCTATTATATTGAAATAAAAACTAAACTGGACAAGGCATACAAAATAATGCGGAATCATTACAACAATATGTCTATCTCACAAAATGCCAAATTACACCACTACGACATGGTGGTGCTCCCCAAAGCACTGTATGCAGCAGAGACCACAATGATCCTAGGGCATACACATATCAGACGTAGCATGTGAAAGTTGCTGGATTTGGACGGGTTATTCCTGTAACTGAATTACCAGATCTGAAGATGGTTCTGAATGAACCAAAACCGGTCATATGAATAAAAAAAAATTGCAATCAAGACGGATTTTAAGTAACATTATAAAATCACTGATTGCTGTTATCCCATAAGACATTATGTGTGTTTTTGCAAAATATATCAGACAACTAAAAAAAAGTAGAACAGAAAATACTTAGGAAAATATTTGGCACAACTAACAACAATGGAATATGAATCAAGAAACCTACAGATGAACTACACAAACATACGGAGACAGTCACAGAAAAGATTAGAAAACACAGACTACAATTCTATGGACACCTATACAGAATGCCATCACACAGACTGACCAAATACACACAGACTGACCAAACAGGTCTTTGACTGGGTAACCACTAGAAACAACAAATGCATGGTAGAGGTAAAAAAACTACCTGAACCAACTCAACATCACACCAGACAAAAAACGACAGAATAAAATTCACAATCATCATTGAGAAAAGTAAACTACATGAGATACGCTGTGACAAACGAACAGGCGTAAAATGGACCAAAGAACGCAAACAAGCTCACAGCCGAAGATGAAAGAAATATGTGCAATCAAAAAGGCAACCAAGATGAAGCCGAAGACACAAAGCCGACAAGAAGCATGGTCAGAGGACCAGAAACAGAAACACAACGAGGGAATAAGGGAAGTTTGGGCAGCAAGGAAGGCAGCAAAAGAAATTGGCCATGTAGTTTCGTCTAACTGCACTCTTTACGGAAACCTATCAGGCTGATCACACAGAAACACTATTCAATTGTACTGGTTGTAAGATAGGTACAGCCACAAAAATGGCAATTAATGAGAGGACAGTCACTATAGTTCGAAGAGAAAAATATCTAATGTATGCTGATAAGACAAACATTATGACCACTGCCTACCGTGACGTTGGATATTGCCTGGTGGTGTTGTAGGCACATGATATGGTAACAAAAGTATATAAGCAGAGCAGAAACGGATGGGGGATCACCCTAGCAAAGATTTGTGCTCAAATGGGGAAAACCATTGAGGTAAGCAACTTTGAGGAAGGGCAGATTATTCTTATTATTATACAGAGCCTGTGAATGAGTATCCTGAAAACAGCAAAGCTAGTAGAATGTTCACATGCAATTGTCATGAATATCCATGGAAAGAGGTAGGACAGTGAAACTGGCACTAGGTGCTAAGGGATTGAACATACATGACTCTTCACAGGATGTAGGGTTCAGAGACTTGTCTGCTGTATGAAGTAGAACAGATGGTAATCTGTGGCATCTCTGCCCAAAGAGCACAATGCTGACGCACCCAGAAGTGTTTCCGAGCACACTATTCATTGTACATTGTTGAACACAGAGCTCCACAGAAGACCATCCCTACCTGTTCACATGTTGAACCAATACCTTTGTTAATTGCAATTGCAGTGGGCGCAACACCATTAGGATTTGACCGTTGATCAACGGAAATGTGTCAACTCTTCAAGTGAATCACATTTTTGCTAGACTAAGTCACTGGTCATCTCCACAAAGGCCGTCATTGAGGTGAACGGTGGTTCAAAATGTGCAGCCCACCACAGAGACATGCTGGTAGGAGCAGTATTATGCTAAAAAAGAGACATTCTGCTGTGCTTGCGTGTGACCTGCAGCAGTAATCTAAGACATGCTGACAGCTGCGAACCACCTGCATCCCTTCACGCTCGATGTCCCCCCAAACAGTGATGCCATCTTTCAGCAATATAACTGTCCATGTCACTGAACAAAAACCAAACTACAATAGTTTGAGGAGCATTAAAGTGAACTCACATTGATGTCTCAACAACCAAATTTGCCGACGTAAACCCTATGGAATCCATCTAGATCGCTATTGGGTGCCATCACCCATATACACAAATCAGTGGCTCATTATTTATGCAAAATACATGACCTGTGCATAGACATCTAATGACACATACCTCCACAAACCTACCAACAAACGGCCAGATCCCGAATACATGCAATCAGTGATTTATTTCGTTCCAAAGACAGACAGATAAGCAGTTAAGCAGGTGGTCATACTGTTTTGGCCCTTCAGTGTATTTATCAAAATGTAGACTATAACTAATGTTCAATTTCATTAAGCAATTGTTCTACAACAAAAACTAATAAGAAAAGTGCACAATGTACATGCCACCAAATAACAATCCATATCAATCAGGATATTTATAGGCTACACTGTTTTCGAAGAACATCCTTGTGGAAATTAGAACTTGCATGAACATAAATGTAAAGCCTAAAACACACTGTTTGTAAATATGAAGTTCATAACTGAAATTAGACAGAGAAAGAACCAAAACATATACATGGATTTAAAGGAATAAACCTTTAATAGGCCTATTTGTCAATCAGTTTCCGACTAAGAATGTACTATACAGTCAAGCTCCAATATCTTCATATTGTATATGTATAACACTGCCTCTGTCAATGAAATCTGTGAATCACAAAGTTACAAATTTCATAAAATGTTTAGGTACGAGATTCTTACTGTGGCCAAATCTTACCTACTATTTCAAAAAACCTTGGCATAAAAAAAGCCTAATTTAATTAAGAACTGGTAGCAGTCTTACAGATAGCTTAGCAAAAATCAAACAATGGACAATTAAGGATGGAATGTAACAATATTATGAAAACAGCCTAAGCAACATTAAGCTGTCTGTTGGGCCTTTACAATAAGGGCAAGCAGTCTATAGGGTTGATATCAACTAGCACCACGCTATAAACAAACATTAACCACGTAAAATCTTACCTGTTGGACATAACCTATGCATTACTTAATACCTGCAAATTGTACCTGAGAGAGGGCCAGAGTGTCAGCAAAATTTATAACCATCATGGCAGTCCCAATGCTTCAAATTTGCAGAAAATGCTGAATAATGCAACTACAATTATCAATTACGTTACAACCACTCAGAAAAGTAGATACATGGCAAACGATCCTCATGCACAAGAACTCCAGCATCACCACCAACCAAAAATGTTACTGCATTTTCACTGCTGTAGCGTCCGCCATTTATGTGCCTACCAGTTACTGAGACGAGAGAAAAGGCTACTAAACAGTTAGCAGAAAGGCTACAGACATAAACAGCACGCTAGTTCTTCCAAGAACAACAGAGTTCTTAGTCACAAGTTTGATGATATGAGAAATACTGGTTGGCATACTTGTTCAGGGGAAATTTTTTCCCTTTGAATATCAAGCATTTCCCAGGTAAAAGTCCCAACGAAAGCATTGGGGCTGTACGGAGGCAACGTTTCTCCTCTGCTGGGTGTTGGAGTAAAATCAAACGACACTGTATATCCAGTGGGGTCTTCGGTAGATATGGGCACCAGCAAACAACAGCAGGTCTCCTAAAATGATTACCGTTTTTATAAATCAAAATACACCGTACCGTTCACACGTAACAAGTTATACATTGTAGTATAAAAAAAAACATACCTACAGCTTGGGCATATTTCTCTCTTTCTAGGTGGATCGGCTGGTAAACCTGATAAATCATCCCAGACGTCATCTATGTCGCTCATTTCTTCAGATTAGTTTAGGTTCGAGAACCGAACAAACAGACATAAACCAAATATTACCAGAACAACAGAACTTCCCTACTCAATACACATACACAATGTTCAAACCAAAGCAGTGACATGGAAAGATGCTTCAATCATTTCACAAAGCAAGCCAAAGAGAGGAGTTGTCAGAAAGAACATCCTCGTTTAAAGGCATAGTTCGTACCACAGTCTACGTGTACGTTTACACTGCCTGTGATGCGATGCGACGCGACGCGACGCGAGGCGAGGCATAATGGCCAAAGCGATGCAATGCGATGGAGTGTTCACATTGCACACGATACAGAGCGCGCGCGCGCACGCGATCTGGCCAGCAATTGAGCAGTCTCGGCACGATGTCATTTTTCCTCGGCCCAGTAAATTCGTTTTTATTAGAAAACAGTGCTCTGAGAATTCAACGCAGTCGTGAATGGGTGCATGAAATCAACAAGCAGAGGAGGGATTTAGGAGAATTTCATCATTTGTACAGTGACTTGAGAAAAGATGAGGATAAAATTTGGAATTATTTCAGAACGAGTACACAGACATTTGATTATATAGTGTCGTCTGTTTCAAATAGATTACAGAAGCAAAACACAAATTTCAGAATGGCTATTACCCCTGAAGAGAAAGTTATGATCACCATCAGGTAAGTACACAATATTAATTTTACAGCAATCATTTTATTATGAAAAATTTACAAATTGTGATAGATTCAAACTTTCTATTTAATAAATTTTGACGTAGTTGACAATGAGAAGTAAAATACATCACAGTTCACTCACTTAAGTATCAAAGTTTTCAGAATCTTGGTGGCTTGAAATAACAATGTCATCAGGTTGAATTTCAGAAATGACTATTTCATTTTGCGGATTTCCAGCAATTACGATTTCAACTTGACTTTCAGGTGCATACGGTGACATCAACGAATGTGCAGTGGAAGTGGTTGATTGATCCAATTCTTCCAAAAGAACCTGCTGAATTTTTATCCTGGCTCTCAACTGAGCTGCTGGTGATAGTCTTCGCATTGCTGGCAGCAAACTCACTACAAAATCATAGCTGTCATCTTGCGTTTCTGATTTCGACATTTGTTGCTCAATTAGCTTCAACTTTTGCTTCTCTATATTTAACAACTCAGAGTTTGTCGATTTCTTGGATCTCTTGTTTTGGTTTGTGTGTAGGGTGGGTGAGGGGGGAGGCATGGAAACGCTACCCTCTGAACTTACAGACAGTCTTGAAGAGCTGGCTTGGTTGGTTTCATCAGGTGAAACACTCTCTCTCTCTGTAAGAGCTGATGAAAATGGTACGTCGTCGTGTTGCGATGCTGTTCTTTCACTGTGATGAACATTAGTCTTCGTCTTCCGTGGCGTCATTATGTCAGTCAGGAAGGTCATTAGATTGTACCACGGCCAATTGGATTGGAAAGGCGGCATGCCACCTTCGTCTCCTGAACGTTCAGCACGGGATTTTTGAGTTCAGAGCGGAAAGTGTCACGTAGGTTCTTCCATTTATTCTTCAGTACCTCTCCTGAAAATATAGACGTGAAAATATGCGTAAATAATTAAGTACACTGTATACTTAATACATTTTTTGTCCTTAGCACATTAACTGAAAATCCTACGGAGATCCTACACATATTTCAATTACGCTCATTTCATTCTTTTTCAGATATTTGTCGGTTGGGATGTCTTTCCATGCACTTTCACAGTCGTTTCGGATGGGTCTAACTACAGTCGCACAATGTGTGCATGAAACGTGCGCCGCAATATGTGAAATTCTGAGCCCTGTACACCTGCCTTCTCCTACTATACCACTGCTTCAAACCGCTGCAAAACACATGTATGCCAACTGGAATTTTCCGAATTGTGTGGGGGCCATTGATGGTAAGCATGTTCGGGTTAAATGTCCCCCTCATTCTGGGACAATGTACTACAATTACAAAAAATATTTTTCGCTTGCTTTACTAGCTGTAGCCGATGCTGACTGCAGATTAATAGCAGTTGACATTGCAGGCTATGGGAAGCAATCAGATGGTGGCACATTTAGAGCAAGTAACTTGTACAATAATATTTTGAACGAAACTGAAAACTGGCCTCCACCGAAAGAACTACCAGGTATTTCAGTAAAAGCCCCATTAGTGTTGGTTGGAGATGAAGCCTTTCCACTACTGGAAAACTTAATGTGCCCTTTCCCTGGACTTTCACTGACTGAGGAAGAGAGGTTATTTAACAGGAGGCTATCGAAGGCTAGAACCGTGGTTGAACGCACTTTTGGAATTATGGCCAGCAAATGGCGTCTTCTCCGAAAGGAAATTGAAACTTCTGTAGAACATGCAGACATTATTATTCAGTGCATCTGCGTCTTGCACAATATAATAATCGATAAAGATGGGCCTGACATTTCCCTTCAATTGTCTATTGACCAGGACATAACAGAACACATTGCCTTAGAAGCATGCTTCCAAAATGACAGAGCAAACAGTAGTGCTTCAAGAAGAGCGAGGAGTGTCAGAGAGGCCTTCAAAAACTATATCAACAGTCATTAATGCAAATATATTTCATGTCGAAATTATCAATTCTGTAACTATTGTGAACGTCATTTCATTATCAAAATACTGTAATAGTATCTATACACAATTAAAATTAGAAAATAAACGAAGTTGTTTGTGTTACTTGTTTCTTGAAGTCTTGTAGCTATTTATTTTACTTTTTTGTACTTACTGTCTGTTCCACAATCTTCAGCTATTTCATTCCATGCTTGACAAATAAAATCCCTATTGTGGTAATATTTATTTTTCTGGTTCCACAACACGGGGCGTTCACGCACATTGTTAATTAGTCTTTCGACGTCCATCGCAAGCAGGCAATTAGACGCAAGCACAAACAAGCAATCGCTTCAACCACTCGCGCGAAACGCAAACTCGGTTGCGACTGCAGCGGAGTCATCGCTTCGCACCGCATCACATCGCTCGGCCCAGCCTGCAGTCTAAACGGTCACCGCTCTGTTGCCATTGTTAAACCAAGCCTGCCCATTGTCACGCGATTTCAGCGCTTCATCGCTCCGCTTGGCTCGGCATCGCATCGCATCGCGGGCAGTGTAAATTTAGCCTGAGACTATGGTTCATACTGTGTCTCACCAGAAATGAGCTGTGATTTGCTGATTGAAAGTCCATGGCGGTATCACAGGCACTACAATCAGAGTCTAACATAACTGACTGGGGTATGTTGTTTATAACACACGACTTCAAGAATTTTCCCCCTAATTTTCCTTCGTTGACTGGAGTACAACGCACAATCAAATTATCACCTTCAACCTAACTGAGGCTATGCTACTCTTAAATCTGTGACCACGAAAAAGTCGATCAATTTCAGCTGAATCCCAATTGTAATCAGTGTAGCGATTCGTCGCAGTTGCCAAGGTGATATCTCTAACATTGAGCTCACTGACTGTAGCAAAGATGTGGAATATCTTTGAAAATTTTGCAGACTGACTTATCCGGCATGTAGTGCTTTGGGAATTTTGTTTATGTTGTTTGTTAACTAAATTTTAGAAGTTTGTCATCAAGAATAAATACGATCAGTTTGTAGCTTTGTATTTATTAGAGTTCCCTTTCAACGCCAACCATGTCAAAAAAGAAGATGGGGTCAAATATTGCCGACCTAGTTGGTGAAGAAGTACGAATAGCTGTTAATTTGAGATTGAAGAAATTCTTGAAATCCGAAGATTGCAAAGGTAACATTATCCTCAACTGTTTCACAAATGTCTTCCGTGTTGAAGACATGGACGTGGGATGATGAGAGCTTGTGCTTTATTTAAGTTTCATTGTTCTACATTGTTACACGCCCAGCAGCATACCACCCTCGAAAGAACGTTAATTATTGTCCTGCCGTTTTATAATCTTGCGGAGATAACGTTTTTTTCCACCAAAGACACTGGCTATTACAAGGAATAGCATTAATTGGATGCGGTTGAAATAGAAACACGTAATAAGACGTAAACCGTTGTGTTCTTTCCTCTAACTGCCAGTAATTTCAATTTCTCAAATGCAATTGCTCGAACCGTTAGCAGATGTAATGGCACATGTTTGTGTTTTACCATCATTTGCATGTGAACCAAGCCTCACGATAGTAAAAGAATAAAAGTTCACCTTTAGTAATTATAATTACGATTACGCCTTGGACAAGATAGATAAAGCAGTAGTGACTTGGCTACAAGAACTGCCTAAAATATTTTATCACGAAGTAGTGAATAGTGGAGGTCGTGATACGATTGGTAACCCGCAGCTTTCCAATCAATTTTCAAAGAACTGGGAATGTTACTTGTACCATGAACATACAGCTGAGAGAAGATTCCATTTGTGCATAAGAACTCCTTTTGAAATTCACCTAACAAGCCAGAGACAGTAAATGTTACAACAGTGTGAAGTGTACAAGCAGCATGCAGTAGAAGGAATTGTGCAGCTCTGTCAATTAATGAATCGCTCAGGGAGGATGTCTCCAGAAAACTACTTCAACAATTTTTTATTGGATGGTTTAGTATATGGGGAACAAATAATGTCAAGTGTAACAAATTTTGTCTACAATAAAAATTACCATAATTTAAAATTAATTCTTATTTTGTTTTTATTTGATGCCTGGTACAGAAATTATGGAGACCAATTTATGTGAGATGGAACATTTATTTGGTTTACAACGCTATAATCTTAAATTTAATACTAGTTAGATTAATACTTATATTCATGTGTCTACTTGTAGCCTATTCTATGGGTTATAGAACATTAATACGTAAAAACAGTTGAATCAATTAGAAACTGTAATTACTTTTGCAGAATCTGTACTGACATGCATCATGATGCATGGATAAATACAAAAAAGTCATGGTCAATTTTATAATAAACGTACCATCCCTAGAAGGCCTGCTATATTGGTTGCTACAGACCAGCTTAGCTTTGATTCTTAATAGCAAAAAATAAAATATTATGTCATTGTTGGCTGTGTTTAGACAGTAGTAATAGAATTGAGAGACAAGCAGGTTTGGTTCAGCTGAACCTACTGATAACAAATGTCAGCTTTGTCCTGGTACTTGATGTGTTGTGTGATAACATACTTGTACAAACAGAAAAGGAACATAACACTGACAGTATTTCTTTTCCAATACCAGCTGTCAGTTTTGACAGTGATGTCATCAAGGTGGCAGACACCATTTCGCCTTATGCGGTATAGTGACAGTAACATTGTCATTTGAGACACAAGCATAAGAAAACAGTCCCATTGTACAAACTGTAATAGAAGTAATACAAAGGAAATTGTGAACCTAACGGGACAATTTTTTTTTAAAAGGAACATGCAAAATAAATGTCATTACTAATATGAAAGACATATCCAAACAATTATTTCCGCAACGATCCAGTAAGCCATCATTACACAAAATTATAAAAAAGAAAAAATAGTCCACAAAATTACTGTTGGTAACTGCAATTAATGTAAATGGAGTAACCGAACTATATGGTACCAACAGACAAATAAATCTGCAAAAAAGTATTAGGCCTATCAGAAGTTTCACTTGACTGATGTAGCTCAAACGAAGCCCACTCCAAAAGCTAGTGTCAAAAAATTAACTTGACCCATATAGTGAAAATGAAGTCCACGGAACCACACCTCTTCCGAAAATGGTATCAAATACTTCACTTGACCTATATAGCTCAGACAGAGTGCATGATACCACGAAACCACCACTCTCTCTAGAAGCTCTGATCAAAACTTCACTTCTCCTATATGGCTCAAACAATGTTCTCGATTCCACATAACTGCAACTTCATGTAAAAACTGATAATGGTATAGAAACTTCACTGGATGTATCTAACTAGAACAGAGTTCGGGATACCAAGTAACCACAACTAGTTCCAGTAACTGGTATTGAAAACTGTATTTCACCTATGTTGCTAGAACAAATCCCACAATGCACTAAAAGGGGCATTCAAGAAGTAATGCAACACATTTTTTTTCCTTTGTGCAAATTTAGTTGAAAAATTGCGGAATTTGTTGCAGGACATTATGGAATATTCCCACTTCAGTCCCTATAGTTCCATGGAGCTCCAGTTGGTGGCAGCACTATATGTTGCCTTCAAAATGGGATCTGTAATGGAGGCGTGTTCCAAGGGGAGAGCTGTCATTGAGTTTCTTTTGGCAGAAAACCAGAGGATTGCAGATATGAAAAAAAGTGCAGTGACTCATTGAACAAGGTGTCGGCCAGCTGCAATGTTGGAGCATGCAGACACTCTCATTCAAGGTGACTGGTGGCTCACAATCGAGCGCATCACCGCACAACTGGACTTCTTTGTTGGTCGTGCTAGGAGACTCACCTGCCAGGTACTCAAAGGTGTGTGCCCACTGGGTTCCTTGCTGCCTAACATAAAACCGTAAAAGAGAAATGACCAGTTGTGCAGAATTGCTTGCACATTATGAGACTGATCATGACAATTTTTTGTCATACTTTGGCACAGGCAATTAAACATGGATTCATCATTTCGAACCAGAAACAAAACGGCAATCCATGGAGTGGCACAACACAACCTCTCCTCCTAAGCAAAAATTCAAAGCTGCATCCTCAGCTGGTAGTCATGATGACGGTCTTCTGGGATTCCGAGGTGGTTATTCTGCTTGATGTCCTTCCTCATGATGCAACAGTCAACTCTGAAGTGTATTGTGCTACCTTCAGAAAATTGAAGAAACAACTTCAGCATGTTCGTCGCCACAAAAATGCAAACAATCTTCTTCTCCTTGACACACAAGGCCTCATGTACCTGAGAGGAGTTCACAAAACTTCGTTGGACTGTGCTTCCTCATCCATCCTACAACCCAGTTCTCATACCTTCTGACATCAATCTATTTGGCCCAATGAAGAATGCACTTCGGAGGAAGCAATACATGGATGGTGGAGAGATTATTGATGTAGCAAGACATTGGCTCTGACCTTTACCAGTAACCAAGCGAGGTGGCTCAGTGGTTAGACACTGGACTCGCATTCGGGAGGACGACGGTTCAATCCCGCGTCCGGCCATCCTGATTTAGGTTTTCCGTGATTTCCCTAAATCGCTCCAGGCAAATGCCGGGATGGTTCCTTTCAAAAGGGCACGGCCGACTTCCTTCCCCGTCCTTCCCTAATCCGATGAGACCGATGACCTCGCTGTCTGGTCTCCTTCCCCAAACCAACCAACCAACCAACCTTTACCAGTAAAGTGGTACCTTGCAGGCATACAGGCCCTCGTAGTAAGATGGCATGATGCTGTCACATTGAATAGAGATTATGTTGGAAAATATGGTTTTTTAGCCAAAAGAATGGGGAATAGCTTGATGTACTGGAATACTGAAAAAAAAACTGCCTAAAAGAAAAGAAAAGTGTTGCTTTACTTATTGAACACCCCACATATTATCAGAAACATCAATTAACATATCTAGAACAAAGTTTACTATATCAAAATTTGCAGAGCTAACAATTATTGGAAACCCAACTTCGTCAAAATAGTTAGAAGAAACTCCATAGTACTCACTGATAATAATTACGGATTGTTAACTCCAAATGCATAAAAATACCGTTAAAAGCAATTGTTGTTTACAAGCAGAAAAGTACCATTCATGTAAATTAAACATACATACCATACTTGTTACAGTAAATAATAGAAAATATACTTCTTACAGTAAATAATAGAAAATAAATTGTAAAAATGTGCAAACAGTACTCATGTCACTGTATCCTCACCCATTGTGACATGCAACAAGCTACTGCTGAATTTCCTCTTCATATCCACCTAATAACAAACGCAAAATAAAAATTAAATCTCTGCCCATTAACAGCATGCAGAACTAACAATTCCAAAGCTGAAAACAAATCTGTAACCAATAACTCACTAACAAAGCTACAAAGAAACAGCTCCAATACAAAGCAGGCAAGTAATATACAGCAAACAGCACTGCCCCAGTCCAGTTACTCACTAACCAAAAGCAACTTTGAAACATTGACATTTAACTCTAAAGAGAGTGCCACAACGGAATACAAAATGCACTCTTCAAATAGGATCCATTTCGAATATGCTGCGCGACCATAATGTTGCACTACACTACGCAGGTATGTCAGGAGTCCTAGCTGATGACTTGTATCACACCTTTCGGTTGACCCTAATTTTTGGAATATAGGTTATGGTGACAGACTGATCTGTAGCATAACTCGAGGTGTAGGTTATGTTGTAAGCTAACAGTTTGGTTGTGAGTTGGTGAAGAGGTATAAAAGACTTCACTTAATCTGTGGTAGGTGTAGATTTCCTTCACATAGGATTTCTGTACATTTCAACACATGATCTTAATCAGTTGCTGCTATAACTAATTTTTTTAATATCTATGAATTTGGATTGGACTGTTGAGTTTTCTGTTAGATTCAAACTAACTGTGGAATATATATGGTATCTTAGACTGGATGAGACTACAGGAGATGAATTCGCACATAGTAGACTGGACATTTCAGTTATTCAGGATTTATTTATTTTCCTCTCAATTTAATGTGTTACTTGAAGACCTTTGGAATAATACAAGAATGTAACAGACATCACATTGCATTTGCTCTTCATCAAATGGGATGCAGTTTGTTTTTAGTATAAGATGAAATAATGTGTGGTTCAGTGAAACATGACGGAGCATGCTACAAGCAATAACAGCAATTAATACGGACAAACAAATTACTTGCGTTAAGACCTCATACACATGACATGACATTATCAGGCATAAGAGACCATTTATTGTGAGATTAATCAATATTTATAACCTTCAAGATGTCGTTCATTGTGTAATAAAAGCTTTGTTCTAATAATAATTGTTTTACTTTTATATGTAAAAGCTCTTGGCATTTTTGTTCCCTTAACTTCAACTGAAGAGTTATTGTGCTTCCACACCTAACATTGAGCACACTTTTCTGGTTACAAGTGGTTATGCACTCAGTCTCTTATACGTTAGCCTGCTGCATGCTTTCACAACTTTGAATGTTTCTTTATAATATCATTGAGCTGTCTTTGTTTAAGATGCAGCTCTCTGCAAATGATATTTTATGTAAATGCCTACAGATGGTAGAGTCTTAATGCCAAGTCTTATGAAATGATGTTAGAACACAACATAGAGTTGACAGCTTATTTGTAATATAATTTACAGGAGAATTCTGTGTGATTTTCTTCAAACCATACACCTAGAAACTTAACAGTACTTACATTTGTTTATGTCACCAGTATATAGCAGAAACAGTATAGCAACCAGGATTGGGCCTTGTGATACACCAAATTTGACTGACAGTATCTCAGAGGAGTGTGCAGTACACTGATGGATGTTTGTGTCCCAATTTTCTTCTCCCCAGAGTTTAATTTCAACTTTTTGAAGGTTCTCTGTTTGACAGAAATGATTGCAACCATGTATTTGAGTTCAGATAACTTTTGGAAGACTCTATTTAAGGTTGTGTTGAGAATTCATATATTGCTGTAGTTGTTTTTTATGCTTTTCTAAATCCCCAGGTTTTTACAGTTATGACTGATGTGACAGCAAACCAGACTTAATCAGAATGAAATATGAAAAGCAATGCAGAACCATTACATCATGTAGTTAATGGACCCTTTTCTGAATCAATTACTTACTGTCCTGTGTATTCTCTGTTTTGAAATGTCGTCACATTTAAAAATAAGTATGATCAAAAAACCTGTTTATGCCTCGTTTGTGACTAATTTATGACAGTACAGATGACATTTGCAGGTGTTTTGTAACATCTCCCATAAATTCTTCTCTTTTCATGAAATATATTTCCTCACAATTGTGTGCAGGTGATGCCCTGTACCGTGTAAATATTCTTAGCTCAACAAATTCTGCAAGATCAGCTGCTGGTTGAATACAAGAAACTGTTGGATTCCAAATGCGTGTATCTTCATCAAGGAATTATAAAGTGTAAAGCCAGTATTGTTACCATAAGTAATACTATTTCACAAGTAAGAAATACAACACGAGTTTTATCATAGTCATAATGAATAAAAGATTTCATTCATCGTGTTGATAGGCCTGTAAAGCCTACAGCAGAAAAGACAAGAGAAATAACCCACTACAAAGTCAAAAGAAGTCATTATGCTATACAGATTGTAAAAGAACACATTAGAATAATGTTCATTCCATGTCAAAGGAAACAACATTAAAAAGTGTCCCCATTCGACCAAATCCAAATCTATTGAAATTTGGTGTGAAGATTCAATATGGTCTTTGGTGATTATGTACCAAATTTCAGTCCAGTATGTTGAGTGGTTGAATTTTTGAGGGCTTTTTCTTTTAAAGTTCTAGCAGACATTTGGTCATTTGCTTTTAATGAACACAGACAAGTTTCTTATGCTGAAGCACACCATGGCAAAAATTAGGGACTTAGCCACACCTAAATATGGATACAAGCCTCTGAAGTGGCTAGAAAATTCGTCGTGCTGTTCTGAGAGCCAAGGTTTGACTGACCACTGCTTGTTTTCATGTGAACCAGTCACACAAAAACTTCAGATGGTTAGTCCTACCTATGGTGTCTATAGATCAAGTGTAATTAACATTGGATGCCTCGGTGAAAAGATATGTATCTGCAATGTTGGCCAAAATATTGTGCGTTCAAATTGTAGGCTGTTTTTTGGGTTAATGTCTCAACTGTCTTGTTCAATCCTTTTTTCCTTACCGCATCTGGAAAGATCGTGCTTTAAGCTTTCAAAGCTATATTGTTTAATTTCTGGATCTTGCATATCGATGAGGAAGAATACCTATCAAAAATAAGGAAAATGGTTTATCGATAAATACAAAAAAATTAATACAATTTTAAGCTGTAAATCAAAAACTATGTAATTGTAGTGTTTATAAGATTTGCCTGTGGTTTAGGAAATGTAACTATGCTGATAAGAAGTGTTTTTACATTATTTTACCATATAGAATATAAATATAATAAAACCTCAGAAAATATTCTTAAGATTATGAAATATTATAACATGTAGAAGATCATGATGGAATGTTATGTTGCTTTAGAACGTTGTAACCCTACAATGCATGGTGATGCAAATATGCATTGTCACTCAGTTTCCATCGGTATTATAAAACAGCAATACTCTTTAAGGCTCTGTCCTCGCAACAGTGTTACATTGCTGAATCACCACTTTCAGTTGTTGCTTTCATTATTGGCAATTTTCACTGTCTGCGTCTTCTGTGCTGAGTAATCTTTGGCATTTGGCAGGTTTGCCACAAGTTCTGGAAATCAGAGAATTTCAAACGTGTCAGGGAAATCAGGGATATATCAGGAAAATTTGAAAAAAAAAAAAAAAAAAAAAAAAAAGGAAATCAGAGAATTTCAAACGTGTCAGGGAAATCAGGGATATATCAGGAAAATTTGAAAAAAAAAAAGGCACTGGAAAAATTTCATTTTTGTCTCAGTAGATGAAATGGTTTGTTTCCTGAGATGTCGTGCATCATTGCTGGCTGGAGGCAGCTGAGTATGTGCTGTGCTTCGCTACTCCTTCATTCTTACTGCTTCTACCCTTCCTACCATTCCCCTCAGTTTGCAGTTAGTGCTGCCACCACTTCTTGCCCCTAGCCTGCCAATGAGAGGCAGGGGGCATGAGGAGTGGTTTGTTTGGACCTGATTCTTGAGACTGTTGACGCAGCGGCTGGAGATGGCGGTCGTGTGCGTGAGTTGTGTCTGAGTGATTATGTGAAAGTATTTGTGCTCTCATTTTCTGACAAAGGCTAGGACTGAAAATTTAATTGTGAGACTGTGATTCTCTTTCCTACATCCCTGTTTGCAGCTCAATGATCATCTTCACAATTAGTTGTTACCTATCCTCATTAGCATTGATTCTCAGAGTATTCGCACACATTATCTGTTGCATGGATTGGTCACCGCGGTCTCATTTAATCAACACGGTGTCTGTGACGTGTGAATAGCTGGCCACACAAGTGGACTTCAACAACGGGCCAAACTGCAGGCCATTTCTACAAATATATCTAATGGATCGGACCTGCTGATCTGAAGCCCATCGTTTCCCACTAAAGTGCAGGCCCTACCTGTTGTATCTGATCTCACCACTCTGCTCGCAGGCTGGGTCTGTTTGTGTGTGGTGTAATGCGGTGGATTTTTGTGGTTTATCCATGGACCCAGGATTGCAGTGCTCCTCGCCAGGCCAGAGGCCATGGGTGATGGATTTCAGGAATTGCGGCTGTCTTACCGCAAGTACATTCTACAGTATGGCATTGTATAGACGTTTTATTTATTCTAGTACATTTTAGCACTTTGAAAGTAGTTCATATATTAGAAAGTTTGGACGATTTCTAAGATGAAGAATATTGTGGCAGTCGTTGGCAGTTGTATGCTGTATACTCAAATATTTCTTGAAAGAAAAATCACACTATACTGTAGAATGAAATGATCCTGTGGCGTTGATGGCTGGGAGTCCCCATCTGGGGAAGTTCGGCCGCCAGGTTGCGAGTCTTCATTCAGGTGACGCCACATTGGGTGACTTGCGTGTCGGCGATCACGAAATGATGATGAGGACACGAGTGGAGAAAATCTGCAACCCAGCCGGGAATTGAACCTGGGCCCACTGTATGGCAGGCAAAAATGTTACCACTCAGCTAAGAAGGCAGACCAAATACCTGTAATACCTTTAAATTCCTCTAAAATAGTGGACATTACACAGTGGGTAGTAACTGACAGTGACAAACATAATAGAATCAACATTTTACTGGTGGTCACCTGTAGTGTTGGTTACACGACTCTTCCCTGCCTTCTAGACTTCTCTCAAGAGACCTGTTTTTTTCTGAAGTTATTTCTTAAATCTGTGAAGATATTTTAAATCTGTCTTGCGACTCCAAGCAAATGCATATTTGTGTCACCAGTGGTCTTAATGAAAAAGATATACCATTTAGCTTGCTTTCTCCATCTAAAAACAATTCATTACAAGAGATATTGATGTTAGTACATAAGAAGAGAAGTCCCTTTGTTTATTTTTTCCAACTTCAGTCTTTATTACCCATCAGATCTCAGAATTTGTCAGGGAAAAATGCTAAAACTTGTCTGGAAATCAAGGAAATATGAGGAAATTTCAGTTGGGGAAACTTGTGGTACCCTATTTGGTGTGGACATTGTACAATCTTAAGTGTTGAGTAATGAGTGTTTGAATAATCAATCATCATTGTTATAGCTAAAGGTAATCATTTAAACAGTATGTTTTGATAGGCTAACCATCCTATCATGGCAAAAGTCAACTACAATCGGTTAAGGAAATGTTGCCAGTGGACAAGGAGCTTCTATGACATAGGTCTGGGCTTGATTTTACTGAAGATGCCAAAATTTGTTCATACCTCTAATGCCTTGTTGTTGACAGAATTTCAGTTCCTCCTGAAGACTTGCTGCAACCCATTTGGTAAAGAAAAACATGTAACCAAGAAGGCATTAATGCCAGTAAACATTGCAATAGGTTGAAATTACTAACTAATGAAGTTTTTAAACCTGGTCAGAAAATTTGTACCAAATGTAGACATGAAGTGGTCCAAAAAGAATCACCCCACCAGGATAAGCAAGAATCACATCCATTGAAGACACAGGTGTTGTTGATGCTTGCTTTCCTGCTAATACTTCATTATCATCACTTGGAGAGTCACCGTTAAAGCTTCAATGGATCAGCAAAAGGGACTCAATGGGATACCTGAAGTGCGGAGTTCTGAAAGTCCAAGGCAGCATTACTAATGTAATTGCCACAGCTGCTGGTGTGAGCCAAGTAGATATTGCTCAGATACAAATAGAAGTGTGCCAAAAATATAAAGATTTGGACATCTTAATTGAAAACTTGAGATTAAGCTTCGGAATTAGAGCAATTGCAGTAAATTTTGACCCTGGCTCTAAATTGCTGGACTATTGAAAAAAATTGCTAAAGAATTTGCTGTTTCAACTAAAATGGTGAAGAAGGCTAGGAAACTAAAGATGGAAGGTGGGTTTTTGGCAACACCTGCCAACCGAAAAGGGAAAAGGCTCAATGATGAAGTAAAAGAAAAAGATCCTCACTCTTTTTTAAGATGATGATTGATTTTTCTCATTTATTCCAGGCAAAAAGGATTGTGTTACAGTAAGAGTAAATTGGGAAAAGATTCACAAGCAGAAAGGCCAGCTGCTTTGTAACCTGTAAGAAATATTCATCGCTTATTGTAAGCAATGTGGAAATCAACTGAGCTTCTCAAAATTTTGTGAGCTAAGACCGAAATGGTGTACTACAGTTGGCGCTTCTGGATCACATTCACTGTGTGTATGAGCAATTCATGAAAATGTCAGCTTCCTTCCAAGATGACTACGAGGATTTAATGGGGGAAAAAAAAACTGTATGCAGTTTGGAATCAAAAGATTGTATGCTGCAACATTGTGAGGAATGTCCAGGAAAAATGCAACTAGAGGCTTTTCTTGAAGATGCTTTTAAAGACTATGACACTGACAAAACAATGGAATGCAAGCAGTGGATCCGTACTGACACACACACACACACCCACACATTAGAGACACATCAGAGAACTGTTGAAGATTTTATGGAGACACTCATTTTGAAAATTACCGCTTTAAGAAACCATCACTTTGTGTCAAAATACCAAAGTTTGTACTTAAGCAGCTAAAAAGAAATATTGCAGAAAATGAATTAATTATATTGATGGATTTTGCTGAGAATTATTCATTTTTGTTCAAGATACTGTGTAAGGATTTGATTGGTAGAATAGTCAGGCCACATTACATCCAATTGTTGTCTGTTTTGGTGGCAAAGAATTTCAGAGTATTAGCATTTGTCTGATCAGTGACTGTCTCCGCCATGATACCATTGTCGTCCATGCGTTTCAAATAAAGTTAATAGCATATTTAAAGACAAAGATTCAAAACATTAAGAACATTTATTACTTTAGTGATGGTTCAGCTGCTCAATAAAATAATTTCAAAAATTTAATCAATTTATGTTTGCACAAAAAGAATTTTGGCAGCACTGCCAAATATAATTTTTTTGGAACAAGCCATGGTGAATCGCCTTGTGATGGCATTGGGGGAACAGCAAAAAAGACAGCCCATGCTAGTCTGCACAGACCCTTAGATAACCAAATATTGACTCCATATGATTTGTTCAAATTCTGTGGTGATAGTATTACAGACATAACGTTATTTTTTTTCTACCAAAAGAAGAAATTGAAAAAATTTAGCCTGATCAAGAAACAAGGTTTGCCATGGGACATACAACATCTGGAACAAGAGAAAATCACCATTTTAAGCCAATTAATTGTCATCAGCTCAGAGTAAGCAGAGTTTTCAACGATATCACCACAGTCACAGTTAATGCCTTCGAAGCAGATGAAGAAATTCCAGTAATATCAATTGCAAGTTTACAACCAGGACAGTATGTTGGATGTATGTATGACAATTTTTGGTGTGTTTGAAACGTGTGTGAAGATTCACATGAACAACAAGATGTAATTATAAGCTTTATCCACCCACACAGCTCTGCTCATACCTTCCACTGGCCAACTGCTAAAGACTGCTAAATTTCTGAGTAAAATAATTTCGTGACTTTAGTAGCATCGTCACCAGGAAGACAATACAGTTATCTACAATCTGTCGTTAACAAAAAATGGAACTGCCTACTAATTTTGTTTTGCAAATGTGCTGTTTTTTGCGCTATACTTGTTTTTTTAACGTGTTAAATTAAAGTTTGAAACTGATTTTTATGCTTGAATAAGAAAAAAATAATTATGGCTCTTAATAAGTAAAATATTTCGTTTTTCAGTCTTCTTGAACTGCTAAAATAATAACTTTTGAAATGTATTCTTACAGATCAAAATGCAAGATTCATTAATTAAACACTGTAGCTTTGAAAGCTTAAAGCATGCTTTCTCCAGCTGTGGTAAGAAAAAAGGATTGAAAAAGACACAGTTGAGATGTTGCCCCTCAAAAATTCCCTAAAATTTACATCTCGAAAATTTTGGCCAACGTAGCAGACGCATATCTTTTCATCCAGGCCTCCAATGTTAGTTAAATTTGATCCATATATAGACATCATAGGTAGGAATAGCCCTCTGAAGTTTTGGTGTGATTGGTTCATATGAAAAGTGGCAATGGTCGGTGAAACCTTGGCTCTCAGAATAGCACAATGAATTTTTTAGTCACTTTAGAGCTTGTGTCTATATTTAAGTGTGGCTAAATCCTCATTTTTGCCATGGTGTGACTCAGCATAAAAAGTTGTGTATGTATTTTAAAGCAAATGACCAAATGTCTGCTAGAACTTTTAAAAAAGCCTAACAAACTTGACACTTTTGCACCTTCGTATGTGATGCAAAGATGAGTAGCCTCTCTTTAAAAGCCCCTAAAAATTCAACCACTGAAGATACTGAACTGAAATTTGATGTATAACCATCAAAGTCCATATAGAACCTTCACACCAAATTTTTTTAGATTTGGAGATGGTTGAATGGGGACCCCTGGTCCCTTAATGGGGAATGACCCATAAGCATAATAAAAAATTAATTCAACCAGTCACAGCAGAGAAGATATGTACGATACGTACTGCAGATGGTAGTCCATCGCTGCGTCTGTAGCTTCATCTTCCACCACTGTCTGCTCCACTTATTTGAGAATTGTTAGTACTCAATCCTTCCACTGCATCCTTGGATGTCCCCTTGGTCATTTTCCAGCGGGTTGAGAATGGAGGACTCTGTATGGGAGGGATCCATCAGTTCAAAGGATGTGGCCAAACCACTGTAGCCTCTTCTGTCCTAATATTCAGCCTATGTGTGGCTTTCCAAACCACTGGTACAGATCATCTTTTGTTCTTCATTTCCAATTACTGACTACGGTATTGTAGATGGGCCCATAGATATTTTGAAGTATCTTTCTCTTGAAGGCACAGATTGCTTCTTCAGTTGTTGCTGAAGTAGCCCAGGTTTCACAAACATGTAAAAGTACTAGCTGTACTAATGTCGTGTACAGCTGAATCTGATTCTTCTGTGATATCAGTCAAGATTTGAATAAATTATTCAGACCAAAGAACAAATGAGTGACTTTTATCATTCATTGATTGAGTTCTTTTCTCACTTCACTTTTATTAGACAGTATGGATCCCAAGTACTCGAATTCTTGAACTCGTTCAGAGGTATGCCCATCAACAATAATGGAAGGATGGAGAGCTTGACAGCATGATACAATGAGATATTTTGTTTTATCATCACTCACCACCAGCCCAATTTTCTTTGCATTGTGGAGAAGTCGTGAAGTATCAACTGATATTTGTGCCAGGGAGTCACCAACAATCACAGAATCATCAGCAATGCCAAAATTGTGTCTGCTCCCAGTATCTCCATTTCTCTAATTCAACCAGTGTCACAGCTTACTTTGACCAATGCTAAGTTGAATTGGTGTTGGTGCCAATGAATATACACTCCTGGAAATGGAAAAAGAACACATTGACACCGGTGTGTCAGACCCACCATACTTGCTCCGGACACTGCGAGAGGGCTGTACAAGCAATGATCACACGCACGGCACAGCGGACACACCAGGAACCGCGGTGTTGGCCGTCGAATGGCGCTAGCTGCGCAGCATTTGTGCACCGCCGCCGTCAGTGTCAGCCAGTTTGCCGTGGCATACGGAGCTCCATCGCAGTCTTTAACACTGGTAGCATGCCGCGACAGCGTGGACGTGAACCGTATGTGCAGTTGACGGACTTTGAGCGAGGGCGTATAGTGGGCATGCGGGAGGCCAGGTGGACGTACCGCCGAATTGCTCAAGACGTGGGGCGTGAGGTCTCCACAGTACATTGATGTTGTTGCCAGTGGTCGGCGGAAGGTGCACGTGCCCGTCGACCTGGGACCGGACCGCAGCGACGCACGGATGCACGCCAAGACCGTAGGATCCTACGCAGTGCCGTAGGGGACCGCACCGCCACTTCCCAGCAAATTAGGGACACTGTTGCTCCTGGGGTATCGGCGAGGACCATTCGCAACCGTCTCCATGAAGTTGGGCTACGGTCCCGCACACCGTTAGGCCGTCTTCCGCTCACGCCCCAACATCGTGCAGCCCGCCTCCAGTGGTGTCGCGACAGGCGTGAATGGAGGGATGAATGGAGACGTGTCGTCTTCAGCGATGAGAGTCGCTTCTGCCTTGGTGCCAATGATGGTCGTATGCGTGTTTGGCGCCGTGCAGGTGAGCGCCACAATCAGGACTGCATACAACCGAGGCACACAGGGCCAACACCCGGCATCATGGTGTGGGGAGCGATCTCCTACACTGGCCGTACACCACTGGTGATCGTCGAGGGGACACTGAATAGTGCACGGTACATCCAAACCGTCATCGAACCCATCGTTCTACCATTCCTAGACCGGCAAGGGAACTTGCTGTTCCGACAGGACAATGCACGTCCGCATGTATCCCGTGCCACCCAACGTGCTCTAGAAGGTGTAAGTCAACTACCCTGGCCAGCAAGATCTCCGGATCTGTCCCCCATTGAGCATGTTTGGGACTGGATGAAGCGTCGTCTCACGCGGTCTGCACGTCCAGCACGAACGCTGGTCCAACTGAGGCGCTAGGTGGAAATGGCATGGCAAGCCGTTCCACAGGACTACATCCAGCATCTCTACTATCGTCTCCATGGGAGAATAGCAGCCTGCATTGCTGCGAAAGATGGATATACACTGTACTAGTGCCGACATTGTGCATACTCTGTTGCCTGTGTCTATGTGCCTGTGGTTCTGTCAGTGTGATCATGTGATGTATCTGACCCCAGGAATGTGTCAATAAAGTTTCCCCTTCCTGGGACAATGAATTCACGGTGTTCTTATTTCAATTTCCAGGAGTGTACTTGTCTCAAGATACCAACATAGTTAATGTAGATGATCTTATTTCATTAATAATAAAATATAACTTATCATATATAACAATTGCTCATATTGAGAGTTGTGAAGATCACTAATGCTGTGTAGATTTTGTGCAACTCTTCAAAAGTTTCAGGCTGAAAGATTCTAACATCTTTATTAGCTCTGATTTAATCTCTTTTTATCAGAGTTCCTGTGGAAGAATCCCTTTAGCTCATCAGTCAGAAATTTTTCTTTGCCTTTACAGCAATGTATATTATCATGGGCTGTCATTTTTTGCTGCTTGTGGCTGATATGTACAAGGAACGCTCAAAGTAGGTAGCCCTGGAAACAGCCCACTGGAAAATGACGTGCTGGATCCATCACGTTGATGTCACTGTCATATGGCGATATGAAAGATACAAGTTTGAACAAATACTTACACGTCTTGGTTCAGTGCATCCTGGACTAATTTCACCATGTAAACCGAAGTGGATAGGAGGCACCCCTGTCTGGATGTCCAAGCAGAAAGCAAAAAAAAAGGTGGCACACTGGGTCAGACTATATACCTCAAAAGGCACATACTAACTTGTGTCTGCTCACTGGCAGTTTCCAGTGCCAGCACTAACAAATGTAATCCTCAGAAATGTGACTCATAGAACTTGTACTTCTCTGACTCAGGAAGTGTCACCAAGAAATTAGAACATCTGAAGACTGCTTTCAGTAACAATGGAACAATAGATCCAACAAGTAGCGGGGGGGCAATAGTGTGATTGACTGACTGGCTTGACTTTGTAACATTTAGCCAATGTGACCTTTCTTTTTAGGTACTGTGAAAAGCTAAAAGCTATTGTTTTTTCCAATAGCATGCAGATCTATTTTATGGCTTAATAACGATAGCATCCCCTTGGGAAGTTCTGGAAGTGAAATAGTCCCCCATTTGGATGTCCAGGCAGGGATTATTCAAGAGGATATTGTTGTTGGGGCCGTTTTACAGGCCTGAGCATGAGATGTTAGATCCCTTAACTGGGTAGCTATGTTAGGAAGTTTGAAAAGAGAAGTGAATAGGTTGAAGTTAGGTATAGTGGGAATTAGTGAAGTACAATGGCATGGAGAACAGACAGGACTTCTCAGACAGGACTTCTGGACAGGTAAGTACAGGGTTATAAATACAGAACCAAATAGAGGGGATGCAGCAATAAGTCTAATGATGATGAAGAAAATAAGAATGTGGGTAAGCTACTACAAACAACATGGTGAACTTATTATCATAGTCAAGGTAGACAAAATGCTAATACCCACCAATTAGTACAAGTTTATATGCCTGCTAGCTCTGTAGGTCATGAGATTGAAACAGTGTGCAATGAGATATAGCTAGTTAGTGGAGACAGAAATTGAACTGTGGTGAGAAACTAAAATTCATATGTATGAAAGCGAAGAGGAGGAAACAATAAGAGGAAGAGATCAGGAGCAGGAGATAAGTTCCGTCCCATTGATAATGAGTTCATTAGATCCGGAGCACAAGTTCGGATTAGGGAAGGATGGAGAAGGAAATCAGCCATACCTTTTCAAAGATATTATCCCGGCATTTGCCTTGAGCGAATTAGGGAAATCACGAGAAACCTAAATCAGGATGACCGGATGTGGGTTTGAACCATCGTCGTCCTGAATACAAGTCCATGATAAGAGAACGGATTGAGAGAAAGGTGTGAAAGGTAGAATTTTGCTCATACAATAATGTAATCATTGCAGACATTTGGTTTAAAAAACATGAAAGAGGATTGGATAAGTGAAAGAGAGCTGGAGACACAAGGTTTCAGGTCCATTATGTAATCATAAGACAGAGATTCTGAGACCAGTTTTAAAACCGCAAAAAATTTCCTGAGGCAGATGTGGACTTCGACCATAATTATGAACTGTACATTAACTGAAGAAACTGCAGAAATATAGGAAATAAAGGTGGTGGGGTGTGGATAAATTGAAAGAATCAGAGGTGGTTGAGAGTTTTATTGGGAGCATTAAGAAAATACAGGAAAATGTGAATCTGTAGGTATGAGAGATCAAATAGTGAAAGCAACAGGGGTTCAAATATGCAAAAAGACAAGGCCTGAAAGATATCTTTGGGTAACACATGAGATATTGAAGTTTATTGACAGAATGAGAAACTATGAAAATGTAGTAAATGAATTAGAAAGAAGGTAACACATGCATTTTAAAAATGAAATTGTTGGAAAAATTCAAAATAGCTTAGTGGGTATGGTTAAATGATAAATTCGAGGCAGTAGAAGCATGCATGGCTAGTGGAAAGATATGTGTTGCCTATGGGAAAATTACGGAGCCCTTCAAAGAAAAGTGAAGCAGCCGCATGAGTATCAAGAGCCAGTACTAAGCAAGAAAGGGAAAGTGGAAAAGGTATATAGAAAATCTATACAAGTAAAATGAACTTGAAGTCAATATTACAGGAAAGGAAGAGCAAGTAAGTAAAGGTGAGATGAGAGATATAATACTGTGAGAATAATTTGACAAAGTGATGAAAGCTGTAAGTTAAAACATTGCTCCTGTAATAGACGACGTTACCTCTGAATGATTGAGATGCATGGGAGAGCCAGCCATGACAAAACTATTCCACTGGGTGTGCAAGGTATGTGGCACAAATGAAAAATCCTCAGACTCGAAGAAGAATGTAATGACTCCAATTTAAAAAAAAGTCAAGTTCTGACAGTTGTGTATAATACTGAAACATCAGATTAATAAGTTACGGTTGTAAGCTACTGAAACCAATCATTTGCAGAGGACAGCAAAAAACTGGTAGAGGCGGACTTCAGGGATGATTAGTTTGGGTTCTGGAGAAACACAGCAACACACAAAACAAAACTGACCATACGACTTACATTAGAAGATTGATTAAAGAAAGGCAAACCCATATTTACAAGATTTGTTGATTTAGAGAAAGCATTTCATAATGTTAACTTTAATACACTCTTTGAAATACTGAAGGTAACAGGGATAAAATACAGGGAGTGGAAGGTTGTCTACAACTTAGACAGAAACCAGACTGCAGTTGTAGGCATTGAAGGGCATAGCCTATCCCTGATGTTATTGTCTGTTAGAGAGAGATTAGAGTAGATTCAGTTTTTGATCCATAGATCCAAAAATGAGATGAGTCTCGTAGGTGTGGAACGTGTCGAAAAGTATAACATAAAGAACATAAAACATTTGAATATAATATTCACTACCATGATCATTTGTCAGGAGATTGCCAATATAGGTGAACACATTACAGTAAACTGGAGCTGCTAATATTTACAGGATTAATACACTGTCAGAATGAAACATAGTTAAGCACATTTAATAAATTTATCTTACACAAAACACCTAATATTGACTGTTGTGACCAAGTGCTGTCAAAACTGAAATCTAACATATATTTACTTCAGCTGGTCTAATAGTCCCTGTTAAGATATTCATCTGCAGAATAGTACATTGAGCAAACTGCGAAGGAAACCAAGGGGAACTTGGAAAAGAGGCTCACAGTTCAGAGAGAAGAAGTGAACACTTTGATGCTTGTTGATATTGCAGTACTGCCAGGGATGGAAAAGGACTAGGAAAAGGGGTTAAAAGTAATTGATGACGTCTTGAATAGAGGTTGTAAGATGAACGCCAACAGATAACTTGATGATGTGAGATGCAGATTGGCAGTAACAAGTAAATCATTTCTTAAAAAGAAATTAGTTAACATTGACTAAATTTAAATGTTAAGAAGTCTTTTCTGAAGATAATTGTCAGGAGTATAGCCTTGTACGGAAGTAATATATAGACAATAAACAGTTCAGGCTTTAAATTAGGTGTAACAGAAGAATGCTAATGATTGAATGGGTAGATTGAATAACATGAGGAGGTAATGAACCGAATTGGGAAAAGAAGAAATTTATTGCACAACTTGACTAAAAGGTATGATCAATTGAAAGGACACATCATGAAGCATCAACGAATCATCATTTTGGCAACTATGGGTGATAAAAGTTGCAGAGAGACCAACAATAGAATACAGTAGGAAGCTTGAAAAGGATGTTATTTTGCAGTAGCTATGCAGAGATGAGACTTTTAGAGATTGACTTACATGTAGAGTAACATCTCAAACCAGTCTTTGGACTGGATACTACAACAACAACAACATGCCCACCTCCAACTGTATGACCTTCAGCAGCGAAAGGTGCCATAGAAGGCTGTAGTCATCGCATATGCAGACCATCATATGGAAAATAGTGGAACATGCTGCTGAGGACAACTTGCTCAATTTCAAAAGCTGCTTAATAATCTGTGCGTCACCTTCTCGTAACTGCATAGATAGGTGTCGTCCTTGCAACACATCCTTCCCTCCCGTAACCCTCCTGGTCTCAATCTCTGCTAGCCTCCTGCCACATACTGTTTTTTACTGTACCACAGGGCCCTAACTTTACTCATCCTGTACCACATGCTCTTCCCTGCAACTGTGCTCTGTTGTCTCCACCTAATCCATTCCTCCATGTCATCATCAGTGTGCACAGCTCTAAATCACCAGTGCTGGTGGCTGTGTCACTTTCTTATCCCATGCATATGCTATCTGTCCCTTCCACATTCATATCCTGTGCAACTGCTGCTTCCCTCCTAACCGACAGCCACCCTTTACCAACCCTCTCTCTGCCTTTCCCACTTCCCTCCTCCTTTCTCTACTTGCCCACTCCACATGATGCAACCCATGACTCCAATCAAGTTGCAGAACTGTGTTCCTGACACAGTGTGGCTCTGCTTGTGTGTGTGTGTGTGTGTGTGTGTGTGTGAGAGAGAGAGAGAGAGAGAGAGAGAGAGAGAGAGAGAGAGAGACTATGAGCTAGGGGGAAGAATTAAGAGGGTGAAATGAGTTCTAGAGTTACGCCATATGTTTGAACTGGTTGTAGCAGACATCTTCTTCCCAAATTACAAGAGAGTATATTTGAAGAAGACCGAGAAGCCTAGGGAGATATCAGTTGGACTATATCATGGTAAAAGAAAGAAAGAACTTGAAATCAAATTACTATAAAGCTTGCACAGATGTAGACTTCGACTGTGACCTTAACCTAGTAGTGATGAACACTAGATTGAAATTCAAGAGGTTACTAAGAAAAATCAATATACTATGAAATTAAATATTGAAAATGTAGTACAGAATGAGATGAAGTGGAAATTCACTGTGGCTGTGACCTGTTGCCTAAGTAAAATTGAGAGTAGTTCAGCAAAAGAGTCTTGAAGAAGAAAATAATTAAGGCAGGCTAGGACACTGTAAATATAGCAAAAGTAGAAACAAATGACTCATGGATGATTCAGAAAGTATTTAGTTTGTGGACGGAAGAAGAAAATAAATGTCTTAAAGAAATTGGTAGGAAGTCAGTGCTATTGGCCGCTTAAAAAATTATTAATAGGACATACACGTGGTAATTCAGTATAGATGAGAGGGTACTGAAATAGATGTGATTGGAGTAAAAATTGATGCTACATACAGGAAAATTAAGCAAAATTATGTAGAAGAGAAAGAGAGGTGCAATGCAAAAGGAAGGGCAGACAGTAGCAGGAGTACCTCGCATGCCTTTAAGACAAGAAGTGCCCTGGATTATGCTTTGGAAGAAACAGGTGATGTAGTAATGCAGTCAGGGTTTTTCAGAGCACAGAATGACCTGAATTTAAAATAGTTGGTAGGAGTTAATTGTATAATCCCAGAGTTACTAAAATCTCTGGGGATTGTAGGAACTAGAAGAGTTCCTGTTTAAAATCTTAAAATCAAAGTAACAGGTGACTTACAATCAGATTTCCATAGATCATCACATTACCAAGGATGGCACATGTGGGTAAAATGTGAAAACCATCAGGTGCTTAGTCAGGTGAATCACACTTGTAAACTGCTGACCATAATAGTACATAAAAAATAACTAAAGACATACACCAGAGAAGCAATTTGACCAGTGCACTTAGTAATGAAAGGCAGTCTGTAGAAAAATTGGGATACCTTTCTAATATTTGTGGGTCTTTACAAAGTCCGCATCAATGTAAAACAGAATATGATGTCTACATCTGTACTCTACAAACCACTGGGAAGTGCCTGTCAGAGGCTTTTTTCCTGTTCCACTCATGTATGGAGTGTGGGAAGAATTGTTGCTTAAACAGTGTTATAATGAGTCTAATCTTATTTTTCCAATCCCCGTATGAGCTATATACTTATCATTTAAAGTTGATTCCAGAAACTTTCTAAGTAGACTTTCATGGTTATTTTGTGTGTCTTCAATCATTTGCAAGTTAAATTCTTTCAGCGTCTTAATGACATTCTCCTAAATGTCAGACAAATCTGTAACAATTTGAACTGCTCATCTTTGTATTCGTTCAATATCCTCTGTTAATCCTATGTGGATGGATCACGTAAGTCTTTTGTGTGCAGTCTCCATTGTAGGCTGGTTGCATTTCCCTAGAGCAGAGTTTCCCAAACTGTGTTCTGTGATAAACTGGTTTTCTGCAGGAAGTGAATAACAGCTCCATGTTGTTGTTGTCGTGGTCTTCAGTCCTGAGACTGGTTTGATGCAGCTCTCCATGCTACTCTATCTTGTGCAAGCTTCTTCATCTCCCAGTACCTACTGCAGCCTACATCCTTCTGAATCTGCTTAGTGTATTCATCTCTTGGTCTCCCTCTATGATTTTTATGCTCCACCCTGCCCTCCAGTACTAAATTGGTGATCCCTTGATGTCTCAGAACATGTCCTACCAACCGATCACTTCTTCTAGTCAAGTTGTGCCACAAATTTCTCTACTCCCCAATTCAATACCTCCTCATTAACAAACTGCCTATTGGCTTCTGTCTCGGGTTCTTCGGCCGACGTTCATCTAATGATTTTCTGACGTTTCGCCAGCACGAGTGGCTGGCATTGTCAAAGCTTCACCCTCCATTGCCGGTGGTGAACTGGAGCCGAGCTCGCGGGCGCAGACTATATGTACCTGGTGCGCCAACGTCCGAGGGCTTCTCCGCGGTCATTTCCAGTGCGGTTCTCCCCTTGCTACCTGCGACGGTCGTTCGCTGCAGTACGGGAAGCCAGGATCCGTTGACCTTAAGGCTTTCCTCTTTCTTGTTCAAACTGTTCGTGTGTTTTTGTATTTCTACAGCTTCTCTGAACAAGCACGTGTGATAGTGCTTCTCTACAGCTAGAACTTCCGTGTCGGCGAATTTTATTACATGGTCGGTCTCATTGAGTGCGTGCTCTGCCACGGCCGATTTCTCCACCTGCCCCAACCTACAATGTCGCTTATGCTCGTTGATCCTGCTGTTGATGGATCGTCCAGTCATTCCGACATAAACTTTTCCGCATGTGCATGGTATACGGTATATTCCCGACATTGCAAGTGGGTCTCTTTTCTCCTTTGCCGATCTAAGACACTCTTTGATCTTCCTTGTCGGTTTGAAAATCGTCTTTACGCCATGTTTGCGCAATGTACGGCTGATTCTGTCCGTCACTCTGGGAATGTATGGCAGAAAGGCCGTACCCAACATTTCTTTTTCTGGTTCCTTACTTGGCCAAGTGTTTGGCTCTGTTACACTTCTAATATAATTTTTGGAGTACGCATTGCTCCTCAGGACAGTTTCCAGGTGTTGCATTTCTCGTTTGAGGTGTTGCGGCTCACATATTCGTCCTGCTCTCGTTACGAGCGTACTAATCGTGCATCTTTTCTGGTTAGGTTGGTGGTTTGACAGTTTGTGCAGGTATCGGTCCGTGTGTGTCGGTTTTCGATACACGCTGTGTCCCAGGTTTTTGCTGTCCCTTGTGACCAGCACATCTAGAAATGGCAGTTTCTTGTCCTTTTCTACTTCCATGGTAAATGTTATGTTGGCATGGAGGCTGACGCGGACATACAGAGAAACCTGCGCAACACAGAAGCCCTACCACCTCGGCTGTATGGATTACCCAAGATCCATAAGAACAATGTTCCACTGAGACCGATTGTTAGCGCTCCTGGATCACCGACATATAAACTGGCAAAACACTTGGCCTCTCTGCTCCAGCCACACGTTGGGAAGACCGACACATACATTAAGGACTCAGGACATTTCATTGAGAAGCTGAAGAAACTGAAACTTGCGCCAAACGACATCTTGGTCAGCTTTGATGTTGTTTCGTTATTTACAAAAGTGCCACTCAGTGACATTCTGGAGCATATCGGTTCCATTTTCCCGCAGGAATCAGAAAGCTCTTCCATGCATGTCTCACCACGAGCTATTTCACGTGGAATGGAGATTTCTACGAAAGGAAGGCGTGGCCATGGGTAGTCCTCTCAGTCCAGTGGTGGCCAACTTCTTCATGGAACAATTCGAAGCACAGGCACTGGACTCGGCGACTTGCAAACCTAAGGTGTGGTACAGGTACGTCGATGATACTGTGTGGAGCCATGGTGAAGAACAGCTTGATGACTTCCTAAGACACTTGAACAGCCTCCATGCCAACATAACATTTACCATGGAAGTAGAAAAGGACAAGAAACTGCCATTTCTAGATGTGCTGGTCACAAGGGACAGCGAAAACCTGGGACACAGCATGTATCGAAAACCGACACACACAGACCGATACCTGCACAAACTGTCAAACCACCACCCGAGTCAGAAAAGAGGCATGATTAGTACGCTCGTAACGAGAGCAGGACGAATATGTGAGCCGCAACACCTCAAACGAGAAATGCAACACCTGGAAACTGTCCTGAGGAGCAATGCGTACTCCAAAAATTATATTAGAAGTGTAACAGAGCCAAACACTCCACCAAGTAAGGAACCACAAAAAGAAATGTCGGGTACGGCCTTTCTGCCATACATTCCCAGAGTGACAGACAGAATCGGCCGTATATTGCGCAAACATGGCGTAAAGACGATTTTCAAACTGACAAGGAAGATCAAAGAGTGTCTTAGATCGGCAAAGGAGAAAAGAGACCCATTTGCAATGTCGGGAATATACCGTATACCATGCACATGCGGAAAAGTTTATGTCGGAATGACTGGACGATCCATCAACAGCAGGATCAACGAGCATAAGCGACATTGTAGGTTGGGGCAGGTGGAGAAATCGGCCGTGGCAGAGCACGCACTCAATGAGACCGACCACGTAATAAAATTCGCCGACACGGAAGTTCTGGCTGTAGAGAAGCACTATCACACGCGCTTGTTCAGAGAAGCTGTAGAAATACAAAAACACGCGAACAGTTTGAACAAGAAAGAGGAAAGCCTTAAGGTCAACGGATCCTGGCTTCCCGTACTGCAGCAAACGACCGTCGCAGGTAGCAAGAGGAGAACCACACCGGAAATGACCGCGGAGAAGCCCTCGGACGTTGGCGCACCAGGTACATATAGTCTGCGCCCGCGAGCTCGGCTCCAGTTCACCACCGGCAATGGAGGGTGAAGCTTTGACAATGCCAGCCACTCGTGCTGGCGAAATGTCAGAAAAATCATTAGATGAACGTCGGCCGAAGAACCCGAGACAGAAGCCAATAGGCAATTTGTCAGCAAGTGGCCACGAAAGCCTTAACAATTTTGTACCTCCTTATTAGTTATGTGATCAACCCATCTAATCTTCAGCATACTTCTGTAGCACCACATTTCAAAAGCTTCTAGTTCTTCTTGTCTAAACTATTTATCATCCACGTTTCACTTCCATACATGGCTACACTCCATACAAATACTTTCAGAAATGACTTACTGACACTTAAACCTATACTCGATGTTAACAAATTTCTCTTCTTCAGAAATGCTTTCCTTGCCGCTGCCAGTCTACATTTCATATCCTCTCTACTTTGACCATCGTGAGTTATTTTGCTCCCCAAACAGTAAAACTCATTTACTACTTTAAGCATCTCATTTCTTAATCTAATTCCCTCAGCATCACCCTATTTAATTCGACTACATTCCATTATCCTCGTTTTGCTTTTGTTGATGTTCATCTTATATCCTCCTTTCAAGACACTGTCCATTCCGTTCAACTGCTCTTCCAGGTCCTTTGCTGTCTCTGACAGAATTACAATATCATCGGTGAACCACACAGTTTTTATTTCTTCTCCATGGTTTTTAATACCTACTCCGAACTTTTCTTTTGTTTCCTTTACTGCTTGCTCAATATACAGATTGAATAGCATCGGGGAGAGGCTACAACCCTGTCTCACTCCCTTCCCAACCACTGCTTCCCTTTCATGTCCCTCGACTCTTATAACTGCCACCTGCTTTCTGTACAAATTGTAAATAGCCTTTCGCTCCCTGTATTTTACCCCTGCCAACTTCAGAAATTGAAAGAGAGTATTCCAGTTAACATTGTCAAAAGCTTTCTCTAAGTCTACAAATGCTAGAAACGTAGGTTTGCCTTTCCTTAATCTAGCTTCTAAGATAAGTCGTAGGGTCAATATTGCCTCGCGTGTTCCAACATTTCTACGGAATCCAAACTGATCTTCCCCGAGGTCGGCTTCTATTAATTTTTCCATTCGTCTGTAAAGAATTTGCGTTAGTATTTTGCAGCTGTGACTTATTAAACTGATAGTTCGGTAATTTTCACATCTGTCGACACCTGCTTTCTTTGGGATTGGAATTATTATATTCTTCTTGAAGTCTGAGGGAATTTCACCTGTCTCATACATCTTGCTCACCAGATGGTAGAGTTTTGTCAGGACTGGCTCTCCCAAGGCTATCAGTAGTTCTAATGGAATGTTGTCTACTCCGGGGGCCTTGTTTCGACTTAGGTCTTTCAATGCTCTGCCGAACTCTTCACGCAGTATCGTATCTCCCATTTCATCTTCATCTACCTCCTCTTCCATTTCCATAATATTGTCCTCAAGAACAGGGTTTCCATCTGAGCTCTTGATATTCATGCAAATGGTTCTCTTTTCTCCAAAGGTCTCTTTAATTTTCCAGTAGGCAGTATCTATCTTACCCCTCGTGAGATAAGCCTCTACATCCTTACATTTGTCCTCTAGCCATCCCTGCTTAGCGATTTTGCACTTCCTGTCGATCTCATTTTTGAGACGTTTGTATTCCATTTTGCCTGCTTCATTTACTGCATTTTTGTATTTTCTCCTTTCATCAATTAAATTCAGTATCTCTTCTGTTACCCATGGATTTCTACTAGCCCTCTTCTTTTTACCTACTTGGTCCTCTGCTGCCTTCACTATTTCAACCCTCAAAGCTACCCGTTCTTCTTCTACTGTGTTTCTTTCTCCCATGCCTGTCAATTGTTCCCTTATGCTCTCCCTGAAACTTTGTACAACTTCTGGTTCTTTCAGTTTATCCAGGTCCCATCTCCTTAAATTCTCACCTTTTTTGCACTTTCTTCAGTTTTAATTTACAGTTCATAACCAATAGATTGTGGTCAGAATCCACATCTGCCCCTGGAAATGTCTTACAATTTAAAACCTGGTTCCTAAATCTGTCTTACCATTATATAATCTATCAGAAACCTTCTAGTATCTCCAGGGTTCTTCCTTGTATACAACCTTCTTTCTTGATTCTTGAACCAAGTGTTAGCTATGATTAAGTTATGCTCTGTGCAAAATTCTACCAGGTGGCTTCCTCTTTCATTTCTTAGTCCCAATCCATATTCACCTACTAAGTTTCCTTCTCTTCCTTTTCCTACTGTCGGATTCCAGTCACCCATGACTATTAAATTTTCATCTCCCTTCACTACCTGAATTATTTCTTTTATCTCATCACACATTTCATCAATTTCTTCATCATCTGCAGAGCTAGTTGGCATATAAACTTGTACTACTGTAGTAGGTGTGGGCTTCGTGTCTATCTTGGCCACAATAATGCACACACTATGTTTTTTGTAGTAGCTTACCCGCACTCCTATTGTCCTATTCATTGTTAAAGCTACTCCTGCATTACCCCTATTTGATTTTGTATTTATAACCCTGTGTTCACCTGACCAAAAGTCTTGTTCCTCCTGCCACCGAAATTCACTAATTCCCACTATATCTAACTTTAACCTATCCATTTCCCTTTTTAAATTTTCTAACCTACCTGCTCGATTGAGGGCTCTGACATTCCACGCTCCGATCCGTAGAACACCAGTTTTCTTTTTCCTGATAACGACGTCCACTTGAGTAGTCCCCGCCCGGAGATCCGAATGGGGCACTATTTTACCTCCGGAATATTTCACCCAAGAGAACGCTATCATCATTTAATCATACAGTAAAGCTGCATGCCCTCGGGAAAAATGACGGCTGTAGTTTCCCCTTGCTTTCAGCAGTTCGCAGTACCACAACAGCAAGGCCGTTTTGGTTAGTGTTACAAGGCCAGATCAGTCAATCATCCAGACTGTTGCCCCTGCAACTACTGAAAAGGCTGCTGCCCCTCTTCAGGAACCACACGTTTGTCTGGCCTCTCAACAGATACCCCTCCGTTGTGGTTGCACCTATGTTACGGCTGTCTGTATTGTTGAGGCATGCAAGCCTCCCCACCAACGGCAAGGTCCATGGTTCATGGGGGGAACAGCTCCATGGAGAACTAAAAGTAACGTAACTTTCTTTCCCCTGTGATTTTAATGAAACTAATTATCTTTTTTAGTTTATTAAGTTTTCTGTTGTATTATTCTTTTATTTAAAATTGAAGTAGTCATAGGACAAAACAAGTTTTTCTCATTTTTAAAATTTTGTTTACCTTTAAAGTACCATGATTCTGAAAGTGTTCTGTCAGAGGAAAATTTGAGGACGCCCTGCCGTAGGGGATGGGTCACATGAATGTTTTATAAGTAATATTTGTAGACTGATTGCGTTTCCCTAGTGTTCTAGAAATGGACTCCAGTCTGCCACCTGTTTTGCTTATGACTAAAACTATGTGATTGTTCCATTTAATATCCCCACATATTGTTACACCCAGGTATTTGTGCAAGTTGAGCAACTGTTGCTGTAACTTGTTGAAATGGTAATTATAGGATACTACATTTTTTGTTTCATGAAATGCACAATTTAACATTTATAACATAGTGTCCTATGGCAATAATATCAGTGAAAATCAAACAGTGGAAAATCCAAGACAAAATGTAACAATATAATGAAAAGGATAGTTGCTAGTCAACATAAAACGATGCTTCGACACGGAAAGACACAACAAAAAGACTGTTGAAAAATTAAACTATTGGCCAACATCAAGGTCTTTGTGAAAAATGGACAACATACACAAACACACACACTCATGCAGATGCAACTCTCTCTCTCTCTCTCTCTCTCTCTCTCTCTCTCTCTCACACACACACACACACACACACACACACACAACCACAGTCTCAGGCAGCTGGAGCCAGAGTGTGAGCTGCAGGGCATTATGGGACAGGCAACTGGGTGGGGGGAGGGATAGCAGGTGTGCATGCAGGGATGAGGTGGAGAATGGGGCAGCTAGGTGCAGTTGGGAGATTAGACAGCGGACGGTGGAGAGAGAGAGAGAGAGGGGGGGGGGGGGGGGATGTTAGCAGAAAAGGAGAGAAGTAAAAAGACTGGGTATATTGGTGGAATAGAGGGCTGTGTAGTGTTGGAATGGGAGCAGGGAAGGGCTGGATGGGTAGGAACAACGACTAACGAAGGTTGAGGCCAGAAGGGTTACAGGAACGTGGAATATATTGCAGGTAGAGTTCCCCCCTGTGCAATTCAGTAAAGCTGGTGTTGGTGAGAAGGGTCCAGATGGTAGATAGCTTGTTTGGCTGTATGTAAGGAAGACTTAGAAGACGTTGAAAGTAATGGACAACACACTTAAGCATAAACAAAATAAAGACAAAAATGATGTGATGAGGAGTAGCAGAAGGATGATAAAGACATGCTTGACATAATAATTGGGAATTACACAATGATAGAAGAAATGAGAGAAACCGCCCATGTAGGAAGCAAAACTACATATTACGGCTAAAGTAAGGAAGACAACAAGTCTTGGATTGACACAGGTGCAGAAAGCTTTCTGCTGTGAAAGAGCTGTACCAGTATCAGATATTCTTATAGAAATGGTGACGTAGTTCCTGAAAGTGTCTGTCTGGAGCACGACATTGTATGACAATGAGTCACGGACCATCATAAACCTAGAGAAGAGTAAACCAGAAGCTGTTGCTATTTGATGCTATCAAATAATGCTAAAAAGTGGACTGACAAAGTATGAAATGAAAAAATACAAAGAAAAGTAAGTAAGAATAGAAGTGTATAAGACCCATACCAGAAGAAGGATCAGGTTAGTAAGATATCTGCTACAGCACCATGGTCTACATAAACTTGCACTAGAAGAAGCAATGGAGAAGAAAAATAGTAGAGACAGACCAGGATTAGAATATGTGGAACGGATTATAGAGGATGATGGGTGTGAAAAAAGAGACACAAGATAGGATAAGATGGAAGACAGTATCAAGCCAGTTAAAAGACTGATGACTTAAAATAGTTTTCATGGTTTATTACTCACCCTCTAGCCTTGCAGCCTGAGTTCCTCAGTTGCAGTTGACAGTTTGTGGTCTGGAAAACTGGGCACATATGTCTGTACCAGCTGTGTCCATTGTAGTTTTGTGCCAGAGCTACACTTTAATGATTCCATTTTACAGTTTAATGATTCAGTTGAGATCTCATATTTGATTAAAATCACGTTGGCTACAGCAGTCAAGGAGGCTTATAATTGGAAAAAATCATGGAAATTTTAAAATATTTATTGGAAGAATCTCCAGCATAAAAAGCAATGCTGCAACAAAAATTTTTAATCACGTACCCAGTGATATAAAATGTCTGACAGAGAGAAAAGTAAAATTTGATAGCAAACTGAAAAAGTTTCTCCTTGACAACTCCTATTTAACTCACTTCTGTACATCTTTTTTCTCTTTGTAAATAATAATAATAATTTGAAATGTTCGGAATGTAACTCTAAGTACAAATTAATTTTCATTGTGAATGTAAAATGACTCATATCACATTATTACTATGTATCGTGCAAAATGATCTCTGGAACGCATAATTAACTAACTAAGCTACTCACTCTACATCAAGGCATTATCTTAGGCAACCTAACCATCCCACAAAAGCCTTGATATATTTCCCTCATTGTAAAAACACAACATATTTAGCACAAATTTCAGTTTCTTAGCAGTGCCATTGGCTGTTTACACTCACACTTAAACTTGCTTGTTTTTAGACACAGATGTTTTTGCTTTTAGATGCAACTGTGTCAAAATTCACTTTGTGACATTGACATCTGCCATGTGTGTGATTACTGTTGTCACTATCTGCTCCACCATGTTCTAGGTACTAGTCATCTAAATTACACCTGACAACAAATACATTTTAGCATATACCTGAATGGATACTCAACTTTTAGCATATACGAGAATGTATACTCAACATATCTTTATTGCCATGTTATATTCTGATTTTTACATCTGTCATCGTGTAGCATGTTAAATATAAGAATATATTGATTTTTTTGGTTTTAAATCTAAATTGTGCCAAATTTTCTTTCAGAATTTGAATTTCCATCATCATTAACACGTATTGAAAGGGCATACATACATATGCTTGCAAGGGACATAGGTCTTCGATCCAAGAGCAGAGGGTATGTGGACTGTATGTATTGACATTGATTGTGTATTATGGGATCATTTCATCATGTACATAAGTCAGATATTATTATCAACTGCACTTCACAGTCAGGCTGTAATGGCCAGAGAAAGTGGCCATTTGTATGTGAGTAATGGTTGTGTATATATGTGTGTTTCCTATTTCTGAAGAAGGACTTTTTGCCCAAAAGCTGAAATGTGTAGGAATCTTTTCATTGTGTGTGTCTGCGACTCAGTACCTCCTCAATGTGGAGAATAGACGTTAGAACACCAAATTGAATATACAGATGATGTAGAACTACACATCAGCTACAGTTATATATAGCAGTAACTTCATGGCCATGGACATCCTCATGGTACCCTCCTATGTCAATCTGTTTTTGGACCATCTAGAGGAAACTTTCCTATCCTCCCAAAACCCTGAACCACTTATCTGGTTGATGATATCTACAAGAGGTACATCCAGGACCAAGACACTCGTTCCTCCACAGTATCAACACCCATTTGCTTCATCTTTTATCTTCAGCCTCACCTCTCGGATGGCTCCATCCATACTTCTGCCCATATCTAGCCACTAACCATCAAAAATATCTGCATTTTGACAGCTGTCATCCCATTCACACCAGCAAATCATTCTCAAATAGTCTAGTCACCTGTGGACAATGCATCTGTGATGACAAGAATAGTGTACTGTAAGTGGCACTAAGGCCATCAGAGACTGACACTACCCCCATATCTTGTCTGAAGACAGATTTTCCATGCCATGTTCTTACACATCCCTAATTCTCCCATCATCCCCAAGAACCAACTGCAAAGGAGCACCCCTCATGTCCAGGTATTATCCTGGGCTGGATCAACTGAACCACGTCATTAGCCAGCACTTCAACTCTTTGTCACCTTGGCCAGAAATGAGGAACATCATACCCACAATCCTTTTAACCCTTCCTAAAGTGATATTCCCATGTCCTCACAACCTATGCAATTTCCTGATCCATTACTGAGTCACCCCTGCTCCCAGTCTCTTTCTTCATATGTTATATCCTTGAGGAAGATCCAGGTGCAAGACATGTCCAATTCACACATCCAGCGCATCATTCTGCAGTCCTGTCACAGGCTTATCCTAATCCATCAGAGGCAGGGCCTCCTGTGAAAGCAGCCATGTAATATACCAGCTCTGCTGTAATTTCTGCACAGCATTTTATAAGGGCATGACCACAAGTCAACTGTCAACCTGAATGAATAGCCACTACTACGCTGTGGCCAAGAACAGAGTTGACAGTCTTTCTCCTAATCTGCTCTTCCTCGTCACTCCTTCCAGACCACTCTTCCAAGTCATCATCATTGTGCTCTGCACAAACTCATCAGTACCAGTGTCAGTGAGTCACATTCTTAGCCCAGGCACCTGCTGTCTCTCCCTCCTTCATTCTAAACTTGTACATCTGCTGCTTTTCTCCAAGCCACTAGAAGAATTGTTCTGCAGTCAGCCACAAATGCGTTTCTCTAAATTTTCTCAATAGCGTTTCACAAAAAGAATGTCACATTCCATATAATCACATAAAAGAATGTCATTTCATCAGAACTTAGCTTTAATAATGGGAGAATTTAACTGCATATGGATTGGGTATGGGTACTAAAATGGATCACAATAAGAATTTTGAATGCACTGTTCAAGTCATTGATATGTATAATTTTACATGGAAACAGAATCTACAATCTTCTATAATCCGTTAATCCAGCCACTTATACATAACATAATTTTCTCCTTATTCTTGCCCCACACCTGCCATTTCAGTGTAGAGGCATCCTAGTATAAAGTAAAATGTACATACTTCATGTAATGCAAGATTAGGATTGTATTTAAGTATTAAATTTTTATAGGAAAGGTGCAAACCGGTATCTGACAGTGTACAAAAGGGAAGGCTCCAGCATAGTCCAGGCTGATGCTGTGTTTCAGTTAGGAAGAGCCTCTCGACAGCATATCTTCATGGTGTTGCACAAATATCCTCTCACTAACAAGGAAAGGCATGAGTTGCTGCCACTGACAGAGAGAGATCGCTTGACAACTGAAGGTTGGTACTAAAACATATTTTCTCAATCTTTATAAAGTCCAACCACTTTTTGGAAGTAACTGTGTCAATCTCATGTAAAACACCTGTACTTTTGGCTTGATGAAAGTTATTAACATTTATTGTAATGCTGAAAGTTACCTACATCTCTTGTTTGCAAGAACTTCTGTATCTGCATGTGTCATACACTCACGTATTTGGAAAATACAAGTGGAAACACCTGCGATGTTGAAAATTTGAGTCAGACCAGGAGGCATGTTCAATTAGCCTAATGTTCAAGGCAACTGCTTGTGAGTAGCAGGAGGTTTTAATCGTGGTTTGGCACAAATTTTCAGCTGTGACTATATATTCACTCATACTTTGTTTGCAGTTGAATACTATATGGAATTGTACCAGGTAATGAGGAATTAAGTTTTTGTGATAAATGATGATTTAGTTACTATGTCATCTGGGATGTGGATGAATAATTCTTTTGGGGTAAGGAAGTGCCTTATAGAATTCGTAGTTGATGACGACGTGCTGCTGAGGTCTATTCCTGTGAAGGTATAGGGCATCAGAAGTCCAAATTGAAAAAAGGTTGCAGAGATCGAGGGTGAGGACACCCTATCCACAATCCTTCAGAATCTCAACAACTTCTCCCCCGTTTGCTACACCTGTTCCTACTTAACTCAACAAGCCACCTTCCTAGATGTTGACCACCACCTAAAAGATGGCTACATCAGTACCTCGCTCCTTATCAAACCTACTAATCACCAGCAATCCCTCCCTTTTGACAGCTGCCACCTGTTTCATACCAAGAAGACCCTTCCATACAGCCTAGCCACCCATGTTCATCGTATCTGCAGTGACGAGCGGTCCCTCTCGAAATATACTGAGGGTCTCACTAAAACCTTCACAAACCGTAATTATCCTCCCAACCTTGTACAAAAACAAATCTCCCATGTCTTAGTCTTCCAGTCTCCCATCACCTCACAAAGTCCCACCATCATGCCACAGAGGAGCATTCCCACACTGGACTGGAGCATCTGAATTACATTCTCTGCCTGGGTTTCGACTTCCTCTTGCCGTGCCTTGAAATGAGAAATGTCCTGCCCACTATCCTTCCCATCCTCCGCCTCCCCACAGTGATATTCTGCTGTCCACTGAACCTACACCCCTGCTCCCAACCCTTTACCTCATGGCTCATACCCCTGTAATAGACCTAGATGCAAGACCTGTCCTACATGTCCTCCCACCACCACCTCCCCCAGTCCGGTCACAAACATCACCTATCCCATCAAAGGCAGGGCTACCTGTGAAACCAGTCGTGATCTACAAGCTAAGCTGCAACTACTGTGCTGCATTCTTTGCGGGCATGACAATCAACAAGATGTCTGTCCACATGAATGGCCTCTGACAAACTGTGGCTAAGAAACAAGTGGACCACCCTGTTGCTGAGCACTCTGCCAAATATAACATCCTTCATTTCAGTGACTGCTTCACAGCCTGTGCCATATGGATCCTTCCCACCAACACCAGCTTTACTGAATTGTGCAGGTAGGAACTTTCCCTTCAGTATATCCTATGTTCCCTTAACCCTCCTGGCCTCAACCTTAGTTATTCATCATCTAGCCCCTTCTCTGTTCCCATCCTAGCACTACACAGCCCTCATTACTCCGTCATGCCCATGTCTTTCTACTTCTCTTCTCGTCTCTTCTCTTCTCTTCTCGTCTCTTCTCTTCTCTTCCACAATCCCCCCCGTTGCCCTCCATCTAACCTCCTGATTGCACATAGCTGCCCATCCTCTTTCCACCTCATCCTTGCACACTCCCCAACAGTACGTCACTGTCTGCCACCCCTACCCCCCATCCCCCTCCCTGTCCCAGCCTCCTCCTTACCCCCACCAAGTCACCACTCTCATCATGCACTGGTGCTGCTGTGGCCTCAGTTGCCTGAGGCTGCAGTCATGTGCGTGTGAGTTGAGTTTGCATGTGTGTGATGTGTGTGTTTGTCGTCAAATTTTGACGAAGGCCTCACTGGTCGGAAGCTATATTTGTGACAGTCTTTTTGTTGTGCCTGTCTGTGACTCAGCATCTCCGCTATATGGTGAGTAGCAACTTTCCTTTTCACAATATTGTTATGTATATATGTGTGGTGTGCGTACTGTAAGACCTTCAGTACACACACCATCAGGTTATTTGACTTGTCACTCTAACGAAGTAGGCAAGTGTCAGTAATATGTCTCGTGGTCTTATCGTGGCGTGTTTATCTTCTGCCGTTAGGTCAGACGATAGAAATGCCACTTGCACGCTTAGAGTAGCAGATTGACGGTGACCAACTTGAAACAGAACTTGATTAAATTTCACACACATTTATTAAAATAATAACAAGCATAAAAATTACTTAACTAGGTTCTGGATGCTATTTACAATTAATAATCTGAAGTTCCTTTGGTATTGGTACATTAATCTTATTCTCGCATATATCTGATACTTGACAAAAGTGTCTATACATTTATCTTCATGGCTATGTACAGGAAGATGGTAATCTTATTAGGCGCAGACTGAAACTTGACTATAGACTGGTACAGACAAATGCAGACTGACTAATCGGAGGTCTGTGCACTTGTTATAATACTTCGCGCGTTCATATATCACTGCGCGAGTGTGAGCCGGGAGGAGAAAAGGTTCTACGTAAGCAGCAATATCATTGGCTGCGTTACATATTAATACGCGGATCGGCGGAAGCAGAATTTGGTCCGTCTCTATGGCAGCGCCATGTTGTAGTGCGGAGACGGACGAGCGCTGTGCCTGCGATGTTGTGCTTAGCGGGGCGCGCTCTAGTGGCAAAAATTGTGTACGCGCTGACTACGCAGAACTATGTACACAACAATATGTATTATATGTATATTTGAATTGTTGTGTTGGTACATAAGTTTGTAATGTTTTTCCATAAGTTTAATAAAACACAAGCAGACACACCTAACAGAGAATGTAGTCATCAGTACATCTACATCTACATTTATACTCCTCAAGCCACCCAAAGGTGTGTAGCGGAGGGCATTTTACGTGCCACTGTCATTACCTCCCTTTCCTGTTCCAGTCGTGTATGGTTTGCGGGAAGAACGACTGTCTGAAAGCCTCCGTGCGCGCTCTAATCTCTCTAATTTTACATTCGTGATCTCCTCGGGAGGTATAAGTAGGGGGAAGCAATATATTCAATACCTCATCCAGAAACGCACCCTCTCGAAACCTGGCGAGCAATCTACACCGCGATGCAGAGCGCCTCTCTTGCAGAGTCTGCCACTTGAGTTTATTAAACATCTCCGTAACGCTATCACGGTTACCAAATAACCCTGTGACGAAACGCGCCGCTCTTCTTTGGATCTTCTCTATCTCCTCCGTCAAACCGATCTGGTACGGATCCCACACTGATGAGCAATACTCAAGTATAGGTCGAACGAGAGTTTTGTAAGCCACCTCCTTTGTTGATGGACTACATTTTCTAAGCACTCTCCCAATGAATCTCAACCTGGTACCCGCCTTACCAACAATTAATTTTATATGATCATTCCACTTCAAATCGTTCCGCACGCATACTCCCAGATATTTTACATAAGTAACTGCTACCAGTGTTTGTTCCGCTATCATATAATCATACAATAAAGGATCCTTCTTTCTATGTATTCGCAATACATTACATTTGTCTGTGTTAAGGGACAGTTGCCACTCCCTGCACCAAGTGCCTATCCGCTGCAGATCTTCCTGCATTTCGCTACAATTTTCTAATGCTGCAACTTCTCTGTATACTACAGCATCATCCGCGAAAAGCCGCATGGAACTTCCGACACTATCTACTAGGTTATTTATATATATTGTGAAAAGCAATGGTCCCATAACACTCCCCTGTGGCACGCCAGAGGTTACTTTAACGTCTGTAGACGTCTCTCCATTGATATCAACATGCTGCGTTCTGTTTGCTAAAAACTCTTCAATCCAGCCACACAGCTGGTCTGATATTCCGTAGGCTCTTACTTTGTTTATCAGGCGACAGTGCGGAACTGTATCGAGCGCCTTCCGGAAGTCAAGAAAAATAGCATCTACCTGGGAGCCTGTATCTAATATTTTCTGGGTCTCATGAACAAATAAAGCGAGTTGGGTCTCACACGATCGCTGTTTTCGGAATCCATGTTGATTCCTACATAGTAGATTCTGGGTTTCCAGAAACGACATGATACTCGAGCAAAAAACATGTTCTAAAATTCTACAACAGATCGACGTCAGAGATATAGGTCTATAGTTTTGCGCAACTGCTTGACGACCCTTCTTGAAGACTGGGACTACCTGTGCTCTTTTCCAATCATTTGGAACCCTCCGTTCCTCTAGAGACTTGCGGTACACGGCTGTTAGAAGGGGGGCAAGTTCTTTCGCGTACTCTGTGTAGAATCGAATTGGTATCCCGTCAGGTCCAGTGGACTTTCCTCTATTGAGTGATTCCAGTTGCTTTTCTATTCCTTGGACACTTATTTCGATGTCAGCCATTTTTTCGTTTGTGCGAGGATTTAGAGAAGGAATTGCAGTGCGGTCTTCCTCTGTGAAACAGCTTTGGAAAAAGGTGTTTAGTATTTCAGCTTTACGCGTGTCATCCTCTGTTTCAATGCGATCATCATCCCGGAATGTCTGGATATGCTGTTTCGAGCCACTTACTGATTTAACGTAAGACCAGAACTTCCTAGGATTTTCTGTCAAGCCGGTACATAGAATTTTACTTTCGAATTCACTGAACGCTTCACGCATAGCCCTCCTTATGCTAACTTTGACATCGTTTAGCTTCTGTTTGTCTGAGAGGTTTTGGCTGCGTTTAAACTTGGAGTGAAGCTCTCTTTGCTTTCGCAGTAGTTTCCTAACTTTGTTGTTGTACCACGGTGGGTTTTTCCCGTCCCTCACAGTTTTACTCGGCACGTACCTGTCTAAAACGCATTTTACGATTGTCCTTCACTATCTACAACAGTCTCCCAGTGCTGGGTTAACTTTTTGATTCCACAACCTTAGAAATCATGTGTTTTTGAGATGAAGAACTTGTCAAGTCATGTTCGGAGTGCATTTTCAGCCAGATAGAAAGTTCCTTGAAGGTTTTTCTATAGAGAATGGAGTAGGTAAAAATCTGAGGTTACAAGATCAGGTGAATAAGGTGATGCAGAATCACTTTCTAACACTTTAGACGACTAAGAGTGTGTAAAGTGTGTGTGCAAACTTCCCACTTCTCAAACACGAGTCGTCGTATACTTGTTGTACACAGCTGATCTTCATCTTTGGATAGCTGGTTTCTGGCATCTGTATAAACTTCTTCTCTGAAGAATGATGCTAGTTACAGAAACCTTAAAGACTCTCTCTCTACTTGTGAAATAATTAGGTACTTGAAGAATACTTATCAACAACTATCGGTATATTTGAGCTTCATGAAGAACAAAATTCACACTTGACGTATAAATGTTGGCTTCTCATAAGTAACTCATATCATCTCACATTAGAATCAGATTTAAGTCCATTTAGAAAAGAGTTGGCTTTGCAACCATGTCTCTACTATAAACATATCGTAAATATGTCTTGCCTCCAGCAAGTCCAAGATAAGAGTTTTTTCACAATTCAGAATCTCAATTGTTCTTTTGTCACTAACAATAGTCACGATTACAAACAGCACAAAAGTTCCTTGTTTCTTCTGTGTGCTTTCACTATGACTTCCATGGATCCCCTGACAAGTACTTGTAGGTGCCATTCAACCGCCGTGTCGACCTTTTGCTCACGACTGATTTCACACCTGCACACACAGACACATGATGTGTGTAGGGTTCCTTTCTCCCACTCACATCTAAAATATCAGTGTTCGAGACAGTGTAAGGCTGAGTGGTTCTAGAATTTATGCGGAAATTCTCGAAACACTACAACTTCCCAACCCAACTCCTATATAATGTTTTTTTTCAGTCCAGCAGAATGCCGGTGGGCATTATTGTGGATTAGCGTCATTTCACACAGTCTGCCTGGTCGTTGTTCTTGGATTGCATCACCAAGATGTCTCAGTTGTTGACAATAAATGTTAGCAGTGATGGTTACACCTTGGAGAAGCAATTCATTGTACACCACACTGTCACTGTTCCAAGAGATGTGTAACATCATCTTTTGTGGATGTGCGCAGGTCTTTGTACGGAGAGTTCCTGCTTTGTTGGGCTCAAACATTCCTTTCTTTTCCTTATGTTAACATAAAGATGCCATTTCTCTTTGTCAGTAACTATACAGGATAGGAATGCTCAGTGTTGTTCACAAGCCACTTGATTATGAGTAAGCACATGTGGGCACCCACTGATTTTTATACAGTACCCACACACCCAATTTTTGAACCTTCCCCATTGCGTGCAAATGTTGCACGATGGTGGGATGATCACAGTTTATCACATTTGCCAATTCTTGAGTGCACTGATGTGGATCGCTGTGGATTAATGTCTTTAAACAATCTTCATCAAACCGTGAAGGTCTCTCTGAGCATGGAGAATGAATACTGCCAAATTGATCTTCCTTAAATTGATAAAACTATTTTCTTACCATGCTCTGTTCATTGGCATTATCCCCATACACAGTGCAAATGTTACTGGCTGTCTCCACTGCTGTCATCCATCTATTGAACTCAAACAGAAAAAGTGTCAGAAATGTTCCAATTTCTCCTTGTGGCACTCCTTTCTAGTGCCCACAGCTGCTGTCACTATATCCAAATGAGAAAATGACAATACATAAACTCAAATAGCAACAGTGAACTACAAATAAAAAATTACAATCAATAAACAAACCTGTAGTAACTGGAATACCAACATGCAAAATGAAAATGCTATGAACTTATGCTCCAACCTAATATACTGAATTTATTCGTAGTTACAGGTGGAATAAGCAAGAGGAGTGGAGTAGAGAATGTCTGGTCATATAGCAGTTTGACTTGAAGTGCTGATGTGAAAGAATTGAGTTTGTTCCAGTCTTATTTATGTATTTTAACAGAGTTATTTGAAAGCTCTCTCACTGATATGTAAAAGAATTGAAGAATTGTGTATGGTTTTTCATTGATCAAAATATCTTTTTACTTTCCACAATTTGACACGGTATGAGTGAAGGGTAGCTTCATTGCCAGCCCGTCAGAGCTCGCCGTGCCTTATTTACACTACAGTCTCATTAAGGATGAATTGTTCAGCTTATAGAAACAACAATACTGAAAATGGCACTTTAATCAATGAATCTTTAAAATGCTATGATTATAGTGTGGTTACAGTAACCCACCCTCCGACATCAACCTTCACTAGTCCCTTTCCTCACCTGCAACCCCCTCCCTTGCTTCCGTTCTAGTTCTACACACTCCTTCTATCCCTCCAGTACAATTTCTCTACTTCTCTCCTCTCCTCTCCTCTCCTCTCCTCTCCTCTCCTCTCCCTTCCCCCAATTAATCTAAACCTCCCCATGCTGCACCTACACTCCGATTAAAATTACTTTGTGATTAACAGATTGCACTGGCAGGGGGGCATTGTTGTCAGCGTGCACCCGGCCACGCTTCACAGGGTGCTTACAGGTACCTTCAAAACAGGCATCACAGTGAACACATGGCACTCAAAAAAGAGCTACAATTGTATGGCGGCGGCTGGCCACTACAACTTGACTTGCTGAAACATCAATCACAAAGTAATTTTAATCAGAGCATAGCAACCCTATCCTATCCCAACCATGGCCCTACAATATTCCACAGGCAGCACTACTATCTTCCCCCATCCTTGCCCTGCTATCTCCCCTCATCCCCCCCCCCCCCCCCATGCCTCTTCTGCACCCCCACTACTCACCTCAGCAGATTACTTGTCACCTCAAAGTCACTATTCGGGTCATAGCACCCATTGACAACATTGGCTATGTGTGTGAGTCATGCATATGTTAATTTGTGTGGGTTTTCTGCATGCGATGAAGGATCTAGTCCAATAGTTAAATATAGCTAGCATTCTTTTTCATTGTGCCTGTTTGTGACTCAGTGCCTCTTCTATGTGATGAGTGTGAATTAATTTGGGCTATACTAGTCATTGCATTTTGCTGGAATGTATACATTTGATTTATCTCCTTGGACTTTTCCATGCGCAAATGAATTGATATTGCTTCATCATTTTCATCGTCTATCCCTTCCCTCCCTTTTTTGTTTCTAAACATTGTGGAATGATGACTGTTCAGTGCAGCAATGTTCTCTTTAGTATTGCACTCCAGTTCTTAGACTTGCACCCTAAGGAGTTGTCTTCGGATTAATATTCCATTTCCAGCTGTTGATACCTTGGAAGCTGACAAATGTGTTTTCGGATAGCCTCATCTGCGGTGAACTTCTTGTTTAGGGCTTGGATTTTATGTAAAGAAGTATTGTTTTATGGAAATTACATATTTTAAATTTTTTCTGTTAGTACATAACTTCTTGTTTTCCAGTTATTTCCACATAGCGTTTACATGTTTTTGTCGATACAGTAGATCATTCAGTTTATTTCATTTCTGTATTGTGTTACTTAAACAAGGAAGATCCTTTGAGCTATTAAATTGTATTGTAAACATCTGCTGCCTTAAATGCTGAGCGTATAGTATTCTGTTTCTGCATATCAGTTTTCAGCTGTGTGTTCATTATCTTATTGGTTGCACTCCCCGTAAGAAGCTGTGGATTTCCTTGGCCATAACCATATTGCACTACATGTTTCACCTTTCTCCCCACTCACTCACAAATAGTTCATTTCTGGTGCTATGATGTGCAAGGCAATACTACAATGCCTAAAGTAAAAACAACATCAAATTATCATCTGCAGCAGTGTGTTGCAAAATTTAAGGATAATTTTAGTACAGATGGACGTGTCCTGTCCTGTCAGCCATGTGGGAAAGCAGTAAAGGCTGAACAGCCATCTCAGCACTCAGACAGCAAGAAACATATTGCAGCAATTTTGCACCTGATCAAAAAACAACCTCTAATTGGTGATACAGTTCCAGGTTCTTCTACAGGACCTGAAACATTTTCAGCTTATTTTGAAGATTTATGTAGGCCACTTTTGTCAGCCAACACGCCTCTTTCTAAAGTAAATAACCCACTGTTGAAGTTTCTCTCCAAATATTCAAGTTTTGACACTCATAAAGTCAACATTAAGGAAAAAATATCTTCCAAAGAGCTACCAACAAACTTTACAACAAAGTCATTCTGTGTGTAAAAATGAGAAAATCTGGGTTATGTGAAATGAAACTTCAGATTCAACTGGTATGAAAGTTGTGAACGTCATTTTTTTGGCATTAAAAATGATGAAGCGATGTTGAAGAAAGGTTCTCTGCAGATAAGCCAAGAAATGACTGCAAACTAACCAAGAAATGACTACTGTGAACCATGTGACTGTTGTAAGATTAATTAATGAAGCAATGCATATTTTGTGACCAGTTAGTGTAAAGTTTGAAGATGTTGTACTGTTAATAAGAGGTGCTGCACAATGCTGCAGCATATATGAATAAGGTAGCAGCAGGTGGTATTGCTATTTATCCTAAAATAATCCATATTATGTGCATGGTGTATGATTCCACAGACTGTGAAGAAATTAGAGCAGTATATCCTAAAGTGAATAAATTGATTTCTAATGGGTAAAGGATGTTCATTAATCGCCAAGAAGAAATCACATACTCAAGACTAAAAATTCCAATGTACCAGAGCCACCCATCTCAGTAGAAACACATCAGGGAACTTGGATCGTTGTAGTCCAGTATTATGCAGAAAATTTTGATGGTTTTGCCTCAATAGTTAATTTACCAGTCAAAGATGATGGAACATCAATTAGAATTCTTCAGGAAATGTTAGGTGACACAATGTTAAAAATTATTTGGCATACATATCTGCTAACTTTTGTTTCCTTTGCAGCAGAATTGACAAACTTGAAAAGGGAAGGATTCTTCTGTCAGACACAGATCATTTTCATGACATCGAAAGAAAACTGAACAGTCTTAGTGGATCTACAGCAAAAGTTTTACAAAATAAATAGAGGTGTATGTTTGAAAACAATATGAGTAATTTCAGATTATGTGGAAATTTCAAATTGTTAGATGGCCATCAGGAAGAGGATATCAATGGGAGTGTAGGCTATAAATTTGACTGGCTGAGATCTTGTGACATGGAGCACTCATTTTGCCAGTATAAAGGAACATTTACAGTGAGTTTGAAACATGCTGCAACAACATTCACAACTTTGTTCATGGGTAGTGCTGAACTAGTGATGTTGGTAACATGTTGCGGACACACAACAGTGCTCCACAGCTGCTTCCATACAGATCAAAGGAACATCGTTTCTGGCGTGCTACTGCTAAATACCATTGTGTAGTGCTGTGGTTTGTTTAGCCCTGTCCTGCTTCACAAACTGCAGGAACTATTTGAAGTATGGCTAGCTTTGAAATAAATATGCAAGTCGTTGATAGCCAAAAGCAAATGAGTAACAGCAAGTCTTTGCTTCCCAGGAATTGCTTTTCTGAAATTTATGTCCTTCATTCAAACACAGGCTCTATGATATTCATTAGAATTTTTAAATCAGATGGCTATATCCTAATGAACTTATGAACACCAGAACCATCTTCCAAATTCAGCTCAAACAGCATGTCATTCCTGCCACATCTTCTGTAGTACCAATAAATGTCTGATTCGTTAAAGAATCGAACTCCCATGTGTGAAACAGCCTCAAACATCTGATTATTTTAAAGATGAGTTAATGTGTTAAATATTTGACGTTAAGAACTTAAGGCAGGAAAAGATTAGAGAAGGTTTGAAATTATGCTTGAAGTTTGTTGGAAGTTGCTAACTGCTCTCATTATGAAATATGGGATGAATATAGTTTGGGTAGTTTGCATTCCATTTTAAGAAAAAGCAGGTTTTTCATGCATCTTAATGTCTGTGCTGCCAGTTCAGTGTAGCAGACAATGTGGATATATACCGGGTGATCAAAAAGTCAGTATAAATTTGAAAACTTAATAAACCAAGGAATAATGTAGATAGAGAGGTGAAAATTGACACACATTCTTGGAATGACATGGGGTTTTATTAGGGGGAAAAAAAAGTTCACAAAATGTCCAACAGATGGCGCTGGACAGCAAAACGTCAGTGACTGCGCATGACAATCGTGTATTAAAGGAGCTGTAATGAGAGAGAGAATCAGATGCGCCAGCAGTCGCAGCATGTTGACATTACCTGGAAAGGCACTTGTAGTAAAGCTGTATTATCAGAATGGGGAATGTGCTAGTTCAGCGTTACGATCCTATCGCCTTAGGAAGGGGATTCGAACGGGTAAAGGTCCGTTGACAAATGCAGCTGTGGCGAGAATGATTTTGAAGTTCGAAGCCACGGGTTGTTTAGACGATAGACCCCGTAGTGGCTGACCGAGCACAAGGCATAATGCTGCTTAGACAGTTCGGGAAGAAATGGGGACTGTAGCGGGTTCGTCTATGCACGGGGAAGTCAGCGCTTGTGCAGTCGCACGTCACACCGGAATTTTGTACACTACTGTTTGGCACTTAGGCATACCCTCCGATGCTATCCGTACAAAATCCATCAGCATCATGAACTGTTACCTGGCGATTTAGTGAAGCAGAGGGCATTTGCGGTGTGGGCGTTTCAAAAGATGGCAGAACATGACGATTGGTTGAGTAACGTGTTGTGGACCGCCAAAGCTCATTTCACGCTCCGAGGGTCTGTCAGCGCCCACAACTGCAGAATTTGGGCTACTGAAAATCCTAGAACTGTCGTGCAAACTCCATTGCACGACGAGAAAGTCACGGTATGGGTTGGATTTACCACATCTACCGTTATCGGGCCTTTTTTCTTCGAGGAAATGCGTGATTCTGGTTTTGTAACTGCTACCGTGACGGGTGAGAGGTACACCGATATGTTACAGAATCGCATCATCCCCAGCCTGGCTGATAAACACCTGCTGGAACGTACAATGTTTATGCAGAATGGCACTCCACCCCATATTGCTGGACGCATGAAAGATCTCTTGCGCGCGTCATTTGGTGGTGATTGTTTGCTCAGCCGCCACTTTCGTCATGCTTGGCCTCCCAGGTCCCCAGACCTCAATCCGTGTGATTATTGGCTTTGGGGTTACCTGAAGTCACAAGTGTAACAGTGCTGTACACAACATTATTCCTCGACTACAGCTATTGTTGAGGAATGATGGTAGACATATTGAGCATTTCCTGTAAAGAACATCATCTTTGCTTTGTCTTACTTTGTTACGCTAATTATTGCTATTCTGATCAGATGAAGCGCCATCTGTCGGACATTTTTTGAACTTTTGTATTTTTTTGGTTCTAATAAAACCCCATGTCATTCCAAGCATGTGTGTCAATTTGTACCTCTCTATCTACATTATTCCGTGATTTATTCAGTTTTCAAATTTATACTGACTTTTTGATCACCCGGTACATAAAAATGTTTGTCACTATTGTGGATGGTGGCACAAGCAATGAACAGTATGTCAGCAAGTTGTTGACTATGATGGAATAGTATTGTGAACAGAAACGTGTCTTTAAACTCAGTGTAAACACACCGAAAGACAGCATTTTGGGATAATTGCCAGACATTTTGTAAATCATTTGAATGTACTGTACATACTGGTTTTAACTTTGATATGCCTGTGCATCTTACATCAAGTGTCCAACTAATTAAGATATGGAGTACATTTATAGCTGAAATTGGGCACATGTGTTAGCCTGTACTGAGATCAGATTATAGTTTACTGAAACTGGTCATGGTACATAAAGATTTTGCAAATGCGATCTTGCCTAAGAAGTTGTCTTTCTTCGAGTTGAATATTTACAGATGGCCCCATATTACTCAGAATGAGCAAGTCAACTAAAGAGTCCATTTATTTTGAATTTCCAACAATACTGCAAGGTGAGGAGGAAAAGTAATGTTGATGCAAAACTTGAGCAACAACTTGGCAGAAAATGTTTCAACAGTACATATACTTCTCTTTTCACATTATGCTGCTGTGGTCATATTCTCTTCCTTCCCCCCTCCTTCCCTCTCCTCGCTCTTCTTTGAAAGAGCATGTGCAGTTTGCCTTTTCTGATCAAAGAGGAAACTGTTACCAATATTTCCTTGGTCTACAATAGCTTTTTACCTTTTGGTGTATATGATAGAGATTTGTTTGGTATTCTTCCTTCTGCATTCTTTTCAGCTGTGAGAATTGTCTTTCATTACTTGCTTTGATTATATTTTGTGTCATAAAAATTTCCAGTCCTCTCAGTAGTTTGTCATTTTTTGAATCTATACACTCGTGCGCGGGTTTTAATCACTCTCAGGGATCTCCATTCTGATATATCTGCTATAACCCTGTATGTAATAACAGAGGTTGAAAATACCGCTTCAGTTGTAAATTACTTTATTTTCACGTGACTGGTTTCAGACTGGTATAAGCCCATCCTCAGGTGCCGTAGCTGTGCTGTGGTCCCCGAGCGCCACGTGTAACAGGCACGGTGTACTGAAGCACACTGTGCCTGATATACGCAGCGCTCGGGGACTACAGCACAGCTACGGCACCTGAGGATGGGCTTATACCAGTCTGAAACCGGTCGCCTGAAAATAAAGTAATTTACAACTGAAGCGGTATTTTCAACCTCTGCTATAATGCTCAGTTGCAGATGTTCTGCCAACAGGATTGTTTGCTATATATAATACTTGGATACACACCGCGACACCAGACTGCTGATGTGCTACACTTTGAATACTCTGCCAACTATATTTGTGCGGGCTGGCCACCTAAGGCAGCCTGTGGTGGGGCACATGAATTGGGCACATGGCACGGCATCCGTCATGCCATCTACCAGAGCCCTCCTCTTTATAATCATAGTGCAGCAGGCATCTGCTTTCATTGTGTCCTTACTAATTGTCAGCCACTGCTTGTATCAGCACTAGGCTTGTTTCAGTGTTTGTGTCTCCAATTTCAACTGCTGTCACTTGTGTGTGGAAAAAGAATAAGCTTTGGTTCATTGCAGCCATGCTGTTGTTTGTGTCTTACTGTGTGACACAATTGGTGATGAGTGCAGTGTTCGCTACAATGTGCTCAGTCTATTTGGTTGTTCCCTCAGTTATTCTGTACATGGAGACAGTACTACAATCTCCTTGAGCAGCAGCAGGCTCTTATAGTTATTATCATGAACTTGTCAGTCACATTGACTATGCAGGCTTCCTCACTGTCGGGGTACCTGCCGTTCTTTCCCACTTATGATGATGTAGCTGAAGACTGGGAGGCTTACAAGAAGTGGCTTCAGCAACACTTCCTCGCTTCTGATGTCACTGATGCAGACATGTTTAAGGCTTTGTTTCTTTCTTTGGCTTCTCCTCGTCTCTACCAGTTGTTGTGCGAGTTAGCCCCACTCTAGGGACCTGTGTCACTTCCGTTTGACAAAATATGTAAGTTGTTGTCAGATTATTACCATAAATGCGTGCATGTCAGTGCAGCATGTGTAGAGTTCTATTGTCCTCATGAACAACTCCACCAGGCTCGGGTAGCCAAACTCTATGACCTCTGTCTCAAATGCCAGTTTGTTACTGATGCTCATCATCATTCCTATGCTGGTTGTAAGGTCTGTGGAGTCATCACTTGGTTGAGTCCTGACAAGGAGGAGCATTAACATGCACTACAATGCAGGAATCCATCTTTGGCTGATGTGTTAAATATTGCTCATTCTTTCGAGATATCTTGTGCTGGCTTTGTGTGGCATTGCTGCAGTGGGTCCTGTTCCTGGTTGTTGGGTATGTATCTGTTCTCAGGGGGAGGATAATGTGGCAGCTGTACAAACACAGCACATTGCACTGGACAGCAATGTGCCAAACAGCGACCACAGCAGTGGCAGCATTCCATGCTCTCATCTCGCCCATATTGTTTCGTGCAATGTGAGAGGACCGATGGCCTAAGTGCTGGGTGACTTGCAACAGATGTAGGAGAAAAAAACACAAACAGCTTCTGTGTGTCATTCCCAGCCTCCTCCTGCAGACATGAACATGGATGTTAATTGTGTGTCTCCAGTGCTTATGAATCATAACAAATTGTTTATCGAAGTGTGGCAGACAGAGTGCTGTGCGGGCACGACTACAGCCTTGACTTTACTGAATTCACAAACTTCCGTATATTTGGGATCTTTGGTGTTATCTCCAGTTACTCAGTGTTTGATGAATTACAAGTGAACATTGGTTTTGTTGCTTGACTTTTTTTTTATAGTGGATGATGTTAGTACTGCAAATTTGTTCTGCCTTGATGTTTTCAGTGCATTTGGTTTTCCCATTTCAGATGCAGTGCACCTCGTTTCTGACTAGGTCCCTTACCAGCAGGTAGATTCTCTGTGTTCTCGTTTCTCTTCTTGTATTGGTTAGGTTGTGCCACTAATTTTGCAGCCCACTTTACCCTCAAACTACAGTGTGACCACACTATTTCCATGTGCACCCATTCCATTGGCACTTTGTGATGAAATGAAATTAGAAGAGGACAGGCTAATGTCTTTATGAGTCACTCAGCCTATTACATCGAGTGAGTGGTCAACCCACCTCATTATTATTAAAAAACCGAATGGTCAGCTTTGTTTCTGCGGTAACTTTAAAGTTTCAGTTAATGCTCAATCTGTCATTGATATCTATCCTTTGCTCTGTACAGATGAGTTATTGGCTAAGCTCTCTGGAAACCAGTTTTTCTACAGAACTGATTTATTGGAAGGTTATTTACAGGTTCAGTTGGATGATGATTCTAAATGGCTCCTTGTGATTAACATGCCGTTTGAACTGTACCAATATCACTGTCCCCTGTTATGTGTGGGTAGAGCCCCTGGAATTTTTCAGCATTATTCTGAACAGTTTGACAGTGTCCACTCCGGGTTGCATTAATGATCTCAGTGACATCAGTGTGATGGGTGCATCCATGGAAGAGCATTTATATAAGTTGCACACCTTCTTCACTGTCTTTCATTCCGTAGGGTTGAAATTCAACTTGGCTTTTTGTTCGTGTGTGTTGATAATGGATGTAATTTTCGAGTTTTTTTCCCTGCAAAGGGTTGAGGCTTGAAAACAGAAAATTTTATCTTTTACAGTCAATAACTACATTTTACACACAGAATTAATTTCTTGAAGGTTTTCAGATACTTTTCACTTGATACATTGTTGAACTGCTTCTTCCTTGAATGCAATGTGTCGCTGCACTGTTGTGAGGACACATCTTGATATTCACTGGCAGTGGATTTAGGAAAGAAAAGTAAAACTGAGTTTGAGACGAGGAATACCTGCGGGTTACTAGGGGTCTGGTTTGGAGGTAAAGTTGTAGGATCATAATTTAGGTTCGTCCTGTACTTTGTAGTAGCTGTTTTCAGTAGCATGGATAGTGAAAAAATGCTTCCACTGAAGGGAACAGAAAGGAAAACAAATCCTTGATAAGCCCAATATTGTTAATCTTGGGTGTAGGGACAAAGAAAGACCATTTGAAAAGACAGACATTTGCAACATTTAGATTTAGGAAGATAGGTTGAGAACAGTGTTGAGAGTCTGTGTAAGCTGTTTGGGAATGATTTGTTTTGCGAGGTTTGAAGGTAGTTTCTAAGCATGCAAGAGATTAGTTTACGAAAGGAGAATCTCCAAGCCGCAAGGGGCTGATGAAGGGTTTGGATAGCTGTGATTATTTGATATGTATTAGTATGCCATGGATGTGGGGGGGTACTGTTGGAGTGATACATAATTTAGAAAGATCCCATACGTGGTTTTGAGCATGTCAGAGGTGAGATGCTAGCAATTACTGCCGCAGAATAAACAGAGGTGGTTAGTGAAGGTACATACTTAGAAGGTGCAATTATGTAGGATTGGAGTATATAATATTTGTTCAGAAAAGGTGGTGATCTTTATGGAATGTTTTGTGCCCACCAGTGATATATGGCAGTATGTCCATTGTGAAGAATACTAAGGAATCACAGGTAGAGTCTGAAATACTGAAATTTGGAGAAGACATTGGTGAGGGTACAGTGGTCTGGAGTTTGTAGTGAAGTTGCTTGAAGGAAAAATATTGTGAGAGAGGTATAAAAAATGAAAAGAAAAATAATGGAAATAATTTTTGAATGAAGTGATTGTTGCAGTAACTGATGGACAAGTTAGGAAAGTGGATAGGGCAGTGTATATGGGCAGTTGAGTGGAGAAAGCATAGTAGAAAACTGCTTGACAAAAATGTGAGGGAACACATGCAGAGCAAGCATGTGTACGTGTCATCTGCACAATTCTCTCAATAACTCCCTATATCCCCTTGATGTCCCACATCTCCCCTTCACTCTACTGCTACCACTCTACCTTTAAACCCCTCCCCCCCTCTCCCAAGCCCTGCTCCTTCCCTTATTAGGAAGTGTCATTCCACTCATCATTTATGTGGGCAAGTGAGTGGTTGCTTGTCCCCAGTCTTGTTTTAAAGATAAAACTTCATTGTCTCACATTGATGTCATATACCTCGCTGACCCTCTTTGTCTCCAAGCATGTGTTGCTTTCATTATTTGTATGCTGTGTTATACTTAACAAGTGACATGCTCCAGCTTTGCATGGGTAGCAGTAAGTATCTGCGTCTAAATATACATCTTCATATATACTCCGCAATCCACTGTATAGCGCATGGTGTAGGGTACATTGTAACACCACTAGTCATTTCCTTTTCTGTTCCCCTCAAAAATAGCGTGAGGGAAAAATGACTGTCTATATGCCTCCGTACGAGCCCTAATATCTCATGTCATGTCTTCGTGGTCCTTACGTGAAATGTATGTTGGCGGCAATAGGGTTTTTCAGCAGTCAGCATCTAATACCAGTTCTCTAAATTTTCTCAATAGTTTCTTCGAAAAGGACATCACCTTCCCTCCAGGGATTCCCATTTGAGTTCCAAAAACATCTCCATGATATTTGGGTGTTGATCAAATCTACCGGTAACAAATCTAACAGTCCGCCTCTGAATTGTTTCGATGTATTCCTTTGATCTGGCCTGATGGGAATCCCAAACATTAGAGCAGTACTCAAGAATGGGTTGCACTGGTGTTCTATTTGTGGTCTTCTTTACAGATGAATCATACTTTCCGATTACTGGCAACTTATTTTATTTTCAACTCTTTCAGTTGCTTCTCTATGCCAGGAATGCCTCTTTCCATGTCCTCCCTATGGGGTTATGTGCAATGTTCAATTCTGCCATTTGAACAGTTTCTTAAATTCATAATTTAAAACTTTGGCTTTTCTTTTGTTGTCTTTCATTGCTACACCAGACTGTATGGAAGCCTTAGACCTGCTTTGTGATTTTACATAGGACCAGAATTTTCTCGGGTTCTCGGCCAGATATTTTGTGAAGATATGACTGTTTCAGATAGATTATGTAATGGTAAGACAGAGATATAGGAACCACGTCTTAAATTGTAAGACATTTCCAGGGGCAGATGTGGACTGACAAGAACAAGAGAAAGAAATGCAGTAGAAGAAGAATGAGTAGCTTTGAGAGATGAAATAGTGAAGGCAGCAGAGGATCAATTAGGTAAAAAGACAAGTTCTAGTAGAAATCCTTGGGTAACAGAAGAGATATTGAATTTAATTGATGGAAGAAGAAAATGTAAAAATGCAATAAATGAAGTAGACGAAAAGGAATACTTACCTCTCAGAAATGACATTGACAGGAAGTGCAAAATGGCTAAGCAGGGATGACTAGAGGACAAGTGTAAGTATGTAGAGGCATATATCACTAGGGGTAAGATAGGTAGGGCTTACAGGAAAATTAGAAGAGACCTTTGTAGAAAAGAGAACCATATGTATGAATATCAAGAGATCAGATGGAAAACCAGTCCTAAGCAAAGAAGGGAAAGCAGAAAGGTGGAAGGAGTATATGGAGGATCTATAGACGGGCAATGTACTTGAGGGCAATATTATGAAATGGAAGAGGATGTACATGAAGATAGCCTGCTGTGACAGAGGTGGTTTGCCATTGCCTTCCTCCGACCGTAATGGGGATGAATGATGATGAGGAAGACAACACAACAACACCCAGTAATCTCGAGGCAGGGAAAATCCCTGACCCCGCCGGAAATCGAACCCGGGATCCCGTGTGCGGGAAGGAAGAGTGCTACCACTAGACCATGAGTTGCGGAGTCAGATTTCAAGAAGAATATTATAATTGTAATTCCAAAGAAACCAGTTGTTGACAGGTGTGAAAATTACCAACTGTAAGTTTGATAAGTCATTGTCGCAAAATACTAACACGAATTCTTTACAGACAAATGGAAAAACTGTTAGAAGCTGACCTTGGTGGAGATCAGTTTGGATTCCGTAGAAATGTTGGAACACATGAGACAATACTGATTCTACAACTTTATAAAAAATAAATAAATAAAAATATAGGTTAAGGAAAGGCAAACATACGTTTCTAGCATTTGTAGACTTAGAAAAAGGTTTTGACAATGTTGAATGGAATACTCTCTTCCAAATTCTGAAGGTGGCAGGGATAAAATACAGGAAGCAAAAGGTTTTTACAGTTTGTACAGAAAACAAATGGCAGTTATAAGAGTAGAGGAGCACAAAAGGGAATTAGTGATTGAGAAGGGAGTGAGACAGTGTTGTAGCATATCCCCAATGTTATTCGATCTGTAGATTGAGCAAGCAGTAAAGGAAATGAGAGAAATATTTGGAGTAGGAATTAAAATTCATGTAGAAGAAATAGAACTTTGCTAACTTTATTAACATTGAGTATAGATTTAAGTGTTAGGAAGTCTTTTCTGAAAGAATTTGTATGGAGTGTAGCCATGTATGGAAGTGAAACATGGAGATAAACAGTGTAGACAAGAAGGGAAGAGAAGATTTCATAAGGTGGTCGTACAGATGAATGCTGAGCATTAGTTGGGTGCATTGTGTAACTAATGAGGAGGTACTAAATTGAATTGGGGAGAAGAAGAAATTGTGGCACAACTTGACTAGAGGATGAGATCGGCTGGAAGGACACATTCTGAGGCATCAAGGAATCACCAATTTAGTATTGGAGGGAAGTGTAGACGGTAAAAAATTGTAGAAGGTGACCAAGGGTTGAATACACAAAATACACTCCTGGAAATTGAAATAAGAACACCGTGAATTCATTGTCCCAGGAAGGGGAAACTTTATTGACACATTCCTGTGGTCAGATACATCACATGATCACACTGACAGAACCACAGGCACATAGACACAGGCAACAGAGCATGCACAATGTCAGCACTAGTACAGTGTATATCCACCTTTCGCAGCAATGCAGGCTGCTATTCTCCCATGGAGACAATCGTAGAGATGCTGGATGTAGTCCTGTGGAACGGCTTGCCATGCCGTTTCCACGTGGCGCCTCAGTTGGACCAGCGTTCGTGCTGGACGTGCAGACCGCGTGAGACGACGCTTCATCCAGTCCCAAACATGCTCAATGGGGGACAGATCCGGAGATCTTGCTGGCCAGGGTAGTTGACTTACACCTTCTAGAGCACGTTGGGTGGCACGGGATACATGCGGACGTGCATTGTCCTGTTGGAACAGCAAGTTCCCTTGCCGGTCTAGGAATGGTAGAACGATGGGTTCGATGACGGTTTGGATGTACCGTGCACTATTCAGTGTCCCCTCGACGATCACCAGTGGTGTACGGCCAGTGTAGGAGATCGCTCCCCACACCATGATGCCGGGTGTTGGCCCTGTGTGCCTCGGTCGTATGCAGTCCTGATTGTGGCGCTCACCTGCACGGCGCCAAACACGCATACGACCATCATTGGCACCAAGGCAGAAGCGACTCTCATCGCTGAAGACGACACGTCTCCATTCGTCCCTCCATTCACGCCTGTCGCGACACCACTGGAGGCGGGCTGCACGATGTTGGGGCGTGAGCGGAAGACGGCCTAACGGTGTGCGGGACCGTAGCCCAGCTTCATGGAGACGGTTGCGAATGGTCCTCGCCGATACCCCAGGAGCAACAGTGTCCCTAATTTGCTGGGAAGTGGCGGTGCGGTCCCCTACGGCACTGCGTAGGATCCTACGGTCTTGGCGTGCATCCGTGCGTCGCTGCGGTCCGGTCCCAGGTTGACGGGCACGTGCACCTTCCGCCGACCACTGGCGACAACATCGATGTACTGTGGAGACCTCACGCCCCACGTGTTGAGCAATTCGGCGGTACGTCCACCCGGCCTCCCGCATGCCCACTATACGCCCTCGCTCAAAGTCCGTCAACTGCACATACGGTTCACGTCCACATTGTCGCGGCATGCTACCAGTGTTAAAGACTGCGATGGAGCTCCGTATGCCACGGCAAACTGGTTGACACTGACGGCGGCGGTGCACAAATGCTGCGCAGCTAGCACCATTCGACGGCCAACACCGCGGTTCCTGGTGTGTCCACTGTGCCGTGCGTGTGATCATTGCTTGTACAGCCCTCTCGCAGTGTCCGGAGCAAGTATGGTGGGTCTGACACACCGGTGTCAATGTGTTCTTTTTTCCATTTCCAGGAGTGTAGATTCAGAAGAATGTAGGTTGCAGTAGTAATTTGGAGATGATGAGGCTTGCACAGAATAGAGTAGCATGGAGAGCTGCATCAAACCAGTCTCTTGACTAAAGACCACATGATGGTGGTAACTGTTGTACACTTCGCATATAGATCTTTTTACAGGAACACGAATTTCTATTAACGATTGCCTGTTGTTGTTTGTGCATTCTCTTTTGAACCGAGAGTGCAACAGCCTTTGCTTTCTCAATATATTCATAATTTCAGTGTTAAACCATGGTAAGTCTTTTCCATCTTTAGTCCATTTACTAGGCACGTACTTCTCCAGAGAATGATTTACAGTCTGTCTCTTTGCTGATGCCGTTGATAAGGTCTGGCCTGTTTGTAGCTATAAGCCTAAAATATTTCCATTGCATGTGGGCTACCATACTAATAGCTCAAACAGTTTTTGGAAAAGTGTTCGAACATACTTCACAAGACTGTCTACAGTAATTCCATAGATATCCCAGTCTACAGTATACTTAGTAGGTTAAAGTCACCCCTAACTAGTATTCCATTAGTATTGCACACTTTCTTTAAATGACTCTAAAAACTGTTGCAGCGGAATGCTGTGGGTGATGTAAACATCCAACAATTAACTCAATTTCACTTACACCTGTTGTATGTGACCAGATAATTTCACTGTTACACAGACTTCCCAGTCTGGCTTCTACTGACAGAGACTGTAGTCATGTATGTGAGAGTTGCGTTTGCACGCGCACGCAATTTTCTCTCTCTCTATCTCTCTGTGTGTGTGTGTGTGTGTGTGTGTGTGTGTGTGTGTGTGTGTGTGTGTTTTGTCCATATTCGACAAAGGCCTTGTTGACTAAATCTCACTTTCCAGCAGTCTTTTTGTTGTGCCTATCTCCAATTCAACATCTCTGTTATATAGTGAGAGTCAATATTTTTGCCAACTGCAATGAACCTCCACCTCATATGGCATCTAAAGTGGCTATCCAATATATGCTCCATGACTCGCTATGTATTTCAGGGCTTTCTACTTCTGGTTTCAGTCAGCTTTTGGTCCCAAGAACAATTTGAGTGTGACAAATTTCATGGGCAACAGTAAATTCAGGAACTTGTTACGAATACTTCGACAGTTTACAGATAAAATTCAGACTGTTGAAGCATCTTTACGCTGAACATGGCCAGATTTTGTGATACCTACATGTCGACCAGCGAGACTTGTTTGGCAGAGTGTTAATTTTTTTTATGAGCCACTGCATAGAGTTATGATTAAAATTCAGAAAACAATTTTAGGTAACAGTATACCATCACTTTCATACAGCTTCAGTGATTTAAACAGTGCACTCCAGAAAAGTTCTCAGGAAGCACAAATGCTGTGTGTTCCATATTCAGTTGGTGTTTGGAGTGACATCTTGTGACACTGATGGAAGCTGTGAGCTACTCCGCCAACCGGTCTGCCTGATTACAGGACTAGTTTGGCATGAGTTATAGCCACTTGCTCGCTGCCTGACTCAAGTGGCTGTACAATATTGGTTACATTTTCTGTGTGGTCTTTTCCATAATTTCTCTTGAGGCCTCTTAAATGTTAAGTCCATACCAAAAAACATGTTTTTATCAGGACAATATTTGGTATGTCTTGCATTGCAGGTCATTTAGGAAGTTGGCAGTAGCTCCTGTCAGCCTCATGGTAGGGACAGCTCACACCGGCCTGGCACCACAGTTTGGCTGCCTTACTCGTATCACCTGTGCTGTCAATCGGTGTATCCATTAGTAAAAAACCTATCAAACTCCCTACAGTAGTTCATGAGATTGATCTGAATATAAAGACAGAAACTGTGGCAACAGGACTTTAATTCATATATGTATAGAAAGAATAGGTAGAAGAAGAAGGAGACAGTGATGAAGATTAACTCACTGTTGTGCCGTAACTAGTATAGTAGGGAGAGAAGTACAACACATTGTAATAAATTGTGTCTAATACCCATAGCAGGGATTATATTTACATTAAAGCCTTAAATTTTGTTATTCACAGTCATGTTTATGCTCTTTAATGTGTTACATTTTTACAGTGAAGGATGTCAACAAAACAATGGGTCGGCTCAACAATGCCATACCACAAGTACCTCCATATTCCGTCAACCAAGAATTGCTGCCTTATAGGAAGCAGCTCCCAATATGGAACATGAGGGAGGAAATTTTGCAAGTTGTGAATAATAATCAGGTTGTTATAATTGCGGGAGAAACTGGCTCTGGAAAGACCACACAGGTGAGTGGTTTACTCTATGCACTGTTTGTTCAATGTACCATAATTTTGTTATTTATTTATGTGTGTCATCAGGAGATGTAAATAGAGAGATATAAATAGGCAGAAGATTGGATAAAGAGAAGGCAGTAGAAGGCATCCACACGTTGATTGAGGCAATTTGTGAGCAAACTTGAGCAATTGAGGGGAAACAGAGAGTTAATGACAGTGACTGCAACTTGACAAGGGATGGAGTGAATATTATGGAGGAGTGTAGAGAGGCCAAAGGAAAAGAGAGTAATTTTGGATTAAACTGGGTGTAGCTGAGAGGTTTTTGGAAAGTCATTTTCCAAATTTGCAGTTTTGAAGCACCAGAGTATTCTCCTATATAATCCTGACAGTCATGTTATGTGAGATGCAGTGCTCAGCAAAGGATATTTTTTTGTTGCTGCTATAGACAGTTCATTTGCATTCATTTATTCTCATTGATCAGTTGGTTGTGGTTGTTGCAGTGTAAAATCAATATGAGTTTCCTTATTATAAAAATTTTCAATACATCACATCTTGCAGCTCTTAGATGTTGAAGAAAATACATATTTAAATGTTTAACACCACAGCTGCTATTTATCTACTGGTTGGCTACTTTTGGGCTTTGCTCATTTTTACAAGCGACCTTCTACAGAGAATAAAATTTGTTATTAGTGGATGTGTCGAATGTGGATTATAAAGGTGTCATTGATAACATTGTTCGTATGGTAATACTTATGTAATTTGTGTTTATGATATGTTTGATGTGGACAACTCTGCTTATGTCATCACACTTAAATGTACCTCAGATCTGCATTAAAAGATGTCACAAGTGTATGAGATGAATTAGGTGCCCAAGACATCAGTACTACTTCACTATCATGCTCCTCAAACTACTATAGCATGAATCTCACTTTGTGGCACAGACAGCTGTCCAGCTGGTACATACTATCACCCTTGGGAAGACATCAAGCATTAACGGATGCAGCTGATCCACAGTAATTTTCACCTAGTCTGTAGCTGTTATGGTGCCTTGGAATTCCAAGTAAAAGTCCCACAAGCAAAAAACTGCTGCCACTGGCCTGTGTCTGTTGCATGGTTCATGTTTTGGGCAGCTATTTGCCTGGGTGATGACATATCCAGACATGACCATCAATCTGGTGTAACAAAAAATGTGATTCATCTGACCAAGCAACACATTTCTATTGACCCAAGGAACAATCTCCGTGATGCTGAGCCCACTGAAATCATAATTGATGGTGTCAGTAGATCAACAAGAGAACATTTTAAGGGTTGTCTGCTGCAGAGCTTCATGTTCACAATCTGTAGTGAATGATGTGCTCTAAAACATTTGTGCATGCACCATCATTGTGGTCTGTCATTAGATCTGATGCAGATCACTGCCTATCCCGCTGTATAGATTCGGGAAGTCTCTGACCACCATGTCATGTGAGGAGATGTGGATGTCTAACATCTTGGTGCCAGCTCTTGGTTTCACTATTTTCACTAGATGCCCACCACAGCAGCATGCAGATAGCTGACCAGCTGCATAGATTTGGTGATGCTTCTTCCCAGGTGCTGGTCCATAACAATCTACCCCTTTTCAGAGTCTCTTATGTCAGTTGACTTCTCCATTTGAGGCCCTTGTTGTCACTATAATGATTTTCCACTCATCTTTGCTGTGCTTATATAGTTTCCTTCTCTTGTCACATGCCATCCTCACCAAGCAGCATTCAGTCTCACCGTGGACAGTGGGCATAATGGGCAGAAGCAAAGGAAAGAATTAAAGGTAGAGATTCATCTCATAGTTGAATTGTTGAACAGTCAACAGACATTCAAACAAGACTGAAATGGTTGCTAAGCTTTCAGACAATGTCCTTAATATCCAAAAATGCTTAGTCTCACCACTGCTGCACTCTGAAAGCTACGAGGCTGATAACTGGAAAATTGCCTCATTTTCTTCAAATGTTGCAATATGTGAATGCGCCAAAACCCAGTGGCAGCAATAACTGTGGCTGTGTCCAAGTCCAAAATACTTCCCCTTCTGTTTTTCTCAGAGGGGAGACACATAGCTCTGGTAAAGAAGGATTTAATTTACTCAGTCTTATCTTGAAGATGTATAATTGTGTAACTAAATTGCAACTAAGATAATTTAGCACTTCTTAAACCTAGAATACATATTTTTCTGTTTTAACCTTACTGTAATTCTGTAAAACATTTGAATTGATATTTGAATGGCTGATATTATTACATGTATCCTGACCAGATACAATAAAAGGAAAAATGAAATGGTTACTATGGACATGCGAATGCTTCAGTTGAAATCTATTGTACTACATGATGACAAAACATTGTTAAAAAATCTCAAAAAGTTCTTAACAGATTTTATTCAGATTTTTATGCTATGCTTAAATAAACGTTCAGACAGACATAGGCTTCTGTTCTTTTCCAATACATATAATATATAAAAAGGAAATATTGCTAACACAAATCGCAAAAAATTCTGGAGCAGCTTAGTTCACATTTTTACACAATATTCTGATAAACATTTGAACCGACCGACATAGGCTTTACATTTTCTTAGATGAAAAAAAAAAAAATTGTATTATGTGGTAACAGCATTAGCAAAAATCCTGAAAAGTGGAAGAGTTATTTACTTCACATTTTTATACAATACTCTGTTAAAAATTCGGATTGACATGTAGTACATATTTTTTAAACAACAATGTACAGATTTTTTGTGAAAACCAACTGCAAGAAAGAAAATGCTGTGCTCTGATGTGCTATGTGTCTTGTGATAATGTGTGGTATTGTTTACTTTCTCACAGTCAGTTTTAAGTTTTATAGTAGGGCATTTAAACCATTAGACAAGTGGTTTCTCCCAAATATATTCTTACTCTTTATATATAATTTTAAACAAAAATTCTCTACACAACAATGTGCTGTTTTATTTTACCTCCTTGCAGCCGGTTTTGATATAAAACAGGAGGGTAGTATTTACTGGTTGTTGGCCAGTACTATAGTTCAATTCTTTTATCTTGGCGGCTCGCGCATGCCCGCCCAGACGCGGGAGATTGCTGCGTTGCCAGTTGCACACGACGCACGCGCCAATAGAAGCAGCGCCATAGTATAGCGTAGTTCGCCAGCTTACGTGTAGGGGGGAGCGCACAGTTCATGAAGTAAAGCCACCACGGCCGCATTAACCCTTTCGCTGCTACAAAGACGTGCTCCCTGCATTCCGCGATGTGCGCAATTTTGTCACTGCACTGCTCGCCTGTGCAGACACATCGTGTTCTGACTGCTTTGGCCCTCTTATCAATCGATTCCACAAAAACTATTTGGCCCAAAAATTAGATTTTTACACATCTTCTTGACTGATACCTTCCCCCCATAAATGACTTAATTTTGTTTCGATGTTCAACACAGTTATTATGCAGCATTAAATATAGTAAACCATTGCACGAAATTTTGAAGAGTTTGCAGAGGTAAAAGTCCATAGAGTATACTTTTCGTATGGTCGATTTTAGTTGCCACAATGTTGAGAATGAAATGTGGACAAGGTACCTAAATTTCATATAAAATTTACTGTATAACAATAGCTCATTTAAGTACCACATAGGTGTCGTATGTAATATTGGGAAATATTTCGTCTTTCGCAACTGTAACAAAAGTTTTATTTACACTGAGCACGTTTGGCTTTATTTTAAAGCTCTTCAATCAATCAAAAGGAAGTAGACAAAATACATTAAACAAAACTGTGGACTTACAAAAACATTAGGACTTGAATATACCGTCTATCAGTGAAGTGCTCTGAGCTATGTCAAATATAATTTTTGTGTGTGGCACACACAAACATCATTTATTTGCTAAAACACTGATCTGCCAACACAAACATTGAATATTGTGTTACCGCAGCATAAAACTATGAAAGGTGACGTGGCAATGGAGGAGACAAAATACTGTCCACTGAAGATGCTTCAAAAGAGAGAAATGCGTCTGGGCTAAATAAGTCCCTTATTACAGTTGCAGAAGAGGAATATATTTCAGTACCATTGGTAAAACTGCGACTGTGGAACAAAAACAAGAAAGAGAACATGAGTACCATTGTGTATGTGCCATACCTTTCCTTGATTGAAGTGCTTTAAAATAAAGCCAAACGCGTCCGGTGTAAATAATACTTTTATTACAGTCGCGAAAGACGAAATATTTCTCAATATTACATACGACACCTATGTCGTACTTAAATTAAATGAGATATTGTTGTTGTGACTAGGCAAGACAGCCAAGCCACTAGGAGGTGAAGCCGAAAGGCACGCGTTTAAGCTCACACAGGCTGGCGTGAAGTCTGGAACAGTTAAAGGATTTGAGTCTAGCAAATAAAGTATGTAGTTGTTGGAATACTTAACTTTAATCCATAACTGGTGAACATCGGTCTGACGGTACATGCATCACAAGATAAATAGCAATTGATAATGGCGCCTTGCTAGATCGTAGCAAATGACGTAGCTGAAGGCTATGCTAACTATCGTCTCGGCAAATGAGAGCGTAATTTGTCAGTGAACCATCGCTAGCAAAGTCGGCTGTACAACTGGGGTGAGTGCTAGGACGTCTCTCTAGACCTGCCGTGTGGCGGCGCTCGGTCTGCAATCACTGATAGTGGCGACACGCGGGTCCGACGTATACCAGCGGACCGCGGCTGATTTAAAGGCTACCACCTAGCAAGTGTGGTGTCTGGCGGTGACACCACATTCCTCCACCGCAAATCGGCGTACGGTTGTGTTATAAGGCTTCCGCCCGCCGTGGGGAGGACCCCACGTTGACGTATGCGACGAGGTAGGGAGCCTAACAACAGGCGAGGCTGTGCCACCCGCACCCTGCCATTCGGTCTGAGGGGAGCTAGGAAATGCCTGAAAACCTAGTCCAAGGTGCACGCCAACATGTGGTGTACGCGCCCGCAAAGAGACAGGAGAGGCTGAAGGGTCGACCTCCATCGGGTCGGGGCACTCGACGGGCGAAGACGACAGATGGTCCGGAGCGGGCAAGAGTTCCATGGCGGGGTACAACGGGTCACGGGAAGTGATCGGCGGCGCGTGACCCAGGGAGGCGTCCGGCGGCTGCAGCGATGCGTCCACTGCGGGCGTCACCGGCGGGGGAACAGGTGGCGTCGCGTCGTCATGGGGCAAAATGGAAGGCAGCATCGGTAACACCTGGGGATGAGGCAAGCCAGTAGATGGGTCCCCAGGGCGCTGACCGGACGGCACCGTCGCTGAAAGCAGACGGGGAGCGGCAGAACCCATGCGACGACAGAGGTGCAGCTGATTGAGATGCCGACGCACCTCAACAGAGGCCCCCAAAACCAGATACATAGCGCGGCCGAGGCAGCGAAGAATGCGCCCTGCGAGCCAACGCATTGAACCGCAATAGTTGCGATGGTATACAACGTCGCCTGGGCAAAAGCAGGTGTCTGCCGCTGCACAGGAACCTGATGCGGCAGATGTAGCAAAGACATCAAGGTTCAATGAGGACGACCGTGGAGCAACTCAGCCGGTGAGCGACCATCTCGAGGCTGAGAGCGATACGAGGACAAAAAGAGCAATAATGCGTCCTCCCGAGAATGAGATTCTTTCAACTTCAACATCTGTGACTTGAAAGCCTGACCAATCGTTCAGCGGCACCATTTGACTGTGGCGAAAACGGCGCGGACGTCAGATGTTGAATACCATTGGCCTTATTGTTGGAAACAAGTCTGTGGAAGACCTTCAATGCAAAAGATAGCGGATAACGCTTGGATGGTGGCAGATGATGTCGTGGAAGACATTCGGACAACAAAAGGAAAATTACTGAATGAATCTACCACAACCAACCATCGAGCATTCCAGAATGGACCAGCAAAATCGATGTGTAAGCGTTGCCAAGGGGAAGTGGCTTTTGGCCATGCAAAGAATTTCCGCAGTGGTGCGGATTGTTGTTCTGCACACGCCATGCAAGAAGAGCACATATTCGTAATCGCAGCATCGATTCCGAACCAAGTACAGTGCTGACGAGCAAGTTGTTTCGTTCGCACTATACCCCAATGCCCTTGGTGGAGAAGCCATAAGACAGAGGACTGTAACGAACGTGGGACCACGACCCTGGACTGATCATTATCAGAACGCAATAGCAAAACACCACATCGAACAAAAAGTCTCTCCTTGTGAGCAAAAAATTGGCGAACCAACGGATCCTCGATTCGTGACTTTGACAAGGGCCATTGCGTAGCAACAAAACGCAGAACGGTAGCAAGGACAGGGTCAGCAGCTGTGGCTGTAGCTACACGACGAAAATCAATCGGAAACGATTCGACCATGTCATCGGTTTCCGCATCAATGAACATGCAAGCAAGTTCGGAGGAATCGAATGCTCTATCCTCAGCAACAGGCAAACGGGACAACGCATCGGCGTTTCCGTGCTTAGCAGTGGACCAATACAAGATATCATAGCGGTACTGCGAGAGGAAAATAGACCAGCAAATGAATTTCTGCGCTGTATGTGGAGGTACAGGCTTGGTCGGATGAAAAAGCGATGTCAAAGGTTTGTGGTCTGTGATGATGGTAAAGTGACGACCATACAAGAAATCATGAAACTTTGTAACACCAAATACGAGAGCCAATGCTTCTTTCTCGATCTGTGAATAATTTCTTTGTGCAGACGAGAGCAATTTGGACGCAGAGGGAATAGGGTGATCGTGCGAACCATCTTTGTGCGCAAGCACAGCACCGATCCCGAAATCCGATGCATCCACCATCAACAAAAGGGGTTTCTGGGGATCGAATGGCGTAAGGCAAGTATTGGAAAGCAACTCCGATTTCAACTGGCGAAAGGCGTGTTCGCATTCCATCGTCCAGACGAACGGAACACCTTTCCGGCGTAAGCGATGAAGCGGAGCTGAAATGAAAGAGGCGTGGCGCACATAGCGATGATAATAATTGATTTTTCCCAGCACACTCTGTAGCTGCTTCAAATTCTGCGGCGAAGGCAAGTCTTGTATGGCACGGAGGTGCTCGGGACTGGGATGTATGCCTTGGGCATTGAGTACATGGCCCAGATAGGGTAAGTCCCGAGCAAAAAACACACATTTGTCCTTCCGCAAGCGAAGACCATTTTGTCGCAAGACCTGAAATAATGTTCTGAGATTGGCTAAATGTTCTTCTTCTGTCTTTCCGGAGATCACAATATCGTCCAGATAGTTTGCTGCAGTAGGGACCGACGCACAAACAGTTTGTAAATATTGTTGAAACAATGCAGGGGCGGATGCACACCCGAATGGCAGTCGGTTGAATCGATACAAATGAAGATGCGTGTTAACCACCAAAACGCGCTGGGATTCTTCGTCCACCGGTATTTGCAAGTACGCATCTGCTAGGGCCAACTTCGAAAAATATTTACCCGGGCACAGTTTGTCAAAAAGATCTTCCGGGCGGGGTAAAGGAAAAGTTGCAGTCACTAGTTGTGGATTCACTGTTGCCTTCAAGTCCACACAAAGTCTCAATTTTCCGGAAGGCTTTTGCAAAATTACTAAGGGTGATGCCCAGAGAGAAGCCTGCACACGTTCAATTACACCTTGGGATTCCAAATCGTGTAATGTTCTTGCGACCTCATCACGCAATGCGTGGGAAACATTGCGCGCTCTGAAATATTTCGGTTGCGCGTTTACTTTCAGTTCCAAATGTTCTTTATAGTTCTTAGCGCAACCAAGGCCCGGTGCAAAAACGTCTGCAAACTCTTCACATAGACGAGAAACACTGTCTGAAGGCACAGTCTGGTTCACTGATAGGACCTGATTGACTATAGACAAGTTAAACAATTGAAATAAATCTAAACCGAACAAGTTCACTGCAGAAGAAGACGAAGGACGTACAACGACACAAGTTTTGTTTGTCCTTTGTATGTTGCAAGAAGGCTGCACTGTCCTAACACAGGGATTGCTTGTCCTGAATAACTACTGAGCTTAACATTTGCGGCACGCAACGGAGGTGTGCCCAGCTGTTTGTACGTGTCTTGATTGATCAATGGAACTGCAGCTCCGTTATCGAGCTGGAATGGTATCATGTTGCCATTAAGGTCCAAGTCTACAAAAAGTTTATTGTCCCGCTGACGAGAAGAGCGACTGTCTCGTGCAACGTGAACTGACACTGACACAGAATCACTTGCGACTTGACGGGATTTCCGGCGATGTCGACGCACACTATTCGTGGGACAAACACAGTCATTGTTAGAGAGAGTGACACTGGGCGGTGTGGAATGAACTATATGAATTTCCATGGGCGAAGGTTCACGAGCCTGAGTATTCTTGGTTCGATTCCGGCGCGAAGCAAAGGGCCGGGAATGGTTGTGTGTGTCCGATCTGAGCTTTTTCTGGCAAACACTTTGAACATGTCCTTTTTTATTACAGAAAAAGCAAATAGCCTGGCGCAACGGGCAATTCTCACGCGAATGTCTAGTAGCACACTGCGGGCATGATTTTAGCACTGCATTTGCTTGCTTGCGCGGCACACCTGGCGGAGAGCTTGGCGGCAGCTGCGCTGACGGGCGCGAGGGCTGTTTACTGTTCCGTGCAACGCGCCCGGCGGGCCGGTTAACGTGGCACACGGCCGGTGAAGGTTCAAATGATTCCTGAGCAAAGTCAAGTGTGTCCAGCCGATCCAATATGTCCATCACTTGTTGAAGGGAGGGATGGACTAGTTTCAAAATCTGTTCCCTTATACGAACATCAGAAACGTTCTGTGCAATTGCATCACGCACCATAGTATCTGAATAAGGAAGTCCACATTCACACTCAAAAGCACAATCCCTAGTAAGGCCTTGCAAAGTTGCAACCCACTCCCTATTAGTCTGACCGGCCGTACGTTTTGTGCGAAAGAACGTATACCGTTTGGCAACTACATTGACTGATTCTTTGATATAAGCATCTAATGCAGACAAAATTTCGTCGTAGGACAGAGTTGCTACGTCACGTCGGGGAAATAATTTCACTATCACACGGTACGTCTGGACGCCTACGGCGGAAAGGAGAAAAGGCTGCCGCTCATTACCTGGAATTCTGTAGGCGGCGAGATGGAATCCAAATTGGCGTGGCCACAACGTCCAGCTTTCCAGTGCAGTATCAAAAGGATGAAAAGGTGGTGCAACTGCGTGTTGTGGCTGCGTGAGCGGTGGAGCGGCGGCCTCCGCATTGTTTTGCATTGCACGTTGACCCTGGACGAGCTGTCCAAGTGCATCCAATAAGGCCTGTGTCTGCTGATTCTGCAAGCGATAAAATTCGGACAGTACATCTGGAGATTGTGGCGAAGCCATTACACAAGTAAACCAGTCTAGCAACACGAACGCAAAATCCTCGTCGTCATTTGTTGTGACTTGGCAAGACAGCCAAGCCACTAGGAGGTGAAGCCGAAAGGCACGCGTTTAAGCTCACGCAGGCTGGCGTGAGGTCTGGAACAGTTAAAGGATTTGAGTCTAGCAAATAAAGTACGTAGTTGTTGGAATACTTAACTTTAATCCATAATTGGTGAACATCGGTCTGACGGTACATGCATCACAAGATAAATAGCAATTGATAATGGCGCCTTGCTAGGTCATAGCAAATGACGTAGCTGAAGGCTATGCTAACTATCGTCTCGGCAAATGAGAGCGTAATTTGTCAGTGAACCATCGCTAGCAAAGTCGGCTGTACAACTGGGGCGAGTGCTAGGACGTCTCTCTAGACCTGCCGTGTGCCGTGTGGCACTGATAATGGCGACATGCAGGTCCGACGTATACCAGCGGACCGCGGCCGATTTAAAGGCTACCACCTAGCAAGTGTGGTGTCTGGCGGTGACTCCACAATTGTTATACAGTAAATTTTATTTGAAACTTAGGTATCTTGTCCACATTTCATTCTCAACATTGTGGCAACTAAAATCGACCATACGGAAAGTATACGCTATGGACTTCTACCTCTGCAAACTCTTCAAAATTTCGTGCAATGGTTTACTACATTTAATGCTGCATAATAACTGCATTGAACATCGAAACAAAATTAAGTCATTGATGGGGGGAAGGTATCAGTCAAGAAGACGCGTAAAAATCAAATTTTTGGGCCAAATAGTTTTTGTGAAACTGAATGATAAGAGTGTCAAAGCAGTGGGAACACCATGTGTCTGCACAGGCGAGCAGTGCAGTGATGATAAAATTGCCCACAGTGCGGAATGTGGGGAGCACGTGTCTGCAGCAGCGAAAGGGTTAATGAAGAGACAAACCACTAGAAATTTCAGAAAATTGCATTCAAACGAATATAATTCATGAAGTAAGGCACTTCGATATTGTTTTTAAATAATGAAACTATTAAGCACCACACAAGGTTTGAACTCATAACCTTTCGCATAGCAGCCCAACACTTTAACCGTTACGCTAACTCACCTCGTCTGACTACATAACGCCATGAGAACTATATCACGGCACGCAAAATACTGACAAACACTGTTGGTATGACTATGAATTACTCACGCTTCGTCCAAGTACAATAGGAAATAAACAATTACCGCTGTTCTTTATTGCGAAAAAGCGGTTCGTGAGAGTGATACAAACACCTTTCCTTGCTATCGCCTGAATTAGGAGTCTTATTGCTTGTTTGGTTTAATTAATTAATAGAATATGAAGCAATTGGTATAAAGAATGCTTTTTCCAAACTTTCTATAAGTGAATGTCTACTATCAAGACATTGTTTTTGTTCTATTACTTTATTTATGACTGAACGTTTCTAAAACTGAAGACACTCATACATGCTCTGCACTGCAGTCGAGATGTGGCAACGTCGTTCTCTGTTCATTGGCTGACTGTGTTTTGTGACGTCAGATGCGCAGAACGAACCTAAACTCGGCCGCCAACATAAATGACGCACACTATAGTACAGAATCTGAGCCATTTGAAACTTTGTAATCCTATCCATTCACAGATTAAAATGATGCAAAATACTGTCATTGAAGCTACTGTCCTCACAGGTCCAGAAGTTGAGAGGTCTCTCTCATACCTGTATACCAGTGTTGCCAACCAATTTACTCATTCATTTTAATGACTTCATTTCCCAATCAAGGTTTTGTTTGCAATAACAGTAAGCAAGGCTCAAGGTCAGAGAGAGGGAAGAAGATGAAATGGGCGGGAGTGGGGGATAAATAGGCATAGAGAGGGGGAAGGAGGAGATGAACAGACTGAAGGGGGAGGAAGAGATGAAGAGATATAGGAGGTAGGAGGTAGGAGGAGATGGACAGAGAGAGGAGGGAGGATGTGATGGACAGAGAGACGAGGTGATTGACCATGAGAGAGGCAGAAGGGGAGATTAGGATATTATCCAATCCCATATTCCCATATATATTTAGTAAACATGAAGCAGTACCAGGTTCACTAGTTTACTATGAATATCTGTTTACTATTTGGAAGGGAAACAGAGGAGTACAGTAACATCTCTACAAAGATTCAATTTCACAACATTTTTTGAGCAAATATTCGTTGTTCTTAAGCTTTTGTGATTATGGGCTGAGGTAAGAAGTAACGCTGTCCTCGGTACCATTTAGATTACCCTTCATAGAACCAATAGTGAATAAATGCCTTCAAACTTTGTGTTCTGCCATACGGCAGGTCTTGTCATGGGGGAAGCCTCGTCAGAGAGTTCCACCACATCTTTGTCTTCTGCCATATGGCAAGTCTTGTCATGGGGGAAGCCTCGTCAGATAGGTCCACCGCATGAGCATCTAGGGAGTACACATCATTCCAGTGGTGGTTTCCCGTTGCTTTCCACTGGTGGTGATGAAATGATAATGAGGACAACACAACACCCAGTCCCTGAGTGGAGAAAATGTCTGACCTAGCTGGGAATTGAACCCAGGCCCCTTAACGTGACAGACAGATGTGCTGAACACTCAGCTATTGGGACGGACATAAATGCCTTCAGATTCGTAGTAATTGTCTCTGTCTCCAAATTATTATTTAGGTTGGCTTCCATTCTTATTCAGTTCTAGCAAATTTGCATTTCCCACATGCACATACGTGTTTGCACAGTTCGTAAGTCATAGTGTGTAATCATAATAATTAATACTTAATAAATAACATAATTGTGATTTTTGTCTGGTTTATTCTTCTGCTCAATACTTTCTACCTTGCTTCTAATAATAGACCAGTCACTTAGAGGCATGATGGGCCAAAAAGTCTGGCCATATTTGCCATTATGTACAGCATTACTGGCAGATATGTAATTTTTATTTGCTTGTGGTGTCTTTTTTGGACATTATTTGAGTGCAGATTCACTTTTTCTCCTCAACCTTTGTGAGAATCCAGCGTGAGTGGCAAGTGATGAGTGTGGTGGACAGGGGCGCTAAGTAAATATTGTGTGACAAGTGGGGAATTTGGGTTGGATGGAAAGCGTACTGGGATAGCTGAAGCGGTTAAGGTGACCACTTAATGTAAATTGGGTAATCTGGGTTTCAGTTCTGATCCAGCACAGATTTTTATTTATAGCCATTGAATTCATTTCAGTGTCCAATTGCTACCAATGTCACAATTTATTTCATTTCATCACATACCTAACTGATTTCTCGTCAAATGTAGTTACTAAAAAATAGACCAAACTTCAAGATTTATTTTTCATGTTTACTTTAGTTATGTGATAGATTCACAAAGTTTAAAATAAAGGTGATCAAAAGTATAATTCTCCTTTAAAAAAAGCGTGAGTTGAGTTATTGACCAGTTTCTTCCTCTTGAGCTTCCAAAATTCTAGCCCACTCAACAGACTTCACATAATTGTAGCAGAATTACAGTAAACTGCGAAATCGAAGGAGTATATTCATTAAATTATGTCAACATGACCTCATATTGGCTAAGCCATTCATGACAGTAGCTGTTACTTATGCAAATGTTCCTTTTGAAATAATTGTAGAAATTGATGATAGAAATCGGCACCTGTCAAGGGGCAGGTAGCAAGGCATCCATCCATTGTTCTCACACAAAATGAGTCCAGTTTTTCGAGTGACAAGTGGCTCACGCATCGAGAAAATTGTGGCCCAAGCTGTACTCAGGGCCGGTCTTTTGAACACAGTGTTGTGGCCAGAGCTATGCTTGGGCTTGGTTTCCGGAGTGTTAATCTCTCCACAGAAACAACCTTTGTCCCTTTTAATGATTTCATTCCATCAGAAATTATTATTTTTTCAAATTATTTATATGTAGATTTCATCAAAATAATTTGGTGTAAAAACCAATACTCAATTTTTATATTCCTGTCACCATGGAAAATATTATGAAAAAAAATGGTGCCACTCTTTGAAATTTACTCAGGCATTTCTTTAGCATGTATTTCAAGTTCCAGGCTTAAAATAGAACTTTGATCTTACTTAACAGTTTTGAGGGTGACAGAATTGTTGTCAAATGTGAAACATTTTGTGTCTTCTCTCATAGATTTACCTCTGTCCATCTTCAGTCCAATATAACTTCTATAGATTTTGTACTGACCTTAACTAAAGGATCTGTTCTATGTATCCTGCCTAAGAGTTAGTTTGAGGATGAAACCTAGAAAGTGTATGCAAAAATGAAACTGCTATTATTGTAGGAAGTAGGAGGGAGTTTCTGTGAAATTTGATTATATGGTATGGAGGTACTGATAGAATTAAACTTCAGTTGGGCCAGGAGACATTTCAAGTGGCCAGATTAGCAGAGCATTGTAAGAGAATACATGCTTCCACAGCAGATTTCACTGCCGAAATGTTCCCAGGTTATCAACCAAGTATCAACATTGTCTTAAAGAAAAATTTCAACAATTTTCCCTTTAGCCATCTTCATGCAAAGATGTAAAAATGTTCGTGGATGACAGTGCAATGATTCAGCTAATAGCCCAAGAAGAGTTCACCATTGCTGAAGCATTTTCATTAGTAGCCTTAGTTAAAAGTGTGGTAATTGCTTTTTGATATGATTTTAGGTTCCACAGTTCATTCTAGAAAATGGACATCTGACAGGAAAAGCATGTCGCATTATATGCACACAGCCACGTCGATTGTCTGTAGTGTCAGTTGCTGAGAGAGTGGCTGCAGAGCGTGATGAGAAGATTGGGGAGGCTATTGGATATCAGATTCGCCTTGAAAGCAGGTAACTTGTAAATCAGTGTGTTGAATGTACCTAAATTAGTTTGTTGAAGGCCTTGGTTTTTACTACTACAACTTTTCATTTGTAAGTTGCAAGCTGTTTTGCAAGGTGTTTGACAAGTGTTAGTGATGTCAAATTTTTAAATATGGAATAATTTCTTCTTTTCTTGTGTAGTGTCATTAAAAAATTAATTCTTATTCTCCATATCAATAATGCTGACTAGTTAACGAAGGTCCAGTATATGAAACAGGTTCCCAAAAATAAATGACAGGCTTGAAGACTTCTCAATGATAGAATCCAGTGCAGTACCTTGGATAATGAATGTTCATCGGAGATGAAGGTAATGTCAGGACGACCCCAGAGAAGTGGGGTAGGACCATTCCAGATCTCCTTGTACATAAATGAGTTGTCTGTTAGGATGAGCAGCAATCTGACACTGCTGCTGGTGTTGTTGTGTGTGAGAATGTGTTGTTGTTGAGGTACTGCAGGGGAGATTCATAATGATTTGGACAGAAGTTGGATTTGGTGTTGCTGGCTACTTGTTGTAAATGTGAGTCAGAGTGTGATATTCAGATACAGTTGTGATGAATACTGTTTTACAAAGTTAGTCCTATTAAACATCTTGGTGTGAATTGAAAAAAAAACATGAAATGGACTAAGCACAATAGGTGTCCTCCTCCGTAGTGTAGCGGTAGCATTACCGCCTACCACGCAAGGGGCCCGGGTTCGATTCCCGGCAGGGGACTGGGTGTTGTATGTCCTTTCTCATCATTTTCATCATCATTGACTCGTAAGTCGCCGATGTGGCATCACCTAAAAAGGACTTGCACTACAGCTGCCGAACTCCCCCGAATGGGGCCTCCCGGCCAACAGTGCCATCCGATCATTTCATTTCATCACAAAAGGTCAGTTGTAGGGAAGGTGAATGGCTGACTGCTATTAATTGAGAGAGTTGTGGGAAAGTGCAGCACACATTTATAGGAGACCGCATACAGAATGCATGTGTGACACACACTCAAGTACTACTTGAATGTTTGAGATCACCACCAGGTCATATTAAGGGGAGACATTAAGACAATCTAGAAGCATGCAATTAGATTAGTTACCAGTTGGTTTGTTCAATATGAGAATGGTACCTAAATGTTCCATGATTAGATGGGGATCTTTGGAGGGCTGAAGATGACATTTTCACAAAATGTTATTGAGAAAGTGGAGGGAACCAGCATTTGCAACAGGTAGCATGCAGAGACATACAGGCAGTAATGTTTTCCTCTGCTGTACACTGCACAGTGACTTTCAGAGTATGTATGTGGATGTAGAAGTCAGTGGAGGAAATGGTTTCATTTCCCAGCAATGACACTTCAAGGATATGTGATAGTGATGTGAGTGATGTCAGCAGAGTATTTCCTTTGTCTACATAGAAATTGTACACAAATGGATACAGCTCAGTGTTTGGAGTAAGCGGTGTTCATTGGTAAGAGACCACACAGAAAAATTATGTTTTGACATTTTAATAAGACAATTATTGCCAACCGAAGGTAAATGAAATGCAGCAATTCAAGCTGTACCAATCATCTTGATTAATAAAAAAGTAATTTTATATTTACCTGACAGGATCAGTCAGTGCAGGAGGTGACCTGTAATTTTGTATTGCAGTCTGCAGTCTTCTTTTGAAAACCAATTTATTTGCCAAGATCACTATGTAAACCCGACTACTGAATTACTAGTTTCGGCAGTATATACAAAAAGAAAATATGTTGACGTTGCAGGCTTACAATCAAAAAATAAATGTAGGAGGGTATACACAGCAGCTCAGTAGAAAAAATTGCTTATCCATTAAACCAGGCAGTGGTGGCTACATCAGCAATGCTAACAGTACCCTGTCACATGTTGACTATACACAATACTGTAAAATAACAAATCTCATAAAATTCTGCACTTATAGACAGATGCAATCCAAAGTGAGCATATAATAAAGAATACCTCTAATAAGTAAAAATCTTTAAAAATATACCATATAAAGAGTTGAGGCATTACAATGTCATGCCAGACGCATGGCACATCTTGGCGCTTTGTGGTGTAAAGCCAAGTTGGTTGCAACAGAGTAACTGACGACTGGATTTGGAGTATAACGAAAGCTGGTGCTGTTTGACATTGGAACTAACGGAAAAATGTAACATCAAAGTAGTATATACACCACGTAATTATCAATGACAAAGTTTGATGTAAAGAGAGAAAAAAAGGGGAAAAAATAAAAGGCATATTTATATGTAATTTGGTACATATTTGTACAAAAAAATGTTTTATACATGAATTGCATTTTATATTACTACCCTACATTGTGTGGGGGCTTGTTTTCCAATTTCCAATTACATGATTGTTAACTGTCATCCTTCACTTCCAGCGAAACAAAGCTAATACTAGTACATATGTTGTATGGTATGAACTTGTTAATGTTATATCATCATTATGTCACAGATTATCCAATTTTATCTGATGGTGTAGGCAGCCTTCCATGACAGTCAACAGCATGCTGTTTTCCTTTCTTTAAATACTATTTGTATAAACTTTGCTGTTATGATTATGTGGTGTGTACTACTTTGATGTTACTTTTCTTCTGTTAATTTCAGCATTTAACAAAAATGTGAGCACATTACATTAGTTGTAATTGATGTCAAGCAGTGCAGACTGCCGTCTGATTACACCTCTCAGCACTAGCTTCTGTTATACTCCAAATCCAGTTGTCAGTGTCTCTATTGCAACCATCGTGACGTTGTACCACAAAGTACCGGATGTGCCATGCATCTGTCTTGTTGTGCTCAAAGTTGTACATACTTTATGTAGAGCACCTGGTATTTCATTGTAATGCTTCAATTCTTCATATGGTTATGTTTTTAAACATTTTTACTTGTTGGAGGTATTCTTTATTATTTGTTGACTTTGGACTGCATCTGTCCATAGGGGCAGAATTTTATGAGATTTGTTATTTTACAGCATACTGTATAGTCATCATGTGACAGAGTAGTATTAGCATTGTTGGTGTAGCCATCACTGTATGGTTTTATGGGTATATAATTTTTGCCATTGAGCTGTTGTGTATGCCCTACTACATTTATTTTTTGACTGAAAGACTGTAACTCGACATATTTTCTTTTTATAGACCTGAGGATGGGAATACACATTTCAAAAACAAATAATCCAGTAACTGTATTTACCTAGCAATCTTGGCAAATAAATTGGTTTTCAAAAGAAGAGACAATACAATTTTGTGCCTGTTATGTCAGAAATGTAAATTAGAGGAATGTATTTTAATATGGTAGCATACCAGATTAAATTGAACAGTAATTTGTGCCTCCCAGAGCAGTAATTTGTGCCTCGCAGATAATGGACGTTACACAGATACAGGTAAGATGCAGTTACTTAACATAGGTATTTATGCAGGTAGCTGAAGATGTTGCCGACACTAAGACAGAAAAAGGAAAGATAATCTCAAATGGAGACAGACAGCTATCAAACAGAAGGCTAGTGATTCAAACAAAATATGAACTTGATAAAATACACTGAATTAAACAAAACTATTTGTTAATGTATTCAGTAAGAGGTAGATCGCACAATAAAAAAAGAAGACAGTATCTTATGCTGGGTTGATACCATATTTCATCTGTTAAGATGGTGTAACACCTCATTCTTACTTGTGCAGAGGCATTCATCCTCTTCGCTTTTGTGGGCATTGGAGCTGTTTTCTAATATCCAGGGAAGGGAGTGTTGCCCAGCCGTGGAATTGATGGCCTAATCTTTCCGTAATCTTTCTAATTGGGTTTTGGCCTGGGATGACTACACTGGTAAAGGATTACGAGTAGTACCTTTGCCTCAGTGGCAGTTGTTTTCTAGCCCCTGTTGGAAATGAACTTTATAAAAAGTTTGGGCAAGAACCTATACTTTTCCAAGGAATGCTGTCAGTGAGAGCAGGAACTGGGCAATGGTTATGCCTGCATTCTGCTTCTGAGGTTGATTGTGTGAAAGGCATTGATGTTTAATTTCGTAGAGTGGCTGGAAGCTCATGAAATCGTCGGCCATCAGCCCTTGCGTCTAGAGGAGGCAAGTAATGGACATAGTGGGGAGGATATGATGCTTTAAGTGTGCAGAGGACGCCAAGTTGGAAGTGAATGATTCTTAGTGACCAATGAATTTGTACCACCAGTACAGAAAGCTTTCAAGACTTTGTAAATGCGTTGCTGCCTGCAGTGTAGAATTCTGAATTTTCTGGTTTACACCGCATTTGTTGCTGTTTAATGATCAAGCATCTGCTTTGTAGGAAGAGACTTCATAGCAGTCTGTGGAGCCATTTCATACATGGACTGGGAATCAGTGAACAAGATGTGGGTGACAAGGTCTGTTTGAAGCCAATAAATTTCATTTGTTCCATGGAAATTTAAAGTGTGAAATTTTTGTAAGTCTCTTTCCTTTTTTGACTTTCAAGTGTCATCCTGTTTTCTTCTGAAGTTTATTGATGGGAGGCAGTTTAATTACTGTTTGCAGTGTATGTTTTCCAATTTATTAGTTGGATCTGGGATCTTTCTTAAAGTAGTGCGTCTGTTACAAGGCATTTATTAGTGGTGTAAGATTTGTGACAGTTTTAACACTGTCTCAAAGATTGCATCAAGACACATGACTCTTATTTAGACCGATTTAGCAGTGTAGCAGTGGTTCAGGGTATTCATTAGTGATGTTAGATTAGTGACAGTTTTAATCCTGTCTCAAGTGTTGAAACAAGGAAGGCAACCTGACAGTGCAGAGGATTATTCTGGATCAAGCAATAACGAGTAATCTGTAGAGCAGTTAGTTGTGTAACTAGCCTCACATGCTGCATATTGCTGAGTGTGCATGAATTCTGGCTGCAGTCATGAGTGGGACTTCGTGTGACACCACCAAAGGTCTGAATAAAAGACAGAAGGAAAGTTTCAGTGATACATATTTCAGATACAATATCAAATTATCTGTATAAAGTCTTTTGAGGTACACAAAAAGGACAGCTGCCTGGTGATGTCATAGTAGAAATGGTTATAGCTGAAGGGTAAGAAGTGCAAGAAAAATTTTAAAATTATTTGCAGAACACCTGAGGAAGAAGATAATACCCTAGATACCTATAATTATTCTACTTCATGAGAAAGGAGAAAGATAACATATGAAAAGCTTTTAGTATATCTATACATCTTCTCTACATAGTTTATCATATATTCATTAAAATTATTACCATAGCATAGAAAAAAGTTGCATTTTAACTAGATAAAAGAATCAGTTGGCTTTAGAAGTGAATACAGATTAACAAATCATTTGCAACTCAGTCAAAAAATTACGGAATGGAGCAATGAGTATGTTCAAACATTTTATCTGTAAGATATCTTTTGAGTCAGTTTTGATTAAATATCTATTAACAGCTCTAAAGATAAGAGGCGCTGATCCAGCATCTCTGTGCATACAGAACAAAATAATTATATGTCAGTGCTACAGATTCCATTAGACTTAATCAGGATAGTGAGAAATTTTGAATTGAAAAATGATTTAGGCAAGGAAATTCCATACCACTAAAAATATTATCTGCAAACCTAGCTGAAATTTACAATTCTTTGTAAGATAAGGCAGTACAAATCCACCATGAAATCGTAGAACCAGTGGATGAGTTTTATAATTATAGGAGTACAAGACAGCAGCTGGACATATGGCAAAAGAACTAAACAAATGATTTGTGCTTTTATGGTCTGTTCTTCTTTACCAGAAAAGACAGTGACAATAATAATGAAATATTGGATATCTGGCTTTTTTCGCAGTGTCCAGAGCTTGCCAAAAATGACATTTTTCAATAGGTTCCAGTACCACTACAGAGGCATCTGCACGTAAGACCATAATGTCAGCCAAAGAAGACTGTGTTCCATAAGTGATTGTGCTGAATGTAAAAAAAAAGGAAAATACATCCAACTGACAGGAACATGCATTGCAAGAATAACTATCAGTGACAGTTCATTGTGTTAGCAGAATGTAGTTTGATTTTAGTCCATTAAATTTCGGGCATCCAGCCGCGCAAATAAAATTCTAAAAACATTGATTTGTGTGGCTGCATGCCCAAAATTTAATGGACTATTCATTTCGCCGCAAGAAGTTGAAAATGCATATAGTCTGAGGTTATTCTTGGATGGGATTTCTTGCAGGTATCACAATCATTCATAGACTGTGAAGGATCAGAGCTACAGACTGACGAAGCTCTTGCTACAAACATGCATAACAGTGTTTGCTCTGAGCAGTTGTTTGCTGTTGAAAATGATGTTGGCTTAACACCATCAGGGAGACGAGCTTCAGTTGTCGATTGAAATGCTCATGGAAACTTTGAAGCTTGATGTTGAATGCAAGAAGCTACTGAGGTTCACAAAAGAAATCTGCATGCCAGTGAGAATTGTAAACATTGTAGGTGGTCAAGGAGAACTATGAATCACTAACTGTCACGAGCAACCGCAACTCATCCCTCAAGTTACGTGCCTAGGGACAGATGAATCAGTCCAGGAAGGGGAGCTTAGTCATCAGCTTAGAATCATGCTCCGCTGCCATGACAAACGGTGCAGGGTACAAAGCTGGTATTGAGCTCCCAATAAGATTTGGACTGACCAAGAAACAGCGTATGTGAGTGAAAGCTATTCTGTGTCGTTTTCGGATGCTTTAAGGATGTGAAGTGGAGAGAAGAAGGCGCAAGCAGCCCATGATGAAATACTGTATAATCATGAGATTGTCTATCAATTAGCCAGTGCTCATATAGCATGTTGCTGGCTGAATGACATATAATGTGGGAGGAGATGGAGATGCTGCTGCAGTATGACATCATTGAACCTTTAGAGAGTTCTTGGTCCTCTACTCTGGCCCTTGTAAAGAAGAAAGATGGCACATGGCATTTCTGCATCGACTACTGATGACTGAATAAAGTCAGAAAGAAAGATTTCTGTCCATGCCGCACATTGATGACATTGTAGACTGCTTGTAAGAAGCAGAATATTTGGGACATGCAGACAGGCTACTGCCGACATGAGGTTGACAAGGCTGACTGGGAAAGGACTGCCTTCATAACTCGTGATGGCCTCTTTGAATTCAAAGTTATTCTGTTTGGACTGTGCAACACTCTAGCCACTTTCAAATGTATGATGGGCAACCTGCTTCTACACCTTCTGGGTAATATTGTCATTTTTTTAAGATGTGTGGAGAACATCTAAGCCACCTGACAACCCTGTTGAAGTGTGTTCAGACTGCAGATGTCCATCTGAATCGCAAAAAGTGCCCCTTCAATGCCCACAAAATTAAAGTCTTGAGGCATCTAGTGAATGGTGATGAGGGTCTGTCCCAATCCAGCAAAAATACGAGGGTTATTCCAAAAGTAAGGTCCGATTCGCCGTAACTATTGAAATTTGGCGCCAATGACAAAACACGCATGCGCGCCGACTCCCGGCAAGCCTTGCGCGTCAAACGCCGCCATTCGCTTTGTTACTGTTGCTGAGTGTAGTTCACAGTGTCACTTTACAATGTTTAAGACAATTGATCAGCCCGCCGATTGTGAAGTAAGGGCAGTGATACGGTTTTTGTCTGCAAGAAACAATTCAGCGGCGGAAATCCATCGGCAGATTACTGAAGTGTACGGTCCTAACATAATGAGCGACAGTAAAGTGCGCAAGTGGGTGCGAGCTTTTAATGAAGGACGGGATAATGTGCACGATGAACCACGGTGTGGCCGACCATCAGTGATTTCAGACGATTTGGTCAATGCGGTTGACAAAAAAATTCGTGAAGATCGCCGATTCACTATTACAGACGTAGACATGCATTTTCCGAATGTGAGTAGAACAACTTTGTACAGAATTGTGTCTGAACATTTGAAGTTTCACAAATTGTGTGCCCATTGGGTTCCCAGGCTGCTTACTGAGCCCCAACGAATGAAAAGAATGGCTTTTGCTCTTGATTTTTTGGAGCGATATCATAAGGAAGGTGACAGTCTTTTAGACAATGTTGTCACAGGGGATGAGACATGGGTTTCTCACATCACTCCAGAGTCTAAACGTCAGTCAATGCAATGGCGTCACACGTCATCGCCAGTCAAGGTCAAGGCAAAGCAGACAATCTCAGCACGTAAGGTTATGGCGACTGTGTTCTGGGATAGACGTGGAGTATTGTTAGTCGACTTTATGGAGAGAGGAACAACGATTAATAAAGCCGCCTACTGTGCTACCCTGACTAAACTTCGACGTGCAATCCAGAATAAGCGACGTGGTCTTTTGTCGTCTGGAATCTTGTTGTTGCATGACAATGCCAGACCCCACACTGCAAATGAAACGCAAGCTCTGATCAAGAAATTTGGATGGGAACAGATGGACCATCCTCCTTACAGTCCGGACCTGGCGCCAAGTGATTTCCACCTGTTCCGTTACTTAAAGGAGTTTCTCGGCGGCAAGCGCTTCGACACAGATGATGAAGTGAAAGAAGCAGTTAAGGACTGGTTATCGTCACAGGCGGCCGATTTCTATAACATGGGCATTCAAAAGCTTGTTGAACGATGTGACAAATGTTTAAATAAGTATGGAAGTTATGTAGAAAAATAGATAAAGATGTAAGGAATGTAAATAAAACAATTGTTTTGAAAAAACATTTTAGTTTTGATTTTTTTTTATAACCGGACCTTACTTTTGGAATAACCCTCGTAAAAGCACTCACAGATTTTGTGACTCCTTGCCACATTCACGACCTGAGAAGTTTTCTCAGAACGTGCTCGTACTGCTGGAGGTTTATTGAGGACGTTTGTACCAAGAAATGACCCTTGCAATAAGGGAGACCAAATTTTCCTGGAGTGAGGTGCAGAACGATCTTTCATTGTCCTTAAGGAAGTGCTAACATCTTAAGCAATTATAGGAGAGGTGCAGTTCTAATGCAAATTCAGGAGGATGCTGAAAAGGAGATAGTTTATGCTTCCATGGTGCTATCCATGTCCAAAATGAACTAGTCTGCATCCAAGAAAGAGTAATTTGCAGTTGTGTTGGTGATCAGCACATTATGGCTGTATTTATTTGGCAAACCAGTCACCATTGTGATGGACCTCTGTTTTCTATGCTGGCTAGTTACAGTCTGAGGTATCTATCAGGCCAGATGGACACAGAGGCTTCAGGAGTACAATGTCATAGTGGGGTGCAAAAGTAGATGCAAGCACAGGGATGCTGACTTCCTTTCAAGGAATCCTTTGGCAGAACACAGCAATGTTGATGAAATCTCAGTTATCACTGCATTAAATGACATTGCTACTGGACACAGGGAAGATCCAGCACTGCTGAAAACCATAGAAGCCTCTGAGAAGAAGGAACTGACCAAAGGAGAATTCCAATTAGTAAATGAATCATCGCATAAGAGCGACTGTGATACAGTGAGATGGGAACATTGCTCTTTATCCCAGCTTGTCTATGACTTACTATCTGAAGTATTTACATGATGCTCCAACATCTGGTCACTGGGGTTTGTGAAGCCTCTGGCCAGAATCAGGTGAAGGTATCACTGGCCAGATCTCTACTTTTCCGTTAGACACTCTGTGAGCCACTGTAATGAATGCAAATGATGGAAGCACATGCTACAGCTACTGCTGAGGCACCTAGCATCTACCCTGCTGGCAAGAGTGCCATTCCACTGAATTGGAATCAACCTCGTGAGGAGGCTCCTTAAATCGACAAACGGGAATTAATGGCTAATAGTCTGCATTGACTGCCTCCCCTACTATTCTGCCACCAGAGCTGTGCCAACTGCTGAATCTCCATACTGCAAAAACATCATTTTAAAGAACAAAGCACCCTATGTGACGATCTCTGATCATAGAAAAGTTTTCTAGTCGAGGCTAGTATCAGAAGTAATTTCACACCATGATGTCCCCACACAATAGCTGTTTATCATCCACAGAAGAATTGCCTCATAGAACACTGTAATAAGGCCTTGGCAGACAGTTTCTCAGTGTATGTTAATGTTGAACAGGCAGACTGATACACACCACTGACAGTCACAATATTCACATACAGCACAGCAAAGCAAGGCACTACAGACTTCACACCTTTGTTTGAATTCAACAGTTGTGAGGTTGAAGCGACATCAACCGGATGATACTCAGAATGACTATGTGAAATACCTCATCATCAGGACTGAAGAAACAAGGAGGTGGCTTATATGCGGACCCTGGACATCTAAGAGAAAGACTGAGAGTGCTATAATACCAGGCATCTGTCAGAGAGATACAACCTGGGAGACATGGTACGGATTTTTACACCTGCGGAGAAAGTGGAACAGCTGTAAAAGTTATTAAAGCACTTCTTTGGGCCATATTGTATCCTTTGTCACTTGTTGGACTAACATATGAAGTCGAGATCATGACCCTTTAGAAAGAAGACAAAAAGGACGAGATGTTGTCTGTGTCCTCCATGTTATGAAGACCTATTGTTGTCCAGAGGCAATTTGATTATGGGAGGTTAAGGAAACTGAAGACCCACTTGACAAGCACAAAGCTTTGATGAGAGAGGCTACCTTTGATGCTCATCATGGCGAAGAGGATACAACACAACCAGAATGCAAAATCCGCCAGTGTGGATCACAGTTTTCTCCAGGAGAAGTATTTTGCAATGCCGCGAGCCGTGGTGCATGCAGTGTGGCACAGTGCTAGTGTCTCTGGCTGGTGTACCTGTGAGTCACCAGTTCAAACCCAACCACTAGTAATTATTTTTATTTAATGTTTATCATTTCTGGAAGGTTCTTGAATTGTCTTGTGTTGTATGCTTGTATATTCTAGAATATTTGACTTTTGTATAAACAGCTGCAATCTTCATCCCGGTTGTCAGTTCTGTTTTCGCTGTATGTTGGTGTTTGTTTTAATGCGCTTTCAGTGCCAAGTACTGCATTTCCATATGACCCTGATTTTGGATTTGTGCTTGAGTGCGGTTACGATGTGACAATATACCTTTGTAATATCAAGTAATTCTTTTGAAAATAAAAACTGTATAGTCCTAAGTGTAAGTTGAAATACACCCAGAGTTTCTATCTTCGTTCGTGTAGAAGAGGCAGTGTTGTGAAATTGGGTGAATCTTTTTGAAATGCCCTGTAGTGTCTTTAAACTTCTTCTTTGAATATTTGTTGAGTGTAGTGCTGTTTTCATGTTTAGTGAATAGTCCTGTGTTGATGATCTCAAAAGTCAATTAATTCTGTAACTACAAAGTATATTCTCACATTAAATTTATTCAAATTATAACTATCTTCTGAAATTGATAGAACTCTTTTCTGCTTCAGCATCTCTTTTATTTCCATTTATTTTTTGGCATGGCTTGTTTTGAGTGTGCTGCAATCTTCGGTTATTATTACTTTAATGTTTATAGTACACACTCCTTTCAAGTGTAATGTTTCTGCCATCTGTCCTGATTGTATTTGTGTCATGAAACTTTTCAATGTTGTATTTGTTTTAGATTGGGACCAAAAACTGTGTTGACATATTGTACTGATGGTGTGTTGTTGCGCACATTGATGGGCACGGATTCAACACTAGCCACAGTAACACACATTTTAGTTGATGAGGTCCATGAACGGAGCCGTTTCACAGACTTTCTACTCATTGTTCTTCGTGATGCTCTGTGCAAGTTTCGCTCTCTTCGTCTTATACTTATGTCAGCCACCCTTGATACACAAATATTCACCAAATACTTCAACAATTGCCCAATTGTTACAGGTTAGTAAATTCTATCAAGAATTGCCAAATAAAAAGTGCTATTTTCAAATATATTACTTGCTAAATTAAGAATAAAACACTTAGTATTAACAATATAAGGAAAATCAAACAATGGAAAATCCAGGATGGAATAATAACAATATTAGGAAAATGATAGATTGCTGCTCACCATATAATGGAAATGATGAGTTGCGGACTCAACATTTCCACTACATGGTGAGTAACAATTTATCCTTTTCATAATATTGTCAATATAAAGAAAAGGTAGATTGCTAACTCACCTTAAAGATGACATGTGGAATTGCAGATAGGCACAACAAAAAGACACTTACACATTAGCTTTCGGCCAAAGCCTTCTTCAGAAAAGAAAACATACACAATTTGTTCTCATAAGGAAGCACACCTCACATCCATATGACTGACATATCGGGCAGTTCGGACCAGAACACAATTGGCACGTAGAACGGAAGCAGCAGCTGCTGCTGCTTCTATTGTGACAGTTGCATTCCAGTCTGAAGTGCCAGAGATGGTGGTCATGTGGACATGAGGTGTGCTTGCTTGTGTGAATGAATACGTGTGTGTGTGTGTGTGTGTGTGTGTGTGTGTGTGTGTGTGTGTATGTGTTTCCTTTTTTGAAAAGCCTTTTTCCGAAAGATAATGTTTACACATTATTTTCATTGTGCCTGTATGTGACTCAACTTACCATCTTTTCAGTGAGCAGCAATCTATCTTTTTTTTATATTGTTGATATTCCACATTAGTAATAGTGTATTATTGCTTATATCTTTTCATAAACCCAGTAAGCCTGAAAAAAATTATCTTTTTGTTATGTCATAACCAAGTGGTATATAAATGAATAATTTGTGACCTTTCCTTTTTTGAGAGGCACACATTGATAGCTTAATCTACATTTTTGCTGTAAACTACCATAGTGTGTGTGCCAGAGGACATATAGTGGATGGTACAAAATTTCTCACATCACCTCTTTCCTCCATTTTTAAGTTGTGCCTAGTCATATCATGCTCTTGACATTATTTACCAAAAATAAAAACAATCCTATTTTTCACTATCTCAGTTTTGATGCACTTTTAATTCAGTAACTGTTAAAATTTAATTCTGGATACTTCACTAAGTAAATGCTATATCCAGCAGCCTGATTGTAAAGAAACACCTTTCAGAATTGAAATATGAAGTGTCACATTATGATAAAAAGTGATTCAGCACTATCAGAAATCTGTCTTTCTGTCATAATTGCCACAAAATTACTTCCTACAACTTTTACAATATGTTGTTATACAGCACTTTAGAAAAACTGCACGAGCACGTAAATGAGCTCTAAGGAAGATAACCATTTTCAGCAAAAGACGATGCCTGAAAAACTGTAACATTTTTATAACTGGAAAGAAAATGTCTTCCCTTGAAAACTTGCATTCATATTAGGTTAGAAACAGCGAACTGAATAACTGTTACTACTCACCTTATGAAGTATTGGGTGGTTGATGGCATCATAAACAAGACTGAAAATGTTGCTAAACCTTTCAGATGATGTGTTTTTTCAGAGGTGACTAGTAAGGAACACATATACACATATAGTTTCACCTGCTGAGGTTTCTTGGTGACCAAAAGTTCATTTTCATATTTTGTTCTTTTCCTAGAATTATTAGCCCTGCTTTCTTGAAATAATTCATATCTTCCATTGCTCCTCACCTCCCTGGAAAGTTAATTGAATTGATGTTGAAATTATGTCTTTAAATATGCAGAGTTTTCAAAATATTTTAGTAAAGTTATTTATGGCATGAACTGTAAGAAAATGAGCTGACTCAACTAACTTTGATGTTATTCAGCACAAAAATGTCGCTATGCATCAGAGTTATTTCTTGATGGAGCCAACTTCTCACAAACACCATCTCCAGACTCTCCATACTGTTGGCAAACTATCTTCCAAAAACTTGACTCCTACAAAAGTCACAGTTCTATCCAATGGCTTCGAGTTTTGTTTCACACACAGATTTAAGTGTGATATACTTGAAAAGCAGTGGATCTCTTTCACTCATTTCCTATTTTATCTGACATTATCCCCATTCAGTCATCCTGCTGCTGAAGAAGTTGAACACCACAATATCAGTTCTCTTACTAGCTGCTTTGATACCTATGCAATTTAGTGGATCCTCCCACAGAATCAACTCCCAACTCCTTTGACCTATGCAGATAAATTGTCCGTATAAACCCTCTTCCCCGATGTTTAACTGAATGAGAAAGTACTGTAGTTCTTCAACTTTGTGTATGTTGAATAAAAGGACTTCCGTTCAGGCTGTTAAAGTCCTTCATTGAACAGCCAAGGCCAGTTTTGCATTCCTAAAATGCATTATCAGATGATCTGTACTCTGGAGGAATAACATATTTATTCCTCAGAATATTCAATTTAAAAGAAAAAATTAAAAATTAATCATTGTGATCACATAAGGCCACTAAGAATAGCATACTTACATGATCTTTTAAATCATTGTAGTATACAGGAAAAAAAATTATAGGCAAGTCCCAACGTTCATAATCAAAGCAATGAAAGCAAGTAACTCACTGTAAAGCAGTGATCGAAGTCCAAATGACTGCGCCCCAAAAGCAACCTATAAAAACAGGGGTCATCTCACCAACTAAGGAAACCAGAATAAATTGGAAAAACCATAGATGCTGTAAGAACATCTGAATAAACAGTCAGATAAACATAGCCTGGCTTTAAGTAGGAGCCGGAAAGAAAGAAGCAAGGTTGTAGACATACCTTATCTGTAGATCCCTCAGGGAAGTAACATGGCATCAAACTGAATTAAACTGGCTGAATGCTAATATGAGACGATGCAGGAAATGGCTCATGCACAAAGTTACAGAAGGGACAAATTGTGTGTACCAACAGGAAGGATGGAAAGTGGGCAAAAATTGTTACTAAGCTAATACTCCAACAAGCAAGGGGATAAATACACTGAAATCCAAAGGTGGTATGTAAAAAATGTGCTTCTAGGATCAATAAACTACTTATTTAAACAATCAAAATTACCCGAAAGGTTTCTGTGGCATAAGTCCATCTGTGCATTCAGTGTTTCATCCGTAAATGTTTGCAGTGGGTGATATATTTCCAGTTCTTCCAAAATATTCAGTGTATTGCCCTTGTTTTCTTGATGCAGTATTTGAAGATTAGAGGGTAGATGCATGATTGAATGTCCAGTCTCCTGTACATGGTATTTAAGGCTCTTTAGGAGCCTGGGTTGGTATTATGCTCCTTAAAGCATATCTCAAAGTTTCTACTGGTTTGACGTATGTAACTTGAAACTGAAAATATCACATGTTATTCAGTGAGTTCCAGGGGATTTATAACTTTATAATCTCGACTTTTCCCTGTGTGTGAGCCTCTAGCTTTATTTCCAGCAATGGAGGAGGCCAGAACTATATTTTTAGAACTTAAATGTTTGCCAATCCTTCTGCAAACGTTATCATATTCTATGATAAACCTTGTTATTACGGACTTATTGCATTTGGGGGCAAGGGTAATGGAACACTCAGGCAATCTCCAGGCCCAGAAAGATCAGGATTCCCATTATTGCTCTGTGAAACATTCCTATTAATTTTAGTGACAAAATCTGCCCCCTCGTCTAATGTAGAGTGCCTAGGAAACCTGCTTTCTTGGATTTCTAGACAACGATTCAAGCAAATCGAATTAATAGATTTTTATTAGAATGAGATAAGGGACAGTACTTAACTTTGAGAAATTCACACTGGGATGCCGAAAGCAAAGGGCGACATGAAACATAAGCAGTCTCTTCAGTATATACAACTCCAATAATACTGTTCATAAGTCACTGCTGTAGAACTCTTGGGCCATCTAGACTTCGACTGGAGCCACGAACAGGTGGCGCGGTGCTTATTATTCTCTTCTCCTAGGTGCCTGTGCTGTCTTGGTATCATCCTAGAGAGGAGTCCATCAGCATACTATTGGCTGTCGTCGTCTCACAGCCCTGTCTGCTATAACATTCCTGGCTGACATGCCGGTGCTTAATGTTATGCCAGAAGAAACTGAATTACGATGAACTCACACTCGTAGGATTATGGAGACAGTGGGTCACTATGCAGTCTTGGTATTAACAAAAACAAAACAAAAAACTTTCGAAAGCCAAGATCACATAAATATTTGTATTTTTTCTTATTTTCAACAACTTGTTTTGACAGACTTTGCTGTCATCTTCAGATCTTCAAAATTTTTCTTACAAACTGTGCTCATTGTGCCTTGGAACTTCATGTCAATTTTCCGCAACAAGAGAAAATTCAATCACTCTCCAGTCCATGAGAACTGTCATCTCGTATTGTATTGCTTGATTTGAAGAACTATGAACTACCAGATCAAAAGTTGTAGGTTTTCGATCAATATCCTAACTGATAGTGTTCTCTCGAAGTGTAATAGACGTATTTAAGAAAGGCGTAGTTCCATTAACGCTCTGTTTAATGGTAAACTGGATGTTATCGTTCAAGCTATATGGCTGACTTTTTATTCAACAAGCAGTATTCTGGCTATGGTTGCCCTCATTTTAAAGGACTTTCTTCAAATTCTTGAACTTTAAGTAAAGTGTTGTGAAAGTGACAGTTACTATCTGGAGCACATGTTTCATTCAAATAGTTTGGTCTTCGGACCAACATTACACATTATGTTATTTTGTAAACCCAGTGAGGTACGGTCATTGTTGTATCAAGCACATATACTCCACTTGATGGTGATAAGAAGCTAACAATTTGATTGGGTGATGAAACATATAGACCTGTATTTATGTTATGTCAGGGACCTTTTAAGTCCAGATTCTGAATTCAGACTCCCCCCCCCTCAAAAAAAGTGTAAATATAACAGAAAGGAAGTTATTAGTAAGCCTTCTAATTTAGCCTGTCCTCCTAACACATCCACTCTTTTTGTGGTTGTGAACAACATGGACACAGGTATTCCTATGGATCAGGTACAGGATATAATTATAAGGACCTTAGAAGGCACAGTGCAAGCCCTTTCCTCCCACTCCCAGAAGAAATATATCATGTTTTACAGCTGTTGAAGTTGGCGTTAAGTTTCATTTATTTTAAATTTGTAGTGTGTGTGCGTCTGTGCCAAGACAGGGGTTAGCCATGGGTTTCTCCACTTTCCTACTGTTTGACAAACCTGTTCATAACGAATTTCGAGCACTGTACCATGGAGGATCTAACTATATACTCCGACAAGATGGATTTATGGTTCCGATACATAGGCGATATTATCTTATTGAATAGCAGCTCATGTAAAGATTGTAACAGACTTCTCCTTGAGCTAAATAGCTTGAATGATAACATCCAGTTTACTGTGAAACAGAACATTAATCGATCTCTGCTTGTCTTAGATCTGTTTATTATGCTTCAAGAGAACACTATTAGTTATGATATTTATAGAAAACCTACAACTTCAGGCATGGTAATTTACACTCCTGGAAATTGAAATAAGAACACCGTGAATTCATTGTCCCAGGAAGGGGAAACTTTATTGACACATTCCTGGGGTCAGATACATCACATGATCACACTGACAGAACCACAGGCACATAGACACAGGCAACAGAGCATGCACAATGTCGGCACTAGTACAGTGTATATCCACCTTTCGCAGCAATTCAGGCTGCTATTCTCCCATGGAGACGATCGTAGAGATGCTGGATGTAGTCCTATGGAACGGCTTGCCATGCCATTTCCACCTGGCGCCTCAGTTGGACCAGCGTTCGTGCTGGACGTGCAGACCGCGTGAGACGACGCTTCATCCAGTCCCAAACATGCTCAATGGGGGACAGATCCGGAGATCTTGTTGGCCAGGGTAGTTGACTTACACCTTCTAGAGCACGTTGGGTGGCACGGGATACATGCGGACGTGCATTGTCCTGTTGGAACAGCAAGTTCCCTTGCTGGTCTAGGAATGGTAGAACGATGGGTTCGATGACGGTTTGGATGTACCGTGCACTATTCAGTGTCCCCTCGACGATCACCAGTGATGTACGGCCAGTGTAGGAGATCGCTCCCCACGCCATGATGCCGGGTGTTGGCCCTGTGTGCCTCGGTCGTATGCAGTCCTGATTGTGGCGCTCACCTGCACGGCGCCAAACACGCATACGACCATCATTGGCACCAAGGCAGAAGCGACTCTCATCGCTGAAGACGACACGTCTCCATTCGTCCCTCCATTCACGCCTGTCGCGACACCACTGGAGGCGGGCTGCACGATGTTGGGGCGTGAGCGGAAGACGGCCTAACGGTGTGCGGGACCGTAGCCCAGCTTCATGGAGACGGTTGCGAATGGTCCTCGCCGATACCCCAGGAGCAACAGTGTCCCTAATTTGCTGGGAAGTGGCGGTGCGGTCCCCTACGGCACTGCGTAGGATCCTACGGTCTTGGCATGCATCCGTGCGTCGCTGCGGTCCAGTCCCAGGTCGACGGGCACGTGCACCTTCCGCCGACCACTGGCGACAACATCGATGTACTGTGGAGACCTCACGCCCCACGTGTTGAGCAATTCGGCGGTACGTCCACCCGGCCTCCCGCATGCCCACTATACGCCCTCGCTCAAAGTCCGTCAACTGCACATACGGTTCACGTCCACGCTGTCGTGGCATGCTACCAGTGTTAAAGACTGCGATGGAGCTCCGTATGCCACGGCAAACTGGCTGACACTGACGGCGGCGGTGCACAAATGCTGCGCAGCTAGCGCCATTCGACGGCCAACACCGCGGTTCCTGGTGTGTCCGCTGTGCCGTGCGTGTGATCATTGCTTGTACAGCCCTCTCGCAGTGTCCGGAGCAAGTATGGTGGGTCTGACACACCGGTGTCAATGTGTTCTTTTTTCCATTTCCAGGAGTGTATAATTCTTCAAACCATCCAATACAATGCAAAATGGCCCCGTTCAGATCAATGCTGCGTAGTGTCCGCCAGAAGCCTGTGAGCATGAGTTCAGAGTAATTCAGTTCATGGTCCACAGCAACTGATATGGGGCTGACTTTATTACTAACATTAATAGGAGTGTTTTAAAGAACAATAGTGGGAAGTGTAATCCTTCTGGGGTCCGAAGATTGCTTGAGAGTTCCATTGCCCTTGCCCCCATGCACAACAAGTCCCTTAATGGCAAGGTTTTCTCTTAGAATACCGTACTACAGTAATGTTTCCAAAAGAAGAGTTCTAAAAATATAGTTTCAGACTACTTCATTCCTAGAAATAATGACCAGAGGTTCAGACCCAAGGAAGAGTCAAGTTTAAAAAAGCTGTAAATCTCATGGAGTATATTGCAATACATGTGATGGGTTTAGTTCAAGGTACATTCGTCAAACCAGTAGACATTTTGAGATATCCTTTAAGGAGCATATTAACAACACAGGCTCAAAACCAGCCTTAAATGCCTACTGACAGGAAACTGAGCATTCAGGTATGGATCTCGCCTCTATTCTCAAATAGCTACATCAAGAAGACAAGGGTAATACACTTAATATTTTGGAAGAATTGGAAATTGTCACTCATTGAAAAAAAATTCCAATGAAACATTTAATACACAGGTGGATTTACACCATAGAAACATTTTGTATAATTTTGGTTTGTTTAAATAAATAATTTATTGAATCCTAGTAGCATATTCTTTACGCATTGCCTTTAGATGTCAGTATATTCATCCCCTCGCTTGATGTAAATTGGTCAGCCACTTTCCATCCTTCTTGTTGGTACACATGACTTGGTCCTTCTGTAACTTTGTACATGCACCATTTCCTGCAGTTAAACTTAGTTTGATGCCACATTACCTCCCTGAGGGGTCTATGGATAAGGTACATGTTCAGCATTGCTTCTTACTTTATGGTTCTTACTTGAAGTTAGACTACATTTATTTGATTTGTTTATTCGAATGTTCTTATGGCACTTACGTTTTTTCCGAGTTATGCCCTTGTTTTTTAGGTTTCCTTTGGGGGCCAGTCATTTCATCTTCAGTCACTCCTTTACCATCAGTTACTTACATTTACTGCTTTGACGACGAATGATGGGACTTTGCTGTAACTGATTTCCTGTATGTTATAGTTATTTAAAAGGTAATGTAAGTATAACATTCTTAGTGGGCTTATGTGATTATGATCACTTATTTTTTTATGGCAAAGCATTGTTAGAATTCATGAGTAGAAAACAAATCAACTTCTGAATTGCTGTTCATTATTCTTGCCACTGAAAATTGCACAATTGTCTTGTTTCTTGAAGACCTGAGCTTTGTGAATAAATCTTGAAATTTGTGTTGCTGACATTGAGGAGGAGAATGGAGAAAGATCACTTACATTTAAATTACCATGAGCCAAATTGTTACAGATAAGTAATTGAAACAACTCAACAGTTATTCAAGCTACTAAAACTATACTTCCATGCAAATTCCACATGTACAGTCTTCTCCTTTTTGGCTAGAAATGATTATAGACAACTACAACAAGTTCTTGCATATTACAGACAGTGCACATTGTCAGTTGTGTTAATAGAACTAATCTCAATATGAACATATTGATCTGAGTGTTAAACACACTTTGTCTTTGCCAGTAGTTTTAATTATAAAATGTATTTTTACATTGATAATCCACAATTCTCACTTAAGATAACTTGGTGGAAGATCAGGGCAAAGAAGTAGGAATAAAATATATCTCTTTTAATATCTTTTTCTCTTGTTTTTCATCTCTAAACTATTGGGATTTCATCTTGGTTTTCTAGCAGTACGATGACTAATTAACTATCTGCAGGTTGTAATGACTTTTAATTCATTTCTGAAAAATTAAATGTAACTCAGTATCTGCAGGTCCAATGCTTCTATCATCTGTGTGACACTGACCTATTAAAAGTTTATGATATACCTAGTCACATGCAGGCTGCAGATCTAAAAGGACATATGAAATTGTATGCTTCACCTGTGCAGCTGGCAGTACTCATAAAAATTCTTAGTTCTCAGATGTGTGTATAATTCAGTTTGATTTCTGAGAGCAGTTTTGACTTCCCGATGCTCTCAGTCTGTGTGCACCCCTTTAATTCAGTTTCAATGCATCTTTAATTCAAGTTGTGAAACTGAGAATACCAATTTGTGTAAAAATATCTGTGGAAATTTGTCTGAGCTTTCTTTGATTACAAAGCGATGTAATTAATGGAACTAAGGAAATTGAAAATCCACTCCAAATCATAAAATTTCTTGGTCACAGGTCTTGAGTAGCAATTAGAGTATGTTAGATTTTTTGAAGTCCCAGTTAGGTCATAGGTCCCATTGGATTAGAGCAGGATGTGGAAGGAAATCAGCCATGTTGTTCCAAAGAAACCATCCCGGCATTTGGCTGGAGTGATTTAGGGGAATCACAGAAAACCTAAATCTAGATGGCCGGGCATGGGTTTGAACTATCGTGCTCCCAAATGCTAGTCTAGTGTGCTAGCCATTGTGCCAACTTGCTCGATGTTACCAGGTTGCCGTCAGGCCGAACAGAAGCATTAGCATATTTGAATTATTTCCCATGCTGAATAAATATATACCTTTGCTTCCTTTACAGCTTAGAATTTGATGTAATAAATGTTTCCGCAATTTCAGGAAGTCCACAAAATTCATGCCAATGGGTAGGAAAGAATTGCGTCAGGACACATGGTGGACCAAGCTGCAGGCAATGTGTTAATCGATATATGTATCAAAATTTATAAAAATCAGGAAACTGTGTGTGAACTGTATTTCAGTTTTCAGAATGAGATTTTCACTCTGCAGCGGAGTGTGCGCTGATATGAAACTTCCTGGCAGATTAAAACTGTGTGCCCGACCGAGACTCGAACTCGGGACCTTTGCCTTTCGCGGGCAAGTGCTCTACCATCTGAGCTACCGAAGCACGACTCACGCCCGGTCCTCACAGCTTTACTTCTGCCAGTACTTTACTTCTGTATTTCAGTTGTTGTTTTTCCTCAATCCCACGCATTTTGTACAATGTACGATGGGTGGTCAGTAAGTAAAACACCACATTTATTTTCTTGGGCAATTTCGGTGGAAAAAATGCAGAATTTCTGGTGGGACATCATGGAGTACTCCCGCTTCAGCCCGTATAATTTGAGGAAATTCTGAAAGGTGGTGGTGCTATAGGTAGCCTTTAAAATGGCATCTGTAATAGAGGTGCTTTCCAAGCAGACAGCTGTCATTCAATTTCTCTCGGCGGAAAACCAGAGCTGTGCAGGTATTCATAGGCACCTGCAGAATGACGTATGACACCAACTCTTTATACTGTGCCAGGCATATAAATTCTTATGAACAATCTCCATTAATCCATTAGGTATAGCGTTACCAAGTGAAGTGGTGCAGTGATTAGTGCACTGCAACTCGCATTCAGGATAAAGATAGTTCAAATCCACATCCACCTATTCAGATTTAGGTTTCTGTGATTTCCCTAAACTGTCCAAGGCAAACGCCCAGGTGGGGTAGTTCCTTTGAAAAGGGCACGGCCAGTTTCTTTCCCCATCCTTCTGTAATCCAAGGTTGTGTTCCATCCCCAATGACGTCATTGTCAACGGGACGTTCCTTCCTTCCTTTTAGTTTATTCAACAATTGCACATTAATTTCCAATGAACAGCAAAGTAATTTTGGGTATACATGACTGCAGAACTTGTGCTGCTGTCTGTATAGACCAAATTCTACTCTTATCTAGGGATGGAATCGACTGCTACCTTGAATACTGATGACTCTCAAATGTATTATAGAACTGCTTAATTCCAAGGGAGTGTACTCCGACATATGGCTTCAAAACAATTTTTTATTGCATCTCATACCAGCAACACAGTATATGCTAATATACAGGCTTAGGAGAACCTTGGCTGCTGCTTGCCTTGTAATGATCACATCCTCAGTATCTGATTATCTAAAATATTTATGGTTTATTGTAGAAGTTACCTGGATCTTGAGGGCCAGGAGCAGACAAAACATACTTGATGTATGAAATTCCTCATTTTCTCTTATTTGTAAGTCCACTCCAAGCCATTCAGAGCATGTATCCAGCAGAGGAACCAATCCAGTCTATCTAGCACAGCCTCATTTGTTTGCAACATCTAGTGAACATGATTATGTTCAGCTGGATATCATAATATTGTCACATTTCATCCTGGATATTCCGCTGTTCTAAAAGAAGACATATCATGTATTTCATGTAGCGGTTTGACAGTAGTTAAGATTACCATTGTATTTTTCTGATTTGGGATGAAATTTTTGTTGATTCACTTCCATTTGATTTTTCACAGTGCCTGGCCGCTTGTATGAAGTAAAAGAGTATTATCTGGAGCATATACTAAAACAGTAAGATTTTCATTTGGAATAACCTCAAGAAAATCCAACTCAGCTCTACATTCTACTTTTATAAACTTGTTCATAATTTTTCAGGACAAAATACATGACCAAAAAAATGATGCAAAGTAAGAAAGAGCTTGAGAAAAAAAAGGACCAGAGTATGAAGTTGGAAAAATGGACAAAATCTGCTATGGATCCTACACTGAAGGAACAAATTAATAAGAGTGAGAGGAGAGCCATTCTTGCTCCAATCCTTGGACAACAGACAGAGGTAAATTAATTGTAGTGTCAGGGCAGTTGGAATTTATGTAGAGCACAAAGTTAGCTTCAAGATAGTTTAGTCATCAAAAAACATGTTTGTTGAGTTCAACAAATTTTGAGTTACTTATATTTATCACTAACTAAAATGTGACGTACCAGTAAGTAGTTATATTAAGTCATTGTTCATTTAACTAATGTTTTTATATTTGTTATCAAATAGCCACTGCCAGAAAAGACTGAATTAGAAAAATGGTTAATCGAAGAGATGGATCGCTGTATTTTGGAAGCTTGGCTGTATGGCACAGAGGATTCATTCACACAACTTCTCCACTTAATGCTATCTGAAAACGTCTCAGTAGATTATCAGGTGAGGGACATTTAAATTGTGCGTACATGTTACAGCTAAGGTTCATGATAGTATTCTTTTGGGTTAGCCCTTACTAAAAAAACTTATAGACAGTGTGAATATTCTGTAAAAGTGTTTTAGGAAGTGTTGTATGATTTATAGAATACATTGCAGAAGTTTTTATGAAAACAAAAGTGTGTTTTAAAATGAGAAATTAGACAAAAACCTCACAGCTCGATGATTTTACTCTTAACGCCTCAAGCCAGGAACATGAGCTTATGCCTGCATACCATGTTTACCTTCACTGGCAGTAGCCCAATCACATACTCTCCAGTTGTAGTCTTGCTGGTAAAACTGTTATCACTCTACCATCTGTTGATGGTACTTCATATGCCACGTGTAGGAACGTTTGTGCTGATGTACTGTTAAAGTCCTTACTAGAAGCAAGTCGGAAGAAATGGGGCTGTATAAACTGTCCTACTTTAAAGAAAAAATATGCGATGGTACATGAAAATATTTAGAAGCCTACTAAACATTTCAGTACGCAAAGCATTTACTGTTTATCAAGCCATTTAAACATCAGAGGAAATTGCACAGACAAGTCTGCGAATCATAACCTAACTGCTGGAAACTGATGGAAAGAGACTGTTTGGTAAACTTTGTTTCAAAGATTACTTCAATGTGTACAATATTGAAAGTTTATTTTAAATGAATATGTTTGTGTTAGATATGAAAGGCCTTTTGTTAATAATTTCTGAAAATTTCAGTTATATTTCTACAGATAATTCCATAACTAGAGCAAGTAAAACACTTCATACCTGTACTGGTGGTCTAGCTAAACTACTGACAGTAGGATAGGCACAAGCACAAAAACTGTAGGCTTGAAGTGCTAATTTTAATGGTAAATTGGAGGTATCTAGTATGGTAATGTAGCCACAATCCGTGTATGTTGCTTTCAGGTACACAAGGAACATAAAGTTAAACAAAACTAACATGTGACTATTGTGATACATGAAGATGTTCCATAATCTATTATGTCATACAATATTAAAACCTACGAGTAAATGAATCTTACTAAAATCACAATGAACTGCCAATACTTACTTTCCTGGTCTGTGACTCCCAGTATTTCCAATACACACATCTAAACTTGTGAGGGATAATTTTCCTGATACCTGATTTCCTGCATTTTTCAATATATAAGTAATTTGTGATGTTATTATAAGCGTCAGTTTACAGATCCACATAACTGGAGTTCGATACATGTTCATCATAGGGTTTTTATCTACAAGGTGTACAACTTTGCTTCCACCGTTTGTCGATAGGTGACAACAGTGGTAAGTAGCGGCCAAAAGAACAGATCGCAGACTTCAGGCAGTTAGCTTCGACCTCGGTCAATATAATCTCATTCAAACATAAGTCGATTTGTGTCTGAATCATAAAGTTGTTCTTGATTGAAAATGTCAGTTTATGAGCCTAATTCTCGTCATTTGTGGGAGGTGTTACTATTTTGTTTCAGTATGAAGAAAACAGTGGCTGAGTCTCATCAAATGCTCTCAACTACGTATGGTAAGGCTGCTATTAGTGAAAGAATGTGTCATGACTGGTTTCAATGCTTCAGAAACGGTGATTTTAACCTCGTAGACTGGCATAGTTCTGGAAGAGAGAACGTTTTCGAAGATGCAGGATTGGGGACATTGCTGAGTGAAGACTCACGTCAAACTCAAGAAGAATTGGCACGATTAGTGGGAGTGACACAGAAAGCCACTTCAAAATGTCTCAAGGCTATGGGCATGATTCAGAAAGAAGGAACTTGCGTCCCGTGTGAGCTGAAACCAAGAGACGTTGAACGGCGTTTGTGTGTTTTTGAACAGTTGCTTCAGAGGCAAAAACGGAAGAGATTTCTGCATCGCATTGTGACCGGGGATGAAAAATGGTTTCATTACGATAACCCTAAATGCAAAAAATCATGGGGATATCCCAGCCATGCTACCACGTCGACAGCCAAACCGAATATTCATGGCTCCAAGATCATGCTCTGCATTTGGTGGGACCAGCTCAGCGCTGTGTACTATGAGGTGTTAAAACCAAGTGAAACAATCACAGGTGCTCGTTATTGAATGCAATTAATGCTTTTGAGCAGAGCATTAAAAGACAAACGGCTGCAATACAGCGAGAGGCACCATAAAGTGGTTTTGCAGCACAACAACGCTCGACCTCACGTTGCAAAAGATGTCAAAACGTACTTGGAAACATTAAAATGGGAAGTCCTGCCCCACTTGCCGTATTCTCCAGACATTGCTCCCTCTGACTATCACCTATTTAGATCAGTGGCACATGGCCTGGCTGACCAACACTTACAATCTCATGAAGAAGTCACAAATTGGATTGATTCGTGGATCGCTTCAAAAGATAAACAATTTTTTTGATGCATGATTCATACACTACCAGAAATATGGAAGAAAGTAGTGGCCAGTGATGGAAAATACTTTGAATGATACATGTGTAACTAATTTGTTTCATTAAAGCCTCAAATGTTGGGGAAAAAATGGCAGAAGCAAAGCTGTACATCTTGTATAACTTTCACTTATTTCACCTCTGCAACGTGAAATGTGCATCATAATTTTGAGTGTATGTTGAACAGTAGGTGCTCCTATAACTGACTGAATAAGTCAGTTCAGAAGTTGAAGGAAGCCAGGGGTAAATTACCTGCAATAAGACTATATCTCATAAAATACTGTGGCATTCATGTCAACCTTAAGTTTGATGACAGCTTTAAAGGATTTACAGGTGCTGAGATAAAGGCCAAGTAATTCTAAAGCCAAATTGACGAGACATACAAGATGGAAGAAATAATTTGAAAGTTAACACTTACCTCCAACAGACATTCAAATGAATAATGCACTTTTGATAACTGACTTCTCAAACCTGGAAGCCAAGCTTTAAGGAATAACAAGGTGTTAATGGAGAAAATGTAGGTAAAGAAGGTGGCCAAAAGATTTGTGGTTTTTGTGTTCATAATTATTAAAAATATAAATACATAAATGATAAAAATGTAATATGACAAAAAAGAATACAGGAAAAGGTTGTAGACATTGGTGGAGAGATGTTGGCACCATTGGTTAGCTGTTGAATATTGTCACCATTGGTTAGCTGTTGGAAAAACAGTTCAGACCAATAGGGGTTAGGAGATGGTCCACATGAGGTGGGCTCAGGATATTCTGTGCTGAAAGTTTTCACTTCTAGGGAAATATGTACCATCTCTTTTTCTTTGTTTGTTAATGCGTGCCTGCTGTATGGCTGCCAACAATTGTAAACTTGTTCAGTCTTGCTGGGGACATCCTGTATTGAAATTTCCCTTGACACAATTGTCTAGTTCTACAGTGTGGTAGCAGATGTCACTAATGGTAGAGAAGCAGGCAAAGGGCAGCCCTTCACTTTTTCCTTCAGGAAGGTCACTTATACCTATATGAGCACCTGACTCATAATTTTTTGTGTCATGATGCAGTGCATCAAGTTATAATTAATTGTACAAACTTAAAGTACAGCCTGGAAACAGTGAGTTATATGCGTAAGAAAAGACTGATAGAGAAATTCATTGGTAGTGCACATTGCTTATGGAAGGCAGGAATTTATTTATTTAGTCTTTCTTTCATCCCCCCCCCCTCCTCTCCCCCCCCCCCCCCCCCCCCCTCCAAGAAGTTCAATGTTCTCCCAATCAATGTCTGTGAAATTTCTGCTTAATGCTAAAATTTGAGGTAGACTGTGTCATGTTTTCAATCTCTTAATGAAGAATTATAGTGTGTACTAAAATAATTATTGAGTCCAAGTATGACATGCAGGAAATTGAGTCAGACTGATACTGGCTTAAGGAAGGTAATGTTGAATAATGAGACTAAGGAACTACAGCAGTTATTCCTTAATAAGGACCAAGGATCCAGTTAAGGGGAGATTGACTGAGGGCTGAACCAGAACGAGGAAGTTGCAAGATGGTAATGAAATATTGTAGTAGGAATGTTGTAGATGGAGTTGAGGAGTTATTAATAGCACATCAAAGATAATTGACTGATTAAATATATAATGAATGTTCCAGAAGAATGTAAATAATTTGGGATTAAAGGAGACCGCTCTCCGAATAGTAGAAGTGTTGAGTCGTTGACAGGCACAAAAGGAAAACTTTTGCACAAGTGTGCACTTGTGCACGTGCACGTGCAAGTGCGCGTGCGCGCACACACACACACACACACACACACACACACACACACACACACACACACACACACACACACACACACAGATGATTGAAATGTTGGAGGGAGAGGCAGGAAGTGTGTGGGTTAGGAATGCGACACATGAGCATGATGACTTGACTCCTACACTTTGAGCTTCTGTTTTGTCTACATTGCGTGAAGAAGATTGATGTATTGTACCATGTCGGAACTGTGGAAATATCTATTTTTGTTTGACATATAAATATTTCATTTTACTTTAAAAGAGGTTGACATACACAGCAATGTTTCAGAGAAAGTGTTCATTTTCGAGCATGTTTTAGTGAGTGTTGACTTTGATGAGTCACAAAAGCCAGATCATAATTATATTAACAATTTTGTTTGTGCAATTTAAAGATACAACCATTCTCTACTTACAGGCAAATTTTCATTTTTTACCGTTCAGTCATTTTCTTGTAAGGTATGTAGATGTAGGTATCCACATTTCGTGTAATGGTGATATGTGTAAACAAGACAATAAGTGTAAATGCAAGCACTATTGTTGCTTTTCATAGCTGTTATGTTTCCATGTTTGTAAATCTTTGTAAAGCACTAATATCAACTGTTTAATGTATTTGTTTTTGTGTCTTTGTGTGCATCCTGCTCCCGATGCTATGTTGCCATAGTATTTCCATTTAATTACTCATGGCTGCAATGTTTACATTGGGACTTTCCTTCAGATAGGAAACAATTGTGCTGCAGTTCACTTTTGTGTATTCATGTGAGACAGTCCTTGTGAAATTATTAGTTGCCTTTTACTTGGCTGCCGGCCGAAGTGGCCGTGCGGTTAAAGGCGCTGCAGTCTGGAACCGCAAGACCGCTACGGTCGCAGGTTCGAATCCTGCCTCGGGCATGGATGTTTGTGATGTCCTTAGGTTAGTTAGGTTTAACTAGTTCTAAGTTCTAGGGGACTAATGACCTCAGAAGTTGAGTCCCGTAGTGCTCAGAGCCATTTGAACCATTTTTACTTGGCTGAAACAGCGCCTTTTTTCGTAAAGTTGTGAAAAGTGCATGGTAAGCAGTTTTCATGTTTACTTAGTACTTAGAAGGGAATTGGGGGGGGGGGGGGGGGGCAGGACACAAGGAGTTCTGTATCAGTGTAGAGAACAGAGCTTATGAATGTGTCAGTATTAGTGAAAGTACAGTGAGACAAATTTTGAGAGAATATAGAGAAGCTTGTATGGATGAATTTACGCAGGGAGTCATAAGAAGGAAAATCCATGACTTCCAGCAGTAGTATTTGTATAGTAAAAGTTGAAGACCAAAGTGATAGACTATCCCAATATGACGATAACAACCCTTTTGACATGCTATTTGGAAATTGGGCTTCAGATACAAAAAGTGCTACAAAAACCTGTTGTGGTCTTAAGTCCAGAGACTTGTTTAGTGCAGCTCTCCATGCTACAGCATCCTGTACAAGCCTCGTCACCTCTGAGTAATTACTGCAACCTACATCCCTCTGAATCTGCTTAGTGTATTCATCTCTTGTTCACCCTCTACGAATTTTATCCTCCATGCTTCCATCCAGTGGTAAATTGGTGATCCCTTGATGTCTCAAAATATGTCCTACCAACTGATCCCTTCTTTTGGTCAAGTGGTGCCACAAATTTCTTCGCCCTCTAATTCTATTCAGTACTTTCTCATTAGTTACACGATCTATCCATCTGATCTTCAGCATTCTTCTGTAGCACCACATTTCGAAAGCTTCTATTCTCTCCTTGTCTAAATTATTTATCATCCGTGTTTCACTTCCATACATAGCTACATTCCATACAAATACTTCCAGAAAAGGCTTCCTGACACTTAAATCTATACTCAATGTTAACAAATTTCTCTACTTCAGAAACGCTTTCCTTGCCATAGCCAGTCTACACTTTATATACTCTCTATTTCAACAACAATCACTTATTTTTCTTCCCATATTGCAACACTCATTTACTACTTTAATCGTCTCATTTCCTAATCTAGTTCCCTCAGCATCATCTGATTTAATTCGAATACATTCCATTATCTTTGTTTTGCTTTTAATGATGTTCATCTTATATCCTACTTTCAAGACACTGTCCATTCCATTCAACTGTTCTTCCAGGTCCTTTGCTGTCTCTGACAGAATTACAATGTCGTCAGCATACCTAGCAAAGTTTTATTTCTTCTACATGAATTTTAATTCCTACTCCAAATATTTCTCTCATTTCCTTTACTGCTTGCTCAATCTACAGATCGAATAACATTGGGGATAGTCTACGACACTCTCTCACTCCTTTCTCAATCACTGCTTCTCATTCATGCCCCTCTACTCTTATAACTGCCATTTGTTTTCTGTACAAATTGTAAATAGCCTTTTGCTCCCTGTATTTTACCCCTGCCACCTTCAGAATTTTAAGGGAGTATTCCATTCAACATTGTCAAAACCTTTTTCTAAGTCTACAAATGCTAGAAACGTAGGTTTGCCTTTCCTTAACCCATCTTTTTATTTATTTATTTTATAAATTTGTAGGGTCAATATTGCCTCATGTGTTCCAACATTTCCATAGAATCGAAACTGATCTTCCCTGAGGTTGGCTTCTACCAGTTTTTCCATTTGTCTGCAAAGAATTCGTGTTAGTATTTTACAACAATGACTTATTAAACTGATAGTTGGTAATTTTCACACATGTTGACACCTGTTTTCTTTGGGACTGGAATTATTAGATTCTTCTGGAAATCTTGAGGGTATTTCACCTGTGTCATACATCTTGCTCACAAAATGGAAAAATTTTGTCATGGCAGGCTATCTTCATCTACATCCTCTTCCATTTCCATAATATTGCCCTCAAGTACATCGTCCTTCTACAGACCCTCTAAATATTCCTTCCACCTTTCTGCTTTTCCTTCTTTGCTTCGGACTGGCTTTCCATCTGAGCTCTTGATATTCATACAGGTGGTTCTCTTTTCTCCAAAGGTCTCTTTAGTTTTCCTGTAGGTAGTATCTATCTTACCCCTAGTGATATATGCTTCTACATCCTTTCATTTGTCCTCTAGCCATCCCTGCTTATCCATTTTGCACCTCCTGTCAATCTCATTTTTGAGACTTTGTATTCCTTTTTGCCTGGTTCATTTACTGCATTTTTATATCTTCTCCTTTCATCAATTAATTTCAATATCTCTTTTGTTACCCAAGGATTTCTACTAGTCCTCATCTTCTTACCTAATTGATCCTTTGCTGCCTTCACTATTTCATCTCACAAAGCTACCCATTCTTCTTCTTTTGTATTTCTTTCCCCTGTTCTTGTCAATTGTTCCCTAATGCTCTCTCTGAAACTCTCTACAACCTCTGGTTCTTTCAGTTTATCCAGACCCCATCTTCTTAAATTCCTACCTTTCTGCAGTTTCCTCAGTTTTCATCTACAGTTCATAACCAATTAAGTGTGGTCAGAGTCCACATGTGCCCCTGGAAATGTGTTACAATTTAAAACCTGATTCCTAAGTCTCTGTCTTACCATTATATAAACTATCTGAAACGTTCCAGTGTCTCCAGGCCTCTTCCATGTATACAACCTTCTTTCATGATTCTTAAACCAAATGTTAGCTGTGATTAAGTTGTGCTCTGTGCAAAATTCTACCAGTCAGCTTCCTCTTTCATTCCTTACCCCCATTCCACATTCATCTACTACTTTTTCTTCTCTTCCATTTCCTACTATCGCTTTCCAGTCCTCCATGACTATTAAATTTTTGTCTACCGTGACTATCTGAATAATTTATTTTATCGCATTATGCATTTCTTCAATCTCTTCTTCATCTGCAGAACCAGTACTACTGTGGTAGGCATGGGCTTAATGTCTGTCTTGGCTATAATAATGCATACACTATGCTGTTTGTAGTAGCTTATCCATGTTCCTATTTTTTTATTCATTATTAAACCTACTCCTGCATTATCGTTATTTGATTTTGTATTTGTAACCCTTTATTCATCTGACAAAAAGTCTTGTTCCTCCTGTCAACGAACTTCACTGATCCCCACTATATCTAACTTTAACCTATCCCTTTTTAAATTTTCTAACAGTGCCCGATTAAGGGACCTGACATTCCATGCTCCGATCCGTGGAACGCCAGTTTTGTTTCTCCTAATAACGACGTCCTCGTGATTAGTCCCCACCCAGGGATCCAAATTGGGGACAATTTTACCTCTGGAATATTTTACCCAAGAGGATGCCATCATTTAACTATACAATAAAGTTGCATGCCCTCATGAATAATTATGGCTGAAGTTACCCCTTGCTTTCAGCTGTTTGCAGTATCAGCACAGCAAGGCTGTTTTCCTTGATGTTACTAGGCCATATCAGTCAATCATCCAGACTACTGCCCCTGCAACTACTGAAAAGGTTGCCGCCCCTCTTCAGGAACTACACATTTGTCTGACCTTTCAACAGACACACCTCTGTTATGGTTGCACCTACAGTACGGCTATCTGTGTTGCTGAGGCACGCAAGCATCCCCATCAACAGCAAGATCCATGTTCCCGGCAAGAACTCATCTCATTTTCCTGCTACACAGTTATTTTTCCACAAAACACCTATGCTGATGGAAAATGGCTGTGTAGCAGGAAAAAGAGATGAGTTCTTGTGGGAAATAACTCACTTGCAGAACACTAGAATGACACTTACTACACTGATGAGAGTCTGTGTGGTGCAAATCGTACCAGAAAAATTTGGAAGGGAGGAACAAAAAATGAAATGTATGTGCTTATTATATAGGAAGTGTTAAAGACTGAAATGGCTGGGAAGGAAGAATACAAACACTGTCAAGTTCTGGAAAAAAGTATTGTAATGTGCCGCTTGTGGTCTCGCGGGAGCATTCTCGCTTCCTGAGCATGGAGTCCTGGGTTCGATTCCCGGTGGGGTCAGGGATTTTCACCTGTCCAAGATGACTGGGTGCTGTTGTGCCGTCTTCATCATCATCATTCATCCCTATTACTGTTGGAGGAAGGCAATGGCAAACCACCTCCATTAGGACCTTGCCTAGTACGGCAGTGCGGGTGTCCCACATCATTCCCCTACGCTCTGTCAAGAAGCATGGGACTTCGTTTCCGTTTTCCAATGTGCCACATTGGGAACAAAGTTGTGAATGCAAGAAACTACAAAGAGTGATTTAGGAGTGCTCTCAAAAAATAGTCAAATGTATCTGCAAATGTTATAGATCAGGCAGTGTATCACACAATAATAATTCCATTATCACAAAATCCATCTATGAAATGGAGAAAGGTTTCTATTATTGAGTGGATGGAAAGCAATAATGTAGAGCTTCCATCTAACGCCACATCCTATGAGGAATTTACTGAAACAGGCCTACTGGAAAATGGGCAGCTGCACTTTACTTCACAGTAACACCATCTGGAAAACATATTGCACTCAGTGGATAAGAAAATTAAACTACTGTGAGCTTATTTGGCCTATATCATGAACAAGGCAGCAAAGAAGGATAAGAATTTTAAGGTAAATATTATTTTACAGATGTATCTCTCCACAGTGAAAGATGTTCTTGAAAGTTTCTGGAGGAATTGAGTGAGTCATGCTCAAAAACTTGAAAACAGGTATGTATGAAGAGCCTGTAGTTTTGACATAGCAATAGAACTGTTTCTAACCCAAGTAGACTGAATAGCAGAAGTGAGACCTCAGTCGTCAGCCGAAGTGATTGAGGTAGGCTTTATTTGATTCATCGTTCTTTCCTGCAAAATATATTAGAGCTAATGAATTTTTCATTTACTATTAAAATATGCAACATGTTTCGTTTTCATTTATTGAGAGCTGCTTGCATATCGTGAGTTCACTTGCAATTTCCCCGTCTCCTCACAACAACAACTGAATGAGCCAGTGCTGTATTGGTATGCGAGTATGAAGTTACCATTCTTTGCTAGTGAATAGGCTCTTGTCATCCATTAAAACAGTGCCAGTGCTCAGCTATGACAACTACAATCCACCAAAGCCTTACATGGATTACACCTACTAAAGCAGTTGCCTTACACATTCGTAACTGACAACATGAGCAGTATTTATTACTAATGATGTATAATGTAACCAAAAAATGTTCAAGCTTTATACTCATGTTTTCTCTGCCACATTAGCTGCAGTGATAAGCTTAATTTCACCACCCTGCAGGTGACATTATAGCAATGAAATGACTAATCAGAAAATTATGAAAGCCCGCCTTCAAATAGAGAGAGGTTGAACCTTTTAACTGTGCAAAGAAATTTTTCTCCTAATTACAGTCTGCCTTCTGTGATTCCTCAGAGTTGACACTTGCCAAAAATTGCTTGGAAAAAGCAGATTTAATCTTAAATACTACTGCGTATATTCCTACACTAAATAAAAGTAGTTATTTTCACAATTCCATCTAGATACAACACGTGGATTTTCGTCATACAGTGTAACCAGAATATGAGCTCAGAGTGAGGGGACCAGTCATTATGAAATGGATAATAATCCTGTCACAGCCTTATTTTATTTCATCAGAAGCACGGCCACTTTTGAAAGCAGCCATGTCATATGCCAACTCTGCTGCAGTTTCTGTGCAGCATTTTATATGAGCATGACTACCAACTAGCTGTACACCAGAATGAATGGCCATCACTAAGCTACGGCCAAGAACAGAGTTGACCCCCCAGTGGCACAACATGCTGCTGAGCACAATATACTAGAGTTCATTGGCTGCTTCACAACCCATGCCATCTGGGTAATTCCCTCCAGCACCAGCTTTTCTGAACTACACAGATGGTAGTTGGAGTTATCTGTGCAACATATTCTTTGCTCCTTTAATCCTCCTGGCCTCAATCTTGGCTAACTCGCTGCTCCCAAACCCTCTACCCAAAAGTTCCCCTTCGTTTGTCCAGTCACTCTCTTCCAAGCCTCACCTCCACGTCATTGTCATCGTGCACCACATGAACTCACTGTTCTCGTGCCCATATATTGCATTCTTAGCTCCTGCATCTGCTGCCTCGCCTTCCCACATTCCAATCTGCTACATCTGCAGACACCCTCTGAGACACCAGCAAACCCTTCCCAAACCCTACTCATGCTTCCTGCCTCTTTCTCCCTCTGCTCACCCTACCTGACAAGTGTGTGTGTGTGTGTGTGTGTGTGTGTGTGTGTGTGTGATAGAGAGAGAGAGAGAGAGAGAGAGAGACCTAATTATAAAACATACTGTTCTAGAAGGATTGAAAAATATTTACTTTTCTTTATAAAGAAAAGGTTTTTATTGTATTTACTTAGCTGCCACAAATATATGAAAACTCAAAATTATATGGTCGGTATTAAAAAGAACTCAATGTAATTTTTGAAATTTTTTGTCACTGATGAAAGAATCAATATCTGGATTAAAATGGTTAATTTTAGCCTCAGAGCACTATCTACATTCAGCTATTCCTGTACATATTCTTCAAAAACAAGTTGAGTTGAAAAGGGTCGTTCACATTGGTATTTTGCTGACAGGTCTATCAAGTGTCTCAAGGAATAGTAATTCAGCAATACCACCACGGTGTATTAGCTAACACTCTCAACTTGCGTTCAAGACACCCACTTCAATTCTTGGGTCAGCCATCCAGATGTCAGCTGTCTGCGGTCACCCTGGTCACTCCATGCAGATGCCGAAATGGTTGCTTTCTTCCCCACCAGCAGTAAGAAATCCAAGCAAAGCTCCATCTGTCATAATTTTAGCCATGGATGGGACTTAAACTACCAACCACCCCTCCTTCCTTCTTGTGTCAGGGTATTAAAAGATCAAAATTCAAGCCAGCCATTCTTATGGACAGTGGTGTCTGAGAAACTACCAACTCAACAAATTACAATTGGATTGTGGCATGTTATGTGTTTACACTATTAGCAGCCAGTCATGTGCCAGCCCTGTAGCACGATCTGTAGGGGTGCAGGCTTCCAGTCACCTGGTGGCAGATGATATCAGTCATTTTCAACAAAAAAAGAAAACAAAATTACTGGTAGCATTTCAACTTCTGTTCTTGCTGACCATGATGACTGATGAGAGAAAACCCTGAAGCTCACAATAATTTTTGTCTTGGACACACAACCAGCTTGAATTGTCCACGGCCCACAAGTGGGTTGCAGCCTATGACTTTGGAAACGCTGCTCTGGCTCATTAAAAGATTTATCCAATAGCTAGCAAAGTTATTGTTCCTTTTCGTGTGCCTGTTTGTAATTGAATGAGAACTTACACATGTTCAGTTCAATCTTTTGATATTGATATAACAGAGCCATATCTTTTTTTTTTAATATTTGTGTTTTAATGTTGTGTCTTTCAGGTTCTTTAATACAGCTTCCAACAGATATTTCCACCCTTGTACGTGTGTCATTTCAAAAGTCCTGCACACTGCACTTTTGCGACCGTTACGGTGGTACGATCAAGTTGAAATTCATGTCGTCTGTGAGTGAGACTTTAAGCCTGACAGTCATATATGTGTTGCAGGTTTAAAATGGAAACTAAAAGCAGGTCAGGTTGGATTACACATAGTGACCATTGTTCCTACATCAAAATTCCATCAGTACATGGAAAAAAACCAACAGAAATATGCGACACTTTGAGAGAGGTGTGAGAATAGTGTAGTGATTAGTAGCACATTATCGTGGGGGTCTGCTTGTTCCAATGAACCCAAGAAGTGGAAGGCTACCAACGGCAACAAATTACACCTCTCAGGTTATTGTTAATGACGTTTTGAGAGAGGATCAACAAAAAATGAGGAAATTGCATATGAAGCCAGATTGTCATTTCAGTTTACAGAATCTTAATAGAAAAGTTAAAGATGAGAAAAATTTCTTCCAGATGGGTTCTGCATGATCCGAGTGAAGAGCAGAAAGCGGGTCGCAAAAGAATCGGAGAAGAATTGCTTCATGTTACCAAACAGAACAAGAACAGTTTCTTAAAAGGATTGTTGCACTTGATGTGAAACCTGGATACGAGATTTGGAGCCAGAACTGAAGTCTCAGCTGTTAAATGGAAAAATTCCGGCACTACACACCTGAAAAAATTGTGCCGCAAACAGTCGAAGGTGAAACTGATGATGATCTTTGCATATAACATGAACGGGCTCATAGCTACAAATAAGAGTGCCCCGGGGAACATCGTAATGGGTGTGTACTACAAGATGTTTCTGAAAATGTCTTGTGCCTGAAAATTCATCAAAGAAGGCCTGACATGCTTGCAGCTGGTGTACTCATTTTGCACGACAATGCAAGACAGTATATTTCCCCACCTATCATTCAGTCCTGATATGAGCCCAGCAGATTTTGATTTTGTTTCCCAAATTGAAGGAACAAATCCGTGGAAAACGTTTTGGTACAACTAATGAAGCTTCCAATGCAACTGACACGAGTAGACAACTCAACAGTGAAGGTGCCGTATATGGAATGCACAAGTTGCCAAAATGTTGGGAAGCTGTCTTAAGCCAGAATGGAGATTATATTGAAGGCCTGTAAAAGAATTTTGTAAAATAAATTATTTTCTTCTATTCTGTCCTAAAATATCTTTTGAAATGTCCCTTGAATATAAGTTAAGTGTTATTTGAATATAACATCATCCTTGGTTGCAGTGATTTAAACAATTGTGTGTCCATAGCATTTGCTAGAAATCTAAAACCAGTTTCCTTAAGATTACTAGAAGTTGAAAGTTTTGATTTATGTTATGTTCTCTACCTCTGTTAATTGTCTACTTGTGGACATATGGTTGCAAGCACATAACCATAATCCAAGTGTTTGGCTCTAGCATTCTGTCTGTTTTTCTATAACAGCATTCTGAAACAGGAGTGAGTCCACTGATGGTGGCTGCAGGTCGTGGTTGTCTTAATACAGCAGAACAGTTGCTCAGCCTTGGAGCGAATGTTTGCTTGCGCTCATCTAATGATTGGACAGCTTTAGATTGGGCACACAATCTTAACCAGCCAGCAATGGTTGAATTGCTGGAGGCTTACATGTAAGTAATATATACTTTAGCATTTGTGAAATATCCCAACTTTGGTATAAATGGCTGAATTGCTCCAAGACTTGTAAAAAGTATATTGTGAAGGACTGAAATATGAACTATGCAAAAGATACTTATTGGAATATTTTCTCAATAACTTTAATGTTCCCTCCTCCACTCTATTCATGTCTTTGTGCTCTCTCTCTCTCTCTCTCTCTCTCTCTCTCTCTCTCTCTCTCTCTCTTTCTCTGTCTATCACCTCCCCCTCCCCCTTTTTATGTCCATCTTCTCCTCCCATGTGTCTTCATTTCCTCCTGCCCCCTCTCTCTGTCCATCTCCTCCCTTCTACTTCCTATGTGCATTTCCGTGGACCCCTCTGTTGTTTCTCTCCTCTTCACCCTCTCTGACCTTGAGCTTTGTTTATTGTTATTGCTAATTCACTTTCTTTAGTAGTAGTATTCTAATCATAAGCTGTAAATACAACTTCCCTGTTTGCTAACAACATTTCACTCTCATTATATATAACTTATGTCTGTCCAAATGTTGATTAGAGTACTGTATAAGAATTTGAAGTAAATCGGTCAAGAACTTTTCGAGGTTTCCGGTAATAATGTTTGCCCTCTACAAATTACATATTTATTTATGTATTATATATGCTTAAAAATAGGTACATAAAAACAGGCTTATTCAAATGTAAAATTTCGAAGCAATCAGTGAAGAAATGGCAGAGATTTAGGATATTGAAGAAACAAACATGTACATTTTTAAATAGATTTCCCCTAAAATATTTATATATACATTTATATATTACCTATATATTGTATAAAAATACACATCTATTCGAATGTTGCATTGTGTCAAAATTCCAAAGCCCTTGGTGAAGAACTTTTGGAGATACATGATTTTGAAGAAACAAACATTTACATTTTTATTTATATAGATAGTTTTCAGTTTTTGCACATATGAGGCTTCTCATTGCTTCTTGTTGAAGTTTGCGCTGGATTAGCCTTAAGCAGAGATTTTTATCTGTCTTGAAATGCAGTTTCTTGGGAATGAAATGAAATTACCTTCATAGACAATCAAATTAATGGCACTTCATCTAGTAGTGTGTAGTAGCAAATTGTACCCTAATGATGGGAGTGATGCTTTATAGCATGGACTCAAGAAGACCCTGAAAATGTTGGGGAGCATTCCTGATTCATGAATGCTCAACCTACACATGATCAGACAGCATGTTTTTATTACTCGTGAATGAGAGACGATGACAGACATATTAGATGGGCCCATTTCATCCCCTGTAAACAATCTTCATATGATGGGACCTGAAACACATACCTGAAAATCCCCTAATGGCAAGTAGGATTCATCGCATTGTGTGTTTTTCAGCATACTTTGTAGCTAGCCCTTGCCATGTACTAACACGTACTGCAACTTACCAGTGGCTGGGTGAAACTTTTCCATGCTTCAGGCATCCAGACTAACATCAATATGCTGATGCCTGCTGCAGCTGAACCTGGTGGTGGATTTTTTTCCTGACTCAATATACTCACAGAACGTTGTTGATACTGTAGGACATGAAAAGCCCTGTGCCTGCTTGACCGTGGAGATGGTGTGACCCATAGAAAGGACACCCACAATCTGACCGTAATCTGATCGACTAATATTGTACATTTTGCTTTTCTGATCCTGACTGCTCTGCTGACTTACAGCACAAAGTCTTATGACATCCTGTTCACAGGACATTACAAACTGTTCCATTCTTCATGGAAACATCCCCAAGAATGATTACTCTGAATTTGTCGTGAGTGACCACTGACAGATGATTGTGCAATGATTTGTTTATCCTGGGGCACAAGGTAGAATGCATGCATGTATGGGAACCCATGTATGTTGTACTCATTGCTAGTTCGTCATTAGAAGTTTTGAATTTCAAAAGTGAGAGTTTCCAGGAGTAGCATTATACATGACAATCAGAAGTTGTTGTTCTGCATCATTACTCAATTGCAAACCTTGAGCATACTTGCAGTAAATTTTTATCACATATCTGCAGAACAAAATATGTTTTGTGAAATAATACAGTGATCTTTCATAAGTATGCCTTGTGCAATATGTAATTTTTAGTAAATCATATTTTTGTTATGTAATAGGAAACAAAGGCACCAAAATCTGCCATATTGAAACAAAAATATTTCTACTGGTATGTAGATGATACGTTTGTGGTGTGGCCACATGAAATGGGAAAACTTGAAGAATTCCTGGAACACTTAAATCCATTCATTGTAATATAAAATTTGTGATGGAACTGGAAGAAGAGGGACAGTTGCCTTTCCATGATGTCTTAGTTAACAGAACAATGGCTCATAATGTATGTATAAAATCTACACAAACTCACCTCTATTTCCATGCCTTTAGTCATCACCATCCTTTACAAAGAAGTTTGATGTCAAAGACTCTGCTCCTTAGAGCTCGATCACTATCACATATGGAGAGTCTTATTGAAGGATTACAACACCGACGACTAGTGTTCCAAAGGAATGAGTACTTGGATCGTTAGACTGACCTGGTGTTGCAGTCAAAATCAAGAATGCCTGGGAAAGAAGTTGAGTCTGAGACAGAGGATGAAAAGCCAAGAAGAATTGCCTTTAGACCTCATGCTGAGCCAGTATCTGGAAAAGATCTGTAGACTCCTACAGAAACATGGCATTGAGTGTATTTTGCTCCCTTCAACAATGTTAAAGACAATCTATGTCTCCAAAACCCTAGTGTATATTGCATTCCATGTGGTGTGCCGTGTCTTAAGAGGGGCAGACTATCAGAACAGTCAAGGATACATGCGAAGAATAACAGCCACACACAGGACTAAAACAACAAACTATTTATTTATTTATTTATTTATTGTATGACGATACATGTACAAAGATTACAAAACTACTTCACATCAACGTTTAATCACAGCTCTCCAGCATAAAATAACACAAATGAAAACAACTACGTACAGATATTGAGGTCTTTTATGTATTTAATGACAACATTTGTTGCTGTCAGAAAATCTTCAAAAGGATCCTTGTAGGCATATGCGGGACATGTTGGTGCACCTTGGGCAACTGTTGTTCTGCACCACAATCACACGATGGTGATGAAGATTGTGGAGGACAGATTCATTGCCAGCAGCTTTTCCATTCATTAGTGATATTGAATTAAGCTCCCATGAGAGACCTGCCTGTGATGAGAGTCATATGTCTTGATCTTAGCCGTTTTCACTCTTCAGGGAATATATTGTTCCATATTGGAAGGTTGGCGTTATCAGCAATCTTCAAGTATTCACCCAGTAGCATGCTTTTCCGTCTGATAGCAGGAGGTGGAATGTGGCTCAAGATAGGTAACCAGTATGTGGGAGTAGATTATATTGACATCTATAAATAATATTGACCCAAAACATGAGTAACGCACTTCTGTGCCGAACCTGACCCTGATATGTGCACTGGTACCTGGCCAAATGCACACTCTTCTATGATGATCATCAAGTACCAGAAAAATCCTGATGCCATTGATCCAGGTTTCATTCCAAATGTTCTGTTGGGAACCTCCTTCCAGTGGCACAGTGCTAGAGTTTGTACTGCTGTTCATAATTGCCTAGAGGCCGAATTGGTTGTGTGGGAATCATTTCCACTGTTTGGGTGTATATAGCTATGCTAGTTCTCTCGAAGAAGGCATCACTCAGATATATTGAGTACTGATGTGAGCCAAAACTTGTAAATAGTAGTTACCAGTTGGTTTTGTTTACTGTGAGTGACCACAAGGAGGCACATCTGCAGTGCATATTGTCAGATGATCTTGCTGCCAACCCACCTTGCTATAAAGTGACAGTGCTCACACACTATAAGTTTGAAATAGCCACATTACCGTATTCATGATTGGAGATACAATGCTCTCTGCTTAACTCCACTGAATATGCAGGTTTACTTTTACGTTATTACACAGGTGTGTAATAAACGCATCTAAATGTACCAATTTATTCTAGTCAAAAGAGTTTTGAGAAAGAAATTTCCAAGCAAGTCACGAGAATGGTCCAAAACTTACCATGTCAGTGCCATCTGCTTTCACTGGATAGTAAATGCTTATAATTAGACTGCATTAGGATGTCAGTGTACATTGGCTTTCCATGCATGGCATTTGGCAGGGCTACTGCATGTTAACAGTAACAAAATTTAGATTTTATTTCAAGAATTGGAAAAAACACAGTAGTTGGAATTCTGTAGGTCTACCAAGGATGAAATGAATAGAACATTTTAGCCACATATAGCACAAAATATACAGACTTTCTAGTTACTGCCCATCTGCTTGCCATTAATATTTTGATCAGAAACAAGATTGTTAATAAAAACGAGGTAATTGTCTGATAAAGTACATAAATGCATTGAGTTTGAATCTTTAGGATTCCGTAGTTCTTTGTTTCTTACACATGTATCATGATATAGAAGGAGATTGTGTGGAACATTATTAGTTATGACTAAACTTTAAGCTTCAGTATATTATGTATAAGTTCTTTTTAAATTTATATTACTTGAAATATAGCATTGAAACTTAATTATATTGTTGCATTAATCTGTGAATTCTTACATTATCTCTCTCTCTCTCTCTCTCTCTCTCTCTCTCTCTCTCTCTCTCTCTCTCTCTCTCTGTCCATTCTGAGTGATTTGTGTTTCATCACACACTGTAATTACTGCAGTCTCTATGCATTGCCCTGCAGCAATCATTGCATTTGATTCCCTTTTTTTATGGTTCATTGACAAGTTGCTATTAAATAATATTATATAAGACCAGAAAGTGGAATATTTCTGTTTATTTGTTTAAAAGAGGAAAATATGAGTTGCAATTCATCACATAATGTAATGCGTAAAGGTTATGTAAAATTGATTTTATTCAGTGTACTTCTGGTAGTAGTCCATTAGTTTGGTGTGAGAGCGCTATAGAAAGAGAAGAAGCATCAGTCATATTAAAAAGTGGGAAAAATGCTTTGAATTCCAATAACACTTGACTTTTACATCAGGAATGCAGAAATGGTTGTTGCCGAACCTTTGCCTGGATTGACAGAAGTAGTGAGTGAAGAAGATAGAAAACTGCTGGAGATCTATCACCATAGCTTCAATGATGAAAATATTGATATGGATCTTCTGATGAAACTGCTTATTGAGATACATTCGTCAGGAACTAAGGGTAAGCATCAAAGATATTTTTTTTCAAATTGTGTTAGCTGAGATATGCAACATTGCCTGGCTATTTTATTTATTCCACTCTTCTGTTAGTCCATCTCCTCCTCCCACTTTACAGTTGTCATGTTATAGAGCATGCTCTGGAACAGGATACTGCATATTGCCAGTATGCACCCTCTGCCTATGCCCATTCATCCTAATTGATAATTTGGTGGTAGTCATGGCGATATAAAAGGCTGGGCAGCTGTTATGTAAACACTGTTTGGTCTTAATTTACATTAATTCCTTCCACCTCAGCATTTCTTCAAAGTAACTACTCTTTTCTTTACTCAGTATTAGTTTTCTACATCTTTCATTGTCTTAACCATCTATTTTTCATCACCCACCTCCCACCTCTGTTACTACAATGCGCCCAGCTTTACACTCTTACTAAAACTCATGCACAATGTTTAAGCAGTAATCTCTGTCTCGCTTATTACCTGGTCTTCCACTTTTACATTCTTAGGATTTCAAATCTCGTCTCATGCAGTCACCAACAGTCTTTCCTTCTCATCCCGTCTGGTAAGTCTCCCCTGACCTGCCGTTCTGGATGACTTTCCTGATGTCTGCCCCGTTTTATAGACCTCTCCAGTCCTTTTCCTTCACCCCTCCTCCTTCCCCTTCAACCCTTCTGCCAGAAGCAGGAGCCACTGGCTCCAAAAGCTTGCTCAATTATAACATTCTTTTATGTGTGTGTTCTGTTGCCACTTTGTGAGTAGATTTTTTTTTATCTATCCAATTAAATTATTTTGTCAAAAAATGATTGTTTTCAGGTAGTAAGCAATAAATATACAATGTTTGGTTGAAATTGATCAGGGGCTTAGGAGGAGATGTTAAACATAAGCATATGTGCCATATGTTGCACAGATATATGTCTGATTCTCTGTTTTGCACCACACAATTTCTGAGAAGGTCTTAAATGTATCTATGGTATTCAACACTGTGGCTTGATCTTAAGTCCCCTCTGCCCCGTTTTATAGACCTCTCCAGTCCTTTTCCTTCACCCCTCTTTCTTCCCCTTCAACCCTTCTGCCAGAAGCAGGAGCCACTGGCTCCAAAAGCTTGCTTAATTATAACATTCTTTTGTGTGTGTGTTCTGTTGCCACTTTGTGAGTAGATTTTTTTTTATCTATCCAATTAAATTATTTTGTCAAAAAATGATTGTTTTCAGGTTGTTGTTGTTGTGGTCTTCAGTCCTGAGACTGGTTTGATGCAGCTCTCCATGCTACTCTATCCTGTGCAAGCTTTTTCATCTCCCAGTACCTACTGCAACCTACATCCTTCTGAATTTGCTTAGTGTAGTCATCTCTTGGTCTCCCTCTACGATTTTTACCCTCCACGCTGCCCTCCAATACTAAATTGGTGATCCCTTGATGCCTCAGAACATGTCCTACCAACCGATCCCTTCTTCTGGTCAAGTTGTGCCACAAACTTCTCTTCTCCCCAATCCTATTCCATACTTCCTCATTAGTTATGTGATCTACCCATCTAATCTTCAGCATTCTTCTGTAGCACCACATTTCGAAAGCTTCTATTCTCTTCTTGTCCAAACTATTTATCGTCCATGTTTCACCTCCATACATGGCTACACTCCATACGAATACTTTCAGAAATGACTTCCTGACACTTAAATCTATACTGGATGTTAACAAATTTCTCTTCTTCAGAAACGCTATCCCTGCCATTGACAGCCTACATTTTATATCCTCTCTACTTCGACCATCATCAGTTATTTTGCTCCCCAAATAGCAAAACTCCTTTACTACTTTAAGTGCCTCATTTCCTAATCTAATTCCCTCAGCATCACCCGACTTAATTAGATACATTCCATTATCCTTGTTTTGCTTTTGTTGATGTTCATCTTATATCCTCCTTTCAAGACACTGTCCATTCCATTCAACTGCTCTTCCAAGTCCTTTGCTGTCTCTGACAGAATTACAATGTCATCGGCGAACCTCAAAGTTTTTATTTCTTCTCCATGAATTTTAATACCTACTCCAAACTTTTCTTTTGTTTCCTTTACTGCTTGCTCAATATACAGATTGAACAACATCGGGGAGAAGCTACAACCTGTCTTACTCCCTTCCCAACCACTGCTTCCCTTTCATGTCCCTCGACTCTTATAACTGCCATCTGGTTTCTGTACAAATTGTAAATAGCCTTTCGCTCCCTGTATTTTACCCCTGCCACCTTTAGAATTTGAAAGAGAGTATTCCAGTCAACATTGTCAAAAGCTTTCTCTAAGTCTACAAATGCTAGAAACGTAGGTTTGCCTTTCCTTAATCTTTCTTCTAAGATAAGTCGTAAGGTCAGTATTGCCTCACGTGTTCCAGTGTTTCTACGGAATCCAAACTGATCTTCCCCGAGGTTGGCTTCTACTAGTTTTTCCATTCGTCTGTAAAGAATTCGTGTTAGTATTTTGCAGCTGTGACTTATTAAGCTGATAGTTCGGTAATTTTCACATCTGTCAACACCTGCTTTCTTTGGGATTGGAATTATTATATTCTTCTTGAAGTCTGAGGGTATTTCGCCTGTTTCATACATCTTGCTCACCAGATGGTAGAGTTTTGTCAGGACTGGCTCTCCCACGCCCGTCAGTAGTTCCAATGGAATATTGTCTACTCCGGGGGCCTTGTTTCGACTCAGGTCTTTCAGTGCTCTGTCAAACTCTTCACGCAGTATCATATCTCCCATTTCATCTTCATCTACATCCTCTTCCATTTCCATAATATTGCCCTCAAGTACATCGCCCTTGTATAGACCCTCTATATACTCCTTCCACCTTTCTGCTTTCCCTTCTTTGCTTAGAACTGGGTTTCCATCTGAGCTCTTGATATTCATACAAGTCGTTCTCTTATCTCCAAAGGTCTCTTTAATTTTCCTGTAGGCGGTATCTATCTTACCCCTAGTGAGATAGGCCTCTACATCCTTACATTTGTCCTCTAGCCATCCCTGCTTAGCCATTTTGCACTTCCTGTCGATCTCATTTTTGAGACGTTTGTATTCCTTTTTGCCTGTTTCACTTACTGCATTTTTATATTTTCTCCTTCCATCAATTAAATTCAATATTTCTTCTGTTACCCAAGGATTTCTACTAGCCCTCGTCTTTTTACCTACTTGATCCTCTGCTGCCTTCACTACTTCATCCCTCAAAGCTACCCATTCTTCTTCTACTGTATTTATTTCCCCCATTCCTGTCAATTGCTCCCTTATGCTCTCCCTGAATCTCTGTACAACCTCTGGTTCTTTTAGTTTATCCAGGTCCCATCTCCTTAAATTCCCACCTTTTTGCAGTTTCTTCAGTTTTAATCTACAGGTCATAACCAATAGATTGTGGTCAGAGTCCACATCTGCCCCTGGAAATGTCTTACAATTTAAAACCTGGTTCCTAAATCTCTGTCTTACCATTATATAATCTATCTGATACCTTTTAGTATCTCCAGGGTTCTTCCATGTATACAACCTTCTTTCATGATTCTTAAACCAAGTGTTAGTTATGATTATGTTGTGCTCTGTGCAAAATTCGACCAGGCGGCTTCCTCTTTCATTTCTGTCCCCCAATCCATATTCACCTACTATGTTTCCTTCTCTCCCTTTTCCTACACTCGAATTCCAGTCACCCATGACTATTAAATTTTCGTCTCCCTTCACAATCTGAATAATTTCTTTTATTTCATCATACATTTCTTCAATTTCTTCGTCATCTGCAGAGCTAGTTGGCATATAAACTTGTACTACTGTAGTAGGCGTGGGCTTCGTATCTATCTTGGCCACAATAATGCGTTCACTATGCTGTTTGTAGTAGCTTACCCGCATTCCTATTTTCCTATTCATTATTAAACCTACTCCTGCATTACCCATATTTGATTTTGTGTTTATAACCCTGTAGTCACCTGACCAGAAGTCTTGTTCCTCCTGCCACCGAACTTCACTAATTCCCACTATATCTAACTTCAACCTATCCATTTCCCTTTTTAAATTTTCTAACCTACCTGCCCGATTAAGGGATCTGACATTCCACGCTCCGATCCGTAGAACGCCAGTTTTCTTTCTCCTGATAACAACATCCTCTTGAGTAGTCCCCGCCCGGAGATCCGAATGGGGGACTATTTTACCTCCGGAATATTTTACCCAAGAGGACGCCATCATCATGTAATCATACAGTAAAGCTGCATGCCCTCGGGAAAAATTACGGCTGTAGTTTCCCCTTGCTTTCAGCCGTTCGCAGTACCAGCACAGCAAGGCCGTTTTGGTTATTGTTACAAGGCCAGATCAGTCAATCATCCAGACTGTTGCCCTTGCAACTTCTGAAAAGGCTGCTGCCCCTCTTCAGGAACCACACGTTTGTCTGGCCTCTCAACAGATACCCCTCCGCTGTGGTTGCACCTACGGTACGGCTATCTGTATCGCTGAGGCACGCAAGCCTCCCCACCAACGGCAAGGTCCATGGTTCATGGGGGGGGTGTTTTCAGGTAATAAGCAATAAATATACAATGTTTGGTTGAAATTGATCAGGGGCTTAGGAGGAGATGTTAAACATAAGCATATGTGCCATATGTTGCACAGATATATGTCTGATTCTCTGTTGTTTTGCACCACACAATTCCTGAGAAGGTCTTAAATTTATCTATGGTATTCAACAATGTGGCTTGATCTTAAGTCCCGAATATACAGTAATAAGGCAAGCCTAACAAAATTTCTTGAAATTCCTGCATGTGTTCCTGAATAATGCTTTAATATCACCCTGTTTTCATTTCCACGTCTTCGGGATATATGTGGCTCTTAACCCCACAGTGCTCTGTGTGTCTTGCCAGATAGTAAGTAACCAGTAAACACTCAGTTCTTTAAAGAATTGAACAACCCTGTATAAAATAGTTTTGAGCTCCTGGTTATTTTCCAAATGAGTTAGGGTGTTAAATATTTAAAACAATAGGAAATCCAGGATGGAATAATGTCAGTATTATGAAAAGGAAGGTTGCTACTTACCATATAGCAGAAACGCTGAGTCACAGACAGGCTCACCGAAAGACTACTAAAGGCATTCTTCTGAAATAGACACCACACACACACACACACACACACACACACACACACACACACACACGGCTTACAAACACACATAGTCACTGTGTCTGGCTGCTGCATCAGTCTGCGCCCCCCCCCCCCCCCTGCCCCCCTCACACACACACACACACACACACACACACACACACACACACACACAAATGCAGCTCACACACACATGACCACTGTCTGTGGCTGCTGAGGCCAGACTGGCCTTGGCAGCCAGAGACAGGGGTCATGACTGTATGAGCTGTGTTAGTGTCAATGTGTGTGTTTGTTGTCTATTTCGGAAGGAGGCTTTCTCTCCAACAGTTTACTTGTTTAGAAGTCTTTTTGTGTGTCAGTCCGTGGTTCACCATCTCTGCTATATGGGGGGTAGCAATCTAGCTTTTTCATAATATTGTGTTACATACAGTGAAACCCAGTTTTACACTTTTCAAGGGACATAAAAAAAATGGTGTAAGAGGTGGGAAAATGTAAAATGTGGAAAATAACATTTTAAGCAGTGACAGTTACATATAGGATGCCCCCCTTGCACTTCATGTTTTATATATGTACAAAGCAGGCATGAAAAGACTTATCAGGGACTTGTTTACTGTCTAATGAGGGTTTATTATCTGATAAAAATCACTGATGTAACTGGAACTGATATCTGTCTGAGAAGTAGGAACGTTTGACCCACTGATATCTGTCGGAGAAGTAGGAACGTTTGACCCAGTTTCGTATGTCATAAATATGAAACTTCCTGGCAGATTAAAACTGTGTGTCGGACCGAGACTCGAACTTGGGACCTTTGCCTTTCGCGGGCAAGTGCTCTACATCTGAGATACCCAAGCATGACTCACGACTCCTCCTAACAGCCTCAATTCTGCCAGTACCTCATCTCCTACCTTCCAAACTTCAGAGAAGCTCTTCTGCGAACCAAGCACTCCTGGAAGAAAGGCATGAATGTTATGTGTTCTGTATTGATGTGACATGACACCTCATAGCAATGATGGGAGCACATTGTGATGTAAGTAATATGCTTACAAACAATATTAGTATTTTATGTGAATTGTGGGTGTGTGTGAGTGTGAGTCATTTGATATGTATCGGAGGCTGGCTGAGGTGCCTAAAATAAAGAAAAAAAAAATAGGGAAAACACACATGATATATATGTTTAGCTCACATTACAGCAATTCTTTTGTGAAGCTTAGTACATGCTGTGATGCATTGTCAAAGCTCATTGCTTCAATTCTTTGTTGTGGGTTCTTTATGGCAGACTTCTTTGGCACTTCTCTGGGAAAAAATAGTACTTGCAGCATAAAAAAACAAAACACCATGTGTTTTTAATTTGGAAATTTTTTCTCTATGCAGTTGTTCTCAAACGATTGCAAGGAAACTATTAGTTCAAAATATTTTATTATTTCAAATTGTAAGTCTTGTACCACAGCCTGGTAATGAGGTTGTTATCTTTTTGTTATTGGTCATATTTATTACAATAATTCAAAGTTGAGTGGCTCACTGCCCATTGTTAGAAGAATTTGCAGTGAATTAAGAGTGCAGATTGTGACTGGTAATCTGAGGGTAGCAGAAACTGACAGTCTGAAATTGTCATATTTCATGAAATTGTCTTGATATTTTGAAATGCATCCCTTAGCCGTCTGTAAAAGTATTTAGAAATCTTGTGTATTCATCCACATGAAATTTCTGAATCCCATTCAAGGAAGTCATGCCCATGTCTTCACAATCTTTAAAAGTGCTAAATACTTTTCTCAACAGTGGACATTCATTTAACAGTGTTCTGTACAATTTGAAAGTGTCCAAACAAATAATATCTTCCTTCGCACCACACAGAGAATCATGTTTGCGTGTATATTTGACCAAAGGAAACCAGAAAGCTGCAAGTTGAGTTATCTGGTGCTCTGCTGCAAAACTTCCTTTATATAAACAGAGTAAAGCTGCATCTCGCAATGTGTTTTATTCTACACGTAAATAATTGAAAGCCACAGGCTTTGGACTCGCAAGTTTTTTTGCAATCATTTGGATGACGCTCAGGCAAGTTGCATGTTCCTAACCAGTAGTCCAACCAGGCAAAAGGGAGCTACAGTGTAACATGGAATCTAGGACACATTTCATTTCTGACAAATCTCCACATCATTGAGAGGTGAATGGTAGGTTGAAAGATGGAGTGAAGAAAAGTGACCCAGCCAGGATTCGATCCTAAAACCCTTCGGTTTCTAGCTGTACTCTACTGCTAGAGCACCACACCACATGCAGTTTTTGTAATGTTTTCTGCTGCTTCAAGGCACTGCAAGTCTCTCAAATTATTGCTGCTATTTGATGGGTGGCAATGCTGTCATTTTCACAAGTTCATCATAATTCAGACAATTTGTATGAAATATTTATAAATTATATACAGAAATCTTCCCTGTGAGTCAGTGTATCTGGTAATGAAAACCTGATCAAAATCCTTACAGCAATTCCTGAGATGAATTTGCACATACAGACAGATGTGAGTAGACACATTTATCTATACAAGAACAATCAGTCGACATTGCAAATGGTGCCTATTTTTCTGGTAACTGTCGACTATCTTCAGACCAGTATGTATCTCTGAAATTACTAAAGTAGGCCAAGAAAATTTGGAAATTTTTGCTGAGGTCTTAAGGGACCAAACTGCTGATGTCATCAGTCCCTAAGCTTACACACTACTTAATCTAATTTAAACTAACTTATGCTAAGGATGACACACACACATACCCATGCCCGAGGGAGAACTTGAACCTCCGATGGGGGAGGCCGCGGACTGTGACAAGATGCCTCAGACCGCTCGGCTACCCCAAGCGACCGGCCAGGAAAAATACAGCTATTCACCATATATAAATAAAATAAATAGGCATCAGAGCTACAAAATAAAAATATACCATGCATATACCTATTGATTACACATGGAGTCAAAGCACTGAGCCACTGTACATGCTCAGAGGCATCTGCTGTGAACTGCTGGCTAGCATAGGAAAGCTGCAGGTTACAAAGAAAGAGCCCCACCCGTCGATCTGTGCATGATCAATTGAACAACCAATAGCCTTAATACATACAAAATAGTATGTTTATGATTATAAGGACTTCATACAGTACAGTAAGATTACAATCTTAATTACAATAGACAATACATTTAAAATAATTGAAAAATAGATTAAATATTAGAGAAGCCATTAGTAGAGGCTAAAGCGTGATTAACTGCCCTCCATGTGCAAAACACGAAATAATTGGATCTACATACCTTCCAAAGATTATGGCATAGTGTGTGAGATATTCACATGAAGATGTGTAGATCAACACACAGTTTTGATAAATGAATAAATCTAGGATAGCAGAAATATTCCTGTAGGATAAAATTGTCACTAAACTCTGCAATAATGTAACATATGCACATGAAAACATAATTTGCAGCATGTAGAATGTTTGAGAAGTGTATTGGATAGTGCTTTTATGGAAATTCTTTCTGTTTGGATTTGCATGATTTATAATTTTTTTGTAGATTTTGTTTTCTTCTTGGGTCTCGTTAGTTCAGAAGAATTAACGTTGAGAAATTGGATTGTGGAAGCTTGTTGGATTGTAATATTACCGTGAACATTGACTTAGTTTTTCTTCTTGGATTTCGATGATTCTTAGTTTCTTTGATGCTTTTGCTGGTTTGTAGGCTCTCGTTATTTTGTTTTTCAGTTAGGTTTGTTGTTTCTTCTTTTCATAATTGACATTTGTTTTTGATTGCCAGTTGTGTCATCCATTTGGCTGTGTTGTTGTTATTTAGGTAAGTTATTAGGTCAGGTTGTTTAGGTTGGATATCTTACGACATTAAGTTCCTCAGTTTAGGTATTACCGTTTAAATTTCTAATGTCTGGAAAATGCCAGTCGAATCTTTCATAGACCTCACAACAGGATTGAGTTATGAAAACAGCTAGATAGTAACAATCATTTGTTCATGCTAACAGTGAAGAAATGAACAGGCAGAGCATCAGGCAGATGCTCTAGCAGCTGAAAACTCAGCACATTTTGATGCTCGGTGTTAGCAGAATGCTCAACGCATTGCACCTTGACATGCAAGTGATGGGACACGAGCAGTTACATCCTTGACAGTAGTATACAGCAGAATGCATGGCCTCTCAGTTGCTTCTGAGACAGCTGAAGATGTGGCTTCTCAATGTCAGGAAAAGGCAGCACATATTGCCTCTGTGCATGCCTCTAAAACAGTCGAAGAAGCAGATGCATTGCTGACTCACCACAAGAAGTTGAAAATTGGCATATGTTTGCAATGAACACATGGGGATTTTGTAAAAAAAAAATTACTTTTGGCTATGAACCAGCTTTAAATTACACTAACAACAGGTTCATTAAAATTGACCCTAAGAACTAGGCATGCAGATTGTATGGAGCACTGAAATGGAGGGAGGAAATGACGGTAATGTGGTGCCCTCAGAGCAATGTATACATTCCCGCATTAGAAGAGACAGTCGATCCTTTAAAGGAATTATTTTCTGGTGCGACTAATGAGTAACAACAATTCCTAAACTGTTTTAAAAAATATACTTCATGTTTTCGCATGACGTCCTTTGGGGCAGACAGAACTTTCGTCCTGCCTAGGTTTTCACTGACCTTTATGGTGCAGGGGCAAGTACACCATAAAATAGGAGTCCCTTTTACCTCTGTTCAACAGTCAGTCACATTTTTGCAGGTTTACTTTATGGGAGATGATGAGGTGGAGACTGAAAGCTGGGGGAGTTAAATCGGCAACTGTACTGAAAACAAAAAAATTCTGCACAATCACAATGAGTTGGTACATAAGTTTAAAACGGCTGTTGTGAACTTGCCCAACGAGAGCTGCAAGATGTGGATCCACCCGTATATCATGCCGAGCAAGCAACATGTGTGCCAGTACAATGCATTGACCGTGGCCAAGGCCATGGCTGTGGTCGCGGGTGTCGACCCCTCCTGTGGTTGCGGTCGTCAACCTCACCACCATGAGGCAGATTGACCTGTGTGAATATGATTCCCTTGCCAGGATCGGATTTCTGCACATTTCAGCTTTTGGTCCATGAACACGACTTCAACTTGCCACTGCGATGTAGGGTACTTCTGTAACAATTTTTTTGTAAACATGTATGTGAAGATGGAGAGTGAGTGTTGAAGGTACACAGTAATAAACCAAAGCAAGATGCACTCACAGAATTACACCCATCTGTAATGATGCACTCACAGAATTACACACATCTGTAATATGCCATTGCGAATGATGGCAATGTGAATCCAAATGGCTTAGGGCAGATGGTCATCCTTCCATTGTGATTTGTGAATAATCCGAGGTACCTCCATGAAGGTACACAGCACACATACTCCTATGTGCAGAACTATGATCGGCTAGACTTATTCATCATCTCTATGTGCAATGCAGTCTGGATTGAGATCAGAGAACTTATGGAAAGCAGAAACTGACAGACCACCAAAATATCCTAGCATGACTTTTTAAGGTTAAAGTGCAAAAGCACATGTGCCACATATTCACATGCTGCTGTGGTTAAAATAGAGACTGCAGTCAAAGCAAATTGATCAGCTGATATTGGCAGAGCTGCCTAACCCGAACCTTTAACAAACAGCTGTATGACATGGTCACTGAGAGCTTCTGTGAAGTTTGGAAAGTAGGAGACTAGGTACTGGTGGAAGTAAAGCTGTGAGTACGGGGCGTGAGTCATGCTGGGGTAGCTCAGATGGTAGAGCACTTGCCCGCGAAAGACAAAGGTCCCAAGTCTTGGTCTGGCACACAGTTTTAATCTGCCAGGAAGTTTCATATCAGCACACATTCTGCTGCAGAGTGAAAATCTCATTCCAGTTTGCGCGTCAGTGTATAAAGTGGGCCAACCACAAATAACATTGTTTTTTACCATTCCATTGTTGTTTTGCAACTGTGAGTCCACTTCTATTCCTTCATTATTGCTTCAGCTAACACAGTATTAAGCTGTGTTGTTACAGGCCTAAGTGAGCAGCAGTAATATAAAATAACAGCGAGCCAGGTGAGAAAAAATTTACAATCCATGCAAGAAAATGGCCCCCAAGCAAGCAGCACAAGCCCCTAATGAGGCTGTTGGCTATGAGATAATTAATAATCGAATAAGTGTTTGGTGGGGATCTGATGCAATGTAACGGTCTTCGGACGACAGGAGAGAGTGTGGCACTGTGGTGCAGGACTCACACATCTGTCGCAGTTGTGTCACGTATTGTGTGCAGCCGATCTTCTTCTCGGGTCAGATGGCTGCATCGATATTCACAAACTCTTCTTCTCCGAAGACTATAGCTGGTTAAGGGGAGTTCAAAATAGGCTTCTTTCCTACTCTTGAAATGATTCTGTACTCCCAGGATACTTTTGTTCAACTCTGTTATATTTTCATCTCCACAATGAAACAACTTCACAAGATTCACACAAACGTTCAACTCTTGCAAGTCAACCCCATCTTAGATCATTAGAAACTAACAGATACAATTATAATGAGTTTGGTTTAATAACCTCTATAAAACCAGTTCTTGCTTCTCGCAAGTCCAATGTCCAAAAGTCAAATGTAAAAGTCTTTAGTTCAATACATAATTCATTTGTTCACAACAATACAATCATCACACCGTTAAGGAATAGAGCATGCTTCCTCCTTGTACTGGACATACAGCTTCTCAGGCGCTCCGCAAACACTTGTCTGCGCCAATCGACCATCACTATTGCCGTATTTTCCCGATACACGTCCAGCCTGCAAACACAGAAACCGGCGGCGAGGTAGACACATCTCCACTCTCTCAACCTCGTACTTAAAATAATCGGGTGTTCGAGACGGTGGAAAGCCTAGTGTCTCTAGAATTTACACCTAAATTCTCGAGGCACTACATATCCCTCCCCTTAGCTCGAACACACAATATGTTATACATATTCATTTGTACAATTACACAAAATAATTCTTTATCTTTTAACAGGTCCTCTCTTTCTACTAATAATTATAATACATGACCCTTTCAATCCATGTTGGAGTTAGCTCTGTTTTCTATTCCTCTTCCAATCATAAATTACAGGTGTGCATAACTCAAGAATACTCTGCTGCTTCGTTCTTACTTCCCATACCGGTACTACTTTTTCTAAGTATGTACTTATTCATGGTCTATTGTAATCTGGAGGAACTCTGGGTAGAATAAGTGTTCCCTTCTTGGACATTTGTAAACCCGAAACCTAATGAGGCTATTTATGCATAGAATTCGAACTTACCCAACTTATCCCTTTAAAAGTGTGACTTCTGTCATGACACTGCCCTTTTTCCCTTTAGGAACGGTACCTATATCTTACATGGGTTGATCCTAGGAGTACCCTTTCTTCGTCCATTTTGGTAGGTATGCCCATTTTAACTTCCTAATCTATGGTACAGGTCAATCCCCTTCTTGGTGCCCCTGTCCGCACAGTATAGGTCAGCCTCTCTTGGGTCTGCCTATCTGCCCTTTCCATCCAATAAATGCTGGGTGCGCCCTCCTCCTCCTCCTCCTCCTCCTCCTCCTCCTTCTTCTCCTTCCTGAGTGGGCCTCCTGGTACATTGTCCGAGCATACATCTTTGTGAATACTATTCTTAAATACTCGCTGGTAAAATTACCCTCTACTTTACACCTTAACTCCACTTTCCAATACTCCATCTACTACCCTAGAGTCCTCTTTCACTCATCCCTTCCACCATATAAACAGATATCATGCACACACATAGTAAATGCTATGTCTACCTGTATTTACCAACTGCCATTACATACTATGCCTTTTCTCCAAGGACTAGTACAGCACATGTAAATATATATTTGAGAGCGAGAAAAGATAACGATGCAGAACTGCCACATATCAAAAATGTAATATGTACATCGACTCAGATGTACCTATATCTTTATTTGCCTACCTACCTTGGCAGTTCTGGCATCACTTCAGGTTCCTAATTTGTAATTCTTCTGTTTGTGCTTAAGTATATCTTTGTGTGTATGCTTAAGTGTGTTTGTGTATCCTGATTCTTCGGTCGACTTATGTGAAATAAGTTGAAGGTTATAATGGACCATGGAAATTGAGAAGGACTTCAGCAATAGAAGTATATGCATACAGAAAGAAGGAAAGATAGGTACTCAATAGAGAAGTAAGAAAGGTAAAAGTAGAGACGGTTGCTAAGATCGAAGAAGTGAAAGAAGATAGTCCCAAAGACAGGATAACCTTTCCCACCCCCCTTCCCCAGGATCCCTACTTTGCCGATACTTGAGTGAGAAGCCAGAGGAAGTATGGTGTTAAACGTCTCCTACAGAACTGTCATTCTCACCTTCGCCTTTGAAGCCCCTGAAGAAAAATCTTAGCAACACCTACTGAACGGCAAATGGTGAAGAATCAGTTACACTTGTCTGCGAGAGTTGTCTGAAAGGTGGGGTGTGTGATTAGTGTTAGTCATGCTTTTACCTACAGTACCCACCCCTTTCAAAAGTGATACAAACCCTCCCCTTTACATTGCATCTCACAAAAGGTAGAAAATTATACACTACGATAATATAGTTATGTAGTCATTCACTTTACACTATATTTCACACACACATAAAGTACTCCATTCAGTTTCTGATGTCTAGATATTACTTTGTTTGAATAATACCCTGATATTATACTTTTCACTCAAATAATATTTATTCATTTCATTTCATTTCTAGAGATCACTGTACATCTGTTTTTCTCTTAAATTGGTCCTAATCTTGTAGTCATATCCGGTTTCAAAATTACTAACATTATTGGATAGTTTAAGAATTCAAGAATTGATTACAGAATAGTTCAAGAATTGAAGGGAATTCAGTGCAGGAAAACTAATCTCGGAAGGAACACCGAAAACGAATTGGTTGCCAGCGGTCGTCAGTCCACCCGTTAACACAGAACGTTGACGTCCCTGGGGAACAGATTTGACTCCGCCCGGATCCCACGGATCTGACATTAACATCACTTGATTGCTTATGGGCCAGTACTTCTCATTAAATTTTATGTGAAAGTCTCCCTACAACAAAACAGCTACCATTTTACTAGGAAGCACGACATTAAGTAAAGTTATTCTATGTTCTAATCTGTTTTCTGTACAAGTTTGAATCCTTTCCATGAGTCATCTCTAACATTTCTATTATCATTAAGTTTGTAAAAAGCAACAGTTGAAACGTTTCTGGAATTTATACTCTTGGTAGTTTCTTGATCTATAATTATCTCAAAAGGTTCCGCCAGACTACTTACATTTATCATGTCAAAGTTGGCTAATTATTCCCTGGCATTCCATTCTACATTATTTACTCGTGAACTGACAGCTCATGTAGTAACATCTCATATACTAACACCTGGAATTTTCGATTGAATAATCAATATTACATCCTTAGGTCAATCTGTGTCCTCTTTCAAAATATTCATTTCCTGTTTTACGGAATTAAATATAACATTACATACATTTTCACAAGATTCTAACTTTTCATTAAGCTTGAGCATTTATTATTACTTTTAGTGTCAAATTCTAGTTTCTTTGTAAAATTCTGAAATTGCTCATTCTGTATGGTTAGATTCAGTAAATAGTTGATTAACGTGAGTATTCAAAGAACTAGTGAGTTCACTCTTTAAATCTAACTTCAGATTTTCTACCTTATTATTAAGAGTGACAAATTCAGTCTTTAATAAAACTATATTTACTGCTTGATTGTTCAAGGTTTCACTCTGGGCATTTAAACTAGAATGTACCAAACCTGTATTAAGAGTGTCAAATTCCGTCTGTAATAAAACTATATTTGCTGCTTGACTGTTCAAGGTTTCGCTCTGGGCATTTAAACTAGATTGTACCAAACCTATTTCTTTTCTTAGATCTTCATTCTGAGCATTTGAATCTGTTCTTTGATCATCTAACTTAGCACTTTGGTCATCTAATCTAGCATTTAGTTCTTGTCTCAAGGAACCATTTCGAGTATTTAACTCTTGTCTTAAAGTTACCATTTGGGCGTTTTGGACTTTGATTAAATTCACTACTTTAGACCAATCTGTCATTTCCCTAGTTACTGTAATGGCCATGGTTGGTTCTGAAGTTTGTTGCTGTTCTTGATCCATAATTTTATGGATCTTGGAACTGGTTATCATCTAAAGAAAATTCACCACTGAATAGAATAACTGCACTAACAGTTTATCATGCCCAGTTCCTTCAACTTCACCAAACAATTATTGTTTTTTGCTCACCCGGCATAGAGTTCAAGCTGCATTGGTGTGCAGGTGTATAATCAGTGCCGGTGGACAGCACTGACGCTGGCAGTGGCGGATGTTGGTTTCAGCGTCATCAATGGTGAGCAGATGTGGAGTCAGCACCAGTGAGCAGCAGTTGGTGCAGTCGGCGTCAGTAGCTGGTTACGGCATTGGCGCGATGTATGTCTGTGAAGACTGCTTACTCCCCACACCTGACCTTCTTAGTCGAAAAGTTGAGGTCTTCTCTCCAGTTCTCTCTGCTAGTACTTTCTCACATCTTTTACAGCGTTGCACTCGCAACTTTCTTCCATTTGTTCATTGGACTCAACACGATTACTGGAAACAGTTCTCGTATGTTGTTAGGCTTGGTTACTATCGCAACACCTAATATCTTCTTTCCGTTTCTGTCTTTAAATTCCCGTTTTCTTCAGATCCTGTCACGTAGGTCGCCACATTCTAACGGTCTTTGGATGACAGGAGAGAGTGTGGTACTGGGATGCAAGACTCACACGTCTCTCACTGTTGACTCATGTATAGTTTGCAGCCGACATTCTCGGGTCAGACGGATCTCCACAATGAAACAACTTCACAAGATTCACACAAATGGTCAACTCTTGCAAGTCAACTCCGTCTTAGATCATTAGAAACTAACAGATACAGTTGTTATGAGTTTTGTTTAATAACCACTGTAAAACCAGTTCTTGCTTCTCACAAGTCCAACATCCGAAAGTCAAATGTAAAAGTGTTTAGTTTAGTACATAATTCATTTGTTTACAACAATACAGTCGTTACACCGTCAAGGAATAAAGCGTGCTTGCTCCTTGTACTGCACATACATCTACTCAGGCACGGGCTGCAAACACTTGCCCACGTCGATCGACCATCACTATTGCTGTATTCTCGCAATACACGTCCATCCTGCATACACAGAAACTGGCGGTGGGGTAGACACATCTCCACTCTCTCACCCTCGTACTTAAAATATCGGGTGTTTGAGACGGTGGAAAGCATAGTGTCTCTAGAATTTACACCGAAATTCTCAAGGCACTACAGCAACTGTGCTGTTTTATGCTCTGAGTGGGTCATTACTGTGCAGTAACACTTTAACATGGCAACAGTGTGATACAATGAAAGGTTATTTTATCATTGTGTAGTTAAATAGTGATTTAACTCATAAGTTTGTTTTGTCATTTTTTTAACTAAACTAAGATAAAACCGTGATTTTGCTCAAACATGTTTACTTTTGTAACATGTGGACAGCTATTCTTTATGTGTGTATGAAGTATGCCGCACTCCTGCTCGTGTTATGAAAATGGGTTAAGATTATATCTCTCTGTCAGATCTTCGAGTAGTGCAAAAGTGCAAAATACATTTTGCTTGTTCCAGATCTATGCTATAAGATTATAACTAAGTTACTGTCAATAGCCGTTATTTAAGGGAAAAACTATTATTTTTTCATGTACAAATACAATCCATGTAAATTTAGTTTGTTTTCTTTGCTATGGTGCTTACTTCAACTTTCGTAGGCTCACTCACTGTTATGTCACTTCTTTGTTGAATTAAAGTAGAACATGGGACAGATAAAAGTGATGTAGTCAGTGTCTTTCCTTAAGACTAGTGAAGATGGTTTTGTAGATGAATGTTTATATCATTGTACCTCATGTTATTGTTTCAGTTCAGTTACTCTTTGCTGTGTTCATCTTTCCCTACAGCATTTTCTTCCTCTTTTTAAGTAGTTGGCTCTCTTATCTGGTTTGGTTTTTCAACAAATGTAATATTCAAACAGTATCCATAGCTTCTCCCTACATGCATAGTTTTTACTTTCTCCGGAAGTATTTCATTAACTTTTTTATATAGAGTTTATGGTTTGTAAATTACTCTCTCGTTTCTGTTATCTCTTCTACGATCGTGTAGTGTTTCTGCCTGGTTTTAGAGGTCTGAGTGACATGCTGTTTTTGAATTGACACTAATAATTTTCAGTTACATTTTATTTCATCTTTTTTATCATCTCACCTCACCCTTCCATCTGGAAATTTTATCTCTTGTAAATTCACTTGCATTTGTATCAGTTCTACTTTCATATATATTTTTCTATAATTACAGTAATTTAATTTGTGTTTATATTAACTCCAGTCATATTACTTTCTAATATACCTGTGACTTTATGTTCTTATTAGCATCTGGCTATGTAATGTATCTTTTAAAATTGTATGAAGGAATAAAAGTTATTGTTATAGAAGATGCTACATTTTTTTCTTTGTTGTCAGGTGCCATTCTCATTTTTCTTGCTGGATATGATGATATAGTTTGCCTTCGAGAGAAGATAAATTTTGAAGAAAAACATCTCAATGAAGCTGGCAAATATAATCTTTACACTCTTCACTCAAATATGCAGGTTGGTGTTTATTCCCGTACTTTAAAGGCTTCACCTGAACAATGCTTTTGTGAAGCTAATTTTAGCAAATTACCGGAAATAGGTTGAAATTCTGTTGACTGTAGGACTGATTTAAGGAGCCTGAATTGGTGCAAGTTTCTAGCAATTTAAACAGTATTTCCCACCATTATAATTAACATAACAGTGGTAGACTGTTTCAAGCACTGATTTATATTCTTGATTTTTGTTGACTCGCATAACCTGCCTTTTGCAAATGGCAGTTCTGCCAGCTGATAACACTTCCAAATGAAACTTCAGCTAACACACACAGTGTTATTTAATTAATGTTATCTATAATGTTTCTTATTTATTTTTGTTGGTAAACAGTCTTTTACAAACTTGGGGTCTGTGTAAATTGGAGAAATAGATGGCTGGAGGGTTGTGATATTGATGTCAATGTTTGTTTCTGCAATAACAAATTCAGTTTTAACAGTTTTCAACTAAACTTTGTGACTCTTCCTCATTTCTTCTATTTTTGATAATAGTGTACTCCAGTTTTCCGAATTTTCATAACTTCATGGAAATTTAATGAATTTTTACTTAGAACAGTGGAAGGGGTTTGTTGATTCCAGTTATAATTGATTTTTACATTATTGCTGTTCCCATAGTTACAAAGATACTTGCATTGCCATGCCTTGAATATTTATATAAGCATTGTCAGAAAGGTTTACGCTCTGGATATTGTAATGCAGCTTTTCAGTAATATTTTGTTACTCACCTCATTGTTATTGTAGTTGTTGTGGTCTTCAGTCCGAAGACTGATTTCATGCAGCTCTCCATATTATTCTTTCTGTGCAAGTCTCTTCATCTCTGAATAACTGCTGCAACGTCTTTCTGAATCTGCTTACTGTATTCATCACTTGGTCTCCCTCTGTGATTTTTACTGCCCACACTTCTCTCCAGTATTATTGAAACAAAATGGAATAGTGTTCCAATTATTGCACTGGGGGAAAGTTATGTTATGTCTTCAAAGTGACCCCCGCCAGCACCCAAACAATGTCGGTGCTGCTGAACTGTTGACTGAACTACAGTTGTCAATGTTGCCGGTGTGATAGCCATACAGGAAGCTTCGATGGTTTCTCATAGCTCGTTCATTGTAGCTGGCTTCTGTTGTCCCCATAGGTAGAAGTCAAGAGGTGTAAGGTTTGAGGACCATATGGGTACTCAACAGCTGCTGTTTGATCTATCCATTGTCCAGGTAGATTTTCATCCAAGTAGGCTCTTGAGATCTCTGTGGTAGTGGACAGAACACCATTTGTTGTAGGTGAAATCTTTCATTTCCAAACGCACCCTCGGATGGCAGGTCAAAACAATTTTTGCAGTGTATGAAGATACACCTCACAGAAAAAGGGCCAGTCAAACCACGCAATGACAGACCACACCACACATTAACAGATAGTAGATTAACTTGTTTGTCCACATGAGTGTGAGGATTTTCAAGAGCCCACTATATGCAGTTGTGGCAGTACAATTTAGTTTGAACTGTGCCTTGTCAGTCCAGATGACCATCGCTGCAAACGGTTCATCCTCGCGAAGCATGCTTTCAAACCGCTCACAGCACCCAATCCTTCATTCCGGATTGTCCTTGTTGATAGCGTGCAGTGATCTTGGAGTGTACACTTTCCACTTTGCAGCCTTTAAAATTCGTCATACACTTGATCAGCGTATCTTGCTTTCACGTGCACCCTTCTACACAGATTTTTGAGGTCACCTAAAATGTTGCAACACAGCATTGCTGGAAGCTGGGCTTGTTGATATTTTTAGTCAATCAGGCCTCTCCACATGCGCATCCTGAATATTACCTTGAGTTTAAAATGTATCCCAAATACGATAAATTGTTGTACGTGTTGGTGGCTGAGTTCTGTACATGTTACGTCATTGCTGTTCTACCTCCATCATATTTTTGTATTTACATTACCACTTCAATACAGCCTTGCTTTGCTCAGACAACAGTCTTACTTCATTCATTGCTGCACTGTCACCTGCTGGAAAACACTCACCAAGATTTGTTGAGGAAACAACAGACTATGCTACCACACAAAATTGCAGTGATATGTCATTTTGTTCCAAAGATATTAACTTTCAAAGAGTGTCTACATTTTCCTGGCCTCATCTGTATGCCCTACCAACCGAGCTGTTCTTTTAGTTAATTTGTGCCACAGATTTCTTTTCTCTCCAATTCTGTTGAGTAGCTCCTCATTAGTTACATGATTTACCCATCTATCTTTAGCATTCTTCATAGCACAACAGTTCAAATGCTTCTTTTCTCTTCTTGTCCAAAATATTTTATTGCCCATTTCTCACTTTCATACATGGCTATATTCCATACAAATACTTTCAGAAGAAGCCTTCTTGACACTTAAATCTGTAATTGATGTTACCAAATTTCTCTTCTTCAGACATGCTCTTCTTGCGAATGCCAGTCTACATTTTACATCCTCTCTACTCCAGCCATTGTCAGTTATTTAGCTGACCAAATAGTAAAAGCCATCTAATACGTTAAGTGTCTCATTTCCTAATCTATTCCCTCAGCATCACCTGATTTAATTTGTCTACATTCCATTATCCTCGTTTTGCTTTTGTTGATGTTCATCTTATATTGTTCTTGCAAGACTCTTTCCATTCCATTCAACTGCTCTGCCAAGTCCATTGCTGTCTCTGAGAGAAATACAGTGTCACCGGCAAACATAAAAGTTTTTATTTCTTCTCCCTGGACTATAATTCCTACTCCAAAATTTTCTTTTGTTTGCTTTACAGCTTGCTCAAGTTCAGACTGAATAATTTCGGGGATAGACTCCAGCCCTGTCTCACTCCCTTCTCAACCACTGCTTCCCTTTTCATGTCCCTCGATACTTATAACTGCCATCTGGTTTCTGTACAAGTTGTAAATAGTCTTTCGCTTCCTGTATTTTACTCTTGCTACCCTCAGAATTTCAAAGAGAGTGTTCCAGTAGACATTGTCAAAAGCTCTCTCTAAGCCTACAAATACTACAAAAGTAGGTTTAACTTTTCTTAATGTATCTTTTAAGAAAAGTTGTAGGGTCAGTTTTGCTCCGTGCGTTTTTACACTTCTCCGGAATCCAAACTGATCTCCCTCGAGGTCAGCTTCTACCACTTTTCCATTCTTTTGTAAAGAATTCGTATTAGTATTTTTGCAACCATGAATTATTAAACTGATAATTTAGTAATATTCACACCTGCCAGCACCTGATTTCTTTAAAATTGAAAATATTATATTCTTCTTGAAGTCTGAGGTTATTTCATCTGTCTCATACATCTTCCATACTAGTAGGAAGAGTTTAGTTATGATGGCTCTCTCAAGGCTGTCAATAGTTCTGGTTGAATGTTGTCTACTCCCAGGACTCAGTGCTCTGTCAAATTCTTCTAACGGTGTTATATTCCTCATCTCATCTTCATCTACGTCTTCTTCCATTTCTATAATATTGCTCTCAAGTATATCTCCCTTGTATAGGCACTGTAAACACCTTCCACCTTGCAGCTTTCCCATCTTTGCTTAGGACTGGTTTTCCATATGAGTGATTAACAGTCATACAGGTGCTTATCATTTCTCAAAAGGCCTCTTTAATTTTCCTATAGGCAGCATCTGTCTATCCCGTAGCGATATAGGCTTCTGAATCCTTACATTTGTCCTTTAGTCATTCCTGCTTACTCATTTTGTAGTGCATGTCAATCTCATATTTTAGACATTTGTATTCCTTTTCACCTGCTTCGTTAACTGCACTCTTATATTTCCTCCTTTCATCAGTTAAATTCAGTGTGTCTTGTGTCATCCAACAATTTCTGCTGGGCTGTGTCTTTTACCTGTTTGATTGTCTGCTGCTTTCTCTATGTTCTCTCCCAAAGCTACCCATTCATCTTCTACTGTATTTCTTTACCCCGTTTTCATCAGTCATTGCCCAATGCTCCCCCTGAAATTCTCAACAACGTCTGGTTCTTTCAACATACCCAATTTCTATCTCTTTAATTTCCCAGATTTTTGTAATGTCTTCAGTTTTAATCAACAGTACATAACCAATAAATTTGGGTCGAGTCCACATCTGCCTCTGGAAACGTCTTACAATTTAAAATCTGGTTCTGAAATCTCTGTCTTATCCTAAAGTAATTATCAGGAAACCTTCTGGAGTCTCTAGATATCTCCCATGCATACTGTCTTCTTTTATGATTCTTAAGCCAAGTGTTAGTGACGATTAAATCATGCCTTATGTAAAATTCTGTCAGCTGGCTTCCTCTTTCATTCCTTTCCCCCAATCCATATTTACATACTGTTTTTCCTTCTCTTCCAGTTTCTGCTATTGAATTCAGTTCTCACATCATATTCAGTTTTGGCTCCCTTTACTAACTGAATAATTTCTTATATCTCATCATACATTTCTTCAATCTCTTTATCATCTGTGGAACTAGTTGGCATGTAAACTTGTATTGCTGTGGTGAGCGTAGGCTTCGTGCCTATCTACGCTGCAATAGTGCATTCACTATGCTGTTCATAGTAGCTTACCTGCATTCCTATTTTGTTATTCATTATTAAACCTACTCTTGCATTACCTATTTGATTTTGTGTTTAAAACCCTGTATTCATCTGACCGTAAGTCCTGTTCCTCTTGCCACCGAATTTCACTAATTTCCACTATATGTTACTTTAACCTATCTATTTCTCTTTTTAAATTTTCTTGCCTCCCTGCTTAATTAAGGGACATTGCAATGCTCCTATCTGTAGAACACTAATTTTGTTTCTCATGATGAGGACATCCTCCTTATTAGTCCCCTCTATGAGATCCAAATGGGGTACTATTTTATATCCAGAATAGTTTATCCAAGAGGATGCCATAATCATTTCACTATACAATAGAGCTGCATGCTCTTGGGAAAAGTTACAGCTATAGATTCCCCCCCACCCTGCTTCAGCCATTTGCAGTACCAGCACAGCAAGGCATTTTGGTGATGTTACAAGGTCAGATCAGCCATCATCCAGACTGTTGCTCTTGCAATTACTGAAAAGGCTGCTGCCCCTCCTCAAGAATCACGCATTTGTCTGGCTTCTCAACAGATACCCCTCCATTGTGGTTGCACCTTTGGTATGGTTATCTGTATTGACAAGGCACACAATCCTCCCCACCTATGGCAGGGTCCATGGCCTCATCAATTAGAAACAGATTTTCTTTTCTTTTTTAATTATATTTTCTTCTTTCCTACTTGTAACAGTTGTTTTCATTTATGTTGTGTCAGCGTGATCTTGCTAAAGAAAATAATTTGCATACTCTGGAGAAATCAGATATTGAATCAAAAAGTAACTTATCATATATGCGTGATGATTTTCTGCCAGAGATAACTCCAACTCCCAATGAAGACAGCAAGACAGAGGAGAAGCTTCTTTCAGTAGGTGTCTCCCATCTCAGTTCTTTCCACAACAGCTTCAAATGTCAATTTGTGCAACAGTGAAAATGACAACTAGAGAGGGAATGGAATGGGAAGTAACTAATACTGTCATCTGAAAGTAGTGCTAATTTGAACACCCTGGAGGACAGAAGAGGACCCAATGCATAAGCTCACCACTGAGCAGATGACTACCTCGTCATTGGCTTTGACTTCCTTTTGATGAGTCGTTGTTGCTTATGATAAAAAGACACACAGTGTCAAATGTTCAGAATGAAATCTAAAAATGCCACTTTGACAGTACCGTTGGTGGAATTGATGGCAGTGATGTGCACCACAGAGGCTTTTTGTGCTAAAGGTGAATCCTGGATGACCTCTGGTCACATTTCTGGGGTCCTAGTTTTATCAGGGATGATACAACAAGAGACAAATTTCATGAACTTATCAGATTCCTTTGCATCAGTGAGAAGTCATCCTGAGCCGTAAATCTGTCCTGACAAGCTCGCTCGTGTTTCTGAAATATGGAACAAGTTCGTGCAAAGCTGCCTCTGCTGTTACTGCCGTGGTGAAATGAATAACCCATGAGCAATTACCTCCAAAGTGCGAGTTCCAAACAAACCTGACAAATACTGACTAAAGTTCTAAAAACATACATGGATGGATAAAAAATCAACTCACCAAGCGGTAGTGGGAGAAAATACATAAAAGATGTGGAAACACCTGAGCTTTCAGATCCAATGGCTCCTCCTTCTGACACAAGTGTAGAAGAGAAAGGAAGAAGGATGAAGGAGGAGGACAGGTGATGTTTAGGAAAGGGGAAGAGTTACAGAAAAGTAGGTCCGAATCCCCGAACAGGGAAAACGTACTGGACTGGATGAAAAGGAAAGACTCATTGTTGGTACCTGCTATAGAGAATCTTGTCTGTTGCAAGTATCAACAATCAGCCCTTTCTTCTCATCCCATCCAGTAAGTCCCTTCTAACCCGGGGTTCTGAGCAACTTTCCTTTGTCACTTTCCATTTCCTAAACCTCACCAGTCATTTTCCTTCGTTCCTCTTCCTTAACTCTTCTGTCAGAAGAAGGAGCCACTGGCTCCAAAATCTCACGCATTTCCCCATCTTTTATGTTTCTCTTGCCACTGCTTGGTGAGTAGATTTTTTATCTACCCATATATATTTTCAAACACTGATCAGTTGTCTGGCTTGAAGTTTTAACCAACTGTTGGAAGTGTATGACGTTGTTCACCTCATGCACTGTTACTGAACCAAGGAAGGAACATGACGACAGACAGCATTTTTACATCCCTTCCACTTGCCAAGAAACTTCCAGAGAGGAAAATGCCATTAGTAGTAACAAGAGTCACAGTTAATGGGAACAAGATTCACAGAGAAATGCCCAACTGTGTGAACAAGAACAATTCTGACTTATGTTCCACCATCATCTTGAACCGACTGGAGTGCACGGGACAGTATACCAAGAGAAAAAGAATAAGAATTTCACTATCTTCATCACACTACATTGTGAAGTAACAGTGAGTGAAGAAGCAAAGAAGAAACCAGTAACTGTTACTTTCTGTACCACCATAACGTACGTGTCGATGTTGATAATTCATAAACATTCAAGTAAGGTTGCTTGCAGGAGATGGCCAGTGCACATCTTTTACTGTATCCTAGACATACCAACAATAAATGTGTGAATCATCTACAATCAAATAACCAAAAATAACCTGAAGAAGAAGGCGTTCATTCTTCAGTTGGTAAATGAACTCAGGAATGGCAAACCCCGAGTAGCTGGTCAGGAGCCAGAAAGCCAGTCAAACAAAGAAGCAACTGTAGGACTAGATAAATTAAGAAAGTGAAAGAACCTTCAAATTGGAAAGTGCAATGGAAACAAGACAAACCATGTGAAAAATGCATAAGTGCCATCTGTGGAAAATGTGTACAAGAAGCACTGAAGTGTACTCAGAATCTGAAATCAGTGTTTAGACACGAAGAAGTGAAATAAATGAAGGAATGTCAAGAACATCAGAAGTAGGCCACATTTCTGGGTATAAACCCAAAACAATAACCAAAAAGTGTAATATAAAGGGATGGAAAAATATAGCTCATACTTTTAACCGTGTTGTAGATTTTTAATGTGAATCTGATTAAGGGCCAGATGACCCCTTCATGCTGTTCTAAGATATCACATTTATCTCTGTACTGGTGTTCAGTGTCTGTAGTGTCCAAAGTAAGCTAGGTATCCAGAAGTGGTATCCTGTTTTTCATTTCTTGATTCAAGTAAATAATCATGTCAGTTAATTCAAATGTGACTGAAGTTGGCCAGCCATCTTAATTCCTTCCCTCCCCCCATTTACCTGTAGGCAATATGAATAGTAATTGCACAGCCTAAAGATTAAATGTTATTGTCAATTTGCAGACAAGTGACCAGAAGCGTGTATTCAGGCCATCTCCACCCGGTGTTCGGAAGATCATTCTATCTACTAATATTGCTGAGACCAGTATTACGATAGATGATGTGGTATTTGTTATTGATTCAGGAAAAGTTAAAGAGGTAAGTGTTTAATATCTTCTCATCTTAATTTTTTTAAGAAGAAAATTATTTGTTTTACCACATATAACAATGAATATATAAGTCAATGAACTAACCCAGTTGGGAGGTTATTTCAAACATCAAAAGTTCAAATTCATTATGGAAGGGAACTACAAGAGACATTTCATTGATTATTATCTCCTCATATATCTTGAGTGTCATCATACACTGTCATATTTTCTAGTGACTATTAACAACATGTTGAAATCCAGCCCACTTTGAAACTGGAAACTGTACTTTTATCAGACTAGGCCAAGGCTGTTTAGACTAGTTGAGAATTCACACAACATTCATTGACATTCTGAACAATTATCTCACATCAATTTCTATGATGATGATGAGACATTAAACTCTAATTGTCCACAGAAGAACCCCAAAAGTGCCCCACTTATGACAGGATACTTTTCGGACTGGATCAGACTCTGAATGTGGCTCTCCAGCAGGGATACGACTTCCTCAAATCCTGCCCTGAAATGAAATCCATCCTTCATGAAATCCTCCCCACTCCACCATGAGTGTCTTTCCGCCGTCCACCTAACCTTCGTAACCTCTTAGTTCATCCCTATGAAATCCCCAAACCACCTTCCCTACCCTCTGGCTCCTACCCTTGTAACCGCCCCCGGTGTAAAACCTGTCCCATGCACCCTCCCACCACCACCTACTCCAGTCCTGTAACCCAGAAGGTGTTCACAATCAAAGGTAGAGCCACGTGTGAAAGCACCCACATGATTTACCAACTGAAATGCCAACACTGTGAAGCCTTCTATGTGGGAATGACCAGCAACAAACTGTCCATTCGCATGAACGGACACAGGCAGACAGTGTTTGTTGGTAATCAAGATCACCCTGTGGCCAAACATGCCTTGGTGCACGACCAGCACATCTTGGCACAGTGTTACACGGTCCGGGTTATCTGGATACTTCCCACTGACACCAACCTGTCAGAACTCCGGAGATGGGAACTTGCCTTTCAGTATATCCTCTCTTCTCATTACCCGCCAGACCTCAGTCTCCGCTAATTTCAATTTGCCGCCACTCATACCTCACCTGTCTTTCAACAACATCTTGGCCTCTGTACTTCCGCCTCGACTGACATCTCTGCCCAAACTCTTTGCCTTTACAAATGTCTGCTTGTGTCTGTGTATGTGCGGATGGATATGTGTGTGTGTGTGTGTGCGCGAGTGTATACCCCTTCTTTCCCCCTAAGGTACGTCTTTCCGCTCCCGGGATTGGAATGACTCCTTACCCTCTCCCTTAAAACCCACATCCTTTTGCCTTTCCCTCTCCTTCCCTCTTTCCTGATGAGGAAACAGTTTGTTGCGAAAGCTTGAATTTCATGTGTATGTTTGTGTTTCTATCGATCTGCCAGCACTTTTGTTGTGACTTACAATACGAAAGCGCTGGCAGGTCGATAGAAACACAGACAGACACATACATACACACAAAATCCAAGCTTTCGCAACAAACTGTTGCCTCATCAGGAAAGAGAGAAGGAGAGGGAAAGACGAAAGGAAGTGGGTTTTAAGGGAGAGGGTAAGGAGTCATTCCAATCCCGGGAGCGGAAAGACTTACCTTAGGGGGAAAAAAGGACCGGTATACACTCGCGCACACACACACATATGCATCCACACATATACAGACACAAGCAGACATATTTAAAGACAAAGCTTTGTCTTTAAATATGTCTGCTTGTGTTTGTATATGTGTGGATGCATATGTGTGTGTGTGCGAGTGTATACCGGTCCTTTTTTTCCCCCTAAGGTAAGTCTTTCCGCTCCCGGGATTGGAATGACTCCTTACCCTCTCCCTTAAAACCCACTTCCTTTCGTCTTTCCCTCTCCTTCCCTCTTTCCTGATGAGGCAACAGTTTGTTGCGAAAGCTTGAATTTTGTGTGTATGTTTGTGTTTGTTTGTGTGTCTATCGACCTGCCAGCGCTTTCGTTCGGTAAGTCACCTCATCTTTGTTTTTATATATAATTTTTCCCACGTGGAATGTTTCCCTCTATTATATATATATATAAAAACAAAGATGATGTGACTTACCAAATGAAAGTGCTGGCAGGTCGACAGACACACAAATAAACACAAACACACACACAAAATTCAAGCTTTCTCAACAAACTGTTGCCTCATCAGGAAAGAAGGAAGGAGAGGGAAAGACGAAAGGATGTGGGTTTTAAGGGAGAGGGTAAGGAGTCATTCCAATCCCGGGAGCGGAAAGACTTACCTTAGGGGGAAAAAAGGACGGGTATACACTCGCACACACACACACATATCCATCCACACATATACAGACACCAGCAGACATATTTAAAGAGAAAGAGTTTGGGCAGAGATGTCAGTCGAGGCAGAAGTGCAGGGGCAAAGATGTTGTTGAATGAGAGGCGAGGTATGAGTGGCGGCAACTTGAAATTAGCGGAGATTGAGGCCTGGTGGATAACGGGAAGAGAGGATATATTGAAGAGCAAGTTCCCATCTCCGGAGTTCGGATAGGTTGGTGTTAGTGGGAAGTATCCAGATAACCCGGACGGTGTAACACTGTGCCAAGATGTGCTGGCCGTGCACCAGGGCATGTTTAGCCACAGGGTATGTGTGTTTGTGCGAGTGTATACCCGTCCTTTTTTCCCCGTAAGATAAGTCTTTCCGCTCCCGGGATTGGAATGACTCCTTACCCTCTCCCTTAAAACCCACATACTTTCGTCTTTCCCTCTCCTGCCGTCTTTCCTGATGAGGCAACAGTTTGTTGCGAAAGCTTGAATTTTGTGTGTATGTTTGTGTGTCTGTCGGCCTGCCAGCACTTTCATTTGGTAAATCACATCATCTTTGTTTTTAGATATATTTTTCCTACGTGGAATGTTTCCCTCTATTATTTATATATATATATATATATATATATATATATATATATATATATATATATATATATATATATATATATATATATATATATATCTCTCTAAAAACAAAGATGATGTGACTTACCAAATGAAAGTGCTGGCAGGTCGACAGACACACAAACAAACACAAACATACACACAAAATTCAAGCTTTCGCAACAAACTGTTGCCTCATCAGGAAAGAGGGAAGGAGAGGGGAAGACGAAAGGAAGTGGGTTTTAAAGGAGAGGGTAAGGAGTCATTCCAATCCCGGGAGAGGAAAGACTTACCTTAGGGGGAAAAAAGGACAGGTATACACTCGCACACACGCACATATCCATCCACACATACAGACACAAGCAGACATATTTAATTATATATATATATATATATATATATATATATATATATATATATATATATATATATATATATATATAAAAAATAGAGGGAAACATTCCACGTAGGAAAGAGTCCGCCCTCGGTAGCTGAGTGGTCAGCGTGACAGACTGTCAATCCAAAGGGCCCGGGTTCGATTCCCGGCTGGGTCGGAGATTTTCTCTGCTCAGGGACTGGGTGTTGTGTTGTCCTAATCATCATCATTTCATCCCCATCGACGCGCAGGTCGCCGAAGTGGCGTCAAATCGAAAGACCTGCACCAGGCGAACGGTCTACCCGACGGGAGGCCCTAGCCACACGACATTTCATTTCATTTCATCAGGAAAGAGGGAAGGAGAGGGAAAGACTAAAGGATGAGGGTTTTAAGAGACAGGGTAAGGAGTCATTCCAATCCCGGGAGCGGAACAGTTTGTTGCGAAAGCTTGAATTTTGTGTGTATGTATGTGTCTGTTTGTGTTTCTATCGATCTGCCAGCGCTTTCGTATGGTAAGTCACATCATCTTTGTTTTTAAATGTATTTTTCCCGCGTGGAATGTTTCCCTCTATTATATATATATTCTAAAGTGCCTGGAAATTCTACGCTGGTGTATAAATCCACAACAACTGAAAGGATTGATAAGTTTTACAGTTCCGAGGAAAATTATACTGTTACTTAACACGGAAAAAGTGTATTTTCATCCGGGAGAAAGTGTATTTTTAACCGGGAAAAGTCCGGGGATATTTTTTTCTCATCAACGTATACATCCTGATTATGCCATTTGTCCTTGACCTGTTCATCTAATTATTTATGAGTTGTTTGGTGACAAGTCTTATGAGTCACTTCTCATCCCATCATATCCCAAATGAGTTTGATTGGAGACAAGAGTGGAGGTCTTACTGGCCAGGGAAGTTGCTGCATTTCGTGAAGAAAAACCCAAAAACACCAAAGGTGAACAAGAGTTGTAGCTTATTGCACCCCTGACCAGAATGCCTGTGGTATGGCCAGTGTGTCTTGGGCGAATGCACTCTACAAGACAGCTCTCACCAAATCTATGCCATACATGAAAATGACCATCACTTGGGTGCAGGCAGAATCTGCTTTCATTGCTGAAGACAATCACGTACAATTCCATCTTAATGTGTGCTGTGCCAGCTGTGCAATCTGCCATTGCTGCCCTTACAATATGACGATCTTGACAGACGTCTGTGCTGCATGATGTCCAAAACTTCAGCTACAGGTGTGAGAGAATGTTCATGTGACCACTGATACCAGCATCTGTGACGTCTGATGCAGCACAACCAACTTGTGTGACAATTCTTTGTGAAAGGCCACAATTTTACCCCATTCAAATGCGCTCAGTTGGCTGTAGGAAGCACGAGTGCGTCTGTATTGCATTGTTACCCACTTGCTTCACACATTTGCACCACACTGAGCCTTCTGCTTGTGAGCATTCCCTATTAAAGAGTAGGCACAACTAGCGCTCAGGTAGCTATGCCACTATGCCAACTGTTGGCAGACAATGTTGAAATCATTATCAGCACATCTACTATCACCCAGGTGGCATATGCCATCATCGGATCAAAATTGACACGATCTTTCCAGGTGCACTAATTTTTTTCTGGCAGTGTAGAAGGAAGATAGAAGACAGTGGCCTCTGCACCATCATGAATTAAACACCTGATTATTGTTCATGATCATGGTTGTATCAACCTGTGATAAGAATATAGTAAAACAGTATAAAAAAAACAATGTACACATGGTGCATACTTTTTTGTTCTCTTTCTCTTAACAACTAATGCAGCACTAAAAATAGTCATATGAAAGGAAAATATAAGAAACATAAAGATAAAAAAATAGCAAATGGAAGATAGATGCCTATCAAATATGATGAGTCTGCCATTATTGGTTGCAACCAAGGAATGTGTAATCAAACAGGATGTGGGGCCTGAAATCAAAAAGCAGAAAGATATGTGAATATAGACCAACTTACAACAGGTAATATGAAGCAAGTACTTGCTGAGTGACTATCTGAAATATGTAACAAATGGGCCAAATGTAATATAAACCCAGTAGTATTTAAAAATGCTGAAATTTTGCTTTGTGACATGACCTGAAGGAAGAGGTAACACAAGGAAAGTAATGGAGTGCAGAAGCCTGCACTGAGCATCATTACACACAGAGGAAGGCCTAGTTGCACAAGAATGCAAAATAAATACAAGGCTACAAAAGAGCACTTTCTGACATTAAGGAGAAGTGTTGTATTTCCATGTCTGAGAAAACAGATGTTATTGACATTCCATAGCTGTAAGAAATAATTCAAAGTTTATTCACTGACTGTGAATTCTTTTACATCAGCTATACTAGCTATAGATCGGCTACCCAGTAGTGACATTTGAAAATTTGTATTGGATTGAAACTAAAATCTGAATTTCCTCCTTAATGCACGCAATCGCCTTAACTACTTATCTGTGTATGCTCCCCAGACTGACCCAAACTTCCACATGTCACACTGCCTACATCCTTATACCATAGCCCACTGAATTAATCATCTAATGCTCCCAACATTACTTGAATTCCCAAAACAGGGAGAACAAGGGGACGGGGGAATTCAAACAATGTTGCAAACATTAGCTGATGAATTCAGTGGTGTGTGATATAAGGATGTAGGTAATGTGAAATGTGGAAGTTTGGGTTGGCCCAAGCAACAGACACGGATAGCTCAAGTTGAGTTGACTGCTCATCATAGGCAGGAAATCTAGGTTTGAGTCCCAGTCCGTCAGTATTTGATAGTAGATCTGTACGTAATTCAGTTGATGTCAAGGAATTCGCATTCAGCGAATTAATTTCTGGTTATTGTTGAGTACTACTTATTAGTGACAAATGAAAATTTGTGCTGAACCAGGACTCAAACCCAGATTTCCTACTTGTGAGCAGTTGCCTTAACAACTTTGGCTATTTGTGCATACTCCCTGGACTGATCCAAACCTCCACAGGACACATTGTCTACATCCGTATGCTACAGTCAAAGAATTCACAGTCAGTGAATAAATTTCAAATTATTTCATGTGCAGCTGAGGATTGGAGTAATGTCTGTTATTTCAGACATGCAAGTAAAGTATTATAAACTTAGACAGTTATACGATGATGCCTGGTCTTGATACTTCACAGTCTCATTCTCCCTATGTGGGAAACCAATGAATAATGTTGACGAGCATCGGGTGATGAATACAGGCTGCGTGGGATTAGCTGAGTGGTCTAGGGCGCTGCAGTCATGGACTGTGCGGCTGGTCCCGGCGGAGGTTCGAGTCCTACCTCAGGCATGGGTGTGTGTGTTTGTCATAAGGATAATTTAGATTAAGTAGTGTGTAAGCTTAGGGACTGATGACCTTAGCAGTTAAGTACCATAAGATTTCACACACATTTGAACATTTTTTGATGAATACAGGGGACTATGGCATAAGAATGTAGACAGTGTGACATGTGGATGTATAGGTCAGTCTGGGGAGTGTGCATTGATGCGTGGTTAGCTGAAGTGGTTAAGGCGACCACTTGTGACAAGCAGGAAATACGGGTTTGTGTCTGGTATGGCACAAATTTTCATGTATCACTAGTAGGTAGTACATCTACACTTAATGCGACTGATGCCTAAAAATTCACAGTCAGCAAAGAAATTTTAAATTAACAACAAGTTTTGTATGGTGCACAGTACCCGATCAAAGTTCTCTGGGAAATGTTTTTAATTACGTTTGTTTGTTGAGAATAGCATAAGACTGCTTGTGAAAACTGTTACATATTTCAGTCTCTTCAAGAATATCCATAAGGTTTGCTTAATTCAGTCTGTAGCGGGACTATGTCTGTCTTTGAGACTTGGTGTTCATCTAACTTAATGTGTGTGCCAAAGGTCAAATTATTACTGTCATTAGTACCTATATCTTCCTCAAATCTTTCATTGAATGGCATACTCTTCTGATCTACTTAGAAATTTTCACATATTCCATAATCAGTTCTATAAATACCCAGCTGAAAACATGGAAAAGTTTCTTACTCAATGGATTCTCTGCATAAAAACCAATTTTTATCTTAGTTTTGTGGAATACTCCAGCGACTATGCGGTAGAATCTTGACTATCTGCCATAATTTGGTGGAAGTTCAAGCAGGATAGACTGGAGTTCTATAAATTCTGTCTCCTAACCCCTGCAATATCATTCAAAACACCCTTTTTTATACCCAAACCAAGTTTTACTGAGATTTTCTGACTTTTTACATAATACAAGCTAGTTATGTTTGTTATGTACGTATTGCACCCTTCAAGAATTATTACAGGAAACATAAAAGATCTGCATTGTAAAGAATGATTATGTGGTTACACAGATGTGGAAAGCCAGGCCTAACAAAAAAGGTGAAGCTTACAGGTTTGAAGTTTTATAAAAGTCTTTGATAGATGACTGTTTCCCTCCTTTAGCCCTCTTCCATGCTCCAGTATCCTTCCTATTCCTCCCCTTATGCAAACAGATGATAACAGCTGGCATTGCTTCCTCTTGCTCACGAATGTACTGGAGTGCTGCAACAATCATTTTGAACTCTTCCTGATGTGGGATGGCATTTCTCTCATCATCTAAAATTTGCTGCCTCCTCTTGTGTCATTTTCCCAATATTGTTGTCAGTTAGTTCATCAACTTCATCATTTGCCATTTATTTTGTGGCATCCTCTGTATCGGCATCCTCACAGCCCAATATGTTTTTCAGCAATGAAACAATATTATTGTTTCCATCTCTGACTTCAGTTTCACATCTATATTCAAACTGAATTCATCCATGCTCACTTTTGATGAGTGTAATTTAGGGCAGTGATTCTGATTTTTTTAGGTTTCTGAAAGATCTAGGTGCCTTGTGTTTGCCCTATTAATGTAAACCTAAGCTTGTGGTTGCATTATTGCAAGACAGTATGGCAACTCATTCTTTACTTTTTTTGTACCTGGGTGCCGTAGCTTCCTTTTTTGATGCAACAATTTTCGTAGGGTAGCATTTTGTAATTTAAACCACTCTCACTGCAGTTGTACAACTATTCACCAGAAGTTCTCTCCTCATCAGTTAACTTCAAAAGATAATCTTTAAACAATGGCACAGCCTCATTCTCAACAGATAAAGCTTCTACACTAATGGTAATCTGGTAGGTACTGAATCGTTTTTTCGACTGATCCAACCATCCATCACTGGCAGTAAATTCTGAATCTTCTCCTTCTATTTGCTGCTGAAATTGCAATGCTTTTTTGTGCAATATTGGCTCAGTAATCAGAAAACCATTTCCTCTTAAATTTTCATGCTACAAAAATAAAGCTTCCTCCACTTCTTTTGTTTACATTTCAATATTGTCTTCCTTACTTTTATTCCACTTCCACTAACTTGGGAAGTGCACTACTTTTCAATTTTTGCTTGATTTTTTCTTCCCGTCTCCAACATTACTTTTTCTAACTCCAAAACAGCAATTTTGATCCATAGTCACTACAAGTTTTAGTTTTTTTTAATCACCCATTTTGGACTCTTTAATTAAAAGATGAAGGACTGCACAAAACAACTATTTAATCACTCACTGACACACACACACACACACACACACATATTGGACGTCAGATATGCAACTGAAGACACAAGGAACACAGGATTGCCAACAGATCAGTTCTCTACAAGTGTTCATTATTGTTTGTGAGTGCTGGAAGAGGACTTCCAAGTATTGTTTGTTGAAGAGTGGCTGTAATAATTGTTGAAGAGTGGCTCTAGTAATTTATTTAGTATTAACAATACAGTGTGTACCTTGTCATTTTGACTCCAGGTGTGCTAAAAACACAGAAGCTGCCTAAAACATTTTGAAAGGCCACACGATATTGTATTCAATGCCTGCTTTCTAAAGCTTCGGAAAAGTGCAGTACACACAATAAATCAATTCTCGTTTTATCATGGATAAGTATTAATTATTGTATTAATGATGTAGGCCAGATAGTATGGAGGCCAGATAGTCATGAGCTGGGTAGTTGAGAGTCTACCTTATTTAAGATGCCACCTAAATAAGAGATAATCTTCTATTAAACTTTCTTTTTTCTGATAATGATGTTATCTGATCATCACATTCTTCAGATCATGTAGGGGGACCTGGTGGTGTGTGTCCAAGAGGTCTGTTTTGAAAAAAATGTTTTCCATCAGCTAATTTGAATACAAGTTAATCTGGATATGGTATGGGATGAGAAAGGTATTCACTATGGATGGCCCATTGATAATGTTTTAGACCCCCCCACCCAAAATATAAATTCATTTGGTCCTTTCATTGATGGCACATGTAGCCCAATTGCTGCATGCAACAGATTCTCATTTTACATTCACATTGCAAATTAATTTTCAAATATGGCTACAGTTGAACATTTAAGATTTTTTTACACAGATGTTAATAATTCCTATCCACCACATTTTACACACTACAATAACAGAAATTTTTTTGCAGGGTAGAATGAGTTGTCAGGGAGAATCATTTTCAGTTTGCTTTCAAATTTTACTTTGCTATCTGTCAGACATTTTATATCACACGATACGTTATCAAAAATTTTAGTTGCACCCCCTTTCTGTGCTAAAGACAACCTTAGTGTGGGCTAATAGACGTCAGTTTTCTTTTCAGTTTTGTAATTATTTAAATCACTGCTCCTTTTGAATTGCAATGGATTATTTACAACAAACTTCATGGGGAAGTAAATGAACTGTGAAGCAGTAGTTAGAGTGTCCATCTCCTTAAACAGTTGTGGGTGAGCATCACATTATTCTTATGGCATGTTGCTAATCAGTGAAGACATTCTTTCTTAAAAATGAGTTATCTCATAACATTTTCTACAAGACATTTATTTGTTTGTTTATTTACATAGTTTACGCCGATGTTGTACCTCTAAAATCAAACATTATACAACAGTGTCTACAGTGAATAAGTTTAGAGCTTAGCAGTCAGCAAGTTATTCCTGTCCCATAACTTCTTCATTCGGAATAACTCGCGGCTTGTTCTTTCCAGATATGACATACTTCTTTCTTTGTGATGTTTTGAATGTCACTCGTATATGTTTGTTCATCGGGAGCAGCTTATCTTCTCTATGCTCAGTTTGATGTTTGATGATGTTAATTCATTTAGATCCATTTATGCTTCTTTAAACCAGTTGTTTTTTGTCTTACTCTTCCAAAAGTAGCCAAAAAGTTGTTTCAGGAGTCTAATATTTGGTAAATGAGAAATGTGGCCAAAATATGCACCTCTTCTTTTTTGCATTTTATTAACAATGGTTTCACTTCCTTGATAAACCACCTAGTTGGGCAAGAGTCCCCAGTGAACATTAACTTTTTTTTTTAAATTGATAGACATTTGAAGTATTGCTCTATCAACTTTGTGCAATTTATCAGTTGTCTGTTTAGTTTGAATAATGTTTCACTAGCATAAGTTGCCTCCAGTTTAACAACAGAGTAATAATGCCATAGCTTAGCATTTAGTGAAAGAGTGAGTCTTTTGTAATTTGGTCACATAGTTCTCTATGCTTATAGTTTTAATGCTCTGCTTTCTGTTTATGCTCTTTCATTGGAACTCCAAGTAATAATCTCACCAAGATATTTAAATTTTTTTACCACCTTACTTTTTTGAGCGTTGTTGAGTATAATATGGGATGTGTCAGCTGAGAAGATGGATGTCTTTTCTGTTTTCTCTAAAGAAATTTGCAACCCAACCTTTGCCACTAATCATTCTAGTTCTATTACTTGGAACTTTGCTTCATTGATACTATTTGCTGACAATGCCAAACCATTTGCAACTGAAAGGCAGTTAGGTTGAATCTTTGTTTCAGTCTTAACAGATGGTGGACATATGTTGTTCCATTTGCACATGACTTTCTTCAGCACACAATTAAACAGTAATGGAGACATTCCATCACCTTGTCCAAGACTAGTTAGAATCTCAAAAGGCTCAAATAATTCATTTCTGAACCTTACTCTAGATTTAAATCAGTGAAATCAGTTTTTGAAAATATAATGACAGTGGCTCATGTCATCGTGTTAAGGTGGAGCATAAGCCTCAAAAATCTTTAAGGAAGCAAGACATTGTAAATTGGCTGATGGATGGGAGAGAGACCACATGTTGTGTGGTTAAGCTTGAATTGCTGAAACAGATTGAAGCTACGCTGTAGATCAGTCCATTATTGACGAAACAGCACAGTCTATGGTCACATTGTCATTAGGCTACCACCTTACCACTGCATTTTGAATCCCCATAGAACTAATTTGGAGCCAAGTTAAAGGATGTGTTGTAATAATTAACATGACATTTAAGCTACCACACATGCTAAAATTAATGCACAAAGCTCTGTTGCATTTCACTGCCAAACGCTGGCGGAACACAGAACAATACGTAATAAAGAAGAAGACAAAATGTGGTACTTGGATAGTTTCAGAGATTACATTGTTGATCAGCCACTCATCAGTGTTGAAGATAGCAGTTCCACTGATGAAATGCCTTCTGCACATTCAGATTCAGGAATGGAAGGTGGTCAGAGGTTACCACATGACTGAGTTGAGTAATACCGTAAGAGGTTTCAGCATTTCATTATACATCAAAATCTCTACAATATGCCTTTAAAATCAATCATTGCTCTCACAGATAAATTATTACTATTTAGACGCAAGTATTTTTTTGATGCTTCTTATAAGCCAAAATGTGGTTTCCACCTGGTCTCTCAAGAAGTATATTACCGGAGTATTACTGTATATTAATTTATACCTTTTAAAATTTAAATGACATTTCAAGTTTTATTATTTGTCTGGTGTTCGTTGATTTTATTAATTATCTGCAGGTGTAATGTTTGGTCTAATCTGCTTCTGAATGTTTTATTTTAATCATCTTGATGCGAATGATTTCAGTGTTCCAGCTTTCTCAAACACCTATCTATGTGAAGTGTTAAAATAAACAAATAGGAAACAAATTAAATGAGACATTATTAACATTCATTTGTAGAAACTGAAAGTCGTGAGCTTTGCCATGATTATCTTCAGTTGTTAAAATCACTGCAGGCTTGATGGATCGGGTTTTCCATTCAAATGCACCTTTAAAGCTTTGTGTGTTGGGTTATCTTTGCTGAGTAGTACGAGCGAGCTACCCTACCACATAGAACAGAAGGTTATCGTTGTACCCAACTAGAAGCAGCTGAAGCACCATGGGGAAAAAACAAGAGGTAATAACAAACATGGAAGAATACATAGAGTAATGTTTACATCAAGATTGTTCTCTTGGTGAATAGACTGTAGCGTCATTTGTTAAAAATTACAAGACGGAATTGCTAGCCAGTACTTACTTTCAACAGATGAATGTTTAATACTGCTCATAGACACGTGTAAAAGTAACACACTTTATAGCTTTCGGAACTTAATAGTTCCTTCCTTGGGGATGAGAGAGGGATGGGTTGGTGAAGGCTAAAATGAAAAGGTTGGTCACTCAGACCACAGGATGAGAGGGACTCACCTTTGGTGTGAGTGAGTGTTTGTGGCAGGCAAGGTGCTCTTACTGGCAGTACATGTGTTCATTGATTAAAGTTGCTTCTGCCCTCGTGTCTACCAGAAACCTAATGTTGTGATTCAAAATGTTGAGAGAGAGAGAGAGAGAGAGAGAGAGAGAGAGAGAGAGAGAGAGAGAGAGGCCTGCATGGACATTAGGCACCAGAAAATATTGAATTGTATGTGTTTGAGGAATGTGTAGCCCAAGCCCCTATACTGTCTTTGCTTGACAAACCAGCTCTTTTTGGCCCCTGTTAAGGTATGAATCACTTACAGTTTATCTAAATGGAGATGTTAATTGATAATGTGACACAAAATTGTCTTTATAAAAGGGAAGTGGGAGTAGTGCTTTCGGTTATGATTGCCATTTACTAGAAAGCATTTTCAGGAGCTATTGTTATATGTCACATATGTCTTACAAGACTACTTGCATTAGTTCTTGTTGTCTTTGTATATCCCTTGTTGTCTTTGTATATCCAACTTATATTATGGAATGTGAATTTCTCCCAGTGTATAAAGTGTTTAAACAACATACGGCAGCCAGGTGGCGTCTTCGACAACTGTTAATATTTCAACAGATACACACCCAATCATTTTCCAAACACAGACAGCATGAGAGAGTGTTTTGCAAGGAAATTTAAACCTTCTGCTGACCAAGAATCTTAATACCGTGTATGCAGGAAGACAGCATATGCACTGTAAACAACTAGGACCACCAAACTAGACTTATGACTTTGGTAATCTTTGGTTGCGTATTGGCCCCAGTCCCAATTGATATTGTTAGTATATGAATTGCTGTGTTTTTGTTACATTAGTTTCAAGAAACTCTATTCCCTATTTTATTTGCTTTTCAGCACAGTCGAAATTTGTGATGCCTTGCCACCAGTGTTGTATTTGAAGAAGCAAACATTAATTACAGATACACATTCACTCATAGTTGTAGAACAAACAAAATAAGTACAGAACCTGAACGCAACTGCAGAAAATCAGTATTTCTTTAATATAATTGGATAGATAAAAAATCTGCTCCCCAAGTGGTGGCAGGAGAAAACACACATAAAGGTCAAGGAAATGTACAAGCTTTCAGAGGAGCCAGTGGTTCCTTCTTCTCTCAGAAGGGTTAAAGGGGAAGGAAGAGGGATGAAGGAAAAGGACAAGGACTGGCAAGGTTTGGAAAATGGGGAGAGTTTGGAAAAGTCACCCAGACTTACCGTATGGGATGAGAAAAAAAGACTGATTGTTGGGGACTGCATTGGACAAGATTCGAAAACCTGAGAGCTTGAAGGTCTTAGATAGCTCAATACACTAGACAGAGATTACTTTCAAAAGCATTGTGCAGGAGTTAATAAGAGTGAAAACTAAGTGTATTAAATGTGGTAAAGGTGGTGGGGGGGGGGGAATAGAAAGGAGGTCGGAAAATAAGAGGTATAAAAAACTAAAAGGAAGTTTAGGAAGGAATAATTACTGAGAAAAAGTCTGAGATTAAAGTTAATAAAGGTCATGTTGATGGTGACAACCAAGGATATAGTGTAACATCAGTTTTCACTTGCGAAGTTGTGAGAAACTGGTGTCTGAGGGAAGAATCCAGTGTGGTGAAACTAGCACCAAGGTCATGACTGTCATGTTCCAGAGCATGCTCTCCCACAGGATATTGTGTGTTACAAGTAAACATCCTCAGCCCAATCATCCGAACTGATAACTTGCTGGTAGTTATACAAATGTTGAAGGCTGAACGGTGTTTAGATAACAGCTGGTACACGATGTGTCGTTTCGCAGGTGGCTCTCCCGTTGATAGTACGTGTTTTGCCCGTTACAGGGATTGTGTAAGTGGTAGTAGGGGGGGCGGCACACAGGGCAAGTCTTACAACAGAGATGTTCACAAGGGGAGGACCCACAGGGTAGGGAAATGGGAGCAGAAGGAGCATGGATTCTGACCAGAATATTGTGGAGATTGGGGAGCGGTTCTATTTGAGGTGTGGTGGACAAAATACTGGGCAGAATGGGCCTCATTTCAGGGCTTGGTTTTAGGAAGTCACAGGCATGTTGAACCACAAAGTTATCAGATAGGATGAATGGATATAACAGGGGGGGGGGGGGGGGTGTACTGGTAACACACAATGTCCTATTGCAGAGATTGCTTCACAACATGGCAGTCATGACCTTGGTGTCCATTTCACCATGTGTGACATCTAGACTCTTCCCCCAGACACTAGTTTCTCAGAACTGCACGGGTGGGAACTGGCAGTATATATCCTTGATTCTCGCCACCCACCTGGCCCGAATTTATGTTAATTTTTTCAATCTCAGCATTTCTTCACAGTAACTATTCTTTTCTTCACCCCCTTTCAGTTTTCTATACCTCGTTTTTTGACTTGCCTATGCCCTCCCTCAACTCTATCACGTTTAATACACTTAGCTTTCCATTCTCATTACCTCGTGCATGCCTTTTAGTCTGTAATCTCTGTCTTTTTTATCAACCCCACTTGTCTTTAAGATCTTAGCTTAGGTTTTCAAATCTAGCCCAATGCAGTCCTCAAAAATCAGTTAGTTTTTCCTTCCCATTCAGTAAGCTCCCATGGCCCTTGGTTCTAGGCAACTTTTCTGAACCCCCCTCCCCATTTTTAAATGTCAGCAGTCTTTCCCTTCAGCCCTCTTCCTTCTCCTTCAGCCCTTCTGCTAGAAGAAGGAGCCACTGGCTTAAAAAACCAGCACATTTCCTTAGCCATATGTGTGTTTATGTGTTTTCTTTTGCTGGCACTTGGTGAGTAGGTTGTTCAGCTATCCAGTTAGAATACAGTATATCTTCAAAAATTGATTATTTTTGTTGAAATCAGTCTCTGTAGCTTATGTTGCTTTGTAGTAGTAGTCTGCTGGTGTATGTGTTATCATAAACAGAAAACATGATTTCAGTAGAAAATGCAGATCTTTTTTACTCAGAGAGGCTGAACAGCAGTGTGTGTAAAATTCAGGGGGTACTGTGCAGTGAGTACTTGCTGATGCTCTGATACCATGACTAGAGGACAGGTCCATCTGTGTAGTCAAACATAATGTCAGTGGCTCTGATGTAAGTGTTGTGGCTGCACCATGTGCAGATCAGCAGTTTCCAGTTGCTCCTTGACTGAGTCAGCATGCAGCAGTATAGCAGTAATGACTAAACTGTCATGTAGTTGTAATAGCTATAACTGCCAAAATACACAGATGTAAAAAAAATTGCAATTACGCTAGAGTAATAAAATTTTGAGAATACATTCGTGTGTGTAACATATTTAAGTGGTTAATATAAGTGCAATATAAGCCATTGTGAATATGAAATGCTGGTACATTAACAAACAGTGTAACTGCCAGACTGTTGAATGCAAGCATGCAAATGTGCGTACCTTGTGTTGTACATGTGCCAGATGTCAGTTTGGAGGATGGAGTTCAATGCCTGTCACACTTGGTCAGTCAATAAAGGGATGGTTAATGCTCTTTGTGGATGAAGCTGGAGTTATTATATGATGAAGTCCCATATGTGCTCGATTAGAGACAGATTTGGTGATTGATTGGCCACGGCAACGTGTTGACACTCTGTAGAGTGTGTTGGGCTATGACAGCGATATGTGGGTGAGCATTATCATGTGTGAAAAAAAAAAAAACCTGGAATACTCTTCATGAATGACAGTACAACAGGTTGAATCACTAGACTGACGTACAGTGTTTGCAGTTAGGGTGTGTGTGTGTGTGTGTGTGTGTGTGTGTGTGTGTGATAACCACGAGAGTGCTCCTCCTGTCTTACAAAATCGCACCCCAGACCATAATGCCAGGTGTTGATTCAGTGTGTCAAGCAAGCAGACAGGTTGATTGCCTTCAACTGGCTTCCTTCTAATCAACACACTGCCACCACTGGCATCGGGACAGAACCAGCTTCATCAGAAAACACGACAGACGTACACCACATCCTCCAATGAGCTCTCACGTGACACCACTCAAGTTGCAAATGGTAGTGGTTTGGGGTTGGTGGAATACACGCTACAGGGCGTGTGGCTCAGAGCTGTCCTCGAAATAACCAATTTGTAAAAGACTGTTGTGACACTGTGGTACCAACTGCTGCTCAGATTAATGCTACAGATGCAGTATGATGCGCCAGAGTCTTGTGCCGATTACAGAGGTCTTCCCCCTAGGTTGTGGCAGGTGACAGTCCAGAGCTCGGACTTTTTGCGACTGTACATTCTTTGTTCCTGCCAAGTCTTTCTGCAGAATCCCACAGCCCTATTACAGAGATTGTTCAAAGTCAGTGAGGTGTTGATAATCACATCTTTGTCACCTTAAAGGCATTCTTGGCAACACAACTCACCACACCCAATTTTAACTAATAAGGTAACTAACCCTCATGACAGTTACAGGATGTATTTAAAGCAAACCTGATTTTCATCCTCATAGTGGCGCTGCTAGTGCCCCTCTTTATGTGACTGGTGTGAAATTTAAATAGACATAATCTTCCAGATGTAGAAACATGTCTTGCAACCTTTGTTTATAAGGTATTGCAGTGCCTGTGTTATTCCGAGTTACTATGTAATGTTCTTTTGGACATAGATGCGTGTATGTCCAAAGGAAGAGACACTGTGGTGACTACAGCCATTATGAAATACATGAAATGTATTTGCAGTTGCGGATTTGGACAATCATCATTTTTATAATGGAATGATGACAATGAAAATTTGTGCCAAATGGGGCCTTGAGCCAGATTTCCTGCTTTTCTCAAGAGGTCCCTTTACCATTCGGCCAGAGCCAAACTTCCACATGTCATCAACCATGTGTCCACAACGTGTACTTGTGCATCCATTATGTATATTCCTGTACAGGGGAGACATTTTACTTGAAAGTTGCTTGCTTGGTATTTGCAAATAATTTCGATATTGCAGTGCCTGTGTTATTCCGAATTACAATGTAGTGTTCCTTTGGATGTTCATGTATGTCCAAAGGAAGAGACACTGTGACAACTACAACCGTTACGAAATACATGAAACGTTTTCACAGTTGTGAATATTGACAACCATCAGCTGTATAATGGAATGATGACAGTGAAAGTTTGTGCCGGACTGGGACTCAAACCCGTTTTCCACTTATTGCAAGTGTTGGCCTTTCCATTTGGCAGTCCATACATGACTCACGGCCAAACTCAAATTTCCGTATGTCGTCAGCCATGTGTATACAACCTGTAGTCTTACGTTTATTATGTATATTCCTGTACTGAATAGACATTTCACTTGAAAGTCAACAACCTGCACTCTTTCATCTGTTATGTACAGGGCTATTACAAATGATTGAAGCGATTTCATAAATTCACTGTAGCTCCATTCATTGATATATGGTCACGACACACTACAGATACGTAGAAAAACTCATAAAGTTTCGTTCGGCTGAAGCCGCACTTCAGGTTTCTGCCGCCAGAGCGCTCGAGAGCGCAGTGAGACAAAATGGCGACAGGAATCGAGAAAGCGTATGTCGTGCTTGAAATGCACTCACACCAGTCAGTCATAACAGTGCAACGACACTTCAGGACGAAGTTCAACAAAGGTCCACCAACTGCTAACTCCATTCGGCGATGGTATGCGCAGTTTAAAGCTTCTGAATGCCTCTGTAAGGGGAAATCAAGGGGTCGGCCTGCAGTGAGCAAAGAAACGGTTGAATGCGTGCGGGCAAGTTTCACGCGTAGCCCGCAGAAGTCGAAGAATAAAGCAAGCAGGGAGCTAAACGTACCACAGCCAACGGTTTGGAAAATCTTACGGAAAAGGCTAAAGCAGAAAAGCCTTACCGTTTACAATTGCTACAAGCCCTGACATCCGATGACAAAGTCAAACGCTTTGAATTTTCGGCGCAGTTGCAACAGCTCATGGAAGAGGATGCGTTCAGTGCGAAACTTGTTTTCAGTGATGAAGCAACATTTTTTCTTAATGGTGAAGTGAACAGACACAATGTACGAATCTGGGCAGTAGAGAATCCTCACGCATTCGTGCAGAAAATTCGCAATTCACCAAAAGTTAACGTGTTTTGTGCAATCTCACGGTTTAAAGTTTACGGCCCCTTTTTCTTCTGCAAAAAAAACGTTACAGGACACGTGTATCTGGACATGCTGGAAAATTGGCTCATGCCACAACTGGAGACCGACAGCGCCGACTTCATCTTTCAACAGGATGGTGCTCCACCGCACTTCCATCATGATGTTCGGCATTTCTTAAACAGGAGATTGGAAAACCGATGGATCGGTCGTGGTGGAGATCATGATCAGCAATTCATGTCATGGCCTCCACGCTCTCCTGACTTAACCCCATGCGATTTCTTTCTGTGGGGTTATGTGAAAGATTTAGTGTTTAAACCTCCTCAACCAAGAAACGTGCCAGAACTGCGAGCTCACATCAACGATGCTTTCCACCTCATTGATGGAGACATGCTGCGCCGAGTGTGGGAGGAACTTGATTATCAGCTTGATGTCTGCCGAATCACTAAAGGGGCACATATCGAACATTTGTGAATGCCTAAAAAAACTTTTTGAGTTTTTGTATGTGTGTGTAAAGCATTGTGAAAATATCTCAAATAATAAAGTTATTGTAGAGCTGTGAAATCGCTTCAATCATTTGTAATAACCCTGTATGTTCCATACAGGAGAGTCTTAAGTAGGAAATCTGGGTTCGAGTCCCTACCCGGCACAAATTTTCATTTTTGTCATTCCATTATACAGCTGATGGTTGTCCATATTTGCAACTCTGAAGACATTCCATGTATTTCATAACAGCCGTACTCGCTGCAGTTCCTGCTCCTTCAGACATGCTTGCATATCTGAAGTAACATTACCTCATAATTCAGAATAATATAGGCATTGCTATATCGTATGTATCCACTGACACCAGGCAAGCGACTTTCAAGTAAAATGTCTCCCCTGTATGGGAATATAGATAATGGATGCATGAGTACAGGTTGTGGACGCGTGGTTGACGACTTACGGAAGATTGCATCTGGCTGTAAGTCATGCGCAGATAGCCAAATGGTGAGCCAACCACTTGCGATAAGTGGGAAATCTGGGTTGGAGTCCTGGACCGGCACAAATGTTACCATTCAATTATACAAATGATGGTTGTTTATATTCGCAACTGCGAATGCATTTCATGTATAGCTTTCGCTTATGTCGCACGACTCCTTCTTGGAGTTGCAATTTTTTTTCTGTCAGTGCATGACTGTCACTAACTTTGAGTTTATGTAATTGTGGCAATTTCAGTGTCATTGGAATAATTAATTAAGTTTGTATCATTGACTCAGGGACTCCTAAGATACGACTTGGCAAACAAATGGTAATGAGATGGGGAGCTATTAATATCAATGGGGGCTACTCTGGGAAGAAGGTAGAGCTGGCAGAGGCTGCAAGTAAGATGGGGCTGGACGTTTTAGCTGTTAGTGACATTCGGGTAAGGGGTGAGAAAGAAGAGGAAGTGGGAGAATACAAGGTCTACCTGTCAGGAGTCAAAGCAGGAATAGCACAATGGGGTGTAGGGCTTTACATCAGGAAAGAAATGGAACCCAGCGTAGTTGCAATAAGGTATGTAAACGAACGACTGATGTGGATAGATTTGACAGTGTCTAGCAAGAAAATTAGGATTGTGTCAGTATATTCACATTGGGAAGGGACAGATCAAGTAAGATGGATAGTTTTTATGAGGCACTCAGTGATGTAGTTGTTAGAGTAAAGGACAAGGACAGTGTTCTGCTCATGGGTGATTTTAATGCCAGGATTGGAAATCGAACAGAAGGGTATGAAAAGGTTATGGGTAAATTTGGAGAGGATATGGAGGCCAATAGGAACGGGAAACAACTCTTGGATTTCTGTGCCAGTATGGGCTTAGTAATCACAAACTCCTTTTTTAAACATAAAAACATTCACCGGTATACTTGGGAAGGCAGGGGAACCAGATCTGTCATTGACTATATAATAACAGATCAGGAATTCAGGAAGGCTGTGAGGGACACAAGTGTATTCAGGGGATTCTTTGATGACACTGATCATTATTTAATCTGCAGTGAAATTTGGATTGTGAGGCCAAAAGTGCAAGAGGTCAGGTCCATATGTAGGAGGATGAGAGTGGAGAACCTTCAGGATAAGGAAATCAGCCACAAGTACATAACAGCGATCTCAGAAAGTTACCAGTTAGTTGAATGTAGTCAATTACAGTCATTGGAAAAGGAATGGACAAGGTACAGGGACACAGTACTAGAAGTGGCTAAAGAATGTCTTGGAACAGTAGTGTGTAAAAGTAGGATGAAGCAATCAGCTTGGTGGAATGACACAGTCAAGGCAGCCTGTAAAAGGAAAAAGAAGGCGTATCAAAAATGGCTACATACTAGAACTCAGGTAGACAGAGAAAGTTATGTTGAACAAAGAAACAAAGCCAAACAGATAATTGCAGCATCTAAGAAGAAATCTTGGGAAGACTTTGGAAACAGGTTGGAGACTATGGGTCAAGCTGCTGGAAAACCATTCTGGAGTGTAATTAGTAGTCTTCGAAAGGGAGGTAAGAAGGAAATGTCAAGTATTTTGGACAGGTCAGGAAAACTGCTGGTGAATCTTGTGGATGCCTTGGGCAGATGGAGGGAATATTTTGAAGAGTTGCTCAATGTAGGTGAAAATACGATCAGTAATGTTTCAGATTTCGAGGTAGAATGGGATAGGAATGATGATGGAAGTAGGATCACATTTGAGGAAGTGGAGAAAATGGTCAATAGATTGCAGTGCAATAAAGCAGCTGGGGTGTATGAAATTAAGTCGGAACTCATCAAGTACAGTGGAATGTCAGGTCTTAAATGGCTACACAGGATAATTGAAATGGCCTGGGAGTCGGGACAGGTTCCATCAGACTGGACAAAAGCAGTAATCACACCAATCTTTAAACATGGAAACAGAAAAGATTGAAACAACTACAGAGGTATCTCTTTAATCAGCGTTGTGGGTACAATCTTCTCAGGTATTGTCGAAAGGAAAGTGCGAGTATTAGTTGAGGACCAATTGGATGAAAATTAGTGTGGGTTTAGGCCTCTTAGAGGTTGTCAGGACCAGATCTTTAGCTTACGGCAAATAATGGAGAAGTGTGTGGAACAGGGAACTGTATCTATGCTTTATAAATCTAGAAAAGGCATATGACCGGGTTCCTAGGAGGAAGTTATTGTCTGTTCTATGAGATTATGGAATAGGAGGCAAACTTTTGCAAGCAATTAAAGGTCTTTACATGGATAGTCAGGCAGCAGTTAGAGTTGACAGTAAATTGAGTTCATGGTTCAGAGTAGTTTCAGGGGTAAGACAAGGCTGCAACCTGTCTCCACGGTTGTTCACATTATTTATGGATCATATGTTGAAAACAATAGACTGGCTGGGTGAGATTAAGATATGTGAACACAAAATAAGCAGTCTTGCATATGCGGATGACTTAGTTGTGATGGCAGATTCGATTGAAAGTTTGCAAAGTAATATTTCAGAGCTAGATCAGAAATGTAAGGACTATGGTATGAAGAGTAGCATCTCCAATATGAAAGTCATGTCAGTGGGAAAGAAATATAAACGGATTGAGTGCCAAATAGGAGGAACAAAGTTAGAACAGGTGGACAGTTTCAAGTACTTGGGATGCATATTCTCACAGGATGGCAACATAGTGAAAGAACTGGAAGCGAGGTGTAGCAAAACTAATGCAGTGAGTGCTCAGCTACGATCTAGTCTCTTCTGCAAGAAGGAAGTCAGTACGAAGACTTAAGTTATCTGTGCACCGTTCAATCTTTCGACCAACTTTGTTGTATGGGAACGAAAGCTGGGTGGATTCAGGTTACCTTATCAACAAGGTTGAGGTTACGGATATGAAAGTAGCTAGGATGATTGCAGGTACTAGTAGATGGGAACAATGGCAGGAGGGTGTCCACAATGAGGAAATCAAAGAAAAACTGGGAATGAACTCTATAGATGTAGCAGTCAGGGCAAACAGGCTTAGATGGTGGGGTCATGTTACACGCATGGGAGAAGCAAGGTTACCCAAGAGACTCATGGGTTCAGCAGTAGAGGGTAGGAGGAGTCGGGGCAGACCAAGGAGAAGGTACCTGGATTCAGTTAAGAATGATTTTGAAGTAACAGGTTTAACATCAGAAGAGACACCAATGTTAGCACTGAATAGGGTATCATGGAGGAATTTTATAAGGGGGCTCTGCTCTAGACTGAACGCTGAAAGGCATAATCAGTCTTAAATGATGATGATGATGTATCATTGACTTTTTTATCTGAGGGAGATTTTAGTCCCATTTAGGACTAAAGAAATTAGATATTTGGACGGAGTGATGTTTAACTCAATATTCTGAGTCCATCCACTGTAATTGGCATTCACCTTCTCACTGGCCATCCTCAATGGAATTGGTTTTGAACTTAAGTGTAACTATAGGTCACTAGTGGGACAGAGTTTTTGTGATGTATCATTGGCATACAATTGAGAAAAATGTCAGGTGTAATACCAAACTGCCGAGGGTTTACCTATCACCATTATGACATAGGGTTTACCTATCACCATTATGACAGTTCAAGACCTTATCCATTGTTGATGGAACATCAAATACAAAAATTACAAGTACAAGCTAAACTATTCTACTGCACCTGGAGGGAAACTAAGGCTACTAAATTGAGACAGTTGTATTGAAGACATTGCTGAAATCTAAAATGCGTATCAAATTGCCTTCTTTTGACTCTTGTTGTCGGGAACTTTTTATAAAGATATGTTATTCACTTAATTGGTCATGGGCTGTGTAGTCAAAGCCATTGGACGGTGCTGGAAGGATATGTACAAAACGGTGTTTGGAAGTTGTTATAAAAGACAGCTTTCTGGGTTGTGGTTTATGTCCTTATTCTAAGCTGCTCTGAAATTCCTTCCAGTCAGGGACTGATTGACCCAAGCAATACCAAAGTGTTTTCCATAATGCGTACTACCAAGGGGGTGGGGGGTTACTTTCTGCCCACCGGGAAAGAAAAAAAATTGTTGTTAACTTTTACTAACAGTGTTCTTTTTTAAATAGCTACTGATGTAAGTATGGTTCAGAACCTGAAAATGTCTTTTAGCACAATCTCGGCAATCCCAATGCATTATCCGTAATATGTATACAGAGATGAGTAGTACTTTATGGCCACCACAAAAAATTCTTAAAAAAATACAGATTTTGGTAATTGTCATTGAGTTTTATTTAGAACACACTTTTTAAAGATGTATAGGTGTGTAAGAATAATTGTGATTTTGAAAACATAGAAATGATATTTGTTTGCTAAAAGTCACATTTGCTACTAGAACTTAAATTTTTTAGCTACGTTTTACTGAGAAATTAAAAATGATTGTGGAATCTGGTATAATAAATCAGTAATAACGATAAATAATTTTTATCAAAGTTTCAAATTATAAAGTTTGTGACTAGATTATAATATTTTCAGAAGGTGGGCATAAAGTACCTCCCCCCACCCCACCCCGAGGGTTAAATATAATGTCAGAGTAAGCTGCATTGGAACAGTAATAAACTTGACAATTGTAACTGTAGTGTGAGTGTGTACAGTAGATGCTGAAATAATGCATACATTGATTTTTTCTGATTGTTGTTAGTAACATGCCCAAAGGTAAATTTGTGCAGTTATTACCTGACTCTTGAGAACAATGTAGGGTAGGTAGCTACAGCAAATGATATGTGGTACTTACTGGAATTAAGGAAAACCACCAATATAACTTTTGTTTACAACCTGTTTATTTAACAATATCTAACCATAACTTTCTTCTTTTTACAAAATGAACAAATTTGCAATTTTTTTTACTTAAACCTTAAGATGAATAAACTTTTACAAAAGAAATCAGAACAGGAATCAATATGACAATGATTACAAGACGGCCGACCCTGCATCCTGCCCATTATTGGATCAGACAGCATTGTATACTACGATGGACACAGTCTCTCTTATTAAATGCCCTTCTGCAACACATGAAAACTATGTAAGCACCATTGATTACAAGAGTGATTCAGTTACTCAAAACAGATGACACAACTTTTAATTTGAAAGTTGTATGTCGAAAGCTTCAGGGTTGAGATGCACACCTCTACTTAAAGGTTAAACAGATTAGGAAACAATATGACAATGATAAGGCTTACTTCAAAGCAGCCAGCTTCTTAATTTCAATCTGCAACTGAAGTGTGACTGGATCCACACCCGTCCCTTCTCACAATCTTATTTTGACTAAAGCCCTGGTGACAGTTGGCTGTTAATATTTTCAAAGTTAAACTGATTGTTAGTTATTAAGACTGCACTGAAGGAACATCTTAAAACATTACTTGTTAACACTTATTACAGGAGAACTCACTCAGCAGAACCACAAGATCCAGCTAAAATACACCAGTAATGACCCGGTCTTTCAAACACAGCAACGAACAGCTTAGAACAACAGGTTGTTCAGATTATAACTAGTGACTGACATATGTAATTACAATCAAAGAATAGAATAGGTTAACATCTAAACTTAACCACAAGGTCCCTCTTTGTTTAATGGCATCCTGTGCCTTAGTACAATTGTTCCAGCTGTATTTATGATCAGGAGCTGATTCATTAGAATATTAATGATCGAGCACAAACCAGAAAGGAAAGGAAATATAGGAGTGGAACAAATTTTCAAATGACAACTAGTGTCTTAGTACAATACTGCGGCTTATATTGATGACCAAAGAGCCAACCGAGTAAAACTCTGAGGGTCAGGTACACACCAGAAAATAGTTGATACTACACCTGAGCCAGTGGTGCCATACAGAACAGTCTACTAATTCAATGGTGCCACAGCTCAGCAAACACTTCAGTGTTTTTACAGGTAGGGCAGTGTCACTTGCTATGTATCTATACACCAAAGCCTCCAGAGTACAACAATCAAACAATGACCTACACTTTTGTTTGACAACACTTGGTGCACAATTTCATACTGAAAATATTTAATAATGAAATAAGAACAAATAGTGGATGTGCCACCTTAGTGTGTAAATGGACAATAACAACAATACCCAGATGTGATTGTGGTGCAGAATGACAAACTTTTCAGCGTATCATATGTGTATGCCCAAAATGATCATTCCTCCCTGACAATCTAGAGGAGTTCCTGGTGGCAACAAAGACATCAGTTGAATATATTCAGCAGTTGGATGTACGACTGTGACCTGTGCTTTGTAAATATTGTAAAGGTCATTAACTTATAATTATTAATTTTTATGTGTGTTGAATATGTGTGTATGTATTGTCAAGGAAAAAAGTTTTTCTCATGTAATATTATACTAGCCACACAGTAAATAAATAACAGTGTAATGTGTATGAATCCACATTTCACCTCAATAAACAACAGGGTGTTTCAGATGCTTCACCTTCTCCCTCACTCCCTCCCAATATTTGTCCAGTCTGTTCCTTGCCGAGTTGCTCGTTCTTGACCAGTTGCATGTAAGATAATCGAACACAACCAATCGTGTTTCTCAATGTATTGTAGAATGTTCATTTACTATGTCCACTTCAGCCACAACCTGTTTTACATTTGTCTCTTCATAAATGTATTTTATATCTAAAAACAAAGATTCTGTAACTTACCAAACGAAAGCATTGGTACGTTGATAGAGACGATAACAAAAACGAACACACACACAAATTTCAAGCTTTCACAACCCCCGGTTGCTTCATCAGGAAAGAGGGAAGGAGAGGGAAAGACAAAAGGATGTAGGTTTTAAGGGAGAGGGTAAGGAGTCATTCCAATCCTGGGAGCGGAAAGACTTACCTTGGGGGGGGGGGGGGGGGGGGGGACAGGTATACACTCGCACACACACAAATATCCAATATCCATCGGTACATATACAGACACAAGCAGACATATGTAAAGGCAAAGAGGCAGAAGTACAGAGGCAAAGATGTTATTGAATGACAGGTGAGGTATGAGCGGCGGCAACTTGAAATTAGCGGAGGTTGAGGCCTGGTGGGTAACAGGAAGAGAGGATATATTGAAGGGCAAGTTCCCATCTCCGGAGTTCTGATAGGTTGGTGTCAGTGGGAAGTACCCAGATAACCCGGACGGTGTAACACTGTGCTAAGATGTGCACCAATGCATGTTTGGCCACAGGGTGATCCTCATTACCAACAAACACTGTCTGCCTGTGTCCGTTCATGCGAATGGGCAGTTTGTTGTTGGTCATTCCCACATAGAAGGCTTCACAGTGTAGGCAGGTCAGTTGGTAAATCACATGGGTGCTTTCACACGTGGCTCTGCCTTTGATCGTGTACACCTTCCGGGTTACAGGACTGGAGTAGGTGGTGGTCAGAGGGTGCCTAGGACAGGTTTTACACCGGGGGCGGTTACAAGGGTAGGAGCCAGAGGGTAGGGAAGGTGGTTTGGGGATTTCATAGGGATGAACTAAGAGGTTACGAAGGTTAGGTGGACGGCAGAAAGACACTCTTGGTGGAGTGGGGAGAATTTCATGATGGATGGATCTCATTTCGGGGCAGGATTTGAGGAAGTTGTATCCCTGCTGGAGAGCCACATTCAGAGTCTGATCCAGTCCTGGAAAGTATCCTGTTACAAGTGGGGCACTTTTGGGGTTCTTCTGTGGGAGGTTCTGGGTTTGGGGGGATGAGGAAGTGGCTCTGGTTATTTGCTTCTGTACCAGGTCGGGAGGGTAGTGAAGCTTTGTATGTGGGAATGACCAGCAACAAACTGTCTATTCGCATGAACGGACACAGGCAGACAGTGTTTGTTGGTAATGAGGATCACCCTGTGGCTAAACATGCCTTGGTGCACGGCCAGCACATCTTGGCACAGTGTTACGCGGTCTGGGTTATCTAGATACTTCCCACTGACACCAACCTATAAGAACTCCGGAGATGGGAACTTGCCCTTCAATATATCCTCTCTTCCCGTTACCCACCAGGCCTTAACCTCCGCTAATTTCAAGTTGCCGCCACTCATACCTCACCTGTCATTCAGTAACATCTTTGCCTCTACTTCCGCCTCGACTGACATCTCTGCCCAAACTCTTTGCCTTTACATATGTTTCCTTGTGTCTGTATATGTGTGGATGGATATATGTGTGTGTGTGTGTGTGTGTGTGTGTGTGTGTGTGTGTTCAAGTGTATACCTGTCTCTTTGCCCCCCAAGGTAAGTCTTTCCCCTCCCGGGATTGGAATGACTCCTTACCCTCTCCCTTGAAGCCCACATCCTTTCGTCTTTCCCTCTCCTTCCCTCTTTCCTGATGAAGCAACCGTGGGTTGCGAAAGCTTGAAATTTGTTTGTGTGTTTGTGTTTGTTATTGTCTCTATCAGCGTACCAATGCTTTCGTTTGGTAAGTTAGAGAATCTTTGTTTTTAGATACATTTTTGCCATGTGGAATGTTTCCCTCTATTATATTCATAAATGTATTTTCTTACAATAATGGAAGCATCAGGTTGGAAACAAAAACAAAAGAGGACACCAACCATTCTTAAGCAGCAGTATATGCTATTATTTTTATCTTTCATTGCAGATTTTCCCTGTATCCTCTTTTTGCTGACTCTCATATTTCTCTTTACTATCTCGCATATACTGAGTGTCCCTCCTAAGACTCTTCAGGTATATTTTCTATGATGCTTCGGCAGATTGCGATTTCATTTTTGCAATGAAAAGTGCCGGATTTTCCCTGTTATAAGCAAAATCATTTTTAAAGCTGAGTTTCACGTGCCTGTTTGATAGAGTGATCCTAAATTAGTCTAGTGTGACATTTGTTTTATTGATATGTATTAAAAAGGACAGTAAAATATTGAGAATAATCAACACTCCAGCAAGGAGACAGCACCACTGTGGCTTATGCTGACTGCACCACACAGCAGTGCTGCTGAGTTTTTGCTGGAGTACTAGTTCTTCATCTTTTACTATCCTTGTTAATACATATTTATAAAATAAATATCACACTAGACTAATTTGGAACCATTCTATTGAATGGACACATAAAATACCACTTCAAAAATGATTTTGTTCGTAATGGAGAAATAAATTGATGTTTTCCATTAACAATGAGTGTTGCGCAAAAGACATGAAGAGCAGTATTTGTTTGGGTTGACTTAGCTACATGTTGCAAAAGTGAAGTTGCAGATATTTGCGGAAAAATCAGAGAAAATGTGCTTGACGACTCTTCTAGGGACACCCTGTTATGCAAGTATTCTCAATCCTTTTTATTTTTTGTCACTTTCTAAATTACTTTTTTAAACTTTAATTTCATTCTAAACTTTCTTTAAGATCTTATACTACATGATGAGTAATAATATATACTAGTGGGTAAGACAATTAAGTTTCCTTTCTTTTGGGTTTTATAGGTCTTTGTTCTCACAGTTTTGCTTTAATGTAGGTTTGAATTTTTGTTTTTCAAGTATTTGAGTATCATAATTTTGATATCATGTTTCTCTGCAAGTTGGTCACAGTCTTCATTTCTCAGTATGCAGTTCAGTGCCTTTTCTTAAGGTTTCATTCATTCTTCTGGTTTTGTAATTGGTACATTAATATTGCTTCATTTCCTGTAAAGCGCAGGGATAATATTCTTTCATTTCTGTCATTTACAGTGTCAGTGAGATTGAATGTAAGTATCACATTTCCTGTTTTGTTATTCACATATTTATGGTATATTTTTATATAACTAAAGGAAATATTTGTGAATGTTTGTTTTTTAGAAATCTTTTGATGCACTTTCCGGAGTATGCTTATTGCGACCTATGTGGATATCAAAGTCATGTGCAAAACAACGTGCTGGTCGAGCTGGACGAACACAGCCTGGAGTGTGTTACCATCTTTTTTCTAGTGAGAGGTATCAAAGACTGCAAGCTTATCAAACCCCAGAGATCCTAAGAATGCCATTGCAGGTGTGTAGAAGCCATCGTAAATATACTTAATATTTTGTATGTGTTTTCTTAACATTGGTTGAGAATAAATTGAACCTAATTTTATAAGTCAATCATTCTCCTTGGTGCATAAGTTTTATGAAAATAGTATTTAGTCTTTAAATATGAAGAAAACATCACTTTGAATATTCAGGCACAGGTTATATATAAAGTATAACCTGTTTAGATAACCACATGTCTTAGCAGCACACTGCTTGTGGGACAGCACTGACTGTGGATCGAATACACCTATTGCATTAACGGTGAGGACTGATGTGTCGGCCAGCTTGGATGTGGTTTCTAAGCAGTTTCACACATTCGATTAGATAAATACAAGGCTTGTTCCCACATCCTGCCTCAGTTCTGTGATTTGCATGCATTCAGAAAATTTTTGCACACTTTCACGTGTGGCACACTGGGCACAGAAAGATGGGGTACAGAAATTCCATATATATGTAGAGGAAAACATTCCAGGTGGGAAAAATATATCTAAAAACAAAGATGCTGTAACTTACCAAACCAAAGCGTTGGTATGTTGATAGAGACAAAACACACACAAATTACAAGCTATCGCAACCCACATATATGTCTGCTTGTGTCTGTATATGTGTGGATGGATATGTGTGTGTGTGCGCGAGTGTATACCCGTCCTTTTTTCCCCCTAAGGTAAGTCATTCCGCTCCCGGGATTGGAATGACTCCTTACCCTCTCCCTTAAAACCCACATCCTTTCATCTTTCCCTCTCCTTCCCTCTTTCCTGATGAGGCAACAGTTTGTTGCGAAAGCTTGAATTTTGTGTGTATGTTTGTGTTTGTTTGTGTGTCTGTCGACCTGCCAGCATTTTCATTTGGTAAGTCACATCATCTTTGTTTTTAGATATATATTTCCTACGTGGAATGTTTCCCTCATATATATATATATATATATATATATATATATATATATATATATATATATATATAATGGAAGGAAACATTCCACGTGGGAAAAATTATATATAAAAACAAAGATGAGGTGACTTACCGAACAAAAGCGCTGGCAGGTCGATAGACACACAAACATACACACAAAATTCAAGCTTTCGCAACAAACTGTTGCCTCATCAGGAAATAGGGAAGGAGAGGGGAAGACGAAAGGAAGTGGGTTTTAAGGGAGAGGGTAAGGAGTCATTCCAATCCCGGGAGCGGAAAGACTTACCTTAGGGGGAAAAAAGGACAGGTATACACTCGCACACACGCACATATCCATTTGGCTTGTGTCTGTATGTGTGGATGGATATGGGCGTGTGTGCGAGTGTATACCTGTCCTTTTTTCCCCCTAAGGTAAGTCTTTCCGCTCCCGGGATTGGAATGACTCCTTACCCTCTCCCTTAAAACCCACTTCCTTTCGTCTTCCCCTCTCCTTCCCTCTTTCCTGATGAGGCAACAGTTTGTTGCGAAAGCTTGAATTTTGTGTGTATGTTTGTGTTTGTTTGTGTGTCTATCGACCTGCCAGCGCTTTTGTTCGGTAAGTCACCTCATCTTTGTTTATATATATATATATATATATAGACACACACACTCCTGGAAATGGAAAAAAGAACACATTGACACCGGTGTGTCAGACCCACCATACTTGCTCCGGACACTGCGAGAGGGCTGTACAAGCAATGATCACACGCACGGCACAGCGGACACACCAGGAACCGCGGTGTTGGCCGTCGAATGGCGCTAGCTGCGCAGCATTTGTGCACCGCAGCCGTCAGTGTCAGCCAGTTTGCCGTGGCATACGGAGCTCCATCGCAGTCTTTAACACTGGTAGCATGCCGCGACAGCGTGGACGTGAACCGTATGTGCAGTTGACGGACTTTGAGCGAGGGCGTATAGTGGGCATGCGGGAGGCCGGGTGGACGTACCGCCGAATTGCTCAACACGTGGGGCGTGAGGTCTCCACAGTACATCAATGTTGTCGCCAGTGGTCGGCGGAAGGTGCACGTGCCCGTCGACCTGGGACCGGACCGCAGCGACGCACGGATGCACGCCAAGACCATAGGATCCTACGCAGTGCCGTAGGGGACCACACCGCCACTTCCCAGCAAATTAGGGACACTGTTGCTCCTGGGGTATCGGCGAGGACCATTCGCAACCGTCTCCATGAAGCTGGGCTACGGTCCCGCACACCGTTAGGCCGTCTTCCGCTCACGCCCCAACATCGTGCAGCCCGGATCCAGTGGTGTCGCGACAGGCGTGAATGGAGGGACGAATGGAGACGTGTCGTCTTCAGCGATGAGAGTCGCTTCTGCCTTGGTGCCAATGATGGTCGTATGCGTGTTTTGCGCCGTGCAGGTGAGCGCCACAATCAGGACTGCATACGACCGAGGCACACAGGGCCAACACCCGGCATCATGGTGTGGGGAGCGATCTCCTACACTGGCCGTACACCACTGGTGATCGTCGAGGGGACACTGAATAGTGCACGGTACATCCAAACCGTCATCGAACCCATCGTTCTACCATTCCTAGACCGGCAAGGGAACTTGCTGTTCCAACAGGACAATGCACGTCCGCATGTATCCCGTGCCACCCAACGTGCTCTAGAAGGTGTAAGTCAACTACCCTGGCCAGCAAGATCGCCGGATCTGTCCCCCATTGAGCATGTTTGGGACTGGATGAAGCGTCGTCTCACGCGGTCTGCACGTCCAGCACGAACGCTGGTCCAACTGAGGCGCCAGGTGGAAATGGCATGGCAAGCCGTTCCACAGGACTACATCCAGCATCTCTACGATCGTCTCCATGGGAGAGTAGCAGCCTGCATTGCTGCGAAAGGTGGATATACACTGTACTAGTGCCGACATTGTGCATGCTCTGTTGCCTGTGTCTATGTGCCTGTGGTTCTGTCAGTGTGATCATGTGATGTATCTGACCCCAGGAATGTGTCAATAAAGTTTCCCCTTCCTGGGACAATGAATTCACGGTGTCCTTATTCCAATTTCTAGGAGTGTGTGTGTGTGTGTGTGTGTGTGTGTGTGTGTGTGGTTGCGAAAGCTAGAATTTTGTGTGTATGTTTGTGTGTCTGTCGACCTGCCAGCACTTTCATTTGGTAAGTCACATCATCTTTGTTTTTAGATATATATTTCCTACGCGGAATGTTTCCCTCTATTGTAACCATATCATTAATTTGAACCCAACAATTACGTTTGTTATTGTCGCTGTTGCATCTCGAAATCTTTCCTGTCGTCTTATTTTCTCTTTCTGCGTTTACCAGTGGTCTCACTTTCTATTCACCTTCCCTTTTTACCGTAATACAATTTTATCCCGCCTATATATACTCTATAATACGTAACCCACTTCCAAACCATAACCAAAAAATTTTTATTTTGCGCTTTCAACAATACCGCTAACCGTTTCTAGTTCAATAACAGCTGCCTTCACGTATTAAACAACCATTTCGGCTAGTTCTAATAACTTTTACTTTATTTCCACTTCCGTTTTTCGTACATCACTGATCATTTTTAGCCGCTCTCCACCGGTTTTAACGTCATTATTTACAATTGTTAGGCCCATTTTCGTAATCTTTCACCACAACACCACGCCTTTTAATACATTTACACGTTTTTTTCGAAATTTTCCCGAATTTCTCCGTCCTTTAACGTGTTTTAGCGGCAACACAACCACCTAACCTTCATGCACATCGCTGTCTACTAACCCAAGTTCACCACAGGATCAACTTAACCAACACTTTTTCGCATTTTTTCATACCAGATCTCCAGTTATTTTCTAGTTCACCCTTATCTCTCCCCATATATTTTTATCTTTCATTTTCATTTCAACCTCATGTTACACTTTCCACCTTCTAATACCATGTCACCCTCACAACACCCCCACAACGACCCCATTAAGTTTTATTTACATTCCCTCCGCAAACATGCCTTCACCCTAGCCAGATTACGCTCACATATTTTATTTTCTCAGGCTTGTCTGACATTTGGCATAACCCCCAAAGGCCTCACACTTAAAGTTCCCATCTCTGGCTGCAACCCTTCTTTCCATCAGTCCCTATACCAGTTCCAAACCGAACAATCCATTGCCCTCACCCACCTAATCCTTCACCTACACATCAACTCAGCCAATGAACACACCCGTCAACTCCTATCCTTAATAAAAGTCCTCTATCTTTCCTCTCCCACATCCACACCGGCTATTCAGAGCATCCTCCTCCAGGCCAACCGCAAATTAGAGCAGCATGCCACCCTTCACCTAAAAAAACTATCCAATCTCCTGGTTTCCCACCTCCGGAAAGGCAACTCACTCACTCTTCACAACCTTTCCAGCAAACCTCAACCACCTCTCATTGCACACAAACCCAGTCTCTCCCATCTACTCAGTCTCCCACTTCCAGCTCCACTCCCTCCAAAACCTCAAAATTCCAAGCAACACAATCTGGCACCACAACACCCTAACTCAGTAGTTAACCTTTCCTCCAAACCTCTCTCCCAATCTGAAACCTCTGTCCTATCCAAAGGCCTCACCTTCAGCCCCACTCCCAGATTCAACCAAACAGCCCTCGTCAAAGATTTACTGTCCTACACTCGTACTTTCTGCTGGAAGTATCACTTTGCCACGAAGAAAAATGATCCTAATCCTACCCCTAATGATCCAACTCCCCAAGACACCATCCAAATTGAACCCTGCCTGGAACAGTTCCGTCCTCCGTCACAGCGGGACCCACCTCCTCTTCCTCAAAATCACCCTCTCCAAACCTTCCAGGAATTTCTGACTTCCAGCCTTGCCTCTCAATCCTTCTTAAAAAACCTTAATCCTACTCCCAACATCACCACTGCTGAAGCCCAGGCTATCCGTGATCTGAAGGCTGACCGGTCCATCATCATTCTTCCGGCGGACAAGGGTTCCACGACCGTGGTACTTGATCGTCGGGAGTATGTGGCTGAGGGACTGCGTCAGCTTTCAGACAACACCACATACAAAGTTTGCCAAGGTAATCCCATTCCTGATGTCCAGGCGGAGCTTCAGGGAATCCTCAGAACCTTAGGCCCCCTACAAAACCTTTCACCTGACTCCATCAACCTCCTGACCCCACCGACACCCCGCACCCCTACCTTCTACCTTCTTCCTAAAATTCACAAACCCAATCATCCTGGCCGTCCCATTGTAGCTGGTTACCTAGCCCCCACAGAACGTATCTCTGCCTACGTAGATCAACACCTTCAACCCATTACGTGCAGTCTCCCATCCTTCATCAAAGACACCAACCACTTTCTCGAACGCCTGGAATCCTTACCCAATCCGTTACCCCCAGAAACCATCCTTGTAACCATTGATGCCACTTCCTTATACACAAATATCCCGCACGTCCAGGGCCTCGCTGCAATGGAGCACTTCCTTTCACGCCGATCACCTGCCACCCTACCTAAAACCTCTTTCCTCATTACCTTAGCCAGCTTCATCCTGACCCACAACTTCTTCACTTTTGAAGGCCAGACATACCAGCAATTAAAGGGAACAGCCATGGGTACCAGGATGGCCCCTTCGTACGCCAACCTATTCATGGGTCGCTTAGAGGAAGCCTTCTTGGTTACCCAGGCCTGCCAACCCAAAGTTTGGTACAGATTTATTGATGACATCTTCATGATCTGGACTCACAGTGAAGAAGAACTCCAGAATTTCCTCTCCAACCTCAACTCCTTTGGTTCCATCAGATTCACCTGGTCCTACTCCAAATCCCATGCCACTTTCCTTGATGTTGACCTCCACCTGTCCAATGGCCAACTTCACACGTCCGTCCACATCAAACCCACCAACAAGCAACAGTACCTCCATTACGACAGCTGCCACCCATTCCACATCAAACGGTCCCTTCCCTACAGCCTAGGTCTTCGTGGCAAACGAATCTGCTCCAGTCCGGAATCCCTGAAGCATTACACCAACAACCTGACAACAGCTTTCGCATCCCGCAACTACCCTCCCGACCTGGTACAGAAGCAAATAACCAGAGCAACTTCCTCATCCTCTCAAACCCAGAACCTCCCACAGAAGAACCACAAAAGTGCCCCACTTGTGACAGGATACTTTCCGGGACTGGATCAGATTCTGAATGTGGCTCTCCAGCAGGGATACGACTTCCTAAAATCCTGCCCAGAAATGAGATCCATCCTTCATGAAATCCTCCCCACTCCACCAAGAGTGTCTTTCCGCCGTCCACCTAACCTTCGTAACCTCTTAGTTCATCCCTATGAAATCCCCAAACCACCTTCCCTACCCTCTGGCTCCTACCCTTGTAACCGCCCCCGGTGTAAAACCTGTCCCATGCACCCTCCCACCACCACCTACTCCAGTCCTGTAACCCGGAAGGTGTACACGATCAAAGGCAGAGCCACGTGTGAAAGCACCCACGTGATCTACCAACTGACCTGCCTACACTGTGACGCATTCTATGTGGGAATGACCAGCAACAAACTGTCCATTCGCATGAATGGACACAGGCAGACAGTGTTTGTTGGTAATGAGGATCACCCTGTGGCTAAACATGCCTTGGTGCACGGCCAGCACATCTTGGCACAGTGTTACACCGTCCGGGTTATCTGGATACTTCCCACTAACACCAACCTATCCGAACTCCGGAGATGGGAACTTGCTCTTCAATATATCCTCTCTTCCCGTTATCCACCAGGCCTCAATCTCCGCTAATTTCAAGTTGCCGCCACTCATACCTCACCTGTCATTCAACAACATCTTTGCCTCTGCACTTCTGCCTCGACTGACATCTCTGCCCAAACTCTTTGTCTTTAAATATGTCTGCTTGTGTCTGTATATGTGTGGATGGATATGTGTGTGTGTGCGAGTGTATACCCGTCCTTTTTCCCCCTAAGGTAAGTCTTTCCGCTCCCGGGATTGGAATGACTCCTTACCCTCTCCCTTAAAACCCAAATCCTTTCATCTTTCCCTCTCCTTCCCTCTTTCCTGACGAGGCAACCGTTGGTTGCGAAAGCTAGAATTTTGTGTGTATGTTTGTGTGTCTGTCGACCTGCCAGCACTTTCATTTGGTAAGTCACATCATCTTTGTTTTTAGATATATATTTCCTACGTGGAATGTTTCCCTCTATTGTAACCATATCATTAATTTGAACCCAACAATTACGTTTGTTATTGTCGCTGTTGCATCTCGAAATCTTTCCTGTCGTCTTATTTTCTCTTTCTGCGTTTACCAGTGGTCTCACTTTCTATTCACCTTCCCTTTTTACCGTAATACAATTTTATCCCGCCTATATATACTCTATAATACGTAACCCACTTCCAAACCATAACCAAAAAATTTTTATTTTGCGCTTTCAACAATACCTCTAACCGTTTCTAGTTCAATAACAGCTGCCTTCACGTATTAAACAACCATTTCGGCTAGTTCTAATAACTTTTACTTTATTTCCACTTCCGTTTTTCGTACATCACTGATCATTTTTAGCCGCTCTCCACCGGTTTTAACGTCATTATTTACAATTGTTAGCCCCATTTTCGTAATCTTTCACCACAACACCACGCCTTTTAATACATTTACACGTTTTTTCGAAATTTTCCCGAATTTCTCTGTCCTTTAACGTGTTTTAGCGGCAACACAACCACCTAACCTTCATGCACATCGCTGTCTACTAACCCAAGTTCACCACAGGATCAACTTAACCAACACTTTTTCGCATTTTTTCATACCAGATCTCCAGTTATTTTCTAGTTCACCCTTATCTCTCCCCATATATTTTTATCTTTCATTTTCATTTCAACCTCATGTTACACTTTCCACCTTCTAATACCATGTCACCCTCACAACACCCCCACAACGACCCCATTAAGTTTTATTTACATTCCCTCCGCAAACATGCCTTCACCCTAGCCAGATTACGCTCACATATTTTATTTTCTCAGGCTTGTCTGACATTTGGCATAACCCCCAAAGGCCTCACACTTAAAGTTCCCATCTCTGGCTGCAACCCTTCTTTCCATCAGTCCCTATACCAGTTCCAAACCGAACAATCCATTGCCCTCACCCACCTAATCCTTCACCTACACATCAACTCAGCCAATGAACACACCCGTCAACTCCTATCCTTAATAAAAGTCCTCTATCTTTCCTCTCCCACATCCACACCGGCTATTCAGAGCATCCTCCTCCAGGCCAACCGCAAATTAGAGCAGCATGCCACCCTTCACCTAAAAAAACTATCCAATCTCCTGGTTTCCCACCTCCGGAAAGGCAACTCACTCACTCTTCACAACCTTTCCAGCAAACCTCAACCACCTCTCATTGCACACAAACCCAGTCTCTCCCATCTACTCAGTCTCCCACTTCCAGCTCCACTCCCTCCAAAACCTCAAAATTCCAAGCAACACAATCTGGCACCACAACACCCTAACTCAGTAGTTAACCTTTCCTCCAAACCTCTCTCCCAATCTGAAACCTCTGTCCTATCCAAAGGCCTCACCTTCAGCCCCACTCCCAGATTCAACCAAACAGCCCTCGTCAAAGATTTACTGTCCTACACTCGTACTTTCTGCTGGAAGTATCACTTTGCCACGAAGAAAAATGATCCTAATCCTACCCCTAATGATCCAACTCCCCAAGACACCATCCAAATTGAACCCTGCCTGGAACAGTTCCGTCCTCCGTCACAGCGGGACCCACCTCCTCTTCCTCAAAATCACCCTCTCCAAACCTTCCAGGAATTTCTGACTTCCAGCCTTGCCTCTCAATCCTTCTTAAAAAACCTTAATCCTACTCCCAACATCACCACTGCTGAAGCCCAGGCTATCCGTGATCTGAAGGCTGACCGGTCCATCATCATTCTTCCGGCGGACAAGGGTTCCACGACCGTGGTACTTGATCGTCGGGAGTATGTGGCTGAGGGACTGCGTCAGCTTTCAGACAACACCACATACAAAGTTTGCCAAGGTAATCCCATTCCTGATGTCCAGGCGGAGCTTCAGGGAATCCTCAGAACCTTAGGCCCCCTACAAAACCTTTCACCTGACTCCATCAACCTCCTGACCCCACCGACACCCCGCACCCCTACCTTCTACCTTCTTCCTAAAATTCACAAACCCAATCATCCTGGCCGTCCCATTGTAGCTGGTTACCTAGCCCCCACAGAACGTATCTCTGCCTACGTAGATCAACACCTTCAACCCATTACGTGCAGTCTCCCATCCTTCATCAAAGACACCAACCACTTTCTCGAACGCCTGGAATCCTTACCCAATCCGTTACCCCCAGAAACCATCCTTGTAACCATTGATGCCACTTCCTTATACACAAATATCCCGCACGTCCAGGGCCTCGCTGCAATGGAGCACTTCCTTTCACGCCGATCACCTGCCACCCTACCTAAAACCTCTTTCCTCATTACCTTAGCCAGCTTCATCCTGACCCACAACTTCTTCACTTTTGAAGGCCAGACATACCAGCAATTAAAGGGAACAGCCATGGGTACCAGGATGGCCCCTTCGTACGCCAACCTATTCATGGGTCGCTTAGAGGAAGCCTTCTTGGTTACCCAGGCCTGCCAACCCAAAGTTTGGTACAGATTTATTGATGACATCTTCATGATCTGGACTCACAGTGAAGAAGAACTCCAGAATTTCCTCTCCAACCTCAACTCCTTTGGTTCCATCAGATTCACCTGGTCCTACTCCAAATCCCATGCCACTTTCCTTGATGTTGACCTCCACCTGTCCAATGGCCAACTTCACACGTCCGTCCACATCAAACCCACCAACAAGCAACAGTACCTCCATTACGACAGCTGCCACCCATTCCACATCAAACGGTCCCTTCCCTACAGCCTAGGTCTTCGTGGCAAACGAATCTGCTCCAGTCCGGAATCCCTGAAGCATTACACCAACAACCTGACAACAGCTTTCGCATCCCGCAACTACCCTCCCGACCTGGTACAGAAGCAAATAACCAGAGCAACTTCCTCATCCTCTCAAACCCAGAACCTCCCACAGAAGAACCACAAAAGTGCCCCACTTGTGACAGGATACTTTCCGGGACTGGATCAGATTCTGAATGTGGCTCTCCAGCAGGGATACGACTTCCTAAAATCCTGCCCAGAAATGAGATCCATCCTTCATGAAATCCTCCCCACTCCACCAAGAGTGTCTTTCCGCCGTCCACCTAACCTTCGTAACCTCTTAGTTCATCCCTATGAAATCCCCAAACCACCTTCCCTACCCTCTGGCTCCTACCCTTGTAACCGCCCCCGGTGTAAAACCTGTCCCATGCACCCTCCCACCACCACCTACTCCAGTCCTGTAACCCGGAAGGTGTACACGATCAAAGGCAGAGCCACGTGTGAAAGCACCCACGTGATCTACCAACTGACCTGCCTACACTGTGACGCATTCTATGTGGGAATGACCAGCAACAAACTGTCCATTCGCATGAATGGACACAGGCAGACAGTGTTTGTTGGTAATGAGGATCACCCTGTGGCTAAACATGCCTTGGTGCACGGCCAGCACATCTTGGCACAGTGTTACACCGTCCGGGTTATCTGGATACTTCCCACTAACACCAACCTATCCGAACTCCGGAGATGGGAACTTGCTCTTCAATATATCCTCTCTTCCCGTTATCCACCAGGCCTCAATCTCCGCTAATTTCAAGTTGCCGCCACTCATACCTCACCTGTCATTCAACAACATCTTTGCCTCTGCACTTCTGCCTCGACTGACATCTCTGCCCAAACTCTTTGTCTTTAAATATGTCTGCTTGTGTCTGTATATGTGTGGATGGATATGTGTGTGTGTGCGCGAGTGTATACCCGTCCTTTTTCCCCCTAAGGTAAGTCTTTCTGCTCCCGGGATTGGAATGACTCCTTACCCTCTCCCTTAAAACCCAAATCCTTTCATCTTTCCCTCTCCTTCCCTCTTTCCTGACGAGGCAACCGTTGGTTGCGAAAGCTAGAATTTTGTGTGTATGTTTGTGTGTCTGTCGACCTGCCAGCACTTTCATTTGGTAAGTCACATCATCTTTGTTTTTAGATATATATTTCCTACGTGGAATGTTTCCCTCTATTGTAACCATATCATTAATTTGAACCCAACAATTACGTTTGTTATTGTCGCTGTTGCATCTCGAAATCTTTCCTGTCGTCTTATTTTCTCTTTCTGCGTTTACCAGTGGTCTCACTTTCTATTCACCTTCCCTTTTTACCGTAATACAATTTTATCCCGCCTATATATACTCTATAATACGTAACCCACTTCCAAACCATAACCAAAAAATTTTTATTTTGCGCTTTCAACAATACCGCTAACCGTTTCTAGTTCAATAACAGCTGCCTTCACGTATTAAACAACCATTTCGGCTAGTTCTAATAACTTTTACTTTATTTCCACTTCCGTTTTTCGTACATCACTGATCATTTTTAGCCGCTCTCCACCGGTTTTAACGTCATTATTTACAATTGTTAGCCCCATTTTCGTAATCTTTCACCACAACACCACGCCTTTTAATACATTTACACGTTTTTTCGAAATTTTCCCGAATTTCTCCGTCCTTTAACGTGTTTTAGCGGCAACACAACCACCTAACCTTCATGCACATCGCTGTCTACTAACCCAAGTTCACCACAGGATCAACTTAACCAACACTTTTTCGCATTTTTTCATACCAGATCTCCAGTTATTTTCTAGTTCACCCTTATCTCTCCCCATATATTTTTATCTTTCATTTTCATTTCAACCTCATGTTACACTTTCCACCTTCTAATACCATGTCACCCTCACAACACCCCCACAACGACCCCATTAAGTTTTATTTACATTCCCTCCGCAAACATGCCTTCACCCTAGCCAGATTACGCTCACATATTTTATTTTCTCAGGCTTGTCTGACATTTGGCATAACCCCCAAAGGCCTCACACTTAAAGTTCCCATCTCTGGCTGCAACCCTTCTTTCCATCAGTCCCTATACCAGTTCCAAACCGAACAATCCATTGCCCTCACCCACCTAATCCTTCACCTACACATCAACTCAGCCAATGAACACACCCGTCAACTCCTATCCTTAATAAAAGTCCTCTATCTTTCCTCTCCCACATCCACACCGGCTATTCAGAGCATCCTCCTCCAGGCCAACCGCAAATTAGAGCAGCATGCCACCCTTCACCTAAAAAAACTATCCAATCTCCTGGTTTCCCACCTCCGGAAAGGCAACTCACTCACTCTTCACAACCTTTCCAGCAAACCTCAACCACCTCTCATTGCACACAAACCCAGTCTCTCCCATCTACTCAGTCTCCCACTTCCAGCTCCACTCCCTCCAAAACCTCAAAATTCCAAGCAACACAATCTGGCACCACAACACCCTAACTCAGTAGTTAACCTTTCCTCCAAACCTCTCTCCCAATCTGAAACCTCTGTCCTATCCAAAGGCCTCACCTTCAGCCCCACTCCCAGATTCAACCAAACAGCCCTCGTCAAAGATTTACTGTCCTACACTCGTACTTTCTGCTGGAAGTATCACTTTGCCACGAAGAAAAATGATCCTAATCCTACCCCTAATGATCCAACTCCCCAAGACACCATCCAAATTGAACCCTGCCTGGAACAGTTCCGTCCTCCGTCACAGCGGGACCCACCTCCTCTTCCTCAAAATCACCCTCTCCAAACCTTCCAGGAATTTCTGACTTCCAGCCTTGCCTCTCAATCCTTCTTAAAAAACCTTAATCCTACTCCCAACATCACCACTGCTGAAGCCCAGGCTATCCGTGATCTGAAGGCTGACCGGTCCATCATCATTCTTCCGGCGGACAAGGGTTCCACGACCGTGGTACTTGATCGTCGGGAGTATGTGGCTGAGGGACTGCGTCAGCTTTCAGACAACACCACATACAAAGTTTGCCAAGGTAATCCCATTCCTGATGTCCAGGCGGAGCTTCAGGGAATCCTCAGAACCTTAGGCCCCCTACAAAACCTTTCACCTGACTCCATCAACCTCCTGACCCCACCGACACCCCGCACCCCTACCTTCTACCTTCTTCCTAAAATTCACAAACCCAATCATCCTGGCCGTCCCATTGTAGCTGGTTACCTAGCCCCCACAGAACGTATCTCTGCCTACGTAGATCAACACCTTCAACCCATTACGTGCAGTCTCCCATCCTTCATCAAAGACACCAACCACTTTCTCGAACGCCTGGAATCCTTACCCAATCCGTTACCCCCAGAAACCATCCTTGTAACCATTGATGCCACTTCCTTATACACAAATATCCCGCACGTCCAGGGCCTCGCTGCAATGGAGCACTTCCTTTCACGCCGATCACCTGCCACCCTACCTAAAACCTCTTTCCTCATTACCTTAGCCAGCTTCATCCTGACCCACAACTTCTTCACTTTTGAAGGCCAGACATACCAGCAATTAAAGGGAACAGCCATGGGTACCAGGATGGCCCCTTCGTACGCCAACCTATTCATGGGTCGCTTAGAGGAAGCCTTCTTGGTTACCCAGGCCTGCCAACCCAAAGTTTGGTACAGATTTATTGATGACATCTTCATGATCTGGACTCACAGTGAAGAAGAACTCCAGAATTTCCTCTCCAACCTCAACTCCTTTGGTTCCATCAGATTCACCTGGTCCTACTCCAAATCCCATGCCACTTTCCTTGATGTTGACCTCCACCTGTCCAATGGCCAACTTCACACGTCCGTCCACATCAAACCCACCAACAAGCAACAGTACCTCCATTACGACAGCTGCCACCCATTCCACATCAAACGGTCCCTTCCCTACAGCCTAGGTCTTCGTGGCAAACGAATCTGCTCCAGTCCGGAATCCCTGAAGCATTACACCAACAACCTGACAACAGCTTTCGCATCCCGCAACTACCCTCCCGACCTGGTACAGAAGCAAATAACCAGAGCAACTTCCTCATCCTCTCAAACCCAGAACCTCCCACAGAAGAACCACAAAAGTGCCCCACTTGTGACAGGATACTTTCCGGGACTGGATCAGATTCTGAATGTGGCTCTCCAGCAGGGATACGACTTCCTAAAATCCTGCCCAGAAATGAGATCCATCCTTCATGAAATCCTCCCCACTCCACCAAGAGTGTCTTTCCGCCGTCCACCTAACCTTCGTAACCTCTTAGTTCATCCCTATGAAATCCCCAAACCACCTTCCCTACCCTCTGGCTCCTACCCTTGTAACCGCCCCCGGTGTAAAACCTGTCCCATGCACCCTCCCACCACCACCTACTCCAGTCCTGTAACCCGGAAGGTGTACACGATCAAAGGCAGAGCCACGTGTGAAAGCACCCACGTGATCTACCAACTGACCTGCCTACACTGTGACGCATTCTATGTGGGAATGACCAGCAACAAACTGTCCATTCGCATGAATGGACACAGGCAGACAGTGTTTGTTGGTAATGAGGATCACCCTGTGGCTAAACATGCCTTGGTGCACGGCCAGCACATCTTGGCACAGTGTTACACCGTCCGGGTTATCTGGATACTTCCCACTAACACCAACCTATCCGAACTCCGGAGATGGGAACTTGCTCTTCAATATATCCTCTCTTCCCGTTATCCACCAGGCCTCAATCTCCGCTAATTTCAAGTTGCCGCCACTCATACCTCACCTGTCATTCAACAACATCTTTGCCTCTGCACTTCTGCCTCGACTGACATCTCTGCCCAAACTCTTTGTCTTTAAATATGTCTGCTTGTGTCTGTATATGTGTGGATGGATATGTGTGTGTGTGCACGAGTGTATACCCGTCCTTTTTCCCCCTAAGGTAAGTCTTTCCGCTCCCGGGATTGGAATGACTCCTTACCCTCTCCCGTAAAACCCAAATCCTTTCATCTTTCCCTCTCCTTCCCTCTTTCCTGACGAGGCAACCGTTGGTTGCGAAAGCTAGAATTTTGTGTGTATGTTTGTGTGTCTGTCGACCTGCCAGCACTTTCATTTGGTAAGTCACATCATCTTTGTTTTTAGATATATATTTCCTACGTGGAATGTTTCCCTCTATTGTAACCATATCATTAATTTGAACCCAACAATTACGTTTGTTATTGTCGCTGTTGCATCTCGAAATCTTTCCTGTCGTCTTATTTTCTCTTTCTGCGTTTACCAGTGGTCTCACTTTCTATTCACCTTCCCTTTTTACCGTAATACAATTTTATCCCGCCTATATATACTCTATAATACGTAACCCACTTCCAAACCATAACCAAAAAATTTTTATTTTGCGCTTTCAACAATACCGCTAACCGTTTCTAGTTCAATAACAGCTGCCTTCACGTATTAAACAACCATTTCGGCTAGTTCTAATAACTTTTACTTTATTTCCACTTCCGTTTTTCGTACATCACTGATCATTTTTAGCCGCTCTCCACCGGTTTTAACGTCATTATTTACAATTGTTAGCCCCATTTTCGTAATCTTTCACCACAACACCACGCCTTTTAATACATTTACACGTTTTTTCGAAATTTTCCCGAATTTCTCCGTCCTTTAACGTGTTTTAGCGGCAACACAACCACCTAACCTTCATGCACATCGCTGTCTACTAACCCAAGTTCACCACAGGATCAACTTAACCAACACTTTTTCGCATTTTTTCATACCAGATCTCCAGTTATTTTCTAGTTCACCCTTATCTCTCCCCATATATTTTTATCTTTCATTTTCATTTCAACCTCATGTTACACTTTCCACCTTCTAATACCATGTCACCCTCACAACACCCCCACAACGACCCCATTAAGTTTTATTTACATTCCCTCCGCAAACATGCCTTCACCCTAGCCAGATTACGCTCACATATTTTATTTTCTCAGGCTTGTCTGACATTTGGCATAACCCCCAAAGGCCTCACACTTAAAGTTCCCATCTCTGGCTGCAACCCTTCTTTCCATCAGTCCCTATACCAGTTCCAAACCGAACAATCCATTGCCCTCACCCACCTAATCCTTCACCTACACATCAACTCAGCCAATGAACACACCCGTCAACTCCTATCCTTAATAAAAGTCCTCTATCTTTCCTCTCCCACATCCACACCGGCTATTCAGAGCATCCTCCTCCAGGCCAACCGCAAATTAGAGCAGCATGCCACCCTTCACCTAAAAAAACTATCCAATCTCCTGGTTTCCCACCTCCGGAAAGGCAACTCACTCACTCTTCACAACCTTTCCAGCAAACCTCAACCACCTCTCATTGCACACAAACCCAGTCTCTCCCATCTACTCAGTCTCCCACTTCCAGCTCCACTCCCTCCAAAACCTCAAAATTCCAAGCAACACAATCTGGCACCACAACACCCTAACTCAGTAGTTAACCTTTCCTCCAAACCTCTCTCCCAATCTGAAACCTCTGTCCTATCCAAAGGCCTCACCTTCAGCCCCACTCCCAGATTCAACCAAACAGCCCTCGTCAAAGATTTACTGTCCTACACTCGTACTTTCTGCTGGAAGTATCACTTTGCCACGAAGAAAAATGATCCTAATCCTACCCCTAATGATCCAACTCCCCAAGACACCATCCAAATTGAACCCTGCCTGGAACAGTTCCGTCCTCCGTCACAGCGGGACCCACCTCCTCTTCCTCAAAATCACCCTCTCCAAACCTTCCAGGAATTTCTGACTTCCAGCCTTGCCTCTCAATCCTTCTTAAAAAACCTTAATCCTACTCCCAACATCACCACTGCTGAAGCCCAGGCTATCCGTGATCTGAAGGCTGACCGGTCCATCATCATTCTTCCGGCGGACAAGGGTTCCACGACCGTGGTACTTGATCGTCGGGAGTATGTGGCTGAGGGACTGCGTCAGCTTTCAGACAACACCACATACAAAGTTTGCCAAGGTAATCCCATTCCTGATGTCCAGGCGGAGCTTCAGGGAATCCTCAGAACCTTAGGCCCCCTACAAAACCTTTCACCTGACTCCATCAACCTCCTGACCCCACCGACACCCCGCACCCCTACCTTCTACCTTCTTCCTAAAATTCACAAACCCAATCATCCTGGCCGTCCCATTGTAGCTGGTTACCTAGCCCCCACAGAACGTATCTCTGCCTACGTAGATCAACACCTTCAACCCATTACGTGCAGTCTCCCATCCTTCATCAAAGACACCAACCACTTTCTCGAACGCCTGGAATCCTTACCCAATCCGTTACCCCCAGAAACCATCCTTGTAACCATTGATGCCACTTCCTTATACACAAATATCCCGCACGTCCAGGGCCTCGCTGCAATGGAGCACTTCCTTTCACGCCGATCACCTGCCACCCTACCTAAAACCTCTTTCCTCATTACCTTAGCCAGCTTCATCCTGACCCACAACTTCTTCACTTTTGAAGGCCAGACATACCAGCAATTAAAGGGAACAGCCATGGGTACCAGGATGGCCCCTTCGTACGCCAACCTATTCATGGGTCGCTTAGAGGAAGCCTTCTTGGTTACCCAGGCCTGCCAACCCAAAGTTTGGTACAGATTTATTGATGACATCTTCATGATCTGGACTCACAGTGAAGAAGAACTCCAGAATTTCCTCTCCAACCTCAACTCCTTTGGTTCCATCAGATTCACCTGGTCCTACTCCAAATCCCATGCCACTTTCCTTGATGTTGACCTCCACCTGTCCAATGGCCAACTTCACACGTCCGTCCACATCAAACCCACCAACAAGCAACAGTACCTCCATTACGACAGCTGCCACCCATTCCACATCAAACGGTCCCTTCCCTACAGCCTAGGTCTTCGTGGCAAACGAATCTGCTCCAGTCCGGAATCCCTGAAGCATTACACCAACAACCTGACAACAGCTTTCGCATCCCGCAACTACCCTCCCGACCTGGTACAGAAGCAAATAACCAGAGCAACTTCCTCATCCTCTCAAACCCAGAACCTCCCACAGAAGAACCACAAAAGTGCCCCACTTGTGACAGGATACTTTCCGGGACTGGATCAGATTCTGAATGTGGCTCTCCAGCAGGGATACGACTTCCTAAAATCCTGCCCAGAAATGAGATCCATCCTTCATGAAATCCTCCCCACTCCACCAAGAGTGTCTTTCCGCCGTCCACCTAACCTTCGTAACCTCTTAGTTCATCCCTATGAAATCCCCAAACCACCTTCCCTACCCTCTGGCTCCTACCCTTGTAACCGCCCCCGGTGTAAAACCTGTCCCATGCACCCTCCCACCACCACCTACTCCAGTCCTGTAACCCGGAAGGTGTACACGATCAAAGGCAGAGCCACGTGTGAAAGCACCCACGTGATCTACCAACTGACCTGCCTACACTGTGACGCATTCTATGTGGGAATGACCAGCAACAAACTGTCCATTCGCATGAATGGACACAGGCAGACAGTGTTTGTTGGTAATGAGGATCACCCTGTGGCTAAACATGCCTTGGTGCACGGCCAGCACATCTTGGCACAGTGTTACACCGTCCGGGTTATCTGGATACTTCCCACTAACACCAACCTATCCGAACTCCGGAGATGGGAACTTGCTCTTCAATATATCCTCTCTTCCCGTTATCCACCAGGCCTCAATCTCCGCTAATTTCAAGTTGCCGCCACTCATACCTCACCTGTCATTCAACAACATCTTTGCCTCTGCACTTCTGCCTCGACTGACATCTCTGCCCAAACTCTTTGTCTTTAAATATGTCTGCTTGTGTCTGTATATGTGTGGATGGATATGTGTGTGTGTGCGAGTGTATACCCGTCCTTTTTCCCCCTAAGGTAAGTCTTTCCGCTCCCGGGATTGGAATGACTCCTTACCCTCTCCCTTAAAACCCAAATCCTTTCATCTTTCCCTCTCCTTCCCTCTTTCCTGACGAGGCAACCGTTGGTTGCGAAAGCTAGAATTTTGTGTGTATGTTTGTGTGTCTGTCGACCTGCCAGCACTTTCATTTGGTAAGTCACATCATCTTTGTTTTTAGATATATATTTCCTACGTGGAATGTTTCCCTCTATTGTAACCATATCATTAATTTGAACCCAACAATTACGTTTGTTATTGTCGCTGTTGCATCTCGAAATCTTTCCTGTCGTCTTATTTTCTCTTTCTGCGTTTACCAGTGGTCTCACTTTCTATTCACCTTCCCTTTTTACCGTAATACAATTTTATCCCGCCTATATATACTCTATAATACGTAACCCACTTCCAAACCATAACCAAAAAATTTTTATTTTGCGCTTTCAACAATACCGCTAACCGTTTCTAGTTCAATAACAGCTGCCTTCACGTATTAAACAACCATTTCGGCTAGTTCTAATAACTTTTACTTTATTTCCACTTCCGTTTTTCGTACATCACTGATCATTTTTAGCCGCTCTCCACCGGTTTTAACGTCATTATTTACAATTGTTAGCCCCATTTTCGTAATCTTTCACCACAACACCACGCCTTTTAATACATTTACACGTTTTTTTCGAAATTTTCCCGAATTTCTCCGTCCTTTAACGTGTTTTAGCGGCAACACAACCACCTAACCTTCATGCACATCGCTGTCTACTAACCCAAGTTCACCACAGGATCAACTTAACCAACACTTTTTCGCATTTTTTCATACCAGATCTCCAGTTATTTTCTAGTTCACCCTTATCTCTCCCCATATATTTTTATCTTTCATTTTCATTTCAACCTCATGTTACACTTTCCACCTTCTAATACCATGTCACCCTCACAACACCCCCACAACGACCCCATTAAGTTTTATTTACATTCCCTCCGCAAACATGCCTTCACCCTAGCCAGATTACGCTCACATATTTTATTTTCTCAGGCTTGTCTGACATTTGGCATAACCCCCAAAGGCCTCACACTTAAAGTTCCCATCTCTGGCTGCAACCCTTCTTTCCATCAGTCCCTATACCAGTTCCAAACCGAACAATCCATTGCCCTCACCCACCTAATCCTTCACCTACACATCAACTCAGCCAATGAACACACCCGTCAACTCCTATCCTTAATAAAAGTCCTCTATCTTTCCTCTCCCACATCTACACCGGCTATTCAGAGCATCCTCCTCCAGGCCAACCGCAAATTAGAGCAGCATGCCACCCTTCACCTAAAAAAACTATCCAATCTCCTGGTTTCCCACCTCCGGAAAGGCAACTCACTCACTCTTCACAACCTTTCCAGCAAACCTCAACCACCTCTCATTGCACACAAACCCAGTCTCTCCCATCTACTCAGTCTCCCACTTCCAGCTCCACTCCCACCAAAACCTCAAAATTCCAAGCAACACAATCTGGCACCACAACACCCTAACTCAGTAGTTAACCTTTCCTCCAAACCTCTCTCCCAATCTGAAACCTCTGTCCTATCCAAAGGCCTCACCTTCAGCCCCACTCCCAGATTCAACCAAACAGCCCTCGTCAAAGATTTACTGTCCTACACTCGTACTCTCTGCTGGAAGTATCACTTTGCCACGAAGAAAAATGATCCTAATCCTACCCCTAATGATCCAACTCCCCAAGACACCATCCAAATTGAACCCTGCCTGGAACAGTTCCGTCCTCCGTCACAGCGGGACCCACCTCCTCTTCCTCAAAATCACCCTCTCCAAACCTTCCAGGAATTTCTGACTTCCAGCCTTGCCTCTCAATCCTTCTTAAAAAACCTTAATCCTACTCCCAACATCACCACTGCTGAAGCCCAGGCTATCCGTGATCTGAAGGCTGACCGGTCCATCATCATTCTTCCGGCGGACAAGGGTTCCACGACCGTGGTACTTGATCGTCGGGAGTATGTGGCTGAGGGACTGCGTCAGCTTTCAGACAACACCACATACAAAGTTTGCCAAGGTAATCCCATTCCAGATGTCCAGGCGGAGCTTCAGGGAATCCTCAGAACCTTAGGCCCCCTACAAAACCTTTCACCTGACTCCATCAACCTCCTGACCCCACCGACACCCCGCACCCCTACCTTCTACCTTCTTCCTAAAATTCACAAACCCAATCATCCTGGCCGTCCCATTGTAGCTGGTTACCTAGCCCCCACAGAACGTATCTCTGCCTACGTAGATCAACACCTTCAACCCATTACGTGCAGTCTCCCATCCTTCATCAAAGACACCAACCACTTTCTCGAACGCCTGGAATCCTTACCCAATCCGTTACCCCCAGAAACCATCCTTGTAACCATTGATGCCACTTCCTTATACACAAATATCCCGCACGTCCAGGGCCTCGCTGCAATGGAGCACTTCCTTTCACGCCGATCACCTGCCACCCTACCTAAAACCTCTTTCCTCATTACCTTAGCCAGCTTCATCCTGACCCACAACTTCTTCACTTTTGAAGGCCAGACATACCAGCAATTAAAGGGAACAGCCATGGGTACCAGGATGGCCCCTTCGTACGCCAACCTATTCATGGGTCGCTTAGAGGAAGCCTTCTTGGTTACCCAGGCCTGCCAACCCAAAGTTTGGTACAGATTTATTGATGACATCTTCATGATCTGGACTCACAGTGAAGAAGAACTCCAGAATTTCCTCTCCAACCTCAACTCCTTTGGTTCCATCAGATTCACCTGGTCCTACTCCAAATCCCATGCCACTTTCCTTGATGTTGACCTCCACCTGTCCAATGGCCAACTTCACACGTCCGTCCACATCAAACCCACCAACAAGCAACAGTACCTCCATTACGACAGCTGCCACCCATTCCACATCAAACGGTCCCTTCCCTACAGCCTAGGTCTTCGTGGCAAACGAATCTGCTCCAGTCCGGAATCCCTGAAGCATTACACCAACAACCTGACAACAGCTTTCGCATCCCGCAACTACCCTCCCGACCTGGTACAGAAGCAAATAACCAGAGCAACTTCCTCATCCTCTCAAACCCAGAACCTCCCACAGAAGAACCACAAAAGTGCCCCACTTGTGACAGGATACTTTCCGGGACTGGATCAGATTCTGAATGTGGCTCTCCAGCAGGGATACGACTTCCTAAAATCCTGCCCAGAAATGAGATCCATCCTTCATGAAATCCTCCCCACTCCACCAAGAGTGTCTTTCCGCCGTCCACCTAACCTTCGTAACCTCTTAGTTCATCCCTATGAAATCCCCAAACCACCTTCCCTACCCTCTGGCTCCTACCCTTGTAACCGCCCCCGGTGTAAAACCTGTCCCATGCACCCTCCCACCACCACCTACTCCAGTCCTGTAACCCGGAAGGTGTACACGATCAAAGGCAGAGCCACGTGTGAAAGCACCCACGTGATCTACCAACTGACCTGCCTACACTGTGACGCATTCTATGTGGGAATGACCAGCAACAAACTGTCCATTCGCATGAATGGACACAGGCAGACAGTGTTTGTTGGTAATGAGGATCACCCTGTGGCTAAACATGCCTTGGTGCACGGCCAGCACATCTTGGCACAGTGTTACACCGTCCGGGTTATCTGGATACTTCCCACTAACACCAACCTATCCGAACTCCGGAGATGGGAACTTGCTCTTCAATATATCCTCTCTTCCCGTTATCCACCAGGCCTCAATCTCCGCTAATTTCAAGTTGCCGCCACTCATACCTCACCTGTCATTCAACAACATCTTTGCCTCTGCACTTCTGCCTCGACTGACATCTCTGCCCAAACTCTTTGTCTTTAAATATGTCTGCTTGTGTCTGTATATGTGTGGATGGATATGTGTGTGTGTGCGCGAGTGTATACCCGTCCTTTTTCCCCCTAAGGTAAGTCTTTCCGCTCCCGGGATTGGAATGACTCCTTACCCTCTCCCTTAAAACCCAAATCCTTTCATCTTTCCCTCTCCTTCCCTCTTTCCTGACGAGGCAACCGTTGGTTGCGAAAGCTAGAATTTTGTGTGTATGTTTGTGTGTCTGTCGACCTGCCAGCACTTTCATTTGGTAAGTCACATCATCTTTGTTTTTAGATATATATTTCCTACGTGGAATGTTTCCCTCTATTGTAACCATATCATTAATTTGAACCCAACAATTACGTTTGTTATTGTCGCTGTTGCATCTCGAAATCTTTCCTGTCGTCTTATTTTCTCTTTCTGCGTTTACCAGTGGTCTCACTTTCTATTCACCTTCCCTTTTTACCGTAATACAATTTTATCCCGCCTATATATACTCTATAATACGTAACCCACTTCCAAACCATAACCAAAAAATTTTTATTTTGCGCTTTCAACAATACCTCTAACCGTTTCTAGTTCAATAACAGCTGCCTTCACGTATTAAACAACCATTTCGGCTAGTTCTAATAACTTTTACTTTATTTCCACTTCCGTTTTTCGTACATCACTGATCATTTTTAGCCGCTCTCCACCGGTTTTAACGTCATTATTTACAATTGTTAGCCCCATTTTCGTAATCTTTCACCACAACACCACGCCTTTTAATACATTTACACGTTTTTTCGAAATTTTCCCGAATTTCTCTGTCCTTTAACGTGTTTTAGCGGCAACACAACCACCTAACCTTCATGCACATCGCTGTCTACTAACCCAAGTTCACCACAGGATCAACTTAACCAACACTTTTTCGCATTTTTTCATACCAGATCTCCAGTTATTTTCTAGTTCACCCTTATCTCTCCCCATATATTTTTATCTTTCATTTTCATTTCAACCTCATGTTACACTTTCCACCTTCTAATACCATGTCACCCTCACAACACCCCCACAACGACCCCATTAAGTTTTATTTACATTCCCTCCGCAAACATGCCTTCACCCTAGCCAGATTACGCTCACATATTTTATTTTCTCAGGCTTGTCTGACATTTGGCATAACCCCCAAAGGCCTCACACTTAAAGTTCCCATCTCTGGCTGCAACCCTTCTTTCCATCAGTCCCTATACCAGTTCCAAACCGAACAATCCATTGCCCTCACCCACCTAATCCTTCACCTACACATCAACTCAGCCAATGAACACACCCGTCAACTCCTATCCTTAATAAAAGTCCTCTATCTTTCCTCTCCCACATCCACACCGGCTATTCAGAGCATCCTCCTCCAGGCCAACCGCAAATTAGAGCAGCATGCCACCCTTCACCTAAAAAAACTATCCAATCTCCTGGTTTCCCACCTCCGGAAAGGCAACTCACTCACTCTTCACAACCTTTCCAGCAAACCTCAACCACCTCTCATTGCACACAAACCCAGTCTCTCCCATCTACTCAGTCTCCCACTTCCAGCTCCACTCCCTCCAAAACCTCAAAATTCCAAGCAACACAATCTGGCACCACAACACCCTAACTCAGTAGTTAACCTTTCCTCCAAACCTCTCTCCCAATCTGAAACCTCTGTCCTATCCAAAGGCCTCACCTTCAGCCCCACTCCCAGATTCAACCAAACAGCCCTCGTCAAAGATTTACTGTCCTACACTCGTACTTTCTGCTGGAAGTATCACTTTGCCACGAAGAAAAATGATCCTAATCCTACCCCTAATGATCCAACTCCCCAAGACACCATCCAAATTGAACCCTGCCTGGAACAGTTCCGTCCTCCGTCACAGCGGGACCCACCTCCTCTTCCTCAAAATCACCCTCTCCAAACCTTCCAGGAATTTCTGACTTCCAGCCTTGCCTCTCAATCCTTCTTAAAAAACCTTAATCCTACTCCCAACATCACCACTGCTGAAGCCCAGGCTATCCGTGATCTGAAGGCTGACCGGTCCATCATCATTCTTCCGGCGGACAAGGGTTCCACGACCGTGGTACTTGATCGTCGGGAGTATGTGGCTGAGGGACTGCGTCAGCTTTCAGACAACACCACATACAAAGTTTGCCAAGGTAATCCCATTCCTGATGTCCAGGCGGAGCTTCAGGGAATCCTCAGAACCTTAGGCCCCCTACAAAACCTTTCACCTGACTCCATCAACCTCCTGACCCCACCGACACCCCGCACCCCTACCTTCTACCTTCTTCCTAAAATTCACAAACCCAATCATCCTGGCCGTCCCATTGTAGCTGGTTACCTAGCCCCCACAGAACGTATCTCTGCCTACGTAGATCAACACCTTCAACCCATTACGTGCAGTCTCCCATCCTTCATCAAAGACACCAACCACTTTCTCGAACGCCTGGAATCCTTACCCAATCCGTTACCCCCAGAAACCATCCTTGTAACCATTGATGCCACTTCCTTATACACAAATATCCCGCACGTCCAGGGCCTCGCTGCAATGGAGCACTTCCTTTCACGCCGATCACCTGCCACCCTACCTAAAACCTCTTTCCTCATTACCTTAGCCAGCTTCATCCTGACCCACAACTTCTTCACTTTTGAAGGCCAGACATACCAGCAATTAAAGGGAACAGCCATGGGTACCAGGATGGCCCCTTCGTACGCCAACCTATTCATGGGTCGCTTAGAGGAAGCCTTCTTGGTTACCCAGGCCTGCCAACCCAAAGTTTGGTACAGATTTATTGATGACATCTTCATGATCTGGACTCACAGTGAAGAAGAACTCCAGAATTTCCTCTCCAACCTCAACTCCTTTGGTTCCATCAGATTCACCTGGTCCTACTCCAAATCCCATGCCACTTTCCTTGATGTTGACCTCCACCTGTCCAATGGCCAACTTCACACGTCCGTCCACATCAAACCCACCAACAAGCAACAGTACCTCCATTACGACAGCTGCCACCCATTCCACATCAAACGGTCCCTTCCCTACAGCCTAGGTCTTCGTGGCAAACGAATCTGCTCCAGTCCGGAATCCCTGAAGCATTACACCAACAACCTGACAACAGCTTTCGCATCCCGCAACTACCCTCCCGACCTGGTACAGAAGCAAATAACCAGAGCAACTTCCTCATCCTCTCAAACCCAGAACCTCCCACAGAAGAACCACAAAAGTGCCCCACTTGTGACAGGATACTTTCCGGGACTGGATCAGATTCTGAATGTGGCTCTCCAGCAGGGATACGACTTCCTAAAATCCTGCCCAGAAATGAGATCCATCCTTCATGAAATCCTCCCCACTCCACCAAGAGTGTCTTTCCGCCGTCCACCTAACCTTCGTAACCTCTTAGTTCATCCCTATGAAATCCCCAAACCACCTTCCCTACCCTCTGGCTCCTACCCTTGTAACCGCCCCCGGTGTAAAACCTGTCCCATGCACCCTCCCACCACCACCTACTCCAGTCCTGTAACCCGGAAGGTGTACACGATCAAAGGCAGAGCCACGTGTGAAAGCACCCACGTGATCTACCAACTGACCTGCCTACACTGTGACGCATTCTATGTGGGAATGACCAGCAACAAACTGTCCATTCGCATGAATGGACACAGGCAGACAGTGTTTGTTGGTAATGAGGATCACCCTGTGGCTAAACATGCCTTGGTGCACGGCCAGCACATCTTGGCACAGTGTTACACCGTCCGGGTTATCTGGATACTTCCCACTAACACCAACCTATCCGAACTCCGGAGATGGGAACTTGCTCTTCAATATATCCTCTCTTCCCGTTATCCACCAGGCCTCAATCTCCGCTAATTTCAAGTTGCCGCCACTCATACCTCACCTGTCATTCAACAACATCTTTGCCTCTGCACTTCTGCCTCGACTGACATCTCTGCCCAAACTCTTTGTCTTTAAATATGTCTGCTTGTGTCTGTATATGTGTGGATGGATATGTGTGTGTGTGCGAGTGTATACCCGTCCTTTTTCCCCCTAAGGTAAGTCTTTCCGCTCCCGGGATTGGAATGACTCCTTACCCTCTCCCTTAAAACCCAAATCCTTTCATCTTTCCCTCTCCTTCCCTCTTTCCTGACGAGGCAACCGTTGGTTGCGAAAGCTAGAATTTTGTGTGTATGTTTGTGTGTCTGTCGACCTGCCAGCACTTTCATTTGGTAAGTCACATCATCTTTGTTTTTAGATATATATTTCCTACGTGGAATGTTTCCCTCTATTGTAACCATATCATTAATTTGAACCCAACAATTACGTTTGTTATTGTCGCTGTTGCATCTCGAAATCTTTCCTGTCGTCTTATTTTCTCTTTCTGCGTTTACCAGTGGTCTCACTTTCTATTCACCTTCCCTTTTTACCGTAATACAATTTTATCCCGCCTATATATACTCTATAATACGTAACCCACTTCCAAACCATAACCAAAAAATTTTTATTTTGCGCTTTCAACAATACCGCTAACCGTTTCTAGTTCAATAACAGCTGCCTTCACGTATTAAACAACCATTTCGGCTAGTTCTAATAACTTTTACTTTATTTCCACTTCCGTTTTTCGTACATCACTGATCATTTTTAGCCGCTCTCCACCGGTTTTAACGTCATTATTTACAATTGTTAGCCCCATTTTCGTAATCTTTCACCACAACACCACGCCTTTTAATACATTTACACGTTTTTTTCGAAATTTTCCCGAATTTCTCCGTCCTTTAACGTGTTTTAGCGGCAACACAACCACCTAACCTTCATGCACATCGCTGTCTACTAACCCAAGTTCACCACAGGATCAACTTAACCAACACTTTTTCGCATTTTTTCATACCAGATCTCCAGTTATTTTCTAGTTCACCCTTATCTCTCCCCATATATTTTTATCTTTCATTTTCATTTCAACCTCATGTTACACTTTCCACCTTCTAATACCATGTCACCCTCACAACACCCCCACAACGACCCCATTAAGTTTTATTTACATTCCCTCCGCAAACATGCCTTCACCCTAGCCAGATTACGCTCACATATTTTATTTTCTCAGGCTTGTCTGACATTTGGCATAACCCCCAAAGGCCTCACACTTAAAGTTCCCATCTCTGGCTGCAACCCTTCTTTCCATCAGTCCCTATACCAGTTCCAAACCGAACAATCCATTGCCCTCACCCACCTAATCCTTCACCTACACATCAACTCAGCCAATGAACACACCCGTCAACTCCTATCCTTAATAAAAGTCCTCTATCTTTCCTCTCCCACATCCACACCGGCTATTCAGAGCATCCTCCTCCAGGCCAACCGCAAATTAGAGCAGCATGCCACCCTTCACCTAAAAAAACTATCCAATCTCCTGGTTTCCCACCTCCGGAAAGGCAACTCACTCACTCTTCACAACCTTTCCAGCAAACCTCAACCACCTCTCATTGCACACAAACCCAGTCTCTCCCATCTACTCAGTCTCCCACTTCCAGCTCCACTCCCTCCAAAACCTCAAAATTCCAAGCAACACAATCTGGCACCACAACACCCTAACTCAGTAGTTAACCTTTCCTCCAAACCTCTCTCCCAATCTGAAACCTCTGTCCTATCCAAAGGCCTCACCTTCAGCCCCACTCCCAGATTCAACCAAACAGCCCTCGTCAAAGATTTACTGTCCTACACTCGTACTCTCTGCTGGAAGTATCACTTTGCCACGAAGAAAAATGATCCTAATCCTACCCCTAATGATCCAACTCCCCAAGACACCATCCAAATTGAACCCTGCCTGGAACAGTTCCGTCCTCCGTCACAGCGGGACCCACCTCCTCTTCCTCAAAATCACCCTCTCCAAACCTTCCAGGAATTTCTGACTTCCAGCCTTGCCTCTCAATCCTTCTTAAAAAACCTTAATCCTACTCCCAACATCACCACTGCTGAAGCCCAGGCTATCCGTGATCTGAAGGCTGACCGGTCCATCATCATTCTTCCGGCGGACAAGGGTTCCACGACCGTGGTACTTGATCGTCGGGAGTATGTGGCTGAGGGACTGCGTCAGCTTTCAGACAACACCACATACAAAGTTTGCCAAGGTAATCCCATTCCTGATGTCCAGGCGGAGCTTCAGGGAATCCTCAGAACCTTAGGCCCCCTACAAAACCTTTCACCTGACTCCATCAACCTCCTGACCCCACCGACACCCCGCACCCCTACCTTCTACCTTCTTCCTAAAATTCACAAACCCAATCATCCTGGCCGTCCCATTGTAGCTGGTTACCTAGCCCCCACAGAACGTATCTCTGCCTACGTAGATCAACACCTTCAACCCATTACGTGCAGTCTCCCATCCTTCATCAAAGACACCAACCACTTTCTCGAACGCCTGGAATCCTTACCCAATCCGTTACCCCCAGAAACCATCCTTGTAACCATTGATGCCACTTCCTTATACACAAATATCCCGCACGTCCAGGGCCTCGCTGCAATGGAGCACTTCCTTTCACGCCGATCACCTGCCACCCTACCTAAAACCTCTTTCCTCATTACCTTAGCCAGCTTCATCCTGACCCACAACTTCTTCACTTTTGAAGGCCAGACATACCAGCAATTAAAGGGAACAGCCATGGGTACCAGGATGGCCCCTTCGTACGCCAACCTATTCATGGGTCGCTTAGAGGAAGCCTTCTTGGTTACCCAGGCCTGCCAACCCAAAGTTTGGTACAGATTTATTGATGACATCTTCATGATCTGGACTCACAGTGAAGAAGAACTCCAGAATTTCCTCTCCAACCTCAACTCCTTTGGTTCCATCAGATTCACCTGGTCCTACTCCAAATCCCATGCCACTTTCCTTGATGTTGACCTCCACCTGTCCAATGGCCAACTTCACACGTCCGTCCACATCAAACCCACCAACAAGCAACAGTACCTCCATTACGACAGCTGCCACCCATTCCACATCAAACGGTCCCTTCCCTACAGCCTAGGTCTTCGTGGCAAACGAATCTGCTCCAGTCCGGAATCCCTGAAGCATTACACCAACAACCTGACAACAGCTTTCGCATCCCGCAACTACCCTCCCGACCTGGTACAGAAGCAAATAACCAGAGCAACTTCCTCATCCTCTCAAACCCAGAACCTCCCACAGAAGAACCACAAAAGTGCCCCACTTGTGACAGGATACTTTCCGGGACTGGATCAGATTCTGAATGTGGCTCTCCAGCAGGGATACGACTTCCTAAAATCCTGCCCAGAAATGAGATCCATCCTTCATGAAATCCTCCCCACTCCACCAAGAGTGTCTTTCCGCCGTCCACCTAACCTTCGTAACCTCTTAGTTCATCCCTATGAAATCCCCAAACCACCTTCCCTACCCTCTGGCTCCTACCCTTGTAACCGCCCCCGGTGTAAAACCTGTCCCATGCACCCTCCCACCACCACCTACTCCAGTCCTGTAACCCGGAAGGTGTACACGATCAAAGGCAGAGCCACGTGTGAAAGCACCCACGTGATCTACCAACTGACCTGCCTACACTGTGACGCATTCTATGTGGGAATGACCAGCAACAAACTGTCCATTCGCATGAATGGACACAGGCAGACAGTGTTTGTTGGTAATGAGGATCACCCTGTGGCTAAACATGCCTTGGTGCACGGCCAGCACATCTTGGCACAGTGTTACACCGTCCGGGTTATCTGGATACTTCCCACTAACACCAACCTATCCGAACTCCGGAGATGGGAACTTGCTCTTCAATATATCCTCTCTTCCCGTTATCCACCAGGCCTCAATCTCCGCTAATTTCAAGTTGCCGCCACTCATACCTCACCTGTCATTCAACAACATCTTTGCCTCTGCACTTCTGCCTCGACTGACATCTCTGCCCAAACTCTTTGTCTTTAAATATGTCTGCTTGTGTCTGTATATGTGTGGATGGATATGTGTGTGTGTGCGAGTGTATACCCGTCCTTTTTCCCCCTAAGGTAAGTCTTTCCGCTCCCGGGATTGGAATGACTCCTTACCCTCTCCCTTAAAACCCAAATCCTTTCATCTTTCCCTCTCCTTCCCTCTTTCCTGACGAGGCAACCGTTGGTTGCGAAAGCTAGAATTTTGTGTGTATGTTTGTGTGTCTGTCGACCTGCCAGCACTTTCATTTGGTAAGTCACATCATCTTTGTTTTTAGATATATATTTCCTACGTGGAATGTTTCCCTCTATTGTAACCATATCATTAATTTGAACCCAACAATTACGTTTGTTATTGTCGCTGTTGCATCTCGAAATCTTTCCTGTCGTCTTATTTTCTCTTTCTGCGTTTACCAGTGGTCTCACTTTCTATTCACCTTCCCTTTTTACCGTAATACAATTTTATCCCGCCTATATATACTCTATAATACGTAACCCACTTCCAAACCATAACCAAAAAATTTTTATTTTGCGCTTTCAACAATACCGCTAACCGTTTCTAGTTCAATAACAGCTGCCTTCACGTATTAAACAACCATTTCGGCTAGTTCTAATAACTTTTACTTTATTTCCACTTCCGTTTTTCGTACATCACTGATCATTTTTAGCCGCTCTCCACCGGTTTTAACGTCATTATTTACAATTGTTAGCCCCATTTTCGTAATCTTTCACCACAACACCACGCCTTTTAATACATTTACACGTTTTTTCGAAATTTTCCCGAATTTCTCCGTCCTTTAACGTGTTTTAGCGGCAACACAACCACCTAACCTTCATGCACATCGCTGTCTACTAACCCAAGTTCACCACAGGATCAACTTAACCAACACTTTTTCGCATTTTTTCATACCAGATCTCCAGTTATTTTCTAGTTCACCCTTATCTCTCCCCATATATTTTTATCTTTCATTTTCATTTCAACCTCATGTTACACTTTCCACCTTCTAATACCATGTCACCCTCACAACACCCCCACAACGACCCCATTAAGTTTTATTTACATTCCCTCCGCAAACATGCCTTCACCCTAGCCAGATTACGCTCACATATTTTATTTTCTCAGGCTTGTCTGACATTTGGCATAACCCCCAAAGGCCTCACACTTAAAGTTCCCATCTCTGGCTGCAACCCTTCTTTCCATCAGTCCCTATACCAGTTCCAAACCGAACAATCCATTGCCCTCACCCACCTAATCCTTCACCTACACATCAACTCAGCCAATGAACACACCCGTCAACTCCTATCCTTAATAAAAGTCCTCTATCTTTCCTCTCCCACATCCACACCGGCTATTCAGAGCATCCTCCTCCAGGCCAACCGCAAATTAGAGCAGCATGCCACCCTTCACCTAAAAAAACTATCCAATCTCCTGGTTTCCCACCTCCGGAAAGGCAACTCACTCACTCTTCACAACCTTTCCAGCAAACCTCAACCACCTCTCATTGCACACAAACCCAGTCTCTCCCATCTACTCAGTCTCCCACTTCCAGCTCCACTCCCTCCAAAACCTCAAAATTCCAAGCAACACAATCTGGCACCACAACACCCTAACTCAGTAGTTAACCTTTCCTCCAAACCTCTCTCCCAATCTGAAACCTCTGTCCTATCCAAAGGCCTCACCTTCAGCCCCACTCCCAGATTCAACCAAACAGCCCTCGTCAAAGATTTACTGTCCTACACTCGTACTTTCTGCTGGAAGTATCACTTTGCCACGAAGAAAAATGATCCTAATCCTACCCCTAATGATCCAACTCCCCAAGACACCATCCAAATTGAACCCTGCCTGGAACAGTTCCGTCCTCCGTCACAGCGGGACCCACCTCCTCTTCCTCAAAATCACCCTCTCCAAACCTTCCAGGAATTTCTGACTTCCAGCCTTGCCTCTCAATCCTTCTTAAAAAACCTTAATCCTACTCCCAACATCACCACTGCTGAAGCCCAGGCTATCCGTGATCTGAAGGCTGACCGGTCCATCATCATTCTTCCGGCGGACAAGGGTTCCACGACCGTGGTACTTGATCGTCGGGAGTATGTGGCTGAGGGACTGCGTCAGCTTTCAGACAACACCACATACAAAGTTTGCCAAGGTAATCCCATTCCTGATGTCCAGGCGGAGCTTCAGGGAATCCTCAGAACCTTAGGCCCCCTACAAAACCTTTCACCTGACTCCATCAACCTCCTGACCCCACCGACACCCCGCACCCCTACCTTCTACCTTCTTCCTAAAATTCACAAACCCAATCATCCTGGCCGTCCCATTGTAGCTGGTTACCTAGCCCCCACAAAACGTATCTCTGCCTACGTAGATCAACACCTTCAACCCATTACGTGCAGTCTCCCATCCTTCATCAAAGACACCAACCACTTTCTCGAACGCCTGGAATCCTTACCCAATCCGTTACCCCCAGAAACCATCCTTGTAACCATTGATGCCACTTCCTTATACACAAATATCCCGCACGTCCAGGGCCTCGCTGCAATGGAGCACTTCCTTTCACGCCGATCACCTGCCACCCTACCTAAAACCTCTTTCCTCATTACCTTAGCCAGCTTCATCCTGACCCACAACTTCTTCACTTTTGAAGGCCAGACATACCAGCAATTAAAGGGAACAGCCATGGGTACCAGGATGGCCCCTTCGTACGCCAACCTATTCATGGGTCGCTTAGAGGAAGCCTTCTTGGTTACCCAGGCCTGCCAACCCAAAGTTTGGTACAGATTTATTGATGACATCTTCATGATCTGGACTCACAGTGAAGAAGAACTCCAGAATTTCCTCTCCAACCTCAACTCCTTTGGTTCCATCAGATTCACCTGGTCCTACTCCAAATCCCATGCCACTTTCCTTGATGTTGACCTCCACCTGTCCAATGGCCAACTTCACACGTCCGTCCACATCAAACCCACCAACAAGCAACAGTACCTCCATTACGACAGCTGCCACCCATTCCACATCAAACGGTCCCTTCCCTACAGCCTAGGTCTTCGTGGCAAACGAATCTGCTCCAGTCCGGAATCCCTGAAGCATTACACCAACAACCTGACAACAGCTTTCGCATCCCGCAACTACCCTCCCGACCTGGTACAGAAGCAAATAACCAGAGCAACTTCCTCATCCTCTCAAACCCAGAACCTCCCACAGAAGAACCACAAAAGTGCCCCACTTGTGACAGGATACTTTCCGGGACTGGATCAGATTCTGAATGTGGCTCTCCAGCAGGGATACGACTTCCTAAAATCCTGCCCAGAAATGAGATCCATCCTTCATGAAATCCTCCCCACTCCACCAAGAGTGTCTTTCCGCCGTCCACCTAACCTTCGTAACCTCTTAGTTCATCCCTATGAAATCCCCAAACCACCTTCCCTACCCTCTGGCTCCTACCCTTGTAACCGCCCCCGGTGTAAAACCTGTCCCATGCACCCTCCCACCACCACCTACTCCAGTCCTGTAACCCGGAAGGTGTACACGATCAAAGGCAGAGCCACGTGTGAAAGCACCCACGTGATCTACCAACTGACCTGCCTACACTGTGACGCATTCTATGTGGGAATGACCAGCAACAAACTGTCCATTCGCATGAATGGACACAGGCAGACAGTGTTTGTTGGTAATGAGGATCACCCTGTGGCTAAACATGCCTTGGTGCACGGCCAGCACATCTTGGCACAGTATTACACCGTCCGGGTTATCTGGATACTTCCCACTAACACCAACCTATCCGAACTCCGGAGATGGGAACTTGCTCTTCAATATATCCTCTCTTCCCGTTATCCACCAGGCCTCAATCTCCGCTAATTTCAAGTTGCCGCCACTCATACCTCACCTGTCATTCAACAACATCTTTGCCTCTGCACTTCTGCCTCGACTGACATCTCTGCCCAAACTCTTTGTCTTTAAATATGTCTGCTTGTGTCTGTATATGTGTGGATGGATATGTGTGTGTGTGCGAGTGTATACCCGTCCTTTTTCCCCCTAAGGTAAGTCTTTCCGCTCCCGGGATTGGAATGACTCCTTACCCTCTCCCGTAAAACCCAAATCCTTTCATCTTTCCCTCTCCTTCCCTCTTTCCTGACGAGGCAACCGTTGGTTGCGAAAGCTAGAATTTTGTGTGTATGTTTGTGTTTGTTTGTGTGTCTGTCGACTTGCCAGCACTTTCATTTGGTAAGTCACATCATCTTTGTTTTTAGATATATATTTCCTACGTGGAATGTTTCCCTCTATTGTAACTATATATATATATATATATATATATATATATATATATATATATATATATATATATATATATATATATATATATATATATATATATATATATATAAAACACACACACAGTTGTGGGGATTATATTAAAGGAATGTAAGAATTAAAACAAAAACCTAATTTAGAGGTGATTTTTAATTGACGTTTAACATACTTAATGTGGGAAACACTGTGGCTTCCTTTGACTCAGCAGCAGAGAGACGATTGCTGTCCATGGTGTGCCCAGGGACAGCACTGGACATAGGAGTGTTAACGTGCTGTCGTCTCAGATGAGTCTCAGTTTTGTCTACAGAACACAATGTACATATCCATATTTGGATGTTCTGAGAATGATCTTTACCAGATTTCATTCGTCGTCACATTGTAGCAAGGTTACATAAACAGCCTTACGAAAGTCATTACAGAATTACTGGTGCAAGTAAATATATGTGTAATTGAAACTTCCTGGTGCATTAAAACAGTGTGCCAGACCGAGACTCAAACTCGGAACGTTTGCCTTTCACGGGCAATCGCTCTCCCATCTGAGCTACCCAAGCACAACTCATGACGTATCCTCACAGCTTTAATTCTGCTAGTACCTTGTCTCTTGCCTGCCATACTTTGCAGAAGCTTTCCTGCAGACCTAGCAGAACTGGCACTCCTAGGAGAAAGGAAACTGCGGAGACATGGCTTACCTCAGCCCGGGGGATGTTTTCTGGATGTGTGTAAATGTTCGGATGAGACTTTAGATTGCATATAATGTGAATACCAATGTTCCAGAGAAACAGAAAAAGAATCAGTGCGAAAATAGTGGCTTCAATGTTCTGGAGCAAAAGTAAAAGATTGCTGACATCCATAAAGCCCAGAAATTATATCTGACACAATAATAGAGTGGCCCAAGGAAACGTGTGGAAAGAGCTGAATGCACACATGCGCATTACTCATGGCTGGAGAGTTAACAAGCTGAACCCTTAACAATACTGGACAAAGACCAGGAAAAAGGAGAAGAAAGATTGTTTATGAAGTATTTTCTGACAATTGGAGATAGTTACATTACCAATTATTTGTAATGTCCAACTAGAAATGAAACTACCATGTGTGTCACCAGTTCTTTTACAGAATTTATAAAAGCAAGCCATTCATTTGGCAATTCCACAACTAATCAGTGTTTCTTTGGCTGTTAGAGTATACAGGCAATCTATACTGCCTGAGGGAGATATGCACCTCTCTTGGCCTGTCCCGTTGATGAATAAAATGCAACAAATGCAGATAATTTGATTATGATATGATAATTAAATAAGGTAATCCCCTGAGGCTGTAATACATGTGAGGGTGGTTTGAAAAGTTCTCAGAATGTAACAGAAAAAAAGCACTTACATCACTGAAACTATTTTTATTTTTCAATGTAAACTCCTTGTAGATTAATGCACTTGGTCCAACAATGTTCCAGTGCCTTGATGCCATCTTGAAAATGAGTTTCCTCCAGGCCTGAAAAATAGTTGTCAACTCCAGCTATCAATTCTTCGTTTGAAGTGAATCTTCGTTCAACAAGAAAAATTTTCAGTTTTGGGAAGTGTTGGTAGTCTGATAGCACCGTATCAGGTGATTAAGGCGGGTGTGCCAACAATTCATACGTTAGTTCGTGTAATTTTGCCATGGTGACGACACATGTACGAGTGTGCATTGTCTTGATGGAAGATGACTTTCTTCCTTGCTAAACCTGACCGTTTTTGCGTATCTTTTATTGCAATTTGTCCAGGAGGTTAGCCTAGTATTCTCCATTAATTGCTTGCCCAGTGGGGAGATGATCTACAACCAGAACCCCTTCACATCCCAGAACACTGATTCCATGACCTTACTTGCCAAAGGAATTGTCTTTGCTTTCTTTGGTGGTGGAGAATCAGCTTGTTTTCACTGCTTTGACTGTTGTTTTGTCTATGAGGGATAGTAGTGCACCCAAGTTTCATCTTTAGTCACAAACTGGTGCAAAGAATCTTGTTCGTTTCTCATAAAATGGGCCAAACATTGTTCCGATATGTCCATTTTCAAGCGTTTTTGATCCAGCCTTAAGAATCATGGCACCCATCTTGCAGATAATTTTTTCATTTCTAATTCTTCAATTAAAATGTGACATACCCTTTCAGATGACATATGGCAAGTGTGAGCAATTTCACGCACTTTCAGTCGGCGATCCTCCATGACCATTTTCTCCATTTTTGCAATTGTTTCTGGAGTAGTGACACATCGTGGCCGGCCACTGCACAGAACATCATCTAAGTTCTCCCAACCAAATTTAAATTCATTTGTCCACTTGGCAACAGCTGAATATGAAGGAGCGGAGTCTCCCAGTGTATTCTGGAAATCGGCATAAATGTCCTTTGCTTTCATACCTTTCTTTACAAAACACTTAATCGCTGCTTGAATCTCGATTCCCCCCCCCCCCCCCCCCCCATCTTCACAAACTACATGGGAACAACAATAAAGCCATGCCACTGTCACAGCTCTCTTCCAGGAGCACTGATGTGGCATGTGTTTACAGGCAACAGTCCAGTGAATATCTCGTGAACAACTCGTGCTAACACTGACCTCTCGTGGTGATTGCGAGAACTGTCCAAACCACCGTCGTAATAAAAGATAATTTTGACTACCTTTTTAATACTTCATCCACTTCCTACTCTTCATATAAAAAAATTAACGATCTTCATAGCTGGGGGTGGAGGGTGGGAATAGAGATAGCAAGAGAGAAATTTCCACTGAAATTTGATTGTTAACCTTAACTGGTACTTTAAAGGATGAAGAATTACTTTAGTAATTATGATTATGTCAGTCTGGAAGCAAAAATTCAAATGGTATCATATTTGAATTGGAAAGACAACACACTTCTCTGCAATTGTGATACAGCACATCTGAAGGATTTGCACTGATATGATTTCATGTTATTTTATTTTCACTGATTTTGTCTCCATCAATACATTCATTTCATGTCAGTGTATTTTGTTATTGTATCACAGGAACTGTGTCTACATACAAAGCTGTTGGCACCTGCCAATACACCAATTGCAGACTTCCTTGCTCGTGCACTTGAACCTCCTTCATTTGTTGTCACAAGAAATGCTGTCCAACTTCTTAAGGTAGGAAAAAGGAGAATTCTTTGTAATTTTAAGTACTACTTTTGTATTATATGTTCCATATCATATTTTAATCAGATTATCAGGATTTTATTGTAAATTAGAAGCCTTATAACAATGTGTTTTTGAGCATTAATTATCACATTGAGCCTGGAGTAGATTTTACAGAGCTTTCCACTAAAGCGGCAGTTCCTCATGCTGGCTACTACTTGATTGTGTTGAGTTAGAGTGTAATTGGGTGTGGTATGTTAAGAAGACAACCTCCAAGGGACAACCAGTTAAAGAAAGCCTCAGATGTTCAAGCAGATACTAGTTTCGCAGTGATTATTTTCAAAAGTCTTTGTTGCCCATAGCAGCAAAAAAATCTCAAGGAGAAGACAGTGATCCATCAAATGCCATGTAAACAACGCCATGTAATGCAAGTGCCATCACAGAAAGTGAGAATTCGTCTACTGGTTCATTAAGAAATCAAACTACGTGATGATTCTCACTGTCACCAGCCAAGCATTGTGCTTTTTACAAGTGATGAAAATGTGCAAAAGCATAAAAAATCAAAGATTTTTGTGAAGTTTTTGTCGCAGACAAAATATTTGAATGCAACAGTGAACAAACAAATATTTATGCTACACAAATGGCAGTGGTTTCCAAACCTTTGAATCCAGGGGTGCTAACAAATAATAATGAAATAAAGTGGTTGTGTGGATTGCTTTTGTGGATGCGATTGGTGAAACTTGCATTTATACATTTATATTGGTCCCAGGATTCACTGTTTATTCAGACATTCCCGCTAAAGATAATGAATAGAAATTGCTTCTAAATTCTGTTGATATTTTGCATTTCACATACAGTACAAGAGTTGATGCATTAAATCATCTCTCAAAAATTCAATTCACCGATTGGGAGCTGCCAAAAAACTTTGTATCGAATGGTCAGTAATAACCTTCCAAATATGAATTACACTCGGGCAATATTTGAAATGAAGGAGACACAAGTATAGCATCAAAATGTGTCAATTGTGATGAAGTAATGAACACTGTTACAATTTTCAATTTTACACTGGCAAAGTACTTGATAAAGAAAATACGCACTGACAACTGTTTTGATGAATCTGTGTCAAGAGGTATTCAATAAAGCCCATACATCATCTACCAATAATTGGTATACCAGTGTGAATTTGGTAGACAGACTCATAACAAATAATGCACATTTGGTTGTTACCCTTTGGCTAAATAGCAAAGGAATTCCCAAAGAAGTTGTTATGACCTAATTGAAACACAGGGAAGTGAATAAAGAATGTAGTCAGTGAATTATAGTCCTGAAATTGAAAGAGAAAAGAGACTTTTGGTTCTTTCCAAAAAACATTAGTATGAAATGGAAAAGTTGACAACCAAAAGAGGGTTTTTATTGAAAACCAAAAATTATTACCAAATGCAATAAGCAAAAAAGTACAATTGACCTTTCTGATCAGATGAGTGAATAAAGCAATCTGTTGAGAAACATGGTAAAATAGTACCGAAAGTTAGCATTTTATGCTGGTTTGAACAGTTGTGAACGCGTTATTTGTATCCCAAGATGGAATGGGACGAAAAATGTCAGTCATAATATTTCGGAAATACTTTGCAGATGCACTCACATGGCATTAATATGATGGAATTCCAGTCAGTATTGATACAAGAAGAAGCAAACACTGGTTGGAAAAAAGGAAGGAAAGGTGCATAAGGTGCACAGATATTGTTCTAAATGTTACAAGACAAACACAGAAACATTCAGGAGCAATGCAGTTAGAAAAGTAATTGAACAGGTGGTTACCTTTTGTAATTTGAGCAAATCTAAACCCCATCTTTATACTGAACATCTTAATGAACTTCATTAAAATTCTAACATTTGTTTTCAGTCTTGATACTGCCATTCCCATGCACTGATGTCATCCAAATGAAAATTACACTATCGGGCCCAAGGGACTGACACCGCACTTAATGTGTTAAACATGTGGCTGTATTTAGTATTACTTTGGTTACTAAAATACATTAAAGCATGTTAAAATATTGGCTTGTTTCGATTGTTTCAGACGATTGATGCACTAGATGCTTGGGAGGATCTTACAGAATTAGGGCATCATCTCCTTGACATTCCAGTAGATCCTCGCCTGGGAAAAATGTTGCTCTACTCTGTTGTGCTTAAGTGTCTAGATCCAGTTCTTACTATTGTCTGCTGCTTGGCACACAGGTGAGATAAAAAATGCTGTAATACTTCATGTTTTTGCAGTTGCATAATGTGTCTTAGAAGCAGAAAGAAATAAAGAAAAGGGAAATTGAAAATGTAGTATTACCCTTCTGTTAAGTGGGACATCAGCACCTTGTTGCTGAAACAGAGATTGTTTAGACAAAGCATACTAAAAAAGAGGATTGTTGTACATCAGATCTAACATGTTACCTTCAGAAATTATTAGCTGACAAAAGAATTTAGCTATTTATAGACTATTGACCCACCTAGCAGCGTACAGCAGTATACATTATCCAGATGATATATAAGAGTAAATAATAGACTTTTATAAAAAGGGTACTTATACATAAGTCTGACATACTTAACAGCTCTTACAAGTTTAGTAACAAAAATAGTTTTTTTGTGAGTTATTTAGAAGTTGAAAGCTTCTTATAATAATGCAAGTTATTATAAGCATTGTGTCATAAAAAGTCAGGCAATGAAAATAGAGTACATCTAGGGATGGACATAAAAAAAAATTTCTTGATGCTTTGCTGAGGGGCTGTATGGTAAGGAAGATTCCACGACTGTCCAAAACATTCAGCTATGTTTATCCAATCATCTTCTTTTGATACAGGCATATACTATACATTCCTTTGACTACATTCCAAAATTTACATCACATCCAATAGTGATTTCTCCTTATGCAGAGTGTATTGAAAGTGAAAGAAACTGAAATCAATAACTTTGAATATCAGTACATTATTTATTTATATCGTAATTTCCTAATTATTTCCATTTTTGGTTCCTATGAATGATAACATATTGTTGCCAAAATGTAAATATAATGGAAAACCCTATTAATGTCTTTGTCCAGCACACAAAATCTGTACTTCTTTATTTTGTATATAAGTTAAATCAGCACTTTCTTATCACATAGTGATTAATATATATTTCTCTGCACTGACACATTATTTCATGTTTGTATCAGTAATTATTTTATTATATTCCTTCCTTATAGGGATCCATTTGTTCTCCCTACACAGCCATCAATGAAACGTGCTGCATCTGCAGCAAGAAAAAAATTTGCCGCTGGAACATATAGTGACCACATGGCACTTCTTCGAGCTTTCCAGGTAAAGACAAAAGTAAATAAAATAAATATTCTGTACGTGGTTTTGAGTAACAAAGCTGTTGGCAGACAGCAGTTTTCAGGGCAGCTATGATAATAATCTCTAATTGCTTATTGAGTGTGGTCACATTTTTTGTTCTGTTCGAGTTCTCCCTCTAAAGTGCCAGCTATCGTAGTCTTTTGTGAATGACAGTTATGGCTTGTAACTATTGCCATTTGTTTTGATTGTGTGATCTGATTTCTGTGTAGGTTACTTATTTGATACAGCAGAATGTTTGCAGCCACCAGCAAAAATATGCGAATGATGATGAGTCTGTTGTGATGTTAGTGTAAATAATGTGTTTGTTCACTTCATTGTTTGAAGCTGTAGGCTACTGTATTTGAGACAATGTTTCTAACAGACAAAATAGGAGGAAATGTGCTTCAGTATGAATGTTACCTATATTACTAAGTGACTATCCTGGAACCATATACCAGTTGCAGCTTGCACACATACTTCATATAATTATTGACCAAATTTAAAATGCTGCCATAATACGCTCATCAAGAGGTATAATCTTATGTTAAAAGTTCAACACAGCAAGACAAGTATTACAGTTAGAAACTGTGTGTGTCTTGAGGCAGCATAACTGATGGTATGCCAATACTGGGACTTTATTCATCTAGTATTTGAGAATGAGAGCATTTAGTGACTTCCAACAAGCTTTACACATAATTTCAAACCTTTACAAGACTTCTTTTGCTGATATCCCTGACAAAATTATGAAAGAAAAAAGTTTTTAATTTACTGCAGTTTCAGTTTTCAAGCAGTAAAAATCCAGTATCAGACATGATATTTTGATTTATTACTTCTTTCCTAGCAACTGTATGAGCTATACAGTTTGCAGACAGTATCCATACCAATGAATGTACCTGCAACAATGTATGACACGTATTTCAGGAAATACATCATCATAAACATTTACTACGTGAAAGAACTTTCTTTTGTTTAAAATATTGCCAATTACCCCACTAAATTCATCTAGAATTTCATAGTGAGAGCACTTAGCAACTTATAACGATGCTTAAGCACAATTTCAAATCTTTTCTTAACTTTTTCTCGCTAACTTGCTTGGTGTCAAATATTTAACCCATTTGAAAAGTAATCAGATATTTGAAGCTGCTTTATATATGGGAGTTCGGTTCTTTAAAGAATCAGAAATTTAATGTTATACATTATAATAGCACAAAAATTGTGATTCAAGGTGTAATGTGAAATGGAATAAATTGCACAGGCACAGTATCTGATATTTTGAAAGGTGTCTGCTTGTATCACGTACAGTTTTTCAAAAATATGTCTCAGTGACAATATTCCAGTTTCATGATTTCTTACTGGTGGGTGATGTAAGTACTTGCACTATTGGAAGAACAAGTTAGGTATAGAATTGAAGAGAAATGTATTTAATATTAAAGAATACAGTTGCATCTCCTAGTGGGAGGAGCTGGGGCAGAGGAAGAAAACAACCATTGAAGCTGTTCAGTTGACTCTCGTATTAAAACCATTGTACGGTGGCTGAACTTCAGTTCTTTGCAAGTAACGAGCATTTGGTGAAAGTGTAAAGCTAACCACAGTAATTTCTATACAACAAACTGTGCACAGAACATCCAGAATGGATTGTAAGCAATTCAGTGTGAAATTCTAGAATTCACCAAATAGAAGAATGAAAAATGGATTGGCACATATACAAGTTTTTGATAGTAATGTACACACTTACAAGGTTCTCATTGTAATTCAGAAATTTAACTGATTTTCCTTAACCCCCGCCCCCCTCTTTCCACACGTACCCGGTAGCAGTTTCCTTACACCACAGTTCATTTATTCTGATGAGAGTAAGACTATATAATCAGGAACAGTATCTACAGGTTTCTGGCAAAGGTAATAACAGTTTTCACACATTATGAGCAGGGAGGAAAGTAGGCAAGATGGTAAAGCTCCACTAAGAAAGCAATGTGGAGGATGGTAGACGACTCAGAATGAGAGGAAAGATTTAGAAAAATGATGGAAGTGCTTGTGATGGGACTAAATATGTATAATTTATGTAAAAGATAGGGATAAATGCAACTGAGTGAGGTGAGATGGGTGGGAACTAGGGAGGAAGCCTAAAAATATTAAGGGGTTATTAAACAAATGGTGCTGAAGATGTTAATGCATGACATGCACCAGTAGGGTCAGGTAACTGGTTGGTCTGAAACACACCAGACAAAAAAAATTATTAAAATATACGAGTGTAGCCGGGTCAGAACCCCTGAAAAGTGATAAAATTTCAATTTTTCACAAAATGGTGGATATTTGAAAAAAATAGTAATAAAAATCGACTTGGTTTGGCCATTCAAATGTACATAAGAATTGATATTTGGAAAATTGTTCATTGGTTTTTTGGGACTTACCACCAGTCTGTGATAACTGATGCATATGGTATGCCTTCTTTGATCTTATAAATCTCATTCGCGTGCATCGCTTCCTTCCGGGCCACAGATCTGGCCTCTTTACTGAGCGTATAAAGTGGTCCACATTGCGCCTTCTGCAAAATTCGAATACTGTGTTCCCAAGTTGAATGCCCATGACATTCACTGTCTGTGCGAGCCCATGAAGCCCTCGTTGAAGATAACTGTAGCCAAATTCTTTGCAATTTCGACTGTTTCTTTACTGGAGTACATGAGTTTTGGGGAGAGTGTCCAAATCAGCGAATTTATCGACTCGTTAGATTTTTGAGTGTTCATGCCAACACATCTTTCCAGTAAATTGACACTCAATAAGTCTTCATGTACAGATCTGATTGCCGTTGGACTGCCATATGATTGTTTTTTGACTATATGCAATAGTTTATGGGCAAAACGGTTTTGCCCACATGTTCCCCACAATATAAGGTTTCAAAATATGCAATAAAAAATCAATTTCTTGAAAAAAAGAACCCTTAACTCTAAATAATGAAATGTGAAGTCATCCACACGAATACTAAAAGGAATCTGATAAATTTTGGTCACAGGATAAAACACACAAATCTAAAGACCGTAAATTCAACTAAATACAGAGAGATTACAATTATGAATTACATAAACTGGAATGGTCACATAGATAATGTTGTGGGGAAAGCAAACCAAAGACTGCAATTTATTGACAGAACACCTAGAAAATGCAACAGGTTTACTAAAGAGACAACTTACACTATACTTTTCTACCCTCTTCTGGAGTACTACTGTGCAGTGTGGGACTTGAATCAGATAGGATTGGTGGAGGACATAGAAAAAGTTCAAAGAAGGACAGCTTGTTTTGCATTCTCGCGAAATAGGATAGAGAGTGCCATGGATATTGTTGTATTCTCCAAAAGTTTATTGAACGTAATTTCTTCTACAATACAATAGCTGGCTGAACAATAGATGTAGATGTCCGTCGATCTAGCCGGAGATGTGGTTCCTCTCGGTCGGCTGGTACTTCGATCGGCAGTGCAGTACAGCGGCTTCGGTGATATCTTCTCGGAGACTCTGCTATAGCGGTTGCCATTAGCAGCGGACGAATACTGGTCTGCCTTCGACCGGCCGGGCCTATATAGTGAGCTGGAGCCAATAGAAACCCGGTGTAGGAATCCGTGGCCGGATACGTCGTGGCGACCTCTGCAAGGAAAGATTCCTATTAATCGACTGGAATCTTCTGTGTGTTAACCTGATGTCTTTGCCTGTTTGGCTGTTGGTTTGTTTCCTTCATAGCATGGCTGTTATGCGGTGCTGCCTGCCATTTAGGGGAACCCGATGGCAGACAGTACAGATATCATATGTGAATTTTGGTGGCAGTCATTGACGCAAAAGCAATTTTCATTGTGGCAGGATCTCATCATGAAATTTCAATCACCAACCTTTCCTCAGAGTGAAAATACTTTTTTGGCAGCCACCTACAAAGTGAGGAATGATCATCATAATAAAATAATAGAAATGAGAGTTCGTAATGAAAAATGTAAGTGTTCTTCATTTTTCCTGCACACTGTTCAAGGATGGAATGGTAGAGAAATAGCTTGAAGACAGTTCCATGACCCCTCTGCCACGCACTTAGTCTTGAATTGCAGGGTAATCACGTAGCTGTAGATCTAGACACACCATTAGTCATGTCCCATGAACAACAAAGTCATTAGAGATTCAACTGAGAGAGCGTATGACTGATAAAATGGTAGTAAACATATAAATTTTCTGGTGAACGTGACTAAACTAGCAATGACTAACACCCACTACTGATGGCTGTATCACTTATACTGAGCAAGGTTGAAACATTTTCTCCTTTACTTCCTCTCATATTTGATGTTAATTTTATTTTGCCTTTTTGATGGGAATCAAAATAGAACATACCTTTTTATACAAAAAGAAAAAATATGATATTCAAACCCCAACCAACAACATACCATGACCCAACTGCTTGTATCATGAAATGGTAGCCTAGTAGTGGTACGTGACTCAGTTCAATTGCATACCTACCTGTTGATTCTGTGTCTTCGATGCGCATCTGTACATCCTCAGCCTGTCAAACACACCTGACCTTAACTGCAGTGCAGCTGCGAGTACATTGCTCCCTTGAAGTACGAACTCTGATAGTGAAGTATTCTAAGACAACACTCTAGGAGAGGCTGGTACACCTGTAAGCTAAGTTAGACAAATCTTGTAAAATCTTAGTACGATGCTGAGGGCCAGTGGCCTCTGGATTTTATAGGTGTACATTAGTTACATCAATCGTGCAGAGTTAAAAGTGCTTTTATCAGATTGCACTGAGCTCATGCAATTGTAACCTCTTGCTCTTGACACTACCAGTAATAAAGAAAAAGATATTGCTTACGAACTCGCAATTCTAAGCTGCTGTAACCCTGCTGTGCTGTGTGTTGTACGATTTCTGCTATCTTCCATGGAGGACTTTAAATGGCAATGTGGCCACTATTTATGAAAAATTGCAATGTATTTTATAAGAATTACCACAAATCTGTTTAAAACAATTTTCTGCACTTACTTTACTTTTTTATTGATTTTCAATTTCAATATAAAGTGACAACATTTTTTTCAGTATTCACGAAGTTCACGTGACCCTAAACCCTTCCTTTCAACAATATCAACAATAAAAAAGAAGTTATTCGCCTATGAATTTACAATTCTAAGCTGCCACAACTCTGTGCTTTGCTGTTTGTCATATGAGTTATGCCATCTGTAATATGGGACTTCAATTCACAATCCTGTGATAGTTTAGTATCTGCTGGATAATTAATAACCCAAGTATAACAGAAGTTCTGACATTCCTCAAGGTAGTGTTATAGGTCCTCTGCTGTTCCTTATCTATTTACCGTATTTACTCAAATCTAAGCTGCACCTTTTCCCGGTTTTTGTAATCCAGAAAACCGCCTGCGGCTTAGAATCGACTGCAAAGAAAGCGGAAGTTCTGAAAAATGTCGGTAGGTGCTGCCACAACTAACTTCTGCCATTGAATATATGTAGCGCTACACAGGCATGCTTTGCAGGCACAAAGGTAAATACTGGCGCCAAAACCTCTGCGTCAGTTAAAAAAAAAAAAGTAGAAGACGAGCTTTTTTTCTCTGCCCTGAGTTTCGACCACTGCATTTTCATACATTATCCAATGAAGTAAATATAAATTCCATATTTTTCATCTTCGAATGTAGCAGCATTTCAATGTATTACGAAAATCCGACTGGCAAGACTGTTTGGGATATTTGTCAATATGGTCAACTCTACGTTCTGAATTTTTTCCTACCTGTGAGAAGAGATGGTTGCTAATAGGAACTTTTATGAATTGTGAATCACATGCAGTATTTTCTTCACCAAAGAATAATACGAATATAAACATTTTGCCATGTATTTTTTCGTATTTACTGCTATCTCATTTAAATCCTGTCTGCCTAATAAACTACGAAACTAGAGTGAGACAACAGCAAACGTGGAAGAATATACATATCATGTCATGTTTATATTCGTATTATTCTTATGCCTAATAGTGATACAGTCAGAAATGAAGCACGGCAATTGACTAGATTTTTAAATCTAAGATGACTCTAATTTGTGTGCAGAATGTAATGTACTAAAGAGGCGTCTGCAAAGATTTTGAAACGCAGAAGAATTTTTGCTAAACTCTCGTTGAGAACATCTTCTATTATCTGCAGTCTATTATTTGGTTCTTGTTGATCATTATCAAAGAAAGCAGCAGTGTAAGTAACAGCAAATAGCAGTCTCTTGCCATTGTTTCGCTAATGAGACGATTCCTCTCTTTTTTTTAATTGTAAGCGGCGGTAGCGTGCACAAAAGTAAGCCGTGCCACGAGCGGCGACAGGCCGTAAACACTCATTATCAGAATGCGACAAACAATGCATGACAAAGTACAGTAATGCATTTTCAGCTTAGAGTGACATAAACACCTATAACAAAGAGAACAGCACTTATCAGATCAAAGAAAAATAAGCAATCAATTCAAACCAGACGAAGCATGTGAAAAAGGAAGGGTACTCGTATAAATCCAGACGGAGTGCCTGACGCATAGCAATGGCTACCTGGTAAAGCTTAACTGTTAAGCTTAAGACTCGAACCAAACTACTGTAGCTGTATCATCATTCATTCGACCTAATTTGTGTCTCATATTGCAATGGACCAACTTTGTTTCGATTTGGAGGTGTGGCCTAAAACTTTTCTCTCCCCTTGAATTTCAAGTCTCAAATTTCAGGTGCGGCTTAGATTCGGGAATTTTTTTTTTTTTTCCTTGAATTTGAGTCACATTTTTCAGGTGCGGCTTAGACTCGAGTAAATACGGTAAACGATTTAGGAGACAATCTGAGCAGCTGTCTTAGATTGTTTGCAGATGATTCTGTCATTTATCATCTAGTAAACTCATCAGACAATCAAAACAAATTGCAAAACCATTTAGAAAATATATTTGAATGGTGGGAAAATTGGCAATTGACCCTAAATGATGACAAGTGTGTTGTCGTCCACATGAGTGCTAAAAGGAACCTGTTAACCTTCGGTTACTGTTACATGATAAATCTGTTTAATATAAAGGCTGTAAATTGAACTAAGTACCTAAGAATTACAATTATGAACAATTTAAATTGCATAGAACACACTGAAAATGTTGTGGGGAAAGTAAACCAAAGACTTCGTTTTATGGGCAGAACACTTAGAAAATGTAGCAGACCTACTAAAGGGAAAGCCAACACTATGCTTGTCCATCCTCTTTTGAAGTACTGCTGTGCAGTCCAGGATCCTTAGCATGCAGTATATCGAGGTGGTTCAAAGAAGAGCAGCACATTTTGTATTATCGTGAAATAGGGGAGAGACATGGTACATGATTTGAGTTGTTTGTTGTTGTTGTGGTCTTCAGTCCAGAGACTGGTTTGATGCAGCTCTCCATGCTACTCTATCCTGTGCAAGCTTCATCATCTCCCAGTACCTACTGCAACCTACATCTTCTGAATCTGTTTAGTGTATTCATCTCTTGGTCTCCCTCTACGATTTTTTTCCCTCCACGTTGCCCTCCAATACCAAATTGGTGATCCCTTAATGCCGCAGAATATGCCCTACCAACTGATCCCTTCTTCTAGTCAAGTTGTGCCACGAATTTCTCTTCTCTCCAATTCTATTCAATACCTCCTCATTAGTAATGTGATCTACTCATCTAATCTTCAGCATTCTTCTGTAGCACCACATCTCGAAAGATTCTATGCTCTTCTTGTCTAAACGATTTATCATCCACGTTTCACTTCCATACATGGCTACACTCCATACAAATACTTTCAGGAATGACTTCTTGACACTTAAATCTATACTCAATGTTAACAAATTTCTCTTCTTCAGAAACGCTTTCCTTGCCATTGCCAGTCTACATTTTATATCCTCTCTACTTCGACCATCATCAGTTATTTTGCTCCCCAATAGAAACAAAGGTTTGCCTTTCCTTAATCTATTTTCTAAGATAAGTCATAGGGTCAGTATTGTCTCATGTGTTCTAACATTTCTGAATCCGAACTGATCTTCCCCGAGGGCGGCTTCTATCAGTTTTTCCATTCGTCTGTAAAGAATTCGTGTTAGTGTTTTGCAGCCGTCGCTTATTAAACTGATAGTTCGATAATTTTCACATCTGTCAACACCTGCTTTCTTTGGTATTGGAATTATTATATTTTTCTTGAAGTCTGAGGTTATTTCGCCTGTCCTATACATCTTGCTCACCAAGTGGTAGAGTTTTGTTAGGCTTGGCTCTGCCAAGGCTGCCAGTAGTTCTAATGGCATGTTGTCTACTCCCGGGGCCTTGTTTCAACTTAGGTCTTTCAGTGCTCTGTCGAACTCATCACACAGTATCGTATCTCCTATTTCATCTTCATTTACATCCTCTTCCATTTCTATAATATTGTTCTTAAAGAACATCACCTTTGTATAGACCCTCTATATACTCCTTCCACATTTCTGCTATCCCTTCTGTGCTTAGAACTGGGTTTCCATCAGAGCTCTTGATATTCATACAAGTGGTTCTCTTTTCTCCAAAGGTCTTATTAATTTTCCTGTAGGCAGTATCTATCTTACCCTGAGTGATATGCGCCTCTACATCCTTACATTTGTCCTCTATCCATCCCTGCTTAGCCATTTTGCACTTCCTGTTGATCTCATTTTTGAGACATTTGTATTCCTTTTTGCCTGCTTCACTTACTGCATTTTTGTATTTTCTCCTTTCATCAATTAAGTTCAATATCTCTTCTGTTACCCAAGGATTTCTTTTAGCCCTCATCTTTTTACCTACATGATCCTCTGCTGCCTTCACTATTTCATCTCTCAATGCTACCCATTCTTCTTCTACTGTATTTCTTTCCCCCATTCTAATCAATTGTTCCCCAATGCTCTCCCTGAAACTCTCTACAGCCTCTGGTTCTTTCAGTTTCTCCAGGTCCCATCTCCTCAAATTCCCACCTTTTTGCAGTTTCTTCAGTTTTAATTACAGTTCATAACCAATAGATTGTGGTCAGAGTCCACATGTGCTTCTGGAAATGTGTTACAATTTAAAACCTGTTTCCTAAATCTCTGTCTTACCACTATATAATTTATCTGAAATCTTCTAGTATCCCCAGGCTTCTTTCATGTATACAACCTTCTTTCATGATTCTTGAACCAAGTGTTAGCTATGATTAAGTTATGCTCTGTGCAAAATTCCACCAGATGGCTCCCTCTTTCATTCCTTAGTCACATTCCATATTCACCTACTATGTTTACTTCTCTTCCTTTTCCTACTATCGAGTTCCAATCACCCATGACTTTTGAATTTTCATCTCCCTTCATTACCTGAATAATTTCTTTTATCTCAATATACATTTCATCAATATCTTCGTCATCTGCGGAGTTAGTTGGCATATAAACTTGTACTATTGTGGTACATGTGGGCTTTGTATCTATCTTGGCCACAATAATGCTTTCGCTATGCTGTTTGTAGTAGCTTACCCACATTCCTATTTTCCTATTCATTATTAAACCTACTCCTACATTACCCCTATTTAATTTTGTATTTATAACCCTGTATTCCCTGACCAAAAGTGTTGTTCCTCCTGCCACCGAACTTCACTAATTCCCATTATATCTAACTTTAATCTATCCATTCCCCTTTTTAAATTTTCTAACTTACCTGCCCGATTAAGGGGTCTGACATTCCGCGCCCCGATCTGGAGAACACCACTTTTCTTTCTCCTGATAACAACGTCCTTCTGAGTAGTCCCCGCCCGGAGATCCGAATGGGGGAGTAATTTACCTCCGAAATATTTTACCCAAGAGGATGCCATCATCATTTACCCATACAGTAAAGCTGCATGCCCTCGGAAAAATGACGGCTGTAGTTTTCCCTTGCTTTCAGCCGTTCGCTGTTGAGATGGATGCCATTAAAACAAAGGAATTTTTTGTTGCGGTTGAATCTTCTCATAACACTATAGTCACCAATATTTTGTTGACACCCACCTACATACATGTAGGGAGAAAAGATCATCTTAATAAAGTAAGGGAAATCAGAGCTCTCACAGAAAGATATAGGTGTTCATTTTTTCCACACATTGTTCGAGAGTGGAACAATAGCGAATTATTGTGAAGGTGGTTCGACCAACCATGCACCAGTTTGATATGCAGTGTAGACGTTGATGTAGATATTCTCCAGCGCACAAATTCCTCTAACACCACCTCCTGATGAATTGGTCATCATCAACGAGGAAATCCCATCCCTGAGACAGTGAACAGTGGGATAGTTACAGCATCTTACTGACATGAACTGGAGTGATGGCAACTCATTTGGTATAAATTTGCCCATTACATACCCTCATATACGTCTGTTTTGAGTGTCACGAATCAAAATATAATTTGTCAGCACCATACAAATTCACTTACTACGTTACTTTACTTGATTAGAGATTGTTCACTTAGTATCAATAGAAATAAAGCTTACATGCCGTAGAAGCGCCAGGTAGCAGTATCAACAAGCTCTGACCTGAACTGCCGCTGTTGGTGGCCATGTGTGCGTGAGGCGTGGTGGTTTGTGTGACTGAATGGTGTGTGTATCTCTTTTGCTGACAAAGGCTATGACCATAAGCTTTGTGTAAGTTTCTTTTAATTGTGTCTGTCGGCAACTTTAACATTTCATCGTTACAGTAAGTACATTATTTGTATATCATAGAGGTGGAGCTGGCATTCACCCTCTGTTCAAGCTCTTCCAACACCAGCTACTTTCTCTCTAAAAATAGTGTGTTGCCCCCACTGTTACCCTTCCTGAGCTGCGGTTACCTCAGACCATCTTCTTTAGGAATATGAACTGTTTCTAATATTACAATACAGGTAGTTTATATTGATGGCTGCAGTGGAGAAACTCTAAGAATGATACATGACATAATTTGTCCTACCTCTTATTACAATCCATAACTTCATCACGCACTATTTTTTGTCTTTCCTTCTGCTTCATCTTTGACTCTTCCATCAGGTCATAAATGAGGAGCATCTGTCCCTGCGAACTATGCTGTATTTTTATTTCAGTCTTACACCAACTGGGGAGCTTCCAGAAGCCATGGTCTCTATCCCATTGCGGTGACTTTCATTTTCATGGTCACCAGTGCTCTACTTCCCAACAATGATTGTCTGTGACTGCCAGTGGCTCTTGTGAATTCGGATCATTAAGATCCATCAAAATCCAGATATCTTGTGATCCTTTACACTGATCACAATGTAGTTTTCATCAGTCTCACTCTTAATAAAATTTTACATATATCTACATATGATTCCACCTGATTCCAGTTCTTCTTCATTATTTTAATCTCCCAACTTATTAATGCACAGTTCTGTTTTCACCAGAAGGTTGCTTTATCGATTTGAAGCTTTTGCACAAGTGCATTTAGAACCAGAACACTGCTCTCACATTTTATTATAATAAATACTCTACAACACACAAGCGATGCCCACTTCCTGTTGTTAAAAAATTGCTCATGAAGCCTTGTCACTTGAACTCTCTTTGTATGCTGGTCCTTCCAAGTTGCTGCATTTTAAGAGAATTAGAAGAATTCCCGGATTTACCCTGAGAATGTAGGAAATAGGAGTCAGTGCTGAGGTCCTCTGCGTATCTGAGCAAAACTAATTTGAGGTCTCAGAAGCTGCCCTCTAACAAACTGTTTCACCTCAACAGTCAAATCCCATCGACCCACATGGTGTATATACACCTAATCTAATACTAGCAATCTATGCATTTAGAGCAAGATCTACACTCCCTGAACACGCAATGTCTAATTCCAACATGTAAGAATTACAGAGTTTACAGTAATTAAGGAATGGCAGATTCAGTCGAGGGGGGGGGGGGGGGGTTAAATTACAGGACATTATGGTTGCAGCAATGCTGTTAAGCATTAATTATTACTAAGTAAAATACATGTTCATCAGTTAAAAGTTTAAATATTAAATTTTCATGTAATAGCAATGAAGATAAAAAATTATTTAAAAACAATCACAGGAAAAGAAAGGGACTTCAAGAATGAAAAAAAAAAAAAAAACTAGATCTAAAGAAGAGGAAAGAACATGGGATGTAGCAACAAGCAGACTCTTATGGCAAAATGCTTATAGCTGTGAGGTGTTGAGAGAGGCAGTGAGAAACATTCTGTATGGCATGGGATATGATGGTGCTGTTATTATGGTAAGCGTCGTGTTCATCTCTTGAGTAGTGAAGTTAATCTGTGGAGACAGTTTCAAGACTATCACTTAAGATAATTCATTTCATATCATGATGAAAATAAGATAGAACAATGGCAGAAGACTAGGCTAAATTGTTTGGGTCATGAATAGTATCACACGATGAGGGGAGCGCCTCACCACAATTCCTTATCAAAGTTAGTATTAAGGAGTACAACAGCAGATCGTAAATATTTGTGTGGACCTTGTAACTGGGGTAATTTTAATGTGGTGGATCCTCATATTATGATTGGGACTACTGATCAATGCAAATGGAACAGCCCTAAATACGAAGATTGGTAGAAAGTACTGCAGCTACTGCGCTAAAGACAACTGGACTCCACACTGGCATGGTCTTTTAAACAGCCTCCATACAAGAAGGTTCAGTATCAGGGAGGGATTAGAGGAGGGTACACAAGGACAAAGTAAAAAAGAATATCTTGAGATGTGTTAAATTCTGTAGGCATGTGGATCAAGTGTCTTTGCATGTGTCACTGTTGTTAAGCTATCAGTGATGAATTTGAACAACAGGAGGGACTTAAATATTTTTGTCAGGCATTAATTTGTCCTCTCCTATGAAGTAGTTCTCTCCATGTCTCATAAACAGATCAACTGTGGAGGGAGAAGAAAGTACCACTGGTGGTACAATGCATTTATTTATAAGTATGTACTGTGAGATACACACTGAAGCAGGCCGCTGTGACCAAGCGGTTCTAGGCACTTCAGTCCGGAGCCACGCTGCTGCTACGGTCGCAGGTTTGAGTCCTGCCTCGGGCATGGATGTGTGTGATGTCCTTAGGTTAGTTAGGTTTAAGTAGTTCTAAATTCTAGGGGACTGATGACCTCAGATGTTAAGTCCCATAGTGCTCAGAGCCATTTTGAACCATACACACTGAAGTACACATACACTTAGCTTTGCTTTAGAGGAAGGAGGGATTGTTCTTACATTCAAATAATTTTTTTGAAAAGTGGCAGAATGAAAGCAGGATCGGCTATTATAATTTAAGAGAAGAGATTATAGTTGAAGATAGGAGAGCTATGTTTTCCATTTCTCTGTGTTTCATTGACAGAATATTTTATGTGTCACATGTATTTAGTGTATGAATTATTGAAAGATGACAGATGTCTGAGTTGGTTCATTCCACGTTTTTTCTCACACGTGCGACATATTGATCTTTGTGGTGATATCATTAATGAGGAATATGATCTCAGATAAGGAAACTATGGAGAAGGATATAAGTTGTATTCTTCCTGAAGGAATCATTTCAGCATTCACCTAATGCAAGTGAGGGAAATCATAGGAAAACTTAATTATGGTTGGCTGGATGGAATCTGAAACTTGTTCCATTTGAATGAGAGTCCACCATGAAAACCAAAGCACCACCCTGAGATGTGGTAGTGGTGAAGTTGATAAAGTAACCTGCTTGTGAAAACAGCTACTGTCATCATCTCGACAAGCCCTCTGAAGTGTGGGAAATAGAAGAATAACTGTGGACTGTTTCTTCTCAAATGATGACGTTCAAATCTGAAAGACAGATCATAATTTCTGTGCGGTACAGTATAACCGTTGGTGGGGAGGCTTGCGTGCCTCAGCGATACAGATAGCCGTACCGTAGGTGCAACCACAACGGAGGGGTATCTGTTGAGAGGCCAGACAAACGTGTGGTTCCTGAAGAGGGGCAGCAGCCTTTTCAGTAGTTGCAAGGGCAACAGTCTGGATGATTGACTGATCTGGCCTTGTAACAATAACCAAAACAGCCTTGCTGTGCTGGTACTGCGAATGGCTGAAAGCAAGGGGAAACTACAGCCGTAATTATTCCCGAGGGCATGCAGCTTTACTGTATGATTACATGATGATGGCGTCCTCTTGGGTAAAATATTCCGGAGGTAAAATAGTCCCCCATTCGGATCTCCGGGCGGGGACTACTCAAGAGGATGTCGTTATCAGGAGAAAGAAAACTGGCGTTCTACGGATCGGAGCGTGGAATGTCAGATCCCTTAATCGGGCAGGTAGGTTAGAAAATTTAAAAAGGGAAATGGATAGGTTGAAGTTAGATATAGTGGGAATTAGTGAAGTTCGGTGGCAGAAGGAACAAGACTTCTGGTCAGGTGACTACAGGGTTATAAACACAAAATCAAATAGGGGTAATGCAGGTGTAGGTTTAATAATGAATAGGAAAATAGGAATGCGGGTAAGCTACTACAAACAGCATAGTGAACGCATTATTGTGGCCAAGATAGATACGAAGCCCACACCTACTACAGTAGTACAAGTTTATATGCCAACTAGCTCTGCAGATGACGAAGAAATTGAAGAAATGTATGATGAAATAAAAGAAATTATTCAGATTGTGAAGGGAGACGAAAATTTAATAGTCATGGGTGACTGGAATTCGAGTGTAGGAAAAGGGAGAGAAGGAAACATAGTAGGTGAATATGGATTGGGGGACAGAAATGAAAGAGGAAGCCGCCTGGTCGAATTTTGCACAGAGCACAACATAATCATAACTAACACTTGGTTTAAGAATCATGAAAGAAGGTTGTATACATGGAAGAACCCTGGAGATACTAAAAGGTATCAGATAGATTATATAATGGTAAGACAGAGATTTAGGAACCAGGTTTTAAATTGTAAGACATTTCCAGGGGCAGATGTGGACTCTGACCACAATCTATTGGTTATGACCTGTAGATTAAAACTGAAGAAACTGCAAAAAGGTGGGAATTTAAGGAGATGGGACCTGGATAAACTAAAAGAACCAGAGGTTGTACAGAGATTCAGGGAGAGCATAAGGGAGCAATTGACAGGAATGGGGGAAATAAATACAGTAGAAGAAGAATGGGTAGCTTTGAGGGATGAAGTAGTGAAGGCAGCAGAGGATCAAGTAGGTAAAAAGACGAGGGCTAGTAGAAATCCTTGGGTAACAGAAGAAATATTGAATTTAATTGATGAAAGGAGAAAATATAAAAATGCAGTAAGTGAAACAGGCAAAAAGGAATACAAACGTCTCAAAAATGAGATCGACAGGAAGTGCAAAATGGCTAAGCAGGGATGGCTAGAGGACAAATGTAAGGATGTAGAGGCCTATCTCACTAGGGGTAAGATAGATACCGCCTACAGGAAAATTAAAGAGACCTTTGGAGATAAGAGAACGACTTGTATGAATATCAAGAGCTCAGATGGAAACCCAGTTCTAAGCAAAGAAGGGAAAGCAGAAAGGTGGAAGGAGTATATAGAGGGTCTATACAAGGGCGATGTACTTGAGGACAATATTATGGAAATGGAAGAGGATGTAGATGAAGATGAAATGGGAGATATGATACTGCGTGAAGAGTTTGACAGAGCACTGAAAGACCTGAGTCGAAACAAGGCCCCCGGAGTAGACAATATTCCATTGGAACTACTGACGGCCATGGGAGAGCCAGTCCTGACAAAACTCTACCATCTGGTGAGCAAGATGTATGAAACAGGCGAAATACCCTCAGACTTCAAGAAGAATATAATAATTCCAATCCCAAAGAAAGCAGGTGTTGACAGATGTGAAAATTACCGAACTCTCAGCTTAATAAGTCACAGCTGCAAAATACTAACACGAATTCTTTACAGACGAATGGAAAAACTAGTAGAAGCCAACCTCGGGGAAGATCAGTTTGGATTCCGTAGAAACACTGGAACACGTGAGGCAATACTGACCTTACGACTTATCTTAGAAGAAAGATTAAGGAAAGGCAAACCTACGTTTCTAGCATTTGTAGACTTAGAGAAAGCTTTTGACAATGTTGACTGGAATACTCTCTTTCAAATTCTAAAGGTGGCAGGGGTAAAATACAGGGAGCGAAAGGCTATGTACAATTTGTACAGAAACCAGATGGCAGTTATAAGAGTCGAGGGACATGAAAGGGAAGCAGTGGTTGGGAAGGGAGTAAGACAGGGTTGTAGCCTCTCCCCGATGTTGTTCAATCTGTATATTGAGCAAGCAGTAAAGGAAACAAAAGAAAAATTCGGAGTAGGTATTAAAATTCATGGAGAAGAAATAAAAACTTTGAGGTTCGCCGATGACATTGTAATTCTGTCAGAGACAGCAAAGGACTTGGAAGAGCAGTTGAATGGAATGGACAGTGTCTTGAAAGGAGGATATAAGATGAACATCAACAAAAGCAAAACGAGGATAATGGAATGTAGTCGAATTAAGTCAGGTGATGCTGAGGGAATTAGATTACGAAATGAGACACTTGAAGTAGTAAAGGAGTTTTGCTATTTGGGGAGCAAAATAACTGATGATGGTCGAAGTAGAGAGGATATAAAATGTAGGCTGGCAATGGCAAGGAAAGCGTTTCTGAAGAAGAGAAATTTGTTAACATCCAGTATAGATTTAAGTGTCAGGAAGTCATTTCTGAAAGTATTCGTATGGAGTGTAGCCATGTATGGAAGTGAAACATGGACGATAAATAGTTTGGACAAGAAGAGAATAGAAGCTTTCGAAATGTGGTGCTACAGAAGAATGCTGAAGATTAGATGGGTAGATCACATAACTAATGAGGAAGTATTGAATAGGATTGGGGAGAAGAGAAGTTTGTGGCACAACTTGACCAGAAGAAGGGATCGGTTGGTAGGACATGTTCTGAGGCATCAAGGGATCACCAATTTAGTGTTGGAGGGCAGCGTGGAGGGTAAAAATCGTAGAGGGAGACCAAGAAATGAATACACTAAGAATATTCAGAAGGATGTAGGTTGCAGTAGGTACTGGGAGATGAAAAAGCTTGCACAGGATAGAGTAGCATGGAGAGCTGCATCAAACCAGTCTCAGGACTGAAGACCACAACAACAACAGTATAACTTTAAACAACTTTAAACCGGGTAGTAAAACGTAAGATGAAAGATTCTTACACAAGATTGGCAAAAATTAAGATTGCTCAGTACATAATTGAATTGTTTACATGAAAAGCATTTCCAATGACGTACTTTTAGACACACGTACACTGAAAGTTACTATATTGTTAATAGAAACTACAGAAGGAGAAATAAGTCGTAATATTGTCTCAGAGTAATATTATTATTTTATTAGTGTAATTAAAAATACGTAAAAACCTCTTTTTATGTTTCATTCAATACCAAAATAGTATATTTGGTATTATGTGATGATGCCTAACATACTTGATCCTTAAGAGACTTTTTGAAAACATTTTCTAGGCATGGCAGCATGCAAGAGCAAATGGCTGGGAAAAGTCATTTTGTGAGAAACATTTTGTGTCTGCCGCAACTATGGAAATGGTGGTTGGTTTGCGAACACAGTTGTTGGGCCAGTTAAGAGCTTCTGGCTTCGTGCGTGCACGTGGAGGTGGAGACATTCGTGACCTGAACTCCAACTCGGAGAACTGGGCAGTGGTGAAGGCAGCTCTGTGTGCTGGTGTATATCCAAATTTAATTCGTGTTGACAGAGAACATACACAGATGCGTACACAGTAAGTATTTTCTCATGTTTTTGTTATTTAATGTTTCCTCCTGCATTGGCCATAAGGAAATGACTAACAGGAGCACGAATACATTATGTGCACAATTGTACTGACTGCTTTCCACTCTGTGTTAGTGTTTTGCAACTGCCACATTTAAAGAAAAAAAAGAAAAATATTGTACTTTCAAATAGTGAAGTACATAATGAGCAAGCAAGAAATAACATAAGCTGTAACTATCAAAACAAACTTTTCTTTACATTTCTGTTTCCATTCTTTTGCTGGAAGGATCTTCGGCCTCTGAAAGATAATGTTTATATAGATTCTTTTTTTATTTGTGCTTAAATATACTCCTATTTTATAAGCACAGGTTTATCCCTAGTGTTTCATTGTTTGTATCACTTGAGTAGACTGATGATGTGTGTGTCAATGATGGTAGAAAAGAGGTGAGTGCATGCGTGAACATCATTAAAATTGTCTTTAGTTTGATAGTGTATGTGATTGGTATTCACCCTTTTGCTCACATTTCAATGCTATATGCCATGTAATTTTCACTAGCAGCAGTGCTGTTTTCTGCTGTATTTAAGTGTTTCAAGGTTGCAGTAAACTTAAATTACAGCTATCCGTTCGCATCCATTCTTTCACCCGTTTCTCTGTGTCTTCATTATCAGAATATTCTATATGTCACATGTATTTAGTGTACTGAAGTATTGATAATTGTAGATGATGGACATGTCAGATTTGGATCATTCCACGTTCTTTCTCACACATGCTACAGATTGATCTTTAGAGTTAATAGTTTCAATATCAGAAATGGTGACATAAGTGATTTTGTGACTCTAGTTTCATCTTATGTGTATTAGTGGCATTTGTGCAAAAGACAATAGTAATTGCATGGTGCCTAGCATACCTAGCTCCTAGCCATATCTAAAAAGCTTTGATGAATTGTGGCTACATTGAGTACAGGAAAAGTTAAAATAATTACTGGATGACACCAGATAGCATATGTTTTGTAAAGACAATCTAGTAGTAATTCACTCTGATGATACCACATGTAAGTGGTTATACTTAATACACAGCATAATATAGTGGAAAATATTAATGTAGGTTCTGTGTGACATTTGTCTCCATGATCCATCAAACATGAGTGCAGTACTTACACAAGTGAACTAGTTCGGAAACAGAAGAAGCCACATCTAATATAGTATGGATGACCAATATTACTGTGTACCCATGTGAACATTATTTTGTCACTCTGCGATGAAGAATAATCTTTGGTTCAGGTACACATAGCATCTCATATACCGTCAAACGGGGAGATTTCGGACGGTTTTGTTGTTATTTTGATTGTAACTTTCATATATATTGTTAGATTAAATTGATTATTATGGAAGGCATAGGTTATATGTGTAACGAATAAAATATCCCAGAACCAGAAAGTGTATGTGTAAGAATATTTATCTGAGGCAGTTAAATAAAGTGTCCGACATCACCCCATGGATTGGGGTGATTTCGGACACATTTGTTTTTTAAATCTCTGTCCGAAGTAACTGTATATAGAGGGCGAATTCGGACAATTACTGCCTTTTTATTCTACATGCTTTTTATTTGATTTTTGTGACATTTTAAGGTAGCCCTTTGTTACGAATAAGTGATATGGATTGATATGTTGTTGTTGTTGTTGTTGTCTTCAGTCCTGAGACTGGTTTGATGCAGCTCTCCATGCTACTCTATCCTGTGCAAGCTTCTTCATCTCCCAGTACTTACTGCAACCTGCATCCTTCTGAATCTGCTTAGTGTATTCATCTCAATGAATTTTATATATTACAGATAAGTTCTGCACGAGCTCGTTTAATATTTTTGCTTAAGCGAACAGAAAGATCTTCTGACTGTCGTTTGAGGAATAAATGCACCCATTCTTGCCCTGGCAAATTATTACGAAATTTCTTCTCTTTTCGGCCAGATTTATCAAGATATATTTTAACTAAATATCTAATATCCAATTTAATGAAGGGAAATCCCCAATGTGCAGCCCTCAAGATACCTTGCTTCAACATTTCTTCTTCTTCTTCTTCTTCTTCTTCTTCTTCTTCTTCTTCTTTATTTAGCACTGGCTGTCTCCCATCTTTTCTCGGGTGTGCTTTCTGCATTTTATTTTGTAGGGTTGATTTAGGTATACCATACAAATCTCATGCTTTTCTGTATGATAATTTACCACTCTGAATATCACGAACAGCTTTATCTAAAAGTTCCAAGTCAAAATTACACTGTACTGTAGCACCTCTTCTGCTCTTATAGGTTCTTGGCATTGTCTTTCACCCCACACAGTACACAGTTTTACAAAATCCGTAGTTATTTTATAACCTTGCACAAGAAACTCAACAAACTTGTACAGAAATTTTCTCAATGCTGTTAGCTACTGAGCACATCGACAGTCATGGTTACAATAACTTCCCGCTTGGCGCAACAATACAAAGTTTCCACTTTACGATAATGCATGGATTTTTAACACTGAGACTGTTCGTCAATTATTCACCTTTGGAAACAATTGACGCAAAATAAAAGTTGTGGAAAGTGATAAATGCAATCTTGCACTTAAAATAACTGGCACACGGGTGGTAAAATAAGTAAGTCTTTGTTTCTATGCAGTGGCAAAGAGCAAATAAGCCATACTGTCCGAATTCGCCCCGGTGTCCAAAATCACCCCATTTGACGGTACCTACTATGCTATGATTTCTGCATAGAACTTTATGTGCACGTGACTACAAACCAACTGTCCACCTGAACAAATGGACACACCAAACTGTGGCCAAGACTCAAATTGACCACTGAGCGATGGGATGGCTCTGTACTCAGATCCCAACCAGGCCCAGTCATGACATGATAAGTTCAAAGAATAACGACTGTCATACAAAGTTCTTGTCAATACTTCAGTTGATTGTGGATGGAGAAGTGTGACTGACCCAGCTGCTGCTTTGTCTTAAATTTGGGGCCTGGTAGCTCCACGTCACCAGCTGGCCGGAGATGCTACATTCTTGATTGCTTGCAGTGAGTCTGCCATATGTAAGTGTAATATGCATATCAGTAACAAGTTTACTCACCAAGCGGTGGCAGGAGAATATGCGTATAAAATAGAATTGTATGTATGCAAGCTTCCGGAGCCAGTGGTTCCTTCTTCGAGCAGAAGGATGGAAGGGGAAGGAAGAATGATGAAGTTAAAGGATTGGAAAGGTTTAGGAAAAGTGGTAGAGGTCAGAAAAATCACCCTGAATACAATAAGGATTTATCATCGGACTTCCTCTTCTGATGCAGACAGCTACAGTGACATGACTTTGGCATAATGCGCAGAAGAAAAGAAAGCTTTCATGGTTTTGCACTAAATGAACTCACACTTCATACTTTCATAGGATTATTATTCAGACAACACATTGTATCACAAGAAATACGTCTTCTCGCCAAGAGAACTAAAGACAGAGTCTCTCTAATAATTGTCAAAAAAATTGAAAAAAGTTTCCATCATTTGTTTTTTGCCTTCCGGTGTAGCAAAATATCTCTTTGCCGACACTTACAGTGGCCACGTTAGTGTTTATTGGTAATAACTTTTATCGTAGCGGTCTTTTCCTTTATGTACCTATATACTGGACGAGATTTGAAAACCCGAGAGCTTCAAGGTGGAAGACAGGGTAATGTGCAAGACAGAGATTACTGCTAAAACATTGTGCGTGAGTCAATAAGAGTGAAAAGCTAAACACATTGTATGCAATAGAGGTGCGTGGCAAAAAACAGACATATCAGAAAATGAAAAATGTAGAAAATTAAAATGGTATGAAGAAAGGAGTAGTTACTGTGAAGAAATTAATGTAAATGAAGTCCGGGTGGCTGGAGAGCACCAAGGACTTGTTGTAGCACTAGTTTCCACCTGCTGGTGTCTCGAGCAAGAATCCAGATGGCATATGTGTTGAAACAGACCCCGAGGTCATGACTGCCATTTTGTAGAGTGTGCTCTGCAACAGCATATTGCGTGTTGCCAGTATGTACCCTCTGCCTATGTCCATTCATCCTAACTAAATTGCCGATGTAAAAGGTTGAACGGTGTTTATATAACAGTTGGTATACGACGTGTCTTTTTTAAAGGTGACTCTCCCTTTGATAGTGTAGATGGTGGTAGGAGGGTGCGCTGGTGTAGATGGTGGTAGAAGGGCACATAAGGCAAGTTTTGCAGTGGGGCAGTCACAGGGATAGGAGCCATGAGGTAGGGAGATGGGTGCAGAAGGAGTATAGGGTTTGACAAGGGGAGTGTCGAGATTGGGACGTTGACAAAAAGCTTTTCTAGGTTTGGTTGGTAAAATTTGATACAGAATGGACCTCATTTCAGGGCATCATTCGGGATGTCATGGCCTTGTTGAAATAGCTGATTAATACATTCAAGACCAGGATAATGCTGAGTGGCAAATGCTGTGCTACAAAATTGTTTTTTTGGAGGGATCAGCAGTACCAGGAGTGGAAGTGACAGCAAAGAAATCTGCTTTTGAACCAGATTGATGGGGTAATTACGTCCATTGAAGGCTGAGGTGAGAATGGTAGAGTATTTCTGTGAAGAGTCTGCAGCCAAACAAATACATTTACCTCGTATGCCAACGCTGAATGGGAGGGAACATTTGACATCGACAGGATGCCAACAGTCAAAATGTGTAGGTACTATTGTTTGTTAGTAGGTTTAATAGGGACAGAAGTATGTAGCTGGCATTTGGTGAGGATGAGATCAACATCAAGGAAAATGGCTTGGGATTTGCCATAGGGCCATGTGAAATGTAATTCGGAGAATATATTTAGAGTTTTCAGGAATTTTAGCAGGTCTGCCTCACCATGAGTCCATGTGGCAATGATGTCATCGATGTTCCTAACCAAATCAGGTGCTGAAGGCTTATGGATCCCAGGAAAGCCCCCTCCAACCGACCCATGAAAAGGTTGGTATAGGGGCTTGGAGGGGGCTTTCCAGGGATCCATACGTCTTCAGCACCTGGTTTGGTTTAGATACATTGATGACAGCTTTGCCACAGGCTCATGGTGAGGCTGCCCTGTTAAAATTCCTGAAATCTTTAAATATATTCTCCCAATTCACATGGTCCTACTCCAAATCCCATGCCACTTTCCTTGATGTTGATGTCATCCTCAGCTAAGGCCAGCTACACACTTCTGTCCACAATAAACCTACTAATAAACAACAGTATTTACATGTGAATGAAGACTCTTTACAGCAACAAACCACCTTTCTTCACTGGACAAATTACCCCACCTGCCTGGTTCAAAAACTGATTAAATGAGCCATCACATCCAATCCTGGTATTGCTGATCCCTTCAAAAACACAACTTTGGAGCACATAACTTGTCACTCAGTATTGCCCTGGTTTTGAAAGCATTAACCAGCTACTGTGAAATGAGGTCCGTTCTGTCTGAGATTTTATCCAACCTGCGTAGAACAGATTTTCGACATTCTCACAATCTCTGCAATACCCTTATCAGACCCTATGCTACTTCTATACCCATCTCCCCTCCTTATTACTCCTACCGCTGTGACTGTACTCACTGCAAGGCTTGCCCTATGCAAACCCCCCCACCACCACCACCCATTCCAGCACTGTAACTGGCAAAATATGTACCATCAATGGGTGATCCACCTGTAAAATCACACATTTCATATGCCAGCTGTTATGTAAACACTATTCGACCTTTTACATTGACATCACTACCACCAGATTATCACTTAGGATGAGTGGACATGGCAGAGGGTGTGTAGTGACAACACACATCCTTTTGCAGAGCCTGTTTCACCACACATGCCATCTTGATTCTTCGCCCAAACACTTCCACTCTGAGGGTGGAAACTAGTGCTACAACACGTCCTTGGTGCTCTCTTGCCACTTTGATTTAATTTACATTACTTTCTTCTGTCTCAGCATTTCTTCATAGTAACTACTCCTTTCTTCACTCCATTTTAGTTTTGTACATCTTCATTTTCTGACATGTCAATTTTTGCTGCCCACCTCCATTACATACAGTGCACTTAGCTTTTCGCTCCTATTAACTTGTGCACAATGTTTTAGCAGTAACATCTGTCTTGCATATTACCCTGTCCTCCACCTTTAAGCTCTCTGGTTTTAAAATCTCATTTGGTGCAGCCCCCAACAATTAGTCTTTCCTTCTCATCCCGTTCGGTAAGTCTCCTGTGGCTCGGGGTTCAGGGTGATTTTTCTAAACTCTACCCCTTTTCCTAAATCTCTCTAGTCCTTCTCCTTCACCTCTCTTCCTTCCCCTTCAACCCTTCTGCCAGAAGAAGAGTCCACTGGCTCCAAAATCTTGCATACATAAAACCTACACAAGGTGAATTCAACAAAGGAACCAAGACTTTGAACACAGACTTGTGTGGATCTTTGGCCATAAGAATTGTTAGCCTACTTTGAAGTTGTAACCCAGTGTGTTTCAGTGATTCCTTCACCTCTGCCTGAACTACTTATCTGTTTATATTTTCAAAAGCTCGCTATTTTCATTACCAAAAAATTCCATTTGTCTCAATAGCGAAGAAGTTTCTTCCATCCTTTTTCCTGAAGCATTAAAATATGTAACCTCTGGTAAGAAATACTGTGTATCTCTGATGTATAATTGATATCTGTTGTCAATGTACAGTAATTGTATCAGTAGCTGATTTAGCAGGTGTTGCCGAGTGTGTGTCATACTAATTTGGATCAGTACTGAACCTTGCTCAATTGTTATACAACTTAGCAGATTTGTGAACGAGGTATATTTTCTGAACTAAGATCAAATTTGATCTCCAGCTATTGACATTTATACACTTGTTGGTTAATGAAGAGAAGACTCCAGATTTATGGAAATGTGTTTAAATGATAAGCTCTTGGAGTGGGCACATATTTATAACTTTCTGTTGAAGTAGAATGCAGGCCTTTAAGATTAGAATGTAGTTTGCAGTCAACACCGGTGATACACTAAAATTTGCTTACTTAGCCTGTGATACACTAAAACTTGTTTAATTAGCATGTGTCATTCCTTGATGTCATGTGGCATTATTTTGGTGCTACATAGTACAGGCAGAAAGAAAATATTTTGAATTAGTCCATATAAATTATAGACTTTTAAAAGCCATGATGAAACACAGCAAGAGGAAAGAAAAGTCATTACTATTCTCGTATTCTGCTCACTTTAATTTCTCAGGAGCTTCTTATGACATCATCTTTCTCCTCATACTTTTTTTTTCTCCTTTTAAGTTATGAGAAGCCAGCCCAAAAATGTTAGCAGCACACAGTAAAAGGACATTTCTCAATACCTCTATTGAGGATTTAAAGGCTGTTAGTGACTAATCTCCAGTTTTTAAATCTGAATGGAGCTATTTCTATTGGAAAACTCGTTTTGTTTACAACATGAATACTTGAGGTTATTTAATGTAGTAGGAAACATTCTGGTTGAATGTAAATCGCACAGGCTCCTATTGATGACTCACTGCTTCTGGTGTACGGTGAGTGGCCTCTTTATTCTTAAATTATTTAGGTTGAGTTAAGTTTGTTATAGGGATAGAAATCACTAAATTGGATGCAATAGTAGAGGATACTGTTTATATATGATCATTTTAGGTTTCCATTACTGTTTTATATAACTTAATAAAATACATCAGGAAGTACAAAAGCTATATGTTTAAATTCCACCAACCTTATTTGTGTTTCCCATGGTTTCCAAATCATTCTATCAAATTCCAGGATTGGTCCTACAAATAGGCAATGGCAGACACATTTTCCCTGATATTGTTGCAGTCTTTAGTCCAAAGACTGGTTTGATGCAGCTCTCCATTCTACTCTATCCTGCGCAAGCCTCTTTATCTCCCAGTAACTACTGCAACCTATATCCTTATAAATCTGCTTACTGTATTCATCTCGTGGTCTCCCTCTATGATTTGTAACACCCCCCCCCCCCCCCCCAGTACTAAATTGGTGATCCCTTGATGCCTCAGAATTTGTCCTACCAACTGATCCCTTCTTCTAGTCAGATTGTGCCACAAATTCATCTTCTCCCCAATTCTGTTCCGTATCTCCTCACCAGTTACATGAACAACCCATCTAATCTTCAGCATTCTTCTGTAGCACCACATTTCAAAAGCTTCTATCTTCTTCTTGTCTAAACTATTTATTGTCCATGTTTCACTTCCATACATGGCTACACTCCATACAAATACTTTAAGAAAAAGACTCCCCACAAATTTCCCCAGAAACGCCTTTCTTGCCATTGCCAGTCTACACTCTCTGCTTTGACTTTTACCAGTTTCTTTGCTGTCCAAATAGCAAAACTCATGTACTACTTTTAGTGTCTTATTTCCGAATCTTATTCCCTCAGCATCATGTGATTTAATTTGGCTGCATTCCATTATCCTCATTTTGCTTTTGTTGATGTTCATCTTATATCATCCTTTAACCTCGTAACGTACCTATTTCTGACACAAAACTTTCAAAATCTTACATAGTTTTACATTCTCTTGAAAATGCATTGCATCAACAATTCATTTTTACATTTATCTTGAAAATCAAAGGAGATATTGCAGTTGGGAGTAGCTAAATAGTATTATCCTGAGATAACTGACGCTCAGCAAAAATCTCTGCAAATATTCATTAAAATTTGTTATTTATTATGAAAAAATATACAAATAAGAAGTTAGATAAGATATACAAGATGAGAATCACACGTTCAAATCACATTATAAATCCTTTTGTGTATGGTAGATTCTGAAGCATAGTGTGATGCACAATGGGACCTTGCACTGGGGGCAATAGTACCATGTTTGTCGCTGGATGCACTTCCCATGTGCCTCCTGCTTCTTGAAACAAACTGTGCACACTCTTGTTGGATTGCTCTTCTTCTCTGTTGGCCCAATGACTTCTGGAAAATGTCTTTCCATCAACCGAAGAGGGTGGTGTGTTCATTCTGGTCGGTCTGGCTTAGGAGAAGTGACACTTCCTTTGTACTTCTCAGTTATTTTTCTGAGAGGGTAAACATAATTTCCAGTGGGTCCTTTTTCCCTCCAGATTTTTCATACAAATTAAACGAATTCCATACAGAAATTTTCAGTAAATGAAAAAAGATTTTCTTGTAGTACTTCTTGCCTTGCTTTCTGGGTGTTGGGTTCAATGCCATTCTTTGGTTGGCGTGATCCACTCCTCCCATTGCACAGTTGTTGTCAAGCACAAGCTTTGGGTTTATTATTTTCTTCGACCTATTCTGAGTCTCCACCTTATCTGTAGTGTGGATAGTTGAAATAAGTACCATGTCCTTCTTGTCCTTCCAATGTAAAGCTGGTGCTTTTCCTTGGCCTTCAGCTGCAATTTCCCCTTTCATAATTTTAGATTTCGGAGAGATTGTGGCATTTCTTTCCGGGTCATTGTTACTGTTCCATGACTATCAGTGGACTTCAAAATTAGGGAATCTGCTAACTGTGGGGACGTGGAAAAGTTATCTGTCGTTAGACAGTAACCTTGCTTCAGGAGTGGTTTTGCAAGTGTCAAGACAACTTGTGACGACATTGGAAAGTCCGTGAAGCCTGCATCCACCTTTGTCCTTTCCCTGTGTAAACAATCGGGGACCACATATATCCGCCAGCCGATTCACACGGCATATAGAATTTTATTCCAAATCTCCCCTTTTTCTATGGGATATACTGTACCCAACAAAATCTGCCCTTGTACAAAAGTAAACGTTCACCCACCATAATGTCCCATTCAGGAACATAAGAAGTGTAAAATTTATTTTCAAGGTGCTGGTAAACTGGCCAAATTTTGTTCAGCTTAGGATTTGGTTGATTTGCAGCATCATATACTTCGTATTCAGAAAAATGAAGATACTTTTTTATTTGGCAAAACCTCCTGTAGGACATTACGTTATTGAAAAATGGAGTTGATGTGCTTGCCCGCCGTGACCAGTACATGTGCAATTCACATTTCTGTACAATACTTTGTAAAATAATTAGAGCAAAGAAAATTCAAAGTTCTTCACTTGACAGGGACAAAACGTTACAGCCAGTGAATGAAACACATTGGCTGATATATTTAGCAGTTTCCACCTGTAACATCTCCAGCAAATCCCTTTCGAAGAAGTGTTTAAGTATTTGAGGTTCATCATTAGCAAAAGGAATTGTACAACCAGGATTAGCAGAAAACAGAAATCTTGGAGAAGCACAATCAGTATTTGGATTGACAACATGTCACACTCTCACCTGAGACCAATCTATATCTGTCTCTTTCTCACATGCTTCTTCACTTGATAAAAGTTCAAAAGAGTCATCACCCAATTCTGAAACACAGATGTCTTCCCACTGCTCTTCTTCACTGGAATGATCACAGTTCATTTTACACGACTCCAGAGATGCGTAATACTGCGACAACAGCACCAAAATGGTAATAAATGTTGCAGAATTGTTGCAACAACAATAGAAATGCTACTGATGCAAGTATAATCTAGTTGGAAAGTATCCCTTAACTCCCAAGTCTCCGAAAAACTTCAAGAGCATCACCAAAGAGCAATACACCAGAGCAAAATCTGGAAAACACCAACTAGCAGCAGCAGCAGGAACAACAATGACTATAACTGGTTGCTGGTGCTAACTAGCGGCAATGTACGGAACTAGAACGAGTATAATCGGGATACTGGCACATGAACGTGAGAAAATCGGGAGCCTGAGTTATCGTGGGATAGTATTTCTCGGCAAAACAGACTATCCCGAGTTATTTCGGAATAGACAGTTAAGAGGTTAAAGACACTGTCCAGTCTGCTCAACTTCTCTTCCATGCCCTGTGCTGTCTAAGACACAATTACAATGTCATCGGCAAACCTCAACGTTTTTATTTCTTCTCCCTGGACTTTAATTCCTTCTCCAAATTTTTCTTTTCTTTCCTTTACTGCTCACTCACTATAGAGATTGAATAATATTGGCAAAAGACTACAACACTGTTTCACTCCTTTCTTAACCACTGCTTCCCTTTCGTGCTCCTTGACTCTTAAAACAGCCATCTGGTTTCTGTACAAATTGTAAATAACTTTTCGCTCCCCGTATTTTACCCCTGCCACCTTCAGAATTTGAGAGAGAGTATTCCAGTCAACATTGTCAGAAGCTTTCTGTAAGTATACAAATGCTATAAACTAAGGTTTGCCTTTCCTTAACCTAACTACTGTGAGAAGTTGTACGGTCATATTGCCTCGAGTGTTCCTACATTTCTCCGGAATCCAAATTGATCTTCCCCTAGGTCGGATTCTACCAGTTTTTCCATTCTTCTGCAAAGAATTTATGTTAGTATTTTGCAACCGTGATTCATTATTCCTTTCCCCTGTTCCTGTTAATCGTTCCTTAAAACTGTACAACCCTGATTCTTTCAGTTTATCCAGATCCCATCTTCTTAAATTCCTACGTTTTTATAGTTTCTTCAGTTTTAATATACAATTCATAACCAATAAATTGTGGTGAGAGTACACATCTGACCCTGGAAATGCCTTACAATTTAAACTCTGGTTACAAAATCTCTGTTTACCGTTATGTAATCAGGCTGAAACATTCCAGTGTCTCCAAGTCTCTTCCATGTACTACACAACCTTCTTTCAAGATTCTTAAACCAAGTGTTAGCTGTGATTAAATTATGCTCTGTGCAAAATTCTACCTGTCAGCTTCCTCTTTCATTCCTTTCCCCCAGCCCATATTCGTCTAGTATTTTTCCTTCTCTTCCTTTTCCTATTATCAATTTCCAGTCCCCCATGACTATTAAATTTTCATCTCCCTTAACTATTTGAATAATTTCATTTATCTCATCATACATTTCTTCAGTCTCTTCATCATCAGCAGAGGTAGTTGGCATATAAGCTTATGCTAGAGTGCTGGGTGTGGCCTTCGTGTCTATCTTGTCTTAAGTAATGCATTCACTGTGCTGTTCATAGTAGCTTCTCCACGTTCCTAATTTTTTTATTCATTATTAAACCTACTTCTGTATTACCCCTGTTTGATTTTGTATTTATAATCCTGTATTCATCTGACCAGAAGTCCTGATCCTTCTGTCACTTAACTTCACTAACTCACACTATATCTAAATTTAAGCTATCCATTTCCCTTTTTAAATTTTCTAACCTACCTGCCCGATTAAGGGATCTGAAGTTTCACACACTGATCTATAGAACACCAGTTTTGTTTCTCCTGATAACGACATTCTCCTGAATAGTCTCTGCCAGGAGAGCCGAATGGGGGATTATTTTACCTCCGAAATATTTTACCCAAAAGGATGGCGTCATCATTTAACCATACAGAAGAGCTGCAGGCCCTCGAGAAAAATTATGGCTATAGCTTCCCCTTGCTTTCAGCCATTTGCAGTACCAGCACAGCAAGTTCGTTTAGGATGATGTTACAAGACCAGATCAGTCAGTCATTGAGACTGTGCCCCTGCAACTACTGAAAAGGCTGCTGCTGCTCTTCAGGAACGTTGTCTGGTCTCTCGATAGATTACACACCCTCCTGTTGTGGTTGCACCCATGATACAGCCATTTGTATTGCTGAGGCATGCAAGCCTTCCCACCAACGGCAAGGTCCATGGTTCATGGGGGGACCTTTTTTCTCAATCATTACTCATTAGTAGGACTTGTTAATTCATATACCATTGTCGTTTGCAGTTTTATCTTTCTGTAATTTTGTAGCTCCTTGACTTATTGGTGTTTTCTTTCATTAAATTACGTGAACGCTGTGACATTGTCGCACAGATACAGGTCTAAAGTTATTTATCTTTGAGAGTCATCCAAAACATGGCGACCATTTAGTTATTCAAAATGAAAAACATAATATTCATTGGATAAAACAGTTATGTAACATACACAAAGCTTCCTTCATTTCTCTGCTCAATCACCTCTTACATTTATATATTTGTCGTATCTGGTCACAAGCTTCTTAATTCCCTAGTTATACTGTTCTGCTGTCAGTTCACTGCATTCTCCATCACTTCCAAAATGTGAACTGCCCAAAAAGTTTTTCAGCTTAAGGAAAAGCTGGAAATCAGTAGGAGCAAGACCTTAACTATAGTGTGGATGATCAAAGATGTCGCAGCCAAATTGATCAAGCAGTTATTAAGTTGCAGCCAGAGTGTGAGGGTAGACATTGTGTTGAAGAAGCTCAATTTCTCCAGAATGCATTTGTTGCCTCCTGTTGTGGATGACTCTTAGTTGCTTAGAGTCTCACAATAACAATTTGCATTGATTGTAGTGCCTTTTGGCATTGAGTCCAAACAAATTCCTTTATGATCCCAAAAACATTTGCCACGATCTTCTGTGGTAAGAGAGTCTGTTTGAATTTTCTTGGTTTCTTGAGTGATGTGGGAAAAGCCTACTCAAGTGATTGGCTCTTGCTCTCTTGGGTGATGTGAAACACCTAGGTCTCAGTATCAGTTACAATCTGATGAAGATTGGGTCAAAAATGTCAACACTGAGCCTATTTTCTGAGTTTTGTGTTGGTCACTCATTTGCTGTTGAACCTACTGTGTACAAATTTTGTTCTAGCAGGCTTCAGCAACTTCACCAAGCAGATAACGAGAAATGTCTGGCAACATACTGTGCAATTTGTCAAGAGTAATGCGCCTGTCTTACAAGATTCTGTTGTTCATTGCAGTGTTCAGGTTTTCTGTGATTGTAACCACCTGGCTTAATGAACTGACAGCAGAAGAATATAAAATGGGAATTATGAAGCTCATGACCAGGGTGGATAATTAAAGAACTGAAGGAAGCTTCATGAATGCAACCAAATTGTGTTTTCCTATAAATATTGTGTTTCTCATTTTCTGTAACTAAACGGTCTTTATTTTCTGGACGATCCTTGTACATCATGATACAGCTAACCATGTTCATGTCATCATCCCAGTTACAGGTTGCCTATGTAATGGCTTCCAGGGGCAACAAAAGTGTTATTTCCAGTGTTTCATACAATTGTAAACCAAGTTAAAAAATTTAAAGTGCTGCTACAATCTACTCATTAAAAGGCATATAATATTATGTTAAAGACTTAACACAGTAAGGCAAGTATTACAGTAAGAAACCGTGTATGTGCCTTGAGGCAGTGTTGCTCATTGCACACAAATACTCATTCTTGTTTCATCCTGTATTTGAGAGTAAGAGCACTCAGCACATAGTGACTACTGAAAAAATTGAAACATAATTTCAAATGTTTTCTAAACTTTTTCTCACTTACATGCTTAACATCAACCATATAACGCCTTAATTCATTTCTAAAGTAATCAGAAGTTTGAAGCCGTTTAATACATGGGAATTTTAAAAAATGGAGTTTTACTGGTAAATATATTAATAACAATAGTCGTTATTTTAAAACAGACTAATGTAAAGCATCATTTCATTTTGCCGATTGTATGCAGATCCTTCTATGCTGGTTGCTTGTCAGCAGTTATATTTGCATAGGCTTATTTCAAGATTCCCTTGTCTCTTCATTACTGCAATCCAACTAGAAAAATTATGGGTACTATTACTTATAATGAAAATAAATTATGACAGTTTAAATTAATGGACCTCAGACCAATTAAGTTACAACTTACATTTTCAGTAATTAAAGCTGAAAATAAAATAATATTGGCTGTTTGCCTTTTCCTGTTGAATCTGAAATTTTGAAACTTTTATTGCCACACATTGTGCAATAAACAAACATAACCCAAATGTTAATTTGATTATAAATCAAATATATTAAAATCTTTAAACAATCTTTTCTAGTGATTGGCTGCATTCCGTTTCAGTTGCATCTGTATACCTTATCACAGTACTACCTTATTTATCAGAGTGATTCAAGAACCAAGGATTGCTGTAATATACACGTTGTTGTGGTCTTCAGTCCTGAGACTGGTTTGATGCAGGTCTCCATGCTACTCTATCCCGTGCAAGCTACTTCATCTCCAAGTATTACTGCAACCTACATCCTTCTGAATATTCTTAGTGTATTCATTTCTTGGTCTCCCTCTACAATTTTTACCTTCCATGCTTCTCTCCAGTACTAAATTGGTGATCCCTTGATGCCTCAGAATGTGTCCTACCAACCGCACCCTTCTTTTAGTCAGGTTGTGCCACAAATTCCTCTTCTCCCCAATTCTGTTCACCACCTCTTCATAAGTTATGTGATCTACCCATCTAATCTTCAGCATTCTTCTGTAGCACCACAGTTCGAAAGCTTCTATTTTCTTCTTGTCTAAACTATTTATTGTCCATGTTTTGCTTCCATACATGGCCACACTCCATACAAATACTTTCAGAAAAGACTTCCTGACACTTAAATGTATACTTGATGTTATCAAATTTCTCTTTGTCAGAAACACTTTCCTTACCAGAGCCAGTCTACATTTTATATTCTCTGTACTTCGACCATCATTAGTTATTTTGCTCCCCAGATAGCAAAACTTGTCTACAACTTTAAGTGTCCCATTTCCTAATCTAATTCCCTTAGCATCACCTGATTTACTTTGACTACATTCCATTATCCTCATTTTGCTTTTATTGATGTTCATTTTATATCCCCCTTTCAAGACATTGTCTATTCTGTTTAACTGCTCTTCCAGGTCTTTTGCTGTCTCTGACAGAATTGGAGTGTCTTCTGCAAACCTCACAGTTTTTATTTCTTCTCATTGGATTTTAATTCCTACTCCAAATTTTTCTTTTGTTTCCTTTACTGCTTGCTCAACACACAGATTGAATAACATTGGGAATAGGCTACAACCCTGCTTCACTTCGTTTTCAATCACTGCTTCCCTTTCGTGCCCCGCGTTTTGTATAACTGCCATCTGGTTTCTGTACAAATTGTAAATAGCCTTTCACACCCAGTATTTTACCCCTGCCACCTTCAGAATTTGAAAGAGAGTGTTCCAGTCAACAGGGTCAAAAGCTTTTTCTAAGTCTACAAATGCTAGAGGCATAGGTTTGCCTTTCCTTAATCTATCTTCTAAGATAAGTCGTAGGGTGAGTGTTGCCTCGTGTGTTCCAACATTTCTACAGAATCCAAACTGATCTTCCCCAAGATCGGCTTCTACCAGTTTTTCCACTTGTCTGTAAAGAATTCATGTTAGTGTTTTGCAGCCATGTCTTAAACTGATAGTTGGTACTTTTGACACCTGTCGACGCCTGCTTTCTTTGGGATTGGGATTCTTCTTGAACTCTGAGGGTATTTCACCTGTCTCATACATCTTGTTCACCAGATGGTAGAGTTTTGTCGTGGCTGGCTCTCGCAAGGCTTTGAGTAGTTCTAATGGAGTGTTGTCTACTCCCAGGACCTTTTTTGGACTTAGGTCTTTCAGTGCTCTGTCACATTCTTTGTACAGTATCATTTCTCCCATTTCATCTTCATCCCCTTCCATTTCCATAATATTGTCCTCAAATACATCGCCCTTGTATAGACCCGCTATATACTCTTTCCACCTTTCTGTTTTCCCTTCTTTGCTTAGGACTGGTTTTCCATATGCGATCTTGATATTCATACAAGTGGTTCTCTTTTCTTCAAGGGTTTTTTTTCTCCCTGTAAATAGTATCTATCTCACCCCCTAGTGATATATGCCTCTACATGCTTACATTTGTCCTCTAGCTTCCCTTGCTCAACCATTTTGCTTTTCCTGTCGATCTTAACTTTTGAGACGTTTGTATTTCTTTTCGCCTGTGTCATTTACTGCATTTTTATATTTTCTCTTCAGCAGTTAAATTCAATATCTCTTCTGTTACCCATTGATCCTCTGCTGCCTTCACTATTTCATCCCTCAGAGCTACCCATTCTTCTTCTACTGTATTTCTTTCTCCCATTCCTGTCAATTGTTCCCTTATGCTCTCCCTTAAACTCTGTACAATCTCTGGTTTAGTCAATTTATCCAGGTCCCATCTCCTTAAATTCTCACCTTTTTGCAGTTTATTCAGTTTTAATCTACAGTTCATAACCAATAGATTGTGGTCAGAGTCCACATCTGCCCATGGAAATGTCTTACAATTTAAAACCTGGTTCCTAAATCTCTGTCTGACCAATTATATAATCTACCTGATACCTTCTAGTATCTCCAGGATTCTTCCATGTATACAACCTTCTTTCATAATTCTTACACCAATATAATATACATAACATGCATTAATCCTTCAATAGACAGTACGGTAAATAGCATATACTACATGGTGGTTAAAAATTTAATGAGGTATCTAGGAAGTGCTATACATTCCACAAACATATTCATATCAAGAATTTCCTGGAATTTGTTAATAGTATAACAGATATTTAATTTCTTTGATGCAACCAACCTTTACCTAACTACTGGACTCACAGAAATCATTAAATGAAACAACAAGTTTACTGTTACCAGTCACCGTTTTTGTAAGCTGGGAAAGGTTTTGCAATTTCCTTTTCAATGATTTCGTTAATTTTGTGGCAGGTTGATATTCTGTCAGTTTGCTTCTTAAAGGCGATGGTCGAGATCTGTGTGACACAAGTGATGAGGTTCTCTTGGTTCTTTTGGTCCAGCGGAGCTTGAACATTGTGTTTTAAGCCTTTGCAGAGTAGTGCCTCTTCTTCTGCAGTGAATATTATGTTCGTGTTGTTGAGGAAAGGTGTGTAGAATGTGTGCTTCTTGTGGCTGTTTTGGTTCGGTTTGGGAGGTAGTTGTTGCTTTATAAGATTGGCCAGTTTTTTCTTCTGTGTAGCTTTAGTTTTCTGTATGATGAACTCGGTGTACTCTTTGACTTTTTTGGTTATGGAAGCATATTCTAATCTATGAAGCAACTTTCCCAACTGTAATTCTGCATTGTAAAGCTGTGTATTGAACTTTTGTTTTTTAATATAAAGTTCTTTCAGTTCATTTTTCACCCAGAGTTTTCGTGCGATCTCCAGTGTTTTCTTCACAGTTGTTGTGTTTGTTTTGATGTCAATCTTGACATAATTTGGGATGACGTTATTCTTGAGACAATTCCTATTGAAGTGTATGTGTTGTGTCATCATTGCGACCTTTTCTGCACTGTTCTTGTACTCGAAAATAGCCTTGATTGCCTGACTGGGCAGATTAACTTTAAATGCGAACATTTTTAGATTAGTCTTTACCATGACTGTTACTGACATTAAATGAAACAACAGTGTCGTCGTAACTGCCGTCTGCTTCACGTCTGCTGTGCAGCGAGCTACCTTAATTGAAGTATTAACTGTATTTTTCTTACTTGTCACTTCTTCTTCCGTGTGTATTTGCTTTTAGGAAGCTTTAATTGTCGGGTGCTATTAATAGTGTTCCATAGATTTCGTGTTTGTTTTGAATACATTCAGAGAGAGTCCCTTTAGTCAGCCATAGTGCCAGTAGAGTAGAGTCAGTGTCGTCGTAACTGCCATCTGCTTCACGTCTGCTGTGCAGCGAGCTACCTTAATTTAAGTATTAACTGTATTTTTCTTACTTGTCACTTCTTCTTCCGTGTGCATTTGCTTTTAGGAAGCTTTAATTGTCGGGTGCTATTAATAGTGTTCCATAGATTTCGTGTTTGTTTTGAATACATTCAGAGAGAGTCCCTTTAGTCAGCCATAGTGCCAGTAGAGTCAGTGTCGTCGTAACTGCCGTCTGCTTCACGTCTGCTGTGCAGCGAGCTACCTTAATTTAAGTATTAACTGTATTTTTCTTACTTGTCACTTCTTCTTCCGTGTGCATTTGCTTTTAGGAAGCTTTAATTGTCGGGTGCTATTAATAGTGTTCCATAGATTTCGTGTTTGTTTTGAATAAGTCAGAGAGAGTCCCTTTAGTCAGCCATAGTGCCAGTAGAGTCAGTGTCGTCGTAACTGCCGTCTGCTTCACGTCTGCTGTGCAGCGAGCTACCTTAATTTAAGTATTAACTGTATTTTTCTTACTTGTCACTTCTTCTTCCGTGTGTATTTGCTTTTAGGAAGCTTTAATTGTCGGGTGCTATTAATAGTGTTCCATAGATTTCGTGTTTGTTTTGAATACATTCAGAGAGAGTCCCTTTAGTCAGCCATAGTGCCAGTAGAGTCAGTGTCGTCGTAACTGCCGTCTGCTTCACGTCTGCTGTGCAGCGAGCTATCTTAATTGAAGTATTAACTGTATTTTTCTTACTTGTCACTTCTTCTTCCGTGTGTATTTGCTTTTAGGAAGCTTTAATTGTCGAGTGCTATTAATAGTTCCATAGATTTCGTGTTTGTTTTGAATACAGTCAGAGAGAGTCCCTTTAGTCAACCATAGCAGTAGTGCTAGTGTTTGTTTGCAATACAGTCCAGAGACAGATAGTGCTATTTTCATTGTTTTCTACAAGAAGTGCCTAGCAACCACAGTTTAGTGAATAAACAGCCGCCTTTAGTGAATTAGCAGTCTAGTTAAAGGTTGATTAACTCTCTTCAGTAAATTGATTCCTTAGGATGGATAGGATGTGTGACTGCTGTGTACGGACGCAGGAGGAGCTGGCCACTGTTCGCGAACAGCTGAGCGTGTTGATGGCCGCGGTCAGCTGTCTTCAGGCTGCTGCCTCAGAGTGTAGCGGCAGTGGGGAGTCTGGTGCGTCGCAAGGTACACCCCAGGTGTTACATGCTTCACCCACTGTCCCTGCTGTCGAGACATCTTCGTGTGTACTGGGCGCGGTTGGGCCACCCTCTCCCCAAGGAGAGTGGCGGGTTCAGCGGCGTTCGCGGCGCACGAGGCGGAGGGTCAATGTGGAGGCTGGCCGTGTGGCATCGCCCGCTCTGCCTGTGAGTGGACATGTGGCTGCTCCTTCAGCAAGGTCCGAGCAGGCACACAGGGGGAGGGGTTTATTAGTTATTGGGAGCTCCAACGTTAGGCGGGTGATGGAGCCCCTTAGGGAAATAGCGGGAAGGTCGGGGAAGAAGGCCAGTGTTCACTCTGTCTGCTTGCCGGGGGGTCTCATCCGAGATGTGGAGGAGGCCCTACCGGCGGCGATAGAGAGCACTGGGTGCACCCGACTGCAAATTGTTGCTCATGTCGGCTCCAATGACTCCTGCCGTCTGGGTTCAGAGGTCATCCTCAGTTCGTACGGGCGGTTGGCGGAGTTGGTGAAGGTGGAAAGCCTCGCTCGCGGGATGAAATCAGAGCTAACTATTTGTAGTATCATTCCCAGAACCGATCGCGGTCCTCTGGTTTGGAGCCGAGTGGAAGGCTTAAACCAGAGGCTCAGACGATTCTGCGGAGATCTGGGGTGCAAATTTCTCGACCTCCGCTATCGGGTGGAGAAATGAAGGGTCCCCCTGAATAGTTCAGGCGTGCACTACACACTGGAAGCGGCTACAAGGGTAGTGGAGTATGTGTGGAGTGCACATGGGGGTTTTTAGGTTAGAGAATCCCCTCCCTAGGCCCGACAAGACGCCTCCTGAGACGCAGCAAGGTAGGAGTAGGCAAAATGCAACAGGGAATAACAATATTAATGTGCTAATAGTAAACTGCAGGAGCGTCTACAGAAAGGTCCCAGAACTGCTCTCATTAATAAACGGTCACAACGCTTATATAGTGCTAGGGACAGAAAGTTGGCTGAAACCAGACGTAAATAGTAATGAAATCCTAAACTCAGATTGCAATGTATACCGCAGAGACAGGCTGGACAGTGAAGGGGGAGGCGTGTTTATAGCGATAAGAAGTGCAATAGTATCGAAGGAAATTGACGGAGATCCGAAATGTGAAATGATTTGGGTGAAGGTCACGGTTAAAGCAGGCTCAGACATGGTAATTGGATGTCTCTATAGGCCCCCTGCCTCAGCAGCTGTTGTGGCTGAGCACCTGAAGGATAATTTGGAAAATATTTCGAGTAGATTTCCCCACCATGTTATAGTTCTGGGTGGAGATTTTAATTTGCCGGATATAGACTGGGAGACTCAGACGTTCATAACGGGTGGCAGGGACAAAGAATCCAGTGAAATTTTTTTGAGTGCTTTATCTGAAAACTACCTTGAGCAGTTAAACAGAGAACCGACTCGTGGTGATAACATATTAGACCTTCTGGTGACAAGCAGACCCGAACTATTTGAAAAAGTTAACGCAGAACAGGGAATCAGCGATCATAAAGCGGTTACGGCATCGATGATTTCAGCCGTAAATAGGAATATTAAAAAGGGTAGGAAGATTTTTCTGTTTAGAAAAAGTGACAAAAAGCAGATTTCAGAGTACCTGTTGGCTCAACACAAAAGTTTTGTCTCAAGTACAGATAGTGTTGAGGATCAGTGGACAAAGTTCAAAACCGTCGTACATAATGCGTTAGATGAGTATGTGCCAAGCAAGATCGTAAGAGATGGAAAAGAGCCACCGTGGTACAACAACCGAGTTAGAAAACTGCTGCGGAAGCAAAGGGAACTTCACAGCAAACATAAACAAAGCCAAAGCCTTGCAGAAAAACAAAAATTACGCGAAGCGAAATGTAGTGTGAGGAGGGCTATGCGAGAGGCGTTCAATGAATTCGAAAGTAAAGTTCTATGTACTGACTTGGCAGAAAATCCTAAGAAATTTTGGTCTTATGTCAAAGCGGTAGGTGGATCAAAACAAAATGTCCAGACACTCTGTGACCAAAATGGTACTGAAACAAATGACAGACTAAAGGCCGAAATACTAAATGTCTTTTTCCAAAGTTGTTTCACAGAGGAAGATTGCACTGTAGTTCCTTCTCTAGATTGTTGCACAGATGACAAAATGGTAGATATCGAAATAGACGACATAGGGATAGAGAAACAATTAAAATCACTCAAAAGAGGAAAGGCCTCTGGACCTGATGGGATACCAGTTCAATTTTACACAGAGTACGCGAAGGAACTTGCCCCCCTTCTTGCAGCGGTGTACCATAGGTCTCTAGAAGAGCGTAGCATTCCAAAGGATTGGAAAAGGGCACAGGTCATCCCCGTTTTCAAGAAGGGACGTCGAGCAGATGTGCAGAACTATAGACCTATATCTCTAACGTCGATCAGTTGTAGAACCTTGGAACACGTATTGTGTTCGAGTATAATGACTTTTCTGGAGACTAGAAATCTACTCTGTAGGAATCAGCATGGGTTTCGAAAAAGACGGTCATGTGAAACCCAGCTCGCGCTATTCGTCCACGAGACTCAGAGGGCCATAGACACGGGTTCACAGGTAGATGCCGTGTTTCTTGACTTCCGCAAGGCGTTCGATACAGTTCCCCACAGTCGTTTAATGAACAAAGTAAGAGCATATGGACTATCAGACCAATTGTGTGATTGGATTGAGGAGTTCCTAGATAACAGGACGCAGCATGTCATACTCAATGGAGAGAAGTCTCCCGAAGTAAGAGTGATTTCAGGTGTGCCGCAGGGGAGTGTCATAGGACCGTTGCTATTCACAATATACATAAATGACCTTGTGGATGACATCGGAAGTTCACTGAGGCTTTTTGCAGATGATGCTGTGGTGTATCGAGAGGTTGTAACAATGGAAAATTGTACTGAAATGCAGGAGGATCTGCAGCGAATTGATGCATGGTGCAGGGAATGGCAATTGAATCTCAATGTAGATAAGTGTAATGTGCTGCAAATACACAGAAAGATAGATCCTTTATCATTTAGCTACAAAATAGCAGGTCAGCAACTGGAAGCAGTTAATACCATAAATTATCTGGGAGTACGCATTAGGAGTGATTTAAAATGGAATGATCATATAATGTTGATCGTCGGTAAAGCAGATGCCAGACTGAGATTCATTGGAAGAATCCTAAGGAAATGCAATCCGAAAACAAAGGAAGTAGGTTACAGTACGCTTGTTCGCCCACTGCTTGAATACTGCTCAGCAGTGTGGGATCCGTACCAGATAGGGTTGATAGAAGATATAGAGAAGATCCAACGGAGAGCAGCACGCTTCATTACAGGATCATTTAGTAATCGCGAAAGCGTTACAGAGATGATAGATAAACTCCAGTGGAAGACTCTGCAGGAGAGACGCTCAGTAGCTCGGTACGGGCTTTTGTCAAAGTTTCGAGAACACACCTTCACCGAAGAGTCAAGCAGTATATTGCTCCCTCCTACGTATATCTCGCGAAGAGAACATGAGGATAAAATCAGAGAGATTAGAGCCCACACAGAGGCATACCGACAATCCTTCTTTCCACGAACAATACAAGACTGGAATAGAAGGGAGAACCGATAGAGGTACTCAAGGTACCCTCCGCCACACACCGTCAGGTGGCTTGCGGAGTATGGATGTAGATGTAGATGTAGATGTAGAACAAGTTTACTGTTACCAGTCACCGTTTAACGGTGACATTTTTACATTTTTTTACATTTTTAGGTTAGGCTTTACCGTGACTGGTGACTGGTAACAGTAAACTTGTTGTTTCATTTAATGTCAGTAACAGTCACGGTAAAGCCTAACCTAAAAATGTTCGCATTTAAAGTTAGTCTGCCCAGTCAGGCAATCAAGGCTATTTTCGAGTACAAGAACAGTGCAGAAAAGGTCGCAATGATGACACAACACATACACTTCAATAGGAATTGTCTCAAGAATAACGTCATCCCAAATTATGTCAAGATTGACATCAAAACAAACACAACAACTGTGAAGAAAACACTGGAGATCGCACGAAAACTCTGGGTGAAAAATGAACTGAAAGAACTTTATATTAAAAAACAAAAGTTCAATACACAGCTTTATAATGCAGAATTACAGTTGGGAAAGTTGCTTCATAGATTAGAATATGATTCCATAACCAAAAAAGTCAAAGATTACACCGATTTCATCGTACAGAAAACGAAAGCTACACAGAAGAAAAAACTGGCCAATCTTATAAAACGGTGACTGGTAACAGTAAACTTGTTGTTTCATTTAATGTCAGTAACAGTCACGGTAAAGCCTAACCTAAAAATGTTCGCATTTAAAGTCACAGAAATCATTTGACAAAATATACTGAAGTAATTGTTAATAGAGGAGGGAGAGTTACCCATCTAACAAAATCACTTAGCTTACTTTTATTATATAGTTATTTTTATTTTCATTTTTTGAATTGGGCATAGGATGTGGATTATCTGGAATCCTAGAAGACATATTTATAAACAATACCTTAAAAATTTTGTACTTCATTATGATCAGTATTATTATTTCTGCTCTCAAGTACTTGTGTTTTGAACCCATTTTGCAGGAAGGAGTTCTGTGTGATGTTTCATCCATCATCAGTGTTACGTGAATGTCCGAAGAGCCCAAGAACATCTGTAGCAGCTTCACATACAGCAACAGTGGAGGCACTTCCATCAGATTGGCTTTTGTATGAAGAAATAAGTCGTACAGGCAGATACTGTCATGTTCGCTGTTGCACACTTGTGACACCTGTAACTGTTGTATTGTTTGCTGGACCTGCTCGTATGCCACTTGATGCCATATCTGAAGTTGAAGGTAAGTGTCATGAGATTAGGCAGGTATTGCAGTCAAGTAAGCTCTGATGCTTATATTTTGCTTCACACATATTTTGTACCTGATCACCAAATTAAGTAGCATCAGCATTATTAACTGTGTAATTCCATTCACATGGATAATCTGAGAAGCAATGGAAATAAGACTGGACATGTTGAAAAGAAAGTGATGTAAAAGGGGTGGGCAAACATATGGAAAAACAATGAGAACTGAATCTTAACAGAAATGCAGATGATAGCCAAATCTGTGTGTTGCACTTTTGACTACTGCATCCGTGTAGTATCCTCATTATGTTACAATTGTCATTCATGGTCAGAAAAGTGTTGTGCTTGTATGGTGGCTGCTTCTGTAAGCAAGGTAGTTGAAGTGTTTGATGTTTCAAGAGGCACTATATCAAAGGTTTATACTTTATACAGGGAAAACAGAAAAACATCTACTAAGTCACAATGTGGATGGAAGTGTGTGTTGACTGATTATGACAGTTGGTCATTCTAGAGGATTGTGACAAAAAATAAGAGGATGACAGCTGCAAAAGTCACTGCAGAATAGTGTGTCACACTCACAAATTGTGCCATCACCAAATCAACATGAAGTGACCTCCAAAACAGAGGATTGTGGGACAAGCTGGAATTCCAAAACAACTGTCATCACTAAGACAACATGAAAGGAGCTCCATAAATAGGGAATTGCAAGACAAGCTGGAATTCCAAAACCACACATTAGTGATGTGAATGCCCACAATGGGAAAACATGGTACTGAAGTCATAAAACCTGGGCTGGGGAGTGATGGAAGGATTTCATTTGGTCGTACGAGACTTGTTTACAGTCCAAGAATGAGACATGGTGGATATTTGATGATGATTAGGGCAGTCATATTGTGGTATTCCATGGGCCCTGTGGTTAGTATCTAATCCTGGTGTATTATTTAAATTTAGAGAGTCATAAAATAGCTTCAAAAATCTTTAACATATCACAACACAACTTTATACTTTAACTCTAAAATTATAAATAACCACTTTAATTAATAATATTCACCTGTAGCAATCATATAATTCTGCAAGGTCACATTACTGCCAAGAATTATATGACCATTTTGGCTGATTACTGGTCAAGTCCATTCCATGGTACAGTGTTCGTTCCATCAATTGTGAAACTGTGTTCCAAAACAATGGGGCCTCTGTACACACAGCTCACATTGTGCAGGGCTGGTTTTGTGGGCACAATGATGATTTGTCACATCTCCCTGACCACCATAGTCACCAGATCTCATTGTAATTGAGCTTGTGGTCTACTTGGGAAAGAAAAGTTTTTGATTGCTGTTCGTTCCCATCATCGTTACCTGAACTTGCCCCCATTTTGCAAGAGGAATGGTATAAGATTCCTTTGAAAGCCATACTGTAGTTATCCATTCTGAGGTGACTGGAAGCTTTGTTGAATACCAACAGTTATGTGTGTGGTGTTTCCATATTTTTGTCCAGCCCCTGTGTTTATTGCAGTAAATAAGAAACTAAAATCCACTGAAGCAGAAGTTGAACCTCCTCGTGAAACTGTTGGGAAAAGGTTAACATTCAAGGATAGTCTTGATAGTGTTCTTGTATCCATCTATCACAACTCATCTATAGAAGTAACTGAAAACTTTGGAGAAGATTTTTGTTTCAGCATTGTATTCTCTAGTCAGTTCACAACAGGTGGATGTAAATTCTTAATATACCAAAATAGATTGTAAGTATTACAATTTTGCCAGTAGGATATGAACCTGTGCAACTGTACCAGTTGCTTTCTTTTTTATACTGTCCAAAACATATCATTTGGACTGATCTTTTCAGGATATTCATCGATTAGTGGATTGACATACAGATATAACAGTGATCACTGACTTAGCAATGGTTACAAAAACATGTTAAAAATTCTATATGTTCATTAAAACCAACATTCAGGTAGACGTGTCATATCTAAAAAAATAAATTAAAAATGAATCTTTCATTCTACCCTGGAGAGTTCACTATTTTGTAACTTCGTGGCAGATTGAAATTGTGTGATACACCCAGACTTAAACCAGAACATTGCCTGTGACTAGCGGTGCTTTTACTGCTTGAGCTAGTCAGATACAACTCATGACCTGACTTCACTTCATTTAGGCCAGTACCTCTCCAATTTTCCAAACTACACAGAAACGTAAAGTTTCCAGATGTTTCTCTGTGATATCCTTTCTACAAGGAATGATAGTCCAGTAAGATATGCAAGATAGCTTCTGTAAAGTGGGAAAGAATTATTGTCAGCATTGAAGCTGTGAAGGTGCGTTGTGAACTGTGCTTGGATTACTTTTGTGTTAAGAGCTTTGTATGAAAAAGGCAAGGTTCAAGTCCTAGTCCAGCACACAGTTTTAATGTGCCAGCAAGTTTCAGAAACTAGAAACATTAAATTCCTACAATGAACATATACTGAATTTACAGTTCTATTCAGACAAATTACTGATCGACTGGTAGGAACAAATGTTATTTGGTTAACTTAATTTGCTGTCACTGGGAAGTATTCAGTAATGTATCCTGCTGCTTTATCCTCTTCCTAGGACATTCGTGGACAAAAATAAGGAAGGGAAAGGGTGATCCCACCTCTCTTTCTCTGTTGGCATCAGTTTTGAAAAGCAGAGTTGCTGGCCTCTCCTCCAGATTTTATGTAGACGCTTAGTGTATCACATTCCTGTTCTTCCACCAAGGAAAATTTTTTATTAGTATACAAAACTTTCGCAAAAACAGATGTGCTGCAGAATAGGGACAAGACAGACTGTAACATCATGCATATGGTAATTGAAATTAATTGACACCCTGAAAGGCAATACATACTATTTTCAATAATTATTGTAGCAACATACTATTTTCAGAAATTATCGGAAAATTCTTATAAATTTTGGTTCTATGTGGAAGGCAGTCTTCCAACAAACTATGAACCTTGCTTACAATGGGGGGGGGGGGGGGGGGGGGGGGGGGGGGGGGGGGGGGGCTTGCACGCCTCAACTGTAACTGTGCTGCTATGACTGTAACTACATCAGTGGCGTATCTGAAGGGTGAGGGGGGCAGAAGCCTTTTCTGTATTTACAAGGGCAACAGTTCAAATGATTCACTGATCTGCCCTTGACTATGGTATGTTGTTTCTCTTAATTGGGTAAGCTGATAGGTTGAAATAAGGTACAGTGGGCTATAAGTGACTTTTGGTGGTAGAAGAATAGTGTTTGTGATCGATTGAATACAAGGTTATCAGCACGAAATCAAACACAGATAATAGAGAAGTAGGCCTATGATGAATATGAAAATAAAAATAAGGGTGAACTGTTATGAACAGCGTAATGAACGAATCTTAACAGCCAAGACAGTCACAAAGCCAATACCCACCAAAGCAATACAGATTTATATGTCTTCTGACTCCACATATGATGAAGAGATTGGAGAAAAAGATTGATACATATTGTATGACAAAGGCAAAATACACTAGAGATACAGATGAAGAAAAACATCGATACATATTGTATGACAAAGGCGAAATACACTAGAGATACCGGAGAAATTTGTGTACGGGTTTGTGTGAAATATGGTTAATACATGTGACGTGTATGCGGGCAAAGCTGTGAGCAAGAAGTTCCTTTTAAACCCGTGAGTCAGTTTCAGCCAACTTTGGTACCTGGATAGAAATACTGTGGGTGCAAGAACCAGCAACCTACTGGGGGGAGGGGTTAATGTGGAGAGAGAATGTAGGGAGGAAGAAATCGGCAGACAGAGAGCGAGAAGTAGGATATAGAGTGGAGGTGATGGACAAGGAAGGGCAAGGGGGGAATTGACAGAGAAAGGGAAGAGTTGGAGATGGATTTGGGGGGGGGGGGGGGGGGGGCAGGAGGACATGAACTGGGAGGGAAGGAGCAGATGGACAGAGAGGGGGGTGGGAGCACTTGTTCAGAGATAGGGACAGGAGGAGATTGACAGAAGTGGGGAGTGGAGGAGGTGGACAGAGAGGGGGGGGGGGGGGACACCTCCATTCCTCGTTTGCTAATGACATGGTAAATCTATCAGTGTTAGCAAAGGACTTTGAAGATCAGTTGAACGGAAATGATGGTTTCTGGAAAAGAGGTTATAAGATAAACATCAACAACACTAAAGCAAGTGCAGTGGAGTGTATTAAAATTAAGTCAGATGATGCTAGGAGAATTAGATTAGGAAATGACACTCTAAAAGCAATAGTGAGTTTTGCTCTTTGAGCAGCAGAATAACTGCTAATAGCTTTAGTAAAGAGGATAAAAAAGGCAGACTGGAAGTTGCGAGAAAAGCATTTCTGAAAAAAGATTTGTTAGCATTTAAATCTTATAAAGTCCTTTCTGAAAGTATGTGTGTGGAGTGTAGCCTTAGCAGATAAAAGCTGTCATCAAGCAGGTCAATTTGAACACCACAGTTCTGTAATAGGCATGGACCATTGGTGATGATATGTCCTTGCCTTCCTCTACCCTTACTCTGACTTAACTATCCAGTTATAGAGGGACAGTATTGCAGCTGGATAGTTTTCACGTTAACAGAAATTGCTACAGGTAAAAGAAGTGATAAGTGACAGATAAAAGTTCTAGGATAGGTCGCGACAAACATGTCACACTTTCTCCAAAGTCTGTACAACTTTTATATTGTAACTTCTTTAGGCAGGTTCTGATAATATTTCAAATTTATGTTAAATATTCTACAGGTGTTAATTTTACGTAATACTTCCACTTCTTCATAATGACTGTATTCTACAGAAATACAACTTAGCATTCCTGTTCGCAACAGTTCAGGGAATATTATGACCACCGACTTCTTATCGATATAAACCCGTTCAGATGATAGCAGCGTCACCTGGTGAGGAATCACTGCTTGTCAGACGCATGCACGGTGCATGTAGTATCTGCGATCGTGCTGTCCTTGTGTAGAATCAGGAAGGTACATTATCTTTCTGAGTTTGACTGAGGGCAGCTTGTGATGGCCCAGAGGCTAGGCATGAGCATTTTGGAAACTGCACGATTTGTCGGGGGTTCGAGGAGTGCTGTGGTGAGTGTGTCCAACACATGGTGAAACCACATCCAGATGTTGTGGAGTTGGGGGACCATCCCTCATTACAGATGTCAGACGTCGTAGGCTGGGCAGACTGGTAAAATAGGATAGGCGGCAAACTGTGGCGAAACTAACATTGGACTTAAATGCTGTACAGAGAAGAACTGTCTCTGAACACACAGTGTACCAAACACTCCTGATGATTGGCCTCCGCATCCAACAAGCCATGTGCCAAAGCTAACCATGACATTGGCAGTTATGGCTGAAATGGATACATGACCATTGGCATTGGATGTTGGTGGTCTGATGAATCCTTATTCCTTCTTTGTTATGCCGATGGGAGGGCAAAAATCTGTCGTCTTTAAGGGGAACAGCACCTTGATACCTTACTGCTGGACGGAGAGAAGCTAGGAGTGGCTCCATTATGCTCTGGGGAAGATTCACATGGGCACCCATGGGTCCAGTGGAGCTCCTGCCATGCACTGTAATGGCCAAGAAGTATCGTACACTTGTTGCAGATGACATTCACCCCTTCGTGACAATCATGTTTCCCGAAGGCAGTAGCGTTTTTCGGCAAGATAATGTGACTTGTTACAAAGCCAGAAGTGTGATGGAGTGGTTTAAGGAACACAGTGATGGGTTCCAGTTGAAGTGCTGGTCCCCTGGCTTGCCAGATGTGAAAACAATCGAACACATCTGAGATGTCATTGAACACAGTGTCAGACTCATTGCCCCTCTCACTTGAATTTATGGGAATTAGGGGACTCGTGTGTGCGGATGTGGTCCCAACACCCTCTGACAACCTATCAAGGCCTCATTGCTTCCATGCTATGATGCTTCACTGCTGTTATCCACACCCAAGTGGACATACCGTCTGTTTGCTAGGTGGTCATATTGTCTGGTTGATCGGTGTATAGTAGTATAGTAGAGATGTTGAATCACAGAGAGGCTCAACAAAAAGACTGCTGAAGACATATGCTTTCGGCGAGAAGGCTTTCTGCTGAAATAGACAAAAAAACACACATGTTCACGCAAATGCAATTCATGTACACATGACCTCTGCCTCTGGCTGGACTCGGATATCCATTCTGGATTTTCCATTGTTTAAATTACATTTTATGATTGATTTTTCTCTGAAAAGGACCATCCTGGTTTTATATGTTGTGTTAATGTTACAGAAATCCAAATAGGATGTTAGTGACAGTTATGTGAGAATTAAGTGTGTTTTAGAATTTCAGTTTGAGACACAATTTACTTTTTCAATACTCGGATTTTATCCCAGCTCTACAGCTTTGACATGTTTTGAAATACATTGTGTTCCTTTAGGCTTTTCAGTGAGCTATAAATTATTGAAAGGTAATGACTTTTTACAAATATTTAATGTTGTATGGTAAATGTTTTGTCATACTATATATCAGTTTGTATTCTTTAATAGTTTGGATTGCTTTTCAAGACTGATTGCCTTTGTAGTCTGGTCCCTTCAACCCTACAAACCATTGATTTTCGATGTCTTACATGAAATGTGGTTGTTGTCGACATAAATCAAGTATCAGCCATAGTTAAATTGCTTCTCTGTATATTATGTTTAGAAATACAGATGTCGCAAACATGGTTGTAATTACTGTGCACCAGAATTTTAAACTAATCTGTGAAAATTTATACATTGAATACTCTAAAATTATATTAGTATAAGTGTTTAAGGTAGTATTATGATTGTATTCCTCCATTTATGGCTATTATTTGCTGACAGTGCAGCATACAAACTTCTGTTGGAGTACCCGATACATGGCAAACAGTATTGTAGTGTCCAATATAAGGCATAATTCAATATTGTAGTATCTGATACACTGTCTAAGATATTACAACACCCAAAATAATGTCTTTTGAAAATGATCCAAATGCTAGGAAGCAATTTGAGTCCTAACATAGTGTAATGTAAAGGCACGTCACATAGACCAAATGTTAAAATTGGAGCTGACTGCCTCCAGGGTTAAATATAAGACCTAGAGTAAAGCACAACTAGTTAATACTGAAAACCAAGTACTCAGATTTTGTTTTCAAATTGTTAGTTTATAGCATTTTACACTAGCCAAGCAGTTGTATGCCAGTCTATACTGATTAAGGACAGTAACACTTTTGATTCTTCTGTTATTGCTCCTCTAGTTCTACTTGCAGCATAAATTCACTGGTTGGTGCACAGAGGTACATCCAAACTCGATAGCTCAGGAGCAGGTAGGTTGTATTCAGGCTGAGAATTTCCTTCACTAACTCCATGTCTCTAGTTCACATCAACCCATACAGGGCATGTTCCGAATTGAGAAACCAATCCACTCCACTCAATAATTTTTTCCTACAGAGACTGAGAAAAGTGGTGTTACTGTACTGTATACCGGTGTATATGGAAATTAAGGCAAATGAAATGGGAGCACATCAGCCAAGGAGGTCTATCCAATATCTACTTGAAGTGTAACGCAGCATTCCCACATTGGTAGGATGATTTGCTGGAAATGAGAGTACCAAGCTGCTGTCAATGAAACATACTGACTGGCAATTATAATGCAACTCCTTTGAGCCTGAGTCTTAACATGAAATGCTGTTAACTTGCCTTTAGATAAGCAAATATCCATGTCCCATAGACTCCTTCTATGACAAGAGGGCCCACCACTGTGATACATTTATGGTGTATGACTATTTTTCATGGCATGTGGTAAGCGTACACTAGTTTCCAATAAGAGCATAGTACATAATTTATATTCACCCTCCAGTTTTTATGCAGAGTTTTGAGAAAGAAATCCATACTTGATCATAAACTTGGTTTAACCAGTTCTTTCCATTATGAACATCTGTATACTATTTTAAATCTGTTTACTCTCTTTTCTGTTACTTTCATTAATTTATTATTTTTTGCCTATTTTAATTAAAACTGAGTATCATATGCTGTTGGACTTGGACACTGTAATCATGTTGCTGTTATGTGCCTTTAACCCAGATCTGGGGGTCAGGTGAATACAGGGTTATAAATACAAAATCAAATAGGGGTAACGCAGGAGTAGGTTTAAAAATGAATAAAAAAATAGGAATGCGGGTAAGCTACTACAAACAGTGTAGTGAACACATTATTGTGGCCAAGATAGATACGAAGCCCACGCCTACCACAGTAGTACAAGTTTATATGCCAACTAGCTCTGCAGATGACGAAGAGATTGGTGAAATGTATGATGAGATAAAAGAAATTATTCAGATAGTGAAGGGAGACGAAAATTTAATAGTCATGGGTGACTGGAATTCGATAGAAGGAAAAGGAAGAGAAGGAAATGTAGTATGTGAATGGGGGTAAGAAATGAAAGAGGAAGCCGCCTAGTAGAATTTTGCATAGAGCGTAACTTAATCATAGCTAACACTTGGTTCAAGAATCATGAAAGAAGGTTGTATACATGGAAGAAGCCTGAAGATACTGGAAGGTTTCAGATAGTTTATATAATGGTAAGACAGAGATTTAGGAACCAGGTTTTAAATTGTAAGACATTTCCATGGGTAGATGTGGACTCTGAGCACAGTCTGTTGTTTATGAACTGTAGATTAAAACTGAAGAAACTGCAAAAAGATGGGAATTTAAGGAGATGGGACCTGGATAAACTGACAGAACCAGAGGTTGTAGACAGTTTCAGGGAGAGCATTAGGGAACAATTGTCAAGAATGGGGGAAAGAAATACAGTAGAAGAAGAATGGTTTGCTTTGAGGGATGAAATAGTGAAGGCATCAGAGGCTCAAGTAGGTAAAAAGATGAGGGCTAATAGAAATCCTTGGGTAACAGAAGAGATATTGTATTTAATTTATGAAAAGAGAAAATATAAAAATGCAGTAAGTGAAGCAGGCAAAAAGGCATACAAACGTCTCAAAAATGAGATTGACAGGAAGTGCAAAATAGCTAAGCAGGGATGGCTAGAGGACAGATGTAAGGTTGTAGAGGTGTATATCACTTGGGGTAAAATAGATACTGCCTACAGGAAAATTAAAGAGACCTCTGGAGAAAAGAGAACCACTTGTATGAATATCAAGAGCTCAGATGGAAACCCAGTTCTAAGCAAAGAAGGAAAAGCAGAAAGGTGGAAGGAGTATATAGAGGGTCTATACAAGGGCGATCTTCTTGAGGACAATATTATGAAAATGGAAGGGGATGTAGATGAAGGTGAAATGGGAGATATGATACTGTGTGAAGAGTTTGACAGAGCACTGAAAGACCTAAGTCAAAACAAAGCCCCCGGGAGTAGACAACATGCCATTAGAACTACTGATAGCCTTGGGAGAGTCAGCCCTGTTAAAACTGTACCATCTGGTGAGAATGATGTATGAGACAGGCGAAATACCCTCAGACTTCAAGAAGAATATAATAATTCCAGTCCCAAAGAAAGCATGTGTTGACAGATGTGAAAATTATCGAACTATCAGTTTAATAAGCCACGGCTGCAAAACACTAACACGAATTATTTACAAATGAGTGGAAAAACTGGTGACACGTGGAGACTTATCATAGAAAATAGATTAAGGAAAGGCAAACGTATATTTCTATCATTTGTAGACTTAAAGCTTTTGACAATGTTGACTGCAATACTCTCTTTCAAATTCTGAAGGTAGCAGGGGTAAAATACAGGGAGCAAAAGGCTATTTGTACAGGAACCGGATGGCAGTTATAAGAGTCGAGGGGCATCAAAGGGAAGTAGTGGTTGGGAAGTGAATGAAACAGGGTTGTAGCCTATCCCCGATGTTATTCAGTCTGTATATTGAGCATGCAGTAAAGGAAACAAAAGGAAAATACAGAGTAGGAATTAAAATCCATGGAGAAGAAATAAAAACTTTGAGGTACGTCAATGACATTGTAATTCTGTCAGAGACAGCAAAGGACCTGGAAGAGCAGCTGAATGGAATGGACAGTGTCTTGAAAGGAGGATATAAGATGAACATCAACAAAAGCAAAACGAGGATAATGGAATGTAGTCAAATTAAATCAGGTGATGCTGAGGGAATTAGATTAGGGAATGAAACGCTTAAAGTAGTAAATGAGTTTTGCTATTTGAGGAGCAAAATAACTGATGATGGTCGAAGTAGAGAGGATATAAAATGTAGACTGGCAATGGCAAGGAAAGCGTTTCTGACAAAGAGAAATTTGTTAACATTGCGTATAGATTTAAGCGTCAGAAAGTTGTTTCTGAAAGTATTTGTATGGATTGTAGCCATGTATGGAAGTGAAACGTGGACGCTAAATAGTTGAGGCAAGAAGAGAATAGAAGCTTTCGAAATGTGGTGCTACAGAAGAATGCTGAAGTTTAGCTGGGTAGATCACATAACTGATGAGGAGGTAGTGAACAGAATTGGGGAGAAGAGGAATTTGTGTCACAACCTGACTAAAAGAAGGGTGCGGTTGGTAGGACACATTCTGAGGCATCAAGGTGTTGGGCGGCGGATAGAATTTTTATCAATTTTATGTTGTTTATATAAAAGTTAGTTTTGTAGAATGTTAAACCAGTTCCTATTATTTAGAATGTTATTTATGCCGTCTTTCGCCGTTCTCAACACTGGCTTTCTAACTACAATATTGGCAACCAGAAAGTGATTAGCAAAACATGAAGCCTGTAATTAGAATTCCTAGTGCCCACTTCATCTGAGAATACACTTATAGTTACAGCTTATAGCTCTGAGGAATTAGGAGATTGCCTGGGATTTCTAATAAAAAACGGTCATGAAAAAAAAGAGTTCTGTATTCTGAAAGTCACAGATGAAAACAAAAGAATCCACACAATCTAACTAACAGAGCAGTTCAGAGTCTAATGCGCTGATGCCACTATAATTGTCCGAATTAACTGTTTAAATGAATGCTCGCCATAATTTGATGATAATGTTCATCAAACGCCACGCTAAATAATGGTAGAATGTTTGTCCCGCAGTGGCACGTGAAAATATGACAATACGCAAACTGAAGATCGATAATTAAAGTCAACCCAGAATTAACACTTCACTCGCAAATGATTTCATGGTTACACATATCTCGAGTAACTTAATACGGCATCCGAGGCTGTTTGTAGCAATGATACCGACGCGACGCGACGCGACTCCCAACACAGATGACGTGCTATTCAGTGTCTGGAGAGAACTGGGACCTTGCTTCCTCGCGCAACGTTCTTATATATAAAGCCGCGGTGCGGACGGCTAAGGGAACGCCTGATCAAATCGGCTCTCCCGACTAGCCGCTGGGCTGGTAATGCACCACTTTAAGTTACCTAATAAATCCTAGCTTCTCTTGCTGATGGCCGATGAAGCTCTTAATTTAAATGTGAATTCAGCACGCAGGTAAGTATTGATAATAAAATTTTTACGTGGCTAAGTTAAATATTTTGGGCGAGAGAATTAATTTAATTACACTGCACGCAGTAGACGAGCTCTGAACTGGCCCTTTGGAGATACGCTATCGCTATAGTTTTATAGGTATTCAAATGTAACTTCTCACATCCTTATGGTGCTAGCGGGTTGTTTTTTTTTTTTTTTTTTTTTTTTCCTTTATTGTAATTTTAAGCACCTCATACAAGGTGGGCTGGCAGCAGCATAATACGCTGCTCTTCAGCCTTAAGGGGTACAATAATACGATTTATAGGTGACACAGACAATACAATAAAAATGGCGGGCAAAAAATGTAGATACAAAAACAATAAACATAAAGCCGTTCACGCTGGACGAAAAAAAAAAAACACTAACACTTGTTGACACGGCGCACAGAAGACGGACGACGGCGACGGCACACGTGAACAGTGGAGGCGTGACGACGAAAGAACACTAAACGCAGACGAAGGCACACACACGAGACACTGATGGCGATGATCTCCGGCGTGCGAATGTTCACTGAGCGTGTGCGAGTCCGGGCACCTGCCAAGAGAGGAGGAGGAGGAAGGGGAGTGGGAGAGGGATAGGGGAGAGCAGAGATGCCAGGAGCATGGGAGATAGGGGGAGGGAGGAAGGCGGAGGGGAAGCCCGGGATGATAGCGGATCTCCATTCTACTTAAATATAAACATCCTAGCCTTATTTATTAGCCTACTTAATCTATCTTGCTTCCTTAAGTTTTAAGACGAAGACCAGAAAATCATGAATTTCCACTAAAATCTTAATTTGTGAGATCCAGAGTACTGTTTTTATTAAATAATTATGAAAAATGAATCTAATTATAAATTTTGAAGTCTCTAGCTCTTTTCTGTTGCGCCAATGATTTTTACAGAAAAACGTCCAAATTTCGAAAATGGTTAAAGTTATCGAACTGATATTCAACACATATTAATTTAATATTACTCCTGACATGCTAGAAATGTTTTAGGTTATTTGCTTGATTTTTAAAGTATTGCGCAACATTTATAATGTCAGAGCTAGTTACAACGGACGGGCTGGCACACAATGGAAAGACTGCTGTGAATTTACTACGGCGTGAGTAGGCTGCTTCCCTACAAAGGGATCAGCAGTTTGGTATTGTAGGGCAGCGTGGAGGGTAAAAATTGTAGAGGGAGACCAAGAGATGAATACACTAAGCCGATTCAGAAGGATGTAGGTTGCAGTAGGTACTGGAAGATGAAGAAGATTGCACAGGTTAGAGTAGCATGGAGAGCTGCATCCAACCAGTCTCTGGACTGAAGCCCACAACAACAACAACCCAGATAATGACAGAATATGGAAGTTGTACCCTTATCCCTAATTAAGTCTCAAATCCTCTGAACAGAGATACTTTTCTGTGGTACAAAGACCATAGACTCATGTAAACATTGGGCAGCAGAAATGGTTCACATAAATATTACTATACTTAACCATGGACCATGGTATGTAGCAGCTGCTGGCTGGCATTCTTTAAGTTCGATGGGTTATTTCTCATTTACGCTCCTCATGTGCCATGAAATCCATGGTGGATCACAGTGCATTTTTAATACTTGTTTTTGTTTGCCCATTCTGAACAGATGTGGCTCAAACATCAATGAAGATTAAGTGTGACAATTTGTAACCATCGGGTAGTTGAAGATTTCTGAAAGTAGCCATTGATAAGTTGATTTAAGTCATCTAATTTGATATTTTTGATGAAGCCTAAATTTTTTAGCAAAAATGTGCCCTTAATGTGATCAATCTGAAACTAACAGGTTTTTAAAATTCTAATTATTTTAAAGAAAAACCGTACTAGGCTGCATTTATCATAAATTGAAGTGTCAGGATAAATAAAAGACAATAATTTTGCTGCTGTAAAGCACTTAATACATTGTCGAAACTATTCCTCTAGTAAGTTTCCTGCAGCATAACTTGTGAGGCAGAACAATCATTATGTTGAGTGTTAAAAGCTACATCTGTGTTTGCAAGTATTTTGACTGACATTAATCAGCGGCATGAGGTATCCAAATTATGCTTTTTGTTATTGAGAAATTACTTGCTTGTAGGAGCAGTGAGGGGAGATGCAGTATTGGGAGGTGCAGCTGATAGTGACAGTGAAGCAGAAGACAGGCCAGAAGGCCAGAATACAACTTTGAAATTAGATGACTGGGTAGTATTCCGTATTGATGCAGAGACTGCTCATCTTGCTCTTCAACTCAGACAGAAATGGCATTCTCTTTTCTTGCGTCGAATGCGAGCACCAGCCAAGCCATGGTCACAGGTATGTCATTAAACCTAATTAACTTGTTTTTTCCCATTGTAATAAATTTTTGTTCATTTTTTTCTTGTGCTATAATCAATTTTAGTTTATGAATATATGCCTTAATACTTAATATGTACAGTTACCATCACTGTCATTTGGAAATCTACTTGCTGATCAGGCTTCTGATTGGTTTTATTTTTAATATAGTATTTCACATGAAACATGTCTTAACTGTATTTATTATGTTCACAGGAAAATTATATGTTAATTTTGATACTGACTGTATGACATAATTGCTGGTCATTACCTTAAGGGAAAATGCCAATATTGTTGATAAACATGTATAAAAGTATGTGCACCAATCCTACCTTTTGGAACCAGTAGTTTCTTCCTTAGGGAAGAGAAAATGATACATTAAGGAAAGTTGAAAAGGAAGGGCAAGTAACTCAAGACACAAGGATGATAGGATCCACATATTGGGAAGACAAAAGATCTTTGTCTCGCATTGGCTGACAGTGAAGTTTTCTGCACTTGAAATGTAAAACATTTTATGTCAAATCTTTAATTCGGGGTCAGGTAGTGCATCTAGCTCCCGGTCAGGAAGTTTGAACTAGTACTCTTAGGAAATCTGATCCTAGTTTAAATGAGTATCTTCTCATAGCTTAGTCATTTGAAATTGCGTGAGCAGCACAATGTGTGTTTAACAATGATGCTGAAAGTGAATTCTTGAGAAACATCATTCTCTAAACGACTTCATCTGCAGATTCCACTGTACAGTCACACAAGGAATGCAGTTTGAAATTCCTCCTCCATCAGCTGAGGCAGAATTGTGACACCACGTAAACAGAAATTGTGTCAGTAGTTGGGGTATTTGTCATAGTGATAATTCACAAACTGGAGCAAAAACATGGGACTCCCACTCATGAATGTTTCTGCAATCACAGCAAGTGTAACTGCCCACAACAAAAGCTACATATTTTGTATCCAACAAAAGTGTGCATGTGGCCATCATCTTTCAGAACCACCCACAGATTATGCTACAATTTAGTGCCCAGCTGCATATCATCACACTGCGACTGAAGATAATAGACTGTGGAGAGCTTCCAATTGTGGAAGTTCCAGATGTCCCTGCCGTGCTACCAATTCTAACTGAGCCGATGGCAGTGATGTCTGCCTCCATTGCTCCCCCTAAGGGCACTGGTCATGGTTCCACCCCAGGCATTACCATTCTTGTGGGTTAGTTGAAATGGGGAGGAATCTAATTTTCCGTCTCTCCAGTGATATGGAGATTGAATCAAAGAGTGGGGCTGATGTTATTTGTATGGCACATAATTCCATTTTTGACAGTCTTGTCTCCAGAGGACATGGCAAACAGGTCACTTTGGGGTGACCATTAGCCCTCTACAGCTGTAAATGCCTATCTTGGTAAGCGAAGCAGCATTTTGTATGTCATTCTTGAAGTCTTGAATACAATAGTTACCTTGCTTTTCTGGGTCTAAACTTTAATGTGGAACATTTTTTGATGTGCTTTGTTGAGCAAGACCATTTAGTGATTTGGCAGTACATGACATTCAGTCTCTATGACATTTTTGGTTTCCACACACTACTAGTTTCATGGCAGTGACATTCCTCCTTAGTTTCAGCTTTGGACACTAAACTAAGAGTCGTCTCACATAGATCTGGCATATTGTCATCTGATTTCTTACTGAGCTCTTGGAGATGGGGAAACATGTTAAAGTTCACAAGTGTGTCAGTGTCATTAACTTAACATTGAGTGATGTACCAGACAAATTACTAGATGTTTCAAATGTTGGATTTACACTAGCCAAAATGTTTGCTGAGAATGACCTTCACATACTTAAAAAGTAGATTCTTTGGGCCTTAAGATGTTGTTGATGATGGAGAAAACATAGTAGGTGGTGCAGGGAACAGCCTGGTTAAAGACAGAAATTACAGGATTAGAGGTGATGTGAATGCAATAGGAGTAACAATTATAAACAAAAGTGTGAGTTTTGTGCAGGCCCTGCAGTGCCATGACCAGCTCTGGGTCAATAATGCTTTGAGCCATGTGAACACAGCATTGAATAGGCTGCTACTGGCAGAAATGAAGCCACACATCAGGGCAGTGCCTGTTGCTACAATTGGGAGATTAGAATATACTAAACATGACCTACACCCAAATAAGGGAGGGAAAGATAGGTTGACTGAGCTGCTTACAGAAAATATACAGGGGGCCACCATCACACAGTGCAAAATCCCTGTCGTTATTGGTGTCAGAAAGGTCTGTTTTTTTAGCATAGAACCAATATTCATGCATCCTGTTGTGAAAGAAGTTAAAATAACAAAAGAGTCACACAAAATACTCAAGAACGCACAGAGAAGTACGATTAGCTTATTTCCTCAGACTATTAGAGAACTGAAACAATATTGTGAAAAGGAAAGTTGCTACTCACCATATAGCGGAGATGCTGAGTCTCAGACAGGCACAACAAAAAGACTGTCACAAATATAGCTTTCGGCCAGTAAGGCCTTCGTCACAATTAGACAACAAACACACACACCACACACATGCAAACACAATTCACACACACATGACTGTAGTCTCAGGCAACTGAGGCCACACTGCAAGCAGCAGCACCAGTGCGTGATGGGAGTGGTGACTCAGTGGGGGTAAGGAGGAGGTTGGGGCGGTGAGTGGGAGTGTTAGTAGGGTAGTTGTGGCAGACAGTGATGAGCTGTTGGGGAGTGTGGAGGGACAATGTGGAAAGAGGGTAGGGCGGCTATGTGCAGTCGGGATGCTGGATGGAGGGAGGGAGGGGGGGGCAGGGGATAGCAGAAAAGGAGATAAGTAAAAAGACTTGGTGTGACGGAAGAATGAGGGCTTTGTATTGCTGGAATGGGAACAGAAAAGGGGTAGGATGGGAGAGGACAATGACTAACGAAGGTTGAGGCCAGGAGCATTACGGGAATGTATGATACATTGCAGGGGAAGTTCCCACCTGCGCAATTCAGAAGAGCTGGCATTGGTGGGAAGGATCCATATGACACAGGCTGCGAAGCAGCCTTTGAAATGAAGGATGTCATCTTTGGCAGTGCGCTCAGCAACAGGGTGATCCACTTGTTTCTTGGCCACAGTTTGTCGGTGGCCATTCATGTGGACAGACAGCACTTTGGTTGTCATGCCCACATAGAAGCCAGCACAGTGGTTGCAGCTTAGCTTGTAAATCACATGACTGGATTCATAGGTAACCCTGTCTTTGACGGGATAGGTGATGTTTGTGACCGTACTGGAGTAGGTGGTGGTGGTGGGAGGATGTGTAGGACAGATCTTGCATCTAGGTCTATTACAGGGGTATGACCAATGAGGTGTAAGGGCTTGGGAGCAGGGGTTGTGTAGGGATGGACGAATATATTCTGTAGGTTTGGTGGACAGCATAATATCACTGTGGGAGAGGTGGGAAGGATATTGGGCAGGACATTTCTCATTTCAGGGCGTGGTGAGAGTTAGTCAGAAGCCTGGCGGAAAATGTAATTCATTCACTCCAGTTCTGCGTGGCTGGAAGGATAATTATCCTCCCAACCTTGTACAAAAACAAATCTCCCGTGCCTATCGAGCATTCCCCTCGTAACTCAGTACCACCCAGGACTGGAGCAAATGAATTACATTCTCTGCAAGGCTTTCGACTGTCTATTGCCATGCCCTGAAGTGATAAATGTGCTGCCCAATATCCTTCCCACCCCTCCCACAGTGGTAGTCTGCTGTCCACCGAACCTACACAGTATGCTCATCCATCCCTACCAACGCCTGCTCCCAACCCCTTACCTCATGGCTCATACCCCTGTAATAGACCTAGATGCAAGAGATGTCCTATACATCCTACCACCACCACCTGCTCCTGTCCATTTACAAGCTTAGCTGCAACCACTGTGCTGCATTCTATGTGGGCATGACAACCAACAAGCTGTCTGTCCACATGAATGGCCACCGACAAACTGTGGCCAAGAAACAAGTGGATCACCCTGTTGCGGAGCACGCTGCCAAAGATGACAGCCTACATTTCAATGACTGCTTCACAGCCTGTGCCATATGAATCCATTCCACCAAAACCTGCTTTGGTGGGAGTTTTCCCTGCAATATATCCTACGTTCTGTAACCCTCCTGGTTTCAACCTTCGTTAGTCATTGCCCTCTCCCATCCCACTCCTATTCTGTTCCCATTCTAGCACTACACAGCCCCCATTCCTCCATCGCACCCAGTCTTTTTACTTCTCCCTTTTTCTGCTTTCTCTCCCCCCCTCACCACCTCTCCGCTCCCTCCGTCCAACCTCCTGACTGCAAATAGCTGCCCTACCCTCTTTCCACCTTGTCCCTCCACACTCCCCAACAGTAATTCACCGTCCACCATACTATTCCTCCCGCTTCCCGCCCCAACTTTCTCCTTACCCTCACCGAGTTGCCACTCCCATCACTGCTGCTCACAGTGTGACCTCAATTGCCTGAGACTGCAGCCGTGTGTGTTTAGTTGCATTTGCGTGAGTGTGTATGTGTGTGTTTGTTGTCTAATTCTGACGAAGGCCCTACTGGCCGAAAGCTATATTTGTGACAGTCTTTTTGTTGTGCCCATCTGCGACTCAGCGTCTCCACTACATGGTGAGTAGCAACTTCCCTTTTCACAATATTGTTTCATTCCACCCTGGATTTTCCATTGTTTGACTATTAGAGGGCTGAGTAACTGAGAACTGCTGTTGCTACTCTCAAACCCAGAGAAAGGAGGAGGGTTGGCACCTAAAGAAGGCATAAAAGAGAAGCCAGGTCATATCTCAAGGTACTTCTGGGATTGACTACCACAGTGCTACCCCTGTTAACACCTATGCATTGACCTCCAACATAGATAATTTGCTTCAGCCTGATGGCAAGTTCACTCATAGAGAGCATTACCATAGGTGATAAAAACCCAAAATTATCAAAGAGCTCAGTGAGCGAACAGATTATGTGGAGCCCATACCAACAAGCAAGAGCATGAAAAACAAGAAAGTGTTATATGAGGGTGGTTTGAAAAGTTCTCACAATCACCACAAGATGTCAGCACTAGCACAATGAGTTGTTCATGTGATATTCATTGGACTTTTGTCTGTAAACATGTGCCATGTCAGTGCTCTTGGAGGAGAGCTGCGGCAGTGATGTGGCTCTGTTGTTGTTCCCGCTTAGTGATTTGCGAAGATGGAAAAAATCGATATTCGTGCAGTGAGTAAGTACTTTGTAAAGAAAGGTATGAAAGCAAAGGACATTCATGCTGATTTCCAGAATACACTGGGGGACTCTGCTCCTTCATATTCAACTGTTGCCAAGTGGACAAATGAATTTAAATTTGGTTGGGAGAGCTTAGATGATGATCCACACAGTGGTCGGCCAAGATGTGTCACTACTCCAGAAATGATAGCAAAAGTGCACGGAATGATCATGGAGGATCACCGACTGAAAGTGCGTGACATTGCTTACACTTGCCAGATGTCTTCTGAAAGGGTATATCACATTTTAACTGAAGAATTACAAATGAAAAAAAATTATCTGCAAGATGGGTGCCACGATTCTTGACACTGGATCAAAAACACTGCCTTGGCAAAATTACACGAACTAAGGTATGAATTGTTGCCACACCTGCCTTATTCACCTGATATGGCTCCGTGAGACTTCCCTCTCTTCCCAAAACTGAAAATTTTTCTTCGTAGACAAAGATTCACTTCAAATGAAGAATTGAAAGCTGGAGTTGACAACTATTTTGGAGGCCTGGAGGAAACTCATTTTCGAGTAGGGTTCAAGGCACTGGAACATCGTTGGACCAAGTGCATTAATCTACAAGGGGACTACATTGAAAAATAATAAATGTTATAGTGATGTAAGTCCTTTTCTACTATTCTGTTCCAAGAACTTTTCAAACCACCCTCGTACATTGATACCTTCAACATTACTTCTCACCTCAAAACTGGAAAATTGAAACACATTACGGCTACTGTGGTCAAACAGAAAATCTGTATAACAGTGATAAAGAGACTAGATACATAGATGAGGTAGTGTTCAAATCAGAAGAATTTTTGAGTCAGAAGGAAACGCCTGGCAAGAGAGTAATGAAGAATGCATGTCAACTCAGCACTGGGTTTATAATCAATAGACAAATCCTGATACCCATCACTGTCTTGAGCTCCAAAACCATTAGACTCCTGACTTAACTTTTTGGGAGTAAATAAGATATATGCTATGGTCAATATATGTCCTCCCACGAATGAGACTAACAGATCAGATCCAGGGAAAATAGAAGAATGTTAGAACACTATACAAGATTCCTATCAAGAATGTTATCCTGCATCTTGGACACTTTAGAGCACAACTCACGAAAGAAAGAAAATTCAGGAACATTATTGGGAACTATAGAGACTACAACAGAACTAATCGAAATTAGCGAATGACTAGTGGAAATTTGTAAGAGTTTTAATCTGATAAAGAAATCTGCATTGGCCGAACACTTTTCAGGAAAACAGAAAATTTGGGTGTTTCCCAACTCTACTAGAAGAGTTCCAGATCAATCGTGTAGTAATATCAAGATGTGGAGAGAAGCAAATGCAACATGTCAATGTCCTCAGGGGTGCAAACTTGGATTCAGACCACTTTATTTCCAAAATTAAAGTTAAAATTCTATCAAGATGCCATCAAACTAAAATATGACGCATATCTTGAAGTTTGATACAGAAAAAGTTAAAATTGAGAAAGATTTTAAGATGAAAGATTATTAAAGCTGGGAACAGTTAAAACATGCACCGATTTGACAGTACAAAGAGAATAGTTCACCTGAAGAATAGGAGAGGCAGATGGTGGTCAGGAGAAGGAACTGAGGCTATCGAAGAGCTTTGGAAAGCATGGGTTGCTTGGTATTCTCAGTAGACACCAGAAATTCTATATCCGCAAGCAGCTGGATATCAGTGCTTGCATCAGAATCTAGAAGAGAACATCTGAAGCTACAAAGTTTAAGGACCGTCTGTTGAAGAGAATGTGACATCAAGCAATAGCAAGCTAAACTCGACTGATTGATAATTGACAGAACACAGAAAAGGACAAGGCCAAAGCAACTATGTAAACAACAAGTGCAAAGTGGAAAACTTGACCACAGTGATGCCAAGAGAAAGAGAGAGACGCTCTGAATCGTGACCAGAGACAAAGATTAAGTGACAAGCAATGTTGTTACCTAATAGTCCATAGTACAACAAAGGTAGTAACTAACAATGTCAAACACTATTAGAGAGAAAGACCAAGAGCCAAGTGAGGTTTTTATCCAATAGTCCATAGTACAGCGATGATAATAACCGACAATATCAGATGTGAGTACAGAGCTTTGGTGTGACGTCACATGTGCTGGACTGCTGTTCGAATCACTTGCCAATATTTCATACAGTTTTAGACTTCAGATACTTATTTTAAAGAGTATTTGTGTTAATATTTGCTGTAAAAGTAACTTATTAATGGAATTTCATTCATCTCAATCTTTCTTTTTGTGTTATTGATTTGAGTGGTCTGTTATTTGTGAGTGTGTTTACATTTTGTGGTGTGCAGTTGCAGCTGTAGCAGTGCTAAAGCTAAGTACTGACAAACTTGTTTGTGTGCTGTATTCTAATATTAAATTTAGTAGTTTTCAATCGCTCATTCAAATATTAGCAGCGTGTTTACATTTCGCGGAGTGCAGTTCCAGCTGTAGTGGTTGTTAATTTAAGTTCTGACAAAGTTGTTTGTGCACTGTTATTCATTTATTAAATTTAGTAGTTTTCATCGGTGTCTCATGCTGTTTCTGGTGAAATAATTGTTTAATAAACTATCGGAAACTTTTGCCCACTATGTTCTTTAGAGTTTTTTGTGCTTCGAAGTCATTTGTTAAATTTAGTACAGTAGTTTTCAGCTAGTGTTGCTTATTGTTTGTAGTGAAATATTGCAGTAAAACTTTTGTTCACTGTGTTTAATTTTGAAGAGTATTCCAGTGGTCACTTGAATTTTTGGTTTTAGATAAGAAATTTTGTGAAGTTTTGTGGTATTGGTATTAGTTGTGGTTTAGTGATGTTGATAGAAGTAATTGCTTTCTTAAGAGAGAGCAGAATTTGAGGTCACTATTGTTAGTTCTTTAAATATTTCTACTGTTGTAATTGAACTTAGGTAATGTAGACGTTTAGTTTTTTCAGTAACTGTTAAAATCTTACCATCAGTGAGAAGTGTGGGGTTCATTGTAGGTTTGTGAGTAGTGGGTCACAGTGCGAGATCTGTTCAAAGTATTTTCATTGAAAAGGGGGGGGGGGGGCAGTGGGCATTCTAGTGAGATCCTCTCCAGAAAATGCAGAATTTGTAGCAGAAATAAGTTGATGGAGGAGCAGGAGCATAAGATCTGTGTCCTTCAGGTGCAGTTACAAGCCACAGAGGAGGAACTACATAGGTTGAGAAGAGTGAAGGGTGGTGGGGAATGGGAACTGGCAGTTGGTAAGAATGTAGCTAGGAGGAGCAGATATTCAGACAGTTGAACTTCGGGTATAACCAGTAGATTTGACCCACTCTCAGAGTTGCATGGAGAGGAGCCTCTTGTTGCTGTAGGTGTAGGAAACATGCAGCAGTCCTCAGTTGTTAGGGAGCCTAAGTCAGCTGTAAATTGCTGCTAGGTAGTTCACATGGTAGAGGTATGGGCCAGCATTGCAAGAAGTGTTGGAGAGTGAGTACCAGGTCACCAGCATTTTGAAGCCTAGTGCGGGGTTGGCCTAGGTCGTCTGTTATGTAGGAATTTTGCATAAGAGGATCTGGTAGTGATTATGGGTGGAGCTGGGAATAGTCTCGATATGGACAGCAAGTATGATGTAGGTGGTGACCTGGTAAGGATCACTGCTCAGACTGGTGGCACTAATGTGCACTTCGTGCAATTGTTTCAGCAACATGATTGGCCTCAGCTTAATGCTGCTGTTAGGTGTATTAACATGGGGCTGGAGAAGGCGCAGATGGCAGTGGCCATGGCTGACATTGCAGTGGTACCAGTTGAGTCTATCAAAGATTGGGTTTCACTAGGCATGGCCTGCACCTTATTAGATCTGAGAAGGGGAGGCTTGCAAAGCTTATACGTGACAGTGTAGTGGGTGGTGGTGGCGTCACTCATGGTAAAATTCCTGTAGTAGTTGGTGTTAGAACTGCACCACTTTTAGATTGATGTCAGCTGATAGGTATTCCTGCTTAAAGGAAGTCCGTCTAACAAAGGAATCAATTTCATAGGAGGTCAGGTATCCAAGTAGTGAAGGAATGAGCATATTTCATCAAAATATAAGAGACATTAGATGTTGACTCCGATATTATTGGTATATTCTAGCACCACTTCAATAATTTGACAATTCAACACCAAAAACAGGTATTTACCACTGCCAGAGTTAAGTGGAGAAGAGCCTGAGGTAGAACGAGGAGCAGGAAATGTGCAGCACACTTCAGGCGAGGCCAAGAAGCCTAGGAATGTACGAAGTGTTAGGAAGAAGAAAGCGCTGCTGCTAGGTAGTAGCCGTGGACGAGGTGTAGGCCCTCAGCTACAGGAAAGTTTAGGGGCAGCGTACTGGCCACCAGTATCTTCAAGCCAAATGCAGCACTAAGTCATGTGATAGAAGACCTAGGGTCTTTATGTAAGATTTTACAAAAGAAGACCATATAGTGATAGTGGATGGGGCAGGAAACAGTTTGGACAGGGATGGGGCATATGACATAGGTGGTGACCTGGACAAGATAGCTTCCCTCACTCATGGCACCAACGTACATTTTGTTGAGCTGTTCCGGCGTCATGATTGACCAAACCTTGATGGAGCTGTGAGGCGAATCATTATGGGGTTAGGGATGGCTCTGAGGACAGACAACTTTGCTCATGTTTCTCTGGTGCCCGTCGGGACTATCAACAGATGGGGTTTCACTAGGCATGGCCTACACCTAAACAGGTCTGGGAAGGGAAGATTGGTACAGCTAATGCATGAAAGTATAGGGGGTGGATCTCGGGCCACACATGGTCAAATACCTGTTGTCATAGGCAGGAAAAGTAGATATTTTTTAGGATAAATCCAGACAGCAGGGTCCCCTGCCTAAAGAGAATCTCCAGCACTTTAAAAAATACTGAAACACCCACTCACAAGACAGATTTTAACATCTCAGATATCACATATACCAGATGTCACAAAGAAAAACAAACCATTGGAAAGAGTAACATGGAGCATTTCACTGACTTAACAATCCTCCATCAAAACACGCAATCAATAAAAAATAAAATACAACTATTAGAAATTGAGCTCCAATCTTTGAACTGCACACTAGTTGGTATTACTGGTGTAGAGACACAGAAATCCAACATGTAGTATTATCATTGTATGCAAAGGCAAACTCTTACTGCAGAACTACTTCAAGGGGTGGAGGATCATGCATTTATATCAGAAAAGGAACACAGTTCAAATCTCAAGAGATGACCTCAGTACCTTAAGTGAAGACAGACACTTTGAAATATCAGCTATTGATTAACAGGGTGTGATATCACCAAGAAATTAATCATTTTGTGTGTGTATAGATCTCCCAGTGGTAGTGTGGACACTTTTTTCAATAAATTAACAGAAGTTCTAGATAAAGTTTCAAGTACAAAGGTCAACATAATTCTGTGTGGGGACATTAACATCAACACTTATATCATAAACGCATCTAGTAGCACCCTCATAAACATCAGTCAAAGTTTTGCAATGTCCCTATTGGTCAATAGTGCAACAACGGTTACTACAATGACTGCATCAGTAATTGACCATGTGGCCACAAATATGGACAGGGAAAAAATGTGATGTAGCTGTAAAAGATCTCGGATTATCAGACCATCTCTGTCAAATAACAACAGTAAAGTCAGGCATTGAATCATTCCCTAAACTACAAGCCTACAAATGACATCTATCAGAAATCAAAATAAAAGATTTTTCAAAGGAACTAGAAAATAATGCTGGGATGAAGTGTATAAGGAAACCAATGTGAATATGAAATTCTCCACATTGTTTAAATTGAACTTTGAAAAGGCATTTCCAAAAGTATGCATGTCTGTATCAACATCCCACAAAACAGATGGATAACAACAGGTATTAAGAAGTCCTCCCAAACACTTAAATACCTCAGTTCCATGAAAAAGATTCGCAATGATCCAGAATTCTTAAATTTCTATCGTAGATACAAAAAGATCTATAGGAAGGTGCTGATTGCTGCAAGAAAGTCATTTAATGACAAAATAATATATAATGCAGAGAATAAAAGCAAAGCAGTCTGGGATGTTATAAAAAAGGAACCGGGGGGAGGGGGGGGGGGGGGCAAACAAACGCAGAATAACATGCTGCTAAGGGAGGGGGTAAAGTAATAAATGACCCACAGCACTTAGCAAACTATGTAAACGAGCATTTTTCAAGTATTGCAGAGAAGTTGAAGCAAAAATTCCCCCAAATAAATATAACACCTGTAAATAATGTTGCACTAAATACAATGATGTTACAGAGAATGAAGTCAGTAAAACAATTCAAAAACTAAAAAATAAAAAGTCGGTAGGCTTAGATGAAGTACCAATGTGTGTACTGAAACAATGCATAGGGATTATACAAGGCCCCTTAACAAATATAATAAATGAATCCTTCACATCAGGGACATTTCCAGAGCAGTTAAAACAGGCAAGAGTTATACCTTTGCTTAAGAAAGGTAATGCAGAAGACATAGAAAATTACCAGCTCATTTCCCTGCTGTCAGCATTCTCAAAAATAATAGAAACAATTATGAAAGACAGATTAGTGAATTACCTGAATAAATACAATCTTTTAAGCGAATCACAGTTTGGTTTCCGAAGTGGCAAAAATACGAAGCCAGCCATAATAGAACTCACAAAAGTTGTACTTGATGTTCTTGATAAAGATGAATGTGTCACAGGCATATTTTTGGATCTTTCTAAGGCGTTTGGTACAGTCGACCACCAGATTCTATTAAATAAATTACAAGCATTAGGAATAAGAGGGGTAGCTAATGACTGGCTTCAATCATACCTAACAGATAGGGTACAAAGAGTAGAGATAACACATACTTCAAATAGATCTAAACATTTAGTAAAACACTTATCAGAACCAAAATACATTAATATAGGGGTTCCGCAAGCTAGCATAATAGGACCAATACTGTTCATGATATACATCAATGACTTTCCCAGTAGTGTTACTCATGGTGAAAAAATCCTCTTCGCTGATGACAGCAATGTTATAGTTACTGAGAAAACAAGAGAACTTCTTGCTGAGAAAGCTAATGAAACTCTCAAGGAAGTTTATGATTTAAAATGACATTGAACATAAAGAAAACTAATGCCATGAATTTCAGTTTGAAGAGGAAAAATGACAATGTTAAATTAAATGTAGATGGCACCTCTATAGACTGTGTAGCAAATGCAAAATTTCTAGGAATGAATATTGATTCTCAGTTGAAGTGATGTGAACACACAAAGGTACTTGTAAGCAGAATGTCGTTTGCATGTTATGCCCTTCGAATCCTATCATCAGTGTGTAACATGCAGTGTCTTTTAGTTACATATTATTCATACGTACACTTAGTTCTTACCTATGGCATTCTTTTTGGCAGAACAAATGCACAAAACATGAACAGAATTTTCAAACTCCAGAAAAGAGCCGTATGAATAATAACCAAAAATACTAGTCGAGCTCATTGTAAAGATCTGTTCAGTATATGGGATTTTAACTGCTCCATGTGAATACATCTACCAGACAGTTGTAAACATCAAAAATAACATTGATAATTACTGCACAAACAGCTCTGTCCATGACCATTCAACAACAGATAGATTCAACTTACATTTACCAAGAAAAATAAACATAAAACTCAAAACATCATTTTCTACCAAGGAATAAAAATGTACAATAAATTACCAAAAGAGATTAAAGAAATTGCAAAAATACACTTACTTAAAAAGGCTGCTGAAAAGTACCTGTTATGCAATACATTTTATACATTGAAGGATTACTTAGCTAAATCAGAGTAGGGGTTTGATAAAAAATATTATACAAATAAATAATAATAATAATAATTATAAAATATCTAACATTCCACATAACACCTTCACTTTATGTTTTTTTTTTTTCCTTCTTTCTTTTCCTTTCTAGAAATACTTACCCCAAAGCTATGCATGGCACAATACTAACACCTCTTCCTCTTTCTGAGCTCAACATGCCACTCATTATGGAGGGATAATGGCCCAGAGATCACCAGTGTGTGTGTGTGTGTGTGTGTGTGGGGGGGGGGGGGGGGGTTGAAGTGTTATGAAACAATGTGTGTATAGTGTGTGCAGTGACTGATAGTGAAATATGAGTGAACAATGTAGCATTACATTATTTAATAAATTATTTGTAAAAAAAAAAAAAAAAGTATACCAGAGTAACTCTAATGACTGTCTCTAACTAGAAGTTCGTAAATATATGTGTATACGAGTTAGCTTATTTGAAATTGATCTAAATTTGTCTGTATATGTGTGTGTGTGCGAGTGTATACCCGTCCTTTTTTCCCCCCTAAGGTAAGTCTTTCCGCTCCCGGGATTGGAATGACTCCTTACCCTCTCCCTTAAAACCCACATCCTTTTGTCTTTCCCTCTCCTTCCCTCTTTCCTGATGAGGCAACAGTTTGTTGGGAAAGCTTGAATTTTGTGTGTATGTTTGTGTTCGTTTGTGTGTCTGTCGACCTGCCAGCACTTTTATTTGGTAAGTCACATCATCTTTGTTTTTAGATATATTTTTCCTACGTGGAATGTTTCCCTCTATTATAACCATAAATTTGTAAATACTTTGACATGTCCTATATCCTAGTAAAAAGAGATCTACAGATGAATAAAGCTACTACTATTACTACTACTACTACTGAGTCTTGCTTTACCAGGAGACAGATTAGCTGACAGTTCTTTTAAGGAGTTCTTTGCAGAGTGAGGGAGTGCCCATGTACATAAAAAAAACAGTATTCCATTTCAGTCTGTGGACATACCATGGCACTATACTGAATAGGTATTTCAATGTTGTGCAGGTGCAGTTGAATTTAGTGAAACTAAACTTCTAATCGTTGTTGTTTATAGGTCCCCTAAATCTGACTTCAGAGCATTTCTGCTCAAGCTGCCCCAAGGATCAGTGCTTGGGCCATTTCTGTTCCTTATTTATATAAATGATATGCCCTCTAGTGTTACAGACAATCCTACAATGTTTCTGTTTGCTGATGCCAATAGCTTGGTAGTAAAAGTTGTTGTGTGCAACATTGATACTTTTTCAAATAGTGCAGTTCAGTTCATGGCTTGTAGAAAATAAACAAACGCTAAGTCACAGTAAGACTCAGTTTTTACAGTTTTTAACACACAATTCAACAAAACCTGACATTTTAATTTTACAGAATGGGCATATGATTAGTGAAACGGAGCAGTTCAAATTTCTGAGTGTTCAGATAGGTAGTAAACTTTCATAGAAAGCTCACATGCAGGATCTTGTTCAGAGACGTATGCTAGCACTTTTACTATTCAAATGGTATCTGAAGTAAGTGGTAGATTGATATGAAAAGTAGTCTACTTTGAAACTTCCTTGCAGATTAAAACTATGTGCTGGATCGAGACTCGATATCAGGAACTTTGCCTTTCGCGGGCAAGTGTTCTACCATCTGAGCTACCCAAGCATGACTCATGAGATGTCCTTACAGCTTTAATCCCGCCAGTACCAACTCTTGACCTGTCCTTACAACTTTAATCCCGCCAGTACCTTGTCTCCTACTTTCCAAACTTCACAGGATCTCTCATGCCGGCCTTGAAGAACTAGCTCTCCTGGGAAGAAGGGTATTGTGAAGACATGGCTTAGCCATGGCTTGGGGGGGTGTTTTCTGCACTCTGCTGCAGTATGAAAATTTCATTCTGGACACATCCGTCAGGCTGTGGCTAAACCATGTCTCCGCGGTATCCCTTCTTCCAGAAATGCTAGTTCTGCGAGGTCTGCAGGAGGGCTTCTGTGAAGTTTGTAAGGTAGGAGATGAGACCTGGTGGAATTAAAGCTGTGAGGATGGGATGTAAGTCATGCTTGGGTAGCTCAGATGGTAGAGCACCTGCCCGCGGAAGACAAAGGTCCCGAGTTGGAGTCTCGGTCCGGCACACAGTTTTAATCTGCCAGAAAGTTTGATATCAGTTCACACTCTGCTGCGGAGTGAAAATTTCATTATAGTCTACTTTGCTTATTTTCATTAACTTATGATGTATGGAATTATATTTTGGGGTAACTCTTTCCATTCTCAAAGCACATTTTTGGCTCAGAAATGTGCAGTTTGGGCAATAAGTGATGTAAGTTCATGAACCTCTGGTTAGCCCATGTTTATTAGTCAGTGTATTCCGACATTGGCCTCTCAGTGTGTGTGTGTGTGTGTGTGTGTGTGTGTGTGTGTGTGTATATACACACACACACACACACACACACACACACACACACACACACATACATACTTGGTCTTTAAATATGTCTGCTTGTGTCTGGATGTGTGGATGGATGTGTGTGTGTGTGTGTGTGTGTGTGTGTGTGTGTGTGTGTGTGTGTGTGTGCGAGTGTATACCTGTCCTTTTTTCCCCCTAAGGTAAGTCTTTCCGCTCCCGGGATTGGAATGACTCCTTACCCTCTCCCTTAAAACCCACATCCTTTCGTCTTTCCCTCTCCTTCCCTCTTTCCTGATGAGGCAACCGTTGGTTGTGTCTGTATATGTGTTAATGGATATGTGTGTGTGAGCGAGTGTATACCCGTTCTTTTTTCCCCCTAAGGTAGTCTTTCCGCTCCCGGGATTGGAATGACTCCTTACCCTCTCCCTTAAAACCCACATCCTTTCGTCTTTCCCTCTCCTTCCCTCTTTCCTGATGAGGCAACAGTTTGTTGCGAAAGCTTGAATTTTGTGTGTATGCTTGTGTTTGTTTGTGTGTCTTTCGACCTGCCAGCGCTTTCGTTTGGTAAGTCACATCATCTTTGTTTTTTGATAAATTTTTCCCACATGGAATGTTTCCCTCTATTATATTAATATCATTAATTTAAACCCAACAATTACGTTTGTTATTGTCACTGTTGCATTTTGAAATCTTTCCTGTCGTCTTAATTTCTCTTTGTGTTTTTGCCAGTAGTTTCACTTTGTATTCACCTTCTCCTTTTTACCGTAATCTGCTATACAATTTTATCCCGCCTATATATACTCAATAATATGTAACCCACTTCCAAACCATAACCAAAAAAATTTTTTTGCTGCTTTCAACACTACCGCTGCTATAAAATCCACCATTTCTAGTTCACAAACAGTTCCTTTCACCTTTTAAACAACCATTTCGGCTATTTCTAATAACTTTCGCTTTATTTCCATTTCCGTTTTTCCCACATCACTGATAATTTTAGCCGCTTCCCACAGGTTTTAACGTCATTATTTCTTCGTCAGACAATTGTTAGCCTCATTTTCATAATCTACCACCACAAAACCACTCCTTTTAATACATTACACGCAGTTTTTTCGAAATTTTCCCAAATTTCTCTGTCCTTTAACGTGTTTTGGCGGCAACACAACCACCTAACCTTTGTGCACATCATTTTCTACCAACCCAAGTCCAACATAGCCCAGCTGTAACCAACACCTTTTCGCCTTTTTCACACCAAATCTCCAGTTACTTTCCAGTTCACCTTTATCTCTCCCCATATATTTTTATTTTCATTTTCATATCAGCCTCATGGTACACTTTCCACCTTCTAATACCATGTCACCCTCACAACACCCCCACAACGACCCCATTAAGTTTTATTTACATTCCCTCCGCAAACATGCCTTCCCCCTAGCCAGATTACGCTCCCATATTCTATTTTCTCAGGCTTGTGTAACGTTTGGCATCACCCCCAAAGGCCTCACACTTAAAGTTCCCATCTCTGGCTGCAATTCTTCCTTCCATCAGTCCCTATACCAGTTCCAAACTGAACAATCCATTGCCCTCACCCACCTAATCCTTCACCTACACATCAACTTAGCCAATGAACACACCTGTCAACTCCTATCCTTAATAAAAGTCCTTAATCTTTCCTCTCCCACATCCATATCGGCTGTTCAGAGCACCCTCCTACAGGCCAACCGCAAATTAGAACAGCATGCCACCCTCCACCTCAAAAAACTATCCAATCTCCCGGTTTCCCACCTCCGGAAAGGCAACTCACTCACCCTTCACAACCTTTCCAGCAAACCTCAACCTCCTCTCATTGCACACAAACCCAGTCTCTCCCATCTACTCAACCTCCCACTTCCAGCTCCACTCCCTCCAAAACCTCAAAATTCCAATCAACACAATCTGGAACCACAACACCCTAATTCAGTAGTTAACCTTTCCTCCAAACCTCTCACCCAATCCGAAACCTCTGTCCTATCCAAAGGCCTCACCTTCAGCCCCACACCCAGATTCAACTAAACAGCCCTCGTCAAAGATTTACTGTCCTACTCTCGTACTCTCTGCTGGAAATATCACTTTGCCATGAAGAAAAATGATCCTAATCCTACTCCCAATGATCCAACTCCCCAGGACACTATCCAAATTGAACCCTGCCTGGAACAGTTCCGTCCTCCGTTGCAGCGGGACCCACCTCCTCTTTCTCAAAATCACCCTCTCCAAACCTTCCAGGAATTTCTGACTTCCAGCCTTGCATCTCAATCCTTCTTAAAAAACGTTAATCCTACTCCCAACATCACCACTGCTGAAGCCCAGGCTATCCGTAATCTGAAGGCTGACCGATCCATCGTCATTCTTCCGGCGGACAGTTGTTTGACGACCGTGGTACTTGATCGTCGGGAGTATGTGGCTGAGGGACTGCGTCAGCTTTCAGACAACACCACATACAAAGTTTGCCAAGGTAATCCCATTCCCGATGTCCAGGAGGAGCTTCAAGGAATCCTCAAAACCTTAGGCCCCCTGCAAAACCTTTCACCTGACTCCATCAACTTCCTGACCCCACCAACACCCTGCACCCCTACCTTCTACCTTCTTCCTAAAATTCACAAACCCAATCATCCCGGCCGCCCCATTGTAGCTGGTTACCAAGCCCCCACAGAACGTATCTCTGCCTACGTCGATCAACACCTTCAACCCATTACATGCAGTCTCCCATCCTTCATCAAAGACACCAACCACTTTCTCGAACGCCTGGAATCCTTACCCAATCTGTTACCCCCGGAAACCATCCTTGTAACCATTGATGCCACTTCCTTATACACAAATATTCCGCACATCCAGGGCCTAGCTGCGATGGAGCATTTCCTTTCACGCCGATCACCTGCCACTCTACCTAAAACCTCTTTCCTCATTACCTTAGCCAGCTTCATCCTGACCCACAACTTCTTCACTTTTGAAGGCCAGACATACCAACAATGAAAGGGAACAGCCATGGGTACCAGGATGGCCCCCTCGTACGCCAACCTATTCATGGGTCGCCTAGAGGAAGCCTTCTTGGTTACCCAGGCCTGCCAACCCAAAGTTTGGTACAGATTTATTGATGACATCTTCATGATCTGGACTCACAGTGAAGAAGAACTCCAGAATTTCCTCTCCAACCTCAACTCCTTTGGTTCCATCAGATTCACCTGGTCCTACTCCAAATCCCATGCCACTTTCCTTGACGTTGACCTCCATCTGTCCAATCGCCAGCTTCACACGTCCGTCCACATCAAACCCACCAACAAGCAACAGTACCTGCATTATGACAGCTGCCACCCATTCCACATCAAACGGTCCCTTCCCTACAGCCTAGGTCTTTGTGGCAAACGAATCTGCTCCAGTCCGGAATCCCTGAACCATTACACCAACAACCTGACAACAGCTTTCGCATCCCGTAACTACCCTCCCGACCTGGTACAGAAGCAAATAACCAGAGCCACTTCCTCATCCCCTCAAACCCAGAACTTCCCACAGAAGAACCACAAAAGTGCCCCACTTGTGACAGGATACTTTCCGGGACTGGACCAGACTCCGAATGTGGCTCTCCAGCAGGGATACGACTTCCTCAAATCCTGCCCTGAAATGAGACCCATCCTTCATGAAATCTTCCCTACTCCACCAAGACTGTCTGTCCGCCGTCCACCTAACCTTCGTAACCTGTTAGTTCATCCCTATGAAATCCCCAAACCACCTTTCCTACCCTCTGGTTCCTATCCTTGTAACTGCCCCCGGTGTAAAACCTGTCCCATGCACCCTCCCACCACCACCTACTCCAGTCCTGTAACCCGGAAGGTGTACATGATCAAAGGCAGGGCCACGTTTGAAAGCACCCACGTGATTTACCAACTGACCTGCCTACACTGTGATGCATTCTAAGTGGGAATGACCAGCAACAAACTGTCCATTCGCATGAATGGACACAGGCAGACAGTGTTTGTTGGTAATGAGGATCACCCTGTGGCTAAACATGCCTTGGTGCACGGCCAGCACATCTTGGCACAGTGTTACACCGTCCGGGTTATCTGGATACTTCCCACCAACACCAACCTATCCGAACTCCGGAGATGGGAACTTGCTCTTCAATATATCCTCTCTTCCCGTTACCCACCAGGCCTCAATCTCCGCTAATTTCAAGTTGCCGCCACTCTTTCCTCACCTGTCATTCAACATCATCTTTGCCTCTGCACTTCCGCCTCGACTGACATCTCTGCCCAAACTCTTTGTCTTTAAATATGTCTGCTTGTGTCTGTATATGTGTGAATGGATATGTGTGTGTGTGTGCGAGTGTATACCAGTCCTTTTTTTCCCCTAAGGTAAGTCTTTCCGCTCCCGGGATTGGAATGACTCCTTACCCTCTCCCTCAAAACCCACATCCTTTCATCTTTCCCTCTCCTTCCCTCTTTCCTGATGAGGCAACAGTTTGTTGCGAAAGCTTGAATTTTGTGTGTATGTTTGTGTTTGTTTGTGTGCCTGTCGACGTGCCAGCGCTTTCGTTTGGTAAGTCACATCATCTTTGTTTTTAGATATATTTTTCCTACGTGGAATGTTTCCCTTTATTATAACCATATATATATATATATATATATATATATATATATATATATATATATATATATATATATATGAATTAATAGAGGGAAACATTCCACATGGGAAAAATATATCTAAAAACAAAGATGATGTGACTTACCAAACGAAAGCGCTGGCACGTCGACAGGCACACAAACAAACACAAACATACACACAAAATTCAAGCTTTTGCAACAAACTGTTGCCTCATCAGGAAAGAGGGAAGGAGAGGGAAAGACGAAAGGATGTGGGTTTTAAGGGAGAGGGTAAGGAGTCATTCCAATCCCGGGAGCGGAAAGACTTACCTTAGGGGGAAAAAAGGACGGGTATACACTCGCACACACACACATGTCCATCCACACATATACAGACACAAGCAGACATATTTAAAGACAAAGAGTTTGGGCAGAGATGTCAGTCGAGGCGGAAGTGCAGAGGCAAAGATGTTGTTGAACGACAGGTGAGGTATGAGTGGCGGCAACTTGAAATTAGCGGAGATTGAGGCCTGGTGGGTAACGGGAAGAGAGGATATATTGAAGAGCAAGTTCCCATCTCCGAAGTTCGGATAGGTTGCTGTTAGTGGGAAGTATCCAGATAACCCGGACGGTGTAACATTGTGTCAAGATGTGCTGGCCGTGCACCAAGGCATGTTTAGACACAGGGTGATCCTCATTACCAACAAACACTGTCTGCCTGTGTCCATTCATGTGAATGGACAGTTTGTTGCTGGTCATTTCCACATAGATTGCGTCACAATGCAGGCAAGTCAGTTGGTAAATCACGTGGGTGCTTTCACACGTGGCTCTGCCTTTGATCATGTACACCTTCCGGTTTACAGGACTGGAGTAGGTGGTGGTGGGAGGGTGCATGGGACAGGTTTTACACCGGGGGCGGTTACAAGGATAGGAGCCAGAGGGTAGGGAAGGTGGTTTGTGGATTTCATAGGGATGAACTAACAGGTTACGAAGGTTGGGTGGACGGCGGAAAGACACTCTTGGTGGAGTGGAGAGGATATCATGAAGGATGGATCTCATTTCAGGGCAGGATTTGAGGAAGTCATATCCCCGGTGGAGAGCCGAATTCAGAGTCTGATCCAGTCCCGGAAAGTATCCTGTCACAAGTGGGGCACTTTTGTGTTTCTTCTGTGAGAGGTTCTGGGTTTGGGAGGATGAGGAAGTGGCTCTGGTTATTTGCTTCTGTACGAGGTCGGGAGGGTAGGTGCGGGATGCGAAAGCTGTTGTCAGGTTGTTGGTGTAATGGTTCAGGGATTCCGGACTGGAGCAGATTCGTTTGCCACAAAGACCTAGGCTGTAGGGAAGGGACCATTTGATGTGGAATGGGTGGCAGCTGTCATAATGGAGGTACTGTTGCTTGTTGGTGGGTTTGATGTGGACGGACGTGTGAAGCTGGCCATTGGACAGGTGGAGGTCAACATCAAGGAAAGTGGCATGGGATTTGGAGTAGGACCAGGTGAATCTGATGGAACCAAGGGAGTTGAGGTTGGAGAGGAAAATCTGGAGTTCTTCTTCACTGTGAGTCCAGATCATGAAGATGTCATCAATAAATCTGTACCAAACTTTGGGTTGGCAGGCTTGGGTAACCAAGAAGGCTTCCTCTAAGCGACCCATGAATAGGTTGGCGTATGAGGGGGCCATCCTGGTACCCATGGCTGATCCCTTTAATTGTTGGTATGTCTGGCCTTCAAAAGTGAAGAAGTTGTGGGTCAGGATGAAGCTGGCTAAGGTAATGAGGAGAAAGGTTTTAGGTAGGGTGGCAGGTGATCTGCGTGAAAGGAAGTGCTCCATCGCAGCGAGGCCCTGGACGTGTGGGATATTTGTGTAGAAGGAAGTGGCATCAATGGTTACAAGGATGGTTTCCGGGGGTAACGGATTGGGTAAGGATTCCAAGTGTTCGAGAAAGTGGTTGGTGTCTTTGATTAAGGGTTGGGAGACTGCATGTAATGGGTTGAAGGTGTTGATCTACGTAGGCAGAGATACGTTCTGTGGGGGCTTGGTAACCAGCTACAATGGGGCGGCTGGGATGATTGGGTTTGTGAATTTTAGGAAGAAGGTAGAAGGTAGGGGTGCGGGGTGTCGGTGGGGTCAGGAGGTTGATGGAGTCAGGTGAAAGGTATTGTAGGGGGTCTAAGGTTCTGAGGATTCCTTGATGCTCCGCCTGGACATCAGGAATGGGATTACCTTTGCAAACTTTGTATGTAGTGTTGTCTGAAAGCTGACGCAGTCCCTCAGCCACATACTCCCGACGATCAAGTACCACAGTCGTGGAACCCTTGTCCGCCGGAAGGATGACGATGGACCGGTCAGCCTTCAGATCACAGATAGCCTGGGCTTCAGCAGTGGTGATGTTGGGAGTAGGATGAAGGTTTTTTAAGAAGGATTGAGATGCAAGGCTGGAAGTCAGAAATTCCTGGAAGGTTTGGAGAGGGTGATTTTGAGGAAGAGGAGGTGGGTTCCGCTGTGACGGAAGACGGAACTGTTCCAGGCAGGGTTCAATTTGGATAGTGTCTTGGGGAGTTGGATCATTAGGAGTAGGATTAGATCATTTTTCTTCGTGGCAAAGTGATACTTCCAGCAGAGAGTACGAGTGTAGGACAGTAAATCTTTGACGAGAGCTGTTTGGTTGAATCTGGGAGTGGGGCTGAAGGTGAGGCCTTTGGATAGGACAGAGGTTTCGGATTGGGAGAGAGGTTTGGAGGAAAGATTAACTACTGAATTAGGGTGTTGTGGTTCCGGATTGTGTTGATTGGAATTTTGAGGTTTTGGAGGGAGTGGTGCTGGAAGTGGGAGGTTAAGTAGATGGGAGAGACTGGGTTTGTGTGCAATGAGAGGAGGTTGAGGTTTGCTGGAAAGGTTGTGAAGGGTGAGTGAGTTGCCTTTCCTGAGGTGGGAAACCAGGAGATTGAATAGTTTTTTGAGGTGAAGGGTGGCATGCTGTTCTAATTTGCGGTTGGCCTGTAGGAGGGTGCTCTGAACAGCCGGTGTGAATGTGGGAGAGGAAAGATTGAGGACTTTTATTAAGGATAGGTGTTGACGGGTGTGTTCATTGGCTAAGTTGATGTGTAGGTGAAGGATTAGGTGGGTGAGGGCAATGGATTGTTCAGTTTGGAACTGGTATAGGGACTGATGGAAAGAAGGGTTGCAGCCAGAGATGGGAACTTTAAGTGTGAGGCCTTTGGGGGTAATGCCAAATGTCAGACAAGTCTGAGAAAATAAAATATGCAAGCGTAATCTGGCTAGGGTGAGGGCATGTTTGCGGAGGGAATGTAAATAAAACTTAATGGAGTCATTGTGGGGGTGTTGTGAGGGTGACATGGTATTAGAAGGTGGAAAGTGTAACATGAGGTTGAAATGAAAATGAAAATAACTGGAGAAAGTAACTGGAGATCTGTTGTGAAAAAAGGCGAAAAAGTGTTGGATAAAGCTGGGCTATGTTGATCCTGTGGTGAACTTGGGTTGGTAGACAACGATGTGCACAAAGGTTAGGTGGTTGTGTTGCCGCCAAAACACGTTAAAGGATGGAGAGATTCGGGAAAATTTCAAAAAAACGGCGTGTAAATGTATTAAAAAGATTGGTTCTGTGGTGGCAGGTTATGAAAATGAGGCTAAAAATTGTCTGGCGAAGAAATAATGACGTTAAAACTGTGGGAAGCGGCTAAAAATTATCAGTGATGTGGGAAAAACGGAAATGGAAAAAAGCGAAAATTATCAGAACCAGACGAAATGGTTGTTTAATAGGTGAAAGGAACTGTTTGTGGACTGGAAACGGTGGATTTTATAGCAGCGGTAGTGTTGAAAGCGGAGAGAGAGAGGGAGGGAGAGAGAGAGAGAGAGAGAGAGAGAGAGAGAGAGAGAGAGAGAGGGAGGGAGAGAGGGAAACATTCCACGTGGGAAAAATATATCAAACACACACACAAAATTCAAGCTTTCACAACCCATGGTTGCCTCATCAGGAAAGAGGGAAGGAGAGGGAAAAACGAAAGGATGTGGGTTTTAAGGGAGAGGGTAAGGAGTCATTCCAAGCCCGGAGTAGAAAGACTTACCTTAGGGGGGAAAAGGGACAGGTATACACACGCATATATCCATCCGCACATATACAGACACAAGCAGACATATGTAAAGGCAAAGAGTTTGGGCAGAGATGTCAGTCGAGGCGGAAGTACAGAGGCAAAGATGATGTTGAATGACAGGTGAGATATGAACGGCGGCAACTAGAAGTTAGCGGAGGTTGAGGCCTGGTGGGTAACGGGAAGAGAGGATATATTGAAGGGCAAGTTCCCATCTCCGGAGTTCTGATAGGTTGGTGTTAGTGGGAAGTATCCAGATAACCCGGACGGTGTAACACTGTGCCAAGATGCGCTGGCCATGCACCAAGGCATGTTTAGCCACAGGGTGTTCCTCATTACCAACAAACACTGTCTACCTGTGACCGTTCATCCAAATGGATTCTTTACTGTCGTTTCTTGTTAACAATATCAGCTTATTACCAAGAATTAGCAACTTCACTCAGTTAATACTGGACAGAAATCCAATCTGCTTTTGGATCGCACTTCCTTGACTCTTGTGCAGAAAGGTGCGCAGTTTACTGCTGCATCCATTTTCATTGAGGTACCACAGGAATTTGAAACTCTTAGCAGTAGTCCACAAGCTTTCAAATCGAAACTGAAGAGTTTCCTCATGGATCACAGCTATTCTGTTGAGGAGTTCCTTGAAAACTTAAGCTGATTCTTGTGTTATATTGTTGATTGTGTTTACATAAAGTTTGCCTTTTTTGGGGTTCATAAAAATTTAATTTTATCTGCTATTACTTTTATGTTGTAATTTCATGTACTGACATGTTCCATGACCTTGGAGATTTTCTCCTTAATTTGGTTCTACGGAAGTAGACGTGTAAAATGTACTGTGAGTGCACCACTGCGACGAGACTGTCTCCTCTAACAGCCACCCAGCTTCGTTTACCTCTGGCAGGCATTCATCTTCCATGGAGCCATATAGCCCAAGGGACTTGACAGGTTGAATTCTCTTCTCTCCATGTCTTGATATTACTACATGGTCGATCTGGAACTCGTCTAGTAGAGAGTTGGGAAATACCAACATTTTTTGTTTTCTTGCAATGTGTTTAACTTCTGCGTATTTCATTATCAGATCAAAACTCTTACAAATTTCCATTAGTCATTCCCATTCTGATTATTCCTGTCTTTGGCTGGATAGTTCCCAATGGTGTTTCAGAGAATTTTCCTTCTTCTGAATCGTGTGTTGAAGTGTCCAAGAAGCAGGATAACGTTCTTGATTTGACTCTTGGATAGTATCTTTCTAGGTCTTCCAAATATTCTTCTACTTTCTCTGAATCTGTTCTGTTGGTCTCATCTGTGGGATCAGAAACAGGCACAGAGAGGCGAAAATGCCCCAGGTGGTGCTGTGGGGGATGAAAAGGAGGCACGGCAGAAGATCCGGTCCCTTCAACCAGCAGCTGCGGGACATTGCAGGCAGTGGGTATGCCAGGAGGTTCCACCAATCAGTGTGGAAATGAAAGGGATCTCTCGTGCAACAGTGCAGAGTTGTAGGCTGCCGCACTGGACTCTGGCTGTGGGGCAACTTTGTTACCAGAAGGTGGTGGAGGAGATGGTGGCAGATGCAATGCCTTGCGCTCAAGACCAGAGCTGGTTGTGGTGGCAGTGGTCGAGCCCCTACTGTGTTTGGACTGATGTAATCTGCCCTCCCATAAGTCTCCATTGTCTTCACCTTTGTTCAAACCACAGTACTCCCGAAGCATCAAGGCCAGTCAACCGCACCAGCCATGTAACCTGGGAGGAATGGGGGGCACGTCTTTGAAGAGCATGGCACCATTGAAAAGGGTAGATTCAGTAGATGAAGCAGGATCTGCAGTTGCTGAACGTGGAGGAGCTCAGCAGTGCTGCAATTATTAGTCGATGTGATTCAATAAGTGCTCAAAAACGGAGTAAGCCCCACCCCCCCCCAGCTTTATTTTTTTGCTATTTAAAGGTCTGAATGAGACATTCCACTTCACCATTTGAGGAAGGGTGGAACTGTGGGTCGCAAATGCGCTTTACGCCACTGGCCTCAGAAATCTTTGGAGGCAGATGTTCTGAACTGCAGCCCATTATCAATGACACAATGTGTGAGGAAATCCTTCAGTGGCCAAAATCTGAGCAAGGTAGTGAATGTGATATTAGTCATGGTGGACACCTTGCGTACAACATATGGGTTCTTTGAGTGAAGTGTGAGCATCTACTTTGATCCCAAGAGGGTGCCTGCAAAATTGAGATGAATGCAGTCACAGGGGAGACTGGGGTGTGTGTGTGTGTGTGGGGGGGGGGGGGGGGGGGGGGGTGAAAGACTGTGGGGGCACTGCCTGGTGTCATGCACTTGCATTGCTTTGATTCACCATCGATCCCTGGCTGGTACACATGTCGGCAAGCTAGCGCATTCATCCTCCAATGTCCCGGTGCAGCAAGCCCAATACCCATTGGCAAATATCTGGCAGGATGAGCACCCAATGCACCTCTGTCTTGAGTGTCCAAAAGAATGACATCATTGACAACCAAGAGTCTGTGAGAAATATATTTACAGGAGTTGAACTCGTTAGCTAACCTATTGGGTGAGATAAGTTGGCCAACCATGGGTCATGTAGCAGAGCACCTGCTGCAAGGTGGGTCCCTGCACATCATGGCGGTGACATGAGTTGCCATAAGGGGGAAACAGTCCAGCATATGTTGCTTTTCCTTCGCATCCTGTCCAGTAAGTCTCCCGTGACGCGGGATTTTGGGTGACTTTTCCGAACTCTATCCCTTTTCCTAAACCTCTCTAGTCCTTTTCCTTTACCCCTCTTCCTTCCCCATCATCCCTTCTGCCAGAAGAAAAAGCCACTGACTCCAAAAGCTTGCATACATAAAGCCTTTTTTATAAGTGTGTTCTCCTGCCGCCACTTGGTCAATCGATTTTTATCTTTCCACTTACATTATAAATACACAAACTGATGAGTACCACGGAGGCTACAGGAAGGGGAGATCGTGCGCAGAGCAAATTTGGATCTAAAACTGGTAATCATATATTGAGAAAACAGGGGCAGAAAGTTCATGCTCACATTTGTAGACCTCAAGAAAGCTTATGATTCAACAAATAAATAAACACTGTTCCAAATTTTAGGGGAGATGAGTTTGGAATGAAAATCCAGTGGACTGTTTAAACAGACCTTAATCATTACAATATCCATGATCAAGTTCAGAGGATTTCAAGATTACAACTGGAGTGAGACAGGGAGACACTCTCTCTCTCTCTCCTTTGCTCTGTAACTATGTACTTCATAAGGTGATTAGGGAGTGGTGATGAGAAATGAAAGGATTTGATGGAGTACAACTGGGATGCAAGAAAAAAGGACTACTGGTAGATTGTCTAGCATTCACAGACAATATTGTGATATTGTCAGAATCATTAGAAGGGGTGGTTAACCAAACCACGCAGCTACAGAGACAAGTGGCCAAAGCAGGGTCACAGATCTCCATCAAGAAAATGCAATATATGACAATCATAAAGGCAGCTGCTAGATGGATGACAATAGATGGAGGGAGAATCCAAAAGGTGGAGAGATTTAAATACGTGAGAGAATGAATAAATACTGGGCTGACAGAAAGGGAACCAATGGGAGGATGAATAAACAAAATGAATTTAGCATACAAACTAACTATGAAGATCAGCAATAAGAAGAATATTTTGATCAATGCAGAATTTAGACATTACCAGACAGTGATCGATTCTGTAGCTTTACATGCAGCAGAAAACTCTTAATCTAGTAAGACCAGGAGTTCTTAAGAGACTAGAACTGGTGGAACAGTATATTCTCAGGAGGATATTGGGACCTCGAAGAACCGAAGATGGTCAGTTTAGATGATGAGTGAACTGAGAACTGTATACCAAGATAGAGAAAATCTCAGACATCATCAGGAAAAGGAGGAGCCTATTTTTCAAACACATCCTTAGAATGGACCAAAGGAGGTTAACAAGCCAAATAATAGAGTTTCTGTTGAAAAAGAGAACCAGAGTATGTTAGATACAAGAGGTACAAAGGGATCTGGAAGAAATGGGAATACAAAAACCATAGATACACAACGGGGTGACTTCTTTAAAATAAATAAATAAATAAATAAGTAAATAGAACCAGGCTTTCACAGGTTTCCAAGAGAAAACAAGACCCAGAACAAAATCATCGTGGACAGAAGAGAGAAGAAAGTTCAAGTATGAGAATGAGAGAATAAAGTGGGCAAGGAGAAAGAACAGAAGGAAAAAAGTGACACAAATTAATGTAGTCCTTAAATGGCCAAAACGAAAAAAGGAGGTGGTAAAAGAGCATCTTGTCCATTTAGAAAATTTAGAGAGCTCTGAAAAGATAAGACATACGGTGCCTATCTGAGCACCACACAACCACAGGGGTAGAGAAGTTAAATATATAAGATTGTAGTCAAACATCTTACTCATGTAGAACTAATATGGGAAAAGAATGAGTTGTTTCATACATTAAGACAGAACCCAAGTTCAAAATGTTGAGACGAGTAGATACTGTATTGATCACACACAGAAGTATGTGGTTGTGAATTAAAACTGAAAAATGGTTCACTTTCAATTGTAAACTGCATGTAGAATCACAATGAGAATTTTTGAGGTGCTTATGAGAAATTTGGATTCCTTACTATGCAATCTGTCAGATAGCAGCAAGCTGTTGATAGTCTGTTGTGATTTCAGTGCAGATTTTGTTGTGGCTTGGAACACAGTGAAAAATGTGGTTACAAGAATTCCTCAATTTATTTGGTCATGGAGTGACAGCTCAACAGTTTTAGGTCATGGGATGACATCATATAGGACATTTGCAGAGTAGAGACACGTGCAATCAAATGACAAATACAGACATGTACAGACTGACAGGTGCAGGCCAGAGACAAGGATAGACAGTTGTCAGACAGATACAGAATGCTAGCTGGAGCTGGTGCATGGACATATACAGAACATTTTACTCACCAGAGGGGCCACTGGCTCTTGCCTGGAGGTGACTGAGGTGCCACATCCTAATCACTGAACTCTGGTGAGGGCCTGGGGCAGCTGAATGGAGTGCAACTGAGAATGCGTGATGCACACCACAGTTGTGGCAGCGAAGGTGTAATAACATATGGTTACTACACGCATTCACACAGGCAACCACACACACTCACACACACACTTGTGGTGAGTAAGTTGACACATTTTACATATTTTCTTTCAATAATGTCATTGGAATACTGTGCTGGGGTAACTCATCTTTAAGAAATGACCTCTTCATGACTCAGAAATTTACTTTAATAAGAATATGTGGAGCTACTTACAATCATGTACTAGACATATGTTTAAGGAGTTTGGCCTTTGATAAAATATTTACATCATCAGTAAGGGAGGACCCTATGTTACCTATGCAGGAGGCACCTGCATAGGTAACAGGTGTCCATGTAGGTGCAGGGGGTGCCTGCAGGTGCAGGAGGTGCCTGCAGCTGGTTTGGAGGTGCCTGCATGGGTGCAGGAGACAACTGTGGCAGGCTGAGGCACCCATGTCAGTGGTAGAAATGCCTAAACGTGCCCGTGAAGTTGCTGGAGGTGCCTGAAGGAAGGTAGGGTGCACTCACACTGGTGCATCAAGGCACCTGTGATAATGCTAGAGATGCTTGTAAAGATGCATAAGGTGCTTGGAGGTGCTCGTAAAGGTGCCATCCAAGGGAGAAAAAAACAGTGTGCAGTGTCTAACGTAGGTCGCGGCCAAGACTAGGAGAAGCTGTTTGTAGCTTACCAAACGGCATTTGATGGGAGCCTACAATAGGGAGCCCAGCCAAACAATAGTGAGCTGAGGAGTGAAACAGGCTCAGATGTCAACAAGCAGCTGTCTCATGTTGCACGAAGCAAGATTTGATAGGTCGGAAGGGGTGCACGGTGCCCTTGTCGTTGCTGCTGATCGAATTGTTCGTTGTGACGATGTTTCTTGGTTGGGACCGTAGCATGTTCCTATAACCCAGTGGATTTGTGGTTATGCGGCAATGTGATCCACAAACAACATCAACATTGCCCTTCCCCCCCCCCCCCCCCCCCCACCACTTCAATTGAAGAGAGCAGAAAACAATGTTCAGCAACAAACCCCAACAAGAAAGATAGCACTGATGAACAACATCAATAGGCATTAGGCGGTGGATGGCATCCCATACCAATGAGGCAGAGATGCAGTGGAGTGCAACACGAGTAAAAAGTCGAAACAAGAGGGTGCACGAGCAAGGAGAAGAAAACAGTGAACTACACATGATTACAAAGGATAGTTGAATCTGGGCCTAAGAAGGCCAACAAATCAAGAAGAGGAGGCAGATCCTGAAAAAAACAAGCCACCGAACAGAATGGGGAGGCTGACTTGGAAAAGGAGGCCAAAGAAGAGAACTGGGAGGCTGAACTGTAAAGGGGATCAATGAACAGAAAATCAGTAAGAAGACCATTCAACCAACAGAACAACAAAAATGAGGGAGACCATTCCCATAAACGAGGTCACAACAAGAACAAAGTATCACCAGTGTCTGCAGCGGGTTTCTCATAATCCGGCAGGTTTGTTTGCAATGCACCAACATGATCCACGAACAACAGCACTGTCCGCCCAACCTACTTCAACTGGAGAGAACAGAAAACAGCATTCAGTGATGGATCCCAACAGAATGATAGCACTGACGAATGATGTTGTTGGGGGCTGGGTGATGGTGGATTGCTTCCTGAACCAGTGAGACAGAGACTGATGCAGTGGAATGTGGCATGAGGAAAAAGTCAAGGCAAGTGGCAAGATGACAGTGCACAAGCAAGGAGAAGAAAAGAGTGAACTACACATCAGAAAAAAGGAGAGTGAAGCTGGGCGTGAGATGGTGGGTAATCAACACTACGAAGAGGAGAGGCCGAGTCCTAAATAGGAGGCCAACAAACCAAGAAGAGGAGGCAGAGCCTAAAAAATGAAACGAATGAACAGAATGGCGAGGATGACCCGCAAAAGGAGGCCAACAAAGAGAACAGGGAGGCTGACTCATAAAAAGAAACCAATAAAGAGAACAGAGAGATCGGCCTGGAAAAGGAGGCCAGTGAATAAAACAGCAAAAAGAGGAATGCCATTCCTGAAAAGAAAGACAACTAACAGAACAATGAAAAGACGGAGGCCATTCCTGAAAAGAAGGCATACAAATTAACAGGTACAGATTAGAGACAAATACAGAAAGTTGACAGATACAGACTGCGGGCCAGAGTGAGTGCACGGACATATTTAAAGAGCATTTTGCCTGCCAAGGCTATTGGCTCTCGGCTGCAGGCATCTGGGGAGTTGAATCCAAATCGGCAATCTCTGGTGGGGGTCTGGAGCAGACAAACAGTGTACTACTCAAACTGTGTTTTGTACACTGTAATAGTAGCGGCCAAGGTGCGGTAATGTATGGGTTACTACAAGTTTTGAAAAGGGTTAGGACAGAAAAAATGACCTGGAAACCTTATTTGGATCCTAGAATTTAATCTCTGTGTATTTACTTTCCAACATGGGTGGATAAAGGTAGTAGGACCATAACAGACCATGTTTTGTTTGATAAAGCTCGAAGTAGGAATTAACTGTATACCCATTAACAAATGCTCTCTATGATCGTGATGTACAGTTTTTTTAGGATAAATGAGATACTGCCTTACAGTATAGATACTCCTCAGTGGAAATCAGTATAATTAATGACTCAAATGTTTTTAAGAATAGGTTACAAAAGATGGCGTGGGATGAAATTTATACTAAACCAAATGCTGAAATTTAATTTTTTCCTTGATAAATTGTATCATTATATGAAAATAGCTTTCTGAAAAATCTAATCAGGAAGGACATTAAACAGCCATGTAAAAGACCATGGATTATTAGAGGGACTGAAGAACCTTGTGAAAGGAAAAGAGAATTGAATCTCTTTGCAAGAACAAGTAAAGGTCGTGCAGTAGTTGCACACTACAGAAACCACTCAAAATTACTAAGAAGGGCTATTAAAAAATTAAGGAACATGCACATTTTGTCAGAAATCAATCATTCTGACAACAGACTTAAGGCTGTATGAAACATAGTGAAACAAGAGGCAGGACAACCAGCGAAATGACAGAATAATGTCACTATTAACTTAAATGGAAGGGCTATAAATAAGTCACAAGTAGCAAATGTGTTTAATAATCCTTTCTTAAATATGGTAGGAAATATAGGGACAAACAGTTCCAGAGAAAAAGCACTGCGGTATATTGAAAAACCAAATCGCCAAAAGAAAATAATATATTCCCTCAGTAAAAGCTCATGTGTTATAATAAGCCCTGTCTTATCATAAATATGTAATGCATCACTCTCTTAAGCCATTTTTTCAGAGAGATTGAAGTATGACATTGTTAAACTCCCCTATCAGAAAGTTGATGGGAGAGATGTCAATAACTACCAATCTGTTTCACTTCAGTCGCTATTTTCCAAAATTTTTGAGAAGGTGATGTATTCTAGAATAGTATCAGTAGTATCTTACCTGAGTAAAAGTAATATCTTCAGTAAATCAGAAGAATTGCTCTGCTGAGAACCCCGTTTACACGTTTACGTACCAAATTTTACAAGCATTAAGTAGCAAAACCGCACAGGTTGGTATTTTCTGTGACCTAAGGCATCTAACTGTGTGAACCACAATATCCTACTAGATAAACTGAGGTTTTATGAAACTGATGCTGTAGGCAAGCAACAGATAATGTCATTGTAGTTGTTGTGGTCTTCAGTCCTGAGACTGGTTTGATGCAGCTCTCCATGCTACTCTATCCTGTGCAAGCTTCTTCATCTCCCAGTACCTACTGCAACCTACATCCTTCTGAATCTGCTTAGTGTATTCATCTCTTGGTCTCCCTCTACGATTTGTACCCTCCACGCTGCCCTCCAATACTAAATTGGAGATCCCTTGATGCCTCAGAACATGTCCTACCAACCGATCCCCCCTTCTGGTCAAGCTGTGCCACAAACTCCTCTTCTCCCCAATCCTATTCAATACTTCCTCATTAGTTATGTGATCTACCCATCTAATCTTCAGCATTCTTCTGTAGCACCACATTTCGAAAGCTTCTATTCTCTTCTCGTCCAAACTATTTATCGTCCATGTTTCACTGCCATACATGGCTACGCTCCATACAAATACTTTCAGAAATGACTTCCCGACACTTAAATCTATACTCGATGTTAACAAATTTCTCTTCTTCAGAAACGCTTTCCTTGCCATTGCCAGTCTACATTTTATATCCTCTCTACTTCGACCATCATCAGTTATTTTGCTCCCCAAATAGCAAAACTTCTTTACTACTTTAACTGTTTCATTTCCTAATCTAATTCCCTCAGCATCACCCGACTTAATTCGACTACATTCCATTATCCTCGTTTTGCTTTTGTTGATGTTCATCTTATATCCTCCTTTCAAGACGCTATCCATTCCATTCAACTGCTCTTCCAAGTCCTTTGCTGTCTCTGACAGAATTACAATGTCATCAGCGAACCTCAAAGTTTTTATTTCTTCTCCATCGATTTTAATACCTACTCCAAATTTTTCTTTTGTTTCCTTTACTGCTTGTTCAATATACAGATTGAATAACATCAGGGAGAGGCTACAACCCTGTCTTACTCCCTTCCCAACAACTGCTTCCATTTCATGTCCCTCGACTCTACAACTGCCATCTGGTTTCTGTACAAATTGTAAATAGCCTTTTGCTCCCTGTATTTTCCTGACACCTTTAGAATTTGAAAGAGAGTATTCCAGTCAACATTGTCAAAAGCTTTCCCTAAGTCTACAAATGCTAGAAACGTAGGTTTGCCTTTCCTTAATCTTTCTTCTAAGATAAGTCGTAAGGTCAGTATTGCCTCACGTGTTCCAGTATTTCTACGGAATCCAAACTGATCTTCCCCGAGGTCGGCTTCTACTAGTTTTTTCATTCGTCTGTAAAGAATTTGTGTTAGTATTTTGCAGCTGTGGCTTATTAAACTGATTGTTCGGTAATTTTCACATCTGTCAACACCTGCTTTCTTTGGGATTGAAATTGTTATATTCTTCTTGAAGTCTGGGGGTATTTCGCCTGTTTCATACATCTTGCTTACCAGATGGTAGAGTTTTGTCAGGACTGGCTCTCCCAAGGCCATCAGTAGTTCCAATGGAATGTTGTCTACTCCGGGGCCTTGTTTCGACTCAGGTCTTTCAGTGCTCTGTCAGACTCTTCACGCAGTATCATATCTCCCATTTCATCTTCATCTACATCCTCTTCCATTTCCATAATATTGTCCTCAAGTACATTGCCCTTGTATAGACCCTCTATATACTCCTTCCACCTTTCTGCTTTCCCTTCTTTGCTTAGAACTGGGTTTCCATCTGAGCTCTTGATGTTCATACAAGTGCTTCTCTTACCTCCAAAGGTCTCTTTAATTTTCGTGTAGGCAGTATCTGTCTTACCCCTAGTGAGATAAGCCTCTACATCCTTACATTTGTCCTCTAGCCACCTGCTTAGCCATTTTGCACTTCCTGTCGATCTCATTTTTGAGACGTTTGTATTCCTTTTTCCTGCTTCATTTACTGCATTTTTATATTTTCTCCTTTCATCAATTAAATTCAATATTTCTTCTGTTACCCAAGGATTTCTATTAGCCCTCGTCTTTTTACCTACTTGATCCTCTGCTGCCTTCACTACTTCATCCCTCAGATCTACCCATTCTTCTTCTACTGTATTTCTGTCCCCCATTCCTGTCAGTTGTTCCCTTATGATCTCCCTGAAACTCTGTACAACCTGTGGTTCTTTCAGTTTATACAGGTCCCATCTCCTTAAATTCCTACCTTTTTGGAATTTCTTCAGTTTTAATCTACAGGTCATAACCAATAAATTGTGGTCAGAGTCCACATCTGCCCCTGGAAATGTCTTACAGTTTAAAACCTGGTTCCTAAATCTCTGTCTTACCATTATATAATCTATCTGATACCTTTTAGTATATCCAGGGTTCTTCCATGTATACAACCTTCTTTCATGATTCTTAAACCATGTGTTAGCTATGTTTAAGTTATGCTCTGTGCAAAATTCTACCAGACGGCTTCCTCTTTCATTTCTTAGCCCCAATCCATATTCACCTATTACGTTTCCTTCTCTCCCTTTTCCTACTGCCGAATTCCAGTCACCCATGACTATTAAATTTTCGTCACCCTTCACTATCTGAATAATTTCTTTTATTTCATCATACATTTCTTCAATTTCTTCGTCATCTGCAGAGCTAGTTGGCATATAAACTTGTACTACTGTAGTAGGTGTGGGCTTCGTATCTATCTTGGCCACAATAATGCGTTCACTATGCTGTTTGTGGTAGCTTACCCGCATTCCTATTTTCCTATTCATTATTAAACCTACTCCTGCATTACCCCTATTTGATTTTGTGTTTATAACCCTGTAGTCAACTGACCAGAAGTCATGTTCCTCCTGCCACCGAACTTCACTAATTCTCACTATATCTAACTTTAACCTATCCATTTCCCTTTTTAAATTTTCTAACCTACGTGCCCGATTAAGTGATCTGACATTCCACACTCTGATCCATAGAACGCCAGTTTTCTTTCTCCTGATAACGACATCCTCTTGAGTAGTCCCCGCCCGGAGATCCGAATGGGGGACTATTTTACCTTCGGAATATTTTACCCAAGAGGACGCCATCATCACTTAATCATACGTTAAAGCTGCATGCCCTCGGGAAAAATTATGGCTGTAGTTTCCCCTTGCTTTCATCCGTTCGCAGTACCAGCACAGCAAGGCCGTTTTGGTTATTGTTACAAGGCCAGATCAGTCAATCATCCAGACTGTTGCCCTAGATAATGTCGTATCTAACCAAAAGAACACAGAAAGAAGCAGAACTAGTTGTTTTGCGTGTGACACTTGTATACATCAATTTTAAAAAGCCACAACATATTCAGTTCTGCACTTTTAAGGTACAGTTACACCTGTGGACCGACCTTGCTCTTCGTCACCTTGCAACTATGTTTGTCTCACATGGAAGTAGAGGTAAGCATGTAGGTTGCATACCTCTTCCTCAACATGTATGTGCGAGTGATTCCTTTCGCACCCGTGTTCATTCTGAGTGCCTCAACTTCTGCGAGGAGCAGACTATAACAACACAGCAACTAAAGCCGCAAGATGCATGGGTGTAAACACCCTTTAGAGGTGCTTATAACACATGCTGAGGAAATAATAAATAGGATGGAAACTTCAGAAAACTTAAGTGTCCATATTCATGAGAATTTAAACTGGATAAAGCACATTTTAGAACTCCTAAAACTACTTAGTTCAACCACACTTGCTCTTAGAGTCATTGCAAGTCTCGGAGAGACACAAATCGTTATGTTCACATATTTTGCATATTTTCGTTGAATAATGTCATATGAAATAATGTGCTGAAGTAACTCTTTTTTAATAAAGGATGTCTTCATTGCTGAAAAATATGCTGTGAGAATAATACATAGCGGTGACCCACAATCATCTTGTAGACATCTGTTTAAGGAGTGTGTCTTTAATAAAGTACTTACAAAAGACCGAGCGAGGTGGCGCATTGGTTAGCACACTGGACTCGTGTTCGGGAGGACGATGGTTACATTCCACGACTGGCCATCCTGATTTAGGTTTTCCATGATTTCCCTAAATCGCTCCAGGCAAATGCTGGCATGGTTCCTTTGAAAGGGTGTGGCCGATTTCCTTCCCCGTCCTTCCCTAATCCAATGAGACCGATGACCTCGCTGTTTGGTCTCTTCCCCCAAACAACCCAGCCCAACTTACAACAAATGCTGCTGTTTTTATTCAGCATGCTTCTGGCTACTGCTTCACAGTATATTTTTTCCCTCTTGAAGTTTGTTGTAAACAATCCATTGCAGTTGAAAAGGAACATTAATATACATAATTACAATATTAGAAGGAAGAGTGGCATTCATTATTCCACATTAAGCTTGTCTTGACCACAAAAGGGGTGCACAATGCTGCAACAGATGGTTTTATATACTGTTGATATAAAAATTCTGAGAGGCAGCAGATTTGAAAACAAATGGAAATAGTTTTTCCTCGGCAGCTCGTCATGTTTCATAGAGGAATTTCTGTTGTTGTAATGTGTAAAAGGATATGTTGAAGGAGTGTAGGAATTACTAACTCACGTCGGTATATTTAAGAATCTGTCACTGTCTGTACTTGTTGCTAGTCTGTACTTGTTTTTTGTATGCAGCAACGTGTCTGTATTAGTCATTTGATTACAAGCGTCTCTAGTCTGTACCTGCTGTGTTTGATGTTACCCCATGACCTATAACTGTCTGGATTTCGTGTAACCACCTTTTTCATTATGTTCCAAGCTACACCGTAAGTGGTGATCAGTCTGTTTCTCACATGTGTTCATTCTTGCAGTTGTTTCCTCTCTTCTCGTCTGCCATATAGTGCACGTGCTGACAAGTGAAACTTTCGGGCTCCACTATAGATCGTTTGTGCGCTCCACTGAGGAACTTTCATGTGCATAACTTTCGTGATCGTTTTCATCACTTCTGCAACAGTCATTTGTTCAGGCTCCTTCGACCACTTTGTAGCCATGTTGACACTGCCGGCTCCTCCGTACTATCGCAGTATTCCACCGTCTGACTAGTCTGCTGCAGTTTGACAAGCTTCTGACAACAGCTCTGCCACCACTTTGTCGCATTTTGTGAAACGGACACAAATGCTGGTGATACTTTGTATTTGTTGTGACCTCCTTTTTCGGAATGGCCTCCCTCTTTTTTGTTGTTCTGTTGGTTGGCATCCTTTTTCCGGTTCAGCCTCCTTGTTCTCTTCTTTGACCTCGTTTTCCGGGTCGGTCTCCCTGTTCTGTTCAGTGACTTCATTTTTCAGGATCTGCCTCCTCTTCTTAGTTTGTTGGCCTCCTTTTCAGGACTTGGCCTCGCCTCTTCATTGTTGTGTCAATTAGCCTCCTCCTTAGGCCCAGCTTCATTGCACTTTTCTCTCATGTGTAGCTCACTGTGTTCCTCTGGTTGCTCATGCACCCTATCTAGCTGTTTTCTTCAAATTTTTTCTTGTGCCACAGTCCGCTGCATCAGTCTCTGTCTCATTAGTTCGGGATGCCATCTACTGTCTAACGCACATCGATGTTCATCAGTGCTATCTTTCTTGTTGGGATTTGTCACTGAGCACTGTTTTCTGCTCCCTCTAATTGTAGTGGGGGGGGCAGTGTTGTCGTTGTTTGTGGATCACGTCGGCGCATTGCTACAAGCCTACCGAGGGAAGAGGAACCCACTGTGGTTACAACCAAGAAACCTGCCACAGTGGACAACTCTAACAGCAGCAACAACAAGGGCACCGTGCACCACTTCTGTCTTGCCCCTCTTGCTTCATACAACATGGGAGAGCTGCATGTGGACGCCTGAGCCTGTTTCGCTCCTCAGCTCACTACCATATGCAAGGCTGGGCTCCCTATCATTGGCTTCCATCAAGTGCCATCTGGTAAGCTACAAACAGCTTCTTCTAGTCTCAGTTGCAACCTGCCACAACCTACATTAGTCACTGCACACTGTTTTTTCTCCCTTCATTGGCACCCTTGCTACCTTGGGACAGAATCCTTATTGCCTTTGCTGAACCTTTTTTAGACACTTTTGACTATCGGTCATCAGAGGCCCACCACGTTTCCTTACATTGTATGTTGTGTATACACTGCAGTAGATATGACTCTTGCAGCACTGTCCATGCACCCGCCGGTAGTCTGTGTCTGTCAGCTGCCTGTACTTGTCTCTAGCCTGTACCTGTCAGGCTGTACGTGTCAACATGTCTGTATTAGTCATCTGATTGCACATGTCTCTAATCTATAGCTGTTCTGTGTGATATCATCCTGTGACCTATAACTGTTGTGCTGTCACCCCATGACCAAATAAGCTGTGGATTTCTTTTAACTGTGCTTTTCATTGTGTTTGAAGCCACAACAGCTGTGTGTGTGCATGGGTACACTGTTGCTAGAAAAAGAGTTTCTGCTCAAAAGCTAGAGTGAATGCTGTTTTGTGTTATATATTTCTGTACTCCACATAGCAATCCACTGTGGTTTAGTGGTTACCTTTTCCTGATTTCATTACATAGACCCGATTTTCGGAAAAGTGTGGATTTTTGGAAAAGTGTGTATCTCCTGTGAATTCCGTCTATCCTTAATTTTCATTGTATTTAACTTTGTATATTCTCTTCAAAGGCATTTCAGGTTGCTCACTTTCTGTAGCAATACAGTTGTGTTTTTGCTGCTAATAATTATTGCAGGGATGATTCTTTTTCTTTCTTTAAATAGTTTTTGTGTGATGAATTGGCATGGCTTCCTTCTGGCCTCCTTAGGTGCTTCAGAGAGAAAATTTTCTGGATGGGCTTAGTATTTAGCCCTGGTAGCATATTAGATACACTCGTCATACATTGATAAGGCGTCCCAGTGTAGATTCTTATATATTAAGTTGATAGCCAACAAGTTCGTTTCTGTTATTTGCAGAGTTTTTCGCAGTTGAGAGAACTTTGAATTCTTGCATGTTGCAGTCTTTTGCCTGTTGGCATCTTTGTCTCACTGTGATGTGTGATTGTCGCAGACTTCATGCATCATTGATTGTCATCCCTCCTCAAATGAAACTTTGCACTGTTGACCAAGCATCCGTTCATTTGGTGCAGCTTGTCATCAGATTGAGTTGTCATAATTTGGTGTACTGATTTTGCACCTATGATCATCTTCCACTCCTTCCACCGATGACAGTGGCAGACCAGTTGTTCCATTCCAGATTTACACCCTAGTACTGCATGTACCTCTTTATTGATCTGTCCAATTCCTCAGTATTTTTCTGGGTCCACCTTGTTCTTCAATCTACTCATTTTGATCACTGAATTCTGCTTCTAACCATCAGTGTTCCTTAGGCAAGCAGAAGACAGGGTCCTGTGTGTTTGAGGTGGGTTTTTGAGTCATGGCTAATAAGGCTATCTGCATTTCCAATTTAATTTATATTTTTATATCTGTCTTCCAGAAATTACACGTCTTTCTCATCATCTTGCATCATCCATAGTTCGTCAAAATTCAAACAAAGCTCCAACTGCTACATTGCCAGGTTGTCATAAACATATATCTAGCTGGTGTTCAGATTGCTGTTTGTCTCCTGTATGACCAACTGATGTGTGGCAGACTGCTTGGCAAGTTATCTAATACACTTCTGGCTCATACTTTTTTGTCATTATTATTATTTATGAGTGTGTGGATGATTATGTTTTACATTACACGGTTCTCCATAATGTGGCTTATAATGCCAGACAAAGCTCCTCTGCTGCTGTTTCTTATTGACTCAGTGATATAGATTGAATGTACGGTAAATATGCAGTGTCAGATAGGAGTGAGCTGACACCTAAACTTTTAAAGTTAATGCGATCAGGCCTCTCAGTGTATCGACTTGCCTGACAGTCACAACTTAGCCTGCTGTTGAAATATTGTTCCTGTGTGCCTCAATAAACTGATCTTTCATCAAACAATACGATGTAATTTGTAACTGTTACTGAAAGCTTCTTTATTGTGTAGACCTTGTAGATTTCTCTGTAACCAGGTATATTTGGGGGTGTATCTTATAATACTGAAATGTTGTAGGATTTTTACCTGCTGTTTATGTGGCAGTATTAGTTAATATTGGTTTACAGTTTCACTGGGACATTTGAGTAGTAAGAATAGTTTACATACATTCTTTGTTTTACACACACACACACACACACAGTGAGGAGATCCTCATCAATGCAAAATACTTGACAAAGCTCTTTGATATTAAAATTATATTGTGGCAGGTAGTATAAGCATTGGCCTATTTTGACATGATGTGGGTATTGCATATAACTGTGTGTTAGATATTACTCTAGTGAGGTGAATTTTTTGTTTATGTTGGTAATAGGTGGAATGCAGTACTCGATGCATCCTATATTACAACCAAACTCTTGTCTGTAGAAATTTTATACTGCACAGTTCTTGTTTCCATTGGTGTTAAAAGTTGCTTGTGTAAAACCCTTGAAATATCCTAAGATAACTATAGAATCTTAGAGGAAAATCTATGACCTTTTATGCTTACATAAATGAACTTGGATGTAATCTTAAGTACAAGTTACTGAAGTTGTACTATTCAACACAATATCTCATGCAATACATGTAAGTGTGTTGACATGATTGAGTTTGTACATAATTTCATGTGACTCTAGTAAGTTGGAAAATAGCATTATGAAGCTGTTAAGTTATATTATTGACTTGGCAAAGAAACTTGGTGTAAAGACAAGCACTGTGCTATTATACTTTTCTGTTGTTTGTAAATAGGTTGATGAATTTGTCGTGAAGACCGTTGTTGGGGTGCTGACAGCAGAGGAAGCTGCACTTGGCCTGCAGCAACCAAATGGAATCGGGCAAAGGCCAAGGCCAGTCAGCAACGATTTCTGTCTCTCAGGTACTGCTAGGATCACAGTTTCTGGCTGTTTCTTTGTACCCTAAATTATAGTCAGATACTAAATTTCCTGAGAAATTACCAAAAGCGTACATAAAAATTACCAAAATCAGATTCTGTGGAACCAGGATGGAAATTTTGTTACCAACAACTAGGCTTCTTTGAGGATGTTTGCACAAGAACTGGAATCAGTGGTAATAATTTTCTTTCAGCAACAGTGGTCACGTGGTGCAAAGTGCTACAAGAATAAATAGAAAAATCTACAGTAAAATGGGTAAAGAAAAGGTTACTTCATTTTTCAGACAAATGCTAGATTCATTTAATTAGGGTTGTGTTTTGTAGATCAAGTTGAAGCTAATAGTTGCTCAGGTTAGAGAAAAAATTTTACCTACAGAAAAATTAAACAGTTGAAACCACTTTGTTAAACAACCAATATTGGAAGCCTTTTAAGAAACAAAATTAGCATAATACAATGAAACCCCACTTTTACACTTTTCAAGGGACTTCAAAAAAATGGTGTAAAATGCGGGAAAATGTAAAATGTGGTAAATAACGTTATAAGCTGTAAAGGTTATGTATACAGTATCCACTTGCATTTTTGCTTTTTATGTATAATATATATATACAAAATAGGCATCAAAATAATTGTCAGGGACATGTCTGTTATCGAATAAAGGTTTATTATCTGATAAAAACTGCTGATGTAACTGGAACTGATAACTGTCTGGGAAGCAGAAACGTTTGACTGTATTTGATATGTCATAACCAATGTTTTTGGAAAGACTGCAGCTGCCATTCATTATTTAAATAATGAAATACTGCAATAATGAAATACTGCACCTGTTATGTATTTTTTTCATGCTTAGCATGATGCGTTTCGAGAATATTTCTCTCTTTGTCAAGTGCAAATATCTACATAAGCATGCATATGCATTCTTCTGTGTTGATTGCACTGTAGTCATCTTTTTGAGGTTATCAGGTGCTGTGCTTCCTCATTTATCTAGAAAACCACACACATACAAACTATAACTCACATTCTTTGTTTGTGTAACATCACAAAAAAATACAGTGCTCTTGAAAACAAGCATGGAAAAGTACATAATTGTCACTGTGTTTAAGCCAAAAATATTTGAGCAACGCGAAGTGAGTGATGATGTCAACTAGTGTTACAAGTGGCTAAATGATTAATCATGCTAAATATGGTTCGACATAGATGTCATGATGATTCACAACAATCATGAAACTGCATATTGCGCAGTAGAGACAATTTGGAAATGATTGTGACTAGTCATTATTTCTTTACGTAACGAACCTAGCTTCTCCCATGAGCCACCACTTCTAGTATAGCTTGGCAGCAGCAGGAGACATGGCACGAATTATTCCAACTTGTACACGTTTACCGGTTCAAATCAGCTAAGTAAAGTGCCCTGAGATGTTAAGAAATTTAACCACATAATGCTTTTAAACAGTACTTGGCAGCCAACATCATGCCAGCGTCATTTGCCGTTAGGTTTTTCTCCACAAACAATTTTTCGTAATGTGTAAATCGGGGGAAAATTATAGATATGTAGGCATAAAATTGGGTGAGAAAACATTGTATATGTAGGAAATTTGACAGGAGTGATAGAAAATGTCGTTAACGGGGGGTTAGCAGAGGGAAAATGTTAATTCTGGGAACGTAAAAGTGGGGTTATACTGTATGTACAAAGCAAAGAATAAAGCTGCAGATATTAACTGAAACAAACTTGGCTACTAGGGAGCCAGTAAAATGTTATCACAAGTTTTTGTTTAAAACTCTTAGAAATTTTGGCCATATGTTAAGGCTGTTATGCCTGTAGCACAAAAATTTGACAAATAAGGCGCCAAAGTAGATATTAGCTGGACAGGAGCTTAAATGTTTAATTCTTTCTTCAAATGTTCCTTTACAAAAGAAGATCACAGAATGGAGCTACTTTTCACTTGTCTTACTGCAAATATGAGTAAAAGAGTAACCATTGTAATGGTGTTGAAAATCATCTGGAAATGCTAAAACTTACAAAGGCCCCAGAACATGGTGAGAACCCTTTAATAATAATATGAAGAATTTACACACAAATTACCTTCACTCTTGACAATAACCTACTGCAGATTCTTTGCCCAAGAACCTGCAGCCGACAATTTTAACCGGCATGAAGAGACAATCATTCTTGGTTGCAGTGTTAAGATGCTTTTTTATTATTTCCCAATGACATGTTTCAACTTTATTGGCAATATTTGTTAGCAATGGGTGCATAGTATACCATGCATAAAATATCCCAGCTAGTAAATGTACATTGTCAAAGCTTTAAAACCAGTATGCAGTGTCCTTATTATAGCAAGCTGTGAAGTCCAATGCAAACCGAATCGGATCATGCCTACAATAAATCTTTACATCATAAACATGCTGGAGATGTAGTGCATATTCTGGCTGCAGACATTACACTGTTTGGTTTGCATTGGACTGCGTCACACGCCATAACAAGGACACCATGCAGTGTTTTTAAAGCGTTGACAAGGTGCATTTACGTGCTAGTCTATTTTATGCGCAGTATCCCATGTACCTTTTGTTACCAAATATCAGCCAGACCAAAGATGCCTAAATAAAGGTTAAACACGTCATTGGGAAATAATATGAAAGAATATTAACACTGCAACCAAGGCTTGTCTCTTCATGTCATACATACTGGTTGCTATACCAACTCTGGAATGAACTGGAAAAATTTTTACAATTGTAACCGAATACCAGTGACACCTGTCTTGTAAACAGACAATAGTGATCCTTTGTCACCCGCCTCTGTTGGTAGCAGAATAAGGGTTAAGTATGTGGCTCAACTCTGTGACTAAGCTTACAGAGAGCACACCTCTCGTCGCCACGGGGGAAGACTGCAGGCTCATCACCCTGTCTGCCTTTAACCTCCAGGTTGGATCCCTGGTACTCATATGATAGCAGGTTGCGAGGACTTGGGGCCGTCCTGGAAGGACAGGAACAAGTAGTAGTCCTCACCCCTCTCTGGGATTGAACCCTAGACTTGAGGGCTGGAGTCCAGGCTCTACCTGCCAGAACATCATGGCCAGTAACTGGGGGAGAGTACTAAATCATTATCCAAATTAAAACATAATCATGTACTTAAAACAATGACCTGCTCCATGGCAGTCAGTATTGAGTGTGATAATGGATTATCATGCTCTCATGCTCCTGTTTCTGCTACTCCATGCTTATGGAAAATAAATTGCAGAACTCTAGGACCTGAAGGTGGGGTAAGAAGATGAAAGAGGAAATTATATCAGATGGGATATACCAGGGTAACTAGAAGTTCAGTTGAAAAATGAATACCAAATAGAATTAGAATCAGGAAATACATGTTACTAAAGGGAGGAGTAGGGAGGATATTCTGGGATATACTGTGGCTCAATGGTACATTACCAGATTACAAATCCAAAGGTCTCGTGTTCGATCCCATGTCAGTCCTAGGATTTTTATCTTTCGTTTATCACTATTTCGCCTCTGGCAATATTTGTTGATGTGAATAATGCCGAGCTGTACCGTGGTTTGGAATCCACATTAAATTGTAGGTCCACCTATCACTGGCTGGGTTCATCAGATCAAAGGTTGGAGAAGCCAGTGGAATACTACCTCCAACAGGACCATGCTTAGTAAATCATTGTGGCATTCAAAACAATCTTCAGGTTGATGACTACTTTACTTATTGTACACAGTAATAATAAAATAAATAAATAAGTAAAAGCAGGTACTAAAGGAAGCTCAAGTAGAATAACAAGACTCAAATCTATAGTTGAACTGCTGAAAGAACATCCCTGACAGCTGGTAGCTACGTTGCCAGTGCTGCTGTGTGGCTGTTTCTTCTTACACTTGTTAGTTGCACCTCTGCGAATATCACACCCAAAAAGTTTAGAGCTGTTGCAGTGCCATGCTACTGAAGCGTGAAAAAACACTAATAACATCAGGGAATCAAAACACGCTCTCTTCATAATTAAAAAATAAAAGTTTTGGAAGTACGTGTTGAGAAAAATTAAATATTATGATGCTTCAGTATTTTGATACATATTTTATGCATAGAAGCATTTCTTGCCTGCATTTTAGGTAAGAAGGTTGACTCCTCAGTCTTCATATGTTACTGTCACTATCTTCGCCATTGCTGCTGCTGATACTCGCCTTATCTTATTAACTTTTCCATATTTGTTTGACAGTATTGTTCCATTTTGAGGGAGTAACACTTCCCAGTGTGTCACACATTAAAAATTAAGCACCTTTTAATTTAATTCTTTAATTTCTGTCTGCAATGTATAATTTCTCTTGAGCCCACATGATTTCTGTTGCATTAAAATTGAGAATGGCGTGATATGGTGAAAGGTGCAACAATCTATGACCATGTTCTTCTGCAATTTGGTCAATCTCATAAATGATATTACACAATTGGTGCTTTTTCATGATTTGCAGCAGTTCTGCCATTTTCATTTCCCTATCAGATGAACCTGTGCCATTGTTCTCTAGCCAGTCCACTATATCACTTTTCCTGCTGTTTGATGTAGTGTTTTTATTTAACTGAATGGAGTGGTACTGTGCATCATCCAATATTATAGTGAAGTCCTTTTCAATTTACGGAAGCAAAGAGTCTATGAACCTTTGATGTAAACAGCAACAAAGCATTTGGTACAAGCCTGCCGATTGTTCCAGCATGTAAATGAATGAGCAAACTGCCTTTTCCACCAGCAGCTTTTATTGTTCGTCATGCTGCTGCATCATCAGTCCACACAGTCAGCATTTACCCACTTTATGTCCAACCAAACAATTTGTTTTCCATCAAAACTCTGTCTTCTTCAGTACAACTGGAAGACTGGCTTTTCCTCCGAAATACAACTCGATCTCACAGTGAGTGAAGCAGCTTCTTCCAGATTGGATATTCTTTCCACATGTAATAGTCATACACAGGGTGAAGAAAAATTCACACTCTCAGACTTCATAACGCAATTCCTCCCATTTTCTGGCTGTAAATGGATATCAAAGATTGGCAATCTGGCAACACTGTAATCATATGTACAGTTACTGTCTCTGTCGTATGTAGGAGTAGTGCCGTGCAGTTGGTGCAGTGGATAGCATTTTGGGTTAGCATGCAGAAGATGTATGATTTGATTCTGGATCAAGGCAAATTTGTTTTTATTTGCTAAATATAGTCTGCATGGTACAGTATCTGGCGTGTTAATTGTCATACAGAGATTACAGCAGATCTACTACAAAAAGTTTGCTCCTAAATACTACAAACGCGGAAATGGAAGTAAATCATTTTCATTGGTCAGCTTTTAAAGAAGACTTTTGCATGTCGTGGACGCAAATTGCTTTCCACACTGCGTCTACTAGATTCCAAACCTGTTTTCTGTGTACCCTCCCTCAGTGCTCCCATCGATTAGTACCAACTACTATTCTTGCCACTTTCAGATCCACTATATTTCATTAGGAAAGCACTATGTAAATGTCAGATACATGTGGCTTAAGTAAAGCTCTGTACTACAGTGTTGTTTGACAGAATGAAATTGGCAAATAAAATCAAATATGCTTCGACCCAGAATCGAACCCTCGACCTGCATCCTAACCCAAAACGCTATCCACTGCACCACCCTCTCAGCGCTAGTACTGTCTACTGACAGTGGTAGTTACCATACATGTGATTCCAGTGTTGGCAAATTGCTAATCTTTAACATCCATTTACTGCCAGAAATATGCGCAGAATGAAATTTTGTGACAAGACATTTTTGTATTGCTAGTATGTGAGGAATTGCAGTGCAAAGTCCGAGTGAGCGAATTTTTCTTCACCCTGTACATGTTGCTATATTGTGTCGTCTTGAAAATTATTCAGTTCCATCATTTCAGCACCACATACTGTTTTTTCCAGGAATCAAAAGAACAGTAGTTGGCTCCTGTAGATCTCCAGCAACACTTCTCCCTTATTACTTTTTTACAGAGGTGTTTCCAATTTTCAGACCCGCAGCTACTTTCTCAGTGACAACAGTATAAGAGATCTGCCATTATCCCTTTCTTCCTCAAAATTGTGTCGTACATTATATACGATCTCATGAGATTGGCTATTTAAGGTAGTGCTCCTGCCTACTTTCCTACAACTAGAAGAAGTGGTCATATCACATACATCTGAAATTAATGATACTTTATACCACACCATTGACATGACTGGAATGGGTGATATGATCCGCAGCAAACAATGAACGGGCAACAGATGTTTTGCAGTCACTGAGAAAGCATAGCACCACTTGCAACCTTGAGTGGTAGAGGTGTCAACTTGGCACCATCGCCGTTGCAATGTTTACAAATTCCAGAGCTCGGATTGGAATTAGCGTTTCCCTTCACATAATGATGCTGTCCACGTACGTGAAGATCAGGGGTGCTCTTTTAGTAGGGTGACTATAAGCATCAACATGCTAATGTTCTGACTAGTAAGTGCAAGCCAGTATTATCAGTTACAGAAAATGATAAATGTCTTCAGATCACAATACAGAATGATTTTGGGAAATTTTGATACATAATGCACTATAGACAGTATGTGTACATTAGGGGTCGTCAATGTGGTTGTTTTGCTAACTCATACCTCATGTTATAACAGTAGTGATGTAGCATCTGTAGCTTTGTGTTGATTCTGATGGATGAGCTGGTATTAAGACCAATAGAATGGGACCCCACAGAGAAGGTGGATAAGAAGGCAAGGGCCCTTCCAAAGGAAACTGGCCTTCCAGAAAAGATTGTTAATCAGTTAAGGACAAAAGCACCAGTACCGCCCAGAATTTATGACCTGTCTAAGGTGCACAAGAAAGGGATTCTCCTACATCCAATAGTCAGCAACCTTGGTGCAGCCATCTGCCTTACTGCTCAACATGTTAAGAGGATGCTTTCGTCATATGTGGGGAAATGTGCCCATAACATTCACAATTTAGAAAATTTTCTGCAACATCCAAGGCAGCTACACATCACAGAATCATGACATAATGGTCAGTTTCGACAGGGTCTACCTGTTCACCCACTGAATGACTCGCCTGGGCTCTATCAGATTCTGATAATTTGGCAACAGAGATAGAACACCTACAGTCTGTGATCTACAAACATGGATACTCTTCTTGAGATATTCAAAAGGCACTGTACTCTGTTTCACCACCAGAGGTTCCTGAAGAGTTGCAAGAATAAACAAAACAGGTTGCATATTTGCCAAATGTCTGTCCAATATCTGCCAAAATCAGCAGAATTCTCCCCAAACATAACATCAAGAGTGTGTGTTCCTTACATCCACCAGGGTTAAGGCTCTGCTAGAGAATGTAAAGATGACCTGGGTCTATATAAACTGTAAACTGAGCGTTTACCACATACCATTTGAATGTGGTATGACATACATCAGCCATACAACTAGGCTCATTGACATCAGATGCAAAGAACTCCAGAGGCACACCACACTGAGACAGGCAACCAATTCAGCAGTTGCTGAGCATTGTTTAGAACTCAGTCATTCTACGAACTATAATGATGTCAAAATTCTAACACAAATGTCAAGCTACTTGGACAGTGTCATCAAAGAATCTATTGAGATTAAGGTCACAGAGAATCTCATTAACTGTGACACAAGTTTTCAGCTGAGCTCTGCCTGGAACCAGGCACTCAATCTTCTGTAGACACAATGGAGGCACCATCAAGACCTCAGGGGATACAGGTATGAAGATGGAGTTAGAGAAAATAGCCCACTACATGTAACAATGGACGCATGTGAAATGGTACCTCAGACAATAGACCCAATACCTGAGGATGTTCTACCAAGTCTCAAGCAGCAGTTTGCACACCAGTGGCCTGAAAATAATACTGCAGCTGCTCCTGGTGTGCATGGACCTCAGACATAGTGACTGACATGGCACGCCATGGTAACAGAACGTCTTAGCTCACAGGATGGCTTAAATGGAGACAGTCGGAAGATAAAATAATTTGCATGACTTGGGATATCATTCAGAACTTCATGCAACAATTTGGAACAGACCTGGCTAGAAGAAAACACTACAATTGCTGCCACTGGTCAGCGCATACCACGGATCAAGTGCTTGACAAGCTGTGGGCTACAGACGGAGCATCTAGCACAACATAGGCTTAAATACTGGTCTCGTTCCACATTGGAATCAGTATCAGAGAGCACCTGAAGAAAACTAAGAGTCACACAGTTGAAATATTGTGCAAGGAAGATGTGAATAACTGGCAGAAACCTGATTGTTGAGTATGACAGTGCCTCTCCGGGAAAGACTGAAGAATTACAACTTACCACACCGTGTCCACGACTTTGTTGTCATGTAACTTTTCACAAAGAACATCTGCTGCTCTACTGTGAGTGCCATTGTCCCCTTTGCATTGCTGCATTCCCACTGACACAGCCCACACCACGCTCTGAACCGGTGTGGATCACGTACCAGGCATACATGTGGTGTGCATGTCACAGGCTGTTGTTGTATGCGTACATTCATGTCCGATCATATTGACTCATCTGAACCACTTTCATTTGCCCCACTCTTTATTTACTTGAGGTATATTAAGCGAATATTTATGCTTTTGATGTGTTTTTCATGTTTCACACCTAATTCAGTTTTGTCACTTGGCCACCTATGTATATTTGTGCTTGATTGATTGCAAAATTTTGAAAGGCTGTAGACTAAAGTCTGCTTTTCCTGTCTTTTAGAATGCACCATTTGATTAAAGTTGTACCTGACACTATAATATTTTTGTTTGTTATTTGTATAGGATAAATAAGTATTCTTAAGTAAAGTGTCTAGCATTTGTGGACTTTGATGCGTAATGTTGTTTTAGGAGAGCGCTTGGACTCATTGAGTGCTAAACATGTGGGAAGTGGCAGTGCTTCGCCGACTCCTTCACACGGTAGTGGAGGAGCAGGGAACAGTGTTGGTGCATGCAACAGTGGAAGCACGGAGCCAACATTGCTCATACCTTTAACGAAAACACATATTTCGTCTGCTTCACATGATGAACCTACAGGTGACACACGATATTTCATCATTAAAGCTGGCAGTCTGAAGACTGTTGATGCTTCCATCAGCCGCGGTGCATGGGCTTTTACGCCAGCCACTGAGCGGAAAGTTACACGCATACTAAAGGTAAACAGACACATTAGTATTTCCAGCTCTAGACCTTAATTAAATGTTGTATTTCACCTGAGTTGTCAGAGGTTTACAGAATATTAGATGCTTCCAATACAAAGACAGTTGTTGGGTGAATTTAAACAGAAAATGCTAAAAAATGCTGCACTAAAAATGGCTAATAATTGTAAGTGCTAACTTAACTGATTCTTTTTCTAGAAACATATTTTTGAGTCACAGTGGATGCTATGAATGGATATTCGTCTTTGTGCTACATTATAATAGGTGTCCGCCTGATATAATGCTGTAACTCATATTTTTGTTGCTAAGTTATACATTGTGATTATGGTTTTATGTATGTTTCAGAACACTCTCTCTCTCTCTCTCTCTCTCTCTCTCTCTCCCTCCCTCCCTCCCTCCCTCCCTCCCTCCCTCTCTCCCTCCCCCCTCTCTTTTCAATTGGCTTTATGCAATGTATTAATAGTATGCCCCAGAGTAAATCACTGGTTACATTAGGGCGTTCTGCTTTAACTTCAAAGTTCCATAGTAAATATTTTTGAAGTAATTAGTGTATTGCTAGTGCAAAGTCAAATCTTATGTGGTTCCTAACACACTAGGGATATTCTGTAGTTCTGCATCAAGGTGGTAGGAAAGAAAGTTGTGTTAGTCGTGTGGAAAAATTTGCACTCGTTTTGTGCACAATACCACTCATTAGCCATCACTCATATAAATAATAAACTAAGAATTCAAGTCAGTCCCTTTTCACATGACATTGACATGCCAAGAGTGATGAAAATACAATTGCAGACAAATTATGAAAATAATATGAGTTTCTGACTGATATAATACTGTTTGCTTAGGTGTGCGTAGTCGTTACTGCCTGTTGGAGGACTAACATTTACAGTACGCAAATGTCAGTCCTCTTTGTAAAATATTATTCTGCTTCTTTAACTTTCTACCTCCCCTCCTCCCATCTCTCTCCCTCCCTTTTTCTCTCAGAAATAACAGCTGGCAGGCTGGCATAGGACTGTGAATGAAAGCTACCAAATTTATTCATATGATTACACGAATAATGGCTATTTATTATATATATGTATATAGCATTGATCTTGTGTCATTGCACATGTCTTTTACTACAGTTCCCTTCCCCCCCACCCCCCACCCACCCCCACCCCCATGATTTCTGAAACAGCAGACCATCTCTTGTTTAAAATACACCTCTGTGTAGATTTTAATTCATATAATGTGGCAAGAGGTTCAGCTATCACGTGCTCCACAAATTGAACTGTAAAGAGCCCCTCATTATCAGATCTATATCTTCCATAGACTGGGTGGCATATACACTGGAATGCTGTTAGAGAATTGTTGTGCTTTACCAATCTCTAATTTTTTCCCCTGCTCTAAGAATCACTGCTCTGTGAAGGGTCTGAATGACTTGCACTCCAGTGACCGAAGTCCCCTCTTCCCCAACTGCAAAAAGAGACACAAAGATGCGTACCTAGCCAGGCAAACTGGAAGTTGTGCGACCAACAGTGGCTGCATCCTAGAACAGTTGGCTCATTCTACAATCTTCAATCAAATGACAGGTGCCACTCTGTGTTTAGAAGCAGACAAATACACCTGCAGAGTTTCAGATGCTAGCCAACTTCAGAGAATCTCACAATCTGCCAAGTAGCCAGAGCCAAATGTCAACCAATTAGAAAGAGTAATGATTGACTCATTATGTGAGTTCCTGAACACCACAAACCACTCCACCAAGAGTATAGTTCTATTGAGTTCATAAGGTGAATTTCAGGGAGTTCAGTAATTGTCAGTAAACAGCTGTACTGCAGGTAGTGGGTAACCAAACAACTCAGGAGAGGTTGCACCAAAAGAGATTTAGATGATATTGTCTAAGCTACTGTCACAACCAGTCAAGATCCAGCTTTCAGCTATCTATGAACATTGGCTGAGAGGTGCGATATCATCAAAACGACTGCAATCACTATGCTTAATTAATCTTTTCACTGCTCCAGACGTAAATATATGCTAATCGTTTCAGTGCTCCAGACGTATATATACTATTTGCTATAAAAAATACTTACAGAGGTTCCCTGCTACATTCGTATAGTTACATATAACGCTGACAATCGGGCCAGCGAGTTGGAGGTAATTGTTGCGCAAGTATGCAGTTTAATTGTTGGAATACTAGGAAATACCTGAACGACTGTTGAATGCTGAATTCTCTGTCTGCTGTGTTCATTCATATTGCTATATTACCTAGTTTGTGTGCGGCCGTTTCCGCGTTACCGAATGAAATGATGCGACGTTACCGTCCGTGTACAGACGATGAGCTGCTGAGTATTCTAAACCAAAGTGACGACGAGGACATCATCATGTCCAATCCAGCTGATTATGGGTGGACAGATAATTACGACGACGAGCTGGCAGATAAATCTGTCACCACAAATATTAAAAATATTTGTGAACCAACAAATGTTGAACCAGTAAATGCAGGTCCAGATTTTGATGTTATCGTCGATTCTTTCTCCGATTACGAAGAAGAGCCTGAGCGTATGCCTGAAAAATCTCCTAAGAGACACAAAACAGTTGATTTTAGATGGAAATACTCTGATTTGGACCCTAAAGTGTATAATTTCTATAACAGTGGTTCCGGTTGCAAAATCGTCAATTTAGATGATTTATGTACTGTATATGACTGCTTCCAAGTTTTTTTAGCCAAGAAATTGTGAGCTACACAGCTGAGAAATGTAACTTATATTATGAACACCTTTGCAACGATGTCAGTGAAAAATCAGACTGCGATGCTGGAAAAACACAAACAGTGACGAAGTTTACTGTTTCCTTGCTGTAAATTTTCTGATGGCTCAAGTGAGAAAAAATGAAATAAACAGTTATTGGACCAATGATCAGTTACTGTCTACTCCAATGTTTGCGCAAATCATTCCGAGAGATAGATATCTTCTGTTACTTAGAATGTTACATTTTGCTGATAACAGTAAGGATCCTGGAGATGACAAAATCTGGAAATTATGTCGAATTGTGGATCACTTAAGAAAAGAATTTCCAGATGCTTTCCATCCTTTTAAAAATTTGTGCATTGACAAAAGTTTAGTTCTCTTCAAAGGTCGTGTCTTCTTCAAACAGTACATTCCTTCCAAACGCCGCAGATTTGATGTAAAATTTTTTGTGTTATGTAATTGTGAAACTGGTTATAAAGGTCACGCATTATATGTTGACTATTGGTACACTAGCCCAATGTTATTTTCTTATTTGCATGACAGAGTTACTAATGCCTGTGGAACTGTGAGAACAAACCGCAAAGGCATGCCTGCTTTATCAAAAAAACTTAGAAAAGACGAGATCGAGTTTATGTCAACAGATAAACTTCTTGCTCTGAAGTGGCAGGACAAGCGGGAAGTGAGGATGCTTTCAACTCTTCATACAAGTGAAATTACAGCAACTGACAAAATTGACAGAACCACGAATGAACCAAAAACAAAACCAGCTTGCATTGTAAGCTACACTGAAAATATGGGGGCCGTCGACAGGAGCGACATGATGCTAAGTTCAGTAGAATGTGTACGACAAACTGTAAAATGGTATAAAAAAGTAATTTTTCACTTGGTGGATCTGTCTCTGCTCACTGCGCATGCATTATATAAAACTCAAATGGGATGAAATATTTCAGTATCTGATTTTCAACAGAAACTTATCAAGGAGATCGTAGAGATTCACCACCAACCGCAAAAAAATGGACATCAGGGAAGGAGATTGGTTGATGGTGACAATCCCTTACGCCTACCTGAGCGCCACTTTATCTCGCTAATCCCAGGAACTTCAAAGAAGAAGGCCGCCCAGAGAAGGTGTATTGTATGTGCAAAACATGATAAATGAAGTGACACAAGATACATTTGTGTAAAATGTAATGTGCCTTTATGTTTGAATTTTTGTTTCGAGAGATATCACACTTTGAAGTATTACTAGTGTAATATGTTTTGTATTTTTTTCTGTTAATAAAGTACCTTTTTTGAACAAAATAAGACTTTCTGAACAAAGATTTTAAAAAAGGAAACGATTTACACCGACAATACTGGATTTTGCGTCTCATTTTTATCTCAATAATACCGTAGACTGCTACAGTCGTATATATATGCACCAGGTGAAAATAACGTGCACAGGGCAGGAACCGCTGAGAGTAAATGCACAGTGAAAGGATTAATTAGTTTAAATATAATTTCTTTCATTTCTCATCCTTTGCCACATCATTTTAATCGTTGCGTAACTTTTATATTTGCTCTTACATTTTACTTCCTTTTATTTATTTATTTTATTTGAAATCTCTATCCTTGTGATCTAAAATACTTTGTTCTTGGTACGAGAAGAATTAATGTTTTAAATGTACCTAACCTCACGGGCAGAAAATTAGTCACCCCTAGAGAAGTCATTATACACATTATTTAATACATTTAATTCCACCCCTGTACTTAATATCTGCCTGGATTTGCAAGTCCACAAGGTTGCGCAGCTACATTGCATCCAGGTTAAGTCACTCTCTCAGGATTTGATCGTGCAGTTATACCAAATTATGGAGATGCTGATGTCAGTGTTTTCTCCACTATTCCAAGATGTCCCACAGAATTTCAATGGGGTCCAAGTCAAGCGAGTTTGCAGGCCAATCAAGATGTAATAGTGTGAGGGAGTGTTCAGAAAACCAGTCACATACTCTTCCAACCTGACGAATTTTGCTGCTGTCATCTTGAAACATAAGGTGTCTCAGTAGCGTACTCATCATACAGATGTTGACTGAAAGTCAAGTAAACATGATAAAGTAAATTTTCTGGTTCATGTTACTGGTTAACACAGAGAGCTTGTTCAGCAAAACGCCTCCAAAAAGCATCACAGACCCAACTCCGGCTTGAACCTGACCTTGCACATATTCAGGATGAAATGCTTCATTCAGCCTTCAGTGCACTCAATGATGTGCATCATTTGAATACAATAGAACCTTGATTAAATGGCGCTTCTGGGACCAGGTGGGGGTTGATGTGCCAAAAAGGTTCGATAGTCAGAGGAGAATGAAACAAGTCATTTACGGAACTCAAAATGACCTAATAAATAAAAGTCAAGTAAAGTTTCTAATAAAGAGAAATGAAAACAAAATTACAGACTGAAAATTTATTTAAAAAAGAATAAAATGTTATCTTTGTTTCACTTTCTTAAACCTTGTCTTTGCAGATGTTTCATATCACTTCTTTGCCCACAATATGTCTATGGTTGTAGCAGTTGGCTGTTGTTCCAAAAATATGAGCACTATCTCGAATGCATCCTTTGCTGCAGAGTGGCTGATCTTTTCATCCTCTTTCTTTCCTTCAACATCTGACACCTCTTGCTCAACATATAAGGTTGCAAAACAAGATTGGTGATCTGATAATCTTCATGCTCTTCATTGGTAACAGCAACAGTGCCACCTCATGCTAACCATTCCTCTACATCAGCAGGCTGGATATCATTCTGAAGAGTTTGCAGATCAGTGACTAAATCTGCAGTGTCTGACCATTAGTTCCTGGAAGTTCTTACTCTTGGTTTAGGCTAGGACAAATCTTCTTCCATTATTTTTGTAGAATGGTTTTCTTAAGTTCTGCCCACGCTTGAGCAATTGCTTCAAAAAGATCACAACCCTCTTCTATTTTCTGTAACAAACCACTGACATTTTTCCTCCTTTTATGTCATTTTATCCACTCAGTAACTCCCTGGTTCATTGGTTGGATTACTGAAATCACATAAGGGGCAAAAAGACATCCAAAACAAAGGCATAAAAAAAATTCTTTAAAAAAATTACCATTTGTTGAAATACTTTTTTGAACATTGTAATAAACAGCAAGTGCTGACATGTTTATGTTTTTGAAGAATCTTGGTTTCTTAGATTTGCCAATTACAGTCAATGGCAATTTACAATTACCACTTGCATTGCTGCATGTTGCAGTGGTCAGCTTGTCCTCTCCTAATGTGGTACCTGTATCTGTTTCATTCTTTGAGCCAAAGGATTTTTGAGGGAGCATTTTATAGTTTAGCCCCATCTTATCAGTATTGTATAATTGGTCAACTAACAGTTTATTTTCTGTGACCATTTTTTCAAAGTTTTCGACAAACCCTCTACCTGAATCTTCAACAGCAGAAAGTTTTTCACATGAAATAACAACTTGCTTAATGCCATGACAATTTTTCCATTGGTGAAACCAAACTTCACTTGCTTGTAACTCGGTAATTTGTCTCCCCTCCCCATTTTTTATGCAACTGAAAAGCTTTTTCTTTTATGATACGGCCGGAAAGTGGGATCCCCTTTCATTTTTCCTGACAAAACCAGACCCACAGAGCGTCATCCAAGAGCTCACATTTAGGCTTTTTCAGTGCTTTTCTAGTTTTTACAACATTTTTGCTATCTACAGTTAACGAATTGCTTCAAGATCATTTCGATTCTTTATCCAGTCTTTATCGGTTGTCACTGCAGCACCCATTTCAGAGGCTAAGTTAGTAAATGACTCACCTGGATCAAATCTTTGCAGAACACCTAGTTTCTGTTTGATTGTGCACAGAACACATTTCCTTTTTTGATTTGTAGCAACTTTTTGTCTTTCAGAATCCCTTACATTTCTCAATCGCAGCTTAATGAACTGTATAAAGTTACACTGCAACTTTAATATTAAAAGAAATATGGTAATAAATCCCCCCCATGAACCATGGACCTTGCCGTTGGTGGGGAGGCTTTCATGACTTAACGATACAGATAGCTGTACCGTAGGTGCAACCACAACGGAGGGGTATCTGTTGAGAAGCCAGACAGACGTGTGGTTCCTGAAGAGGGGCAGCAGTCTTTTCAGTAGTTGCAGGGCAACAGTCTGGACGATTGACTGATCTGGCCTTGTAACACTAACCAAAACAGCCTTTCTGTGCAGGTACTGTGAACAGCTGAAAGTAAGGGGAAACTACAGCTGTAATTTTTCCCGGGGGTATGCAGCTTTACTGTATGGTTAAATGGTGATGGCGTCCTCTTGGGTAAAATATTCCGGGAGTAAAATAGTCCCCCATTCGGATCTCCGGGTGGGGTCTACTCAGGAGGACATCGTTATCAAAAAAAAGAAAACTGGCGTTCTACAGATCGGACCGTGGAATGTTAAGATCCCTTAATTGGGCAGGTAGTTTAGAAAATTTAAAAAAGGAAATGGATAGGTTAAAGTTAGATAATAGTGGGAATTAGTGAAGTTTGGTGGTAGGAGGAACAACACTTCTGGTCAGGTGAATACAGGGTTATAAATACAAAATCAAATAGGGGTAATGCAGGCGTAAGTTTAAAAATGAATAAAAAAATAGGAATGCTGGTAAGCTACTACAAACAGCATAGTGAACGCATTATTGTGGCCAAGATAGACATGAAGCCCATGCCTACCACAATAGTACAAGTTTATATGCCAACTAGCTCCGCAGATGACAAAGAAATTGATGAAATGTATGATGGGATAAAAGAAATTATTCAGATAGTGAAGGGGGACGAAAATTTAATGGTCAAGGGTGACTGGAACTCGATAGTAGGAAAAGGAAGAGAAGGAAAAGTAGTAGGTGAATATGGAATGGGGGTAATAAACGAAAGAGGAAGCCGCCTGGTAGAATTTTGCACAGAGCATAACTTAATTGTAGCTAACACTTGGTTCAAGAATCATAAAAGGAGGTTGTATACATGGAAGAAGCTTGGAGATACTCGAAGGTTTCAGAGAGATTATATAATGGTAAGACAGAGATTTAGGAACCAGGTTTTAAATTGTAAGACATTTCCAGGGGCAGATGTGGACTGTGACCGCAATCTATTGGTTATGAACTATAGATTAAAACTGAAGGAACTGCCTAAAGGTGGGAATTTAAGGAGATGGGATCTTGATAAACTGACGGAACCAGAGGTTGTAGAGAGTTTCAGGGAGAACATCAGGGAACGATTGACAGGAATGGGAGAAAGAAATACAGTAGAAGAAGAATGGGTAGCTTTGAGAGATGAAATAGTGAAGGCAGCAGAGGATCAAGTAGGTAAAAAGATGAGGGCTAGTAGTAATCCTTGGGTAACAGAAGAAATATTGAATTTAATTGATGAAAGGAGATAATATAAAAATGCAGTAAATGAAGCAGGCAAAAAGGGATACAAACGTCTCAAAAATGAGATCGACAGGAAGTGCAAAATGGCTGAGCAGGGATGGCTAGAGGACAAATGTAAGGATGTAGAGGCTTATCTCAATAGGGGTAAGATAGATATTGCCTACAGGAAAACTAAAAAGACCTTTCGAGAAAAGAAAACCACTTCTATGAATATCAAGAGCTCAGATGGAAACCCAGTTCTAAGCAAAGAAGGGAAAGCAGAAAGGTGGAAGGAGTGGATAGAGTGTCTATACAAGGGCAATGTACTTGACGACAAAATTATGGAAATGGAAGAGGATGTAGATGAAGATGAAATAGGAGGTATGATAGTGTGTGAAGACTTTGACAGAGCACTGAAAGACCTAAGTTGAAACAAGGCCCCGGGAATAGACTACTGACAGCCAGTCCTGACTAAACTCTACCATATGGTGAGCAAAATTTATGAGACAGGCGAAATACCCTCAGACTTCAAGAAGAATATAATAATTCCAATCCCAAAGAAAGCAGGTGTCGATAGATGTGAAAATTTCCGAAGTATCAGTTTAATAAGCCATGGCTGCAAAATACTAACACGAATTCTTTACAGGCAAATGGAAAAACTGGTGGAAGCCGACATCGGGGAAGATCAGTTTGGATTCCGTAGAAATGTTGGAACACTGGAGGCAATACAGACCCTAGGACTTATCTTAGAAAATAGATAAAGGAAAGGCAAACCTATGTTTCTAGCATTTGTAGACTTAGAGAAAGCTTTTGACAATGTTGGCTGGAATACTCTCTTTTAAATTCTGCAGGTGGCAGGGTAAAATTTAGGGAGGGAAAGGCTATTTACAATTTGTACAGAAACCAGATGGCAGTTATAAATAGTTGAGGGGCACGAAAGGGAAACAGTGGTTGGGAAGGGAGTGAGACAGGGTTGTAGCCTCTCCCCGATGTTATTCAATCTGTATATTGAGCAAGCAGTAAAGGAAACAAAAGAAAAATTCGCTGTAGGAATTAAAATCCATGGAGAAGAAATAAATACTTTGAGGTTCGCTGATGTCATTGTAATTCTGTCAGAGACAGCAAAGGACTTGGAAGAGCAGTTGAACAGAATGGACAGTGTCTTGAAAGGAGGGTATAAGATGAACATTAACAAAAGCAAAACGAGGATAATGGAATATAGTCAAGTTAACTCGGGTGATGCTGAGGGAATTAGATTAGGAAGTGACATGCTTAAAGTAGTAAATGAGTTTTGCTATTTGAGGAGCAAAATAACTGATGATGGTCGAAGTAGAGAGGATATAAAATGTAGACTGGCAATGGCAAGGAAAGCGTTTCTGAAGAAGAGAAATTTGTTAACATCGAGTATAGATTTAAGTGTCAGGAAGTTGTTTCTGAATGGATTTCTATGGAGTGTAGCCATGTATGGAAGTGAAACGTGGACGATAAATAGTTTGGACAAGAAGAGAATAGAAGCTTTTGAAATCTGGTGCTACAGAAGAATGCTGAAGATTAGATGGGTAGATCACATAACTAATGAGGAGGTATTGAATAGAATTAGGGAGAAGAGAAATTTGTGGCACACCTTGACTAGAAGAAGGGATCAGTTGGTAGTGTTCTGCGGCATCAAGGGATCACTAATTTAGTATTGGAGGGCAGCGTGGAGGGTAAAAATCATAGAGGGAGACCAAGAGATGAATACACTAAGCAGATTCAGAAGGATGTAGGCTGCAGTAGGTACTGGGAGATGAAGAAGCTTGCACAGGATAGAGTAGCGTGGAGAACTGCATCAAACCAGTCTCTGGCCTGAAGAACACAACAACAACTACAACAACATGATAATAAATTTAAAAAGCCCGCAGATAAAACAGCAGATTAAAGAGTACAGTAAAGTGAACATTCTGGCAGTGCAGTAGTCTTGTCACCTGAGCATTCATGAGGAGCATGACTCAGATGGATAGTTTTGGTGACAGGAGTAAATTCCCCTATCAATGCTGGCACACTGTTAGGCGTGGAATGCAGACAGATGGTCAGATAATCTGAGAGGATGGTTAACCGAAGGTTGGACAAGTAATGTTCTACTGTATAGGCAAGAACATGATTTGTCAGAGCACATTACGTTCTGCCAGTCAGCTACTGTCCATGTCCAATTGTTTCTATCCCATTGAAGATGCGCAGCTTTTTGTGCCTGTGTGAACAATGGCCTCTTGCGAGGTAACAGACGCCAAATGTTCATGGCATGCAGTTTGTGTTGAAATGTTCTTGCTAACAGATTGGGATGGGCGTTATTCGTTTCCTGCATCCATTTATGTTGGGTTGGGAAGTGATTTCAATTCACAAGCTGTGAAATGTATCACTAGTCCCTCTCAGTCAGGATCTATTGCAACCACAGTTCTGGCATCATGGTTGGTGGCCCTGTGTGCTACACCATTGCTTTCAGACAGGTTGAACAGTTTTCTGTGAAACACCAACAAATCCAGCAACTTCACGCAGCATATGGCCATGTGTATAGCAAAACAGGATTGCCCCTTTTTGCCAATCTGTCACATGCTTGTATTTGCCCATGTTAACTATAACATCTGCTTGAAACATAAATGTCTCACTGATTGCTACTCCGTTATGCTCAAGTGTAAAACTCAGTCGCGCCACCATGTGTAAAGGCTTATTGATTCATCTGTGCATGCACACGGTGATTAATTTTTTGTCCAGTGAGCTTATGATGAGCACCATAAAAAAATGCAAACTTCAGCATATGAGATAAATGGTTTAATTGGTACACTACAGTGCTGTTTTGAAATTAGTGCTACTTTTAAGGCTCTAGTCAATCTTGTGATTTTTTTAAATCCATTTACTTGTACAAACAAAGGCCCACCAAGGGTGAATGGCTGCAGAAAGTGCTACCTGCAAGTCTAACCTACACAAGTGTATAAGTTGTTTCAAAAAGTTGATCCCACCTCTGAGACTACTACTTGTGAATGAGTTGTGGATCTTTAGAAGGGAAGAATGGACAAAATCTTTGATAGAAGACCCAAACTGCTTGAAGTCACTAATACAAAGTATGTTTGTTAATTTTTGCGCATTAGGGCAAGGAGCCCATATTATATACATCTGCTTCTACAGTGATTCGTCCATATGGTTTCCAAATTCCCTGAGTTGTTTACTATTACAAGGTACACATGTGTAATGTGGCAAGAGAATCACTGTGATCTCAGAAAAGAGATTTGCAGATGGTGGTTGTTGAATTGGTGAATCAGCAGTAACAAAAACTTCATGTTCTTAATTCATTTGTCACTCTGCTTGTGAAAATTAAACTTGAGCAGTAGAGAATACTTTCTTTAATTTAAGGTGTGTGTGTCTCAGTATCTCCTTGCACATCTGGAAGGAACATGACCAGCAGGCTGCATCTGAGAACCAGAATATGATTTTTCACATGTAAAATTGTCACAATTGAAATTACACATGCAGCCAAGACCTGCAGACTGGTCATCCAGATAAGATATGTCTGCTTCATCTGTTCAGGTTGTTGAAGGAACTACAAACATGTCGACACCACAAGATCTTGTTCTTTATATTAATAACTGAAACAGCCCACAAATCTCATCATGTGGCAGAGGGGTAGGATTGGTCTAGACAGCGATTTTTTACCAAGCTGAAAGTGTCTGCAACTATACAGAACTGGAAGAAAGGTAGTCAATTGTCTGGAAGTATTAACATGAAAATATTAAAGTACCATGTGAGGTGGTGAATGTAAGAGCCCAGTTGTTTATTTGAGTCACTGAGTGAAGCAAATTGTAGTGAAATGGATGTCCCACTGACTGCTGCTGCTCTAATGGCAATCCAACAGTTGATGAAGGCCCTCTAGTTGTTATTTTTAATGTTTCCTATTGCTCTTGTTGAGGCAGCATTAGGAGCTACTGCCAGTGTTGCTGCTGAAATACCACATTTACCCGAATATGAGATGACCCTGAATATAAGGTAACCCCCCCCCCCCTTTTTTTTTTCAAGAATCTCCTTGAGAAAAATTTATTTTTAACATATTCTGACTAATCAAAAATACAAGGGATCTGTCTAAAAATTCGACATTACATTACAACCATTCTATCAAACAATGGAAAATCCAGGATGGAATATGCAATATTAGAGGTAGAAAGTTGCTACTCACCATATAGTGGAGATGCTGAGTCACGATAGGCACAACAAAAAGATTCACATGATTATAGCTTTTGGCCATTAAGGCCTTTGTCAACAGGACACGCACACACGCGCACACACACACACACACACACACACACACACACACACACACACACACACACAAATGCAGCTCGCACACACATCTACAGTCTCAGGCAGTGTGGTTTCATTTGCCTGAGACTGCAGACGTGTGCGAGTTGCATTTGCGTGAGTGTGTATGTGCGTGTGTGTGTGTTATGTCTATTGTTGACAAAGGTCTTAATGGCCGAAAGCTATAATTGTGTGAATCTTTTTGTTGTGCCTATCATGACTCGGCATCTCCGCTATATGGTGAGTTACACCCATTCTACATTTATGCCATTTATTGATTGTCTACATTTTGATAATACAGGGAGAAATAAAATTAACAAAAAGGAATTGCTTACATTAATATTTGTGTTCACTGCCTTTTTTTGTTTACTTAGTCTGTCGTCTGTTGTACCACTATTTTTTATCATCATCATCGTTACAGCACATCCGTGAAACTTATATCTCTGTTGTCACCAATATTTGGCTATCCTTCTGAATATGTTGCAATTTCTGAGGTTGTGGTTACTATGGGATATGAGAACAGCAGCCTTTTTTTCTTAACACACATCAGGTTTTGCCTCCATTCTGACATGAGAATGTTACAATGTCTCTTGCTTCCTAACATATCATCTGCCTGCTGCTCTCTCATTGGTTTTGTGAAACCAGCAGCTTACTCATCCCCAATCGTTCCCATCACACCTCATGGTCAGTGTCGACAACATTGCTGCATGAAACACATAAATACGCCACTGGCCCCCATCAAGACTTTTAGTGTCTCCTGCAGAAATGTAAGCTATTGTTGAATACCTGTCCAATTTTAAAGTCAGTTCGATTCTGAGTGCATATGGATTCAAGCAAAATCTAGTTTAAACGTGGTAAATGTTATTACAAGCTATAGTATACAGTATACATTCCCATGGTAGGCTGCATAACAAAGTTTCTTCCTGCTCAAACTCCCCTCCTCACACTGATCGTAGCTATAAACCAAGCTGGATCACTGTTCCCCTTCCAACTTTCCATAGTGCTGTCCTGGAGCAACAGTGAAATATGCACAGCAACATCTTCTAGGGTGCAGGTCATATGTAATAGTAGCAACTAATATGTAAACAAACGATCGCAGTTCTTGAACTTTCGCTCATCCCGTGATCTAGTGACACCTGTTCGTACTGTGTCTTTATGTTGTAATTTATTCTCGAGACAGCAATTACAGTCAGTTTAATACAATTTATTTCATTTGTTAGACCTTTCACTCTGGATTATTTTCCTTCTTGTTTCATCTGAATGTCATCATCTTGTTTGAAAGCTGTTTAAAAGCTGGTAGCGAGTCTCTCCAGTATTCTGATACATGTACAGTGACTAAATTTCTCATTTGCAACCCACTTGGTAAATCATTAGTTTCTCATGATGAAATAAAATATTGACTTGGTTCAGAATCAAGAGGTGGTTTCTGAAGGAGAAGATTTTCACCTTTGAACCTTTACTTAAAAACCATCACAAATGTATTTAGTGTACAGTATCCACACATGTATGTGAACTTTTATTGCATACCTGTTCAGATACAACAAAAGTTTGTGAGTTTATAGAATTTAGTGTTATGTCCTCATGTGTTCCACAAAATTGTGAATTTTTAAGCAGTGCATTAGATTGTTGCAATGGTTAGTTCATAGTTACTCGCTTATCTCTTGCACTGTCACTCTGAGTCAAATGTCCCATGATTGTTCGAACAAGGCCAATACTGTATTGAGTGCTTCAGCATTTCGGTAAATATCGAACCTATTCAAATGCAAGTATTGTTTGATTTGCCCTACACTTCAGGGCTGTTAAAAATGATGTACAAAACCTCAGTAGCCAAAGCTTCATTTGGAATTGTAAGATGAATCCAATAGTAATCCGGTAATCAATATAAAAACTTTGGCCTCAGCAGCAGCAGTTTAATCTGCAAATATAAGACATAATATTTTTCGAATGGTGAGTTTTGGAAAAAACCTCGTCTTATAATCAGGTAAATACAGAAGCTGTAAAATTCTTAATTTCATTATTGATTGCAAAAAACTCTGTGTAATACGTAAAAACTGTGTCACTTCTCTATATCTTTATTTAGATTGTGAAACAAACTTTATTCTAGAATGGTCACTGTAGGAAAACTCTGCACAATTTTGAGTATGTTCTCTATGCATTTGTAATTTTTCCTGTCATCACTGGGAAAAAATTGTATCTCTGAATCATCCAGGTGTATCGGGACATATGTCTGTGTCCCATTTCTCCTATAAGACAGTTTTTATAATTGTATTTTTTCATCATCTCCTCCCACTTTTTCTTCCCCCCCCCCCCCCCCCCCCCCCTCCTTTTCCAGTTTTTCTTTCTATTTTGTGACTATATTAATCTTTCACTTCTAGTTTTTTTTAACCCATCTTACTTTTCACTCAGGCATTTATACCTTCATGTTTGCTTTCCTTCCTTCTCACAATTGCTACGTGTGAATTTAGGGTCTGCGAATCCTGAAAAGCCTCGTCCTATTAAATTCTTCCTCACTTTTGTGGCACGATATTAATGTGAAGTTTTGAATGAGAGGAAAAGCTTCCTCCTTCATCCATCAGGAATGTATATCCATATAAATTCCAAGCCAATTGAATAGATGTATCTTTCACAGATTAGTGTCACCATGTAACAAATGCTTCCTAGAAAATATTTATATACTGTATTTGAAGGAAAGATTATTAGGTGCTGTCACTGAGTGGTTACCTTTTCCCAACTGAACTGGACTTCCGCAGTGTGTGTGGTGAAACTGTGGGTACTTTCTTTCTATTTCACTGTGTAATCATGGACATAAAGGCTGTGTCTACGAGGAACTGTGAGGGACAAGACACTTATGTTACCTGCATCTTTTAGTTCTGTATGATGCAGTGCAACCTTGTATTTTACAGGAGGGCAAGCGTGTCATTCTGGTGTTCAGCGTCCAGGGGAGTGGTCATTTTCAAGGGTATGCACGATTGTTGGGTACAAGACCTGTTGATCCACCTCGAACAGGAGCCCCTGCAGATCCCTCTGGTGACTGTCAGCCACTACCAGAGATTCATGAACTTGGTGGCCCCAATATGGGGCAGCCATTGCCTGTTGAATGGCTGAAGAGAGCTAATGTGCCATTCCAGGCAACCAGGCACCTGCTCAACCCTTTCAATGAAAACCGGCGGGTGCAGACTAGTCGTGACGGCCAGGTAGAACTACATTCATAATTTATGTGCATGTGTCACTAACATGGAACATCTTGGATGTTGAAAGGGAAATTTTCAAATGCAATATAACTCGTCTTACTCCTTGGTGTTGCTTGTTATTTCAACCAAGTTCCCCCTGATTCATACCCCTTTCTCTTTATCTTCGCTTGTCCATCCTTCTGTACTCTCCATTCCCAAACTGTGTGATTCCTTTGGTTTCTTTGTCTCTATGCTAAATATATGGGAAAAGATTATTATCTAATGTTGTGTTTTCTCTTCTCCTAACGGTGGCTATAGAGATGTTCTTTTGAAATTAGATTCATGCACTTCACTGTTAATATTGTTATACAGCTGTGCTAGTATTTTTATTGCAGTAAGTATGAAGAAACTATCAACTTCATAGTTTCAGAATGGCTATTTCATTCACTTGAAAAATGTTGCATTGAATGTATATTCCATGTCATATTATCATAACAGATAGTCAAAAGCTTCAGTGCCATATTTTCTCCAATGAAGAACTCTGTCCTATATGTTTTATGCTGATTGATTTAACTTGCTTGCATTTGTATTGAAAGATTCCCCACAGTAGTAGATTGCCTTTTTTGTTAATCTATTGCTGAACTTAGCTGCATTAATCTCTACAGTTAACTGTTATTTTTAATATTTCCAATAAGTGAAGAGTTTTAGAAAGAAACATAAAGCATGAACAGTATACATTTCTAATATGTTACCTCAAATCCTATGACTACAGAATTATGATCTGAGTCAGTAGGTTGTTAAATATGAAATGAATGCAGCATTGTCTGTTCTATAATGGCCTTTGAAATGATTATAAGCAGTATAGAGAGTGTTATAAATGCTGTAGAAGAAGTGAGAAGAAAAAATTAGTGTTTAAGGGTGGAAGACATGATGGATGGGTACTACAGTTTTGTTTAGTTTGTTGCTTGTAACTTTGACTAGTTGCCATAACAGTTCATTACAATTTATATTCAAGTTTATATTGAAATAATCTCAGACATAATAGAAAAACGTCCCCCAATATCATCTTCTCTCAACTACTTAGATAGTAAACCCCTGGCAACACATCATTCGATTCTGTAATTCACCTAGCTTCAGTCTCCAGTATCGGTTACCTCTTTTTCTCTTCTATCTCCGTTCCCAATCCATTCCACTGCATGCCACACTTAAGTCCTCCCGCCTACGCTAGAGTGAGCTCACCAGTGCCACAGTCCTTTCCCATGTCCTTGTTGCATCAATCGGCCACCCTTCCATTTTGCCTTCCCTGTAAATCCACAACTGTTTCCTACCCTTGCCCAGCCCTCACCTCAGTCAATTTGGAGTGCCAGCATAATGTAGTCAGCAGTGACAGTATATATGTGCAGGTATGTGTGTTGTCTGTTATTTTTGAAGGAAGATTCATCTGATAGATTAGAAATATTCTAACTCTTGTTTATATGCCTATTGATGGCTGAGCTGCTTCCTGTGCTCAAAATGGCCATTTCATTCACTTACAAAATGTTGCAGTGAATGCATATTCAGTGTTACATGCACAAATCCTGATGAAATGAGATTATTGCCATGTTATTCTGAAAATATTTCTTATAAATAATAAGAAACTTCAAACATATTAATTCATGAAAGGATAAACTTTATAGGAGTTACTGGAAGTGATAAAAATTCGAAAGGTGATATATATTTAGAAAATTGTATCGTGCCATGCAGACAAACACCCTTTTTACACTTTTCAGTGGACTGACACCAAAAAGTAAAAAATTTAGGAAAGCAAAGAATACACAAGAAGATAAAATGAATAAATTACTCTTACTGTCATTCTCGTTGTTGTTGTTGTTGTTGTTGTTGTTGTGGTCTTCAGACCTGAGACTGGTTTGATGCAGCTCTCCATTGCTACTCTATCCTGTGCAAGCTGCTTCATCTCCCGGTAGGTACTGCAGCCTACATCCTTCTGAATCTGCTTAGTGTATTCATCTCTTGGTCTCCCTCTTCGATTTTTACCCTCCACGCTGCCCTCCAATACTAAACTGGTGATCCCTTGATGCCTCAGAACATGTCCTACCAACCGATCCCTTCTTCTAGTCAAGTTGCGCCACAAACTCCTCTTCTTCCCAATTCTATTCAATACCTCTTCATTAGTTATGTGATCTACCCATCTAATCTTCAGCATTCTTCTGTAGCTCCACATTTCGAAAGCTTATATTCTCTTCTTGTCCAAACTATTTATCGTCCACGTTTCACTTCCATACATGGCTACACTCCACACAAATACTTTCAGAAATGACTTCCTGACACTTAAATCTATACTCGATGTTAACAAATTTCTCTTCTTCAGAAACGCTTTCCTTGCCATTGCTAGTCTACATTTTATATCCTCTCTACTTCGACCATCATCAGTTGTTTTGCTCCCCAAATAGCAAAACTCCTTTACTACTTTAAGAGTCTCATTTCCTAATCTAATTCCCTCAGCATCACCTGAGTTAACTTGACTACAGTCCATTATCCTCGTTTTGATTTTGTTGATGTTCATCTTATATCCTCCTTTCAAGACACTGGCCATTCCGTCCAGTTGCTCTTCCAAGTCCTTTGCTGTCTCTGACAGAATTACAGTGTCATTGGTAAACCTCAAAGTTTTTATTTCTTCTCCATGGATTTTAATAGCTACTCCGAATTTTTCTTTTGTTTCCTTTACTGCTTGCTCAATATACAGATTGAATAACATCGGGGACAGGCTACAACCCTGTCTCACTCCTTTCCCAACCACTGCTTCCCTTTCATGTCCCTCGACTCTTATAACTGCCATCTGGTTTCTGTACAAATTGTAAATAGCCTTTCGCTCCCTGTATTTTACCCCTGCCACCTTCAGAATTTAAAAGAGCGTATTCCAGTCAACATTGTCAAAAGCTTTCTCTAGGTCTACAAATGCTAGAAACTTAGGTTTGCCTTTTCTTAGTCTGGCTTCTAAGATTAGCCTCTTTATATTGGATAGATAAAAAATCTACTCACCAAGCAGCAGCAGCAGCAGCAGCAGAACACACATATAAAAGAAGGTTTTAATGAGGCAAACTTTCTGGCTCCTTCAAGAAGAAGCGTTGAGGGGGAAGGAAGAAGGTTGAAGGATTTTGATTTAAATGTTGCCTATTTATAAAATCTGAAGTAATTAATTGTTTTCATTTCTTTCTAATAATAATTAGCTCTACTTTCTCCAGAGTGTACAAAGCATGAAACACATTATCATCACCTGATGCACCACCAATGTACTGCCTCAAAATGCCAATAGCTTCCATAGATTCTCTACTGCTCGGTACAACACAACTGGTTTTTGGCCACCATTTTCATCATTGTTTTCACCAATCATCTCTTTCTTTCCTTCTTCAAAATGTTGGCACCTCTGAAGTGATGACTGAAGCATCAACACTGACATACTCTTGAAAACATAAACGATGTGCCTATTACAGAAGGCTCTATAGGCTCAGACAAATCATCTTCCAGTGGTTCCTGTGTGTTTTCTGTGAACTTAAATCCTGCTTTCGTAAAAGGGTTAGAAATAGTTAAACAAGTCACATCCATCCATGCTTTGGCTACATAATGCATAGCACACAAAAGTGTTATAGTCTTAGATTTTGGGTCCATGTCATTATCGTGCATAAATATGGCCTTCTGGACAAGAATTTTTCTGTATTTCCATTTACATGAATGGATGATTCCCAGCTCAGACAGTTGACGCTCACTCGTCAATTTGGAGGCAGTAACACTAACTCAATATTTCTGAGCTGCAGATTGTCAGGGCATACTGGACAACTGTCACGTAGCAGCATTATTTTCCAATTTTTTGCCCCCATGTTAGCATCAAGTGCGTGAATGGTGGATGTGAAGATGGAACTGGTCATCTGTGCAGTGCTGCAGGAATCATAATTAGTAGGCAGAGTTCTCACATTTTTAAACACCTTAGCTTTTTCAGTTTACCAGTTAGACCGATCAGCATTGACCATAAGTAAAATGGTTATCCCACTGTAGTATTTCTCACCTATAATACATAAGATAGTTTAAAATGATTTAAATTAAAAAAGAAAAGAAAAGAAAAAAAGGTTTTACTTGGTAATATGTTATAAAAAGATCAGTTTCATCAAAATTAAAAATATTTTTTTGATCATAGTCTTTAAAGATATTTTGTAGTTCTTTTTTCCATTAGTCCTCAGTTCCACTATAACCACTTACAATTTCACCACACAATTGGTTTTAAACAATGTCACAATGAGTTTTAAATCGATTGAGCCAACCACTTGATACTGTGAAATTCGAGGCCCCTGTTTTGCAGCAAACTGAAGTGCCTTATCTCTCAGTATGTTGCCATCAAGTGGAATTTCCGACACTCTCGTGCTAACAGACCACTTTGCAATGAGTTTATCCAAACAATCATACACTATGTAAGTATCTGGACACCCTCAAAAACATATGTTTTTCATATTAGGTGCATTGTGCTGCTACCTACTGTCAGGTACTCCATATCAGCGACCTCTGTAGTCATTAGACATTGTCAGAGAGCAGAATGGAGCACTCTGCGGAACTCACGGACTTCGAACGTAGTCAGGTCATTGGGTGTCACTTGTGTCATACGTGGAAATGTGAAGGGACACATACAGCACAAAAGCGTACAGGCCAGCCTCGTCTGTTGACTGACAGAGACCGTCGACAGTTGAAGAGGGTCGTAATGTGTAATAGGCAGACATCTATCCTGACCATCACATGGAAATTCCAAACTGGACGATTGAACAGTTGAACAGTGGAAAAATGTTGTGTGGAGTGACAAATCACAGTACACAGTGTGGCGATCCGATGGCAGGGCGTGGTTATGGCGAATGCCCGGTGAATGTCATCTGCCAGCATGTATAGTGCCAACAGTAAAATTCATAGATGGTGGTGTTATGGTGTGGTCGTGTTTTTCATGTAGGGGGCTTGCACCCCTTGTTGTTTTACATGGCACTATCACGGCAAAGGCCTACATTGATGTTTTAAGCACCTTCTTGCTTCCCACTGTTGAAGAGCAATTCGGGGATGGCGATTACATTTTCAACACAATCGAGCACCTGTGCATAATGCACGGCCTGTTGTGGTGAGGTTACATGACAGTAACATCCCTCTAATGGAGTGGCCTGCCCAGAGTCCTGACTGAATCCTATAGAACACCTTTGGGACATTTTGGAATGCCAACTTCATGCCAGGCCTCACGGACCGATATCGATACCTCTCCTCAGTGCAGCACTGCATGAAGAACGGGCTGCCATTCCCCAAGAAACATTCCAGCACTTGATTGAACGTATGCCTGCGAGAGTGGAAGCTGTCATCAAGGCTAAAGGTGGGTCAACACTATATTGAATTCCAGCATTGCTGATGGAGGGTACCATGAACTTGTAAGTCATTTTCAGCCAGGTGTCCAGATACTTTTGATCATATAGTGTATCTCCCAAGTGCCATCAATACTATTTGTTAGAATTTAAACCACATCTTTACTACACCTGTATAGTCAGATTGGAAGGAGTGGAGACTCTCATAGGAAGGCATCAAGTGTGTGTGTATCTGCTTTTTTAATTACATGTTATTTTCATTTATTTTTGATGGGTTTTGTTGTTACGTTATTTAGTCTCACAAAATTCCTGTATCCACCATGATGCTCCTTATTTGCTCACGATTATTTGTTGCAAAGAGGTGAACGATGTTTTTGCAATCATTTTCGCTTTGAGTGGGCTTGTGAACTAATTGACTACAATAATTTTCTGAGAAAGCATTCAGAACGATTTCAGATGATGTTTTATGCTTACCCCCAACTTTAAGCACACATGAATATGAAGATGGTAGCTTTTCTTTCAGACATGTCCAAAAGAACAGCTACCATCTTCATATAGTTAAGGCTAACCGGCCATTGACCTTCTGTGCAGATGCGCACGCATTGCCTGAACTCTTATGGGACTCGGTAAAATTGTCTGCCGCGAGTAATGAGTGTAATGGGCAGGGGCACTACGAATGTAGTGTGTGGACATTAAGTTGGGAATGTGGGTCTCACGGGGAGCATGCAAGGGATAAATCCCTGCAGTCGCCCTATCCTCTGTGCCCTAGATGGCTCAGATGTATAGAGCGTCTGCCATGTAAACAGGGTTCGAGTCCCGGTTGGGGCATACATTTTCAACTGTCCCCGTTGATGTATATCAACACCTGTCGACAGCTGAGGGTCTTGATTTAATTATCATTTCAACTTTAAACAAGTATTTTTGCCAACATGTCAAGGGTAGAGTGAATTCACCAGCAACTATAATTGTATTTGAAAGGAGACTCAAGTTTTCTTCTCGCATCTTACATTTTCAGATGTGTAATTATTTGAATTTGAATAATCTTAGAGACTAGGAAATGGTGTATGATATTCTGCTTGCATACCCTGGAGGTGATAATGTTTCTGATTTAGAGGGAGTCCAGAAGCTAGTGAAGATCTGCTTGACTAAGACATCTCTGTCCCAAAGATCTAATCTTCAGTCAGTCAATTAAATGTTGGTGTTTGCTCTTGGAAATCAAAAGAACCTTCTCAATTCATACTGGGAGAAGATGTATCACACTGAGAGAACATATACTGAAACAGAGTAATGTCAGACAATAGCCAGATAATTCTGTTTCTCTTGTCTTCTGCAATCTCTTCTCTTGCAGCTCAGCTGATGAAAACACCACACAAAAGAGGAATTTTTTGTTGTGCACATCCCAGGGAAGTTAGAAGGGACTCAAAAATTATTTAAAAAGTGAAAAATTGAAGAGGAGTGAATTTAAATTTGAGAATGGAAGTTATCTTAAGTTGTGAAATCAGTGAACAACCGGCCAGAAACTTTTCTCATCACATTACAGGATCCAAGGGAATGCATGGCTACCATAGACAAAGCAGATATGGTACTACAGAAAATATCAGTTGCTCCTTTGTAGTCTGAGAGCATAATAAAATTATGGGAAAGTTGGAACAGTTTCAGCAATTATGTGAGAAATGCGAAATGAAATGGCATTGTGTGAACTGGCGGCACATGATTTTTATATTTTACTATAGAAAGCAAACAAGTGGCAGAGAAATTGAAGTGGGCTGTCATTTTGATTTCACATTGCCAGGCTACTGATAGAATTTTCCTCTAGAAAAAGCCAAGGCAACAGGTTTATAGCCCTAGGAGAAAAGGCAAATTTCCCTGATGTGAAACAAGAAAGTGTAGGAAACTACCAGCCTAGAAAGTGCCAAAACTGTAGCACAATATCATCTGAAAAATGAGCATACTATATATGAACATCATTCAGATCATGTTCCACCATTTAGAAAATTTCATAGCAAATGATTTTGAAGTTACATATTTTTAAAAGGGGGCGGCACGCGCACCTGTGTTTGTGGAAAATATAGGAGTTGCTTAATTTCTTCCCATGGGACTAAATGGGGTACTAGGTTAAAGCAATGGTGTTTACCAGGCTATATGCTTTTCTTTCCCCAAATGATTTTGTGTATTAACAAATAGCAATTATTAAATGTACAGGAAAAGCAGCTGATCTTAATATTATATGTGGACATTCTTTAAAAACAAAAACAGCCATGATACATAGGAAAAGAGCTGATTTGAGGAAGAAGCATAGTGGAGTATTTTGACGGATGCAAAAGCACCAGGGGGAGCAATTAGGGAACGTAAGCTTGAATATAACATGGCCAATAATTCTGTTGTCATGAACATTTCAGTGTAAAAGCATCTACAAAGAGTGTTCAAGACGTAATGCAGCACATTTTTTTGTGAAAACAGGTTGGTTTTTGTTTTTCAACATGATCTCTGTTCAGTGCAACCGTACGCCACCTTACTGGGAGGGCCTGTATACCTGTATGGTACCACTCTAGTGGTCAACGTCAGAGCCAACGGCTTGCTGCATGAATAACTTCCCTATCATCCGTGTACTGCTTCCCGTGGAGTGCATCCTTCATTGGGCAAAACAGATAGAATCAGAAGGTACAAGATCCAGGCTGTAGGATAGATAGGAAGAACATTCAAATGAAGTTTTGTGAGCACCTCTCGGGTGCGCAGACTTCTGTGAGTCCATGCATAGTGAAGGAGAAGTTTGTTCACATTTTTGTGATAACGAACAAGCAAAGTCATTTCTTCTGTATCCTGAGAGTAGCGTAATACACTTCAGAGTTGATCATTGCACCACGAGGGAGGCTATCAAACAGAATAACCCTTAAGAGTCCCAGAAGACTGTCAACATGACTTTATTAGCTGAGGGTGCAGCTTTGAACTTTCTCTTTGAAGTAGAGGTGGTTTGCCTCCGCGCCATGGATTATTGTTTCGTCTCCGGTGTGAAGTGATGAAACATTGTTTAATTTCCTGTGGTGATGTTCAACAAACAGATTGTCATGATCAGCCTCGTAAAATGCAAGCAATTCTGCGCGTATGGCGTTTCATTGCTCTTTGTGGTCTTCTGTTAGACAGCAAGGAACCCCGTGGGCACACATCTTTGAGTTTCTCAACTGGTGGATGAATGAGAGTGCCCACACATTCCAACATCGCATGAGTCACAGCAGTGTGTGGCCAGACAGCACGCTAGGGATCGGACAGTTTTGCACGACCTTGTTGCAATGATGACGGACATCTTACCCAATGACTCACTGTGCTTTTGTTCACTGCCAAGTCTCTGTAGACATTCTGCAAGCAGCTATGAATATCTGCAATGCTCTGGTTTTCTGCCAAGAGAAACTCAGTGACAGCTCTCTGCTGCAGCACATCTCCATTACAGACGTCATTTTGAAGGTTATGTACCGTTCCGCCACCTATCAAAACAACATGAAACTATAGGATCTGAAGCAGGCATATTGCACAATGTCCCATAACAAATTCTTCCGTTTTTCAACTGAAATTGGCTGAGAAAAAAATGTGTTAAATTACTCATTGAACAGTCCTCATAGATTACATTTGTTGTTGGTGTAAAACATTCCTTCCTGTGTCTAGTTTTTGCTTAGTAACCATAGATGCATTTGCACTCTGTCAAATTGAAATGCTGTATATAATTTGTTTCATTAGGTTATGAAATGGGTGCCTGACATAAGTCACATTATTCTGCAATACAGTTTCTAGCTTTTCTTAAAATTATGTTGTCAGGCTTTATAGGAACTGAAATAAGTCAGCTACAAACTGCATCTGGGATAGTAGCCTATCTTTGGCAGTGGGATTTAATGAACAGTGTCACCACTAAGAAGCGAATGTTTTAAAGTAAAATTGGCCATTCCTACAATAACATTCAAGCTGGTACTAGTATCATGAAGTCCAAACTGAAATTTTAAAGACAGCTGCACGAAATAGATACATTTTCAGTATCTAAACTCACTCCTGCATTATTCTTACTGTTGATTAAATCTAAGTAGAATGAACATTGATTTTAAAATAATTACACAGATGTGATATGTATATTACATTGTATCAAAAGCAATGCAGAAAAACTGTAGTCATAATCAAGGTGAATGAAACAAAGGATTAGTGACATGAACATGAGAGTTACTAAGTAAAACCACAGACAGTTCTGTTCGATTACAAAGGCAGGGCGTGGTGAAACAAAGATAAAATCTGAATATGAAATGAACCAAAGAGAGTGTTAATGCTATATGTAATAATAATGAAGAAACAGTAGCAGTATTGTGTTGACATAGTGCAATATATTAAGAATATTATCATTAGTTACAGTGTGTTACTGTTAACAATGGCGCAGAAAAATCCAGTGTATCTGTGTACTTTCTCTTATTGTCATTATGCTTACTAGCCTACTCTTCTTTCTTCTAGGAGATAGAACCCACAGTTGGGGAAGAACTCTGTAACCTTTGGGACCGAATACCGCCATTCATCCATAAGTCAATGCTTTCAGCTCGCCAGCAACTCCCTCATCAGCAACAAGGGCAGCATCAACAACCACATCAGCAGCAGCAGCAGCAGCAGCAGCAACAACAACAACAGCAACAGCAGCAGTTACAACAAGGATCTAATTCTACAATTCTTGGCAAAAGTTTCCATCATGGTCGTCCCATCCGTGGAAATTTTTCTTATGGTGGATATAGTCGTGGAACAGGTTTCCATTATTACAGTCCTCGAGGGGGACACCATAACAAGTGAAAGACTGTAATGCCCTTTTTTCAAAGTCAAGCAAGTATAATATATAGTTTAAAATGGACACAGATGTTCTTGATTCTTTTATGTCACTGCTGGTGTTCTGTAGTAAAGCGAAGTGGGTGTCATCAGCATTTACCATAACTTTGCATTGCAGGCAGAGTTGATAGTGTTCTTGGATGTTTGTAATGAGATGATAATTCTGTATCTCTCTTTCTTCGTGCCTTATGAAGTGTGGTGTTGTCAATATGCGACATAAAACCTATTGTTAGATGAAGCAATCTTTGATGTGTTCCTGTATTCCCCATCTGTGTTTTTTAGTCACGTAATGCTTCTCTTCATTTTGCTTTGCATTATTTCTGTTGCTAAAGTGACTTTTTATTTGTAATTTGTTGTTCATTTTATACAAAGAAACAAATTGAACAGACAAATCATCTGCACTTAGGTTTTTGGCAATATTAACCTAATCCCACGACTGCTCATTTTACTCGAAAGTGATTTATTTTATGTTCATCTTCACTGTATTAGTTTGCTTTTTATTTCCTTGGATTTGTAAAATAATAGCGTTATTCATTGTGGTTTTAAAGCAAAATGTAGAGGAAAAACTTTCCTTTATTGTTTGGAACATTTTTTTTTCTTTTTTAGTGCCAAGTGCTGCCTAAACAGTCATGACTGATAGCCAGTTTGTTTTATTTTGTGTATTAATGGCTAACATTTACATTCAATGTAAAGATATTAAAATACCCCACATAACAAAAACATGAATTTTAATGCAGGAAGATTTTGATCAAGATCTTTATAATACAGGGTATCCTGTTAACATTACATATTGATCATTTTTGAGCACAGTTAATGATTATAGTGTGATCGTTTGTAGTTACGTAAATATTACTATTCCATTATAACATATGATACTTGTGGCTTAAAACAGGTGTTTCCTTGGTCAAGATTTTTATGTTGCTGTGCCAGTGAGGGACCGTATAATTAGTGTAATTTGTTATTAGTACCAAAGGCCACAGTTTTTAAATAGCTCGCATTGTTTCTTTCCCAAATAATTCTTACACGTCCCTGTCCGTGCAAGACTAAACTGAGTTAGATTTTCAATCTGATTTTAAGACGTTGCATGAAAGTGTCTGTAAATGTAGAATATCCATGACACTATCATTTGCTTACTGTTTCAGTCAAATATACTAATGGTTGAAGTAAAATCATAAGTGAAGAACATAAAAAAATAATTACTCACAAATCTGGAAAGAATTACACCTGCCATTTCAGAACAGAAATAAGAGTTGTAGTTATTTAATACTACAGTTTGAGATGTTTGTATATGTGTTTTGTTAGACAGAGGTGGAAACAATTTAACCAGCAGATTCAGGGCATGAGGTACAACACTGTTCCAACTCTAACTTATTCTTGACCAAAATGTTGGTTTCATCATTGTCTGGGTGAACAATTCAGATGTAAAGATGTGAATCAGTATTCCACTTACAAACAAATTGTCATTATTTTTAACTTCTGTTTCTGGAGGATGTGAATAGCGTATGACATAAAATCCATGTGTAGTAGGAACATTTATCCATACAGTAACTGTTTGTCATTTGCACCATCATTGTAAACTGATCTAATCTAATCTGAATAGTTTCCATGCCTCATTTAACTCATATTCTCATACATATAACATTCACAGCTTGATGAAAATTTACAATCCAAATTTTACTTCTGTTATCAGATAAGATGCATATGTTCTATCCTGATTTCTAATGGAACATGCAAACTACAAGATTTGAAACTACCAGTTTGGTGTCAGGAAAACTGTGACTTTTTGCATGAGTGTGCTGCAAATAATGCAATGTTAAGGAAGTGACAGAGAGGAAGCTCTTAAGATGTGTTTTATTTATGTAAAACACAGTTAAATGGTACAAATATGCAGTATTATTATTGTTACATCATTTATTTTGAGGTATGACCTCCGTTCTTCCTTAGGTAGTGATACTGATAACCCTTTTGAAGTGTAATAACACTGGTAATATTAATGAAGTTGTTATCTACTAAATGTTGATCTTAATTACTCTAATATTATTTAAAGTCACTACATGTGCTGTAATATGATTTGTTTACTTTCACATTCATGATTGCATTGTATTGGAAATATTCACCTAACATGAAATAAAAATTTTATTACCTCTGTTTTCTTTATTTGATGTTTGGAATTTATTTTACATTGCAGTAATTCATTTTATTTGAGATTATAAATACGCATTGGAAATTTGTATTATACAGATTTTTTTAATAAATATAATTAAAGAGCTGAAATGAAGTAGAAACACTTCCACATATTTGTTGCCTCCCCCATCAGTTACATATCCTACTGCACCTGCAGAACATTTTGATTGATTTCAGCAGGTTTGTAGCACTGTTATAGTTACATAATTCTTGTGTTATTAGATGAAAAAGTGTTGAATTAGGTGCTTCATTGAAAGGTAAGGAAGTGGTGGCTTTGTGTGGAGTCTTATGTAAGGATGTGGACTGTCTTAGTTTACTGTTGGGAGGTGCAAGTTTTAGACACATCTATCTAACATACTAGAAATTTATCAGTTAGTGATATATATGCTATAACATAAATAAATGACTTCGTAAAAAAAAGTGGAAATTTTAGGTCCGTGGGGCATTTGTAACGTACTTACTCCATTTTTATTTAATGGTTTTTATCACCCTTGAAGATACTGTACTGACCTCACTGCTTGCCTCCAGGAACAGTGTTGTACCTTTTTTTCATCTAATTATCTTTGACCCAAGCTGCTGCAATATCTCTCAGGGTTTCACCACCTTTCATTTCTAGGTTGACTCAAGGAGACATGTTCTCTTGGGCCTTCCCATTGTCATTGATTTGGCTCAAAGATGTTAAAATGTGTGAGCCATGTACGTCTTCATGCTTTGATCTTCTGGGTGGTGTTCAGTTCTTAGTTTTTCCTCCTCCTCCAGCATCAATATCTTACAGTGAACCAAAGATGTTCAGAACGATTTTCTACTATGAAATTGATGGATTGTGGTCATATGTATTTGTGGTCTCAGCTCCATATTGCACACTGGAGTTAACTATTGTGTTATAAACTTTAATTTTATTGTATGCGGTTAGTGCATGACATGGGAATCATTTCATGCTTTTGAGTGCATTAATAATTATTTGTTTTATTTTAAGCTTCAAGTTGTTGCATTTGTTGAAGCAAATGCACAAGTATCTAAAGCTTGCTACACATCAATTTGCTCTTTAGGATTCTGTAGCATTTATCAGAAAAACATACTCACTTCTGTCCGCTGAACATTGATTTTCATGCCAGGTTTTGTGATTTATGCATTAGATTTCTAATTGTCCCCACCATCTCAAATCTAGACTCTGTCAAGGCTGTCATGTTAACACAGGGATTCTCCCATTTGTCTTTTCACCTATTCTATTTCTGTTCATTTTGTAGAGGGCTTTGCCAAGCAATCTATTGAAAAGTGTTGGGAAATGACCTCACCATTGACCTGGATGCTACTTTATAACATTCAGTTCTTCCTCCATTAAAACAAATTGTTTCAAACCTGTGGTTATGTAAACTGATCAGATGTTAATCCCTTCTATTTCACCTTTGCTCTTGTCACTGTAATGCATGCTATATCATTGCCCCTGGACATTGTCATATGCTTCGAGAAAATCAATAAATTTTGCCAAAATTGGTTCATTAAACTCCCAGTACTTCTCTCCTTGTAATTAGTAGCAGACACACAGTTGATCTCCTTACCCAAAATCCTTTGTTATTCTTTCTTTGTGTAGACGCAATTATAGGTGATTTCTATTCATCTGAAAATTTCTCCTGCACCTATATCAGCTTAAAGACATTATTTGATTCTCTCTGTAGCCACTGTCCTTTTGTTTTCAACATATTCATCTTTGGTCCGTTTATCAATCACTGCTCTCAAAATTCCATCAGTGACAAACTTCGTACTCAAACTCAGTTTTATGCTCTAAATCTGGGAAACTTTTGTGGGTCCTTCGCACTAAGCAATTCCTCAAAATATTTACATAATTTCATACTTATATTTACATATGTCTGTTGACATTTCTTATTAGCTTCATGTTCTGGAACATTTGTGTGTTGTCATTCTTTTCACTCATTCCCTCTATTATCTGTATCATGTCCATGGACACTTCCTCTCATCACTGTGTCACATTCTAGCATCCTCTTGTCAGTGTGTCAAATCCTAGCATTCACTCTTGAATATTTGTCTCTCTTTTTGGATCTTGTCCTTTCATCTAAGACTTACCGCTTCTCTTATCATAGCTGACCATATAACTGACCATTTGTCTTTGATGTTCTTGCCACCTTCCTTTCTGTCCTTTACAGTAAAAACCTATTTCTGACATTTCACACAAATTGCTGGACTAACTGTGGATCAGTAAGTTTTTCCATTGTCTGTTGAATACCTCCACTCACATATTACCTTGTTGTTGTCTTCAGTCCTGAGACTGGTTTGATGCAGCTCTCCATGCTACTCTATCTTGTGCAAGCTTCTTCATATCCCAGTAACTACTGCAACGTACATCCTTCTGAATCTGCTTAGTGTATTCATCTCTTGGTCTCCCACTACGATTTTTACCCTCCACGCTGCCCTCCAATACTAAATTAGTGATCCCTTGATGCCGCAGAACACTACCAACCGATCCCTTCTTCTTGTCAAAGTGTGCCACAAATTTCTCTTCTCCCTAATTCTATTCAATACCACCTCATTAGTTATGTGATCTACCCATCTAATCTTCAGCATTCTTCTGTAGCACCACATTTCGAAAGCTTCTATTCTCTTCTTCTCCAGACTATTTATCGTCCACGTTTCACTTCCATACATGGCTACACTCCATACAAATACTTTCAGAAACGACTTCCTGACACTTAAATCTATACTCGATGTTAACAAATTTCTCTTCTTCAGAAACGCTTTCCTTGCCTTTGCCAGTCTACATTTTATATCCTCTCTACTTAGACCATCATCAGTTATTTTGCTCCCCAAATAGCAAAACTCCTTTACTACTTTAAGTGTCTCATTTCATAATCTAGCTCCCTCAGCATCACCCAACTTAATTTGACTACATTCCATTATCCTCGTTTTGCTTTTGTTGGTGTTCATCTTATACCCTCCTTTCAAGACACTGTCCATTCCATCCAACTGCTCTTCCAAGTCCTTTGCTGTCTCTGACAGAATTACAATGTCATCGACAAACATCGAAGTTTTTATTTCTTCTCCATGGATTTTAATACCTACTCTGAATTTTTCTTTTGTTTCCGTCACTGCTTGCTCAATATACAGATTGAATAACATCGGGAAGAGACTACAACCCTGTCTCGCTCCCTTCCCAAGCGCTGCTTCCCTTTGATGCCCCTCAACTCTTATAACTGCCATCGCCCCTGAATGATCTGATTTCAATAATGTTCTTCTTGAACCTCATATCTATCAGCATGTGAGATGCTTGGTATGTTGTTGATCAGGCAGGTAATTCGATATTTCTTTATCAGTATGCCTGTGAGGGACTGTCAAGCTAATTAAAAGATTGAGGCTTGTTATGTAATCAATTAAGCACAGTCCGTCGTCATTTGTGTCTACAACTCTCTTCAACAAAGTTAAGTGCAGCGGGTAACAACAAGTAATAGAAAAATATCATCATACAGATACTAAAACACAATAATAATAAAATGTCTTAGAAAATGAGAGGCTGCACAAAATTAAGTAGAAACTAAAAAGATCCAGTGGAAAGCTTTGGCACTGGCAAATATGGGAGAATGTTACCAGACATCATGTGTAGCCCCAGCAGTAGAGTATGAAGGAGGTGGTATTACAGCATGGTGGTGTTTCTCATGCTTAGAGTCCTGTCCGCAAAGACGTTAGTACATTTTACAGCGTCGTGTGCTGTAAAGAGTAGAGACCTCAGAGATGATTGTATCAGCATGTCAATGCATCCTGTCCTAAACCACTATCTTGTGGTTTGTGGACAGTAACATTCCTGAAATGGACTGGCCTGCCCAGAGTCCTGACCTGAACCCAATCAAATATCACTACCTTCTCTGGTTTCAGCTCTTGAGAAAGAATGGGGTGCCATACCCTCCCAGATTTTCAGATATCTCATTGGAAATGTCCCAAGCAGAGATCAAGTTTCCATAAAGGTGAAGGGTGGGCGCACCTCATAGTAATGTCCAGTAATAGATGTCTGAATACTTTTGATCTGATCGTGTATCTACATATGTCTCATAGATTCAGTTTTGCACTTTATAGAGTAATACTTCTATCTCGTTTCTACTTTGGAAAGTTGGAGTGAGGTCCTGGAAGAACCGAAGCTACAAGGGCACATCATAGGCATGCCTGGATGCTTCAATCAATAAGAAAATTGCATATGATAGGCAAGGTTCCCTTTGTATGATAGTGCAAGACTATCTTTGATATGGTACAGCCTGTAACCTGTTTCACATCACTGAATATAAATAATATAAAGCTAGAGGCTATAGGCCTGAACTAGAAATTATGTGGAAGAATGAGTTCTTCAGTAACAGGATTGAGACATACCTTATACGACACAAGATACTGATGTAAATTAAACTACAATGTTTTTCAATCATTGAATATATTATATACAGATGAATTTTGGCTACAACAATATAATGGAAAGGATAGGTTGCTGCTCACAGTACAGAGGATATGTTGAGTCACATACAGGCTTAACAAAGAGACTGTCTCACCTGTCTGTGACACAGTGTCTCCTCTATATGGCGAGTAGCAATTTATCTTTTTCGTAATTCTGTTGTTATTCTATCCACGCCTTTCCATTGTTTAGTCACAGTTGTCAGATACATGGACATAGAAACAGAAGAAAAGACATGTCGGTGGATGTCATAGCATCGGTAAGTGCAAATACAACTCATAATGAAGAAGAAATAAAATGTGGGACCTGACCTATGGAGCATATCAAAATACAGGATTAACTGATGGGGAAAAAAGTAAAAAATATACCACTTACTATAGGTTATGCTAATGGTGTACTCAAAAAACTGGAAGAACCATAAAGTAACATTGCTCCAGTTAATGGGGAAAAGGACGAACAAGAACTATACATATTCTAAGAAAAGCAACATAATAATTTTGGAAGAGTGCAACAACACAAATACTACAAGCCACCTCCACTTGATGATAATAATTAATAACAAGGTAAAGCTATCATCAGTCCAAAGGTTTACAGCATTACTATGCGCGGTCATATTGGAGTTGGTATGTCATAATTTCGCTTCGACCTTTGAACTGACTTACCCAGCCAGTTATAGGGAATAATCTTCCCTTGTACTAATCAATTATTATTGGAATAAGTACGGAGGAATACATTTCTCAGAAGCAACAAATTCATTAATCAGGTAGCCTGATTTAACATACTGATAAATATTGGTGGTTATAAACTAGCTGCACATATGAGTAGAGAGAATAAGGTGAAAGGAGGAGTTGCCATATATGTCAAAAGTTATCACTGTGTAGAAAGCTTAGATACAAAAAAGTTTTGTCTAGAGCAAAAATATAGAAGCATGTGCCTGTCAACTTAAACTGAAGGAGGGCTCTTTTACAATTGTAACAGTATATAGGTCCCCTTCAGGAAACTTTTATTTATTCCTGGAAAACTTGGATGCCTTGTTGTGCTATCTGTCAGATATGGGAAAGTAAATTATTATTTGTGGGGACTTCAATGTCGATTCACTGAAAGAGTGTAATAGGAAGAATGAACTGGAAGTGTTGCTCGGTTCTTTCAATTTGACATCTGTCATTAATTTTCCTACTCGGATAGTAAAGGACAGCAGCACATTGATAGATAACACTTTTATAGATCAAGATAGGTTTAAAAACATAAATTATTGTCCTGTTGAGAATGGCCTTTCTGATCATGATGCTCAGTTAGTTACAGTATATGACATAGCTCCATCAGTAATTCAAAACTACACTCCAAAGTTGTGCATTCAATTAATGACTCAACAATTAGAAATTTCATAGAAAATCTTCAGCAGTTAGACTGGGATGAGGTGTACAATGAACCTGATGCTAATTTAAAATATATCTTATTTCATGATTCACTTGTAAGAGAATTTGAAAACTGTTTCCCCAAGAAAGTAGATAAATCTAATTATAAGAAACCGTGCAAAAAACCTTGGCTTACTAAAGGAATAAAAATATCTTGTAACCACAAAAGGGAACTGTATCTAACAGCAAGGAAGAGTAATGACCCAGAAACAGCCAAATATTATAAAAACTACTGTGCTACATTAAGAAAGGTTATTAAAAAGTCCAGAAGCATGTGCATCATGTCTGAGATTAATACCTCTGATAACAAAATCAAAACAATTTGGAATATTATTACAAGGGAGACAGGGCAACCAAGAGTACAGGATGACGGCATCACCATCAAAGCGAATGGAAACTTGTAAACAACAAGCCAGAAGACGAAAACATTTTGAATAATCATTTTTTTAAATGTAGAGAAAATAGGATCTAAATGTATATTAGAAGAAGCAAGGCAGTTAATGGAAGAGGCCTTACCCATACCATTTGATACAATTGAAATTCCACCCACCTCTCCTTCTGAAATTAGGAAGATAATAAACTCTCTCAAGAATAAAAGCTCACATGGAATTGATGGCATTTCCAGCAGGATAATAAAAGCTTGTTCCCAAGAAATAAGTGGGATTCTTAGACACATATGTAATAGCTCTCTGAAGCAGGGTACTTTCCCAGATAGACTGAATTATGCCATTGTTAAACCTCTGCATAAAAAAGGGTATACGTCTGATGTCAACAACTACCGCCCAATCTCTCTTCTGACTGCCTTCTCCAAAATTCTTGAAAAAGTGGTGTCTTGTAGAGTAGCTTCACACCTTTGTAAAAATAAAGTTTTAACAAAATGTCAGTTTGGTTTCCAGAAGGGTATTTCAATGGAAAATGCTAGATATACTTTCACTAATGAAATATTAAATGCTCTGAGTAACCAGAAGACACCCGTTGGGATTTTTTGTGATCTATCAAAGGCTTTTGATTGTGTAAATCATGGAATACTTGTAGATAAGCTCAAGTACTGTGGTATGAATGGGACAGTGCTCAAATGGTTTAAATCATACCTAGCTGGAAGAGTGCAGAAAGTTGAAATAAGCAGTTCACATAATATGCAAAAAAACTGGTGATTTCTCAAACAAACAATCAAGAATGGGGTGCCGCAACGTTCGGTCTTGGGTCCTCTGCTGTTCTTAATATATGTTAATGATTTGCCATTCTATATTCACGAAGATGCAAAGCTGGTACTTTTTGCCGATGATACAAGTATAGCAATCGCACCCAACAGACAAGAATTAACTGGTGAAATTGTAAACGATGTTTTTCAGAAAATCATTAAGTGGTTCACTGCAAATGGGCTCTCATTAAACTTTGACAAAACACAGTATATACAGTTCCACACAGTAAATGGAATGACACCATTAATAAATATAGACTTCGATCAGAAATCGGTAACTAAGGTAGAATATTCAAAATTTCTAGGTGTATGCATTGATGAGGGGTTGAACTGGGAAAAAAACACTGAGGATCTGCTGAAATGTTTGACTTCATCTACTTATACTATTAGGGTCATTGCAAATTTTGGCAATATACAACTCAGTAAATTAGCTTACCACACCTATTTTCATTCTCAGCTTTCGTATGGCATCATTATTCTGGGGTAACTCATCATTGAGTAAAAGAGTGTTCATTGCACAAAAGCATGTAATCAGAATAATTGCTGGAGCTTATCCAAGATCATCCTGCAGACACTTATTTAAAGAGCTAGAGATCTTCTCTGTAGCCTCACAATATATATATTCACTTATGAAATTTGTTATTAACAATCCGAACGAATTCAAAAGTAATAGTGTACATGCTTACAACACTAGGAGAAAGGGTGATCTTCACTACTCAAGGTTAAATCTTACTTTGGCTCAGAAGGGGGTAAATTATGCTACCACAAAAGTCTTTGGTCACTTACCTAACAGCATCAAAAGTCTGACAGATAGCCATATAGCATTTAAAAGGAAATTAAAAGAATTTCTTAATGGCAACTCCTTCTACTCATTAGATGAATTTTTGGATATAGTAAGTGGGTAATTTCCTCAACCCCCACAAAAAAATTAAAAATATTAAGTGTCATGTAATATTTTGTGTAATGTAATATCTTGTATAGACACCTTTTATTAACCTGACATGTTCCACATCATTACGAAGTGTCGTATTCATGATCTATGGAACAAGTACTAATCTAATCTAATCTCTGTAATCTAACATAGCCTTTTAAAATGGCTGATTATGTGCTTGCTATTCAAAGTCTGATTAACAACTCTCACTGCCTCTGTGGCTCCTATCATCACAGAAAAGCTGTTCATTGTTAAGAAGGCCGGTAGTATGGAACTGCCCACAGGAGAAACTCCATGACACAATGCAAGGCACTGCAGACTCCAAGACATCTACGTGTGATGACGTAAGCTCGTCTCACGTCGCTGCATGACATCCCTGGAGCACCTCAAATGTGAAAGAAACACACACCAAACATGGAATAGTATTAAATATGTAACTAATTCATTCTAACAAAGCCCATGTTCACTGTGCACAATTACTGAGTTATTTAAAATGTTAAGGCCTTTACGTATGTCTGCTTGTGTCTGTATATGTGCGGATGGATATGTGTGTGTGTGCGAGTGTATACCTGTCCTTTTTTCCCCCTGAGGTAAGTCTTTCCGCTCCCAGGATTGGAATGACTCCTTATCCTCTCCCTTAAAACCCACATCCTTTCGTCTTTCCCTCTCCTTCCCTCTTTCATGATGAAGCAACCGTGGGTTGCAAAAGCTTGAATTTTGTGTGTGTGTTTGTGTTAGTGTGGCTATCAACATACCAATGCTTTCGTTTGGTAAGTTACATCATCTTTGTTTTTTTCTAGTCCAAACACAGACTGTCCATAAAATATAAAAATTCAGCATCAAATCATAAAACACGAGTTAAATGAATATAATTCCATACTTCTTGGATTAGCTATTCAGATTATGTCAGTTAGCCTATAAGGAGTTCTCCAAACTAACAAGTAATATCTATATAATAGCAGCATAAACTTAAGTATTAAATATATTTTTACTTATACATGTGATTGTTGTGGTCTTCAGTGAGAAGAATGGTTTGATGCAGCTCTCCATGCTAATCTAGTTTGAGCAAGCCCTTTCATCTCTGGATAACTATAGCAACCTACATCCTTCTGAATCTGCTTACTGTATTCTTTTATTGGTCTCCTTCCAAGATTTTTACCACCCACACTTCCCTCCAGTATTAAACTAGTGATCCACTGATGTCTTAGAATGTGTTCCATCAATGGATCCCTCCTTTTAGTCACGTTGTGCCACAAATTTCATGTTTCCCCAATTCCAGTCAGTAGCTCCTCATTAGTTACGTGATCTGCCCATCTAATCTTCGGCATTCTTCTGTATGAACCACATTTAAAAAGCCTCTATTCACTTTTTGTCTAAACTGTTTATCATCCATGTTTCACTTCCATACAGCACTACACTCCACCTTCAGAAAAGACTCCTTAACATTTAAATCTATATTCGATGTCAACAATTTTCTCTTTTTCAAAAATGCGTTTCTTACTATTGCCTATCTACATTTTATATCCTCTCTACTTTGGCTATCACCAGGTATTGTACTGCCCAAATAGCAAAACTCATCTCCTACGTTTAGTGTGTGTTTCCTAATATAATTCTTTCGGCATCACCTGATTTAATTTTGTAACATTCTATTATTCTCATTTTGCTTTTGTTGATGTCCACATTACATCCTCCTTTCAAGATGTTCTCTTCAACTGCTCTTCCAAGTCCTTCGCTGTTTCTGACAGAATTGCAGCATCACTGGCAAACCTCAAAATATTGATTTTTGCTCCCTGAACTTCAATTCCTACTCCAAATTTTTCTTTTGTTTCCTTTGCTGCTTGCTCAATGGACAGATTGAATAACATCAGGGATAGGCTACAATCCTGTCTCACTCCCTTCTCAACCACTGCTTCCCTCGTACCTCTCAGTTCTTATAACTGCCATCTGGTTTTTGTACAAATTGTAAATAGCCGTTTGCTCCCTGTAATTTACTGCACTACCTTCAGAATTTCAAAGAGAGTATACCAGTCAACACTGTCAAAAAATTTCTCTGGGCCTACAAATGCTATAAATGTAAATCTGCCTTCCCTTAACCTACCTTCTAAGACAAGTCATACGGTCAGTATTGCCTCAAGTCTTCCTACATTTCCCTGGAATCCATGCTGGTAGGCTTCTATCAGTTTTTGCATTCTGTTGTAAATAATTCAAGTAAGTGTTTTGCATGACTTATTAAAATGATATTTCAGTAATATTCACACCTGTTAGCACCTGCTTTCTTTGGAATTGGGATTATTACATTCTCCTTGAAGCATAAGGGTTATTGCACCTGTCTCATTATGTAGCAGTTATAAAAGTAGTATTGCTGTTATAATTACATGAATTTGATTCATAAAAAGCTATTCCTTGTGAACTAAAACATTGCCAAACAATACATCAAAATCTGTGAACTTATAAAACATATTATAAAGAATAAATAGTGATTAAAGTAAAATATTTTGGAATGCAGCTCCATCTTGTGGAAGCAACAGCAACTTTTCTTCTTGATGTAGGTTCTTTGGCGCATACTGCCAGAGCCCCGGCAGTCAAACTGATGTGAGACGAGGTATGGTCCAGTCATAGACAAGAGAGGTGACACAGTCAGCACTTGTCACACTATCAGTGCTTGAAAAATGTCAAAAAACCAGTAAGATTAATACTCACTCTGTTCATTCAAAATTCTTTGTGGAGCTCTGTTTTTGTGGATAACAATTTCTATGTCTTCCAATATGTTCAAACCGTATTCCTCTGACACTGATATCCCCACTCCACAATACTGCAGCATACTGCTAGAGAAGCCAAAAGAAAATGACACTGCTCACTGTTAAAGCAGACTCATGCAGTAATTTGGTTCCTGCACTTGAAGAGGAGCAACTGCCTTGGCTGGGTCTTGTGCCTACCCAGTCTGCAAGCCAAATTACATCCCAATTATGCAGACAGCCTGCTACCTTGCAGAAGATATTTGGGGGCTGCTGCAGCACATTCAACCACCAGGCGGTGACCAATGTGCTGGCAGAGGTCGCTGGTGCCATGGCCCTGTTTCTTATGCATGCCACATGACAGGAAGCAAGACTGAATGTATCCTGGCACTGAGGGCTCCATTTACAGTGGCATACAGGGCTCTGGGAAGCACCTTCCTGCTGAGCGAGCTTCTTCCTCAGGTACCACATTCTTACTGCATTTCCACAATCAGCAGCACACTCTGTGAGTTGTTGATATGCTGCAATCAGTATTCAAGACAAACGTGACCCCGACAGGAAGACTGATTCTTGATTTCATAATATTTCTGTGATTGCTTATTGTTCAGCCTCACCAGGCATAGAAAATTCTTCTTTTAGACTCTAACTGTTCCCTGCCTAATTGTGTTGTCAGATTCAGAATTTGTATCAGACTTCGTCTTTATCCTAAACGTGTTCTGAACTTTGAACAGACGTACTTATTTTTCTATGTGACTCAAGAACTTTACTCTGACACTGTTTATCTGAAGTGTCTTAAGAACTTTTGATCAGAGTTGTTTTCCTATCTTTTAGAGCTAGGGATTAGTACAGCATTTGGTTTTCCTCATTGCCAGGAAGTGGGACTATTTTTACGTTCTACTCAGAAGACTTCATTTAGCATTTTTCCTTTACTAAGATAGTTCAGAACTATAAAACTTTTTCTTCTTCCACAGGTAGAACGCCTGTTTGTGCTTAGCCAAACAAGATTAATTGTTTCACGTCTCCCCAGAGTTTTCATTATTAAACTGAATTGTGTTTCTCTCTATTCAAATAAATTTGGCTGTTTACTGCCTATGGCAGACACTTCAACACTGTTGCAACAATACACACTGAGTAGGAAGAGCATAGCAACAATGCACAATGATATGAATTGGTGGTTAGGTGACACAGAGGCTTTTAGCAGGATTAAATAAATTTGAATGATGAAAAACGAAGTGGCAAACCATCTCCCTCTGAATCAGCTGGGATCACAAGAGATGTGAAGGCCTTGGTCACTGGCATATCACAGTCAAGGAGATAGTGGAAAAAGAGAAAATGAATTTACATCTTGCATGAAATTCTGAAAATGACAAAGGTCATAGCCTGCTAGGCAAGTAGTCTTCTAAAATCCGTTTGATGATAGTAGCTGATGTTATGTGCTTGGTAGTATAAAGCCAAATATATTTTGTGAAGACATGACATAAAGCAATGGCATACTTTCAATTACCTATCGTCGTGCCCTGAAATGAGAAATGTCCTGCCCACTGTCCTTCCCACCCCTTCCATAGTGGTATTCCGCCCTCCACCAAACCTACACAATATACTCATCCATCCTTACACAACCTCTGCACCCAATCCCTTACATCATGGCTCAGACCCCTGTAATAGACCTAGATGCAAGACCTGTCCCATACATCCTCCTACCACCACCTACTACAGTCTGGTCACTAACATTACCTATCAAAGGCAGGGCTACCAGTGAAACCAGTCATGTGATCTACAAGCTAAGCTGCAACCACTGTGCTGCATTCTATGTAGGCATGACAGCCAACAAGCTGTCTGTCTGCATGAATGACCACCGACAAACTGTGGCCACGAAACAAGTGGATCACCCTGTAGCTGAACACGCTGCCAAACATGATGCTCCTCATCTCAATGATTGCTTCACAGCCTGTGCTATATGGATCCTTCCCACCAACACTAGCTTTACTGAATTGCGCAGGTGGGAACTTTCCCTGCAATACATCCTATGTTCCCGTAACCCTCCTGGCCTCAACCTTCATTAGTCGCTGTCGTCACCCATCCAGCCCCTTCCCTGCTCCCATTCCAGCACTACACAGCTGTCATTCCACCACCACAACCAGTATTCTTTTATTTATTTTATTTTATTTATTTCTTTCCTTTTCTGCTACTCCCCCCACCCCTCCTTTCCCTACCTCTCCCTACCGCCCAACCTGCAGCACTTCACTGTCCACCATTCCCACCATACTATACCTCCCCCTCCCTGCCCCAGCCTCCTCCTTTCCCCCACCCCCCTAGCCTCCTCCTTTTCCCCACCCAGTCACCACTCCCATCATGCACTGGTGCCGCTGCTCGCAGTGTGGTTTCAGTTGCCTGAGACTGCAGCCATGTGTGTGAGTTGCGTTTGCGTGCATGTGAGTATGTGTGTGTGTGTATGTGTGTCTATTGTTGACAAAGGCCATTGGCCGAAATCTTTAAGTGTGAAAATCTTTTTTTTTTTTGTGCCGATCTGTGACTCAGCATCTCTGCTATATGGTGAGTGGCAACATTCCTTCTCGTAATACTGTTGATGCTTTTGCTTTACAGCTTTCTCTCAGGGATCAGTATACTGTAGAAGACTCATGTTATTACATATCTTTAAATAACAGGAACAGAAGGTGCCATCATGTTTGGAAGGAACACTTGGAACTATTGTATTCCATTGTATAAGGTGTGGTACTTATATTCATCAAGACTATTTTGTAGAAGCTTTTGCTTTACAGCTTTCCCTCAGGGATCAGTAACAGTATCATCCTTCTGACCACCAAGTATTGTCATTTCTCTTAACTTGCAAGCTACTTTACACATGATTAGCACAATCATCTCTTCTTTTCAAAGTTTAATTTTGAAACTTTACATATATTGATGGAGAAAAGAACATTGTTGCAGATGCTTTTTCACCACTTTGATCCATTTCACACACTACAAATACTGTTACTCTGATTGACAGCTCTGGGACCAAAACAGTATCCAAAGCTGAGATGAAATCTTCTGCATTGATGTTCAAACCAAAAAGAAGAGTGCAAAATTGGTAACTTTTACTTGAGCAGGGAAACTCAGTATATTCGTCACTGCCTGGATGGAGAGCAATTTACCAATAAGAATTTACAAATCTATACTGGTTATATATTTGACTTCATCGAAATTTAATGGTTGTTATCTGGTTTTGTTCTGCTGGTACAATAATTTTGTTAACTACTCTCATGTCTAACACTAGGTGAACATTACTGTCTGGCTTTGCAACTGCAAGTAGTGGACTACAGTATGGGGATTGTGAAAGTTCTGTTATCTTCCATTTGATCAACCTTTCAATTTCCCATCTTCCCTTTTTATCCAAGATACAGCATAAGATGAGTGACAAAATGTCTGCTGAGGAAAAACTTCCATCTTGTACACATATTCACAAATAATCCCATATTTTTTGTCAAACGCTAACAAATATTGTTACAATAACCCAAATAATTCATCTGTCTGTACTGCAGTTTGGCAGAAGGATCCTTTATTTTGTCTTTTATGGCTGAAAGTCAATTCGCAAATCCACTAATGTGTCAGTGTATTCCTCATAGGCAAATAATACTTCTGGGTAAATAAGTTGCAAATTCACTTCCTGACAAAACTTACAATGGTTCGGTCTAGTCTTAACCAGATGCAAAGAAATTTTGTATAGTCAAAATAACATTCAAAACTGTTTACAAACATTGCTCCTCATTTCTCAAGTTAGGGGGTAGTATGTTATGAAAAGATCTTATAAAAACCATAAGATATACTTTTTTGTTTTGGATAAAAATACCTGGAACTTTCAGTGTTGGAGCAGACTCTCAAGTATACTGAAGAAAGTGAAGGTCCTGGCCCAAGTGATTGTGGCATTGACAGGGGTGGTGGTACTTGGTAATCTACATGAATAATTGGCAGCATGAGTAAACGATTACACTCTCCATTGTTTCCTTCTATAGCAAAATGACCTCTCCACGTCAACGATCATCAATTCTGAAAACATCAGTCATTTGAAACCCAACTCATACTCTTCCCATATGATGTACAAAAAGCTTTGGATCAGGAGAGGCAGGTAGATACAGTATTTCTTGATTTCCAAAAAGCATTTGACTTAGTACCACACCTCCACTTATTGTCAAAAGTATAATCATATGGAGTATCAAGTGAAATTTGTGACTGGAATGAGGACTTTTTAGTAGGGAGGACATGAGTCATTGTCAGATGAAGAAGTAATTTTGGGTGTGCCCCAGGGAAGTGTGTTGGGGCACTTGTTGTTCATGTTGTATATTAATGACCTTGTAGACAATATTAACAGTAATCTCAGACTTTTTGTAGATGATGCAGTTATCTATAATGAAGTATTGTCTGAAAGAAGCTGCATAAATATTCAGTGAGACTGTGCTCTTTACAAAATGAAAAAACGTAATATGCTATGACTATAACATTATTGGGTCACTGTTGGATTCAGCCAACTCATACAAACACCCAGTGCAACACTATGTGGAGATACAAAAATGAATGATCACATAGCTTCAGTCATGGGTACAGCAGGTGGAAGATTCCATTTTATTGGTAGAATACTGGGGAAGTGCAATCACTCTACAAAGGAGACTGCTTGCAAATCACTTGTGCAACTCATTCTAGAATCATGCTTAACTGCGCGAGACATGTACCAAATAGGACTAACAGGGGATACTGAATGTATACAGAGAAGGGCAGCATGAATGGTCACAGGTTTGTCTGATCTGTGGGAAAGTGTCACAGAGATACTGAAGAAACTGAACTGGCAGACTCCTGAAGATAAGACGTAAACTATCCTGAGAAAATCTATTAACAAAGTTTCAAGAAGTGGCTTTAAATGATGACTCTAGGAATGTACTACAACCCCCTGTGTATCATTCACATAAGGATCATGAGGATAAGATTAGAATAATTATGGCATACACAGAGGCACTCAAATAATCATTCTTCCCATGCTCCATATGTGAATGGAATGGGAAGAAGCCCTAATAACTGGCACAATGGGATGTACCCTCTGCCATGCATTTCACAGTGGTTTGCAGAGTGTAGATGTAGATGTAGTACTAGTAGTAGATGGAGTATTGGTGAGGTTGAATGAGGACCTCCTGCATATGAGATAAACCTTTGTGCATATTCCTGAGATCAGTTGCAGTTGATTTGGGTGTACTGATCTTGCACAAGTCTAACTTGGTACATATTTGTTGCACTGCAACCTTGATATCATTGTCCACTTTTGAAATAATTTTACTTCTCTGTCAGATATCAAATTTTCAACCTTTTTCACATAAGTTCAGTGTAGGTGTACAATCATTTCAGTGAAAGTAGTATCACCATCAAAAGCTCCAATCTGTGTGTGATCATTAAGTTTCTTTAAATCATCACATATACATTTCTGTTCAAGCTTGAGAAAACCTACTTCTTCTGACAATTTCTATACTTGACCAGGAAGTTTGCTACAGACAGACTGCTGTTCAGACATCCCTTTTGAAACACAAAATGTGTTCCAGGAGCCACTCTGTAGCAGTTCTGGACATGTGGGGTGTCACATTGTCCTGCTGGAATTGCTCAAGTCTGTCGGAACACACAACGGACATGAATGGATGCAGGGGATCTGACAGGATGCTTACGGACATGTCACCTGTCAGAGTCATATCTAGACATATCAGGAATCCCACATCACATGCCCCACACAATTACAGAGCCTCCACCAGCTTGGACAGTCCCCTGCTGACAAGCAGAGTCCATGGATTGATGAGGTTGTATCCATACCCGTATATGTACATCTGCTCAATACAATTTGAAATGAGACTCGTCGAACCAGACAACATATTTCCAGTCATCAATAGTCCAATGTCAGTGTTGACAGGCTCAAGTGAGGCATAAAGCTTTGTGTTGTGCAGTCTTCAAGGGTACACAAGTGAGCCTTTGGCTCCAAAAGCCCATATCGATGATGTTTCGTTGAGTGGTTCACATGCTGACACTTGTTGATGGACCGGCTTTCAAATCTGCAGCATTTCACAGAAGGGTTGCACTTCTGTCAATTGAACGATTCTCTTCAGTCATTGTTGATCCTGTTCTTGCAGGATCTTTTCCTGGCCTCAGCAATGTCGGAGAGTTGATATTTTTCCTGGATTCCTGATATTCACAGTACACTTGTGAAATAGTCATACAGGAAAGACCCCACTTCAGCTACTTCAGAGATGTTGTGTCCTATCACTCATGTGCCAACTATACACCACATTCAAACTCACTTAAAATCTTGATAACCTGCCACTATAGCAGCAGTAACTAATCTAACAGCTGCACCAGACGCTTATTGTCTTATATATAAGTGTTGCTGCCTGCAGTGCTTTATTCTGCCTGTTTACATATCTCCATATTTGAATATGCATGCCTATATCAGTTTCTTTGGCACTTCAGTGTATTTAAGCAGCAAGTTTCCTTCATCCTGCACTGGTGATGTGATATTACTATTGGTCATTGCTTGGTTTCCAGTCATGAAACTAATGGGAATTTCTGACCCCGTTACCACCTATTTGACAAGATTTTACAAAAGCTGAAAGGATAGGTGTGAATACAGCAAGATAATTCCTAAGCAACAAGCTCTCAAAAAAGTAAACACACACTATAGAATGTTCTAGCAGTGAATCATTTGGCCATTACTAAATGCTACTCAATTGTGAACTTTTTTTTACTCATGTTAACTACACAGGAAAAGACATCTACAGCTCTTAAAACAACTTACAACTACTTTTCTCCAATCAGTGTTATGAGAGAAGCAGAATAATTAAAAGTCAATTACACTACCACACCTGGTGTGTGTGTGCGTGTGTGTGTGTGTGTGTGTGTGTGTGTGTGTGTTTGTGTACTTTCATATTTCTGATTGACACTTTGGCTGTTGTCTTCTGTCTAGGATTCTTTGGCCGATGTTTGTTTGATGATTTTTCTGTTGTTTATCTAGCACGAGTGGCTGGAATTGTCAAATTTTCACCCTCCATTGCTGTCTGCTGACTGGAGTCCAGCTCGCAGCGGTTCTTTCACCTGCCACCTGCAGTGGTCGTTCACCACAGAACAGGAATCCAAGATCCGTTCACCTTGAGGCTTTCTTCTTTCTTGCTGAAGCCATTGTGAACTTTGTATATTTCTAAAGCTTCCCTGAAAAAGCGGGTGTGATAGCTTTTCTCTACAGCAAGAACTTCCGTGTCAGTGAATTTCCACACAGCGTACGCTCTGCCACAGCCGATTTCTCCACCTGCCCCAACCTGCAGTGCTGCTTATTTTTGGTGATACCAGTGTTGATTGATCATCGAATCATTGTAACACAGACTTTTCCACAAGTACGTGGTTTGTGGTATGTTCCCAATATTGCAAGCAGGTCCCTTTTCTTCTTTGCCAATCTGACACACTCTTTGTTCTTCTTTATCAGTTTATAAATAGTCTTTATGCTGTGTTTGCGCAATATATGGTAAAATACCAGTGGTTACAGGTGTTGGAGCAGCACCTTTTTTAGGATAGGTAAGACAGAAAGATGTCAAGTTCTATGAGAGGTCAGGATTGAAACAAATCTTCAGTTTAGGAAAGAAATTAAACAGCACAATTCTAGCACATTGGATCACCAATCACAGCTACCAATTATAAATTTTCACCAATCACCAGAAATTTTATCTCCACCAAGTTGTATCTCAGTCCTAGGTAATTGCATTGATGAATTAAAGTCACCCAACCCAGTTGACATAATCTGCCTCTCTGAACACCAAGTGACCACTGGTATAGGAACTAGGCCTAAGCACAATGAGAAACTCAGACAGGAGAGTACTGCAAATGTTAGAATAAGGAAAGGTTCTCATAAAAGTATAATTAAAAATAATGTAAGTATATTTCATCAAAATATTGGGAGTTTAAAGAATAAAGTAAATGAGCTTCTGGTTTGTTTAGAAGATTTAGAAGCTGAGAATGAAATAGATATACTATGCCTGTCTGAGCATCACATTGTTACTGATATGGATCTACATCTACATCTACATCTACATTGATACTCCGCAAGCCACCCAACGGTGTGTGGCGGAGGGCACTTTACGTGCCACTGTCATTACCTCCCTTTCCTGTTCCAGTCGCGTATGGTTCGCGGGAAGAACGACTGTCTGAAAGCCTCCGTGCGCGCTCTAATCTCTCTAATTTTACATTCGTGATCTCCTCGGGAAGTATAAGTAGGGGGAAGCAATATATTCGATACCTCATCCAGAAACGCACCCTCTCGAAACCTGGCGAGCAAGCTACACCGCGATGCAGAGCGCCTCTCTTGCAGAGTCTGCCACTTGAGTTTATTAAACATCTCCGTAACGCTATCACGTTTACCAAATAACCCAGTGACGAAACGCGCCGATCTTCTTTGGATCTTCTCTATCTCCTCCGTCAACCCGACCTGGTACGGATCCCACACTGATGAGCAATACTCAAGTATAGGTCGAACGAGTGTTTTGTAAGCCACCTCCTTTGTTGATGGACTACATTTTCTAAGCACTCTCCCAATGAATCTCAACCTGGTACCCGCCTTACCAACAATTAGTTTTATATGATCATTCCACTTCAAATCGTTCCGTACGCATACTCCCAGATATTTTACAGAAGTAACTGCTACCAGTGTTTGTTCCGCTATCATATAATCATACAATAAAGGATCCTTCTTTCTATGTATTCGCAATACATTACATTTGTCTATGTTAAGGGTCAGTTGCCACTCCCTGCACCAAGTGCCTATCCGCTGCAGATCTTCCTGTATTTCGCTACAATTTTCTAATGCAGCAACTTCTCTGTATACTACAGCATCATCCGCGAAAAGCCGCATGGAACTTCCGACACTATCTACTAAGTCATTTATATATATTGTGAAAAGCAATGGTCCCATAACACTCCCCTGCGGCACGCCAGAGGTTACTTTAACGTCTGTAGACGTCTCTCCATTGACAACAACATGCTGTGTTCTGTTTGCTAAAAACTCTTCAATCCAGCCACACAGCTGGTCTGATATTCCGTAGGCTCTTACTTTGTTTATCAGGCGAGAGTGCGGAACTGTATCGAACGCCTTCCGGAAGTCAAGAAAAATAGCATCTACCTGGGAGCCTGTATCTAATATTTTCTGGGTCTCATGAACAAATAAGGCGAGTTGGGTCTCACACGATCGCTGTTTCCGGAATCCATGTTGATTCCTACATAGCAGATTCTGGGTTTCCAGAAATGACATGATACGCGAGCAAAAAACATGTTCTAAAATTCTACAAGAGATGGACGTAAGAGATATAGGTCTATAGTTTTGCGCATCTGCTCGACGACCCTTCTTGAAGACTGGGACTATCTGTGCTCTTTTCCAATCACTTGGAACCCTCCGTTCCTCTAGAGACTTGCGGTACACGGCTGTTAGAAGGGGGGCAAGTTCTTTCGCGTACTCTGTGTAGAATCGAATTGGTATCCCGTCAGGTCCAGTGGACTTTCCTCTATTGAGTGATTCCAGTTGCTTTTCTATTCCTTGGACACTTATTTCGATGTCAGCCATTTTTTCGTTTGTGCGAGGATTTAGAGAAGGAACTGCAGTGCGGTCTTCCTCTGTGAAACAGCTTTGGAAAAAGGTGTTTAGTATTTCAGCTTTACGCGTGTCATCCTCTGTTTCAATGCCATCATCATCCCGTAGTGTCTGGATATGCTGTTTCGAGCCACTTACTGATTTAACGTAAGACCAGAACTTCCTAGGATTTTCTGTCAAGTCGGTACATAGAATTTTACTTTCGAATTCAATGAACGCTTCACGCATAGCCCTCCTTACGCTAACTTTGACATCGTTTAGCTTCTGTTTGTCTGAGAGGTTTTGGCTGCGTTTAAACTTGGAGTGGAGCTCTCTTTGCTTTCGCAGTAGTTTCCTAACTTTGTTGTCGTACCACGGTGGGTTTTTCCCGTCCCTCACAGTTTTACTCGGCACGTACCTGTCTAAAACGCATTTTACGATTGCCTTGAACTTTTTCCATAAACACTCAACATTGTCAGTGTCGGAACAGAAATTTTCGTTTTGATCTGTTAGGTAGTCTGAAATCTGCCTTCTATTACTCTTGCTAAACAGATAAACCTTCCTCCCTTTTTTTATATTCCTATTAACTTCCATATTCAGGGATGCTGCAACGGCCTTATGATCACTGATTCCCTGTTCTGTACATACAGATTCGAAAAGTTCGGGTCTGTTTGTTATCAGTAGGTCCAATATGTTATCTCCACGAGTCGGTTCTCTGTTTAATTGCTCGAGGTAATTTTCGGATAGTGCACTCAGTATAATGTCACTCGATGCTCTGTCCCTACCACCCGTCGTAAACATCTGAGTGTCCCAGTCTATATCTGGTAAATTGAAATCTCCACCTAAGACTATAACATGCTGAGAAAATTTATGTGAAATGTATTCCAAATTTTCTCTCAGTTGTTCTGCCACTAATGCTGCTGAGTCGGGAGGTCGGTAAAAGGAGCCAATTATTAACCTGGTTCGGTTGTTTAGTGTAACCTCCACCCATAATAATTCACAGGAACTATCCACTTCTACTTCACTACAGGATAAACTACTACTAACAGCGATGAACACTCCACCACCGGTTGCATGCAATCTATCCTTTCTAAACACCGTCTGTACCTTTGTAAAAATTTCGGCAGAATTTATCTCTGGCTTAAGCCAGCTTTCTGTACCTATAACGATTTCAGCTTCGGTGCTTTCTATCAGCGCTTGAAGTTCCGGTACTTTACCAACGCAGCTTCGACAGTTGACAATTACAATACCGATTGCTGCTTGGTCCCCGCATGTCCTGACTTTGCCCCGCACCCTTTGAGGCTGTTGCCCTTTCTGTACTTGCCCAAGGCCATCTAACCTAAAAAACCGCCCAGCCCACGCCACACAACCCCTGCTACCCGTGTAGCCGCTTGTCGCGTGTAGTGGACTCCTGACCTATCCAGCGGAACCCGAAACCCCACCACCCTATGGCGCAAGTCGAGGAATCTGCAGCCCACACGGTCGCAGAACCGTCTCAGCTTCTGATTCAGACCCTCCACTCGGCTCTGTACCAAAGGTCCGCAGTCAGTCCTGTCGACGATGCTGCAGATGGTGAGCTCTGCTTTCATCCCGCTAGCGAGACTGGCAGTCTTCACCAAATCAGATAGCCGCCGGAAGCCAGAGAGGATTTCCTCCGATCCATAGCGACACACATCATTGGTGCCGACATGAGCGACCACCTGCAGATGGGTGCACCCTGTACCCTTCATGGCATCCGGAAGGACCCTTTCCACATCTGGAATGACTCCCCCCGGTATGCACACGGAGTGCACATTGGTTTTCTTCCCCTCTCTTGCTGCCATTTCCCTAAGGGGCCCCATTACGCGCCTGACGTTGGAGCTCCCAACTACCAGTAAGCCCACCCTCTGCGACTGCCCGGATCTTGCAGACTGAGGGGCAACCTCTGGAACAGTACAAGCAGCCATGTCAGGCCGAAGATCAGTATCAGCCTGAGACAGAGCCTGAAACCGGTTCGTCAGACAAACTGGAGAGGCTTTCCGTTCAGCCCTCCGGAATGTCTTTCGCCCCCTGCCACACCTTGAAACGACCTCCCACTCTACCACAGGTGAGGGATCAGCCTCAATGCGGGCAGTATCCCGGGCAACCACAGTCGTAGTCCGATCAGGGGATGCGTGGGACGAGCTGGCCGTCCCCGACAAACCCCCATCCCGACCCCCACAGTGATGCCCATTGGCAACAGCCTCAAGCTGTGTGACCGAAGCCAACACTGCCTGAAGCTGGGAGCGAAGGGATGCCAACTCAGCCTGCATCCGAACACAGCAGTTGCAGTCCCTATCCATGCTAAAAACTGTTTTGCTAAGAACGTCTGAAGTAATCTACAGAGAGCGCAAACAAATCGACAAAATTTAAACGGTTATTAAAATACAAGATTGCCTAGTAAATGCAGTAATGCTGCTACTTGCGCACTGCTGACACTGCTCGGCGGCGGAAGGAGACTAAGCAAAATTACACTATTCAGGTACTAAAACACGATGCTACACTCTCAAATACTATAATACGCCCGAAATTTATGAATTACACAATGCAAGTACCAAAAACACGCAAAGAAATTAAGAATTAAACTATGTAACAAATGAGTGAGCTAGGAGTATACGACTTGCTGCTGCAGCTGCTTATCCAACGGCGGCAGGGAGCACACTGACTGCGACCAACCGACACTGGCCGTTCAAAACAAAACAGTAGACAAACGACTACGCGAATTTACACTATTCAGGTACTAAAACGCGATGCTACAACTCTCAAATACTATAATACGCCCGAAATTTATGAATTACACAATGCAAGTACCAAAAACACGCAAAGAAATTAAGAATTAAACTATGTAACAAATGAGTGAGCTAGGAGTATACGACTTGCTGCTGCAGCTGCTTATCCAACGGCGGCAGGGAGCACACTGACTGCGACCAACCGACACTGGCCGTTCAAAACAAAACAGTAGACAAACGACTACGCGAATTTACACTATTCAGGTACTAAAACGCGATGCTACAACTCTCAAATACTATAATACGCCCGAAATTTATGAATTACACAATGCAAGTACCAAAAACACGCAAAGAAATTAAGAATTAAACTATGTAACAAATGAGTGAGCTAGGAGTATACGACTTGCTGCTGCAGCTGCTTATCCAATGGCGGCAGGGAGCACAAGGTAAATGTAAGTGATTATAAGCTCTCTGCACATGTAATGAGAGAAAATATGGAGAAAGGAGGAGTTGCCATATATGTCAAAAGTTATCATTGTGCAAAAAGTATAGAAACAAAAACGTTTTGTGTAGAGAAACGTATAGAAGCATGTGCCTGCGAGCGTAAATTAAATAAAGGCACATTTATGATTGTAACTGTATATAGGTCCCCATCAGGAAATTATCATCTATTTCTGAAAAATTTGGACTCCTTGTTGTGCTATCTGTCAGACAGGGGGAAGCAAATTATTATTTGTGGGGACTTCAATGTAGATTCTCTGAAAGAGGGTAATAGGAAAAATGACCTTGAAGTATTACTCGGTTCTTTCAATTTGACACCCGTTATTGATTTTCCTACTCGGGTGGTAAAGGATAGCAGCTCACTGATAGATACCTTCTTTATAGACCAAGATAAGTTTAACCAGATAAATGCTCAGCCTGTTGAGAATGGTCTTTCTGATCATGGTGCACAGCTAGTTACAATATATGACATAGCTCCATTCAGCAATAATAAACAGTCCTCCAAAGTAGTACGTTCAGTCAACGATTTAACAATTGCAAATTTCAGGGAAAGCCTACAGCAGTTAGACTGGGATGAGGTGTACCGTGAACCTGATGCCAATTTAAAATATAATTTATTTCATGACATTTTTGTAAATGCATTTGAAAACTGCTTCCCCAAGAAAATAGTTAGATATACTCGTAAGAAACCTTGTAACAAACCATGGCTTACTAAGGGTATAAAAATATCTTGTAACCGGAAAAGGGAAATGTATCTGACAGCAAGAAAGAGTAGTGACCCAGAAACTATCAAAAATTATAAAAAGTACTGTGTTATATTAAGAAAAGTTATTAAAAAATCCAGGAGTATGTGTATCATGTCTGAAATCAGCAACTCTGATAATAAAATTAAAACAATTTGGAATATTATTAAAAGAGAAACAGGTCAACCAAGAGCAGAGGAAGACAGTATGACCATCAAATTGAATGAAAGCTTTACGAACAAAAAGTCAGAAGTTGAAAATATTTTTAATAATCATTTTCTAAATGTTGTGGATATAGTAGGATCCAGGTGTTCATTAGAAGATGCTAGGCTGTTAATGGAAGAGGCCATACCTATGCAATTTGATACAATTGAAATTTCACCCACTTCTCCCTCTGAAATTAGGAAAATAATAAACTTGCTTAAAAGCAAAAACTCACATGGAATTGATGGCATTTCCAGCAAAATACTAAAAGCTTGTTCTCAACAGATAAGTAAGATTCTCAGCCACCTGTGTAATAGCTCTCTGGAACAGGGCATTTTCCCTGATAGACTGAAATGTGCTATTGTTATACCTTTGCATAAAAAGGGGGATAGATCTGATGTCAACAATTACTGTCCAATCTCGCTTCTAACAGCTTTATCCAAAATTTTTGAGAAAGTAATGTATTCAAGAGTAGCTTCACATATCTGTAAAAATGATGTACTAACAAAATGTCAGTTTGGTTTCCAGAAAGGTTTTTCAACAGAAAATGCCATATATGCTTTCACCAGTCAAATTTTGAATGATCTGAATAACCGAACACCACCCATTGGGATTTTTTGTGATCTCTCGAAGGCTTTTGATTGTGTAAATCATGAAATTCTGCTAGACAAGCTCAAGTATTGTGGCATGAGTGGGACAGTGCACAAATGGTTTAATTCGTACCTAACTGGAAGAGTGCAGAAAGTTGAAATAAGTAGTTCTCGTAACATGCAAAAATCAGCACATTCCTCAAACTGGGGAACTATCAAGAATGGGGTTCCACAAGGGTCAGTCTTGGGTCCTTTGTTGTTCTTATTATATATTAATGACTTGCCATTCTATATTCATGAAGAGGCAAAGTTAGTTCTCTTTGCTGATGATGCAAGTATAGTAATCACACCTGAGAAACAAGAATTAAATGATGAAATTGTCAATACTGTCTTTCAGAAAATTACTAAGTGGTTCCTTGTAAACGGACTCTCACTGAATTTTGATAAGACACAGTACATACAGTTCCGTACAGTGAATGGTATGACGCCATTAATAAATATAGACCTTAATCAGAAGCATATAGCTAAGGTAGAATATTCCAAATTTTTAGGTATGTCCATTGGTGAGAGATTAAATTGGAAGAAACACATTGATGATCTGCTGAAACGTTTGAGTTCAGCTACTTATGCAATAAGGGTCATCGCAAATTTTGGTGATAAACATCTTAGTAAATTAGCTTACTGCGCCTATTTTCACTCATTGCTTTCATATGGCATCATATTTTGGGGTAATTCATCACTGAGGAATAAAGTATTTATTGCACAAAAGCGTGTAATCAGAATAATAGCTGGAGTCCACCCAAGATCATCCTGCAGACATTTATTTAAGGATCTAGGGATATTCACAGTAGCTTCTCAGTATATATACTCTCTTATGAAATTTGTTATTAACAACCAAACCCAATTCAAAAGTAATAGCAGTGTGCATAACTACAATACTAGGAGAAAGGACGATCTTCACTATTCAAGATTAAATCTAATTTTGGCACAGAAAGGGGTGAATTATACTGGCACTAAAGTCTTTGGTCACTTACCAAATAGTATCAAAAGTCTGACAGATAACCAACAAGTACTTAAGAAGAAATTAAAAGAATTTCTGAATGACAACTCCTTCTACTCCATAGAGGAATTTTTAGATATAAATTAAGAAAAAAAATAAAAAAAACAAAAATATTAAAAAAATAAAAAAAATAAAAATAAAAAATAAAGAAAAACAAAAAAACACAAAAAAATAAAGTTGTTATATTAACTTAAGTATGTTGTTAAATTAACCTAATTATGTCATGTATTGGAAAATTCGACTCGTTCCACATCATTACGAAATATTGTATTCATGATCCATGGAACTAGTATTAATCTAATCTAATCTAATATGGCTGATTCTATTCATACTCTGGGAATGTATGGCAGTAAGGCTGTACCCAGTATTTCTTTTCTGATGTGTCACTTCGTTGAGTGTTTGATTCTGTAATACTTCTAACGTAACTGGTGGAGTACTCATTGCTCCTCAGATCCCTTTCTAGTGTTGCATCTCACATCCGAGGTGCTAGCTCACATATTTGTCTTGCTTGCATTATAAGCATACTAATCATGCATCTCTTCTGGCTCAGGTGGTGATGACAGTTTGTGCAGATATTGGTCCATGTGTTCCAGTTTTTGACCATCCCTTGTGACCAGCACATCTAGAAAGGATAGCTGTTGGTCCTTTTCTACCTTCATGCTAAAATTTATGTTGGCAGGGAGACTATTCAAAAGCCATAGGAAGCCACTGAGCTGTTCCTCACCATGTCTCCACACAACGAAGGTTTTGTTGATGTATCTGTAAACACTTCAGGTTTAAAAGATGCCAAGTCCAGCACCTGTGCTTCGAAATGTTCCATGAAGAAGCTGGCCACTACTGGACAATGTGGACTACCCATGATGATGTCTTCCAGCCATTCGTAGAAGCTATCGTGCCACATGAAATAGCTCGTGGTGAGGCATGCATGAAAGAGCATGTGAATCAAACACTCGGCAGAGTGACATGTCAGAAAAAATGTCAAGCATCGCCTTTCCGCCATACATTCCCAGAATGACAGACAGAATTGGCCATATATTGCACAAGAATGGTGTGAAGACTGTTTATAAACTGACAAAGAAGATCAAAGTGTGTCTCAGATCGGCAAAAGGAAAAGGGACCCGCTTGTAATGTCAGAAATTTACTGCATACAGTGTACATGTGGAAAAGTCTACGTTGGAATGACTGGATGATCAATCAACATCAGGATCACCAAACGTAAGTGGCACTGCAGGTTGAAGCTGGTGGGAAAATTCGTCGTGGCATAGTATGTGCTGTGTGAGACCGACCACATAGTAAAATTTGCATACACCGAAGCTCTTGCAGTAGAGAAGAGTTATCACACCCACTTCTTTGGGGAAGTACAGAAATGCACAAACAGGACAATAGCTGTAACAGGAAAGAAGAAAGCCTCAGGGTGAACAGATCCCGGATTCTCGTGCTGCAGCAAACGACTGTTACAGGTTGCAAGCAGAGAACCACACAGGTAATGATTGTGGAAAAACCCTTGGACACTGGCGCTCCAGGTATATATAATCCACAGCTTTCAGCTTGACTCCAGTCCATCACAAGCAATGGAGGATGAAGCTTTGACAATGACAGCCACTCATATCAGCAAATTCAGAAAAATCATCAAACAAACATCAGCCAAATGACCCAAGAGAGGTGCCAACAGGCAATTGGTCAACAAGTGGCCACAAAAACCTTAACAATTTTTCATAATATGTGTTTATTACATCTGTTTTGTTATGTAATGACATAGATCATTGTAGCAGTTCATGTCACACCTGAAAAAAAAATTATCATACATGAAATTGCTTCTTCATAAATTTAAACATCAAACAACACAACAAATTCAATTACCACATTCATGATTGTTTACGTCAATGTTCACCACTTGTAGTGTTACATGGATTATGTGTGGAAAAAGACAAATGGAAAACTGTTTCTGTAATATTCCACTCCAGCGTAACACCACAAGTGGTGGCCGCTGATGAAGTTCCTTAGGTGTTTGCAGGAAATATTTAATTCCATGTTAAGTATAAAGACAGGTTTTGCACTGAGCAGCCCAGTGAAACATCTAGTCATTCATACTTTACTGACAACTTATGATAAACGCCTATTCATCATATTTAACAGGTACTTCCTTTAATTATGATTTTCTGTTGTTATATCAGACTTCTTCTCCAAGTAATACATTTCATAGAACTGGAAAATGTACTGAAATAAACATGCTTCTGAACCACAATTCATGTATTTCAGAAATTATTCTCAACTCTGATGGAATATGTCTTACTTCAATGACACAGATGAACTCTGATGAAATACTTCTTATGTCAATGACACAGATGTAAGAGAAAGGTGCTACAGGAAACTAAAAAAATTCAATTCAACTATTTGCAAAGATAGTGCCTCCTTTGCACTTAGAGGTGTGCATGTGAATTATTTGAATAAAAAGACAAATATACTCACTGACATTTAGTATACAAACAAGAATTCTAAATTATTAATTGTCTAATGTGCAAGATACAGCACACTGCTGTGTTCCATAACTATTCACAGCTATTCAAAAGGTCACCAAACCAAGGCAGCAGTGAAAATGATGCAGGTATGTTAGGGCAGTCTAGACACCATTCTCAGCCACACAATCACCATGAACAAATGCTGGAAGCATTACTATGACCCCAAAACAAAACAAGCAGTGGAAATGTGGATTGACCATTGCCAGAAAACGCAATAACCAAACTATCATCAGGCCGAGGGTTTTATGAGTGACATGGCATGGTGCTATGTGATTATCATCGAAAAGGGCAACATTCACTAGGGCTTAGTACTATAATCTTCTGCTGAGGTTAGGGGAGACTGTCAAAACAAAGTGTCATGGGAAGCTCTCCAAGGCCGTGTTCTTGCTCCATGCGTATGCCCCAGCTCAGTCGGCACAGAACACAATCACACATGCTGCTTCTTTGGGCTATGAAAGTTTGCCTCATTCCCCTCTCCCTTCCTCTTTATTTTCCTGACAGGGCACTCAGTGACTTATACCTCTTTCCTTGGATGAACAAACAATTGTGTGGCAGGCATTTCCAGAATGATGATGAGGTAATTTTTGAGGCGGACTGTTACCCAAACACCCAAAATGCAGACTTTACCCATCCACCATTGGAAAAAAAATTATTGCATTGATCGGTGAACAGGTAGAGGAATTAACACCATCACATAGTTTCATGGTCAGAGCTTGATCTTTTTGTGGCATTAACCAGGCCTGGATCTAGCGGGAGGGGTGGGGGTGGGGGGGGCAAACTGGGGTATCTGCCTCTGGCGGCAATTTCAGGGGCCACCAAATTCACATTCTTGAAGAAAAGAACCTCATTTCACAACGTGCCTTGCATCCGGCGCACGTTGGCCTATCGATTTCTCGTATGATTTTGAAATGCAGCCCTGTTGGTTTTTGAACATTTTTGAACACATTCCATATAATGGGGTTACTTGAAACACTTTCGAATTTCCCCAGCATTTAGCTTTTTCAGTTTTACAAAAATAATGAGTTAAGGAACTTTACAGTACAAGTGACATTGCAGTGAGGATCCTGCTGGCAGAGAAAACTATCTCTTAAATTTCTTTATGCTGATTTTTTACAAAAATGTTCATGTTTCAAGTTCCCTCATGGGAGGGAGTTACTTGAAACACCTATGTTTTTATACTGAGAACTTGCAGTTTTGCAAGTTTGAACTACTGTGGGATACTTGCAGCAGTGAACTAATTACAAAAGAAGATACGTGATATATTTTCATGTATCAAAAATACAAAATTGGGTACAAATTGTAAACATTAATGAAAATTTCTTATTGATGTAAATTTCAACTGGAATATGTGAGGGTGATATGCAGTACAAGGTGCAAAATAATGGCAGAATTACCTCCAAATTAAAGTATAAAGTTATATTTCCGGTGGAAAATATTAACTTCCTCTTCTTTCAAATAAAGGGGTAACCACACGAATAGCATTTTTTTATGGTAATGGAGCCTATATCTTCTTCTTGAGGGAATATATATGTTTGCTGCTTTTGTTGATTTTCTCAAGAATTTCACATCATATTTGTCACCAATAATGCTCTCTATTTGAGCCACAAAGTGTTTCAGAGTCTCTTTTTTGTCCATTCATGACATGTAAGACACACCAATTTCTCAGTAGAACCAACTGATTTGTGTGTCTAACTTCTGCACCATTTCAGAGCAGTAATGTGTTCATTATAAATAAGTATATTACATGTTTATTACCTTGTAAATAAAAAAAAAATTATTTTAAATTCAGTGCATTAGTGTTTATAAAATGATTTTTTTTATACAGTGTTCATTAAAAAAAAGTGACGGTCATTCCACTTGGGACCTGTGGAAGGTACATTAGCTTATTTGTTTCAGTTGTAAATATTTGTGATGTATTATCATTTTTCTGACATGTTCTACATCCTGGAGGACCTCCTCACTATGGATCAATCGGAGTGAAAGTAAATCTAATCCAAGATGAAATCATTTGGCTTTAGCTGTCTTTGGTCAATATTTCCAGGGCCTGCAGTTGCATGTGTTGCATGCTGATGAAAACTGATTTTCATACTTGTCCTGGCAGTAACATTCTTCAGTTTCATGTACAGGAGATATACCAGCAAGGTCTGTCACTGCTAGAGTCATGCACAGAATAATCATCAGTATTACTGCTCGCTTCACTGCCAGTACAAATCACCTTTGGTCTGTTCTGTTCCCTCCTTATATTAGTGCTCTTGACCTGATGTTGTCCAGAATGCATTTGTCACTCCTCTGATGGGTTATTCAGTCTCCTCTTCTTCTGTTTACCAGTACTGGAACCTGAAGGCTGCGAGTTTTTCACGTCAGTGTGCTGTAGTTCCTGAACATTATCCACCAAAACACTTCTTCCTAGTGTTATAGCAAGGCGCTTCTTCTTCCTGGACTGTGGTTTGGAGCAATGGCTGACTGAAGGTTTTGCATTAGTGTGTGAGATTTCAGATCTCTTAAATTACTCCAAAAACTCTTTTAAGCTGTCAGACCAAGATTCCATATCTGCAGTAACTTCATTTCATTTGGTAGGTTTCTCAGAACGTAATCTTTATTCAAAGACATGATCCCAGTAGCTTCAAACCCTACCATCAGGTTTTGCTTAGATGAAGCATCTTTTTCTAATTCAGTCAAACACTTCTTCAGCAGATGAGGGAAACAATCTTTTGGAGTGGTTCCTCTTTGATTCGTCATATATTCATTGAGAACCTTTGGCCAAGACCTCTTAATGGGCCTGAAATATGCTACATCAAGAAGTTGACACAAATGGGTACTGTTTGGGGGAAGAAGAACAAAACAAATGTTATTCTCTTTGCACTCACTGATAACTCTCAAAGAAATGTGGATGCTGGGACTCTTTATCAAATTTCTTGAAGTATAACAAGGCAACACTTCGAAACCAGTCCTCAAAAACAATCCCATTGAAACATCCATTTTTAGATCTGTCATATCGACAGCCAGTAGGGCCCCCCTTCAGTCCATGAGTCATACATGTGTTCAGCTTTGTAACAAACATAGACTCATAGAAGAACTCCAGAGTCTGAACCACTAAACATTACAGATACACTAGACTTTAGTGATCAATTATTCGGTCTGGATGCTTACATCCCCTGCGAGTAATAATTTTTTTCCTTTGTGGGTCATCAGTCATGTTGCTCTCAACATAATTTACAATTGCATCTTGAGCCACCCCATCCAGTGATTTTCTCAGTTCCTCAAAATATTCTACAATCACTTCTGCAGTGAGAGCTGCTCCTGCTTGAGTTATATTCTGGCAGACAGAAACTTTTTCATATGTTTTCCACATAATTTTCTGCTAAGAGTTCCTGCAGAGATTCCATACTTCTGTGCTGCCGTATTCAATGAAATAACACCACTCTGTATTTCCTTCAGAGCCTCCTGTAAGGTTTCTTCTAAATAATTTCTGTATTTTCAAGCATCAGGGCTAGTTTTATACACTCTTGACATCTTGGACTAAAATAAAACAAAAGAAAAATAGAAAATAACCATATTTCTTAAAAAATACTTACTGTAGTAGTTTATGACGAATTTATTCCAGAAATCACATACAAAGCTTCCTTCAACGTCTGAAGACACAACAAATGAAATACACTACAAATCAGCCAACAATGTAGAATCAAGACATGACACAAGAATTTCTAGTAACCCCAGTATTTCAAGTTACACCATTTGACAGTTCTAAGTTGATTTCTGAATAAATCATAAGCTGATTTTTGAATGCGTGCCTACGTGATGTCTCTGCCAGGGGAATCCCCATTGCATCTAGAAATAAAAAACACTCACACAGACAGGAGGGGACAGGGCTATATGACCTGAGTTGCATAAACCTGAACAGGTGAATGCCACTTGCTGTTTATTTATGTGGTTGATTGGGAGTGCGAAGGATAAGTGTTGTTACAATTATTAGCAAAATCCATACATACCGTAGATTCAGACTATTAGAGTGGAAATAAACAACTCACAGGAATAACACATAAGAAAGATCACATATTGATCTTCTCAGTTGTACTGTCCCCAGTTAGCAGCCGCTTAAGTTCTGTTCTTGGAGTAGCGTAGAAAAAGCGTTTTATGAACACGTAATAACACCTAGACGGAGAACAAACGCGGGATACTAAACGTGATTCTGGCACAGTTAGTAAAGTTAACTGGAGAATAAGTTTCAACAATGGCAGGAATAGTTACAGAATCAGTGATGACAAGATTGTTTGTTACAACGAGGAAAGAGAAGAAACAGGAACATCACACAAATTATATGGAAGAATATGACGATTCCAAATTTATATAAAAGTTTCATACTACTACTTTTCGATCTCATGCTTGAGAATCAAGAGTGTATGAATGAAATGTAAAACTATTTCCTGACATAAAACCTTTTGCTTGTAGTAGGCCCAATAGCCTTTTGATATTGGTGCTTCATGAATTATACTGTTTTGTTATTTATGTACATGACCATTTATGACAAAACTGTCTCGCTTATTTGCTGTGTGTTACAACTGCTGCAATATTAGAAATGCCTATTTTGTTTTATCTAGCAGACAGTGACAAAACAGACTTAATTAAATCGAGACACCAGACAAGTCATGGGTACTATTCGTATTAACAGCTTTTTTGGTATTAGCCAACGACATTTTGATTTTTCAAATAGCAAAACGTTTGACAAACTTTGATTAGGTACGGTAATAGATTCTTTTGCAGAAAGGAAAGCAGACCATGTAAAGCTGTGGCAAGATAGAGAGAAAAATGCTGGGACCTAAGGACTGAAGAAATGTGTATGCCTTGCTTGTTTTTTGGCTTTAATAGTTTTATGTTTCATATATTTAATTTTATGTTCCACAAAAGAGAAAGTTATTAGCTAATAGGCAATAAAGAGTACAAATTGCAATTTTGCACACTGAAGACCAAATAACAAGTCTTACATTTCCTCGAATATGTATGCTTTATGTATCAAATTCTTCAGAAAAAATGTGCACTACAAAATGAACATATTTTGAAAAATAGATTTTTTAAAATCTATCGCAAATGCTCGAGAGCAGGGAGAGGAGGTGCCACTATCAAGTTTTAGCCCTGGTTTAAAAATATCGTAGATCTGCGGCTGGCATTAATTTAAACTTTCTGAATAGCACTTGTTACATCTTTCTATTTCTGAATCTGATAAATGATTCCTTTGAGTCATTCCAAAATGTCAATCACTAGTGGGCATAAAAAATATATGAAAAGTACACTTTTCGACTGTCACCTGATGCACAAAGTGAACTTGTGAGACGAACATTAGAACTAGCCACAAACATATTGTTTTGACTGAAAAGAAGTATCATCTAAAGGAGCATAACAACATCATCCATCAGCATAACAACATCAACCAGCCAATAACTTGTCATTCCCATTAATTACAAGCCACATAATCCAGTAGATTCATATATCTGTGGAACCCACTGAAAATGAGCAGGTTGCCCACAGATATCTCTAAGGTCTTTGATAAATCAGGTGGTAGTGAGCTCGATATGCCATTATGTTCAGTAGATGCTGATCTGGGATCTGGTACACAGGATGGATTTTTTGATAGTATTGCCAATAGCACACTTCAGAACAAATTTTTTCAGCTACCATCACTGACTTTTGTGAAATAGTAAGTAAGTCTATGTTTTATTTGTGGCTCAGTAGTGGTTGTCGATAATGTGAAGTACTGCTTTATCTTCTCAACTTGAACAATAGAATCAGCTGCAGATTTTACTTTACCAACTCCAAGACCACAAAGATTTTTCTGTAGGCAGCTGGTCTGCGTCTGTTTTCATTTAGTATATGAACATACCTGAGTCAAGTGTTTCTCAGGGTTTGAGTGACTATGTTCTGTTTTCTGCTCATATAATGACTTTTGAGGCGGGACATCGTTTGCATGCATGATGGTCAAAGTCTCAGACAATCATGACTTGTTTTGGCTCATCAGTTAACCAAGGTGCAGATTTCCGTTTCACCCTTGCAATCTTTGGGGAGCATTTTTTTCTATAAACTCAAGTAAGTTTGCTGGTAACTCCATCCAGTGCGCCATTTATGTTTGAGAATGGAAAAGAAGTCATCTTGGCCCTTAGTTCAGATACACTGGTGCATTTAAAGTCTCTATATAAAGTTAGTTGCAGTATATTATTTGGAAATTCTAGTGAGCATGTAATGAAAATCATGTTATGGGCAGACATGCTGGTGTGAATGTCTGATTTGTGTGAATTACTTGATTGAGGGACTTCACTATAGATTTTATGCCAAAGTTTTTCTCTTGTTATTTATGCAAACCACTATCTAAGGTTGTTGTAGATTCAGACTTTAACAGGGAGTTGCAATTTCTGTAACTTAATTGTTCCTGAAATACTAACAATATCAGTGAGGCTAATTTAAAGTTTATTAGCTCTTGTCGAGATAAAGACTGCAATTAGTGAGAATGGAGGCCCACTGTGAATGAGGTTCTTGGGCATGAGATGAGTTAGTTGCTGTTTGTAAGCAGTTGCAAATTGCTCCGACTGTTGTCAAATGATTGTAATCTGCTTGGAAAGTGTGTGTAGGGCAAAATGCTGAGAGTCATGTATCATGGATACCACATGGTACCTCAAATATTGTCCTCTCCAATCACAGGCGCTGACTCCATTGGACCTGAGGGGGCAGAGTTAGTATGGTAGTAAGCAGGTTAACTGAAAACGGGTGGTGTGAATCATGATAGTGTTACAGTGCTGGAAGCACACTTAGAATTCGTCCCGGTGTGCGAACCTTCCAGTAAAGTCTGGCACTGGCAGGCCAATGCTGTGGCCGCGGCGACATCAAAAGGACTGGAGCAGAAGCGTCTGAAACCCTCGCCTTGCGTCGCATCGACACTTCAGGACATTATGATGCTGCAGCCATATAAAGCCCACCTTACTGTCGCAGTCATTCAGTGTGGATAGTTTCATTCAGTGCATGCTGCAGACATGTTTAGTGTTCAGACTTTAGTGTCTAGTGAACTATTTTATATGACTATATTTTATTCGTTTACTTTAGTCTCTTATTGTATTGTGAGTTAAGGATAAATTTGTTACCAAAAAGGCGTGGTTGGAAGTTGATGATACTGCAAGTCAACCTCTAACAATTATTGTGTCGTCAATTACTTCATCGCCGCGCGGAGTGGCCGTGCGGTTAGAGGCGTCATGTCTCTGATTGCGTGGCCCCTCCCACCGGAGGTTCAAGTCCTCCCTCGGGCATGGGTGTGTGTGTTGTTCTTAGCATAATTTTTATGAAAATACCATGCATGTTTATGTTTTGTTTCTTTTTTCAAAGCCAAAAAATATGTCAGGCTTGTTGAGTTTCCTGGAGTGTCGAGTTATGTAGAGTACAGTTTTAGGGGTTCTAACGTTGATCATACGACTCTAAAATGCTTAAAAAATTTTTAAAACTCACTATTTTTCATCTACAATCTAGAAAATTTCCCAGGTCAAGACCGCCAGTATGCCCCCCCCCCCCCCCCTCTCCAATATTTTTTATAAGTGGGCGCCCCTGTCTCCAATCAATACTGTCTCCCCTGCAGGAAGTGTAGGATCTATCACTGCATATCCACTTGAATGTATATGTCACTGGCAAGTCTGTGGACGCTGCACAGGGAGGTCGGAAGCAATGGGAACTCGGTGCATCACACCCATTCCCCTAACCAATGAGTTTGAGGTGCTGTCTTCCAGTGAAAGTGAAACTGAACCAATGAATAAGCATTCCCCTTAGGAAAATGGCAATAATGGATGGGGAGGATCACATTGCGCACTTTGGGTACATGCCTGGAGTCAACATTCACCACACTGAAAAGGCTGTTGTGGTTGCCATTAAGGGAACAAGAAGCAATAGATTGTGGCACATGTTCAAATGAATGATGCATGTCGTCTGGTGTCTGAGATCTTCCTTGAACCATTCCAGTGACTGAAAGAGAAGACTGATAAGGCCAAACTCGCTCACAGAGTTTCAGTGGAGCTCAAGATCTGTAACATCTTTTGCAGAAAATAATGACATCAATTGGAGACCCCAAAATATTAGTGTACGGGTAAGATTCACATCAGTTGCCCAGTGGCTGAGGCAGCCATAAGAAGCATTGAAACTCAGATAATACTAGGTACAGAAAGTGGCTAAGACCAAAAATTGACTGCATTGAGATTTTTGGGGTAAATGTAAGCGTATTTTGAAAGGATAGGCTAATGGGAACAGAGGCAGTGAATTTTACGCAGTGGACAAGAAACTCAGATCCACTGATGCAAAAACTGGAACAGTGTGGGGGACTTTTTGGGCAAGGCTCACAACAAGGTGGGCATAAGCTTGTAATTAGAATTTTCTATCGACCACCACACAAAATCCCCAAATAAAACTGATAGCTTTAGAGAAAAACTCAGTTTGCTAGTAGCTATGTTCTCCAAACATACTGTCATCATTAGAGGACACTTAAATGATGCAAAAACTGATAGAATAATTACATTCTATAAGTGGTATGTGTGACAAGACACCCTGCGAAATGTACTAAAAGTGTTGTGACAGTGCCACAACATTTAACAGTGCCACCACGACAGTACGCGCAAACGGCGATAGAGGCGCTCCGCAACTCGGCTGAGCGCGGGAGCGCCACCTAGCTACGAACGGCGCCAGCCGCATGTCACGGCGCGGCAGTCGAATGAGAGATACCGAGTTGTTATCATGTAACCAGCTATTGTTTCTAAGTGAGTGTGTTCGAATATCCACGCAATTATTGGTGATTAAAGGTTATAACAAAAAGCCTTCTCTGAAAACTACACAGAACAGATAGTTCAGGAGACCACACATGATGGAATGATATTGGATCTAATGGCAACAAATAACTCTGATCTCTTTGAGGGTCTCCATATTTAAAATGCTGTCAGTGACCATGAGGCAGGTGTATCAACAATGATTAGTTAGAACAAAGGTCAGCTAAAGCAAAAAGGATGGTATACATATTTAGTAATTTACATAAAGAGGCAGCTGTGTCACATCTCAAACAGGAACTGAAAACATTTACCTCTGAGCAGGAACATGTAGAACTGTGGCTCAAATTTAGAAGAATAATTGCTCATTCACTCGGTATATCACTATCAGAACAGTTCATTATATGAGGGACCGTCCTTGATATACAGTCACAGCAAAGAAACTTCCAAAAACAAACTCTGACTTGCTCATAATAGGTACAAATCGAAATGATGGCTACAGATAAAGAAATGCTGAATGAAATGTGCTTGGCTGTCAAGAGAGCAATGAATTTAGCCCTCAGTAACTACTGTAGCAGCATCTTAATGAAAGATCTCTCATGAAGTCCAAAATAATTGTGATCCCATATGACTGTCAGCAGCACCAAGTTAATGTCCAGACTCTTACACAAACTGAAACTGAGGGTAGCAACGCAATGACAGACATGATGGACTACATTTTCTAATGTTCTTTTACTAGGAAAGATTTAGATGTACTGCCCAACTGTACTTCTCACACCAATGCAAAGATGAGTGAAATAGATACTACTGGGAGTAGCTAAAAATGATAAAACTGAACAAGGTTCTATTGCCCAGTGGAATCCATGTCAGTTTCTGTACACAATTTGAAGTTGAGTTAGCTTCCATTTTAATCGTAATATACCAAAGTCCTCATTGAACAGAAAGCTGTGTCCAGTGATTGGAAAGAAGCACAGTTCATGCCCATTTGCAAGATGGGTAACTAAAATTTTCCACAAAACTACCACCCAATCTCAGTGACGTGAATCTTTTATAGAATCCTAAACATATTCTAAGCTCAAACGTAACGATGAATATTGACCGGAATGGATTCTGAAAACATTGATCATGCAAAACCCAGCTTGTGCCTGTCTCATGTAGCATCCTGAAAGTCGTGGACCAGGGCAATCAAATTTCTGAAAAGCATTTGACTTTGTACAACTTCAATATTTATTAGCATAAATACAATTGTATGGAGTATCAAACTTCTGACTGGGTAATTTGCAGAGTATGCATGTACATGCAGAATGTATGTATGAGGTTGTGATTATTGGCTTTACAATGGGTAGGTACAAGTTGAAGTAGAGTTACATTTGAAGAAGAAAGCTGATGTACCCTCACTCATGACACACATGACTTCAGAGATCACACATCCATACAGTTCATAGGCCCACTTATAGAGGCTACCTGGGTTGGCCCCTGGCATGTTCTGGTGAGCCACCAAAGAAACAGTATTACTTGAGTGATCACAAGCAAGTGCTCAGCCTATTCTGTACCCTGTATTACTATTGTCCAGTTAACATGTTCAGCTTTATGCACAACCCCCATTGTATCTTATGTGTTTCTCTATGAAGTACTACATTCCATAAATCGCTATAGCAAACTTAGCAATGAGTCTACATCTACATCTACATCTACATTGATACTCCGCAAGCCACCCAACGGTGTGTGGCGGAGGGCACTTTACGTGCCACTATCATTACCTCCCTTTTCTGTTCCAGTCGCGTATGGTTCGCGGGAAGAACGACTGTCTGAAAGCCTCCGTGCGCGCTCTAATCTCTCTAATTTTACATTCGTGATCTCCTCGGGAGGTATAAGTAGGGGGAAGCAATATATTCGATACCTCATCCAGAAACGCACCCTCTCGAAACCTGGACAGCAAGCTACACCGCGATGCAGAGCGCCTCTCTTGCAGAGTCTGCCACTTGAGTTTATTAAACATCTCCGTAACGCTATCACGGTTACCAAATAACCCGGTGACGAAACGCGCCGCTCTTCTTTGGATCTTTTCTATCTCCTCCGTCAACCCGACCTGGTACGGATCCCACACTGATGAGCAATACTCAAGTATAGGTCGAACGAGTGTTTTGTAAGCCACCTCCTTTGTTGATGGACTACATTTTCTAAGCACTCTCCCAATGAATCTCAACCTGGTACCCGCCTTACCAACAATTAATTTTATATGATCATTCCACTTCAAATCGTTCCGTACGCATACTCCCAGATATTTTACAGAAGTAACTGCTACCAGTGTTTGTTCCGCTATCATATAATCATACAATAAAGGATCCTTCTTTCTATGTATTCGCAATACATTACATTTGTCTATGTTAAGGGTCAGTTGCCACTCCCTACACCAAGTGCCTATCCGCTGCAGATCTTCCTGTATTTCGCTACAATTTTCTAATGCAGCAACTTCTCTGTATACTACAGCATCATCCGCGAAAAGCCGCATGGAACTTCCGACACTATCTACTAAGTCATTTATATATATTGTGAAAAGCAATGGTCCCATAACACTCCCCTGTGGCACGCCAGAGGTTACTTTAACGTCTGTAGACGTCTCTCCATTGATAACAACATGCTGTGTTCTGTTTGCTAAAAACTCTTCAATCCAGCCACACAGCTGGTCTGATATTCCGTAGGCTCTTACTTTGTTTATCAAAGGGTTATGTTTGCTCCATTTGTTAGTATCAGTGTTAAGTCACCTGAAGAATGTCTCAATGGAAGAAATAATCCAACATATCATTGCCCAGCAACAACAGAAGGCTCTTGCCTCTGCTCTAAATCAAGTGGCACCACCGTGTTCATGGCAGGTTACTCTCCCTTCAGTGCAGCCATCACCCTTTCTCGTATACGGTGAATCAGCTGAAGATTTGGATTCCTATGAGACATGGCTATGCCAACATTTCCAAGTTTTTTGAGTGGACAATGCAAACCTGTGAAGGGCTTTCTTTCTTTCCTGACTTTCACTGTGCATTTGTCAGTTGTTGTATCAACTTGCACCTTTGCAAGGAATGGCCATCTTATCATTTGATGAAATGTGCAAGTTTCTGTCAATCTATTACTGTTACAGAATGTATGTCATTGTGATGCATGTAGAGTTTTACCATCATCACAGATGCCCAAACCAGTCTTACAGAGCCTGTTGTAAATTTGTCACTAGGACCCATCACAAATCCTATGTTAATCTTATGGTGCTTGATATTATTATTTGTTTGCACTGGATAGGGATGTCTGTGAAAAAGCACTTCAATGTGAGAATCTGACACTTACAGATGTGCTCAATACAGCATTGTCCTTTGAAGTGTTACAGGCCGCAGCGAATCAGATTACTGCTTGGGGGGAGATATTGGAAGTTGCTCAGTCAACCCCTTTTAGACACACTACAAGTGTTCAGGAACAGGGGGAAGCCATTGCAGCAGTACAACCTTTGAATCAGCATCACATGGGGCAGCATCAATTACAGCTAGAGCAGCAACAAGATGCATCAAAGCAGCTGCAGAATTACACGGGTTGAGCCGTCGTTGTACATTTCTTAATAGTACCTATCACAAATCCAATGCTGACCTCATGGGGCATGATGTTATTATTTGTCACCATGGATAGGAAAGTACGTGAGAACCAACGCTTACAGATGAACTCAAAATAGTGCAGTCCTTTGGAGTGTCATGGGCTATATGCTATGTGGGAGAGGGCAGGGGGGGGGGGGGGGGGCAGGAGTATCCAAAGTTGCTCAGTCAACCCCTGTTAGGCACACTGCAAGTGTTCAGGATGATGGGGAAGCCATTGCAGGAGCACAACCTTCAACTCAACATTGCATGGGGCAGCATCAGTTATGGCCACAGCAGCAACAGGATGTGTCACAGCAGTGGCCGTTCCCCCCCCCCCCCCCCCCTTCTGTCATGCCTGTACTGCTTCGTCTAACATGAGCATGATACATGCCCAAAGCATTGGCCAGTTTGCAACAAGTGTTGGAAGAAAGACCACATTCATCAGTGTGTAACTCCTGTTCAAATGTGATAGACACAGTAGTCCCAATGAGCATCAACTGTATCTCTACAATGATTGTTTCTCTGAAGAAATTGTTTATTGACTTACATGTGTTTAATAACCCACTAAAAATGCAATGGATACAGGAGCTGCAGTGACTTTAGTAAACACTCAAATGTACATGGACTTGGGTTTGCCTCCCCTCACACAGGTCTCGTGGAAGTTGGACAGCTACAATAGACAGCAGATTCCGATCCTAGGTCAGTTCTCCACTCTTGTCTCTTACAAATCTGTTGTTTGCCTTCTCACCCTTCTCTGTTGCAGATCATTCCTATACCATAGACTTGTTCAGATTAGGTGCATTTAACGCTTTCAGTTTTCCACTGCCAGTGAGGTAAATTTAGTGTCAGATCAAGTTCTGTATCAGCAAATGGAGCCCCTCTGCTCTGAGTTTTTGTTTCTGTTTTCCCCTGGGCTCAGTTGTGTTACCAGTTTTAAGGTCCACATTACCACAAAAGAATCTGCCTGCCCTCAGTTTTCTCGGATGCAATAGGTGCCTGTCATGTTGACTATTTCTACCAGTGCATGGGCTACAGCACTGGTCACCATTGAGAAGCTGATGGGTAAGCTTCGCCTCTGCAGCGACTTCAGTGTCACAATTAATGCACAGTCCATGATAGATACATACCTTTTGCCCTGTGCTGACAAGTTGCTTGCAAAATTGTCAGGCAGCCACTACTTTTCCAAGATTAATTTGACAGAAGCATAACTCCAGCTCCCCTTGGATGAGGCCATTAGGCACTTCTCGTTGTAAATACACCTTTCAGCCTATTCCAATATTAATGCTTGCTTTTTGGCATCACTAGTGTGCCCACAATTTTTCAGCATTTTTTAGAACAACTGAGAGCCTCTGTACCAGGCTGGATCAATTACCTCCACAATATTGTTGTTTTGGGTTCTTCCACCAAAGACCAGAGGCCAGAAAGGACCAAAGACCAGAAAATCTCCAGTCATTGTTTTCTGTCCTGCAGTCTGTGTTTTCTGTTCTGCAGTCTGTGGGTCTCATGTGCAATCTTGGTAAATCTCCACTTTTTCAGGCTTCAACTGCAGGCATTTCTAGGTAAAGTTGCACACTAACGTAAGTTTTAGTGGATACGTCCACTGTTGCTCATTCCCTGCGCTTTTACATAAAAATGGGTCTCAGTTCTGGTCCCCGGTTGTGATCGAGCATTCACTTTGCTTAAATCTAAGCTTCAATCTGCCCTGTGTCTGGCCACTTTTCAGCCTGGTCAGCATCTTGTATTGGCTAAAGATACCTCTCAGCATGGTCTTGGTGTGGTGTTGGTGCAAAAATATGCTTATGTGTCTGGATAATAAATTGCTGTGATTGTGTTCGCCCTCAAGAAATTTCACATCTTCTTCTATGGCTCTAAGTTCCATTTAATCACAGATCACAAGCTGTTGGTTGCTCTTTTTAAACCTTTGGCTTCTGTGCCGGACAAGGCAGCGCATCGTTAGCAGTGGTGTGCTCTCTTCCTCTCCTGTTGTCATTATCAGATCCATTACCAGCCGGCAGTGCAATAGGTCAATACTGACACCTTACCTCACCTGACGAGACCAGACCTGTTGTTCGATCAGAAGGAGTTGCTTTGTTTCTATTTAGATATTGAGACCCAGAATGTGGTTAGTGGTTTTCCCATCACTGGTGCCACAATAGCATCAGCCGTCACCACGGATCCTGTACTTAGTGTAGTCTTCTCTTTTGTGAAGCACAGTTGGCTCCAAAAACCCCTGCACCATGTCTCAGATCCCTTGTGCAATTACTTCTCCCTCCAGCACTGCCTTTCTGTGTTTGACAGGGTTCTTTTGTTAGCTATGGAGATCACTGCGCCCCAGTTTGTGATTCCCACTTGCTGATGCCATAATGTACTATGCTTCTGCATGTTGGTCATTGGGGGATCTCTCACACCAAAGCTTTGGCCCACCAGCATATGAATTGGCTAGGCTTAGATGGGGACATTATGTGGCTTACAGCCACTTGTACTCGCTGAGTTCAGCAACAGGTGGTACTGCGGGTGTCTTTTTACCCCAGCTGATGCTGCAACGCCCAAGGGAGCGACTACATGTCAATCTGCAGGGCCTTTCTTAAATCTGCATTGGCTCACTAGAATGGACACCTATTGCAAGGTTCCCTATGTGATGAGTTGTCCAAGGCAGCCACTATTTTGTCCCTGTTCAAGATTTTTGCAACTAAGGGGCTTATACTTCATTACCGATAGTGGCCACCAGTTTGTTTCTCAAGAATTTGCATCTTTCAGTGAGGCTAGTGGTGTTTGCTATCTCATAGCTCCACCATTTCATCCTCAATCTAATGGAGAGCCTGAACGCATGGTCGGATGTTTAAAATTCAGATACAGAAGTAGGTATCCAGCAGGTCCTCTGAAGCTGCTTTAGACCATTTCATTCTTCGTCTACATCTACATCCATACCCTGCAAGCCACCTGATGGTGTGTGGCGGAGGTTTACCTCGAGTACCTCTATCAGTTCTCTCTTCTATTCCAGTCTCATATTGTTCGTGGAAAGAAAGATTGTCGGTATGCCTCTGTGTGGGCTCTAATCTCTCTGATTTTATCCTCATGGTCTCTTTGCGAGATATATGTAGGAGGGAGCAATATACTGCTTGACTCCTCAGTGAAGGTACGTTCTCGAAACTTCAACAAAAGCCCGTACTGAGCTACTGAGCATCTCTCTTGCAGAGTCTTCCACTGGAGTTTATCTATCATCTTCATAATGCTTTCGAGATTACTAAATGATCCTGTAGTGAAGTGCACTGCTCTCCATTGGATCTTCTCTAGCTCTTCTATCAACCCTATCTGGTATGGATTCCACACCGGTGAGCAATATTCAAGCAGTGGGCGAACAAGTGTTCTGTAACCTACTTCCTTTGTTTTCGGACTGCATTTCCTTTGAATTCTTCCAATGAATCTCAGTCTGGCATCTGCTTTACTGATGATTAATTTCATATGGTCATTCCATTTTAAATCACTCCTAATGCCAACTCCCAGATAATTTATGGAATTAACTGCTTCCAGTTGCTGACCTGCTATATTGTAGCTAAATGATAAAGGATCTTTCATTCTATGTACTCGCAGCACATTACATTTGTCTACATTGAGATTCAATTACCATTCCCTGCGCCAGGCGTCAATTCGTTGCAGATCCTCTTGCATTTCAGTACAATTTTCCATTGTTACAACCTATCGATAAACAACAGCATCATTCGCAAAAAGCTTCAGTGAACTTCCGATGTTATCCACAAGGTCATTTATATATATTGTGAATAGCAACGGTCCTACGACACTCCTCTGTGGCACACCTGAAATCACTCTCACTTCGGAAGACTTCTTTCTATTGAGAATGACATGCTGCATTCTGTTATCTCGGAACTCTTCAATCCAATCACACAATTGGTCTGATAGTTCATATGCTCTTACTTTGTTCATTAAACGACAGTGGGGAACTGTATCAAATGCCTTGCGGGAGTCAAGAAACACGGCATCTACCTGGGAACCCGTGTCTATGGCCCTCTGAGTCTCGTCGACAAATAGCACAAGCTGGGTTTCACATAATTGTCTTTTTCGAAACCCATGCTGATTCCTACAGAGCAGATTTCTAGTCTCCAGAAAAGCCATTATATTCGAATATAACACATATTCCAAAATTCTACAATTGATCGATGTTAGAGATATAGGTCTATAGCTCTGCACATCTGTTCGATGTCCCTTCTTGAAAACGGGGATGACCTGTGCCCTTTTCCAATCTTTTGGAATGCTACGCTCGGAACACCGCTGCAAGAAGGGGGGCAAGTTCCTTCATGTACTCTGTGTAAAATCGAACTGGTATCCCATCAGGTCCAGCGGCCTTTCCTCTTTTGAGTGATTTTAATTGTTTTTCTATCTATCTGTCATCTATTTCGATATCTACCATTCTGTCATCTGTGCGACAATCTAGAGAAGGAACTACAGTGCAGTCTTCCTCTGTGAAACAGCTTTGGAAAAAGGCATTTAATATTTTGGCCTTTAGTCTGTCATCCTCTGTTTCAGTACCATTTTGGTCACAGAGTGTCTGGAAATTTTGTTTTGATCCACCTACCGCTTTGACATAAGACCAACATTTCTTAGGATTTTCTGCCAAGTCAGTACATAGAACTTTACTGTTGAATTCGTTGAATGCCTCTTGCATGGCCCTCCTCACACTAAATTTCGCTTCGTGTAGTTTCTGTTTGTCTGCAAGGCTTTGGCTATGTTTGAAGTTTCCTTTGCTTCCGCAGCTGTTTTCTAACTCGGTTGTTGTACCACTGTGGCTCTTTTCCATCTCTTATGATTCCATTGGGTGATAAGAGTCCAGCACAGCTGATACATGGACGCCAACCATGGATGCTCCTTCAGCTGCTGCATCCGATGTCACGACAGTGAAAGCACTGGCTTCGCGATATTTCCTGCCAGGTGTGCCTGTCTGAGCTCTTGGTTTCCCCTGCCGACCAAACTGGGCTGCTGCCATCATCAAGTGCCCCAATGCTGGCACCTGTGTGTTGTCCGCACTCTTCATGGGCGGATGTATCATTACTTCTGCACTGATATAAACTGTGGCCAGCACACCCGTCAGCAACTATGTAGCAAGAAGATCGATAGTAGCCAGTCGATCAAGTATGCCTATCAGGAGAGAAGCCAAACACAGGCTCACAAGCAGCATGCTGCCAACACCCTCTCAACTGCAAGTATTTAGATTGCCACCGCGGACTGGATGGCTCAGTCGCAATTACTAGCTCACTGTCTGAGTCAGTCTCAGTCTCAGTCACTATCCTAGTTGGTGTCTGTCATTCATCGTATAGCGAGACTTGTACATGTGTGCAGTTGTGTTGTAGAAAGAGGATACCGGCCATGAAACAACATCCTCTCCCTTGCTTCCCATGGTACAAGATTCTACAGTGTTGTCGAAGAGACAACAGTGGCAACAAGGGTAATTCAGTGCAAATCAAAGTTAATCAACTTGCTTGCTTCTTTTGTGCTTTAACTTGCAGGGGTGATCGTGTCTGCTAATTTGTTGTTGTTTGTTCCTGCATGTATTCCAGGAAGGGAGCCACAGAACTAATCAAATTTCTCTTTTCATAGGCCTTGCTTGCTTTTTTGCTATAACGTATTTGTGTAAACCATGAATGCCCCACCCCCTCCACCCCACACCCCCGCACCTCAGCCACAGATGGCCGATGTGATGGATCTAACACAACCTTTAAGTTTCAGAACCAATAACTTACCGCCCTGCTAACAACAGTACAACAATTACTGGCTGCACAAGCTGTGGCGGCCGCACAACAGACCAACCAACCAGCCCAACAAGTGCCGTCGACCAGCATACCACCATTCCAGCAGTTTAACGACACCAAAGAGGAATGGCTCGAATACCTGACACAATTCCAAGCACATTGTCAAGTTCATCATGTTGAAGGTAATGTAAAGCTACAGTACTCTCTTTTGACTGTGGGGTTCCCAGTGTTCAGGTTAATTCAAAATCTATTTTCAATTGCATCTCCTGATGAACTCAGTTATGACCCAGTAATTGCTGCATTAACTCAAAATTACGACCAGCAAGTTCAGGTAGCTGCAGCTAGATATCAGTTCTTTCACTTGCACAAAAAGCTGGAACAGACGTACCGTCAGTGATACACAGAATTAATGGCCATGACTAGGAAGTGTAAATTAAATGTAGTTGTGGCAACTTTTCCAATGATTTAATGATTAGAGATGCAATAACATTCAGTATCCCAGATAGGAGAATATGGGAATAGATCTTAAAGTACTCAAATCCATCGCTTCCCCAAGTATTACAAATCTTAGAGCAATATGATTCAGGTGCCATAGCGGCTGATAAATTTGACTGGGCCCTAATTTGCTGGGTCAAGTCGCCCCTTGCTCGCCACCCCAAGCAGCCACAACAACAAGTGCATACACAGCTGCATGGACAGCCACACAGACATGTAAACAAGTCTGTGAATTTAGTGAAGTCTTGCCCCCAGATGTTTTGCTCGCCATAAAAGGCAGGACTGCCCATCACATAACATAACATGTCACAAGTGTGGAAAAAAAAGGCCATGGCAATGAGTTTGTTTGCAATGGCACAGAGATGCCAATTTTGCCCACTCCCAGAAGAAACAGGCCCGTGCACATGCAGTGGACACTGTGTTTTCAAAACCTACAACAGGTTCTGACAAAAGTAAGACTAAGATTGTGCCTCCTTCTCACCCTAGTACTGTGCAGTGACATTCTAACAACCAATTTGTCTCATTACGCACTGCTGACCACTGTGTGGACTTTCAGTTAGACACAGGTGCCTCAGTAACTTCGCTTAATCATGCCACATATGAACAATTAGGCTCACCATGCCTTTCTAAATCTAGCAAGCATCTCACTGCTTACAACGGACAGGAAATTCCACTGCTTGGACAGTGCAGTCCTGTGCCTAGTACTTACAAATCTCACACTGTGTTGAAATCCAGAGACAGTGAGAAAATTTTTGGTTTAGATGCCTTTGATTTGTTTGGACTTGTCATCCATGAGAATGTACTTTCCATATCAGCTTTCGCACTAGCTTGCTTGAAGAATTTACAGAACTATTTTCAGAAGGAATGGGAAAAGTAAATAACTTCGTAGCACATTTTACATTGAAAGACAATGCACAGCCTAACTTTTTTTGGGCCCACCACATTCCAATTGCTTTATGAGACAAAGTAGACAGTGAATTGAAAGAATTGAAAGATAATGGTGTAATTTCTCCCATTCAAGCTTGTCAATGGACAAATCCTCTTGTTTTGTTGCTTAAGCCACCTGGTCACATTCCTATTTGTATTGACTACAGTCAACCCACAGACAGTAGTTGACACTTATCCATTACCTTGCCTTGGGGAACTCATGGACAGGCTTGGTGCAGGACGTTACTTTTCTTAGATAGATTTGCGTGGTGCCTACTTGCAAATTCCATTGGATGAAGAATCACAGAAAGAGTTCTAAATACACTCTTAGGACTGTTCAAGTATTTGTGTTTGCCCTTTGACAGTGCTTCCACACTTGCCATTTTTCAATGTTACTTGGAACAGCTGACTGCAAAAGTGCCATTTTATTCAAACTACTTTGACGATATTGTCATCTCAGGTTGTACACCAGAGGAACACATTGTTAATTTGCGTACTCTTTTACAAATGCTGTCAGAAGCAGGACTCAAGTGTGGTCTCGAAAAGTGTGATTGAACTACAGTACTTAGGCCATGTGATAAACAGTCAAGGTGTGCATCACCTTCACTCTCATTTGCTTGCAATCTGTGACTTGCCTGTTCCTCATAATGTGTCTGAACTGCAGTCAGTACTAGGGAAAGATGGTATGCTACATTCAGTTCATATAGTTTGCCACTCAGATCAAGGCTCCACTGCATTGCTTGCAATGCAGAGCTGTGCCTTTTGTGTGGACTTAAGAATGTCAAGACACATTTCAGAAATACAACAATGCCTTGCTCAGGGACAGATGTTTAGTGCATTTTGACTTGGCTAAGCCAGTAGTTTTGCAAGTTGACACTTCTTCCTATGGAATTGGTGCTGTGCTTTCACACAGAATTGGCACACAAGACAGACATATAGCTTTTGCCTCAAAGTTGTTACCTCAAACTCAGTGCAATTACTCTCAAATTGAAAAATAATCTCTTGCTATTGTGTATGATTTGACAAAGTACCATCACTATTTGTATGGTCACAAGTTCTATTTAGTGGCAGATAAAAAGCCTTTGCAGTCTTTGTTTCATCCATCAAAACCGGTTCCTACATACACTGCTCAAAAATTGCAACATTGGGCTTTGTTGCTTTCACAGTATCAGTATGAAATTGTGTACAGATCTACAGCAAAGCATGGCAATGCAGATGCCCTATCTCATCTTCCGATTGACCCAGACTCTGATTTTGATACATTGCCACATTTTGTTGCCAAATCGATGCACAGGGCTCTGAATTGCTGTTATCTTTTCCCTTGCACTACAGAAAAATTGCACAGGCTATGGAAACAGACCCAGATCTCAAGATTCTGTTGCATTACATACATACATCTTGGCCTTGTTCATTGAACTGCATCCAGAACTCAGTTGTGTCCTGATATTTTGCACATTGGCATAACCTCTCAGTTCAAAAGGGTGTGACTCCAGTTCAAAATAACAGTGGTAAATGCATGTGCTTATTCCCAAAGTGTTGCAAAAGGATGTGCTATGATTGCTCCACCAAGGACATTGAGGAATTGTTTGTGCTAAAGAGTCAGCACGATGGCACTGTACTTGGCAGAGCATGGACGTCCAGATTGAACAGATGAGGTCATGGTGTCGCACACAGACATTCTCAGTTTCACCTAAGACTCAATCACCATGGCAATGAGTGCACGTTGACTTTGCGGGACCATTCTGGAACACTCATTGGCTCATAGTGGTAGACTCTTTTAGCAGGTTCCCATTTGTGATGCCTACAGCTTCTACCACATCACGTAGCAGCATTCAAGTGTTGTCCTCCATATTTTGCGTAGATGGTTTGCCAGAAATACTTATGTCAGACAACAGACTACAGTTCACTTCATGTGATTTTGAACAGTTTTGTGTACAAAATGGCATTCATCATCTAACAAGTGCTCCATTTCACTCCCAGTCCAACAGAGAAACAGAACACTTGGTACGCACTTTCAAACAACACATGGCCAAGCTTCACATCACCCACACATGAACAGACACTCCAACTCTTTCTCATCTCCTATCACTCCCACCCATGAGACGGACCATTACCGGTGGAACTTCTGCTTGGTTGCCACCATCGGATGCTGCCCCACTTGCTACACCCACCGCAGCATCTGGTGCCGCCAATGGTCCGCAGGTATTGCTTTTCACCACATAATCTTGTTTTTTTTTTTTCAGGGTTTATGGCAACCACTGGCGCTGGGAAGAGGCATAATACAGACATGCATTGGCTCTTCTGTGTTTTTGATTGCACGTCCTGACAGTTTGCAGCGCTGTCACTAGAACCAAATTCGTGCATGTCGTTTGCCCCGTGATTCTGCTGATTTTCTTCCCTCAGATTCAGGCCTCATGGGACCATGTGGCCTTTGCAGTTACCCACTGGTGCCACACGGGTATCCCGGGAGGAGCGGGTGGATGATGCGCCCTCGCCGCTGCTGTCCCCACTCACAGACCAGATGGACCTGGACCCACCATCACTTTTGCCGTCACCATCACCATCATCGCCCTAGGATACACCCTCAGGGCTACACGTGTGCCCTGGCAGCAGATTTCTAGAGGATGTTTCTGGTTGCCTCACAAGCCAGATGGTGGGGTATGGTCGGGAGTGCGCCATCCTCCACACTCATGGCTCCCAGCTCATCTCTATATCCAGCATCCTGCCTCTCTCCCCATTGTCATTCGTATTATCCCTACATGACAATGTAGGAATGTGCTGGTGTAAGCTGTCGCCAGCACACCTCGGCAAAGATGTAGCAAGAAGATCGTCAGTAGGTGTTGGATCAAGTGTGGCTATCAGGAGAGGGGGCCATAGACAGACTCGCAAGCAATACGCTGCCAATGCTCTTTCGACTGCAAATATTTAGATCACTGCCACTGACCAGAGGGATCAGTCTCAGTCTCTCAGTCACCAGCTCAATCACTAGCTCAGTCACTGGTGCACTAACTCGCATCCTAGTTTGGCATGTGCCATTCATCTCATAGTAGGACTTGTACTTCACCAGCAGTGAGGCTAATGTGGACTATTAGTGGAGAGGTTGTACCCCAACACATGGACTTTTAAAGTTAAGTAGCTTCCTGGTTATGTCAATAAATAACCTAGTTAATAAATGTGTGCAGTTGTGTTATAGAAAGAGGATACTGGCCACCAAACAACATCCTCTCCCTTGATTCCTATGGTACTTGACTCGATAACTTCAACAAGCAGTGTCTGTTCCAGAAGGCCCACCACAGCCTCTGCCCCCGCCAATGCCTGTTCCTGTGTTGCAGATGGTCCAGTTCGATCTGCAAAGGAGGTCGCTGCCTGGCTGATCACTGTCTAGGGTTTCTTCCTCTGATCCCACTCCTCAACTGCCATCACTGGTGCAGCCCCCACTGAATCTGATGCTGCAGCTGCTGCCACCTCCATCACTGGGTCCTGTGTGGCCAGTGTCTCTGATGGCCCCGCTGATGCCTCCAGTGCAGGTCGCTGACCTCAGTGAAGATGTTACTATGGAAATGCTGTCCCCAGTCCTGCCTTATGACCTCTCATGAGAAGGAGGACAGTGTGCCAGACCACTCTCCCATCACTTCCACCCCAACCTGCCAGTGCCTGCTTGCCACATGCTGCAGCATCTGCCATCGTCGGACAATAAAATGGAGGTTAGCACAGTCATTGGCATTTTCTGTGACTCAAAATGTCGTTGCCTTGTTAGATCAGTGCTTTTTTTCATTGTACTAGTTCTTTCTCCATACCAGTGCTTTTTTGGTACCAGAGCTTTCCCGGTACCAGTGCCTTTTCTGTATCATGCATTTTTTCTGTACCATATAATTTTCTGTGCTTAGTGTTTTTATGTATGTGGTTTTCCCAAGGGATGGGAGGAGGGCTATACCTTCACTCATAATGTGCGCGATTTAAGAGATCTCACGTCCATAGAGACCAAAGACCCACTTATAGAGGCCACCTGGGTTGGGCCCCTGGTGCGCTCTGGTGAGCCACCAAAGAAACAGTATTATTTAAGGGATCGCAAATGAGTGCTCACCTATTCTGTAACCTGTACTACTGCTGTCCATTCACTGTGTTCAGTGGTGTGCACAACCTTGATATGTTTATTGAAAAAGTGCTAGATTCCATAAATTGCATTTGTTCTTGTTGAAGCAGTGTCACCAGCATTAACTGTATGCTCATATAACTTACTAGTTTGAAACTTGAAAGGGCAGCTTGTAAAAGGTCATCCCACTTACTTTCTGAGATTTGTAGAGGATCCAAGTTACGCACTATCTGTTAAGGTTGTTGTTATGGTCTTCAGTCCTGAGACTGGTTTGATGCAGCTCTCCATGCTATTCTATCCTGTGCAAGCTTCTTCATCTTCCAGTATGTACTGCAGCCTAAATCCTTCTGCATCTGCTTAGTGTATTCATCTCTCGGTCTCCTCTACGATTTTTACCCTCCACACTGCCCTCCAATACTAAATTGGTGATCCCTTGATGCCTCAGAACATGTCCTACCAACCGATCCCTTCTTCTAGTCAAGTTGTGCCACAAACTCCTCTTCTCCCCAACCCTATTCAGTATCTCCTCATTAGTTATGTGATCTAACCATCTAATCTTCAGCATTCTTCTGTAGCACCACATTTCAAAAGCTTCTATTCTCTTCTTGTCTAAACTATTTATGTCCATGTTTCACTTCCATACATGGCTACACTCCATACAAATACTTTCAGAAATGACTTCCTGACACTTAAATCTATACTCGATGTTAACAAATTTCTCTTCTTCAGAAACGCTTTCCTTGCCATTGCCAGTCTACATTTTATATCCTCTCTACTTCGACCATCGTCAGTTATTTTGCTCCCCAAATAGCAAAACTCCTTTACTACTTTAAGTGTCTCATTACCTAATCTAATTCCCTCAGCATCACCCGACTTAATTCGACTACATTCCATTATCCTTGTTTTGCTTTTGTTGATGTTCATCTTATACCCTCCTTTCTGTTAAGGTATCTGATCTCAATAAGCATATATTATTGATATATCAGAGTCAGCTGTTATATTAAAATCATATTGTATATATGTTTGAATTAAAAACAGTCTTGGTTGCAACTTATTCTTTTATTAACAATGTGTTTCACTTTCATGGGGCATCTTGAGATTATCTTAAGATTTTTCCTTTTACAACATATTTAAAACCATAAAACATAATATGTTGTGAAAGGAAAATTTTAAGATAATCTGAAGATGCACCATGAATGTGAAACACACTGTTAATAAAACAGTAAGATGCATCCAAGACTGTTTTTAATTAAGATACTCTACATATGGCAGCTGTACCAGGTGTGCTAATGGAGTTTTGTATATATGTCTATATTGTAGTTACAAAGAAATTATTCTAATTTTATACAACCATTCATCCAAAACTCTTTGCACATTGTGGAATACATTATGCATTTACAGACATCATATATGTGTGTGCACGAATGAACATGTGGAAACATGCATGTATACACATTGCACAAAATTCAGAAAATTTAGCAGTAATACTGCAGTAAGTAAACCATTTTTGTTTTATTTACAAAACAGGATGCACTACTAGGATTTTTCATTTTATTGTTTTGAGTTTCTTGTATGTCACATGTTCCAAAAATTCCACTACTGAATAGAAGCAACAACCTAATACGAAAGCCATAAAGGTCTTAATAAATAGTGAGAATGATGATATAATTTTCACTGAATGTAGAAGACTATTGTAAATTTGAATCACACCATTTTTAGACAAAATTTTAAACACTGATTTCTTGTTCAACTGAACACAGAATTTTTCATTTTGCCTTGTGTTATGTTCTACGTCTAAATGTACATACATTCTCCATGAACCACCATATGGTGTATGGCAGAGTGTGCCTCCTACCACTACCAGTCATTTCCTTCCCGTTCCACTCACAAGCAGAGCAAGGGACAAAATGATTGTCTTTATGCCTCCATATGAGCCCTAATTTGCCTTATCTTAGCTTTGTGGTCCTTACACGAAACATACATTGGTGGCAGTAGAATCTTTCTGCTGTCGGCTTCAAATTCTGTTTCTGTAAATTTTCTCAGTAGAACATTGTCTTGTGTCCAAGGATTCCCATTTGAGTTCCCAAAGCATCTCCATATTATCTGAATGTTGATCATACTGCCAAACAAGTCTGGCAGCCCGCTTCTGAATTGCTTCGATGTCTTCCTTTAATCGAAATTGGTGGGGACGTCAACATTTGAGCACTACTCAAGAACGGGTCACACTAGTGTTCCACATGTGGTCTCCTTTACAGATGAACTAGACTTTCCTAAAATTCTTCGAATAAAATGAAGTTGACCATTTGCCTTCTCTACCACAATCATTACAAGTTCATTCTCTTTCAAATCATTTCGGAACATTATGCCTAGATAATCTGTGTGACATTGTCAAGCAAAATACTACTAATGCTGTGTTCAAAAATTACAGGATTACTTTTCCTACTCATCTGCATTAACTTCAGTTTTTCTACATTTAGAGCTAGCTACCATTCATCACATCAAATAGAAATTTTGACTTAAAATGTCAATTTATCTAGAAGAATTCTGTCATTCACACAATCAAATGCCCTAGAGAGGTTGCAGAAAATAAAAACCGGCACTATTTTATTATTTAATGGTTGTAAAATCTAGTGAGTGAACATGTAAGTGGCATTCTCAGTAGAGCAACTCTTCTGAAATCGAAACTGTGATTTCTTAAGGATGCTATTGTTGCTAACATGAGCTACTATTCTAGAATACACCACCTTCTCAAAAATTTTGGAGAATGGTGTTAGTGCTCTAACAGGTCAGTAGTTATTGACATCTTTCTTATCACCTTTCTTAATGAGGGGCATAACAATAGTGTAGTTCAGTCTCTCTGGTAAAATGCCTTGAGTTAGTGAGGCATTACATATATTGGATAAGACTGGGCTTATTACATGAGAACAAATCTTTTGTACTCAATTGGAAACATTGTCGAAACCAGATGAACTTTCATTTCTGAGACACTGTATAATTTTCTTAATTTCCAAAGCAGAAGTTGGTGATACATCCATATTATTGAATTTTATGAGAGTTACATTTTTAACATTCTGCTGTGATTTTGCCTCTGAACTGTTTGTTGCTATGATTTCTACTATATTTAAGAAATGAGTACTAAATGCATTTGCTGCCTGTGACTCACACTTTAGAGCTCTTCCATTTAGCTTGACACTGATGTTGTCTTGTTCTGTGGCTTGTTGACCTGTCTCTCATTTCACTACATTCCATACAGCCTTCAGTCTGTTGTCAGAAATACTGATTTCTAACATTATGTTCCTTGATTTTTAATAACCTTTATTAGAAATTTTGAATAGCTTTTGTAGTTGCAACTACTGCAGGATCCCTACTACTTTTTGACAAAAGATACATTTCCATTTTCCTTTCACAAGATACTTTAATCCCTCTAGTGATCCACAGTTTTTTACATGGCTGTTCAGTGTTCTTTCTGATTAGCTTATGCGGAAATCTAATTTTAAATAATGATATAAATTTATTGTTGAATGGATTAAATTTTATGTTAGGGTTTAGTTCATTATAAATTACATCCCATGTCATCTCCTTTAAGCCATTCTTAAAAGAATTTGTCCTGGAGTCATTAATTACTCTAGCAGATTTCCACAGATCCAAACTGTAATATACTATGTTATTTACCCCAGATAACTGTGCGTCGCAATCAGAGAAATGCAGTCTGTGTAATGGTCAAGCGACAATATGTTTGTATGATCCTCCTGTGCGAATGATTCAATAAATGCGATACTTGAAACTTCATCTTTCCTTTTGCTATATTCTATAGCCACACCTGACTGATCAGTGAGTGACTAGATAGAAGCTTTTTACCCTCTTAACAATTTTACATTGGGCCAGAATTTCTTCAGGCTCTTGGCAAGATCTTTTGCAAGTGTGCGATGGTGATAGTTGTGGTATGCTTCAAGCATTGATCTTTATACACACACATGAATCTCTATTAATTTTTGCCAGTTGTCATTTGCATGTTCTCTTTTGAACCGAGAGAGCAACAGTCTTTACTTTCTCAGTGTTTTCTGAATTTTGTTAGTAAACCATGGAGGGTCTTTCCTCTCCTTAATCCATTTACTCGGCACAGACTCCTCAAGGGCACAACTTAAAGTCCTTTTGAACTTTGCCCATAATTCCTATACATCCATTATAGTGGAACTAAATGATGTCCATTCATCATCTGAGTGGGATGCTAACAACTGTTTATCTGCTCTTTCTAGCAAAAATACTCTCCTAGCCATCTTGATACATTTATTAACTTTAGTAACCATCACCACTATGATGACATCATGATCATTAACCCCTGTCTCTACACTAACACCACTGACAAGGTCAGACCTGTTTATAGTTACAAGGTCTAATGCATATTCATTGTGTGAGGGCTCTCGAACTAGCTGCTCAAGACAGTTTTTGGAACACTTGTTCAAAAGTACTTCATAAGATTGCTGAGTTGTATCCTTACATGTCCCAGTCTATACTTGGAAGGTTAATGTTCATGTTGTTGTTGTTGTGGTCTTCAGTCCTGAGACTGGTTTGTTGCAGCTCTCCATGCTACTCTATCCTGTGCAAGCTTCTTCATCTCCCAGTACCTACTGCAGCCTGCACCCTTCTGAATCTGCTTAGTGTATTCATCTCTTGGTCTCCCTCTACGATTTTTACCCTCCACACTGCCCTCCAATACTAAATTGGTGATCCCTCCATTTCTCAGAACATGTCCTACCAACCGATCTACATCTACATTTATACTCCGCAAGCCACCCAACGGTGTGTGGCGGAGGGCACTTTACGTGCCACTGTCATTACCTCCCTTTCCTGTTCCAGTCGTGTATGGTTCGCGGGAAGAACGACTGTCTGAAAGCCTCTGTGCGCGCTCTAATCTCTCTAATTTTACATTCGTGATCTCCTCGGGAGGTATAAGTAGGAGGAAGCAATATATTCGATACCTCATCCAGAAACGCACCCTCTCGAAACCTGGCGAGCAAGCTACACCGCGATGCAGAGCGCCTCTCTTGCAGAGTCTGCCACTTGAGTTTGTTAAACATCTCCGTAACGCTATCACGGTTACCAAATAACCCTGTGACAAAACGCGCCGCTCTTCTTTGGATCTTCTCTATCTCCTCCGTCAACCCGATCTGGTACGGATCCCACACTGATGAGCAATACTCAAGTATAGGTCGAACGAGTGTTTTGTAAGCCACCGCCTTTGTTGATGGACTACATTTTCTAAAGACTCTCCCAATGAATCTCAACCTGGTACCCGCCTTACCAACAATTAATTTTATATGATCATTCCACTTCAAATCGTTCCGCACGCATACTCCCAGATATTTTACAGAAGTAACTGCTACCAGTGTTTGTTCCGCTATCATATAATCATACAATAAAGGATTCTTCTTTCTATGTATTCGCAATACATTACATTTGTCTATGTTAAAGGTCAGTTGCCACTCCCTGCACCAAGTGCCTATCCGCTGCAGATCTTCCTGCATTTTGCTACAATTTTCTAATGCTGCAACTTCTCTGTATACTACAGCATCATCCGTGAAAAGCCGCATGGGACTTCCGACACTATCTACTAGGTCATTTATATATATTGTGAAAAGCAATGGTCCCATAACACTCCCCTGTGGCACGCCAGAGGTTACTTTAACGTCTGTAGACGTCTCTCCATTGACAACAACATGCTGTGTTCTGTTTGCTAAAAACTCTTCAATCCAGCCACACAGCTGGTCTGATATTCCGTAGGCTCTTACTTTGTTTATCAGGCGAGAGTGCGGAACTGTATCGAACGCCTTCCGGAAGTCAAGAAAAATAGCATCTACCTGGGAGCCTGTATCTAATATTTTCTGGGTCTCATGAACAAATAAAGCGAGTTGGGTCTCACACGATCGCTGTTTCCGGAATCCATGTTGACTCCTACATAGTAGATTCTGGATTTCCAAAAACAAGATGATACTCGAGCAAAAAACATGTTCTAAAATTCTACAACAGATCGACATCAGAGATATAGGTCTATAGTTTTGCGCATATGCTCGACGACCCTTCTTGAAGACTGGGACTACCTGTGCTCTTTTCCAATCATTTGGAACCTTCTGTTCCTCTAGAGACTTGCGGTACACGGCTGTTAGAAGGGGAGCAAGTTCTTTCGCGTACTCTGTGTAGAATCGAATTGGTATCCCGTCAGGTCCAGTGGACTTTCCTCTGTTGAGTGATTCCAGTTGCTTTTCTATTCCTTGGACACTTATTTCGATGTCAGCCATTTTTTCGTTTGTGCGAGGATTTAGAGAAGGAACTGCAGTGCGGTCTTCCTCTGTGAAACAGCTTTGGAAAAATGTGTTTAGTATTTCAGCATTACGTGTGTCATCCTCTGTTTCAATGCCATCATCATCCTGGAGTGTCTGGATATGCTGTTTCGAGCCACTTACTGATTTAACGTAAGACCAGAACTTCCTAGGATTTTCTGTCAAGTCGGTACATAGAATTTTACTTTCTAATTCACTGAACACTTCACGCATAGCCCTCCTTATGCTAACTTTGACGTCGTTTAGCTTCTGTTTGTCTGAGAGGTTTTGGCTGCGTTTAAACTTAGAGTGAAGCTCTCTTTGCTTTCGCAGTAGTTTCCTAACTTTGTTGTTGTACCACGGTGGGTTTTTCCTGTCCCTCACAGTTTTACTCGGCACGTACCTGTCTAAAACGCATTTTACGATTGCCTTGAACTTCTTCTAGTCAAGTTGTGCCACAAGCTCCTCTTCTCCCCAATTCTAACCAATACCTCCTCATTAGTTATGTGATCTACCCATCTAATCTTCAGCATTCTTCTGTAGCACCACATTTCAAAAGCTTCTATTCTCTTCTTGTCTAAACTATTTATCGTCCACATTTCACTTCCATACATGGCTACACTCCATACAAATACTTTCAGAAACGACTCCTGACATTTAAATCTACACTCGATGTTAACAAATTTTTCTTCTTCAGAAACACTTTCCTTGCCATTGCCAGTCTACATTTTATATCCTCTCTACTTCGACCATCATCAGTTGTTTTGCTCCCCAAATAGCAAAACTCCTTTACTACTTTAAGTGTCTCATTTCCTAATCTAATTCCCTCAGCATCACCTGACTTAATTCGACTACATGTTAATGGATTTTAAAGCATTAATTATTTACTTCTAACATATTTATATGTTTAAATCAAATAATGGAAAATCCAGGATGGACTGTAACAATATTTTGAAAAGGATAGTTGCTACTCACCATATAGTGGTGATGCTGAGTTGCAGATAGGCACAACAAAAAGACTGGTGCACAATAAGCTTTCAACCAACAAGGCCTTTGTCAAAAATAGGCAACAGACACACACACTAATGCAAACACAACTCAAAACGCTCATGACAACAGTATCTGGCAGCTGAAGCCAGAGATTTTTGACGTGTGATTATTACATCCTGGATTTTCCATTATTTGATATTTACAAGTTTCTACTATATAGATACAGGGGGTGGGTGGGGCGCAGGGATTGAAAGCTTTCCGGAAAAGGGCTTGGTATAATCTGTTTGTCAAGCATGTAGCATTCCTGTCAGTTCTTTTCTGAATTATGAAGATAATTGAACTATACGGTGTGTTACTCCAGAACATAATACTATACTGAATACTATATTGAAGCCTGCAGTGGAACTGAACAATGTAGGCAGTATTATCCCAATGTTAACGTAATTGGTTTGGACTGTTTCCTGTAGGAAGGGTGTTTGTGTCAGTCTGTGTGAAAGATATTCATTTGTGATTTCATATTCAGCACTAGGTTACTTAGAGTCAAGAGGAAAAGACTGGTTTGAGGACTGATCCTTCAGGAATACATCTTTTCTGTTTTTTTCCTCTGTCTGTTTTCCTTTAGTTCATGTTTTATCTCTGTCTTCTCTCTCCTAGTTTTTAAGCATAGGCTAACCATTTTAACACAGTGCCTTAAAGTGGAGCTCCTCCAACAGCTTTATGTGGTCCAGAAAATTGAATGTTTCACTTAAGTCTAAATTAAAAAATGGGGCATTTTCATTTTTGTAGAAAATCATAGATGGCACTAGATGTAGATTTGTTTTTCTGACAGTCATACTGGGTGTCAGAGAGGATTTAGTTTTTGTCTATAATTTTGATTAACTTGCTATACAATTTTTTTCTATGATTTTACCAAAGCCTGATTATAAGGAAATGGTCTATAGTTTTATACGTTTGCTTTGTCTCCTTCTCTTGAAATGGGACCACTTTAGCAATATACAGACAGTCAGAAGAATGCCTGCCAGAAAAGATGAGTTAACTATATCTGCAAGAGGCATTGAAATGTTTGTAGTGCAACACATTTTGACAAAATCTGAAGTACCATCAATCCCTGAAGACATTTTCTTGAAAGCACCAGTTGTTTCACAAATGTAGACTGAAGAGAGACACTGATATCTTTTTTTGAGGAATGACAAAGTTATTACATAAAACGTCCAGATTGAGGTAAGTTGGGTCAACAGAAGTGTCCGATTTTACCCGTCTGCTTTGACCCATGACGTAATGGTGTTGTGATGTTTGATGTCACTATAGCATGGTGTTTTTGAGTTGGTTGTGTTTGTAGATGTTGTGTTGTTGTATTTGGTAGTGACCTCTGACAGCGGATGTGGATATGCTGAGCTTAACATGTGGTTTTGAGTTCATTTGAGTTTTGATTGTCATCATGCTAACATGGTTTTGAATTTAGGTAGTTAGTGCAGTAATGTGGGTCATGGAAATGTTTTCAATTACTAAGGTTTTTTTTATTTATGTGTTTGGTGTTTTTGTTAGGTCTGTGTTTGCGGAAAGATGTCTAATTTTTGTATTGCTTTTTAATTAGGTATGGATATGAGTGGGTGTTTTAGGTGATTTTTTTTGTTGTTTTTGGTGTGTGTGTGTGTGCCAACCCAGGTGGTACTGCCAGAGACTTTTGTTGGTAAGTAATTGTTGTTTTGGTTTTACTCTGCAGAAGTTGTGATGTTTTGTCTGTTGTATATTTGTGGTAGGTCGGTTGTGTTTTAATTCATGTAGTGAATATGGGATATTTGGGTTCCTGAGTTCTGGGGTATTGATCCACTTTTCGAAGTTATAGGTACTGGCTTTTTGGTATCGATAGTTATGGTTGAGCTGTGTAGGTCATGAACGTCCAAATTCTGTGGTTTTGCTGGTGTAGCGGAATGTAGTAATTTAAATTTTTCTGGGTATATTTTGTTTCAGGATGGTGTGGTGTTTCTTTATTGTTGTATATTTAGCTTGTCCCCACCCTTAACCCCCAATTTTCCGCTGTTGTTACGTTAGTTTAATTTTATTTTTGGAGTGAGATGGTATTGGGTCATTCCACGTGAAGTGTCCTAGGGCTCCCAGCTCCACCATCTTCAATTTTGATGAAATTTGTACAGGATGCACCTGAAGGTCCCACATGAACTTATGGTTGAGGTGCTAGAGCCATTTTCGTGAAGACCACTTTTACAGAGACCGAAAAGTCGTGAAGAAATCGTCAAGTTTGGCATTCCAATGTGCCTAATGTAAGAGCTAGACTCTTGCTTCTGGGTATAGTGGTTCAACTTTGTGTGCTCTACACACAAGTGTTGCAAGTAGAGTTCAGAAAGCAATGAATTTGGCATAATTTCAGTTCAAAGTGGGCAACAAATCATGTCGCGAGAAATTTGCCCCATAGTTTAATGAGGCATAAGTAGTGGACCAAGTGCGCTATGGACCTGGTCTTTTTCCAAACTACTGTCTGTCTGGGTGTTTAGTATACCACACATTTTGGCCTGGCTTGTGTGTTTAATTATTGTGCTACCATCCCGTAAATTTGCTAAAAAACATGAATGTATCAAAATGTACCTGTGTTCAAAGTCATGTATCTCAGAATGGACATCTACCACATTACGTTCATTAACACCATTCAACAGAGCACATTTCATTCTTTTAAAAAAACCTATTTTCATTTTGGTGTACCTTTGGGCAAGGTGCAAAAATGTCACCTATAATTTGGAATTTTGTTGATTATGTCTTCATTATTTAAATATTCATTTTGCTGTTTATTCAGTGATTTTAAACCTGTTTGTGGCAGTTTAATTGCTAAATTTAACCATTTAACTGTACGAGAGACTGCTACATAATTTTTGGGCAATTTTGTTGATTAATCTTCATTGTTTAAATATTCATTTTGCTGGAATGAGATGATCACTCTGCAGCAGAGTGTGCGCTGATATGAAACGTCCTGGCTGATTAAAACTGTGTGCCGGACCGAGACTCGAACTCGGGACCTTTGCCTTTCGCGGGCAAGTGCTCTACCAACTGAGCTACACAAGCATGACTCACGCCCTGTCCTCACAGCTTTACTTCTGCCAGTACCTCGTCTCCTACCTTACAAACTTTGCAGAAGCTCTCCTGCGAACCTTGCAGAACTAGCAGTCCTGAAAGAAAGGATATTGCGGAGACATGGCTTAGCCACAGCCTGGGGATGTTTCCATAATGAGATTTTCACTCTGCAATGGAGTGTGCACTGATATGAACAAAGGATTGCATGCTTCATCGCTGTGAAGTATATCTAGGAACAGAAGCTCTAAATGAATATTTGGAAAGTGCTTTTGAAGATTTTGAGCCTGAGGATACAATTCATTTCAAGCAAAGGAGTCACACTGATAGAGATGCACTTGAAACCAGAGAAATGACAGTTGAAGGATTCATTGAACTATTAGTTACAAAACTGTTGGCCCTTTCTACCCACCACCACATTGCAAAGCATCAGAGCAAGCATTTGCAGTTCACTAAAGAAGGTCTCAAACCAGGAGAATTGATTATATTAATGGACTTCGCAGAAAATTAGTCCTTTATTGTCCAAGACGCAGTGCAGGGATTCCACTGGGAAAATTGTCAAGCTACAATACATCCATTCGTCATTTACTACAAAGGTAATGAAGACCTAAAGAGTGTCAGCTTCTACATAATCAGTGATTGCCTCTGACATGACACAGTTGAGTGGATGTGTCTTTAATGTACTTGATCAAATCCCTTAAGTGCATTTTTAAAGAAATTAAGCATATTCATTATTTTAGCAATGGTTCTGCAGCACAGTACAAAAATTTTAAGAGCTTCCTAAATCTTTGCCATCATGGAAAAGATTTTGTCATTACTGCAGAATGGAATTTTTTTGGAACAAGCGATGGGAAATCACCATGTGATGGAACTGGGGGTACAGTTAAGCATTTAGCAGCAAGAGCTAGCCTTCAATGCCCAACTGACAGCAAAATCTTAACACCAAACTGATCTGTTTGAATATTGCAAAAAAGATTTTCATGCCATTGAATTTATTTATATTAAAAAAGAAATTATTGAAGATACAAAAATTGATCAAGAGAAACGTTTTGAGGATGGATGTACAGTGTCTGGTACAAGAGAACATCACCATTTTGTGCCAATTGATGAAAAGCGACTTAAGATTCACAGAGTATCAAATGATACATTGTCCTTTATAACAAATGTTAACCGACATGCTAAAGTTGCTACTAAACATGTTGCCATTAATGAACTACAGCCTGACCAGTATGTTGCTTGTGTTTATGATGGAAAATGGTGGATAGGAAATATCTGTGAAGTTTCATGTGAAGAAAAAGATGCCTTGATTAATTTCATGCATCCTCATGGAGCTGCTCAATCATTTCATTGGCCTACTAGAAGAGACGTATGCTGGATGCCAGAACAACAGATAATTACAGTCATACCAGTCGCAGCTGCTTCAATGATGGGGCGACAATACAGTTTGCCAGAAGCAATAGTTTTGGACATCAGCAAAAAATTTAAAACATTTAACAATTGAAGAATTCTGTATTACGACTTGGGAACCACGGAGAGACCCAAAAAAGGCCTGGGAACCTGCTAGATACGCACATGCAGACTTGGGAACCTGCTAGATATTCGCATTCTGGCTTGGGAACCTGCTAGACACCCACTTTCAGGCTTGTGAACCTGCAGAGGGTGTGTACATGGACAAGGAAAAAAAATTCCCGGATTTTTTCCCAGTTGGAAATACACTTTCTCCCAGGTCAAAATACACTTTTACGAGTTAAGTGACAGTATACTTTTCCTCGGCACTGTAAACCGTATCAATCCTTTGATGGTTTATGGTTTTATACAACGACGTAGAATTTACCAGCACTTTAGAAAATGAAACTCGGGGAAAAAACACGTTTTGGAAAGACCTTTGATGTGCAACAACATGTACGCTACATATTTTCGTGTTACGAAGGTATAAATTCAAATTCCACCAAACACCGCATGTTACTTTCTGAAGCATTAAAATCGAGATCGCGACGCTCTTTTGCAAGCCAGTCACAGCTCATGTCACGTGATCTCGCCAGAGCTGATGACAGCATTTGACACGTGATGTAGTCCGCCAATAGCAAGATCACTCGTAAGTAGCGCGACACACAAATAAGAAAAGTTAATGGCTTAAATTAGTATACGTATTGTTGCTACAAGTAAAGCAATGCTTACACATATAATACTGGTCTCGAAGATTAATAAGCTGCAAGAGAAGCTAAGTTTCCACATATAATGTCGATCTTTTTTGCGCGTCATACATCACATAAATGTACCAGTAAAATTTTTAATAACGACATAAATGTCTCATCTTCTGGGCTCGAAATTCTTCAGGTGGTCGTCCCCAAAGAGTTGATTTTTAAATGAGATCCAAACGCTCTGTGATTTAAGAAATTCGTCGCACATTCTCTCACATAGTTTACTTTGAAAGTAACGTTTTTCAAAGCAATATTTTTCCGTGACCTATTAGAAATAGGTCCGTTTCAGCAGTTGCCAGAGAGCGCCAGATAACAGGCGTCACTGCACGTGGGCAGCTACGATGACGCAGGAAGCCCGCATGTTAGTACGTGTGAAACATTAAAAGAACTTGCTTTAAAACGAATCTAATGTAAACAGCTGTCACGTCACGCTCATTGGAGGCAATTTGTTGTTACGAAGCATTGCATAGTCTTCCTAAAGCCTTTGACACACTTTGCTGTCGGCAGACGCTTGTATGAGCACTGTGTTTTGTTGTATATGGCGCATTTCCTTTGCAACTTAAGTTTTATTTTAGTTTTTTTTCTCTCGTTCATGTTTTGTTGCTGCAGTATTATTCTGCAGAAGCGGGATACAGTAATATTTTTTGTTAGAGTATTGGTTCTTACCAGTCAAAATCACAAAAATTTAACTGAAAACTGAAACAATGAAAAATTCCCGGAATTAAAAAAAATTCCCGGGTTTTTCCCGGTTTTCTCCCGGATGAAAAAATTCCCGGATTTTTCCCGGATCTCCCGGTTGTCCCAGGTCGTATACACCCTGCTGCAGTAAAGAAATCCACCCGTGGCTGACCTTGTATGGCTATCGTGCGTGGCCCCTTGGTGATGGGGTTACCAGTCTTGAGATTGGTAGTGACATAGCCATCATGGACCAACGCAAGGATTTTCCGAATTACCAAAAAAGTCAATAGCTTAGGCGAATTTTTTGCACCTTACCCAAAGAGACACCAAAATGCAAAGAAGTTTTTCTAACATAATGAAATGTGCTCTCTTGAATGATGTTAATGAATGTAATGTGATAGGTGTCTATTTTGAGATACATGACTTTAAACACGGGCGTATTTTGATACATTCATGTTTATTAGCAAATTTACAGGATGGTAGCACAGTAATTAAACACACAAGCCAGGCCAAAATTTGTGATATACTAAACACCCAGACAGACAGTAGTTTGGCAAAAGACCAGGTTCGTAGCGCACTTTCTCCACTACTTATGCTTCGTTAAACTATGGGGCAAATTTCTCGACATGATTTGTTGCGCACTTTGAACTCAGATTATGCCAAATTCATTGCCTTCTGAACTCTACCTGCAACATTTGTGTGTAGTGCACAGAAAGTTGTACCACTATACCCGGAAGCAAGAGTCTAGCTCTTTTACATTAGGAAAAGTGGAATGCCAAACTTGACGATTTCTTCACGACTTTCTGGACTCTGTAAACGTGGTCTTCACGAAAATGAGTCTAGCACCTCAACCAAGTCACAGATGAGCCTGAAATTTGGCATAAGTTCATGTAGGGCCCTCAGGTACATCCTGTACAAATTTCATAAAAACTGAAGATGGTCGAGCAGGGATCACCTTCTAAACTGGGACACTTGACATGGAATGACCCAATTGTCATTTTTATTTTTGCCCGCGTTTGTTGCCGAGTGTATGTACTGACGTCATTGTCGCTATATTGTATTCGCTGGAACTAGCAGCTTCCGCCATATTGATGATGTCATGCGTCAAAGCAAACGGGTGGAATCGGACGCTTCTGTAATGGCGGTAAGTCGTCCATATTAAACATGGCAGTTAAAAACCAGTGAAAGTTTTACTTAATACATCATTTACTGGCGCTCTCTCGCTATTACAGCGACGATTTATTGTATATGTACTGTATATTCAGTTTCTAGGAATTGCTCTTGCTGATACTTCTTTGGAAATAGTTCTCCGTAAGAATGAGGTGTACAGTATGCAATGGATGAGTGAATGAATTGGTTGTAGGAAATTTCCACAATCGTCGAGTCTTCAGTATTATTATAATATTTATACAATTATATTGACAAAGAAGTGTAGTGTGAAAAGAACGTCACAAGGAACATAGAAATAACCCTTTTTACAGTCTAGATAAAATTATGAATAAAGGCGACTACCAAAGATCTATTTACAGTTAAGAAAAGCTTGCTGCCAAGATAGGCCTATATGAATTCCACCTGCACACAGTACACACTATCTGATGTGTGTTGGGGCTTATGGGCGCTCAACATCGAGGTCTTCAGCGCACACTATCTGATCAAAAGGATCTGGACACCTTTGAGAGGACATTAATATGGGGACCCATCGCCTTCATGAATGCTTGAAATATGCTGGGGAAATTTACAGTGGGGTGTAAAAAGTCGATAGAGTAATTGAAGACCATTCTTCCTCAAGAGCCAAAACCACAGAATTTAGTGATGTTGGGGGTTGGGGTCTGGAGTGAAGTCAACTTCCTATCTCATCTAAAAGTTCCATTGGCTTCAAGTCAAGCCAGTCCATTTCAGGTGCGTTATGGCTTTATGACAGTGTTTGCTGTCACGCTGATGCACCCATCATCTCTGAACTGTCCCTGTATTGCATGCAGTAGACAATGCTGTAAAATGTGTTCATATCCTTATGCATTTAGTATTTTCGGTAATTTCCAAGAATGATTGCCTATCGAAGTCGTGGGGTCCAAACGACACATACCGAACACGCGATTGTAAATCGATAATGCGAGTCTCGTGGCGGGCGCTATGATCAATTACTTGTGATCAGTTTTCCGTCGTTCATTTATTTGCTCTTTGCTCTGCGAATTATTTGTGACTTGCTTGGGAAACTCAGACGATTTCTGTGGATTGTGAGTATGGCTGGCTCTGAGCACTATGGGACTTAACAGCTGAGGTCATCAGTCCCCTATAACTTAGAACTACTTAAACCTAACTAACCTAAGGACATCACACACATCCATGCCTGAGGCAGGGTTCGAACCTGCGACCTTAGCGGTCGTACGGTTCCAGACTGAAGCGCCTAGAACTGCTCTGCCACCCGGGACGGCGATTGTGAGTATGATGTCTGGTGTTCCTGACGTTTCTTCGGCGGATTCTTTCAATGGAAAAATTCTCATTCCATGCATATCCAGCGTAGAAAATTGACTTTTTGCCGCAAATATGCAGTTCTATCGGACGACGGAAGGAGGGACTGTGTTGACTGTGGTGCTGCGATGTGTGTAAAACTTCGTAAGAGGCGGTTCGATGCTGAAATACCGTTTCCAATTCACTGAGGACAGTGCGGAAAACGAACGAGTATCAGGAAGAATACGTGGTTCGACTCTTCCAAGTTATCCATCCAGACCAGCGTAATTCTTCTATCGTGCTGGATTCGAGAATACACATTGCAAGCAACAGCTTCAGAAACTGAGTTATTTGCAAATACCGTCTGGAACTATTTCGGGTTTTGCCGAGAAGTCTGTTATGCGGTAGTGACAAATGACAGTGTGCCAATAGGTAGAGCAAGTAAGATTGCGGAAGTTGACGAATCTCATACAGCTAGACGGAAGAGCCAGAGAGGACGATCTTCAAAAAGCGAACTCGATCACATTTGGGTATTCGGTGGAATAGAAAGAGACTCGCGGAAGTGTTTCGTTGTCAGAGTATTGTCCAGAGACAAGGTCACTTTAGTGGGTCTCATAAAGCAGTTCATACTCCCTGCTGCTAAAGCCATTACAGACGGGTTTCAGTCGTACAAGACTCTGAAAGGATTCGACACGAATTCGTGAACCACTCTGTGGAGTTTGTGCCTTCGGATGACCCCAGTGTCCACACACAGAATATTGAGCGGCTATGGAAATCTGTGAAGTTTGCCATTAAAAGAGAAGGGCGTCCAGGACAAAGATGAACTGTACTTGTTTCAGTACCTCTACTTCTACAACTTGCGTTTGCAGGGATCTGCCGATATTCTTGCCTGATATTGGCAGAGTTTGCCCAGGCACATCACATCGCGTTACATGGACTTTCACATGACGATAACACCGACAACGAATAAGGTAAGTCGTGTCCTTTGTAATTGCAAGTGTTTTTTTTAACGCTCTTGTTTTGTCGTTGCTGTTGTGACCACCGTAAACATACTCATAACGCCTGCCACGGGACTCGCATTATCGATCTACAATCGCAAGTTCCATATGTGTCGTTTGGACCCCGCGACTTCGATAGGCAATCATGCTTGGAAATTACCATACTTTCTTCAATGCAATAAGGAAACCACACCCTGTCCAATGGCATCCCTGTTTACCTCACCTCGAGAACCACTTTGCTGCTTGACTACTGTATCCCGTTCCTTTTAAATCCCTATGCACTGTCATTGCGCCAGCTGGACCGCTGGTAACACTTTGTAACTCACGGGTGATTCCTTCGGCTGATTTCATGCGATTTTTCACAATGTAATTGCTCAAAGCTCTCTTGCTATTAGCAGAAGAGATTTGTTTGATCGTTTCTGCTGTGGTTGTCGACTTGGGCAGCTTTAAGAGGATCGTGACAACTACTGGTCAATTCTGCTTTACATAGCGCTGTCGGGATACTTTCGGTCCGACACTGAACGTTCAGCAGATGACTAGACACTTTCCACGTGCCGCACGTTTTACTACATACGACTTATGCGGAATGTGCCACGAGCGACAGAATGGCGGTAATGTAATGAACTTTATTGCCCCTTAATCCACAAATTCCTTCTCCGTAGAAAATTACCGATATCATGAAGTAGGAATATCTATGGAGTGAGCCTTCAGATGCACGCAACAGAATTTTTGTGGTCAGCATGCATTCCCTTCGAAAGAAGATACCGCACTTACCTATGAAAAGTAATTGTTTCTCCTTTCCTGTATTTCGATTTGCATATGCAGCAGCCACGATTATTCATTGTTATTGTTATTAATAAGTAAACACACAAAAGCAGGAGAAATGTCTGTAATAATCAAGTTACGGTCTTCTTTGGAAAATGTAAACAACCAATAACCAAAAGTAAGGTGACTATTACCACATGATATTGACGATATGTGCAGTATGCTATGTTTACTTCATAGATATTCTTGGCTTATGTTTATGATCCATTGTTATGACCATAGAGATTGGTTATCAACGATACGCTAGTCAGTTGTTGAAGTTTTGGAGATACAGGGATTAAGAATTAGAAAGAGTGGAAGTAGCGAAACCTTGCGTTACATTTTAGGTCCAGTATTAAGAATCAGTTGTTCTAAAAGCGAATATGAGCGCGAAAGCATATATGAATTTAATTAGTTTTATTTTTAGAAGGAATGACATCTGGATGCGTAGCAAGTGAGTGTGTTGTTTGGTTCTAATTCGACAATACTACTTTGTTTCTAACCGTTAACGATTCTTTTATTGTTGTTGGTTAGTAACGTCGGAATGTCGTGGGAATCAACTTGATTTAATTGTGGCGAAAGGAGACTGCTCATTGGGTGAAAGTCACGGACGTGTTTTAGCAAGAACATTCTGTTGCCATTTTCGATTGAAAACGTGCAATGTAAACGCTGTTAGCAGTTATATGTCAGTAACACTTCTCGTGTCACTCGAATACTTTAGTTTTGATATTGGATATTTTTTTCTTCAAAATGGGGGTGTTTCTCGAAGTTATTAAACCGTTTTGCAGTATTCTTCCCGAAGTAACGAAGCCAGAAAGGAAAGTTTCCTTTCGTGAGAAAATGTTATGGACAATAATAACACTTTTTATTTATCTTGTTTGCTGTCAGATTCCTCTATTTGGAATAATGAGTTCAGATTCTGCAGATCCTTTCTACTGGACACGTGTAATTTTAGCTTCAAATAGAGGGACATTAATGGAACTTGGCATTTCACCAATAGTAACTTCTGGTATGATTTTACAAGTTCTGGAGGGAACGAAGATAATTGAGGTAGGAGATATACCACGAGATAGGGCGATTTTTAATGGTGCACAGAAGCTTCTTGGTTTAATAATAACTAGTTGCCAGGCGGTTGTCTATGTTTTATCTGGTATGTATGGCGATCCAAGTGAAATGGGTACTGGTGTATGTTTGATTATAATAATTCAGCTAGTGATAGCAGGAATGGTAGTAATTTTGTTTGATGAACTTCTACAGAAAGGCTATGGTGTGGGATCAGGCATATCTCTGTTTATTGCGACGAACATTTGTGAAACTGTTACGTGGAAAGCTTTCAGCCCGACGACTGTAAACACAGGACGTGGTACGGAGTTTGAGGGAGCTGTCGTCGCCCTGTTCCATTTACTTTCAACTCGCAAGGACAAAATTCGGGCCGTGAGGGAGGCCTTTTATAGACACAACTTGCCAAATCTTATGAACCTATTGGCCACGATTCTCGTTTTCGCGATTGTAATTTATTTTCAGGTAAGAAGATCTTCACCTTTGGTTTAATTATGTGTATTTTTCATTCTAAATATGTATGTTTATTGTAAAAAGTAGGTGTGTGCTATTCGTTATGTATACGAGACAGCTGTGTACAGTATGTACATAATTGTTTCTTAGGAGACAGTGCCTTGCTAAGGTTTGGACTAAATCTGACGCAATAGTACTCAGTTGTGGCACAAACAGAAAGCAGAGTAAATGGCACGAGATTTCTGTGTAACAATCATGTGGTGTACTTAATTGCGGTATTAAGAAGTGTCATCTGTCTGCGATGTATTAATAATTATTTAATGTAGTTGGTTCTTCATTATATCACTTAAGAAGTTGCTTATTGGGGAACTGCGTTGTAAGACCACTGCGATGAAATAATGGAAATGCAGGAGGGAAATAAAAACTGCGATACGAGCAGCAGCCGACAGCGACGTTGAAAACATGTAAGACAAACACGTTATATTTTCAAGCTATCGGTACGCACATAAATTACACACGTAAGACTGGTTACGGGTCAGTTCTAGTGTCCGATTCCACCCGTCGGTTTTGACCAATGACGTAATGTGTGTTGTTATTTTGTTAATGCCGCAGATTGTACTGTTAAATGCTTTCTCTGGATTTCGTCTTAACTCGCGTATATTAAAAATATGATGTATAGTGTTTTGTTTTCGGTATCTTTTGTTGATGAAAGTATTCGTGATTTATAAGATTCTGCTTTCTTACCCAATTGCTTTTCATTATGGATGAGTCAGTTGTTTTTACAGCGAAACTGCTCCTTGACAGAATGACTGACCGTAAATGAACTATAAGGCTTTTACAATCATGGGGAATTATTGCAGAATTGTGCAAGTGCAGTGTTTGTGGTAATTATATGGTGTTGAAAAAGGTTAGATCGTATGCCACTGTAGTTGAATGATTTTCATTTTGTACGGAAGTCTGCGGGAAATTTATAAAGTGCTGGGGATCATTGGGATGGGGGATTGTTATAGTTGAAGTAGACGAGTCACATTTTGGAAAGAGAAAATATGCAAGGGGGCATGAGTTTGTTTTTGCTTTGGGTTTTTGGAGTAATAATTTCTGGAAGGGATTGTGCTGATGTTGTATTTAGGGTCGTTCCAAATTGTGCCCCGAAGAAGTGTTAACAGCTTCAGTTGAAGAATATGTGGAAGTAGGGTCAATAGTGATGGCAGATGGGTTTTCTTCCTACAAGGGGTTGGGTGACAGGAGTTATCATTTGGTTGTTAATCTCAATACTGAGTTTAAAGATCACAAAACTGGGTCATGTACAGATACTATGGAGGGTGTGCTGGGGGGGGGGGGGGGGGGGGGGGCTGTAAAATCTGTTGTTGTGCGGGAAAGAGAAGTATTGCAAGGCCATTTAGACGACTACTGTTGGAGGCAAGAGAATTCCTACAGGTTACTGTGTATTTGCAGCATTTATGAAAACAGTCTGCAAAACGTACAGGCCTCGTTTTGTTAGATGTGGGTGGGATTCATATTTTTTTCTTGTTTTCTGTTGTTATTTTTTTCCATGGTCTGTGGGTTTGGTACCTTTTTGGTTTCTCCATGTGGAGGATTTTCTATCGTTTTAATATTTCTTGGGTACAATGGTGGGGCGATGGTTTAGTAGTTGTGTCTTCTGCCTGTGGGTTTACGTGTTTGAATTGTGATATCATTTGTACTTCTTATTTTTAAATTTTGGGTCCGCTTGGGGGCGGGTGGTGGGGAAGAATTGATTTTGATGGTGGCTCTTTCGTACCTGGCAGTTAGTGTTTATTATTAATTTTTTGATTAGTTATTCTGGTTTTTGCATTTCGTTATAGTTTGACCCTCTACTATTACTATTTCTTATTGTGCCCTTATTTTATTCTTATTGTTAGCCTCGATCTTTCACTCCTTTGGAAGTTCATATGTGGTAAGTTTCCCTTTATATAGCCAATTTTATTTTGCTCTACTTATGTCAATTTTGCTTTCATTCCTGAGGAACAAATTATATCGTTTGTCATTTTCGAGCTATTGTAGCTGGTGTGAGTTACGTTTAGTATTGTTATCAGTGCCAAGGTTCTGTTTTTTTTAGTTTTTTTGAGTGTGTAATGATGTTTGTAAAGATTTCATTTTTGGAAATGTTTTCTTTACTGCTTTTGACAATAATGTTCTTTGAAATGGATTAGTAAGTTTGTCCTATATAGAAGAATTCTTTTGTCGATTCCTAGGTAGGCAAGTTCTGCGTTTTTACAACATATGTTCGCAATGGTTTCTCTCAGTGTTTCCATTGCTTCTTTCCTCTCTGTACTTCCGTAACAAACAAACACTTTATTTATTGCAGTAGTACAGAAAGTAACAGCAAAATAGAAATCGTACAACATAATACTGCACGTGATTACTTGTAAAGACGCTGAAAATAGTGATTTGTGGAATCGGTAACTACAGTTAACCTACATTGATATATTATTTACCATGAAAAGCGTGGAACAGATAACCGGAATTTATGTTTATAGATGAATTGTAGTTACCGATTCCAAACATTCCATGATTTATTATGCACATCGTTTTTCCAAATATAGGCCAATTCTAGTTACCGGTTCCCACCATTCTATGGTTGAATAGATGGATCTGGTAGCTAGATCTGACCTATGTAGTTCAATTCTAGTCAGATTCCAACCATTCTAAGACGTCTTTGCAGCAGGTTTGTGCACTGAAATGTGATGGGATTTCCGCAGTACTACTTGCTCTACGAACTACCGCAGAAAGTTATTGGCTCTGAGCACTATGGGACTTAACATCTATGGTCATCAGTCCCCTAGAACTTAGAACTACTTAAACCTAACTAACCTAAGGACATCACGCAACACCCAGCCATCACGAGGCAGAGAAAATCCCTGACCCCGCCGGGAATCGAACCCGGGAACCCGGGCGTGGGAAGCGAGGACGCTACCGCACGACCACGAGATGCGGGCGCAGGAAGTTATTATTATTGGAATCGGTAACTAGAATTTACCTCATATATTATAGGTCAATTCCAGTTAACGATTCCAACTATTGGGTGGTTCATTAATTAGATCGTTTCTCCAGAACGTGTGTTAAGCATAAAATCATCTGCAGCCGTTAAGTGCTCCCTGAACTTCTGCGAAAAAGTTAGTAATATTGGAATCGGTAAGTAGAATTGAACACATATATGTCAGTTCTAGTTATCGAGTTCAATATTTGTTACTTTTTATGATTTTTCGTACTTGCGCACCTGCTCTTTTAGGATTTAGCGTGTTGGTTTCGCCATATTTCATGTCACTTATTCCTATTTGTTATCATTCACTTTATTTTTCCGTTGCTCTGTTGTAACTTAGTTTCTTCCCGGCAAAACCCCAAATTTCTTGCGCTTCTCCGTTTGAATGAATAATTAAAATTAACGCAATTTTATAATAGTACGATTTCAACATGCGCTATAGTGTAATGCAGTTTAATGATTCTTTGTGCCCCCCTACTCGCATAAACCATGATAATAATTCTAGTCAGACAATTTTTTTCGATTCTTGTCTTTATTTATTTTCTTTATCTTCAACGCGTTTGGATGTAATTCGTGCGTTTACAAATAATAATAGCGTTAAACGTGAGCGTAATTTTATCGCATACTACATTCGTTTGTTTACGAGTATGATCTGTACATTTCATAGATTCACTCTGTGCAGAGGCTTTGCCTTAGGTACTACGTCATTGGTCAAAGCCGACGAGTGGAATCGGACACTACCAGATTTCTGAAATTTTAAATGGCGGAACCGCAGAGAGAGTAGTGGCTCTAACGTGCTAAACGTAGTCGTTCCTATTCCGTGAATTACAGTGTTAGTCGTTCCAACCCCGTTAATTAAAGTGCGATATGCAAAATACTACGCTGCTAATGTAGACAGTGTAATGTCATTGCAGTTACCTCGTGTTTCGTGGATCTCATAAGAAATGACATATTTCAGGAATGAGAAACGAGTCGAGTGGACTACGTGTTAATCGAGAGAACCAGTTACATATTAATTCTGTAGGCTGTAATTAATTACTGGCACCTAAGCTTAAATTATTATATGTTCTTTTTGCTTAGAGACATAAACGCAATATAGTTGCCAGTAAAGCAGCTTTAGAAAAAGCAACTGCTTCCCCAGCTGTACAAAATATGCGGTTGATACTGATTGTTTCTTATGAAACTATGACTATACTGATAACCAATTAAGAATAACATTGCGACGTGCTAATGGGAGTTTCAACTCATGAATACAATTAATTCGATGAGTAACCGTTTTAACTACTGATATGCAATTTATCCACATTTATTGTACCGTAACAAATCATATAAAAAGGATGTGTTTTCAGTAGATGCCCCGGTACATAGAAACAAATTGCTTTCGTACTATACTACGCAGCTTAGAATACGAAAACTACAGTTGTTTATCTCTTGAACTAAAAAAAACTGTTCTCCATACACAGATAACAATTAACGTTTAAAATTTTGTATACTGGTATAAGACTTCCTGGCGTGGTTTATGTGCTCGTGCTTGGAAAAAGTTTGATGTGTTTGGCTGACTACATAATGCCTAATGTCCTCTGATCCTGTGTTCTGATTGAGGAGGTCGTGAGTCCTGTGTTCACATTGTGTAACAAAGGCACATCACGCAGCGTAATCTCGATTTCACAGTTTGCGTAGCTGTCGTGCCGTATTTGGTGATTTCGTATTTTTACCTGTTTATTGCACAAGTATACAGTTTCAATGCTAGGGCACAGAAAGGTCGTTCCAAGACATGTCCTTGTATTCTCGGTTTGTTTTGCGACAGTTCCAGGAAGTCCAGTACCGATATCTAAAAACTTTACTCAATTATATGCTACAGTGAAGAGCCAAAGAAACTGGTACACCTGCGTAAAATCGTGTAAAACCTTACTCAATTATACACTACACTGAAGAGCCAAAGAAACTGGTACACCTGCGTAACATCGCGTAGGGCCCCCGCGAGCGCGCAGAAGTGCCACAACACGACGTGGCATGGACGCGACAAATGTTTGAAGAAGTGCTGTAGAGGGTGTCGCATTGTTCTGCTGGAGTTGTCCAAGTGCGTTGGAATGCACAAGGAACATGAATGGAAGCAGGTGATCAGACAGGATGCTTACGTACGTGTCACCTGTTAGAATCCTATCAGGGGCACCATATCACTCCAACTGCACCCGTCCCACACCATTAGAGAGCCACCACCAGTTTGAACAGTCACCTTCTGACATGCAGATTTCCCTTCTGACATGCAGGGTCCTTGGATTCATGATACCCGTACACGTCCATCCGCTCGATACAATTTGAAACGAGACTCGACCGACCAGGCAACATGTTACCAGTCATCAACAGTCCAATGTCGATACTGACGAGCACAGGCGAGGCGTAAAGCTTGGGTCGTGCAGTCATCAAGGGTACATAAGTGGGCCTTTGGCTCCGAAAGCCCATATCGATGATGTTTAATTGAATGGTTCTCTTCAGCCGTCGTTGGTCCCGTTCTTACAGGATCTTTTTCCGGCTGCAATGATGTCTGAGATTTGATGTTTTACCCGATTCCTGATGTTCACAGTACACTCGTGAAATGGTCGTACGGGAAAATCCACGCTTCATCGCTACCTCGGAGATGCTGTGTCCCATGGCTCGTGCGCCGACTATAACACCATGCTCAAACTCACTTAAATCTTGATAACCTGCCATTGTAGCAACAGTAACCGATTTAGCAACTGCGCCAGTTTTTTGTTATATATAGGCGTTGTCGACCGCAGCGCCGTATTCTGTCTGTTTATATATCTGTGTATTTGAATACACATTCCTATACCAATTTCTTTAGCGTTTCAGTGTATTACATACCCTAATCTCTGCGACATAATCGGAGGATACGATCAAAAAATATTACAGTTGTTTAGCTAATTATCATTGCTGCCTCTTTGTAATTGTACTTCTCACACTGCAATTTCATGTATGCTATTAATTCTCAACCTTACCACTTAACATTATTTAAAGGTGACTTTTACTCGGTAATCAACCGAAGAAGTGAACATTAACGCTATAAGGTAGTGTAAAGGAGATGATCATACGTCTTAAAGCCTTTCACATAAAAATAGAGGCTTGAATAGAATCCTTATTAGCCATTTAGCATCTTATCCATGCATTCAGTGTCGCCAAGGAGTGCAATAATGAAATAATCGAAACAAATGATAGAATTTCGAAGTCAAACCTCGACCTAGATTACGTTGAAGGAACTGTATGCTTTCGTTTTAATCCAAGTGTCTAATACTTCCTTAAATGTATCTAGAGATAGGTTTTTTATTGTATGTTGTAGTTCTTACAGCTTAGATATCTGTGCTAGACTGAAAGCTTTGAAAATGGTACGCCTGTTTTTCCCCTACAGTTTTTACCTGTATTGTGGATATCTACATTTTATCTGAAGTTGAAATATTTCAAACTCTTTTCCTCGTACATTTATTCTTCAATAGTATTTGTGACTGCTAATAACAAAAATTAGTTTTGGAAGAACTGTTGTTCACACTGCAATACAAGACATAAAAATGATTTTATTTTAAACTTTGCCTCCGTAACTAGTATTCCAGCTGCTGTTCCATATTGTTATAAAGAGAGATTTGAAGAGATTCCAGCAGACATAAAGCAAAAAACTTAATGGAGGAGCCATTCATATAAAACATGGAGACGATACCTGAAAAACGATTCTTTTCGCACACTTAGCCTTGTTCCGATATCAACAAAGTATCGATAGCATCTGAAATGAGTTGTACACAATTCATCCTGCGATGATACAATATTTTTTTCAAATGAAGTAATGTAGAGTATATGTGATATTTTACTTGATTTTTCAGTAATGAAAATCCTTTAGCAAAAAGACGCTTTTTCGAAGGTTTCCTAAAAAAGAGCAATTGCTGTAAATATTTAGGAGAAAACATTTATATTCTGAATCGTAATTGCACCAGATTTTGAAAATAAACGCTCACTGGACACGCGACGACAAGATATTGTAGAGCATATTTCTTCAAACACAGAAAAATTACTTTCATGTTTTCCCATTCTGCCGGCAGGTGTGGCCGTGCGGTTCTGGGCGCTTCAGTCTGGAACCGCATGACCGCTACGGTCGCAGGTTCGAATCCGGCCTCGGGCATGGATGTGTGTGATGTCCTTAGGTTAGTTAGGTTTAAGTAGTTCTAAGTTCTAGGGGACTGATGACCACCGATGTTAAGTCCCATAGTGCTCAGAGCCATTTGAACCCATTCTATAAATGGGTTGCTTCTTAAAAATATGACAGGGTTTGAGAAATAAAGAGATACTTCGTCACTGTGGTGTTTCCTTTTTATTATTGCGGCCTTGTGCTAGCTGTTAATAATGTTTCCAGAAGTCGTATTCCTGTGTTACAGTAGACGAAGCAGTATCTTGCTGTGATTCACTTGGGCCACGTTGTTGCTCAAAAACCATACTTCAGTAACGAGATTTGTTGCATGCGCAAAACATCACAAATATTTCTCTTCACCAATAGATGTTTTGGTGACTGCTATCATAGAACATCTACATTAATAGTCTGCAAGCCATCTGATGGTGTGTGGTGGAGGGTACCTCTGATACTGTTAACTGATACCTCCTTCCCAGTTCCACTCGCAAATGTGGCGTGTGGAGAATGATAGTCGATAAGTGTCTGTATTAGCTCTAATTTCTCGAAATTTTTCATCATGGTCATTTCGCAAGATGTATGTAGGAGAAAGTAATGTGTTGTCGGACTCTTTCCAGAAAGTATCTCTTGAAATTCAATGGCAAACCTCTCCGTGATTCACTACGCGTCTGTCCGCCCCCGGTAGCTGAGTGGTCAGCGCGACGGACTGTCGGGTTTGATTCCCGGCTGGGTCGGAGATTTTCTCCGCTCAGGGACTGGGTGTTGTGTTGTCCTGATCATCATCATTTCATCCCCATCGACGGGCAAGTCGCCGAAGTGGCGTCAAATCGAAAGACTTGCACCAGGCGAACGGTCTACCCGACGGGAGGCCCTAGCCACACGACATCATCATCACTACGCGTCTACTGCAGCGTGTGCCACTGGAGTTTGTTGAGCATCTTTGTTGCGCTATCGCGCTGACTATAAACGATCCCGTGACGAATCGCGCCGCTCTACGTTGGATCTTGTCTATCTCTTCTACTAATTCTACATGGTATTAAATGTCACCAAGGCACGAATTTTAATTTGTTGTATATTCCAACTGTCAAGAGTGTCCATAAATGTTTTCGATGTATATGTGGCTGTATGTCTTTCGATTAGTGAACGAGCTGTTAGGTATAATACACACATTTCGCCGAAAGAAAATAGGCTGTCACACAAAAAAATTCTCGTTCGTTCATTATTTAAGGCCAAGTATCCAGTGTGAGACAAATATTGTCTATTTTTGATAATTTAGCCGAACCTGTAGCCACACAAACCTCATATTTTTCGTGAGTTATCTTTTTTAGATATTTTGCTCCAGGCACATTAAAATTAGATTGCAGTTCCTTCATAAGATATTAAAAGCTTTTTCCTTCAACCATGTTAAAAGGTCACGTATCCATACAGATAAAAAATACCAATGACTGAACATTTTTTAAATATTTTATACCTCCCTCTGTAGTAAAAAAGTCATTTACAAAAACTTCCAGTTTAAGTATAATGTTTAAATACTAAATGTATTTCATTTACCTTGATTGGGCGATGTTCTCGAAATAACTTCCTTTAAGGTATTTTGCAATACTGTCTTCGTTCTATTTGCACAAAAGTCGACATCGTAATCAATACCAGACCTTTTTTTTCCAATTGATAATATTTCTATGTTTATAGCTGGACAGGATACAACAAACTGGTACCCTACATTGTTCTTGGTCATACCCGAGTAATTTAATGACAATATAGTGTTTGTACTACGTAAGTGAAAAATACTCGAACACAATAAGTAGACTGGACAGCCAGTGTTTCGTGCAGTTCTCTCTTGTCACAAACCACAATAAAAGCTAACAAACTTTTGTCAAGAAGCACGCACTGCACAATTGCAAACCACAGCAACCAATATGGCCGACGAACAGATGAACAGGCCGGGTAGACAAAGGGTAGTGCGGACAGTGGAAGCAGTACCACAAGCTTCGTTTGATTAACGTTAGCAACCGTTATGACCACAAGAATGCTTTTGAAAGAAAGATCTCCCACTTCAAGTAGTTTATGGCTGGCTGAAATTTGTCCAACTGATGGCCAATGGCCGACCGATGTGGCCGAGCGGTTCTAGGCGCTTCAACCTGGAACCACGCTACCGCTACGGTCGTAGGTTCGAATCCTGCCTCGGGCATGGATGTGTGTGATGTCCTTAGGTTAGTTAGGTTTAAGTAGTTCTGAGTTCTAGGGGACTGATGACCTCAGATGTTAAGTCCCATAGTGCTCAGAGCCATTTGAACCATTTGATGACCAATGAGTGGTTGCAACTGAGTTTCGACTGACAGCATCTATTTCTTCTGGTGACTCCAAATCACTAAATAACCTTGCTTTGTATACGCAATGCTTTTTGTGCTCAGTATCATAGCCTTCTAGTTGAAGAAAATGAGTACTAGGTTACGGCTAGCCTTTTAAAGGGACAGTGCATCTCAACCTTGTGAAAATTCAATACATCCTAGTGCAATTTTAATCTCTTGAGGGATTTTTCGGCGGAAATTTGTTGTATATATAAATCCTGGGGCATCGAAATCAAAAGGATCTCACTATCCTCGTTGCTATAGTTGCAGGGCTAGATGAATTAACTTTATTGCAGCATAAAAACCAAACTGTAACATATACGACTCCATTTAATAGTACATTTAACTACAGAATAAACCATATACAAGACAAAGAGAAAACATAAGTTAGCGATGGCACCAAAGATAAACATTAAGAGCAGTAATCAGTGGCACTTAGCTTTACACTGTATGACACTGAACTTCACCCCCCCCCCCCCTCCCCCTCCTAGTGTCAGTGATAATTTCTACTGAACTGGATTTGTCCAGACTGGGTAACAAAGAGTCGTGCACAGGCTGCTGATGGTAAATTAGAGGTAACCTCTGACGTCCATTGCAGCTGGTCTTTCACTGACAATGGTGGGGCTGTAGTGTTTATCGAATCTGTGGTGTGTGTAGATGAGCCCGTGCCATTGTAGGGTGCACAGAAATCAGATTTGAGCCTATCGATGATGATGGTGGTTGGTATACGCATAACATCAACTCTGAATGTCTTATCCCGCCCTACTGATGAGGCAGTAGAGTAGCTGCAATGGCTTGCATACTGCATCATGCCGTACAACGATATGATGATATTTCGGTAGTTCATCAAAAACAAAAGGGCGATGGGGCTGCTGATCCTTTGGAGTAAAGCGACATAGTTGCTGGATTTTTGTATGCAGCTTTTTGACGAAATTTGATGGGCCAGTGCAGTTTTCTGGAAGTTGACAAAGAACTGTCGGGCAGATGTAATGGCTGGGCATAAACAAGTTCTGCAATGTTGGTGATGCACGGAGACCAGGAGGATGATGGGCAACGTCTATGTCCACTGTTGTGACTTGTGAGATCGAAACGACATTTTCCATTGGCGGTGGATGCATTCGACTAAACCATTCACTGCCAGGTGCTAAGCGGTGGTCCTGATCCGCTTCATACCGAGTAGGAGGACGAGTGCTTCGAACAGATATGGTTCACATTGTCTTCCCTGGTCTGTTGTAATTCGTAGAGGCACACTGAAATGTGCTATCTATACCCGTAGTTTCGGTGGTAATTTTGGCGATCGGGATCATGTCGGATCAGCGTGTAATACAATCGATGACTATAAGACAGCAGGTGTGTCTTTCTGGTGGTGGGAGAGGCCCTACAGGGTCTAGATGTACATTTTCAAATCTATGATCAGAGGAAGAAGTGTGCGAAGATGTGACCTAATGTGCTGGCCAACTTTATTCTGTTTACAGGCCATAGATTGTCACATATATTGCTTGCAATCTTTGTACATGTGTGGCCAGACAAAAGCTGTCTTCACCATGTTGATAGTGACTCATACTCCATGGTGTGCCATGTTATGTAAAGAGGCGAGTGCCTATTGGCGAAAGTCAATAATCAGTCACAAACGATTACAGTTTGTTAATACAGCAGCCTAGTTGACAGTGACAGCGTAATACAGCGGAGATGTAAGCCTGATAGTTGTGCCAACAAATCTCGTAGCTCACTATCTGTTTGTTGCACTATGGTTCAAATGGCTCTGAAAACTATGCGACTTAACTTCTGAGGTCATCAGTCGCCTAGAACTTAGAACTAATTAAACCTAACTAACCTAAGGACATCACACACATCCATGCCCGAGGCAGGATTCGAACCTGCGACCGTAGAGGTCGCTCGGTTCCAGACTGGAGCGCCTAGAACCGCACGGCCACTACTGCACTATGGTGATAGCTTCAGAATGAACTGCACGATTGATCACTTTGATCCGAGAGAGAGCATCACCTGTCACACTTAATTCTCCTTCATTGTGAGCAATATTGGTAGTGAACTGTTCAATACACCTGAGACGTCACAGCTGACATGGTGACGCTTTTACAGGACACTGGCAGAAAGAGTATATTAGTAGCTTGTGATCTGGAATGAGTGTCAAGTGCTGTCCGCCAACATACGACGAAATTTGTTAATAGCAGAATGGGCAGCATACAGTCTGTGATCATACAGTAGATGGACCAGTTTTGTTGAGGCGGCGATAACTGAAAAAGTCTAAGAGCTTTCAGCTTTCATCTGTATGCTGTTGCAGTGCAGCACCAATGGCAGTAGCGGATGTGCCGATCATCAGGGCGAGAGACGCCTACGGAACTGGGTACGCTTACAGCGTAACTTCTAGGATAGCAGTCTTCAGCTGGGTGAATGCCAGCTTGGCCTCACTACTCCACTGAAGTGTGTCCTTCAGCTTTCGTGAACAATGTAAGAACTTATTCAAAGATGCAGCTACGAGGATATGATTGTGAACAAACTGACGGTAAAAATTGGTTATGCCAAGAAATTGTCATATTCTTTAATTGTCGTAGTCTGTGGAAACTTAAGTATAGTTTCTACTTTCTCTTGCGGTGGCCGTATGCCTTACACATTGATAGTCTAGCCTAGGAACTGTACTTCAGCTGCTCTGAAGACACATTTTGATGGGCAATATGCAGGCCATGTGCAGGTAGATGAGAGAGATCTGTTGTAAATGCGACAGGTGTTCAGCCTCTGGATCTGACATGACCAGGACGTCGTCAGTGTAGACATAAAAAAGTGTAAGTCATTTGTGGCTTCATACATGAACTTCTGAAATATTTGAGCAGCATTACAAAGTCCAAAAGGCATTCGAGTAAGTTGAAATAGTCTGAATGGTGCGCAGACGGTAGTCTTAGTAACACTGTCCAGTGCCACAGGAAACTAATAAGAATGGATGAACTAAGTCGAATATAGGGAATATATGCTTACAGTGGACATTGATACAGGGTATTGGATGTTGATCGGTAATGGTTGTGACGTTGTGCTGTCTGTACTCGCCACATGGACACACCCATTATTCTTCTTTGGGTTCACGTGTAGTGGAGATGCATAACTGCTGCTCGTTGGGTGCCAGATGTTTTGTGCAAGCATTGAGGACAATTTGTGCTGCAGTTTCTGGGATGTCAAGCGGCACAGTCGAGCAAGTCGTGGTCTGGGTGAAGTCAAAATATAGTGTGTTATTGAATGCTGCACAGGTGCTAGTGTGGGAGTGTGGCTTGTGATCTCAGGGAACTGTCTGAGCGGCTCTATGATTGGAGAATCACCTATAATTATCTATCCTGCTGTGCGCTTGGCTTGCTAGGTTGTAGTGGTGTCAAGAAGGCGTCAGTTATCGAGGTCAGACAGGAGTCCTTAAAACGATAAAAAGTCCACTTCGAGTAGAGTGTGCGTAGAATAATATGGCTGGTAGATGCGCAGTCGGTGGGGTACATGTTGACGGGAGCGGTAGTGGTGAGGGTTGCGGGCAGGCTCTGTAGGGGAAATACTGAGCACTGGAGGGGAAGTGCCATTCTAAATTGAAGCATACGCTCAGTGGAGCCCCTCCAAGCTTACCTTGCATAGTAACCATTGCAGTAGATTTATTGTCACCTCTGCTTTGGTTAGTATCTGGAAAGAATTCCGCAGAAAATGCAACAAAAGCAGCAATTTATTTTCACCTGGCTTTTTAACCATTTGTAGCTTTTGGAGAGGTGTAATGAGTGGTGAATTTTGAGTACAACCTACATTCCTCATGTTACTACGTTAAAATTTACTTCTTTTGCCAAAACAAAGCAAAGGTTATACAGCATCGCCTCACTGGCATGTTGTATGGACGCAGTGTTGAGAGAATTCTGAAACAGTGGTTCATAAAGGAACTTTGGAAAAGTAAAGTCAATAGCTTACAAAAATAAACATGTAATGTCTTCACTAATACTGTTCCAAAATCCAGACTTGTCGTTTCACCAGCTATCGATGGCTAAGAGCCACTGCATTCAATGAAGGAATTGTGTTCTTTCATCGAAAAAGTCTGTATTTAGTGGAACAACATGGCAGATAACGAAATCTTGCATAATAACCATAGGGCAAAATACTCTTCTCTTTGCGTGTATCATTTTCCAAAATTCCATTTCGATATCCCGAAACGTTTATGAAATATTAGAAATGTTGTGAATATTTCATTCTGGCTTTTTTCGCTGCCGCAACTGCAAATAAGTGTGTTACATCAGATCAATTTTCTTGATACTAGTGAAAGGTATAGACCTGTACCCAAATCTAAAGGAAAATTCAATATCTTAACTAAATTTCATATGCAGCATCATATTATGTATGTATCAAACCCAAAATCATAGCGACTCCTATTTTTCATTGCAAACTTTTTCGAATTTTGTGCAGTGTTTTACTTAGATGCAAATATCACAATAACTATGTCCATTAACGAAATGATGGACATGTCATCATGAAGCTGACATGCAAAGCTATAAGTCACGCAAAAATGATTGTTTTTATTGAATAATTTCTGTAAAATCTTTTGGGAAAGATTGCAGGATCACTGACCAATTGAAAGAGGGCAAACAGTTCTGCCCTCACTTTCCAAACAAACAAATGAACTTGCCCAGTGCACTGGACGAAAATTGGTCACTGCGCGTCAACCACCATATCCTGTGCAGACTCTGTGGCATGTCATGTCTGCTACGATGAACTGCCATTCAGATTTGCGCTGTAGGCTTAAGTTCAACACTAAAGTGACATGACCATGCACAGCAATCATAGAATGAGTAGCGGCAAAAAGGTGGCTGTCATTAAAGTTGTGACGTGGTAGATGGGAGCATGAGTAGACTGTTATGTCAGTACTTGTCTGACAAAAACTGCAACTTTGTGTCATGCTCGGTTACAAATGGTCGATGACTTGTCTAGAGAGCCAGTGGCCATCAATACTGACTTTCAGCCCAATCCCCCATTTGTACAGCAGGCCACACTGGTGCACCTTGAAACCATACCGTTGGTGGTACCAGACGACTTTTCCTGGTGAAGGAGAGTGGCTGCATTTTCCCAGTGAGCGGTAGTGACAACATCGGCGACTAGTAGACTGGGTCCGTAATGCAGCAAATAGCGCAGTGAGGTCGGCAACCTGTGGCTGTAGTGTGTGAGGATGTAATCTGCCTGAGACTGTGGAAAAACGGTTGTATTACACGTGGATGGATACATTCCTGCTATGCGATCTGGAGTTTGGGGGAGTGCATCTAGATTGCTGGCACACACTGTCAATATCTTCTGTGCATCAGGTGGCAGGTGGCATAACACAGTATTCCGCAGAATATCGTCACTGAGTGCATTGTTCGCTAATATATGCTGTTGGCGAATTAGCGACGATAGGGTGAGATCGCTTACCTCTTTAGTCCGGAGTAGCTTATTCATTCTCTTCGCCTCAGATTGTGAGAATGAGGTAATCGGCGCTCTGGATGGTTATGTACCGATCAGTGCTCAGTGGCAATTCCACATTGTCTTGCACCTCTGTGGGCATATCTCCACTGAGTGCAGCAACTACATAACTTTACATGTGTACCGTACGCTAGCACTGACTGACTTTCTACAATGAAGCGCCAAAGAAACTGGTATAGGCATGCGTATTCAAATATAAATATATGGAAACAAGCAGAATACGTCGCTGCGGACGACAACGCCTATATATGACAAGTGTCTGGCGTAGTTGTTACATCGATTACTGCTGCTACAATGGCAGATTACCAAGATTTAAGTGAGTGGTGTTCTAATCGGCGCAGGAGTGCTGCGACACAGCATCTCCGAGGTAGTGATGAAGTGGGGATTTTCCCATATGACCGTTTCACGAGTGTACCGTGAACATCAGGAATCTGGTAAAACATCAAATCTCCAACATCACTGCGGCCAGAAAAAGATCCTGCAAGAATGGGATCAACGACGACTGAAGGGAGTCGTTCAACGCAACAGCAGTGCAACGCTTCGGCAAACTGTTGTTGATTCCAAGGCTGGGCTATCAACAAGTGTCAGAGTCCGAGCCATTCAACGAAACATCCTCGATAAGGGCTTTCGGAGCTGAAGACCCACTCGTGTACTCTTGATGACTGCACGACGCCATGCTTTACGTCTCGCCTGGGCCCATCAGCACTGACATTGGACTATTGATGACTGGAAACATGAAGCCTGATCGGACGAGTCTCGTTTGAAATTGTATCGAGAGGATGAACGTGTGCAGATACGGAGACAACTTCATGCATCCATGGACCCTGCATGTCAGAAGGGGACTGTTCAAACTGGTGGAGGCTCTGTAAGGGTGTGGGGCGTGTGCAGCTGGAGTTATATGGGACCCCTGATGCGTTTAGATATGACTCTAACAGGTGACATGTACGTAAGCATCCTGTCTAATCACCTGCATCCATTCATGCTCATTGTGCATTCCGACAGACTTAGGCAATTCCAGTAGGACAATGCGACACCCACACATCAAGAATTGCTGCAGAGCAGCTCCAGGAACACTCTTATGATTTTAAATGCTTCCACTGGCCACCAGACTCCCCAGTCATGAACATTATTGAGAATATCTGGTATACTTAGCAATGTGCTGTTCAGAAGAGATCCCCCCCCCCCTCCGCCCCCCCCCACCCGCTTCATACTCTTACGAATTTATGGAGAGCCCTGCAGGATTCATGGTGTCAGTTCCCTCCAGTACTAACTTCACACATAGGATGAGTCCACGTTGTGGCACTTCTACGTGCTCGCAGGGGCCCTATACAGTATTAGGCAGGTGTACCAGTTTCCTTGGTTCTTCAGTGTAGATGCGCAAACCACAGCAAGGGATTCTATTGCCAAAACAGAGGTGGTTTTACTGTAACACGATTAATTACTGCACCAGTAGACACATCTACAGTTGTTGGTTGGTCTGACATTGTGGAGTTACGGTGACGGTGCGACATGGAAGATTTATGATGTAGTTGACACGGATGTTCGTACATAGCGTGAAACGGCACGATTCGAAGCATTAGTGACTGTCGAATTTCATGTCAATGACCGTCAGAGATCATGTCAGTGTCACCAATTGCGGAGCTAGATGATTTAAAAGTTATTGTAACATAAAAACTAAGCTGTAACTCATACAACTCAATTTAATAGCACATTCAACAACAGAATAAAACATATATAATAAAAAGAGAAAACATAAGTCAGTGATTGAACCAAAGATAATAATTTAAATAGTAGTCATTTGCACGTAGAACTATGCTGCATGTAACACTGTAACACTGTGGTTCACTATCAACGACATGCACACCTTAATGTGGTTAATGAGGTGAGGTGGCATAGGTGGAAATATGTATGCTGTACCGTTACACAGATATATTAATTAAGTTGCATACCAGATTCATAACCACTGGACACACAGAAATCACTCAGTGACAACTACACAAGTGATAATTTTTCTTGAAATTAGATAATTTCCTGCATTTGTAATTTTTGGCCATTTGCTACATTGGTGCTGATTATATGCTGTGTGCTGTCAATCAGCAACAAGATTTGTATTACCAAAATCAGTGAGACATGTTTATGGAAACACTGCAGCTGTGTCATTCATTAAATAATGATACATTGCACTAGTTATGTATTTTTTCACGCACAACACGGCGCATTTCGAGAATAAGCAAGTATTTACGTAAGTATTTTTTATGTTTCATTCTGCCTCTCTTGCATTGTAGTCGTCTTTTTGGGGTTATAAGATACTGTGCCGCCTACAGCGCACAAAACTACACACGCACAAATCATCATTCGTACTGTTTGCGAGATTTCACACTGTGTGTGTGTGTGTTTTTTTCTGCAAAAAGACGACACAGTACAGTGCAAGAGAGACACAATTCACATACAGACATCACACAAAATACTTATTTAAATACATGCATTTGACAAGGAGAATGAATTCTCAGAGGAGTAGTGCTGAGCGTGAAATAATACGTACTTATACAGTGTTTCATTATTTAAATCAGAAACGTTTGAGTAACGCGAAGAGAGCAAAGGTGTCAACTGACGCTACAGGTGGCCAAAAACAGAAACACTCGAAATGTGCATTCGAGTAACACATAGGTTTCCTACCGATCACAGCTATCGCGAAACTGCGCATGTGTCGTAGAGACAGTTTGCAATTTGTTGTGTTACCTTTAATCGAATGAACCTATAGACACGGCATACACTTACTCAGTACTTGGATATGCGCATAAAATCGTTTTGATACAAGTATTTTTCTTTTGACACCGAATAATTATCGTATGAATGATGCCTTTCTAAAGGCATCCAGTGTCAAAACAAAAGTATCGAATACTTGTGTGTATTTACTTGTATTGATACATTCCTATACACACTACATAACACAGGGCTAGTCAGGGGCTAAAACTGTTACCACCACTTTAGATGGAAATATTACTGCAAACAATCTGAATACCACAAATAGTAACTAAGTTAGCGCAGATACGTCTGTTATGTACTGTCTACTTCCTCAGATGATTATTGCAGAACTAAATATCAAGTCATACTATGGAAGATCGGTGATTCTGTCTGTCCACCAGATAGTTTTTGAAAGAAAAGAAATTATTGTTTTCGATGTAAGTTTGTACACTACAGTAAATTCCGAAAAAGTAATAGTATTGATTTAGAAACAGCTATCGATAATGAGAGTGCAGTTATAATAGTTAGTTTTGACATCAGGTACACAACGTCTTACACAAACTTTATTTGGGTTTTATTTGTCAGATGATAAATCTGTGACATTTTGATAATATTATTAGGACGTTGTTGTTGTTGTAGTCTTCAGTACCAGAACTGGTTGGGCGCAGCTCTCCATGCTAGTCTATTCTGCACTTGTTATTTCATCTCTGCACAGTTACTGCAACCTACATTCGTGAGATCCTGCTTCCTGTTTTTGATCATTGCTCTCCCTCTACAATTCCCCACCCCCCCCCCCCCCCCCCCCCCCCCCCCCCCTCACACACACACTTCCCTCCATTACCAAATTGACGATTTATTGATGCTACAGAATGTGTTCTATCGATTGATTCCTTCTTTTAGTTAGCTCCTCACAACTGAATTTATTATGTATTTGCAGTCTCAAGAATATCAACATCTTTTGTCTGTTTATCCTATTTTAGATATTTGCTAGGTGAACACCTCTTACTAGTTTGGAGTTATATTTAACGTGTTTGGAAAACATTTATTAGTATCCATGAAAATCTCATTTACGGATATTTCGGAAATGCAGGGCCTCCTCGTTAGTTATTCGATCTACACATCTAACACCACGTCTCAAAAGTTTGTGTTCTCTTCTTGTTCAAATCTTTTATCATCCACATGTCACTTCTGTGCAATTGTACACTACGTATATATACCTTCGAAAAAGACTTCTATATATGATGTTAACAAATTTCTCTTTTCCTTGCCATTGCCTGTCTTGCTTTTGCATCTGCATTTTATATCCCCTCTACTTCAACCATCACCAGTTATATTGCTGCCTAAATAGTAAAACTTATTTACCAATTTTAGTCTCTCGTTTCCTAATTAATTTCGTCAGTATCGCCTGATTTAATTCGACTACAGTCCATTTCCCTCGTTTTATTTTTGTTGACGTCCATCTCATAGCCTCTTTTTAAGACACTATGCATTCTCTTCTTTACTCTCCCAAGACCTTTGCTGCCTGTGATAGAATTATGAAGTCATCAGTTTTTATTTTTTCCTCTAAAATTTAATTCCCTTTCCAAATTTCTCCTTAGTTTCCATCACACCTTGCTCAATATATTGATTGCGTAACACTGGGGATAGGCTACAACACTGTCTCAGTTCCTCTCCACTGCTTCCCTTCCCTGTGCCTCGACTCTTATAACTGCCGTCTGGTTTCTGGTCAAGTTTTGAATAGCATCTCACTCTCTGTATTTTATGCCTGCTTGTTTCAGAATTTGAAATAGTGTAGTTCAGTCAAAAACTTTCTTTCAATCTACAAATGCAATATATGTGTTTCCCTTCCTTTAACCTGCCTTGTAGTAAGATAAGTCTTAGGGTCAGTATTGCAGCCCTACATTTCTCTGTAACCCAAACTGATATCACTCGAGGTCACCTACACCCGTTTTTCCATTGTTCTGAGAATAATTCGTGTCAGTATTTTGCAACCATGAGCTATATAACTGAAATCTGGTAATATTTACACCTATACGCACCTGTATTTCTTGGAGCTGGAATGACATTCCTCTTAAAGTCTGAAAATATTTCACTTTTCTCATGCTTATTGCGTACAAAATGGAATAGTTTTGTCATAGTTGACTTTGCCAAGGGTCTCAGTAATTCTGAGCGATCTAGTTTTGACTTAAGCCTTTCAGTATTCTGCCAAATTCTTCCCACAGTATCCTATCGCTCATCTCATCTTCGTTTACTATTTGTTGGCTTTCTAGAATATGATAGGTATAAGACAGCCAGTTGGTTGCCGTCATTTCTAGTGTATAGCCCTTCTATATATTCTTAGCAGCTCTTCCTTCTTTGCCAATAGAGTTACTGATATTCATGGAGCTGCTTCTATTTTTTACTGAAGCATCTTTAACTTTTCTATAAGCAGCATCGGTCCTTGCAGCATCGTGTGATCAAAGTTTACAGCATCATATTTTTGCACATTAGACTAAAATATACAGTACATAATCATACGCTGCTTATGAATTTATGACAGTTAATCTAGTAAAAAATATTCACAGTTTTTGCAGTATCATCTTGAGCAGGGGTCTCCAAACTTTTTAGTCCGCGGGCCACATTGACTCCTCCACGAAGTCATAAGGGCCAAGATCTACCTGTTGGGATTAAGACACCCTAGCACTCCATGATCACCGTAATGTAAGGCTAAAGGAAAGATGAAATCGAAAAAATCTGATGTAGCACTGAAACGAACAACGATTTTTATTTAATTACCGTATATAATTTTGATTGGTGAACGTACCTGACCGAAATTCTGGCGTATTTTATTCTGGCAAATTTCACCGAAGAAAAGTATGTCACTGCATATTCTTCACGAAAGCGTCCTGCAAAGTTAACGAAATCTCAAAATCATTGTTAGCAACACTATTACTGCAAGACGTAACAGAGGTAGAGTATGTCAACGCTTTGTTATTTCAAGCGGCGCAACAATAAGTTTATTTATGTAGTCTTGTAGCGAGTAGCAGAGCCAGAACATATATTTGATAGTTCTGTTGCGTGATTGTGTCTATGTTGCGAGTGCCTCACGAGTTTTTTAGTATTTTATGCGCTGTGCTAGTAGGTGAGACGACGAAGTGTAGGAAAATTCAAAGTTTGAATTCGATGAGACAAGGAAAATCTGTAACTCGAAATACGTATAGCACGACTTGAATATTTTTTCACTGTAATTTTTAGTGGAACCACAGTGTAACTATGAGTATTTAATTTAGTAATTAAAGTACCTTAATTATAAATTCATTGTATTTTGTTTAGGCAGCTACTCCCTAGTTTTATTAGTATTATCAGGTTACAATCTTTTGTGAAGTTCTGTACAAATATGGAAAAGAAACGAAAGGTTGACAGTGAATGTAGAATTTTTAAAGAGCAGTGGGGCATGTCAATATTTCGTGGTGGAGTCAGGGAACAAACCAATGTGTATTATTTGCAATGAAGCAATATCAGTCTTCAAAGAATACAATATAAAACGTCATTATGAGACTAAGCACTCTCACAATTACTCCAAGTTTACAGTATGCGAACGATTAGAAATGTATGAGTCTCTGAAACGCCAGCTAAAAACCCAGGAGTCGCTGTTTAAGAAAGTAAATGCTGAACAACATGCAGCAACTAGTGCTAGTTTTCGTGTGGCTCATTTAGTAGCGAAATAGTGTAAGCCATTTACCGACGGTGAATTAATTAAGAACTGCATTATTGCAACAGCAGAAGAAATGTGTCCAGAAAAAGTTAATTTGTATTAAAATATAAGTAAATTTGTATTAAAATATAAGTGGCGCGAAGAATAGATAACATTGCACAAAATATATCAGCACAACTGCGTGACTAAAATCAAGACTGGTTCTCTTTGGCTGTGGATGAGTCAACAGATGTATCAGATACTGCTCAAGTATTACTTTTTATTCGAGGGATTGACAAAAATTATGAAGTGTATGAAGAACTCGACGTTCACAGTATTCACGGGACGACCACTGGCGAAGACATTTTTAAAGGAGTTGAAAGGGCAGTTCAGAAAAACAATCTTCAGTGAAATAAATAAAATGTATTACAACTGATGGTGGCAAAAACATGTGTGGGAAAAATAAAGGTATTGTTGCTCTCCTTTCTAAGGCCGTAGAAAATGACGGTGGCTCAAAACTATCAGTAGTGCATTGTATTATTCACCAACAGGCTTTGTGTGGAAAACATTTAGATACGCCAGAAGTTTTAAAGCCAGTTATTTCAGTTGTTTATTATATCAGATCCCATGCACTCAGTCATCGCCAGTTCCGCGAGTTTCTTGAAGATATTGAGGAAAGCGACTTGCGATATTATACTGCAGTGCGCTGCTTAGCTGCGGTAAAGTTCTGACCCGTTTTTTTGAACTCCGAACAGTAATTGAAATTTTTTTTAACGAAAGGAATCGCCCTCTGGCTGAGTTACGGAACGGTGAGTGGTTATGGAAGCTAGCATTTTATACAGACTTAACTAAACATATGAATGACCTTCATTTAAAATTGCAAGGTGAAAACCAGCTTCTGCCTGATTTATACACGCATGTTAAGTCCTTTCGACAAAAGATTGCTTTGTTTCAATCTCAGTTGAACAAAGTATGCTTCACGCATTTTAAAACATTCGAAATCAGCAAACTGAGATTCCGTTTCCTGTAACTTTCGCAATTGAAGCTTTGGGCGCTTTAAAAATTAATTTTGAATCACGTTTTTCAGATATCGATCCAAATTCAAACGATATCAAGATATTTCAAAATCCATTTGACGTCGATACAGAAGCGTTACCCGCAGAACTTCAGTTTGAAATTATTGATTTGCAATGTAGCTACTTTTTTAAAGAAAAACATTCAAAGTCAACATTACTGGAATTTTGTAAGTGTCTTCCATCCACACAGTTTCCTAATTTAAATTTTTCCGCTTTTGGCACTATTTATTTGTGTGAAAAAACATTCTCCAAAATGAAACAGGCAAAAACTATTTACAGATCAAAATTAAGTGATGAGCATTTGAAGTCGCTGATGATTATCTCCACTAGTAAACTTGATCCACAACTGGAGGTAATTATGAAAGGAAAGTTACAGCTACATAAAAGTCCCTAATTATCACAAAGATGTTAAATTTCTTTATGTGAATACTCTTAACAGTTATTTTTATACATCCAGTATCACTATGTACACCAGGTATTGTATTTTATTTAAATAGCCTGTAAATAAAAATATTTTTTACGATTTACTTACTATGTGTATTTTACAACGTAATCAAAAGAAGCATCTGCCATAATGATTGATTACTAAGGCTAGTCACCGAAGTGGCGTCCATTTGAAAGACTTGCACCAGACTCGTGAGTAGAATAAAATGCAAAGAATTTTTTTTTACTTAAAATGTTTTCTCCAAACTAGTCTGTTAACCGTTCTTTTTTTTTTTCACTATCGCACGGAGAATGGTCTGTCTGTTTATTGTGGATAGCCACGAGTTTAACCATGTCGCGGTGTATTGGTCGCGACAGACCTCGAAACTCAATTGTTAGCAATATAGGCACCACCTCAAATATTTGGCGGGCCAGCTAACGCGGGCCGGTATGCCGGCCCTCGCGGGCCGGTTTCGGCCCGCGGGCCGCTGTTTGGAGACCCCTGGTCGTGACCTTAGTTTACAACTGTAGCTTTTTGTATAAAAGACACAGATTTGAGAATTAAAGATATTTAAGATTTATAAAACATTGTGATGAAACTGTACCATATGATATTATGTTTATTTGTGCTAAAAATATTAATTTTTACTCTAAGAACTTATGCTAAAGAGATAGGTGTGTACAGATCCTTTGAATTTTGCAGTCTGTTGTACTGTTTCACACTTGACAGTCTATTCAGATTTTCTACTACCACTATTTATTACAGTAATAACGTACACATTTATGTTTTAATCTGCAGGATACTCAGCTACACCATAATAACGCTTCTGCAGTAATTAGGCACGAACAGCTGTTTTAAATGCGAAAATATCTGATTATTTTGATGTCACAAGTTAGTTTGTTGTACAGCTTGTTTCCCGCTTGGAGTGGTCCATTATGTTGTAGTGTTATATTAGAATATTGGAAATGTCTATCTTGGTTTTCTCGAATATTGGAAATGTCCATCTTGGTTTTCTCATGTGCTGTGTAATTCCCTGGGTTTTAACTACCAGCTGGTTATTATCATCTAAGATTTCCCTAATGAAATTTATACACAGGGCAGTAGAAGGACATGAGGTTTTTTTGAATAAAGAATTGCATGAGCTTCTGGAAAGTGCCTGGAATGGCAGCTGTCTTTAGAGCTGCGAAACAGCTTTTGCTAGCACTCGAGTTTCTCTGGTAGATAACACCGTATTATAGAGATTTTGCTTCAGTAAAGTTGACATTTTTTATTGTTTTCTTTGATGTGGCTTGAAAGAATTTTTATGCAGTGACTAGTAGTGTTCAGTTTATTGGTTACGTGTATTGTATGTTGGACCCGTCTCAGACCCTTCTGGATCCATATTAAAAAAAAAAATGTAGAATTTATATTTTCCAAGTTTCCGATGAATAACTCTACAGGGGCAGCTAACGGATTCTAAATTATTTACTGTGTTTGGATTTGTAGTAACTGTTTTATGCGCCACTCAGGACGTCCAGTTGCGATATTGGCGTTCAAATTCCAGCCTTCGTTGCCGATGGATAGCACTTAGCATGGGTGCATGAACCAGGCGTTGCTGCAGAGGCCCTTACGCAGTAACATTCAATGAATGGTCGTTCAGGAGACACTGTTGTTGGCAGTCCCTTGGTTCATCTGGGTGGTCAGTTGCTCAACAGTTGCACATCTGTTCATCGATACACGTCTCCACAGCCATCTTTCATCCCTGTCATCTATGGCCCGTGGTGCACCACAGTTGCCTTGGCACCAGTTTCAGATAGCGACATTTTGCTGTGCGTGGTATGATTCAACCATGGCAGCAAGCGAACAGTTTACAATCTTTGCCCTTTCAGAAATGCTTTCATCTTGACCTGAAAGCCAAGAGCATGCCCTTTAGGACGTCAGGTAAATCACTCCGTTTTTGCATTACGACAACGACTCCATATTTTCCGTATCTCCCCCTCCCCTCCCCCTACCGACAGGCTTTATGTACCCTCAACTGCTAGTGCTGCCACCTGCCATCTGTGAGTGGTTATTGCTCGTTGACGTTGAACATGGCCGTTGGTCATGTTAATGTGACTGGACCGAGTATATTCTTTTAAAATGATTTCGTAATTTTCATGGCTTTGAAATAATTCCTGACAGAATAAAGTCTCCTGTTCCTGTATCTAAGGACAGTTGTGGAGCCGATTCTCAATAGGGGGAAGGAATATGGTTAAATATTTTACATTTGGATGGTATTGGAAGCAGGTGAGGAAATCGAAAATTCAGGAGACTGAAGTATGCTAAAATTACTTTTGGTAGGAATCAATGAAATGAAAATTAAACATATTGGCGAGGAAATTACAGTATTTGCGAGAACTAAGCGAAGATGATGAAATTGGACACTCAAAATAGACAAGTTCATGCTACAATGGATGTGAGGTATGTTTAACCGTGATAAGAAGTGAGAAAAATATTCTCGCCCTTACAAGGGAATTGTTGCCTTGTAACAACCAAATGGTGGGTTTTTATCCTTTATGATTGGCAGTGGTTTCTGCTTGAAACCGCCATTTTATACATTTTTTTAAGTACTAGCGTCTTTCGCATGAAGTCACCGATGCTATTGCAAGCCAGAGACTTCTAGTGCTACACTGAGGTACTTGTATGAACGTAGTGCATTGTCGCAGTCACAGCATTCAAGGCAATAGTCGGCGCGGAGAATGTACTACGTGATTATTGGAGATCGTGAGAGGCGTTTTTTTTTTATAATTACAATATTCAGGAATTCATTGACAGTGACATATAAAGTTATTATAACGTAAACTTGATTTTGTACTGTGTTGTTATGAGAGGTTTTCACTTGAAACCACTGGAGCAGTACGTACTTTTGATATAAATTTATTAAATTTTAGATCCATTTTTGCTTATTATTTAAGACTATAATTTGTTTTAGGCATTGTGAGTTCACGGAAGTTTCGAGGTGTGGGAGTGTGTCTAGGAAAAACGTGAAATTACTTTCAAACATCTCATGAGAAGATGGATGGCTCAAAACCGAATGTCCCAGTGGTTCCAAAGTAAAATCACCACTTTGAAACAAACTTTTTTTTTTTACTTTTTGCCATTTTCTTCTTGTATTCGTTACTTACTATGATGATAAAGGTTAATTTTTTGAAAAAAATTGAAAATTAATTTTTTAAAAATATTGCTAGGACTCAAAAGGTTAAAGGACGGAATGAAATTATATGGAATTCCGAACTCATGATTGTATTACGGCTGGCAACCAACATATTTCCTGTACTTTTCATATTAACGCTGCACAGTTATATAGCACGATTTATGTCTTAGAGATTTGCAAGTGAAAAGACAGTTGATGATATCGTCTCCCGTGTTATCAAAAAAATTTTCTTATATTTGTTAAACTTTTCCTTTCACCTAACCAAAAATGTCTGTGGGAAGGCACCATAGACATTCAAATGCGAAACCTTGATCGAAGTTCCACAAGCAGACTTATGTATGTCGGTTTATTTGAAACTTTCCTTTCACCTAACCAAAAATGTCTGTGGGAAGGCACCATAGACATTCAAATGCGAAACCTTGATCGAAGTTCCACAAGCAGACTTATGTATGTCGGTTTATTTGAAGGAAGGCTTCATAAACAGCAAAATGGGAAACATTGGTTCAAGTCCCAGTAGTAAACTTGTATGTACAGTGGAACTTACTCAGAGATTCTCCATCTTCATCTTAGGAATAATGTACCAGTAAACAGAGTTAGGCATGAGATGAAGAGTGGTTTGATTTCAAATTTAGAGACGTACATTGTGTGTCAAACCTTTTACCAATGATAGTGGCACACGAAAATTCTGTTGTTTTTCTTGCTTGCTTTTTGGTTGTAAATGAAAACTTTTTTCTTTTCTCTTTGCAGGGCTTCCGTGTTAATCTCCCAATTAAATCGGCTCGTTTCCGCGGACAATATAGCACGTACCCTATTAAACTGTTCTACACGTCCAACATGCCAATCATGCTGCAGTCGGCGCTGGTGTCCAACGTCTATTTCATATCGCAAATGCTCGCTTCCAAGTTTGGCGGGAGCCTTTTTGTCGACATTCTGGGAGTCTGGGAAGAAGTAGAGCCGACCCGGTCCAGCCCAGTAGGTGGCCTGTGCTACTACTTATCGCCGCCAGAAACGTACGAACACGTCCTACAAGGTATGATCACCAAGTGTGAAAAATACAGTTCGTTCTTGTTATTTATATTTTCAAGTTTTACATCACAGAACTTGCTATTATTGCCTTTTAGTTTTGGAGGTAAATTAATAACGTAACGACAAATGTACGCAATACACGGAATAGATTCAGAAAAGCTACAATACATGTATAACAAAAAAATGGACAGAATTGTCTAACATGCATCATTAAAGCTGTGATATGGTTGTATACATTCACAATATTAAATTTCCACCTTTTTTAAAAAAATTATGTGATACATAAACAGAATGTTTTAGAAAGTATTTTTCCTTATACCTTACGAACTCATAAGTGAAAAGAATATTTAGTTAGAGTGGTAAACGTGAAAACGTTACTATTTTTGCGGAGTTGTGAACAAAATGAACATAATTTATTTAGTTATTTTTTAAAGAGATAGAGCAACGAGCTATATTTCTTTAAATGGGGCATTAATTTGTCTATTATTTAACTGATATACATAAGCCAATGGTGTGCAAATCAGTTTAAATCAAATTTCTATCAATTTCTGTTAGGAAACTAGAAATGTTCTAAGTTTCAGATGTGGATGAAAAGTGCTGTACATAATTATCTACTTTCGGATGGATGTTCTGATGCAGGAATGTTCATTTAAGTGAGTTGTTCAACTAGTGCCTATTTTTCTGAATGCACAACTCAGAGTGCCTTCTAAATGACCTCTGGATAAGATGTTAAATTGCTTGTGCGATGGAATGACAAGCTTCCTTGATGTGCTGTTACAAGCCATGTTCGGTTACATTGTAGAACGTATTCTTACACTGCTGTATGCAAGGCAGGGTATGAATGCATAAACGAGTTTGGTTTGCCATGGATATTGATATGGAATAAACATGTTGTTCACATCTAACTAATACATTGGCACGTTGCTCATGCTCGGCAAATGCCACACAACGCCAATGAAGCGTAAAATATCCGGATCGACAAACTTCACTATTAAGTTCTTATGTGCTGAACAACAACTTCGAGGAGCAAATAGTTTCAAAAATTGCGGTGGTAATAAATGAAGACCAGCGAGAACATGGAAGTACCCGTTTTAGCTGCAGTACACCATATTCTGCATGTTATATTATGAAAAGCTGCTGCAGTCACTGGTGTCAGCGTTACATCTGTGTGGTAAATAGGGCATGGTACAACTTCCACCCATACCACCTGTTACTGGCACAGGAGCTGCGTCGAGATTATTTCAGTGGGAGAGTTACTTGCCGCGAATGGGCAATGAATGATTTCACTCTGGACATATTACAAAGTATATTATCTTCTCTCGTGAATTCACGTTCACAAATTATGGTGCAGTAAACTGTCGTAATATACATTACTGAGACACAGAACTACTGAGGTGGGTAATTTATGTTGACTGTCAGAAGATGTGAAAGGAGATGAAATCGTTGGCCCACGATTATCCATAGCTATTTGGAGAGGTGAGATGTATAGAGCTTCTATCGTTGACAGTTAAGTTGCTCTCCTTGAGAATGTTGGTCTAGACCAGGGGCAGCCAAGAATTCGGCTCTTGAGCAGTGCCCTAGCTTGCGAGCCGTAGCTCTCAGCATGGCTGTGCACTTACCCACCGCCGAACCATTCTGTCTGAGCGTGAGAAGGGGAAATGCGAGAAACTGCGAAAGCGCTGCATTTACAATGCCAGAAAAAAATAGTATACCCTTTTAGACGCTGCAGTTCACTCAAGATTTATTGCTAGAACAGTGCATACGCAGCACATGAAATGATTACATCTACAGATCAATAACAAAAGCGGTTCTAAGGTACCAGGTATCGGCCCAAGCTGTAACGCCCACATTTGTATGTGGTCATCCACATTTGTATGTGGTCCCGGCGCGCAAGTCGCCCAAAGTGGCGTCGACTGGAATACGACTTGCACTTGGCGGCCGAACGTCCCCGCATGGGGCCTCTTGGCCAACGATGTCATGCACTCATTTACATTTTTTTTGTATGTGGTGCAGCCTCCATGAGCGCAATGCAAGCGCTGATTGTGGCATACAGTTGATCGTACAGATGGTGCATACTGTGCTGGGATGCGTTATGTCATGCCTAATCGACTTGATGACGAAGTTATGTAAGAGGTGTTGGGCGATGATTCGCATGAGTCACTTATCATCCCATCACAGTCCTCACGTACTCGATAGGAGAGAAGTCCAGAAGAAATTGTACTGGCCAGCAAAGTACCTGCATGTCTTGCATCACGTTGAGTTTCATGGACAATGTGTGGGCGAGCAACATCCTTTTGAAACAATACATCACATATTGCCCTCTAAACTCACATGAATCCCGTCTGTCGATTATTGTAATTTTTTTCATCCTTCATTTTCAACTGTCTTTAAATTATTTTTGCAGGGAATGTTGTTTAATAGCAGATTTGCAGTACACATCGATTATGTGACTGCATAATAGATATTAAGAATCCTCATCTCTATCTTTTGTTATTCCCATTTATTTTTAAAAGCTTGTGACAATAGATTGCTAGACTGCCACTTCTTGGATCTGTGAACGTCCATCAAACAGCGGAGAGTAAACAGTGCTGACACCACGATTCTGCTCAACTGCAGGGAGACGTGCCGACCGAAAAATGCCGTACCGAAGTACTAAATAAAAAGTGGCGCTGTTCTGGGTACTTCCATGAATTACCAAACAAAGACAATCATCAAACAAAGACAAACATCACTCCGCATGCGATCCGCATGTTGGGCTCTCTTGCAGCTTGGCACGCTGCGGCCAGTTCTGGTCTAGACAGTAGCGGCTAAATATGGATGCAGCACTTCGGTGACCTAGACCATTCTGCATGTGTTGTGCAAGGATCGAACAATGGATTTACTGTAAGATGATCAGGATGTCGTGATCCTCAGAAGCACTCCACACATTTGCCCAAGTTAACACCAACAGATTTCTTTTTGTCAAGATATCTAAGGAATTGGGTTTTTGTCACCGAATTCACACCCTAGGCGTAGAGGAAGATTACAACTCGTCCACAGGTCGTTTAGAGTGCACATTAAGTTATCCATTCAGAAAATTGGGCAGTAATTTGAACACCTTAACTAATTGAACATTCCTTCAGTAGGACATCCACCTGAACATAGCCACCTATCTACAGCATGATGCATTCACTCCTCAAACATTGAATGTTTCTAACTCCATAACCAAAATTTATAGGAATTTGATTTGAACTGGTTTGTACACACTTGGTTTAAATACATGATAGAGAAAATAATGTTCTTAAAAATATTAGAACCCGTTGCTCTAAGTCTCTGGAAAATAATTAAATAAATTATGTTCACAGTTTCACAGATAGGGTAACGTTCTTATGTTTACCTGTCTAAATAAATTTCTTATTTTGTAGGTTACGTAGAAAAACACAACCGAGCTTATTACAAATGAAATAACCAATAAAAGTAAAAACCCACGTAGCGTGACCTCAGGGTGAAATTTTCTCAACAGTCTGCGTGGTACAAGGGCAAACGTAACGTACCACTAATTCACCACAAACTGTCTGTTGCCATCCTACACCGAATTCCACCAGCCATAGGATTTCACAAGGGAACATCGTTTACGATTCGCATTCTTGCTACATAGGTCAATCCCAGTGCTGTGCCACCAGATTCATCGCAATATTTATATGTGGCCACAATCACTAGCAACGTGAGTCTATTGACTAAGTGGCCCTTCTCACTACTGATCGTGGCATCTTATTCGATTTCGCTACAGGGTATTAGTCATGACATAGCTAACGACTGTGCCATTACAGAGACTAACAGAGTTTAAATTTTGTGTGTAAGTATAATATTACCTGTTCGATAACAAGTAAGAGTCACATATTGTATTTTACATCTCTCTTTGTGTTAGCAAGACTTGCCCCCAGCTTCTAGTTGTAGTAGAGTGACTATACACGTGAGGTTGTCATTGGAGATACGCAAATGTGTTTCATTTCGCGGTTTTTCAGAATTCCACTAACTTTGCATCTTCAGAGATGTCCCTTCACTGCAATGGAAGCACTTCGTTGTGGCTTCGTCCAGAAGTGAGCGCTGTAATGGTGATATATTAGCACCCGGAGTAGACAACATTCCATTGGAACTACTGACGGCCTTGGGAGAGCCAGTCCTGACAAAACTCTACCATCTGGTGAGCAAGATGTATGAAACAGGTGAAATACCCTCAGACTTCAAGAAGAATATAATAATTCCAATCCCAAAGAAAGCAGGTGTTGACCGATGTGAAAATTACCGAACTATCAGTTTAATAAGCCACAGCTGCAAAATACTAACGCGAATTCTTTACAGACGAATGGAAAAACTAGTAGAAGCCGACTTCGGGGAAGATCAGTTCGGATTCCGTATAAATGTTGGAACACGCGAGGCAATATTGACCCTACGACTTATCTTAGAAGCTAGATTAAAGAAGGGCAAACCTACGTTTCTAGCATTTGTAGACTTAGAGAAAGCTTTTGACAATGTTGACTGGAATACTCTCTTTCAAATTCTGAATGTGGCAGGGGTAAAATACAGGGAGCGAAAGGCTATTTACAATTTGTACAGAAACCAGGTGGCAGTTATAAGAGTCGAGGGACATGAAAGGGAAGCAGTGGTTGGGAAGGGAGTGAGACAGGGTTGTAGTCTCTCCCCGATGGTATTCAATCTGTATATTGAGCAAGCAGTGAAGGAAACAAAAGAAAAATTCGGAGTAGGTATTAAAATCCACGGAGAAGAAAGTAAAACTATGAGGTTCGCCTATGACATCGAAATTCTGTCAGAGACAGCAAAGGACTTGGAAGAGCGGTTGAACGGAATGGATAGTGTCTTGAAAGGAGGGTATAAGATGAACATCAACAAAAGCAAAACGAGGATAATGGAATGTAGTCGAATTAAGTCGAGTGATGCTGAGGGAATTAGATTAGGAAATGAGACACTTAATGTAGTAAAGGAGTTTTGCTATTTGGAGAGCAAAATAACTGATGATGGTCGAAGTAGAGAGGAAAAAAAATGTAGACTGGCAATGGCAAGGAAAGCGTTTCTGAAGAAGAGAAATTTGTTAACATCGAGTATAGATTTAAGTGTCATGAAGTCATTTCTGAAAGTATTTGTGTGGAGTGTAGCCATGTATGGAAGTGAAACGTGGACGATAAATAGTTTGGACAAGAAGAGAATAGAAGCTTTCAAAATGTGGTGCTACAGAAGAATGTTGAATATTAGATGGGTAGATCACGTAACTAATGAGGAAGTATTGAATAGGATTGAGGAGAAGAGAAGTTTGTGGCACAACTTGACCAGAAGAAGGGATCGGTTGGTAGGACATGTTCTGAGGCGTCAAGGGATCACCAATTTAGTATTGGAGGGCAGCGTGGAGGGTAAAAATCGTAGAGGGAGACCAAGAGATGAATACACTAAGCAGATTCAGAAGGATGTAGGTTGCTGTAGGTACTGGGAGATGAAGAAGCTTGCACACGATAGAGTAGCATGGAGAGCTGCATCAAACCAGTCTCAGGACTGAAGACCACAACAACAACAACAACATGGTGATATTTGCAGAAAATCCTTAGCTATTTCGTTTGCAGTAAAGAGAAAACAGTTTAACTTTTTAAGGGATGACATTTAATGATTGTTGTAGCTTTTTGCATCACAGTTCACTGTGTTACTCTTAATATGGTGTACAATATTAGCTATCAGTGCCATTCTGCAATTGTGGGAGGTTCATTGCATTACTTCCAACACACATAACCGACAGCCCTATTGACTGGCCGCCAACTATACTGCCATAAACAATATTTTTAATGATATTTGTTAACAATTGATGGGAGCCACCACTGTCATTACTTTTCATTGTGGTCCCCCGCTACTAGACTGACACCAGACCTGATCTTTGAGCTCTTGCTGACACAAGGACGTCTCTGCATCACTTATTTCAGCTAATAGTAGCCACAAAAATTTTGTTTTATTTTATATACTGGGGCCAACCTCAGCCAGCCCCTAGGCTCTGATGTGGATGGCACCGAGATGCCAGCCCACATTACCCAGGTGCCATGTTGTACACAAAGAAATTGTTGTTGTTGTGGTCTTCAGTCCTGAGACTGGTTTGATGCAGCTCTCCATGCTACTCTATCCTGTGCAAGCTTCTTCATCTCCTAGCTCTTACTGCAACCTACATCTTCCTGAATCTGCTTAGTGTGTTCATCTCTTGGTCTCCCTCTACGATTTTTACCCTCCACGCTGCACCCCAATGCTAAATTTGTGATCCCTTGATGCCTCAGAACATGTCCTACAAACCGGTCCTTTCTTCTTGTCAAGTTGTGCCACAAACTCCTCTTCTCCCCAATTATATTCAATACCTCCTCATTAGTTATGTGATCTACCCATCTAATCTTCAGCATTCTTCTGTAGCACCACATTTCGAAAGCTTCTATTCTCTTCTTGTCCAAACTATTTATCGTCCATGTTTCACTTCCATACATGGCTACACTCCATACAAATACTTTCAGAAACGACTTCCTGACACTTAAATCTATACTCGATGTTAACAAATTTCTCTTCTTCAGAAACGCTTTCCTTGCCATTGCCAGTCTACATTTTATATCCTCTCTACTTCGACCATCATCATTTATTTTGCTCCCCAAATAGCAAAACTCCTGTACTACTTTAAGTGTCTCATTTCCTAATCCCCTCAGCATCACCCGACTTAATTCGACTACATTCTATTATCCTCGTTTTGCTTTTGTCGATGTTCATCTTATATCCTCCTTTCAAGACACTGTCCATTCCATTCAACTGCTCTTCCAAGTCCTTTGGTGTCTCTGACAGAATTGCAATGTCATCGGCGATCCTCAAAGTTTTAATTTCTTCTCCATGGATTTTAATTCCTACTCCGAATTTTTCTTTTGTGTCCTTTACTGCTTACAAAGAAATTAACACTGGAGATTGTTTTAACACTCAGACACTAATAAAGCAGTTATGATGGCAAATTAAAAAATTGTTGCAAGGCAATATGTGGCATGGGTTGGTACTAAAGGGAATCCAACTGGCTGACTGAAGTGAGAGAGAGAGAGACTTGCTTGTCTGACTTAAATTTCCTGGGGTGGAACGTGGTATCGAAGCAAGACGAGGAGAATAATCATCTCATAAAATGCAGCTAACTTTTAAATTTTGTTCAGAAATTCAACTGTAGAAATGACTTCCCTAGCGAAGGTACCTCCACACTAATAGCCAAGTCCTGCTGCAGGGGCAACAAGATTTCGGCACGAGAGCTGTGCCCTGGCACAAGTGTGACAGCACTGTCTCGCTGCACACTTCCCCCACCGCCACACCTCGCCGTCTGAGAGCTTGGAGAGGGGGAGGGGGAGGGGGGGAGGAAACGGTGATTGGCGCTGCAGACAACTTGATTTCACATTTCTCAACCTCATTGATTACAAACAAAACAAATTTTCGGTATTATTTAATTCCTTTGTCGCGCTGAAGAGGCAATACAATTTTTATCTGGTACAAACTGTTGACATACCTAGAGATGCCGACAGTTTCACAGATTTTCGCACTCAGTTTGCCACGTAATCGTGACTTATTTAGTTTCATAATCGAAAAAGGTCTTTCACACAAATATGTTGATCGAAATGGGAACTCTACTTGACGTTCTGGAAAGTTTTAACGTAAAAGGATTTGCCATTGAAATGAGAATTGCCTTGCAGGTCAATCGGATACATTTGCATATGCATAGCAGCGCTTTCAACTAAAACGGCAAACGGACTCCAAAACAGCTAGAAAACAAATGTAAGATTGAAAGTGTCCTCAAAACGCGTAGGAAACTATCCTTTTAATTCTTTCAAGGGCACAATGAAATCTTCATACCTTGCCTTTTCGTTAATGGCCGTGAGAATAGGGCACTGGAATGTGTTTGTCAGATTGTGGCCCTTCTATAACGTGATTTTCCTTTTAAATGCGTTCCCATCAAACGAGAAAGAAGGTTTTTCTCACCTTACATTGTCTTACTGGGCAGTGTGCAGTCAAGTCCGTTTAAAATGGAAGGTCTGCAATCCATTATGGATGTTCTAATTTTGGTTCCTGCACTCCCTTTTCCTTCATAAACTCTACATAGCTAGCTTTAAATCGAAAAATCGTTCCAGACTTGCCCCTTGACTTAACAAACGTACTTTGCAGAAATATATGAAGTCTCCATATTGTTCGTTCATTTCCGTCGAATATTGCTGCAACTGACAGTGGAATAATGTGTGCGACTTCAGAAATTTTAACATTCTTCACGTGCTGCATGCCTGGTAATTTAGCACGAAGTTATTGATGTTCGGAACAAAGGAGCACGTCTGTCGATCTTCGAAATTTTTTGTCTTTCATTGTTAACTAAATCTTTAAATTCTTTCTGCCTGGTGTTGTAAGATCGCTTCACAGCAAATTTGCAGCACCCGTCACTTATGCGAATGCATAACAGATTCTGAGAATACTAGTCCCTCTCTTCTGTCATTCACATTTATATTTAAAGGTTTACGACGGTAGATCATTAGACGGCCTCGTTTTGTGTAGACATTCAATGGACCTGTGGACGTCCATCATACCACGAACAAATAACGCCGACACGACGATTCTGCCGAACTGAAGAGAGTTGTGCCAATCGAAAGATGCAACACCGCATGTCGCACTGTCTGCTTAATGAAATACAGGCAGCTCTCCTTGCAGCTATTTAAAATCTATCCAGAGGCTCTAGCCCATAACTGCGGCTGTTTCCTTTCGCTACTGCTTCGAGTGTCTAACTCTGTTACTCATTACTTACTACTTTTCTGACCTCTACTGCCTCTGGACGCTTTTCCCCTTCGTCCCCATTTACCAGTGACATGACATAATGTCGAACGAAGCCTCTTCCTACATGATCCCGAACAACTTCCAAGCCCTTCATTGGCTTGTCATGACATAGTGAATTCCCCACCACGAACCCTCTGTCTCTCTCTCTCTTTCTCTCTCTCTGGCAGGTGCCACACTCTGTCTCATTTCTTACTCCTTTATTGTCTAAAGCCCGTGCTTCATTAACTCTGTCACATCACTTATGTCTTTAGCACCTAAAAACCTCGTCACATTGGTTCCATCACCTTTATAGTCCAAGGATTATTTCATTAATTCAGTTACCTTATTCCTCCATTTATAGTCCAAGAGCTTTCCCTCATTAATTCTGTACCATAACCTATTTCACAGACTTCTTTATCGTGCTCCTTGACCTGATCATAAGGCCCTTTGTGGCAGCTGCCGCCATGCGCAACTCTGTCTTTACTTTACTTAATTTTCAGTTATTGTTTCCTGGATGTGACTTTTCGTTGTGGACACTACAAAATTACCGTGACTTTCCCCATAATATGTGTGTAGGCTGGACATACCATCGTCGATCAGTGCACTATTAATGTTGATTCGGCCATGGTCCCATTTTCAGAATTTTCTCACGTCACTTTTGCTTGCTGCTGCACGACACTTTTTCTTGCTGCTGCGACAATCTAAACGTGGATGCTGTGTTAACTTTTTGCCACATAGCAGTGTGTACGAATAGGGACCCGATACTGAACAAAAAGAATCGATACTTTTGAGTATCATTGCACTACAAATATCGTTCTAATAAAAATATCGAGAGAAAAATTGATGTATCGATAGTTATCTTTGATAATAAGATTATCTCAGTTACTCGCAGTTCGCTCCAACCTCTCCATTTCTGTTTTTAAACTCTATCTCTAATAGGGTGAGATAATCGATGTTCACAAGTTTTAAACAGAATAATACAAGAGTTAATTCAAGCATTGTTTTTGTTTTCATTGCAGATTATATGTCTGAAAATCTGGAACTTGATATATGAAATTACAGAATAGCCTATTAGCATCCAAAAGTAATTAAAGTGGTCGAGAACGAATTTCAAAAATTCTCCTGTGCACAGCTTTAAAAAGTATGAAACAAGACTTGCTCATTGAGGTGTTCTTCAGGACTGCTCTCTACATAACAAATTCATTCGGAACAGATCGATATTTTAGCAGCTGCTTTTCCAGTTTTTCGAAAGTATTCTACAATGTGCCCGTTTTCGGCAGAAGGGAGTAGTAACCAACACTCAGGAAACAACCCATAACTCCCAAATTTATAGCAGTACAATAAAGGAGTTTTGCTATTTGGGGAGCAATATAAATGGTGATGGTCGAAGTAGAAAGGATATGAAATGTAGACTGGCAATGGCAAGGAAAGCGTTTCTGAAGAAGAGGAATTTGTTAATAGCGATTATAGATTTAAGTGTCAGGAAGTCGTTTCTGAAAGTATTTGTATGGAGTGTAGCCATGTATGGAAGTGAAACATGGATGATAAATAGTTTGGACAAGAAGAGAATAGAAGCTTTCGGAATGTGGTGCTACAAAATAATGCAGAAGATTAGATGGGTAGATCACATAACTAATGAGGAGGTATTGAATAGAATTGGGGAGGAGTTCGTGGCACAACTTGACTAGAAGAAGGGACCGTTTAGTAGGACATGTTCTGAGGCATCAAGGGATCACCAATTTAGTATTGGAGTGCAGCGTGGAGGGTAAAAATCGTAGAGGGAGACCAAGAGATGAATACACTAAACAGATTCAGAAGGATGTAGGTTGCAGTAAGTACTGGAAGATGAAGAAGCTTGCACAGTATAGAGTAGCATGGAGGCTGCATCAAACCAGTCTCAGGACTGAAGACCACAACAACGACAACAATACAATCTAAGATAAAAAAAAGCGACGCACCGCGAAGGAATTATCCGAATGTGACGGAAATAGGTAGATATGATGTAAATGTACTGAAACAAATGTACCAATTTCTGAAAACTTGGATGATTTATTCAAGAGGAAAAACATCACGATTAGAGCACGTAAGTAACACGTTGGTCCATCACTGACCCTTATGCAAGGAGTTATTTGTGTTGGCCTTCATTGATAGTATTCTTGGGTCACTCCTGAGGGATATTGTGCTGAATTATGTCCCAAATTGTGCGTTAGCTCTTCAGAATCTCGAGATGGCTGAAGCGCCCTGTCCATAATGTCGCAAACGATATCAGCAAGGGAGAGATCTGGCGACCTTGCTGCCCAAGGTAGGGTTGGGTTAACACAAAGACGAAGCAGTAGAAACTCTCACCATGTGTAGGTGGGCATTACTGGCATTGTTTTGCTGAAATGTAAGCTCAGGATGGCTTGACATGAAAGGCAACAAGATGGGGCGTATAATATTGTAGACGTACAACTGTGCTGTAAGCGTGGCTCGGATAATAACCAAAGGGGTCCTCCTATGAAAAGAACTGGCACCCCAGACCATCACTCCTGATTGTCAGGACGTATGGTGGGCGACAGTGAGCTTGGTATCTCACTGCTATCTGGTGCGTCTCCAAACTAGCCCTCGCCGGTCTCTGGGCCCCAGTTCGAAGCCGTGCTCGTCACTGAAGACAATTCTACTGCTATCGTTAAGATTCCTGGCCCAAGACGTGTCTGGAGACGCCACGGACAACTGTGAGATACCAACATGACTATTCCCCCTCCCTCTCCCATAAGGTCTGACAACTATGTGTGACAGTCAGGCGCACCATTTCTTTTCATAGCAGGACCACTTTGGCTAACATCCCCGACACATTTACAGCTCAATGATACGTCGACATATTCTGCGTCCCGTTTTGTTGCCCTCCACGGCAAGCCATCATGAGTTTTCATTTCAGCAAGATAATGCTAGCCGCCACACATAGAGTTTCTATTGCCTGCCTTCGCGTTTGCCATCCCTACCTCGACCAGCAAGGTCGCCAGATCTGTCCCCAGTTGAGAACTCCAACCATCTCGGGGTTTTGACGATCTAAAGCGCCAGTTGGACAGAACTTAGCATGATATCTCTCTGAAGGGCATCCAACAACTATGTCAATCAATACCAAGCCGAATAACTGGTTACATATGGGCCAGAGATGGACCAGCGCGTTACTGACTTGCTCAATTTGCAAAGCTCTTTCTCTTGAATAAATCATTCATGTTTTCAGAAATAGTAATCACCTGTTTGTCTTTGTAAGTACACCGCATCTAACGATTTCCGTCCAACTCGGATAACTCTTTTGTGGTACGTCGTTATCTTTGTCGTAGAGTGTATTAAAAGGCTCAGGAATTATTTTTAGGATCATTCGACACAATACCTGCTATAAAGTAATGACACTAGAAGACATCAATTGAAAAGTCTTGAACACAAAAGTATCGGTATCGAGATGAAAGTACAAGAAGCGTCTGTGTCTCCGTGTAGGAGTGATCGAAGAGTTGAAAAATATTTGAGGAGGAGTTACGAAGGGAAAAGATATAGGACTTCTGTCCGTGTCCAAATGTTAGTGGAAAACCAGTGAAGAATCCAGGAACTGCTTCTCTGTCCTAACCTTTCCCATCCCTGCGGGATGGGTGCGTTATTTCGGATGTGGTGATGTCAGTGGTAAAGAGTGTGCCACCATTTCCGCCCGGGACAGAATTCGTGTTCCCTATTCGTTTGCGTCTAGTTTTATTTCACATTGAAGTGTGAGAACGTTTCAGAAGTGGTTACCTGATAGTTATCAGAAGTGGGGTGTGGGCATGGGCCGGTAAGTATCTAGTAGGATGTGGGAAACCGCCTAAAAAACCGTATCCAGGCTGGGCGGGTCACCCGGCCCTCGTCGTTAATCTGCCGGGCGCATTCGATACGGAACCGGCGCTGCTTCCTCTGTCCCGGGAACTGGCGTTTAACGTGCTCGGGTATCCTGGCGGGTCTGAAGAATCATCGGTGATGTGATTACGCGCAGGTCAGTTGTGATTTCGGCTTTCAAATCATCCCCAACGTTTTCGGCCTTCATGAAGTCAGTGCGGGACAGAAGCCAAGAAAGGCAAAGTTGCTTTAAGAAGTCGCCGATTTTCTGTGGGTGACCAGGCGTGAGAAGTGGTTAAAAATGTTTGCGAAACCAAGCAAAAATATTCTTATTGGTGGAGTAACGAAGCTTTAAATGCCTGAAATACAGTTGGGAGTGAGACATGCACTTTTAATCTAAAAATCACGCAGAAACGACGTGATACAGCGAGCAATCGAGAGATGCATGTTGGTAATTACCAGGAGAGACGGGAAAATTGGATAAATGAATCAAGAAACAAACTGTGCTAAAGAGGTAATTACGACAGTAATGAAAAAGAAGGTTTCCTTTATTCCCAGACGAATGCCGGAACTGGAAGTCCACTCCCAGATATTCTCAAAGTTCTAACAGCCTGCGATGCTTTTAAGAATCTAATACATAAAAATGAATTTTTGTGTTTCGGCTTCTTTGTGTTTCTATACTATTCATCTCATTACAGTGAAAGTTTAGTGAACTGTGCGCACACTCGTGAAGGTTTTCTGTGGCATTAAGAACCATCTACCTGCCACCCATAGGGTGGGAGTGAAAAATGGGAGGAGGGTGATGTAAAACATTATCTAGGAACTGTTTCTGGAGCTGTTTCTATCAAATTGTGTATATACAAAGATTGGGAAGGTAATGTACCACAATAAGCCCTAGGGTTGGGACTGAAAAGACGCGACATGTAAAAATATTCCTTAGCGACTGGTATTAGTATCAAATCCATACATTTCGTGGTCATTAGACTTATTATTGACAACACCATGACGTTTCACCCATAGAACTGTGGGTGGGGGGGGGGGGGGTGTGGCTCGCAAAGACACTGACATGTCAGTGTATCACTTTAACACCCAACAGAATTACACCAAAACTAGCACTTTGCTAGCTGAAAAAAATTATTGTGACAGTAAGACATCGCCAGTACTCGTATGGCCGAGGGTTTTGGGTGAAAAGGGACATAAAAGCATAACTCAGGATCGCCTGTAGGAATTTCTGGCAAATTTAGTATGAACATAACTCTTTATTAGTATTATTATTTATGTAAAAATACTGTGGGGGTAATATACCCTTATCACCTCTAGGGACGGGGGTGAGGATACGAGGCCTTGACATGTAAAAATATTCGACAATGATCCATATTAATATGGAATCCACAGTTTTCGCTGTCGCTACGCTCACTGGATGACATGTCGCTCCTGGGGGGAGGGGGGGGGGGGATGCAGGGAGAGTGACATATCAGCATAACTCCAATACCTGAAGCAATTTATACCAAACTTGGGGCACGTATCACTTGATACCTGGATAAAGTTACCGTGACAATGAGGCGCCGCTAGCACCTGTAGCTGAGGGGGTGGGGTGAAAGGATACTGAGGCACTGCAGTGCTGCAATTCATGCCATGCACGGCTAGTAGGGAATTGTTATGGCCCAACATTAGGCTCGACGTGGGACAGTTGGTGCCCAATTAGAAGGTGAATAATAAGTTTATTGGAAGGAGCATAATTTCAGTGTTCTTCTTTGGAGCTTAAATACAACAACACAAGAAGTACTTTTCAGTGAAGTCTTTGTCTTGAAGTGAGTGAGAGCCGGTAAATCTGGTGGACTGAATCACAATCACTAAAGTTTCAGTTAACATCCTACATGGTGCACGAATTATCTCTGATTGCATGAGCACTATGACATGCCATAATACCAAAATCCTGGAGGTCTGCTGTGGTAGAAGCCAAGTCTTGGTGTAACGTGACGACGACTGCTGGCAGCTCCACGTAGCATCAGAGGAGAACGTTTGAAGTCGGTAGGCTGGCTGGCAAACACATCTACAAACGATGTCATGGTCGTTTTACCGGCTTATAAGCTTTTAATTCGTTATTTATCAACTCTGTTCAAAACATTGACTCATTCGGTATCCATGTTCTTGCCAGCAAGACAGTTAGGTCCTTAGAGAAGTATAGCTTTTCTTTGCATCCCCATAGATACTGTCATGCAGAGAGTGTTTCTTACTACATTTTATCGTACTCTTAAGACGAGCAAACTTATCCGCTGGGAAGCTGGTGTTTTTGCCAGCAACAGTAACCGCAAACAACTGTACGTTGGAGTAGTCGTCGAAAATGTCAGACTGTAGACAGTTTACTGCATTTAGGGACAAACGAACACATCTGTTTATAAAGCTCGATTCGCATCTGGATCTTTTTAGGAAATGATGATTAAACTGCAACTAAATGTGGCAGACTAGACGTACACCTAGTTATATACACAGAAGTAGTTGCAAATGAATGGCTACCAGTTTACGCCAAAATAGAATCCTATAGCTGGGAACAGAATGAAGCTTGTGTTTGACCTTGTGCGAAGACCAACAAACAGTATTTTGCAACTGTACTCTGTGTCAATCAGTTCCATTTAGTTTCACTTAACGAATAACTTACAGACAGGTGCTCTGTGGTGTTTAACAGCGTTATGCAGTTTGTCTACTGGGGTAATAAATCCCTAAGGGTCGTTATTGTTATGTATACAAAGAAAAAAGAAAACTGGAAATTGAGGACATCGAAGTCAGGAAATGAAAAACTGGAGTATATGGCTTAGCCAACTGCTGCATAGGAAGAACATGTAAACAGCAATTGGAAAAACAGCACTAGTAAAGACAACTGCCGGCAAGGTGGTGCTTTTCGAGCCATAGTAATCGCAAATACCATTTGTTGGAGTACTGGTCGGAAATGTCAGAATCGAGACCTCTTACTGCATTAACGGACACACAGAAATAATGTTTACAAGGCTCCATTTACATCTGGAACTTCCTAAGAAATGAAGTGCACTAGATGTTGTACACCTAGTAGAACAACAACCGTTTGCCGAATTTAAAACTAGTGGAATAACAGCTTTTAACTGTAATTCATTTACAAAATTTCTTTACTTAAAGTTCCGTATGACTATACGGCATTGGAAGCAGCAGTCTGCTTCTGTATCCAAAGGGGGAGCCATCTCCATGTATGGTAAAATTTCGATCAGTTTGGTATTTGATTTGATGCACACACCTCACCTAAGAAGTGTATTCTTTTTTCTAACCTCCATGCTCTGACATGGCAAGCCCAAGTGCTCACAATGTGTTTTGCACGAATGCTGATAGGCGATAATGCCGTAGGCCCTCTTCCACGCGATAGTGCACACGTGACCGAGTTCTCAAAAATATGTGTACATGCACGGCTGCAAGCTGGCTACTTCTGTGATGCATAATTCCGTATAGCACATTCTTATTTTGTTTGTGGGTATCTGGTCTGCCAACATTACAATGAGTTTTCACTCTGGTACAAGAACTGCAGCGGCCTTGACCGAGAGCAAGAAGAGACTTGCTTGACACACCCTGTGACATTGCAAGACTGCTTCCAAGATGGCCAACTGTTATCTCAGATACCAGGTGACACTGATGAGCTGGACCTGCATGCTATGCTGGCCCTCAGATCTGCAAACATGTGTACCGCAGCATCCACCATACTTGATGCTTGGTGATAACTCGGCAGCTCTCTTTTGGCATTCAGATGAGAACACTGCAGTTCTGCGTGACAGTGCAAAAAACATTCTAACGGTGGTAGGCTGGGTCCTGCAAAGAAAGTACGACTGCGTGATGCCATTTCATAGTACAGAAGCAGACAGACTGCCAGATATGCACATATGTGTGTTTTTGGGAATTTTATCATGTGACAGCATTTGCATTATTGGGTGACTGCACATGGGTTCTTTAAGGTATGCATTATCACGTGGTTCTGACCCTGGAACATAATCAGCTGTCGCCATTTGTGTTAAACACATCAGGTGCACTTGAGCCTGCTAGCGCAGAGCATGGAGGCTAGGGAAACTACACTTTCCAGATAAAATGTGTACATCAAATCACGTATAAAAATGATACGTTATTTCTGTTTATAGTAAATGCTAATATCGCACTGTGTGTGAATTAATATGTAAATTTTGCTTATGCATTTTGCAATAGCTTTTTCTTTTTTACAGTTGCAGTTTACATATCATTCTTTTAGGTAGTTGTCTACAACATACACTCCAGATTTTCGCTACTTGAATTCAATGTTCTCTTTTTGTATACGTAACCTTGACTGTGCTTAGGAGTTTATTACCCCATTAGATAAGCTACTTAACACTGTTAAACATCACACAGCAGCTGATCTGTAAGTTATTTGTTAATCGAAACTACATGAAAGTGACTGGCACAGTGGACAATTGTAAATACTGATCGTTGGTCTATGCGCAGGGTCAGACACGTGATACATTGTGTTTCCAGCTATAAGAGTCTATTTTGGTGTAACTAGTAGACATACATTTGCTCGCTAAAATTTTAAGCATAGGACTAGGTGTATAACGTCTAGTCTGTCACATTTAGATGCATTGTAAACCATCTTTTTTCTTTTTTTTATTTACCGATCCAGATATGAATGGAGCTGTATAAACCGATTTTTCGTTTGTCCCTTAATGCAGTAAACGGTCTCGATTCCGACATTTTCGACCAGCACTCCAACGAATCGGTATTTGCAGTTACTATGTCTGGCAAAAGCACCAGCTTCCTAGTGGTTTTCTTTGCTAGTGTTAAGAAAAAATAATGAAATCTAGTAAGAGTCATTGTCACCGTGACAGTATCGATCGGAATGCAATTGCCTGCAAGGTGATAGATACCTGAAGGACTCAATGTATCGAACAGAGGAAAGACAGTACCTTAAGAGTCATAAACCTTTCATATGACCGTGACGTCTCTTTAATGTGTTAGCTTAGTGCTCTGAGGCTAAACGTTATATGTGTTAACGTGCTACAGTTTCACCACACTATGCTACAGTCAATATACTTTCATGAAAAAGGCCAAATTAGCAATCATATTTGATCCAATCTATAATTATTTATCACATGCATAACAAGTTTCTCATTTTCATGGCGTGCTGCGTGCAAAATGCGGGATTGGTTTGTCAGCCAGGGGTACTTACAAGGTTGGGTTAATGGATGTGGAATATAATCATGATGAGAAAATATTGTGAAGCCTATTTTACTGTGGGGTTGGTAAACCATTCCAGTGTTTACATATACATATGTCCGAACAACAGTCAGGCTGAAAAACTGGCTAATTCTGCACACATATCCCAGATTCTTTGTGTTGGAAACTTATTAGGATTTTTGGTGGGTTAGCAAATAAGACAAGGAACTATTCTGCTACAAAATAAAAAACTGTTAAGGTTTTTGTGGCCACTTGTTGACAAACTGCCTGTTGGCTTCTGTCTCAGGTTCCTTGGCCGATGTTTTTTAATGAATTTTTTGACATTTTGCCAGCACCAGTGGCTGCCATTATAAAATCATGACCTTCCATTGCAGTGGAAGGGCGCTTCCGTGACAGTGCTAGCCACTTGTGCTGGCGAAATGTCAGAAAAATCATTAGACAGACGTTGACTGAAGAACCTGAGACAAAAGCCAACAGGTAGTTTGTCTACTACAAAGTCTTTGTTAATATGCATATCCATTCACACACAGAAAACAACGCTTCCTTTATGTATGTTTGATGTAGTTTCAGTAACATCAATCTCAATTTTTAACTTATAATTTAAATCTACGTAAAAATCATTTGTTTCTTTCCTCTGCATGTAATTAGGCAAGTACAATGAATGTATGTTCTCGAATTCCAATACATATTTTCCCCCTTTAAACTATCTTTTTATGTCTTTAACTACTAGTTACATTCCTTCCCGCAAATCTTTTAGCTGAGATAATTTAAGGAGTTTAGTATTACCTCTTATTTCCTGCAAAATACTACTGTTATAATGCTCCCCATTTGTCTGCGTGTACACCACCAACTCTTCTGCTGCACGTTCTTGTGGAATTTCCTTGTAGAACTTTAAGTTTACAACTTCTACAAACGAGTGGTCATTTAATGTTGCTCTTCCATTGGTTTTAAGCTATGCGAACAGTTGTTCTGTTGCTAGATGCATGTCTTCCAGTCCACCGCATTTTGACATAATGCTTATTAAGCAGATCCTGGTGGGAATGGTGTTTTATAAACAGTTTTTTCGCAAGTCCTTTAATGTAGTACACATGCTCTAATCTATCATTTTTGGCTAGGACTGCAACGTAACAGCCGCTTATCATTACTGTTTACAGTAAGTGATAATATCTTGTATTCCCCAGTAATCTCCCTACACTGTGTTTAAAGTCATGTATACATCTTTGTAGCACATCTGAGAGAGTTTCCTTTTCCCAATTCCTTTAAGGCAGTTGTTTCAGCCCTGTACTTCAGTGTTCCTTTTTTGATTGCAATGTCCTCCATTACCAGTTTCCTTTTTCGAGGGCATTATTCATTAACTCCATTTACTGTAATTTCATCAGTGGGAAGTGGTTTCAGCCTGTGAAATACATTTACTAGTTTTCTTAAGGTTTATGGAATAAGTGTTGGTAGCAACCAGTCTATATTTGATGATATTGTGGAGAGCAATGCTCTAGATCGAGGGTAATATGTTTTTTTTTTTGCTTTAATATAGCACTTCAGTATAACACTTATGTCGTCTTTGTTGTAGTCAGTTTTAAGAATCTCCACATAGTTTGGAGGTAGAGAGTTAAAACTGTTTGCAGCTAGAATATAGTTTATAAGCTTTTTTTGGTCCCGAATGTCTGGAAGACTTACTTGTACATCAGTCAATTTTTCATTGTCGAAGCAGACAAACTGCAGACGTTCTTAAATATAACAAAGCAGCTCTTCTGTAAGTTATTCGTTAATTGTCGTCACATGGAAGCAGTTGTCACAGAGTAGAGTAAATACTGTTTGTTGCTGTTTAACACGCTTAAACAGTAGAGCACAGGATCAGACATACGATCCATTTTGTAGCTGTATATTGCAGTCTCCAGCCTGGAAATAGCATGTTCTTTAACCAAGGAAGGCGTAAAAGTTTCACGTAGTCTCATGTCTGGACACTTTTTAATATCTATAAGGTTGTTAGCAATAACTTTGTTCACTCCCGGCTGTGATTTGACATACAAACTTGTTACACATCTTTACACTTGTAGTTCAACAATATAAACTGTCAGTCCCAACTGTCTTATTGTCGTCCACAGTCACACTGCTGTTTCCCTGACAGTCTTCTTCCATGCAGAAGCCATGGTTTGATATCGGAAAGTCACAGATCTCCATTTTACTAAAAATTCTGCCAAAATCTCGCATTATGTCAAACTCCAAAAGGCAATAGTCATCTGCACGAATGTGCGTCAATATTGCAGACAGCCTTTCTGTTAGAACACCCATTTTAATGTCTGGTTGTTCCACTTCGTATGGTATGGTCACAGGGCTCCTACATTTCTTCGAAATGATTTCCACAGCTTCCTTGCCGATTTTTTCCAGTATTCCTCTTGCTGATACATTATCATTCCCATGTAGGAGAAATGATAACTCTGCCTTGACACTGTATCTCGTTGTGACGAACCTGGAAAATTTAGTACGTAGGTAATACACTCCTGGAAACGGAAAGAAGAACACAAAAAAATGGCTCAAATGGCTCTGAGCACTATGGGACTTAACATCTATGGTCATCAGTCCCCTAGAACTTAGAACTACTTAAACCTAACTAACCTAAGGACATCACACAACACCCAGCCATCACGAGGCAGAGAAAATCCCTGACCCCGCCGGGAATCGAACCCGGGAACAAAGAAGAACACATTGACACCGGTGTGTCAGACCCACCATACTTGCTCCGGACACTGCGAGAGGGCTGTACAAGCAATGATCACACGCACGGCACAGCGGACACACCAGGAACCGCGGTGTTGGCCGTCGAATGGCGCTAGCTGCGCAGCATTTGTGCACCGCCGCCGTCAGTGTCAGCCAGTTTGCCGTGGCATACGGAGCTCCATCGCAGTCTTTAACACTGGTAGCATGCCGCGACAGCGTGGACGTGAACCGTATGTGCAGTTGACGGACTTTGAGCGAGGGCGTATAGTGGGCATGCGGGAGGCCGGGTGGACGTACCGCCGAATTGCTCAACACTTGGGGCGTGAGGTCTCCACAGTACATCGATGTTGTCGCCAGTGGTCGGCGGAAGGTGCACGTGCCCGTCGATCTGTGACCGGACCGCAGCGACGCACGGATGCACGCCAAGATCGTAGGATCCTACGCAGTGCCGTAGGGGACCGCACCGCCACTTCCCAGCAAATTAGGGACACTGTTGCTCCTGGGGTATCGGCGAGGACCATTCGCAACCGTCTCCATGAAGCTGGGCTACGGTCCCGCACACCGTTAGGCCGTCTTCCGCTCACGCCCCAACATCGTGCAGCCCGCCTCCAGTGGTGTCGCGACAGGCGTGAATGGAGGGACGAATGGAGACGTGTCGTCTTCAGCGATGAGAGTCGCTTCTGCCTTGGTGCCAATGATGGTCGTATGCGTGTTTGGCGCCGTGCAGGTGAGCGCCACAATCAGGACTGCATACGACCGAGGCACACGGGGCCAACACCCGGCATCATGGTGTGGGGAGCGATCTCCTACACTGGCCGTACACCACTGGTGATCGTCGAGGGGACACTGAATAGTGCACGGTACATCCAAACCGTCATCGAACCCATCGTTCTACCATTCCTAGACCGGCAAGGGAACTTGCTGTTCCAACAGGACAATGCACGTCCGCATGTATCCCCTGCCACCCAACGTGCTCTAGAAGGTGTAAGTCAACTAACCTGGCCAGCAAGATCTCCGGATCTGTCCCCCATTGAGCATGTTTGGGACTGGATGAAGCGTCGTCTCACGCGGTCTGCACGTCCAGCACGAACGCTGGTCCAACTGAGGCGCCAGGTGGAAATGGCATGGCAAGCCGTTCCACAGGACTACATCCAGCATCTCTACGATCGTCTCCATGGGAGAAACTCAGCCTGCATTGCTGCGAAAGGTGGATATACACTGTACTAGTGCCGACATTGTGCATGCTCTGTTGCCTGTGTCTATGTGCCTGTGGTTCTGTCAGTGTGATCATGTGATGTATCTGACCCCAGGAATGTGTCAATAAAGTTTTCCCTTCCTGGGACAATGAATTCACGGTGTTCTTATTTCAATTTCCGGGAGTGTAGTTATAGACCACACCTCTCCTTTAAAATTACTTTTTTAACAACGAGAAAAGAATTGGTACCTGGAATGTGAGAACTTTACTCCAGACTGGGAAATCACAGGACATGATAACTGAAATGGAAAAATTAAATTTATATGTATTAGATTTAGCCGAAGTGAGGTGGCCACAACCTGGATACTTTTGGAGTGGAATTTGTGGTGTAATCCATTCTGGTACAGCAGAGAGTATTCCAGGAAATGGTGGAGCGGGCACAATCTGACATATGAAACTGGGAAACAGTTTTGTGCAGTACAATGAACGACTAATTATAGTACGGATTGAAATTAAACCAAAGTCTATATGCCAGCAGCAGAGGAGGAAAAAAAGTGATGGAAAAATTTTATGACGAGCTAATTGAATTGATAAAGAAAATATTTTACTTGGAGATAGCAATGCAACATTAGGAGAAGGAACCGAAGGAAATACAGTTGGTAAATATGGATTGGGACAAAGGAATGAGAGAAGCGAGAGACTTGTAAGGTCTGCATAGCTATAAACTAATGGTAACGAATATTATATTCTGGCATTATCCAAGGAGGAGATATACGTGGAAAGCCGCAAGAGACATACAAAGGGCACACATAGACTACATACTGGTAAGAGAAACATTCAATCAGTGAAGGACAGCTGCAGCTACCCTGGAGCAGATCTCAACACCAACAATAATCTAGTTGTGATGCTATGTGTACTAAAATTCAAAAGATTAAAGTTGGAAGAAAGAAGCAGTGGGAGGTATCTAAGCTTAAAGATGAGTCTACATAAAATAGCTACACAGCACAAACAAACAGCACCGTTGAGGAAACCAGATAACACATGAGGCTACAACAGAAATGTGGTAAAATAAAGAAATGCATTTTAAACTCTGAAGAAGTGGTATTAGGGAAAAAAGAAACAGCAGAACAGGAAAGAACGGAGAAGTCAGGAAGTCGAGAATATGATGAAGGAAAGAAGAGAGTATAAAAACTCGAAGGATGTAGAAGCAATGCAGAAATACAAGAAATTTGGTAACGAGATTAATAAGAGTGCAAAACAATATAAAGAACAACATTTTAAAGAAATGTGCGAACACACAGATAATAGTATGAAAGTAAGTCAAATTGACATGGCATAGCAGATGTAAAGAATGTCTTCGAAAAGCTTGTACAGTAGAGCGTCGATTATCCGAAGTAATTGGGGGACATGGGTGTTCGGAAAACTGGTTTGTTCGGAGAATCGAACTGTACATGTTTATTTGCCAAAAGGAAGTACTGTACAGTAAATTTATTCATAAAAACAGGCATGTCTTTTAGTATTACAAAGTAACATACAAAGGCAACTTCAGTAAGAATATATAGTAATAACCTCGTACTTGTCCCTCATAGCATTTTGTATCGTCAAGTTCACTTTTTCACACAGCACCACACAAGTGGTCGTAACAGAGAACAGAAAGTGACTGCACCGTGAGAAGCTCTTCTTGGGCGCGCGCAATCCGTCAAACTTCGCGGAGCGGCACGCCTCAACTCTAGGCTGGCGCAGCTGTTACTGTGAACAGCTTTGATACTGCCGCTACTTCTACTGCCAGTGCCAAGCCGACAGAAGTGTGGTGATTGTTGAAACACAGCGACTGGCGGCTTGGCCTGTCAGTAGCACCTTGTGAAGACCCCATTAGACGCAATGTTCCGCCAGAGTTGGCCCAGTGCGGCGACTACTGCGGGAAACTTGGTTTGGGAGTGAGGGGGATGATGGACGGTGGGGTGGGAGTGTAACAGGTGCGAGCGAGTACACAGTTCGGTTAAGCGGTCGTTCGGTTGACCGACGTTCGGATAATCGACGCTCTACTGTATATAAAAACTACAAACGTGAAGTCGGAATAGTTCGCTGTGGTAATAAAGAAGAATCAGATATTATTCAAAAGGGGGTACGATAACGTTGCTCCCTATCCCCATACTTCTTTAACTTGTAGATACAGATGGCAGTCGACATGGTGAGAAAAGACGTAAACATAGGAGTTAACAGTTCATGAAGATAAAGTGGACATGCTGAAATTCACCGATGACATAGCACTAATTACAGAAAGTGAAGGAGACCTGCGAAAAATATTGAACACAACGAATAGAATAATGGAGAAGCAGTTCTGTATGACAATAAAACACACATAAAACAAAAGTTCTAGTCAGCATTAGAAGCGAGGAAAGCAAGACAGCGGTAAAGTTGAAAATGAGACAATTGAGGAAGTGAACGAGTTTAATTAACTGGGTAGTAAAATTTCAAGTGGTGGAAGAAGCTACTGGGAGATAGTGTGCAGAACTGGCCAGGCCAAGAATGATTTTAATAAGAAGAAAAACATATTCACTACAAAGAGTATAAGCCTTGACGTGAGGAAACAAATGTTGAAGACCTACATGTTGAACACTTAAAAAATTTGCAGAGGAGCTTGGACGATAGGAGTGAGAAACATGGTGCTACAGGAGAATGATGAACATTAGCTGGACAGAAATGATCACAAACGAGGAAGTTTTTATTCCAGCAGGAGGGAAAAGATGGAACACGAAAAAGAAGGAGGGCTCAGCTGATAGGCCACGTACTCCGACATGACGGTGTATTGAAAAGAGTAACTGAGGGAGCAGTGAAGGGAGAAATGTCAGAGGAAGACCCAGACTAGAGTATATTAAACAAACATTGGGACAGAGAAAATGTTGTTGAGAACTGGTTCTGTAACGGGTGGAGGCACATTTAAATTCTTCTTGCTGTGCGCATACCATTTTCCGTGTAATTTATGTTGCCAATGTTAGTAACAAGGTTGTCCAGCTTCTCCGTAATAACGACAAACCAAAGCGTTCCGCAGTTGGTCCCATCTTTCTCCCTAACAGCCGAGTAACGCTTAGCTCTTCGGAGAAATCCATGTTAACAGTTTTCGCTACTACATAAGACTGATTAGCTGCGGCTATCAGGCCTTCCTTTGTACTTAAAAGAACGAAGATGGCGGCACTCTGGCGCGTTAGCACCGCACAACAGCTGTTCTGTAAGTTATTCGTTAATTGATACTACATGGAAGTGATTGGCACAGAGCACAATTGTAAACGCGGTTTGTTGGTGTCTAATACAGTTAAAACAGCCTTGCACAGGGTCAAACTAATTTTCCCTATGAAACAGAGTTACGTGGCCCGCTGTGTGCCATCAATTGCTGAAAACATCTTTTCGATATTTTGAACCATTCATAAAATAAAGGCGCCTTAGATCTGATGCGATTCACCCTGTAGACGTCACCCAAGTTCGCGGCATAGTCATACAGTGAAAGGATTAATAACTCATTTTATATTATTCGTCGTGTTACCGATTTATGCTCGCATCTTATAATAAGCAATAAACCCTCCACTCCTGAATCTTTAAAGAATCTAACCCCATATAATAAAGAGCTTTAGACGTCTGATAACGTAACAGGTGAGTTAATGTATTAAATACATGTATTACGTGTAGACATGTAAGTGAGAAAAAGTTTAGTGTAGGTTTGAAATTGTATTTAAAGTTAGTTGAAAGCCGATAAGAGCTCTCATTATCAAACACTGGACTGAGTATAGTCTAGGTAATTTGCGCTCTATTTTATGCAAAAGCTATTTTTGCGCACATCTCAATGTTTATGACGTCTTCTTCAGAAATACGCAATAATTTTGCGAGTGCTTCAGTAGTACATGTGGACACAGTCTGCAAATGGTTTTGCGAATAGAGTTAGTAGTAAAAGATTAATAACCTAAAAAGTCATGCCAGAAGTTTCACTAAGTAGTACTATTTGAAAGAAACTGCATAAATATTCAGTCAGATCTTGATAAGATCAGAGATTGACAATTTGCTTTAAATGTTCTGAAATGTAAAACTGTATACTTCACGAAACGAAACAATGTAGTATCCTAGGACTATAATATTAATGAGTCACTGTTGGAATCGGCCAACTCGTACAAATACGTGCGAATAGCACTTTGTAGTGCTATGATGTGGAATGATCTCATAGGTTCAGTCGTGGGTAAAGCACCTGGCAGAAATACTGCATACATACATACATACATTAAGCCTTGTTCCATAGATCATGAATACGACATTTCGTAATGATGTGGAACGTGTCAGTTTAACATAAGTTTTCTTTAAACAAATTAATTAATTAATTAACTTGTTTACAGTTGTTACTTCATATCCAAGAATTCATCTATTGAGCAGAAGGAGATGTCATTCAGAAACTCCTCCAATTTGCTTTCAAATGCTGGTTGGCTATCTGTCAGACCCTCAATATGATTTGGCAAATAACCAAAGACTCATGTGGCAGCATAATTCACCCCTTTCTGTGCCAAAGTGAGATTTAATCCAGAATAGTGAATATCATCCTTTTTTCTAGTGAAGTGCAATGAGTCTACAAAGGAGATTGCTGACAAGTCATTCGAGCAACCGGTTCTATAATATTGCTCAAGTGTGTGGGACACTTACCACATAGGACAAACAGGGGATCTTGAACGTATACAGGGCAGAGCAGCACGAATGGTCACAGGTTTATTTAATCCGCGGGAGACTGTCACAGAAGTATTGAAGGAACTGAACTGGCAGACTTTTGAAGATAGACGTAAACAATGCGTGAACGCCTATTAACAAAATTTCAAGAACCGGCTTTAAATGATTACTTTAGGAATATATTGCAACCCCTTAAGCATCGCTCATACTGGGATCGTGAGGATAAGATTAGAGTAATTGCTGCACGCACAGAGGCATTCAAACAATCATTCTTCCCACGCTCCATACGTGAATGGAACAGGAAGAAGCCCTAAAATTGGTACAATGGGACGTACCCTCTGCTATGCACCTCACAGTGGTTTGCAGAGTATAGATGTAGATGTTGATCTAGCTCCTTTCAGTCACTGTTTTTTACTCAAGAAAAGAAGGGACCGTACAGTTTTTCATGAGAAATGGCACAAAAAACGTTTACTTGAAGCGAGTCTCTCTCACTCTCATTGCGAAAAGGCCGATGAAAAGCACGTTGGACCGAAATCAGTGACTTAGTCCTTGTAAACTGCAGCACACTAGACGCCTTCTGTTAAGCGTACGCCTGACTGCCAACTGACAAGACGCATTCACTAACATGTTGTTGTTGTGGTCTTCAGTCCAGAGACTGGTTAGATGCAGCTCTCAATGTTACTCTATTCTGTGCAAGCTTCTTCATCTCCCAGTACCTACTGCAGCCTACATCCTTTTGAATCTGCTTAATGTATTTATCTCTTGGTCTCCCTCTACAATTTTTACCCTCCAAGCTGCCCTCCATTACTAAATTGGTGATTCCTTGATGCCTCAGAACATGTCCTACCAACCGATCCCTTCTTCTAGTCAAGTTGTGGCACAAACTCCTCTTCTCCCCAATTCTATTCAATACCTCCTCATTTCTGAAAGAATTTGTATGGAGTGTAGCCATGTATGGAAGTGAAACATGGATGATAAATAGTTCGGACAAGAAGAGAAGAGAAGCTTTCGAAATGTGGTGCTACAGAAGAATGCTGAAGATTAGATGGGTAGATCACATAACTAATGAGGAAGTATTGAATAGGATTGGGGAGAAGAGAAGTTTGTGGCACAACTTGACCAGAAGAAGGGATCGGTTGGTAGGACATGTTCTGAGGCATCAAAGGATCAGCAATTTAGTATTGGAGGGCAGCGTGGAGGGTAAAAATCGTAGAGGGAGATCAAGAGATGAATACACTAAGCAGATTCAGAAGAATGTAGGTTGCAGTAGGTACTGGGAGATGAAGAAGCTGGCACAGGATAGAGTAGCATGGAGAGCTGCATCAAACCAGTCTCAGGACTGAAGACCACAACAACAACAACATTTATGTGACCTACCCATCTAATCTTCAGCATTCTTCTGTAGCACCACATTTCGAAAGCTTCTATTCTCTTCTTGTCCAAACTATTTATCGTCCATTTTTCACTTCCATACATGCCCACACTCCATACAAATACTTTCAGAAACGACTTCCTGACACTTAAATCTCTAATAGCTATTAACAAATTTCTCTTCTTCAGAAACGCTTTCCTTGCCATTGCCAGTCTACATTTTATATCCTCTCTACTCCGACCATCATCAGTTATTTTGCTCCCCAAATAGCAAAACTCCTTTACTACTTTAAGTGTCTCATTTCCTAATCTAATTCCCTAAGCACCACCCCACTTAATTCGACTACATTCCATTATCCTCGTTTTGCTTTTGTTGATGTTCATCTTATACCCTCCTTTCAAGACACTGTCCATTCCATTGAACTGCTCTTCCAAGTCCTTTGCTGTCTCTGACAGAATTACAATGTCATCGGCGAACATCGAAGTTTTTATTTCTTCGCCATGGATTTTAATACCTACTCCGAATTTTTCTTTTGTTTTCTTTACTGTTTGCTCAATATATAGATTGAATAGCACCGGGGAGAGGCTACAACCCTGTCTCACTCCCTTCCCAACCACTGCTTCCCTTTCATGTCCCTCAACTCTTATAACTGCCATCTGCTTTCTGTACAAATTGTAACTAGCCTTTCGCTCCCTGTATTTTACCCCTGCCACCTTCAGAGAGTATTCCAGTCAACATTGTCAAAAGCTTTCTCTAAGTCTACAAAACCTTTCCTTAATCTTTCTTCTAAGATAAGTCGTAGGGTCAGTAGTGCCTCACGTGTCCCCGAGGTTGGCATCTACGTTTTTCCATTCGTCTGTAAAGAATTCGCGTTAGTATTTTGCAGCGGTGGCTTATTAAACTGATAGTTCGGTAGTTTTCACATCTGTCAGCACCTGCTTTCTTTGGGGTTGAAATTATTATATTCTTCTTGAAGTCTGAGGGAATTTCGCCTGTCTTATACATCTTGCTCACCAGATGGTAGAGTTTTGTCAGGACTGGCTCTCCCAAGGCTGTCAGTAGTTCTAATGGAATGTTGTCTACTCCCGGGGCCTTGTTTCGACTCAGGTCTTACAGTGCTCTGTCAAACTCTTCACGCAGTATCGTATCTCCCATTTCATCTTCATCTACATCCTCTTCCATTTCCATAATATTGTCGTCAAGAACATCGCCCCTGTATGGACCCTCTATATACTCCTTCCACCTTTCTGCTCTCCCTTCTTTGCTTAGTACTGGGTTTCCATCTGAATTCTTGATATTCATGCTAGTGGTTCTCTTTTCTCCAACGGTCTCTTTAATTTTCCTGACATGTAACGGCGATTTTCTGATATCTAGGCCAAGCTCATTCAGACGGCACCGTCCAAAATCAAGTCATTCTTTCTGAAACACCCTGTATTTAGTGAATATAGTCTGCATAATTTGCGCGTCATGAGTTATGCTCCATCACGACATATACACTATTTGTAAAATTCCCCTTGCTGTCTTAAATCTGTAACATGAGACTTTTCCTCTTAATGGATAGGTCGTGACAGTATTTTAAATTTTTAGGTTTGGATATTAATTAAAACTCATCCGACATAACTGAAAGACCACGTTTTTGTATCGGCTGGTAGCCGTTAGATAGGTAATTTGCAACTCGGTCTGTGCACCGTAAGCTACGTTAGCTATTAAGTAATGCAGCTGGTTACCTTCCTGTTCTGAACGGTTCAAAAGTTTGTAATTTTACATAGCTTTTGCTGCTGAGTAATGCGACCGCTCTCCGTGGCAGACCCGATGCACGCGCTGCTGTACCTGTGCTTCATGCTGGGCTCGTGCGCCTTCTTCTCGAAGGCGTGGCTGAGCGTGTCCGGGTCGTCGGCTCGCGACGTGGCGCGGCGGCTGCGCGAGCAGCGGATGGTGATGCCGGGACACCGCGACGGGTCGCTGGTGCGCGAGCTCGACCGCTACATCTCGACGGCCGCCGCCTTCGGGGGCGTCTGCATAGGCGCGCTCTCCGTGCTCGCCGACGTGCTGGGCGCCATCGGCTCGGGCACCGGCATCTTGCTCGCCGTCACCATCATCTACGAGTACTTCGAGATATTCGTGCGCGAGCAGGGCTCCCCTGGCTCCGTCGGCCTTCTCTTCTGAGACGGACCTGGAAGACTGGCCTGTGGTCGGACGTTCGAGTCGGCAGATCCTTTGTGGAAAGTTGCACTGCAAAGTGCGATACGAAGAACACGGACTAGTGATGAGTATGAATATGAGTGCATTGTCAAATAGTGCTCGCTGAGGAGCGCTGTGCCAATATGTTGTATCTGACACAGACCCTTCCTCGTACGCACTGGAAATTTCCAGAGGCTGTTTTGGTCCGACTGTGTCTTAACGAATGGTGGGAAGCTGACGAGGATTTTAGTCTGCCCCTCTGCGTATCGTCAGTGACTCTTGTTGACCTTAATTTTGTTCATTGATTTGTTTATAATCTCACTTAAACCCTTGTATAAAAACATTTACTGTTTAATCAAACGGAACATATGCAGTTATGAGTAATGTAGGTTCCGTCTGTACCACCAGTCTACTCTAACCTTAATACATACACAACCTCATCAAAAGTAATCGCCAACCAGACACTTTATTATTATATCGGTGCATAACTTCGAAGCGTTTTTGTTTTGCATGTTGGTATTCCGATTGCTATGGCTTTATTTATTAATTGTCATTTCTATTTGAGTTTACATATTGTCATTTTGTCGTTTCCAGATAGTGAGTGGAGCTGTGGACGCTAGCAAGAGGAGAAAGGGGAGAAATCGGAACGCTTCCGACATATTCTTCCGTTTGAGTTCATCAGATGGGTAACAGCGCTTTGTATGAAAATTATGCCACTGAACACAGAAAGTCAAGAAAATGGTTCCTCGTTTAGACATTAGCCACTCTCCGCGTTCAGGAAGAGGGTTGGGTTGGTTTGTTTGGGGAAGGAGACCAGACAGCGAGGTCATCGGTCTCATCGGATTAGGGAAGGATGGGGAAGGAAGTCGGCCGCGCCCTTTCAAAGGAACCATCCCGATATTTTCCTGGAGCGATTTACGGAAATCATGGAAAACCTAAATCATGATGGCCGGACGCGGGATTGAACCGTCGTCCTCCCGAATGCGAGTCCAGTGTCTAACCACTGCGCCACCTCGCTTGGTGCGTTCAGGAAGACCTTCGAGGTTTGGTGAAGATCGTTTAACCGCATTAATCTACAATGATACACGTCAGTGTACTCGAGAACTGGCAAATGTGTAGAAACTGCGATCATACCACTAGCGTGCAACATTTACACGCAATGGGAAAGGTTAAAACGCTGGATGTAGGGTTACTACTTGGTCTAAGCCAAACTGACAAAAATCAATGGGTGGTCATATGTGCATCTCTACTTGCTCACTATCGATTTGCTTGTGAACAAGACCGACCATTCCTATCCTATATCGTTACTGGTGACAAGACATGGTGTCTTTATGATAAGACAAGGAAAAGAAAGGAATGATTGAGCCCAACGAACACAACAACTACCTGTACAAAGACCTGCGCACTTCCACAAAAAAGATAATGTTATGCATCTGATAGAAGAGCGGCGGTGTGGCGTACTAAGAATTGCTTCCCCGAGATGTAACCCATCACTGCTGACATTTACTGTCAGCAACCGAGACTTATTGCAGACGCAATGCAAGAACAGCGACCAGGAAGACTGCGTGAAATGGCGCTACTCTACGATAACGCCCGCCCGCATTCTGCTGAACTGATAAAAGCACTATAAGGGTAGTTGGGTTGGGAAGGCATTCCGCGCCCATCTTATTCATTTGTTCTTGCTCCCTGGGATTTTTACCTTTTCCGCTCTCTAACGAATAACCTCCGAGGAACTTCCTTTCCGGATGAAAATGCGCTCTGAGTATGGTTGGACGAGTTATTTCTACAGTAGCGGAATGGAAAGGTTACCCCAGCGTTGGCAGACTGCTGTGTTTAATAACGCTACGAATTTGTTCACCAACCCAGTAGTTTACATTAATATGGAGTGCATCCACTATTCGTCTTGAGCTCTGCTGGGGACACTTTCAGTGTAGTGTCTGAATGTCTTTGGAGGAATGACAGTCCATATTTCCTCAGGAGCCGAAACCAAAGGAAGTAGTGATGTTGCACGTTGGAGTTTGTAGCGAAGTCAGTGTTCTAAGTTATCGCAAAGGTACTCCATTTGGTTCAGATGGGGCTCTGGGCAGGGTAGCCAATTTCAGGAACGTTTTTGTGCATAAATCATGCCTCACAGGTGCTGCTTTACGTCAGGGTGCATTCTCATGCTGATACAATAATCTTCTAACAGCTACTGTACTGTACGCAGTACACAATACAATGCTGTAAAATACACTACTCGCCATTAAAATAGCTACACCACGAAGATGACTTGCTACAGACGCGAAATTTAACCGACAGGAAGAAGATGCTGTGATATGCAAATGATTAGCTTTTCAGAGCATTCACACAACGTTGGCGCCGGTGGCGACACCTACAACTTGCTGACATGAGGAAAGTTTCCAATCGATTTCTCATACACAAACGGCAGTTGATCGGCGTTGCCTGGTGAAACGTTGTTGTGATGCCTCGTGTAAGGAGGAGAAATGCGTACCATCAGGTTTCCGACTTTCGGATTGTAGCCTACCGCAATTGCGGTTTATTGTACCGCGACATTGCTGCTCACGTTGGTCGAGATCCAATGACTGTTAGCAGAATATGAAATCGGTGGGTTCAGGAGGGTAATACGGAACGCCGTGCTGGATCCCAACGGCATCGTATCACTAGCAGTAGAGATGACAGACACCTTATCCGCATGGCTGTAACGGATCGTGCAGCCACGTCTCGATACCTGAGTCAACAGATGGGGACGTTTGCAAGACAACAACCATCTGCACGAACAGTTCGACGACGTTTGCAGCAGCATGGGCTATCAGCTCGGAGACCGTGGCTGCGGTTACCCTTGATGCTGCATCACAGACAGAATGGAAATGGAAATGCCGTGTGGCTAGGGCCTCCCGTCGGGTAGACCAGAGGGCCTGCGATGGTGTACTCAGCGACGAACCTGGGTGCACGAATGGCAAAACGTCATTTTTTCGGATGAATCCAGGGTCTGTTTACAGCATCAAGATGGTCGCATCCGCGTCTGGCGACATCGCGGTGAACGCACATTCGAAACGTGTATTCGTCATCGCCATACTGGCGTATCACCCGGCGTGATGGTATGGAGTGGCATTGGTTACACGTCTCGGTCATCTCTTGTTCGCATTGACGGCACTTTGAACAGTGGACGTTACATTTCAGATGTGGCTCTACCCTTCATTCGATCCCTGCGAAACCCTACATTTCAGCAGGATAATGCACGACCGCATGTTGCAGGTCCTGTACGGGCCTTTCTGGATACAGAAAATGTTCGACTGCTGCCCTGGCCAGCACATTCTCCAGATCTCTCACCAATTGAAAACGTCTGGTCAATGGTGGTCGAGCAACTGGCTCGTCACAATACGCCATTCACTACTCTTGATGAACTGTGGTATCGTGTTGAAGCTGCATGGGCAGCTGTACCTGTACACGCCATCCAAGCTCTGTTTGACTCAATGCCCAGGCGTATCAAGGGCGTTATTACGGCCAGAGGCGGTTGTTCTGGGTACTGATTTCTCAGGATCTATGCACCCAGATTACGTGAAAATGTAATCACATGTCAGTTCTAGTATAATATGTTTGTTCATTGAATACCCGTTTATCATCTGCATTTCTGCTTGTAGCATTTTTAATGGCCAGTAGTGTATGTTCATATCCTTCTAAGTTTAGCTTTTGAATAAACGCAATACAGGGAGCACACTCCTACCGTAACACCACCTCCTCCGTACTGTACTTCTCTGTAGGCACTATTAATGATGGCAGATAACGTTCTCCAGGCATTCGACAAACCCAGACCCTTCTATCGGATTGATCGGATTGCCACACGGTATAGCGTGAACCATACTTCAAATCATTCGTTGCGAGTCATCTACTGTGCAACTGCGTCACTCTTTACACAAACTCCAGCTCGTTTAGCATTGACTACACAAATGTGTGGCTAGTGAGGAGCTGCTTGACCATACTACCCCATTCGTTTTAACGCTGTACGCAGTCATTGTGCTACCTGGCCTGCTCATTGTGCTAGACGGACTTTGGAACTCACGAGTGATTCCTTCCTCTGATTTCATGCTGTATTTTAAAACCACCGCCGGCCGTAGTAGCCGAGCGGTTCTAGGCGCTTCAGTCCGGAACCGCGAGACTACTACCGTCGCAGGTTCGAATCCTGCCTCGGGCATGGCTGTGTGTGATGTCCTTAAGCTAGTTAGGTTTAAGTAGTTCTAAGTCTAGGGGACTGATGACCTCAGATGTTAAGTCCAATAGTGCTTATAGCCATTTGAACCACTTTTTAAAAACCACCCTCAATAACACTCGACGGTCTTGGTTTAGCTGCGATTGCTCCCTCGCGTTTCCACTGCACAACCACAACTGTCGACTCGAGCAGTTTTACAAAGATTGAAATATCCTTGACGGATTTATTACTCAGGCGGCATCCAACGAGTAATCCACTTTAAAGCTACTGAGCGCTCCTCATCGACCCATTCTGCTGTTGCTGTTCCTCCACCGACAACGCTATACTCCCCGCCTCCTTTTTTACTTTAGGGTCTATCTTTCATGATATCTGGTGGTCAAATTCGTACTACGTAGCGTTGTTCGAATCCTTTTGATCAGACAGTGTATGACTGCGCAGTGTAATATCTTTTCCTTTGACGTGACGGAGGGCAAAGTTGCGCGAAGTGGACCGAGAGTTACGGTTTTTCTCATTTATAGTTGAAATCAGTCATTGATTACAATAATTGAACGACTTGTGTTATTATTACGCACGTAGTTAGCACATTTAATATAATTTCGCCGCAATTCTCAATATTAAATCGATAATAATCTGTTCTATATTTGTCCAAGTGAAATGGGAACAAACAGTGTGGAACACTGTATTGACAGTTCTTTGTTTTTACAAGGGATCGAATTACGGTTGTTTAGTGAATTTATTTACTACTTTGCGAGTAATGTAGTTCAGTGCTTCTACAGGGGTAAAGTTTTCTGACAATTCCTCGAGAATATGCGTGAAATGTTTTATTACGGTTTTATGAGAAGTGACATCCGTTTCTATCCACAGTGTCCGATTTTTACACAAAACAAACCTTTATTTTTTAAGTCTTTGCTCTACCGAGACAACATCAATAAAACAAGCGTAACATACCAGAAAATGTTGTTGGTAGAGGAAACTTTTGGAGTGAGTTAGATACTAACATTCTGCTGTGTCTAAATCTTCGTCATTCAGTGCGTATTTAATCAGCAGACCAACTCATTTTTCCGAGATATGTATGTAATGATCTTTATCATTCAATTCGTAACATTTAGATACAGATAAGTACTCTAAAATAGCACAGCATCCCCATCTTCTTAGTGACGATATCAGCCCTTGCTACAGTCTTTAAATTAACTGACTTAATCTCGAAGAAGGTGTTTGCAAATTTGCTTTTAAAACAAACGTACCTGTGGAACGAAATATTGCTTCCCTTCAAATATCTCTTACTGTAAACAAACACGGTGCAAGATACTACCATTTTAATAATGAAAGACTTACTGAACATAAAAAAATTCAGATAAATCGAACAGTATTGCAGAAGCCGCCTGCAAACAGATGCTACTACCAGTCATCTGGTCGAGATGATGGTATCTACATAATAACGTAATGCGCCGTCTAAATTATCTACTTTCTGAGGCTTCGACTCATGACTTCATCAAACAGTCGTATTTAAATCGTTAATCGAAATCCATTTTCGTAAAATACGCGTCATAACAAGAATTATAATTGGTAGAGTAGTCAGTCAGCAGAGGCACTCACGAACTGATGTCTTGGGCGAGATGGTGACTTATATCCCCTTATATCAATGTTTGGTGTCTGTTCTTTCGGACATTCCCAAGAGAACAGTCACCATACATTCACATAATCCATAGAGATGCATTGAAACAAGTCAACTTATGTATGAGAACATGCAATATTGGTAACAACTGTTGCTGTTGAATAGAGGTGGGGGGACATAAAATGTGATATACATATCTTCAGTATTCAATACATATATTTAGAATTTAACATTCGTAAATTGACGTTCATCCGTTTTTGTTACCGCTGTTGGGCATGGAGATTGGTATGATAAAACTGGATCCAGATCGCCCCTCCTCTGCTCAAACGAATTCTTCTTGTTAGCTTCGATCCTCTTGATGCAGGATTCTCGGCGCGTCGCGGATTAAGCACATTATAATTGCCCCCCACTGTACACTGACGTCACACGGAGGTGCACAATGTCTGAGCATATTTTTCTTTTTTATGGGTTGATAACCCTGGCCCGTATGGGCATCGCCTTTATTTTTCGGCCATAGGAGTTATCCTATATGATTACCAATTTATGTAGGCATGTCAGATCCCTTAACACATACATACATGTTCTCCTTCCTACTGAGTGCTTTCTGTAAGCACATGGTAGCCTCTCCCCGATGTTGTTCAATCTGTATTTTGAGCAAGCAGTAAAGGAAACAAAAGAAAAATTCGGAGTAGGTATTAAAATTCATGGAGAAGAAATAAAAACTTTGAGGTTCGCCGATGACATTGTAATTCTGTCAGACACAGCAAAGGACTTGGAAGAGCAGTTGAATGGAATGGACAGTGTCTTGAAAGGAGGATATAAGATGAACATCAACAAAAGCAAAACAAGGATAATGGAATGTAGTCTAATGAGGGAATTAGATTAGGAAATGAGGCACTTAAAGTAGTAAAGGAGTTTTGCTATTTGGGGAGCAAAATAACTGATGATGGTCGAAGTAGAGAGGATATAAAATGTAGGCTGGCAATGGCAAGGAAAGCGTTTCTGAAGAAGAGAAATTTGTTAACATCCAGTATTGATTTAAGTGTCAGGAAGTCATTTCTGAAAGTATTCGTATGGAGTGTAGCCATGTATGGAAGTGAAACATGGACGATAAATAGTTTGGACAAGAAGAGAATAGAAGCTTTCGAAATGTGGTGCTACAGAAGAATGCTGAAGATTAGATGGGTAGATCACATTACTAATGAGGAAGTATTGAATAGGATTGGGGAGAAGAGAAGTTTGTGGCACAACTTGACCAGAAGAAGGGATCGGTTGGTAGGACATGTTCTGAGGCATTAAGGGATCACCAATTTAGTATTGGAGGGCAGCGTGGAGGGTAAAAATCGTAGAGGGAGACCAAGAGATGAATACACTAAGCAGATTCAGAAGGATGTAGGTTGCAGTAGGTACTGGGAGATGAAAAAGCTTGCACAGGATAGAGTAGCATGGAGAGCTGCATCGAACCAGTCTCAGGACTGAAGACCACAACAACAACAACAACATAGTCCCATTATTGTAAGTCAGTACCTGCCCAGTGTTTAGATTACGAATCATGCGCTTGCAGATCGACGTCCGTTACCGTTCCTGCTCGGCTTCACGTGTCTAATACAAAGTCAGAGTGCCTGTTTCGTGACTCCACACAGTCTTTACTGCACAAATTCGTGAAGCTCGTGTTCAGCGGTGTGATCCTTTATGAAATCTTCGATGCGGTGACAACTCGTTTCCATATCAGCGGCCCGAGGAAAGTATTTCACCTCGTCGCTCTCACTTATTCAGGTAAGTTTCTTGACGCTTCTACGACGTTGTCGAGCACAGAAAACTCATGTATTTGCGACGTTTTCGAGCACAGGAAACTCATGTTACGTGAAGTATGGTCATTTTTTAGTTCATCACGCGCACACCCACATACCTGAAACGTGCACTTAACTCTTTGCAGGCAGTTTTCGTATGTTTTTGAGCGTCTTTCACACCGTTGCATTACAAAAAGTTTTTGTTGTGTCCTTTCCACACACTATACACATGACAAAAAAATAAAAATTCATCTACAACAATAAACTTATGCTATTAATTTGCTGACATGCCATTTTCGTTGCTTGTATACATTGCAGTCTGATTGTCATTTTGTTAAATTATAATTTCGTTACATTGTTCAATTTCAATTCTGTGAGTACACTTTTTACTCTCATTATATCACATTCACACAGTAATAGATTCGTTTTCCCTTTATAGCGTAAATTGATATACATTTCATTTCAATTTAAAGTGACTTCTTGCCGGAGCATATTTATCAAGTTCAAAGTACTAAAGAGGTAAACAATAGTCGCTACAATAGATTATACGCGCTGCTTATATAACTATGCGTGGCCACGCCTCTCTAGCGTTCTCCAGGAAGGATCTACACACTACAGGGTTGAGGAAATTTCACGGAAAGGCATTTATGTTCTCAGTTACGTCTCGTTGCTGGTCTTAATTGTGATCCCAAGAACAAAACAGTTTGTTGTTTACAAACACAACGCAAAGCTGACGAAACCATTCGTATCGAATACTTATTCATTGTTTAAAGTGCACCTCAGTATTTACTGATTATGTTCATCGTATAAAGGATAACCATTTCATATGCTGAGGTATACAGAGGTGTATTATCAATATTATATGTCATGTATAACGAGCGTAAAATAGCGTTTATATAAGTAGCAAACGTGTATAAAAATTTCAATGTAAATCATGTGTTTGACGCGTTCGTGAGTAGTCGTCGCTCACAGTAGTTAGGTTTTGACTTTGGTAGTGCTCCACATTAGTTCAGCATCGTGATATGCGACGTACTGCAACTTTATTCCTCTACACATATTTTCATACTATCACATTCGCATATATCATAAATTTACAACTATATTTACTTGCGGCGCGGCCCTTTCTTATGTTTATATGGTATCTAACACTCTACAAGCATTTATCTTTCTTCACATTAGGACGTGTCGATGAATCGTTCTCTGGAAGAAAAAAACTTAACACTAACTTAAAACTAAGTCTTCTTAGATAAGTGTACAGTGGCTTGATGGTCACTAATACCTCTTTCATATATACAACCATGTATTCGTTTACTTTAGTGCAGACGTGCTATCACAGACTCATTCAATGTCAAGTGTGCGTCTTTACTTACCTTATAAATCTGAAAGATAAAGTGTATTATAAGCGTGGTGCGACCTCTTATTCAGCTTGCCACTTACATTGTACTCACTTGTTTACCTGCAGCAAGAGTTTTCTGGTCCCTCAGTTATAATTAGTGAGTGTACTTTCAATATTTAAATTTGTAAATATATCGATACAGTGTACATAATAACGTAACTTCAGTAAATATTTCGTTGTTTAGGATCCCTTTCCGTGTATATAATCCCTTAGCTTATCTTTGTTTGTGTGTATTGTGTAGATAGTCGTAGTTCTAGTATAGGCTCTCCCTAAATTTTCAATATCTCAGTTTACGCAATAGGCTTTAAAACAGCTAGTGCAGGCTGTAGGTCATAGAGTTTGTTTTCGGTGCGCCAACACTTTCAGCTGTGTCTGGCGCGCACGCGCGTGCGGTTTGTCGACTAACTTTCTCCCCAATGCGCCACAAGTTCGTATATTCATTTACAACTGGGCTATGCACAAGGCGAAGCGTTGTGTTTAAAGTATCTTCATCTCTTGACGCATGAAACTAAAATTCTTCCTTGTTACATCCACTTACCTTATCATTTATACATTTGACATATAAAAAAAACCTAAATAAAAATGTTCCTTATCAACTAACAACATAAATGCTGGAATGTGATTTTCCAGCATCCTAAATTTAATATTACTGTACATATGTACAACTTAGAGGTGTACAAACGGCTGCAAACCCTCTTCTTTGAGATGTTAATAACACTTCAATTTTGTACACGAAATCCTTAATAATACCTGGTCTTTCTTTCAAATACATATATATAAGCAAGTATCAGTTCCCTAAGTTCCGCTTCCTGTTCTTTAGAGAAGCACTTTGATTCACTTGCCTTTGTGTTTATGGTGTCAACGTTTATGTCTTCTGCTGACGACTGTTCTTTACTGTATGTATTGACAAACATAACTATGGGATTTACCAATTGAACTTCAATGTCGTGTGTAACTTCAGTTTTACATCAATTAGTATATCTCCTGATCAGGCCTATTACAAATAATTGGTTATTTACAGTGAAATGACTTGGCCTTTTCCTAAATCAATTTGTGCTTGGTATGTCCTAAATGTATCCATACCGATTATCAATCAACTATTAATTTCTGTGCTATCAAAAAATTGCATCATACAGAAAACTGTCCTAATTGTACGGGAATTAAGGCTTGTATCTTGACTCCTCTTGATTTCTGACCAGTGGCAGTTTGTACCTTGCAGTTTTGCATTGGCAGTGTGGGTATACGTCCAAGTTTCTTCAATTCTTGAGAGAATACCTGTGACATCAAATTAGTCCTTGCACCTGTGTCAAGCACAATGGGTACATCAAGGCCAAATATTTTGGCTTTAATAGTAGCTTGTACCTTGCTCTCTGTCAAGTTTTTCTGCGTAACCTCATTACCTTGATACGCATCATCTCTCACATCATTACTATGATCTTATCTGATAAAGCAAGTGTCGATCAAACTCGTGCCTCCACTCTCCTCCAAGGTCACAGAATGGGGGCCTACCGTGACCGGTTCAAGTTTTCCGGCGTCGCAGTGGCGTCGACCTTTAGGTTTGGCGTAACTTCAACTATGTTGGCCCATGGTGTTTGGTTATGCCGCCAATTATTCTCCTGAGAGGCTCTCGACTGAAATTCCCTTTGCCTCTGCGTCTTATTCGGCATATGGGTGCTACTTTTTGCTGGCAGAATTCCGCTGCCTGTGGGTTATTCGGTTGTCTGTTATTGTTTTGCGCTAGCCAAGCGATCGGCTGACTATTGCCGGTAGCTTGTGTCTGTACATATTGTACAGGCTGGCTATATGCTACATGCCAATTGTAATTTGCCGTTGTGATTACCGTTACCATTACCATAGGTCTATATGGGGTAGGGTTGCCATCCGTGTTGTACTAAGAATCCATTGTTTACTTGTTGGTCCGTAAATCTCTGTGTCGCTATCGGCGTATTAACAGGCTCCGGTTGTACTGGTCTCTCTTCATATATTAAATCTGTTGAGTCCAGTACAGATAGAAAGTATTCGGTATCGTATTCCGGGATGGTAATGAGTTTTTCCCTAATGTGGGCAGGAAGACGGCTCTTTAAAAATTTTAGCACGTCTACTTGAGATACAGGGTGCTTCCAGTACCTGGTTTTATTCAAATATTTTTCTAAATAGCCCCTGAGGCTCCCATACTTGCTATTGAACGGAGCTGGGTTGAATACTTCACGTCTGAGCCTTTCTTGTACGGCTTCAGGCCAATACTTATTCAGAAATGTTCTCTCTCTCAAACTATTCATAACAGTTGCAACGTTCCGCCATGTCCGTAGCCCATAACAGAACGTCACCCTTTTTGTATCCAACAAAAAATCTAATTTTCTGGGCTTCGGTCCAGGTAAGAGGTTCAAATGGCTCTGAGCACTATGGGACTTAACATCTGCGGTCATCAGTCCCCTAGAACTTAGAACTACTTAAACCGAACTAAACTAAGAACACCACACACATCCGTGCCCGAGGCAGGATTCGAACCTGCGACCGTTGCGGTCGCGCGGCTCCAGACTGTAGCGCCTAGAACCGCTCGGTCACCACGGCCGGCCCAGGTAAGAGGTAAAACATTTCGGAATGCTCCGATAAAAACCACAGGGTGTGTTCTTTTCCCTTCAGAAATAAATATCAGGAATTGTCGGTGCCTAATTAATCCCTCAGCAGAAAGTAATGCTGACAAACACGCAACGCTGTCAGTGACAGTCATGTTTATGTTCGCTTGTGGGGTAGCGCATGGCAACTGCGCTTGCTCGACAGGTGCAGCTGCCGGCAAGTGTTGTTGCATTGTGCAACCTTCGCTATTTTCCTTCGACAGGCTAACTCAGTGAAGGTATCTAACTTCTCTTTTTTGTTTTCTGTCATATGTTGTTTTGGAATGTCAGTGGTTTTGACACTGCCTCGCAACCTTTCTTCTGCTTCCTTTAAACCCGAGTCTATTTTAACAAGAAGTTGACTTTCCTTCTCTTTTAGAGCTGCGTCTACAGCATCTACATAAATTTTGCATTCTGGCACTACCTTTCCAGCAAGGGTGCTGCCCTTGTCCAGCATCCCTGCTTCAGCTTTTTCAGTTATTTCCTTTACATCTGCACATAACTTATCTCTCTGTTTTTTGGCAAATTCTGACTCTAAACGTAAATGATCTACTCTTAGACTCAACTTGTGTATTTCTGTAGGTAGGTTTTTGCATACGTCTTGCAGATCGCTGACTGCGTTCGTCACATTTCTTACCGACGCATCCAGCTGGGACTGCGTATGCTGAATTTGAGAATACGCCTCACTGAGGTTTTGCAAATCATCTGCAAGTTGATTCTGTTTACAATCTACGAATGTTACCTTTTCCGTTAAAGTATTTATGTTGCGGGTCATGTCGATAAATATATCTTGTTTTAGTTGTTTACCGAGCTCTCTCAACTTCCCGGATAGTTCGTCAGATAACTCAGTGCGTGTAGGTTTGCTCACCTAACCTCACTATTGACCAATACTATTTCTTGAAATGCCTGATTTTGCTGTGTAAGCTGTTGCCCTGTATTTTCCTGGTGTTTTGTGAACTGCTGTGCAAACTGTTGTCTTATATTTTCCTGATGTCTTGTAAGCTGTTGTGTTATTAGTTGCATGAGTTGTGTCAAATTGTGGGTGTCACTAGTATCTACATTGCTTTTTCGAACTGTTTGCTTTTCTTGCGTTCGCGACGTAGTGAGCAAATAGACAGAGGAAGTTTCTCTGTCGCGCGCTTTTGTTTCACTATTTGGAAAAATGCTTCCCGGTGACAACTGAGTAATTGTCTCATCGAGTGTCATAAAAGTTTCATTATGATTAGGTATCACCAAAGTCATCATTTTTTAATAATGGGACGCCAACCTGGTTGTTTTGGTAGCCATCAGCCAGTTCACAAGTTGGCGCGTTACTTTCAACTGTTGCCGAGCTCGGATTTCCGCCATCTACGCATATCGCATTTTGTAACGAATTTCAACAATGGCCATTGCCTTTGACTCCATTGTCAACATTGCTTAACAAAAATTATAAAAACATTTAAACATGAAATTTTGTTCGTATCGGTACTTTACAATTGAATGTTGACTTCACACAAATCTTCATCTTTTCTATAGAAATGAACTTTCTGTAAAAGGAAAGGAAAAGGATTATTTACTACGAGAGAGACGGCGCCAAGCGCTAAAATCCGCATCCCCGGCGCGTCTCTTTTGCAGGCAAAATTTAATTTTAATTTGCTCCTTCAAGTTGTTAATAGCTTCAATCGCACGTACATGTAACAAATGCAACAGAGGCTTCATTAGTTCTTTGTAACGATAAAATGGATCATTTATCTCAAGAAGTTTTTATCTCAACAATTGAAAGGTCTGTTCATATTCCGCTCGGCGCCATCCTTTGAACGGTCGCCATTGAACAGCGGCGGGAGGACATAGAGTGTGTATATTGGAAACTGATTTTAAAAAATTTGCTGCTTAAATAATTAAATGGAAAATTTTGAAAGAATGATTGAAAAAAAATTGGAAGGTCACATATCTTGAATGAACTTTAACTGGCACTAATATAAACAGACCTTCAGTATTCAATTCATATATTAGGCATTTAACATTCGTTAATTTACGTACATCCTTTTTTGTTACCACTATTGTGCATGGAGATTGGTATGATAATACTGGTTCCAGATCGCCCCTCCTCTGTTCACACCTATTCTTGTTAGCTTCGATACTCTTGATGCAGGATTCTCGGCACGTCGCGGATTAATGAACACAATAAACTTTGCTATCTCGGTAAGTGTCTTTAATACTTTCTAACGCACAATTGGAAAATAAAGATATGTATAAATAATAATATGTTACATTATACCGTCATGTTAATCCAAGCCAAGTGTGAATTTTTGCTGAAGTGTTAATGTACACCTAGAGTTTGGGAGACACGCTCTGTCCACCGACTAGAAAGCGCAGCACTCAAGAAATTGTTTACAACTATTTAAAAAGTAATAATAATGGGTTTACTGGATTGATTATAACGTTCTTAGAAAAGTCAACATATCCGGCAGCTGTTTTGTGCTATCCTCTAAATCAGAAAACAGTTGGGTGTTAGTAACAGTTTGTGTCACTGGTAAACATACGCCAGACAATAAAAATGATGAAACTATACAAGAAATAAGAATTGCAGACTCCTAGATTATTTTGTTCATGTCTACGTTTCATAACATGCTGATATTGTATGCTACGAAAAAGATGTCTGGATTTGTAGACAGGTGTTTTGTGCAATCTGCTTTCCACGCCTTCGCACTTCATGGGAATTAAATATATCTTTTAAATGTAGTAAATGGATGTTTCCGTCCTTCAGGCCTACTAGTTAAAAATATAAAAGCACACCCATTAGCTTCAAGATCAATATGGTCAAAACCGGCTGTGGATACATATACTCCTGTTTAAAGATGAGTGCAGTAAAGATACAGAAGTGTAAGGAGGGCGTCCCATCAACTACGAGGTCATTAGGAGCGGAGCACAACCTCTTACTTTGGTCAGAGACGGTTAAACCCGTTCATCTTTGGGAACTCGTCCGTCTCTCGTTTTTCATGTAACTGTGCACGCTATGTGGATATTAAACAGCTCGTTTCTACATGGAATGGCGAGCCCAACTGGCGGAAAGGGGTGCGGGGGGCGGCGGTAGAACTTCTCAGAAAGCATCACATTAGTCGGATGACGTGACAGAGCAGTGGCCTGATGCAGGTAGAGAGAGACAAGAGTAAGCTGAAAAGAGGTACAGTTTACAACCCAGGATGTACCGCAATAGTCATCATTTGCTTTCGAGGGAAGCTCGTAGTCATAGCAAGTGTAGTGTTTTCGTTTCAAGTTCGTTTACAGAAAATAATATATATTTGCACGGCCATTACTAGCATGAAATAATTGGAAGTATAGTGTCATCTGTCAAACCAATATTAATAATTTTAATTTTGTATCTGCGGGTGTGTAAATTAACTGTGCATCATAGTGCCATACTACACTCCTGGAAATTGAAATAAGAACACCGTGAATTCATTGTCCCAGGAAGGGGAAACTTTATTGACACATTCCTGGGGTCAGATACATCACATGATCACACTGACAGAACCACAGGCACATAGACACAGGCAACAGAGCATGCACAATGTCGGCACTAGTACAGTGTATATCCACCTTTCGCAGCAATGCAGGCTGCTATTCTCCCATGGAGACGATCGTAGAGATGCTGGATATAGTCCTGTGGAACGGCTTGCCATGCCATTTCCACCTGGCGCCTCAGTTGGACCAGCGTTCGTGCTGGACGTGCAGACCGCGTGAGACGACGCTTCATCCAGTCCCAAACATGCTCAATGGGGGACAGATCCGGAGATCTTGCTGGCCAGGGTAGTTGACTTACACCTTCTAGAGCATGTTGGGTGGCACGGGATACATGCGGACGTGCATTGTCCTATTGGAACAGCAGGTTCCCTTGCCGGTCTAGGAATGGTAGAACGATGGGTTCGATGACGGTTTGGATGTACCGTGCACTATTCAGTGTCCCCTCGACGATCACCAGTGGTGTACGGCCAGTGTAGGAGATCGCTCCCCACACCATAATGCCGGGTGTTGGCCCTGTGTGCCTCGGTCGTATGCAGTCCTGATTGTGGCGCTTACCTGCACGGCGCCAAACACGCATACGACCATCATTGGCACCAAGGCAGAAGCGACTCTCATCGCTGAAGACGACACGTCTCCATTCGTCCCTCCATTCACGCCTGTCGCGACACCACTGGAGGCGGGCTGCACGATGTTGGGGCGTGAGCGGAAGACGGCCTAACGGTGTGCGGGACCGTAGCCCAGCTTCATGGAGACGGTTGCGAATGGTCCTCGCCGATACCCCAGGAGCAACAGTGTCCCTAATTTGCTGGGAAGTGGCGGTGCGGTCCCCTACGGCACTGCGTAGGATCCTACGGTCTTGGCGTGCATCTGTGCGTCGCTTCGGTCCGGTCCCAGGTCGAGGAGCACGTGCACCTTCCGCCGACCACTGGCGACAACATCGATGTACTGTGGAGACCTCACGCCCCACGTGTTGAGCAATTCGGCGGTACGTCCACCCGGCCTCCCGCATGCCCACTATACGCCCTCGCTCAAAGTCCGTCAACTGCACATACGGTTCACGTCCACGCTGTCGCGGCATGCTACCAGTGTTAAAGACTGCGATGGAGCTCCGTATGCCACGGCAAACTGGCCGACACTGACGGCGGCGGTGCACAAATGCTGCGCAGCTAGCGCCATTCGACGGCCAACACCGTGGTTCCTGGTGTGTCCGCTGTGCCGTGCGTGTGATCATTGCTTGTACAGCCCTCTCGCAGTGTCCAGAGCAAGTATGATGGGTCTGACACACCGGTGTCAATGTGTTCTTTTTTCCATTTCCAGGAGTGTGTTTGTATGGGTAGTGAAGGTTTATTAGGAAAAATCACGACTTCAGGTATAGGAGCTGAGAATCCGCATACAAAAAGCAAATGATTTATATCAGTAACGGCGGCAACTACATAAATACAGTGGAAGATAGTCAGATTTTCGTAAGTGGAAAGAAACAAGTCCTGTTTTTTCATAACCTCACGACATAGCACAGATCTTTGCAATCGGAAATGGCAACTAATTTTTGAAGAGTCAGCAGGTGCATGGGGGGTGGGGGGGGGGTGTCAGAATTCATGCATATAATCAATCATTAGTTACCGGAGACAGAGAGCTTCTGTGCGGGCACAGGCAGCCATTAATAAACGAGAGTGAAACGAAGAAGGAGGTTCATAATTCAGTAAAATTACCAATTAATGTACTTAAAACATAAAGTTTACACACAAATGTTTGTGAAAATAAAATATAAGAAAAATCTACTGCTACTTTAATGCTGATAATTTTACACATCCTTCAATCGTTCAAGCTACTACAGGAAAGGGCGGGTTGAATGACTTTGTCGTTAAATCATTAGTTTCTACCACAAAGTATAAAATTAGACCACTTTGAAGAGTGCGTGTGCTTTGATTAAAAATATTTTGGATAAGTTCTCTTGTATTTATCTTACAGACATTGGAGATATAAGAACTGCGAACTCTGTTGTCAAAGAACCATCCCGTTTAGTATCTTTCATTACGGCGAAAATGACTTATGTATTGAAAAAGTTTATATCTCACAACGAAGTTAAGTTACGACCGCAAGAACAGACCGAAAATTGTTCTATTTGTGTTTTCTCTGCCACTACGTATGTCAAAGCATAATCCTGTGCTACTTTACATTACTTTGGCTTCAGGGTGAGTCACCTAACATTACCGCTGTATATATTTCGTATACCACATCAAATACTGACGAATCGATTCCACAGACCGAACGTGAGGAGAGGGGCTAGTGTAATTGGTTAATACAAACCGTAAAAAAATGCACGGAAGTATGTTTTTTAACATAAACCTAGGTTTTTTTAAATGGAACCCCGTTAGTTTTGTTAGCACATCTGAACATATAAACAAATACGTAATCAGTGCCGTTTGTTGCATTGTAAAACGTTAATTACATCCGGAGACATTGTAACCTAAAGTTGACGCTTGAGTAATACTCCGCTGTTCGATCGTGTGTATCGGAGAGCACCGAATTACGTAGGGATCCAAAGGGAACGGTGATGGACCTTAGGCACAGAAGAGACTGGAACAGCACATTACGTCCACATGCTAACACCTTTGTATTGGTCTTTTTCACTGACGCACATGTACATTACCATGAGGGGTGAGGTACACGTACACACGTGGTTTCCGTTTTCAATTACGGAGTGGAATAGAGTGTGTCCCGACATGTCAGGCCAATAGATGTTCAATGTGGTGGCCATCATTTGCTGCACACAATTGCAATCTCTGGCGTAATGAATGTCGTACACGCCGCAGTACATCTGGTGTAATGTCGCCGCAGGCTGCCACAATACGTTGTTTCATATCCTCTGGAGTTGTAGGCACATCACGGTACACATTCTCCTTTAACGTACCCCACAGAAAGAAGTCCAGAGGTGTAAGATCAGGAGAACGGGCTGGCCAATTAATGTGTCCACGTCCTATGAAACGCCCGTCGAACATCCTGTCAAGGGTCAGCCTAGTGTTAATTGCGGCATGTGCAGGTGCACCATCATGCTGATACCACATACGTCGACGCGTTTCCAGTGGGACATTTTCGAGCAACGTTGGCAGATCATTCTGTAGAAACGCGATGTATGTTGCAGCTGTTTGGGCCCCTGCAATGAAGTGAGGACCAATGAGGTGGTCTCCAATGATTCCGCACTATACATTTACAGTCCACGGTCGCTGTCGCACTACCTGTCTGAGCCAGCGAGGATTGTCCACGGACCAGTAATGCATGTTCCGTAGATTCACTGCCCCGTGGTTTGTGAAACCCGCTTCATCGGTAAACAGGTAGAACTGCAACGCATTCTCTGTTAATGCCCATTGACAGAATTGCACTCGATGATTAAAGTCATCACCATGTAACTGCTGAGGTAGCGACACATGAAACGGGTGAAAGCGGTGACGATACAGTATCCGCATGACACTACTTTGACTCAGTCCACCGGCTCTCGCAATGTCCCGTGTATTCATGTGTGGGTTCATGGCAACAACAGCTAACACACCAACTGCACCCGCTTCTCCTGTGACGGGCCTGTTACGGACCCGTTTGCGTGCTACGACCATACCTGTTACATACAGTTGGCGGTAGATGTTTTGCAATGTGCGGCACGTTGGATGCTCTCTGTCCGGGTACCGTTCTGCATACGCCCTACAGGCTTCAGCTGCATTTCGTCGACACTCGCCATAGATGAGTATCATCTCCGCCTTTTCAGAGTTCGAATACACCATGGTCATTGTTCCTACAACACTACACTATCACAGACGTCTGGTAACACGGTGTACTACAGTTGGTCTGCGTGCGGAGACGAATGCAGAATAACAATAGCAGCAAGCGCTACATGCGGACACTGCGACAGCTAGACCAAACCACAACAGTGCAGTACAGCCACATTCGTAAACACGGTCGTCATCGTAAACATGTCCCTGCAGATGCTGCTCGCCGACCGTGGCCCGTGTTTGTTAACAACACGCAACTGAATGTCGGAGGTTTCAAGCGTCAACTTTAGGCTACAATATCTCCGGATGTCATTAACATTTTACAATGCAACAAGCGGCACTGATTACGTATTTGTTTATATATTCAGATGTGCTAACAAAACTAACGTGGTTCCATTAAAAAAACGTAGGTTTGTGTTAAAAACATACTTCCGTGCATTTCTGTATGGTTTGTATTAAACAATTACACTAGCCCCTCTCCTCACGTTCGGTCTGTGGAATCGGTTCGTCAGCATTTGATGTGGTTTACGAAATATATCCAGCGGTAACGTTAGGTGCTGTATATACACTAATGGCCATTAAAATTGCTACACCAAGAAGAAATGCAGATGATAAACGGGTATTCATTGGACAAATATATTATATTAGAACTGACATGTGATTACATTCTCAAGCAATTTGGGTGCATAGATCCTGAGAAATCTGTAGCCAGAACAACCACCTCTGGCCGTAATAACGGCCTTGATACGCCTGGGCATTGAGTCAAACAGAGCTTGGATGGCGTGTACAGGTACAGCTGCCCATGCAGCTTCAATACGATACCACAGTTCATCAAGAGTAGTGAATGGCGTATTGTGACGAGCCAGTTGCTCAGTCACCATTGACCAGACGTTTTCAATTGGTGAGAGATCTGGAGAATGTGCTGGCCAGGGCAGCAGTCGAACATTTTCTGTATCCAGAAAGGCCCGTACAGGACCTGCAATATGCGGTCGTGCATTATCCTGCTGAAATGTAGGGTTTCGCAGGGATCGAATGAAGGCTAGAGCCACGGGTCGTAACATATTTGAAATGTAACGTCCACTGTTCAAAGTGCCGTCAATGCGAACAAGAGGTGACCGAGACGTGTAACCAGTGGCACCCCATACCATCCCGTTGGGTGAAACGCCAGTATGGCGATGACGAATAAACGCTTCCAATGTGCGTTCACCACGATGTCGCCAAACACGGATGCTGTGACAGAACCTGGATTCATCAGAAAAAATGACATTTTGCCATTCGTGCATCCAGGTTCGTCGTTGAGTACACCATCGCAGGCGCTCCTGTCTGTGATGCAGCGTCAAGGTAACCGCAGCCGTGGTTTTCGAGCTGATAGTCCATGCTGCTGCAGACGTCGTCGAAGTGTTCGTGCAGATGGTTGTTGTCTTGCAGATGTCCCCATCTGTTGACTCAGGGATCGAGACGTGGCTGCATGATCCGTTACAGCGATGCGGATAAGATGCCTGTCATCTCGACTGCTAGTGATACGAGGCCGTTGGGATCCAGCACGGCGTTCCGTATTACCCTCCTGAACCCACCGATTCCATATTCTGCTAACAGTCATTGGATCTCGACCAACGCGTGCAGCAATGGTACGATACGATAAACCGCAATCGCGATAGGCCACAATCCGACCTTTATCAAAGTCGGAAACGTGATGGTACGCATTTCTCCTCCTTACACGAGGCATCACAACAACGTTTCACCAGGCAACGCCGGTCAACTGCTGTTTGTGTATGAGAAATCGGTTGGAAACTTTCTTCATGTCAGCACGTTTTAGGTGTCGCCACCGGCGCCAACGTTGTGTGAAGCTCTGAAAAGCTAATCATTTGCATATCACAGCATCTTCTTCCTGTCGGTTAAATTTCGCGTCTGTAGCACGTCATCTTCGTGGTGTAGCAAATTATATATATGTTTGTGTATGACTTTACAAAATGGTTCAAATGGCTCTGAGCACTATGGGACTCAACTTCTGAGGTCATTAGTCCCCTAGAACTTAGAACCAGTTAAACCTAACTAACCTAAGGACATCACACACATCCATGCCCGAGGCAGGATTCGAACCTGCGACCGTAGCGGTCTCGCGGTTCCAGACTCTTCAAATGGCTCTGAGCACTATGGGACTCAACTGCTGAGGTCATTAGTCCCCTAGAACTTAGAACTAGTTAAACCTAACTAACCTAAGGACATCACAAACATCCATGCCCGAGGCAGGATTCGAACCTGCGACCGTAGCGGTCTTGCGGTTCCAGACTGCAGCGCCTTTAACCGCACGGCCACTTCGGCCGGCTCGGTTCCAGACTGCAGCGCCTAGAACCGCACGGCCACTTAGGCCGGTCATGACTTTACAGAAACTGAAAAGTCATTCATGGTTCTGTCCCACGTTCTGTCTCCTAAATCTTCTATTGGTTTTAACAGATATTTTCCAATACGTTGTATCTTTAAACAGACGTGATTTGAGTTACAAGTCCCTTAAGACAGATTATTCACATTGGCAAGAAAATGAAGTTGTGGTCAACGCTCTACACTTAGTTACTAAACTAAAAAACTGTGGGTTATCTATTTGAGAAAGGCGTCAAACTCATGGATCACTGCAATAAATCATTTACTTCAAGCTGCGTCTGAGTATAACTATAATGTTCCATGGCAAGAAAGCTTTTATCGAAGAATAAGCAATTTTAAAATAAAATTTGATTTTCTTGTCGTTTTTGCCTCACACGCATAGAAAATAGTAGGCTTATGGGCTGTGTTATTAAAGTTAATGCAGCAATACGGTATTAATAATTAAGGATGAAAGTAACAAAGGTTTATGTAAAAAATCTACTTCTGAACAATACCATCTTTGGTCAGAAGTGTATACGATTCTGTGCCGTTCTACAATTTTTCAATTGGAGAGACATCTATTCCCCATTTACTACGGGGTCTAAATCACTTATAATTTTGTTTTTTGTTTTTGGTGCAAAGAAATCAAACTAACACAAAGAAACAGCCAAACTTGAAAAATAAGATCCTTTCTAATAGTCATGTTTTATTTTTGGAAGAAATACGAAAGTGGTAACTTTTATGTAAATTTTATTACACTACTATTTAAGAAAACATTAAATGTTGGCTTAAATAGCAGTCGTTAAATCGAGCACATGAAAGTTCAAAAAATCTGTAAATAGAAGTGAAGTTGCGTTGTAATAGGTATATGTTCCACAGTTGACCAAAACGTCGAAGAAATAACGGTGTTTCTCTTTTCAACGCCAGAAAAATGTTTATAGTACATACAATACAATTTTATATAAGTTACATAATTACAGAAAATATTGTAAATTACCGCTCTTGGATGACGAATAGAATACAGAAAGAACTAGGAGTCCAGATCTTGAGAACAGTTTGAAACAGAACGAGAACAAACGAGCTGAGTGAACTAATAGGACGACAACTCGATTCTCAGCTAGGAGCGGTGGAATTGGAACTAGTTACGAGTGGTCACTCGAAAAAGAAAAGGCCGAGGCGAGAACAAGGAATAGAGTAATTACATCGAGGAACGAGACCGACCGAGTGAGACTGAGGCAACCGAAGTAAACGGTGACTGACCGTTCCTTAGAAGTGGTTCCTCGATCCTCCCGTTCACTTTAGTGTACCTTTCCATTTGGCCCATTCATTCGCAAACGACCAGCCTCCAATTGGGAAAGCAACTATCCCCGTGTTTGCCCTAAGCGATTTAGGGAAACCATAAAAACCTAAATCTGGATTATGTATGGCCCAGTATCGGCCCATGACGCTAATGATTTTAAGAGACGGTTTTCAAGCTACTGTGTGATGAATATTGTCTTAGAGATATTACTGAAAATTTCGTACGTTTACATTAATGCACAACTGGCATCTGTTAGCTAATCATTGTCTAACACGATCGAAACATTCAGCTGTGCCACGAATGATGCCCACAACTTCAGTCAAACGGACAACGTGCTTTCATGGAGTATATATTGGTGTAACGTTCACCAAACGTTTCATTTCCCCCATAAAAGAAATCCATAAGATGTAAGCAACATCTACAAAACAATATTCATCACACCTCACCTTGAGCACTGTCTCTGAACAACATTACCGTCAAAACCTCGTGGATCCCTAGCAGGGAAGCGGTGCACCTGCGACATTTTTGTCACATAAAAAGTGTTTCTTTTTATCTCTTCTAAACACACTAAAATCCTGTGCATTATGCTGGTTTATGTATGGGTGTTCGCGGTCGTCTATCAGGTAGAGCGCTGGACTCCGGCCCTGGGAGGTCTCAGGTTCAAATCTAGATAGGGGTGGGAATTTTTACTCATTGTAGTCCCTCCAGGACTGTCCCTGACGCGTTGAACATGCTATAAAATGAATACTGGATACCTTTCCGGGGGTAAAAGGCGGCTCGTGATCTGGGTTCGTCACCCGCCACCTTCTAGTGCCGCGGCGAAGAAATTCTGTGTTTCGTGTGTGTCTGTTGTTCATCCTGTGGGTAAGTTCCACTTCATAAGGTTTATAGTGAATATGCCTGTTCCCCCTCACTTCTGCAGCCGACTCATCGTACAAAGAAGATGTCAATGCTGTACGGTTATACAAACCAAATTACTTCACTTGACCTAAAGCATCCTGACAATCGACTCTTGAGTCCGCCCCCGGTAGCTGAGTGGTCAGCGCGACAGAATGTCAATCGTAAGGGTCCGGGATCGGAAGACTATCTCCGCTCAGGGACTTGGGTGTGGTGTTATCCTAATCATCATCATTTCTTCCCCATCGACGCGCAAGTCGCGGAAGTGGCGTCAAATCGAGAGACTTGCACCCGGCGAACAGTCTACCCGAAGGGAGGCCCTAGTCACACGACATTTATTTATTTCAATCGACTCTGAGGCAGAAGTAAATTTTTCTACAAGATATGTGCTGTAATCGAGATCCGAAACGCACCGGTTGCCTTGACATGTTTCGGCTTTTTAAGAACTATTTACAGGAGTCCAAAAATTTCGACACTCCAAGAGAACTTCTAAATATTTGAGTAACAGGATCGATGAATATCCAAAAGGATAACAGAAACTGACAAGGAACCCCTTGAGTGCGACGACGAAAGTTCAATCTATAGTAAGCCTGTTAACAATTATGACTGAAGAAATATTAACTTCTAATGACTCACCACTCACCAGAAAATGAGTGTTCGGGAGGTGTAGAACTCAATGTTCTGTGGGATGTATGTATTACATTTTACAAAATGGACATCGTCGACAATCAAATAATGTTCGAAACAAACCCTTAACTCGCATCATGAACACCGAATGAAAAATGGCGCGTCCTAGTGATCAAAAAGGTTCGCACCATTGGGATCGAAGACGAACTCCTTGGGAGTTACGAACTGTGCAGGACGTTCAGCTAGATATCCACTCTTAAAGGATGCATATACACTACTGGCCATTAAAATTGCTACACCACCAAGATGACGTGCTAGCGTCGCGAAATTTAACCGACAGGAAGACGATGCTGTGATATGCAAATTATTAGCTTTTCAGAGCATTCACACAAGATTGGCGCCGGTGGCGCCACCTACAACGTGCTGACATGAGGAAAGTTTCCAACCGATTTCTCATACACAAACAGCAGTTGACCGGCGTTGGCTGGTGAAACGTTGTTGTGATGCCTCGTGCAAGGAGGAGAAATGCGTACCATCACGTTTCCGACTTTGATAAAGGTCGGATTGTAGCCTATCGCGATTGCGGTTTATCGTATGGCGACAATGAATACTCGTTTATCATCTGCATTTCTTCTTGGTGTAGCAATTTTAATGGCCAGTAGTGTATTTTTCTCACCATAAGGTACCTGCTATCTGTTTGTGAGGGCCACGCGTAAAAACAAGAGCTTTATCGACAGGAATTGGAATTATCATTGGAATAATTACAAGCACTTCAGTGTAAGAGGGCAACAGGCGACAATTATAAATGGACTCCGCATTTTGCGCAGACAGGCATAGATCACGCGAGAGAATAATTAATAGCGGTTTCGTACTGCCCATCTAATGGTCGATGAAGCGATGTTCCGCTCATTATGCTGCAACACTGGAGAGAATGGCCACGTTTCGTGAACCAAGAGACTGGCCGGCGCGCAGACATGCATGGACCTTGAGAAAATCGAGCAGTCTAAAGGAGGGTCATCAACGACACGAGCTGCTTCTGTACCGAGCATTCGGTTTTCTTCCTCTGTATTCGAGTCGTCGGCACAAAAAAATTACTACACATATTGGTCCTTTAATTTGGCTCGCTGTTTTCTTTTGTACAGATGTTTTCGCATCGTATGCAGCAGTCACTTGTAATCAGGAAACTGCTCTTTTTGTTAGCATTAGTCGTATTTTGAAACTGTACAGCACCCATTGGACGTCAGTCATATTACTGTGTAAGATTCTCTGTACTAGAGACGGAAAGCTACAAAATTTGCTCGCCACTCTAAAAGCTATGAGAAACCCGAGTCGCAGGTGTTACAGAAAGTGCTGCCTCACCATTCTGTTGCTGTGTGTTTTCCTGTTTCTGTCGTGTTTTACAGGTGTCTACGCTCAATGGAAAAACGGAAAGCAGTCTTGTAAAACAGGACTGTACACTTTGAATTTCTTCCTTACCTCAACCACGGTGATTTGGCTGTACCAGTTCGTGTCTCTGGTAAACGACATCGAGTGGAATCTCGACATAATGAAGCTTCAGTTGCGGAATCCTTTGAATAAGCACCCTTCTGCCGTCATGCAGCAGCGTTTGGAAGGTGAGAAGGATTTAATTGAATACTTTGACCTCTTGATGTGGTCGGGAAACGAATGTTTCTTTCGTATCCCCTACAGTACATAGATATCACTGTACATGGTGTCTAAGGGGGGTAGCCACTTCTGAAAAATGAAGTTTCGTAATCAATTTGTAGGGTTCAGTCGGTAAAAATAGAACCTTTTGCAGCTATCTTTGTTGTCCGACTGTATGTCTGTTAATACCGCTTTTTCTCAGAATTGAGAGGATCGAGGTGAAATTTATGTAATATACTAAGGGAGCCGCGTAAAAAAAAAATTGCCGGGTGGTGTGGCCGAGTGGTTCTAGGCGCTTCAGTCTGGAACCGCGCGACCGCTACGGTCGCAGGTTCGAATCCTGCCTCGGGCATGGATGTGTGTGATGTCCTTAGGTTAGTTAGGTTTAAGTAGTTCTAAGTTCTAGGGGACTGATGAGCTCAGATGTTAAGTCCCATGATGCTCAGAGCCATTTGAACCATTTAAAAAAAAATTAAGCCTCTAAGTTAATGCAATCAAAATATACCACCTTTTTTTACACTCGCAAAGTCTCTCATCAAAACCTATGTGATACCAACTGGAGTCATGAAATTTGGCAAGAAGGGAGGTTCCAGAATATAAGTAAAGAAGAAATCCGAAAACAGTTAATTTGTAATTATGTTTCATAAAAATATATTTTTTGGCCATTACAAGCTTGCATTGCGCTTGTAACCTGTCAAATATGTGAGGAACTATTGTACGGATTTTGATCTGGTTTTCGGTAATAGGAGTGATTCACGAGGAAGATTTGTGTGCATAATTTGCAAATATTTGGTACTAATTGGCTGGGCTATGATGAAGTGAGGGCCCCTTCCGCTGTGAAAACGCAGCCTTTGCTTCCAGCTGTGACAGGCATAAGGCCGTCCGACTACCACGACGCGCCACTGCTAGCACGCAGGTCCTTTACCAACTGCTCATTCTGCGTACAAACGTTACCTGACGATTCATGCTTCGGAAACTTACCGCATCTGTAATGTTTCAGAGCAAACTAATACTGGTAAATGATGCAGGATTTCACTTCCAATGCTTGGCATAAGGTTCTGATGCACAACAAAATATCTGTTGAAGCCTTCTATGAAACAATTCGACATTTGGGTGGCAACAGTACCCCTATCGCTTGCTCTGCTAGACACTTCCATCAAGTCTTACCAGTAATTGCAGAATGGACGGAACAAATGAACTCCAAGCATCTGCAATTTCCTGTTAACGTAGCACTTTAATGCAACGACAAAATTAATAAAACAAATGAAAAATTTCAATAGCGAATGGGAAATTGCACAAAAATATTTGAACTTAAAATTAAAACATTCTCGGATGTCTTAAAATTCGTGGAAACGATATCTTGCAAGGATCGATATTGATAACAGTCAAGATCGTCGAGTTCACGATTCCCAGGGTGGATGAAATGTCTTGTTGTTGTGGTCTTCAGTCCAGAGACTGGTCTGATGCAGCTCTCCATGCTACTCTATCCTGTGCAAGCTTCTTCATCTCCCAGTACCTACTGCAGCCTACATCCTTCTGAATCTGTTTAGTGTATGCATCTCTTGGTCTCCCTCTACGATTTTTACGCTCCACGCTGCCCCCCAATACTAAATTGGTGGTCCCTTGATGCCTCAGAATATGTCTTACCAACCGATCCCTTCTTCTGGTCAAGTTGTGCCACAAATTTCTCTTCTCCCCAGTTCTATCCAATACCTCCTCATTAGTTATGTGATCTACCCATCTGATCTTCAGCATTCTTCTCTAGCACCACATTTTGAAAGCTTCTATTCTCTTCTTGTCTAAACTATTTATCGTCCACGTTTCACTTCCATACATGGCTATACTCCATACAAATACTTTCAGAAACGACTTCCTGACACTTAAATCTATACTCGATGTTAACAAATCTCTCTTCTTCAGAAACGCTTTCCATGCCATAGCAAGGCTACAATTTATATCCTCTCTACTTCGACCGTCATCAGTTATTTTGCTCCCCAAATAGCAAAACTCATTTACTAATTTATGTGTCTCATTTCCTAATCTAATGCCCTCAGCATCACCCGATTTAATTCGACTACCTTCCATTATCCTCGTTTTGCTTTTATTGATGTTCATTTTACATCCTCCTTTCAAGTCACAGCCCATTCCATTCAACTGCTCTTCCAGGTCCTTTGCTGTGTCTGACAGAATTACAATGTCATCGGCGAACCTCAAAGTTTTTATTTCTTCTCCATGGATTTTAACTCCTACTCCGAATTTTTCTTGTGTTTCGTTTAGTGGTTGCTCAATATACTGATTGAATAACAGCGGGGATAGGCTACAACCCTGTCTCACTCCCTTCTCAACCACTGCTTCCTTTTCATGCCCCTCGACTCTTATAACTTCCATCTGCTTTCTGTACAAATTGTAAATAGCCTTTCGCTCCCTGTATTTTACCCCTGCCACCTGCAGAATTTGAAAGAGAGTATTCCAGTCAACATTGTCAAAAGCTTTCTCTAAGTCTACAAATGCTAGAAACGTAGGTTTGTCTTTCCTTAATCTATTTTCTAAGATACGTCATAGGGTCAGTATTGCCTCACGCGTTCCAACATTTCTACGGATCCGGCTTCTACCAGTTTTTCCATTCGTCTGTAAAGAATTCGTGTTAGTATTTTGCCTCTGTGACTTATTAAACTGATAGTTCGGTAATTTTCACATCTGTCAACACATGCTTTCTTAGGGATTGGAATTGTTATATTCTTCTTGAAATATGTACATACGTAATATGAACCCTTGTAGCGCAGCTACTACTGGTACTTGTCTGGTTTTTTGTTCATGAGCAGGTAACCGTCTGCAGCCCTGGTACACATTGTAATCCTCACTCCGTATAATCGTAGCACGACGCCAGAGAAGCCAAAACAATGCGGTGCAATTGTGGGGTATCAACTATGGTTGAGTGCATACCTCTGTGGTGCACAGGACCAAACTCTGGTGACCAGCCACCCCAAATGAGGCAAATTAACTTAAAACAAGTGTACGTCTTTTTTAAATATAAATTAATAGAGATGGTCCAATTAAGCTTGAAACAAATGGTTACCACACCAATCATATTCACTGATGAGCCAAAACTTTAAGACCACCTGCTTAATAGCTTGTTTGTCAGCCTTTGGAACAAAATGCATCACTAATTCTGCGTATCAGGGATCCGACAATTTGTTAGTGGCTTTGCAGAGGTATGTGTCATTATTTGTCTAGGCACGGGTTATGTAATTCGCGTAAATAACGGGTCGCTGATTTGCGTGCGCGGTGATGGCGCCCGACAGTGGCTCAGATGGGTTCCATAGGATTTACATCAGGCGCATATGGTCGCCGAAGCATCAACGTGAGTTCACTATAATGCTCGTCAAATCACTGCAGTACGGTCCTGGCTCAAAGACACGGACAATTGTACTGCTGAAAGATGACATCGCCGCCGGGGAAGACATCAAGCATGAAGGGATGCAGGTGGTTGGTAGCTGCCAGTGAGTACTACTGCAGGTCTCATGCAAGCTCCCACCAGCCTGCGTCCGCGGCGCGCTGCATGTTTCGTGCCGTCGTTCATCTTGATGATGAGATGAACATCGATCTAGTGTAGCGGAAATGTGATTCACCCGAAGAACCAACATGTTTCCATTGAACGACCGTCGATTCCCGATGGACCGTGCCCACTGGAATCGTAACTGACGATGTCGTTGGGTCAGCACGTGAACAAGTAGGATAGTCTGCTGTTTTCAACAACGTACGATGAACGATGTGCTCCAGAACACTTGCGCGTGCACCAAGATTGAGCTCTTTCGACGGAGATACGAAGGATCACCATCTATCCTACTTTACAGAGCAGACAAGCCTCCGCACCCCGCGTTCTGTAAAGAGTCGTGAACGTTCAACCATATAGCGCCTAGCGATAGTTTCATTGTTGTTCTACCTCTTTCAGTAGATGCTCACGACAGTAGCACTTGAACATTCGACCAGCTTCGCCGTTTTCGAGATAATCGTTCACAAGCACTGTGTAATAATATTCTGCCCTTTGTCAAAGTCGCTTATCTCAATGGATTTTCTCGTGTGCGGCCCATATCATTATTAGGGTGATCCCCCATACTTGTCTGCTCTGCTTACATACTATTGTTACGACGTCACGTGCCCGCAACGCCACCAGCCCAAGTCCTGTATCATTTCTGTGACACTCTATCCCATGTTTCGCGATAATAGAAAACGTGCTGCCCTTCTTTGAACTTTTTCGATGTACTCCGTCAGTCCTATATGGTAAGGATCCCACACCGCGCAGCAGTATTCTAAAAGAGGACGGACAAGCGTAGTGTAGGCAGTCTCCTTAGTAGGTCTGTTACATTTTCTATGTGTCCTGCCAATAAAACGCAGTCTTTGGTTAGCCTTCCCCACAACATTTTCTATGTGTTCCTTCCAATTTAGCCGGCTGCGGTGACCGTGCGGTTCTAGGCGCTGCAGTCCGGAACCGCGGGACTGCTAAGGTCGCAGGTTCGAATCCTGCCTCGGGCATGGATGTGTGTGATGTCCTTAGGTTAGTTAGGTTTAAGTAGTTCTAAGTTCTAGGGCACTGATGACCTAAGATGTTAAGTCCCATAGTGCTCAGAGCCATTTGAACCGTTTGAACCTTCCAATTAAAGTTGTTCATAATTGTAATACCTAGATATTTAGCTGAATTTACGGCTTTTAGATTAGACTGATTTATCGTGTAACCGAAGTTTAACGAGTTCCTTTTAGCACTCATGTGGATGACCTCACACTTTTCATTATTCAGGGTCAACTGTCACTTTTCGCACCATTCTGATATTTTTTCTAAATCGTTTTGCAGTTTATTTTGATTTTCTGATGACTTTATTTGTCAGCGTCATCTGCAAACAACCGAAGACGGCTGCTCAGATTGTCTCCCAAATCGTTTGTATAGATAAGGAACAGCAAAGGGCCCATAACACTACCTTGGGGAATGCCAGATATCACTTCTGTTTTACTCGATGACTCTTCGTCAGTTACTACGAACTGTGACCTCTCTGACAGGAAATCACAAATCCAGTCACATAACTGAGACGATATTCCACAAGCACGCAATTTTACTACGAGCCGCTTATGTGGTACAGTGTCGAAAGCCTTCCGGAAATCCTGAAATATGGAATTGATCTGAAATCCCGTGTCAATAGCACTCAGCACTTCACGTGAATAAAGAGCTAGTTGTGTTTCACAAGAACGGTGTTTTCTAAACCCATGTTGACTGTGTGTCAACACACCGTTTTCTTCGAGGTAGTTCATAATGTTCGAACACAATATATGTTCTAAAATCCTGCTGCATATCGATATTAACGATATGGGCCTGTAATTTAGCGGATTACTCGTACTACCTTTCTTGAATATTGGTGTGACCTGTGCAACTTTCCAGCCTTTGTGTATGGATATTTCGTCGAGCGAACGGTTGTATATGATTGTTAAGTATGGAGCTAATGCATCAGCATACTCCGAAAGGAACATAATTGGTATACAGTCTGGACCAGAAGACTTCCTTTTATTAAGTGATTTAAGTTGCTTCACTACTTCGGGGATATTTACTTCCACGTTACTCATGTTGGCAGCTTTTCTTGATTCGAATTCTGGAATATTTACTTCGTTTTCTTTTGTGAAGGCATTTCTGAAGACTGTGTTTAGTAACTCCGCTTTGGCAGCACTGTTGCGATCTCCTTTGCTATCGCGCAGAGAAGGCATTGATTGTTTCTTGCCGCTAACATACTTCACATACGACCAGAATCTCTTTGGATTTTCTGACAGGTTTCGAGACAACGTTTCGTTGTGGAAACTTATAGGCATCTCTCATTGAGTCCTCGCTAAATTTCGAGCTTCTGTAAAAGATCGCCAATCTTGGGGATTTTGCGTCTGTTTAAATTTGGCATGTTTGTTTCGTTGTTTTTGCAACAGTGTTCTAACCGTTTTGTGTACCAAGGAGGATCAGCTCCGCCGTTATTTGATATAAATTTCTCACTTGCTGCCGATATATTTCTTTGAATTTAAGCCACATCTGGTCTACACTTATATTATTAATTTGGAATGAGTGGAGATTGTTTCTTAGGAAGGCGTCAAGTAAATTGTTATCTGCTTTTTTGAATAGGTATATTTTTCGCTTATTTTTCAGGGATTTGGGGATTACAATATTCAATCTCACTACGACAACCCTGTGTTCACTAATCCCTGAATCGGTTTTGATGATCGTTATTAACCCAGGATTATTTGTTGCTAAGAGGTCAAGTGTGTTTTCACAACCGTTTACTATTCGCGTGGGCTCTTGAACTAACTGCTCGAAATAATTTTCAGAGAATGCGTTTAGCACAATTTCGGATGATATTTGATGCGTACCTCCGGAATTAAACATGTATTTCCGCCAACATATCGAGGGTAAATTGAAGTCACCACCAACTATTATCGTATGAGTCGGGTACGTGTTTGAAATCAAACTCCAGTTTTCCTTGATCCTTTCGGCAACCGTATCATCTGAATTGGGAGGTCGGTAAAAGGATCCAATTATTATTTTATTCTGGTTGCCAACAATGATCTCTGCCCATACTAACTCACAGGAAATATCTACTTCAATTTCGCGGCAAGTTAAACTACTTCTGACAGCAACAAACATGCCACCGCCAACCGTGTTTAGCCTATCCTTTCGGAACACTGTTAGGGTCTTCGCAAAAAATTTAGTTGAGCTTATATCCGGCTTTAGCCAGCTTTCAGTGCTTTCTATTAGCGCTTGGAGCTCTGGTACTTTCCCAACGCAGCTACGACAATTTACAACTGTTATGCCAATGGTTCCTGAATCTACGTTACTCCTGTGTTCAGCCTGCTCCCTTTGTGACTGAAGCCTTCTTGTGTTTTCCCGAGACCCTCTAACGTAAAAAATCGCCCAGTCCACGCCACACAGCTGCTGCTACCCGTGTAGCCGCCTCCTGCGTGTAGTGGACACCTGACCTATTCAGCGGAACCCGAAACCCAACAACCCCTTGACTAAAGTCGAGGAATCTGCAGCCTACACAATAGCAGAACCATCTGAGCCTCTGATTCAGACCCTCCACTCGGCTCTGTACCAGAGGTCAGGAATCGGTCCTGTCGAATATGCTGCAAATGGTCAGCTCTGCTTTCATCTTGCAAGCCTTTACCGCTTCTGTTAGCCGCTCGAAACCACAGAGAATCTCTTCTGATCCAAAGTGGCACACATCATTAGTACCGACGTGAACAACCACCTGCAGTTGGCTGCACCCTGGCCTCTTCATAGCATCCAGGAAGACCCTTTCCACATCTGAAATGATTCCACCTGGTATGCACACGGAGTGCACATTGGTTTTTTTACCCTTCTTGTCAGCCAAGTCCCGAAGGGGTCCCAAAACGCGCCTAACTTTGGAGCTCCCAACTACCAATAATCCCACCCTCTGTGATTGCCCGGATCTTGCAGGCTGAGTGGTTTCCTCTGAAACAGGACAGGCGACAGCATTTGGCTCAGCGACAGTGTCAGCCGCACACAACACCTGGAACCCGTTTGTCAGACAAACCGGGGAGGCCTTACATGCGGCCGCCTGGGAAGTCTTTCGCCGCCTGCTTCGCCCCGGGGCGACCTCCCACTCGACCACAGCTGAGGGGTCAGCCTCAGTGCGAGCAGTAACTGGGTTGGCCAATGGTGAGGACCGATCGGAGGACTCTGACGCGCTGGACGTCCGTTGGATCCCCACGGCCAGCCCACAACAGTGGTGCCCATCCACTGCAGCCTCAAGCTGTGTTACCGAAGCCATCACAGCCTGAAGCTGCGAGCGAAGTGTCACCAACTCGGCTCGCATCCGCACACAACAATCGCAGTCCCTGTCCATACTAAAGACCGTGGAAAACTAAACTATGCAGATAAACGGACTATTGGCACGTGCTGCGCAACTCTACTGTAGACCCTGACGAAAACACATGAACTGTGTCTAGTAATACGCAGATATTCGAGAACCTAACTACCGAAGCACTCAGGTGAAACTAAATAATTTGCCCCTGATAAGGAACTTGTAATGTGTCACAAAATCGCTTTACTTTCTGACGCAAACGAAAACGCGAGAACTGTGGCTATTAGATTTTAAATTTACACCCAGAAACCCGAGAAACTAAACTATTAAAATACACAGATATAATAAAATTCGCTGCTGGTTAGGAACTCGTAAATGTCACAAAAGCGGTTTACTTATCTGCTGCTGCGTCTGTCTCGGTCGGCTACTGCTGCCTGACTGACAATATCCACAGTCAACGTCTGTCTTCAGGAGTTCTGGAAACGGGGGCGATGAAAAATTTTTTTTGATGTGTGTTTATAGTGGCTTCATATACTGACTGGGAAGAAATGTACTGAAGATGAAGAGTTACTTTCTCCTTCAACTTATTTCAGTAATATACCTAGTGACCTCTATGGTTGACACGTCAAATGTACATGTATTGCAAAGTGCAAAGATTAGCAGTTTCAAACAAACTTCACCAGAAGAACGCAAAACATTGTCTGGACTTCATATAATTATGGGCACCCTAAAATTTCGAAGAGTTGGAATGCGATGGGACACGACACTGAAAATGTACCATTTCTTATATAGGATGTCCAGAGACAGATTATTCTAACTGACAACAAAGCTGAGCGTTGATAACAACATGGATATACCAGCTGACAGTAAAGACAACTCTGCGTAACAGATATCTACAGTTAGCTGTGGAGGAAGAATTAGCAGTCGAGGGGGCGATGAACCCATTTACAGAGCCGATATCTGTAAAGCAGTATGTGAAGGCCAAGACAGCTCCTTAAGCTACCAAAATGTAAATGTTAATTGGTAATAGTGGTCAACCTTGTGATTTTATTCATTAACAGGGAGCATCAGCTGAATCTCAGGAATTTTTGTTGAAGGCATTTAGACAGACACAAACAGCAGTTTTACAGGTAGCCCAGAGAATAAGAAAAAAGAGATATGACATTTTGACAAATTTTTTCTTCATACAAGCTATTCTAAGCATTGAAACAAGAAAATCCCTGAGAGGCTGTAAGAGTAAGGGTCAATCGTTTTGCTGATTCTTCTCTAATGGTAGACATCAAGGCAGTAGAAAGAAAAGAGAATTTTCAGAAGAAATTTGTATCAGGCATGACATATCGCTGGCAACCTAGGTTTTCAGCAAAACAGTTGCCCTAGGTTCAAATTTTACTGGGGAAGGAGAAATTGACAAAGTTGAATGTTGATGCAAGAAGTAAAGTAGATATGTTACTATCATCTGACCAGGGGTTATGAAACATGATGAGCATCATTCCTGGCGCATTTTATTGTTGACTAAAACCATTGCGAATTTTATATGTATTTTGTTTCTAGAGGAGTTCACATTTAGATGCGCTGTGTAAGTAGTGTAAGCAAAGTTTTCTTTTTTGAGTATAGCAGTTTCAGTATTGACCGAAGCTGATCGGACACAATTGTGTACAAAGTATATTCTGAAAACGAGTACATATATTTGCATTAATCTTGTTTCTAAAATCATTAAAAAATCCCCTGAGAGTCTTAGAACATTAAAAACCTTTTCCTTTCTTCCTGAAAAATATTCAAGTCTGAAACAGTTAACACATGGGGGTTCACTTTATCAATGGGCTGCGTCATTTTATTGTGGTCATCTACCGGCATGCTGCTGTGGCGCGAAAATTTCATTGTGTGCCAGGACTGTTGGCACTTAACTGCAAAAAAAGAAAAAAAAAAGCTACAACATAAACCTGTCAAGTAATCATTATTAATAAACGGCTATTCTCAGTTGTTAAGCATGGAACAAAATCTGTGTCTACAGGACATAACTGTTGACTAGTGCCACTGACAGCCGCATCCTGCCTCTAGCCATACTTACAAATAGTGCTATTTATTTATTTGTTTGTTATTTTATTTAACTCTGTTATCTAGGTACGAGAAAAGACCAAATGTTGCTCATGAATTGGTGTGAATGTAACACCTAACATTTTTACGTAATTTCGGATGTGTTAATTTAACTTAGTTTTGTAGTGTTTAAAAAAATCTGCATAAAATGTCTTCATAAAAATACTTAAAAATAATTTTAAAAATCTACATATTACCCCTTAGCCATCTGGCGCACAGATATATGTTCATTCTAAATGCAGAAGGCGCTTGTTACTGGTCTGCTGAATTATGTCACACAGCAGCATCACAAAATTTGTAGTTTATAATTCTGGATTACACTACTATACACCACTACACTACATACCATTGCACTACACTGCACTACTGTACTTGCTATCAGAACCGACCTAGATTGCCTGATTTCTCTGGATTGTTGGCGTCTGACCCACTGAGGCACAACTCGAGATTCACAGGGGCTGCTGCTGTGCTTCCATAGGTGGTGAGATTGGAAAATGGCTGTCAGTGTCTCAGGAAATACTTACTGATCCTCCCCGAGACTCATCTCCTCGCTGTTTCCCGAGGTTGTCGTAGGTGAATGTTCTGCTATGGTGCGCCTCATTCTCTTGCAGTAAGGCCACTTCTTGGTTGTCTCTCAGCCGTGTGAGTTTGCAGTCCATATGCTGATATTTTGGCTGTCAGTGAATTCAGCTTGTGCCACACCTTCCCTTTGCTTTTAATGTTATATACTGGTGTATTACGAAAGACGTTCCCATCGTGGCATGTAACATGTTTTCCAATGCCACATTCCCAGTCGATGTGGTCTGGAGCGCCAATGACTCCACAGTCACAAGTGCCTGTGATGCGTTGTCCTATTTTCAGTAAATAGCTATGATATGAACTATGTCCTTACAGGTGGTGTATAGCTCTCTTGGTCGGAAGGGAATATGGGGTTCTTGATCTTTCTTTTATATTTGGAAGGAACTGGTAACTGCTCCTTCCTTTTCTGCCCTGTCCCAGTTTTCTTGTCACTCCCTGTCAGTGCATGCTTTTATTCCTTATATGATGTGGTTCTTGTTCCCAGTATCTCATTTACCTTGTCGTATTCGTCCTTCTTCAGCCAAGATTGAGCACCTCTCTTTCTTATTGCTAGGTCCAGAGGTAGCAAGCCTAGTATCAGCAGTAGAACCTCAATCGGTGTTGCTCTGTACGCCAGAAGGACACTCATCCGTGCTTGTCGTAGAGCTTGTGCTGTCCTTGGCTATCTGTCTTTATGAGCCCAAACGCTCGATCCATAGCCCACATATATATCTCTTTTTCCAACAAACAGCTCAGTTCATACATACAATACCAGGAACAAAAATGATCTGCACAAGGACTTAAAAGCACTTACTTTAGTTCAAAAAGGGGTCCACTACTCAGGAACACTCATCTTCAATAATTTTCCAGTAAACATAAAAAATTTAGTTACAAATAAAGATCAGTTTAAAAGAAGCCTAAAAGACTTACTAGTGGCCAACTCCTTCTACTCCATTGATGAATTTTGTAATAGAAACAAATGATGTATTGTGTATATTCATACTATTAGTATTGTTATTTCAGCTTTAAAAAAAATAAAAAAATGACATGTTCCACATCCACGAGGATCTCCTCAGCACGGATCTATGGAACGAAAACTAATCTAATCTAATCTAATCTAATCATAACTACGGGGTGTTCAAAAAGTCTCTCCACAGTGCCGTATGATTGTTAGCTGCGCGTGCCATATGCCGCAGTGAATATTCCGAAATGAAACTCTGTGAAATACAAGTTACTAATTTATTAAATAGTCATTTTTACTTACAAATTTTCACATTAAATGTTGAGTGTCCCCCCTTTTGTTGAATACACAATTCAATTCGTCTAATCATGGTCCAAACACAATCTGTAACATTTCTTCTGTAACAGAAGTAGTGAAAGTGGATATTGCAGTTTTCAATTCATCGATGGATTTTGGACGGTTTTTATAGACAGTTGCTTTCGCTGCACCCCAGAATAAAAAGTTGGGTGGTGTTAGATCAGGCGATCGTGGAGGCCAAAGTCCCTGTGAAATTATGCGATCACCAAAAATTTACTTAACACAAGTTCTCCTATGAATGGGTACAGAATATCACTGCAGTATCGTTGTGCGGTTATTGTTTCGTTGAAAAATATGGGACGAGCAATCCGACGTCTAGAAATTGCAATCCAAACTCCTATTTTCACGTAATGGAGTGGTTTCTCACGAATACACAATGGTTTTGCAGTATTCCACATACGAGAATTTTGCGAATTCATGTACCCGGATAAATGAAACCAGGCCTCATCAGTGAAAAACGTTTCATTAAGAATATCCCTTCCATTTTGTTGCACGAAATTTTTGAACCATTGACAATAATGCAGTCTCTTCCTATGATCAGTATTTTTCAGTTCTTGCACGACTGTCACTTTGTATGGGAAAAGTTCTAATTTTTTCCTTACAGCTGTGTGGGACGTTCCGACACTAACATCGATTTCCTCGGGCGAGTTTTCTTACTGACTTGTTCGGACTAATGGACATTTTATCGGAAATATCGAGTAGTTTATCCTCAGACAAAACTCTAGGACGACCACTTCTCGGCACATCTGTCACTGAACCCGTACTTCGAAATTTGTTAATCAAATCTCGCACTGTATCGTGGTGTTGAAGTGTTGTCTCCGGGAAAACTGAATTAAATGTTTGACGAACTGAATGTGTGTATTTACCGCCATCTTTGACCACTTGTTTGACTAAAAACACACGTTCTTCAATGGTTAGCATTTTAACAGTGACAAGAACGAAACACACGAACAGAGGAACTAAACTTAAACGTTCGCGTCAACACGTAATGACAGACACCAACGATACTACTGACGCTGGCTGAGATAAACGGAACAGGGGAATGTTGGGAGAGTCCACTTGAAGGGAAGTAACCCAGGCAGGCGAACAATCATACGGCAATGCGGAGAGACTTTCTGAACACCCCGTATAAAGATTGCGTTGTGATATATTCGTATTGTGCTTAGAGACAGCTGTAAGCTTCTTTGACCAATTGTTGCTATTTTGTTCAGGATGGTAATGCCTTAGTTTGCACACAGTTTCTACATGTGCATGAAATTTTTCTTTTCGTCAATGTTTAACTAAGGTACCCATCTACTTCTTTTCTTTTCACAGGTTGGTGGTTTATTCTGACTGAGGGGTGTCTCAATCTTGATAACATTCCCTTTAATAACATGTAAACTAGAATGAGATTTTCACTCTGCAGCGGAGTGTGCGCTGATATGAAACTTCCTGGCAGATTAACACTGTGTGCCAGACCGAGATTCGAACTCGGGACCTTTGCCTTTCCCGGGCAAGTGCTCTACCAACTGAGCTACCCAAGCACGACTCACGCCCCGTCCTTACAGCTTTAATTCTGCCAGTACCTCGTCTCCTACCTTCCAAACTTTACAGAAGCTCTCCTGCGAACCTTGCAGAATAGCACTCCTGAAAGAAAGGATACTGCGGAGACATGGCTTAGCCACAGCCTGGGGGATGTTTCCAGAATGAGATTTTCACTCTGCAGCGGAGTATGCGCTGATATGAAACTTCCTGGCAGATTAAAACTGTGTGCCAGGCCGAGACTCGAACTCGGGACCTTTGCCTTTCGCGGGCAAGTGCTCTACCAACTGAGCTACCCAAGCACGACTCACGCCCCGTCCTTACAGCTTTACTTCTGCCAGTACCTCGTCTCCTACCTTCCAAACTTTACAGAAGCTCTCCTGCGAACCTTTCAGAACTAGCACTCCTGAAAGAAGAAAACATGTAAACTGTTTTTTGTGCTGCAGTTATTAATTTGTGTTCTACACACCAATTACTTAGTCTGTTAAGAAATTCCCTGCTATTTTCCTCTAATTTAGACCTTGTATTGACTGCAGATAGTCTCTTTAGGCGATGCAGCCTCTCCCATTACTGGTAAGAAACAAATCACCGATTTTTTTTTGCAGGTATTGCTGTCATCAGCTCGGAGGCTACTTATTCGCCCAAGGAACACCAATTGGCAGCGGAAGTCAGGAAAGTACGTGCCCAGTACATGTTGCTGCTCCACGCATCCCAGCATCTTCAGTCGCATTTCGGTCTCAGTCTTGCGTGTGACGTGGCTGTCGGCTTTATCATCCTGTTCTTCAGCATAGACTCTCTGATCAGAACTGTTCTACGGCTGTGGTATCTTCCTCTGTCGGGACTGCGGGTTGTAGGCATCGTCATACGCATGGCCTATGCTGTGCTGCGGCTCATGGTAATCGTGGAGTCGTGCACAGAAGCCGCCGCCCGTGGTGAGGAGATAAGGCGTCTGCTTGCTGAGAACTCTGTGGAAGTTCCTCCACTACGATTTTCCGCCGCTGGATTCTTCTCTATCGACAGGTCGCTCTTTTCCGCCGTCATTAGTTTCGCTGTAACGAATGGTGTAATCGTTTACCAGTTCCACTCGATGTAATAAGCAGGGTATGTAAAAAATAAAAAAATAAAAAATACGCGTCCTCGCTATAGGCGGGTTCGATGGAGTGCGAAATGACTTTCAAAACGCACCTAGCGTAACACACCTACAAGCTTCCATCAGGTTCGTATCCTCGTTTAAAGGTGTCGCTGCCTATTGATTTGCTCTAAGCTTAGAAGATTGTGAATTACGGGGGAGAGAAGAGAAATCTACACTCATGCTCATAAATTAAGGATAATTGCAGAATGTGGTGCTACACAATGTGGCACTACACAAAACTGGCGGTAATAGCATAGGCGCATAGGGAACACACACACCACAGATCTATAAGTCCACGGTATTGACGATAAGCTGAGAAAACCGTCCCGAAATACATGTGCTAAACGCCACTGTTTCCTCCGCATCTACCCCGACATCAGTATGGGATATGATCACCATGCAGACGTACACAGGCCGCACAACGGGTTGGCATACTCTGGATCAGGTGGTCGAGAAGCTGCTGGGGTATAGCCTCCCATTCTTGCACCAGTGCCTGCCGGAACTTCTGAAGTGTCGTAGGGGCTTGAAGACGTGCAGCGATACGTCGACCGAGAGCATCCCAGATGTGCTCGATGAGATTTAGGTCTGGAGAACAGGCAGTCCACTCCATTCGCCTGATATCTTCTGTTTCAAGGTATTCCTCCACGATGGCAGCTCTGTGGGGCCATGCGTTATCATCCATTAGGAGGAAGGTGGGACCCACTGCACCCCTGAAAAGGCGGACGTACTGGTGCAAAATGACGCCCCGATACACCTACCCTGTTACAGTTCCTCTGTCAAAGACATTCAGGGGTGTACGTGCACCAATCATAATCCCACCCCACACCATCAAACCACGACCTCCATACAGGTCCTTGAAAGGGACATTAAGGTGTTGGTATCTGGTTCCTGATTCACGCCAGATGAAAACCCGGCAATAATCACTGTTCAGTCTATACCTGGACTCGTCCGTGAACATAACCTGGGACCACTGTTCCAATGATCATGTACTGTTTTCTTGACACCAGGCTTTACCGGCTCTCCTGTGACCAGATTTCAGTGGAATGCACATTGCAGGTCTTAGGGCGAATAAACCATGTCTTTTCAGTCTTCTGTAGACTGTGTGTCTGGAGACAACTGTTCCAGTGACTGCAGTAAGGTCCCGAGCAAGGCTACCTGCAGTACTCCGTGGCCGTCTGCGGGCACTGATGGTGAGATATCGCTCTTCTTGTGGTGCTTTACACTGTGGACGTCCCGTACTATAGCGCCTGGACACTTTCCTGTCTGCTGGAATTGTTACCATAATCGTGAGATCACCCTTTGTGGCACACGGAGGGCCCGTGCTACGACCTGCTGTGTTTGACCAGTCTCCAGTCGCCCTAGTATTCTACCCCTCATAACGTCATCAATATGTGTTCTTTGGGCCATTTTCAACACACAGTCACCATTAGCACGTCTGAAAACGTCTGCACACTTACTCGCTGCATCGTACTCACACATGCACCAACCCACCTGTGCGTATGTGGACTGCTGCCAGCGCCACCGTGCGACGACCGCAGGTCAAATGCACCGCATGGTCATATCCCGAGGTGATTTAAGCCCTCAAACCACCCACCAGAGCGTTCTTTCACCATGTATCAGCATTATCCTTAATTTATGAGCGTGAGTGCTGAAAGATGTATATGTTGCTTTACTGATTAAAGGAATAGGTCAGTATTACAGTTAATAGAATTAGATTGCTCCTTGAAAGATAAGATATTGAAACAAAAACTGACCTCCTTTGGGCACTTAATGATGAAACATGAATCGCAGGAAAAGACATTAATGCTGGAGAAGACTGAAGGCACAAAGAGAAGTGAGCGGCAAAGGATGAGACGGATGGGATGGTATCGCAGAAGTAATGGACTACAACCTGGGATGTCTGCGGGAGAAAGTGCAGGACTGAAGGAATAGTTCATGGGGTCACGGAGTGTCGGAATGCACTAAACGAATATAGGAAGATAGAAGCTTAAGAATTAAACTGCCTATCTAACAGCGCTACGTCGTCAAACTCTGTCTGGGACAAGGAGAAACGGCTGTTGAGACGTTGACCTTGTACAAGCAACATCTCTGAAGTGATTGCCTATCAAAAGCTACTGTTTAGAGATGTTTCAAGTGGTTCAAAGACGATCGAGTGATCGTGGAAGACGAATACAGAGCAGGATCTGTTTCTGATGTGTTTAACTCAGATAGGCGGTTAAGTGTTGGAATTATTGCAGACTACATAGGAATTGATAAAATGACTGGTCACGATGTTATCCAGTATTTACAAATGTAAAAACCTGTACTCAGCTAGTCCTGAACGCGTCGACTGATGACCAAAGAGAAACTCTGTACTTGTTTGCGATATTTTGTAATACGTTCAGACAGCCCATGAGGTTGTGGACAGTATGACCACGAGACAAAACGCCCAACTGCTTAATCACACACCAGTATCCGCTGACAGAAAAAGCTCTGATGAGAAGGTTAAAAGCTAAAGGTGTATTCCTTACCTTCATTGATGATAAGGGTGTGGTCGACCACGACATTGTACCTTAGCTACTTCCATGATAGGTTTACGTTCATAGGTTGGAAAACTCGTTTTCAGACGCGAGAGTATTTGGAACAAATTTAATTGTTTGTAGTGGTATCTTCATTGTATTATTTCTCTAATCTGGACTCGTTACTTTTTATACTAACCACGCACATCCGGGTTCCATCACGAAAGTTGCAAGGGCCACTCATATGAAAACGAAACACATGGAAAAAAGTAAGCAAACTGTTCATTATGTCAAAAGCAATCGCCATAAATGTTAATACAAATATTTCAGTGTGAGATGAGGCGGTCGTTGCGTTCATGGAAAAATGACTCCGCTTGACTTCGGAAACATGATTGTATTCAGGCGCGCACCGCTTCATCCAAAAAAATTGAGGGACACGAATGTCTTTCTTCAGAGCTCCAAAATGTGGAAATCGTATGTGAAAATCACATTTTGCCAAGATTGTTTCGAGTACGCTGTAGAAGTTTCGCTGGGCAGCCTTTTCACATCTTTCATACAGCTGCGACCTTATCTAATGGTATTCTGCTCTGTAGTTGTTCTCTAAACAGCGTTCCATACGAACAAACCAGGTGTGACTTTACCTGACGTCTCTCACACCTTAGGTAACTGGGCAATGAACGGTTCTGTTTAAAAAGAATAGCTCGATAATGTCGTAGGATCGAGCCGCACATGTCTGCTTTCATGCACAGCAGCTAACTCGCTGCAAATATGAACCTGAAACTGTGAACCTACGCATTGGCTAGAATTGCGAATTAATAAAATAGACAGGAACGTTAAATAAAAGACAATGAACAATTGAATAAAAAGGATTCTATTCTAATTGTAATTGACGCAAATGACATAGAAATGTGTTGAATAAGGTTTATTTGTGGAAATATATCTCAACTAAACGAAAAGTGGTCCTACGATATCCATTTAAAAGACAGACATAAAATCACCGTATCAAATTGCGTTGAGAGCGTTACGAGAATGGTGGCAGAAACCCCGAACTAAATAATCATCCAAAACGCGCGAAACTAAGTCCATTTCGTGATCACAAAACACGAAAAATACACAAGTTCAAAACATTTCAAAGTTCAATATGGTGACTTACAAATTAACACAGGCGAGATAACGAGTAGTAGTTCATTCTCAACTCCGTAATGCAACCGGAAAAAATTAGAGTATCGAGGCGGCCGTTCACCGCCTAGAAACACTCACCTATATGAACAACTAGCTCACGTTACCTCAGGCAAGTCTGTCTTCTTCCATCTCATACGTGAAAGTGTATCAAAGTTATCTACAAGTGACATAACTGCCATATTTATATTCATTACATACTTAAATATGATACAGGGTGTTTCAAAAATGACCGGTATATTTGAAACGGCAATAAAAACTAAACGAGCAGCGATAGAAATACACCGTTTGTTGCAATATGCTTGGGACAACAGTACATTTTCAGCCGGACAAACTTTCGAAATTACAGTAGTTACAATTTTCAACAACAGATGGCGCTGCAAGTGATGTGAAAGATATAGAAGACAACGCAGTCTGTGGGTGCGCCATTCTGTACGTCGTCTTTCTGCTGTAAGCGTGTGCTGTTCACAACGTGCAAGTGTGCTGTAGACAACATGGTTTATTCCTTAGAACAGAGGATTTTTCTGGTGTTGGAATTCCACCGCCTAGAACACAGTGATGTTGCAACAAGACGAAGTTTTCAACGGAGGTTTAATGTAACCGAAAAGCGATACAATAAAAGATCTGTTTGAAAAATTTCAATGGACTGGGAACGTGACGGATGAACGTGCTGGAAAGGTAGGGCGACCGCGTATGGCAACCACAGAGGGCAACGCGCAGCTAGTGCAGCAGGTGATCCAACAGCGGCCTCGGGTTTCCGTTCGCCGTGTTGCAGCTGCCGTCCAAATGACGCCAACGTCCACGAATCGTCTCATGCGCCAGAGTTTACACCTCTATCCATACAAAATTCAAACGCGGCAACCCCTCAGCGCCGCTACCATTGCTGCACGAGAGACATTCACTAACGATATAGTGCACAGGATTGATGACGGCGATATGCCGTTTACTGACGAAGCTTATTTTTACCTGGACGGCTTCATCAATAAACAGAACTGGCGCATATGGGGAACCGAAAAGCCCCATGTTGCAGTCCCATCGTCCCTGCATCCTCAAAAAGTACTGGTCTGGGCCGCCATTTCTTCCAAAGGAATCATTGGCCCATTTTTCAGATCCGAAACGATTACTGCATCACGCTATCTGGACATTCTTCGTGAATTTGTGGCGGTACAAACTGCCTTAGACGACACTGCGAACGCCTCGTGGTTTATGCAAGATGGTGCCCGGCCACATCGCGCGGCCGACGTCTTTAATTTCCTGAATGAATATTTCGATGATCGTGTGATTGCTTTGGGCTATCCGAAACATACAGGAGGCGGCGTGGATTGGCCTCCCTATTCGCCAGACATGAACCCCTGTGACTTCTTTCTGTGGGGACACTTGAAAGACCAGGTGTACCGCCAGAATCCAGAAACAATTGAACAGCTGAAGCAGTACATCTCATCTGCATCGTACTATAGAGTTTCCCAGACCGCAGCGCCATCTGTTGTTGAAAATTGTAACTACTGTAATTTCGAAAGTTTATCTGCCTGAAAATGTACTGTTGTCCCAAGCATATTGCAACAAACGGTGTATTTCTATCGCTGCTCGTTTAGTTTTTATTGCCGTTTCAAATATACCGGTCATTTTTGAAACACCCTGTAATATGTCAATGTAAGTTTCTGAGTTGCAACATTCTAAGTTAATTAGTTATTAATTATAAGTACTAAGTTAATTTTATTATTTATTAGATTATTCAATACTGATCAACGATTTTTTTTACTGAGGACTTCACAAGTATTTGTTTCTTCTGTTATTATATTAGGAAAACTCGATTCTTTAGAGTCGAACGTCGGTGTATAAAACAGTTTCAAACGGCTGATTGTTTTACGAAAACGTTTAGAAAAGTTTGAAATTATGTTTAAAGTTTATTGGAAGTCAATATGTTTGTGATGTCACATCTCTTGAACTATGTCTCGCACAGTGATATAATTTTGCAGGTACATTTTTTGCGACTGTAATTAGTAGTGAAGAACTAGTAAATTAAAAAGGTCACGACCGATGCTGAATTTTTACTGCATGAACAGCGAAAATTTAGTAAATGATAAACTTTTTTCCTTTCATCATAGTACGGTGTATAACAGCGATAAAAAGTTTCGTAAAGGTTTGAAACTATGTACAAAGTTTGTTGAAAGTCGTTAAGTGATTTAATTCTCAAACAATGAATGAAAGCACTGACGGGAAAAAGACTGCAAATCGATACACTGTAGAGCACATCGGGCTACAACAGCGGTATGTAGGCCAGAGTTATCCTGTTGGAAAACAACTCCTGGAATGCTGTTCATGAATGTCAGCACAACAGGTCGAATCACCAAATTGACGTACAAATTTGCAGTCAGGGTGTGTGAGATAAACACTAGAGTGTTCCTGCTGTCATATGAAATTGCACTCCAGACGATAACTCCAGGTGCAGGTCCAGCAGTGTATAGCACGCAGACAGGTTCGTAGCAAGCCCCCAATCGGCCTCCTTTTAACCAAATCACAGCCATCACTGTCTCCGAGACTGAGCCGGCTTTCTTCAGAAAACACAACAGACCTCCACCCTGCCCTTCAGTGAGCTCTCGCTTGACGCCACTGAAGTAGCAAATGGCGATGATTTGGGGTCAGTAGAATGCACGACGCAGGGCGCCTGTCTCAGAGCTGTCCTTGAAGTACCCGACTTGTAACAGGTCGTTGTGTCACTGTGGTGCCAAACATTGCTCAGATTGCTGCTGCAGATGCAGGGCGATGCGCCAGAGCCATATGCCGCACACGATGGTCTTTCCTCTAGGTAGTGCGGCGTACCCGTCCGCAACTCGGTCTTCTTGCCACCGCACATTTCCATGATCACCGCTGCCGGCAGTCATATGTAGTGGCTACGTTCCTATCAAGTTTTTCTCAAGTACTGCAGAAGGATTATCCCGCATCTCGTAGCTCTATTACGCGATCTCGTTCAAACTCATTGAGGTCTTGATAATGGCGTCTTTGTCGCCTTAAAAGCATTCTCGACTAACATTAACTCCACACGTCCAGTCTCAAAGGTAACTAACGCTCACTCTAGTTACAGCGTGTATTTAAAGCAAACCTGATTTACTTGCTAATAGTGGCGCTACTAGCGCCAGTCTTATGCAACTGGCGTGAAATTTGAATAGACATCATCTTTCAGATTAGAAACACACCTAGCAGCTTTTGTTTATATCGCATAACTCCTCGCGGTTGCGATTTTCTTTCCGTCAGTGTATAATGTACAGAATTGACGCTCTGTGAATTACCTGCCTCAAGACATATACGCGTACACAATTTCTAACTGCGATACTGGCCTCACTGTGTTAAACCTTTAGCGTAAGATTATACCTTTTAAGAACAAGATTACGACAGTGTTTTAAATTTTTGAATTCGGACTGCAGTTATATGAAATACTGCAAAACAATCTTCGTTGTCCCTGGAAGCCGTTAGATACGAAACCTGGAATTGGGACTGTGCACGATGAACCAGGTTGGCCATTTTCCTGTAGTAATATAGACTGTCACGTCGTAACGAAACTCAAGTCTAAATCCAGAGGTAGGGTCGCCATTGAAATATATTTCGCACGAAAGCACGTTCACTGTGAACACCAACGTACAGCCAGAATAGAGTCTGCTGCTATTTACACCAACATTGAATGTTCCCGAATATGCAAACGTTGCAAAAATAAGACAGTCCAGAACCTTCCAGAAATGATAAATGGTAATAAACAACTGTTTGTGGTCGGATTGGAACTGACTACCTGCTGCGCCAGCAATTAATGTTACCCATTGTACCATGCTGCACACATTGCGCCTCACGACAGTATTTATGAACGTTACTCTTATTCTGAAGTTGTGATCAGTATGTAACAACAAACTCTATAAAGGAGTAATGTATTCTGAGGCTGTGGTCAACTGTTTAAAGAGTTGTTTACATCAGGTTCAAGACTGGACACCACATATTACCCTAACACTTATTTCCGTGCGAGAGGAACTTCATTTCTCAATTATGAGTGACTGCAGACTATGAAACCATTAGTCATAAGTGAGTGAAAATAGGAAAAGTGATTCTGTTAATGATACTTCCACCTCAAAAGTTTTATATTGCCCATAATTCATAAGTTTCACGGCTTGGACGTTTAAAAGAATCTCATCTGATTTAAGCTACATCAAGAACTTACAATGTTGTTCCATTCATTGCTTTCTTCATTATGCATGTATATAACTTTGTGGTCAGTCCTTTTGCAACATTGCATTGCATGAACTGTGTTTTACCTACGTTCAGTGATAGTCTTTTTGCAGAGAACTGACTACTCCTCAATAAAATTTTATGTACCTTTTCTCACTGGAGTTTCTCTATTAGGTTTTATTGCAATACTTACATCACCAACAGCGAGAAGATCTTGGATACACTCTGGCAGATCATTTATATGCAATAACAATAGATCACTGTGGTACATACGTAGTAGCTATGCTCCACTTTCAAGTACTAGTTGAGAATATTTTTTAATTTAAATTTTGTATAACCTTATTCGTGAATTTCAAAGTAGCAATATTGGTCTGTACTTATTATTGCCTGTCTTACTACCTTTCTTAAAAAAGGCTCTAACAGTAGCATAATTCGGCCTCTGTTAGCGAAGTGTAATTGAATAAAAATTTGTTAAGAACAAGATTTTGGTAATTGACATGAAATATCTTCAATCTCTTCATATTTCTTTCTCTTAAATGAGTTAATTATATTCTTAATTTCTCTGGCAGAACATGGAGTAGTTGTGATTTGCCTGTACACATGTGACACTGACATTGTTTCTTTATGTGTCCTCAACAGCTGTATGTCTTTAACTCTGCACGCGATACTTCTGAGCTACTTCCAGGAATACCTTTTAACTTCCATGATCTGACTTACTGCACTTACTCAGAATAGTGCCAGTTATATTCTTCGTTACTCCTGGCACATTTTCTGCGGGTGTCTAGTGTGAATTTTACTTGAATCTTTGACTGGAAGGATAGCGAAGGAAATTCCAAACGCTCTGTTCCAAGACTCAAGAAGATTGAGACCACAACCGATTGTGACTGTGGTTGGGGCGAAGCGAAATTAGGGCGACCTGCTATAACGATGGGAAATACGAATCAAAATGACAGAATATATAGTAGTTGTGGACATCACACTTTAAAACAGTAGTGGATGAATATACACTAGTTCCAAGAGTCAGAAAAAGGTTCTGTGCCACGCAGGTCGAAGCTCACGTATGGGACATACGATTATGCCAAAACTATGATATAATAATAATAATAACAAAAAGAATAATAATCAAGTAGATAAACTCAAATTAATAAATAATTCTGAGTTTGTAGATCACAGAGCTAGGTGGGTAATAGTTAAAATATACTATAATAGATATAGTATGATATACTATCACTTTAATATAAAAACTGTAGTATACTAGCACTAGATAAGGTGAAGTGTTTCCAAACGTCTTTGAAGCTTTGAAAAGATATACAATCGTTAAAATCTATAACGTTGTCATGTGCTGTAGTCGCTATTAGCAGCTGAATTTTCTTTACTAACGATCATAGAAAATAACACGAAATGTATGTTAATTTGGTACCCTTTGGAAACATCTAGAGTTTCTTTTTTGCTTTTGAAATTTAATGTATTATTAGTACAGATAATCATCATCCACAAATTTCATAACAGAAAATCATTCCTGCTCACCTAACTGCTACATTTTGTTCTGAAAGTAACTAGGATTATCAACATTACCATATTGTCAAGAGTCAACGAAATTTTGATATAGACTGTAGTGTTACCTAGACTAAGTTTGTGAAGTTGTTACAAAGAACTGGATATGGCTCCTTCTGACATCGTTGATTTTAACAGAGGCAGCTGAAATGCGATTCAGTTATTTTTCTTAACACAAAATAAATTAATTTTGTTGCAGAACTTAGCTGACTTGTGAGAAACCAGTTATGAAAATGTTAGAGAAAGTGATTGCTTCTGGTTAAAAAGGTTTTCTGACCTCAAAATGTATATATATTAAATGTCCCTGCCTATTCTGACAAGGGCTAGAAATAAGTCACCTTAGACATTTTATTCTGACAGGTACCCAACGCAGTGTGAAAGCTGTATTAATTTTTGTATTGCTAATATGAGATTCATTCAATTAACACCATAACAAACTGAAATGAAATGGGCTATATATTTTATTACTCTGGATTTCACAGACAAAGATAAACAGTTCACCAGCAGTTTTCACTATCTATGTCAACAGTTCCTAACTAGGTTTAAGGTCTCTTGTAGCATGTGTTAAGAATGAATTTATATGACATATGAAAAATGTTTTGTAAGAAGAAGAGAGGTTCTTATAGTGATAATTTTAACTGACAACCGAAAGAAAAATAGTTTATTGACATTTAGTAACAGTAAAATAATCTCTAAATGCAAGTCACACTATAATTTCACAATACAGCCTTTCATTCCAGGGATCCTAATTCGATTTTCAAATACATATTGTCTGCTCTAAACACTGGCGAGTACTGTATATGGTTTTGTTTTTCGCATCACATCAAAAAAGGGAGCACATCATTTAGAACTTAGCATCCTGAGGTTTCTGAAGCAAATGTTATTTGCTGCAGCAGTAATTAGTTCTTAATAAATGCTTCTCAACAAAGAAAGATAATAGGAAGAATGGGTAGCTGATGATCTGTGTATTATCAGTAGACTCCACAACAAATTCTTAGAGCTAACAGTTGTACACTTCTGTGCACATGTGAAAGACGTAACAGTACAGAAATGACAATAATAAAAAGTTATCAACAGACATTATGTGTATCTTACTCTTAATTTAACTCTGCATGAAGTTCAATCAGGTAATGTTCACATAAATTCATATTGTATGTAAATTTATATGTAGTTGTAATAAACTTTGTTATGTAGTTGTATGCTGAATCAATTTTTGTCTTATAATTGTGGTAATACTGATACGTGTACATTGGAATGATAGTAATTACATACTGTAACAACTGTAACTGCTGATAGTTAAACATAATGCACAATAAATAAAGTTATCTCTTTGTTACTTTGTTAGAAGAAATAAAATTGGGTGATGATTACTTCACCAATAGTGTGATTTTCATATGTAACAGCAAATTCAGGTTTGTAACCACATTACAAGCAACTACAGTTTTACTTCAGTTCAGATAGAAGCATACATTACATATTAGTTTTCATGTAATGATGAGTGAGGCATAATGTCATACCTTAACAAAAAAATATGTGCAGGAAGTCCCAAGACATAACATTGATTACATACTGATATAAACTTGGCTAATTATGTTTGTACATTCAGTTCACAGATAGGTGAAGTTCAACTTTCTGCAACTAGTTAGCTATTACTGCCCATAATGGGTGATCTTAGCTAAACAGCTTGATATCTTAATACAAGTGATGAATGCTTATGAAAAGTCTTAGACAAAACTAGTTGGTTATGAAAAGCCTTAGAGAAAACTAGTTGTGGGAAGATACTTAGTGTAAACTAAAGCTATGATGAAATACGATGATACCTTTCTTGAAACTTGGCGAATGTTCATCAAATAAATGTTAATTATTTTGTTTATCTTTTTGAAAATGAGCTTCGCTGTCCACATTTTTCTCACATTGGTCCAAAGGAATTATATGTATGCAACTTTATGCACTTTGCATTCAGTTAGTTAATTACTTGTTCCATAGATCAAATTTCAAGATAAACAGTATGATGTAGAACATATCAACAGAACAAATGTAGAACAGTTGAAAATATGTGTTCATGTGTTCCAGAAACATATTAAGTCTCACCTCTATCTATGATAATGAATACAGGGCGAAGCAATGAATTAAAATTTGTGCCAAGATCAGGATTCGAACCTGAGTCTCCTTCTTACTAGGCAGATGTGTTAACCACTGCTCCATCCTGGCACTGATGTTAACATAGTTGCACGGATTACCCTAATACGTCTCTCTCCTTAATATAGGTCAAATAAATTTCGTGAGGAACGGGTAGGATTGTACCCATTTCGCTCAATCTAAGGCGCTATTCCAATGATGGAGAGCCTCTGCAATGCTCATATGAGTTAAAGAGAGGAACATCAAGATGTGGTGAGGCATGAAATGGAGTCTGAATTAGGGAGAGAGACGTACTAGGGTAATCCATAAGCTGTGTTAGCCATAGTAACAGGGTGGTCAGCACACCTGTCTAGAGCTCAAGAGACCTATGTTCAAATCCCAGCAATCGTAGAAACTTTAAATTTTTGCTTCAGCCTATATTAATTGCAACAAATGTAGAACATATACTCTGTGACAGTTATTGAACTATATGAAATAAAATCGAAATAAAATCGTCATAAGTTCTGAACGATTTGTGTTAGATCGTTCAAACTGCAATGGTGGCTGCAGGGCATCATGGGAATTGTATGGTTTGGTTTAGCAATGTAACCCACTTTCATTTGGATGGGTTCGTCAATAAGCAAAATTGGCACATTTGGGGGACTGAGAATCCGAATTTCGCTATTGAGAAGTCTCTTCACCCTCAATGAGAGACTGTGTGACGTGCAATGTCTGGTCACAGAATAAATGGTGCGATATTCCTTGATGGCCCAGTGACTACCGAATGGTGTGTGAAGGTTTTGGAAGATGATGTCAACGTCAATATCCAAAGTGACCCTAATTTCGACAACATGTGGTTCAGACAAGACGGAGCTTGACCCCATCGAAGCGATGCAGGAGAGTGTTTGATGTCCTGGAGGAGCACTTTGGAGACCGCATTCTGACTCTGGGGTACCCAGAGGCCACTGGCATGAGCCTCGATTGGACGCCATATTCCCTGGATCTGAACACATGCAACTCATTTTTGTGGGGCTGTATTAAAGACACGGTGTACAGCAATAACCTCAAACCCACTGCCAAGCTGAAAACATCCATTCAGGAGATCATCGACTGAATCGATGTTCCGACACTTGAGCGGGTCACGAAGAATTTCACTATTCGTCTGCGTCACATCATCGCCAATGATGGCAGGAAGGACGAACATGTCACAGCCTATATCTGAATATCTACAGTGACATTTACAAGTTGAATAAAGTATTTGCATATGATAGATTGTAACTTATTTACCTTTTTTTCACATAGTTCAATAATTGTCATCCTGTTTATACAGTTAAAAAAATAAAAGAATAATATTTATATGGTTACATGTTGGCCGTTGACAGGTCATTTTGTTTAAAAACGTCTATTTCTCCCAATTCCTATACGGTATAAAAGGAATTGTTATGGAGAAACATCTTCAATCTACTTCCGAAAACATTTCTGCTATCTGGCAGTTATTTTATTTCCCTTGGTAGGCTGTCAAAGGTTTTTCTAGCTAGATATTTCAAACCTTTCTGTGCCAAAATTACGTTCATTTAAGGGCGATGCAGATTATTTTTTCTTCTAGTGCTATACTTGTGAATACCTTTGTTACTCGTAAGCTTAGATAGATTTTTAATAACAAATTTCACAAGTCAATAAATGTTCTGCGAAGCTGCAGTTAATATTTCCAGTTGCTTAAAGGGATGCCTGTAAGTTGCACCTGAGTAAACCTGAGACATAATTATAATTACTCTCTTTTGCGTAAAGAATAATTTTTGATTAAGTGACGAGTTGCCCCAGAATAGCTATTATCTCATAAGGCAGCACTAAGTGAAAATATGTTAACTTACTGACTTCTTTATCCTCAAAGCCAGGAATTATTCTTACGGCAAAAGCAGCCAGAACAAAAAGTTTAACCATGTCTGCTATGTTGGTTTTCTATTTTATGTTTTCATCAAAACAAACATCTAATAAAATATAACTTTCTATCTTGTTTATTATTTCTTCTTGGTATGCTAAATGAGTATAACGTGGGATAGTTTTGGCTGCAGAAAACTACATGAACTGTTTTAAAGCTAACCAATGAGTGCAAAACCATCAGTGACTTCCGAAAAAAACATCGTTTACTCTTCCTTCTGTCGATCCTTCTTTGCTCAGCTCCACAGCAATGATTGTACCATCCGCAAACAGGACTAATTCTACCTTCTGATTCAGATAAGAGCATTAATATGAAGCAAGAACAGTAGTGGGCTAATAATCGAACCTTTTGGGACACTCATTGTAAGTTCTAGACGATCCCTCTTTGTAAGACTCAAACAGCCCAGGGTAAATTTTTGCATTCTGTTTCTTAAATGAGAACTAAACTAGGCATTTTCTGAACTATGTATTCCACTAAACTTAATTTCTCTAATATAATTTATGATTGGCACAATCAAATGCCTTTGATAAGTCACAATCAATCCCAGTTGGTGATATTTCATCATTAAAAGATTTCATTACATCTTCCTTAAATGTATAAATAGCTGAATTAGTAGAACAGCCCTTTTGAAATCCAATCTGTGATTGGTTAAGTGTCTCACTACTAATGATGTAGGTGACGACCCTGGAGAACTTAACCTTCTCAAAAAATTTGGGGAGTGGTGTGCTGGTACATGTGGAGTCACACTTTTTAGAGGCCCAACAATGAGATATTTATGGTGAGGAGACCCACCAGGATGTAGAACATGTTTTCTGACAAGAATAAACAATAAATATCTACAAAGAAGAACAAATATGCTAATGTACCCTCTACATATCCCTAGTGAAATGGTCTTCATGGATGTGGAATAGGTCAAAAAAATGTAAACCTAATTTAATATACAGGGTAAGAGAAAACTTGCTGCAAGACACGTAGGCTCTTCTTAACTTCATTAATACTTAATGTAGGCTCTTCTTAATTTTATTAATAGATAAACGTTCTGTGACTGCTGGCAAGTTATTGAAATTGCGTGTTCCTGAATAATGGACACTTTTCTGGACTGAGCTATTGACTTGAAAGAGAGTTATATTTTTAATGACACATTTCATGAAGTAATAAGTACAGTGGGAAACTGGAGTTAGTATCCCTGTTTCCGAAACAGGGCTCTGTGTGATGTTCTTGAGTTCATACCACAAATAATTCGTGTTACATGTTTGTGGATTCAGAAAACTTTAGCTTGGCTTGACGAGTTATCCCCAAAATTAATCTCATGTTACATTATGGAATGAAAGTAATCCCGCGCACAGTAACTTTTTTTATTTTTATGTCCCATATGTCTGAGAACACCCACATTGCATATAGAGGTCTGTTTAGGCACTTCAGCAGTTCTATGGTACGCTCCTCCCAGTTGAGTCTATTATCAAGCTGTAATACCAAGAAGTTAACAATTTCAATTCTTATATCTGCTTATCCTCATGGTTTAAGCCATTCTGGTAGGAAATCTCTTACAAGTTAGAAACTGCGTGCAGGTTTTTTTTTTTTTTTTTTTTTTTCAAAGTTTAGTGACAAAGAATTTGCTAGGAACAATTTATTTATCTCAATGAAACTTTTATTAACTGATCTTTCTAAGACTATACAGGATCTGGTATTCATTGCAAATGTTTATGCCATCTAGAACAAAACATACTTTCCATTTGGTAAAGTTACTGATAAAAGGTCATTAATATACAAAACAAAAAGTGCAGGCCTTTAGATGCAACTTTGTGGGACACCACATGTAATTGGATGATGCCTCATAGCTTATTACACCTCTCTTTCCTTTTGACCCACTTTGTTGCCTCTCAGAGATACAGGATTTGAACCCTTTTGCAACATGTCCTGTTAGAGCGTAACGTTTACTTAAAAGGATTCTGTGATTTACACAATCAGATGCCTTTGACAGATCGCAAAATACACAAGTAGCCTGTAATTTATTGCATACGTTCCTGATCTATGTGTAGATAGCCTACTTAATATCAGAATTCTTTAGAAGTGTAAATCGTGACTTTGAAAACATATTATTTGTTGTCAGATGTATAGCAACCTGTGGTGAGAAGAGCTGCTATCGTGTAGAGGTTGTGGAGTGGTGGGTTGTGGAGGTGGTGGTGTTGGCCAGGAGTGACTAGGAAAACTAGAAACTCTGCTGCTAGATACATCATATTTTATTTATTCTCGAGCTACACCGTCGAAGCGCGGCGGCGCCCCTGAGTATGTTCTCTTTAGGCGCGAAACACACCAATAGTGCCGATGACAATGGAAGGTCATGGTGGCGGGAAGGCCATTTGACGTTGGCGCCATGCTTTGCTGACACTGTTCTCCCCACTCAGCAGTGTATATCTGAGTTAGTACCATGTGACCCTGAGTGAGTTCGGCCTGCGACGTGAACGTCCACTGAATTGTCACAGATGGTCTGCTGCTACCAGGTTAGAAACTCATCCTGTTGCGGATTAAAGGTGACAGGACCACCCAGGCTGCAAATTGCTGCCCTTCTAGGTAGAAATTCAGTGCTGCTGTGGAGCCTGAGGGCAGCAAATTTGTTGTATCGTTCTAACAAGGGAACCTCCCCATCGCACCCCCCTCAGATTTAATTCTAAGTTGGCACAGTGGATAGACCTTGAAAAACTGAACACAGATCAATCGAGAAAACAGGAAGAAGTTGTGTGGAACTACGAAAAAATAAGCAAAATGTAAAAACTGAGTAGTCCATGCGGAACATAAGCAACATCAAGGACAGCCTAAGCTCCCGAGTGTCGTAGTCCTCTGGTTAGCGTGAGCAGATGCGGAGCGAGAGGTCCTTCGTTCAAGTCTTCCCTCGAGAGCAAATTTTAATTTTTTGTTTTCAGTTTATGTCACAAACTCGTATGTTTTCATCACTTTTTTGATTATCACATCCACAAGAAAACCTAAATCGGGAAAGGTAGAAGAATCTTTTTACCCATTCACCAAGCGTACAAGTTAGGTGGGTCGAAAACATATTCCTGTCATGTGTCGCACATGCCGTCACCAGTGTCGTATAGAATATATCAGACGTGTTTTCCTGTGGAGGAATCGGTTGACCTATGACCTTGTGATCAAATGTTTTCGGTTCCCATTGAAGAGGCACGTCCTTTCGTTGACGAATCGCACGGTTTTGCGGTGCGGTGGCAAAACACAGACACTAAACTTATTACAGTGAACAGAGACGTCAATGAACGAACGGACAGATCATAACTTCACGAAAATAAAGAAAGTAAACGTATCACTCGAGGGAAGACTTGAACCAAGGACCTCTTGTTCCGCAGCTGCTCACGCTAACCACGGGACCACGGCGCTCCTGAGCTCACACGCTCCTTGATGTTGCCTATCTTGCACATGGACTACTCAGTTTGTATATTTTGCTTATTTTTTCATAGTTCCACGCAACTTCTTCCTGTTTTCTCGATTGATATGTGTTCGGTTTTTCAAGGCCTATCCACTGTGCCAACTTATAATTAATGTGGGGGGGGGGGGGGGTGCGATGGGGATGTTCCCTTGTAAGTCCATGGGTGCAGACTTAGAACCATGAGCTGGTCTGGTGGAGCTGGTTGCCCAGACTGGTGTTGGTTGGTGGTTGGCCCATAGCATAATGGAGAATTGCATGGATCCGATGTCGCGGAGAGTGCTTCCAGACTGCTCATAACTGTGCTTGAATCAGAGGGTATTTATAGGGATTAATAACACACTTGTTGTGCCGATGTATTGCTGCCAAGCATGTCCAGAGTAACACCTTCGTGTATGGATGGTGTGGAAATACTTCACAGACCAGTTCGTCGTTGCATGACCTTTCGGTTTGGCCTCCTTGCGGTGTACAAGCAGGCTAGCTTGTGGAATTACATGTCAGCATATCTGCGTCTACCTGCTTGCCACCTACATGGCTGCAATTTGGCTGCTTTTAACTCAGTAATGTCCAAAATTAGTGACAGCGTTACATATTTCCCCTCTTAGGGACGACCAATGACCAGACTACAACTGAAGACTTCCTACACGTAGTTAAGACACAGAGTAATTACAATTTTCTTCTTACTCAGCAACAAAGCTGAGAATGTGATGCCCATTCACTCCACGATTGTCAGCCCATCAGCTCGTCCATCTGTCCTTAAACTACTAAACAAACTCTCCTTTGCCGGCCGGAGTGGCCGTGCGATTCTAGGCGCTACAGTCTGGAGCGGCGTGACCGCTACGGTCGCAGGTTCGAATCCTGCCTCGGGCATGGGTGTGTGTGATGTCCTTAGGTTAGTTAGGTTTAAGTAGTTCTAAGTTCTAGGGGACTGATGGCCACAGCAGTTAAGTCCCATAGTGCTCAGAGCCATTTTGAACCAAACTCTCCTTTCTCGTTTGAGCTACCTCTTAAGCATTAATCCCTCCTAAACACTAAACAACTGTTTACACGACTATCCATTCATCACACCGTTATGGCATCTTATATTGTAAGTAACAATGTTCGTTTTAACATCACTCAAGGTTCCTTGACTACCGAATCGCAGTTAAGTAAATTCTGCAATACAACTCTCTTGTTACTATATCGAGATTCTTGCACTCCTCATACCTTCTCATGTGCAAACAGCTAACCAATCCACCGATATCTGCTGTTCTGGAGGATCGAATTGTCGAGTGGCCCCTCGCCCGACGTACACAGAGGCTGCACAAAACAGAGTCAACACGAACACTGTGGCTTTGGCTGTGTCACTTGTGATTTTGTTCGTGTGCTGCTGCTCCGTCTCATATTAATGTACATTGAATGACACCTGTCGTCTTTTACTTCTGCATGTTACTGGTAAGATCGGCTAAGCAAAATATCTCTTTACTGATTCTTTAACTCCCAAGAATGACTCTGCAACTAGGGGCTACGTTTGATTGTCTGCAACAAATACCAAACACAAAATTTCTGATTAATAAGTCAAACTTATTCAAATATTTTGAATTAAACTGATAAAAAGGGGCCACCTCACAGATCATTTGATGATTCAATAAATAACAATCTATATGTTGGATATACCATAATCAGGGTAAATTTCATTGAAACATTGCTAAGCGGAGGTGCAGATTGATTTTAAGGATCCTGACTAGGGAGCGGAACGGCGCTGTGAGATGTAATAACAAAGAATTTAGCAATAATTCGCAGTTATCTTCTCATTAAGAGTAACACACACACACACACACAGAGAGAGAGAGAGAGAGAGAGAGAGAGAGAGAGAAGTTAAAATACGGTTACCTGGGATGCTAGCACGGGTATCGACACATGGCACATTACACTGCGCAGCATCTAGACCTATATATGTGGGGCAAGAGTGCTAAATTACTGGATATGATTTAACAATGTCACTCACAGAACGAAATATAGGATGTCATGTTCCACATGGAAGTTTACTGGGTCCTAGCGCGACTGCCTTTAACGGTGAATTTTAGAGAACAAATTCCACTTCTAAAATTCCGTGCAACTCAGTAATTTTGTAAGTAATTTATCAAACAAGAACATATCTAGAATGAGATTTTCACTCTGCAGCGGAGTGTGCGCTGATATGAAACTTCCTGGGCAGATTAAAACTGTGTGCCCTACCGAGACTCGAACTCGGGACCTTTGCCTTTCGCGGGCAAGTGCTCTACCATCTGAGCTACCGAAGGACGACGCACGGCAGGTACTCACAGCTTTACTTCTGCCAGTATCTCGTCTCCTACCTTCCTCTGGAAACTTCTGAAATACTTGAGAATGGCGGAAAGGAGATATATAATAAAGTTGACTAGCCTTCCAACTACACTTTCTGGACATTAATTGAATCCTAAATATCTTAAGTGATCAGATCTATATAATCAGTCTTGCACTGCGAATCTGACTTACCCATCACAGTGCAAAAATGAACAGGGCAATGTGCCAGCCATTGAATATTACATTTATCAGATAGAATTATGGTTTTAACCAATCGACAAGGACATTTCTATAAAAACTGTCTATTTCCAAATTTCTAGTATAAGCCAATAGTGCACCTTTAATGTTTTGTGTTTTGACGCTATTAGACACTCAACCTCAATGTCACAAAAGTTCTGTTCATTAGCTTATAAATTTCAAAAACTACTCTCTGAAGTAGAAAAGGCACACGTCATAAATATACTGTAAAATCTTAAATAGTGTTATATTGCTAGAGAAGGCCGAAATGCACGCTATAAGCTCACGCAGGATGGCGTGAGGTCTGAAACAGGATACGTAATGAATGCTATAAAGAAAAGTACGTAGCTTCTGGAATACTTAACTTTAATCCATCATTTGTATACATCATTCTTGATGAGACATGCTTCATACGATAACTATCAATTGCTATGTCGCCTTGCTAGGTCGCAGCCATTGACTTAGCTGAAGGCTATTCTAACTATCTTCTCTGCAAATAAACGAGGTCTCGTCAGTGTTGCATCGCTAGCTAAGTCGTCCGTACAACTGGGGCGAGTGATAGTAAGTCTCTCGGGATAAGTCTCTCGGGACCTGCCGTGTGGTGGCGCTCGGTCTGCTATCACTGACAGTGGCGACACGCGGGTCAGACATGTACTAATGGACCGCGGCCGATTTAAAAGCTACCACCTAGCAAGTGTGGTGTCTGGCGGTGACACCACATTCCTCCCCCGCAAATCGGCGAACGGTCGTGTTATAAGGCTTCCGCCCGCCGTGGGGAGGACCCCATATTGGCGTATGCAATGAAGTGGGGAGCCTAACAACAGGCGAGGCTGTGCCACCCGCACCCGGCCATTCGGTCCGAGGGGAGCTAGGAAACGCCTGAAAACCTAGTCCAGGGTGCACGCCAACATGCGGTGTATGCGCCCGTAAAGAGACAGGAGGGGTCGAAGGGTCGACCTCCATCGCGTCGGGGTACCCGACGCGCGAAGACGCCATGTGGTCCGGAGCGGGCAAGAGGTCCATGGCGGAGGACTGCTGGTCACGGGAAGCTATCGGCGGCGCGTGACCCAGGGAGGCGCTTGGCGGCTGCAGCGACGCGTCCACTGCGGGCGGCGTCGGCGGGAGAACAGGCGGCGGCGGCGGCGGCGGCGGCGGCGGCGCGTCGCCATGGGGCAAAATGGAAGGCAGCGTCGGTAACACCTGGGGATGAGGCGAGCCAGTAGATGGGTCCCCAGCGCGCTGACCTGACGGCACCGTCGCTGAAAGCAGACGGGGAGCGGCAGAACCTGTGCGACGACAGAGGCGCAGCTGATTGAGATGCCGACGCACCTCACCAGAGACCCCCAAAACCAAATACATCGCGCGGCCGAGGCAGCGAAGAGTGCGCCCTGCGAGCCAACGCCGTGAACCGCGATAGTTGCGATAGTATACAACGTCGCCGGGAGCAAAAGCAAGTGTCTGCCGCTGCACAGGAACCTGATGCGGCGGATGCAGCAAAGACATCAAGGTTCGATGAGAGCGACCGTGAAGCAGCTTAGCCGGCGAGCGACCATCTCGGGGCTGAAAGCGATACGAAGACAAAAAGAGCAACAACGCGTCCTCCCGAGATTGCGACTCTTTCAACTTCAACATCTGTGACCAATCGTCCAGCGGCACCGTTTGACTGAGGCGAAAACGGCGCGGACGTCAGATGTTTAATACCATTGACCTTGCAGAATGACTGAAATTCGGCGGACATGAATTGTGGGCCATTGTCGGAAACGATAGTCTGTGGAAGACCTTCAATGCAAAAGATAGCGGATAACGCTTGGATGGTGGCAGATGACATCGTGGAAGACATCCGGACAACAAAAGGAAAATTACTGAATGAATCTACCACAACCAACCATCGAGCATTCCAGAATGGACCAGCAAAATCGATGTGCAAGCGTTGTCAAGGGGAAGTGGCTTTCGGCCATGCAAAGAATTTCCGCGGCGGTGCGGATTGTTGTTCGGCACCCGCCATGCAAGAAGAGCACATATGCGTAATCGCAGCATCGATTCCGAACCAAGTACAGTGCTGACGAGCAAGTTGTTTCGTTCTCACGATACCCCAATGTCCTTGGTGGAGAAGCCGTAAGACAGAGGACCGTAACGAGCGTGGGACCACGACTCTGGACTGATCATTATCAGAACGCAACAACAAAACACCACGCCGAACAAAAAGTCTCTCCTTGTGAGCAAAAAATCGGCGAACCAAGGGATCCTCGATCCGTGACTTTGACAAGGGCCATTGCGTAGCAACAAAACGCAAAACGGTAGCAAGGACAGGGTCAGAAGCTGTGGCTGTAGCTACACGACGAAAATCTATCGGAAACGATTCGACCACGTCATCGGTTTCCAAATCAATGAACATGCAAGCAAGTTCGGAAGAATCGAATGCTCTATCCTCAGCAACAGGCAAACGGGACAACGCATCGGCGTTTCCGTGCTTAGCAGTGGACCGATACAAGATATCGTAGCGGTACTGCGAGAGGAAAATAGACCAGCGAATGAATTTCTGCGCTGTATGTGGAGGTACAGGCTTGTTCGGATGAAAAAGTGACGTCAAAGGTTTGTGGTCTGTGATGATGGTAAAGTGACGACCATACAAGAAATCGTGAAACCTTGTAACACCAAACACGAGAGCCAAAGCTTCTTTCTCGATTTGTGAATAATTTCTTTGCGCTGACGAGAGCAATTTGGACGCAAAGGCAATAGGGCGATCATGCGAACCATCTTTGTGCGCAAGCACAGCTCCGATCCCGAAATCCGATGCATCTACCATCAACAAAAGGGGTTTCTGGGGATCGAATGGCGTAAGGCAAGTATTTGAAAGCAACGCCGATTTCAACTGGCGAAAGGCGCGTTCGCATTCCGTCGTCCAGACGAACGGAATACCTTTGCGGCGTAAGCGATGAAGCGGAGCTGAAATGGAAGAAGCGCGTGGCACTAATTTATTGTAATAGTTAATTTTTCCCAACGCACACTGTAGCTGCTTCAAATTCTGCGGCGAAGGCAAGTCTTGTATGGCACGGAGGTGCTCTGGACTCGGATGTATGCCTTGGGCATTGATTACATGTCCCAAATATGGTAAGTCACGAGCAAAAAACACACATTTGTCCTTCCACAAGCGAAGACCATTTTGTCGCAAGACCTGAAATAATGTTCGGAGGTTTGCTAAATGTTCTTCTTCTGCCTTTCCGGAGATCACAATATCGTCCAGATAGTTTGCTGCAGTAGGGACCGACGCACAAACAGTTTGTAGATACTGCTGAAACAATGCAGGGGCGGATGCGCACCCGAATGGCAGTCTTTTGAAGCGATACAACCCAAGATGCGTGTTAACCACCAAAACGCGCTGGGATTCTTCGTCCACCGGTATTTGCAAGTACGCATCTGCTAGGTCCAACTTAGAAAAATATTTACCCGGGCACAGTTTGTCAAAAAGATCTTCCGGGCAGGGTAAAGGAAAAGTGGCAATCACTAGTTGGGGATTCACTGTTGCCTTGAAGTCCACACAAAGTCTCAATTTTCCGGAAGGTTTTGGCAAAATTACTAAGGGTGAAGCCCAGAGAGAAGCCTGCACACGTTCAATTACACCTTGAGATTCCAAATCGTGTAATGTTCTTGTGACCTCATCACGCAATGCGTGGGGAACATTGCACGCTCTGAAAAATTTTGGTTGCGCGTTTACTTTCAGTTCCAAATGTGCTTCATAGTTCTTAGCGCAGCCAAGGTCCGGTGCAAAAATGTCTGCAAATTCTTCACATAGACGAGAAACACTGGCTGAAGGCACAGTCTGGTTCACTGATAGGACCTGATTTACGATAGACAAGTTAAACAACTGAAATAAATCTAAACCAAACAAGTTCACTGCAGAAGAAGAACGAAGAACGTAAAATGACACAAGTTTTGTTTGTCCCTTGTATGTTGCAAGAAGGCTGCACTGTCCTAACACAGGGATCGTGTGACCTGAATATGTAGTTAGCTTAACATTTGCGGCACGCAACGGAGGAGTGCCCAGTTGTTTGTACGTGACTTTATTGATCAATGAAACTGCAGCTCCGGTATCGAGCTGGAATGGGATCACGTTGCCATTAATATCCAAGTCTAAAAAAAATTTATTGTCCTGCTGACGACAAGAGCGACTGTCTCGTGCAACGTGAACAGACACTGGTACAGACTCACTCGCAACTTGATGTGATTTCCGTCGATGTCGACGCACACTTTTTGTGGGACGAACACAGTCACTGTTAGAGAAAGTGGCACTGGGCGGAGTGGAATTAATTACATGAATTTCCATGGGCGAAGGTTCACGAGCCTGAGCATTCTTGGTGCGATTCCGGCGCTAAGCAAAGGGCTGGGAATGGTGTTTTGTGTCCGATCTGAGCTTTTTCTGGCAAACACTCTGAACATGTCCTTTTTTATTACAGAAAAAGCAAATAGCTTGGCGTGACGGGCAATTCTCACGCGAATGTCTAGTAGCACACCGCGGGCATGATTTCACTGCTGCATTTGCTCGCTTTCGCGGGACACGTGGCTGCGCGGACGTGCGCGAGGGCTGTTTACAGTTCCGTGCAGCTCGCCCGGCGGGCTGGTTAATGTGACACACAGCTGGCGAAGTTTCAAATGATTCCTGAGCAAAGTCAAGTGTGTCTTGCCTATCCAATATGTCTATCACTTGTTGAAGGGAGGGATTGACTAGTTTCAAAATCTGCTCCCATATACGAACATCAGAAACGTTCTGTGCAATTGCATCACGTGCCATAGTATCTGAATAAGGGAGTCCACATTCACACTCAAAAGCTCAATCCCTTGTAAGGCCTTGCAAAGTTGCAACCCACTCCTGATTAGTGTGACCGGCCGTACGTTTGGTACGAAAGAACGTATACCTTTTTGCAACGACATTGACTGATTCCTTGAAACAGGCATCTAACGCAGACAAAATTTCTTCGTAGGACAGAGTTGCTACGTCGCGTCGGGGAAACAATTTCACTATCACACGGTACGTCTGCACCCCTACACACGCCAATAAGTGAGGCTGCCGCTCGTTACCTTGAATTCTGTAGACGGCGAGATGAAATCCAAATTGGCATGACCACTCCGTCCATGTTTCCATTTCCGCATCGAATGGACGAAACTGGGGTGCAACAGCATGTTGTGGCTGCGGTAGCGGTGAAGCGGCGGCTGCCGCATCGGTTTGCATTGCACGTTGACCCTGGACGAGCTGTCCAAGGGCATGCAATAACGCCTGCGTCTACTGATTCTGCAAGCGATAAAATTCGGACAGTACATCTGGAGATTGTGGCGAAGCCATGACACAAATAAATTAGAGCAATACGAACGCGAAATCCTCTTTTAAGCCTCGTCGCCACTTGTTGTATAGCTAGAGAAGGCCGAAATGCACGCTATAAGCTCACGCAGGATGGTGTGAGGTCTGAAACAGGATACGTAATGAATGCTATAAAGAAAAGTACGTAGCTTCTGGAATACTTAACTTTAATCCATCATTTGTATACATCGTTCTTGATGAGACATGCTTCATACGATAACTATCAATTGCTATGGCGCCTTGCTAGGTCGTAGCCATTGACTTAGCTGAAGGCTTTTCTAACTATCTTCTCTGCAAATAAACGAGGTTTCGTCAGTGTTGCATCGCTAGCTAAGTCGTCCGTACAACTGGGGCGAGTGCTAGTAAGTCTCTCGAGACCTGCCGTGTGGTGGCGCTCGGTCTGCTATCACTGACAGTGGCGACACGCGGGTCCGACATGTACTAATGGACCGCGGCCGATTTAAAACTACCACCTAGCAAGTGTGGTGTCTGGCGGTGACACCACAAATAGTATCCTTAAGGTAACTACAATACATAACTGTCAACACAGTCTTCTTTTTTATATTAACCAAAGCCCATTCTTTCAAATACAATTTTTAACATATTACCGAACTTTTTCTTATGATTCGAATAGCTTCTAATTTTGTGGAACTCACACAGCATGTGTACCTTGAACTCTATGATGCTACTGGATCCTAATTTGTTAATGAAATAGTTAACAAAACTTCTTTTCACTCGAGGGAAGACTTGAACCAAGTACCTCTAGTTCCGGAGCTGCTCACGCTAACCACGGTACCACGGCGCTCCGTACTCGGGACCTTTGCCTTTCGCGGGCAAGTGCTCTACCATCTCAGCTACCGAAGCACGACTCACGCCCGGTACTCACAGCTTTACTTCTGCCAGTATCTCGTCTCCTACCTTCCAAACTTTACAGAAGCTCTCCTGCGAACCTTGCAGAACTAAGTTTCATATCAGCGCACACCCCGCTGCAGAGTGAAAATCTCATTCTGGAAACATCCCCCAGGCTGTGGCTAAGCCATGTCTCCGCTATATCCTTTCTTTCGGGAGTGCTAGATCTGCAAGGTTCGCAGGAGAGTTTCTGTAAAGTTTGGAAGGTAGGAGACGAGATACTGGCAGAAGTAAAGCTGTGAGTACCGGGCGTGAGTCGTGCTTCGGTAGCTCAGATGGTAGAGCATTTGCCCGCGAAAGGCAAAGGTCCCGAGTTCGAGTCTCGGTCTGGCACACAGTTTTAATCTGCCAGGAAGTTTCAAGAACATATCTACTCCGTCATGAAACTGAGTCTTAAATTCGAACACGAGAGGTGTTTACGTCGAACTGGAGCCTCATGGCGTACACAGAAACACACGTGGTACACCAGAGCACAGGCTACTAAGTCCGTGGGAATGAAACACAAATTGGATGGTAAATTAAATAAAATTTCTCACAAGCATTCCACATAACCCGCTAAACTAACTAAAGCTGTACATCATGTGGTGGCACCGCTCGTCCATGCGAAGTTACAGTTGCACAAAAGATCTCATCGAATAAGCTGAATATTACTGAAATTAACACAGTTCCCTGATTGAATTAGTTGATGCGGCGTGATTATCAATGCCACGCACCAGAGTGACTTTCGGAATCTCAAACAAAGCTCTCATACATTTCAACTCATCAAATAGAGATGCTGCTCAGAGCATCCATACTCACCGGCGTCCTGGGGAAGAGTAACCTAATTGTCTCTACCTTCCGGGGTCCACACACGGTGACCAGAAGGGCCCAGAGAGCGTAAGCAGTTGTACCTGTACCAACCTCACAATGGGTGCTGACCAGTGGCCACTGATGCCTCTCTGACCTAACGTAGCTGTATTCGAAGCTCTACACAATGATTGGCTACACTGCTCTTAACATTCATAGAACCGTGTAACAGTTCACATGGAGGCTCTTCAACATGTGAAAGCATTTTCTCTTCTGGAAGACGTCCCTCTTGCGTGTCTGTTAGCTTGTTTAAGGATAGGATTACGTAAGGACGCAACGTTTTTTCAGGTAGGTCAGGTTTATCACTGAAAGGACTGATAGTGGCTTCTCTGGCCAGTACAACTGCAGCTACCTTATGTTCAGCTTGGTTTCTCCTGTAACATAGGCTGAGAGGTGAAAGGTTTGTCCCGATATGTCCCAGTCTGTCCCGTAATGTCCCAGTCTGTCCCGTTACTAATTATTCCACTGCCGTTTAGCTCCATTTAGCTCCCGTTACCTTACATTGCTCTTAGCAGCTCACTGCTAGAATTTCGATATTATTTACATAATAAACCCAGTGCGAACCCACATACTAAAAATCGGAGCGCAGCTGCAAGACATCACGTGGACAACCCTGAGCCTCTGGTTTACCTAAGTGCAACTGCATCTCCCATGTGTCGGTACCTGTATGTACCTCCTGGGTCAGCAGGTAGTAAACATCTTTCTCTGACAATGCTGGAGTTCGATTAGCGACATCAGTGCATGACTGCATCTTTTGCGATCAGCAGTACCACCTGTGTCTTTGCTTCGACAATCTTTCCCAAGATTCCGTACTTTAACACGTATTCACATTTGAAGCTGGTTTGCTTGTGTGAATCATGGTAGATCCGCCGTATTCTCGGCTGCTGCTATGTGCTTGCACAGTGGTAGATTCCACTGCTCTGATTCACCTATTAATTCTGAATCGTGTGGCAACTCCTTCTGCACATTCCGCAGGCCTGCCAAGTACTGATCTGGCGTTAACAGAGCTGGACTCTGCCACCCATGTGCCACAACTAATATGTTTCTGCAACTCCACTGCCACTGCCCGAGAATCCCACAAGACACCGGCAAACGACTGCAAGAATCGTGCTACTACCATTCTCTTAACGAAAGTATGCCCCCGAGCCTGTATAACTTCCAGGTCCCAGTTCACAGTATTAACTGTCTTCTTTACTAGGGGTATTTCCTCCGTTGCTAACTTTCATAATGTCCATGTGTTGTCCTGTTCAGTACCCCTTGTTCCAAACTGGTTAATTGTGTTGTGTGCCATTCCATGGTGGTCTTATACCTTCTTGCTACATCACTCATGCCCTCTATCATACTACGAGTATTCTGTTCACAGATGTCACTGTCCCCTACTCCCTGCCCCCTACACACTGTGTTTAAACAACCTCGCTGAAGTATGTGGCACTACTTCCACTATCTGATGCATTTGCCCTTGAAATTGCTCATATGACTGGCACAACTCACCATACTCACTCCTTATTTCCTTCAGCATGTCTTTTCCTTCCATCTCATGCCGTAGCTCCTTAATCACATCTTCTAAGCATCTCTTCTCATTAAGCATTTCCCATGTGTTCAGGGTCAGCTTCAGTGCTCAACGACAGCTTGCGAGTATTACATACTCTTGCCTTGTGAAAAATACTCCAGTTTGCAATGGCAGTATTCTCAGCGCCCCACTCCACTCTTGGCGAAGAGATACAATACTGACAAGATCTCTCATCTTTTCTTTGATCCACGGCAACCCAGGAACAGGGAAGTCCCAGCACTTTCCTCTCCCTTTGAAAAGTCTGTCGTCTCGTAAACGTACAAAAAGAAAACTCAACCCTAAAATACCTAGCTTGCACGCAAATGAACATAGAAGTATAACAGTAGATATAACATGAACGGAACTCCATTCTTCTATCCTCACTATCGACTGATGCACTAATCACTAATGCTTGTAAATTACACGTACATTATAACACAAAATGTAAACCATTCTTTCCTACTTCCTTGGTCTTGTTCCACACGGAATATCCTGTACACATCACGCAAAATTTCCACGCTTCTCCTTCTTCTCACTGCACGTAACTTTGCCCTCAATGTATGACGGTATTTACGTCAATACACCTGAAGCATCTTGAAACGGCTCAGACGCCCAATAAGAGCAATAGTTTTACGATTCGGCAATTGAAACTTAACGTTTACTGGTGATGTTGTTTCAACTACCTGGTATGGCCCCTGATAATGATTTACAAAATTTCTTGGTTTTAACTTTCTGAATGTACAGGTTTAACAACATCATCCACTGACCGACTTTACATTGTGGTAATCTGCTCATACGATTTATCATTCGATCTTGGCATTCCAGGGCTCTGGTGTTTGCTGCCTGAGCACGCTTTCGAATTTGCCCTACTGTTTTAGTAAAATCCCTGGTGGACTTCCCGTCCTTGCCAGCTCTTGGCCGTATCTTGTTAAATGGTGTGGTGATGGCATGCACCTCTTGTAAAGTATCTCATATGGTGATAACCTTGTAGCAGAATGGAGTTTTGAATTATAGGTGCTTATAACGAACGACAAATACAGCTTCCAATGATTGTGATCTGCAGACACATAATGATTCAGCACTCTTCTGGCTGTGTGATGTACACTCTCCGTTGCAACGTTAGCCTAAGGATGCAGTGGACTTTCCCTTAACTTTCTAACCTTTAGCAAATTACATAGCTGCTTTAATAAATTTATTAAAGATTGTCCCCTGCTCAGTGATCACAGTTTGTGGTACTACAGACCTGAGCACCCAGCTGTTGACCAATGCTTGCTCTACCATTACTGCCTGCTGGTTACGGATTGCAATCATTGCAGTAAATCTAGAGAAATGATTAATAACAGTTAGCACAAATCGATTTCCAACCGGAAACTCTTTGAATGGCCTGAGAACATCCAACCCAGTCATTTTCTGCAGAGGTATTAACTTATAGCTCAAATCTGCCCATTGGGTGTATTATACACAACCTCTCATGTACCGATCCACATCTCCACATCTTCTTTTCTAGATTTCGACCATTAATGTTCCACTACTCGCCTATCTGCTGTTCTACAACCCCCATGTCCTGAAAATATATGATTATGTGCTTCTTTCAGCACATTCGCTTTTAGCTTCTTTGGCCCTACTACCCGCGGCCCCAACCCCGATATCTTACACAACAACCTGTCACACGCAGTGATTTATGGCTGTAAGGCATGCCGTTTACATTCTGCACCACCTGTTATGCTACTAGGCATTGTGCTAGTCCGTGAGCTAGTGTTTTTATCATTGCTGCCATTTGATTTAAACCATCTGCATTCATATGTTTCTCACCAGGGTTATGTATGACTTCATACACAAACTCACTTAGCCTCAATGCCCATCTAGTCAGTTTGCTAGACGGGTCCTTAAGCCCCATCAAATACTTAAGAGCTGCGTGGTCAGGACAGCGACAGCTATGGTTTCAGCATGATGGTGCACCGCCACACTTTGGAATGAATGCGCGTAACTATTTACATGAAGCGTTTACAGTGAAATGGATTTTTCATGGAGGTCGAATGTTCTACCCTCCACGTTCCCCGGACTTAATCCACTAGATTTTTTTATTTGTGAGGACACTTAAATGAACAAGTTTATATTACTCCATCCATGGGTTACGTGACCTAATAGTTCGCCTGCACGCCGCTTCGGCAATGATGGATGCAGGTGTGTTGTGCAGGATCCAGCAAAGCATGATCCAGCGGTTGGCGAAGGTTGTCCTTTTGAACATCTTCACTAAAATGAATGTTACTCGTACGTGTATGTACCGGCTCTATAAAGATAAGCCTGGATGTCACACTTATAGAACGGAATTATTGTGCATAGCATAATGTGCAATCTTGTGTAGCCTACCTACTGTTTTTTTTTGTACCTCATTGGATACAGACGATATTACTATATTCACTATTATTTTCTATTGGCCTTATTTGTGTCACGGACGAAACTAAGTGGTCGTTTTCCACCTACAGGAAGTGCATGTCATGTCTTAATGTTTAAAGAAAGATAACAGTAACAGAAAAAAATACCCAAAGTACTGGATTGTGTAGTTGTAAACTGAATACTGTTTGATGCTTTAACTGAAAGAAAAAAAATACTGGCTCGAACGCGACGGTATGGCCTTGTTTCATGAGGTAATGGGACAGCTCCGGCACAATGCAGAATTCATGCTATCTGCGCTTGGTCATGATGCACTCTGTTAGAGATGCTAGAGTCTTTTCTTAAAATCGCATTTCTATTAAACATATTGGACGATCTATGTTTTGCTAGATACTCCTGTCTCTAATTGGGACGAGAAATCGCATACCGACCGCTAAGTGTTGCATTTATTTCCTCACAGTGTTTGTACATAGTTTGTTCGAACATCCCCCCCCCCCCCCCCCCAGCGTGAGTCCTCCTCGCACTTGTCCGTTACTGATAGGTGACAAAGCGCCACCACATTGAAGTGAGTATGTTGAGGAGCTCTTGGAGCGAGAGAATATTAGACTTGCCCGTTCCCTCGACGTACATTCCATAGAGCACGTGTGAGATGTCCAGAAGAGACGTACTGTAGCACGTCCACATACACGAACCACCATGCAGCTGTTGTCAACCGCGCTGGTGGAGGAATGAAACTCCCCACCACAACAACTACTTACCAAACAGGTGGCTGACATGAGAGGATACTGCAGAGAACGCACTGCAGTCCGTGGTGTTCAACCACCACCTTAATTACCTCTTCCTGGCTTTTGTAGTGTTCAGGGGACCCTAAAAATTTGCGATGACTTCAGTGTAATTATTGCCTTTCAATAAAAGTGCCATTTCTGTTCACCTCGTTCATTACGTGTTTCTTTCGTTACCTTGTGTACTACACTATAGCGTTCCTTTCTTCTATGTATGGCCCAAGATTTATCGACCTATGTTACTTGGAAGTAATTCAGGACTGATGGAATCCCAGTTTCGTTTTACAAAGAGTAGCCTACAGCACTGGCCCCTTACTAAGCTTGCACTTATCGCGTATCTATTGTCCAGCGCAAAGTCCCACGCGACTGGAATAAAGCGCAGGTGACTCCTATGCGTAAGAAGGATAAAAGAATGGACTCACAAACTTACAGACAAATATCTTTAACACCGGTTTGCTGAAGAATCCTTTAACATTTTCTCAGTTCGAATATAATAGATCCCCGTAAGTGGGAAGAACATCTGTCCACAAATCATCACGGTTTTAGAAAGCGTCGCTTTTGCGAAACTCAGCTTACCCTTTTCTCACCTGCGAATAACAATAGTCTTACAACCTGCTAGACAACATGTCGAGCCCATCCTGTAGCCTTTGCAAGTTACTACCAGCATCTGCCTCCACATCTACATCTACGTGACTACTCTGCTATTCACAATAAAGAGCCTGGCAGAGGGTTCAATGAATCACCTTCAAGCTGTCTCTCTACCGTTCTACTCTCGAACGGCACGCCGGAAAAAAGAGCACTTAAATTTTTCTGTGAGAGCCCTGATTTATCTTATTTTATCGTGATCATCATTTTTCCCTATGTGGCAGGGTGCCAACAGTATGTTTTCGCAAACGGAGTAGAAAAATGGTGATTGAAATTTCATGAGAAGATCCCGTTGCAACGAAAAACGCCTTTGTTTTAATGATTGCCACTCCAATTCACGTATCATGTCTGTGGCACTATCTCCCCTACTTCGCGATAATATAAAACGAGCTGCCCTTCTTTATACTTTTTCAGTGTCATCCGTTAGTTCCATCTGATGCGGATCCCACACTGCACAGCAATACTCCAGAATAGCGCGGACAAGCATGGTGTAAGCAGTCTCTTTAGTAGACCTGTTGCACTTTCTAAGTGTTCTGCCAATGAATCGCAGTCTTTGGTTGGCTCTTTGCACAACATTATCTATGTGATCGTTCCAGTTTAGGGTATTTGTAATTCTAACCCCTAAATATTTCGTTGAATTTACAGCCTTCAGATCTGTGTGACTTATCGCGTAGTCGAAGTTTAGCGGATTTCTTTTAGTACTCATGTGAATAAATTCACACTTTTCTTTGTTCAGGGTCAATTGCCACTTTTCGTACCATACAGATATCTCATCTAAAGCATTTTGCAATTCGTTTTCGTCATCTGATGACTTTACAAGACGGTAAATGACAGCATCTTCTGCAAACAATCTAAGACGGCTACTGAGATTGTCTTCCATATCTTTAATATAGATCAGGAGCAATAGAGGGCCTATAGCACTTGCTTGGGGAAACCGGATATTATTTCAGTTTCCCTCAAAAAAAAAAAAAAAAATTGCTCTGAGCACTATGGGACTTAACATCTGTGGTCATCAGTCCCCTAGAACTTAGAACTACTTAAACCTAACTGACCTAAGGACATCACATACATCCATGCCCAAGGCAGGATTCGAACCTGCGACCGTAGCGGTCGCGCGGTTCCAGACTGAAGCGCCTAGAACCGCTCGGCCACACTGGCCGGCCTGTTTTAATCGATGACTTTCCGTCTATTGCTACGAACTGCGACCTTTCTGACAGGAAATCACGAATCCAGTCACACAACTGAGGCGATATTCCATTGGCACGCAGTTTGGTCAAAAGACGCTCCTGAGGAACGGTGTAGAAGGCCTTCTGGAAATATAAATATGGAAACAATTTGACATCCCATGTCTATAGCACTCAATACTTCATGAGTATAAAGAGCTAGTTGTGTTTCGCAAGAACGATATTTCCTGAATCCGTGCTGCAATGTTCGAATACAGCATATGTTTCAAAACCCTGCTGCAAATCGACGTTAGTGATATGGGCCTGTAATTCAACGGATTACTCCTACTTCCCTTTTTGGGTATTGGTGTGACTTGAGCAATTTTCCAGTCTTTAGGCACGGATCTTTCTATGAGCGAGCGGTTGTATATAATTGCTAAATATGGAGCTATTGTATCAGCATCTTGTGTATCCGACATCTTGTGTATAAAATGCGACGTAACTCGAGAAGGAATAAGATTATGCGACATTGTTTCTCCCGTGTAATTCTCCTTTTGTTTAATACGTCGCATAACCCCCATTTCCGCCTGAACATTAAAACTCGTATCCAAGAAGGAGGGTCCAAAAATGACGACCATGCGGGTAAGATCCTGCAAACCGTGGACGAAGGGCAACAGACGGATCCCACATTCCCAGATTTCCATAAAGTATTTGACACGGTGGCACACTGCCGATTGTTAACGAAGGTACAGCCATGTGGAATTAGTTCCCAGGTATGTCAGTGCCTGAAGTGTTCTTAAATAAGAGAGCCCAGTATGTTGTAGCAGTGCCCCAGGAAGTGTGAGAGTACCGCTGTAATTTTCTATATACATAAATGATCTGGTGGACAGGGTAAGCAACCGTCTACGGCTGTTTGCAGATGATGCTGTGATGCATGGAAAGGTGTTGTCGTTGAGTGACATTAAAAGTTTACAAGATGACTTAGACAAAATTTCTAGTGGGAGTGATGAGTGACAGCTAGCTCTAAATGTCGAAAAAATGTACTTTAATGGAGATGAGTAGGAAAGATAAACCCTTAATGTTCGAGTACAGTGTTGTTAGTTTGCTGCTTGACACGGTCACATCGATTAAATATCTTGGCGTAACGTTGCAAACGGGAGTGAAAAGGAATGAGCATATAAGGACTGTAGTAGGGGTGGGGGGGGGGGGGGGGGGGGTTGGCGAATGGTCGACTTCGCTTTACTGGGAGAATTTTAGGAAAATGTGGTTCATCTGTAAAGGAGAGAGCACGTAGGACACTATGACTGGGATCCGCACCAGGTCGGATTAAAGGAAGGCATAGAAGCAATTCAGAGGCGGACCCCTAGATTTGTTGCCGGTAGATTCGAACGACATGCGAGTATCACGGAGATGCCTCGGGAACGCAAATGGGAATCACTGGAGGGAAGGCAACGTTGTTTTAGAGGAGCAATATTGAGAAAATTTAGAGAACGGTCGTTTGAGGCAGACTGCAGAGTGGTTCTACTGCCGTCAAGGTACATTTCGCGTAAGCATAATAAAGATAAGATTACAGAGATTAGAGTTCGTGTGGAGGCATAGTAAGTCGTGTTTCCCTCACTCTGTTTGCGAGTGGAATTAGAAAGGAAACGACTAGTAATGGTACAGGGTACCCTCCACCCGCTCCAAACGGGTGGCTTGCGGAGTGTGTGTAAGTTGAGCTCATCGGTGTATACACTACGCGATCAAAAGTATCCGGACAGCCCCAAAAACATACGTTTTTCATATTAGGTGCATTGTGCTGCCACCTACTGACAGGTACTCCATATCAGCTACCTCAGTAGTCATTAGACATCGTGAGGGGGCAAAATGGGGCGCTCCGCAGAACTCACGGACTTCGAACGTGATCAGGTGATTGGGTGTCACTCGTCTCATACGTTTGTACGAGAGATTTCGACACTCCTAGTCATGCCTAGATCCACTGTTTTCGATGTAATAGTGAAATGGAAACGTGAATGGACACGTACAGCACAAAAGCGTACAGGCCGACCTCCTCTGTTGACTGACAGAGACCGCCGACAGTTGAAGAGGGTCATAATGTGTAATAGGCAGTAATATGACTGTTAGGTGTGACGTGAGAAAACTTCGATTTCATGGTCGAGCGGCTGCTCATTCACTTACCTCCGACATAACACATTTACAGCTACACAGAACACTGTCGTGATCACGAATGGGTATTGTATAGGTGCTATTCCTGGTCAAATACAACAATACGACCTGTAGGCTTGGATCTACATCGAGGTGACAGAAGTCATGGGATACCTCCTACTACCATGACAGAGATCATTTTGCCTGGCTTGTTGCAATACCCCGCCATGGCATGGAATGAACGAGTCGTTGGAAGCCTCCTACAGAAATACTCAGTCATCCTGCCTCTATAAACGCCCATAATTGCGAAAGTGTCGCCGATGAAGGATTTTGTGCACGAACTGACCTCTCGATTATGTCTCATAAATGTCCAGTGGGAGTGACATCGGACGATACGGATGGCCAAATCATTCGCTCGAATTGTCCAGAATCTTCTTCAAACTAATTGCGGACAATTGTGGTCCGGTGACGTGGTGAAATTGTCATCCATAAAAATTCAATCGTTGTTTGGGAACATTAAGTCTGTAAATGGCTGTAAATAGTCTCCAAGTAGCTGAACATAACCATTATCATTCAATCATCGGTTCAGTTGGATTAGACGACTCATCTTATTCCATATAAACACAGCCCACACCACCATGGAGCCACCACCAGATTGCACAGTGCGTTACTGACGATTTGGGTCTATGGTTTCGTGGGGTGTGCGCCACACTCGAACCCCACAATCAATTCTTAGCAACTGAAATCGGGACTCATCTGACCAGGCCGCGGTTTTCCAGTCGTTTAGGGTCCACCGGTATGGTTACGAGCCGAGGAGAGACTCTACTATCGATGTCGGTTGTTAGCAAAGACTCAAGTGCCGGTCGTGTCCTACCACAGCCCATTAACGCAAATTTCTTCGCACTGTTCTAACGGATATGTTCGTGGTACGTGCCACATTGATTTCTGCGCGTATATCACGCAGTGTTGCTTGTCTGTTAGCACTGACAACTCTGCGCAAACGCCGCTCTCCGTCGTTAAGTGAAGGTCGTCGGCCACTGCATTGTCCATGGTAAGAGGTAATGCCTGTAACTTGGTGTATTCGGCACACTGTTGACACTGTGGATCGCGAAATATTGAATTCTCTAATGATTTCCGAAATAGAATGTGCCATGCGCCTAGCTCCAACTACCATTCCGCGTTCAAAATCTGTTAATTCTGTCGTGCGGCCATAATCACGTCGAAAACGTTTTCCCATGAATCACGTAATAAGAAATGACAGCTGCGCCAACGCACTGCCATTTTATACCTTGTGTAATTGATACTACCGCCATCTGTATATGTGGATATCGCTGTCCCACGACTTTTGTCACCTGGGTTTGTGTTCAAGCACACATTTTTCACCGTGTTTCCATATTTTCATCCACCCCTGTATGACATTAACAATACCTCAAATAACGTCTTAGCTGTTAGCTGCGTCAGTAAGTAGAAGTAGCGTGCATCTCGTGAGAACTCCTGGTAGAGGACGGACAACTTCAAAATAATTGCTACCTACCGTTGTGAGGAAAGAGCGGCACTGAAGAGGCCTTTGGACGAAATCGAATCAATACCTGATTCCTCAGTGAGTCGACGGTCCGCTTTACTTTGACGACAAAGAACGCGAATTGGTGGAACAACGCGACCATAAGAAACAGGTCCAATACGCTGCTTCCCAAAATACATGTCGTCACATCGATGCTCCAAACCCTATTGACAATTAAGAGCCAGAGAGCAAGTAGCAAAGCGGCCAGTGCTAAAAAGGAGACACCATGTTTCTTGCGCCGTATTCCTGACCTGGGTTTGATACTTGTTTCGAGAAAAGAGCTGGCTTTGTGTGCTCTGCTGCATGCTATGCGGATGTTCTTACGTAGTAATAATCCTGACAACAAGGTCATAGTCGACACACTCAAAATATAAATTAGTTTATGAAGAGGAGGTGCTGAAAAGCATGTGAAAACGTTATACGTTGAGAAAATGTCTCCGCAGCAGAAGCCTGCGAGCAAAACGAAAGGTACAAAAAACGTAGAAGTTCTCTTGTGGCGATTTCTGCTGCATAGCAGTATAAGGCCGAATGTTAGCCACAGAGGAGGTCTGTGATGTTGATAAGCCTCCACTAGTCTGACTTTCTCTACTTCCACGCGCGTCTACTCATGCCAATGCCTTCTGGCAAATAATAAACACGCATCCACATGTCGCAAAGTAGCAAAAGTAGCAGCGTTAGACAGATGAAAGTACCACTTCGGAATAGACCTGTAAGAGGAAAGGCACAAATCGTTATTTCATATTTCGTAATGTATTTGAACGATACGTTCACTCGAAGGGACACGCAGGGTCAATTTGTTCCTGTCGCCCAATGTTCCTTGACAGTTTTATTTATTATAGTTTCCACCTTTTACGACATGTGTAACGATTGTAACTTAATATTCCGGACGCCTTCCACTATGCAATAAATCAGCTTCGTTTTTAAGAAAACTGAGTAGCTTCATCATTTATCAGCAGTGGTGTATACCGAACTCTGTCCTGTAGGTGGTATCGGAGAAACTAATCGATAATTTGACAAATAACGAAACTGTCTCTAAAGGGAAGCAAGCGGTTTAAGAAGGACGACTTGAAATAATGGCTACATGGCACTTTTCTCCCGCAGAAAATGAAGTAATATTTTTTGTTTTCAGATTAAAAACTTCTAATGCCGCGACTAAATATGAGTACAGTTGCGTGAAGGTTCCATCATAGAATAGTGACAAGCTGTGAAAAATGTAGAAGGTAAGCGAAGATCTAGTACTTTATTAACATATTTAAAAACTGAATAACAATAGGGGTGTAAAATGCTGCGATAGTAGAGGATATATTGTCGGGCGTCATCTTTTCGAAGCGAAATGATCGTGATACAAAGACGTCTCAGATTATATAATTACAGACTTTCTCGTCCAAATTGATGGCTATTAGAACTGAAACAGCAGGAAGAATATCAAATAGTAAAATTTTACTTACACCCCGCATACAGTAGCGTAAAAATAAAATTTGACTACATTTTTTAAATTATTTAGGGCTATGTAGGGTGGTTAACTGTGGTCTAGAGCTATCGTCTTTTACTTCTAATGAAAACTTCTTGGGTTCCGAGTTTGAAACCAGCCAGTGCTTAAATTTTCAATACATATCATCAGCAACGGCGGCCAAAGACTTCAAGCATAAGAAAGCACTCTCGTTCTTGTTAAAGAGGGTGGAGGAGTGGGCAGAGGTTCAGAGCACTCTCTTGCCCTTTGGGGTGGGAAACTGCCCTTAAGAGATGGAAGAATCAGCAGTGATCAACGGCATGAAGAATCAGAAAACAATGGAAACAATTGGATTAAAAACACATAATGTGTATCCACAGGATATGTGACCTGTAATTGGAAAAAAAGTGTCATAATGATCTCTCCATTGACAAAGATTCCTGGTTAGTGGCCCATTCAGATCTCCGGAAGGAGACTGCCAAGTGGAAGGTGATCATGAGAAAAACATGTAATAACGAAAGACGCCGGCCGGAGTGGCCATGCGGTTCTAGGCGCTACAGTCTGGAACCGAGCGACCGCTACGGTCGCAGGTTCGAATCCTGCCTCGGGCATGGATGTGTGTGATGTCCTTAGGTTAGTTAGGTTTAACTAGTTCTAAGTTCTAGGCGACTGATGGCCTCCGAAGTTAAGTCGCATAGTGCTCAGAGCCATTTGAACGAAAGATGGGAGAACATTCTACGAGTCGGAGCTTCAAATGACAGAAGTTTGAAGCTAGAAAACTTGAAAATAGAAATGCAAAGGCTCAGTCTAGGTGTAGCAATGATTAGTGATTTGTAGTGGAAAGAAGATTAGGATTTCTGGTAGGACGAATACAGAGTAATATCAACAGCAGCAGAAAATGGTGTAAGAGGAGTAGTGTTCGTTATGAGCAGGAAAGTGGTGCAGAGAGTGAGCTACTGTAAACAGTTCAGTGGAAGGCTTGTTCCCATCAGATTCCACGGCAAACCAACGCAGCCGACGATAGTTCAGGTATGCATACCAACGTCGCAAGCAGCAGATGAAGAGTTAGAGTTAGTGTAAGAGGATACTGGATGGATAATTCAGTATGTGAAGGGAGGTGAAATTCTGATTAGTCAAAGGGCTACGAAGAATATGGGATTTGGCAGGAGGAATGAGAGTGTGATTGGCTAACTGAGCTCTGCAATAAATTTCAAATGGTAATACCGAATACTGTATCACAAGAGGAGGAGGTATACTTGTAAAAGACCCGGAGACTCGGGAACGTTCCCGCCAGATTACATCAAGGTCAGAATGAGATTCCAGAATCAGATATTGAACTGTAAGGCGTACCCTGGAGCAGATATAGACTCAGATCACAATTTAGTAAGACTGAAATTTCAGAGTTGGAGGAAGTGGGATTCTGAAGTACTGAGAAACTGGAGTCGAAATGGATATAGGGAATCTAGTATTAGAGTCAGATTTTAAAAGAGGTTTGGAGGACTTGAGGTCAGATAAGGCAGGAAGGATAGATAACATTCAATCGGAATTGGGAAGTGGCAGCCAAACGACTATTGAAGTTGAAACTTCCTGGCAGATTAAAACTGTGTGCCCGACCGAGACTCGAACTCGGGACCTTTGCCTTTCGCGGACAAGTGCTCTACCATCTGAGCTACCGAAGCACGACTCACGCCCGGTCTCACAGCTTTACTTCTGCCAGTATCTCGTCTCCTACCATCCAAACTTTACAGAAGCTCTCCTGCGAACCTTGCAGAACTAGCACTCCTGAAAGAAAGGATATTGCGGAGACATGGCTTAGCAACATCCCCCAGGCTGTGGCTAAGCCATGTCTCCGCAATATCCTTTCTTTCAGGACTGGTAATTCTGCAAGGTTCGCAGGAGAGCTTCTGTAAAGTTTGGAAGGTAGGAGACGAGATACTGGCGGAGGTAAAGCTGTGAGACCGGGCGTGAGTCATGCTTCGGTAGCTCAGATGGTAGAGCACTTGCCCGCGAAAGGCAAATGTCCCGAGTTCGAGTCTCGGTCGGGCACACAGTTTTAATCTGCCAGGAAGTTTCATATCAGCGCACACTCCGCTGCGGAGTGAAAATCTCATTCTGGACTATTGAAGTTGGTGTGTAGAATCTATGACTGGCGACGTACTAACAGACTTCCGGAAAAATATCATACACACAATTAAGAAGATAACAAGAGTAGATCAGTGCGAAAACTATCGCACAATCAGCTTAACGGCTCATGAATCTAAGTTGCTGGCAAGAATAATATACAGAAGAACGGAAAAGAAAATTGTGGATCTGTTAGATGAGGGTCAATTCTGCGTTAGGAAAGGTAAAGGCACCAGAGGACCGGTCCCGACTTTCGCTTTGTAATGGAAGACTGAAAAATATCAAGACATATTCATAGGACTTGTCGACCTGCAAAAGAATGCTCGGCTGTGTAAACTGGTGCAAGATGTTCGAAATTTTGAGAAAAATAGAGATAAACTAAAGGGAAAGACGGGTAGTATACGATACGTACAAGAATAAAGAGCGAACAATAAGATTGGAAGAACAAGAACGAAACGCTAGGATTAAAAAGGGTGTAAGACAGGGATGCAGTCTTTCGCCCCTATTATTCAATTTATACACCGAAGAAGACATGACGGGAATAAAAGAAAGGTTCAAGAGTGGGATTAAAATTGAGGGTGAAAGGATATCAATGATTCGCTGAAGACTTGCTACCCTTAGTGAGTACGAAGAAGAATTACAGGAGTTGTTGCATGGGATGAATAGTCTAATGGGTACAGAAAATGGACTGAGACTAAATTGGGAATAGACAAGGTGATGAGATGTAGCAGAAATGAGAATAGCTAGAATCTTAAGATCAGAAATGGTGATCACGAAGTAGACGAAGTTAAGAAATTCTGGTACGCTGGAAGCAAAATAACACATGGCGGACGACACAAGGAGGACATAAAAAGCAGGCTTGAACTGGCTAAAAAGTCATTCCTGGCGAAGCGAGTCCACTAGGATCAAACAAAGAAATATCTGAGAATGTGCGCTTGGAGTACAGCATTATATGGCAGTGAATCATGGACAGAGGGAAAACTAGAGGAGAAGAGAATCGAAGCATTTGAGATGTGGTGCTACAGAAGTATGTTAAAATTTATGTGGGCTAATAAGGTAACGCAGAAACGACCAAGAAAAGACCATATGAAAAACTGTGATAAAAAGGGACAGGATGATAGGGCAAGTGTTGAGATATCAGGGAATAACTTCCATAGCAGTGGAAAGAGCTGTAGAGGGTAAAAACTCTAGATAGATACAGAGAATGGAATACATATGCCAAATAATCGAGGACGTAATTTTCGAATTCGTGGCAGGCCTACCAAACCAGTCAGAATAATAATGCTCAGCCACGGCTCTAAAACCCACCTGGGTATCGAATTTAACTGAGCTTGGATGGCAAATACAGGTACGTTATTCCATACCTCTTCCACTCTGTCAATCGTGTTAGCTGGCGCATGGTGACTTGTCATTCTCTCTGCGATCATTAACAAAGTGCACACAATAGGTGAGACATCTGCAGAACGTGCTGGACAGAGCAACAGTGAACACCCTCTGTATCGAAGTAGGCCAGGAGATAAGGGCAACATGTGATCTTGCATTATGTTCTTGAAAGGTAGCGTACAGATACCTCTAGGATTGGACACAGCCGTCTCCCTTCCGAAGTCCGAAATCTTACGACTGATATCTAAGTTATCGGCAAGGCGAACGTCGAGTGATCTTACTGTGCACCCAGTGGGAACACAATACCATCGCGCCGGGCGGTGTACCCCAATCACGATGACGAAAGCAGTCTGGCGACATCTGCATCTACATCTCCATGAATACTCCGCAAATCACACTTATGTGCCTGGCAGAGGTTTCATCGAACCACCTTCACAATAATTCTCTATTATTCCAATCTCGAACTATCACACAATCAGCGTAACAGTTCATGCATCCAGGTTGCTGACAAGAATAATATATAGAAGAATGGATCATTTTAGCTTTATGAAAGGTAAAGGCACCAAAGAGCAAGTACTGACGTTCGCTGGATAACGGAAGCAAGACTAAAGAAAAATCAAGACAAGGTCATAGGACTTGTCGACCTGGAAAAAGTGTTCGACAGTGTAAAATGGTGAGAAAAGTAGGGATAAACTATAGGGAAAGACGGTGTTATACAATGTTTACAAGAAACAAGAGGGAGCAATAAGAGTGGAATATCAAGAACAAAGAGCTCGAATTATAAAGTGTGTAAGAGAGAGATGCTGTTTTTCGCCCCTACTGTTCAGTCTATACGTCGAATGCACAATGACCTAAACAAAAGAAAGGCTTAAGAGTGGAATTAAAATTCAAGGTGAAAGGATATCAGTGATAAGATTCACTGATACCATTTCTGTCATCAGTGAAAGTGAAGAAGAGTTACAGGATCTACTGAATGGAATGAACATTCTAATAAGTATAGAATGTGGACTGAGAGTAAATCGAAGAAAGACGAAGGCAATGAGAAGTAGCAGAAACGAGAACAACGGTAAACTTAACATCAGGACCGATGACCAAGAAGTAGAAGAAATTAAGGAATTCTGCTACCTACAAAGCAAAAGAACTTATAACGGATGGAGCAAAGAGTTCATAAAAAGCGGACTAGCACTGGCAAATTTGGAGAAGAAATTTTTGAGAATGCACGTTTGGAGCACTGAATTGTATGGTAGTGAAACTTGGATTGTGGGAAAACCGGAAAGGAAGAGAACAGAAGCATTTGAGACGTGGTGCTGCAGAAGAATGTTCAAAATTGGGTGGACTCATAAGTACGGAATGAGGAGGTTCTCCAGAGAATCGAGGACGAAAGGAATCAAAGGAAAACATTAACTAGAAGAAGAGACAGAATGGTAGAACATTTGTTAAGACATCAAGGAACAACTTCCATGGTAGGAGAAGGAGCTGTGGAGTGCAAAAACTGTCGAGGAAGAAAGAGACTGGAATACATCCAGTAGATAACTGTGGATGTAAGGTTGCAAGAGCTAGTCTGAGATGAAGAGGTTGGCACAGGAGAGGGAATCGTGGCAGACTGCAGCAAATCAGTCAAAAGACTGATGACTTAAACAAATGTTGAAATGCCAATTATTTGCCTATCTAGGCATGTAGACCACTTCATGCCAATTTAAGCATTGTTACGTTCCTCTTTCATGCTGTTGCAGTTGTAATGCGTAGTGCTGTAGGTTTGTTGTCGAGTTAATGTATGACATCATTTTCTTCACACGATGTTTCGATAACTTCCGTAGGTGATCAATTGATCTGATGGAATTACATTTTCTTGGAGGTGTCTTCTTCATGTGTGGAGCGCAGATATCGTTGCTCACTGTCTGGACTCCAACCAAAGTGAGACTGGGAACCTCAGTGCCCCCCCGCCATGGTTGTTTCCCAGCGCCACTGAACAGTGAAGCAGTCAACAGAAATTCAAAACAAACCAAAAGGCTAGGCCAAAAAGTAATAAAAAATTATAAGTACAAGAATTATGGTATGGCACTCCGTTAAATGAAATATTATATGATAGAAACTGTGATCAGAGAGAGAGAGAGAGATGGAGATAGAGAAGTCATATGTTGTTCGACTTAATTTAAGCAACAGAAGGCCCAGCCATGGAATCAAACCTTTACAGATTGTAAGTTGAAATATTTATAAACAATTTAGAGGACAAATAACTAAATTCCAACCACCACCTCTTCAGAAACATCATCTGCTACAGATACGTAGATGTACCATCATTTTAATCACTGGCACAAAAGATGATGTCAGTCAGTTGAACAATTGTTCACCAACCCTCGTAAAATATGAAGTTCATAGCTGAATAGCCTACCACGACACATACTACAGTACTATGTAGTATCACAGCTCTACCTGTCACCCCGCAGCCCACAAACTGGCAGCATTTCGGTATATGATGAACAGAGCTATCCAAGCACCTAGCTCTGAAGATAAATATAATAAAGAAATTGAAATATTGAAACTAATATCCGTTGCGAATGGCTATAACAGCTTCGTAGTCGACATCCTAAAACAATAATGGCAAAACAATCACATCACAAAAACCAAACAGAAAATAAGATATTCGATACAATTACATTTCTGGGTAGTGTTTCGTATCAGACTGCGAGTCTTCAAATGGAAAGGCATAAACATATCCTTTACCACCGACAATAAGATTGGCTAGAAGTTACCTCACAACAGCAGCGCAAGAAATTCTCTTTACCATTTATGTGTGTACAAAATAGAGTGTTTGGGCTTTGACCGTTTCTACATATGCCAGACGGGTAGATCATTAGATATTAAAGAACACGTGACAGCCCTATAAAGAAAAAAATACAACACGTTAGCAATAGCACCCACCTGCATGAAATAAAACACCATACCAGCAATGCAAGTATCAGCATCCTTCATATCCACCCTAAAGGCAAAAAACTGGACATCCTTGAAACAATTAACAAACACCAAAGCAAGCAATCTGAGTCTCTCTTAAATGACGAAACGGCAACATTTGCAATAGCATCATCTCTGTTTTTAACAGCAGCTTACATTATTAAATTTTTGACGTGTGCGTGCAAACTCAGACCCCCCCCCCCCCCCCCACACACACACATACATTCCTTCATATTCACTATTAACAATTAGTTATTTTACTATGACTTATTCCCAAATGAAAAATGGAATGGCTTCATTTACAAATATACTAGCACACCAACAGCTTATATGTATATCAATTAATAGTACAAATAGTACATTTATCTGAATATTTTGAGAGCATAATCAGTGTATAGCTCCCACCTTTATTTAGGTATAGATACATTCTTAATAACCACTGCTCTGAAAAACTTTGATATCCTCCAATCATTCCTTTCACCCTCTATCTCTGATTCTCTTTCTGTCTGCCTCCACCCTCGCTTTCATATTTTCCATGAATTAATTTAGTTACGTGTCTTTTCCTTTGATAATTTCCAAATGAACAATAACTTGCGTCAAGACACAAAGGAATTAAAGACATTAGCTGCCACTGGGCATTGGTTTATATCGATGGGGTACACTGAAAATTTGTGCCAGACCAATATCTGAACCCAGGTCTCCTGCTTAGAAGCCAGATGCGCTACCCACTACGCCATCTGGATACAGATGTCATTACAACGGCACAGAATAACATTGAATGCATCCAGTTACACCAAAATTCTCAACTTTACCACTACTGATGTTGTGCCCCTTGCCCAGTCTCCTCATTAGTCATAGCTTTTTGCTGAGTCCCGTAAATTCGATCTTGATATACAGCAGCACTGAATTATATATGTGATGTCTGTTCTTTCAGACATATCTTACAGAGATGGCGAGATGTCGCAAGTAATGAGGCTAATATACTGGGGCACTACCTAAGTAAGGTGTGGTATAAGTTGAGAATTTGGTTCTGATGGGAGGTGTGCTACGCTAGTTCTGGTCGTGGTAACTACTGTGTCTGGATGACATATTGGTCAGCGTATCTGCCTATAAAATAGGAGACCCAGATTCGAATCCCAGTCTGGCAAAAATTGATATAAATCAATACCCACTGGCAGCTAATGTCCTTAATTCCACTGGGTCTCGAATTTTAGCTGCAGGATCAAAACTGTATCTATTCTTTTGGACATGTCTGATTGACACCATATAACAGTATATAAAATGAAGGTGAGATGGCTAATGATCTCTTCAATGCAGATGCACACTAGGATTGTGTAACACACAAAGCTCAATATATCCACCCAAATAAAATAAACAGTTCATTTCCCATGTCAGCCTCATATTACATATATCTGTTTATATTATTAAGAGTGTATCTATCTGCATATCTTTAACACGGTGTCAATATATTACTTCAACATTTACTTACTTGTACCAGGTAAGTGATGTAAGTTTAACAAACCCACAACTGTAGCATAACCAAAACTTAGCTCTTTGTCACATTCCTTTCATCCTTTACGTCTGAATCCCAACAAAAATTGTTACTTATGTATAATTCTACCATTGTTGATAACATAGCTATTGTGCTTAAAGTTTGCAACACATCATCTGATTATAAAAATGTGTGTGAAATTTAAGCTATATAAACTTGACAATAAAGAATTTATATACCACTTGAAAATTTACTCTAACTTATGTATTGACCAACTCAATGAGAGATTCACGCAATGCTTTAAGACTTACTCCGAAATAATTGAATTGTTTTGCTATATGTTCTTTGCACCTAGCAGTTTCCAGGCACCATCTTTGTTTACTAACTGTGGACATTTATTTGCGATGTCATTTACATTTATGTTTACTTTGTAGTCAGATATCTCCCCAAAACCAATTTCTGAAATATTTCTTTAAAGGCAGTACCGCCATTAGACTGTTTTTTATTTGCAGTATTACATTTACACGATCATGATTTCGCATTAAAATGCCATTTTCAAGTGTTTTAATGTTATACAGCCTAAGATAGCATATTGTCGTATTTAAAATACACTGTTAGACACATTGTCTAACGGTCAATATTGACCCTTAGACAATGTGTCTCACATAATCTTTTAAATACGACAGTATGCCATCTTAGGCACTGTATAACATTAAAACACTTGAAAATGGCACTTTAAGCCGAAATCATGATAGTATAAATGTAATACTGCAAATAAAAAAACAGTCTAATGGCGGTACTGACTTTGAAGAAATATATTATGACTGTGGCCCCACATTATAAAAAAAAAATTATTCTCAAATATTGTTTTGCTTATCCATTAGGTAGTTACACAGTTTACCCCAAAGTCCAAACAGAACACACACGTTTCGTTTTAGCACATAAATGCACCTAATGATGGAGGCTCAATCCTTTGAAACACGTTGTGGATATAAATAAACAGTGACGTAGCAGTAAACTTGTTGCTTCATTCAACAATTTGAGAAAACTGCACAATTTACTTGAACTTTTGCCTGTGTGCACAACTGAGGGAGGATGGTTCCTTTCAAATGGCACGGCCAATTTCCTTCCCTAATCCGATGGACTGATGACCTCGCTGTCTGGACTGCTCCCCCTAAACAATCCAACCAATCCCGACCCAGAACTGAAGAAGGAAAGTAATTTTCGCATGATGTGTCACTACTGAGTAACATAGGTCAATGAAACTTGGAGCACAAGCAGACAGAGCTGCTACACTATAGTACAGAAGGTAACTGAAAGACATAAGCAATGAGACAAACCGAAATGACGCTTTTATTCAAAGTAAATAATTACACTGAAGCGACTAAAATCCATGATGCTTCCCTCGACATTACAAAAGGTTCTTAATACGACGCGTGATCACCACAGACAGCAGTGCAGGCTCTACAACATGCTCCTCTGCTGGCTAGAAGCTTACGAAGGATTTCTTTTTGTCAAGCATTCCATTTTTCCACCAGGGCAGCTAACAACTGCTGGATGGTGGTTGGTGCACGAGGATGTGCTGCAATGTGTCTACCCACCGCGTCCCACAAGTGCTCCATGAAACTGGAATCAGGGTTATGGGCAGCCGAGTCCATTCGCTGAATATCCTGTCATTCCGAGGGCTTCACCAACTGCCCTGATCGTTGCGGTCGTGTATTGTTTTCCAAGAAAATGAAGTCAGAGCCGAATGCATCCCTGACAACACAACATGGGGAAGGAGGAAAGTTTCACAATAATATGGTCAAAGATCCTGTGCAACATTATGCCTCCCCATACCATGATACTTACACCACCAAAACGATTACGTTCGACAATGTTCCTGGGTGTATTTGTAGCCTCTAGGAAGCTTGCATAATCGCTTTGCTAGAAAACCAACCAAACATGTCATATTAATGAGTTTTATTACAATTAATAAAATACAATATTTAACTTCGGCAATTACACAGATGTGTCGCAAGCAAAGGGCATCTGCAGTCTATGCAGTGACCGCTGATCTCGAACTGACAGAAGTCTTTCCTCAACTGACGTGCTGGTGCCTGGCTTCATGCTGTAACAGTGTCACATGTTCCCGCTTCTCCCTATGTGAGAGTACTTCCTGAATCACAACTCAGACCGAATCTGCTCTCATCCGACAAGAGCAATCATACCCAGTCCTCGTTGTTGCAGTCCCTATGCTCTTGGCACGATTAGAAATGCTATCAATGATGTGTGGTATCAACGGAAACAGAATGTACTGGTCTTAGGGCAAAGAGGCCACTCCCATGCATTCGCCATGCCACTGTGGAGTGTGAGCCTGTGTGCATCGCAGTAATATTAGTAGTGGGGCAATAAGGACATCAGTACAAATTATTAGTGCGGGTTGTCTACATTAAGGGGCAAGCATACATTTGGGGGCAAACCTATTGCTCTCTTTTGATTGACAGGTTCTTACCCTGTTGTTCTACTAAGACGATTGTGACCTCCTGGGTATAATCTGTCTTTTTGATTGAAAGATCCTTACCCTGTCGTTGAGTTAAGTCGTTTTCTAAGAAACCCCAACCTATCCCCTACCCTTCCTTCTCACCTCCCTCCTCCTCGAACATTTCTCTGGGAGCTCCATTCTCAGACACAAGCACACTTTTGATATAAATATGATTGACTCATTTATTAAATCGATAAATTTATTAACTCCTTCCCGTCTGGGAAACCCTGGCCTTCTTCTTCACCTCGCCCCCCCCCCCCCTAGAAATTGGCGGGAAGAAGACTCAGTTGATTGGCCATTTGGCAGGAAATCGATTGCAGCGCATGGAATAAAAAAAATGGTTCAGATGGCTCTGAGCACTGTGGGACTTAACATCTGAGGTCATCAATCCCCTCGAACTTAGAACTACTTCAACCTAACTAACCTAAGGACATCACACACATCCATGCCCGAGGCAGGATTCGCACCTGCGACCATAGCGGTCGCGCGGTTCCAGACTAAAGCGCCTAGAACCGCTCGGCCACACCGTCCGGCTGTATGGAATATTGTTTAAACAATTTAGACAATGTATGGAATACTGTTTATCTAAACAATTTACGGGGTACAAGGTGGTGTATGGAATATAGTTCATTTAAAGAATTTGTCAGGAAACCGATTGCAGCACTTTCTTATTCTGATCGCTCATGGAAACGTTAAGTAGGCTTAGTTTATATTTGCTGTCACAGTCAGGGATGTTAGTGCTCTTATTTTTTATTTTCCTGACTTTTCGAACCACACTGGTGTCTAAGCACAAGTGAGAAAACCTGAACTATTACGTATCTGAAAGTTCATAACATATTTCGAAACCCACTGTCACTTTCTGCAAATGGACAATTTACTAGAATTTCAGTGGCAAAGTATTTTGTACTGATCGAGAAACATACAATAGCCATATTGCACTGACACTTAAACCCTGCTAAAGGAGTCTAGACCTCATGACTGGAATTACGTGCGGTATAGTTGCCACTATTTGGGGTCTCTCGTGCGTGCCTGTCATAAGGGCACAGCCAAAAAGGTCAAAACCGCCCAATGCCCTAATTACAGATCACATTACTAAATAACACCAACCACGGATTGCATAACGGCCTCCTTTGATCTCGTAACCCCCAAACAAAGCATCAAGTGGCGGCATTCTGGCTATCAGGAAATTCCAGAGTCGCTTCCTGTCTGTCTTTCCCTGTTTGTCTGTGTGAATCAACGTCGCAAAATGTGCAGACGGAGGTTTACGTTTCTCGTCAGAATACAGTGTTCCTTTTGGCTAACGGTTGAGACAAAAGGACAGCAAACGCAATTTCGATATAAAAAATAGAGTGAACTGAGCCATTTGCACTACCATACCAAATTAGTTGTTTAATAATTTACAGTAATCAATTAGATCGCTTAAAACACTCACCTCCACCTTACGATGATCCTTCATCTTAATAAAACATATTTTGAACGTTTGAGTATCACCCACAAATATTATGCACATCAACTAATGAAATTTCCATCGCCAGTATATCGTAGTGTTAACTATATCCTAGGTCTTGTACGCACCAATGTTTGAGAGCATAAACACTCTCCTCAAAAAGAACGTTCCACTAAACATACCTGGTGAAAAAATCCTACCAATCATACCAACTAGCGAGCATGAGGCGCGCCGTTGTCTACAGGATAGTCCCCATCTGCACTAGCTGGGAGAGAGACCCACATCTGCACAGCCCATGCCTGCCCATACCAAACGCATGTGTGTCTGCAGTATAATTATCGGAAGAAATAAATTGATCACTCGGGAATTTTACGTCGCGACTGAGTTTTTAAAATTACTATATAATTCCTAAATTGGTTCTCTCCGCTACATTTAAAAGGAGGGGGGAAGGTTCTACTGCAGGTTAGAATAGAGGGAACAGCAAATACTACGATAAGATGTATTGAGAAGCACTGAACACGCCGCACTTAAACTACAGTCCAGTCCATAGCAATAAGTTGTTATGGCTAGATGTCAAAGATCGCTATCAGTCGGAAGTCAGATGTCGCGATTGGGTTTTTCCAAGCACTATAGAATTCCAAAATTGGTTGTCTCCACTACTTCGGAAGGAGGAAGTCCTACTGCATGATAGGACAGCGACAACAAGTGTATACCACTTAAGGCAGAGTGCACTGCGATGTATTGAGAAGCTCTAAACACGACACAATAAATGACAGTCCAGTCTGCAGCCGTATTTGTCATGGTTGGATGTCGAAGATCGGTGAAAACACTCGCTCATCCCACTCACCTTCTAGATGTCCACACTCAGCGTGTCTGTGAGCTTGTACACTGCCAGCGCCGATGTTCAGAGGTTGGTGAAGACTACCACCGTGGCCGCAGCTGCAGCTGTAGTCGTGGATGTGTATGTATGTGAGAGTGCATCACCCCCGGCCATGGAGGGCGACCGGGTATGATTGGAGTGATGGGAATTGGGATGTTATCAATACATCCAGTGCAAACACCCATCACTTTGAATCTTCTTTCATGCAATGCACACATGTCCTCTTCTGTTATGCTCACCCAGCACACTGGTCACTTCGCCAGCCCTCGCTGCTGTGGGTAAGATCACACAGGTCGGTGCATTCTTTGTACCCATCACAGGCGGAGCTAATCTATTACTTCCAACTGCCGACTCCTCATGATCGTTACTGCAGCCACCCATGGTGCACTGCGAAACAAGCAGCTGCAGCTTGGATGCATACAGTAGTTGTAAACAATTCTAACGTGACATGACCAATCCAGTTTAAAAAATCCGAAACAGGGATGTTCTTTTGTCAGTACACCTCGAATTTCTCATGCATAGATTCCTCCTGTTTACATGAGTTATTTTCGAAGATAGAAAATGTCGGACCATCACGCATTTTCACATCACTAACGTGTAGTTATTTGTTGTGAAAATCCAGTACAGGACTATGGCAGAGACTACAATTCCTCTACGTATTCTCTCATTAGGTAGAAAAATATCTTTTCTTATCTGTCCAGACCTGCATCACAGGACTTGAATATTAAACTCATTTCCGGCTCATGATGGAGCGCTAAGATCTACCACTGTCACAGGACGCCTCCTCACATTCAGACTCTCTCTTAAGGTTACAGTACAGAGAAGTTGTAAATATAAGGTTTATACTGCATACACTTTACAAATTCGGTAATAAATCTCATCTTATTAAGATGGTAGTCTGTCCCTGTGTAGGTGAGAGATTCGAATATCGTTGAAAGATATCGTCTCAACGAAAAAAAAAAACAAAAAAAAACGCCAAGTCAAGAATCGTATCTGTGACATCCTAGCCATCACCTCCAACTGTCACTGATATCGTATTGATAGGATAATTAATTAAGCTGATAATGAGAGACAATTTACACTGCGAGTAATTTTTCTCTATCAGGAGTCGGATTATGCTCACCAGGTAGTTCAACTTGGAATCCCTGGAGGGAAGGCAATGTCCTTTTCAAGGAATGCTATTGAGAACTGACATTTGAAGCTGGTCACGGAAGGATGCTACCGCCAGCAACATACGTTTTTAGTAAGGATTGCACTATTGAAAACAAGATCACAACGACCATGTTACTGTCTCCCTGCATAAAAAGCAGTGTTGGTTCTAAGGACACACACAAGAGGCGCTGATAGCGTCACACTTTCTGGTAGAAATGCTGTCTGCGATTTGGAATCAAGTCTATCTGTTCAACCACAAACTTTCTTTGGACCCTATGAAGAGGTCTTTTATTGATTACAACCACTGGTGAATCATATTCATGTCACTCTCATATCTCGAAACAAGCGTCCTTTTCGAAACCTATCTGCTACAGCAAAACTCCAACTTACCTTTAGACAGTCCCTCTGCATCTTGTAAGTGTTCTTCAGTCTCTGCCCCGTCCTCCCTGCAGCTTCATCCAAGTGATTGTCCCAACTGAAGCTGGATCTGTGCTGAAGTCAGAGGACACTTTCTGCATCCCATCGGTGGAAATGAGGACATTTGTTGTGGCTCCACCAATGGTGTACGACGTCTAAGGCCAGAGCCAAAACGAAGATCTCTGCTGTGACACGAGGTAGTATGAAAAATAGTATGGAAAATGTAAGAAAGACTGGAAGAAGGAAGAGGGTTTTGCTACTGTTCAAATGGCTCTGAGAACTATGGGACTTAACTGCTGAGGTCATCAGTCCCCTAGAACTCAGAACTAATTAAACCTAACTAACCTAAGGACATCACACACATCCATGCCCGAGGCAGGATTCGAACCTGCGACCGTAGTGGTCGCGCGGTTCCAGACTGTAGCGCCTAGAACCGCTCTGCCACCCCGGCCAGCTTTTGCTACTGTATTGATGTGCATCTTCAAACTACATATAGATACTGTAGTCCAAAAGAGATCCGCATTCCTCAGTGTGCATTCATGCCTGTCACACAAACACTCTGTTATTTTGGGGTGTAAAGCTAGTTCGCGTCCGTAGTTGAAAACTACACGTGCACCCTGGGTAACGCTAAATGAACTAGCACCATACTGGCGACCAGACAATCGGTAAACGATCTCCTGGTCATAATCAAATCACGATGACTCACAGAAAACGGAATGCTGAGTGTCCTTCTGAGGGCAACTTGATTAGACAGCTCGGACCGATCGTACGAGCCTGCCAACTTAATATTGAAGGCATAAGTAAAGCCAAATGCCAATACATACATAAAATTTTAACATTGTACAACATTGACATAGTTGCGATCCACGAGACCCATACAGAAAACGATGAGCAGCTAAGATCAAGAGGTAAAATAACGGGCTATGACCTGATAGGTGCAACACATCACAGGCATTATGGTACAGCAACGTACGTTAGAAAGGACATGGAGGATGCAGTCCTTATTTCTACATCTACCACATGTGATATCCACGAAGTTACTGTAAAAGTAGGTGAACTAACAGTAAACAACATCTACAAAACTCCAGGCCACTCGTGGCCTCCACAAGTTCTACAACCCCTGCCTCACCCCACACTACATGACTGCTTTAAAAAGCCCTATAGATGCAACGACGCAGAAGATATAATGGCTGAATGTATGAATAAGAAGGATATTTCAAGTCTCTGTTAGGCCGTGAACTTTCCAGCTTGTCCTCATCAGAGCCTCGAAAAATTTGCATACTTATCTAGCCAGTTAAACACAACGTTATGCACTCTTCAACTGCAGTTTCCTTCTTCTTTTCTTTGATATCACTTTCTCCACCCGACTAAGAAAGGCCAAACCTCTGGAAGCGTAGAAAAACAGGTTGTGTCAAAAAGGACTTAATAAATTTGGAATGATATAGAAATTTATTGAGATAACTTACAGAATCGGTAGATGTATCATTTTGTAGCGAATAACTTCAAGTTGATTCATGTAGTTCATCAGTACCCGATTCTGCCGCCAAGAGCGCCAGTATAATGCACAGTTAAAATGGCTGCTTTCACTAGTAGGTGCGTGCTCGCTGCATATTTTCGTTTCCTGATACTAACTCTGCAACATCTGCTCGGCGCAATTTTTACACCGAATTCACTAAGAACCTCCAAGCAGGCCTGCAATTTACTCTTGGCATAAGAACATTGTGGAGACGGGTTGTTCACTGCGACACGGTAAATAATCGTGTACCAACGTGTTGATGAATATGTTGAACAGTTTAGGGAGAGCTTTTCCCACAGTTCACAAAAACCAAAGCAACATTTTATTAAAGACTGTGTGTATGTTCCTCCCTTACCAAACAATGTAGTCGACCTGAGAAATCGAATCTACACCGCTTATTGGATGTTACATCTGATTTGTTGCAACGAGTGTGGGAAGAAATTGATTACTGGCGGGATGTTTATCACATCACAAGTGGTAGTCACATCGAACCAAAATTACACTTGAGACTTTTATTGAAACTTGAGGTTGTTTCTTACAAAATGAAACATCTACCTATTCTGTCAGTTATCCCAATAAATTTCTATATCATTCAAAAGTTGTAAAGTCCTTTTTGACTCAACTGTATTAGCAGTTGCATTACATCAGCACTAACTAGGTCCTCCACTGTTTTGATAAATAAAAGGGCACCAACTTAAAACTAAATCATCATATGTAATATCGATTTTAGACATGATGTCCTTCACAGTAAAGTTTGGTGCGCAAACAAATGAATTAGAATTACAAATTGTACTGATTTAAGAAAGTTCAAATGGTTCAAATGGCTCTGAGCACTATGGGACTTAACTACTGTGGTCATCAGTCCCCTAGAACTTAGAACTACTTAAACCTAACTAACCGAAGGACATCACACACATCCATGCCCGAGGCAGGATTCGAACCTGCGACCGTAGCAGTCGCGCGGTTCCGGACTGCGCGCCTAGAACCGCTAGACCACCGCGGCCGGCTTTAAGAAAGTGTTGAAGTATTGTCACTTTAATAAATTGGGAACTTAATAACAGGAGTCTACTAACACCTACCTTAGTAAACTGCACGACGCCACGTGCCATCCATATAGTTACGATGTGCAAGCCGAGACCAAAGAGCACAAGCATCATCCCAAAGAGCTCTGAGTCCCCGTTCAGCTGCAAGGTGCCCTTCGCCATCCTGTAGGCCAACATGATGCACACCATCACTGCGAAGTCCCATGCAGGTGGGCCATCATTTACAACATGCTCTACGAGTGCATGAAGCAGAAGTAATGCTCCAAAGAGTGTGGCGCAATTGCGACGCAGCACACGTATTGTGTCGATGACCAGCCGGAAAATTCCTGTGGCTATCATGTAGACTCCCACCTACACAATCAAGCCATCCACTGCACCGACCATTCTAATAGAGAGGAGCATTAGCAGCACCCCAGAAACTGTACGTTTCACATGGCCAACCATCAATGAACCGGGGAGCTGCTGCTGGAGGTAGGGGCGAGCCACGGTTGGGATGCCTCTGACTGTCATGTAGGCTGCTAGGATTCTCAGTCCCACAGTGAAAACACGCAGCGGCATGTCGCCTGTTGACCAACAACATGCATGTTCTGTTTGAGTAATGTGCATCTTGGCGAGAGCAGGATGAAAATAGTTCAAAATTAGTGGAACACTCACAGCAAGGTATACCACATGAACTGATAGAACACACTAGACTATACAGGACAGTTTGGAATGCAGGTTGGCTATTTTTTGGGCAAGACACCCACGACAACCAGCTACATGAATTCAGAGTTAGCCCTGCTTTAAATTTAGAACTGGATGCATTCTGGTCTCCCAGCCACCTGCAGTGTGGTGCCAATAGCATTCCAATATAGGAAATCTGTTAATATTGTATGACACATTCAAGTAGGAAGGTTACTCAGTATAAAATTCCACACATAATAATGACAGGCTTTAAGGGGCTGAAGTAAGTAGTAACTGCATAGGGATTGAAATGACCACACATATATTGATACATGATGGTATTATTATTTAACCTGTATCAAGTGAAGATCTGCAAAATAGCACATTGGTATACCCTCTACATACATTGCAGTGTGCAATCTGCATGACACAAGCTCTTGATATATTTGTGAGGGTTTGTGGCAGTAAGGGGAATACCAGTTCTACCTGAATGTTGTGCATTGTTCTCCTTAATTTAACAGCCTGGCCAGTTACCCTAGCCTAATTTAATGACCTTTATGTAAACAAACAGTTCAGTTCTGCTCTTGTTTTGTTTATTTAGGATGTAGTTAACGAGCAATAACTATCATTATAATTCAAGTTAATAGTCCATAACTGTCATTATAATTACCATAATTTATGGCCAAGATCGTGCCCTAGTATCACACTTAAGTTTGTGTTTACCACGGTGTCATAATCCAAAATTACGTCTCCTCTCCCCCAATGGTGCAGTGCACTCTTTCCCCCACCACCACTGTTGTAGTGTGCTTCTACTGTCCCTCCCCTTACCACTGCCCCTGCCCTACTTAGAGCCTCAAGCAGCCTAAGACTGTCATTCTTAACCTGTTCCTCACTCGAGCAATGGCACCACCACTATGAAGTGCCAGAGATAATCCACTGAGTGCGAGGAGAATAAATAGAAGAAAACTCTTTCATTCATAGGCAAGTTTCAATTCCTCTATGTCTTGAATTATTATTATTATTGTTATTATTTGCCATTTGGTGATATTTTCTTTCTCCTGTGATACCACAGACTCCTCATAATAATACAGTTAACCTTCCTAATTTATGGGAACGACTCGATTTTCCGCCACCCTTACCTGATTCGTCAGAATTCAAGTTCCCACCAGCTGTTTCGTCTACTTTCAGCCTCCAAACCACCACCACCTGCAACAGTGTGACATATCACAAAACGATATAAAAGAACTGTACTTCTATGATCATGAGTTATCAGTATTACCTACATTTGCACTACCATCCATGTGGTGACAGTGGCTTACTCATACATTAAAGTGTTTGTATTCATGGTTATGTACAGTCTAAACATGAGAGGTAGCATATGTGTAGTTGTGTGGATGTCATCTGGTCATGAGTTCAATATTCTAATAGGTTTGAAAATCCTCAGTATGCAGTAAGATTGTTATGCTTTCATCATATGACTGATGGCAGTTATGTGAGGATTTCTCAGGTGTAGCTTCTCTGTTAAACGATAAAACTACACCCCCTTTGTTACTGAGTTGTCACTCAGTGTGTGTCGCTGACTGAAAGTTATTAATGATGAGGATAAATTGGACCATACAGGGAGCGAAATTGAGAAACTTGACGTACACAAGTTAAGCAATTTAGCGGGCAGTGAATGGCCAAGTTGGGGGGTGGGATTATGTTTATGAATTTTTTGGTAATGTTTGGTACACTCTTTCAAAGCTGACTAATGAGTACTTTTCTGAAGATGTATTCACAAGAAACTTTAATATGTGTTTTGATGCTGTATGTAGCATGTATGGTAGGGCAATGCTACCTAGTGTAGACAAAGAAATGTATGAAACTTACATGTGTTTATCTTCCCCACAATGTTATCGGAAATTAAAAGAGAAATTAAATGAGCTGTAAGAATGAAATTTTTGTACTTTATTTCATTTAAAGATTCAGTGCTGTTGTACCTGTCAGTAGTGTACAAGCACTAAAAGAAAAAAACTGTGTGGCCCCATTACCAAAAAAATCTAATTTACGAGGGCTATCCACAAAGTACATTACGTTTTGGAATTAAAAATAAATAAAGTATTGGAATTTTTTTTATTATATACAGATGAAAGCCACACTTAAATACTACTTTTCTACATAGTTGCCAATTAAATTAAGGCACTTATCGTAGCGATGGACGAGCTTAGAAATTCCTTCGTCGTAATATTCGGCCGCCTGCGCCTTCAACCACGTGGTTACCTCTTCTTGAAGCTGTGCGCCGTCATCAAAACGCTGCATAGCCAACCAGTTCTTCATTGCTGGGAACAAGTGGAAGTCGCTCGGTGCCAGGTCGGGACTGTACGGCGGATGAGGAAACAACTCCCACTTAAAAGATTCGAGAACTTCACGAGTGGCATTTGCCGTGTGGGCCCGGGCGTTGTCGTGAATCTTTGAGCCCAACTTTCCCCTGCGCATGTTTTGTATTGCTCTTCTGAGGTTGTGCAGAGTTTGGCAATACCTTTGAGAGTTTATTGTAGTGCCTATTACCAGGAAATCCACAAAAATCACACCTTTTCTGTCCCAAAAGACAGTCGCCATCACCTTCCTTGCCGACATTGTCTGCATGCATTTCTTGGGTTTTTGGGGCGAATTTGTGTGCCCCCACTACATTTACTGCAATTTTGTCTCGCAGTTCACATGCTTAACCCATGTTTCGTCACCTGTAACGATGCGATCGAGTAATGAATCGCCATCTTTCTCGTAAGCGTCCAAAAACGTTAAGGCTGCAGCCATTCGCTGATTTTTGTGAAACTATGTCAAGAGTTTTGGTATCCATCTTGCACAAAACTTGTGGTAACCAAACTTTTCGGTAATGATTTCGTGCAACAAACTTCGTGAAATTTGTGGAAAACTCATAGAGAGTTCCGTTATTGTGAAATTACGGTTTTCACGGACCGCGGCATCGACTTTTTAGACAAGTTCGGCAGTCACTATGCTTTTGTCTTCCACTTCGCTCTTCGTCGCGAACGTTAGTTCGGCCATTTTTAAGTTTTATGACCCATTGACGCACTCCACCTTCAGTGATTATGTTGTCCCCATACACTTCACAAAGCTGCCGATAGATTTCTATCGGTGTACAGTTTTTTGCAGTCAGAAACCTTATTACAGCACGCACTTCACACTTCGCGGCATTTTCAATTAACGCTGACATTTCAAACTGCCACAGTAACTCAACGGAGTACAGCACGAACCTCTCACTAGCACGGCAGGATGCCGACTGAGCGGCGGAATGCCATGACACCAGGATGGCCGCGCTAGCCCCACCCCTAACGGACACAATCGAAAAAGTAATGTACTTCGTGAATAGCCCTCGCATATAATGCTTACGAATTTTTACATTGCTACTGAACTATCCAAAAATATGAAATAAGTTGTTTTTCTTTATAAAGACCAAGAGAGTTAAATATATTTGATAATTTTCTGGTTTATTCATTTGGTAGACAATAATTCTTTTGAAAACAGATACATAGCATTGATTAGATACTACGCAGATACGTTTTCCTTTATGGATGACTTAGAAAAATAATAACAGAGGAACATTTTTTACACAACCATATCTCCCATGGCTGTCTAAAATAAACGTCATCTCTTTTTGATACAATATTAAAGAGAATCTTCTTTGATACAGTGTTAGGGATTCTTTGTAATGCAGTTCTTGTCTTTGAAATAGACTAGGTATTTTAAACAAAATGGGAGATGAATAAAAAATATATACGTTAATAATTCTGGAGTGGGTAGCAGCAGATGAAGAAAAACCTATATACAGTACACATACACACGCTCATACTACATACACTTTACATATTAGATTGGTGTGTAAGTTTTTTGCGTTTTTCTTTCACATGCTAGTATTCTGCTTGCCATTGATTTCTTCATTGTCTTTTTTATTTGTAGTTCACTTACGCAATTTGAGCTTAAGTATTGTCATTCTGTCGTTTGGGGATAGTGAATGGAGCTGTGGACGATAGAAAATGGACTACCAAGTTGAGAGATCGGAACATTTCCGACATATTGTTCTGTTTGAGTTCAGTGGAAGGATGACAGTAGCGGAGGTAGCCAGAAACATTCGTAATATGTATGAGGATAATGCCAGTGGACAGAGCATGGTAATAAAATGGTTTTCTCGTTTTAAGGACGATCGGTTTTACATTAGTAACTCTCCACATTCAGGAAGACCTTCAGTGTTTGATGAAGATCGTTTAAACACATTAATCCACAATGATCCATGTCAGTGTACTCGAGAACTGGCAAATGTAATGACCCATGATCATGCCACCATTGTCTGACGTTTGCATGCAATGGGGAAGGTTCCAAACTCGTGTGATCAGCTACCACAAACTCTAAGTCACAATCACAAAAATCAGTTTGTGGTCATTTACTCATATCTGCTTGCTCGTCGTCAGTACCTCGGAATAACACCGACCATCCCTATCATGTATTGTTAATGGTGACGATAAGTGCTGTCTTTATGCTAACGTAAGGAAAAGAAATTAATGGTTGAACTCTACAATGCAGCAACTCCCTGTACACAGAACTGCGCTTACCTGCATAAGACAATGTTATGCATCTGGTGGAACAGCAATGGTGTGGTGTGCTACGAATTGTTTCTGCAAGGTGTAACCATCACTGCTGACATTTATTGTCAAAAACTGAGACGTCTTGCAGACGCAGTCCAAGAACAACGAACAGGAAGACTACATGAAGTGACACAACTCCGCGATAATGCCCTCCCGCATTACATTACATTGGCAAAAAACACTACAGTAGTTGGGTTGGGAAGTCATTCTGCACTCACCTTAATCACCTCATCTTGCAGCCTCAGATTTTTACCATTTCCTACATCAAACCAAAAGTCTTCAGCGAACTTCTTTTATGGATCAAATTGCGCTCTGAACATGGCTCGACGAGTTCTTCGCCTCAGAAGCAAGTGATTTCTACAGTCGCAGAATCTAAAAGTTATGTAGGGTTGGCAGATTGCCGTCAATAGCGGAGCAGAATATATTTTTGATGATTAAAGTCTTTGTTATGTGTATCTTTTATGTTTATTAAACTTAATGAAAAAATGTGATGAACTTATGCACCAACCGAATGCAATTTACATGCACCGTATGCAGGCAACACCTAAACCACATGCTTATACATAGACCTACTTATGTAACTATGACAAACCAGTCACGCAGCTCTTCTACATACACTCACACATATATATCCACTACTCTCAGATAGCACCTATTAACACACTCAACCACGCCAAGTGTATAGTGTGAGTATGGGAGAGTCGCGATCCCACCCTCACACATGACTCATGTGTCGTCATGAAGTGACAGACTGATTCTACATTGCGAAACAGTATACAACCCATGCTCCGTGACTGCGTGTTCACTGAGAAGAAGAATCCTCACCTAGAAGCAGACACTCTAAGTAATCATCACTCATGAGAGACATGGAGGCTGCAAACACGCCCTTAGCCTGCCTTTTGGTGACACCTATGTCAGTAAGGTACACACACATTTTGAATCTAACACCCACAAACGCCATTATCTGCAACACATTCACGTCTTCTTCCATCAGGCTGATAATCATCTTGTTTTGAAGTCTACTACCATAAAGATTATTGACCACAAATCCGAATGTGTAGAATTTTTCAGAATTGTGCCTGACTATTTAAAATGGGTCGCAGCCTTTCACACAGTAGATGAAAAAGTCTGTTTTCATATAAAGTATCTATCGATCAGAGAATTTTGTCTTTGCAAAATTGTAGTGAAATCGGTACATGTGGAGTTTGGAAATGTCCAATACACACATACCAATATAAACAGGTTTTGGGAACTCTATCGAAATAGCAGCCATTTCCAGAGCGACTAATCCTTGATTAAAGACCTTGAGCCATTTAAAATTTGGCCTAGCAGTACACTCTTGTGCGCCATAATGCCCATAGTGGTAAACTACATGAGTTACGCAATGGTTTTTGAAATACTCCATGGTTTCTTGGAAAATAGCATTATTCATTAATTTTAAAAAATCTGTCTCAAACATCACACATCATGAGAACTCTCTGTGCAGTATTAACATCAATAGTTCTTCAACCAGTGTGTCTGCTTGAATGCTTGAAGGAGTTTCTGCTGTTGACTCTAATCAGTCCCATTCCCAAACTGATATACTGTTGGAGGTTCTATAGTGCATAATGTATCTATGTTCTCCCCCCCCCCCCCCCCCAGTGTCGTCGTCAGCTTGGTGGCAGAACCGTTGGACAGGGCTAGGTGTTCTGGGCATAGCAGCACACCATTGTGTGCATCATGCAAACTAACAGGATATCCCAAATCTGCCTCCAAAACATGTTCTTTACCACAATCAGCAACCACAATCGTGAAATCACCTAATCTGAGGATGTCCCCATCCAACAGCCATCGAAACTCCTCAGCAGGCAGATGCTGTTGCATGGTATATCCATATAAGTTGTCAACCCTTCACTACGCAGCTTTGCATATCTGCAAAGCGGAATTAAACAAAATTTTGTCGGGTATCTTTGCTAGTTTAACGTTGAAGTCCCCTTTACACAACTGCACTAATGCGTATCTAAAGCTGTGTGCAAGAATTTGCCACTAGTCCACGCCACTGTCGACTTATACGATTTATATTCGGCGTATATACAGAAACCTCAGTTTGGCATGAAGCGCCGTCTTGTAAGTGTGTGTACACGTGGTGGAAACGAAGCTAATATATATATTCGTGATTCGATAACAGCGGTGAATGTGCCTTCGTGTTTATGCATATTTCTGCTAATTAACAAGTAATAAGTAATATTATTATGTTTGCACATCTGAAAAAGTGCGTGATATGGTTGTACTGTTGTTTTCAACTCTTACATTATACAGATTCCAACTACGTGTTTTTTGCTGCAGTTTCCTGTAGACATGTTGATCAAACATTACTATGATGGATTCTATTGCGTGTTGGGATAATGGAAAAGTAAGGTTTTGACATCAGATGAATTAATGGCGATGATTTGCCCTTCAGAGAGTGAAGATTGGCTGGAATTCAATTCGACAATTCTGACGAAGATCCAACAATAAATGTCCAAGACTCCAGACAGCGATAGTGATCCTGGAACTGATATCTAAACAGAACCAATTTCAAATATGTCCAATAGAGCTAAGGGAAATGTTCAAGGAAATTCTCCATCTCTTCCAGAAATTCGAACTAAAATTCCTGTTGCCAATAGAAGAAATATAAAAAAAACATGAGGTTTTATAGAAAAAGCAAAAGTTTCCTTCCTCTCCTGACGAGTTCCCATTCACAGGGAAGGACAAATTACAGTAATCAGTTCTAGAGCTATCTACACTGTACTAATGTTTTAAATATTTTCTCACTGATGAAATTATATCAAGAATTGTGGAAGAAACAAATTTATATGCTATTCAACAAAATCCAAACAAGCCAATTGATTGTACAAATTATGACATTTATAAATTTTTTGGCATATGCATCATCAGTGCTTTGGCCCCACCAGCTAACGTCCGTGATCTATGGAGTGATGTATTTAGGGGTTGAGTCGGTAAAACAGACTATGTCACAGAAATACTTCGAGAGATTGCATAGTACTTGGCATTTCAATGACAACCTGAAGCGACAAGACCCCCAAGGTCTTGAAACTGACAAACTATACAAAATAAGGCCAATACCAGACCACTTGAGCCAAAGATGCCTTTCAATACCCATGGGTGAACGTCTTTCAATTGATGAACAGGCGTGTGTCACCAAGGTAAGACCCCACATGAAAATGAATATGAAAGATAAACCACACAAGTGGGGTTCAAAACTCTTTATGGCTTGTGGTGAGTTAGGGTTTGCTCACAAATTCGAAATTTATAGGAGATGGAATATTATCCTAAATTTCGGGCTGATGAGGAACCTGATATCGGAGCTAGTGAAAATGTTGTTATTCAGCTGTCAAGAAAATTGCCAAGACACCAGAATTACAAATTATATTTTGAAAGATATTATACTTCTCTGGATTAAGTGGTGTATTTGTTCAAGAAAGGAATTCAGTGCGTTTGTGCGATTAAACACAATAGAATTCCTAACTGCAAATTCAGTGATGAAAAAAAACTCAAAAAGGAATCATGCGGTTATTCAGAGGAATTCACAACAAAATTTGAGTCAGCTGCCATTTCTACTGTTTTGTACAAGGGTAACAATGATGTCAGTTTCTTCTCCACTTTTGTTGGAGAACTTCCAAAGTCAGCAGTGAGAAGATTTGATATGAAGGAAAAGGAGCACATAATGGTACCTTGCCCAGCAGTTGTCTCCTATGCAATTCTCACATTGGAAATGTTGATATGCTTGTCAGCAATATAGGAACGCACTACATCAAGATCAAAGAGATAACATCTTCGTCTATTTTTTCACCTGATTGACACAATGGTAACAAATTCATGGATACTGTACCGCAGAATACTTCTTGGAACAGTATCAACAGACACGCTCATGAATTAAAAGAGGTTTAGGACTGTATAGCCCAAACTCTATGCCAGGTAGACCAGGAGCCAGGAAAGCGTGGAAGACCAAGCAGCTTGGACCCAATAGAGAACAAGAGAATAAAAGTCAAGGGATCTTCGCTACCACGAAAATATGTATGATTGAATCCAGTAAACCAGTGGCCGATTTGGAATGGGAAAAGAACAACGTGCAAAAATCCAGTGTGCAAAGGCTACACATTTGTTTCATGTGAAGAATGTAAAGTAAATTTGTGCTTGAGTAAGACAAATAACTGTTTCACCTCATTTCACAAAAAATGAAATCGCTTATACATATTTTGATTACAACGCATTTAAGTTCTTTCTCTATTGTTGTAATTTTGATAGTTTTGTTTCAACATTTTGTTTTATAAGAAAAATATGAAATAAATATTTCTTTGAATGAGGAAAATAATTGTTTCATCTCATTTCATGGATGTAAAGTCACTTAGTTGCATGCAAATAACTGAAGATAACATTTTAGTTTTTTGCACTGTTTTTGTTAACCTATAGTTTTGAAATGTTTCAGATTTTTGCTGTTTAGTTTACTTTATCACTTAGTTCGATTATAAACGCGCTGCTTTGCATATGTGCAAAGTGTCAAAGAACAAAATTTATGACTTAATTCGACTATATATGCGCGGCTTTGCACATGTGCAAAGTGTCAAAAAATCAACTTTTCTCAGAAGCTGTAAGCAGAAGATTTTTAAAAATATTTTTCCAATGTTCTGTAACCCGTCCTAAATGTGTATCAAATTATAGTCACTGAGAAAAAAATCGCGTAATGAAGGGTAAACATCAAGGTACATGATGTAACTCTCATCCTCCAGTGCTCTGGACGATCCATCCATTCGCACGTTATTCGCCTTCGTGTGCCTACGTACACATTAAAAAGTCTCCCACGAATCTTGTGTTCGAAAAAGAGCAGTATGCCAACATAGTTCAATAGATTAATATTGACATGTGTCCTTTTAAACATTGCATTCCATGAAAGCTCTGGCATGATGTAATAGAATACATGATTCAGAGTGTATGTGTTCATGCAAAAACTTCAGAATTTCTCCAAAAAATCTGCAAGTAGTGATGTATCCATGGCCATGCACACTGAGGTAGAGAAGGTATACTTCCCAATATCATGCTGGACCTCCTTTTGTCCAACGTAGTGCAGCAACTTGACGTGGCATGGACTCAACAAGTCATTGGAAGTCCCCTGCAGAAACACTGAGCTGTGCAGCGTATATAGTCATCCATAACTGCCTAAGTGTTGCAGAGGCAGGATACTGTTCACAAATTTTCTTCTCAATTATGCCCCATATATGTTCGATGGAATTCATGTCTGGTAATCTAGACGGCCAAATCATTTGCTCTAATTGTCAAGAATGTTCTTCAAACCAATCGCGAACAATTTTGGCCCGGTGACGTGATATTGTTGTTTGGGAACATGAAGTCCACGATTGGCTGCTAATAGTCTCCAGGTAGCCAAACATAATTATTTCCAGTCAATGATTGGTTCAGTTTGACCAGGCGACCCAGTCCATTCCATGTAAACACAGCCCACATTATTATTGGGCCACCACCAGCTTGAAAGTGCCTTGTTGGCAATTTGGGTGCATTGCTTCATGCGATCTGCGCCACACTTAAACCCTACCATCAGCACTTACCAACTGAAATTGAGGCTCATCTGACCAGGCCACGGTTTTCCAGTTGTTGAAGTTCCAACTGAAATGGTTACGAGCCTAGGAGAGTCACTGCAGGCAATGTCATGCTGTTAGCAAAGGTACTCGTGCCGGCCATCTGCTACCATAGCGTACTAACGCCAAATTTCGCCGCACTGCGTTAATTAATACATTCGACATACGTCCCACATTGATTTCTGTGGCTGTTTCATGCAGTGTTGCTTCTTTGTTAGCAGTGACAACTCCACGCAAACGCCACTGCTCTTGATCATTAAGTGAAAGCCGACGGCCACTGCATTGTCCATAGTGAGAGGTAATGCCTGTAATTCAGTATTCTGTGTATGCGATACTACCGCCATATGCATATGTTTGTACCACTATCGCATTATTTTTGTCACCTCAGTGTTTAGTTCCATACGCTTCCCAAAAAAAGAGATGTTGGATTCCTGTCTAACAGTCACCACATGCTGTTACTATACATTTTCCATGGCTTTGCCTGTAAGCTTATTAGTAAATGCAGTTATGTTGGGCAATGTGGTTTCTTTGAGTCTTGAGAATACAGTTTTTCACAAGGAAAGACCGCAATCTTTGTCATGAAATGAAACTTTGCATCATCAAGAAATGCAGCTCCAGTGAGATACATGTCCTCCTAATACATTGCCTCAGCAAGTTTCTGAAGAGGCACTTGCATAAACTGAAGTGAGTTCAAGAACTGTTAAGTAATGTTTTGTGTCATCCGCTTGAAGAAAGAAATGTGTCTCTCAATACTTTCAGATAGATCACTAACCCAGTCATTGCGCAACCCAAAATCACCCAAGTGCTCTAAAATGAAATGTTCATAATGCCCACTCAGACTTTGGGAAAAATTAGTATGTGTCATGGCACTTGGTGGTTTAAGTTACATGCATTGTGTGCTGCACCACAGAACTTCCCTGTTGGATGGCAGCAGATTCTAAGTGGAGTTTCCACTTATGTGTCTAATGACAGCACACAAACGTGACATTTGACAGCTTTCTCATATAAAGCATCATTCTCCTGCATATTCGACATAGGAATGTTGGTGTCATTACTGCGATCAACACACCACACAAGTTGTTCGAACTCAGTATGCAATCACCTTGCAAGATTATCCCTGATGTTGGACTGAAACGATTTTTATTTGAACATGATATGTCACCACATACAGTATGTCACACTCTGTGATGGTTGTATGGGAGGCAGTAGAGTCTTCTTAACAGTGTGCCACAGAAGCGAGTAGTCATTCAAAATCAGCATGTACTGCAAAGGAACAATGCTCCTGGTGGTGGAAATTCTTAAACCGAGAAACTTCTGTTTCTCAGTTTGAATTTCCACACATCCACACACATTGATTCCTGTCTGGAACAATTAAATTGATACTTCTGAAAACCTTACTCATAGTGAAAGGGTTGAAGCGTCTAGAGCAATTATCAGTTAATAAAACAGACAAAACTGAATATTTTTATCTTGGCTATTTTATTAATTAATAGCTTATAATACATCCAAGCCATGGTATCTAAAATTACCAAGAACATAAATTACGTTTATGTCTGTGTTTATTCTTTTGTTTAGAAAGTAAGCAGGACATGTTCTTGAACTATACATAGTGCTGTTTGTCACTCTTGGATAATAACAGCAAATGCACATCTTCTGCACGCTGACCAGCTACGTTTCAAAGTTAGAGGGGTCCGACTACTTGATGCTGCATTTCTTTCTTTTCCTGGACATCGTACGCTCATGGCTCACTTTACTCTTTCTGCAGGATATAAATATGAACTGAATAAAGTGGTTTTCTGCCTCCAGATTTTGGTATATCCTGAATTTTATCAGGGAATGAGATGCCATCAAAGTTAAAGAGCGCACATCCATTTTCCATCTAGAATGTATTTGAACAGTCATTATACTACGTGTAATTCATGTGGCAAGCCAGAATGGACCAGTCAAAGCCGAATTCGTCTTTGAAATTTTGAACACTAGCACATGCATGTTTCGCAGCTACACTTCTGCATAAAAGTTGGCATATGCCACCTGATGAACAGTAGATGTAGTGATAATGGTTTCACATTGAAATGTGTTGGATCTCCCAGAAGACTTTCTCCAGCACTATCAGCACTATTCTCTTCAGTGTTAGGTTCTCCCCTGAATGTAAGAGTTATTATCCATCACTCTTCTCATGAAAATAAGTTCTTGTTTCGAGTTCATAGTGACCCACTGTGTATCTTCAAAGAATCCCATAAGCGTCGAAAGTGGCAAGCATACATTAAAGCAGATGTATTCACTTATCAGTTTGTCTATGAACCATCCTACATTCTGCAGACAATTTACCTCAAAATTAGATGTGGAAACGTATGTTTTGGAAGTTTATGTTATTCCCACATTGCAGGTGCAGCAGATGTCGATGCCATTTATTTCATATCTTATATCTTCAAACAGAAAGGCGAACATATTATGCACCAATCACAAAGTCAATGTGGGTCTCCACCTTTCTTAAAAAACTGTCTTGCTAAACAAAGGAAACTTTGTTAGGAATTGTTCCGGCGTAACGACAAGTGCCTGAAGATCAAGAACGATACAGCAGAGAGAGTTGTGAGACGACATCAGCCCATAGCATGCTGTCTGGGACATCACCACAAGAGCAGCCTGTACAAGAACAGAATAAATGCGACGCACTGCCTACCCTCGGCCGCACTAGAAGAGCCGCACTAGAAGAGCCACACTGGAAGACAAGCCATGACGTGTGAACAGTATACTTACTTGTATGGAAATTGTATACATTGAAGGTCATTGATTATTAGTATTTCGCGAATTGCTTGCGACCAATGTTTGTAAGGACGCCAAGTTAAGTATTGTCAGTCTACTTTATTGTAATTAAAACCATTAATGTGATTTGCTTGAGCTTTGTTCAGCTATCTGAGGAAGCGGCATCCTAGGCACCCTATATTACATGAGTGGGCAGGATACCACATTGACCTCTAGGATTATCCATGGTAGGAAGTGCAGCATTCCGATTAACTCAGAAGCTATTTCCTAGTGCCACTCTGAGTGAACTTTCGTATCGACAGGTCGTGGGTTTGCTAACTAACTATTATGACGAACATGTGAATGTGGTAGCAGCTAGGTATCAACTCTTCGATTACAAAAAACGGTCAGAAAAACTTGTCTTGAACGGGTAACGGATTTGCAGCGTATGACGGGGAAACGCAAATTCAAATGTGCTTGTGGTGCTTTATATTCAGATGTCATGTTGCGTGATGTGATCGTGTACATTGTACCTGATGTCAAACTCAGAGAACAGATTTTGAAACAGTCCGATCCATCATTTCAGCAAGTAGTTCAAGTACTAGATCAGTACGATTGAGCTGCCCTGTCAGCCGATAAATCTGAGCAGCCAGCAAACAGTCAGGTTGAGTCCCTTGTTTGTGATCGGCCCATTCAGCGGCAGTTTGCGCTCGCCCATCCGAGTAAACAATGCCCACTGCCGCATAAGCAGCTCGCTGAACAGGTGGCTACACTGGCGAACAGTATTAAGTCTTGCCATCGGTGTTATTCACAGCACAAATGCCAAGACTGCCCTTCCCGACAAGCTCGATGTTATGGTTGTGGCAGGAAAGACTCTGTATGTTTGCAAATGAACAAACTTAAGAATATGACCCACAAACAAAATTCTAGTCACAAGGCCCATGTCATTTATGGAGTATGTTCAAAGTCTGAAACAGGTGTTCGTAAAACAAGCAAGCTAGTAGTTTCTTCAGTGATACGCCAGTCCAACAAACTTTTTTGTTCACTTGTTTCTTTGTGGGGACTGTGGGAAATTTCAGATGGACACGGGTGCCTCTGTCACACTGCTGAAACGTCACATATTTGAACTGTTAGGCCCTCCACGCCTGTCTAAAACTAGCATACAACTGATGGCTTATAATGGACAAGAGATTCCTGTGTTCGGAAAATGTATTGCCTGCCATGTATCGCTTGCATATGCCAACAGTGATTTTTAAAGTGCTACAGTCATGCGATTCTGAGAACATACTTGGTCTTGATTCATTTGATTTGTTTGGCTTTAACATTCAGGGCAATGTGTTGTCAGTGTCTGCATTCCATAAAAAAGACAGTGTAGCTAACTTGCTAAAAGAATTTTTGGAGCTCTTTTCTGAAGGTTTAGGCAAGGCTAAGAATTTTGTTGTACACGTTACCCTGAAAGACAATGCCCAGCTGAAATTTTGCCGGGTCATAACTGTTCCCATTGCATTACGGGCAAAGTCGCAGCTGAAAATATAGAATTGCTAGATAGCAGAGCTATTGCGCCCATACAAGCAAATCCATGTGTTGACTTTAAGTCTGCAGTCAACCCACAAACTTTGATTGATACTTATCCATTGCCACGTCCAGAGGATCTCATGGACCGATTAGGTGCTGGACGCTATTTTTCAAAAACTGATTTGCGCGATGCGTATCTTAAAACACCACTCGATGAAGAATTTCAAAAGGTGTGTGTACTGAATACTCATTTGGGCTTGTTTAAATATGTGCATTTGCCTTTTGCCAGTCCTTCCGTACCCGCCATTTTTCAACGGTATTTGGAAAATGCCCAAAAATTGCAAAGTATCAAACTGTTCAAACTATTTGGACGATATTGTCGTAGCAGGCGTACACCTGAAGAGCATATTGCAAATTTGCGTGCTTTGGTTCGTGTGTTATCTGATGCTGGACTAAAGTGTAGATTGGACAAGTGTGTTTTTTTAAAACCTGAGTTACAGTATCTTGGTCATGTTGTAAACAGTCAAGGTATACATCCTCTTCAGTTGCATTTGTTAGCCATACGACATTTGTCAGTTCCTCACAATGTCACAGAATGGCAGGCAGTCTTAGGAAAATGACCGATTATATTCGGTTCATACCGAATGCTTTACAAATCGCAGCTTCATTGCATCGTTTGCGTCGCAAGAATGTCCCCTTTGTTTGGACAGGTGGATACCAAGTAGCTTTTCTTTTCAGGAACTTGAAGATGCATTCCTCAGCGATCAGTACTTAGTTCATTTTGATCCTGACAAACCAGTTCTATTGGAAGCTGACGCTTTCTCTTACGATAGGGACTGGTGACCTTAGCAGATAAGTCCCATAAGAATTCACCCACATTTTTCCTCTTACGGAATCGGTGCAGTGCTTTCGCACAGAAAAGGTGATAAAGAAAGGCCTATTGCTTTCGTATCAAAAGTGTTTTTCTAAGCTCAGTGTAACTATTCCCAAATTGCAAAACAGGCTTTGGCTGTTGTGTATGGTGTCACCAAATTCCACCAATATTTGTATGGCAGAAAATTCTACTTAGTAACGAAAACGGGTCCTTTACGAACTGCCAAAAAATTGCAAAAGTGGGCTTTGTTGTTTTTTCAATACCAGTACGAGATCGTGTACCGTCCGACAGCTCAACATGGTGATGCGGACGCGCTTTCACATCTTCTTATTGGCCCTGATACCGACTTTGACGCCTCTGCGGCATCCTGTTGTCACACCGATGCTCAGGATTCTGAATTGCTTCAATATTTTCCACTGGAGTTCAGGAAAGTTGCACAGGCCACGGAAGCTGATTCAGATTTTAACGTTTTACTAACATACATTCGCACATCTTGGCCTCGCTCCTTGCATAGCATCAAGAACTCTGTAGTGTGCCGATACTTTGTACGTCGGCATAGCCTCGCTATACAGAAAGGTGCGATTCTTGTTCAAAATGACAGTGGACAGTCACGTGTGTTGATCCCTAAAGATCTGCAAAAAGAAGTGTCGCAGTTGCTTCACCAAGGACACTGAGGGATCGTTCATACGGAACAATTAGCGAGTCGACACTGTACTTGGCAGGGTATGGATACCAAAATAGAACAGATGACGTCATAGTGTCACGCATATGTGGAAAATCAATTCGCCCCGCCCACAGAAATTCTCTGCTTGGCCTAAGTCGCAATCACCAAGGGAACGTGTGCACATAGACTTTGCGGGATGTTTTTGGGACACTCATTGGTTCATTGTCGTTGACTCGTATAACAAGTTTCCTTTTGCTGTGCCAATGAACTCGACAACGTCACGTAGCACAATTCACCTGTTGTCCTCTATTTTTTGCCTCGAAAGTTTACCTGAAGTTATAGTGTCAGACAACGGCCCTCAGTTCACGTCAAATGAATTTGAAACATTCTGTGAACGCAATGACATACAGCATCTAACTAGTGTACCGTTCCATCCACAGTCAAACGGCGAAGTAGAACGTTTCGTCAGAACCTTCAAGCAGCAGATGGCTAAACTTCGCTCCCGACGCACCAGGGATCAAGCTTTGCAACTGTTCCTCGCCTCCTCTCGTTCGCGCCCACGAGATGGACCATCCAATATACTATCTTTTACAGGGTTTTTAACGGCAGCAGTCGGTGGGCGCGAGGCGAGATAGTCCGTAGGCTTGGCGCTTGCATGTATCTTATTTCAGGTCCAGATGGCTTGCACCGCCGACATCAAAATCAACTTCGCCTCTGTCACCTCCACAATGATCTTTCAATGTCTCTTCCCCTAGGTTCAAAGATCCCGTGAATGAGTGGCCGCAGTGTTCGTCAGAGGGTGTCATCACGACACCGTGGGACGACCCGCTGGAGACAGAGCCTTCGCCTCCTCTGCCTCTTCTCGTCCTACCAATGGAGCTGGACCCGCCCACACTGCAGCAGTCACAGCCTTCTTCACCTGGTTCATGGCATCACGAGGTGGATGGATATCCTTCTGGTCGTTTTCTGGGGGACGTTTGCGCCACAGAAAAGGCCGAATGGCGGGGTACGACCGGAAGCTTGACGTCCCCAGCTTCCGATCCAGAGCTGCGCCCACGCTTCTGCCTCCCCGCCGTTGTTGCGCACCGTACACGACGACGGTCCGTCTTTTTGCTAAGGGGGGGATGGAGGGGGAGGGGGAATGTTCCAACACGACGACGGTCTGTCGCTTTGGGGGGGGGGGGGAGGCGAGGGGAGCGAGGGAGGAATGTTCCAGAGTAACTACAAGCGACGGCACGAAGACCGAGAACGATACGGCAGAGAGCGCTGTGTGACGTCAGCCAATAGCACGCTGACTAGGACGTCACCATGACAGGAGCAGCGTCCACAGGAAGAAAATAAGAGAGACGCGCCGCCTACCCTTAGCCACACTAGAATTAGCCACACTAGAAGAGCCACACTAGAAGAGACGCACTGGAAGATGAGCTGTGACTTATGAACAGTATCATTTTCTTGCATGGAAATTCTATACATTGAAAGACATTGATTATTTGCATGTCGCCAATTGCCTGCCACCAATATTTGTAAAGACGCCAAGTTCAGTTCAAATGGCTCTGAGCACTATAGGACTTAACATCTGAGGTCATTAGTCCCCTAGAACTTAGAACTACTTAAACCCAACTAACCTAAGGACATCACACACATCCATGCCTGAGGCAGGATACGAAACTGCGACCGTAGCAGCAGCGCGGTTCCAGACTGAAGTGCCTAGAACCGCTCGGCCACAACGGCCGACCCAAGTTAAGTATTGTGAAGCTACTTAATTGTAATAGAAACCATTAGTGTGATTTGTTTGTATTGTTGTGTAGCTATCCGAGAAAGCAATATCTTTGGTACCCTATATTACACGAGTGGGCAGGATATCACAGGAATCATCTGGTATCCTGAGGTTGAATCAAAATTCGTATTTCATCATTACCATTACACGTCACTGAAGTAAAAAGTTAGTGGAAAATATATTCCTGATGGATGATTCGTTCATAACATTGAACTGGAGCTGTTATACGAAGCTATGCCATTGCATGGTTTGATTTCTTTCACCTTGAGAAACTTGTAATCCACTGACGCTATTGCACTGTGCTCCAACTGCAAAATGTGTATTGATGATTGTGTGAGTCATCTTTATACTTTACCTCCATAGTGATTCAGGTGGAAATTAATCTAGAGCTGGTCTGATGTCTGGATTGTCAATGGAAGATATAATTATGGTGTTGTGTGGAACCCAAACTATCTTATGCCCTGGGCCTATTGTATGGCAGAACATACAAACAGCACGTATTAGCTTGTAGCTGAAGTATGAATTCGTCATAATATTACACTCATCATGGACTCTGCTTACCGATAATACACTCCTGGAAATGGAAAAAAGAACACATTGACACCGGTGTGTCAGACCCACCATACTTGCTCCGGACACTGCGAGAGGGCTGTACAAGCAATGATCACACGCACGGCACAGCGGACACACCAGGAACCGCGGTGTTGGCCGTCGAATGGCGCTAGCTGCGCAGCATTTGTGCACCGCCGCCGTCAGTGTCAGCCAGTTTGCCGTGGCATACGGAGCTCCATCGCAGTCTTTAACACTGGTAGCATGCCGCGACAGCGTGGACGTGAACCGTATGTGCAGTTGATGGACTTTGAGCGAGGGCGTATAGTGGGCATGCGGGAGGCCGGGTGGACGTACCGCCGAATTGCTCAACACGTGGGGCGTGAGGTCTCCACAGTACATCGATGTTGTCGCCAGTGGTCGGCGGAAGGTGCACGTGCCCGTCGACCTGGGACCGGACCGCAGCGACGCACGGATGCACGCCAAGACCGTAGGATCCTACGCAGTGCCGTAGGGGACTGCACCGCCACTTCCCAGCAAATTAGGGACACTGTTGCTCCTGGGGTATCGGCGAGGACCATTCGCAACCGTCTCCATGAAGCTGGGCTACGGTCCCGCACACCGTTAGGCCGTCTTCCGCTCACGCCCCAACATCGTGCAGCCCGCCTCCAGTGGTGTCGCGACAGGCGTGAATGGAGGGACGAATGGAGACGTGTCGTCTTCAGCGATGAGAGTCGCTTCTGCCTTGGTGCCAATGATGGTCGTATGCGTGTTTGGCGCCGTGCAGGTGAGCGCCACAATCAGGACTGCATACGACCGAGGCACACAGGGCCAACACCCGGCATCATGGTGTGGGGAGCGATCTCCTACACTGGCCGTACACCACTGGTGATCGTCGAGGGGACACTGAATAGTGCACGGTACATCCAAACCGTCATCGAACCCATCGTTCTACCATTCCTAGACCGGCAAGGGAACTTGCTGTTCCAACAGGACAATGCTCGTCCGCATGTATCCCGTGCCACCCAACGTGCTCTAGAAGGTGTAAGTCAACTACCCTGGCCAGTAAGATCTCCGGATCTGTCCCCCATTGAACATGTTTGGGACTGGATGAAGCGTCGTCTCACGCGGTCTGCACGTCCAGCACGAACGCTGGTCCAACTGAGGCGCCAGGTGGAAATGGCATGGCAAGCCGTTCCACAGGACTACATCCAGCATCTCTACGATCGTCTCCATGGGAGAATAGCAGCCTGCATTGCTGCGAAAGGTGGATATACACTGTACTAGTGCCGACATTGTGCATGCTCTGTTGCCTGTGTCTATGTGCCTGTGGTTCTGTCAGTGTGATCATGTGATGTATCTGACCCCAGGAATGTGTCAATAAAGTTTCCCCTTCCTGGGACAATGAATTCACGGTGTTCTTATTTCAATTTCCAGGAGTGTATATCCCCAAGTTCTACTGACACGTAAAATTTATCGGATTTCTTCTGTAAAATTTGATTCGTTGAGAAACCAAGTAGTGGCCCTATTGAACCTTTCTGGGTAAAGTTTATTGTCTGCTCCATAGCTTTTATCTCTATTTTAAATCTATCATTTGCACATATCTCAAACCCATTCACAAATCGTTTTATAAACGCACTAGGATCGTTAATATTGTATGAGCCAAAGGGCATTTCCAAAACTTCAGCACCTGCTATATGAAGCTTATTATTTACCTCAGTGATTTTTCGAATGCTGTGGCACACTTCAGGTCCAATAAATGCAATACGCCATTCTCCCTTGCTGAGATAAATTAGTGAGAAGTAAATTCCATTGAATATTGAGCATAGTTTTTTTTCAAAATTAAAGTGTACAACATCACCTTTGCATATCAATTGATGCATCGATATACTTGCACTTTGCTTTCACGTGGTTGTCAGGAGAAAATTAGACAGAAATGTTCATGGACGTATGAGTCGAAGTCTTAGTAGCATCGAAAACTGTAGAACACATGGTTGTTGTTGGTAAAGTAACAGCCCAAATCTTCTGGCAGATATAATCCATCATATGAGTCGAAGTAGTACACATTTTTCTTGTTCTTCTTAACATAGGCAACCCACTGAATGGCAGAGCCCCCTGCAACATTTAGGTTCATAGTGCCGCATTCCTCACATTTCCTCGTTGTTGGACCAATGACCTCAGCAGTTTGTCGCTAATAATTCACACACATTCACACACACACAGTCCACATTGTCCTCATAAATGTATCCCTCATAAACATTCCTAAGTATCTTGTATGATACCTCCTGGTGCGGCCAGTTTCACCGCCTCACAGCGCCAGCGGCCAAGGAGAAGGAGGAAGCAGCCGGATCTCATGCGACGAGCGCCAAGAAGCGAACACTGCATCCATTCTGCAATCACACAGAGAGTAGCCGGCGGACGCCCTCGACTTACTTAAGAATGGACACATTGTGAAGAGCCAGGCGGACAATGAGTAGCGTGCCGAAAACTGTTGGATCCCTGCAGCCATTAGGCCGGAACGTCAAGAATGTACGCACAAAAGTATGTGAATTATTCTGGCCTGGCAGCAGTCGTTTTACCAGTCTTAGAAAGCAGGAATGTGCCAATTCCAGCACCCCTCGGGCATAGGGAAGAGCGTACACAAAGCGCGGAGAACTCTCGCAGGGAGGTGTACAAAAGAAATCAACCTTCTTAAAAACGGTTTTTTTTATAATAAGGACGTTCGTTGTAAATCATTGACTCTAGCAGACTCTGAGATGAAGCCCAAACATGATTGTGTCCAGGCCTCATGCAGAGATAGCAGTTACAAAGAAGTATTGCGGAGCTGCTCTCACAACAGCATCGGAATGCAGAAAAACATCTTAAGAATGTGACATTGTGAGAAACACGCCAATTCCTGAGGCACTCACCAGCCCAAGGAAGGTAGGGAATTTCCACCCTGCACGGTGAAGTGTGGCCATAAAACGGCAATCAGTCATTGGTCGGCACTGAAAATTTATTCCGCTAATGATAACGTTTTCATGTTATGTGATGTCATTAACAATTTCTCGAGTTCACTACGCTCTGGAAGCGAAATTTTTTTTACAAATTTAAGCAGATATGTATTTTTAAGTGGTCTGTTGGGTAGTACATCCATGAGCTTTTCTTTCTCATAAACAATCCAAGCCCTTTCCTGCAGGGTCTTAAATATACACTCCTGGAAATTGAAATAAGAACACCGTGAATTCATTGTCCCAGGAAGGGGAAACTTTATTGACACATTCCTGGGGTCAGATACATCACATGATCACACTGACAGAACCACAGGCACATAGACATAGGCAACAGAGCATGTACAATGTCGGCACTAGTACAGTGTATATCCACCTTTCGCAGCAATGCAGGCTGCTATTCTCCCATGGAGACGATCGTAGAGATGCTGGATGTAGTCCTGTGGAACGGCTTGCCATGCCATTTCCACCTGGCGCCTCAGTTGGACCAGCGTTCGTGCTGGACGTGCAGACCGCGTGAGACGACGCTTCATCCAGTCCCAAACATGCTCAATGGGGGACAGATCCGGAGATGTTGCTGGCCAGGGTAGTTGACTTACACCTTCTAGAGCACTTTGGGTGGCACGGGATACATGCGGACGTGCATTGTCCTGTTGGAACAGCAAGTTCCCTTGCCGGTCTAGGAATGGTAGAACGATGGGTTCGATGACGGTTTGGATGTACCGTGCACTATTCAGTGTCCCCTCGACGATCACCAGTGGTGTACGGCCAGTGTAGGAGATCGCTCCCCACACCATGATGCCGGGTGTTGACCCTGTGTGCCTCGGTCGTATGCAGTCCTGATTGTGGCGCTCACCTGCACGGCGCCAAACACGCATACGACCATCATTGGCACCAAGGCAGAAGCGACTCTCATCGCTGAAGACGACACGTCTCCATTCGTCCCTCCATTCACGCCTGTCGCGACACCACTGGAGGCGGGCTGCACGATGTTGGGGCGTGAGCGGAAGACGGCCTAACGGTGTGCGGGACCGTAGCCCAGCTTCATTTAGACGGTTGCGAATGGTCCTCGCCGACACCCCAGGAGCAACAGTGTCCCTAATTTGCTGGGAAGTGGCGGTGCGGTCCCCTACGACACTGCGTAGGATCCTACGGTCTTGGCGTGCATCCGTGCGTCGCTGCGGTCCGGTCCCAGGTCGACGGGCACGTGCACCTTCCGCCGACCACTGGCGACAACATCGATGTACTGTGGAGACCTCACGCCCCACGTGTTGAGCAATTCGGCGGTACGTCCACCCGGCCTCCCGCATGCCCACTATACGCCCTCGCTCAAAGTCCGTCAACTGCACATACGGTTCACGTCCACGCTGTCGCGGCATGCTACCAGTGTTAAAGACTGCGATGGAGCTCCGTATGCCACGGCAAACTGGCTGACACTGACGGCGGCGGTGCACAAATGCTGCGCAGCTAGCGCCATTCGACGGCCAACACCGCGGTTCCTGGTGTGTCCGCTGTGCCGTGCGTGTGATCATTGCTTGTACAGCCCTCTCGCAGTGTCCGGAGCAAGTATGGTGGGTCTGACACACCGGTGTCAATGTGTTCTTTTTTCCATTTCCAGGAGTGTAGTTCATTCGCCATAGCGACAGATTCAGTATGCTTTTTACGTCTTCTCACTTCCTGAAGTTGCTGTTCTGTGATCTGTGCATTCTTCAGAGCCAATAACCCAACCAAGGTTAGAATTAAAAATGGGATAATTCCACCCAATGCCTTAGGTATTGGTAGGACTCTAAGACATTTTAACCTATCTTCTTCTTCTTACTCCTTTCTGTTTCAGAATACTTTTAGCCACTAAAGATCAAGACCGGATACATTTTTTTTAAACTTCCTACAAGTTTCTTCTTCAGATTCTTAAGTGGGCGACAAGTAGAGTTCATGCCCCGTCTGACAGTTATCCTTAAACCAAATTTAAGTTTGGCATGCATGTATCAACTGCAAACGCTCCGATAAATTGGAATATGCCTATGTTCCTTCTTCCATGTAGTTGCTTAGCTTTATCGGCTAAAATTTGATCTGCAATGTGGTATTCTTCTAACCCTTGTGCACTATGTGATCGAAAGTATCCGGACACCTCCATAAACATACCTTTTCCATATTAGGTGCATTGTGCTGCCACCTACTGCCAGGTACTCCATATCAGCCACCTCAATAGTCATTACACATCGTGAGAGAGCAAAATGGGGCGCTCCACAGAACTCATGGACTTCGAACGTGGTCAGGTGATTGGGTTGTCACTTGTGTCATACGTCTGTACGCGAGCTTTCCACACTCCTAAACATCCCTAGGCCCTCTGTTTCTGATGTGATAGTGAAGTGGAAACGTGAAGCAACACGTGCAGCGTAAAAGCGTAAAGGCCGACATCGTCTGTTGACTGACAGAGACCGTCGACAGTTGAAGAGGGTCGTAATTTGTAATAGGCAGACATCTATCCAGACCATCATACAGGAATTCCAAACAGCATCAGGATCCAATGCAAGTACTATGACAGTCAGGCGGAAGGTGAGAAAACTTGGATTTCATGGTCGAGTGGCGGCTCATAAGCCACACATTACGCTGGTAAATGCCAAACGACGCCTCGCTTGGTGCAAGGAGAATAAACATGGACGGTTGAACAGTGGAAAAACGTTGTGTGGAGTGACGAATCACGATACACAACGTGGCGATCCGATGACAGGGTGTGGGTATGGCGAATGCCCGGTGAACGTCATCTGCCAGCGTGTGTAGTGTCAACAATAAAATTCGGAGGCAATGGTGTTATGGTGTGGTCGTGTTTTACATGGAGGGGGCTTGCACCCCTTGTTGTTTTGCGTGGCACTATCACAGCACAAGCCTACATTCATGTTTAGACCACCTTCTTGCTTCCCAGTGTTGAAGAGCAATTAGGGGATGGCAATTGCATCTTTCAACACGATCAAGCACCTGTTCATAATGCAGGGCCTGTGGCGGAGTGGTTACACGATAATAACATCCCTCTAATGGACTGACCTACACAGAGTCCTCACCTGAATCCTACAGATCACCTTTGGGATGTTTTGGAACGCCGACTTCGAGCCAGGCCTCACCGACCGACATCGATACCTCTCGTCAGTGCAGCACTCTGTGAAGAATGGGCTGCCATTCGCCAAGAAACCTTCCCGCAGCTGATTGAACGTAGGCCTGCGAGAGTGGGAGCTGTCATCAAGGCTAAGGGTGGTGGGCCAACGCCATATTAAATTCCAGCATTACCGATGGAGGGCGCCACGAACTTGTAAGTCATTTTCAGCCAGGTGTCCGGATACTTTTGATCACCTAGTGTTTTTAACTATACATCGAATCACATACATTAAATATCTGCTTACAAGGAACCAGCATTTTATTGTACTTGTATACTGTATTTAGAAGCTCATTGCTGTAGGCATCAATAAGCCTCATTTTTATAGTATTATGTTGAGAGCTGTTATAACATGCACTTATTTGTGGGAAAATATGAAGACATTCGTAAGATTCTCGAAGATTACACTGCACTCAAATAGTGTTTTATTATTCTATTCAAACGTTGCACAGTACTTGGTTTCATATGGGTGAATGTCAGTTTGCTGTGTATTGTGTACAAATTCATTAACATCCTGATTTATGGAGCTCTTGGACGACTGTCTCATTAATTATTAAATAATGCATCGTTCTCGAAGCTCTGTAATGATTGATATGATATCGTCACGTGAGCTGTATTCCCCACAGCAGATGATGCTGTGTTCAGCCATAACTGTTCTATGACTTCATTAGAATTATTATAGTGTATGTACTCCACAGATCGATTGTTCGTTCTCTTATGCTGGATGTCGATGCCTTTATCCACAACAAGTACAGATTCCAATGCATAAATAATAACACTAATTTACTTCTTGCTGTTTGGGCTTTTTATTTTTCCACTGGAGGAGTTGTTTAGCCTATGTGCATTAGACATACGTAATATTGCAGCATATGCTGCTGTCTCGTTAGGGAAATAACATGGTAGGATTCGAAGTTTTTAAGAATATTAGATGTACTAAACCAGGTGTTGGCTCAAATTCTTTCCTCCAACTTGAATCAAATACTTTCTGAACATATACAGTTTATCATTTATGACTCCATACTTCCTATCTATTTTGTTAGCACTGTGATGGTTAATGTAATGGATAATCCTGTATTCCTCTTCCTCCCCCTCCTCCCGCATCTCCCCCTCCTCCTCCTCCTCCTCCTCTTGTTCTCCTCCTCCTCTTGTTCTCCTCCTCTTCTGTCTCCAACCTTCATGTGTGAGAACCATTTAAGACTTCCAGTTACTAGCCTAAACATCTCTGAGAATGACTTTGCTCCAACAGCCCTAATTGTTGGAATCATAATTTACAATGAATAGCCTTACACACCTCAATGACTATGCATTTTGTTGACGTGCTTCTGTATACTAATGTTGAGATAGTGTACAACTTATCCTTAACAGAGCACTTAAGACTTTCAATTTTTGTGTCGACATATAGATGACACATTGAATTGCGCATCACACCCTCAGAATGTGTTCATGACGGCCTTGTCAACCTATCTATAGCAAACATTATACTGATGCAGTTACGTGTAGATACAATATCTTTTAAACCAAAACTCCTGGAAGTTTCGTCTGTATTAGCCATCATTCAATTTTCTAGTTTTATCAATAACGAAAACTCTATACTGCAAGTTATTCCAGCAATCCCTGAATATGGCGACGAATGCATTGACTGACATATGAGTTCCTATATGATCTTAGTAAATTTGCTTTAAATTGAGATTGTCCTTCTTGAATGCAATAATAACGTTTACCTTATCTCAGAACAACTTCACTAGTGTTGTTGGGTATGTCTGACTCAAATAGAAGACATTAACTTCCTTATGGGACCAAACCAGAAATATTTTCCGATCTCATCCTGATTTTCCAGTGAAATGTCAAATCTGAATACACTGTTTGATTTTATTTTTTCTGGTTGTGGAACGTTGTTGTTTTTGATGAACACATCTCCCCACATTCAGAAGCCCCAATAATTAAAGCATATATGTTATTGGGAAGGAGTGACCCTTTTTTTTCTTCCTCTTCTCTGTATCATGAACGTTGTAGGACCAGGTGGCTACTGTGAAGTCTTCAGAAAGAGCCATATTGATGACTACAGGTTTACATTTACATGCAGAGGATTTCATAGAGTAAGAAAACACACATTGTTATTACACCTTTATGCTTTTAGAAATTTTTACATATGCAGGGATAGATATACATACTTAAATACACTCGCAGTTTGATGCCCACATCAGGCATTGTTGGTTGATACATATTTCCACATATCGATACACAGCATGCCCTATGCAGTTGAGCAATGATTTCTTCAGACAGACTAGGAGTTTGGTGCGATAATTTCTTCAAATTAGCCACACTTTCTTGTAGAATGTTTACACATAGGGTTGAAAACTTAGCTCCCTATCTAGAGCATGCTGAATTGCACAACTGAGATACATTAAGTTTTTAAATGTCTGTTTCTGTCTCCTTTTCATTATGAATTTTGATCGTTTCTGGAAAGTCTCCTGAGACAACTGTATGGTCGCCTATTAACACTGCTAACACTCATTGGATCTCGACCAACGCGAGCAATAATGTCGTGATACGATAAACCGCAATCGCGATAGGCTACAATCCGACCTTTATGAAAGTCGGAAACGTGATGGTACGCATTTCTCCTCCTTACACGAGGCATCACAACAACGTTTCACCAGGCAACGCCGGTCAACTGCTGTTTATGTATGAGAAATCGGTTGTAAGCTTTCCTCATGTCAGGTGTCGCCACCGGCGTCAACCTTGTGTGAATGCTCTGAAAAGCTAATCATTTGCGTATCACAGCATCGTCTTCCTGTCGGTTAAATTTCGAGTCTGTAGCACGTCATCTTCGTGATGTAGCAATTTTAATGGCCAATAGTGTAGTATTCATAACAGAGTAAGAAATATTAAAAACGAAATGCTGTATAAAGACAGCAGCCCACAATTGTGTCAGGTGTGGAATTATCCACTGAGCCATGAAAAGGAAACGTGTTCGCATACAGTGAGGTCCACACACGAGAGTAATAGTGTGAACACATGAGACCAGATTTCGAAACTGGGTGCTGCTGCCATCACCACCACCACCATCCACCACAGTGGCTGCACGAATAGCAGAAGGAGCGCATTGGTGGAGGGGGTAAAGCTAGTTTATAAAGGATGCCAATATGAGCGGAGTAGCAGTCATCAGGGACCACTTGCTGATGGCATCATGTTCAAAAAATGGTTCAAATGGCTCTGAGCACTATGGGACTCAACTGCTGAGGTCATTAGTCCCCTAGAACTTAGAACTAGTTAAACCTAACTAACCTAAGGACATCACAAACATCCATGCCCGAGGCAGGATTCGAACCTGCGACCGTAGCGGTCTTGCGGTTCCAGACTGCAGCGCCTTTAACCGCACGGCCACTTCGGCCGGCAATGGCATCATGTCTCTTTGCCGAAATATTATGGAGTAATTACAACGTAACTAGGTCAGACACCCAAGAATTCTACAAGCTACAAATAGGCTGAGGAAACATCAGACTCTATATACCGTGATGCATCACCTGCACAATTAAGTCAGCACACAGACAAGATCTCTGACGCAGTTCCAGGTATATCGGAGCAGGGCACAGAACATTTCCAGACTTTGTTTGTTCATCACATCCAGTGCCTGCACCACTCATCAAGCCTCAGCTAAATTGTTTCTGGCTGTTGCTGCTGAACATTACTTATCAACTGACCAACAACAGATCGAAACATGTGAATGTCAGTGGACGAAAAACCAGTCCAAGTTGCAAATATTTTATTTTTCATTCGATGACTAGTTTCTGGCCGAGAGCTATTTCCAAATCAACATAACAAAGTTGAAAGTGGCATTTCCGAAGATGCCAATAAATGCGTAATGTACGTTCACAGTGCATACAGATGAGCATGCCGGAAGTTCACGTTAATGTCAGGTTAACACCTGACATAGACCTCGATGCTATAGCAGAAATAGAGAATATCCGGTGGGGTAAAAAGGTACAGTTGGGTGATATGAAGTGTTCTCAACTACACAGAAAGCTGAGGTCATTGCGTGACAACTGATTACAGTTCATTCCCTCAAGGTAACTATATCCTTGGCAGCAACTGTGCGTCCATTATTGATGTGTGTGGAGTTTGTATGATGAAGTTAAGATCACAAGACACAACACAGTGCATATACTTAAAGCATCCAAGTGCCTTGAACCCACATGGCTTGTATGCTGCAACATGGATCCCCATGAACAGACTCAAACTATGGTGAACACATGTTAAATTACTGTTTGATAATGTTGTCAAATATGTAGTGGAGCATCAAGCTCAGAAAGAGGGCGATAAGCTAGACTAGTATATAAGTGGATGTATGTTTACTTACCTAAGTAGGGTCTATTACTCATATAAACAAAAATCCTATACAAGTGCAGTTTGTGGATAGTATACATAAATCTAGTAGTGGTCCATTTTGTATGCATGCAGTTCAGGCTGAATTTGAAACATAATAAAATCAATTATTTTGAAAACATTGCAGACTGATGAATTGTGCCAAAATAAAAAAGAAAGAATGACAATGTTTTAACGACAGTGTTTCATTTCCGACCGTTAACAAAGTACAAAAACATCTAAAAGTTGTATCAGTATATGTATATCCTGCCAGATCATCAAAGTTAAGTGGCTTGGCTAACACTTGGATTAGTGACCATCCAGTCAGTTGGCAATGGGCTGCACTAAGCCCTTGTGAGGCAATTTGAGGACCTACTTGATTGAGAAGTAGCGGCTCCAGTCTCGTAAACTGACAACAGCTAGGAGAGCAGTGTACTGACCTTATGCCCCTCCATACACGAATCCAGTGATGGCTGTAGATTGAGCATGACATGACAGTCAGTCAATACCACTCGGCCAATGCAAGTCTGTTTGGATTTTATATATATATATATATATATATATATATATATATATATATAATGAATTTGGCCAGCTATGGACCGCATACAACGTAAGACTTATGGTGTTTTTTTCTTCCGTTCTTCCCAGTACTTCTTCATTTTCTCGCCAACTGCTCGTCTCTGCTCATCTGTCCACACTCTCTTGGGTCAAGGTTTTGGCGCATCTTCTTCATAGTTTGCGTTTTCTATAAGCAGCCTAAAGTTATTCCTGTCACGTATTATTTCTTCTGTAACACCTATTTTGTTGGCGTCTTTCTTTACTGCTTCTATCCATCCTACAGTGTTTTTCAGCTTACTAACGTAATTAAAAATTTTCTTTGTAATCCGTGTTTCTTCCATTCTTTTTAAATGTCCATAAAATTTTAGCCGTCTCTTCCTCATTGTATCTGTGATCTTTTCTGTATTTTTGTATAGGTCTTCATTTCTCCTTTTAATCCACCTATTTTCCTTGTTTTTCTCAGGACCTAGAATTTTTCGTAATATTTTTCTCTCTCTTTTTTCTAGTTCTCTTAATTCGCCCTTCTTATTCAGTGTTAGGCACTCTGATCCATATGTTGCTTGCGTCCTAATAACTGAATTATAATGTTTAATCTTTGCTTGTATGGATATTGATTTCTTATTGTAGTAGTTTTGTGTTAATTTATATGCAAATTCCAACTTTTTTATTCTTTCTTTATTTGTTGTGTTATCCAGTCCATTGGCTTAGATCCACTCCCCCAGGTATTTGAATCTATCAACTCTTTTAATTTTTCCATACTTTCTTTTCATAAACTTTTCTGTATTATGTTTGTGTTCTATATACTCGGTTTTTTCGTAGGATATTTTTAGCCCAGTCTTTTCTGCAATCTCGTGTAACATATGAAGCATAACTGTTGCGTCTGTTCGGTTTTCAGTTATCAATGCCATATCATCCGCAAAGGCTAAACATTTTACTTCAAATTTGTTCTTTCCTTGGCCCATGCTTATACCCTTTGTGCCTCTGTTTTTAATGTGTTTCCTCATGTTTTTACTACTTTATCTAAAAACCAAGTTAAAGAGAATTGTGGACAGTCAATCACCTTGTCGAACTCCTGTTTTGATTCTGAATGGTTCAGAAATTTCGCCTTGAAACTTAATTCTTGATGTTGTATCTGCGAGCGTTTGTTCAACAAGTCTTCTGGTGTTTTCATCTATCCCTGATTCATAAAGTATCTGGGGTAGTGTTTGTCTGTCAACTGAGTCGTAGGCCTTCTTGAAGTCTACGAAAGTAACTACTGTATTTTTATTTTGTATAGCTCTCACTCTCAAAATTGTTTTTAAATTAAGAATCTGTTCTGCACATGATCTACCTTTTCTAAATCCTGCTTGACAATGTCCTATATTAGGTCCAGCTTGTTCCTCAATTCTATTTAAAAGTGCTTTAGAAAGTATTTTGTATGTCACTGGTAACAAGGATATGCCCCTGTAGTTGTTGGTGTCTATTTTATCTCCTTTTTTATGGAGAGGGTGGATCAATGCTTGTTTCCAGTCACTGGGTATGATTCCTTTTGTCCGAATGTCTTTAATTACTTTGTGAATTTTCTGACATGCGGATAAGCCCCCTAGTTTCCACATTTCTGCCACTATCCCATCCTCACCTGGTGCTTTGTTATTCTTCAATGCTTTGATAATTTTTTCTATTTCTTCTACTGTAGGTGGTTCCGACGGTGGATTTTCATGTTGCAGTTTTTGAAATTGTAACCTGTCATTAGGCTCCTCACAATTTAATAGATTTTCAAAGTATTCAGCTAAGATTTGGCAGTTCTCTTTATTGCTTAAAACCATTTTTCCATTTTTATCTTTAAAATGTAAACTTGGTGACTGGAATCCTGTTAAAACTTCTCTGAAAGTCTTATAGAATTCTCTAGTTTTGTTCCTTTTGAAATCAGAATCCATTTCTTCTAATCTGTCTTTGTCATATTTTCTTTTCACTGATCTGATGATTTTTGCTGTCTTTTTCCTTTCTTCTTTAAACTCTTCCCAGTATTCGTGTTTCTTATTACTGTTCCATTTTTTCCATGCCTTTAGTCGATTGTCAATTGCTTCATCACACAGCTCGTTCCACCATCTGTGTTTTGGTATTCTTCGTGATGTCCCATTTCTTTAACTGACTCTATCATTGTTTCTTTAATTTCTTCCCAATTATCCATTTTTCTTGTGTTTAGTATATGACAGAATTTGTCCTGCTTTTGCAGGAGAAATTTAGTGTTTACTCTTGGAAATCTTCTTGGTTTTGGTTTAGGTTTGTTTTGTTGGAGCATGGTCTTTATTTCTGTCAGATAATGATCTGAGTCTATATATATATATATATATATATATATATATATATATATATATATATATATATATATCCCTAACGCCCTAGAAACTTTGCACATGTGCGATATATATAACAGTAAGTAAATGCTTTGGTTTAAAAAGTAGTTTGTTTGTCGGCATTGAAAAAGGCCAAAAACAATGATCCACCTCAAAGTCACCAATAAAATATCTCATGTAATAACATTTGTCATTTGAATGTTTTCCTGTGTTCTAATCAGTTCGCTACATTCGCTCGTTGTGAACACATATCACCAGTCTAGTGCTCTTTTCCTGTTCAGATCTGTGACATCGATGATACTGCTGCATTACGCCTAAAACAAACGAACTTAGTTTAGAAAAACGAGCACAGATAAATCTTTTGCATGAGCTAGGGAAATTGCAGGTGGAGATTTCGAAAACTGTGAGATGTTCACTCCGATATGAACAATATGCTATTGAGAGATTCCCATGAGCAGTTCACATGTTAATAGACCCAGAAACGGGTGGAAGTGGATTATAACAGACTGTGAGGACCGAATGATAGTAAGAGAAGAGGAAAATCTCTTTAGACCTCGCTGCTGAATTGTCTGAAAGTTTCAAGAAAGCAATATCTGCGCGCACCACTCGTAGACGACATCAACAAGCTGTTTTAAAAGGCTGTAAAATCAGGAAGAAGCCATAGCTGTCTGATAGGAATAGAAAGCTACAGTATGAGTGGGCTCTAAAACACCAAACAGGATTGTTCAACTATCGTGTGGTCTCATGAGCCAAAAATTCAGGGTAGTTTTTCAACCTGATGCTCTAACAACACGTACCAGTTTGGGTAGAAAACAAAATGCATTAATTTAAAAACTCATGAAAGAATTCTCTACAATATTTATTCACATTTCTGATTTTTGGAGCACTGGGTGTGATCTATGTCCTTCGCCGGATGGGCAAGGAATATAACCCAGAGTGTGTTGTACCAACTGTAAAACGCGGCAGAAAGAGTGTCGTGATCTGGGGCTACATGAGCACTGCAGGAGTGGAACACATGGTCGTATGTGAAGGCCGCATGGATTCCACAAATTACATAGACGTCCTAGAATCTGTTTTACTGCACTGTTTTACAACCCTTTGTGGCGATACAATCATCGACGGTGTTAAATTCCAGCACGATAACGCAACCTGTCACAAATCTGTCCACAGAATAACCTCGCTTCAGGAAATTAACATTGAGCTTCTGGACTGACCTTCCCAGTTACTCGACTTGAGTCCCATAGAAAATTTATCGGGTGTATTGAAGTGCAAAGTCAGGTAGCACACAATTAATTGAAGAAAAGAATTAAAAGTCCACCTGCGCCTTGAGTGGAACGACATAAGTGCCAAAGATGGTAAAAAGCTGGTGTACTCTCTATCAAAAAGAATTTCTGCTGTAGTAAGGGCGAAAGGTGGACCCACGAAATATTGATTTCGTGCTGCTAATAAACATAGTAAACTGAAACAAATTGTTTTTATTTACTTAATTTTCTTATTTTTCACAACATTCAAAGTTACCTAGGATGCTCAATATCTTTGGGCAGGGGTGTGTCTACATATATCCCATGAGACTTAAAAATTCTTATATGCTGCAAAATAATGTAGTTGGCATTCCCAGATAAGAATTAAGATGCATTACCTGGTGAAGCAAAAAGTGACAGAATGGAGCGATATCCCCCTGGAGCAATATCGTAGTTGGGGCACCGAACTGTCTGGTACCAACTCAGCAAAATGACGTCACAGGGAGAGAGGTTTCATCACTGTGGTGACTATGTACCATCAAGGAACAAGACTTATTTATGAGGCAAAGACGCTCATTCGCGAAGCTAACTAAGCAGAAGAAGCTAGCCAGCACATCTGAAGAGTGAAGTTGCACTGTGTTACAACTTGGCTAGGTTCCTTCGGGAGCTGATTGAGAAGGTCAGAGTTAATGAAGTCATTGACGGAAAATAGTCAAGACTGCCTATCATGAACTGCTGCCTCTTCCAGGGTGGGGCTGCTGCTGTTGGAGCGATAACACCCAGAAGACTCTCATAATGAAATGAAATGTACCTATGGCAAATATGGCCATGAGACCCCTCTGGAAAGTTTGGCCCCCTGGTGCAATGAAATGTACCTACGGCAAATATGGCCATGAGTCCCCTTCTGGAAAGTTTGACCCCTGGTGTAAGACTTTTCGCTTGACACCACATCAGCAACTCGTGCGTCAATGATGATACACTTCTGGCCATTAAAATTGCTACACCACGAAGATGACGTGCCACAGATGCGAAATTTAACCGACAGGAAGACGATGCTGTGATATGCTAATGATTAGCTTTTCAGAGCATTCACACAAGGTTGGCGCCGGTGGCGACTCCTACCACGTGCTCACATGAGGGAAGTTCCAACAGATTTCTCACACGCAAACAGCAGCTGACCGGCGTTGCCTGGTGATACGTTGTTGTGATGCCTCGTGTAAGGAGGAGAAATGCGTACCATCACGTTTCTGACTTTGACAAAGGTCGGACTGTAGCCTATCACGATTGCGGTTTATCGTATCGCGACATTGCTGCTCGCGTTGGTCGAGATCCAATGAGTGTTAGCAGAATATGGAATCGGTGGGTTCAGGAGGGTAATACGGAACGGCCTCGTATCACTAGCAGTCGAGATGACAGGCATCTTATCCGCATGGCTGTAACGGATCGTACAGCCACGTCTCGATCCCTGAGTCAACAGATGGGGATGTTAACAAGACAACAACCATCTGCACGAACAGTTCGACGACGTTTGCAGCAGCATGGACTATCAGCTCGGAGACCATGGCTGCAGTTACCCTTGACGCTGCGTCACAGACTGGAGCGCCTGCGATGGTGTACTCAACGACGAACCTGGGTGCACGAACGGAAAACGTCATTTTTTCTAATGAATCCAGGTTCTGTTTACAGCATCATCATGGTCGCATCCGTGTTTGGCGACATCGCGGTGAACGCACACTGGAAGCATGTATTCGTCATCGCCATACTGGCGTATCACCCAGCGTGATGGTATGGGGTGCCATTGGTTACACGTCTCGGTCACCTCTTGTTCGCATTGACGGCACTTTGATCAGTGGACGTTACATTTCAGATGTGTTACGACCCGTGGCTCTACCCTTCATTCGATCCCTGCGAAACCCTACATTTCAGCAGGATAATGCATGACAGCATGTTGCAGGTCCTGTACGGGCCTTTCTGGATACAGAAAATGTTCGATTGCTGCCCTGGTCATCACATTCTCCAGATCTCTCACCAATTGAAAACGTCTGGTCAATGGTGGCCGAGCAACTGGCTCGTCACAATACCCCAGTCACTACTCCTGATGAACTGTGGGATCGTGTTGAAGCTGCGTGGGCATCTGTACCTGTATACATCATCCAAGCTCTCTTTGACTCAATGCCCAGACGTATCAAGGCCGTTATTACGGCCAGAGGTGGTTGTTCTGGCTAGTGATTTCTCAGGATCTATGCACCCAAACTGCGTGAAAATGAAAGCACATGTCAGTTGTAGTACAACATGTTTGTCCAATGAATACCCGTTTATCATCTGCATTTCTTCTTGGTGTAGCAATTTTAATGGCCAGTAGTGTAAAATGGCGATGAGGACAACACAGATACCCAGGACCACGGGGGAAAAATCCGTAAACTGGCCACGCATATGATGAAGAGTCAGGAACACTACTACAATACCACGAGCTGCTGAACGACGCTCGTTAGCATTCCCCAAATCAGAAGCTCATTTCAGGATTTCTCAGTTTTTAGATAGTCTGCAGGTGTGTAAATGAAACCAATCTAACTCCGAGTCGAACACTATTGGCAGTGCTCAATGATGTAGCCATTCAACTACTCTGCTCTTGGACTGCAGAAGCTGTAGTTATCCCCGTGAACAGAAAAGATGCAATGCAGACTATATGACGTCTTCACATCACCAAGTCACCTACTGGGTGACTACCTCCTGAGGGCATCCACCTTCCTGGGGGGGTGTGCTTTCGAATCTGGACCGGTAGCTGCCTGGTGTACTGGGACATAACGCTGGTTTACCTGTATGTGTACATGTTTTATTTTTTATGTCTATTTTTATCCGTTCATTCGCCTAAGTAGTTTACGGCAAAGATTAAATCGGGCTATGCCCACAGCAATCAAGCCTGTAAAGCTAGCGAGAAAAGACGAACAACATTAATTTTCCCTTGTTTGTAAAAGCTCCTATCGGATGTTTCATCGATCTTGAACTGTCTGTCTTTTCTTGTCCATGATAGATAGAGGACGTGGATATCTGTTTAGTTCACTAGTAATGTCAAAGACATTAATTCTTATGGTAGGAATTCGATGTCACTTATTAGTTCCTTATTTCACCTGATTTGTCTGCGTTACCGGTGCCTGTAATACTTCGGAGAAGCAAGAAATTTAAGCAGAGAAACCTGGACGTCGTAACATTGTCTAACTTCAAGGCTCGAACAACTATCAACTAATAATACAATATTATACGTTACACATTTTTCGTATAAAAGAAAAATCATAAGACTCACTGCCTGGAGTGTGCATCGCTGTTCGCAAAATAGCTGAGACACGTGCTCTCTAGAGAACTCACTATTGTTGCAAATTTTCATCGTAGTTATTATTCTTAAAATTATTATTAATGAGTAGAACCGGCGACCATTCCATTGACGGTGCCGCAGATTAACAGCTCTAATAATTAAATGACGAAAAACATTTTGTGTTATCAATATATTGTACTAATTGTTTTTATTTACTTTGTTTCATGATTGGAATCCTGCCGAGAGGAAACCAAGGTCAAACATTGCGTGTTATGCTTAAATTACAAATGGTTAACCGGAGGAATTGTAACAACAACATTTAAGAATGTAGAAAAGAACTTATACCTCGCATGACCACGCTTGTTACGCCTCGATTAAAAGTAGTATCAGTACGTTGCTCTATCCAGTCATAAATTTGAAGCATTTTTCTTTAAAGCAATAAAGTTTTGGCTTAAGATTATTTTGATTTTTTGGGATGTGGATACAGAAATTGTAAACGGCAACAAATAGCTGAAATACTGGCGCAAAGTACACCGTGTACTGATCGGGAAAATTCTCGAAATCAGTATTAAGATTAATATTCAATTTCATTTCGTATTTGGATCTTTCACAAAGATTCACAAAACGGAACCAGTTAATAAGGTTGTGCCGACTGATGAAAATAGTGTACAGATACAAAATGTCCCCACAGTGGGTGTGACGACAAATGATAGTGGCACCGAAAATATCGATCATTTCGACGGCAGCCGGGAATGTTACACAAATTCAGTTTATGCGGACGCTACCATGCTCACGTTAGACAAGACTAGTTCCCACATCTCACCGAGAAGCATTTACTCGCTTGAAGTAACTGAAAGATCCGTTAGTGCGAAATCAATAAATTGCTATTTCTCCATGCCACGAGCGCTTGTTTCAAATGTGATGGAGCAAGACACGGTAGTTACACAAGAAGCTAAGGCGTCATCAATGTATTCAATGCAGGATATGTATGAAGGTCTTACTCACATAATTAAAAATTTATTTTATAATTTTTCTACACAACAAATCGAAAAACTTTACGAAAAATTTCGTATTTCTAATAATACACAAAAACAAACATTTGATGGTTTTAAGAATTACCTATCACTGAGGTTCGATAATTTAAGACAAAATGTACACACGTATCTTTCTAACGAATTAACATACAAACTTCAGATACAGGGAAGAAACTAAAGGTGAAATTATTCGCTGATTTGTGTCAAGAGATAAACAGCCTAGATCAAAAAGTGTCATCTATAGACGAGGCACAAGGGTAAATTGCAAGCAAACTAAAGATTATAAGTGTCTTGCAGACTCAGATGCAAGAGGCTCAGTCGGAAATTTGTGATAATTTAGGCACCGTTAATGAATTGCAATCTAAATGTAAAGATTTGCTGGAAGTAGTACTGGAGCTGTCGGTAAAAATGTGTAATTTAGATTTATTCACTAAGTTCATAAAGAAAGCACAGAAACATCGAAAAGGAGATAAATGATTTAAACGACAGAGCAGAAGCGGGAATGTTAGAGAAGGGTACAATACTAGCACAGAAGGTTATACAAGAGCATAAGAACCATGCCAAAGTAGTTGAAGAAGTGGTAAAGGAAAGGGAAAACGAATTGACTGGTAGGATTGAGCTAGGCTTAAAGGCAGCACAAGAGAAGTTGCAGAGCTGCCTAATTGATGTAGCGGTAATACTTATCAACTATTTGCTACCAGCCCTTCAGACGGAGAAGAAAGGGATTACATAATTCAACAGGCACTGCCAATGTCAATGCCAGTTGCGCAAACGTATTCAGAATATAATCAGCTACATCCGAACAATGCCACGACGGCAACAGACAATACTGCATGTTTGTCTACTTTATTAGCGAACGAGGGTCTGCTCCGTCATAGGCAATTTCTGATTTTTTCGACAGATGGTAAGAGAATGAACCGCGTCGTGTTTATAAGAGCTTTTTGCAACGTGTTACACCACAACTGGACAGAAGCAAAGAAGATCCAGTTCGTTGTTGGGTTCACACAGAGCCCCACCCCCCCGCCCCCCAGTAGCCTCTCCTTCTTGATGACTGTCCCTTTCCTGACAACCTCAGAAAGGCCAACCACTTTGCCTCTCACCTATCCGATGTTTTTTCCATTCCAGATGATACGAAATTTGATTATTCCCTCTTCCATGAAGTCATCAACCATACGAATACCTCTGTTCCTCCCCTTGCTCCTAGCTTCCAGTACTTGGGCCACACACCACTTTCTGAACTTAACACTCCCATCACTACACAGGACATCAGCCTCATACTCCGCACTAAATGCAACACTGCTCCCGGCCAAGGCCGCATTGCCTACTGCCACCTCAAACACTGCCCCCCCTCCTTCCTTGCAGTCCTTGCCACCCTCTACAATGTAATCCTTGTCACCGGTTTCTACCCCAACCTGTGGAAAACCTCCCGTATCCTGATGTTCTCTAAACACAACAAGCCTCCATCTGATGCCTCTTCCTATCAGCCTATGTGTCTCACCTCGGTGTCCAGCAAGCTCTTGGAATCCATTCTTATCCAGCGCATCCATCACCATCTCTGCCGAAGCCATCTCCTCCCCAACACCCAATGTGGCTTTCGATCTTCCTTCTCTGCCAAAGACCAACTCCAACGCCTCACTTTCCCTCCAGCTTGACTACCGCCGCTCCGCCATTTTTGTCTCCCTCGACCTCCAAAAGGCCTACAATTGTGTCTGGCATCCTGGTCTCCTGTTTAAACTTCAAACCTACGTTCTTCCTGTCAACTACATCCGTCTGATGGCCTCCTCCCTCTCCCGCCGCCCCTCCTACGTTACCATCCATAACGCCGATTCTCACACCTTCTACCCCTCTGCAGGTGTGCCCCAGGGCTCTGTTCTCTCCCCTCTCCCCAACCTCCCCCCTCCAGAACACCTCCTGCAGTATGCCAATGACACCGCATTCCTTGCCCTCGCTCCTACCCTCTCACAATCCCAACACCTTCTACAGAATCATCTTGACCTTTTTGCTGCATAGTGTAACCAGTGGCTCCTGAAAATCAATCCTTCCAAGACCGTGGCAATCATCGTATGTCGTACCACTCGCTCCTTCCAGCTCCTGGATTTCTCCTTTACTATCTGCACCTGTCCTGTCTGCCTCTCCCCCGCCCTCACCTACCTTGGCCTCACCATTGACTGTCACCTCACCTGGATCCCTCATCTCCGCTCCATCCAATCCAAAGCCCACAACTGCCTCTGACTCCTCAAACTCCTCTCTGTCCGAACATGGTGGTTGCACCCCTCTACCATCCTCCTACCTACAAATCCTTAACCTGTCCCATCCTCTGTTATACCAGTCCTGCCTGGATATCCGTCCCCCGCCCCCCCAAATTCTATTAAGTCCCTCCAGATACTTGAGTGCCATGTACTCCGCCTGTGACCCCCACGCAGATCCTCTACAACCTCATTCCTTTCCCACATGTGCTCCTATTCCTAGAACATATCCGCATACTCTACACCTCCCGCCGACTTCATCCCCCTCACCCCCTGGTTGCTCCTTTCCTCTACAATCCCTGCCCTCTGCCACGCCTTTACTGTTGTGTTCCCCCTACCCTCCATCCCTAAACCCTTCATCTCCTTTCTCAAGATGGCTTCCGTCAACTCCCCCACCTGGATGATGCCCTCTCTCCCTCCATTTATCCCACCTATCAACTCTGATCCTCAATCCCCCTCCTTTCCTCTGTCCTTTCGCTGGACTCCCTCTCCCCCCCTTCCATCCTGTTTTCTCCCCACCTAACCTCTATCTGTCTCCCCTCCCCCCCCAAATCCTTTTGTATACCCCTCCTCTGCCTTTCCCCATTCCTTGTTATGTCTACCCAGCACCCCCCCCCCCCTCTTGTGGGTCCTCATCCTCCATCGGCTGCTTTCCCCCCTCCCACCACTTCGTTTTTTCCTCTCCTTCCTCCCCTTTCCTTTTCCCTCATCTGTACAGGTTCCCCCCGTCTGCCCTCGGCTGTGGTATATTTGTGCCAATTTTTTAGTGGAGTGTTCAAGTGAATGTTTAGTGTTGTTTGTCTTCCCAAAGTGTTGCGAACAGAAACCACGCTGTCGCTGGGTGTGAAGTTTGTATCTCTTGCGAACAGAAACCAGACTGTCTCCTTGTTTTTTTTTAATTATCTGTCTATTATGTTACCTGTCTGCTTCATATGTACTTTATTAACATCATCAATCCTTTGTTTTACGTTTTAAGTTCTACGATTTTCTGCCATTGTACCATTTAAGTCATCGATTTTATCGTCTGCTCTTATTATTTATTATCTTCATCTTTTCAAAACAAATTCTGTAGGCTGAAGAGCGGTGTACTAAGCTGCTGCCAGCCCGCCCCCTTCGGGGGAATCGAAACTCAATAAAGAAAAAACAAAATCGCCTTACACGAGTGGCATGTAAGTTTTTAATTTAGTGGGTACATATATATATATATATATATATATATATATATATATATATATATATATATATATATCTGCGTGTGTGTGTGAGTGAGTGTGTGTGTGTGTGTGTGTGTGTGTGTGTGTGTGTCTATTTACAAGCATCTCGCTACTGACCAAAAGGGAAAGCAGCGAAACCTTACAGTCCACACTGTCAAACTATCATGCCAATTAATAGCTAGAAGCAATAGCAGTAAAAGGAGACATTAAAAGTAGTGTCAGTTTAAAACCTGCTAACTAAAAGTCGACAAGTAATCGAGGCTTACAGCAGATACGGCCTGACGCGTATTTTACATCATGAAAGACAGTGAAGTGGTTATTCAAGGATAGAAGTATATTTATATATTTTATTTATTGGGTGACTTTAAAAACACGCGTAAATTTAATTGTGTGGTCTAAATGAAAAAATTGTTAACTGATTTTTACTTTGTAGAATATTACGTGAAAATGAAAATACAACAATATGATAATTAGCCTCGGCGTATTTGTTCTTTAAAGAAACTGAAATTATTGTGGACCCACACAACACTCGAAGAATACTCCTCTTACCATCATATTCAGGCTGTGATAATCGAGTCCTGGCTCTCGGCATAAGCTCAAAAGTAAAATCTTAAAACTAATGTTGATCTCCGCTTCGGCTCATTGCTGTGAAAACATGTTTGTTTAATGTTAAAGCGGGCGATCGCTGCTCTTCCGCTATGATTTCGCTTTTTAGATCGACGCGTAATGGTGTCCGTTGAAGCAGCGGCCGCTTTTCTTGTGGAGCTGTAAACGTCTTAAGAAAAATTAAACCAACGCAAGGAACATGACAGAGGGCTCATTGTACACTGAAATGACTCAAACAGAAACTTTGGTGTACTATATTAACAAGGTTAAGAGCATAAAAGCTTACATTACTTTCGTGCAGCAAGATGTCTGCTTCGTAACACCAGAAACAAGCGAAGGAAGAGGAAGAGAAGAACAATCTAGGAGCGTTCTTCTCCCTTATTAACATCATAGAGATCATTACATTCTACGAGTTTGCTCCTTGATACTAAGATTAAAATTTAATATTTATAATGAAACATGGACACTGCATACACAGGTATTGACATTACAATGAATGTATCTTCTGTGGCTTGGTTTTCTAAAACGATGTAACTAAACCGAGGTCGTATCTTACTTTGAATTTTTGCAATTCAGATTGTGCTTACAGGCACACATATATGGGATAGTGTAATATTTTGAAAATTCCCAGGGATTCTGACTATTCGCTCCCCATTTGGGCAAGGCCTGAGGGAAACCCCGGGGAAAACCTAGGCAGAGTGATAAAGTGACCCATTTTCATACTTACTGAACTATAACTTATGCAAGATCTCAAAATGGTTCAAATGGCTCTGAGCACTATGGGACTTAAATTCTGAGGTCATCAGTCCCCCGGAACTTAGAACTACTTAAACCTAACTAACCTAAGGACATCACACACATCCATGCCCGCGGCAGGATTCGAACCTGCGACCGTAGCGGTCGCGCGGTTCCAGACTGCAGCGCCTAGAACCGCTCGGCCACCTCGGCCGGCTGCAAGATCTCAATAATAGAATAGGTTGTGTTTGATTTTTGCTATGATCTTGGTGAACGTGTAGTTATGTATGACAAATTGCTCACTCGTTGCGGCGAAAGCTGTTCTGCGTCGTGTTGTTGAGGCTGGTTCCTGGCGGTGGTGGCCGGTAACCGTTGGAGGCAGAGAGGTCTACGCCCGGTGCGTGCAGACGCAATACTCGTTGGCGCGTCGGTTGTGGCCAGCTGATGCAACGCCTCGGCCTCGGTATATGTCCGCAGCTGGGCGAATGGGAGTGGAGTGGGTTCGCCCCTCCCCCCCGGGGGGTCGCCCCCCCACCCCCCCCCCCCTCCCCGCCCCTCCCCCGCTCGCTGACGAGACTCAGCACAGAGCAACTCGTCTCCGTCAGTGAACATAGAAAATCACACATACAACGTAACACTCCTTTCCCGCTACAGACGTTGTAGCTAGTAGGAAAAGGACGAATCATTAATCTGACAGCTAATGTCAAGCTTTCGCCGGCGTTGAAGCTAGCATGTCCTGGCAGAACTCATGACATGTTTTGTATTGACGCGCAGTTCGCACGTTATATTGTTTTCGTGTACACATCTCACTTTAGTTTCGTGAATGACACTTTATTTCACACATCGCACTTGCAGGCACATTTCAGCGTCCAATGACGAGTACGTTACTATTTAGCAAGTATCCGTTGCGCCGCTGCGTTCACTGTATTTCTAACAGTCTGCGCATAGCAGATCAAATGCGTATTGTTCGTCTAAATGAAAGTATAGTCTGTCTCAAAGACATTGGCCTTGTGTTCGTTTTGTGTTAGTTTCCACACTTTTAGAGAACAAACACACACAGTTTTTCGTGCACGATATTGTCGTCTTCCGTGTCTTTTCACTATATAACGTTCAGTATCTGCACTTCACCGTCTACAATAAAGAGCTTAAATTTTACAGTTTCACATAGTTCAAGGGTAATTGTCTCAGCTAGCAAATTCGGCACTGACATTTTTAAATTCTAGTCAGACTGTTTTTCAGTTCACTCAGGGTTCTAGAGTTCTTTCCTTTACAAATTACAGTTCATAATTATGTTTTGCGTACATACAATATTTTTCCAACAGTTTTTAGACAATACTATTGTATTTTCGTCCTATCTGTGGCGAGTCCCATGTCACTTTTTGCACTTTGAGTCCCATGTCACGCTCGACTTTACAAAAACTTTGCCTGTACTGTTATCTATGTATTTTTCACTTATTTGTTTTTCTTTCTGACGTCTAAGACGTTTACTTAGGCTCAAAGTGCAAGCTCCTATGTTTAGAGCTGCAAGAAAAAATCTTAGTAATTTCAATCAAGGTTGTATTTTACAAGGGCCTAACTTTCGATTCGTATCTTAAATGCGTAATTTCGTGTACATACAACACATGAGGTATCCTTGGTGTCAGCGCACCTTACTCTCATGTTCGCCTTTAAAATCAGTGCTCACACATCTCCCATTTTTTATCAAAATATTGCCTAAGGGCATAATATACAACATTTATATCTACGTACTTATTCACCAACAAGAAATAACACTTTTTCTAAACACTAATGGAAAATTCAAATCAAAATTCTTTCAGAATTCTGTGCTGTCATTCACGCTTGGATAAGTCTTTAGAATATACACGAACTTATGTCGTACATTTGAAATGATTTCATTAGCAGTATTGCTCTGCACTTGGTACAGTTACTCACATAAATTAACTTTTAAAGTATGGTTTTTTCTATACACAACTATTAAAATATTCTGTCTTCACACTAGGGAAAAAAAGTGTATCACAAGTTTAAACTACTATTTACACATTTAGGTACTGCTCTACTGATCAAATCCTTTTAAATCTCTATACGTATATAGTCCTCTGATTAACTGCCTCCTTTTTGGATTTTGGGACGGTGTGGTTCGCATGACAAAACGAGCTATGAGGCACTACCCCTATGTTGTAGGTATATCCCTTAATAGTACCCGGCCTCTCTGCGAACACATTCTCGTATTAGCAACTGAGTCAGTTCTTTTTACTGTGTAGGAGACAAATATTCCGATTCTAACGCTTTACTATTTATGAGTTCCCTTTTTACTTCGGTGTTCTGATTTGTAAATTCATTGGTTCACATAAGCCTGCGCCTAAATGCATAACCTGTAAACTTTCATAATTTACTCGAAAGCTTCAGCAGTACTTGCCGTGGTTCTTGCGTGCGTGACATTGACAATACGATTCGCTTACCATGTTTACAAGACTTAGTTCTCCGCACAAGAGGTCGATTATTGCGTCCGTGTGGCGTAGGAACTCTGTTCCCAGGATCCAAGCAACCATCAGCTCTTAAACTGATAACGAGCGCTTTATGGCTTCATTTCCTACTCTGTACTGCCGACCGCTGTGACCGAGCGGTTCTAGGCGCTTCGGTCTGGAACCGCGCTGCTGCTACGATCGCAGGTTCGAATCCTGCATCGGGCATGGATGTGTGTGATGTCCTTAGGTTAGCTAGGTTTAAGTAGTTCTAAGTCTAGGGGACTGATAAAATGGTTCAAATGGCTCTGAGCACTATGGGACTCAACATCTGAGGTCATCAGTCACCTAGAACTTAGAACTACTTAAACCTAACTAACCTAAGGACACCACACACATCCATGCCAGAGGCAGGATTCGAAGCTGCGATCGTAGCGGTCGCGCGGTTCCAGACGGTAGCGCCTAGAACCGCTCGGCCACACCGGCCGACGGGACTGATGACCTCAGGTGTTTAGTTCCATGGGGCTTGGAGGCATTTTGACCATTTTTGAACCCACTCTGAACTCAACCTGCATCTGGTGCCTAATCACTTGAGACTGTGCGCCGATTGTGCGTGTCACTCGGCAATTTTTAACCGGCAAGGCAGGTATACTGTTATTTCGACTTATACAATTCTAGACTCAGGACGTTCTCCGACGCACCTGTGTTTACTATCGCCTGGACCGGAACGCCGTAGATATCTGCTTGTAATACGGCGTGCACGACAAAATTGGAAATTTGTGGCAAGGACTATGGGACCAAACTGCTTAGGCCATCGGTCCCTAGGCTTACACACTAGTTAAACTAACTTAAACTAATTTACGGTAAGGACAACACACACACCCATGCCCGAGGGAGGATTCGAACCTCCGACGGGGGGGGGGGGGGGGGGAGCCGTACGAACAGTGACAAGACGCCCCAGACCGCACGGCTAGTACAGCGCTGCCCTGCACGACATCTTGATCGGTTTGTTCACACTTCTGAGGCACGTTCATTAATTCATCCTCAATGTTAACTTGTGTGTGGAATGTGCCCTCACAACACCCTCTCACAGCCAGCAATGTGCTGGTCCACAGAGCATGTGCCCTATCAGACCAAGAGAATCTACCCATAGAGATAGAACGTCTCAAAACAGTTTTCTCCAAGAATGGATACATGGACAGACAAATTGAGAGGGCACTCCGACCAGCCACTATACCACAGGTTCCTGAAGAAGACCAAGATGAAGCAAGGAAGGTGGCATATCTGCCCTATGCTGGCTCTATTTCTGCCAGAATCACAAGAATCCTGCGTAAACACAATATCAAGTGTGTTTTCTGTCCATCCAACAAGATCGGGGGACTGCTGGGGAGTGTCAAAGACGACCTGGGGTTACGAAAACCAGGGATTTACAATATACCTTGTCAATGTGGCATGTCCTACATTGGCCAGACGACAAGAACTGTGGAGATCAGGTGCAAAGAACATCAGAGGCACACTAGATTAAGAAAGGTGACTAAGTCAGCCATTGCTGAACACTGTCTAGAACTAGATCATGCCATGAAGTATGAGGATACCAAGATTCTAGCACAAACACCCAGATTTTGGGACAGTGTTATAAGAGAATCGATTGAGATTAAAATGGCTGACGATCTTATGAATCGTGACACAGGGTACCAGCTAAGCAGAGCCTGGGATCCGGCTCTGGAATTGTTAAAGGAGCAACGGGGCCAGCTGCAACACTACACAAACAGAAGAACCAGAGACATGGAGATGGTAAACGAGCCCCTGACGGACTGCCAGGAGCACCAGACCGAAGATGGAACACCCAGAAGTGGGACTGGTGGGCGCGGACCGCAGAGGGAACATCCAGAGCCGCAGCAGACGAAAAACGGAGCGGCAACGCTCCAACAGGTCGTGGTGAGCGGGCGCGGACCGCAGGGGGAACGCCTGGTACCCCAGACCGTAGATGAAACCCCCAGGAGCGGGTTTGATGGGCGCGGACCGCAGAGGAAACACCTAGAACCGCAGCGGACGGAAAACGGAGCAGCAATGCCCCAGCAGGTCACAGGGAATGGGCGCGGACCACAGAGGAAGCGCCTGCAGCCGTTGGTGGAGGGGGAAGGCCATAGGCATAAATACTGGACCAGGTCCACTCGAGGAGCAGTCTCAGGTCGCACCTGATGAAGGTCTTGAGCTACGTGACCGAAATATCGTGCAAGTACGACGCTGATATCCGGCAGAACACCCGACAACCCAAGATGTCATTAGATCGCCGGGAAAGCCTGAAGAGTTACAACATTAAAACAAATGCAGCGGGCCCCACTTGACCGGGCCGTGCACGGGGAACGTCAACGGGCCGGGGCCGGGCCGGGCGGGATTCGCCGTGTTTAAATTTTCACGTGACGGACACGGCCTGACGGTGGGGTTGTCTTGTGAGCTGTGCAACTGCGCAAAACTGTTCTGTGTACAAAACATGGATGTGGAACGACTAATAGAGGAAGTTCGTAAGTTTCCTGTTCTTTACGGTCAGGGAAGTGAAAATTACAGGAATATCGAGTACAAAGACAGAGTTTGGAAGACAATTGCAACAGATCTACAAGCCAAAGGTAAGATAAAAACTATACAAGTTTTAATACCCGAAAGATATTTATTTACTTTTTATTTTACAAACAGATGTTTGGTTTATGTCATCGTTATATCGCCAAGGCGACATGTTCTTGCCATTCCACAGTCCCTTGTGGAGAGTTCAGGAATTTTTTGAGTTGTTCTCGTACAGCAAATGCAGCATCTGTTGATCTCCCACGAATTCGAGGTAGGTTTTGAAGATTTGATGAACTTCCGAATCCCTCAGCAGTTTCCGTTTGATCCATCCTCTGTTCAGGCACCCTATAACCTTCCATTTCTCGAATAAAGTTGTACAGTACACACGCAGCCGTCACAATCATTGTAAGGTTATTAGGATCTCTCTGAAGGATTCTTCTAAATATTCGAAATTTCTGTAGCAATATACCGAATGCATTTTCGGATATTCTTCTTACCCGACTCAAACGATAATTAAATATAGCCTTGTCATTTGTTAAGTTCCTGCCAGGATATGGTCGCATCAAGTATGTTTTGAGAGGGAAAGCTTCATCGCCTGCAATTACCATTGGAAGTTCAACATCAGTTCCGGGTAAAGTTTTACTCTTTGGGACGCTAAGCGTATTGTTTTGCAATGACTTTCCAAGATTTTAATTTACTAGAATGCCTCCATCAGAGTTTTTTCCGTACGCTCCCACGTCTATTGCAATAAAATTATAACATGGGTCAACCAGAGCAAGAAGCACAATGGAATATGTTTTTTTGTAATTCCAATAGAGACTTCCTGAGTTGTTTGGAGCCTGTATTGTTACCTGCTTTCCATCTAAAGATCCAATGCAGTTTGGAAACTGCCATTTTGTCCAAATCTCCTCAGCTATAGCATTCCATTTTTCTTCATTCGGCACAGGCATCACCTCTTCTAACAATAAATCGATAACTGTTCTAGAGGTGTCATGGACGATAGCTGCAACTGTGGATTTTCCCAACCTGTAGCTGAAGGAAATACACTCCTGGAAATGGAAAAAAGAACACATTGACACCGGTGTGTCAGACCCACCATACTTGCTCCGGACACTGCGAGAGGGCTGTACAAGCAATGATCACACGCACAGCACAGCGGACACACCAGGAACCGCGGTGTTGGCCGTCGAATGGCGCTAGCTGCGCAGCATTTGTGCACCGCCGCCGTCAGTGTCAGCCAGTTTGCCGTGGCATACGGAGCTCCATCGCAGTCTTTAACACTGGTAGCATGCCGCGACAGCGTGGACGTGAACCGTATGTGCAGTTGACGGACTTTGAGCGAGGGCGTATAGTGGGCATGCGGGAGGCTGGGTGGACGTACCACCGAATTGCTCAACACGTGGGGCGTGAGGTCTCCACAGTACATCGATGTTGTCGCCAGTGGTCGGCGGAAGGTGCACGTGCCCGTCGACCTGGGACCGGACCGCAGCGACGCACGGATGCACGCCAAGACCGTAGGATCATACGCAGTGCCGTAGGGGACCGCACCGCCACTTCCCAGCAAATTAGGGACACTGTTGCTCCTGGGGTGTCGGCGAGGACCATTCGCAACCGTCTCCATGAAGCTGGGCTACGGTCCCGCACACCGTTAGGCCGTCTTCCGCTCACGCCCCAACATCGTGCAGCCCGCCTCCAGTGGTGTCGCGACAGGCGTGAATGGAGGGACGAATGGAGACGTGTCGTCTTCAGCGATGAGAGTCGCTTCTGCCTTGGTGCCAATGATGGTCGTATGCGTGTTTGGCGCCGTGCAGGTGAGCGCCACAATCAGGACTGCATACGACCGAGGCACACAGGGCCAACACCCGGCATCATGGTGTGGGGAGCGATCTCCTACACTGGCCGTACACCACTGGTGATCGTCGAGGGGACACTGAATAGTGCACGGTACATCCAAACCGTCATCGAACCCATCGTTCTACCATTCCTAGACCGGCAAGGGAACTTGCTGTTCCAACAGGACAATGCACGTCCGCATGTATCCCGTGCCACCCAACGTGCTCTAGAAGGTGTAAGTCAACTACCCTGGCCAGCAAGATCTCCGGATCTGTCCCCCATTGAGCATGTTTGGGACTGGATGAAGCGTCGTCTCACGCGGTCTGCACGTCCAGCACGAACGCTGGTCCAACTGAGGCGCCAGGTGGAAATGGCATGGCAAGCCGTTCCACAGGACTACATCCAGCATCTCTACGATCGTCTCCATGGGAGAATAGCAGCCTGCATTGCTGCGAAAGGTGGATATACACTGTACTAGTGCCGACATTGTGCATGCTCTGTTGCCTGTGTCTATGTGCCTGTGGTTCTGTCAGTGTGATCATGTGATGTATCTGACCCCAGGAATGTGTCAATAAAGTTTCCCCTTCCTGGGACAATGAATTCACGGTGTTCTTATTTCAATTTCCAGGAGTGTAGTTTTAAAGGAATCTCCTGTAGCAAGGAACCTGAAAAAAATTGAATGTATAAGATGAGAAATACTGTATAATCTATAATATATTTGCAGCATTTTAAACATTGTAATATAAATAAGCGATTTAAAATATTTTTGCTACAGGTGGAATAGAGGAATGCAAAAAAAAATGGGCATCTGTTCGTGACCAAGTAAGGAAGACCTTGCAGAAAAGAAAAACTGTTGCAGGACAAGCTGCTGTTCATCAACATACAACATAAATACAAGTATGAAGATCTCTTAACGTTCCTGCTACCTTACATGGTAGAACGAGAAACAGTTTCCAATGTTCCTTACACGCAAGACAATAATGAGCATAAACAAGAATCAAATACAGATTCCCAAGAGGAGCAGTCGATTGTTGAAAACGAAAAAGTGTCTACACAAGAAGACATTGCAGATGAAGAATGGATCATTAAAACCCAGGATAGTGAAACAGAGAATTTGATAGAGCGCACTCGGCATTCCCAGACGCCCTCAGCTCATTCGTCCGTCACTTCAAAGAAGAACACGTTTATGAAACCACCACTGAAACGAAAATTTCAGCGTGAGGTTAAACCACAAGAATCTGCATCAAGCCAGCTCATGGCTTACATTTTGGCAGAAAAAAAAGCTGAAAAACAGAGAGATATACAAAACCCAGTTGATGCTTTTTTGGCTGGTATAGCACCAGCCCTAAAATCATTGCATCCACTACTGTTTCATCAAGCTAAAAGTAGGATTTTTTCAATTGTACAAGACTTTGAACTGTAGCAACTGATGAATGACGTATCAGTCCATCAATTCACTCCATCATCCTCCAATTCCTCAGCAAAATCTGTTTCAACACCATATCCTTCACCTGTGGGAAACGAGTCAACAGAACCTACACAGCAGCTTTTGGACCTGCAAAGGGATTCGCACAATTCGTATATAAATAACCAAAGCCATCATCCTCCAAGTTCCCGTGCATTCTCATCAGCTTCAGAAACTAATTCACTGAATAGTCCTCATTTGTTTTTCTTAGGGTAGTAGAAATTTAACTGTATTATTTACTAACTTATGTATTTATCTTTCAATTACTAAAGTAATAAAATAAAAATGCTGTCCTTAAAACTTCTTATTTATTTGTGTTCTGTGTACTTTTCTTTAACCTACCGTAAAAAAACAGCCAGTCGTTCTTTGGGTGAAACTGATACTCTCCAGAACGTGTCATTTTTTCTCAGCCTTGGTTCTAGTTTCTTTAAAAGTTCACAGAAGGTGTACTGCGTCATCCTAAAATATTCATAAAACTTAGTCTCATCATCTACGAGGAGAGAAAATAGTGTTCGAAACTCTCCCTGTACTGGTCTTGTTTTCCAGGCACTGTGGATCCATAATTTTCTTCTTCTTGTTTGCCTTCGTTCGTTTTCCTCTTCGTCTAAAGCAAGTGCTATAAGTCCTAATTCACTATTACGAAAATTAGTGAACATGTTTTACAGCTTTCACAAACAGAAACACAGCTCACCGCGTCCGAGTCACTACAAGGAACAACAGAGACACGGACGTGTCCCGGTAATGTGTGGCCCCTGCAGGAACGGACCGGAGTACGGCCGTCACTCGTCCGACGCTCGGCCCGGACGTGTGTGTCCCGACCTTTAGGGATGGCTGGATGCCCTTCCTGCCGCCACCCTGCACCCCCCAGGACGGAATCAATGTACCCCAACTGTCTGCGTCTAGTGTAAATCGCGAATTAGTGCGGACGTGTTTCAAACGTCTGCGACGCGTGTAACTGAGGCGGAACGTGGGGACCAGCCCGGTATTCATCTAGCGGGATGTGGAAAACAGCCTAAAAACCACATCCAGGCCGGCCGTCACACTGGCCCTCGTCGTTAATCTGCCAGGCGGATTCGATCCGGGGACGGCGCGCCTACCCGAGTCCAGTAAGCAGCGCGTTAGCGCGCTCGACTACCCTGGCGGGTAACGTGTATGAGACCAGTAAAGTCTCTGAAATTGTGCCATTTCATTTGCTGCAAATGTCGCAGCGCTCATGTGTGGTCTGGCATTGTCAGGCTGAAAGAGACGGTACTCCATGTACGGACGAACTCTTCGAATTCGTAACTCGATTATAGAACCTTCTTTCTCAAGCACCGACATATTTATGATACACACCGCCATGTTACGCGGTACAATTCTAAGTCCTCTAGCGTAGGAGGGCTGCTGATATGTAGACGTGGTTGGTTGGTTGATTTGTGTGAGGGACCAAACAATGAGGTCATCGGTCCCGTCGGATTGGGGAAGGGTGGGGAAGGAAGTCGGCCGTGCCGTTTCAAAGGAACGATCCCGGCATTTGCCTGAAGCGATTTAGGGAAATGACGGAAAATCTAATTCAGGATGGATGGACGGGGATTTGAACCATCGTCCTTCCGAATGCGAGTCCAGCGTGTTAACCACTGCGCCACCTATCTCGGTATGTAGACATGGAGAATACAGGTACAGAATACCAATAACGTCTTTTTATTTAGAAAGCTTTAAGAGTTTTCACATAAAAAGTAGGAGGCATTACTTTTCAGCACGTTCTCGTGTATTAAGACGCATTTAAGGATTGAAGATTTCATTATTTATGGAATCGTGATTCTAAAGCAATATACAGTTGTCACTAGTTATAAGTTTTCACTTTAGCCAGTCATTCGGTCGAGACCAATAAATATTAATTCGCTAAATATTGCTGTTACTAGAGGAAGATGACTTTCTGCCAAAAAGAAATACGTTTCAAAAGCTGGCTTTCAGTATCCGTGGAATATCGCGATCGAAGTATCATGCACGTCACTGAACTTTGAGGTCAGCAGAGTGATGTCCTGGGTAAGATCTAGCGGAGGTGGTTCGCTGTTGCTCTTCTCTAAAATGTTACGAAATAAACAGTGCGTGTTCTGTTTTACAGACTGCTTTTGGATTATAGTACGTAGTTCGTGTTTTTACGGACGGACTTGATTTCGAAGAGATATTTCTCTCGAAAGAACCAAGCAGGTTACCGAAAGCGACGTCTAGTATGTGACAGATAGATCCCAAATTTTCGGTATCTCTCAGTAGAGATGCACAGTCACGAAGTTTACGCCGCCATTCTCCACTTTCTGATGAAATACTAACGACAAGTTTTTGGACAGAAAACATTACTTTTTCCACGACATGGAATGTATTTACATCTACATCTACATCTATACTCCGCGAGCCACCTTACGGTGTGTGGCGGAGGGTACTTATTGTACCACTATCTGATCCCCCCTTCCCTGTTCCATTCACGAATTGTGCGTGGGAAGAACGACTGCTTGTAAGTCTCCGTATTTGCTCTAATTTCTCGGATCTTTTCGTTGTGATCATTACGCGAGATATATGTGGGCGGTAGTAATATGTTGCCCATCTCTTCCCGGAATGTGCTCTCTCGTAATTTCGATAATAAACCTCTCCGTATTGCGTAACGCCTTTCTTGAAGTGTCCGCCACTGGAGCTTGTTCAGCATCTCCGTAACGCTCTCGCGCTGACTAAATGTCCCCATGACGAATCGCGCTGCTTTTCGCTGGATCATGTCTATCTCTTCTATTAATCCAACCTGGTAAGGGTCCCATACTGATGAGCAATACTCAAGAATCGGACGAACAAGCGTTTTGTAAGCTACTTCTTTCGTCGATGAGTCACATTTTCTTAGAATTCTTCCTATGAATCTCAACCTGGCGCCTGCTTTTCCCACTATTTGTTTTATGTGATCATTCCACTTCAGATCGCTCCGGATAGTAACTCCTAAGTATTTTACGGTCGTTACCGCTTCCAATGATTTACCACCTATGGCATAATCGTACTGGAATGGATTTCTGCCCCTATGTATGCGCATTATATTACATTTATCTACGTTTAGGGAAAGCTGCCAGCTGTCGCACCATGCATTAATCCTCTGCAGGTCCTCCTGGAGTACGTACGAGTCTTCTGATGTTGCTACTTTCTTGTAGACAACCGTGTCATCTGCAAATAGCCTCACGGAGCTACCGATGTTGTCAACTAAGTCATTTATGTATATTGTAAACAATAAAGGTCCTATCACGCTTCCCTGCGGTACTCCCGAAATTACCTCTACATCTGCAGATTTTGAACCGTTAAGAATGACATGTTGTGTTCTTTCTTCTAGGAAATCCTGAATCCAATCACAAACCTGGTCCGATATTCCATAAGCTCGTATTTTTTTTCACTAAACGTAAGTGCGGAACCGTATCAAATGCCTTCCTGAAGTCCAGGAATACGGCATCAATCTGCTCGCCAGTGTCTACGGCACTGTGAATTTCTTGGGCAAATAGGGCGAGCTGAGTTTCACATGATCTCTGTTTGCGGAATCCATGTTGGTTATGATGAAGGAGATTTTTATTATCTAAGAACGTCATAATACGAGAACACAAAACATGTTCCATTATTCTACAACAGATTGACGTAAGCGAAATAGGCCTATAATTATTCGCATCTGATTTATGACCCTTCTTGAAAATGGGAACGACCTGCGCTTTCTTCCAGTCGCTAGGTACTTTACGTTCTTCCAGCGATCTACGATAAATTGCTGATAGAAAGGGGGCAAGTTCTTTAGCATAATCACTGTAGAATCTTAAGGGTATCTCGTCTGGTCCGGATGCTTTTCCGCTACTAAGTGATAGCAGTTGTTTTTCAATTTTTAATAATATACAGCAGTCTGCTGATGGCACATTTTCCTTCATCCATATCGTTAGACAATTGATGGTAACAAAATGAAAATTATGAAAGTTGATATAACTGAATATTTGGAGCAGCTTTTCATGTAATTCCTGAAAATTTTTGTAGCCCATCTGATGCAGCTGAATCTTTATTGGGACATTATATTTCTTGAATTTGAGGTACAACGGTGTTAAAATGCATTACCCTTAAAAGACTTATGAGGCAGGATACACACAAAAATGATATTATGATAAGAAAATATTTTAAATTATTCTCCTATAAAGTAATGCGGAATTTAATAGATATTAAATACAAGTAGAGAGATTAAACACGTGAAACCACATTGTTGTAGCTATAAACACGACAATAAGTAATGGAATGGTGGCCTACAATACTAAAAGTAAGTACACTTGTATCAATGAATCAATTCCTAAGCTCCATGTATGATACTACTATTTACGTCAATCATTATACCCTTTTACAGTAACTCATAAAATACTACTAATTGACTCAAAGTAAAGATAAATACACTTATGCTCTAAATTAAGGATAATGCTGATAGATGGTGAAACAACGCTCTGGTCGGCGGTTTGCGGGTTTAAATCACCTCGGGTGAAATGCGGTGCATTTGCCTGCGGTCGTCGCACGGTGGCGCTGGCAGCTCGCAGAGGTGTGTTGGTGCATGTCAGAGTACGGTGCAACGAGTAAGTGTGCAGACGTTTTCAAACGTGTGTAATGGTGACTGTGTGTTGTAAATGGCTCAAAAACACATATTGATGACGTTATGAAGGGTAAAATACTAGGGTGGCTGGAGGCTGGTCAAACACAGCAGGTTGTAGCACGGGCCCTCCGCTTACCACAAAGTGTGATCTCAAGATTATGGCAACGATTCCAGCAGACAGAAAACGTGTCCAGGCGCTACAGTACGGGACGTTCACAGTGTACAATACCACAAGGAGACCGATATCTCACCATCAGTGCCCGCAGACGGCCACGGAGTACTGTAGGTAGCATTGATCGGGATCTTACCACAGCCACTGGAACAGTTGTCTCCACACACACAGTCTACAGACGACTGAAGACACCTGCAAGGTGCATTCCACTGACCCCTGGTCACAGGAGAGCCCATATGGCCTGGTGTCAAGAACACAGTTCATGGTCATTGGAACAATGGTCCCAGGTTATGATCACGGACGAGTCCAGGTATAGTGATTCTGGCCGGGTTTCCATCTGGCATGGAGCAGGAACCAGATACCAACCCTTTAATGTCCTTGAAAGGGACATTTATGGAGGTCGTGGTTTGATAGTGTGGGGTGGGATTATGATTGGTGCACGTACACCCCTGCATGTCTTTGACAGAGGAACTGTAACAGGTCAGGTGTATCTGGACGTCATTTTGCACCAGTATGTCCGCTTTTCAGGGTTGCAGTGGGTCCCACCTTCTTCCTGATGGATGATAACGCACAGCCCCACCGAGCTGCCATCGTGGAGAAGTACCTATAAACAGAAGATATCAGGCGAATGGAGTGTCCTGCCTGTTCTCCAGACCTAAACTTCATCGCTGCACGTCTTCAAACCCGTACGACACTTCAGGAGCTCCGACAGGCACTGGTGCAAGAATGGGAGGCTATACCCCAGCAGCTGCCCGACAACCCGTTGTGCGGCCTGTGAACGTGTACAAGGTAATTATATCCCATTTTGATGTCGGGGTACATGCGCAGGAAACAGTGGCGTTTTGTAGCACATGTGTTTCGGGACGGTTTTCTCAAGTTATCACCAATACCTTGGACTTACAGATCTGTGTCGAGTGTGTTCCCTATGTGCCTATGCTATTAGCGCCAGTTTTGGGTAGTGCCACGTTGTATGGCACCACATTCTGCAATTATCATTAATTTATGAGCATTAGTGTAATACAGGGTGTTACAAAAAGGTACGGCCTAACTTTCAGGAAACATTCCTCACACAAAAAGAAAGAAAATATGTTATGTGGACATGAGTCCGGAAACGCTTACTTTCCATGTTAGAGCTCATTTTATTACTTCTCTTCAAATCACATTAATCATGGGAATGGAAACACACAGCAACGGAACGTACCAGCGTGACTTCAAACACTTTGTTACAGGAAATGTTCAAAATGTCCTCCGTTAGCGAGGATACATGCATCCACCCTCCATCGCATGGAATCTCAGATGCGCTGATTCAGCCCTGGAGAATGGAGTATTATATCACAGCCGTCCACAATACGAGCACGAAGATTCTCTACATTTGGTACCGGGGTTGCGTAGACAAGAGCTTTCAAATGCCCCCATAAATGAAAGTCAAGAGGGTTGAGGTCAGGAGAGCGTGGAGGCCATGGAATTGGTCCGCCTCTACCAATCCATCGGCCACCGAATCTGTTGTTGAGAAGCGTACGAAGACTTCGACTGAAATGTGCAGGAGCTCCATCGTGCATGAACCACATGTTGTGTCGTACTTGTAAAGGCACATGTTCTAGCAGCACAGGTAGAGTATCCCGTATGAAATCATGATACCGTACTCGATTGAGCGTAGGTGGAAGAACATGGGTCCCAATCAAGACATCACCAACAATGCCTGTCCAAACGTTCACGGAAAATCTGTGTTGATGACGTGATTGCACAACTGCGTGTGGATTCTCGTCAGCCCACACATGCTGATTGTGAAAATTTACAATTTGATCACGTTGGAATGAAGCCTCATCCGTAAAGAGAACATTTGCACTTTAATGAGGATTGACACATTGTTGGATGAACCATTCGCAGAAGTGTACCCGTGGAGGCCAATCAGCTGCTGATAGTACCTGCACACGCTGTACATGGTACGGAAACAAAAGGTTCTCTCGTAGCACTCTCCATACAGTGATGTGGTCAGCGTTACCTTGTACAGCAGCAACTTCTCTGACGCTGACATTAGGGTTATCGTCAACTGCACGTAGAATTGCCTCGTCCATTGCAGGTGTCCTCGTCGTTCTAGGTCTTCCCCAGTCGCGAGTCATAGGCTGGAATGTTCCGTGCTCCCTAAGACGCCGATCAATTGCTTCGAACGTCTTCCTGTTGGGACACCTTCGTTCTGGAAATCTGCCTCGATACAAACGTACCGCGCCACGGCTATTGCCCCGTGCTAATCCATACATCAAATGGGCATCTGCCAACTCCGCATTTGTAAACATTGCACTGACTGCAAAACCACGTTCGTGATGAACACTAACCTGTTGATGCTAGCCGGCCGGGGTGGCCGAGCGGTTCTAGGCGCTACAGTCTGGAACCGCGCGACCGCTACGGTCGCAGGTTCGAATCCTGCCTCGGGCATGGATGTGTGTGATGTCCTTAGGTTAGTTAGGTTTAAGTAGTTCTAAGTTCTAGGGGACTTATGACCACAGCAGTTGAGTCCCATAGTTCTCAGAGCCATTTGAACCATTTGTTGATGCTACGTACTGATGTGCTTGATACTAGTACTGTAGAGCAATGAGTCGCATGTCAACACAAGTACCGAAGTCAACATTACCTTCCTTCAATTGGACCAACTGGCTGTGAATTGAGGAAGTACAGTACATACTGACGAAACTAAAATGAGCTCTAACATGGAAATTAAGCGTTTCCGGACACATGTCCGCATAACATCTTTTCTTTATTTGTGTGTGAGGAATATTTCCTGAAAGTTTGGCCGTACCTTTTTTTAACACCCCGTATATGAAATTGAAAACTGATCCATACCAATTAATATATTTTTTTCGAAAAATAAAGGAAACAAACTTTCACTTGAGAGACGTGATTCCTTCACACAGAATAACATACACTATATCTGTGTCGTAGGCAAACCATCCAAGCATACCATTTCATCCTTGTATCCTTGAATTAAATTTTTCGTGGTTACAATAGTTGATATGAAAATTATCTGGCTAGCTCAGAAAAATCGTTCATGAAGATATCCCACGATGTTTTGAGATTAACATAGGTACATAATTGTTAAATAAAGGCACAAACTACATTCATATTAATCTGAATTCTAAGGCTTAAATACATCAATATTTTTTAATTCTTCAATTATAAATGACTGATTAATATTTATTTCATACAATCATATTATTAATGTCACACGATGGGCAAGCCAATATTGCTCCACTGAATTATATATCACCTAGTAAGCAAAATCAGATGCAGCACAGTCAGGTAATATTACGAGAAACATTATGACCTGCAGAATGAGATTTTCACTATGCAGCGGATTGTGCGCTGATATGAAACTTCCTGGCAGATTAAAACTGTGTGCCGGACCGAGACTCGAACTCGGGACCTTTGTCTTTCGTGGGCAAGTGCTCTACCAGCTGAGCTACCGAAGCACGACTCAGGCCCGGTCCCCACAGCTGTACTTCCGCCAGTATGTCGTCTCCTACCTTCCAAACTTTACAGAAGCTCTCCTTTCTTTCAGGAGCGCTAGTTCTGCATGGTTCGCAGGTGAGCTTCTGTAAAGTTTGGAAGGTAGGAGACGACACACTGGCAGAAGTAAAGCTGTGAGGACCGGGCGTGGGCCGTGCTTCGGTAGCTCAGATGGTAGAGCACTTGCCCGCGAAAGGCAAAGGTCCCGAGTGCGAGTCTCGGTCGGGCACACAGTTTTAATCTGCCAGGAAGTTTCATAACATTATGACATGTTTATCTTATATTATATATATCAGCAAATTTTCTAATAGATTTGTGTACTGGCTGGGTATGTAGAATACCAAAAAGCCAGTGGAATGCTGACACATTTTAATGGGGTTGGTGAAATCACGTAAAAATGCATCTAATGTCCGACAGAATTGCTGTTAAATGTGAAACTCGCTGAAGAGTACGCCGAATGTTATAGTCGTGCCGACGATGGAGATGAGCAGCCTCCGGTCGACTGTGAAGAAGCCCGCGGCAGAGAAGCGCAGCCGAGGCACGCCTTCCGCGAGTAGGTAGCGGACGTCGTCCGCACGAGCCGCCACTGCAGAGCACGACTCCACCACCAGCAGGATGCGAGCCGCGTGGTACACCAGGTGGACGCCGCTGAGCGCCAGAATTTCCGGTGCCGACTTGGTCATGGTGGGCGATGTCCACGATAGTACTCTCAGGACCCTGTAGAGACAGGCCAGCAGTCGGAGAAAGTCAGAGGCCGTTTTAAGGAACACGGCTAATCCAAAGTGCTGCTGTAGCAACCGTGTGGCGTGCAGCAACGCCAAGTACTGCGATCTCGCCTTTTGGTGTGCTGCCGTGGCTAGAGGGATCCTCCTATCAATTGTTGTCATGTCTGGAACGTAACACAGCAACGAGTCAGGGGACTGAGATGAGAATCAAATATAGACTTACGTTAAGAAACAGAACAACTTGAACGACTAGAGATAGGACATTTATATTGACAGGACGTGTACGTTCTGCAGAAGAGATTAGCATTTTAACCATGTCGGACACCGGGTTCTAGATCAACATCGATATCGCGGCGCAACACCACCTACCGGTAAAACGTGTCTGCTACTACACTAACGGATCGTGCAGCCACGTCTCGATCCCTGAGTCAGCAGATAGGGACGTTTGCAAGACAACAACCATCTGCACGAACAGTTCGACGACGTTTGCAGCAGCATGGACTATCAGCTCGGAGACCATGGCTGCGTTTACCCTTGACGCTGCATCACACACAGGAGCGCCTGCGATGGTGTACTCATCGACGAACCTCGGTGCACGAATGGCAAAACGTCATTTTTTCGGATGAATACAGGTTCTGTTTACAGCATCATGATGGTCGCATCTGTGTTTGGCGACATCGCGGTGAACGCACATTGGAAGCGTGTATTCGTCATCGCCATACTGGCATATCATCCGGCGTGATGGTATGGGGTACCATTGGTGCAATGTCTCGGTCATCTCTTGTTCGCATTGACGGCACTTTGAACAGTGGACGTTACATTTCAGATGTGTTACGAGCCCTGGCTGTACCCTTCATTCGATGCCTGCGAAACCCTACATTTCAGCAGGATAATGTACGACCGCGTGCAGGTCCTCTATGAGCCTTTCTGGATACAGAAAATGTTCGACTGCTTCCCCGGCCAGTGCATTCTCCAGATCTCTCACCAATTGGAAACGTCTGGTCAATGGTGGCCGAGCAACTGGCTCGTCACAATACGCCAGTCACTACTCTTGATGAACTGTGGTATCGTGTTGAAGCTGCATGGGCACCTGTACCTGTACATCCCATCCAAGCTCTGTTTGACTCAATGCCCAGGCGTATCAAGGCCGTTATTACGGGCAGAGGTGGTTGTTCTGGGTACTGATTTCTCAAGATCTATGCAACCAAATTGCATGAGGAAGGAGACGCAGGTAACACCTTAGCATAATTTATCCATTGTGTACTTAGCTCACTTACCTGAAGATTTTTTCCCATGAACCGGTCCTAAGCTGAACTCACATGCGATAGTGCGATCGAAGTCTTGAATTTGTATTTTTCGTGTGTATCCCTAAGAGAGTATTTTGTGTGTTATAGACGTGTTATGCTCCCGTGCTTAGTCTGAAGGTCAGTGAGGATGGTCGGTTGACTAGTCCCGCCTGGACAGCGAAGGTAGTTTGCACTAATTCTGATATTTATGATACCGCTGTTATTCTTTAACTGCTCTTGTTGGTAAAATTTCATTTTAATTTTAGTGCAGCTCTTGAGGCATTTGATCCTTCTCCTATTACGTTTTTCATTAGTAAAGTCAATTATCATTCCTGTAAAGTCTAAAAACTGCTTGATGTTGTTGTGATCTTCAGTCCAGAGACTGGTTTGATGCAGCTCTACATGCTACTCTATCCTGTGCAAGCTTCTTCATCTCCCAGTACCTACTGCAACCTACATCCTTCTGCATCTGTTTAGTGTATTCATCTCTTGGTCTCCCTCTACGATTTTTACCCTCCGTGCTGCCCTCCAATACTAAATTGGTGATCCCTTTATGCCTCAGAATGTGTCCTACCAACCGAACCCTTCTTCTAGTCAAGTTGTGCCACAAATTTCTCTTCTCCCCAATTCGATACCTCCTCATTAGTTATGTGATCCACCTATCTAATCTTCAGCATTCTTCTGTAGCACCACATTTCGAAAGCTTCTATTTTTCTCTTGTCCAAACTATTTGTAGTCCAAGTTTCACTTCCATACGTGGCTACACTCCATACAAATACTTTCAGAACGACTACCTGACACTTAAATCTATACTCGATGTTAACAAATTTCTCTTCTTCAGAAATGCTTTCCTTGCCATTGCCAGTCTACATTTTATATCCTCTCTTCTTCGACCATCATCAGTTATTTTGCTCTCCAAATAGCAAAACTCATCTACTTCTTTAAGTGTCTCATTTCCTAATCTCATTCCAGCAGCATCACCCGACTTAATTCAACTACATTCCATTATCATCGTTTTACTTTTGTCGATGTTCATCTTATACCCTCCTTCCAAGACACTGTCCATTCCGTTCAACTGCTCTTCCAAGTCCTTTGCTGTCTCTGACAGAATTACAAAGTCATCAGTGAACCTCAAAGTTTTTATTTCTTCTCCATGGGTTTTAATTCCTGCTCCGAATGTTTCTTTTATTTCATTTACTGCTTGTTCAATAACTGCTTAATAACCTTTATTAAATTATTCAATTTGGGCACTGGTTTACCATTAGCACTTCGAAATAATTGTTCAGTTGTTATTTCAAACATCTAACGAAGACTAAAGGCTCTTGTTCTGTATTAATCGAAATACTTATTCCCCAAAGATACCATTTCAATCTTTTTATGTAGTTTTAATTAAATTGTCTTACATATTTTGCGAGTAGTGCTTAATCTTCATTTGTGCCCTATCCTTCCAAGCTTTGAGCAATCAATAAATCGCAGGAAGCGTACCACTTTTAACTGCTAATTCAGAAAATACCTAATTTACGTGGAAAGAACCAACATTAACAATAAGTTAGTAGATGGTTGATAATTTGAGTAAAAAATAAAATCGTCTTTGTTTGCAATTCCAAATTTCAGGCTTGTCATTATTGTGTTTAGAGATAGATCAGAGGTCCTAGGTTTTTGATTTCATATCAAAGACGCTTCTGCACTATATCGCAACACAATGATTGATTACACATTTTGATGTGTTATTACAGTAGAAATTCACACCAGTCTTTGTTTTTTGCTAAACAGAGCTTCCACACACGCACATTATTCATCGTCATAAAACAGACTGACTGAGCAGCAAATTAATAGTCTGACAGAGAGCTCACAAAATGTGTTAATACTGAGTTAAGGAAATGAAGCAGCACGGATTTAGGCCTACGTATTAGAACCTGAGCTTCCGGTGTGTTCTCCAAGTAGTAACTAATCGGATTAATAGTTTCACTAACTTCCTGTTTTTAAATAAGTGGACTAGTAACATAGTTTATTTTAAATAATTATGAAGTATAACTTTTAAGATTATTGAATATGTCACATGTATAAAACAATAAATCTTTAGCTTTTACAAAATATTTTATTATTAATCAAAAAGTTAAGAGAGCTTTCGAAATGTAACAATGCCACAGTTTTCTATTTCGGAAATATTAAACGTTATGGAAAATTACATCAATCAAATTTGGAAAAATATTCGAAATACACCATCTGATAAAAAGTATCCGGACATCCCCCCAAAACATACGTTTTTCATATTAGATGCATTGTGCTGCTACCTACGGCTAGGTACTCCATATCAGCAACCTCACTTGTCAGAATGGGGCGCTCCGCGGAACTCACGGACTTCGAACGGGTCAGGTGATTGGGTGTCACTTGCGTCATACGTCTGTACGCGAGATTTCCACACTCCTAAACATCCCTAGGTCCACTGTTTCGATGTGATAGTGAAGTGGAAACGTGAAGGGACATGTACAGCACAAAAGCGTATAGACCGACCTCGCCTGTTGACTGGCAGAGACCGTCGACATTTGAAGACGGTCGTAATGTGTAATAGGCAGACATCTATCCAGACCATCAGACACGAATTCCAAACTGCATCAGTGTCCACTGTAAGTACGATGACAGTTAGGCGGGTGGTGAGAAAACTTTGATTTCATGGTCGAGCTGCTGCTCATAAGCCACAGACCACACACACCATGCCGGTAAATGCCAAACGACGCCTCGCTTGGTGTAAGGAGCGTAAAAATTGGACGACTGAACAGTGGAATAACGTTGTGTGGAGTGATGAATCACGGTACACAATGTGGCGATCCAAAGGCAGGGAGTGGGTATGGCGAATGCCCGGTGAACGTCATCTGCCAGCGTGTGTAGTGCCAGCAGCAAAAGTCGAAGGCGGTGGTGTTATAGTGTGGTCGCGTTTTTCATGGAAGGGGGTTGCACCCCGTGTTGTTTTGCGAGGTACTATCACAGCACAGACCTACACTGATGTTTTAAGCAACTTCTTGCTTCCCACTGTTGGAGAGCAGTTCGGGAATGGCGATTGCATCTTTCAACTCGATCGAGCACCTGTTGAAAATGCACGGCATAATACACGACAATAACATCCCTGTAATGGACTGGCCTGCACAGAGTCCTGACCTGAATCCTACAGGACACCTTTGGGATGTTCCGGAACGCCGACTTGGTACCAGGCCTCACCGACCGACATTGATACCTCTTCCCAGTGCAGCGCTCCGTGAATAATGGGCTGTCATTCCACAAGCAATCTTCCAGCACCTGACTGAACGTATGCCAGCGAGAGTGGAAGCTGTCATCAAGGCTAAGGGCGGGCCAACACCATACTGAATTCCAGCATTGCCGATGGAGGGCACCACGAACTTGTCATTTTCAGCCAGGTGTGAGGATACTTTTGATCACATAGTGTAAATGCTTTTCCGATTCCTCAACGAGTATTTCAACATTATCAGAACCATTCATCATAGATTTAATTTTTAAGCATTCGGTGCATTATGAAGATTCAGATTGACATTTTAAAGTAGAAAGCAAAGTACAGTGCATTTTCAGTCAGATCAGTTTACAATATACAGAGATTATCTTTGATATTTCAAGATCTACGTTTAAATAAACTCAAAAATCATGATAATTCTTTTTAGTCAGGCAGTTTAGTTGCAATCTTACCTCTGTCTAGAAGGAAAGTAGCGAATCCCCCAATAGCTGACAAGTATTCTTGCGTTTGTCTCATCAGAACGTCCAGTCTCTCTTCAACGTCCGACATCATGGACATGAATTGCATCATGGACATTATGGAGGAAAATTTGGAAAGTATCCAGAGGACCTTCCATTCCATCTTACAAATCCGTTTATTGTGAGTCAATTGCAGATAAACATACGATATACCGGTTCCTAGCAGAGAGACGAATGTTAGCATCATGTAGAGTCCATATCTTGTGCAGCAAATTCGATTTCTTTGACGGGCCGGTCTCATATTTAGTATACGGTAGGTTTCAGACACCAGTTCGTACTGTGTAGAAATACATTTGTGCAACAACACTAGTGGTGCAGAAAGAGTTGCGATCTGATGAGCGTAGTCTATAGACCGTATCTTCAGTGGAATTTCAGGGTGGCAGGTCTCAGTAACATACACAAATGAAATACCTGCTGCAGTCAAGATAGCGAGCCACAGCGAGGGCACTACTGATACAGGGATCCTGTATTGCCGGATGCTCCAGAACTGGGGCTGGAGTCCGAACAGCTGCCAAACGGATGAGGACTTGCAGTGTCGGTTCCATCCCGTCCGCAGCCCTCTACCTTTTCTGGTCCCTATAGCCTTACGCAGGGGAATTGCTGCAGGAAGTGGTACGACGGCAGGGTTCTTATTATCCCCTCCCCAGTAGAAGGCACAACACCTTGTACACATGTCAGACGCTATAAGTTTAACTGCCAACATTGGCCCACTTCTCACTTAGTGTGGGAAGGCTGATGTTTGCTGCAACGACTTCGCTTCTCGTGTGGCTTCATGCAAACAAGGCAAGTTCCTCTTGCTGTGTCCCTGGCCACTCTGACAGCCTTCTCTTGGCGCGACTGTAGTACCTGTAGTGACACACCAGCGATATTACTTACACATATAAAATACCTCACAGATCTTGAGGCGGACAGCGTTTAATGCATATCGATAATCCGTTCTAGCAGTGCTGCCATTATCGCAACAATTCAGTGCGTATATATTCGTCAACCAGTGTTATTAGGACGGTAACCGTGCGTTTGCAATGGATCCTTAGTGATAGCAGCATCGACAGTGTTAAACGACGTTCATTAATGTCCTGCTTTACTTGGATCGCGTCCTGTTACGAAGGTTGCCCCTATAGCTATCAGAGTAAGGCGTTTACTTTGTTCAGTTGACATCCGTTAAGCATCATAAGTAATGGTTCCTTATTTGAGTCGTCAGTTACTGCGACATTTGTACCTGTCTTTATCGTCTCTCTACCATTATCTACATTTGTCCTACACACTACGATGTATGGCGTGCACAGAGAAGTATTATCGAATTACCCTCCTCTTATTTAGCCCGTATGTGATGTGAGAGAAGCATTTACGACCTACTGTATTACAAAGCGGACTTTTTAAATTTTTGTCATTACAGTCGTTATGCGAAAGTAACTTAACTAGTTTGTTGTTCCTCATGTTCCGTGGGGCATACTAGCGGCCAGCCATTTACATAACTGAAATTTGCTTTACTCTTACTTTGAAATAAAAATTATGAAATGCAATCCAACCACACAGGTATTATCTATCTAGAAATTCATCAATGGAGTACAAGGAGACGCCAAGTAGAAATGATTTCAGTTTGTTACTAAAACTGGTTTCTGTGTATCCCACAGGCGCGGTTTGTAGTTAAAGGCCCTAAGGTGGAGACGTCCCAAAATATATATTAAAATAATTTTTGAGCTTTCTCAAAATTCTCAAACCAAAGCTCACAGAAGAGGGACACATATTACGCTCTAGGAAAACCACAAAAAAATGTCAAATTTAGCAGCAGATGTCATAAAAAGAGGGTTAAAGTTTTAGAGGCACACCAGCTTGTACTACCAATATGACCCACCAACAGACTTCTGACATACGTACAAGGGGTCAAGTCAGCAATACCATGGATCACACAATTCAAACTTCAAAATGAAAAAGCCCAAACCGATCCAACATAAACTGAAGGCAGAAACATATATATACAGAGCTTACATCACAAGGGAAAGAATTGAGTGGCTAAAATTTTGCTATCGAATGCCTACCTCTATATGTTTCTATTACACTTTGATGCTTTATTAATCGTCGTTTAGTATAAATGTTTTGATAGTGTTTTACATAGCCGGCCGCGGTGGTCTCGCGGTTCTAGGCGCGCAGTCCGGAACCGTGCGACTGCTACGGTCGCAGGTTCGAATCCTGCCTCGGGCATGGATGTGTGTGATGTCCTTAGGTTAGTTAGGTTTAAGTAGTTCTAAGTTCTAGGGGACTGATGACCACAGCAGTTGAGTCCCATAGTGCTCAGAGCCATTTGAACCAATTTTGTTTTACATAGGTTTTTATTTCTGTCATTGGCAGTTATATCTGCTTTAGGAATAAATTTGTACGTATCTCTCTAGAGGCTAGTAGAATGTGGTAACTTTGTCACTATCTAACAGGCGTTTTCGTGAACGAATAGTGGAAACATGCGCGCGAAAAATGACCCCTTTCCGTTAACAACAACTTCATTTTTGTGAGTACATTATGCCTGAGTTCTAGCGAGTTTAATTTTCTTGCAATAAACTGCAGCACACAGTGCATCTGAAAACAGTACAACATTAATCCAGAGCGCAATTTATCAGGCAACAATCCGGAACATGAACTTGAAAACAAACTACTGAATCCTTCAAATTTTAATGAAATGATCACAGACCATTTTGCAGCGCAGAAGGAGAGGCAAGCTTATCTCATCTATAAGCAAATGAATGAAGGTGAGCAAAACGCACACTAATAGATCAAAGAATTAATTTATTTGTTGTAACTAGCTGTGTAACGTACTAAATGAAATTTTTAAAATGAGTGGTGACATATTTCTACACCGACGTCACATTTTCCTATACTTTAGCTCAACCGGACGTGCTAAAAATGAAGCGTTTTGGAGAGATCTTTCATGCGTTTTATCACTTGAACTACGTATTTTTCGTAATAAACATGTGTAAATACGAAAACCAACAAATACTGTACACTAGCTTCGCAGACAAATCAACATGACGGCTACTCGGTTTTCATCTGTCGGACAATCACTACGCAAGACCCATGACATCACGGAAAATTCAGTTTGTACCCTAAACTCATAAACGCCGCAGATTGGACTTAAACAAAATATTAAATGTCCCAGGTCTAGATTTGAAAACACAAAAACCACTAAGCAAGCAGCGAAAAAAAATACAATGTATTAAAGATCTCTCTTCAAAAATTGTCTTTTGTGCGGTACGATTTGTTGTGAAAAGAAGTCGGAAAATATGACACCGACGAATAAGTACGCTACCAGTAGATTTTATCGACGAATTGTCTTTTGGTGTAATTTAGTAGTGATTATAAAAGAGAAACGCGATACAGTATTTAAAAATTTGGCTGGAGTTGCGCCCTTCCCCCCCCCCCCCCCCCCCCCAGCCCCTTCAGAAATCTTGTTTGTTGTGACTGGTGACAGGCTGATCTGTTGCGTAGCCCGACGACTAAGTTAGTTCAGATCGGTAAATGTCACAACATTCCCCAGTGTGGAAATCACGAGTCGCGCATATCGTAATCTGTAATTACAAAGGAAGAAAATCAAACATTTTCGTACCTCGTACTTTGGTCCATTCTTTGCAAGAGCAAAGTTGTCAACTGTAGAATTATTTTTGTGCCTTGACGTTGAATTTATTAATGCTATTATTATCAAATTGTCACTAGCTCATCGCAACAATCTTTGTAAGAAACTAAATGTAGTTTGAGACTCTTGTTAGTATACCTAGTGTTTTAAACAATAATTTTCTATTTGGATTTCAGTAGTACCCTCATAGTGATATCCTCACAGCACTATTCTGCACGAAGAATACTTTGTGGCTATGTGTGAAATTGCATTGCATTGTATGGTAGTGAAACATGGATTGTGGGGAAACCAAAACAAAAGACAATCGAAGCATTTGAGATGTGGTGCTACAGACGAGTGATGAAAATTAGGTGGACTGATAAGGTAAGGAATGAGGAGGTTCTGCGCGGAATGGGAAAGTAACATGTGGAAAACACTGACAAGAAGAAGGGACAGTATGATAGGACATCTATTAAGATATCAGGGAATAACATCCAGGGTACTACAGAGTAAAAACTGTAGAGGAAGACAGGGACTGGAATACATCCAGCAAATAATTCAGGATGTAGTTTGCAAGTGCTACTCGGAGATGAAGAGGTTGCCACAGGAGAGGAATTCGTTGCGGGCTGCTGTTGTCATCAACGAAATCAGAGCAAATTCCGCTTAACTCACGTATCTGATAGCTGTAGTGCGTGATTTTCTTTTAAATTGGTGTGTGTCAGGTCATGTATCTTTTAACATTTCTTCGTGCATGTCCGTGCACTGTGCAGCGTGTTCAACAGCTAGACTATTATATTATTAGCATCCTTACTGAAGTAGTACAGCGAAGTTCAGTTGAATTGAAAAATTGCCGTACTTTAAACTGGCGAGGACTTGAATATTTATGAAAATAAAGTCAGAGAAATGATTGGGAGAGATATTCGAAAAAAATCTCATTCCTAATTTCTGTGTTTGTGGGGGGAGGGGGGGGGGGGTGAGAGGAGCAGGGGGAGGGAGTAAAAGAAGTGAAATGCGCCTGACCTAAAAAATACGTATCGCTGATTTCATTTGCAGGAGTGATACTTCCAAAATTTCTAAGAACTGTTGAAACACCCGTGGTTGAAACGGATGCAAACATATGAAAATACACAGCACAGTTTGCATGCATTTTACAAATTGATTTACACATAACAGCCTCTTCTTATGCCAGTTTTCCATGATAGTGATAAATAGTAAACGAAGTTTTCTTGAAGTGATCTTATAATTTTAAATCATGCTAAACTGAACATTTGGATCTTTATGATGCAATCCTTATGTTACGGTGCTCGCTTATTTCCAAGTCCGTATCGATCCTAGTGCTCAGTTTTCACTCATATGGCGCTTTGGCGTTAGGCGGTTGTTTCTGTGTGTGATCGCTGGCCGGGGATTAGCTGGAGGCGTGGAGGAAGGAAGAGGTGGCTGCCTTGGCGTGAAGACAGTTCTGCTCGGTTGGGGTTGTTTGCGTCTGGACGCCGAGTGGGGCCCGATGGGAAGACCGGACCGTGATTTTACTGCGAATAGTGTGGACAGCGGCGTGGTGTGCCGTTTAACTTGATTCGCAAGGGGAACAAAATCTCGCCTGTTGTAGTTTGTCGAGCCTGAGTTTGAAATACCTTCTATGTGCGACGGGATGTCATTTCGTCCCCCTGACTCTCCGTCGCTGGGATTGCTATCCTCGTTTACCGTCTCATGGATGTATATCGATGGGCTACACTGCTCTCCGTATTCTACTAGACGCTGGTGATGGAAGTGAGTCGTTCAGCGGCACGTTAGTCTGAGTGCTTTATGTTTGATCTTCAAGTGCATAGTCTTCGAGTGGCACTCCTTTGAGTTTGCCTTGCGCTGTTAGATTGGAGTTTATTTTGTCTTGTGGTGCTTCCTCTTTCCGTCAACGAAGGTTAAGCTTGATTCGGCACTCCGTACGACGCTTGGCACTTCAGCAGGCGGGTCGGAGCCACCTTCGCGACTAAACGGAAGCCTTTGGACTGAGAGGTCTTGTGTTTTGCAAAGTGTTCACGAATTGTTGTTTTGATATTAAGTTGGCTGAGGTTTCTTACGGATTTCCCGGGATTTGGTCTGTTGTCCGGCCCGGACTAGGTCTCGTTATTTTAAAGGTCGGTCCTTGTTTTGGCTTAGTACGATTTTGGTTTACTACATGGTGGTTCTGGTAGTACGCCGGGTCGCTGTGGATGTGTTGCATTTTGTATGGGGCTGTGTGCTCGGAGTCGTGGAGTACCATTTGTGTGAACTGCTTTACTGGGGAGAACTGATCGGGCCATTCTTGGTCCTCTGCTGTATATTATTTTAAAGTAACATGATCACTTAAATGATTTAATTCTTGTTGCGTTAATTGCAACTTGGGTACTGAGAAATTTAATCTGTTAATTACCGGAAGACCTTAAGCTCATAGTCATATGATGTGATTTTCTTAAATTATTGTATTTTTATGTCATGTTATTGTTTTTGTTAATTTGCTGATCACTGGTGTACTGTTCCAAGTATTAAAATGTTTCAGGTAGCTATTACTTGGGTGGAACGCTCGGAACCGCAACGGAGAAAGTAGTTGCGTGCCTTACGTGTCCATTGTCGGCGCGGCCTGGTGTCCGTTGTTTGTTTTGGTGCACCTGAGTTAAGTATTGTGTTGCCTCCTCCCTTGCGGACCCGTCGTGTTCTTCTCATAAGCATTTCCTTCAAAGCATTTTAGTTAATTTTATGCTAGTATTTCTTTTAGTTCTTACATCGGTAAAATTGTTCGGCCTTCATTATGCACACTGTTTGTCATAGCGGAGTTGATGTCCCATTGTAATTTATTAAACTCAATTTTGTGCCATTTGTGATACATATTGTTTATTGATTGAGCATGGCAATTATAATGTCTCATATATCATGATGTGCGTGTGTAATGGTGCAATAAATGGATGATTTTTATTTCTGTTTTGGCGCCCTTCATGCCTCCTTTCTTGTCCCTATTGGTACGCTATCCTTGTATTGGTGTTGGTAGACCACATCACCTAATGTACTATGCCGGTGACTAAAACAAATAGTCACTAATGGAAAATTAATCATCAAACATCAACTAATTACCTACAACGCTGGTTTGAAATGGGATCACATATCTGCACGCTCAGCATTTCAGGAGACTCCGCCGCACAGTTCAGTTCGGGAATACTTTGGACTTACGTATCAAACAATACTCGTTGTACACTGAAGAGCCAAAGGAACTGGTATGACCTGGCTAATATCATGTAGGGCCCCCATAAGCAGGCAGAAATGCCGCAAAACGACGTGGTATAGACTCGACTAACGTCTGAAGTAATTCTGGAGAGAACTGACACCATGAATCCTGCAGGGCTGTCCATAAATCCATAGGAGTACAAGGGGATGGAAGAACTTCCGAACAGCACGTTGCAAGGCATCCCAGATATGCTCAGTAATGTTCATGTCTGGGGAGTTCGGTGGCCAGCGGAAGTGTTTAAACTCAGAAGAGTGATCCTGGAGCCACTCTGTAGCAATTCTGGACGTATGGGATGTCGCATTGTCCTAATGGAATTGCCCAAGTCCGTCGGAATTCACAATGGACACGAATGGATGCAGGTGATCAGACAGGATGCTTAAGTACGCGCCATCTGTCTCAGTGTCGTATCTAGACGTATCAGGGGTCTCATATCACTCCAACTGCTCGCGCCCCACACCATTACAGAGCCTCCACCAGCTTGAACAGTCCACTGCTAACATGCAGCGTCCAGATATTCTTGAGGTAGTCTCCGTAATCGTACACGTCCATCCGCTCGATACAATTTGAAACGAGACTCGTCCAGTCAGGCAACTTGTTTCCAATCATCAGCACAGTGAGGTGTAACGAAGGGGCCTCCAGACGTACCTACCTCCGATTTGTTCTACACAAGTACCACAAGTTATGATTCTTGCTTTACGTTTTGGTAATTTCAAAATGGTTCAAATGGCTCTGAGCACTATGGGACTTAACTTCTGAGGTCATCAGTCCCCTAGAACATAGAACTATTTAAAACTAACTAACCTAAGGACATCACACACATCCATGCCCGAGGCAGGATTCGAAGCTGCGACGGCAGCGGTCGCGCGGTTCCAGGCTGTAGCGCCTAGAACCACTCGGCCACTCCGGCCGGCCGTTTTGGTAGTTTTGACTCCTGAATTCCTTTGTCGCAACATAGTTCACACCTGTTTATTTGTTGTTTTCGTTTGTACGTGAGGTCTATGCGGCATCTCACCTGCTCTCACTACTCTTCCCATTTACTTGCGTTGGTGATATATCCTTGTCACTTGCCCGTATTCTGTAACCAGTGTATTGTATGACAATTTCCATGACTACAGAAGGAGAACAGACACGTCAATGACCGGACGGAAAGTTCAGAATTTTGTGAAAAAAAAAAAAATGGGCACGAGGGGGATTTAAACATGGATCTCCCGCCTTATAGTGCAATACCATGACCACACAACCACGACGCCCTGTTACTTACAATTCGCTCGATGTTGCACATCTTGAACTTGGCCCGTTCACTGTTTCTATTTTGCTTCTTTTTTCACAGTTCAGAATATCTTCTGCCTGTTTTCATGCTTGATGTGTGTTCAGTTTTCGAGGGGCTATCCACTGGGACATTTCAACACTACATGTGAGAAGGATGTGCTATTGGGAGTTTCCCTTGTAAGCCTTGCTTATGAACATAAATGATGATCAGAGCCAATCTGGTGCTGCTGGGGCCGACAACAATCAAGAGAATGCTACCAGATGCACACATCCTGCTAAGAGTTTCACAATGTCTATGCCTCGCACTAAGCACTCCCATCATAGTCCCCCCCGCAAATATTCTGTTTGTCAGAGCATAACAATAAAAAACCCTTGAAAGCCGATCTAAAGTGATTTTCATTAATCTATAGGGTATTTTATTATTTTTTTTGTTGTAATCATGAGACAAAATGAAAAATATGGGGCAATGTAGTATCCTCTTAACCTCGAACACCGATACGAATAGACTATATGTAGTACGAGCAAAGCCAATAACGAAAATGCCACAAGTAAAGAGAAACAATCTGTGCCTTTTATTGCTGCCTGATTCCAGCTATTTTCGACGTTCATCGAACTTTTTCCTCTCGCCATCGCACACCGTGTTCATTTAATTTCTCTCTCTTGTTTTAGCCGTTGCACAGTACAGATGTCCTTACGTTGTCGTTCTTGGTTATTGGGTTAAATAAGTTATAGTCTATACACACAAATGCATTTTTTCAAGTACGAAATGGAACTGAAAATGAAGCAGACAGTATCTAGTCAAACAACAAAGTAATTGCACATATTTGATGATTTTAACATGTAGGTAAGAGGTAAAGTAGAAACTGATGCAAAGTTACAAAGAAACATATACACCCAGCAGAAAAACGGAACTGTAGATAATGAAACTTTATTTAAGAGTGCGGTGTATATCAGTTTAAATTTGGCAACAAGTGCAGATTATTGGATAATAATGATTATTGAGACATAGGTGAAGAGGAAATTATGTAACAAAGGTGCTGACGTAAGCGGCGAAAGATATTACGGATATAGAGAAGGTAAAGAGAAATAAAATTTCAGATGAAGCAACTATCATAGATAAGATGAGAGTTCCAAGAAAACGATAGAAGAACTATGATGGCATATGCTGAATTAACCAAAATTGTTCTAACGTATTTTGAAAGTATCTTAGAAGGCGTGATAAAATTTGGAGAGCGCAATTATTTTAAACACTAAGAGATTAAGGAAGACAAAAATCAAATGTTGCAGACATGCCATCCCATCACTGAGTCAGCAGATGGGGATGTTTGCAAGACAACAACCATCTGCACGAACAGTTCGATCACGTTTGCAGCAGCACGGACTATCAGCTCGGAGACCATCGCTGCGATTACCCTTGACGCTGCATCACAGACAGGAGCGCCTGCGTTGGTGTACTCAACGACAAAATTGGGTGCACGAATGGCAAAAGTCATTTTTTCGGATGAAACCAGGTTCTGTTTACAGCATCATGACGGTCGCATCCGTGTTTGGCGACATCGCGGTGAACGCACATTGGAAGCGTGTATTCGTCATCGCCATACTGGCGTATCACCCGGCGTGATGGTATGGGGTGCCATTGGTTACACATCTCGGCCACCTCTTGTTCGCATTGACGGCACTTTGAACAGTGGACGTTACATTTCATGTGTTACGACCCGTGGCTCTACCCTTCATTCGATCCCATCGAAACCCTACATTTCAGTAGGATAATGCACGACCGCCTGTTGCAGGTCCTGTACGGGCCTTTCTGGATACAGAAAATGTTCGACTGCTACCCCGGCCAGTGCATTCTTCAGATCTCTCACCAACTGAAAACGTGTGGTCAGTGGTGGCCGAGCTACTGGCTCGTCACAATACGCCAGTCACTACTCTTGATGAACTGTGGTATCGTGTTGAAGCTGCATGGGCAGCTGTACCTGTACACACCATCCAAGCTCTGTTTGACTCAATGCCCAGGCGTATGAAGAGGTGGTTGTTCTGGGTACTGATTTCTCTGGATCTATGGACCCAAACTGCGTGAAATTGTAATCACATGTCAGTTCTAGTATAATATATTTGTCGAATGAATACCCGTTTATCATCTGCATTTCTTCTTGGTGTAGCAATTTTAATGGCCAGTAGTGTATAATAGACGAAGAAGCAACATGAGTGACAGTATCCTGCGCGGATTGAACAGGGAAGTCGTGGAGCAGAAAGACTGCGTCGAACGGCTTCCCGCAACGAAACATTTCCACTGCCTCCCGCAACGTTCTCAGGAGACTTTGGCAGTTTGTCCCTCACGAAAATAATCTGTTAGCACCATAACACGGCATTCCCATAATGCTATGAGCATCACCCAATGGCTGTTGGGTGGTGTATCCACATGATTTACTGCTTGCTACGTTCCTTTTTCTAGAGTTCATAGCTCCTTCGTGATGAGATAGATCAAAAATGTGGCTGATCTGACACAGCTGCAAAATACCCGCCGTCTCCTCGGTTAGGCTGGCTTTTGTATGGTTGTGAGCAGACTGGGAACCCAGGGAGTGGATGGTCTGTGGCATGCAAAAAATGTCGCGCAAGATATTCAGAACTGATCCTGACTGATTTCATTTTTTTCATTATCACCAGGACCGCCACATCTCTCTTTTCCGCGCATACGTGATTCCTGCTAGGGCTCAATAAATGTGGACATTACTTCGACACAAATGTAATCCATTTCGGTCATTCAAGAATGTATCACATCATAACAGAAAAATCAATCACCTTCTATGTAACATCACTCATTTCACCACAGCTCTCATCAACACAGTTGTTCGAGAAGACTTCAAAACCCCGAAAAACTACAATTATGCAGCATTTTAGGACCTAGGCATTAGAAACAAAACCATAAACAAGAAAATCCTCCCAAACCGTCATTGACTAAAAATTGTCTGAGCAGAAGACGGTGAATCACTGGAACGCTGGTTCTTCTAAAACAACAAAGGGTTTACGCTCAGCCAACTGGACGTTGAATATCACCAGTCGCGTCTTGACTTGGCATCTTGCACCAGAAATCCCTGCAACTACTTCAGATGTCGACCAGTTGGTTCGAAGAAAACATTATGGAATTACTTTTTTTTTGAGTCATTAATCTTCTGGCTGTTTTTATGCACCCGCCACGAATTCCTCTCCTGTGCCAACCTTTTCGTCTCAGTGTGGCAATTACAATCTACATCCTGAATTATATATTCCAGTCTTTGTCTTCTTCTACAGTTTTTACGCTCTACAGCGCCTTCTAGTACCTTGGGGTTATCCTTGATGTCTTAATAGATGTCATAACATCCTGTCTCTTCTTCTTGTCAGTGTTTTACATATTTTCTTTTCCTCGCCGATTCGGCGGAGAACCTCCTCATTCTTCATCTTACCAGTCTACCCAATTTTAAGCATTTTTTGTAGCACCACATCTCAAAAGGTTCGATTTTCTTCTGTTTCGATTTTCGCGATGTTCATGATTCCTTACCATACAATGCTGTGCTGCGAATGTACATTCTCAGGCATTTCTTCCTCAAATTAAGGCTTATGTTTGATACTAGCAGATTTCTTTTAGTCAGGAATCCCATTTTCGCCAGTGCTAGTCTGCTTTTTATGTCCTCCTTGCTCCGTCCGTCATGGGTTATTTTGCTCCTTAACTTCCGTCTACTTCTCGATCATAAATCTGGATGTTAAGTTTCTCGTTGTTCTCCTTTCTGCTACTTCTCATTACTTTCGTCTTTCTTTGAATTACTCTCAGTCTATATTATGTACTCATTAGGCTGTTCATTCCATTTAACACACCCTGTAATTCTTCTTCACTTCACTGAGGATAGCAATGACACCAGCGAATCCTTTCACCTTGAATTTTAATCCCACTCCTGAACCTTTCTTTTATTTCCATCATTACTTCTTCTATGTACTGATTGAACAGTAGGGGACGAAAGACTACATCCCCGTCTCACAACCATTTCAGCCCGAGCACTTCGTTCTTCGTCTTCCACTCTTAGTGTTCCTTCTTGCCTCTTGTACGTATTCTGTATTACCCGTCTTTCCCTATAGCTTATCTCTAATTTTGTCACAATTTCGAAAATTTTGGCGCTATTCTACGTTGTAGAACTCTTTTTCCTGTTCGACAAATCCAATAAATGTGTCATGATTTTTCTTGTCTTGCTTGCATCATCAACCGAAACGACATAAGTGCCTCTCTGGTTCCTTTACCTTTCCTAACGCCAAACTGATCGTCGTCCAACAGATACTCAATTTTCTTTTCCTTTCTTCTGTATATTATTTTTGTCAGCAACTTAGGCAACTTAGATGCATGAGCTGTTAAGCTAATCGTTCTCACTTGTCATCTCTTGCAATCTTGGGAAAAAATCTGATGGCATATCGCCAGTCTCATACGTTCTACACACCAATCTGAATAGTCCTTTTGTTTGCAGGCCCCCAATAATTTTGGATATTGTAATGCATTGTTATCTATCTCTTATATCTTATTTGATCTTAAGCCTTCCAAAGATTTTTTAAAATTCTTATTCAAGTACTGGACCCCCTATCTCTATTCCCTATCGACTTCAGTTTCTTCTTCTGTTAAGTCATCACACAAGGTTTCCCCCACGTAGAAGTCTTCAATGTACTCTTTCCACCTATCAGCTCTCTTCTTTGCATTTAACAGTGGAAATCCCATTGCACTCTTAGTGTTCTCTTGCTTCTAATTTCACCGAAGGTTGTACTGACTTGTCTATATGCTGAGTTTGTCTTTACCACAACCATTTGTTTTCGATTTCTTCACAGTTTTCATGCACATTTTGCCTTAGCTTCCCTGCACTTCATGTTTATTTACTTCCTGAGTGACTTGTAGTTCTATATTTCTGAATTACTCCGAACATTTTTGTACTTCCTCCTTTCGTGCATCAGCTGAAATCTTTCATCTTTAATCTACGGTTTCTTTTCAGTTGCCTTCCTTTACCTACGGTCTTCTTCCCAACTATGGGATTGCCTTGTTCAGAGACATCAGGCATCTCTGCTGAACTGCCTATTTTGCTATTCATTATCGAAACACCTAAGGCCTCAGAGAACTTCAAGCGTGTCTCTTTATTCCTTAATACTTCCGTATCCCATTTGTTTGCGCATTGATTCTTCCTAACTAATCTCTTAAACGTTAGCCTACTTTTCGTCATTACCAATTTGTGATTTGAGTATATATCTGCTCCCGGGTAGACCTTGCAATCCAATATTTTATTTCAGAATTTCTGTCTAACTATGATGTAATGTAATTGAAATCTTCCCATATCTTCCGGCCTTTTCCGAATACACCTCACCCCCTTGTGATTCCTGAACAGACTAATCGCTATTACTAACTGATATTTATTGCAAAACTTCATCAGTCTTTCTCCTCTCTCGCTCCTGCTATCAATCCCATATTCTCCCGCTACTCTTCGTTCTACTCCCTTCGCTACAACTGCATTCCAATCCCCCATAACTATTAGATTTTCATCTCCCTTTATGTACTGAATTACCCCGTCAATATGCTCATATGTTTTGTGTATCTCTGGAACTTACACAATGTTATTCGGTGGCAAAATTGGGAAATACGTTTCTTACAGATCCGCTGGTAAACCCTGAAAAGTAACAACAACATATTACTTTTATGAAACATACAAGATAAATTATATTTTGAAGCATACAGTGACAAATTTTTTTAAACTTTTTAGAATTTATAAATGATTTTATGCAAGAATTGAAATATAACCATCATAGTGATGTATATGCTGCTATGACTGTGGAGAATTGGAGAAGGTAGGCTGATGAGGAAGGCGAGATATCAGCAAGTCTTTCTCGGATTTGTAAAATTTAAATCCAGGGAATACTGGCATAAGTAAGTTGGGGCAGATGAGGGATCTACAGGGAGGATAATGATAAAAGCTACCTGTTCGTAGTATTAGTCCGTTCTGGGCTTCGTGTTGTGTGGTAAAGAGGTGCGTGTTCCATGTTATTTTTTTGGTCAAGGATTGGTCCTATATATGTTATTAGTGAGAGAAACTGACTGATTGGAAATGTAAATCTGGAGACGTAATTGCCGAGTGGTGCGGTCAAAAATTGTGGCTTGTCTTTTCTTAGATTTACCAGAAGTTTCCAATAATTACGCACTCGGCCAGGAGATTCAGATGACGTTGGATGGAAGCATGGAAGAGCTAGAGCGTGTATCTTCAGCGTGTTGTAGGATGTAGATTGGGGATGGAGGGTGTGGAGGCTGGGGAATGTGTGTGATGTGAAGAAGTATTTAAAGGAGGGGAGACGGGGACAGCCAGGGGGTGAACGATGCGGCAGCTGCAGTGTTTGGCAGAATAGAAAGTACGAGGCGTGTTTTTTAAGTAAGTACCGTTTTGCCACACCGCGACCGCAGCGCTGCGGTCGGTGTTCTGCGCATGCAAACTGGGTACCTACATCTGTTGTCTGCGCACTGACGCCATTACAGTCTGATTCGTCCTTGTTTACGTTGTGTACTGGGTGTTTAAGATGCCTCCGATAATCGTTAGTCCCGCCGACTGTGGAGTATGGGCTGTTATAAGATTTCTTAGTGCTAAAGGCCTAAAAGCGATCGATATTCATCGTGAGATCTGTGCAGTTTACGGAGGAAACATTTTGAGTGATGGAATGGTAAGAAAGTGGGTGAGAGCATTTAAAAATGGCCGCACAAATGTGCATGATGAACAACGGAGTGGGCGTCCTTCGGTCGTTAAGGAAAGTTTGATGCAGGAAGTGGATAATAAGGTGAGAGAAAACAGACGCTTTACGATTTCCTCCTTGCGGCATGACTTTCCTAATGTTTCTCGTAGTGTTCTGTATGGTATTGTGACCGAGCACTTGAATTAACGAAAATTGTTCGCACGTTGGGTACCGAAAATGTTGAAGGATGTGACAAAACCAAACGTTTAGACAGTGCATTGACTTCCTTGAGCGGTACCACAACGACGGTGATGATTTCTTAAGCCAAATTGTTACGGGCGATGCCACATGGGTGGCCTATGTCACACCAGAATCAAGCAATCATGGAATGGCGGCATTCAGATTCACCTAGAGAAGTGAAGTTTAAGCATACAATTTAGGCCCAGAAAATCATGTGCACAGTTTTTTGGGACAGAAAAAGAGTATTACTTGTGGAATTTCTGCCTCGTAATGAGACAATCAATGCAGCAGCTTACTGTAAGGCATTGCACAATCTGCGCCATTCATTTCAGAACAAAAGACGTGGCAAGTTGAGCAAGGGCATCGTTTTGCTGCAAGACAATGCCCGTCCGCATGTGGTGAATCAGACCAAAGATCTCATCACATCTTTTCGATGGGAAACTCTAGATCATCCTCCGTACAGCCCCGATCTTGCGCCCAGTGACTACCATCTGTTCCTGCACTTGAAGAAACACGTGGGCGATCAGCGTCTTCAAGACGATGACGAAGTCAAAACAGTTGTGATGCAGTGGTTAACAAGTCAGGCGGCAGACTTCTATGAGGAGGGTATTCAAAAACTGGTACAATGTTATGACAAGTGCCTCAGTTTTGACGGAAATTATGTAGAAAAGTATATTAAGGTACAGGCTTTCATGTAAAAATAAAATTATTGAGATATATTAGCAAGTCTTTTTTTAATTTCAAAACGGTACTTACTTAAAAAACACGCCTCGTACATACAGACGTACAGTGGACAATGCTCAGTTGACAACTACATTTTTTTAGCTAGGACTACAGGAGAAATAGCCAGGAAGCGTCGCAAGGAGGTGCATGTAGCTACCGAATATAATGTAAGATGCACCTGATTAGTGACATTAATTCTAGAGTATTATTTCGTTAAACACATGACATTCCAGTATATTTCCCTACACATTAAACATGGGAGTGATCGAAACAGTCACCATGAAAAAGCAAATATCTACGAGGAACGGCAAGAGAGGTGAAAAATTAGCCGTATGTTACGATATTTTTGATGTTCTGGGAAGAACTGCAACTGATCAGAAAAATAACTTTCAGTTGCTCTGTTTCAGGAAATATTAAGCGCCTTAAGTGTCATTTAATTTCTCATCAGCAAAGAGACAATGATTGTATTTATAATGAAGAGAATATGGACAAAAAGGAAAAAAATGAAGGACTGATGTAAAGATATTGATTGTGATTTCATGTAGGCGAGTAGTCACAAGGAAGTCATAAAATAGTGAGTTCCCGCAACTCGTGTCTCATATGGTGTATTCATGGACAAATGGCGTGAGGAATGATAAGAGAGTTCACTTTTTCCGTTACAGACACGTTACATAAAAGCATGTACCTTGACGGCCTCTCTTGTCGTAGACTTATTTTGTACGAAGAATCCGAGTTATTTACTTACTGCTTGCAGAAGCTATGAAACCCCCTCCCACTCCTTTATAAATAAGTATGTAGACCAGATAAAAGTAGTTACACTATGCATTCAAAATAAAGCAGTTCAGTGAACGAAATGATGTGATAGTTTTACATAAAACCGAAACTGATGTTAATGGACATCATTAAGCTGAGGGACAAAAGTTATGGGATACCTTCTAATACCGTGTCGCATCTCTTTTGTCCGGCCTAGTGCAGCAACTCGACGTGGCGTCGTTGGAAGTACCCTGCAGAATTACTTAGCTGTGCTGCCTCTAAAGTCACCTGTAATGGCGAAAGTATTGCCGCTGCTGGATGATGTGTAGGAACTGACATTTCGATTGTGCCCCATTAATGTTGAATGGGATTCATGTCGGGCGATCTGGGTGGCCAGCCCATTCTCTCGAACTGTCCAGAATGTTCTTCAAACCAGTCGCTAACAATTGCGGCCCAGTGACATGGTGCATTGTCATCCATAAAAATTCCATCGTTGTTTGGGAACAAGAGTGGTTGCATATGGCCTGCAAGTAGTCGAACATAACAATTTCACTGGTCGGTTTAGTTGGACCAGAGGACCCAGTCCATTCCATGTAAACAAAATCCACACCATTATGGAACTACCATCAGCTTGCTCAGTGCCTTGTTGGCATCTTGGGTCCATGGCTTCGTGGGGTTTGCGCCACACTTGAACCGTATCATCAGCTGTTACCAACTGAAATCGGAACTCACCTGACTACGTCACGGTTTTCCAGTCGTCTAAGGTCCCACCGATATGGTCACGAGCCCAGAAGAGGCCCTGCAGGCGAGGTCGTGCTGTTAGCAAAGACACTCGCTTTGGTCGTAGGCTGCCATAGCCCGTTAACGCCACATTTCGCCGCGTTGTCCTAACGGATACTTTCGTCGTACGTCCCATATTGATTTCCGCGGCTATTTCACACCGTGTTGCTTGTATTTTGGCACTGAAAACTCTGCGTAGACTCCTCTGCTCTCGGTCGTTAAGTAAAGGTCAAAGGTAATGCCTAAAATATGGTATTTTCGACACACTCTTGACACTGTAGATCTCGGAATACTGGATTCCCTAACGATTACCGAAATGGAATGTCTCAAGCGTCTAGCTGCAACTAGCATTCCGCATTCAAAGACTGCTAATTTCCGTCGTGCGGCCATTGTAACGTTGGAAATCATTCCACATGAATCACCTGAGTACAAATGACAGCCCCGCCAATGCATTGCCCTTTTACACGTTATGTAAGCGATACTACAGCCAACTTTATACGTACATATCACTATCCCATGACTTCCGTCACCTCAGTCTATACTCGTATGATAATGAACTTTTCGATTACGAAAATTTATGATATTGTTCCTAGAAAGAGATGTATGCCTAGAAAAAGCATTCGACAACGTAAAGTGGTACAAGATGTTTAAAAATCTCAGAAAAAAATAAAAGGAAGCGTGGGTACTAAATAACATGTCACGAACAAAGAGAGAACAATAAGAAAGGAAAACCAGAAGAAAAGTGTTCGGATTGGAAGGGCTTAAGGCAGGTATTCAGTATTTCTCCCATATTGCCGGCCGGAGTGGCCGAGTTGTTCTAGGCACTACAAAATGGTTCAAATGGCACTGAGCACTATGCGTCTTAACTTCTGAGGTCATCAGTCGCCTAGAACTTAGAACTAATTAAACCTAACTAACCTAAGGACATCACACACATCCATACCCTAGGCAGGATTCGAACGTGCGACCGTAGAGGTCGCTCGGTTGCAGACTGTAGCGCCTAGAACCGCACGGCCACTCCGGCCGGCTAGGCGCTACAGTCCGGAACCGAGCGACCGTTACGGTCGCAGGTTCGAATCGTGCCTCGGACATGGATGTGTGTGATGTCCTTAGGTTAGTTAGGTTTAATTAGTTCTAAGTTCTAGGCGACTGATGACCTCAGCAGTTGAGTCCCATAGTGCTCAGAGCCATTTGAACCATTGTTTTCTCCCATATTGTTCAATCAGTTCAGCTAAGAAGCAATGACGGAAATAAAAGATAGCTCTGTAGACTATATATTAAAATTCATGGTGAAAGGATATCTGTGATAAGATTCATTGACGACGTTACTCTCCTCAGTGAAAGTGAGAAAGAGTTACGTGACTTGTTGAATCGGGTGAACAATCAAATGAGCACAGAATACGAATTGAGGGTAAACCAAAGAACGATAAAAGTAATGAGGAGTACAAGAAAAGAGATTAACAATCAACTTAACATCGAAACTGCTGACACGTGCTAAATGAAACGAAGGAGCTCTGCTATTTTGGAAAGAAAGAAAATGCCTGATGGTCGTAGGAAAGAGCTTGTGAAAAACAGACTAATGTAAGAAGAGAGGGTATTCTTTGCTAAAAGAAATCCACCAGTACCAAACATTGGCCTTAAATCGACCGAGAAATTTCTGAAAACGCACGAAAGGAGGGCAGTATTGTGTAACTAAATCATGGACTGTGGGAAAACTAGGAAATCGTTCAATTTGAGTCGTTACAGACATATGTTAAAAGTTTAGTTCATTTCTCCACAAAATCGGTGAAGAAGAGTCGAAAGCATTACAAAGGATGCAGAACGATAGGGCCTGTTTTAAGCCATTAGAGGATAGTTTCCACGGTAGTTGAGGGAGCCGTAGAGAGCAAGAATTATGGCGGAAAACAGAGATTGGAATATGTCCGACAAATTATTCCTCCCCCCCCCCCCCCTGTTCCTGAGCGAATGTGTGTCATCCACTAAAACACTAAAGTTTCTTTTTTATGAATGTTAAATATTTTGGCAATCGTCTCGACATTCAAGTGAGTGGATTGAAGGAAACCAGTGTAAGTGAAGCATAAACCACAATTTATGTCCATGACCATGGCGGTATTTCACAAGTTTTTCAGTAGGTTTGAGTGTTTGAATAAGGATTGCTCTTGAAGCTGTAGGAAGGCAATTAAAATAGACGTGACTTCAGGTGGCCTTCAGAAAATGTATCGACAAATTTCATCGTCTAGTATACTAACGGTTCTGATAGTGTTTATATACGTGAAGCAGAATTCGACGCTATTGGATTTTCATGAAAAAATATAACGTTCGCACGGCGAATACACTGCGACAGCCAGCAATTTAAAGATATCCCAGAAAAATCTCTTCCACTATCCACGAGCTTTGCATGCACAAAAATTTTTACGTATAATCACAACACACTTTCGTAACGCGTCTGGGTAAAAATTTTTGACAAAGGTAAAGGAAAACAAAGCGTATAAGCAGCCCTTAATATTTAATTTTCATGTCGTATGTCAATAAAGTTCTTTAGAACTTTAAGGGGCGAAACGCAGGCGTACGTCTCTTACCGTATTCAAATAATATGCGGGAAACTGCCTGTCAGCTCCCACGACAGGCACGTAAATTGTTATGTAAACAGTGTGGCGTTGCGACCAACGCACAAGGTGACACACCAGTAACAACTAAATAAAAACGTACTGGCTTACAGGGCATATATACAAAAACTGGCTGTGGTGTACTCACTCAGCGAGTGTTTTTCTTCCTCGAGACGTTAAGCAAGACAGTCTCCCAGACATTCACCAAGCCATGTTCACCAGAGTTAAGGAGGTCGGTAACTACATTTGATGATCAGGATTGGTGGTCTCTGTAGAACTAAATGAAGCACCACTTGCATTCGATATAAAAAGCACTGTAATGAAGTAAAAATAGCATTACATTCATAAGTAGTGCATTGTTGTGACGTCTTTAATGGGTTGGTACTTCTTCCAACGCAGCAGTAATCGCTTAACGTGACTGTAAACAATAGAGATTTCGATAATTCTCTGTTTGGGAGACCAAAATCATTGTCCCTATGCATAACAGTAAGCAACGTACTATTATGGGACGCGTATTTTTTTTTTTTGGGTGGGGGGTCATCAGTCTTCTGAGTGGTTTGATAAGGCTAGCCACGAATTCCTCACCTGTGTCAATCTCATCAACTTAGAGTAGCACGTGCAACCTACGTCGTCAATTATTTGTTGGATGTATTCCAATCTCTCTCTTCCTCTACAGTTTTTGACCCCTACAGTTCCCGCTAGTACCACGGAAGTCGTTCCCTGATGTCTTACAGATGTCCTATCATCGTGTACCTTCTCCTTATCAGCGTTTTCCACACATTCCTTTCCTCTCCAATTCTGCGCAGAATAGCGTCATTCCTTACCTTATCTGTCCACCTAGTTTTCAACATTCGTCTGTATCATCAATCTCAAATGCTTCGATTCTCTTCTGCTCCGGTTCTGCCATAGTCCATGTTTCACTGTCATACAATGCTATGCTCCAGACGCACATTCTCAGGAATTTCTTTCTCAAATTAAGGCCTATGTTTGATACCTATAGACTTCTCTTGGCCAGGAATGCCCTTTTTACTAGCGCTAGTCTGCTTTTGATGTCGTCCTTGCTCCATCCGTCATTGGCTATTTTCTGGGCCTAGGTCGGAGAAATTCTTAACTTCGTCTAGTTTGTGACCATCAGTCCTGATGTTAAGTTTCTCCCTATTCTCATTTCTGCTACTTCTCATTACTTTAGTCTTTCTTCGATTTACTCTCAATCCATATTTTTTACTCATTAGATTGTTCATTCCATTCAGCATATCATGTAATTCTTCTATACTTTCATCCATGATAGCAATGTCGTCAGTGAATCGTATCACAATATCCTTTCACCTTGAATTTTAATTCCACTCTTGAACCTTTCTTTTATTTCCATCATTGCTTCTTCGATGTACAGATTCAACAGTAGGGGGAAAAAGATTACATCCTTGTCTTACACCCTGTTCTTGGTCGTTCACTCTTATTATTCCCTCTTGGCTCTTGTACAAATTGTATATTACCCGTCTCTCCCTATAGCGTACCCCAGTTTTTCTCAGAATTTCGAATATCTTGCCCGTTTTACACTGTCGAACGCTTTTTCCAGGTCGACAAATCCTATGAATTTGTTTTGATTTTTCTTTAGTCTTGCTTCCATTATCAACTGCAACGTCAGAATTGCCTCTCGGGTGCCTTTACATTTTCTAAAGCCATGAGCTGTTAAGCTAATTGTGCGATAATTCTCGCACTTGTCAGCTCTTGCAGTCTTCGAAATTGTGTGGATGATATTTTTCCGAAAGTCACATGGTATGTCGCCAGACTGTTACATTTTACATATCAACGTGAAGAGTTGCTTTGTTTCCATTTCCCACAATTATTTTAGAAATTCCGGTGGAATGCTATCCAACTCTTCTGCCTTATTTGAGCTTAAGTCCTCCAAAGCTCTCTTAAATTCTGATACTAATACTGGATCCCATATCTCTTCTAAATCGACTCCTGTTTCTTCCTCTATGACATCAGACAAATATTCCCCATCATAAAGGCCTTTAATGGACTCTTTCCACCTATCCGCCCTCTCTTCTGCATTTAACAGTGGAATTCCCAGTGCACTCTTTATATTACCACCCTTGCTTTTAATTTCACCGAATGCAGTTTTCCTCGGCGTATTGCACTAATGAATTCTTCTCGGGTTCTCAGCCGAGTGGCGGCGTCGTCTTGTCGCAACGTTTCGTACCCATCATCTTCGCCATTGTTTTGAATTTCTCATATGTTGAGTCAGTCCTTCTGAATTTCTACACATTTTTCATGCAGCCATTTCGTCTCAGCTTCCCTGACCTTCCTGCTTATTTGATTCCTCAGAGATTTGTATTTCTATATTTCTGAATTTCCATGAACATTTTTGTACTTCTTTATTTTCATCGATTAACTGAAGTATTTCTTCTGTTACCCATGGGTTTTTCTCGCTTACCTTCTTTATATCTATGATTTTTTTTCCAACTTCTGTGATTGCCCTGTTTAGAGATGTCAATTTCTGTTCAACTGTGCTGCCTACTAGGCTATTCCTTATTGCTGTATCTATAGCCTTAGATAACTTCAACCGTGTCTCGTCGTCCCTTAGTACTTCCATATCCCACTTCTTTGCGTATTGATTCTTCCTTACTAATCTCTTGAACTTCAGCCTATTCTTCATCACTACTACATTGAGATCTGAGTCTATATCTGCTCCTGGGTACGCCTTACAGTCCAGTATCTGATTACGGAATATCTGTCTGGCCATGATGTAATCTAGCTGAAATATTCTAGTATCACCCGGTCTTTTCCAGGTATACCGCATCCTCTCGTGATTCTTGAACAGTGTATTCGCTATTATTAGCTGAAATTTATTACAGAACTCAATTAGTCTTTCACCTCTCTCATTTCTTGTCCCAAGCCCAATTCTCCTGTAAGCTTTTCTTCTACTCCTTCCCCTACAACTGCATTCCAGTCCCCCATGACTATTAGGTTTTCATCTCCCTTTATGTACTGTATTACCCTTTCAATGTCCTCATATACTTTCTATATCTGAGCTGTCGTTGTCGGTGTTGGTTTACTGTCGATTCTGATAAGAACAAACCTATCACTGAACTGTTCACTGCAACAGATTCTTTGCCCTACTTTACTCTATACTCATCTGACCAGAAATCCTTGTCTTCTTTCCATTTCACTCCACTGACACCTACTATATCTAGATTGAGCCTTTGCATTTTCCTTTTCAAATTTTCTAGTTTCCTTACCACATTCAAGCTTCTGACATTCCACGCCCCGACTCGAAGAATATTATCCTTTCGTTGATTATTCAATCTTTCTCTCATGGTAACCTCCCCTTGGCAGTTCCCTCCCAAAGATCCAAATGGGGGACTATTCCGAAATCTTTTGCGAATGGAGAGACCATCATGACACTTTTTCGATTACAGGCCACGTTTCCTGTGGGCACACGTTATGTGTCTTTTATGCAGTGGTGTCCATTGCCTTCTGCATCGTCATGCCGTTGATCATTGGTGATTCTTCCCCCTTTAGGGGCAGTTTCCCACCCCAAGGACAAGAGAGTGCCCTGAACCGCTGTCCGCTCTTCTGCCCTCTTTGAGGAGACCGTTGGCGAAAATGGTTGACTTCTCCGTTGATCATTGGTGATTCTTCCCCCTTTAGGGACAGTTTCCCACACCAAGGACAAGAGAGTGCCCTGAACCGCTGTCCGCTCTTCTGCCCTCTTTGAGGAGACCGTTGGCAAAAATGGTTGACTTCTTATGCCGGAAGTCTTCGGCCGCCAGTGCTGATTATTAATCAAGATTTGGCGGTGCCGGGTTTCGAACCCGGGACCGGGGACGTTTTGATTAGTAATAAAGGAAGCTACCGCACCCCCCCCCCCTTTTTCATAAATCTTATTTTGTTCGGTATTATTCGTTGTGGATGTCCCACGACACCAGTTGAACTTCGTCGTTGATCCGTTTACTCAATTTTTTTTATTAGAGAGGCCAGCTAACACTCTGACAGAACACGCTGAGCTATCGTGCCGACGCCCCTAGAACACACGTCGCCTCTATTATATTTTGAACGCTGCTGGGAAGCTTTTAGTGAGATGTCTGAATGGCTGGAGGAATAGCAGCCCATTTCTTTCTCAAGAGACGAAACCACAAAACGCAGTGATATTGGATACTGAGGTTTGGAGCGAAGACAACTCATACTAAAGCTGTTCCACTGAGCTCACGTCGGAACCCTGAGCGGTCTAGCCCATTTAACGAACGTTTTGTCTACAAACCATTGTCTTACAGACGCTGCTTTATAACAGCGTGAATTATCGTGATGATACAGTCATCGTCTCCGTGCTGTTCCTGCATTGTCGGCATACAAATTGCTGTAAAAAGTATTCATATCCTTATGCGTTTCTTAAGCGCAATAAGCTTACCACACCTTAACCACGAAAAATACCTCCATGTATGACGCCACTTCCTCCGTATTTCACTGTTGGAACTATACACGACGGTAGGTAACGTTCACCAGCATTAAAACCACCACTTTATTTTTCTCTATATTTTTGTCAATCCAGTCTGAAACTTTTTGCATTTATAGGGCATGCCACTTTCAGAGATCAGAAGCCATCTTCAGACCTAGAAAAAAAATCTGGAAAAAAGCGAAAGTGTCGTACTCTACGAAAACACAAGTTGTGGCGTAGCAATACGTAATCGCTCCTTAAGACGCAGTACTGCCTCTGCAGACGCCGTATGAAGTAATAGCTGAATCATCTGTTCATATGTTATGTATTTGTAAGTTGCCACACAGCAGTGCATTTGCATATGGAGTCGCTAAATGACATACCAACCAGTGACTGAACTATCTGTTTCATCATACTGATTGTAATGAAATTTTATACAATAACGTAAAATAGCTATGGTAGTTCGCCATTCCTGTTTCAAAATAATAACTTCGATAGTCGTTGTGATACAGAAATTTATTCAAAATTCGAAAACTCTCGTACTGCGTACAGAATAGATTCCTGAGACGTTGGTATAACATTGTATACGTATTATAGAAGAAGCCAAGGTAAATACTTTATTGTAAGGTTGTCGTAACACTGTCTTTGACAATAAAAATAAGATGTATGGTTTTAAAAATCTTTTTGGGCTCTTTTTTTCGTTTCAATTGGTTCTACCTTTTATATGTTACCAGTATGTGTGGTGGAGTACATAACAGAGTACATGAAAAATGATTCTTGAAACTGTAAGTGCTTAACTATGTGTGAGTGTGTATCTGTTTTTATTATTTTTTTGTCATCAGTCCTCTAGCGGTTTCATGCAGCTCGCCGCGATTTCCTCTCCTGTGCCAACCTCTTCATCACGGAGTAGCACTTGCAATCTACGTCCTCAGTTATTTGCTGGATGTAGTGCAGTTTCTGTCTTCCTCTGCAGATTTGACCCTCCACAGCTACCTCTAGTATCATGGAAGTTATTCGCTGATGTCTTAACGCATATCCTAGCATTCTATCGCTTCTTGCTGTCAATGTTTTCCATATGTTCCTTTCTCCTTTCTTCACCGCTTAATTGTCAAAATTCTTTTGTAACATCTAATCTCAAACTCTTCGATCGTCTTCTGTTTCGATTTTCCCACTGTCCATAACTTCTGATCACGCAATGCTCTGCTCCAAGCGCATATTCTCAGAAATTTCTTCCTCAGATCAAACCCTGTACTTCATACCAGTAGACTTCTCTTGTCCAGGAATGCGCTCTTTGCCAGTTATGGTCTACTTTTTACGTCTTCCGTACTTCGTGTGTCACAGATAATTTTGCTTCCTTAGTTACGTGTACTTTGTGATCAACAATTTTTATGTAAGTTAGAAGGTCAGAACTGCCTCTCTGGTGCTTTTGTCTTTACTAGAGCCAAACCGATCATCATCTAACAGATCCTCAATTTTCTTTTCCAGTTTTCTGTGCGTTACACAGACCAACGATGGAAACTTTTTTTGCTTAAAATACTTTATTCTTATGTTTTTTAGCGTTGTATATCCAAATATTATACTTAAAAAACTGTATCACCTACCATTTCTTCACATTTTACAGTTCAATTTTTAAATTAAGTGATATTTTAAAGAATTTAACAGCTTTTATATAGTTAAAATAATTTAAAAAGGAGGTGTAATGACGTTGGTAGCACTACCGAAAAACATTTTCTGGTGTTTTGTCTACTGTCAACCTAACCTCACTTTCCTGTTTCCTGTACATGTGCTCAGTAAAATGTCTAATCGTGATTGTAAAAACTCAGCTGACAGTTTTTGTTTTATTTGTGGTGAATTTGTGATTAACAAACATCAAAGAAACATTACAGACGTTGTGAAAAAGGTTTACCTATCATATTTTGGATCTAAACTTGGTTGGATGATATGTGGCGATCAAAAAGTAACATGCATACTCCTTGGTCAGCAAGGTGGCCTTACCAAATTTCCATGTTTCTTGTGTGAATGGGACAGTAGGGCGAGGGATCAACACTGGTGCAGAAAGAACTGGCCTGTGAGGTCTTTAAAACCTGGTGAGAAGAACATTCTACGCAAAAACCTTGTAGATCCAAAAAAACGTACTCCTACCACCAATACATATAAAGTTAGGCCTAACGAAACAGTTTGTAAAGGCTTTGCCCAAAGGCGGATCATGTTTTCAGTGTCTCTGCCAAAAGTTTGCACACCTTTCAGAAGCTAATCTAAGAGAAGAGGTCTTTGTCGGACCTGACGTTAGAAAATTGATGTTTGATGTTAACTTTGAATCCACAATGACCTTAAATGAGAAAGAAGAATAGGTATCATTCAAGCAAGTAGTTACAAGGTTCTTAGGTCATGAAAAGACTCAGAATATGTTTCTATTATAGCTGCAATGTTCAAGAAGTTTATAAAACTTTAGGATATTTAATGAGCCTGAAACTTCACTTTTTGAACAGTCACCCTGATTACTTCCGGGACAATATGGGAGATGTTAGTGAGGAGCAAGGAGAGCGTTTTCACCAGGACATTAAAGTGATGGAAAAATGCTACCTTGTCTTTCCAACACCTGTGATTTCCATTGTTAGAGATTTCTTCGCAGTTACCTTCCTAGTACATATACTTGTCTTTCCAACTCCTGTGATTTCCATTGTTAGAGATTTCTGCTTCTCTTCAACTGAACTGTCTACTCTGGTACTCCTTATCACAATATCTACATCCTCAGCGAACTTCAAACGAATCTCATCATTCCTCAGTACTTCAGTTTTCATATTCTTTCACGTGGATTCTTCCAAGCTATTCTCTTAAACTCTAGTCTACTCTTCATCATTACTAAACTGTGATCTGAATCTATCTCTGCACCTGAGTAAACCTTACAACCTAATGTCTGATTTCGGCATCTCTGCCTGACTATGATCTAATCCAGCTAGAATCTTCCCACATTTTCTGGCCCTTTCCAAATATACCTCCCCCTCTTGTGATTATTGAACAGAGCATTCGCTATTATCGTCTGAAATTTATTGTAGAACTCAGTTATCTTCCTCCTCGCTCATCCCTTCTGTCCAGTCCATATTCCTCTATAACCTTTCCTTCTGTTCTTTCCCCTAATCTCCCTATACATACTGACTTACCCGTTCAATATCATTACATTGGCCTACTTAATCTGTCTCTTCATCTTCTGCGTGCGACCTTGGCATGTATACATGAACCACAATTGTCGGTGTTGGTTTACTGTCGAAAATAAAGAAAACAACCTTATCACTGAGCTGCTCACAGTAGCTCACTCTCTGCCGTACATCCCTATTCATAACAAATACTACTCCCCTTATACCATTTTCTGCTCCTGATGATATTATCCTATATTTGCCTAACCACTTCGTTCCCTTTCACGTCTCTGACCCCCATTAATCTAGAGCGAACCTCTGCAGTTCCCTTTTCAGATTTTCTAGGTTTCCTACTACATTAAAACTGCCGGCATTCCAAGCTCCGGTTCGTAGTATGATATCCCGTCGTTCGTTATTCCATCTTTTTGTCATGATCACCTCTCTCTTGGCAGTCTCCTCCTTGAGACTTGAATACGGTTTTAATGCGGAATGGATAGACCATCGTGACACTTTTTCAATTACGGGCTACGTTTCCTGTAGATAAACACTTTAATGTAGTGGTTTTCATTGCCTTCTTCATCCTCATGTCGTTGATCACTGCTGTTTTTTCCAGTTTTTATGGGCAGTTCCCCAAGGGCAAGAGACTTTCTGAACTTCTGCCCGCTCCTCCACCCACTTTGAGAAGGCCATTGGCAGAATGAGGGTGATTCCTTACGCCGGAAGTCTTCGACTGCCATTGATGATGATTTTCATTCACAATTTAAGCAGTGGCTGGGTTGGAACCCGGGTCCCACGTGGTTTTGGTTTCTAGTCGAAGACGATATCTGTAGACCACGGGTCTACATTCCCATAGTTAAAGACTTTTTATTCAAAGTTCATATAGCATATTTAGGAAAGAAGTACTTATTTATACAAGAGCAGGATCACCTGGCACTGGCCATAGAGAAGAGGGCGGTGGCCCATTAGAGTAACTGCACGGGCCAGGGCATGTTCGAGATCTAACTCTGACAGAGTAGGGATGTATCCAGTGGATTTGAAAATTTTGATAGCATCTTCAGTAATGCATTTTCGTGTGGAACTGTATGATAGAGGACAGTGAACAGTGAACATGATCATTAATAGTAGATTTGGATGATTTTTCTGAGACTTTTGTTAGCTTTAGTGAAATTTGCCCTTCTTATTACATGTCGCAACACAGCGTGGTATGTATTGTATTTTTGCATAGACATACTAGTTCATTATTAAGTAAGGAACTGTTACATTTTGACCAGCATAACTAATCACTTGAAAGTGTATGAAAATTTTGTCATGCGTTATAATCGACAGGTCTTCGGTTCGATGTGGATAAAGATTGTTAGTTTGTTTCGTATGAATGAACTGAACAGTAAGGTACAATGAACTTTAGCTTTCGTACCGTAAATTGTGCATTGGAAATGTATGCTTATTGTGTAGTATGGATTTGGCGGCAGTTATTTTCTGTTGTTCCATTTTATAATATAGAACTGGTATATTTAGCTAGTTACCTGGGACTGGTGCGAAGAACAAATTTTCAGAGGCTTTACATTCAACAGGATGCAACCTAGGGACACATCACTTCTGACGTACAGATTATAAGCATCACTTCTGACATACAGCGTTATATTCTGGATTAACTCCTCTCATCCACAAAAGATGATTTTGGCTCAGAAACGGGCAGCTCGAGCAATATGACGTGTAAGTTCGCAAAGCTCTTGTCGATCCGCGTTCAGACTCTGGGAACTCTGGCGCTAGCATCTTAATATTTATTTTTGTAATGTCGTTTGTTGTTAACAATATGAGCTTCTTCCCAACAATTAACAGCTTTCCCTCAGCCAGTACTACACAAAAGTCAAATCTGCATTTGGTCCGCGTCACCTTCACTCTTGTGCAGAGAGACAACGCAGTATGCTGCTGCATCCATTTTCAATGGGATGCCACAGCAATCAAAAAATTTTAGCAATAATACTCGTATATTCAATTCTAAACTGAAACATTTCCTCACAAATGTCTCCTGTTCTATCGGGAAGTTGCTGGAAAATTAAGCTAATTCCTGTGTTACATTGTTGATTATGGTAATATACAGTGTGAATCACCTGAAACTCGCACCGAAAATATTGCGGAAGTGGAACGTGCTTTTGATGTGCGGTTTTCACAGAATGGATTGGTAGTCGCAGGCTCGTATTGTCAGTCTATCCACAAATTGTAATAATACTTAGAAAGTGTATTTTTTATGAAAACATACACTTTTTTAAATGGAACAATGCCTATTGACATTTACAAACTGACAGTAGAGTCAATTAGAATGTCAGTGGTGTTTGCTGCAGCACTCTGGCACGAGTTGTTTACGAGATATAATTTGAATAGTTCCCACACCTACACTTGTACAATACCTGTAATAGGACACACTAAAGAACAACACAAGAGGGTACACTAGTTACATGGATTCTGGTCAGTAACGAGACAATTGACCATTGCAGATTGTGTTCAAAATGACCGCCAGCAGCGGCAAAACACGCTCCCTGTCTGGTATGGAACGACTGCTGCACACATGCTTGCGTTTCAGCGCAGATGTCCGAGCAGGCTGCCGTAATATGTCAAAGCATATTATCGGTTGTGGTTGGTAAGTCATCGTAGACAGCGTCTTTCTGCTTTCTCCATAGAGAAAAGTCTACTAGCGTCAAACCCGGGGAAGGAGCCGACCAAATTACAATTCGTCTGCGTCCAGTCCAATGATCTGGAAACAATTCGTGAAGACATGATGTAGTACATTATGAACTAAGGACTGGTTATTCATCATGGTGGTACCATAGGCTCTCCCTACTCTGCAGAGGAACGTCTTTTAGCGTCCGTGGAAGCTGGTATATTAGGAGGCTGAGATACTTGTGCGGGTTCAAAGTTTCTTCTATGAAGAACGGGTCCATGAGGTGATGGTCCACTAACCCACACCGCACGTTTACACTTTATGGACGTTCCATCTGACAAAGTTAACGGTGACTGTCAACAGAGCAACAGTGCACGTTTTGGCGGTTTATCTGGCCATGATTGGCTTCATCACTAAACAAGATGCATGATACATCTGAAGTATCCTGTCGTAACGCCCATTTATAGAAATTAAAACGATCCTCATAAGCGTATCAATGCAACACTTGATGGAGGGAGATGTGATAGGGATGGAACGAATGTCGTTGGGGAATGTGTAGGACGCTTGCCTGACTCATGCCACTTCCACGTGCGATTGCGCGGGACCTATGGCGTGGATGAACTGCAACAGCGGCAAGAACATTAATTTCCCCCTCTTCTGTCGTCACTTGTTTCCTTGTGTTACGTTGTCTGAAGAGGTTGATAAATAATAACCGAGATACACTGTGAGCATTCGGCTGTTTCTGCGTGGCAGATCGCGTCGTCCTCTCACGACCTGCTGCTTGGGCTTCCACACACTAACTGACCAGCAAGTCGCAGTGCGCTCAAGGAACACACGAGCACACTGTAGGCAGAGGTAAGATCGTTCCTAGCAACCATGCAGGTTGAATGGCACAAACAAGTGTCGGGGTGGAAACTTTTTAAAATACTATGTCTCGTAAAGAATCGTGCAACAAACACCACTGATATTTTAATTTACCCTACTTTTAGTCTGTTAGTGTCAGTAGGCATTGTTCCATGTAAAAAAAAGTGTATGTTTGTACCAGAAATGCAATTTTGAAGTATTGTTACAACAATCTGTTGATGGGCTAATAATAGTTAGTTAGTTGGTTGCATGTTCCATTGATCAGTCGCACGGTACGGTAGCCGTTGTGATGTGGAACGTGTCAAGTGCACAAGAAATGCACATATGAAACAAGATTTTTTAATATGTACATATTACAATACAGAGTTAAAGATTAATATTTCTATTATTTACCCCATTCCCTTAAATGGAACAAAGTGCTTATACTATATTTATAGATTTATTTATTCCTATTCACGTATTCATCTATGGTTTAGAAGGAGTTGTCAGGGAGATATGATCTCATTTTATTTTTGAAGCTATTACTGCTGTCTGTCAGACATTTTATTTCATCTAGTAATTTGACGAAAACTTTTATAACATCATATTTTACTCCCTTCTGTGCCAAAGATAGGTTGAGTAAAGGATAGTGTAAGTCTTTCTTTTTTCTGGTATTATAATCATGAATGTCACTGTTGTTTTTAAACTGGTCCTTGTTTGTGAGAACAAATTTCATTAGTGAGTAAATGTACAGTGATGCTGTTGTAAGAATTCTCAATCTTTTAAAAAGATGCCTTCAACATGTGCGACTATGAATCCCACGCTTTATTCTAACCACTTTCTTTTAAGCAGCGAATACTTTTTGTCTAAATGTTGAGTTACCCCAAAATATTATTCCGTATGACATCAGAGGGTGAAATTAATCAAAGTATGTTAGCTTACTAATTTCTATATCCTCAAAAATGGTAATTATTATGATTGCAAAAGTTGCTGAACCTAGTCGCTTTAGAAGATCCAAAATAGGAATTTTCCAATTAAAATTCTCATCTATATGTACACCCAAAAACTTAGTATGCTCTACCCTGTCTACTGACTTCTGTTGATGTGTTATGTTTATTGAAGGAACTGTACTTTTTGCAGCAGAAAATTGGATGTACTGTATATGAAGTCTTCACGGGTTGTCAGCCGAGTAGCATCGTCGTATCGTAGCAACGTTTCGATGAAATGCGTCTCCATGATCTTCAGGCGAAGTGTCAGACCAACAAATCTGCTGTGGCGGAACATAGTATTGACGAGAAGCACACCTTCGATTTCGAGGACACAAAGAAAATATGCAGTACAAACGGATTTTGGGACTCAGTAATCAAAGACTCCATAGAAATACGGTCACACGACAACCTAATCAACCGCGACAGTGGCTACCATCTCAGCACAGCCTGGGAGCCTGCAATCAGGAAAATCAGAGAAGAACGTTTCGTTCCACCAAGGGCCGTGGACGGAGCAGAGAGACGGACGCCGGGACTCGAACCCCGCGCACGCGTCCCCCCCCCCCCCTCGCCACCCCCTCGCCCACCGGCCCATCCAGGTGCATCGGGTGATTCCGTGGGCGCGTGATTGGCCGGCCGCGGGAAGCGGAGAGCGGTCCAGCAGAGATATAAGCCCGCGACCGACGATATCCCGTCTGAAAAGACGCAGGCGATGCTGATCACCCGTAGGCTCGGAAGGCGCGAACCTCCTCAACGGCCCCCCCTCCACCTTCACCTAAACGGAACCCAACTCCCCTGGCGCAGAACCGCCAAGTACCTTGGCGTAACCTTGGACTCTCGTCTTACGTGGAAACCCCACATAGACGAGGTCCATAGGAAGGTCTGCGCCAGAATGTCCATCCTGTACCCAATCCTCAACTCATCCAGCTCCATTTCCTGCTCAGTAGGAGTGAACGTGTACCAGGCCCTGATCCGGCCAGTCATGGAATACGCGTGTCCTGTCTGGGGATACGCGGCGAAGCAGCACCTGGACAAACTCCAGAGGCTGCAGAACCGCGCCCTCAGGAGGGCACTGCGTTTACCCCTTGGATTCCCTATCGACGATTTGCATGCCGCTGCGGAAATCCCACTACTGAGAGAGCGTTTTCAAGACTTGGCAAGGGCCTTCTATGAAGGTACTTCCAGGTCGGGAAACGCTCTCATCCACTCCCTAGGTCGGTATGACATGTCCCGCGATAAACACAATCGCCCCATGACGATCTTCGACGACTAAGTCGAAGAGAAAAATCCCAATACCCATTCCCAAATCCTACTCCTACCCAAAATGCTACAACTATCTCGCCAAACCTCAGGCAAGTACCAGACTCACACAGAACAAACATCACATCTAACAGACATCAAAAAAAGTACAGAAATAATCACACACACAAGTACACAGGGGAGTAAAAGCCGAAAGGCTACAAACTCCCCCTCACACTTCCCCAAAGAGGGGAAAGTATTAGATGTAAGCAGCAGGCACGATATCCCGTCACGTCTGCCGCCAGGGCTTACGCCGGTCGAAATCCTGGGAGAACCTATCCCATGGAGTGGGACGGCGAAATACCTAGGGGCTACCCTAGACCGCAGACTCACCTGGAAGCATCACATCCGTGATGTGAAAGGGAGAGCAATAGGACGCCTCCGCGCCCTGTATCCGCTGCTAAACCCGCAGTCGTCATTGCCACCGCAACACGGTATCACGCTTTACCTGACATTGGTTCGCCCACTGTTAGAGTATGCGGCCGTGGTCTGGGGGAAAGCCGCAGATGCTCACATTGTGACTCTGCAGCGGATACAGAACCGCGCCCTGAAGACCGCAATGCATCTTCTGAGGCGCTTCTCGCCGCGCCAACTCCACGAGGACACCGGGATCCTGCCTCTCCGAGACAGGTTCCGCGCCATCGCCAGGAAGTTCTACGGGAAGACGGGACGCTCCCGCAACCGGCTCATCCTTGGACTGGGCCAAAAACCTCATCACAGGCCAACCACGCGTTGACCTGACCTGCTGAGGGATTAAGTATTACTAATCCCTCAACAGAGTGTGTCTTTCTCTTTTTCAGGTTACACCAGACAGGACCAGTCACCAAGAGTGGTAATATATCTTTCTCTCTCTTACAGCAACCGCAGGAATGACAAATTTTTGTCTAAACTGCTCCACCACGAGCCAAGGACACGCTCGTCATTCCAGCGTCAGCGTCATATTGCGTCACTCGCTGAGTGGCAGTCAAGGGTAGAGCATCGCTCGGCTAGCTAGCGCACTGTCAGCCATAGGCCCCCGCTTGTACGGGAGTACAAACAGAAGTGTTCTCCGGTTCTGTTTTTATTAAAACACTGACGGGCACTTGCGCCGAGGTCTCAGCACAAACGGCATTTGGGAAATTTTGCATGGCGTCGCCTGGCAGAATTGTCGTGCCTTCTCGTCGTTGTGGTATGTCGAGCTTGGGTGGTGCCTTGGGGTCGCGGCGGTCTCTTTCCGCCGACGACACGAAGCGCGTTTTCTTGTTGCCGCGGGTCGCGCGGCCGGCCGTATCCAGCACTTCAGCTGCCGCAGAGTTAGTCTCTGCCTCCCCCACCCCCCCTCCCCCAAGAACAGGTAAAGAGTAGGCCAGGACCTGGAAGCGGGCCGCGGAAACACAGAAAGGTTTTCCGCCGCCCCTGTCCAGAATTCCGCATCTGCCATCGTTATAGTAGGATCAGCAATGCAACCGGAAAACCCAACGGTGACAACAAAAGTTGCAACTGACAATAACCTGGCAGGAAGCCCCCTTTCCGCTTCCGACATAGCAATTAAACACAATACACAAACAAACAAATACATTGTCAGTATTTGCGATCCCCCCCTCCCTCCCCTCTCCTCAGCCCTCTCCTGCTTGCCAACGGCTGTAACCGCCTGGCCGAACACATCCTCAGCCTAAATGACAAGCAGAAGTCCAGTCAACCGACTAAAATTCTACCCAAACCCTCAAATGCTACCCAACTTCCTACCTGATCCAAGTTCCTCAAATCCCCCCCCCCCCCCACTTAAGTCCACCTCATCCAAGCAGCGGTGTGCAAGGAAGGACAGGAAGGAGAAGCACTCCAAGGGGAAAAAGCACTCCAACACCCCCACCCTAACCACTCCATCACCCTGTGAGGAACATGCGCCCCCAACAGCACCTGTCGTCGCCCTGGGAGGGGGCCAGGAAACAACCGTACTGGAAGGGAACCACGTAACCGGCCAAGACTCGAACGGTTTCCTGCTGGCGAAGAAAACCTTTCTCCAGCCGAGGCTTCCGGCTGCTCGAGGAGTGGAACCCACCCCAAACAGGTTTCAGGTGGTGGCCGATGAGCCAGAGACGCCACAAGACACAACAACACAAACACAAAATCAGGTCACCCACCACCTCATAATTATGAAGAACTCTTTGAGATGTTAAAAACAGAAGTCAGGGGAGGCAATTTCCAGGCAAAACCTGCTGGTGGTGATAAAATAAAAATAACAGTACGCACACTTGAGCACTGCACCACAATCAAAACACTTCTCAACAACAAAAACATACCCCACTACACATTCCCCACAACAAAGACACGAAACAAAAACATTGTCATCAGAGACCTACCGAGATGAATGGCCCCCCAGGCGATCAAAACAGACCTGACTGCCCAGGGGTACATCGTCAAGACGGTTCAACAGATGGGCAACATAGGGAGCAAATGGCCCCTGCCATATGTCCCACCAAACAAAAGGGAAATTAAGATGATCCTGGCTGTTCCTGTGACCACTGAACCACTGCGCCGCAAAAACAAGACGGTGCAGTGCTTCAGGTGTCAGGGCCTCAACCACACTGCGACACACTGCTCCATGGCAGTGAGGTCCAGAAAATTCGCCGAGGCCCATGACACAAGAACATGCAAATTGAAACACACGGACCCGCAAATAAGGTGCGCGCTGTGTGGCAAAAACCACACAGCAGCTTACCAAGGTTGTGAGCTCCATAAACGACACCCACAGCAGACATAGGGCGCAAAGGCCGCCCCCCACACATGCAAAGAAAACACCACGAACCCATCCAGACACACAAGAAGCCAAAATATGACAACACACATGGACAAGGCCTGGGTAAAACCAAGGCCAGACACACCAAGGGCGACTTATACGGAAGTGGTTTCTCCCCCGAAGAGCCATGAAAGCGTGGCCCAATCACCAAAACACCAGACACTATCACAAGAACAACACCGGGAAACACACAGCAACAATGACCAGGTCCACCATGAGAGAGAAAGCTCAAGGGAAGCCCACACACACTCCCCCCCCCTCCCCCCCCACGGATAAGTTGTTAGGCGTAATGGTGCAGACCATGAACCTCATCATGGAAATCATGAAGGAATTCAGGGAAACCCAGTAGCAGAACACAGATCCTCGTTGCCCTTCAGGCAACAGTCCAGCAGTCGCTCCCCTCTGCGACTTCCTCAGTAGTAACAAAACCCCACCATGAATAGACGATCAAATATCCAAGACCTGACAATGTGCGTCTTTAACGCAGACGGCATTGTTAATCAAGAGGTCGAGTTCAGAGAACTTATGAAAGAGTTCTCCATCGACATATGCATGATGGGGGAAACCCACCTAAAACCGGGAATAAAAGCGACAGTCCCCAACTATGTTAGCTATCGCAAAGACAGGCCAACCCAAGGTGGAGGAGTGGCCATATACATAAAAAGAGGGATCCCCCACCACCAGGTATTCTTACCAGCTACCAATAAAATCGAAGCAGTGGCGGTGGAAGTACCCACTGCCACCAGACCCCTAACAATTGTTGCAGTCTACCGACCCCCACATGACCAGATAGATGAGGGAGACATAGCTGCTCTAGGGCAAATTGAAGGCAAACTCGTAATAGGGGGAGACTTCAATGCCAAACACCTTGACTGGAATTCTAGGGTAACCTCCAGAGCAGGCCCCAAGCTGCAACAACTAGCGCGCACCCACCACTTCGAAACATGGGGTCCAGTCGAGCCCACACATTTTCCGAAAAACGGAAGCAGGCCCGATGTGTTGGACATAGCTCTCACGAGGAGGATCGCAGAATTTGTGGCCGCAAGGACAATCAACAGAATGTCCTCCGACCACAACCCTGTGATTCTAGAGGTCGATGTGGGAGAATGGGTAGCACTTCCACGGTACCAGACGTCTTACAAACGTACAGACTGGGAGCGATACCAAGAAACTGTCACCTCTGATATTGCTCGCGCTCCGCCACCTACTGCCGAAACAGTAGAACAAGCGCTACAAGACTTAACAGGCACCATCTTGCAGGTAGCGGAAGAGGCCACCCCTCTACAAAGGGATGGCCCTCCACCGCAAATACAGCTCCCGGAACACCTGCTAGCCCAAATCCGACATAAGAACAGAGTGGCTAAAGAGTGGAAGATCACCAGAAATCAGGCCACCAGGAGGCTCCTCAATCGTCTACAGAGAGAACTGAAAGTAGCGCTCAATGAGCACAGAAACCAGCAATGGCAAAACCGCCTCACAGCTCTCAAAGTAGACAATCATACACTATGGCAAGCAACCAAACAGTTCACAAAGAGACGCGCTAGGATACCGCCACTATACTGCGAGCGGGGACTGGTCTACAGCCATGCTGGGAAGGCCAACGCCCTCGCCGACTCCTTCGAGAAGCATTTTCAAGCGGCAGAACCCCAGGATGAAGAGCATGAAGAGGTAGTCAGTCGTCACTGGCTGTCTTCCTCAATGCTGAGGAGGACCCAGAGGACGAACCCATACTTTTTGTCCCCGAGGACGTGGCAAGAGTAATCAGGTCCCTCCCTACAAGAAAGGCGCCAGGGCACGATAGTGTCACAAACCAGTTAGTCAAAAAACTCCCAGCCACAGCGATCACACACCTCGCGAACGTCCTCAACGAGATTACTCGTTCTCGCGAGTTCCCAGCTTGCTGGAAACATGCGGAAGTGGTCGCAGCACTACAGGCCGATTAGCCCCTTGCCAACTCTCAGCAAGGTCTATGAGCGCCTCCTGCTAAAACCCATACAGCAACATATTACCGGAGAGCAACTTCTGCCGGACTTCCAATTTTGGTTCCGGCAGAACCACTCTGCCCCACAAAAGGTCATGAGAGTGGTTGAAGCAGCCACAGAGGGCTTCAACCACAGAGGCTACTGCAGGATAGTGCTACTAGATGTAGCCAAAGGCTTTTACTCAGTATGGCATAGAGGGCTACTCTACAAGTTGTACACGCAAGGGTTCCCCGGGAGCATAGTTAAGCTGATCATAAGCTATCTCACGAATAGAACTTTCTCCATCAAAGTAGAAACTGCCACCTCCACCAAAAGGTGTATTCGTGCTGGGGTGCCACAGGGATCGGTCCTGGGGCCCGTTTTGTACAGTCTGTACACTGCGGACACTCCAACGGCCCCCCTGGTGCACACTGTGTAGTACGCAGACGACACAGCTTTCTACACGAGAAATGCAAACAACGACCTGGTCATCCATAGGCTACAAAGGATTTTAGATGACACAGAAACTTGGGCCCGTCACTGGCGCATCACCATCAACTCTGAAAAGACACCAGCTATGCTGATTACCCTTCAGGCTCGGAAGGCGCGAACCTCCTCAACGTCCCCCCCTCCATCTTCCCCTAAATGGAACCCAACTCCCCTGGCGCAGAACCGCCAAGTACCGTGGCGTAACCTTGGACTCTCGTCTTACGTGGAAACCCCACATAGACGAGGTCCACAGGAAGGTCTGCGCCAGAATGTCCATCCTATACCCAATCCTGAACTCAACCAGCTCCCTTCCCTGCCCAGTAGCAGTAAACGTGTACTTGGCCATAATCCAGCCAGTCATGGAATATGCGTGCCCTGTCTGGGGATATGTGGTAAAGCAGCACCTGGACAAACTCCAGTGGCTGCAGAACTGTGCCCTCAAGAGGACTTTGCATTTACCTCTTGGATTCCCCATAGATGATCTGCACGCTGCAGCTGAAATCCCACTCCTGAGAGAGCGTTTCCAAGATCTGGCAAGGGCTTTCTATGAAGGTTCTTCCAGATCAGGAAACGCCCTCATCCACTCCCTAGGTCGGTATGACATGTCCCACGACAAGCACAAGCGCCCCATGACGATCTTCGACGATTAAGTCCAAGAGAAAATCCCAACAACCAATCCCTTAATCCTGTTCCTTCCTATATAACACCAATCATCTCACCTACCTCAGGCAAGTACCAGACACAGACAGAACAATCATCACATATCACAGACACAAAAAAACTACAGAAAAATCACACACACACACGTACACAGGGGAGTAAAAGCCGAAAGGCTACAAACTCCCCCTCACACTTCCCCAAAGCGGGGAAAGTAAAAGATGAGAGCAGCACAATATCCCGACACTTCGCCTGAAGATGATGGAGACGAAACGTTGCTACGAGACGACGATGCTACTCGGCTGACAATCTGTAAAGACTTCATATATGAAATTCGCCGAGAAAGTCTGCACTTGGATGTACTATGTTTTTTCAAAGTTTAGAGCAAGCCATTGTGTAGAAAACCAATTAACGACTTTTCCAAAGACCTTATTTGTATCATTTTAAATTGGAGTTTCTTTTACTGGATTAATAATGATGCTTGTATCATCAGCAAATAGTGTCAGTTCAGCTTCCTGTTTCAGATAGGAAGGGAGGTCGTTCACATATATCAAGAACAGAAGGGGTCCCATGATTGAACCCAGTGGAACACCTAATGTAATTTCACCCTAGTTAGATGAAGTGCCAAACTTATTTAAATCACTTGACCCATATAAGACACTTTTTGTTTCCTGTTCTGTAGGTATGACTTAAACCACTCATATGTTATTCTATTTATACCATAGAAATGTAATTTCTGTAACATAATGTCATGGTTAACATAATCAAATGCTTTGGACAGGTCACAGAAAATTCCTATTGGTGACATTTTACTATTTAAGGACTATATTATGTAGACAGTGAAATTGTATATTGCTGTCTCAGTGGAATTTTTTAAATCCAAACTGTGATTTACTAATTATCCCATTACTGTTGAGATGGCTAACTATTCTTGGGAAAATACCTTGAGTTAGTGATGCATTACATATATGACTCAGAACATCAGCTGTAATTGCTCTATATTGTTTTAGTATCTTGTTAGAGATGTCCTGTACTCCAACAGAACATTTATTTTTCAAAGATGTAATAATTTTACTTATTTCACAAGAGGTTGTTAGGTCAAACTTAATCTGACTAATTTTTTTCAAAACAGACTCTTCCATGTACTGCCTGGCTTTTTCTTTTGAATTGTTCTCACCAATTTTTTCTCCTACACTTAAGAAATGGTTGTTAAATACATTAGCTACTTGTGTACTGTTGGTTAGGATGGTCTAGTTCTCTTTAATAGTAATAGTACCTACCCCAGTGGTTACCTTTCCTGTCTCCCTTCTAACAACATTCAAAATTGATTTTATTTTGTTGCCGGAGTTGTTAATTTCTTCTCTAACATACATATTTCTTGATTTCCTCACAACTTTTCTCACTATGTTACAATAATTTTTATAGTGTAAAACTACTTCTGGATCTTTACTAGCTATTGCTGTCTCATACAGTTTTCTTTTTCTTTCTGAACACACTTTAATACCTGTAATAATCTAATGTTTCTTTGAAAAGCGTGTGGTGTTATATTTAGTAATTTTCTTTGGAAAGCAATTCAAAAAGGGACATAAATTTGTCAAGAAATATGTTGCACTTACCATTAGCATTTGGTTCATTGTATAGATCTCCCCAATTAACATTTCTTAAGCTTTCTCTGAAGTGCTCTATAGATATCAGGTTGAGCGACCTCACACTTTTACTTAATAGTTTCCAAACTGTACACCCTGTTAGATTTTGTATGTTAATTAGTTGTGGATCATGGTCTGAGAATCCATTTACCACAGGGAAATTATGTGCTTGTTTTACATCTTCTTTCTGTACAAATACATTATGCATTAGCGTACTGTCTTGAGCTATACGTGTAGGGAAATTGATCACTGATTTTAAGTTATATGTTTTTAATAACACATCTACTTCACTTTCCGTATCAGAGCTACTTAGAAAGTTTACATTGAAATCACCACAGATAAATAACTTCTTTTTTTTTTTTTGGCTGACAGGCAGTATAATATGGAGTCAAGCGTTTTTATGAACAGCTCCCAGTCGTCTAAGGGGACCTGTACACTATTGCTAATATCAATACTTCATTATCTAGCTGAAGTTCACATGCACAAATCTGAAAGTGCTAATCAACACAAGATTTACTTACTTCTACAGTTTTGCATTTACACCCCTGTTTTATGCAAATGGCAACTTCCCCTTTATCCATCCTAGGTCTACAAGTGTAAGACGTTAAATTATACCTACTTATACTGACACTATCCCTGCCCACAGTTACATGGTGTTCTGACAGACAGAGTATATCAATCTCATTCTTATTTTTGAGATCGTCTAAACACACTAATAGCTAATCTATTTTATTTTTTATTCCCTTGATATTCTGATGAAGTAAGTTGATACTGCCCTTAGTTTTATCCCTATTGACTGTACATGAAGTTTCTTTTATTCTTTTTATCTTAACTGTCATCTGTCTGGACTTTGGATTTAACCTAAGAAATCTGTCTGCCTGGACCCATTAACCACAGGAATCACCCTTTGTGTGACTGTGGACCCCTTACAGTTTCTGCTAATAGAGAAGCTAACTTATTTTTCTCAACCTATTCAGGTGCAGGCCATGTGCAGTGTATCCCCACCTACCAATACGAGACCCTGACTACCAATCAATTCTGTGAAATCCCCACATCAATAGTACATTCCATTTTCGCAATATTTGCGGTGCAAGTTTCAAGTGATCCACCCTGTATACTCGCAGCTTCTCGCCTGCGTAGGATTCGTCCAAATTTTATTTATGTTAATTCCGTCTACTGACTCATTCCATGACCGTGGAGATTTGATCCTCAGTTTGGCCCTAAGGAACTAGACGTGTAAAATAAAATAAAAAAAGAATATAAAAATAAATGATGGCTAACCGAAACTCTCAGCTGCCGACAGGTGTTGTTGATATAACTCGATGTGGACAGCTGAAAATATGTGCCCAGACCGGGACTCGATCCCGGGATCTCCTGCTTACATGGCAGACGCTTTATCCATCTGAGCCACTGAGGACACAAATCAATAGCGCGACTGCAGGGACTTGTCCCTTGCACGCTTCCCGTGAGACTCACATTCCCAACTGTCCACAATTCTACAAGTGTAATGTACCTTATATACATTTGCCCATTGACTCATTACTCGCGCACGCACAGGTTGCCCAAACTCTTACGGGAATCGCCAAAGCGCGAGTAATGAGTGAATGGGCAAATGTTTATAAGGTACATTACACATGTAGAATTGTGGACAGTTGGGAATGTGAGACTCACGGGAAGCGTGCAAGGGACAAGTCCCTGCAGTCGCGCTATTCATCTGTGTCCTCGGTGGCTCAGGTGGATAGAGCGTCTGCCATGTAAGCAGGAGATCCCGTGTTCGAGTCCCGGTCGGGGCACACATTTTCAGCTGTCCACATCGAGGTATATCAACAACACCTGTTGGCAGCTGAGGATTTCAGTTAGTCATCATTTATTCCAGGGAAAAGTTGCACGGTCATCAATAGTATTCTGTTCTTTCGAGAACAGTTACTGTCTTCATAAATATAAAAATGTTGGCGGCGGTTTTGCAGGGCGGCTGCCTCCTGCGGCCGACGACACTGCAGGAGGCGATGCGGCCCGTGTGGCTGGTGTCCCGGGCCGTGGGGCTGGCGGCGGCCGGGGGCGGCGGCTGGGGGCAGGCGTACTGCGCGCTGAGCGCCGCCGCGCTGGCCGCCGCCTCCCTGGTGGTGGTGGTGCGCCGCTTCCTGCGCCCGCCCTCGGCGCAGGTGCACGCCGCCGTCGAGGTCACCTACAACACCTCCTCCACCCTAAAAACGCTCTTCAGCGTCTCCTGCGTCGCCGTCGCCGCTTGCAGACCAGCCGCCCTCAAGCACATCCTCAGCAGGTAGCGCAACGGTTTCCATTTCTCCTAGCCACTGCGCCTGAACGGCTCGTATCAGCATATACACTATGTGATCAAAAGTATCAGGACACCCCCAAAAACTTTCCTTTTTCATATTAGGTGCATTGTGCTGCCACCAGGTATTCCATATCAACGACCATAGAGTAAATATCTCTGGAGTGAGCATTGCGGTCTGCGCATTTTGTCAACATTAAACCAGGATTGTCACGTGTTCTCGGAACTTCGCTGTGCGTGTGTGCTTTCCGCAGCGTTTGAAGTTTATAATATCAAGAGTTTTAGTTGTGTTTCACCGTTTGTTGATAGCATAATAGCGATGGTGAATTACTGTTGTTGCTACGGATGCAAAGAAAAATATTTGAATGGAGGGATAGTAACTTTTCATGGGTACGTACCATGTAGCTCTAATTATAGTTATCATATTAGTGAGAGACACTGTATATGTTAAAAATTTCGAGACGCATTATAATTAAGGCTTGGTTCTGTAGACCTATTTTTCTACGATTTTATGACTATATAATAGATACGATTTTATGACTATGTAATAGATATTACGGCTCGTACAAAATCTTACAAACAATCGCTTCCTCTCGTAAATTTCCTAGTGGAACAGGAAAGGAAATGGTTAGTTGCTTCAGCAAATACTATCCTCCGTGCATTTATCAGTGACTTGTCGGTTATGTATATAAATTACTCAGTCTACTATTTATTTAATAAACTGGGAGCAAGTACGTAAAATGCGTTAAATAAATACTTCAAAGTGTCACCAGTAAGAAAAATTGTGCTCTAGGTCGCAGAAACGAGAAAATAAATACGCAGGAATAGCAAGAAAAAAAGGACGAATTATCAGGGATATAATCGCTAATGTGTGGCAAATTCGGTGTTTTTCGGACACTTGCAAAAGTACTAGCTTACTGTCAAGTCGTTTTGCAAGACTATTAGTGCAATAATGCACGTCAGGCTCTGTAATACTATAAAGTGCCGTATCATACAGAAAACTGCCAAAAATCGAGTCCATATGAACTGTGACACCTATCGCAAAGAAGCAGAATGCAATATCACTTGCCCTTAAAAGTTACGTAGCTGCTTTATTCCCGGTATCAAATGGATACTGTTAAAATGTCTGCGCAACATATATAAATAATCCACGACACGTACGAAAAGAATCCTTCTGTACTAGGGATGTAGTGACATTCTGAATATACAGGGCGTTATACGGACAAACACACGACGTCCCGAGAACACGTGACCATGCCGGCAATGTATGTTGACAACACAAAATCTGTTCTGCGCATGTGAATGCTCACTCCAGAGATATTTACTCTGTGTCAGCGACCTCAGTAGTCATTAGACATCGTGAGAGAGCAGAATGGGGCGCTCCGCGAAACTCGCGGACTTCGAACATGGTCAGGTGATTGGGTGTCACTTGTGTCATATGTTTGTATGCTTGATTTTCACACTCCTAAACATCTCTAGGTCCACTGTTTTTGAAGTGATAGTGAAGTGGAAACGTGAAAAGACACGTACGGTACAAAAGCGTGCAGGCCGACCTCGTCTGTTGACTGACAGAGACCACCGACAGTTGAAGAGGGTCGTAATGTGTAATAGGCAGACATCTAACCAGACCATCACACAGGAATTCCAAATTGCATCAGGGTCCACTGCAAGTACTATGACAGTTACGCGGGATGTGAGAAAACTTCGATTTTATGGTCGAGCGGATACTCATGAGCAACACATCACGCCGATAAATGCCAAACGACGCCTCGCTTGGTGTAAGGACCGCAATCATTGGACGATTGAAAAGTGGGAAAACGTTGTGTGGAGTGACGAATCACGGTACACAATGTGGCGATGCGATGGCAGGGTGTGGGTGTGGCGAATGCCCGGTGAACGTTATCTGCCAGCGAGTGTAGTGCCAACAGTAAAATTCGGAGTCCGTGGTGTTACGGCGTGGTAGTGTTTTCATGGAGGGGGCTTACACCCCTTGTTGTTTTGCGTTGCACTATCAAAGCACAGGCCAACATTGATGTTTTAAGCAACTTCTTGCTTCCCGCTGTGGAAGAGCAGTTCGGGGACAGCGATTACATCTTTCAACACGATCGAGCACCTGTTCATAATGCACGGCCCGTGGCGGAGTGGTTACACGACATTAACATTCCTGTAATGGACTGGCCAGCACAGTGTCCTGATCCGAATCCTATAGAACACCTTTGGGATGTTTTGGAACGCCAATTTTGTGCCCGGCCTCACCGACCGACGTCGATACCTCTCCTCAGCGCAGTACTTCGTGAAAAATGGGCTGCCATTCCCCAAGAAGCCTTCCAGCACCTGACTGAACGTATGCCTGCGGGAGTGGAAGCTGTCATCAAGGCTAAGGGTGGGCCAATACCATACTGAATTCCATCATTACCGATGAGAGTGCGAACTTATTAAGTCGTTTTCAGCAATGTGTCCGGATATTTTTCATCACATAGTGTATGGAGTGGCCGGTATGCGTAGGTTCAAATGGCTCTAAGCACTATGGGACTTAACATCTGAGGCCATCAGTCCCCTAGACTTAGAACTACTTAAACATAACTAACCTAAGGACATCACACACACCCATGCCCGAGGCAGGATTCGAAACTGCGACCGTAGCAGCAGCGCGGTTCCGGACTGAAGCGCCTAGAACCGTTCTGCCACAGCGTCAGTAGGCGTAGGTCACGGTAATATGGCTATCAGTTCGTTCGCTCAATTTTTAATTTCGATCCTAGCATCTCTATACATACATTTTACATTTTCTGATGGCTTTTAAATTTATTAATTTTTGTATACTTCACTTGAGTTGCAATGTATCCTACATGTATGATGACTCATTTGGTGTAGTTTATCTTACCATAACTTACGTTACTACACCAACATTTTAGATTTGTGATGGTGTTTATAGTTCATTTTTCGTCACTCGAGGCCATAATGTATAGTACATGTGACTATTTACTTAGCATGGTCTGTTACCATTAATTTTTATAACTGTTGTTACTTTTTTTTATCCCTTGTTCATTCATTTTACCTTTGTACCATTGCATTATTGGCTAAGAACGTCACACGTTGTCACATATTTGAGAGTTATTTAGCCTAACGGCATACCACAGCTCATTCGTATTCTATTATGTCCGGAATTGAAGTATTGTAGGCGCTCGGACCAGTCGTTCCAGATTTTCTGTATCTTCGCTGATAACGTCAGTTTACTGCCTGTACATCGTTAACGCCTGCGCCACACCGCGCCCCCAAACCTCCGCTTAGTCGCGGTTGGCGTTTTTGTCTCACGGCTGTCTGACCTCGGTAGCGTGTGTACAATATTTGTTCCCGGTTTCTGTTTCATTCATCTCACCCGCCTGGACGTTACTTTTTTAGGTCACTTTGATTATAATGCCCTCCCCTTTTTTCTAGTTCCGCCAACATGCAGTGATTGGAGCAGTAATTTGGAACTCTTGCAGTGACTGTCCTGATCGCATGTTATGTGCTACCAAAAACAATAAGTAGGTAACTGCGCTTTGGTAGTCTGCTCCTTTGGTTTTTACAGATATGCTGCGTTCTATTTCTCCCCTCCTCTCCTTTGTATGTTACAGTTTCATTCACCTGAAGAGGTAATTTTAAAATCCCGAAACAGGTCATGGATTCAATAAACCATTAGTTCAACTGAAGTGGATCTCTCTGAATCAATTATCATGACTCTCATTTGCGAATGTCCTACATACCAAATCTAGTACCTTTTTTTTTTACATTTGTGGCATCATGTCAACAGGTCAGTATCCTACAGTGCCGTTGACATGTGGTTGCGTCACAGCTCGTGACGGTGCAGGTCTTATGGCTTGCAGTGACCGACACCGACGGCGAGCGAGTTACTGCTTCACAGAAAATTAAAAGTTCGTAGGTGCATACTAAAATACACTCACGCTCTAGATGAATGAAATAATCGTATGACATTGATGGCCGGTAGTTCCCACCTGAGGAAGTTCTGCCGTCGAGTTGCAAGTCTTTTCAGGTGACGCCGCCTTGTCCGACTTGCGTATCGATGACGATAAAATGATGAGGAAGACGACACAACAGCCAGTCCCCGAATGGAGAAAAATCTCCTAGGCGGCCGGGAATCGAGCTTGGGCCCGCAATACCGCAATCAGACACGCTAACAGCTTAGCTAAAGAGGCGAACACGCTCTCGATAACACATGGCAAAATTAAGAATTTAAAATGGTGTCTTTCCATTGTAGTACCAGTTTGCCGCCTGGCCCCGGACCTAGCCGAGCGTTCATAATTTACGCTAAGGTACAAAAGTCGTGGGAAACCTTCTAATATCACGTCGGATCTCCTTTTGTCCGGCATGGTGCAGCAACCTGACGTGGCGTGAAGTCAACAAGACGTTCTAAGTTCCCTGCAGAAATATTGAGCCAAGCTGCCTCCATAATCGCGAAAATATTTCCATTGCGTGATTTTGTGCACGAACTGACTTCTCGATTGTATCCCATAGATGTTCGATGGGGGTTCACGTCGGGTGATCCGGGTGGCTAAATAACTTGCTTTTAATAGTAGAGAATGTTCTTCTAGCCAATCCCGAACAACTGTGAACCGATGACATGGCGCATTGTCATCCGTAAAATTCCATCGTTGTTTGGGAACATGAAGTCCATGAATGGCTTATCTGTCTACCCACCCACCAACAACACACACACACACACACACACACAAACACACACACACACACACACACACACACACACACACACACACACACACACACACACAAAGATAAAATGTAAACAAAATTCGAATTTGGCACCGAACTCTCTGGTGAACAAATGAACACTGGCTGGGCTGGGACACACAACAACCACAATTACACTGTGCTTTGGTGATGTGCAAAGCGGTTTTATGACTTTACTTGTGAAAATACGTGTTATATTTACGTGTGCTTCGCGACACTTCACCATGATGCTCAGAATAAAAGGGCCTGCCACACGAAAACGTAAGTAAAAGCGAGTACAGGCGCGAAATATCGCGGCAAACTAAATTACGTTTAGATGATAAGTTAATTCCCAACAAAATTTCTCATCAGCATCGTTTGGTTGCAGAAAATAAGCTACCTGTAATAAACAATGCACAAGTGATCCTGAAAAATCATGTACACCAAGTGTAAGGTATTAACGAAAAGAAACGAACTATTGTTTGAACTAAATATTCCACATAATTTTGTAATCATTAAGTAAAAATGTTTCACATTAATGATTAACTAAAACGGAAACCCACTGATGATAGCACAGTGGTGCTGAAGCATGCTTGGGTACTTGAAAAAAAGGTGTTTTGCATAACTGGCAGACCTTACATCCTACAATTTTAACTGCAAACACGGTAAACACAAGGAGCTGCAAATCCAAATGATGAAGGACTCACTACTATTTGCGTGAATACTATTGGGTGGGACAATGATGGTCAATTGACAAGGTGAGTGCCACTACACTGCATACTGTTGGGTGGGGGCAATAATGGTCAGCTTGCAGGGTTACCATCATTACTCCGGAAACGAATAGGCGGCGACCACCTTTGTAGCTCAGTGGTTAGTTTGGCTGCGTTCGGTGCGGAAGGGCCTAAATTCGGTCTTGGTATCTCAGATGTTTTTGTGGTAGAGAGATCTGGAAAGATGTCCACTCAGCCTCGTGAGGCCTCATGAGGAACTACTTGACTAAAGAAACAACTGAATCATGAGGATTTATCTGCTGGCAGTAAAAATTGGAGGGATTGGCAACTTATTGATCACATGAAAATGGTTCAAATGGCTCTGAGCACTATGGGACTTAACATCTGAGGTCGTCAGTCCCCTAGAACTTGGAATTATTTAAACCTAACTAACCTAAGGACATCACACACATCCATGCCCGAGGCAGGATTCGAACCTACGACCGTAGCGGTCGCTCGGTTCCAGACTGAAGCGCCTAGAACCGCTCGGCCACAACGGCCGGCTGATCACATGATCATAGATCGCTTCTCATACCTTACTTACATGAAGTATAAATGCCAAATTAACTTAAAGTAGTAAAAACTGAGCTCCAAATAAATATGAGCAATTTATAAGGCGTGTGAAGCTAGATTTTTAGATGATATTTCTGTTACAATTAATAGTACAGGTGTTGCGATTATTTTTAACAGTTATTTTCTTGCTTGATACATTGACTGAACAGATTAGTGCTTAATTTAAAATTAATAAATGATGTGGGACATTTGGTAGGGTGTGGTAAGAAAGTTGGGAGGGGGAGGGAACGAGAAGGAAGAGGGAAAGAGACTGATAGAACGAGATTGACAGGCGAGTGGGGTGGAGAGAGCGACAGAGAGAGAGAGAGAGAGAGAGACAGACAGACAGAGATGGCAGAGAGAGAAAAGGGCAGACGGGGAGAGTGGAATTGAGAGTGAGTGTGTGAGTGTGTATGTGTGTGTGTGTGTGTGTATATGTGTGTGTTTGCGTGTGTGCGTGTTCTGTATTTTGTTTCTGAATACCAGATTAGTTCTTCAAATTTAAAGAGTCTTTAGAAACATGAAAGAAGGGGCTATTTGCTAATGCTGTCTGTTCACTTAAAATTATGTGAGATGATTTATGTTTGTGGGTGAAAATCTTTAATTGTGCAAGAAGGTCCGTCTTTATTCCCTTGTGTACAGTGTGTGGGATATGGAGGTTGGTTTTTGTGTCCGTAATGGAATGTTTATTTTCTGTGAGATGGGTGGCAAACGTAGATCTACACTCCTGGAAATTGAAATAAGTACACCGTGAATTCATTGTCCCAGGAAGGGGAAACTTTATTGACACATTCCTGGGGTCAGATACATCACATGATCACACTGACAGAACCACAGGCACATAGACACAGGCAACAGAGCATGCACAATGTCGGCACTAGTACAGTGTATATCCACCTTTCGCAGCAATGCAGGCTGCTATTCTCCCATGGAGACGATCGTAGAGAGGCTGGATGTAGTCCTGTGGAACGGCTTGCCATGCCATTTCCACCTGGCGCCTCAGTTGGTCCAGCGTTCGTGCTGGACGTGCAGACCGCGTGAGACGCCGCTTCATCCAGTCCCAAACATGCTCAATGGGGGACAGATCCGGAGATCTTGCTGGCCAGGGTAGTTGACTTACACCTTCTAGAGCACGTTGGGTGGCACGGGATACATGCGGACGTGCATTGTCCTGTTGGAACAGCACGTTCCCTTGCCGGTCTAGGAATGGTAGAACGATGGGTTTGATGACGGTTTGGATGTACCTTGTACTATTCAGTGTCCCCTCGACGATCACCAGTGGTGTACGGCCAGTGTAGGAGATCGCTCCCCACACCGTGATGCCGGGTGTTGGCCCTGTGTGCCTCGGTCGTATGCAGTCCTGATTGTGGCGCTCACCTGCACGGCGCCAAACACGCATACGACCATCATTGGCACCAAGGCAGAAGCGACTTTCATCGCTGAAGACGACACGTCTCCATTCGTCCCTCCATTCACGCCTGTCGCGACACCACTGGAGGCGGGCTGCACGATGTTGGGGCGTGAGCGGAAGACGGCCTAACGGTGTGCGGGACCGTAGCCCAGCTTCATGGAGACGGTTGCGAATGGTCCTCGCCGATACCCCAGGAGCAACAGTGTCCCTAATTTGCTGGGAAATGGCGGTGCGGTCCCCTACGGCACTGCGTAGGATCCTACGGTCTTGGCGTGCATCCGTGCGTCGCTGTGGTCCGGTCCCAGGTCGAGGGGCACGTGCACCTTCCGCCGACCACTGGCGACAACATCGATGTACTGTGGAGACCTCACGCCCCACGTGTTGAGCAATTCGGCGGTACGTCCACCCGGCCTCCCGCATGCCCACTATACGCCCTCGCTCAAAGTCCGTCAACTGCACATACGGTTCACGTCCACGCTGTCGCGGCATGCTACCAGTGTTAAAGACTGCGATGGAGCTCCGTATGCCACGGCAAACTGGCTGACACTGACGGCGGCGGTGCACAAATGCTGCGCAGCTAGCGCCATTCGACGGCCAACACCGCGGTTCCTGGTGTGTCCGCTGTGCCGTGCGTGTGATCATTGCTTGTACAGCCCTCTCGCAGTGTCCGGAGCAAGTATGGTGGGTCTGACACACCGGTGTCAATGTGTTCTTTTTTCCATTTCCAGGAGTGTATTTAAGTTTTTTAGATAAAGTGGATCAGTGTACTCATTGTATCGTGTTCCAACGCTTCTTCCAGTTTGGCCTATGTAGTAGCAAGAGCAGCTATCATATGTTAATTTATATTTGCCAGATTTGTGAAATGGTATGACGGCTCTTTTAGTATTATGGAATATTTTGGACAAGCCTCACAAAGCTACAAATAAAGCACTGAATGTATATATGTGAAGCATCTGATGAAGCGGTCATGGTTTACTGAAATACATCTATTTAAAAAGGCGACTGGTTGAGGTAATTTCTGAAAACCTTTTCATAATACAGCCGCAGTGTTACACATCCACAATGGATAATAATCTTTAAGTTTCATTTATCAGTTTGGTATGTGACTCAAAAATCTTGCTGTGTAGGGGCATAATTCCAGTTCCAAAGAAAACAGCTGTTGGCAAATGTGAAACTTACCGACCTATGAGTTTAATAAGTCATGGTTGCAAAATACTAACACGAATTCCTCACAGAAGAATTGGAAAACTTTTAGAACGCGACCTCAGGGATGATCAGTTTGGATTTCGGAGAAATGTGGGAACACGCGACGTGGTATGGACGCTGCGACTTCTCGTAAATTACCTACGTTTGTAGCACATGTAGACTTAGAGAAACGGGGGGGGAAAGGGACGCAGTAGTTGAGAAGGGAGTGAGACAGGGTTTTATCCTATACCAGTGTTATTCAATCTGTGAGCTGAGCAAGCAGTAAAGGAGCACAAAGAAAAATTTAGACCAGGAATTAAGGTTCAGTGAGAAGAAATAAAAACTTTGAGGTTTGCCGATGACATTGTAATTCTGTCACAGACAGAAAAGGGCTTGGAAGAGCAGTTAAACGGAATGGACAGTGTCTTGAAAGGAAAATGTAAGATGAACATCAACAAAAGCAAAACGGGGATAGCCGGCCGCGGTGGTCTCGCGGTTCTAGGCGCGCAGTCCGGAACCGTGCGACTGCTACGGTCGCAGGTTCGAATCCTGCCTCGGGCATGGATGTGTGTGATGTCCTTAGGTTAGTTAGGTTTAAGTAGTTCTAAGTTCTAGGGGACTGATAACCACAGCAGTTGAGTCCCATAGTGCTCAGAGCCATTTGAACCATTTGAGCCAAAACGGGGATAATGGGATGTAGTCGAATTAGATCATGCGATGCTGAGAGAATTAGACTAGGAAATGAGACACTTAAAGGAGTCGATGACTTTTGCTACTTGAGCAGCAAACTACCTGATGATGGACGAAGTAGAGAGGATATAAAATGTAGACTGGCAATGGCAAGAAAAGCGTTTCTGGAGGAGAGAAATTGGTTAACAATGAGATTTGTGTCAGGAAGTCTTTTCTGAAAGTATTTGTATGGTGTGTAGGAGTGTAACCATGTGCGGAAATGAAACATGGATTATGCACAGTTTAGACAAGAAGAGAATAGAAGCTTTTGAAATGTGGTGCTACAGAAGAATGCTGAAGATTAGATGGGTAAATTACATAATTAGTGAGGAGGTACTGGACAGAGCTTGGAAGGAAAGAAATGTGTGTTACAATCTGACTAGAAGAAGTGTCATTTGGCAAGACACTTTCTGAGACATCAATCGATTACTAATTGAGTACTGGAGGAAAGTATGAGGTGTTAAAGCCAGAGGGAGACAAGAATGGATACAGTAAGAAGATTCAGAAGGATGAAATTTGCAGTAGGTACTCGAAGATGAAGAGGCCTGTACAGGATAGAGTAGAATGGAGAGTTGCGTCAAAACAATCTTTGGACTGAAGCCCACAACAACAAGGCACTTCGAGCATCGGTTAAATCGTTCTCAGTCGACATGTTTTCCTGTTTTTCAGACCATGTCCCTGTTTCTCCAACACTAGGTCGAGCTGATCAAACATTTCAGTTAGGTTACCGTCTACTTTCTCAGTTCTGCGGAATAACTCCGATAACGGATCTGTAAGAGTTTGGTCATTAGTGGCTGGTTCAATGTACTGTATGACCTGCTGAACGTTTGTTTGTCCCAGAGTTTCCGTTTTAATGCGATTATGAATCTTTGCTACAGTGAGCTAAGTACACGAAGAAACTCTTCTAATATTAATTTGGACAGCAACGACGATAGACTAATACACTGATGTTAGCTGAATAACGCAAGATTTGGGTTATCTTTATGCAATTTTTATAAGAAACTGTGATAATGGTCTTCCTAACAGAACACGTCAGTAGCACAAGTCTTGGTTGTTGATTGATACTAATACTTCCATATTAAAACAATTGTGAACAATTTATCAACCCTTGGTACAAGCAGAGTGAGTTGGGAATGAGTAATGTGTATGCTACTTGCTTATCATTTTCAGCAACATAGCCCACCAGTTTTCCAGTCTACTCGTGACTTTTAGTTGTCCTTGTCCATGTTCTCCGTCCATAGTACAGCACCCATAAAAACATACAATACATTAATACACTCTTACAACAATAACAAATAATATTTTTACCGTAAACGTGCTGCCGGTCCTTTCGTTACGCCACTGTGTGGCCTGTATAATATCACAATTTAATAACATTTTTTGTGTGTTTAATTTTTTTAGTTATTATACCCCTTCAATGAATTCCTCGGAACAGATTATAAAGTCAAAGTGTATGGCTGGTAAAATGCTTCACTGTATGCAACATGCGTCAGTTATGCGTCTTACTAACTGTGTTGTTAATCGAAACTAGTATGGAAGGAAATTGTCACCAAGGGCAAGTTCTGTAGCTTCGCACAAGCCACTGATAAGCCATGATAGTCAGTGGAAATAATTATAATTTATAACTTAGAAACGCGAATTTAGCTTAAGTGTTCCTACCATGCGTGCTCCAGTGAGAAATTTATTCCTCTTCTGTAATTTTTACCATAACCAATCAGTTGACAAGATGACATACTCAAGCCAGAATAGTTTTGCACACCTCTAAGTCCGGTTTCTTTACAGAGCTCACCCCTAATCTCATCTGTATACATGATAATCCAATGTGAACCATAGATGATCATACTTGAAAAATTCCACGGAGCCAAAAGATCGCTACCATGCCAACACTAATAACTCTGGTTGACAGAAACTTACGAACAGAAAAATGATATACTGCAAATGCTGATAATCTTTCATGCTGTAAAGTGAGAATGCGTGCATGGTTTGATGCTGAAATGTCCCTTTGAGGCGTACAGTGTACAAAAGCCTCCTCGTCCCATTTGCTATTGGGGACACAACACGCTCTACTCAACTGCACTGAGAATGAAGTTTTCTTTTTAGGTTTAATATAAAGGTTGATTAAAAAGTTTCCATTTGAAGATGTTGCTGTAGTGTATATGCAATGCAGCGCGACTCCAATGCGGGTATATAAACACCGACAGGTAACCAAGGGATTAGTGTGACATTCGTGTCTTTCCGATGTGGGGGTAAATGCGGAAGCGTGAACTAAGGCGACATTATTATCAAATACATCCGAAGAGGAGCAACGTGCTGTTATACCTTTCTTGGCTGCTGAAGGAAAAAAGCACCCGTAGACATCCACCGCTGAATGAAGAATGTGTATGGGGCAGCACATCCGTCGAAAACCACCGTTGTAGTCCAAGTTCTGTGCTGGTCACTGTCCAAAACAAGATCTAGGAGACCAGGAGAGGTTACGCCAACTCAAGTGGGAGTCGCTTGAGCACCCGTCCTATAGTCCCAATGTCCGCCCCGATTGCTGAGTGGTCAGTGTGACGGATTGCCGTCCTACGGGTCCGGGTTCGATTCTCGGCTGGGTCAGGGATTTTCTCCACTCAGGGACTGGATGTTGTGTTGTCTTCATCATCATTTCATCCCCATCCGGTGCGCAGGTCGCCCAATGTGGCGTCGAATGTAATAAGACCTACACCAAGGCTGCCAGACCTGCCCCGTAAGGGGCCTCCCAACCAATGACGCCAAACGCTAATTTCCATTCCCATAGTCGCCATCTCTCCCCGACCTGCCAGGGTAGCCGAGGGCTGCTGTGCCGGCCAGCGTGGATGTGGTTTTAGGCAGTTTTCCACATCCTGCTAGGTGAATACTGGGCTGGTCCCCACGTTCCGCCTCAGTTACACGCACCACAGACATTTGAAACATGTCCGCACTATTTCACGATTTACACTGGACGCCGGCCGGAGTGGCCGAGCGGTTCTAGGCGCTACAGTCTGGAACCGAGCGACCGCTATGGTCGCAGGTTCGAACCCTGCCTCGGGCATGGATGTGTGTGATGTCCTTAGGTTAATTAGGTTTAAGTAGTTCTAAGTTCTAGGGGACTGATGACCTCAGAAGTTAAGTCCCATAGTGCTCAGAGCCATTTGAACCATTTTTTTACACTGGACGCAGACAATTGGGGTACATTGATTCAGTCCTGGGGGGTACAGGGTGGCGGCAGGAAGGGCATCCGGCAATCCCTAAAACTAACATTGCCAAATCCGTTGTAACCACGCCGACCCTGCGATCGCTGCGGGACTATGATGTCAGCGAAAGAAAGAAAAGAAAGAAAGTCCCGATCTCAACCCATGCGATTATCACGTCTTTGGTCCCTTAAGAAAGGCCTCGAAGTGTCGACGATTCCTATCACACGAGGTTGTGCAACGGGCACATACAGACATCTTCATGCAGCACAACATCGTGTTTCACGAAATGGGTACCATCAAGTGGCATGATTGCCTCAAACTTCACGGCGATTTTCCTGATTCGCGAACCAATTGTGGACTGTACAGCCATCAAACAGAAATTTTTTGGTCGGACCTTACACGCTGGTGACGGTACCTAGCAATTTCCTATAGCCAAAAGAATTTTATAGAAGAGGTTTCCAATTAAAAAAATAAGAATGAAATTTACAAGTGCAGCGAAAAATATTTCGAGGAGTTGACTTCATTTTACCATTTCCACATATCATCAAGGAGCACCACTTTTGTAGTATGTCATACTAATAACGACTGTAGATCTTGAGTCGAAATATATGGCTTCTATGAAAAAAATATTCTCTTGGAATAACTCGCCTACACGGTCAGATGCACAGCTTGCTCCAGGCATCTTAGCTGTCTCATTAAACTAACCAGTGACCAGAAGATGAAATATGTGTCAGTGTCGACAGAGACTTGCAAAATGTTGGAGGAGTTGAGTGCGTTATAACGCAAATTTAGAAGGAGAGACGCGATACAGGCAGCAGCAAAAGAAGCACAGCAGGTATTCAATTGAAAATATATATATAAATGTGCCATTGGGCAAAATTTTCTGTGATACTGTGACAGACGTGCTCTGAAGCCTTAAGCATATGGGATGGGACAGCTAATGTTGACATACACTCAGACTGGATATTAAAATTATGAGACATGGCGCCATCAACACTCAGCACGAGCTGGTTAAGTGACTTTGCGCACTCAGCGCTCTCCAGCGGCAGTCGTCGGGCTTTAGTGGCTCGCAAACCATACAGTCTGTTTACAAAAATGAATACATGTAAAATTCCTGCGTTAGCCCTGTTAAAACGCACATTTCACGTTCCAAAAGCTAGTCATGTTATTTTGTCTGCAGTATACATAAATAAGAACTTCGATGTCCATGAGCGTATAATAAGACAAAAAAGAGAATTACATGTCCAGTCAGTAAGAATAAAAGATCAGCAAATCGAACAAACTGACTCCTGGCAGAGAGCACACTCATATTTACGTAACATCAGATATTACAGAAATTAATTCTATTAATTTCATAAGAAAATCCTGAAGCGTCTTAGAAAATACCAAGGTGAAAAAACTGTAGATACAGCAGGACGTGAAACTTCTACCATACTATCCTTTGTTCTGTAACATAGCGCTCCTGCTAACTAGTAACACTGAATGCCTGAAGCAAGAGACTTTTATAATACGTGTTATGTTTGCATCTTATAAAGGCTCTAATTGCCGAAATGTTATTAACATGTTTAAGTATAACAAATCCTAAGGCTAACAACATGTTTTCTTGAATTTTCGACAAATCCTAAGGCTAACAACATGTTTTCATGAATTTTCGTTGTGCTATTGTCTTAAAACGACTTATTTTCGTAACACACGGGCTATAACACGAAAAGAACTCAATACAAAAGTTTTTTAACTACCAAACTAACGTTACCCATCAGTTTAATACAGAAAATCGTACCAATAACGTTGTGTTCTCGAGGTATTTAATGTAATGCTGGTTAGAAGCTGCATATATTCATTCGGTGTAAGATATACACTACTGGCCATTAAAATTGCTACACCACGAAGATGTGCTACAGACGCGAAATTTAACCGACAGGAAGAAGATGCTGTGATATGCAAATGATTAGCTTTTCAGAGCATTCACACAAGGTTGGCGCCGGTGCGACACCTACAAGGTGCTAACATGAGGAATGTTTCCAACCGATTTCTCATACACAAACAGCAGTTGACCGGCGTTGCCTGATGAAACGTTGTTGTGATGCCTCGTGTAAGGAGGATAAATGCGTACCATCACGTTTCCGACGTTGATAAAGGTCGGATTGTAGCCTATCGCGATTGCGATTTATCGTATTGCGGGACTGCTGTTTGCGTTGGTCGAGATCCAATGACTGTTAGCAGAATATGGAATCGGTGGTTTCAGGAGGGTAATACGGAACGCCGTGCTGGATCCCAACGGCCTCGTATCACTAGAAGTCGAGATGACAGGCATCTTATCCGCATGGGTGTAACGGATAGTGCAGCGACGTCTCGATCCCTGAGTCAACAGATGGGGACGTTTGCAAGACAACAACCATCTGCACGAACAGTTCGACGACGTTTTCAGCAGTATGGACTATCAGCTCGGAGACCATGGCTGCGGTTACCCTCGACGCTGCATTACAGACAGGAGCGCCTGCGATGGTGTACTCAACGACAAACCTGGGTGCACGAATGGGAAAACGTCATTTTTTTCGGATGAAACCAGGTTCTGTTAACAGCATCATGATGGCCGCATTCGTGTTTGGCGACATCGCGGTGAACGCACATTGGAAGCGTGTATTCGTCATCGACATACTGGCGTATCAGCCGGCGTGATGGTATGGGGTTCCATTGGTTACACGTCCCGGTCACCTCTTGTTCGCATTGACGGCACTTTGAACAGTGGACGTTACATTTCAGATGTGTTACGACCCGTGGCTCTACCATTCATTCAATCCCTGCGAACTCCTACATTTCAGCAGGATAATGCATGACCGTATGTTGCCGGTCCTGACGGGCCTTTCTGGATACAGAAATGTTCGACTGCTGCCTCGGCCAGTACATTCTCCAGATCTCTCACCAATTGAAAAGGTCTTGTCAATGGTGGCCGAGCAACTGTCTCGTCACAATACGCCAGTCACTACTCGTGATGAACTGTGGTATCGTGTTGAAGCTGCATGGGCAGCTGTACCTGCACACGCCATCCAAGCTCTGTTTGACTCAATGCCCTGGCGTATCAAGGCCGTTATTACGGCCAGAGTTGGTTGTTCTGGGTACTGATTTCACAGGATCTATGCACCCAAATTACATGAAAATGTAATCACATGTCAGTTCTAGTATAATATATTTGTCCAATGAATACCCGTTTATCATCTGCATTTCTTCTTGGTGTAGCAGTTTTAACGTCCAGTAGTCTAACATAAAGCCCACTGAAAACATGCTTCTGCTGAAACGATAAATACCTGGCGGTCATAATTAAAGTGCACCTGCTCAAAGGGGTCCAGTGTGGGCTTTAATTATCGTCTGGCAGCGAAACTTGGTATATATTCTAATGCGTTAATGGGGACCGAGTTGTTACGGAAAAATTAGTTCCAATTTTGGCCACAAGGTGCAACTATGGCTTCGTGAATGCAAGAAAGATGTATAGAAATAAACATATGTTATGAATTAGGAACGGCACATGGGCATAAAAGGTGAAACAAGTGAAAATGCTTATTTTTGATTTTATTGTATGCCGCCACTCACACAATTTGTTCAGTGTGAGTACCAGATACATGAACGAGATGCTGTATAGCAGCAGATTTTTTTTTCCTGGTGTAAATTAGTTCAGCATAACGCATCAGTATATCTACCAAGTTTCGCTGCCATACGTTAAAACAGCCTACACTGGACCCCTCTCTGAATAGCTGCACTTCAATTATAACCACCCCGCTTTCTGCAAGTGACGCTGGGAGAATGCTTACTTCTCGGTTTATGCTTGTGACGTAGGGAGCGTTGTTGCTTGCTATTGTTTCTACTTTTTGTGGCATCTTGTCGAAATATCGCAGATCTTGTTTTGTGTTTTACTTTACGAAATGGCTCCTCGATATGAAATAGCAGGAAGTGATATCACAAAATTCGTAGAGTACTGCATCAGCGTGAGCTAACTCTTCTCATATGACGACGGCTTTACAGATTCTCTCTCACAGAACTAGAGTTCAGAGTTGAAATCGGAACTCTGAGTAAGGGTATTCTAATAGCACTCAGTAATGAAAGTGCATACGCAATGGTAAGGAGATGTGGGCTACAGAGTGATTCAGCAGCTATTATAGTAGCAAAGCTGGACAGTAGCAGATGTGATTGGTGAACAGGTAAATACAGTAAACAGAAGCTTTACTTAACTTGTAACTTTCTCTGAGTGTACAAAGACCCGTTAGTAATGAACATGAACCAATAAAGTCCAGCTAATACAACAGCAACAAGAGCATCGTAGGGTGAGGCTCTCTTAACTAATCTACAAGTGATAGCGACTGGTCCACACCTCATTGCTAATGGGCTGTGTGAGTACCGCCGACCATCCTATACCGCGGTGGAGACGCCGCTCGTGTACGGAGCCTCTGGAGTGTGGCTTAGTGGCCGTGCTCCATTGAGTCCGCCGGATCCCGCACGCCTGCTACCGGTATCTGATGGACAAACTTGCGTTGCTGTTACCAACTGAGTGACGCCACTTGTGTGGTATCGATCTATGGTACCACAATAACCTTTCAATGACGTAACATAGAAGCAAAAAGAGCATCCTACATATTTATGAAAAAATCGATAAAAGATAATGGAAATGTTTTACTTAGATGAGATGTGAATTCACACACTTTGCAGTGAATAAATGGTCAAAATTTAATTTTTGCTGTATGTTTTGTATGTGGCAGAGCTTCAGTTTTGTGAATGCCTAAATATACATCGCCTATTTCTATCTCTTCGTGACAAATAAATAAAAATACCTACAGCCGTCCTTATGATTTTATTTTATTTTGTCGCTACCAGTTTTAACGCTTTAGTGCGTCATCTTCAGGCCGTTTTTGATGCGTTACAAGTTGGTATGATCCCCATGCATAACACATCAGTTGCCAGCTTTACTGGATACACAGATAATGTGTCAACTGGCAGTTGATGGTTGGGGTGCTGGCAACTGATGTGTTATGCATGGGGATCATACCAGCCTGTAACGCATCAAAAACAGCCTGAAGATGATGCACTGAAGCGCTGAAACTGGTAGCGACAAAATAATATTAAATCATAAGGACGGCTGTAGGTGTTTTTATTTATTTGTCACGATAGTAGGCGGCCGTCGTCCCAGAGACCTTCTGCTAAAAGGATGAACATACAAAAGATTTCTATCTCTATCTTTCTCATATGAACATTGTTCTTACTCTGGTTGGGACTTTAGATTTGGTTCAAATGGCTCTGAGCACTATGCGACTTAACTTCTGAGGTCATCAGTCGCCTAGAACTTAGAACTAATTAATCCTAACTAACCTAAGGACATCACACAAATTCATGCCCGAGGCAGGTTTCGAACCTACTACAGTAGCGGTCGCCCCGCTCCAGACTGTAGCGCCTAGAACCGCACGGCCACTCCGGCCGGCGGACTTTAGATTTATTGTACTGTTGGGCAATATCTCTGGTGAGCCCCATAACACGTCTGTGTTACTGATTAAATTAGCAGTCTTGACATAAACACTATTGCTCCTCATTCTTCTAGTAACAGTATCATAACGGTTGAACTACTACGTGCACATAGTTCTCAATCCAGGACGCTTGATAACGCAGTCCCATATACAGCCTGGAGACGTGCCGTCGGTGTCGGCTGCCGAAGGCATGTCACGACTGTACAGGTGAAAATTTATTGGGTGGATATGATCTCTGGCTAGGGGACAATACTTTGGTAACTAAGTAAGCAGTTCTGCATACAGGCTGTCGATGTGCCATCATGTGCTGTTGCGATAGGGTCGAGAAGCTCAATTAAATACTACTGTCTTTACAGTCTGTTGTTATTCTACCATGAGCTTCTGTCGTTGGTATAACAAATGTACAAGTGTGAGTAAATAGTGAGATTGGCATTGTGTAGTACCACATTCTTCTGGTGTTCAAATACAAACTGCTTTGTGCATATCTAACGACATGTGATCACGTGCTGCTTTTTGTGGTAGGGATGACATACCACAGTTGTACAGCTGGGAGTAGTGGAACTCTCGTTCTGGGGTAGATACCACACTCTGTATAATATAGGTTGGCAGTTTTCGACCACGTGCTGCTGTTGCGGTGTGGAACGGACACGAGGGGGGGGGGGGGGGGAGTGAGTGAGACGACGTGTTACAACTACACTGCACAACAGAATTAAAGAATCACTTTTTCGAAACCTCGTCCTATTGCGACGGATAAGTTTGAAGTTTGGCTGAAAGGTGCCCAGAACTTTTCCCTGCAATAATACAAAAGCGTGGTGCCCTGTGACGTCACCCTCGGGCTCGGCGGCGCTTCAAACAGCAAAGTGTGGACACATGCGAAAAAAAGGCCACAGCTCTAATGTAAGCTGGGCGCTATATTTCACTACAATTCTGCCCATCGCCACCGACGCTTCTACGATATCGGAGTCAGAACCACTACACATAACGTTGATGTAACGCTGTTTTCTTATGGGTGGCCTGTGGAAACATTTCAGACACACCAGCGTTCAGAATCGACTCAAAAAGGTCTCACGGGGTGGCATAAATGGCGCCAATGAAATTACCCCTTTCCTTGGGGCGTTGATTCCCATACATTTCGCGGTCGAAAACGACAGTTCGCAGTGCGACGAGCAACAAGGTGTACTTGACAATCTTTGACACTGCCGAAACCCTCGGACATGTCAGCCCTGCTCTAATGACGTTGAGGTGTTGCATCGCCAATGAAAGCAATCACACTCCCGTGGACTGCAGCGCGATTGCAACTTTTGCTCTCGTGTGCGGGTTGGAACCACTAGAAACTGTTATAATCATTCGACGAAATTTGGACGTGCTCTGAAGCTTCAACGGCTACTTACGCTCATTCAATAATCCTGTTTTCTGCCCTCCTGTGAGGTGATTACGTGTGGGAGCAACAATAACATGTGTGTGTGAATACAACAGTAACTGGATCCTTTAAGACCTCACGCCCAGTACGGCAACACTATTCGTGTTACTTATGCAACGTTGGGGACCACGCTAGAAATGAACCTTCAGAAATTTCAACACCAAATTATCCTAGCGCCTGAGGGTTAGGAAAACCATTCGACACTACTTTGGTATGGTTTGTCTACCTTCACGCGATAGAGGAGCCGTGAGATTGAATTTGTGTCGAAGTTCCTCACAGGTGCATTTGTAACGTGTACAACAAATTTACGTGGGTGGCACCAAGGTGGTTGTGAAACTCGGGGGTCGTAGAAATCCCCTTTGTCATTTTATACAAGCACATGTTAATGTTGCATTCACGAGTGATCGCCGGCCGTTGTGGCCGAGCGGTTCTAGGCGCTTCAGTCTGGAACCGCCCGACCGCTACGGTCACAGGTTCGAATCCTGCCTCGGACATGGATGTGTGTGATACCCTTAGGTTAGTTAGGTTTAAGTAGTTCTAGGGGACTGATGGCCTCAGATGTTAAGTCCCATGGTGCTCAGAGCCATTTGAACCATTTTGAACGAGTAATCATGCCACAGGAGGGTGGATAACAGGATTGTTTAATAAGCGTATGTACCCTTTGATACTTCGGATTACGTTCAAATTTCGACAGATGTTTTTGAACGATCCTAGTGGTTTCAACTCGTACACGAGAACGAAAATTGCGTCGCGCTGCACTCCAAACGGGTGCGGCCCCACAGCGTCCTGGGAGGATGTTGGAACGTCCGACGATGTCAGAAATGTCATAGATTGTCAAGAACATCTTCCTGTTGCGCATCACAGTGCGAATTGTCATTTTCGATCGCGAAATCTGTGGGAATCAACGCCCCAAGGGAAGAGGAGGTTTCTTGGACGCAGTTTATTCCACCCCCTCAGGCCTTCTCGTATCGATAATCAGCGGTGGCGTATCTGAAATGTTTTCCTCCGCCACTCATATGAAAAACGCTTGATTTCAACGTTGAGTGTCGCAGTTCTGACCTCCATCGCAGAGTAGTCAAAGGAAGAGGTGAAATGTGGGTAACTGGGACTGTGACTACCATCTCATTGTGTCACACATCACGGTGGCGTCGTAACGAAATTTGGTGCCAATGTGGCATCGTTAACCCAACTTACAGCTTACATGAACTTCAGAGTTGTAGCCCTTTTTTCGCCGTGTTGACACGTTGCTGTTTAAAGCGTCGCCGAACCCTATGGTAACGTCACAGGGCACCTCACTTTTGTGCTACTACAGAGGAAGGTTGTAGGCATCTTTGAGCCAAATTTAAAACTTATGAATCGCAATGGAAGACAATTACGGGGTTTCGAAAACGTGGTTCTTTAATTCTGTTCCGCAGTGTATTGTACGGTGATGACAATGGGAATTCTTACACAATGAAGCACCACTCCATATCAAACTTAGCGGAGATATTGATCATAGAGTGGGCAATATATAAATGGTAGAGAAAATATTTATTTTTTATGGTTTTTGTTCGCTACAGAGCCCGTGTCACACCGTTTTACCAATAACCTTTGCACTACAGACTTCCCTAGAAATTTTTCCGATACACATCCAGTCTTAAACTCTTGCTCGTACAGTTCCGCACAGGTTTACCACCAATCGTGCTTCGCATAACACTCGATAACCAACATGCGCTGTTTTATCGTGAGCAGCAATGTGTTGCTTTCAGCTGCTCACTAAACACGTCCGCTTCTCTCACTTACTCAAACGTAATGGCATAGCGAAGTACTCGGGACAGAGAACGCGAGAGATGCGCGTGTGCGGACATGCGACATCAAGCGATTGGTTTATCGAAGTCGCGTTTTCCAGCGTTCTCTTTTGGGGACAGTTTTCCTGTTAATTGACATGGATCAATTTCACGTCAGTCTTCCAGATATGATTCTTATTTTTATAATGTCTTTTCCGTCAAACATGCATGAAATTTTGTCGCAGTTGTGAATATTTTTGACATCAGCTGGTTTAGGTATGTATATCATCCCTATTGGCGACACATAAAAATTTGTGCAGGGCCACAACTCGAACCCCGATCTGAAGAGCATGGTGTTGTGCTTCTTCGCCACAGTACTATAGGTAAGGTTCCACTTTATTTACGTTTTTTCTGTAAAGCAATCAGAACTGACAGCCAACAATATTTTGCTACCTATTATATTGCACTTATTCACATTGTCGAATCTCTGTTGTAATTCATTACGCCGCTATGACATTATAGACGGCACCGACGTGTTACGAAGAACAACTCATTTGGAACTACGAAATTGTTGCAATAAATACGATAACCGATTTGTACCTCCTGCTTTTCGATTATTATTTTCAATTTTTCGGTATTTACCCTTTTGATTTTTTTAGACAAGTAAAGTATCTATACCATTTTTTCGCCATCTCAGCAGAAAAGTAAAACCATACACTACTAAAAAAAAATAGAAAATACAACATCAGCACTCCAATTTTGGAGTGATAAAAGAAGTAACAGTCAATAATATTTTTTAGGTTGTCTACTGCACTGATTCATATCGTCGAATCTGTTCTAATCATTACGTTATAACGACACTCTCTCATGCAGAAGTACTTAGATCCATGCAAGGGTTTGAGATCCTGCATAAACTGGAGAAAATTAATCAGACTGTCATGTAGAAATTTTATATGTATATGAATATAGCACCAATATGTATACAGTGAATGGCAATTTACTCAAACACACTTGGCAGATTTATCGAGGACTTGTCTCGTAAACACATGGTCATACAGTCGCAGAAATTATCTCTGCCATATAAGACTTTATAAAGCTGGCTCTCGATATTTTTTGACGTATTAAGCGTTTCGTATCAGTATGACATTTACAATTATACATACGTGCTACATATCTATGAAAAGTGACTGGTCCTCCTTTCACAGACTTCTCTTTACATCAGTTGTTACTAAAACTCCAACCTGCAGAAACGTACATAAAACAAGGCGAATACGCGTAATATTCAAGTTTCGCTATTAACGCAAGTAACTGTAGACAAGCAGTTATCCCAAAATTACGTTACTAGCCCAGTAAAATAGACTGTCCTCAGTCTCTACCCTCTACATTTCCCTCTTGTACCATTCACTGATGTCTTAACAGGTGTCTTATCATCCTGTCCCTTCTTCTTTTTTTTCTCCATATATTCCTGTCCTCTCCGAATCTGTTGATAGCCACCTCATTGCTTACCTTATCAGTCCATCTAATTTTCTACAGTGTTTTGTAGGACCAGATCTCAAATGATTCTGTTCTCTTGTGTTCCGATTTTCCCATTGCCCATGATTCACTACCATACAATTCTGTGCTGCAAACGTACTTTCTCAGAAATGTATTCCTCAAATTAAGGTCTATGTTCAATACTAGTAGACTTCTCTCGGCCAGCGATTCCCTTTTTGCTAGGCCAGTGTCCTTTTGATGTCATCCTTGATCCTTCTGACATGGGTTATTTTGCTGCCTAGGCAGCACAATTCGTTCACTTCGTGTACTTTGTGATACCCAATTCTGATTTTAAGGTTTTCGCTCTTATTTCTGCTATTCCTCACTCCTCTTGTCTTTCTTCGATTTACTCTCAAACCATATTCTGGACTCATTACATCGTTGATTCCAATCAACACTTCCTTTAATTCTCCTTCGCTTTCACTGAGGACAGCAAAGTCATTAGCAAATCTGATCATTGATTTACTTTCACCTTGAATTTTTATCCTACTCTTGAACCTTTCTTTCATTTCCGTAATTGCTTCTTCGATGTATAGCTTGAATAGTAGGAGCGAATGACTACATTTCTGTCTTACGCCCTTCTTAATCCCAGCGCTTCGACCTAGAAGGCAAGAGGCACGTAACTCTTGTGATAAGCACTGCTCTGTGTACAGACTAGTGAAGTGCGACTATCTGCTGTGCTCATGAGTTGAAATCACCGATGTACAGAAACGTCCTGGGACGTGTTGGGTACAGGCTGTAGTCACATTGCTCTAACGATCATGTGTGGTGCTCTGTGTACAGGCTGGAGAAATGTGACCACCTGCTGCTCTTGTCGAGTGGGGAGACCGCGTCGCGGCTGTATAGGCGGCAGTTGTTGGTGAACTGGGTGCTGGCAGGTGGCACGGTGACGTGCCTGCTGGCGTGGACCGCCACCATCCCCTCGTCCTTGGGCACACTGCAGGCTGTGGTACAACTGTGGAAGACCGTCGTCATGACCGTCCTCGTCATGCAGTACTCGAGCCTAATGCTTATCCTCGCCGACAGGTAACAAACACTTTCTGGTGGTTATGTCATTCAATGTTCGCAAGCTATGATCCAGTCATGTTGACAGGGGTAGCGTTGAATATTTTGCTCATATGTGGGTCCACAGCCTCCGAGGATTTTGTGAAAAAAAACACTGTCCATAATAGGCTGTAGAATTATGCTTTATTCGTTGTGCGATTGGCCATTTACGAAACTAAATCATTTTCAAGCACCTAAAAAAGAATACATCAACATGGACTAGTATTACATTAATTAAATACCATTTAACAACAGTACAATTGTTTTTAAATTCTATAGAAGCAGTCTTACTTATAAGAGTAAGAAATGTTCGAAAATAGAAATCTGATTGCCCATATTGCAGTTGATACTTTTCCTGATTGCCGATTTCGGCAGAGTTGCCATCTCCATATCTGTATGTGTTACAAATACGTTACAAGGTTTATAATGAAAAAAAAGTTAATTCAATTTTACGCACCATCGGATATATGAATTATAAAGCCATTACGTATGGCACATTGCCGTCTGGCCACTGAAAACACCCAGGTGAATGCTGAAAATAAATATACCAAGTAAAAGAAAGCGCTAAAAATTTTAAGGTGACTTCAGCGTCAAAGACTAAAGCGTGAATAACGTTTACCTCAGAGAAAAGACTCTCCCGTGCAACACTAAGTACACTAAAATAAAAACCATAACGATCTCAGCAAGGCACAGAGAAGTCAAATACCTCAAATAGAGCATATACACTGATGTCAGGTGTGTGTATGTTACTAAGGCCTCCATACTGCCGAAAACTTGTCAAACGAACTTCATAATACAACCCAATCCCACCTGCTGGCAGCAGTCTCGACAAAATATATAATGTAGGAACAGAGTTGAGCCTCACACAAAGTATATCAATTTGTTAACACCAACACCAGCATTACAAAATTATTGCAATATTATAGAGCATACAGTAATTTTTGTGATCATACTGATCGAAAAAAATTAGAGAACATAATTTACATTTTCTTTACTTTTAAAAAGATGTACCAGCATCAAGGAATAACATGATTTGAAGATAAAATACAGTGCTAGCAACATATACATATTCACTTTTTTACCATTAAATATACACATATAATACAAAAATAAAGCATGTCAAGATACATGGCATCATAGAATTACAAAATCTTAGAGATGATAACAGAACAGTATGAGGGGCATAACCATGTAGCCTACATTACAATATTGACAATACGCACAGAGGCTACACCCACGATTATCAGTGGTCAACATTGTCAGTATTTTAATACGCATGGTTATACTCCTCATTTGTTCTGCTGTCATCTCGACGATTTTATAATTGTATAACATTACATATCTTTACAAGCTTTATTTTTCTGTTACATATATAAAATTGTAAAAAAAAATCATATTTGTGTATTTCTGTCATTATATTTTACCTTGAAATTGTATTATCCCTTGCTGCTCGCACAGCTTTTCAAAAGTACCACAATCGTAGATTGTTTTCTCTAAATATTTTTCGGCGAGTGTCATCGCAAAAGTTACTGCGTGCTCTATAATGTCACAATACGTCTGTAAGCTTGGTGCTGATGTAAACAAAGTGATTCACTTTGCATGTGGCTTGACATTTTTCCTACATAACTTGTTTTGTTGAGACAGCTGCTACCTGGTACTGTACTGTTCTGCAGTTAGTTTCTCAACTTTTCGGTAGTTCTGAGCTGGTTATCAATATACACACATATGACAAAAGTGTATGCCCTCTGTTTGATGTATGTGACACTTCTGTGCCTTCTTGACACAGTTATGGCTTTCATTGTAGCATACTTAATGTTGCATGGGAGTGTTTCTTCTGTGAGGTAAATATTATTCATTATTTTAGTCTATGACATTGGAGTCACCATAAAATCTTTTAGCAGTTTATTTTACGTAATATTTCTAATTTCACAGTTCACCGCCATGTTTTGAATGGCTAGATGGCAATGTGCCACATCTAGTGGCTTTATAATAAACGTATCTGATGGTATGTGAAACTGAATTAACGTTTTCTTTGACATTAGCTATGATAACTATAAACTTTGTAATGTGTTTGTAACACTTAAAGATCTGAAGAAGGCAATACAGCCTTGCTGAAACTAGTAATTAGGGTAAGTATCAACTGTGATGTGGGCAATAGGACTTCTATTTAGGAAATTTTTATATTAATAAAGAGATCGCTTTCCTTCTGCCAGTGTCAGGTAATTATATGTAAGCATTATGTGGTATGTGTGTGTCATACATGTTGTAGCATACAATCGAAAACACATTCCATTTTTCAAGCCACATTTGAAATATGTACATTGTAGTGACCCTGGCCAGCAGTACTGTACAGTGTAGTGTTCAAGTGTTTCACACATGTGTTGTGCCATGAGTGTTCGATATCATGCTGTCAAATTAGTTCTACACTGGCTGCCAGGAGCACTGTATTTCGTCTGTAAACTCTGTGCAATTTACTCTTAGTTTATAGTACTTTATATGTTCATGTTTACTCTATGTTGAGTTCAGTGACTGTGCATACCCCTTAGTAATCAGGCAACAACAGTCTAATTCGTTTTTGTTTGTCTTCACATATATTGTTCGTAAATGACGTTTTGTATTACTTGACCCATGAACGAATTTAGTTGTTGTAATCTCAGCAAAGGAAATATCATTTGTCAGTTATTTATTGTTAACTAAGTAGACTAACTGGTTGGATGGGCCAGTACTCAGCTCTATGGCCAAAACTTCATCTACGTTACAATCTTGCAACAGGAATGGAAGCATATAACCAAGTCATTCCATAAGTGATTCTCAAGACTTCCACATACAGATTGAGTCTGAACTCAGCTGTCCTAATTTCTATCAAAGATACATTCAAAGATGTTGTGGATGACTATTGATAATGCACATCTTTGTATATTACATGCTTCCTTGGCATGCCAATAAGTGCAAGTTGATCATATGAAACATATCTTACAACGTCAAAATAGATTAACGAAACATGTGTTACAACATCAAAGTGGCACACAGCATAAAATAATGTACAAAGACTTAGTTTTGTCAAGGATTGTCACTTAAAACACACACCTGGATTTGTGACTCCAATATGTTTAAATATTGCCTTATTATGAACAGAGAAAGGGACTGGATCTTCCCACAGTATCCCATGCTGGATTTTACTTGGTCAACCGCATGGAAACTTTTAAAAAGAGGGAAGTTCTCCTTTATGGGTGAACATAAATATCCAAACTGGGTTTGAAAAGACAGCAAATGAATGTTCTCCAGATACCACACATAGAAGAAACAAAGAATATTACTCCAACTTGAAACTATTCAGCCATCTTCCCTTATCATGCAACATAAAAATCAGGAGTCCTTCTTGGAAAGGATGAAGATGCTTAAATCAGTAAAGCAAAAAAAAAAAAAAAAAAAGCAGCATATTCCATTTAAATCTTCCTCCAAGCATCGGTTTGTGTTCTACATATCACACTGACAGTAACAGAAGTGTAACAAATCTGAATGATGAAATCACATGATTATGAATGTGTACAAAAAAGATGTACACCTTTCAATATTAGCTTCAGCTGAAGCTGCAGATAACAATGCCTTTGGCAGAAACAAAAATTATATTTCTTATTACAGGTTATCTGACTTGAGCTGACTGCAATGCAATTAAAAAGAATTACACCAGACGCGTTTTGCTTTTATTTATAAAGCATCATATGAGGTATTCCATAAATTGGATATACAGATTTGTACATTTATTATTTGATTTTTTTAGTTTAAAACGGCGTTTTCTTTATGAAATTGGTCTGCAAGCTACTTACGGTGTTTCTTTACATAGTCTGCACCTTCCCCTCTTGCTAGCAGTGGCTGATGACGACAGGCTTCATTTCATATCTGCAATTTTTGGCATTTTGCGTTCTTTCCTGCGCTGCACTACTTTTAATTTACTTCCTTAACTGTTTTTCATTCACCACTGCTACAGTGTTTACGCCTATTCGTTTGTTTTCATTCACATTGTGAGTGTTGCCAACCAATTAAACGATTTGGTGTGTGTGTGTGTGTGTGTGTGTGTGTGTGTGTGTGTGTGTGTGTGTGTGTGTGTGTGTGTGTGTGTTTGTGTGTGACAGACAGTCGGAGAGAGAGAGCGACAGAGAGAGAGAGAGAGAGAGAGAGAGAGATTTAGTGAAATTGCCTTGTATGTAGGTAAGGATGTGAGAGGGGTGGTTTTTTACCAAGGGGGGGGGAAGACAGGGATGGCCTGGACAGTGATTATGGGACAGATCTGGGAGGAAATGGTAGTGATAAATGTAGCTGTGGTTATATTTTTACTTTTAATGTTATATTAAGTGGTCAATCATTTTAAAGAGTGCATGGTTTGCCAAGTTGATTTGATCATTTATGAGTTGTTTCTTTTCTGTTATGGTTTTTTGGATGTAGTAGTTTTCTTGTAAGGTGAGGAGGTGTCTTTTGTTGTTGTTTATCCTTACGATTTCCATGGTTCTAATTTTATGTCCACAGAAAATTATGTACTCTGAACAATCATTAAGAATTTTACCTTGAAAAGTAGTGCAAAATTTAATAGTAGTAATATTTTATATTACCACAATATTTTTTGCATGAGTCATATTTATAACATAAATCAGGTAACTTGTATTCGAATTATATGGATGTAACTCAATATATCTCTTTAATTATGTTACTTACTGAAAATCACAAAACAAATTATAAGCTTCCAAAAACTTATTTGGCGGTGTTAAATTCCAAATTTCTTGAGGAAGAAATTGAGTTCTTCAATTGTTCAAATAAATATTCTGTAGTTTAACATTACCAAATAACGAAAAACATAACCAAATGATTGTTTTTATGTTTTTAAAAACAACAAAAGTAAAATGAAGAATATCAAATTTTGCTGAATTACAGTTATTTCTTACATCTAATTAAAAATATTTCTACTACTAAACCAGCGATTTCTATAGTTTATAACTCATAGACGGGTGTTGGTATTTTGGATTTTTAAATTTTTCTTGCTGTAATTCCGGCTCATATTCTGGTTCATATTTAACAACAGAACCCGAATTTCCATAATTTGAAATACAATTTTTTTTTCTTTTGATGAAGTATCTTTTATTCCAACTCCAGAATTACTTAAATCAGCCCATCGAAAAATACTGTTATTTGATCTCAAAGACCAAGTAAAACAAATAGTAAGATCCATTACCACATTACTTCTATATACTGGTAACCTTTAAAGAGAGTATGAATATCCATATATATTTTATTAGAAAAAGACAAAGCTAAATTTAATAAAATGGATGAAGAAGTTCATATTTTAGATAAAAAATTATTTTCGTTTTTATTGTTATTAAATCAAATAAGTTTACAAAATAATTATCAATTCATTTTCCATTGGATTTTCATTGATACATCAAATAATCTCTTCCATCAGCTGCAACAACTGAGCTGCTTGGGGGAACAAAATGGTAAGCGCCAAAATCACAGTTTCGAGATACAGTGCATCTAATGTTTCAATTGATCTGCAAATCTGAATAATTTTTTTTGAACATTCCTTTGATTCTGTCGTGATTCTAACATCTATCTTCTACTATACAGACATAAATGAAAATCAGAACTGACTAAAGCAAATGTAATATACAAAAATTTTTACATTGCCATACACCATTAACAACACATAGTGATAGAACATTACATATTAAATTTTACAGTACGTCTTCAACACTTTACTGAAACTGCAAAATCATTCATCACTATCATTACTAATGTCTTTTTCATCTAAAACTGTTGGCTTTAGTGACAGGAAAAATCCATTATGGTTAGGAGGTATGTAATTTAGGAGCGACAGGACGTCAGCAACTTTCTTCTTTTCAATAAGCCTTGGCCTTCCACGTTTCCTGACGTTTATTTCATGCCAAATGTCATGACAAAACGTCTCGCTGATGAATAAAGATGATGGATATTCGGAGGTCACCTTCCACATACATATTTTCCTTAGGTTGACATCTTCATCGTCAACTGTCTTCCTTCTGAAGACAAATGCTTCTTTAGAGTGTCGTATTTGATAGAAATCCTCTCTTTTCGTATTATATACAAGCTGACTTCTTGATGATCTCGCACCACTGATCTGGACCGTACACATCTTGTACTTGTCAGCGAACGTAATTTTCAATTGTACTTCAGGAACATAATGGTATGTACATGCACTTACCATTATGTTCGTAAAACCTGCTAAAGACAGTATATTTACAAAATTACATACCTCTGTCTCATCTGAATCGTTAGAAATGTGTTCCGGATCCCTCTCGAAGATATTAGTATCATTGGAAGTATATTCCTCGTCTTCTGCCATGTTCACTGTTGCCATAATCTCAGAGATGTTTTTACTTGCCGCCATTCTCTCTGTCACTGACCATTATGTTCCGCAACAGACGGACAGTGGCGCTTACCATTAAGCTCCTCCCTGACATCTGTTGAGTGAATTTGGAACTACTAGTAAGTTTACTGAATTGTGCTTCCTACAGGTGGTGTCGTTAGCCATCTACCGCAAAATACACAGTGATGGCACTTACCATTGTGTTCCCCTGAGCATCTCAGTTGTAAAACGCATATATAATTGGGTATGATTTGAATGAATCTATGCATCACCAGTATTTATGTTATTTTCAGTATCTTTATTAGGAATATTTAAATTATATTTACTTTTCTCATTTGCAGTGAAAACTAAATCTCGTAATTCTCCTTCTTGTTCATTTAAAGAGAAAAATCTATTAATTCATTTCTAAAATTTTTTAATTCTTATCGAAAATAAGTTATTGTAACATGATTAAAATCAATCAAATTGTCATCATCGGTTACATGTGTTTCTAAATCATGAATTTTTCTATCACAAGTAAATTTCTGATACTTTGGTTCATAAATTAAACATGCCTTAAATTTTAAACTGGGCGTAAAAGAAGTGATAACATTAGCTTCTCGATGAGAATATTCATAATTTTATACAGATATTCCGCTGGCCAAACTAAAATTACCATTCACTATTTCAAATGTCATGATTTCCATCAATATTGTAAGTAACAATTTTTTCTTAGTTTCTATAATTTGATTATTAAATCCTAAAATTTCCCCAGGACTGTCTTATGCACCCACATACAATTTAAAATCGCTCTCAATAGTAACTCTATTTAAAATTTCACATATATATATATATATATATATATATATATATATATATATATATATATATATATACTTTTCTCATTTGCAGTGAAAACTAAATCTCGTAATTCTCCTTCTTGTTCATTTAAAGAGAAAAATCTATTAATTCATTTCTAAAATTTTTTAATTCTTATCAAAAATAAGTTATTGTAACATGATTAAAATCAATCAAATTGTCATCATCGGTTACATGTGTTTCTAAATCGTGAATTTTTCTATCACAAGTAAATTTCTGATACTTTGGTTCATAAATTAAACATGCCTTAAATTTTAAACTGGGCATAAAAGAAGTGATAACATTAGCTTCTCGATGAGAATATTCATAATTTTATACAGCTATTCCGCTAGCCAAACTAAAATTACCATATATGCATTTTACAACTGAGATGCTCGGGGGAACACAATGGTAAGCGCTATCGCTGCGTATTTTGCAGTAGATGGCTAACAACACCACCTGTAGGAAGCACAATTCAGTAAACTTACTAGTAGTTCCAAATTCACTCAACAGTTGTCAGGGAGGAGCTTAATGGTAAAAATATTTATTATATGTATATATATATATATATATATATATATATATATATATGTGTGTGTGTGTGTGTGTGTGTGTGTGTGTGTGAGTGTGTGTGTGTGTGTTTTTTATTGACTGAATGAAGTTTTCTAAATTTTTGCAAACTGTATTGACCAGTGGTAATTACAATAGTTCTCGCAACAACACATAATTAATTATTTTTTGAAGTAATATTTCGAGTTAAAATAGTAGTAAGAAAACAACCACTGCAACATTTTTGTAACCATTTCTTATAGCCTCTGTTAATCTTTTTTTGAGAATACTGAATTACTTTTTGATTCAAAAAGAGTTAAATTTATAATAACAATTTCTATTAAATAAATAATTGATGGGATGTATAAATAAGAATTCCAGAGAATAAATCAATAAGGAAACATATTAAAATCTTACCAAATTCTTTTTGGTATTCTATAATTTGACCAAGTGGATGTGGAGAAACAATATTAATGATCAGTAATTGTCTTTTAGCTTCAGGATGGTTAAATTGGGATAAAATCAATTATGTTGATGGTATCAATATAACAGATTTACATCCACCAAAATATCAGGTATTTATTGAAATGGGTAAAAAAGTTAAAATAAATATTGTTATTTTATTGAAAATAATGAAGAAATTATACCACTAAATGTATGTGACGAAAATTTAGGTATTTTATTTGCAGATTTTATTCTTGATAATATTCTTACTTTTATTGTAAATAAGTAAGAAATTATACCACTAGAGAAATGTGAAGAAAACCAAGTGTTTCATTTGCTGATTTACTTATAGAAAATCAAGACATAGTTAAATAACGTTTTGCTAGACAAAGACACAAAGTAATTGATTGTCTCCATTTGGCTCAGACTTCTTAAAAAATACCAAAATTATTTACTGAAGGTAATTTGAATTTTTAAATATGTTTAATCAGATGATGATAATTTTAATCGTCTTTACCATGGGTCTGGTGAAGGGGATTTAATATCTGACAGTTTTAAAGAAAAGTGTAGTAAAAGCAGTAATGATGATAAATTTGTTTTTTACAATAGATATAAAAAGAAAAATTAATGCAGAAAAATACATAATGAAGATGAAATGTTTTTTAACCATGTGAAATCATTAAAATATAAAAACATAAATATAATTGTGAAAAATAGAAAAATTAATTTTTAGAATAAGATATTATTGTGTTTATCCATATTAATTGTTTGAAAAATATCACACAGAATCTGTTAAAAATGATAAATGAAACAGAAAGACAAATGAGAATTAAAACAAGAATTTGAAACTGGAAGAAACAGTGGAGAACAGAGTATACAAATATAAAAAAGAAAATCACTCTGTCACTGATGGAATACAAAATGGAAACCAGGAAATCGAAAGTTTAGGTAAGAGAGTACTTAAATCAGTTGACAAAAACAGAGAAGTTGAGAAAGAAGTGGTTCCTTATAATCATCATAAATATTGTCAAGAATTTAATGAATTCCAACAATTAATAATATGTTAAGTAAATCACAAATACAGTATGTTATGAAAAAATATGAAGAGACAAAGAATATATAGAAAATTAATAAATATTAAAAAATAAAGGTAAATGAAACAATGATGAAATATGTTAATCAGAGGGAAGATAAAGTTTTTGGATTAAGACCAGTCCATATGTTTAAGTATGTTGCCAATTTACCAATAAAATTAATTACTGGAGAAAAGTAATATGAAGGAGCATGTGGATTAATGAATCTTTTTAAAAAAGAAATGTATTATTACAAAGCATATACATTCAAATTTTGGTTCCTCTGATTCATCAGATTATGCAATATTTTATTATATTTATGTGCAATGTATTTCGAAAGGAATCCTAAAAAGGAATAAATCAAGTCGAGGAATTAAATATCGTAATTTTATAAAAGAAACTGCTGAGGTTCATTTCCCAAAATGAGCTATGCAGTCTTCTGATTATGCAACAAAATGAGAAGGATTCATAAAAACTATTCGAATATGTTTGTCTGAATGCTGTGAGAAATTTAATCGATAAATAAGTAGTATTCATGGAAAGGAGCTGACTGGGAATAAAAGTTATCATAATGAAATTGTGTAAATAACACACATGTTAATGAATAAATTTAGTGATTTCATTGTCAATAAGCCTACAAGAATTTGATCTTTAATTTGATAATTACTGCCTACAGGAAAATTAAAGTGACCTTTGGAGAAAAGAGAACCACTTGTATGAATATCAAGAGCTCAGATGGAAACCCAGTTCTAAGCAAATAAAGTAAGGCAGAAAGGTAGAAGGACTGTATAGAGGGTCTATACAAGGTCGATGTACTTGAGGACAATGTTATGGAAAAGGAAGAGGATGTAGATGAAGATGAAATGGGAGACATGATAGTGCATGAAGAGTCTGACAGAGCACTGAAAGACCTAAATCGAAACAAGGCCCTGGGAGTAGACAACATTCCGTTAGAACTACTGAAAGCCTTTGGAGAGCCAACCCTGACAAAACTCTACCATCTGGTGAGAAAGATGTCTGAGACAGGCGAAATACCCTCAGACTTCAAAAAGAATATAATAATTCCAATCCCAAAAAAAGCAGGTGTTGACTGGTGCGAAAATTACCGAACTATCAGCTTAAAGAGTCACAGAGCAGAATACTAACGCGAATTCTTTGCAGATGAATGGAAAATCTGTCAGAAGCTGAGTTCAGTGAAGAGCAGTTTGGATTCCGTAGAAATGTTGGAACACGTGAGCAACACTGACCCTACGACTTAACTTAGAAGATAGATTAAGGAAAGGCAAACCTGCGTATTTAGAATTTGTAGACTTAGAGAAAGCTTTTGACAATGTTGACTGGAATACACTCTTTCAAATTCTGAAGGTGGCAGGGGTAAAATACAGGGAGGAAAAGGCTATTTACAATTTGTACAGAAACCAGATGCCAGTTATAAGAGTCGAGGGGCATGAAGGGGAAGTAATGGTTGGGAAGGGCGTGAGACAGCTTTGTAGCCTATACCCAATCTTATTCAATCTGTATCTTGAGCAAGCAGTAAAGGAAACAAAAAAAATTCGAGTAGGAATTAAAACCCACAGAGAAGATTAAAACTTTGAGGTTCGCCGATGACATTGTCATTCTATCAGAGACAGCAAAGGACCTGGAAAAACAGTTGAACGGAATGGACAGTGTCTTGAAAGGAGGATATAAGATGAACATCAACAAAAGCAGAACGAGGATAATGGAATGTAGTCGAATTAAGTCGGGTGATGCTAAGGGAATTAGATTAGGAAATGAGACACTTAAAGTAGTATATGAGTTTTTCTATTTGGGGAGCAAAATAACTGATGATGGTCAAAGTAGAGAGGGTGTAAAATGTAGACTGGCAATGGCAAGAAAAGCGTTTCTGAAAAAGAGAAATTTGTTAACATCTAGTATAGATTTAAGTGTCTGGAAGTCGTTTCTGAAAGTATTTGTATGGAGTGTAGCCATGTATGGAAGTGGAACATGGAGATAAACGGGGTAGACAAGAAGGGAAGAGAAGCTTTCGAAATGTGGTGCTACAGAAGAATACTGAAGATTAGATGGGTAGGTCACATAACCAATGAGGAGATATTGAATAGAATTGGGGAGAAGAGAAATTTGTGGCACAACTTGACTAGAAGAAGGGATCAGTTGGTAGGACATGTTCTGAGGCATCAAGGGATCACCAATTTAGTATTGGAGGGCAACGTGGAGGGTAAAAATCGTAAATGAAGACCAAGAGATGAATACACTAAGCAGATTCACAAGGATGTAGATTGCAGTAGTTACTGGGAGATGAAGAAGCTTGCACCACATAGAGTAGCATGGAGAGCTCTATCAAACTAGTCTCTGGACTGAAGACCACAACAACAACAACAGTCATATCTTTGTAGTTGTCTGCTACATATTTAATACTAACCTCTTGAGCTACTTTTCTTGCTATTTATTTCTATCATCAGAAGTACATCTTTTTGGAATTCGCGTTTAATCCTTGTTATTATAATGAGGGTTTCCTTGTTTTGTGAGTCCCAAGTGTGATTGTCGTGTTTCATAACTAATTTCTTAACCAAACTTGTTGTGTATCTACTACTTGTTTCATCACACAGAGCGTTCCAGTATTGTTGTTTTTTCCTTGGATTTATTGGGACCATTTGTTGGGTTATTTGTTTCAATTGGGGAGCTATTTCCTCTAGATCATATTTTTTTATATTCTTTGTTTGTACTTCTTATTCCTTAATTTTTATCATTTTATTCTCTCCTTTGTAGGGTGGGAATTTTTTTTATTACCAGTGTGGTGCATTTAATTTTTATTTTCTATCATCGTATGATCTGATCCAGTGTCTGTCCCTATCAGGACTTCCACGTTGTAGATTTTCTTGTGGTAACATTTATCCATACAGACGTGATCAAATTGCTGTTCTTTTTTTCCCAGGCTGGATGATTCCAAGTTTTCAGCTTATCTGGTTTTCTCTTGATGTATGTTTCCAGTGAGATCATGTCGGAATTTTACCAGTTTCTTTCCATTACTGTTCTTCTTTATGACAGTCATTGCCATAGTACGTCTCTATATGTCTTTCCTTTTCAACTGGGCATTAAGATCCCTAATTAAAGTTCTGGTGTGACTTTTATGTATGCATTTTGTCATCTGATCTAAAAGCTTCAAAAATCCATCCATATTTTCTTTGTGTTCTTTCTTATTAATTTTGTCATTAGCTCTGGTGAGGACATTCGGTATTGTGTACATTTTATTTGCTGCTTTTATAGTTAGTGTTAATAGCCTGAGAGATTGTGATTTAAATTCTGTTGCTACTGTTCTGAACTGTTGACATTGCTTCATTACTATTTTTCCTGGTATTCGCTTGTAAATTCTGTAGGCTCGTGATTCTGTCGCTTCCTGATCAATGCTTCTCATTTCTTGAAGTCCAGTTACCAGAATCCATTGCGATTCATTTTGTCTGTCATAATTTGAGTTTCCCTGGTTGTATGATGGAATTTATGTTGTGTGTTTCTATGTAGTTTATCTGTCCTGCCACGAGTCTAAATTTCGATCTTGTGTCAGTCTTTTCAGATGCTCCAACTCACTTTCTAGTGTCTGCCACTGCTACAGCTCACCTAAATTATTTTTCAACCTACTGCCCACTGTATCTGAGAACAGTCTTCCTTAGCAATTGCCGGGATTTTTCTTTAAATGATTTTCTTTCATGTTTGACTTTCATATGTAGACAACACTATATGGAGCAAGCTTCGAATTACATTACCGTTGTCATCCATAGAGGTTGGCGATCCAGTGAGGACTCCCCTTTCCGCCACCTGGGTTGCACCAAGTCAGAGTATCATCTCTCTGCCAGCTACGGCAGCGTAACTAGTTCTTTTTCCCTGAATCGTCAGTCATGTGATGATTTGATGTGATCCATGATGAATTTCAATCGTATCTTCGTCTCAGAGTAGCACCTACAACCTATGTTCTCAATTATTTGCTGGATGTATTCAAATCTCTGTATTCCCCTACAGTTTTTACCCTCTACAGTTCTCTCTAGTACCATGGAGGTTATTCTCTGATGTCAAAATACATCCTGACACTTCTTCTTATCAGTGTTTTCCATATGCACTGTAGCATATCGCCATCAGATGCGATGTATGCGTTGTGGTTAATGTAGCATGATTCTTCGTTAATGACACTAAGCTGCCATTCCTGGACTAGTTCAGGTGTCTCTACACACATGGCTTTAGGGATGAATTGTGATTGCTCATGAAAATTAGTAATCCAAAGTTCTCCTTGACCACCTTCAATGTTTATGATAGTCGCTGTCGTGTAGAGTTCTTTGTGAGGCTGTGTAACTTTTCGCAACTGACAAAAGCATTGCATATTAATTGAGCATGTTGATTGATGACTGGATAGCGTCTTCTACAGTAGCCATCTGTCCACATCAATCATTGTTATGTGTGCTTGTTCGTAAATCCGGCGCTCCGATCTTCCATGGTCTCTGAGTGCTTGCGATGCCTCCAAAAAGTCCAATCCAAGAATCAAATTATAATTACATTCTGTCAAAATGGCAAATTTGAAGCACTGTGTTCTGTCATTGGTAAGTATTATTTCAATAAATGTTTTTGTTGGCTGGACGTATTTCTCATTTGCAACTTTCAGCACGATTTCTTTCATATTATTGTACATAGCTTCCTTTAACGTACAATGAAAAGTATCTGATATTACAGAAGAGTTAGCCCCTGATCGATTCTGGGCAGGTTAGCCATCGATGACGATGCCAGTGAGTTTCGTGACATCAGGGTGACTGTCGTCCATGCAGGATTTTCATCTGTGGCGTCCTCATCTCCGTAGATGGTCGCCTCACATAATTTACCTGAAGTTGGTAACAAGAGAAGTGCCTCATACATGTGTAAGCGACAGGGATGGCTATGGAGCCAGTGGCAAGGCATGTGCCTGGTACATCTATAAACGACAGGGAATAGCTGCAGCATATTTTAGACCGGCCTCTCATTCAGTGTAAACACACCAATGTGTTGGCCTCTGTCCTCCAAATATCTGTTCGTTTGTTCTGCAAGACATCATAATTGGTGTAACAGTGGGTCGTGCCCGTGTTGTTCGGATGCCAGGCTATCAATTGCTGGCAATGGCATAAGCCCAAGTTGGTCGAGCCCATTCTTCTTGGCACGTTCGGCTATTGGTGGAGATACGTGCTATAGATTGATACACCTCATTTTCAACATTCACTATTACCTCCTGATGAGTGAGCTTGACATTTTTGGCTGCTGTCTCTTGCTTGTTCAGTGAAATAGTTCTGGTTGCCATAAAATACTTTATCTCTTCTCACACTATCTGGTGTATGAGAGAGGTGAGGTCATGGTGGTCTCCCACAGCACCATACGGAACAATTTCAGGAGTCAGTAACATTTCTTCTGTCCGATTCTTTTCTATTGCATTTCATTAATGTGCGTCCACCACTTGACGAATTCTTCGGTCCGTGTGACATCCATGGACACCTGATGTACAGGTGACTTATTATTCTTTAGTGTCGAGAACATACGTCCCCTGCAAATGATGTACTGCTTATATTACAGTTCCTGCCTATGTAGGCACTGGCTTTACCATTGCCTAATTGGAGCGATGTTTTGAAGTATCTAGCGTCTTCACCAAAGTCACTTAGTAACTGTATGGTTTGAAATACAAACGCCGCTGCAGAACGCGCCGGACAGACACATGTGGAATTAGTGGCTTACAACCGGCATGCAGAGTAGATTTCTCGCCATGAACCATGGACCTTGCCTTTGGTAGGGAGGCTTGCATGCCTCAGTGACACAGACAGCCATACCATAGGTACGACCACAACGGAGGGATATCTGTTGAGAGGCCAGACAAACGTGTGGTTCCTGAACAGGGATGATTGACTGATCTGGCCTTGTAACATTAATCAAAACGGCCTTGCTGTGCTGGTACTGCGAATGGCTGAAAGCAAGGGAAAATTACAGCAGTCATTTTTTCCGGCGACATGCAGCTTTACTGTATGGTTAAATGATGATGGCGTCCTCTTGGGTAAAATATTCCGGAGGTAAAATAGTCCCCCATTTGGATCTCCGGGCGAGGACTACTCAGGAGGACGTTGTTATCAGGAGAAGCAAAACTGGCGTTCTACGGATCAGAGAGTGGAATGTCACATCGCTTAATCGAGCAAGTAGGTTATAAAATTTAAAAAGGAAAATTGATAGATTAACGTTACATATAATGAAAATTAATGAAGATCGGTGGCAGGAGGAACAAGACTTCTGGTCAGGTGAATCCAGGGTTATAAATACAGAATCAGATAGGGGTAATGTAGGAGTAGGTTTAACAGTGAATAAAAAAATAGGAGCGCGGGTCAACTACTATGAACAGCATGGGGAACGCATTATTGTAGCCAAGATAGACCCTATGCCCACGCCTACCACAGTAGTACAAGTTAATATGCAGATGACGAAGAGATTGAAGGAACGTATGATGAGATAAAAGAAATTATTCAGATAGTGAAGGGAGACGAAAATTTAACAGTCATGGGGAACTGGAAAAAGAAGAGAAGGAAAAGAAGCATGTGGATATGGAATGGAGGTAAGGAATGAAAGAGGAAGCCGCCTGGTAGAATTTTCCACAGAGCATAATTTAATCATAGCTAATACTTGGTTTAAGAATCATGAAAGAAGGTTATATAAGTGGAAGAGGCCTAGAGACACGGGAACGTTTCAGATAGATTATATAGTGATAAGACAGAGATCGTAAGACAATTCCAGGGGCAGATGTGGACTCCGACCACAATCTATTGGTTATGAACTGTAGATTAAAACTGAAGAAACTGCAAAAAGGTGGAAATTTAAGGAGATGGGACGCGGATAAACTGAAAGAACCGAAGGTTGTAGAGGGTTTCACAGAGAACATTAGGGGAAAGAAATACAGTAGAAGAAGAATGGGTAGCTTAGAGAGATAAAATAGTGAAGGCAGCAGAGGTTCAATTAGGTAAAAAGACGAGGGCTGGTAAAAATACTAGGGTAACAGAAGAGACATTGAATTTAACTGATGAAAGGCGAAAACATAAAAATTCAGTTAATGAAGCAGCCAAAAGGAATACAAATTTCTCAAAAATGAGATCGACAGGAAGATTAAAATGGCTAAGCAGGGATGGCTAGAGGGCAAATGTAAGGATACAGGCATATATCGCTAGGGGTAAGACAGATACTGCCTACAGGAAAGCTAAAGAGACCTTTGGAGAAAAGGGAACCACTTGTATGAATATCAAGAGGTCAGATGGAAAACCAGTTCTAAAGAAAGAAGGGAAAGCAAAAAGGTGGAAAGAGTATATAGAGGTCTATATAAGGGCGAAGTACTGGAGGGTAATATTATGGAAATGGAAGAGGACGTAGGTGAAGATGAAATGGGAGATACGATACACTGAAAGAACTGAATCAAAACAAGGTCCTGGGAATAGACAACATTCCATTAGAACTACTGATACCCTTGGGAGAGTCAGCCCTGTCAAAACTCTACCATCTGGTGGACAAGATGTATGAGACAGGCGAAATCCCTTTAGACTTGGAGAAGAATATAATAATCCCATTCCCAAAGAAAGCAGTTGTTGACAAGTCCGAAAATTACCGAACTATCAACTTAATAAGTCATGGCTGCAAAATACTAACACGGATTCTTTATAGACGAATGGAAAACTGTCAGAAGCCGACCATGGTGAAGGTCAGTTCGGATTCCATTGGAATGTTGGAACACGTGAGGCAGCACTGACCCTACGACTTATCATAGAAGATAGATTAAGGAAAGGCAAACCTACGTTTCTAGCATTTGTAGAGTTAGAGAAAGCTCTCAAATTCTGAAGGTGGCAGGTGTAAAATACAGGGAGCGAAAGACTATTTACAATTCGTTCAGAAACCGGATGGCAGTTATAAGAGTCGAGGGGCATGAAAGGGAAGCGGTGGTTGGGAAGGGAGTGAGACAGGGTTGTAGTCTATCCCCGATGTTATTCAATCTGTATATTGAGCAAGCAGTAAAAGAAACAAAAGAAAAATTCGGAGTAGGAATTAAAATCCACGGAGAAGATATAAAAACTTTGAGGTTCGCCGATGACATTGTCATTCTGTCAGCGACAATAAAGGACCTGGAAGAGCAGTTGAACGGAATGGGCAGTGTCTTGAAAGTGGGATATAAGATGAACATCAACAAAAGCAAAACGAGGATAATGGAATGTAGTCGAATTAAGTCAGATGACGCTGAGGGAATTGGATTAGGAAATAAGACACTTAAAGTAGTAGATGAATTTTGTTATTTGGGGAACAAAATAACTGATGATGGTCGAAGTAGACAGGATATAAAATATAGACTGGCAATGGCAAGAAAAGCGTTTCTGAAAAAGAGAAATTTGTTAACATCAAGTACAGATTTAAGTATCAGGACGTCTTTTGTAAAAGAATTTTTATGTAATGTATCCATGTATGGAAGTGAAACATGGACGATAAGTAGTTTAGATGAGAAGAGAACAGAAGTTTTCGAAATGTGGTGCTACAGAAGAAGGCTGAAGATTAATTGGGTAGATCATGTAACTAATGAGGAGGTACCGAATAGAATTGGACAGAAGAGTAATTTGTGGTACAGCTTGATTAGAAGAAGGGTCGGTTGGTAGGATATGTTTGAGGCACCAAAGGATCACCAGTTTAGTATCGGAGGGCATCGTGGAGGGTAAAAATCGTAGAGGGAGACGATAAGGTGAATACACTAAGCAGATTCAGAAGGATGTAGGGTGCAGTAGTTAAGTGGAGATGAAGAAGCTTGCACAGGATAGAGTGGCACGGAGAGCTGCATCAAACCAGTCTCTCGACTGAAGACAACAACAATAACAACATGTACAAAAATGAGTTGAATGTACCTTATGCGTTAATCAGAAAAAAGCGTTGCCTTGAAACTGTGTGTGTTATTATTGAATGCTGTGAGTTGTATAGTCGACAAAACTCCCGCCGCACGGTAGGTAATGAGCTGCACCTGTTGAAACGGTGGATGGAAAACTCCTTTTATTGGCGAGTTATCGTTGCACGTTTTATAATGAACGAGTAAGTGGAGGCAGCTAGCTAAGTGATCAGATACTTACAATTGACACAACAACAAACTATTAGTTTCAATGCGTAAGATAAAGTTCATACTGTGTTGTCATTTATGTAGAAGACATAACCTTTACAACTCTTGTGAATGTCTTTGAAACACCCTGTACCTTTGCGTCACACCCAGTACTGAAATAACTGTTGCGACCCGGGAAGCTGGGGTCACTTGTGTGCAAGAAGCTGAGCAAAGCGTGTGCGAAAGTTGTTCGGAGAAATGCCCGGAAAAATTAGAAATACAGCGTTATCCGTAGTAACATTTTGTGGCGTATGCAATTTTCAAACAACTTACGGGAATTCAGCCAGATAATATTTACAGCGACCGCCGATATTTCAAGGCACAAACGGCAACGGACAGGTGATGTACAATCAAATTTATTCGCCAGGATGAATTTACAGAATACTAAAATTGCCTCGGTCCGTCGTACAGCAGCCAGGCCTCAGTGCATGCAACGAAGAAGCGCTGACACGCCTTGTCAGTAAGTCGTGATGTCGGAGTCATAAGTCCGTATGTTGCAGCCGTGTGTTGTCACGCAGGTGGCAGCATGGTGATGGGCAGGCGTCGTCCCTCCCAGACGATCCGTGATACCATGAGATCCTGCACCTCAACGCTCTCGTATATAGGCTGTTGCTCGCTTCGATTAACATAGCCGGTTGAGTGGTCCAGGATGTCTGTTGTTGTGAAGACAAGGCCCTGGTCACCCACCACAGACCAATAGTGCAGTAGATGTTCACGAGTCATCCAGAGGGCATCGTGGGCACGCTATGCTTGAATGGCGTGGCGGTGACAGTTTACGGGTCATCCGCAATTGTCTCTCAATGAGAGGAGGACTGGCAACACACCAATCTCCTCCTCATCGGCGATGTCCCAGTAGGCACCATCAGCAGACCACAGCTGTGGTTTGCTTCGGATTAGGTGTGTCATGGTGTTGAAGTCAGCAGGCAGATAGCAGGCAGTCCACAATCGATCAGTTTGTCGTGGTTTCACTGAAACTCAGTAGACCGGCATGGTCTCTGGTTCTAGCGGCACGGAAAGAATGGCGTCAGGACGTAATGTACCTTTGAGCTGCGGAAGCCTTGTTATTTAAAGAACCGAGCTCACGCATGACACAGTCGCTGGGGGGGTGTGAGCGAATTTGCCTTTGTTTATTGGTCTCATCAGCGCTCCTTTTCTCGCTGTGGTGGGTCACCAATCACGGGTCTTTTGGCAGCGTGGCAGCGTGGCTTCAAACAGCCGTGTTATGTTGTATTGTGGCGTTCGCTCTTTCGCTTCCTGCGCTCAGTGGCTGTGTGTCAATGCTCGCCTGATGCCCGGTCTTCTGCTACTCAGGCGATACGCCATATTGATGTTCCGATTGGCAGACCGATGCCCAGATGGCCTCCTCGGCCCTGAGTTAGCAGGGTAAAACTTTGAAGAATTTACTCATGTTTACTGAAAATATTCTGGGGTGCTTCATAGCACACGGAGCTGCTGTTCAAATACTATACACATGCTTTCGTAATATTTTGCTAAGTTGTTCTATTTGCATAAATATAGGGAAACAAATTTTTCGCTTACTTCTCTACTACTGCAATGAACCTGTTCCGTTCCAGCTTATGGAATGGAATTTTTAACCCGCTTTCGTCTAAGAAAATGGTACCTGGTGATCAACTTTCCAATCTGTGCCTCAAGACGCCAGACACTGAAGCCTCATACTTTTCAAACAGTCTCTAAATTAAATACTTACACACACTATATTGCTCCGAACCACTGATTTCCACTCATTTAGAAGTTCGAAGCGAAACACCGTCTGAGATCCTCTCAGCCGAGCTGCTCTTACTCGCATCGTAGCTTTCCTAGTTGTACTTACTGCTGTTATCGAGTCTATATTTCGCTTCTCTACTCTTTTCTTTATGTGTTTACATAGGTGGTTATTGCGTTCCTCCTTTAAGATGCAATTTCAAAGAGGAATCTGTGAACGTAGCACATACGAATGTCGCACAGATCGTATGCACATCTTTGTAAGCTGCTATTATCTGTTGCCTATATCTACATCTACATCTACATACACACTCCGAACGCTACAGTACGGTGCATGGTGGAGAGTAATCTGTGCGGATACTAATCATTTCCTTTCCTTTTCCACTCTCAAATTGAGGGAGGGAAAAATGACTGTCTACAAGGCTCCTTATGAGCCCTAATTTCTGGCATATTACCTTTGTGGTCCTTGCACGAAATGCCTGTTGGCGATAGTTCTGCAGTTAGCCTCAAGTGCCAGTTCTCTTAATTTCCTCAATAGTGTTCCTCGAAGAGAACGTCGCTTTGCCTTCAGGGATTCCCACTTGAGTCCCGTGCTGAGTCGCGTGTTTTCCGGACCTACCAAATGGTTCAAATGGCTCTAAGCACTATGGGACTTAACATCTGAGGTCATCAGTCCCCTAGGCTTAGAACTACTTAAACCTAACTGACCTAAGGACATCACACACATCCATGCCCGAGGCAGGATTCGAACCTACGACCGTAGCAGCAGCGCGGTTCCGGACTGAAGCGCCTAGAACCGCTCGGTCATATCGGCCGGCTCGGACCTACAGCTAACAAATCTAGCAACCGGCCTGTGAATTGCTTCGATGTCACCGGTCACCGGCATTCATTACAGTGCCTCCTGTGGTAGCGCAAATGTTATTGTCGTAAGCAGGAGATTGTTTACAAACGTACAGTTGTAACGCTACCTACTGCTCATGTGGATATCGTGCTCCCTCTGGAAGCACGGACGTAACTGCTGCAAGTAGAAGCTACGATTGAAAAGTAGTGGGTATTGGGACATGCTCATTATCGGACATGTAAACAGTCTTTAACAAATTTATTTTACAAATAAGTGGATTGTGAAAACTGCATATAAAATTTACCTATTTTCATGTCGGCTCAACAGACACTCGATCTTATGAGGGCATCATGTGGTGGTTTCTGACTGTGCCTTTCCTCCAATGCTGTAAATTTCCGTTACTCGTAGGAGTGCAAGTTGTTGGTGGAACAGGAGTATGTGGCTTAGTTCTTCACAGCAGAATGGGTACGTGGAGATCATAGATTGCTGTCACCAACATTTGTTACGGTGTGTGCGCACGCTAATAGCCGTAATTTTACTGCCAGGCCGCTTACAAATTGATGTATCTTTTATCGCATTTTGTCAGCTGTTCTTGACTAGAAAGAAGGCAATGATCTGAGAAACATGAATTACTCAGAGACGATGTCGGTAAAGAACGAGAGTAATAAATTTATTCATTCTAACTTTAGCAAAAACTATTTTCTTTTGGAAAGAAGACGTGAGCAGTCGCACATGTGCGTCAATACATTCTGAACAAGCTGTATACCTTCTTCATAGATATATGACAAAATATGAAACATTACACAGTTCGCTATAAAAAAAAGTGAAGTTTAACTTCACGCATTGCGTTTCTGCTACAGGTACAGGAGACTCCACGAACGAATGGAAGGTCTGATAAACATCATCCGCAATAAAAAGGAAAGGGTGTCACTTGCAAACTTTGCCTGGGAACCTAACATTGAAACCGTAAGTTTTTTAGTGTTTAAAAATTAATCTAGCTTTACGTAAAAACCGCCAAGTTGTTTAATTAGTAATAATTATTAGTGTTAACGATTTTGCAGTCAGATTTTTTTTCCAATTTTTACATAATTAGCAGATATGTTCAGCAGTTGCGTGTTAACGGCTTTTCATTTGACGAACGTTGTTTATCTCAGCGTCTCACGCAGATTTCACCAAACGTCACAAAAAAAGTATCTCGTTAGTTTGACTTCGTCCAGTAGACCTTGCTCACCGTAGTTCTACACTTAAAGTCATGTTGAAGCAACCACAGGCCCAACAGTACCCTTCCTGACGCCGAAAACTTGTTGAAAAATTTATTTGTATGTAGCCTTTAGCTTTTGTCACAGATTTCTCTAAGCTTAGGGTATACAAAAAATAAAGGGGAGAATTCGTCTGCTCGCAGTATAGTCGGTGAAGATTTTCTGAACCGGTCTAAATTGTCAAGGTTTTCTCATGAGGCAAATGGAAACTTTTTGAAGAGTAGGGTTGGAAATTTTAGATTCTACCAGGAGGCACCACCAAACATGGAATATGCAAACGAGTAGGTGGGATTGCTCATTATTATATCAAGATTCAATCTGCAACATTTAGTTAATTCTTGAAAAGGACTAAATAAGCAACATTTTTTACGAAAGCGAATGCGTTGTGATTTAGAGCAGTCGGGTCTTATTATTTGGCGTCAAGACTGTATTAGGATGTGTATCGAATAACGGTGCACTTAATCAGGCATGATAAATGGAAGTAAATTGTATTCTTCCTATTGCCCAGCCTCTAATTTTAGTTTTTAGTACGATGCCGCACATAAACCGCCAATTTACAAATTCCCTACACTTACACACTCTCCATATCTTTTCCCAACGAAATTCCAACCGTTTCCCTCTCCCAGACAATGAAATATGTACTGACGTATACCCGTCTTACAAACTATAATTTTACTGCACCTATCCAATCAGGACCCCTATCCATGTTTCCCTATCTCTTTCACCTTCCCTCCCCATCTTTCCCTACCGCGTTTTCCCCCTCATATCATGACCTTACCGACACCCACAACTACTTCATCCTGTCCCCCCCCAACATCCACTCCTTCTCAGTCGGTACTACCCATCGGTCCTCTTCCTTATACCCACACCCTCCCACCCTCCTAAAAGTCTAATCCCTTTCCTGTCAATAAAGGACGATTTTCACAAAGGCGGGTCCAACTTTTGGTAACAGTGCAATACTTTATTATTAAGATCAGTGCTTTACATCGTGTTTTAAAAATAGTCTATCTGTCTACTACCTGAACCACTTATTGTGGAGTAAATATCGACATTCCTTATTTCTAATATTCTGCCCGCCCCGATAGTTGAGTGGTTAGCGTGACGGATTGTCGTCCTACGGGCTCGGGTCCGATTCCCGGCTGTGTCTAGGATTTTCTCCACACAGGGACTGGGTATTGTGCTGTCTTCATCATCGTCTCGTCCCCATCCGGCGCGCAGACCGCCCAATGTGGCGTCGGATGTAATGAGACGTGCACCAAAGTGGCCGGTCCTGCCCCGCAAGGGGCTTCCTGGTCAATGAAGCCAAACACTCGTTTCATTTCTACTCTATGGATGAGTGTGAGTGTACCTGCTATACACTTTTTCTTTCCTTAGCGTACTGCTGTTGTTGTCTTCAGTCCTGAGACTGGTTTGATGCAGCTCTCCATGGTACTCTATCCTGTGCAAGCTGCTTCATCTCCCAGTACGTACTGCAGCCAACATCCTTCTGAATCTGCTTAGTGTATTCATGTCTTGGTCTCCCTCTACGATTTTTACCCTCTACGCTGCTCTCCAATACTAAATTGGTGTTCCCTTGATGCCTCAGAACATATCCTACCGACAGATCCCTTTTTGTAGTCAAGTTGTGCCACAAACTCCTCTTCTCCTCAATTCTATTCAATACCTCCTCATTATTTATGTGATCTACCCATCTAATCTTCAGCATTCTTCTGTAGCACCACATTTCGAAAACTTCTATTCTCTTCTTGTCCAAACTACTTATCGTCCATGTTTCACTTCCATACATGGCTACACTCCATACAAATACTTTCAGAGACGACTTCCTGACACTTAAGTCTATACTCGATGTTAACAAATTTCTCTTCTGTATCGGCGCATATTTTCTATTCTAGGGTGAGTGTGAGTGTACCTGATATACGCTTTTTCTCTCCTTAGCATACTGTATGGGCGCATAATCCCATTTGGAGAAAAAACACTGGCTATTGTAATTTACTTTATAATACTGAGTTCTCACATGTTTCACTGTCAGCAAAGGCAAAATGTAAGAGACAATGTATCATTGTTGTAAAAAAGGTTCTTATATGTAGTGATAGGTCGCAGGACCTGGCAGTAACGATCAGATCTGTACAAGCAGGTTTCCTGAAAATTGAAAATTTGTTGTTAACTTTCATAATGGTAAAATTTTCATCCTTAATGGAGTTCCCGTCTTCCATTTCTCTAGTGAATACCTATGGCTTGACCAAACTTGCTAGCCTCATTAGTCTCACGTTCTGTCAGTAATAAAATATCGCATTTAATCTACAGCTTGATGTTCACATTTTGTTCAGTTAGTCGAATAGTATTATTTGCTTGAGATTAAAGTTTTAAGTAATTTCTTTTCATATTTGTTAAGAAGAAATTTGAAATTTTCTTATGTTTTAATGTGGTGTGTTTGAAAGTCCTAAGTTGCGTCTTTGTGACCTCCTTTTTCTGTAAAAATCTCTTCTTTTTTGCCAATACAGTCATTTTCACAAACACAGTTCAGTCACATTAACGTGACGAGATCCAATGTTCGACATGACCACTCACAGACGGCAAGAGGCAGCACCAATAGTGGAGGATACATAAAGCATTTTGGAAGGATGCGAAAAGCAGAGCAGCTGTTGTCGGAATGTGGAGATGGAGAGATTCATCTGACGTCCAATAGGGCGCGATCATTGGCTTCCGGGCCAATGGTGGAAGCATTTCCGATACGGCTAAGTTTGTTAACGGTTCGCGTGCTGCGGTGATCAAAGCATACCTTCCATGGCAAAATAGCACTATCCAAAACCGGTGCCGAGGCCAGAGTGGAGCACAATTGGCCACACATGACAGGTGAACGACAACTGCAGGAATGTACGTGGGTGAACAGACGGGCAACTCTGAGCAGCTTTATTCGGTAATGTATCTTCATCATCATTCAGTTACAAATTTGTTAAGATAGTTCACTCTGTTAAAGCGAAGCTGTCAAATGCCAACCTTACGTTTTACAATACTTGCATTTTAAGATTTGAATAATTTACTTAACTTTTTGTTTTGTCTTTTTCCATTTTTCGACAGTTCTCGTAGCCCCATTACAAATTTCTTGGTTGCACAAATTGAAACTGAGTACTAGAAAGCCCAATAGGTAGTTGTAAAAGTAATTCTGTAACTTCTCCACTTACTAAGTCTTTACATTTATACAGTTCATATAACTGGACCTTAATCCAGTTATTCTCACTTTTGTTGTTAATTAGCTGTGCGAGGGCTGAAGGCTACCTAATTTTCACTTTAGCATAGTTTGGTTCAGAGCCTGCTGCAAGACACTGCTGATTGAAAGCTATACTTATTACCACAATACTTATTTTCTTTTTCTGTTTACAGTTCCTTTTTACTCTGTCCTAATCCAGATACGGCACTAGTTTTACAAGTTGCAACTAATTCCCGTGACTTTAGCCTGGCCTGCACTGTATTTTTATATTTTTTCGACGATGCCAAGCCAATTTATTTTACATCTTACGACCTTAGAATTTCCTCTTAATAAAATTAGAATAATATAAGGCGTCTTCTACCTTTTCAACTATGTTTCATCACATTTTTAAACTCGTGTTATCTACATGTAACAAATTAGTACCTTTTAACTATTTTGTAATTTATTGTTACAAGATGTATATTGTCAAGCAGTTGTGTTTGGTTTCACTTTTCCTAGCAGGTCTGAAAATAGACCGGAAATGGTAATCTGGCGATAATTCGTTTACCTCTTTGAGCGGAAGTAACAAAGAAATTCAACTTTAATATACTGCAGCATATTCTAGTGTGATAACTAATAGATTGTCATGTTAATCCAAATAAGAGGCCCTACATTTGGTTGAAAGACCCAAATTTCCAGCGCTATGCCAGCACCAGACGATTTACAAGATGTCTAGATGTCTGTCAATAATGCATCTACAACGAATATTCTTATTTTGCACCTCCTGATACACTTTTCTTGTTGGCTCCATGTTGCCCAGGGCCAAATTTGGCTTAAGAGGCGTTTTCTAAGCAGTTACCTTGTTATCGTAATTGAAAATCCACGTATTGAATTTGCAATTTAAATTTTACTTCCATTGTTGGATTCAGATGCATTTCTTCCATGTATACTGATATGACACTTAAAATATAAGTTCTAGAGACGTTGGGTAGATTTGCCACTGCTGTTAAATAAATGGCTCTGAGCACTATGAGACTTAACTTCTGAGGTCATCAGTCCCCAAGAACTTAGAACTACTTAAACCTAACTAACCTAAGGACATCACACACATCCATACCCGAGGCAGGATTCGAACCTGCGACCGCAGCAGCAGCGCGGTTCCAGACTGAAGCGCTTAGAACCGCTCGGCTACTCTTGCCGGCCCACTGCTGTCATGAATGGACTGATTTCATGACTTCAGATTCTGGCGCAGTTTCTGGGCAATACATGTTGTAGCGGCGACGGAAAAGAAGGAACGTCTGCATGTTCAGAGTGGCAGTTCTGATGCGCTGGATTATGGAAGCAAGACTTAAGAAAAATTAAGCCATCTTCCTTGATTTTATCGACCTAGACAAAGAGTTTGACAGTATAAAACGGTGCAAGGTGTTCGAAATTCTTAGAAAAGTAGGTGTAAGCTATAGGGAAAGACGAATAATCTAAAAGAAGTATAAGAAACAAGAAGAAAGGAAGACAAAGAGCAAATTACCCGGAACAAAAATGGTATAAGGCAAGGATGGGGTCTACTGTTCAGCCAATACTTCGAAAAACCCATGATGGAAATAAATAAAGGTTCAGGAGTGGAATTAAAATTCCCTGTGGAAGAACGTAAATTATAAGAATCGCTGATGACTTGCTATCCTCAGAGAAGGTGAAGAAGAATTATATGAGATAAGGAATGGAAAGGTATTCTGATCACAGAATATGGGTTGAAAGTGAACTGAGAAAGACGACGCTAACGAGGAGTAGCAGAAATTGTATGGAGTTTATTAAAAGCTTATATCTATATCAACGATGGGCATCTGACTGAATCCAAGCATGGTCCGACAGACACCAATACATGTATCGTCCAACAATAAAATGTATCAGTATTTTAGATATGTTCTGGAGCAGATCGTTTAAGAAGCAACTTCTGTAGGATATTGACGGCCAGCACCTGTCCTTAGATATAAGAATAAAAAATTAAATCATACATACAACTACTCATACGTGGACTGACAACGTCAGACCATCAGAAAAGAATAAGATCGGATTGGCAGGCGCTGCTTCATCGTTCGGCAGCGTGACTTACCTTAGTTTTATGAAATTGACCCCATCATACAACTGTGGTTTCTGAAGACATCGTAGTGAGGCAGCAAACATTAATAATCCACACTAACATTAATCACAAAATATTTATTGATTAGTTCTCTAGAAAAAAGCGTGACATGGGAGCATAATTCTGACCAAGGTAAAGAAATTGGAAATTAAAAATAAATTTCTGGTTTATAAGAATAATTATTATAACAAAACCTCGCATAAATCAATACAACACGTAGCGTCTGCCGTACTTAAGACAGTTACATTTGGCTCGATTCCTGAATCGGCAATATTAAGGAATATACAAAAATACTTCCTATCTGTTTGGTGAATGAAAACGTTGCTTTACTAACTCCCAACTGCGGGTTAAATATTGGACTTTAACGTTACAAATGCTGAATATTGAGCTCAGATTAATCGTCACTCTGAGGCATGTTTCGTCAGAAAACCTAATCACATACACCGCTACTAGACACACGCCAAGCCGTAAGAAAAGGAAAGCAGTAAATATATTACCTCACATCATTGAGTAGAACACACAGAGAGGAGCGGCACGTGCTTGTCAAAATCGATTCAAGAAACATAGCTTGCTCTCTCAAAGCTAATATTGCGGCCACTTTCAGTACCAATACTATGCATTCCTCTTCTTCAGCAGAATTATCAAACAACAGCTTCTCTTATACAAACCACTTCCAACCTTCGAGAGCAGCAGTTTCTGCTCGCAGCAACTCACCGTAACATGTATTTCACGCGAAAACTGTTCAGTGCCGACTAACTCATAATAACTTGCACTGCAGTACATGGCAAGCGCACTTAGGTTTGCACACGTCTGACAACACGCTGTTTGCCTCAGTACAACTACTTAAATACAACTGTCTCTTTACGTGTGCCAAATTGCAACTGCCTCTTTTCCTGGCGCGGAGACCTAGACATTGAGGAAGGAAGCTGAAAAAAGTTGGACGCACTAGAGATGTGAATATGGAGAAGAATGGAAAAAGTGAAACGGGAAGACCGAATAAAGAATGAAGAAGTATTAAGAAGAGTTGGAGGAGAAAGAAACATGTTGAAAGTCATCAGAAAGAGAAAACGAAACTGGATTGGACCTTGTTTGAGGAGGGACTGTTTATTGAAGGAAGATATAGAAGGAATGGTGGAGGGAAAAAGGGGAAGAGGAAAAAGAAGATATCAAATGCTGGACAACATCAAAAGAGACAAATATACAGAAATGAAAAGACTGGCTATGGACAGACAAAAGTGGGAGAGGCTTAACCCATGACAAGACCTTCCGTAAGGTAGAATACCATACTACTTCTACTCTTTTCCTTCCTTCGAATACGACGCTCTCATATGGCACCATCACGCCCTAGACGTTCATTCGCTGAGATACTCATTCCAAAGTTCGCCAGTGAAGCCTACATGCTTCCCGTGTAGCAGAATGATATCAAAATCGACCAATATACCAAAGAATTCTCCCGCAAACTATGTGCAAAAGTACTTAATCGAAATGGAGGGTGGCTCAGTCAAAAGACATAAACTGAACAGAAAATTGGGACCACTAAGCAGACGAAGTGAGTGAATTCTGCTACGTTGGTAGCAAAATTACGTATGGAGGAGGAAGCAAGCAGGATGGTTCAAATGGCTCTGAGCACTATGAGACTTAACATCTATGGTCATCAATCCCCTAGAACTTAGAACTACTTTAACCTAACTGACCTAAGGACAGCACACAACACCCAGTCATCACGAGGCAGAGAAAATCCCTGACCCCGCCGGAAATCGAAACCGGGCGCGGGAAGCGAGAACGCTACCGCACGACCACGAGCTGCGAAGCAAGGAGGACATTATAAGCAGTCTAGCACACCAAAGAGGGTATCCTGGCCAAAATAAGACTACTACTATCAAACACGGACCTTAGTTTTGGGAAAAAAATTCTGGAATGTACGTTTCGAGCACAGTATTGTCATAGAAAGCATGAAGGCTGCTTTTTCCACAACTGGTTTTTTGAGGTCATTGCCCTCTAGATCCCTGCGGTCGGATACTCTTATATATTTTAGAGTTGTTGCTGTTTCCAGAGATTTATCGCTAATAATGCAATCTTTCCACCTATTTTTCCACAATACCTTACATTTATTTATGTTTAGTCAACTGCAGGTCTTGCTGTATTTCACTATGGTTATGATGTTACTTGTTAGTCGCATGACGCTAAGCAATGATAAATAAATTATTACAAGAGGAAAACAGCAAAAGTTGCAAATTTCACTTTTATTCATTAGATGACTAGTTTCGGGTCGGGATCAATTTTCAAATCATCCCATAGGACAGAAAATCAAAATTACAATTAGTTACAACTCAGGTGTTAACAAATTATTAAGCACTCGTCAAAAATATTAAATGTATTGATTGAAGATGTACATACCAGATTGTCAAAAAGGTATTTCCCAAAACATAAGAAGCATGTACAGAGCATCCAGGCACCTGGCAGTCTACTCCTTCCACTGCCGTAAAGTAACCTCCGGAAGGGACGTCCCATCAGGGTATAGGAAACATCTTTTGTGTTTATTACAACGTTTCCTATCATCAAAAATGCAACATTTAATACAATAACAAGTCAACAATAAGATAAATTCCTTTAAAATCTTTACGAAAAACAGTAAAATAATTAAAATCGTCAAACAGTAAAGCACAGCAGCGTCACATACGGCTTGAATAACTTTGTGTCTCATGATGGTACGTAAAACTCAGTAAATGTTAACCACAACATTAGTATTAAAAGAAAATAAATAGTAGAACATTAAACTTTACCATAACAAATCTTGTAGATTTGTATGAAGATAAAACATTTTTCTGGCGATTTCCAGGTAAAAAGAAACAGTAAACTGCAAAGCTGTCTTTCACGAAGCACTATAAAATGTACTGCCATCTTGGGGGAAGGTATAGCATAACCACACTCAAAGACATAGGGGGTTGAGGGTGGTGTTGTAGAGGGAGGGGATGGGAGTCGGGGGGAAGAATGGAAGGCTGGAAAAAGTGGGAGGGAAGCATGAAGAAGAAGGTGTCCAGAAAGTGGGTCATGGTGGAAAACATGGCATTAATGTAAATAAATTATAATCAACAGCAGTGAAACGAACTTATAAAAATTGGACCAAAACGATTATTTGCCATCTTTTATAATTAAGTAAATAAGAACTTCCCAAAGACTAACGGATTCAAAAGAGAAACCACACACTTCTGTTTACAATGTGTACTTGCTCTTCGGTTCCAGCGTATTGAATAAATTAAAAAAATGGACACAACCTTGTCATAGATGCCCTTCACAATCATGAAAACATCATCAACATGTCTTCTATAAAAACAATGTCATCATAGTGAACCTGATTCAGATTAAAAATTCTACTGCCTAAATTGTTAATAAAAATGTCAGCCAGTGAGCCTGAGATGCAAATGCCCTGAACAAGGCCATCTGGCTGTTGGCAGACCGTACTGTCAAAACCAAAATAATTATATGATGGATATAACCGGAGGAGATCAAGAAACTCAATTATCTCCCCCTTACTCATAGTAGCATTTGCATAAGGCTATACTTGATTACGGAAAAGGTTTCCTCGATTGGGATATATATGTGATCAAATTCGCAATCTCGAACGAAGCCATTACCATACAATCTGACATTTTAAGTTTCTTGCACTCAGCAGCATAAACTGCACTAATTGATACACGAAATTGCTGGGGAACTTTTTCATCCCTATAAGTTTACGCAAAAGAAACTTGTCCTGACGGGCCAGTGGAGAACTTCAGCTGTTAAATTATAACACACACGCTTCTTCCGGCTTTATGCAACTTCATAAGTGCGCTTAGAACAGGCAAATTTGTATTCATACAAATCAGACCCCGTTTTTCCTACCGTGTCGTCAAGAGCTACAGACCACGAATTTTCTTTTTTAAAGCTACATTCAAAAACTTCGTTGGATCTTTATCAGTCTGGCGCATATCATTATCTGGCAAAAAATCCAAAACGTTTGCCCTGCACATTACCTCTGATAGGATGCTTACAGTGTTTCCTTTATTGGCTCTTATTATCAAAGCACTCTTCCTATTTAATTTACAACCGATGTTCTCCAAAACTCGTTGCTCACTATGTATAGTCTTTTTCCATTAACGCCTTGATGCTCCTTAGCTGCCGGCCGCTGTGGCCCAGCAGTTCTACATCTACATCTACATGGATACTGTGTAAATCACATTCAAGCGCCTGGGAGGGGGTTCATCGAACTACCTTCACAATTCTCTATTATTCCAGTCTCGTATAGCGCGTGGAAAGAATGAACACCTATATCTTTCTGTACGAGCTCTGATTTCTCTTATTTTATCGTGGTGATCGTTCATCCCTATGTAGGTCGGTGTCAACAAAATATTTTCGCATTCGGAGAGGAAGGTTGGTGATTGGAATTTCGTGAGAAGATTTAGTTGAATTTACGGCTTTTAGATTAGACTGTTTTATCGTGTAACCGAAGTTTGACGAATTCCTTTTAGCACTCATGTGGATGACCTCACACTTTTCGTTATTTAGCGTCAATTGCCACTTTTCGCACCATTCAGATATTTTTAGCTAAATCGTTTTGCAGTTTGTTTTGCTCTTCTGATGATTTTATTAGTCGACAAACGACAGCGTCATCTGCAAACAACCGAAGACGGCTGCTCTGATTGTCTCCAAAATCGTTTATATAGATAAGGAATAGCAAAGGGCCTATAACATTACCTTGGGGAACGCCAGAAATCACTTCTGTTTTACTCGATGACTTTCCGTCAATTACTACGAACTGTGACCTCTCTGAGAGGAAATCACAAATCCAGTCACATAACTGAGACGATATTCCATAAGCACGCATTTTCACTACGAGCCGCATGTGTGGTACAGTATCAAAAGCCTTCCGGAAATCCAGAAATACGGAATCTATCTGAAATCCCCTGTCAATAGCACACAACACTTCATGTGAATAAAGAGCTAGTTGTGTTTCACAGGATCGATGCTTTCTAAACCCATGTTGACTGTGTGTCAATAGACCGTTTTCTTCGAGATAAATCATAATGTTCGAACACAATATATGTTCTAGAATCCTGTTGAATATCGTCGTTAACGATATGTTGTGTACATAGTTCCGCGTAGTCAGCGCGTACACAACTTTCCCACTAGAGCGCGCCCCGCTAAGCACAACAGCGCAGGCGCAGCGCTCGTCCGTCTCCGCACTACGAGATGGCGCTGTCTTAGAGACGGACCAAACTCTGTTTCCGCCGATCCGCGTATTAATATGTAATGCAGCCAGTGAGATTGCTGCTAATGTAGAACCTTTTCTCCTCGCGGATCACACTCGCGCAGTGACACATAAACGCGCGAGGTATTATAACGAGTGTACAGACCTCCGATTAGTCAGTCTGCATCAGTCTGCATTTATCTGCACCTGTCTGTACCAGTCTGCATTAGTCTGCAGTCAAGTTTCAGTCTGCGCCTAATAAGATTATCATATTCCTGTACATAGTCATGAAGAGAAATGTACAGACACTTTGTCAAGTATCAGAGATATGTGAGAATAAGATTAACGTACCAAGACCAAAGGAACTTCAGACTGTCAATTGTAAATAGCATCCAGAACCAAGTTAAGTTATTTCTATGCTTTTTATTATTTTAATAAATGTGTGTGAAAATTAATCAAGTTCTGTTTAAAGTTGGTCACCGTCGATCTGCTACTCTAAGCGTGTAAGTGGCATTTCTATCGTCTGACATACCGGTAGAGGATAAAACACGCCACGAGACATATTGCTGACACTCGCCTACTACGCTAGAGCGACAAGTCAAATAATCTGATGGTGTGTGTACCGAAGGTCTTACAGTACGCACACCACACGATATGGGCCTGTAATTTAGTGGATTACTCCTACTACCTTTCTTGAATATTGGTGTGACCTGTGCAACTTTCCAGTCTTTGCGTACAGATCTTTCGGCGAGCGAACGGTTGTATATGATTGTTAAGTATGGGGCTACTGCATCAGCATACTCCGAAAGGAACCAAATTGATATACAGTCTTGACCAGAAGACTTGTTTTTATTAAGTGATTTAAGTTGCTTCACTACTCCGAGAATATTTACTTCTACGTTACTCATGTTGGCAGCTGTTCTCGATTGGAGTTCTGGAATATTTACTTCGTCTTCTTTTGTGAAGGCATTTCGGAAGGCTGTGTTTAGTAACTCTGCTTTGGCAGCACTGTCTTCTATAGTACCTCCATTGCTATCGCGCAGAGAAGGCATTGATTGTTTCTTGCTGCTAACATACTTCACATACGACCAGAATCTCTTTGGATTTTCTGCCAGGTTTCGAGACAAAGTTTCGTTGTGGAAACTGTTATAGGCATCTCGCATTGAAGTCCGCGCTAAATTTCGAGATTAAGTAAAAGATCGCCAATCTTGGGGAGTTTGCGTCTGTTTAAATTTGGCATGCTTGTTTCGTTGTTTCTGCAACAGTGTTCTCACCCGTTTTGTGTACCAAGGAGGATCAGCTCCGTCGTTTGTTAATTTATTTGGTATAAATCTCTCAATGGCTGCCGACACTATTTCTTTGACTTTAAGCCACATCTGGTCTACACGTATATTATTAATTTGAAATGAGTGGAGATTGTCTCTTAGGAAGGCTTTAAGTGAATTTTTATCTGTTTTCTTGAATAGGTATATTTTTCGCTTATTTTTCGAGGATTTGGAGATTGCAATATTCACTCTCGCTACGACAACCGTGTGTTCACTAATCCCTGAATCGGTTTTGATGCCCGTTATTAATTCAGGATTATTTGTTGCTAAGAGCTCAAGTGCGTTTTCACAACCGTTTACTATTCGCATTGGCACATGAACTAAATGCTCGAAATAATTTTCAGAGAATGCGTTTAGCACAATTTCGGATGATATTTGATGCGTACCTCCGGAATTAAACATATATTTTCGCCAAGATATCGAGGATAAACTAAAGTCACCACCAACTATTATCGTATGAATCGGGTACGTGTTTGAAATCGAACTCAAGTTATCTTTAAACCTTTCAGCAACTGTATCATCTGAATTGGGAGGTCGGTAAAAGGATCCAATTATTATTTTATTCCGGTTGCCAACAATGACCTCTGCCCATACTAACTCTCAGGAAGTTTCTACTTCAATTTGACGACAAGATAAACAACTTTTGACAGCAACAAACACGCCACCGCCAACCGTGTTTAGCCTATCCTTTCGGAACACCGTTAGATTCTTCGCAAACATTTCGGCTGAGCTTATATCCGTCTTTCAGTGTCTATAACGATTTGAGCATCAGTGCTTTCTATCAGCGCTTGGAGCTCTGGTACTTTCCCAACACAGCTACGACAATTTACAACTGTTATACCAAGGGTTCCTGTATCTACCTTCTTCCTGTGTTCAGCCTGTGACTGAAGCCCTTCTTGTGTTTTCCCGAGACCCTCTAAACTAAAAAACCGCCCAGTCGACGTCACACAGCCCCTGCTACCCGTGTAGCCATCTCCTGCGTATAGTGGACACCTGACCTATTCAGCGGAACCCGAAACCCAACCACCCTTTGGCGCAAGTCGGGGAATCTGCAGCCTACACGGTCGCAGAACCGTCTGAACCTCTGATTCAGACCCTTCACTCGGCTCTATACCAGAGGGTCGCAATCGGTCCTGTCGACTATGCTGCAAATGGTCAGCTCTGCTTTCATCTTGCAAGCAAGACTGGCATCTTTTACCAATTCTGTTAGTCGCTCGAAACCAGAGAGAATCTCTTCTGATCCAAAGTGACACACATCATTGGTACCGACGTGAGCAACCACCTGCAGTTGGCTGCACCCTGTGCTCTTCATGGCAACCGGGAGAACCCTTTCCACATGTGGAACGACTCCACCCGGTAGGCACACGGAGTGCACATTGGTATTCTTACCCTTCATGTCAGCCAAGTCCCCATAAGGCGCCTAATTTTGGAGCTCCCAACTACCAATAATCCCACCCTCTCCGATCACCCGGATCTTGCAGGCTGAGTGGCTTCCCCTGACACAGGACAGACGACAGCATCTGGCTCAGCGACAGTGTCAGCCACAGATAGCACCTGGAAGCTGTTTGTCAGACAAACCGGGGAGGCCTTACGTGCAGGCGTCTGGGAAGCCTTTCGCCGCCTGCTTCGCCCTGGGGCGACCTCCCACTCTACCACAGGTGAAGGGTCAGCCTCATTGCGAGCAGTAAATGGGCTCGCCACCGGTGAGGACCGATTGGAGGACTCTGACGTGCTGGACGTCCGTTGTATCCCCACGGCCAGCCCACATAGTGGTGCCCAACCACTGCAGCCTCAAGCTGTGTAACCGAAGCCATCACAACCTGAAGCTGAGAGCGAAGTGTCACCAACTCGGCTCGCATCCGCACACAACAATCAAAACCCTGTCCATCTAAAGGCCGTGGAAAACTGAACTATACAGATAAATGGATTATCGGCACGTGCTGCGCAACTCTACTCTAGACCCTGATGGAAACGCACGAACTGTGTCTATTAATACGCAGATATTCGAAAACCTAACTACCGGAGCACTCGAGTGAAACTAAATAATTTGCCCCTGATTAGGAACTTGTAATATGTCCCAAAATCGGTTTACTTTCCAACGCAGACGAAAACGCGACAACTGTAGCTATTGGATATTAAATTTACACTCAGAAACTCAAGAAACTACCCTATTAAAGCACACAGAAGATACAATAAAATTCGCTCATGGTTAGGAACTCGTAAGTGGCACAGGGCGCTTCAGTCGGGAACCGCGCAGCTGCTGCGGTCGCAGGTTCGAATCCTGCCTCAGGCATGGATTTGTGTGATGTCCTTAGGTTAGTTAGGTTTAAGTAGTTCTAAGTCTAGGAGACTGATGAGTCCCATAGTGCTTAGAGTCATTTGAACGATTTGCTCCTTAGCTAATAGTTCTTCTGTTTTGACAACAACCAACGTCTCCTCAAGACAATCGCACTTGCCGTATGTGCATGCTGCCTTGACGTCAGCGATCAAAATCACTCTCAGATACAGGTAGCTGAAGTGAATAACCTAGCCTCTTGTTAAGAATTAACATTTCCTCATCCGTAAAATGGATGTTGTTGTTGTTGTGGTCCTCAGTCCTGAGACTGGTTAGACGCAGCTCTCCATGCTACTCTATCCTGTGCAAGCTTCTTCATCTCCCAGTACCTACTGCAACCTACATCCTTCTGAATCTGCTTAGTGTATTCATCTCTTGGTCTCCCTCTACGATTTTTACCCTCCACGCTGCCCTCCAATACTAAATTGCTGATCCCTTAATGCCTCGGAACATGTCCTACCAACCGATCCCTTCTTCTAGTCAAGTTGTGCCACAAACTCCTCTTCTCCCCAATTCTATTCAATACCTCCTCATTAGTTATGTGATCTACACATCCAATCTTCAGCATTCTTCTGTAGCACCACATTTCGAAAGCTTCTATTCTCTTCTTGTCCAAACTATTTATCGTCCATGTTTCACGTCCATAAATGGCTACATTCCATACAAATACTTTCAGAAACGGCTTCCTGACACTTAAATCTATACTCGATGTTAACAAATTTCTCTTCTTCAAAATCGCTTTCCTTGCCATTGCCAGTCTACATTTTATATCCTCTCTACTTCGACCATCATCAGTTATTTTGCTTCCCAAATAGCAAAACTCCTTTACTACTTTAAGTGTGTCATTTCCTAATCTAATTCCCTCAGCATCACCCGACTTAATTCGACTACATTATATTATCCTTGTTTTGCTTTTGTTGACGTTCATCTTATATCCTCCTTTTAAGACACTGTCCACTGCATTCAACTGGTTTTCCAAGTCCTTTGTTGTCTCTGACAGAATTACAATGTCATAGGCGAACCTTAAAGTTTTTATTTGTTCTCCATGGATTTTAATGCCTACCCCGAATTTTTCTTTTGTTTCCTTTACTGCTTGCTCAGGATACAGATTGAATAACATTGGGGATAGGGTACAACCTTGTCTCACTCCCTTCCCAACCACTTCTTCCCTTTCATGTCCCTCGACTCTTATAACTGCCATCTGGTTTCTGTACAAATTGTAAATGGCCTTTCGCTCCTCGTATTTTACCCCTGCCACCTTCAGCATTTGAAAGAGAGTATTCCAGTCAATAATGTCAAAAGCTTTCTCTAAGTCTACAAATGCTAGTAACGTAGGTTTGCCTTTGCTTAATCTTTCTTCTAAAACAAGTCGTAGGGTCAGTATTGCCTCACGTGTTCCAATATTTCTACGGAATCCAAACTGATCTTCCCGGAGGTCGGCTTCTACCAGTTTTTCCATTCGTCTGTAAACAAGTCGTGTTAGCATTTTTCAGCTGTGACTTACTAAACTGATAGTTCGTTAATTTTCACATCTGTCAACATCTGCTTTTTAGGTATTGGAATTATTGTATTCTTCTTGAAGTTTGAGGGTATTTCACTTATCACATACATCTTTCTCACAAGATGGTAGAGTTTTGCCAGTACTGGCTCTCCCAAGGCTGTCAGTAGTTCTAATGGAATGTTGTCTACTGCCGCGGCCTTGTTTTAACTCAGGTCTTTCAGCGCTCTGTCAAATTCTTCACGCAGTATCATATCTCCCATTTCATCTTCATCTACATTCTCTACCATTTCCATAATATTGTCCTTAAGTACATCGCCCGTGTATAGGCCCTCTATATACTCCTTTTCCTTCTTTGCTTAGAACTGGGTTTCCATCTGAGCTCTTGATATTCATATAAGTGGTTCTCTTTTCTCCAAAGGTCTCTCTAATTTTCCTGTAGGCAGTAACTATCTTACCCCTAGTGAGATAAGCCTCTACATCCTTACATTTGTCCTCTATCTGTCCCTGCTTAGCCATTTTGCACTTCCTGTCGATATCATTTTTGAGACGTTTGTATTCCTTTTTGCCTGCTTCATTTACTGCATTTTTATATTTTCTCCTTTCATCAATTAAATTCAATATTTCTTCTGTTACCCAAGGATTTCTACTAGCCCTCGTCTTTTTACCTACTTGATCCTCTGCTGCCTTCACTATTTCATCCCTCAAAGCTACCCATTCTTTTTCTACTGTATTTCTTTCCCCCATTCCTGTCAATTGTTCCCTTATGCTCTCTATGAAACTCTATACAACCTCTGGTTTAGTCAGTTTATCCAGGTCGCATCTCCTTAAATTCCCACCTTTTTGCAGTTTCTTCAGTTTTAATCTACAGTTCATAATTAATAGATTGTGGTCAGAGTCCACATCTGTCCCTGGAAATGTCTTACAATTTAAAACCTGGTTCCTAAATCTCTGTCTTACCATTATATAATCTATCTGATATCTTCTAGTATCTCCAGGCTTCTTCCATGTATGCAAACAACCTTCTTTCATGATTCTTGGACCAAGTGTTAGCTATGATTAAGTTATGCTCTGTGCAAAATTCTACAAGGCGGCTTCCTCTTTCATTTGTTATCCCCAATCCATACTCACCTACTATGTTTCCTTCTCTCCCTTTTCCTACTATCTAATTCCAGTGACCCATGACTATTAAATTTTCGTCTCCCTTCACTTCCTGAATAATTGCTTTTATCTCATCATACGTTTCATCAATTTCTTCGTCATTTGCAGAGCTAGTAGGGATATAATATACAATGGATATCAGTCAAATTAACCACCCTTTCGGAAAAGTACTTGACTCGAGAATAATACTATTTACAGCCCTATCTAGATATTATTGTCTAAGTTTGTTACTACGTAAGCTTCGTATTTCACTCCACGTTCCACCAACATATACGTCAACTCTTTTCCTAAAGAGGTTTAACTGTAAATATCCAGTACACACTACCAACCTCAAGTGCAAAAAATAAAGGTCTTCATTTAGTTTTTCTTTTGAAGCATGGGGCATCCTAATTTCACTTCTAACCCACATGGGTACCACCCTCCTTTTTACTGTCACAGCAGTTCCTGAGTTGGTGTTAATAACCTCCTTTTTATATTTCAGAACAATACCATTCTGGAGACATCTTCGGCTGAACTGTATCTTCGCACATGACTTTGATATCTTCAACCTTTTGTCCACGTAAGAATATCCGTCCCTTAATACCTGATGTGGCACATATATACGATTAAGCTTACCCATTACAGTCATTTTAGAACTCGTCACTGTTAACTGAATGTAAATAAGTTACGTAAAACTGCAACCAGGGCCTTTTTGAATAATTATGTTTTATTGCATGAACCGGTTTTCGAACCTTTTTAGGTTCATCTTCAGATGGTGTTTGGAATTACATCATTATTTCTAGCATAATTCTGTGTGCTGGCTCTGTGACAAGAAGTTGGAGCACGCGTTAATGTATCGCCATGACTATTGTTTATCTGTCGATATGGATGTAAATTTTGTTTTTTACTTACTGGGAGAGTATGGGCGGCTTTTGTCCGTTGGTATCCATCTGCCTGCTTCCATCACTACAGTGTGAAGTGATATGCCAACTGGCCATCAAGAAGGAAGCAGACAGATGGACACTAACAGGAAAAATCCACCCATACTGTCGCAGTAAGTAAAAAAACTAAATTTACATCCATATCGACAGATAAACAATAATCATGGATATCATTAAAGGGAGTTCAATCTTCCTGTCACAGAGCCACCACCCAGCATTATGCTAGAAATAATGATGCAACTTTCAGACACCATCTGAAGATGAACCTGAAAAGCTTCGAAAACCGGTTCGTGGAATAAAACATAATTATTCAAAAAAGTGACTGGTTACCGTTTTATGCAATTTTTTTTACATATTTACGAACTTCCAGCGTGCTGAAGTGATTGCAGAGAAGAAATTTGTGATAATGAGTACAACGGAAAAGTAGCCAAAGTTGCAAATATTATTTTACATATTGTTTGGATTCGGTTTTTGTTAGCTTATATCATCTGTACGATTACTTTTGAGTAACTTATATGTATGGTTTCTCTGCGGAATTCGTTAGTCTATGGTAGTTCTTATTTGATTATAAAAAATGGGAAATAGTCGTTTTTTGTCAAATTTTAATAAGTTTGTTTTACTACTACTGGTTGTAAATTATTTATATTAATGCCATGTCTCCCACCTTGACACACTTTTTGGGCATCTTCTTCTTTATGTTTCACCCCCCCCCCCTTTTACCAGCTGTTTGTTTTTATCTGGAAAGTTTCAGAAAAATGTTTTCTTTTCATACAATTCTATAAGGTTTGTTGTGGTAAAGTTTTTACGCTTGTAAAGACCTGGAAGTGATGAAGATTCATTAATGTCCAGTTATCTGTTTTCTCTTAATACTAATGCTGTGGTTAACATTTTATGATTTTTCTATACCATCACAGCATACAGCTGTGCCATGCGAGCCATATGTGGCGCTGCTGTGCTTTACTGTTTTTATAATTTTAATTATTTTACTGTTTCTGGTAATAATTTTAAAAGTATTCGTTTTATTGTTGACGTTTACTATTATTGTACTAATTTTTGCAGTTTTGATGTTTGGAGAAAGTTATAAGAAATACGAAAGACATTTCCTGTATCCTGATACGGCGGCTCTTTGAGAGGTTCCCAGGTTGCCGCCCTGCAATCGCTACAGCATGGTGGAAGTTCGTGATAAATAAATTATCCTAAATTTTCTGGATAGACGCACAGAGCTTGTGAAGTCCGGTGCTGGTACGTGGCGAGGGATACTAGCTGCAGGTTTCAGGAATTAGCTGGTGGAGTTGCGGATATTCGGGAGGTTTCCCCCAATTCCTTCAGGGACCATGAAGCTGCGTGAGAAGACCACTGCTGGTAACAGTGATCATACATAGGCTGGAGTACTGCAAAGTCCTTCTTAGAAATGTTCGAACTACGACAGTTCCCTGGGGGACTGTCAGAAATTCCCGCAGACTTTCGTAGAAGCGTATCCAAATAATGAGCCACTGCATTTTACTGTACACAGCATGGGAAATGAGCTGCATTTCACGATCAGACAAATTTTCAGCCATCGTGGAGAGAACCCGACCAATGCCAATTTCTAAGTCAGATTATGGAAATACAACAAGCTCTTGTTGAGAAAAGTGTCCGGTCTTCCCCTGCATTTTGGAACTTGCGAAGAAATTCCTGTTGACGTGATGGCAAGACTCTCAAATCCTCTCCTCCAACCGGTTGCTTTTAGGAGCGAGTGGAACAAAGACATACTACTACCTTTGGTGTTTGAGACCACGGGGCAATGGTTCGTCTCAGTCATCTCGAGAGGTGTCCAGCCCCAGCCCAGTTCTTCTTTCGGTGTTTTTTGTGTAAGTGTCGCGTTTAGCTTTGTGATGTTTGTCATCTGTGCAACTCACAATTTACAAGTTTATTTCGCAACGTGTGTTTGATTTTTGTGGGAAAATTCCTTGCACTGGGACTATGAGACGATCTTCTCCAGTATTCTTCCATCTGCGAGCTGCTCAGACTTCGAAAAGTCATTTGCTTCTTGAGCAGCAGTCTTTCACAAAGCATTCAGGTGCTTTCGGCGTTTATACAGTGTTTTCAGGATTAATTGGAATGTTGTCTCACCATTGATACACGTAAAATTTTTTAATTCCACGTTCACTAATTTTTACAGTCAATAAAGAGAATTGTGACTTTAGTTTACCTTGGTCTGAGAAGCTTTTCCTAAGATCAACAAATTAATGTTTAATTTTAACAGCCTCAATACCATCATTTCCGCCCCCAACTATCTGATGAGGCGACACGTTAATAAACATCTTATTTAAACTGAAGGTGCCGGGAAAAAAGGAAAGGAAAGGAACTGACGATATCAGCTGCTTCGAGACTTCATGCCGAATCAGCGGCAACGAGTGAAACGTGTGCCAGGTGAGGACTCGAACCCCGGATCTCCTGTTTACTAGGCAGTTGCGTTAACCAGTACGCCATTCGGACACAGCGTTTATTGCAAACGTGCAGACTATCTGGGCATGCTTCCCTGCCGACTCATTCACTCAGCAGCGCCACCTATCCGGAGTTCCCATCCGTGCCCTCCATCCTCACTAATGTTAGATTCCTGTAGGAGGTCGAATGTAGCTGTGCATCCGCTCTGAAGCTTGTGGATTCATTGCCCATCAAGGCAAATCACTTACATGAACGCATGGTATCTGTTCTTTCAGACACGTCCCGATGCAGCTGATATCATTAGTTCCTTCCCTTTCCTTTCCTTTCCCCATTCTTCACGTTCAATTTACATAATATGTATCACAGCTGTGGATTTCACACGGTGTCAGTTCTTTCGGGCGTATCGGAAAGAACAGATATCGCGCATTCATGTAATTAATAAACATCGTGAGTCGGTTCTATATGACTGAATTGTGGATTTAGATGTGTCGGTGTAAGCTGGTTACTTTGCTAAGAACATTTTGAATTAATCAGGAAAGTTAACTGCTTCATTTCTTTTATTTTTGGCAATTAAACTTCACCTCCATTTGCACTGAGCATCGTGAGTGAATATCATTGTCAATGCTATTGTGTCATTTTGTAGATCTACAAGCGCAGAACTTCTTGTCGAGTTACTCTTGTTTTGAGTTCACAATTGTGACAGACAGCTTGCAGTAACTGCTGCCGGATCATAGTTGACTCACACCATCGTTACAAAATGCAATAAAAAACTGTAAATAAACACATCAAAAAAGTTTTACATTACCCTAGCTCCCAGAACTCCTGAAGATAGACTTTGACTTTGACTGTTCAGAGATGTCACTAAACCCGCCCAAAGATGTAAACAACCATGCATGACCAGCGCCTATTAGGCGGAGAGGGTCCGACAGCCGATCAGTTCCAGTCATTCCACCGGGAAGGAGGTACACGGCTCGTGTTGTCTGTAATTCAACCAGGCCTAGACGGTCAATACCGCGGTTCGATCGCGTCCGCATTGTTACTTTGTGCCAGGAAGGGTTCTCAACAAGTGAAGTGTCCAGGTGTCTCGGAGTGAACCAAAGTGATATTGTTCGGACATGGAGGAGATACAGAGAGACAGGAACTGTCGATGACATGCCACGCTCAGGTCGCTCAAGGGCTGCTACTGCAGTGGATGACCGCTACCTACGGATTATGGCTCGGAGAAACCCAGACAACATCACCAGGCTGAATGATGCTTCTCGTGCAGCCACAGGACGTCGTTTACGACTCAAACTGTGCGCAATAGGCTGCATGATGCGCAACTTCGCTCCCGACGTCCATAGTGAGGTCCATCTTTGCAACCACGACACCATGCAGCGCGGTACAGATGGGCCCAACAACATGCTTTCAGGATTGGCATCACGTTCTCTTCATCGATGAGTGTCGCATATGCCTTCGACCAGACAATCGTTGGAGACATGTTTGGAGGCAGCCCGGTCAGGCTGAACGCATTAGACACATTGTCCAGGGAGTGCAGCAAGGTGAAGGTTCCCTGTTGTTTTGGGGTGGTATTATGTGGGGCCGAAGTACGCCGCTTGTGGCGGCTGTACGATACGTGAATGCCATTCTTCGACCGATAGTGCTACCATATCGATAGCATATAGGCGAGGCATTCGTCTTAATAGATTACTTGGGAAGGTTAAGGTTTTCCCAAATGTGAAAAATTGTTCCAAAGTACAAAAGTTCATGTACGTAGGCACAAATGTTCTGTGTTGTAGTCGAGGAAATCTTGTCAGTACTATTTTTAATGGTATATGTGTTACATTAATGCTCTACTGCACACCAGGAATCAGTAAGTGAAATCAAATTAAGAAGTAAGATCAAAAACCAGTTACGAGTTAAAAACATTTTGAAGTAGGAGCTATTGGCAACTAAAAGAATTTTCCGTTTTCAAGATATGAGAAATTGTTAAGAGAGTAAATAAACTCATTTCATTTGCAAATATCACTGTCCCATAGTAGAAGACAACTTACATTTCAAGGTAAAAGATGGTGCAAAACCGACGAATTATGGCTTAACCTTCTACAGGTTATGGAAATGCGTTATAGGTTTACAGAATGTTACTCACCATAAAAATCTGTGGCAGAGAAGAATTAACAATATCCTCCATATTGCTCTAATATATTATACAGCACTTAAATGTAAGGACCTCCTAATATTCACAAACACTACACTAAACACAACCTCATGTCACACAATAACAAAAACATTAGAAAATGACAGAAACTGCTTCTAGCAGTTTATACTAGGCATTTCTTTATGCGAATTTAAAAAATCAGAAAGGTTCGATAATATTCACGTCCAGGGACTGTGCTGGCCAGCGAATTTAAAATCAGTCATTAGAATTTAAACACCGGCCAGGAAAAATTACGTGTTCCTAGGTACGTTATCCTCCAGTTACACACTCTCCCCTACTTATTCAGTTCGACGTGCCCAGGAATGACTTCAGCTTAGCCCACTTGGAAATTTTCATCACTCTAGCGACCTGTGATAAACAATATAATAGACCGTAAACGAGTTCCGGAAATGTGACGTATATACCACAGACTTTATATTACACAGTATAATGACATTAAAGTGACCACCACCTACAGTAGAGAGGCAAAATAATGTGAACACCTGTACTGGCTTTGGAATGGTTTATAAATAAGGGGCTGGACACTTATTTGCCCGTAATACAGCTGCGATTCTTCTTGGGATTCTGGCATATAATGACTGTATAGTCTGCAGTGGAACGTTATCTCACTATTCGATCAGAACGTCTTCCAACTCTTGTAGTGACGAGGGAGGCGCAAAATCTGATCCGTATTCACCGCCCCAATACCACTCAGAAAGGTTCGATAATATTCACGTCCAGGGACTGTGCTGGCCAGTGAAGACGCTGCAGCTCAGTTGCATGCTCCTCATACCATGACTGTACTGTCCTGGCTGTGTGAATGGGTGCATTATCGTCCTGAAATATGGCATTGTTGTTGGGGAACAACTTTTGAATCATGGGCTGCAACTGATCACCTGAAATGTTCACATAATCGTTGGCTGTAAGGCGGGCTTTGAGAGTAATGATGGGACCAGCAGAATACCATGATATGGCTGTCCACACCATCACACTTCCACCTCCATGCTTAACCGTTGGAATCACGTAATCAGGATTGTCGGTTTCTTTTGGCGTTCTACAGATGTAAACACGGCCCGATAATGCAAATAAGGAAAATGTTGACTCTTCGGATCATACCACGCGTTCCTACTGATTAACCGACCAGGATTTATGCTCCTGCCACCATGTTTTACGCTTCTTTGCGTTAGTTATCGTCACCAATGGTTTCGGCATAGCAGATCGTCCATGAATATTTGCTTTACGGAGTTCTCGGCGAACAATGTCAATAGATTCGGGGTCTCGAAGATGGCTATTGACCTCTGCAGTCACTTTAGCCGCCGTAGTTTTGTGTTGTTTTGACACAATTATTGTTAACGTACGACGATCTGTATCATTTAATTTTGATTTGCGCTCAGTATTATGCTTACACGATGATGTCTTTCCATGTCGTGTAGGCTGTCATGACTGTTTAAACAGTTGCTCTTGAAACTTTCATTAAGTTGGCTGTCTTGGTTACTAATGGGGACCCCTCGATCTGCTCTCTTCGTATCACTGTTAGGTCTTTCATTAAACGTCGACCTCGGCCTCTAAATGCAAATACGAAGTCTGCACTGCTCGTAAACAACCAGCACTAATGCCTAACCCGTACTGAACACGCACAGTGCAGCGAGACACGTGCCTTAGCTGCGTCGTTGATCGTCAAACACACCCATCCCATTACTACCACCGTTCACATTATTTTGCCTATCCCGCGTATGTTCGACGTCAACGTGCATTAACCACTGACAGACGGCAGGTGTCAACACTATCAGGGAGGATAAGTAAAGCGTGTCGGGGGGTGCGGAGACCAAGCAGTAGCTGTCGTAATGCGGAAACGGAGCGATTTATCTGACGTACAAAAGGGATGATCTTTGGCTTTCGGGTCAAGGGTGGAAGCATTTCCGAAACGACTGAGTTTGTAAACAATTCGCGATCCGCAGTGGATAAAGTATATATAAATGTGACACTATCCATAACCGGCGCCGAGGCAACTATTTTGCACTACGGGTCACGGATGACACGGGTCAACGAGCGCTGTACAGACGTCTAAGTGCGAATAGACGTGCAATCGTTGAGCAGATGTACCAAGGGGCTACCAACAGCGTGTCTTTAACGATCGTTCAGCGAATGTTGCTGCTTATGGGCCTCCGCAATTGGCGATTTGTCCATGCACCCACGCTATTCATCGGCGACGAAGGCTGGACTTTACGCGCCAGTACTGAAACTGAAAGTTCACTGAGTAGCAACAAGTGGCCCTTTCACATGCATCACGTTTTATGCTCCATCAGACAGGTGGCGATTGGCGTGTATGGCGTGAAACGTCTGAAAGCAAACACCATGAAACAATCCTCGTAGGGTCCAGGCCAGAGAACAGAGCTTTATGGTCTGGGTGTTCTTATCATTCTGGAAGGCATAATTGATCAACACAAGTATGCGTCTATCCTTGGAGACCACGTTCACCTGAAGTAATGGCCGCTATCGACAGGGGATCTCAAGTTGATTCCGTATTTGTAGATTTCCGGGAAGCTTTTGGCACCGTTCCTCACGAGCGACCTCTAATCAAGCTGTGGGCCTATGGGGTATCGTCTCAGTTGTGCAACTGGATTCGTGATTTCCTGTCAGGAAGGTCGCAGTTCGTAGTAACAGACGGCAAATCATCGAGTAAAACTGAAGTGACATCAGGTGTTCCTCAGGGAAGCGTCCTGGGACCTCTGCTGTTCCTGATCTATATAAATGACCTGGTTGACAATCTGAGCAGTTCTCTTAGGTTGTTCGCAAATGATGCTGTAATTTACCGTCTAGTAAGGTCATCCGAAGACCAGTATCAGTTGCAAAGCGATTTAGAAAAGATTGCTGTATGGTGTGGCAGGTGGCAGTTGACGCTAAATAACGAAAAGTGTGAGGTTATCCACATGATTTCCAAAAGGAATCCGTTGGAATTCGATTACTCGATAAATAGTAAAATTCTCAAGGCTGTCAATTCAACTAAGTACCTAGGTGTTAAAATCACGAACAACTTCAGTTGGAAAGACCACATAGATAATATTGTGGGGAAGGCGTGCCAAAGGTTGCGTTTCATTGGCAGGACACTTAGAAGATGCAACAAGTTCACTAAAGAGACAGCTTATACTACACTCGTTCGTCCTCTGTTAGAATATTGCTGTGCGGTGTGGGATCCTTACCAGGTGGGATTGACGGAGGTCATCGAAAGGGTGCAAAAAAGGGTAGCTCGTTCTGTATTATCACGTAATAGGGGAGAGAGTGTGGCAGATATGATACGCGAGTTGGGATGGAAGTCATTAAAGCAAAGACGCTTTTCGTCGCGGCGAGATCTATTTACGAAATTTCAGTCACCAAATTTCTCTTCCGAATGCGAAAATATTTTGTTGAGCCCAACCTACATAGGTAGGAATGATCATCAAAATAAAATAAGAGAAATCAGAGCTCGAACAGAAAGGTTTAGTGTTCGTTTCTCCCGTGCGCTGTTCGAGAGTGGACTGATAGAGAGATAATATGATTGTGGTTCGATGAACCCTCTGCCAAGCACTTAAATGTGAATTGCAGAGTAATCATGTAGGTGTAGATGTACATGCAGTTTGTTTTTGCTCGGCAAGATTGCATCTACCTGCAGGACAATGCAACCTGTCACACAGTTCGCAGTGTACAATCGTAGTTTACGAGCACCAGGATAAATTTATCACCAAATTCCTCACAATTGGATGAAATTACCGTACGTTCCTGGCCACCACACTCCCCCAGATTAAAACCCAATCGAGAATCTGTCGGACCACCTCGATCGGGCAGTACGCGCCATGGATCCTAAACCGAGAAACCCAGCGCAGCTGTCCAAAGCACTGCAGCCGCCATGACTCCACGTCCCGATCGGTACGTTCCAGAGCCTCACTGACCCCTTCCTGCACGTCTTGCAGAGATCCACACAGGTGGTCACATTAATGTGACTGGACTCGGAGTAGCACTTGCAACCTAAGTGCTCAGTTATTTGCTGGGTGCGTTCCAATCTCTGTTTTTCCCTACAGTTTTTACCCTCCTCAGATCCCACTTATACTATGCAAGTTATACCGTGATGTTTTAACAGGTATCATACTATCCTGTTCCTTCTTCTTGTCAGTGTTTCCCATATATTCCTTCCCTCGTTGATTCTTCGAGGAACGTTCTCACTCCTTGCCTTGAAATGTCTACTACTAATTAGAGTTTCATTTCAGATAGGTCACGGCTGCAGTATCTACAGTACCGTCGTCCCAGTGACTTCAGAAGTGAACCTGATACGACAACTGTACTTCGATCTGTTCAGCATCTCAGTGGAAGTCAACTCCTATTTCAGCTTGCAGCTGTTTCTACTGATTATTCACCTCTTCTTCGGCATCGTTCATCTGTCATTCTTGATCGCACTCTTCGTTCAAGACAGAGTGAGTATTTGGAGCAGTACTAATAATGTTAAATACAACATCAAAATGTGTGCATGTGTTTGTTGAACAACGTGTGTCAAGCTATGTAACACATTAATTTCGTGGTCGAGGAGTGGAGGAAATGAAGCCAAATTACTCACAAATTCTTAGTTACTCTAAGGATGAGACTCTTCACCTGCTTGTATCTCATTCGAGCCATCCCCTCTGTGATGTTCTGGGATCTCAATTTACTTGTGGTATCAGCTCAATACTTGTAAGAAGTCAGCGTGGCATTTTAAACGAATGATGCGGATGGAAAACTGAGAACATTTTATTCTAATTCAGAGCTTGTTTTGTTAGTTTGAATTCCTGCTGATATCTCCTACCTGTTTTACTATCTTCTCTTTTATTAATTTGTTTATTGAGCAAGTTTACAGCTCAGTTCTGACGTCTTCATTCCTTATCTGATGTGCGCCTCACAAATTCCATTCCAGTAACGTCTATGGACGTTTTGCCTTGGTTTTGTTATGTACACGACTCTGAGCCGAATGTGGAAACAAATTTGGTCAGTATTTTATAAAATTTTATTTTTGTTTCTTTCCGCTCCGTCTTGCCTAATGAACTATGCACTACAGAACATCTGATATTTATTTAATTTACTTTCTATGTCATTTTCGATCTGGTAGCTCTTGTCACAACCTAAGAAGCGAAACTTTTTCTAAAACATCACTGTTTAGCAGTGTTTTGGAACGTACAACGCCTTTTCTTTAAAAACTGTAGTGCTAGCTTCTTGTGAGAAACATTGACAGGTACATTAAAACTGTAGTCCATACGTATCTGGTCTAGGCACTACCGCGCGACCACTACGGTCGCAGGTTCGAATCCTGCCTCGGGCATGGATGTGTGTGATGTCCTCAGGTTTGTTAGGTTTAAATAGTTCTAAGTTCTAGGGGACTGATGACCTCAGAAGTTAAGTCCCATAGTGCTCACAGCCATTTGAACCATTTAGGCACTACCCTGTGCATATCCTACTGGCCCTCTTGTAAAATTATTTGGTCGTCTGAGGACAGCATGGTGTTTATACAGTTGTATTGTCTTATTTTAATGCCCAGGTGACTTTGGTTTTCCATTTTCTAACAATTTCGTAAAAGTAGGCATCAAAATATGTAGCCGATAACTCACACAGATCTTTGTTAATTATTATATTCCAGTCCTCACTCTACTCATGCTCATTACAATGTAATGGAAATCAGTAGTTCACAATTTCATAAAATTGGATGATCTACTGAAGAGAAAAAATTTCACAAATTGAGCTAGTCAATACAGCGTTGGTTCTCCTTTGCCCCTTATGGAAGCAGTTATTCGGCTTGACATGATTGATAGAGGAGTTAGATGTCCTCCTGCGAGATATCGTGCAAAATTAAGATCCGAGATCCTGCGACCTTTCTGGTCAAGTCTGGCGAGCATGAAGACAAACAACAGAAACAATGCCGTGTGGGAGGACATTACGTTGCTGAAATGTAAGTCTAAGATGGCTTGCCACGTAGGGCAACAAACGGGACGTCGACAGACAGGGTTTCTCCTGTGAACTCAAATTTTGCCCTAGACGAGAAATAGTCAACCTTTTTTACCTACCAGCCACTTTTGCATCTTTTTTAGTAGCAAAATTTTCCAACCGACCGATAGTTCCACAGCAGTGGTAATTTATAAGATAGGGAAGTAACTTAACTTTATAAACTTTATAAAGAAGAGCTACAGTAAGTAAAAGGATAAAATAATAATAATTACTTACCAAATTCTTCATATCAAAAATTTATGCAAAACTCACGAATTTTATTTTTAAATCCATGGCGTCTGCCGCCCACAACGAAAACTGCAATGTTGACTACCACTGCCCTAGATCCTCACTACAGATAATTGGGTCGCTTGGCGGGCGCTGTTCAGGACGTCTCCAAACACATCTACAGGCTGGGAAATCATTGACTGGAGTAGAATTGTCTTCAGAGACGAGTCCCTCTTCGAAAGAATCTCAGCGAGTATGTGTCTGGAGAGCCCCAGACAGTGGGGGGTGGGCGGTGGGGGGAAGGGTGGAGGGAAATGGGGGGGGGGGATACCAACCTCACTGTCGCCCACTACCAGACAACTGGAAGTAAGGGAGTGGGGTGCCACTACATTTTATAACAGGATCCCTTTATTTGTCGTCCGCTGTCCCCTTACAGCACAGCGGTATGTCAACGATATTCTACAACCTGTTTTGTAGTACTCAATGGCAAGCCATCCTGTGCTTAAAGTTCAGCAAGATAATGCCCGGCCACAGACGGCGACAGTTTCTACTGCTAGTCTTCGTACTTGGCAAAGCCTATCTTTGCCAACAAGGTCGCCGAACTTCTCACCAATTGAGAACTTTTGGAGCATTATGGACAGGGCCCTCCAACCAGCTCGGGATTTTGACGATCTGACGCGCCAATTGGACAGAATTTGGCACGACATGCCTTAGGGGACATTCAACAATTCTATCAGTCAGTACCAAGCAGAATAACTGCTTGCATAAAGGCCAGAAGTGGACTTGCTCAATTTCTAAATAGTTTTCTCTTGAATAAATCATCTAGTTTTTCCGAATTGATAATCATTTATATGTACGGCCTACATACCCATCACATCTACCAATTTCCGTCCCATTCAGATAATTCCGTCGTGATGCATCTGATGTCCCAATCGAAAGTTTTCTTGTAATTTATAAAACCAGAAGTGTTTTCATCGATCTCGTAAATTGATATACAGCCGGGAGGGAGGTGCGCTGACCACATGCCTCTCCATATCCACATCCAGTGATGCATGTTGCTGAGGATGACGCGGCGGCCGGTCGGTGCCGTTGGGCCTTCATGGCCTGTTCGGGCGAAGTTTAGTTTAGTTTTAGAAGTGTTTTCATATTAATCTACCTTATTTCTTCATTGAATTGTCTTTTTACAGTTATTCTGTCGCTATACTTTGATTATTGGTGAATATTGATTAGAGGAGTTATTAAGAACAACATTAATTCCTAATTACTTTTCGCTGTTATTACTACCTGCTTTCTTATAAATCGCTATTACTTGAGCAGTTCCCTCGAGTGTGGCATTAAGTTTCTTTTTCAGCAATTATTCACTACTTTCGGTAAGTGTAATTCCAGCAGTGCCTTCCACATTTTAGTAACTCAGTTGTTTATTCTGTTTCGTCCTATGGCTTTTCTGCTTTTCATCTTGTCTCGTTGGTAACTTTCGCTATGTGCAATGAGGATGTTGCTTGTAACCTATGGATCATTTTCTTCCCTCCACAACTTCTGGCGCTGGTTAATCCACCTAGATTTGTCAATTGTTTGCAATGGAGAATTATCCTGCTTACCGTGGATATCAGTTTCTGTATCATTTGCTAATTTTGGGCGTGCTGTCGGGCTTGTCTCCTCGTTTAAGACTCCAGGGACTCGCCGTTCACCATGTTCTGTTAGCTGCATTCCTTGAGGAATACATTGTTTAGAGACTACAACGTGCAAATCGAAGGGTAATTTTCTGGAAGAACCTGTCATTTTGCTATCAGGCAGATAAATTTCAGGAATATGCAAATACTTCGTGTACTTACAATTTTTTAGCTTGTATGATGTTGAAAAAGAAACTATCAGGGATTAAGGGTATAACGCTTTTGGGGCAGGATGTGGCTGGGGGGTGGCGTGAGCGTGGGCTTATAGTTAATATGGTCACTTTTTCGTTTTCCGTCGTTCCTTAGTTGCTCCATATTACAAGAATGTATGTTCCACCTTTGCAACTAAATGAAAATCAGTTTGTTCCTTGCCATATGTCTTTCGCTTCTTTTATTTATCAACCATCTTCAGTGACCTGTAATACATTTTTATTTTATATGTATATAATAAATGCGTTATGCAGTAGTTGCAAGTATCTTAATATGTTACGTTTTCTCGTATCACGCTAGTTTTACAGGTGAGGTTAAATTGTCGCTTGGTGTCACTTCCGAATTTCAATGCCGTTAGTTCGTGTAGGTCATCCTGGAGATGGGTTTACTCGGTCCTCATACTCCAGGTGACGTTTTCTCTCCCACATTTATTAAAAAACTTCACTTGCACTTTTCACTATGCGCTGAACGTGAGTGTGCTTACATGTGTAGCTTACCAACTATCGCTGTGTAGTTATCTTTTGTCTTTTGTTTGTGTTGTGTATGTGTGGTTTGGAATTTGTTAATTTGTTCTGTGATTGTGTGTACTTTGTTAGCTGAGAGTGTTTCTTTTTTTCATTTTTTGTAAACAAGGTCAGAATACAAACACCACCGAACGCCACAAACAATACAAACGCTACAACACACATAGAAACAGAAAATAGTAATACTCATGATATGACTAACATAAAGAAATGGTGCGCATTAAGATATAAACACAAATAAACACACGGGATAAGAAATATACTAAAGAAACAAGGATTCCACATTGCTTACATGACAAGAAACACACTCCAGTCACGTTTAGAAATAACAATAGGAAAACCATATAAATATCAAGAATGTGAATCATTGTATCTGGGAATGAGAGGCATTATTTCAAAAATAGGTATAAGCAGATATAAGAAGCTGGAAGTACGAAAATAGCCATTCTACCTCTTCTGAAAACTTGATAAGACATGGAAATGAAGCATTTAACATGGCACAGAACATGAAAATTATTAGAGCGAAACAATTATAACAAAAAATTCCTGACTTTACAGGAAATCTTCGTATACAACGAATTCTTGCAATGAGAAAAATCACATAATCAATAATCACTGATAGTGCTAGCCAATAAAACAATAACAAACAAAGTAAAAAATAACCAACATAAATAATTAATTAACCTCTCTCTCTCTCTCTCTGTTTCTCTTTCTGTCTCTCTCTCTCTCTGTACCAGTTTCTTTGCCGAGCGGTCTAAGGCGCTGCAGTCTTGGGCTGTGCGGCTGGTCCCGGCGGAGGTTCGAGTCCTCCCTCGGGCATGGGTGTGTGTGTTTGTCCTTAGGGTAATTTAGGTTAAGTAGTGTGTAAGCTTAGGGACTGATGACCCTAGCACTTAAGTCCCATAAGATTTCACACACATTTGAAAATTTTTTTTTGAACCAGTTTCTTTGGCTCTTCAAGGTACTATTGTATCGTAGAAGTGCATAGGATTAAATAAACCGAGACTGTGTAAAAGACAGTGTAAGCAATGACTATTGTACAAGAAACACATTTCAGTACAAACATTGCATAGCGTCTGATTTTTTATACATAATGTGCAGACTGGCGCAGAATTATCAGCTTGTGGGGAGGACTTGAGGCAAATGAGCATTTCTCGGAAAACCCTCACTATGTTCTTAATAATGACCCAATCAGCTTGACACATTCGCACAGTCCTCAACTGTAATGAAGTTAGAATTTGTCAATCAAGTCACTAATGTCATTTGCCACGCTGCACAACTGTACGTTACCTTGATGTGGTACCTAGTCAAATGCTTTTCGAGATTGCTTTCTTATATTAACTGTATCTCAATTGTGACAGTCTGCCCGCTGGAGTGTTGACGGGTTGTCCTCCAGGATACGGACACGCCGAGCGGCGCGTCGACCGATGACGCGTTCTACAACGCGGTGATGCTGCTGCAGAAGGTGGCGGTGTTGGTGGCGGTGGTGGCGCCCAGCGAGAGGGCGGCGTCGCGGGCCAGGGAGGCGCGCCGCCCCCTGGTCGCGGTGTCGCTGTGCGCCGGCCTGCCCCACGAGCTGTCCTCGCAGCTGCTGCTGTTCGCCCACCAGCTGGCGCTCACGCCTCCCCGTCACGACGCCTACGGCTTCTTCACGCTCGACCACTCCCTGCTCAGCACCATGGCCACTTCCGTCGTCACCTACACCATATTCCTCATCCAGCTCAACTGACCGCCTCAGCTCTGCTTTTCTGCTCCACGTTTAGGAAGCTCCACGAGCACTGTTTTCCTTGGAGTGATATTTCACGTAGCGCAGGCCACATGTTACGACGTGGCAATGAATTAATGTACAAGCTGACTACCTGGCGTTGACAGGGTTTGTGTTTATTAGTCCATCTGCTCCTTCCCCCTCTCTCTGTACATTTCCTCCTTGATCCCCTCTCTGTCTATCTCCTCCACTCCTTCTCTAGTGTTCACCTTCTCCACCCTTTCCATTCCCTAGCAATCTCCTCTCGCTCCTTCTCTGTCCAACTCCTCCTCTCCCCTCTGTCTGTCCAATACCCTTCCCTCTCTCTCTGCCCATCTCCACTTCCTCCTCTCTGTCTATCCATCTCCTACTCCCTCCTTCTCTCTCAGTGTTATCATCCGCACTGCAATACGGTGCTGTTGATTTTTAGCCCGATAGTATTTCTTTCCAGGTTGTAACTAATAAGTAATAAGTGTACCAAATTTGGTTTTAAGCTTTCGAGGAATTTAGGATGAGCTTTTCATTCGTGGCTTTGCAGTGTACGCATGTGTCAAATACATTCCACATATTTCACAAGTATTTTGCCCGTATCTCTAGCGAATTTCGCCTGCAATTTCATTTTCATGCAGAACAATGTTTATGACGTCGTATCTCCTCAATTATGCACCGTGCAGTGTTATAATTTTGCAGGCACATCCAGTGGTATATTAGCTACTGTTTGCAAAATTTGTTGAGAACACAGTTAGTAGTAAAGAAATATTGAATTAAAGCTTCATGCGGCCACTTTACTGCAGAGGAACGGTGAAAATACAGTAAGCGATAAACTCTTTCCTTTCACTATTTTCTGGGGTTGTCAGCGTGACAAAGTTTCGTAAAGGTTTGTTGAAAATTCTAAGTGCTGTCATTCTCAAATACTCGATGACTAAGGTAAGATCATTCACGCGATATGTCATGGGCTGTCCTGCTTTATTAGCCCCATCCCTTTGATAGGCAGGTGGTTCTTACCCCCGCAGCGATTCTCTCCAGACAGTAAGTGACATCCGTACCAAGTTAGGTTGAAATTGGTCCACTGGTTTAGGAGGAGATGTGGAACATGCATAGATATATAGGCACATCCTTTTTTATAGTGTGTATGGATTATAATTTTTCTTGAATTGCGTACCGCTAAGCGAACACCACTAGTTGACCATATACTTAAAATTTCTTCAGATGGAATAAGGCGTAAAAAGACGTACGGTTAAATTTCTTTCCTGAATTAATCGTATATTTATCTGCTGATTATCCGTATTGCTTAGACAACGATTTATATTACTTAATGTTGCACTCAGTTGAATTCACTAATCTCTGGTTTGTACAATATCACTCACATATGTAACAAAATAATTTGCTTATTAAACCATTAGTGCTCGAATTACCGTATTTGTTTGTAAATTTTTTTCCATTTATTATTTTTACCTTGTTTGTTACATCGAAAAAAGAAGCATTTAAGGCAAAAAAGCAATTTTTTATCTTCCTAGTTTTAATGTGATATACCGTAACATAAATGCAACGCTAAACATTATCAACAGCAAAACATAAATGAAAAGGTTAGAAGTGGTGTAATGTGATGGAGGCTATAAGGAAATGTTTAAAGTCAGTTGTCAATTGTTACCAGTAATGCACTACTTCTCACAATTACTAACTCGGGAATGAAAGAAAAGATGTTCAGTAATCCTTAAGCGAGCATAACACGACTACAGAATTCACTGTTCTCTAAAACAATTAGTATTTTACAACCAGTCGTAGCTAAACAACTTACATTCATAATCATTAACTAGACTTCAATGTTTTTTAAAAATATAGCTACTCTTTCGAAAATATTTTTCGGCGGACTATTTTGTATGGGTCACTATATGAATACATCTTTCAGTATATGTGAGTTATTGGTTTAAATCAACAAGACGTGACTGAGAATGATTTTTTTCATAGATATTTACCCTGTGTTATCCAAGGAATTCTCCTACACGCTGTCTGTTTATTTAAGTGAGCCTATGATGTCTTCAAAATTTCACCTCTTGAAGATACCCATTCGTCCCTCTAAATCAAAAAACTCTTTCAGTTTATCCAGGCTCATGGCTTTACACTCCTATCTTTTTGCTACTTCTTCAGTTTCAATCTGTTGCTGATGACCAATAAATTATAGTCAGAGTCAACATCTGTCGCTAGAAACGTCATGTAGTAAAATATGGTTTCGATATGTCTTACTATTATACTCGCACAACCAACATGAAACCTTGCAGAATCAACTGGTCTCTTCCGCATGCAAATTCCTTTCAGTGTTCTTAAACCAAACATTAGTTGTGATTAAATCATGCTTTGTGAACAACTATATCTGACTACGCCCTCTTTCCTCTTTCACTACTTCCCCCCCCCCCCCCGCCCCCACCGCTCCCAGCCAATGTTGTCTTACTATTTTTCCTTCTATCTCTTCTTTCCTACTATGGAAATACAGCCACCCATCAGAATTAAATTTTATTCTCTCTGAACTGTCTTAATCATTACCTTTATCTCAATCATAAATCCTTTCAATCTCTTCATCAACTGCGGAGCTATTTGGCCTGTAAACTTGTGCTTCTTTGATGGGTGTTGGCTTCGCATTTGTCTTAGCTACGGCAATGTGTGCACTATGCTGTTCATTGTAGGTCACTTGCAATGTTATTTTCTTATTCATTATTAGAGATGCTCCTGCTTTGTTCCTATTTGATCACGTTTTGATAAATCTATACTGACCTGACCTTAAGTCCTGTTCTTCTTGATATTGCACATGACTTCAATCTATCCATTTACATGTTCAAATTCTGTAACTTACCAAACTAATTAAGGGACATAACACTCCCCACATCGACCTGAAGAATACCAGTTTTCCTTTTCCTGATGACAATATCCTCCTAAGGGATTCTCGCCGGAGATTTGTTCTCTCCAATGTTTTACGAAAGAGAATAATATCATCATTAACCCATATAGTAGAGGAGAACGATCTCGGTAAATACAACGGCTATAGTATCCCATTGCTTTCAGCCGTTCGCAGTAGCATCACAGCAACTGCATGATGGCTGATGTTATAACACAGTCATCTGAGATTGTTCTAAGTGACTTATACGAAAAATACCTCAAACAGGTAACCAAATAACCGGCTCATTAAAGTAACATATTACACTGAAGCGCCAAAGAAACTGGTATACGCATGCATATTAATATACAGAGATAGGTAAACAGGCAGAATACGGCGCTGCGGTCGGCGAATGCCTATAAAAGACAAAAAGTTTCTGGCGCAGTTGTCAGATCGATTACTGCTGCTACAGAGGCAGGTTATCAAGATTTATGTGAGTTTTAACGTGGTGTTAGAGACGGCGCACGAGCGTTGGGGCACAGCATCTCCGACGTAGGGATGAAGTGGGGATCTTCCCGTTCGACCACTTCACGAGTGCACATTGAAAATAAGAAATCCAGTAAAACACCAAATCACTACTGCCGGAGAAAGATCCTGTAAGAACGGAACCAGCGACGACTGAAGAGAATCGTTGAACGTGACAGAAGGGCAACCCTTTGCTGCAGACCTAAATGCTGGGCCATCAACAAGTGACAGCGTGCGAACCATTCAACGAAACATCATCGAAGTGGCCTTTCGGAGCCGAAGGCCCGCTCGTGTACCCTTGATAAATGCATGACACAAAGTTTTACGCCTCCCCTGGGCCCGTCAACACCGACATTGGACTGTTGATGACCAGAAACATGTTGCCTGGTCGGACGATCCTCGTTTCAAATTGCATCGAGCGGATGGGCGTGTACGGGTACGGAGACAGTCTCATGGACCCATGGACCCTGGTGTTAGCAGGGGACTTTCAAGCTAGTGGAGGCTCTGTAAAGGTTTGGGGCGTGTGTAGTTGGAGTTATATGAGACAATGATACGTCTAGGTCAGAACTCAGTGCAGGCCAGTCCATCACAAGGATGTTATTGTCGTGTAACCACTCCGCCACCAACCGTGCGTTATGAACAGGTGTTTGATCGTGTTGAATGATGCAATGCCATCCCCGAATTGCTCTTCAACATTGGGAAGCAAGAAGGTGCTTAAAACGTCAATGTAGGCCTGTGCTGTGATAGTGCCACGCAAAACAACAAGGGATGCAAGCCCCCTCCATGAAAAACACGACCACACCATAACACCACCGCCTCCGAATTTTACTGTTGGCACTACACACGCTGACAGATGACGCCCACTGGGCATTCGCCATACTTACAGCCTGCCATCGGATCGCCACATTGTTTACCGTGATTTGACACTCCACCCAACGTTTTTCCACTATTCAGTCGTCCAATGTTTACGCTCCTTACACCAAGCAAGGAGTCGTTTGGCGTTTACCGCCGTGATGTGTGGATTATGAGCAGCCGCTCGACCAAGAAATCCAAGTTTTCCCACCTCCCGCCTAACTGTCATAATGCTTCCAGTGGATCCTGATACAGTTTGGTATTCCTGTGTGTGATGGTCTGAATAAATGTCTGTCTACTACGCATTACGACGCTCTTCAACTGTCGGCGGTCTCTGTCCGTCAACAGACGACGTCGGGCTGTAGGATTTTGTGCTGTTCGTGTCCCTTCACGTTTCCACTTCACTATCACATCGGAAACGGTGGACCTAGGGATGTTTGGGAGTGTGGAAATTTCTCGTACAGACGTATGACAGAAGTTTCACCCAATTACCTGATCACGTTCGAACTCCGTAAGTTCCGCGGAACGACCCATTTTGCTCTCTCACGATGTCTGATGCCTACAAGGGTCGCTGATATGGAGTACCTGGCAGTACATGGCAGCATACTGCACCTAATATGAAAAACGTATGTTTTGGGGGTGTCCAGATACTTTTTATCACATTGTGTATATTTAGGAATATGAGTACGGAGCGATTTAAAGTGGAACAACCACATAAAACTATTCGCAGATCAAGCAGATGCCATACTGAGATTCATTGGAAGAATCCTCAAGTAGAAGCTTACAGAACCCCCGTTCGTGAAATTCTCCAATATTGCTCTTCTGCCTGATATCCGTAGCAGACGGGATTGATAGAGGAAATAGAGAAGATCCAAAGAAGAGCAGCGCGTTTCATTACAGGTTTATTTAGTTAGCGCGGAAGCCTCACGGAGACTCTCAGCCAACTCGTGTGGAAGACGCTATAATACAGGTGATCTACATCACAGTTTGGTTTGCTCTTAAAACTCTGAGAACATATATTAATCAATTATACTTATCTTAGTAAACGAACTGTCAAATAAACCTCAAGTCGTACTTTATAGTAAATTAACCGTCAAATAACTTAAAACAATGTCCATATGTTTGTAACTGTTATATGTAACGTAATCACTACGAATCAGACAGGGAAAGTTTATTTTAGATGCAATATGGACGTCAAATCAAACTAGACATAAGTAACGATGTAAAATTACAGTGCATATTTATTCACATGGACAACCAGCATACACATAGATAGCCTCACCTATTTTACTCGTATATTGGCAAGTTACTTGAGAATGGCAATGAAGCCGAAACGGCTGTTATAAAGAACATTAAACGTACTGCAACTAATTTGGACCGCCGACCGTTGTGGCCGATCGGTTCTAGGCGCTTCAGTCCGGAACCGCGCTGCTGCTACGGTCGCAGGTTCGAATCCTGCCTCGGGCATGGATGTGTGTGATGTCCTTAGATTGGTTAGGTTTAAGTAGTTCTAAGTCTAGCGGACTGATGACCTCATGTGTTAAGTCCCATAGTGCTTAGAGCCATTTGAACCATTTTTGAACTAGTCTGGACCTTTCATTTTCAAATGTCATACTACGACGTGTACTATGCTGCGAGCCCAATCGAACTTAAGAAAAGTAAATGCTATTGATACAGGGCTTCAACGCACTAATAAAATTCACTGTTCCTCTTAGGGTAATTGTATCTTATGTTTAAGACAACGCAAACCATAGTTCCTTTCCAGGAACAATTCACGAAAACTTTATACTGATTAATTTCGTGCTGCTACTACGAGTATATAGTAGTTTAAGTCTTGGAATCAATAGTCTGTTTTTAACACTAGCCATAGCCACATATAGCGCGATATTTTATGCACCAGCCTCTAAGATAAAAAGTCTCTTACAGACCATTCACTGTTATTCAGTAGACAAAGTAGTGAGGTAGAAATGAAGTTGTGTTTACTGACCGCTTCCTGGTGGTGTTTCTTGCTTCGTAACACAACGTGCTTCTGTTTAGGTAACACTCTATACTTCCACGTCGGGAGGGATGCCTACTCAGATTCGCTCAGGCGTTCATACGCTGTGGCTAACCACAAATGCGACGTACATGCTACAAATAAAACAGCAAACAGAAAAAAACGATGTTGCTTCAAATTGCCAATAGTAATTACACTTTCTCACGATGTGACGCATTAAATCTTGTCCAAACAAACAGCTCAGGTAAATAGGAAGTAATTAGGGAAGACTTAAAGTAGACCTTCAAATTTCCTCATTGGGCACGATTATCAGCGACGTTTTGTAATATATACTTAGAAAATTCATGGGACCGAAGATCCGCTAATTTAATCATCAAACAGTATTTATTGGAGCTACTGTTAATTTACTGTGAGAGTATGTGAAGATTATACAAGGGAAAATCGAGGATTGCCATTACCATTTTGATTTCCGAATACTATGTGACAAAATTCTGCGATATAAATGCAAGTTATGTACACAGATTAAAATCATTAACACGCTATGACTTTGTAATTAATATGAGCTTAAGGAATTCAACGTACAATTTTCATCGTATATCAGTACGGAAGAGGTTCGCACACTTTTCTCAACCATGTTTTTACTCTTCATTGTGGTACTAAATTACGTTGTGATATAATTCCCAATTATTTAATTACTAACACGCATAAAATATCGTTTGTATGTACATTGTTGATAACTGGACAACTCCTGCTAACCGAAGTCTCTTTGGTTTATAGCACAAGTTTACAATTTTAAGTAAGATTGTACGTACAGCTACAGATTTTTGATCGTAATTTTCTAACTTGTTTGATACATATCAGACACACTAAACGCATTTGCATGTTGTTATTGAATTAAGAATGGGCGCGCCTTTTTGCAAGTACCCAAATTATTGTTCTGTTTTATCACTCAAAAATGTTTCACCACAGTTGTGGCATCTTCCGAGGATTTGTTATTCTAAGCACTTTCCTGAAATACGTACATACAGGTTATTTTTAGTTTAAGGAATGTGATGCATCAGATTATGTTGTCATTTAAATAGTATGTGCGCTTTACATTTAATTTTACTTTGTATGTGTCCTGTGGTTGGCAACAAAAAATCAGCCAGAGGTCTAAATTAGTAAACCATGACATCTGCAAACGTGAGGGATGTTAGAAAATCGTCAGCATTGAAGTCTTTATTTGTCATATAATCCTTAAAATGTATATTCTGGTAAAATTCGTGGCATGTGCCCGTTTTTGTCGTTACGATTGTAGTATTTTCCTAGACCTTAGCTGTGACAAGTCTGTCTTATGTATCAAACAAGCTTTTGTGTAGTTGAGCTGAGCCTGTGGGCATTGATAAAAGTTTTGTGAATCTTAGGTATGACGAACTTTTCGTGTAGTTTGTTATTTGTGGATTACTTTTCGTATTTTGACAGTGTTTACTCACGTTTTCTCTTGCTCGTTTGTAAATACTACGTCCTGTTATGTTGCTGTGGTTTGGACGCATGTTTCACTGACATATTTACTTCCGACTATTGTTAGTTTTGTTTCGCTTTGACGTCCGCGAACTTTCAATCTCTCATTCTATGTTTGTGTGTATGTATGTGTGTCTTATTTTGTGCTGCCAGATGATTCATTCAGAGCGTTGAATAACATTTCGTTAAATTGTACTGTTTCGTCATTGATAACATTTTTGCTCTGTGTGATAGCTTTCTGGACGTGGTGATTTTCTTCTGTTGTTAAAACTGGTTACTGTTTTTTAGGATTTGGAGGTGTGTTCCTATGCACTTGGGGTGGTGGCCGTTTTTGATGAGGTGGTCTGCAATGTCGAATGTGTGCTGCCAGTTTTCAATGCTCTTAAATGTTCTGAGTATCTTATCTTGAAATTTTAACATATCTGTCCGATGTATACAGAATCACGGTCTTTGCAGGTTAGCTAGAATATACCTGCTTTTTTTCAATTTATCTGTGGTGGTTCAGGTATTTTTAATCCTTTCTACAGCGTGTTGTTTGTTCTATATGCCACGTTTATACCTTGTTTCCTAGTGATATTTCCTATTCTGTTCGTTATTTTGTTGTCAAATGTCAGGGTGCGCTATGTTTTCTTGTTGTTTGTGTTTTCTTCGTCTTATGTGCCTTGTGTGTTCTCTGTTGAGTGATTGTTGCTCTTGTGGTGTGTGTCGTGTTCTGTGTCGGTTGTGTTTTTATTTTATGGTTTAGTTTGTCAGTAATGTTTATTTTGTAACCATTTTCTGTGGCAATCTCTCTTATTATGTTTAGTTCTTGCGTGTAGCTATCTTCGCCCATTTGATCTCTGTTTAGTCTGTGTAGGAGGTATCTGTGGTTGGCTTGCTTGTGGGCTGTCCGTCGGTTTTCTCTGCTGTAAATAACTGTACTGGCTGATGTAGGTTTTTTATACTAAGAACAAGTGTTTGTGATTTTTGTTTTCTGTTGTGATGTCTAGGAAATCTATTTTTATCTCTTTCAGTTTCAAGGGTGAAGCGTATTTTTGGGTGAGCAGTATAGACGTCTCTGTGTAACTGCAGTATCTGGTCATATATTTCATCTATCAAGCAAATTATTTCAACAACATAACAGTACCAATATGATACTTTGTACTGTTTTGTATTTCTTATTTTTTCAAAGATTTTGTTTTCAAGGTGGAAGTAAAATTCTGGATCTGCAGGCCACTTGTTATTTACCCCGCGGAGAGTCCTTGTTGGATGTAGATTTCATCTTTGAATATGAAATAATCTTGTCCTGTGATTAACTTCAAAATGGTTGAGATTCCTTGAGTCCGAGCTTGTGGGAGAAAGTTTGTCTGCCTTAGTTGTCTTACAATTATTTTGATTGTTTCTTCAGTTGGTATGTGGGTGTATACTGATGTGATGTTGAATGAAAATGGTATTGCTGTGTTGGGTACATTCATATCTTTGGTTTTGTCATTAGTGTATTTGTGTAAGTGCAGTGTTTTTGAGGAAACGTGTGCATGTGCCTGGCTAAATAACGTGCTGATGCTGGCGCAGCTGTGAAATCAGTTACAGACCTGATTGGAATATGGGCCTTGTGAATCTTTGGTAAACTTCTGATTGTGGGTGCCCTGGGATTCTTTGGTGTTGTTCTTTCTATTTGACTTTGAGAGTGTAGATTTGATGTTTTTCAGTGGTTTTTGTATGTCTCTTTGGTATCTTTGGGTGAGGTCACTTTTTACCTGTGTTATTTTGTTTTCTGTTATGAAATCTAGTGTTTTCCCGGTGTAGTCCTTTTATACGTGGCCAGCAAGGTTCTTACATTTTCTGTTCTTGTGAAAATTGCATTGTGTGATTTCAGTTAGTTCTCTGGTTAGCCTGCATTAAAATTTTCTCTGTCTTTCTTTTCTTCCTGTTTTATTTTCGCTTTATGTGATGATGTTTTCTATTGTTACTTGTGTGACATGTGTGTTTAAATTAGGTTTGGATCCCTTTTGGAATAGTTCTTCTCCCTGTGTTGAGAACTTTATTTCAGTTAAAATAGCAACTCTTTCATAGAAAGTATGTTTTGTGTGCTGGTGTCTGTTGTTCCTTTGTGTGGGTTTGTGTTCAACAGTTGGTTTAGTTTCTGATCTTGTTTCTACAGCTTCTTCTGTATTTCTGTTTCTATGAGAAATTTCACATGCTCAGTAATGTCATAGAGCATTGTAGACTGTTTAATGAGGTTGCCTAGTTGTACGTGTATTTTGTATAGTGTGGCGTTGAGCATTCATTCGCTCGAGTACAGTTCTTTGATTTCCTTTCTAATCCATGCAAATTCTGCTTTTTTCACGTATTGTGCACATTTGCATGTGTGTATATCTGTGAGTAAAGCCAGTTGCCTGTTTGGCATATGTGCAACGTTGTACTAACATTCAGGAAAGGAATGTATGGAAAAAAGTGACAAGAAGAAGTGACAGATTGTTAAGATACCTGTTAAGACGTAACTTCCATGGTTGTAGAGAACTGTAGAGATTAAAAACTGTAGAGAAAGACAGAGATTGGAATACATTCTGAAAATAACTGAGGACATACGTTGCAAGTGCTACTCTGAAATGAAGAGGTTGACACAGGAGACAAATTCATGGCGGGCTGTATGAAACAAGTCAAAAGACTGATGACTCAAATAAAGTGTTATGAAGATAAAAAATTCCATGGGGTATTTGAACTGACCTTAGAAGCAGTTATTGACGGATCAAGGTATTTTTTACATAAGAACATGCACTTTTGATTATCTTACACATTTTTCCATTTTACACGTCGTTGACTTCGGGTTCCGAATGTCTTTCCTGGTTGTTACTAGAATTAATACCTTATTCATGCCTTTTGATGTTTTTTGAAAGAAATGGCTGTCAATCACAAATAAAATTTGTAATTTTAAAGGCACCTACGTATTACAAAAAGCAACAACAATATTAAGCGATGTGTGATATACACATACAAGTACATAAATAAGGTACATGAGTAACACTGCCCTCACTATGTGTTCATATCTAATCAGACGATAGCCTCTATGGTTTGAATGTCGTGTCTTCGTCTTAATATGTAAGTTCCTCTTGCGACTGTACCTAACGGTTACTGGTAGCGTAGCGGCTCTTATTAAACAGCAAACCAGTTGCGTCTTTACTTGTGGTTACCCGTACTTTACGTTCTTGGGATATGCATTACTCTGTTTAAAAAAGAAAAAGCTCAATGTAGTCATAGAGCCGAACAGCGCATGTCTGCTTTCATGCCCTATAGCTATCTCGCTGTAAATTATAAGCTGTAGCCTTGATACTGAAGTCAAATAGTCTATTCATTGGCTAGAATTGCGACTTAATAAAATTCACAAAATACAAAATAAAAGTTAAATGAATAATTGAGTAACAAGGATTCTATTCTGAAGTCTGTAATTGATATAGACCACAGAGAATTATGTTGAACAGTGTTTATCAAGAGAGGACATCTCAGATAAACGTGAAGTGCTCCTACGATATCAGTTAACATGCAGGTAGAAAGTAATCCAATCAAATGCAGTAAAGCTATGTTGAGAATGATACGAGAATGGTAGCAAAATCCACAAACGAAATAGTCAACAAAGACTTGCGAAAACTAAGTCCATTCGTGATTAGAGTTCACGAAAGATTCTCCGGCTCAAAACAGTTCAGAGTTCAACGTGATGATTCACAAATTAACACACGCGATACGGAGAATAGTAACTCACATTCTGTCTATTCTTACTTCTTTAAATCAAGCGGCAATAGTTAGAGTAATACTCTGGAACACATTCAAACCTCTCGAATCCCTTCGGTAGTTAAAGTATGGTAGCGACCGTTCACCACCTCCACAATGGAATACTAGTCGTTACCATAGGCAGATCTGCCTCCTCCCAGAACGCGACTAAAGTGTCCAGAATAGTTCCCTTGAGCTCTTCACTCGAAAAGTCTCAGTCTCCACTTGACTCCAGCAGTGTTTCGCCACTGTCCAACTCTAATTGGCTGAAGGCCATTCTCACCAAAAATACATCCTCTTACGCACTGCAAATATGATTTGACTCATTTTGATAACTTTCTCGCACTAAACTAATATATTACAACAATATAGAGACATATCATAAACATTGCGTCACACTCAGATTATTCACAATACTTACAAATAAAGGAGTGTTCATGCATAAATAAGCCAGCATTGTTGGGCATGTGCTCTTACGTTAAATGACAACAGATTGTCGCTAAAAATTGCTTCAACAATTATTTATGACTGCTTGACAGATGCGTCCTCTGGCAATCTTTTCAGTTGCGGTGTCCGCTAACACATGCGACTGACCATTTTTAAATTAGCAGAGTTTCTTAATATCACTTTCAATCAACATTTAAATAGAGGTACTGTCACTATAGTAAATTGTTCATTAAATAAAAACACACGTATGAAAAAATATGATGTATTGATACTATATTCGTTAGCTGTGCGAATGCGGTGGATACGATGTTCTGATAAACATTTGTATAATCAAACAGATACAAAAGACGTCGCAAATCAATAAATAAAATAGACACAGATACGTAGCTTCCAGGGATGATAACTATGTGCGGTGTTATCATCTGACAAGGGGAGGTCGCCAGTCGGGACACGCCGATTTCGCCCAAATTGCGTGTGTAGAAGGAGGTGGGTCTCCACATCACGTTTCTTAAATATTTCGCCTGAGTCGGCCTTAGGAAAAGAAAAAATGCTCTCGAACGTTTTTGCGATAGCACTATATACCTTATTCAGCGCTTTGTTCGTCGTTAACGGCGTAGCGCAATGGTCAAACGCATTGCTTACGAAACAGGCGACCTGAAATCAATCGCTGGTGCTTTCTAACTTTTTTTTCTCATTGTTACTTTACTTCGTTTCTTCAGATTGTTCAACTGTTTACCGTAGAATTCAAATACAATGAAAGTTTCGAATCAAATATAAAATAATCATGTCGTAAATGACGTACAAAAAGGTTAGAAAATAAAATATTATTCTTATTATGTATATGACGGCAACAGACGATACCCTGGCTGACCGCTGGAATCGCAAGCCTCGCATACGCTTGGTTTGCATCCAAACTGATAGCGGACAAACAGTCGTTTCAAAACTTGAACGAAGTTTCCTTTCCAATGACACATGTTTCGGCAAAATTTAACTCCTCAAACAATGCCTTCATAAAATGTGCCTGGTGTGAAACATATAGGTGTTTCACATGTTTCTATGATAGATGTCACCATAAAAATTGCAAACCTACTGTGATAGTTAATAAAAAGTAGCGCACGTAATCACAAGAATCTTTGGAAACTATTTTCATTAACACTTTCACCTAATTATATAAATTGACTATTTCTACGGTAAATAGTTGAAGAATCGGAAGAAGCGAATTAAAATAAACATGGGAAAAAACAGAAAGAAAATCAGATAGCACCTGGGATTGATTCCATCTCGTCAGTTAGTAATGCGCTTTAGTATTACGCTACCCCGTTAACGACGAACAGAGCGTTGAATAAGGTATATAGTTCTACCGGAAAAACTTTCGAGCGCATTTTCTATTTTCCTAAGGCCCACTCAGGCAAAATATTTAAGGCACTTGATGTGGAGCCCACCTCCTTCTAAACACGCAATTTGGGCGAAATCGGCGTGTCCCGATTGGCGACCTCCCCTTGCGAGATGCCGTTTGTTGAAGTCGCATGATGCGATTAGAACTAGTTAACTCAGAAGTTCACTGTATGAATATTTGTTGTGGAATATTAACCTCCGTAATTTTGAAGATATTCCATCATAGTTTTGTTATTGGTTGTACCTCACTTATCTGATTTCGCCGATGTATTCAGATTTGCTTTGATATTTGACTATAAATTATTATAGACTCTCTGAGAGCTGCAAGAAGCCATGTTTCGGTTTTTCTCAAAGCTCACCATTGTTCGCAACGCAGCCGGCCCTCTCGGGCGATCGACGCGTCGTCCAAAATTCCCTGTGCTGTGATTTAGCCACATCCGGTCCTTCCGCTGCTAGTCTGTGTCCCTGGACTCGCTCGTATCGGCCACCTAGTCGGAAGCCAGAAACGCCGCTGCTCGTCCTGAGACCTGGGCCAGCTAGCGTTCATCCGCACACCAAAATCATCCCACCTCATACCAACACGGGGCATCCGATAGCCAGCCTAAATACGCGTAACGTTACACTAGTCATAAGTAAGGCAACAAGACAGACTGAAACAACTATCGTCCAATTTCCTTACAGACGTCTCTTTTCCAAAATATTCGAAAAAGTAAAGTTCTGAAGAGTAGTCTCATACGTAAGTGCAAACAATTTACTTAGCGTATTACAGTTTGGATTCCAGAATGGCTGCTCGACTGAGAATGCTATTTAATTCACTCGTCAAATAGTCTTCTTCTTCTGGTTCCTATTCGTTCCGGATGTTGGCAGTCATCTTGGCAGTGCGTTTCCTGTCACTTGCAGCTCTAAATAGCTCTGTAGATGTTTTAGAGGTCCACGTTTTGATGATCTTTAGCCAGGATATTGTTCTCCAGTCAAATAGTACAAGTCTTAATCAAAAAATATCGCTAGTTGGCAATTTTTATGATCTTTCCACGGCCTTTAACTGTGTTGGTCACGTTACTCTCTTTGAATAACTTAAGTTTTGTGGAGCTAATGGCTTTACGCACAGCTGGTTTCAGTAACACTTAACAAACAGAATGCAAAAGATTGTACTGAATAATTCGAACAATGTCAGAGGGGTAGAACATTTTGCTGACTGGAGAAAAACAAGGGAGTCACACAGGGCTCAATTTAAGGTCAATTCCTGTTACTTATATATATGTGAATGATCTTCCACTTACCATTCAACAAACAGAACTAGTACTTTTTGCAGAGGGTGCTGGTATTATAATAAATCTTATCTCCTTAAATCTTATCGCCTAGCGGTTCTAGATGCTTCAGTCCGGAGTCCGGAACCGCGCTGCTGCTACGGTCGCAGGTTCGAATCCTGCCTCGGGCATGGATGTGTGTGATGTCCTTACGTTAGTTAAGTTTAAGTACTTCTAAGTCTAGGGGACTGATGACCTCAGTTGTTGGGTCCCATAGTGCTTAGAGCCATTTGAACCATTTTGAACCTAAATCTTGAAGAAACAGACTGTATTCAGTTCTGTACAACTAATATAGTCACACTAACAACTGACCAAGCACACGAGCAGGAGTCAGTAAATGGCATAGAATGCTCCAAATTTTTCAGTGTACATATTAACGTAAACTTGAAATGGAAGAAGCGTATTGCCTCAGCTACTCAAACAGTTGAATACAGTTACTTTTGCTCTTCTCTTAGTATAATCGCAAATTTTGGAAACAAACGAATCAATTTCGCATATTTTCACTCAGTATTGTCTTACAGAACAATTTTCTGGGGCAACTCATCACTTAAAAAGTGCGAAAGCGAACAGTAAAAAAAAAAAAAAAAAAAAAAGGAGGCGTCCACCCACGGATGTCACGTACGCACCTCTTCAAGGAACTAGTTATTTTAATTACCCCGTCACAATACATGTATCTGCTAAAGAAATTCGTCATAAATAAACCATCACAATTTGAGAAGAACAGTGATGTCCATACCTGCAGCACTAGATGAAAACGTGACTGTTATTAAAGCTGTCAGTGGCTCGGAAAGGAGTTCAAAATATTTAATCATTTGCCCACTAATGTAAAGTGTTTGACAGGTAGAAAAGTAAGTTTTAAATCCAACTTAAAATCATTCGTCCTGTATAACTCCTTCCAGTCACTGAATTATTTCTATTTACGAATAATAATCGGCAGCCAGTAATTAATGAAAAATTCCTTGTTTTAAGTGTAATTGCTTGAGTAGGACTACAATAATAATGAATTCATTGATGTTCATAGTAATCATGTATACTTGTTCTGTAAATTGGTTCGTTCCACATCATTTCGATAAAAGAATCTTTCAAAAGATCTGTGGAACATTTCACTAACTATACCGGTTCTATCGGCATCGTCTTCCCGCTAAGATACAAAAAACCTATCTGTTCCTTTAATTCAGACTGCTCTCGAAATACATGATTCCGTTACCGAGAAGCGGCGTCATGGTGATGTTGGAGACTCAAGATGGGGGCAGGGAATCGGGGAAGCGGCATTACGTTTCACTTACGATGTCAGCTCCACACTGATAGGAAAATCAGAGAAACATTTGTGAGGCCTACTCTCCTAATGGTATTTTTAAATTGAAATTTAGCCCTATTACGCCATGCGAAGCGGAAAGGTCACTTCAAAGTAGAAAAATGTTTTAACGGACAAACGAATCGCAGATATGCTAGTAAACTTGGGGAAATACTGAGATGCTCGAACATCACAGCCGACACAGTTCGTGCATGCAATAAGCTACCAGCATAATATCACACAAAGAACTTTTACAGGGCAGCAAGTATTGTGGTAAGAGGCGTGCTACATATTTCTTCCATTTCTTTTTTTTTTCTGGACCTCATGAAGACCCTAGCAGCACGACAAATTAATAGTATTAGTAGCGTAGATAATATTTAAGTGATCTGTACGCCTCGAAGCTCGATGATGATTTTTAGTGGTTCGAAACGCGTGGCCATTAAATTAATGTCGTTAGATTAAAAACCCTTAGATATTTTGAATAGTTTTACGATTAGAAAACGACTTAATAGTTGTTATGAAGGTGAAATGATTATCGTTGATGTTAAAAACTGTTAAAAAGATATTTGACTCTGCGTAGAGGTCGTATTTTGTAATGACTGTCACTGTATTTTCAGAGCAATTTCCAATATTGCACTGCATGTTTCCGAAATTTTATTCGTTTCCTTAGAGCATTTTCAATACATAAACGCATGCGTGTTTTCGTTATTTTGATTTAGTGCATATCAATCAGCCGTCTAGTAACGAAAGGATGTCCAGCTACGAATCTAATAATAACAGCAATAATAATAACAACAATAAAATTAGCTTCAGTGGAACCACGAAATAGAACATGTGGAAAACTCGAGCCAAAAACTGTATCTTATTGATAGGACCTTCACAAGTTGCAACAGTTCTGCTGAAGAGACTGCCTACATTACGCTTGTCCATCCTCTTCTGGCGTAGGGCTGTGTTGTAAGATATAGGATTGATAGGGGACATCGAAAAAGTTCAAGGGGGCAGCTCAGTTTGTATTATCGCTAAATAGAAGAAAAGGTGTCACGGATATGATACGCGAGTTGGGGTGACAATCATTAAAACAAAGGCAGTTTTCATTGTGACGAGAACTTTCCACGAAATTTCAATCACTAACTTTCTCCTCCTAATGCGAAAATATTTTCTTGCCTCTCACCAACATATGGAGAAATAACCGTCGTAATAAAGTGAGAGGAAACAGAACTAGGACCGAAAACTGTAGTTGCTCATTTTCCCTATTTGCTCCTCGGGGTGGAACGGTCGCGAAATTTAAAGTGGTACTACGAACCCTCTGCGAAATACTTTCAAGTGTGAATTTCGGAGCCTCAATGTGGTACTGATTATGTACGTAGTCAATCGTTATCCACCGTCAGTTACGTCAAGTTGACGTACTCTGCACAATATACCTTACGACGATTTAAATTATGACGGGAATTTTATTTCTTGCAAAGAAAGGAAATAATTTTGGTGTATTATAGAAAATTTTTATTTACTGGAAGACATTCGAGAAAGGGAATAAATTTCGGGGTAATTGAACATTACAAAGAGCTCAGCAGGGCCGAAATAAAATTAGAGTTATTAAATAGAAAAAAGAATAACATCTTTGGGTTACGAAATAAGAAGCCCGACAGTTCCCGGTAGTAAAATACGGCTACGCGGCCAGTTCGAAACAAAAATCATATTTCGACAAACTTGAAACTATCCACTTTGAGGCGCGCGGAGTGGCAGCGCGATTTAGGGCGCCATGTCACGGATTGCGTGGGCCCTCCCGCCGGAGTGTCGAGTCCTCCCTCGGGCATGGGTGCGTGTGTTGCCCTTAGCATAAGTTAGTTTGAGTTAATGTAAGTAGTGTGTAAGTCTAGGAATTCACACACATTTGAACAGTTGAACATTCACTTTGAAAGTACAAGAAGGAAAATATGAAGATGCACGATATTGTCTGTGTTGCTGCTGGTAGTATTTATTGTCTGATATACCGGTTAATATATAACGCAAAAAAGATGTTAAGCTTCGGAATCATAAATTTAAAACCAACTGGCTATACGGAGCAGCCCACGATGTTAGCATGGTGTTTTCATTTATGGTCCCGATCGGGCAATAATAGAATTCTACCAAATAAACGTCGTCTCTGTAATCAGAATATACTACCCGATTAAATGTTAGTGGGGGTTAATATGGCATGTCTATCCTTTCCTTTACGACAGATTTAACTCGGCTGGGTACACTTTCAGCAAGGCACCTGAATGTCTGCAGCCCATTCCTCCTGACGAGCCGAGACCAGAAAATACATTAAGTGCATTCGCAATTGCGAAAGCGGACAAACATCAACAGTATAATAGCATGACGACAATAAAAATTTGTGCCGTACCGGGACACGAACCCGAATTTCACGCTTACAGTGAGCGGTCGCCTTACCATTTGACTATCCACGCACGACTCACGGCCACACCCAAACTTCCATATCTCGTCAACCACGCATGTCAAAAGGAACTTTGCATAGTAATTAGAATGACACAGGCGCTCCAGTCACGTATTTCTCTGCCAATTCCGGGCGAGCGACTTTCAAGTACAACGTCTAACCTGTACGGGAATATACATAATGGATGTACGAGTACAGGTCATAGACGCATGATTGACGACATATGGCCCAAAGATGTTCCATTGGGTTCAAGTCCGCACATTGGGCTGGCGAATCCATTTCAGAAATGATTTTGTTCACTAACCATTACCTCACAGATGCTGCTTTACGACAAGGTGAATTTTCGTGCTGATACAGATAATCATCGTTATGACGAGGTGCATTGTCATGCTGATATACATAATCATCGTCCTTGAATTGATCGTTTACTGTACTCAGTAAAAAAATGTTGTAAAATGTGTTCATGTCCTTCCACATTTAGCGTTTTCTTAAGCGCAATAAGGGAAAACACCCTAACTACTAGAAAACGCGTCCTTACCGTAAGAGCTCCTCCTCTGCATTTCCCTGTTGCCTATGCACATCAGAGGTAACGTTCTCCAGGTAGCTGCCAAACCAAAACCATTCCACCGGATTGCCACAGGGTTAACAGTGATACCATAACTTCGAATCAGTCAATCAATCATTCACTGTCCAGTGGACTTACTCTTTACACCCCCTCTAGCGTCGCGTCCGCAGCTCGTGGTCACGCGGTCCCGGTCTCGCTTCCCGAGCACGGGGTCCTGGGTTCGATTCCCAGCGGGGTCAGGGATTTTCACCTGCCTCGAGCTGACTGGGTGTTTGTGTTGTCCTCATCATTTCATCATCATTCATGATGTGGCGAAATTGGACTGAGCAAACGTTGAGAATTTATACGGGTGCTGATAACATTATCTAGCGTCGCTTAGCACAGCAGTCTGTAGATTACGAGTAGCTGCTCGACCATTGTGCCCCATTGTTCTTAACACTCTAAGCACAGTCATTGTTCTACTGAACTGATGGTAGCACTTAGTAACTCATGAGTGAATCCTTTGGCTGATATGCGACTTTTTACAACCAACCTCCGCAGTGCTCTATGATCCCTTCCGGCAGTACGCCAGGTTTGTTCAAATGGTTCAAATGGCTCTGAGCACTATGGGACTTAACATCTATGGTCATCAGTCCCCTAGAACTTAGAACTACTTAAACCTAACTAACCTAAGGACGTCCCACAATACCCAGTCATCACGAGGCAGAGAAAATCCCTGACCCCGCCAGGAATCGAACCCGGGAACCCGGGCGTGGCAGGTTTGTCCGATTTCGGATTAACTGTCGTTGTTCTACCGCGTTTTCTCAGTGACTTCACCAACTTGGAAACTTTAGTACTGGATAGTCCCTTATGGATTTGTTACACAAGTGATATCGAATGACTCGTTCTCGCTCGGAGTCACTGAACTCTCTCGAAAGACACATTCTGCTGTTATTGCTACTCTGCTAACAACACAATACTCCCCGTCTGCTTTTATAATCGCGAATCCCTCTCTCGCGATATCTTGTGCACAATTCCGCATTATATGGAGGTGTCCGGATATTTTTGATCAAATAGTGTAATACATTTCTCCTCATCCCTCCCTGCTTATTCTGTCACGTCGATTTCTTCTTACTAAAAAAATTGATCTTCCAAATTCTTGGGCCACACTTTTTTGGTCTCATAGGGGGTATCTGTATCTAACAAAACAACTTAATTCTCTCACTAAAGCACTTTACATGTTTGTTCTTTCTTGAATCATCGTAGTGCCACTGTCAGAGATTGTGTTTTATGAATGTATCATACTTTAGCACGATGTGCTTACCTGGGACACAGAAAATTGCTGAACTCTAGGTCTTGAACATCATCCTGCAGTATATTCGCGGCTTGTCAATATTTTAGTGTCTTGTTTAACTTTCAACCAAACTGGATATAGAAATGCGTTCCAAAATACATTGTGTGGTTTTCATTAGCTTATTGTTGGACCAGCCCAGTTTCTGAGTGGCGCAGATAAATTTTTTGTGATATTAATTGACCGACAATCGATCCACATTCCGAGTAGATTTATATTCCTTAATAAATATACACATTACATTAGTTAACCCAGAAGAAAATCGAAAGATTGTTTGTCACCAAAAAATTGCCGATACTTTTACGATAAACATACATTAATTCTCAAAAGACATTTCAGTTTCCACAGGTTTACTTACTGAGCTCCAGATTACATTTCTCTCATTTTCCAATTTTTATATCGGTTCCTTCTTGAATTTAACGCATTCCACAAAGCTGTACTGTTCATTACATGCTCATTAGGTTCTGACACACGCTTGGTCTAATTTCATGTTATAGATTCGGTCATCCTAATGAGGTGTTTAATTTGGTCAATATTTCTTTTTCTAAGTTGTAAGTATGTCATCACCTAATATAATTGCTCACCAGAGTGACATCTAACTTGCCAATGTTCACGTTTATTTCATAAAAATCTCTTCCCACATCTCCAGCCTTAAACGTTCATATTTAATTAGTAACCAGTGATATTCAATTAGTAACCAGTGTTTCTTCTTGTCTTTTCATTCTCCCATAATATTTTTTTTAGCTTTCCATTACTTTCTTCTCAGGTTTCTTCCAATTTTATATTAATTTGGTGCATTCTTTCTTTTCAACCATACTTCTGACTTTTAAAATTGCAGACGCATATAAAAAAAGAAATTTCACTTATTGTTCATATTTAGTATAGGAGATAGAATATATAACTGAATTTCTACGAAATTTGGGTGTTACAGGGTGCGAAACTTAGTACAAAAACCTGCCACCTCTGACAGTAACAATGACTCCATCCTCGTGGCATTTATAGATCTGCGCTTGAATGACACTTGCCGTCCCATAATTCCATGCTACATCAACTATATGCCCGACTCCATCATCGGTAATTGCTTGCAAGCGGTGGAGCGGAAACCCATGACTAGATACACGGTCCAGTCAAATTAACGTGACTACCGCCTATGTTCCAATTCAAAGTGCAATAAATGTTCTCAGACTGCAGGTGGCAGTACTTGCAGTAGAAGGTATATAAACTGTGTTGAGGGAAGCGGAAAACGGTGTAGTCATTGTCGAAGTGCAGAAACGGAGCTATTCATCTGACGTCCAAAAGGGCATGACCATTGGTTTTCAGAGCAGGAGTGGAAGAAACGGCTCAGTTTGTAAACAGTTCACTTGCCGTCGTGGTTAAGGAATACCGAGCACGGCAAAATGGCTATCCAATACCGGCGTCGATGCAACTGTGGTGCTCCATGGGCCATAGATGTCTGCGTGAACGACAGCTGGGGAGATGTACTGGCGAATAGACGTGCAACTGTGAAATTTTAAATTTTCCCGGCGAACTAAATATTCTAAAAGAGTTCGGGCTTGCAGCCGGTCGTCGTTAGCTTCCATCCACGATATTTCGACTGGACAGCTGCCAGCAATCCTCAGGTGAGCCATCGAAGACTGACGAAGACGCCTCCGTTCCGCAATATATAGCGTGCAGCGAGTATTCCGCGCATGCGTCAAAATCATATTGACAAACGAACCACACCGCCCGCAAGCAGCGCCCTTGCTGATGAAACTGCAGAGCTCAGCTGTCTTCGTTAGCTTCCATCCACGATATTTCGACTGGACAGCTGCCAGCCATCCTCGGGTGAGCCATCGAAGACTGACGAAGACGCCTCCGTTCCGCAATATATAGCGTGCAGCGAGTATTCCGCGCATGCGTCAAAATCATATTGACAAACGAACCACACCGCCCGCCAGCAGCGCCCTCGCTGATGAAACTGCACAGCTCAGCTGTCTTCGGCGTTGTCAATTGGCGTGGCCATCGAAGTACTCTGACGTCTTCGTCTGGAGCAGATCTTAGAGATGACGGGGTTCCACGCATTATCTAGCTGGTAGCCATTGTCACGATTCATAAGATTGTCTGTCATGAGAATTTCCACTGATTCTTTTATGACGGAGTCCCAAAAGGATGCTGCTGTGGCCAAAATTGTTGTCTTGTCATACTCCAAATGGTTCAAATGGCTCTGAGCACTATGCGACTTAACTTCTGAGGTCATCAGTCGCCTAGAACTTAGAACTAATTAAACCTAACTAACCTAAGGACATCACACACATCCATGCCCGAGGCAGGATTCGAGCCTGCGACCGTAGCGGTCGCTCGGCTCCAGACTGTAGCGCCTAGAACCGCACGGCCACTTCGGCCGGCTGTCATACTCCATTGAGTGTCCAGTGGAAATGCAATGCTCAGTAATTGCAGACTTGCTAGGTTGCAAAAGGCGAGTGCAGCGTTGATGTTCAGTGCAACGGTCTTCTACTGTTCGCAATGTTTGTCTTATGTATGACATGCCACACTGACAAGGTATTTTATAAATTCCCGTCTTCCGCAATACCAGATCGTCTTTCACTGATCCCAGCAGGTCGGAAATCTTCGATGATGGACGGAAAATCACTTTCACTTCGAAACAGTGGAGTATTCTTGCAATTTTGAAGGAAATGTTGCCAACAAAGGGAAGAAAAGCTAAAGATTTAGTAAGCGTGTTCTCTTCCTTCTCCACTCCCTGTTTCTTTGGCTTAATTGCAAGTGCCTTGCTAATTTGCCGGGTAGAATATACATTCTCTTTGAAAACCCTCTTCAGGTGAGCAAGCTCTTCAGGCAAACTATCTTCATCTGACACTACATGAGCTCTGTGTACAAGTGTTTTAAGTACACTCATTGTTTGCGATGGGTGATGGCAGCTGGACGAATTTAAATACAAATCAGTATGCGGGCTTTCGATAAACTGAATGCCCAAGAGAGCCATCACTCTTCCGTCTAACTAGCACATCCAAGAAAGGGAGGCAACCATTTTTCTCTAATTCCATGGTAAATCGAATGCTCTCATGAATGGAGTTGAGGTGATCTAAAAACTCCATTAATTTGTCTTCTCCAAGAGGCCACACTACGAAAGTGTCATCCACGTACCTCCAAAAAACAGTTGGTTTGAGGGCTGCTGATTCAAGTGCTCTCTCCTCAAAATCCTCCATAAAAAGGTTGGTCACGAAGGGAGACAAGGGGCTACCCATGGCGACGCCGTCAATCTGTTCAAAATATTCTTGGTTGAACATAAAATATGTTGAGGAGAGAGCGTGGCGAAGCAAAGCAGTGATTCCCACCTGAAACTTATTGCCAATCAGTGCCAAGGAGTCTGCGAGGGGTACCTTTGTAAAAAGAGACACCACGTCAAAACTAACCAAAAGATCAGAAGTACTTAGGCGGAGAGCCCCCAGTTGATAAAATCGGCCGAGTTTCGTATGTGATGTGGACATTTGCTCACAAATGGCCTCAGCCAGGATGCAAGATGTTTAGCTAAATCGAAAGTGGGGCCCCAATATTGCTCACTATTGGCCATAAGGGTAGTCCGTCTTTATGTACCTTCGGAAGGCCATACAGTCTTGGAGGTATGCTGCCATGAGGTCTTAAGCGCTTGATCGTCTCTGGAGGTAACGAGGAAGAATTCAGGAGTGTAGATGTCTTCCGTTGCACACGTCCTGTAGGATCGTTATCAATCTTCCTGTAGGCAGAATCACTTAGTAGACTGTACATCTTATCCACATACAAACTGCGAGGTAACAGTACAGTTAAATTGCCTTTATCGGCCTTCAGTACCACAACGTCCGGATCTTCTCGGAGATTTCGCAGTGCAGCCCTTTCTGCGGAGGTTATGTTACTGTGTTGAGGAGGAGCTTTCAGAAGAGCACGGCAAGTTCCCTCCTTACTTCTTCTGCAGTTTCCATAGGAAGGCGTCGTACGGCTTCTTCAACACCACTCACAAAACTTATCAAAGGTGGTGCTCTAGGTGTAGGTGCAAAAGTCAAACCCTTACTTAATACCGACAGTGTCGCGTCGTCCAAATTCTTGTCCGTGAAGTTAACAACGGAACGTCGTGCAGTAATCCCCTGTGGCGACGACTGTTGTGGCTCCAGACAATCAAATTTTGACATCTGCCGAGAACTTGCATCCTTGTGTACCCACTATATAGAGTACTCCGATGGCCGCGGCAATTGACAACGCCGATGACAGCTGAGCTCTGCAGTTTCACCAGCGAGGGCGCTGCTGGTGGGCGGTGTGGTTCGTCTGTCAACATGATTTTGACGCATGCGCGGAATACTCGCTGCACGCCTTATATTGCGGAACGGAGGGCGTCTTCGTCAGTCTTCGATGGCTCACCTGAGGATGGCTGGCAGTTGTCCAGTCGAAATATCGTGGATGGAAGCTACCGACGACCGGCTGCAAGCCTGAAATCTTTTTGAATAAGACGTGCAACTGTTGAGCAACTAATCGTCCAGGTGAAGTAACGGATGACCAATTCTGTCTGCTCAAGGACTGTTCATCGAACGATGCTGCACGTAGGCCTCTGCAGTAAAGCTGGAGATAAATGTCGATATATTGTTTCTTCCACAATATATATATAGATATATATAGGCGCATTTCGTTCCCCAGCATATCGACTTATCGATATCGAAATGACAATATTGAGTGCCGATATTTTTATTTTATATTATATTTTTCGCAACTTTCGGTAAATATTTGGAATTGTTGTAGAGCATTATTTTACTTTCACTGTGAAAGAGTCTTACTAGTTTTTGAGCTTTCATCACATCCAGCCGTTCTCCTTGACTGTGTGGAGGTGGCAAAAGGAAGAATAGGGGGTATGGGGGGGGGGGGGGGTCAATGACGGAATAACAAGATTTCCGATGTGAAGAAGTAGCACTCCAGCTGCTTAAAAACAATTCTTAACGCTACTAGTGTGATATTTCTTTTTCAAAAACAGTTGCTGAAAATATGAACAAAAATCTAAATGACGGGACTGTTCTTTGAGATGAGCGGAGACATATGAGGTGAAACTTCTTTATTAAGGTCTTACTTAAAGTGCTGAGTGAAATTGATCGTACTATCAACTTACTATATTTTTATGATTTCAGCACTGACCTACAGAATTGTCCCTGACAAATACAGCTCAAATTTATTAAATTCATTTATTACTCGTAATATACAAGCACAACGCAATATGACTGCAAATAGTTAATACAAAAGAATGGCCTTGAATTAGAAGAAATCCTAACAATAACCCATACATTTCATAAGTCACTTACCTCACAGAAAATCTACATTACACGAACTACAGCGATACAGCAAACACCAATACAGCCAGCTAAATAAAAAATTCTAACTACTGTACGCTCTAACTACTAATAGGCATGTGGCTCAGAAAGGAGGGATTTTGTTGCAGAGCAAACAATGTATTTAGCAAATTTTACCTAATAATATGACATCCAGTTCAAAAAAATATATATAATCGTACGCTTGCGCTAACGCTTCAGATCTCTAACCTCCAGCACTGCTAACTATTAACTTCCAACCCCCATCACTGCTGGCTATTCACCTCCAACTTCCATCACTGCTGAGTATTCAGCTCTAACTGCGAGTCCTACCAGCCACACAGAGTCTCTTACAGCGGGCGCACAGCGCTGTCAGAGTTATTTATGCAGTCTATAGCGCTGCCAACATACAAACATATAAACAGGCTACTTACAGAGGGCAAATGCTGACGTAATCGGCGTTCGGCGTTACTAACAGAAACTGCAATGTGTAATTTCACAAAGCAATTTTGATAATACAACTGCTAGGTAGCTGGCTTTTATAGAAATGAGAAAGCATGAATTTTCCGGACAAGTGCAATATGTGACGAAACTGAACGGCGGACTAATCGGATGCCATTCATTGTGCCATTTAGATGCAGTTATCATTTTTAGCAAAGTGGTCACCGCCAAGCGTGAATGTGTATGTTTTTCATTTCAATTCTTACTCTAAGGAGGATAATCAGGCTGCTAGCTTGTTGATGTACAGAATATCTAATAATAAATCATAACTTAAATATGCAGCTCTAAAACCGGCAACATATTTACATATTGCAGCCGATATTTTTATACGCTGGTCCGTCGATGTTCTCTCCGTTTATATATTGATGTATCGATGTATTTCTTCGATATATAGATGGCTGATAGCGATTTTACTGTAAATATCGATATATCAGATTCCCGACATTTTTTAAACATAACAGTCCTAGTCCGCAGCAGGTATCTGTTTAACGCATCCATGTTGACTGCGCGATGGCTGGAATTTGCACGCCATTGCCACAACAGGACGTCCACTAAGTAGCGCAGGTTGCCTTTTCAGATGAATCGCGTTTTATGGTCCATCGGAAAGATAGCCGTCTGAAAGCAAACGATTTGATGCAGCAATCGCCGTTGTAGTCCAGCCCGGAAGAGGGAGCGTTACGATCTGGAGAATGTTCTCATGGCATTCTCTGGGTGATCTCGTCATCTGGAAGACACAATGGATCAACACAAGTGTGCATCTATCCCTACATTCTTTCATTTTTCCCCAACAGAATGGCATCTACCAGCACGGCAATATAAGGTGTCACATAATTTACTGTGTACGTGCGCGGTTAAAAGAGCACCAGCATGAGTTTACCGCACTCCCTGGGTCACCAAACTGCCAGAATTTAAACCCACTAAACAATCTGTGAGACCACCTCTATCGGGCATTTATCGCCATGGATCCTCACCGGAGAAACCTAGTCCAGCTCCACATCCCTGTTGGTACCTTCCAGAACCTCACTGGCTCTCCTCTCGCACGTCTTACAGCGATTCCAGTTGCAAAATGTGATTAGTCAGGGTTCTAAAGGTAGTCACATTAATGTGATTAGACCCTGTATTTTCAATGGGTGAAAGGGTGGGCAACAAATTGACCAGGGAAAAAATTGGACATCCTCTCTATCGAGTTAGGTCAGGACAGCAGGGGCAATAAGCAGTCTTGCGTTATCTTGTTGAAAGATAACGTAACGGAGACCTCGAAGGTAGGGCACATTGCTTCAGAAATATGACGGCTGCTGTCCACATCACTGGTTATCTGAACCAGAGGTGTTCGTGCTATGCGTCTAGTGGCATAACATACCATCACATCAGATGATAGATCCGTATGACAATGGCAAATATATTCTGGCATCGTTCATTCTGCTTCCTGCCCCCACACACGAATTCGTCCAGCGTGATGGAATATGTAACCTAGACTTGTCTGAAAGGAGTACTCGTGTCCATTGTCTTCGCAGAATACACCGCTGTCGATGAGAATCTCCCTGCTGCCGTGGCAAAGAGAGGTGCAACGATGATCGACGCCACTGTTCAAGGCAGCCCCTGTGGATTCTTGTCTTACCTCAAGCAAGACTATTTTGTGATTCTAGCTACGTGACCTGGCTGTACAATCCGGCACAGTCTAGCAAACAATGTGTCTGTCCACTCGAGTCCCAGGCGTACAGGGCTGTTGGGGTCGTGCAAGGCGTTGAATATTGCTCTCTTGAACCCACAATTTCCAATAATCGCACGACAACCACGGGATTCCGACCAACGCGAATAGCAATATAGTAGATCGATAAACCACAGTGCATATATAGCGCGTGATACAGCCGCTTTCGAACTGCGTCATGTGCTGGTACATGTTTTTCTTGTTGCATGAGGCTGAAATGCAGTAGGGAGGTAGTTTCGAGTCTTAGGACACTGGGCCATAACTTTATTAACAAACTTAACAAACAGTAAACACTTTATAAGAGATCTAACATGCTCAGCAGCCGGCCGCGGTGGCCGAGCGGTTCTAGGCGCTTCAGTCCCGAACCGCGCGAATGCCACGGTCGCAGGTCCGAATCCTGCCTCGGGCATGGATGTGTGTGATGTCCTTAGGTTAGTTAGGTTTAAGTAGTTCTAAGTTCTAGCGGACTGATGACCTCAGATGTTAAGTCCCATAGTGCTCAGAGCCATTTGAACCATTCTCAGCAACTACCACTGGAATTTAATTTACTAGTGACTTTTCTTTTTTGAAAAAGGACATCAGGTGTAGAAATTAAGAAACCTCTAAAATAACACTTAAGAAAAATGTTTTTTAAAAAAGACATTAACAACCGTCACAATGTAATTTACTACTGGTTTTTTCTTTTGGAAGCAAGGCAACTGGTGATAGAATTTACAAAACCTCTAAAATAACATTTAAGGAAAAGATTTAAGAACAGAATCTTAAGAAAAATTTTCTGATATCTTCGGTTTAAATTTAATCTTTAACACAGATGTTCAATAACATAAACAGTGATGTTTAACAATACATTCCAAATTTATGCTTTAGAAACCTACAGAAATAATTAACAGGCCATTAACACCAGACATCCACTGGTAAGTAAAACAGGAAATTCGGAAAAACAAGCAATCCACAAAATACAATTAGTTGATCATGCAGACAAGGTGTTCGTGTAGGCCCAAGATAACTTCTTCGTTTTTTTACATTAATAACACTCAATATGGTTAGCCAGTTCAGTTTTTATGCTCTCGTTTTAGTACTGTTAACAGAGAGAGCAACCACTTTAGGATTGACCATTTCTTTTACTCAAGACCCCATTTAGTGGCACTCACAATATAAATCACATGTGTTCTCAAGCTATCCTGGAACTTACGTTACTAGTTCCAATTTTAGAAAAAAACCACAACACCAAAAGACACTGGAGAAAGTTTGGAAAAATGGAGCCGTGCGCTGAAATCACGTTCGGTACAGCTTAATTCAGACGACGCCAGTTAGCGGGCGAAACTCAAGCAAGAGGTTTCCACACCGCGAGTTTAATAATCAGAAACACGCATATTTGAATGGGATCATTTCAGGTATTCACGAAAACTGCTTTACAGACGACGATGGATAACCAGTGTGGTAGGTAAGAACATAGCCCTTTTCACACGAAAAGTATAACGGATGTGAATTTAACTGAATACTCACCATAATTTCAAGGAATTAAGTACATGAGTAAATGACCGTCCGATCAATGGATGCAGTCGGTTGAACGTATCCGTTAATCACCCCAAGGTTCAAACCATTAGAAGTGCTGTTAGGAAACCAACGTGCGCCACAGGCTTCTGCCGAATGATCCAGATCCGAGTACGTGCTCAAGCAACACACTGAAGTAACTTTTAGATCGGGCAATCTCAACTGATTTGGCCGACAGAGGGCACCGCGTAAATCACTCTAACATTTCAAAAATAACGGCGGCTAAGGATCTTATCGGCCACACAAACCACCTAATCTCCGAGGTCGCGCTTAGATTGACCTAATCGTCACTGCGTTTCCCTCTGGAAGGGGAAAATCGCTCTACCACCGCCAGTGATGCTGCCAACCAGAGGAATCTATCGATGTTAAACCGCGCTACGATGTACCAGCACGGCACTGAGGCCTAACAGAATCTTCTCACAAACAATACTGAATGCGATTTCTGAATGAGAAACTAATCGTGGGATCTTTCTCCATGTACAAAAGTAGCCGTGTACTCCGTGCGGCCAAGGAATGTATTTATTCAACTCTTCTGTTAGCCCATCTCCCCCTCTCTCTCTACATCCTGTGTCCATCTCTTCCTGCCCCTCTCCCTATCCCTCTGCTTCTCCCTGCTCTGTCCACTTGTTCCTCCCCCCTCTCTGTCCATCTGTTCCTCACCCACTCCCCCACCCTCTCGCTTCGTCACCTCTTTCTTCCCCTCTAAGTGCAACGTCTCTTCCCCCCGCTGTCAGTCTCTTTCTCTCCAACTCCTCATCTTCTCCTTCCCCCTCTCTGCCTGTCCATCACCTCCTCCCTATTCTCTCTCCACGTTACCACCCTCGGCACAATAAGATGCTGAAGGTTGTTACCCTCACTGTTTTCTTTGCTGATAGTAAGTAATGTGTGTACCAATTTTTGTTGGAATCAAACACGAGTGTTTAACATATTTCACCTTACCTGAAGCAATTTCGCCCTGCAATGACATTTTCACGCAGTTCAATCTTTTTGACGGCATATCTCCTGAAAAATGTGTCGTAAAATTATATAATTTTGCACGTACAGCCAGTAGTATATTTTAATGCTGTCTGACAAATTTGTTGCGAATAAAGTTAATAGTAAAGACATAATAAATTAAAACGTCATGCATGATACGGCAGTTTTGCACGCATCTCAATGTTTATGACATCATATCTTCTGAACTATGTGGCGTACTAGGATGTGATGTTCTGGATTCATTCAGTGAAGTAATACTGTCTGCGATATGTGTGAAGAATATATTTTGTAGTAAAGAGGTAACAAATTAAAACCTCATGCCTGATACGACAGTTTTACTGCATGAACTGCCAAAATGTATTAAGCGATAAACTTTTCTCCTTTCGTCATTTCGCTGGGGTTTCCCAAGCGAAACAGTTTAGTAAAGGCTTCGAATTATGTGTCAAGCTTTTTATAGGTCTCTAAGTGCTCTCATTCACGAATACCGAATGGATAAAATCTGGGAATTCGCTCCCTGTCAGCTACATTTCATTTTCACGGCACCCTCACCCCTTCTATAGGTAGGTGGTTATTACCCCCAGATTTGTTGAAATCTTTCCAGTTGTTTAGGAGACGATGTGGACTATACAAACATACAAAGGTACGTACACTGATGTGACAGAAGTCATGGGCTACGCCTAATATCGTGTGGGGCCTCCTTTCACGATGTGTAGCGTAGCAACTCGACGTGGCATGGATTCAACAAGTCTTTGGAAGTCTCCTGCAGAAATATTGAGGTATGCTGAATCTACGACCGTCCATAATTGCGAAAGTGTAGGCAGTGTAGGATTTTGTGCACGAACTGGCCTCTCGACTATATCCCATAAATGTTAGATGCGATTCACGTCGGGCGTTGTGGGACGCCAAATCATTTGCTCGAATTACTCGTAACGTTCCAACAAGGCGCATTGTCATCCATAAAAAAGTTGTTTTGGAATATGAGGTCCACAAATGACAGCAACTGATCTCCAACTAGCCGAACATAACAATTTCAATCAATGTTCGGTTTAGTTTGGCCAGAGGACCTAGTCCGTACATGCAAACACAGCCCACACCATTCTGGAGCCACCATCAGCTTGCACAGTGCCTTGTTGACAACTCGAGTCCATAGCTTCGTAGGATCTACGCCACACTCGAACTCTACCATCAGCTCGTACCAACTGAAATAGAGACTCATATGACCTTTCCACGATTTCCAGTTTTTAGGGTCCAACTGATATGATCACGAGGCGAAGAGAGGCGCTGCAGGCGATGTCAAGCTGTTAGCAAACGCACTCGCGTCGATCCTATGCTGTCATAGCCCTTAACGCCAAATTTCACCGCACTGTACTATCGCATACGTTCGTCGTACGTCCGACAACTCTACGCAAACGCCGCTACTTTCTTTCGTTAAGTGAAGGCCTTCGGGAAATGCGATGTCCGTGGTGTGAGGTAATCCCTGAAATTTGGAATTCTCGGGTGACTCTTGACACTGTGGATCTCTAAATACTGAATTCCCTAAGGATTTCAGAAGCTGAACGTTCTATGCTTCTAGCTGTAACTAACACTACGCGTTCAGAGTGTGTTAATTCTCGTCGCGAGGCCATAATCACGTCGGAAACCTTTTCACATGAATCACCTGAGTAAAAATGACAGCTTCACCAACGCACTGCCCTTTGATACCTTGTGTACGCTATACTACCGCCATCTGTGTATGTGAATATCGCTACCCCATGGCTTTTGTCGTTTTAGTGTAGATCCATTTTTATAATTATGGATGCAGCTGGAGTTAGTCCTCTTTAATTTCTGCGATTGTGCTAAAAAGCTAAGTATTTGTATATTCAAGATGCCAAATGGACTCTAATTGAATTCCGTCCTATGATGTTGAAATTTTAAGGGCCTGCGGTTTAGTATTGTTATGGAATAAAAACTTTAGCATCTCTGATGTTTCCGTGTGCTGGTCCGTTTTAACTTCAGTAATACGGGACTGTCTTCTATCCTACATCCAGGTTCTCATATATCTTGCAACACTGGAAACTGTCTGACACGAAATCATTAGTTGCAAGGTCAGGCGAAGGGAAGGGGAACACTTTGCGTGCGTCGTCGTGTCCCAGGATCCACTGCACTCCGGAAGATGTTTGCTGTCCGTTCCGCTTCCCAAATTTTGAAGTGCTCCGTCCCTCACCGTCCCACGACGTCCACACCACGTGTTCCGACTGCCAAGAGGTTCGTTGCCCCCAAAGTTGTACGAGAATCGCTTCTCCCGCACACCAGTCTCAGGCTGGAGCTCAGCACCGCATCCGAGTACTGTTATACGCCACCAACTTCAATGATGATTTCCAAACCCGCTCCATGTACCAAGTAGCGTTTGTTAACTGTCAGCTTCGGTTAATCCTGTTTCGACTTGCAGCTCTTGTACACAAACAGCCACAATAACAGACTGAAAATCGATGTTTACTTCTGTTAAAATTTCTAGGGTAAGAGGCCATCGTTGAAGCACAAAATTTTTCACTAATATTTCGTCCCCGCAGGCTGGAAACATCTTTAGAGAAAAAATAAAAAACACTGGAAATGTATTGAAAATCCAAGTCGTCATGAATTTACTGTGAGCTGCACACAGGGTAGTGTCGAATGAATACTATTTTAGTTCGATTTGTTCCTCCATGACAATCGTAGCGACATAGACAAAGGTGCTCGAGTTCATGCCGTGTTCTTTGATTTCAGGAAGGCATTTGACACCGTTCTACTCTGCCGCTTAGTGAAAAACAAAAAATACGAACTTACCGAGTATCGGACCAGATTTGCGACTGCATTCAGGTCTTCCTTACAAATATGCATGTCTCTTTTAACGGAACAAAATCGGCAGATGTAAAGGTAGTTTCCAGCGTAACCCCAGAAAGTGTGGTAAGAGCGTCACTGTTTACAATTATACAAATAATTTAGTGCAAAGCGTCGGAAGCTCTTTAGGACTGTTCGCAGATGATGCGGTTGTCTAAACCAAAGTAGCAACGGCAGAAAACAGTATCGATTTGCAAAATGACCGACAGAAACTTCATGAATGGTGCAATCTCTGGCAGTTTACCCTGAACATATTGCGCATACATAGAAAAAGAAATCCTCTACTGCACAGCTGCACTACTGATGATAGCCGGACGCTGTGGCCGAGCGGCTCTAGGCCCTTCAGTCTGGAACCGCGCGACCGCTACGGTTGCAGGTTCGAATCCTGTCTCTGGCATGGATGTGTGTGATATCCTTGGGTTAGTTAGGTTTAAGTAGTTCTAAGGCGACTGATGACCTCTGATGTTAAGTCTCATAGTGATCAGAGCCATTTGAGCCATTTGAACTACTGATGACAAATTGGTGGAAACACTATTTAACGTAAAATATGTAGAAGTAACTGTCCAGAGGGATCTTAAGCGGAATGACCACATAAAACATATAGGTGGAAAAGCAGATGACAGACTGGGAATCGTAGAAAGTATCCTAGGGGATGTAACTCATCCACGAAAGAAGGCTCTCGTTCGTCCGATTCTTGAGTACTGTTCATAAATCTGGGATCCTCTCCAGGTGTGATTCATAACTGAGATATAGAAGATCCAACGAAGAATTACACGTTTCGTCACGGGATCGGGTAGTCGACCTGACAGCGTTACAAAAATTCTCAACAAACTGCAGTTGCAGACACTACAAAAGAGGCGTCGTGCGTCACAGAACGTTTTCCTATTGACATTTCTGGACAGTACTTCCCGGGAACAGTAGAACAACACGTTATTTCCTCCTACATACATCTGGTGAAATGATCAAATGACCACGGTGAAAAAATTCGAGGAATTAGAGGTAATATAGAGGCTTAGCAAACAATCGTTTTTTCCACGGGCTATTCGCGAATGGAATAGGGAAGGGGGGTACCAGAAGTACCCTCCATCACACACCGTCAGGTGCGTGACGACGCAGCATTCACTGTGTTGCTCCGAGTGGTGTGTGGAGAGGGGTATAGGTAGGAGCGCACATTTATGTGTCGTGTATTCTATACAACATGGTCACTGGAACATTTCTGCTCCTACATTTCATATGTTCACCCGTGCTAGTTTTCCTCTAGCTGTCCGTCGCCTCTTTCCGTTCTCTGTCCAAACTTTCCTCTCCTCTCTCTCTGCCCATATTAATCCCTTTTCTTGTCCATTTCATGCTATTCTCTCTCTCTTTCTCCATCTCTTTCTCTTTCCTTTCTCTGTCTATCTCCTCCTCCTCCACTCTGTCTGTCCACCTCTTACTCCCCACCTCCCTCTGTCTACCTCCCCTCTCTCTTTGTCCATCTTCTCCTCCTCCCTTTCTCTGTCCATCTCTTCCTGCTCTATCCGTTCCCCCTCCCCTTCTCTTTGTCCTTCTCCTTCTCACCCCTACCTGTGTCCATACCCTCCTTCTCCTCCTTCACCTTCTCTGTCTGTCCTTCTTCTCCTCCCCATTCTCTCTCAATCTTATGACTTCCTTCCAATCACAAGGTTGTTCTTACTCCATAATATTTCTTTTCATATCATAATATTTCTACCAAGTTCCATTCGCTGCTTCACCCTCTTAGGGTCCCCAGGGTTAAAGCCAACTCTACACCAAATTTAATCGAAAGGTTGAAAACGTATCAGACAGAGATCTTTCTGTATTTGTAATATTAGTATGGATTTGTACTAGCTCAATACTGTAGTCAGTGGCACCTCCTGAAAACACATTCACGATTCTCGCAAACTAATATGAAGTCAGTGGCATCTCAAAAACACATTCGCGATTCTTGCAAATGATTCGTTCGTGGACTCATGGTCACTGGAACATTTCTGCTCCTACATTTCATATGTTCACCCGTGCTAGTTTTCCTCTAGCTGTCCGTCGCCTCTTTCCGTTCTCTGTCCAAACTTTCCTCTCCTCTCTCTCTGCCCATATTAATCCCTTTTCTTGTCCATTTTATGCTATTCTCTCTCTCTTTCTCCATCTCTTTCTCTTTCCTTTCTCTGTCTATCTCCTCCTCCTCCCCTCTGTCTGTCCACCTCTTACTCCCCACCTCCCTCTTTCTACCTCCCCTCTCTCTTTGTCCATCTTCTCCTCCTCCCTTTCTCTGTCCATCTCTTCCTGCTCTATCCGTTCCCCCTCCCCTTCTCTTTGTCCTTCTCCTTCTCACCCCTACCTGTGTCCATACCCTCCTTCTCCTCCTTCACCTTCTCTGTCTGTCCTTCTTCTCCTCCCCATTCTCTCTCAATCTTATGACTTCCTTCCAATCACAAGGTTGTTCTTACTCCATAATATTTCTTTTCATATTATAATATTTCTACCAAGTTCCATTCGCTGCTTCACCCTCTTAGGGTCCCCAGGGTTAAAGCCAACTCTACACCAAATTTAATCGAAAGGTTGAAAACGTATCAGACAGAGATCTTTCTGTATTTGTAATATTAGTATGGATTTGTACTAGCTCAATACTGTAGTCAGTGGCACCTCCTGAAAACACATTCACGATTCTCGCAAACTAATATGAAGTCAGTGGCATCTCAAAAACACATTCGCGATTCTTGCAAATGATTCGTTCGTGGACTCATGGTCACTGGAACATTTCTGCTCCTACATTTCATATGTTCACCCGTGCTAGTTTTCCTCTAGCTGTCCGTCGCCTCTTTCCATTCTCTGTCCAGACTTTCCTCTCCTCTCTCTCTGCCCATATTAATCCCTTTTCTTGTCCATTTCATGCTATTCTCTCTCTCTTTCTCCATCTCTTTCACTTTCCTTTCTCTGTCTATCTCCTCCTCCTCCCCTCTGTCTGTCCACCTCTTACTCCCCACCTCCCTCTGTCTACCTCCCCTCTCTCTTTGTCCATCTTCTCCTCCTCCCTTTCTCTGTCCATCTCTTCCTGCTCTATCCGTTCCCCCTCCCCTTCTCTTTGTCCTTCTCCTTCTCACCCCTACCTGTGTCCATACCCTCCTTCTCCTCCTTCACCTTCTCTGTCTGTCCTTCTTCTCCTCCCCATTCTCTCTCAATCTTATGACTTCCTTCCAATCACAAGGTTGTTCTTACTCCATAATATTTCTTTTCATATTATAATATTTCTACCAAGTTTAGTTGAAATCGATCTAGGAATTTAGGAGCAGCTATTTCCCCATGGATTTGCCTACGGACACACATGTCACATATATGCAATTTTGTTTTTACGCACCTCAATGTTTATGACGTCGTATATCCTGAACTATGTTTCATTCAGTGATATATGTTGCATGTATGTCCAGTAGTCTATGCAGCTATTGTCTGCGAAGTAGGTTGCGAACAGAGTTAGTAGTTAATAAGTAATAAATTAAAACGTCACGCATGATATCGTAGTTTTACACGTATCTCAGTGCTTATGACATCATAACTCTTGAACCATGTGTTACACAATGATGTACTTTTGCAGCTACAATCACTGGTATGCGTGAATACTGTATGCAAAATGTGTTCCAAATAGAGTTAGTAGTAATGAAATAATAAATTAAAAGGTGATGCCAGATGCGGCAGTTTTACTGCATGAACAGCGAAAATGTAGTAAGCAAAACACATTTTTCCTTTGATCATTTTGAAAGGGGTGTCATCTAGAAAAAGTCTCATAAAGGTTTAAAATCGTGAGTTAAGTTGTTTGCAAGTAACGAAGTGCTCTTCTTCCCAAATACCGGCTGCATATAGGTTGGGTATTTGCTCGTAGTGAGCTACGCCTCTTTTTCATCCCCATTTCCAGTCCTTTGAGGGGTTGATGGTTCTTACCAGCACAGTGATTCTTTCCAGGTAGTTAGTGATATGTGTTCAAAGACTGGAAGAAGTTGATTCAGTGGTTTAGCAGGAGATGTGGAACATACATACATACATCTCTTATAATATGTATGAATGTGAACTATGTGATCATATCCCCACCAAAGCGCGTGGCAGGGGAATAAGACACAGTATGTTCAAATAATTTACGGGTTTGCTGCCGGGTGACGTCGTCGACCACCGCCGATATTTCGTCAGGAACACATCCTGCCATTCTCAAGGCACAACTGAAAGGAGGGAGCGATGTGCTAGGGAATTTAATACCGCGGTCCACAGAGGAGAAACAAGGAAGATACCACACACAGAACAAGTAACCGCAAAGTCAACATACAACCAAAGATAACAAACATCGGAAATGTCGATAGTGGCTATTAATCAACAGGTGAGGTAGCCCTAATTCCGTCCCCCCCCTTTTTTTTTTTATGAGAGTCAGAGCCGGATTCCAAGCAGCATTCAGACAAAATCCACCATCTCTGTTTATAAGGTTGCTTGATAGTTTGATTTCGATAGCTTCCTTAATGACAGTATCCCAATATCTGGACGTGCAAGCCAGAATCTCCGTGTTGTATTCCATAGGATGACCGGTGTCAAGGCAATGTTCTGCAATAGCGGATTTGCTCGGCTGTTGTAAGCGTGTGTGACGCATATGTTCAATACACCGGTCTTCCACAGTCCTGATTGTCTGACCAATACATGACATGCCACAACTGCAAGGTATACGATAGACACCAGCCTTACGCAAACCAGGATCATCTTTTACGGACGCCAACAGGGCCTTAATCTTAGAAGGTGATCGAAAAACACGTTTCAGACGAGGTACTGGCAGAAGTAAAGCTGTGAGGACGGGGCGTGATCCAAAACACTCCTCTCTTGTAGACTGATGCCGCCTGGAGGTGTTGCGGGTGAATGAAACGGCAAAGAAAGTAATAGGCCGAGCAGGGAGGAATGGGGAATCCACATGGGAGAAGGGGGATGAAACCACAGTAACGGAAAACGATAAAGAGGAAAAAAAGGGGAATCATTCTAGCAGTGCTACGGGTCACAGATGGGGAAATTCGGCGCCGCGGAATGAACCCTGATCAGGAGAATCACACTTCTTATTACACCAGGTCTATGGTCGTAACCAAAACTCCGCCATCCAGACGAACAGTTGCTCGAAATACGCACCGCACCACGAACGGAGGACGGAGGAGACAGTATTATGGTGGACATTCATCTGAGCTCTCATAGACCCTGTCGTAGTAGTCAAAGGCACCCAGACCGCTGTCCATCACGTGACTGACCATCTTGTTCTGTTTTATTTGCTCTCCAGTGCTTGTGCTCTATTTAACCACTGTACACAGACAAAGCGCATTTGCAGAACTGAAATCTCAAGACATCACATTGTGTTCACAATAAATATTTAACAAGAATGGTTCAAATGGCTCTGAGCACTATGGGACTTAACATCTGTGGTCATCAGTCCCCTAGACATAGAACTACTTAAACCTGACTAACCTAAGGATATCACATTCATCCATGCCCGAGGCAGGATTGGAACCTGCGACCGTAGCAGCATCGCGGTTCCGGACTGAAGCGCCTTGAACAGCTCGGCCACAACGGCCGGCCATCCTTTTGACTGGACGTCTTGAGGACCACGGCCATTCACTACTGTAAGAAAATGAAATGCCGGGGTGGCCGAGCGGTTCTAGGCGCTACAGTCTGGAACCGTGCGACCGCTAAGGTTGCAGGTTCGAATCCTGCCTCGGGCATGGATGTGTTTGATGTCCTTAGGTTAGTTAGTCTAGGGGACTGATGACTTCAGATGTTAAGTCCCATAGTGCTTAGAGCCATTTGAACAATTTGTTTTCGCAAGTATTTGCACTTAGAATGGGCGCTTGAAATAAAAGTTCAAAATCATTTTCTGAAAAAGCATTTAGTACGATTTCGGACGACGTTTTATGTCTACCAGCGACTTTAAAAATGTATTTTCGCCAACGTATCGAGGGAAGATTGAAGTCACCACCAACAATAACTGAGTTGGCTGCCGATTTGAAATGAGACTCGAGTTTTCTTTGAACTGTCCAGAAACTGTATAATTTGAATCGCGGGGGTCGTTAAAAGGAAATAATTATTAATTCACCCATACCAACTCAAAGGAACTATCTACTCCAGTCTCACTACGGAGTAAACGACCTCTAATACTCCACCACGAACTATATTTAATCTATGCTTTCTGATCACGTTTGGGTTCTTCGTACGAATTTCAGCTGCACTTATTTCCAACTTTCCGTACCTATAACGAGTTGAGCTTCAGCGCTCACGATTAGCGCTTGGAGCTCTAGTTCTTTCTCAATACAGCTACATCAGTTTACAGTAGCTATCATTGCTAGCTCTATGTGTTCGTCTTATGTTTGTCCTGCGCGCTTTTAGACTGACGCCTCTAGTTTCCTGAAACCGTCTAACCAAAGAAACCACCCATTCCCCGCCACACAGCCCCCACTACCCGTGTAGGCGCGTGAACCGTCTGAGCCTCTGATTCAGACCCTCCACTAGGCTCTGTACCAAAGGACCATAAGCGGTTCTGTCAATGATGCAACGGACGGTGAGCTCAGCCTACATCTCGTAAGCAAGACTGACAGTCCTTACCGCTTCAGCTAGCCGCCCAAAACCAGAGGGAATCTCTTCCAATCCAAAGCGTCTTGTATCGTTAGCACCGACATGACCTCCACCTATAGTTGGCTGGACCCTGTGCTCTTCACGGCGCCTGGAAGAATCCGTTCTACATCTGGAATAACAAATTCTGGATGCACACGGAGAGCACGCTACATTCCTTCCCTTCCTTGGAGCCTTATTCTTAACGGCCTCATTACATGCCTAACGTTGGAGCTCCCAACTATCAGTTCCCAACTAAATTCTTTGAGGTGCCCGGACTTTGGAAGCTGAGAGGCTTCCTCTGGAACAGGGAGAGGGACTGCATCTGGATCAGGGCCTTTGTCAGCCACAGATAGCGCCTGAAACCTGCTCGTGAAACGAACTGGGGAGCCCTCTAATCGTCCTCGCGGAAAGTCTCTTGCTGTCTGCCATAGCTTGGAACCACCTCCCACTCCACCACAGCCGAGGAGTCAACCTCAGTGTAGGCAGCACCTAGGGCAGCCATCACAGTGGACCACTTGCAGAACACATGTAATATGTGGACGTCCCATGGACCTCTACGACTGGCTCCTCACAGTGATACCCACTGGCAACAGCCTCAAGCTGTGTGACTGAAGCCAACACTGCCTGGAGCTGTGAGTGGAGGGTCACCAACTTAGATTGTATCTGAACACAGCAATCACAGTTCCTGTCCATTGTATTGTTTTGTATTGAACTGGGGACCTAGAAACGATGGAGAAGCTTCATCCCACCATAGCCCTCAGTGGTTCACAACCCCCAAAACAGGCTACAGCATTCAATACACGCCACCGCCGCCCCACACTGAACCCAGGGTTATTGTGCGGTTTCGCCCCCAGTGGATTCCCCCACCCCCTCCCCCCTGTGGGAACTCCTCACACTAGACGAGTATAGCCTGATAAATACACAAACACACATGAAGTATAGCAGATTATACGAAAGAGCACAGATGAAATTAAGAATAAGTCACTTCTAATGAGAAGCTGCCTCAACTCACAGCGCGAAACAGTATACTTCGGTGTGCTGCTGCAGCAACGAAAGCTGTCACTCGACTGACGGATCCAACTACTACAAGTCACTCTTCAAACACAAAACAAGAATCTAGCGCAGACAGCAGCAGACTGCACTACACCGTAAATAAAACGCGAATCAGAGTCTGATAAATACATAAACATACACAAAATACAGTAGATTTAACTCAAAAGCTCAGAGGAGATTTAGTATACTTTTTTGTTATTTCGTGTCTATTCTGACTGACTTATCCAACAAAACAGACACCACATATCAATACAGTATGTATGAGCGAGGACGTCTCTAAGTAGTTTCATTGCGGATGCACCATATCCTCTGAAACCTTGCAGGGCTTAGCGACAGCTGTGAACAATGGGGGTTACGAATGGGGGCGCAACTAGCACGTGACAGATTAAGAGCCGAGCGGGATTAGCCTACCGGTCTGAGACGTTGCAGTCATGGACTGTGCGGCTGATCCCGGCGGAGGTTCGAGTCCTTCCTCAGGCATGGGTGTGTGTGTTTGTCCTTAGGATAATTTAGGTTAAGTAGTGTGTAAGCTTAGGGACTGATGAGCTTAGCAGTTAAGTCCCATAAGATTTCACACACATTTGAACATTTTGAACAGATTAAGAATTTGGGAAGGCTGGGTAGGATATCTGATCGGCCGAGGCAGTTAAGGTAACCGTTTTAGAGAAGTGGAGCATCCGGTTTCGAGTCCAAGTCTGATACAAATTTTCAACTTTCATCATTGATTTATTTCAGTGCTTCTAGGTGACTGAAGGCCTGATTTCTCGTTATATAGCTTCTATATGGCTGCTGTCCCACTGATATATATCAGTATACAAGTGAGCGAGGACGGCTCTAAATACTTTCAGTGCGGATGCGCCATATCTCCCAAACCCCTACGGTACTTAGTGAATGCTACAAGCTGTGGGGTTAACGGATGAGGGTGCTACTTGCGCGTGAGATTTTGTAAGGGTGAGAAACATATCTGGATGACCGAGGCAGTTAAGGTAACTGTTCTAGAGAAGTGGAGCATCCAGGTTCGAGTCCTGGTCCGGTGCAAATTTTCAACGTTCACCACTGATTTATTTCAATGCCTGTCGGCGGCTGAGGTCCTGATTTATCGTAATACAATTTAGAGTAGGTAACTTCTAATGGCTCGCCCGGTTGGCCGTGAGGTCTAACGCACGGCTTTCCGGACGGGAAGGAACGCCTGGTCCCCGGTACGAAACCGCCCGGCGGATTGTGTCGAGGTCCGGTGAACCGGCCAGTTTGTGGATGGTTTTTAGGCGGTTTTCCATCTGACTCGGCGAAAGCGGGCTGGTTCCCCTTATTCTGCCTCAGTTACACTATGGCGGCGATTGCTGCCCAAACAAGTTATCCACGTACGCGTACACCACCATTACTCTACCACGCAAACATTTGGGGTTACACTTGTCAGGTGTGAGACGTTCCCTGGGGAATCCACCGGGGGCCGAACCGCACAATAACCCTGGGTTCGGTGTGGGGCGGCTGAGGGGTGAAGTGGACTACGGTAGTCGTCGTGGGGTTGTGGACCACTGCGTCTGTGGCGGGGACGAAGCCTCTCCGTCGTTTCTAGGTCCCCGGTTAACATACAATACAATCCAACTTATCATGAGAGGCTGCGTCAGCTCGTAGAAAAAAAACTGTGTACTTCGGTGCGCTGCTGCAGTAACGAGAGCTGTCACTCGACTGAAGGATCTAACTGATACAAGTGGCTCTTCAAACACAAAACGGATGCCTAGCGTGACGCAGACAGCGGTTTTATGCACTACGCAGTAAATAAGCGAATGGTAGTGAACACTGACAAATCGTCTGCGAATACCTATTTGATTCTGTTCGTTTCCATACTCTCCGGTGCAAAGTGGACTTATAGAGGCTGACGTACATTCCCTAACTTTGCCAGTACGGACGCAGAGTGGAAAGACAAGTCGACAAACGATCAGCTGCCGGCCGCTTACCGTTGTGGGCGGTGCGCGCAGGTAGCCGGCTTGTGGACGCTAACGCCCGCTCTCTGAGCTGTGAACTGGGCTACAGGCCGGCCGCGCAGTGTTTACGAACAATGCACCGGGCGGCTTATCTGTGGCGGGGCGTCCGCTAAGGCGCGCTGCGCTTATTAGGCGAGCAGCGGCCCGGGAGCCGCGCCGCAGTTAATTGCGCTGTGACATTAATACGGGCCGCAGTTAAAAGGCCACCGATTTAATACCCGCGGCCGGGACGGAAATTACCGGGTACAAGATAGCAAGGCGTGCGCGGGCATAACAGTACAGTAGGGTCCCTGCGTGAGCCACCGATCCACCGTTAGTCGTTGTCTAGGCGTTCGTTAGAGATGACGTCCGGAACGTCCTCTTACGGTACTCCCAACCTATTCTGCCTTGAAATCTGTGCGCTTGGAATGTGTTCGCACATAAACTTCTTTCAGTGACAGTCGACAAAGCACCATTTCATCGCGTAAGTGCTCCTTCTCGCTACACACTGTTAAGATTAAACGCCGGTAAACACCACATAGTTCCGCATTGTACTGTAATCAACAAATAGTTTACGACGCTATTGAGAAACGCGTAGCACAGTTCTAAATATAGTTAATTACACTGAAGAGCAAAGAAACTGGTACACCTGCCTAATATAGTGTAGCGCTCCCGCGAGCACGCAAAAGTGCCGCAACACGACGTGGCATGGACTTTACTTATGTCTGAAGTAGTGTTGGAGGGAACTGACACCATGAACCCTGCAGGGCTGTCCATAAATATGAGAGGGTGGAGATCTGTTCTAAACAGCACGTTGCAAGGCGTCCCATACACGCTCAATAATATTCATGTCTGGGGAGTTTGGTGGCCAGCGGAAGTGTTTAAAGTCAGAAGAGTCTTCCTGGAGCCACTCTGTAGCAATTTTGGACGTGTGGGGTGTCGCATTCTCTTGCTGGAATTGCCCAACTCCATCGGAATGCACAATGGATACGAATGGATGCAGGTGATCAGACAGGATGCTTACGTACGTGTCACCTGTCAGACTCGTATCTACACGTCCTATATCACTTCAATTATACGCGTCCCACATCATTACAGAACCTCCACCAGCTTTAACAGTCCACTACCGACAAGCATTCACGAGGTGGTCTCCATACTCGTACACGTCCATCCGCTCTATACAATTTGAAACGAGAATCGTCCGACCAGGCAACATGTTCCCAATCATCAACAGTCCAATGTCAGTGTTGACCGGCCCAGGCGAGGCGTAAAGCTTTGTGTCGTGCAGTCATCAAGGGTACATAAGTGGGCCTTCGGCTCTGCAAGCCCATATCGATGATGCTTCGTTGGATGGTTCACACGTTGACACTTGTTGATGGCCCAGAATTGAAATGTGCAGCAATCTGAGGAAGGGTTGCACCTCTGTCACGTTGAACGACTCTCTTCAGTCATCGTTAGTCCCTTTCTTGCTGGAACTTTTTCTGGCCACAACGTTGTCGGAGATTTGTTGTTTTACTGGATTCCTGCTGTTCACGGTACACTCGTGAAATGGTCGTACGGGAAAATCCCCACTTCTTTACTACCTCGGAGATGCTGCGTCCCATCGCTCGTGCACCGACTAAAACACCACGTTCAAACTCACTTAAACCTCGATAACCTGCCATTGTAGCAGCAGTAACCGATAAAACAACTGTGCCAGACACTTGTTGTCTTATAAAGGCGTTGCCGACCGCAGTGCCATGTTCTGCCTGTTTATATATCTCTTTATTTGAATACGCATGCCTATCCGTGTAGATGTAGATGTAGATGTACCTAATTTGCAAGTAACGATTTCGCACGCAAGGAAACTGGGAGAAGCTGATGAAGTTAATAGTCAACCATTTTTGATAAATGTACAGGTTGTTTGTATTAAATTGAGACAACAAAGTATCTCGAAAACGACGCATGGTACAGAAGAAGCAACAGGCCACCACCTAACCACCTCTCTTCCGTCGTGGGGTCGACTTTGTATTTTCAAACGGAAATCCCCTTCTCCCATTTTTATCCCATATTCGTACCCAACGCCAAAAAATACATATAGTTTACTCAAACCATAGCTTTCCATTCTTGTTAGATTGTGCTTTCACGAATGGAAAGTCACGCGAGATTATCCGAGCTGTCTCAGGCGCTGCAGTCATGGACTGTGCGGCTGGTCCCGGCGGAGGTTCGAGTCCTCCCTCGGGCATGAGTGTGTGTGTTTGTCCTTAGGATAATTTAGGTTAAGTAGTGAGTAAGCTTAGGGACTGATGACCTTAGTAGTTAAGTCCCATAAGATTTCACACACATTTGAACATTTGAACGAATGAAAAGTAATGGTTTGAGTAAACTGTATGTAATTTTTGGCATGGAATCCGAATGTGCAATAAAAATGGGAAAATAAAAAGTAGACCCCACCCACGCAGGAGGAGTTTTTAGGAGGTGTTCAGTTGTGGCACATACAGATGTCCCCTTTACGAATATTAAGTTTTCACCTAGAACATTTTTTCGTACTATGCCTCGTTTTCGAAATATTTAGCTGTCTTCAGTTAAAACGGACAGCCTGTATTTGGTTTTTCTTTCCTTGTATTAAGTCAACGTAATTTTATCGTACTGGACCTACTTACTTAAATATTTATTTCACAATATAAATTATTTAGACTGTATAAAACAGTTCCCCAGTACCGAGAAAGATGGCTCTGGCCACGTGACAAGCTGACAGTTCTGATCAAAATTGACTGCATTTTCATTCTTAGAAGGTGTAATAAGACAGTACATTATTTATTTCTCATTGAATCGTGTGTTAAAAAACAATTATTGTGTTAAAAATTAATAAAACTCAATACTTCTGGTGTTCATTACTAAAATCAATCCTACGTTTCCCGGTAGCAAAGTTGCCTTTTCGTTAGTTCGAACTAACGTCTGGAATCTCCTATTACGATTCTCACAACCCATGTTGTATTATAATCTGTGCACTTGACATGTGTGAACTTCATTCAGTGACAGTCAACAAACCCTCATTTGGTTATCTAAGTGGCCCCATTCGTTGTTCATAGTAAAGACGGAACGCTGTTAAACACCGCATACTGTTCTGCGTTATACTGCAATTAATAAATGAAGTGCAACGGTGTTGGCATATGAATAGCACCATTTGTAATGTAATTAATTACAAAGTGCGCTAGGATCTTGCATCAAAAAGAATATTATTGTCTAATCTGCGAGTAATGGAAATACATACAGAGGAAACTGGAGCAAGCTGTCAGCAGTTAACCATTTTGTTTTTTTCAGTTTACTTATATTCTTCACTTGTATTAATGGAATATACTTTTATCATATCGCAGCTGGTTGTATCAATTTTTTATTTTACTTTAACAACAAAGATCTTTCGCAGGGCAATGGGTCCAAAGCTTGTGAATGGACAGCATAGATTACAAGGATGTGAAGAACTGTACATGAAAAATGAAAGATTAACCTAGTCGATTAGAAAAGGAACACTGAAACATTTCGTACAACTGTTTCGAATGGGTGAGAAGAGAATAAAAAAAAACAGATTTTAATACACTTGGCAGCAGTCCTAAAGTTTCCGACAAATCGTTCTGGGAGGCAAGAAAAGGTGATGAATGGACCAGATTAAATTGAAGAGACATCTCAGACCGGACAAAATACAGGTCAGTGATCGACAGCTGTATAGGCTTCCATGACGAACAGCGACTGGACAGGGGATGGAAAGAGGGAAGAAGACAGAGGACGAATGGAAAGGTTTAGAGTTACAAAGAAGACATCAAGTAATGCTTGACTGTCACATAGAATAATCTTTACTGGCTATTATCGAATAAAAAATAATTACTGTATTTCGGTATTTTTAAAATTAGTCCTAAAGCGTCATCCTTTCCCTGTATTGGGGCTAGATAACTTTGACTCTAAGGCAAGATAAGAATATAATAAAAATTGACTGCATTTCTTACAAAGTATAAACCACTGCATTATTTAATTGAACATAGGTATATATTTCTTATCGAACTGTGTGTAACAAAAGGATTATTGGGTTGTAGATAAATTTAAGTACAACATTTTAATTTAAAATAATCATACATACGAGGGTTGGAACTTAAATAGTGGCAACTATTTATTCACAACCGATACAAAAGAGTTATATGTTTTCACCTGTTACTACTCTTCAAAGCAGTCATCAGCATTGTGTAGAACCCGATGCCAGCAATGTGGAAGGCGGAGTATACCGTTAACAGAGCCTGTTCTGTTGACGGTGCGAATGGAGCGGTCTACTGCTTGTCGAATCTCTGGGACAGTTCTGAAGCGAATCCCACGAAGTGGTTCTTCATCTTCGGAATCAAATCGAGGTCACAAGGGCTAAAGTCCGGGGAGTCTGGTGGATGGTACAGTACTTTCCAGTCCCATCGATCGAAGAGAGCTGTCACAGCTTGCGCTGTATGCGCCCGCGCATTGTCGTGCAAAATGGTGGGTGGGTTGCCCAGAAAGTGTCGCTGTTTCTTTCGCAAAGCTGGTCGCAGGTGATGTTCCAAAAACGAACAGCAATACTGTGCATTGTCGGTTTGCCGTGGAGGAACGTAATGCGTTAGGATAACACCATCACAGTCGTACACGAGAATCACCATAACTTTAGACCACTCCATTCGCACCATCCACAGAACAGGCTCTGCTAACGGTGCACTACGCCTTCCACATCGCTGGAACAGGTTCTACACTACACTGGTGACTACTATAAAGGACAGTAACTCTTTTGTACATGTTGTGAATAAATAGTTGCCACTATTTAAGTTCCAACTGTCGTACATCTTCCTGCTTCGGAGTCTCCACTATCTTCATGCCACGTTGTGAGGCATTTGCAACACTCTGATCAGTCTTCTGGTGGAGGAACTGTGTAGATCTCAACACACACAGGACATTGCAGTGCACCTCCGTTGCAGTGCACCTACATTGGAAGTTTGAACTGATATCACGTGTTTCAGGAATTAGGAGTGCTTAGTTTTTTTATTGTTTAGTGTTTCGTACGTCAGCCGGAACCATTATAGGACGACTATGTTGTTCGTGCGTCCGTCTGTTTGTCTGTCTCCCCGTGTGTCCGACTCTTAAAAACCCATTTTCTGAAGGACTGATGGACCTGTCAAGCTGAAATTTATATCAAATACTGAAGTCTATGGTTAGCTGACAGTGTAATGAATATAAGCTTGTAAGTCAATATAACCGAAAGATCGCCCATTTATGTGACATATTTTGATAATCGCAAACTCACTCATTGAAACCTATAGAGTACTACCCCTTCACGTGGAATCATGAAAGTCAAAAGAAGAAAGGTTTCGCAATGTAAGTAAAGGGAAAAAAAACAAGGAAATTGTTGATTTGCAATTATATCACACGAAGAAAATATTCCTTTTGTCATTTCTTTAACGACTTCAAGCTGGAAATTAAAACATTCTCGAACGTTTTGGAACATCTGGGACTGATAACTTGCCAGCATCTATGTCGGTAACAGGCAAAAATCGTCGATATTCTGGATTCCCGGAATGGATGGAATGTTTTCATACACAACTAAGTTTGTGCGGAATACCACTCACGTCTAGCCAGTGTTTTTGAATGAATCAGTTTCCTTAATGTCTCCTACGTCATTTTAGAGTGGAACTCTTGGTTGCGCAATCACTTTCTGGCGTATACTTGCTATTTACAGAACCTGCCAGTATACGTGAAGGCAGCTGGCGTGATATTATGCAGCAGTGATCGTTGTTGCTGCTGTAGAAAAGTACCACTTTTTCGGATGGGCGGTAGTGTGATGAAGCAAACCAGAGGTACCAGGAGGTTGCTGATTATAGACGGAGACAGAGACATCGTGTCCGATTATCTTTATTTTATGACTGTTGTAACAGTACATAACTCTTTGATGTGGCAGATTCATTGGGGTTAAAAACGTACAACTAAACATTGACCAGTTTATATTAATAAACTGACTTGCAACTAAAACAATTCCTCAGCAATAGAAACAACAACTCATTCAAACAAGGCAATCCTTACACCTTTTTAACTGAATGTCAGAATGGAATATACTTCCAGCTTTAATAAAGGGCAATAATATGGTTGTCCACCAGTTGATAACTCACTCATGTCCCACTACACCCGTAGGTTCCGTTATTGCTCTACCATTGCCACGAAGTCAATTCACTCTCACATTCTATGTATCCTTTTATACATTTTGCTTCTCCTTGATCCACACACTCCAAGTCCTCCAAACATTCTATGTAATGATCATATCTAGCCTGTAATCTTCTAATTTGGTTACTCATAGGCAGAGACAACTCCCTTCCGCAATTTCCGACCTCGTCCAAAGTTACACAAGCAGCAGCAGAGGCCGAACCTAGCTTATTTCCTTTGGTTATCTGCTATACTACTGGGAGTTGCATATTTTGTTGTAATTGCTTTATCAGCTCCGATACGTTCCCCTGCGGCTATATCCCTCTATTCCCTCATAGCACCACTCTCCAATCCTTTAAATAAGTTGGGTCCATCACCATCCCCTTGGCATTATGGAACAATGAATGTAGCTACACTCTCTAAATAGTTAATCTTTTTTCTGGGTTATTTTAGTTGTATGTTTCTGCATGTCATGCTGTCCTACTACGTTTTGTGGCGCTATGGAGCTTCTCCTTGATATCGCGTCTTGATTGGGGTTAAAAATGTAAAACTAGAGTTGAACTAATTTATTTTCGCAAGTGAATGTAATTTGACACTTACAAATACGGCAGCCTTTAAACCTTTTTAAAACTGAATATCAAAGGGATAATTTTCTTTCAATTTTAACAAACAGCATCAATAAAGTGACAAATGGTTCCATAAATAACTTCTTGCACTTGATGACTTCACAAAACAGCCAGACTTAAAACCTTTTAAATTCAAAACAGTTATTTACCAGTAGAGACAGTAAGAATATTCTCTGATTTTAAGAAATGAGAGTAATAAATTTGACAAGTAGTTGTTACCCAGCATCTGTCTCTAGTTGGCTCAGAAAAACTGACAAAATCCTTTTTTTTTTAAATTGATAAATTCCTTGTTAGTGAGAACAAGAAATAGTTTAACCAGTTAATGTTTTTGTCAGATAATAGGTAGCGTTCCCCGGCTCAGCTAAGATACGACATAATACAACCCCCTGTTCGAAAACTGAGCACTTCATTAACACATTACAGACAGCATTAGTCTAGAACAGTTATTAAACAAACTAAGCACTTAACTACCCCACTGCAACTTCCCTTTTCTGTTACGACGTCTGACAGTTAGCAGCCTTCCCCCAGCTGCTGTTTAAATGTCAATTCGACAGTTCACCTTCCCTGGCCATATACTCAACTAGGACCATGGACTGCTCGGAGGATTCTGGGAATGCAGCTGTCGTTATAACCGACCTGCGTTCCACGTCGAGCAACACGGACGTTAATGCGAATTGTAACTACCTTCATAAGTCGTCAGCAGACATCGCATTGGGCGAGCGTTCTATTCTTCTCTACTGGCCACGCTACAGGTACAACGCCTTCTCCACAGTCATTGCAAACCTATGCCTGCCACAGGTGACCTTCAAGGGGGAACTTTACTCTGACTACCCCACCGGCCGTTCACTCTCTGGTTCGGCAGATACAGTGCTCTCTCCATCTTCAGAAAGGTGTCGTAGAGCCTACATTGGCTCTCTCACTTTATGCTCAAGCTAGGCAAAATCTCCCAAAAGAAATTATACTACCAAAATTGACACTTAGTCTCCTTCTCAATTCCCATTCACGTCTATTTCCAGAAAACTATGCCTTTGGATTTGGCCAGCTTAATCTGTGAGAGATGGACACGAATCGTCTTGCACATCGGCCAACAGTACCGTTATCGGAACATCGATATAATGTGGAAGGTCTCATAAAACCTCGGCATAAGATTTTTAGCCACTTATAGCAGCTGCCTTACTAACAGTCCGTAAATTTTTCGCAAATTAGTCGATCATCTGGTTTCGATGATAACCCGCACATTGGTATTTGGGCTGGTTAGTGAATTTGAGACTGGTCAACCAAAAACACTAAAAGTATTCTGCAGGTGGTGCACTGCAGTATATGTGGTAGCGACTCTGCTAGGGTAAAGCCATGTGAACCTTATCAAGGTGGCGACACACACGACAGGTGTCCCAAATGCCTCACATCGTTGTATGAGGACTGTTCAGACTCTGAAGCAGGAAAATATATGTGTGATTACGTTAAGTTAAAATACTGTACTTACATTTATTTTCAACAGAATAATCCTTTTATTACATACAATTCGATAAGGAATACACAACTGTTTTCAATTAGACAATGTAGTGGCTTAATTTTGTAATAAATGCGGTAAATTTCTTGTCTCATAGTCAAAGTTTAGCAATATTTTTTAAAAATGATATGAAATAATAATTACTTTTATTCGATAATAGCCATTGAAGATCACGTTAGGTGACAATTACGCATTACTTTGTAGCCCAGACTCTTTGCACTTTGCCAGCCTGGCTTCTATCCTCTTTCCATCCCCAGTCTAGTCTCTGTTCACCCCCTACATAGGTGAAAGATGGAGAATACAATTCACTATTATATTCCAGTACTGAGCAATCCGTAATATGAGGCACCACACATGAACCCTCGGATCACAACCTGTTTATTTCGCCTTGAATTTTAGGTATAGATGCTCCAATTGTGCTACATTTTCTTCTTCTTCCCCTTCCCCTGCAACTTCTTGTTTACTACTAACAGTCACCCCTGCACTTCACTTTTTATGGATGCAAAACTAAAAATACTCTTGTGGCTTGAATTTAAATAACCAGGCTAATTGTGGTTATAAAGTCTGATCCTAAACTATTATTCGTTGCCAAATCCTTAATGAGATGGACACTAACCTTCCATGTAAATAATTTTTACCACTCTGTACTGTAACAAACCCTTTTATCCTCATATTAGCTCGATAAGTCACTTTTACTGTGTTGCTTCTTGCTGCAACTTACCCAATTTGCAATTAGCTTTATTGGCACAGAACTGTTGCACGATGACTGACTTGTAGATTTAACTGCTCTTGGAACTCTCAGCAAAGGGTAGGTGAAACTGAGCTATACTACGGCTCTGGCTAGGTTCCTTGAGTTGAATAAACAAAAAAAGAAAATTGGAACGAATGGAGTCATCGCCACCCAATGGTAACACCCAGCTGTAGCCTGTTTTCTCCTCTGGAATGGGGTGCTCCTGTTGGAAAAGTACTGGCCAGCAGACTCTGATAAATACTCGTACAATCCACCTTCCCCTCCCCCCTCCCAAAAAATCTGAAAATTAAATCCTCACTTTTAGATACTCGCATACGTTCTCTCCACTCGACTGTAGTGAGATGTGTATGTGATGCTGACTACCGCCGCCTCCATCAGCTGTTGACATTGAGGTGGGGGACAATGTAGTGCCAGATAAAATAGCCTGTCATCTGACAAGGACTTCGTCTCCAGTGGCAGCAGACAACCACCTGAGCCTGAGCTGGGACTGTATGCAGACGACTCGGCATCTTTGCACCACTGGGCCTCCTACAGGGAGACTACTACCTGCTGGAGGCCACCTCTTTACCGTGACACATGTTTGAGCCTGGTCCAGGGGCGGACTGGTTTCTACGGTGCTATACGCCAGTCGCTGAGGGTCTCCAACGTCATCACCTAGTCGGAGTACACTCCTTCGACTCAAGCAGTGCTGTATGTTATGGTTTACACACCGACTATCCCGGTACGGTACGCCGTGTCCTCGACTTAGTCAGGCTGGCAGGAGCTGCGACTGCCGCGACTGCCCGGTGCTGCTAACATGTGCTGTGCAGGCTGGTGAGCCGACAGTTGCTTGCTGACCATGGCACTCAGCTCGCCCGCAGCAACCAGTGCCATCGAGGGGCAGTGGCCTTAAATCTGCTGTAATCCTGTGTCTGTATTAAAATGAATAAAGGACTATCGTAATCAGGGTTCTTTCATTAATGGCTCGCCAAGCTGTTCCAGCCAACGCCACTTCGACTAAGCCATGTCCCAACGAGGACGTGAGACCTTCTCCTGGCCTACGAACGTCCATTCTTCCGCCACCTTGGAGTCACGTCCCCAGCCCAACAAAACCAAACGCAATCCACGGACGAAACAACACTTTAGGAATCAAGCAACGCATAGTCTGGCTCATTATTACGTATTAGTACAACAAATAGTAAATTCAGTAGCTCACCTGTCTTTACTGCGCAAGCTGCCTTTTTTTTCAATTTCCTTTAGTTGCAGTAATTGTCAAATTTCCTGATTCACTCTGTTCTTTGAGCAGTTCCTACTTACATGTCACGATCCATTACAACCTCAACACATTACTGCTTCGTCGCCTTTCCTGTGAGAATATTGTTCAATCTTTCACCTCCTACGGGGACCCCTCTACACTGAAGGCCTGTATTACCACGATTGAAATGCTTCCCATTCCACGCCAAAGTCTCGGGGGTTTTACAAAATACAGTTCTTTGCAGGGACGCTGGGCTTAACCCATAGAGTGTATTGGACGATTTGTTTTTCAGGATACGGTAGACAGAAACCTAACGCACTTCTTTTGACTCTCTCCACGTACTTAATACCTGACTCATCACAAGCCTGCCTTGTAAATGAACTGCTGCAATGCACGAAATGGGGTAGCTCGACATATTTCTACCCTAAACTCATTTTCCATACTCCGTTCTTGCATTGCCACTAAGACATGACCCATCAAATCGCGTTTTACTTTAGCAGCTACTATATTTAATGCCTTTACATCTTTAATGTCTACCACCAGCGCTTTCTGTCGAAAATCCACTATAAAATGCAAAAACTGAATAATTTTTTCAATAGAGTCTAATGAAAAATTCTCTTCCAGGATTCCTTGCAAGGGGCAAGGAATTTCGCAAACAAATTATCTGGGATCGTAAGCTTCAACAGCTGACAACTTAACTCTTGCCCCACTATAGCTCTAAGCTCGGTTAGTATTCTGGTCTATGAAGCCATTCACTCTCACATTCTATGAACTCTTTTATACAATCTTTCTCCGCTTGATTCACACACATTAAATCCCTTAATCGTTCAATGTAATGAGCATATCTAGCCTGTGTTCTTCTAATTTGGTAACTCGCAGACAGAGAACTATAACATCCTTCTGCAATTTTCGTTTCCTTCCAGAGTTGCACAAACAGCAGCATAGGCCAAGCTTACTACCTTTCCTTTGATTATCTTCTGTACGACAAGGAACAGCTTATTTTGTCGTAATTGCTCAAATAGCTTGGATACTTTTCCCTGTGGTGATACTTCTCCTTTCTCATGGTACAATGCTCTGATCCCGTAAATAATATGGGTTCATTACCATCCCATTTGGCATTAGAGAGCAATCAAGATACCTCTATACTCTAAATAATTAATGTTTCTGACTTATTTTAGTTATATGTTCCTTTATCGGAAGAATCTCACTCTGTTACAACATTTTGTGGTGGTTCTGGAGCTTTACCTTGGTGCTGCGATGTTAATTGAGTTGAAAAACGAACAACTAGAACTGAACTAATTTTTTTTTAGGAATGAATTTAATTTGATACGTACAAATGCCGAGCCTTTAAACCCCTTTAAAACTGAATATCAAAGGGAAAATTTTCTTTTAGTTTTAACAAATAACATCAATAAACTGAAGTGTGGTTGGTTACAGACTCCTTCCTTTTGATGACTCAACAAAACAATCAGCCTTAAAATCTTTTACTATCAAGGCAAACTCTTGCTGATAGATACAAAGACACATTCAAATACGGAAATCTTAAGACATTTTCAAAGTTAATGCTCTGATGAAAATATTCTTTTAGTTTTAATAAATGACAACAACAAATTTGACAGCTGGTTTCTTAACTAGCATTTGACACTTGTTGCCCCAGAAAAATGGCCGGCCTTAAAACCTTCAACAATTTATTGAAATAAGGCAACCTTCACAGCTTTTAAACTGAATTCCAAAATGTGAATATACTTCTCTATGTACGTGTCGTGTCTGTTCTGTTGGAATTTGCGATACAATGGCTGCATATAAGATTTTAAGAGAAACGAAAACATTGGGTTCGATTGGTGACTGAAATAAATTCAACGGTGCCGGTCTAGGACTCGAACACAGATTTCCCGCTTTAAGTGAGCAGAAACCTTAACTGCCTCGGCCATCTGGACACTTTGCTCATTCCACCCGGATTCTCAACTTGTCACACACTAGTAGTATCCACTGTCGATCAACTGCAGTTTCGACTGATGTCGTCGTTTGTCTTAAAATATATATACACACTGAACAGCCAAAGAAACTGGCACATCTGCCTAATATCGTGTAGGGTCCTCACGAGCAAGCAGAAGCGCTGCAACACGACGTGGCTTGGACTCGAGTAATGTCTGAAGTGCTGGAGGGAATTGAAATTATGACTCCTACAGAGCTGTCCACAATCCGTAAGATACGAGGGTGTGCAGATCTCTTCTGAACAGCACGTTGCAAGGCATCCCAGATATGCTCAATAATGTTCATGTCTGGGGAGTCATCGGAGGTAACTCAGAAGAGTGTTCCTGGAGCCACTCTGTGGCAATTATGGACGTGTGGGGTGTCGCATAAACTTGCTGGAATTTCCCAACTCCGTCGGAATGCACAATGGATATGATTGGAGGAAAGTGATCAGACAGGATACTTATGTATATGTCACCTGTCAGCGTCGTATCTAGACGTGTCAGGGGTCCCATATCACTCCAAATGCACACGCCCCACACCATCACAGAGCCTCCACCAGCTTGAACAGTCCCATTCTGACACGCAGGGTCCATCGATTCATGAGGATGTTTCCATACCCGCACACGTCCTTCCGCTCGATACAGTTTGAAACGAGACTCGTCCGACCAGGCAGCAAGTTTCCAGTCAAAAAATGGCAAATGGCTCTGAGCACTATGGGACTTAACAGCTGTGGTCATCAGTCCCCTAGAACTTAGAATTACTTAAACCTAACTAACCTAAAGACATCACACACATCCATGCCCGAGGCAGGATTAGAACCTACGACCGTAGCAGTCGCACGGTTCCGGACTGCGCGCCTAGAACCGCGAGACCACCGCGGCCGGCATGTTTCTAGTCATCAACTGTCCAACGAACGTATTGATGTGCCCAGGCGTGGCGTAAAGCTTTGTGACGTGCAGTGATCAAGGGTACATGAGTGGGCGTTCGGCTCCGAAAGCCCATATCGATGATGTTTCGTTGAATGCTTTGCACACTGACACTTGTTCATGGCCCAGGATTGCAGTCTGCAGCAATTTGTGGAGGGGTTTCACTTCTGTGACGCTGAACGATTTTCTTCAGTCGTCGGTAGCCCCGTTCTTGCAGGATCTTTTTCCGGCCGCAGCGATGTCGGAGATTTGATGTTTTACCGGATTCCTGATATTCACGTTACACTCAGGAAAATCCCCACTACATCGCTTCATCGGAGATGCTGTCCGCCATCGCTCATGCGCTGACTATAATCTGCCATTGTAGCAACATTAACCGATCTAACAACTGCGCCAGATACTTGTTGTCTTATACAGCCGTTGCCAACCGCAGCGCCGTGTCTGCCTGTCTACATACCTCTGTATTTGAATACGCATACCTACACCAGTTTCTTTGGCGCTTCAGTATGTACATATATTATTATTATTTTCGATTATTCCCTTTTAAGAGAGAGATGAAGTTGAGTACGAGGTGGTGTCTGTTGTATCGGGCATGTCCGACACAGCTGACGCTACACACATATACAGGGTGGTCCATTGACAGTGACCGGGCCAAATATCTCACGAAATAAGCATCAAACCAGAAAGCTTCAAAGAACGAAACTCGACTAGTTTGAAGGGGGAAACCAGGTGGCGCTGTGGTTGGCCCGCTAGATGGCGCTGCCATAGGTCAAACGGATATCAACTTCGTTTTTTAAAATAGAACCCCCATTTTTACTACATATTCGTGTAGTACGTAAAGAAATATGAATGTTTTAGTTGGACCACTTTTTTCGCTTTGAGACAGATGGTGCTGTAATAGCCACAAACGTATAAGTACGTGGTGTCACGTAACATACCGCCAGTGCGGACGGTATTTACTTCGTGATACATTACCCGTGTTAAAATAGACCTTTAACCAATTGCGGAAAAGGTCGATATCGTGTTGATGTATGGCTATTGTGATCCAAATGCCCAACAGGCGTGTGCTATGTATGCTGCTCGGTATCCTGGACGACATTATCCAAGTGTCCGGACCGTTCGTCGGATAATTACATTATTTAAGAAAACAGGAAGTGCTCAGCCACATGTGAAACGTCAACCACGACCTGCAACAAATGATGATGCCCAAGTAGGTGTTTTAGCTTCTGTCGCGGATAATCCGCACATCAGTAGCAGACAAATTGCGTGAGAATCGGGAATCTCAAAAACGTTTGTGTTGAGAATGCTACATCAACATCGATTGCACCTGCACCATATTTCTATGCACCAGGAATTGCATGGCGACGACTTTGAACGTCGTGTACAGTTCTGCCACTGGGCACAAGATAAATACGGGACGGTGACAGATTTTTTGCACTCGTTCAATTTAGCGACGAAGCGTCATTCACCAACAGCGGTAACGTAAACTGGCATAATATGTAATATTGGGCAACGGAAAATCCACGATGGCTGCGACGAGTGGAACATCAGCGACCTTGGCAGGTTAATGTATGGTGCGGCATTATGGGAGGAAGGATAATTGGCCCCCATTTTATCGATGACAAACTAAATGGTGCAGTGTATGCTGATTTCCTACTTAATGTTCTACCGATGTTACTACAGGATGTTTCACTGCATGACAGAATGGCGATGTACTTCCAACATGACGGATGTCCGGCTCATAGCTCGCGTGCGGTTGAATCGGTATTGAATAGCATATTTCATGACAGGTGGATTGGTCGTCGAAGCACCGTACCATGGCCCGCATGTTCACCGGATCTGACGCCCCCGGATTTCTTTCTGTGAGGAAAGTTGAAGGATATTTGCTATCGTGATCCACCGACAACACCTGACAACATGCGTCAACGCATTGTTCAAATGGTTCAACTGGCTCTCAGCACTATGGGACTTAAAATCTATGGTCATCAGTCCCCTAGAACTTAGAACTACTTAAACCTAACTAACCTAAGGACATCACACAACACCCAGTCATCACGAGGCAGAGAAAATCCCTGACCACGCCGGGAATCGAACCCGGGAACCCGGGCGCGGGAAGCGAGAACGCTACCGCACGACCACGAGCTGCGGACTCAGCGCATTGTCAATGCATGTGCGAACATTACGGATGGCGAACTACTCGCTGTTGAGTTACGCGTATTGCCAAATGCACTGAGGTTGACGGACATCATTTTGAGCATTTATTGCATTAATGTGGTATTTACAGGTAATCACGCTGTAACAGCATGCGTTCTCAGAAATGAAAAGTTCACAAAGGTACATGTATCACATTGGAACAACCGATAAAAAATGTTCAAACTTACCTACGTTTTGCATTTTAATTTAAAAAACCTACCTGTTACCAACTGACGGCTGGAGTGGCCGAGCGGTTCTAGGCACTACAGTCTGGAACCGCGCGACCGCTACGGTCGCAGGTTCGAATCCTGCCTCAGGCATGGATGTGTGTGATGTCCTTAAGTTAGTTAGGTTAAAGTAGTTCTAAGTTCTAGGGGACTTATGACGTCAGTGGTTTAGTCCCATGGTGCTCAGAGCCATTTTTTTGTTGTTACCAACTGTTCGTCTAAAATTGTGAGCTATATGTTTGTGACTATTACAGCACCATCTATCACAAAGTGAAAAACGTGGCCCAACTAAAACATTCATATTTACTTACGTACTACACGAATATGTAATAAAAATTGGGGGTTCCTATTTTTTTAAAAATGCAGTTGATATTCGTTTGACCTATGGCAGCGCCATCTAGCGGGCGAATCATAGCACCATCTGGTTTCCCCCTTCAAGCTAGACAAGTTTCGTTCTTTGTAGTTTTTTATCTTGACACTTATTTCGTGAGATATTTGGACCGTTCACGATCAATGGACCACCCTGTATATAGTGATATCTATGAACATAGATTGTTCATGGTAATTTCAGTGCCGAAGCACACTGCACCTGGACTTTTATGAGACTTCCAAAAGCTGTGAGCAAAGAGGTTAATGTGCAGAGGACACTACTAGCATGTGACAAGTTGACAATTAAGGTCTGATGGGAAGCATGTTTGGGTGTGCCTGAGGCCGTGCAGGTGGCCACTCGTATAAAGTGAGAAATCCAGGTTCCAGTCTCGGTCTGGGAAGTGTTTTCACTTGTCAACATTGAATTTATTTCAGTGTCCAATTGAAGCTGACGTCTTCGTTTCTCTCAGATTCTTGTAATTATTCTTCAGGTTTTAAGAAACGGCAGTAACAAAACAGAAAAGCGCTTGTTATCCAGTAAATGCCTTTACTTGGCACAGCAAAACCAGCAACTTAAAAGCAATTTTTCTCTTAAACCGAACACTTCCTTAGCGGTTGGGACAACGAACAGTTTAACCAGTTGCTCACCTGAGATAGCACACAATACACTAACCCTTTCGAAAACTGAGCATTTCACTAACACATTACAAACACCCTTACCCTATAACATTTATTAAACAAACTAAGCGACTTAACAAGCCCAATGGAAGTTTCCTTTTCTGTTGCAGAATTGGTAGCCGAGCAACCTTCCGACAACTGCAGGCTTGTGTGGCAATCTAGCATTTCACCTTCCTTGTCCATATAGTGATACAGGACCATGGACTGTCCTGATAATTCTTTTAAGGCAGCTGTCGCACTAATCACCATACATTCCACACGGAGCGGCACGGAAATTAATTCGGTTTGCAACAAACTTCATAAGCTGTAAACAAACCCCGCATGGCGTGAGCATTCTAATCTGCAGAAAATTGACCACTTTACAGATACTGCTTCCAGCTCCACAGTCACCAAAAACTGGCACCCTCTGTAGCCGAGCATGAAGAAGCAGTCCCGTGCTGCCATTCCCAGCAGCTGTTTGCTCTCTGCCCCGGCAGACACAGCACTTCCTCCACACTCGTGCCAGGCAAAGGCCTTTCAAAAGAAATCTCAGTACTGACAGTGGCACACTCACTCCTCACTCAGCCTAGACAAAGACCTTCCAAAAAAAGGCGCACTGTTTGTATGCATTTGTGAACACGTGTGTATAAAGGGTGCAACGCATACTAAAAAACCGTAACAACAATTTCGGTCATTAGTTCGAATAATTAGGTAAACATTAGTTGTTCGTTTGGTAGCACTGAATGGTGCATTGTTATTAGTTGTAGGGGAGTCTGCACAAATAAGGGGTAAAAGTAAGCCAGTTAGTGGGTACGAGTAACAGAAATTGGACTAACCAAAAAGGGCCTCAAAAGTTACACAAATTGGCACGCCTATGGAGCTTTTGGGATACACTGCACTTACATGACGTTGAAAAGTGCAAATGTTAGTGCAAATTGTTTAAAACTAGGAGTGGGGACAATGACCTTGAATCCACGACATTATGAAGATTATCAAGATGGCAACAAACCCCACTTCTCCTTGTCGATGACGAAATCAAGCTTCGCCACTTCCCCTTCCCCGTCCAGCCAATTACAACATCGAAACAGTCACTCTAAATCCAAGATGGCGGAACTAGCTCAATTGCTGTGTTCATGGGAACTTTAAACCCCCCCCCCTCCCTCTCTTGAGGGAATAACAGCGTAGTGTTAAAATACGGCAGCTGATCAGACTGCACTTCAATAAATAAACAACGTATTTTTTAAACACTCTAGCTCTCTCTCTGTATGCCCCCACCCCTCCTCACCCCTTCACAGCCAATATCAGTGAAATATTTAAATGAAGCGAAAAAATGGCGCTAGGCTCGAATACTTTTTTGTCATCAGTCCTCTTTTACCCTTTACAGCTCCCTATAGTGCCATGGAAGTTATTTCCTAATGCCTTAACACGTATCCTATGATCCTGTCCTTCTTCCTGTCAGTATTTCCATATCTTCCTTTCATCACACATCCTGCAGACGACATCTTCATTGCTTATGAGTCCACCGAAATTTCAGCGTTCTTCTGTAGCAACACACCTCAAATGCTTAGATTGTCTTTTGATCTGGTTTTCCCACAGTCCATAATTCACTACCATTCAGTGATGTGCTCCAATGATACTTTCTGAGAAATTTCTTCCTTACATAAAGGCCTATGTTTCATACCATCTAACTTCTCTTGGCCAGGAATGCCCTCTTTGCCTGTGTTAGTATGCTTTTTATACCCATCTTACTTCATCTGTCATGGTTTATTTTGCTTCCAAGGTATCAGAATCATTAACTTCTTCTAAATTGTGTTCACCAGTTAGGTAAGCTTGTGGCAATTATCATTTCTGCTACTTCTCGTTAGTTTCGCATATTTTCGGTTTACCCTCAATCGACATTCTGTACTCATTAAACTGTTCATTCCATTCAACATACCCTGTAATACTTCTTCACCTTCACTGAGGACAGCAATGTCATTAGCGAATCATATCATTTACAGCCTTTCACCCTGAATTTTAATCCCTTATATCCTTTTTAATCCGAGGGCTGCTTTATTTCTGAAGTGTTACCGCTGTTTCCTGTTTCATGTACATATATTTCGTATGAACGTCTTTTCGCATATTATACGTCTTTCCCTATAGTTTACTCCTATTTTTCTCAGAATTTGAAACATCTTGCAACATTTTACCTTGTCAAATTCTTTTTTAAGTTGAACCAATCCTATGAATATGTCTTGAGTTCTCCAGTCTTGCTTCCATCATCAATCGCCACGAGAGAGTAGCCTCTCTGGGCTTTTACCTTTTCTAATGCTCAGCTGATCCTCATCTAACAGATACTCAATTTCTATTCCATTCTTCTGTACATTATTCTTGTGAGAAGTTAGAAAGAATGAGCTGTTATGCTGATCGTGCGACAGTTCTTACAGTTATCTGCCCTTCTTATCTTCGGATCTGAGTGGATGATATTTTTACGAAAGTATGATGGTAAGCCTCCATTTTAATAGAGCCAGCACATCTTCTAGAAAAGAAGTTTGATTGCCCTTTCCCCTAACGATATTAAGAATCCTATGGAATATTATATAGCCCACCTGCTTAATTTGATCTGTCTTCCAAATTTCTTCACAATTTCGACTCTAGTACTAGATCCCATGTGTCTTCTACGAGTTTATCAACTCCAAGCACCACATCTCAGAAACTTCGATTTTCTTCTGTTCTAGTATTCCCACAATCCGTGTTTCACTACCATACAGTTGTTAGCAAAAAATCTTAACTTCGCCTACTTCGTGATCACCAATTCTGATGTTAAGTTTGTCACCATTCTCATTTATGCTACTTCATTACTTGCATCTTTCTTCGGTTTACTCTCCATCTATATTCTGTACTCATTAGGCTTCTCACTCCATTCAACAGGTTCTTCACTTTCACGCAGGATACTATTTTTACCAATTATTAGTAAAACCTTGTTTATTTAAGCCATAGTCAGTTGTTAAATTTTTTCCAATGAAGGCCCTCTGATTTAAGATCTGTTCTATCACCGTTACTAGGTTTTCAGTATTTTTTTTGAGTCTTCAGTCTTCTAACTGGTTTGGTGCCGCCCACCAAGAATTCTTCTCCTGTACCAATCTCTTCATCTCAGAGTAGCACTTGCAACCTACGTCCTCAGTTTTTGCTGGAAGTATTCCAATCTCTGTCTCCCTTTACAGTTTTTGCCCTCTACAGCTCCCCCTAATACCATGGAAGTCATTTCCTGATGTCTTTGCAGATGTCCTATTATCCCATCAATCCTCCTTGTCAGTGTTGTCTACATAACGCTTTCCTCTCCGATTCTGCACAGATCCACCTGTAAGTGATAGAATAAATGAAGGTCAATTTCGCACCTTACATAAGAGTTTTATACATCGTAACGGGAATGCGAATATGACATCATACGTACTTCGGCGGTAATGAGCAGATTTGCCTATAAGTATATCATGCAAAAGGGATGACACTCAATCGACAGTATTAACACACCACTCCTATATAATACATGTTAGTGAGTAGAAGGTGACACAAGCAGCGAGAGGAAACGTTTTGTGTGGAAGCCAACATGGACAGACGCAGAGGCCGCACCCTGGGAGGCACTATGAAAAACTCTTAAGGGGGGCATCACTAGGCGAGAGTCAGCGACCGGGCATGTGACACATACTGCAGGGCGAGTAACGGGCCACCAGAAATAGGACAGAAAGAAGCTTTAGAAAGCTGCATTCCAATGCATACGAACAATGCCAGTGACACAGTTGACCACATAAACAGTGAATGGTACACATGTGAGTGGGCACGAAACGTCCGACTGACGTAAACGAACTAGGAAAGAGTAAAGTGCTGAGATTTCGACGCAGTTCAGTGGTAGGTCCCTTGCGATTGGTAGAGAGAGTTTCCACAAAATAAGAGGAACGCTCCTATTGGTCGAAAAAGCCGTGTCTTGGAGAACGATATAACCCAGGTGGGGAGAGAGTTTGTCTACGAGAAAGACGAGTGCGAAATTTTCGTGAACTTTTCTCTGAACTGGCGTCAAGTGCAGAACAGAGCTCTGTATGATGCAGAGAAGAAATTTGAGTGAACACTGCGTTCACTGCGGCTGACATTCGGCTAGATATTATCTGTAGCATCGTTGAGCTCTGGCTGTGGAGAAACGAACCAGCCAGTTAGTTTATAGCCCTTGATAGGACTGAGAGGGCATTTTAATATGCACGCTGCTCCAGCCATGCACGTGCATATCGCTATATTCCAAGACTAGGGATGAGTGCGTGTTTTATCACATCACGAGAAACATAGGGAGTATTTCTGATGAAAAAAATCAGCAAAGGCTTAATTAATTTTTATAGGAATTTCAGTGGGCGAGAGCAGCCTTGCAGACGACAGCTCACTGCAGCTAAAGTAAATACTGCGCGCAAAGGTGTAAACTTGTTGGTTCACCAGCTTGCGTCCACTGTAAACTCGAGCGACCTTGGGTAATCTTTTGCTCAACTTGTCACAAAACTAACCATCCTCTGTAGATTTGATTGTCATCCTAAACAGTACCGAACTTTGAACCGGAATCGGATGATTTACTGTAGTACTGGCCAACATCATGATGTAGTCCTAAGAATAATTTTGTAAAGAAACTTCTAGTTAAAATTTGCCATTGTTGTGTTTAGGATTATTTCACGTTCTGAGGACGAGGTGCGTTCGTTTGACAACTGTCGTAACATTGTCACATTGTAAACTGAGTAAATGCTTGTATTTCTGTAAGTTTGCGACATTAAACCAAATTTATTTACAGCGTACACAGTTGTTGTTGATCAGACACGAACCTCACACACCTAATTTTAAACATTCATCTGTAGTACCACATTTCAAATGCTTCGATTCTCATCTGTTCAATTTTTCCCAAAGTCCATGTTTCACTTCCACATGTTGCTGTTCTCCATACAACGCTATGCTCTCAGAAACGTCTTCCCCAAATTAAGGCCTATGTTTGATACTAGTAGACTTCTCTTGGCCAGGAAAGCCCTTTTTGCCTGGGCTAGTCTGCTTTTAATGTCCTCTTCGCTCCGTCCGTCATTGGTTATTTTGCTGCCTAGGTAGTAGAGGTCCTTAACTTCATCTACTTTGCGACCATCAATCCTGATGTTAAGTTTCTCGCTGTTCTCATTTCTGCTACTTCTCATTACCTTCGTCTTTCTTCGATTTACTCTCAGTCCGTATTCTGTGCTCATTAGACTGTTTATTCCATTCAGGAGATCATGTAATTCTTCTTCACTTTCACTCAGGATAACAATGTCATCAGCGGTTCGTATCATTGATACCCTATCACCTTGAATCTTAATTGCACTCCTGGACCTTACTTTTATTTCAATCATTGGTTATTCAATGTACAGTTTGAACAGTATGGGCGAAAGACTACATCCCTGTCTTAGACCCTTTTTAATCCGAACACTTCGTTCTTGGTCGTCAGCCCTAAAGGCAAACTGATCGGCATCTAAGAAATTCTCAGTTTTCTTTTCCATTATACCGTATATTATCCTTGTCAGCAACTTGGGTGTATGAGCTGTTAAGCTGATGTGCGATAATTCTCGCACTTGTCAGCCCTTGCAGTCTTCCGAATTGTGAGGATCATATTTTTCCGAAAGTCTAATAGTATTTCGCAAGACTCATACCTAAACATCAAAGTGAATAGCCGTTTTGTTGCCACTTCCCCCATGATTTCAGACATTCTGACGGAATGTTATCTTTCCCTTCTGCCTTATTTGATCTTAAGTCTTCCAAAGCTCTCTTAAGTTATGATTCTAAAACTGGATCCCCTGTCTCTTCTAAGTCGATTCCTGTTTCTTCTTGTATCACATCAGACGAAGCTTCCCCCTCATAGAGGCCTCCAATGTACTCTTTCCACCTATCCGCTCTCTGTTCTGCATTTAACAGTGGAATTTCCGTTGCACTCCTAATTTTCTGCCTTTGATTTTAATTTTACAGAAGGTTGTTTCGACTATCCTACATGCTGAATCAGTCCTTCCGACAGTCATTTCTTTTCGGTATCCTCACATTTTTCATGCAGCCATTTCGTCTTAGCTTCTCTGCAGTTCCTATTTATTTCATTTCTCAGCGACTTGTATTTCTGTGTTCCTGAGCTTCCCTGAAGATTTTTGTACTTCCTTCTTTCATCGATCAATTCATCGCAGTTACCTTCTTTGTACCTATGTTTTCCTTCCCAACTTCTCTGATTGTGCTTTTTAGAGATGATCATTTATCTTCAAGTGTATTGCCTACTGAGCTATTCCATTTTGCTGTATCTGCAGCCTTAGAGAACTTCAAGCGTACCTCGTCATTCCTTAGTACTTCCGTATCCCACTTCTTTGCATGTTAATTCTTCCTGACTAATCTCTTAAACTTCAACATACTCTTCATTATTACTAAATTGTGATCTGAGTCTATATCTGCTCCTATATCCGCCTTACAATCCAGTATCTGATTTAAGAATCTCTGTCTGAGCATGTGACCATGATGTAATCTAACTGAAATCTTCCTGTATTACCCAATTTTTTACAAGTATAGCTCCTCCTTTTGTGATTCTTGAACAGAGTATTCGTTATTACTAGTTGAAATTTATTACAGAACTCAATTAGTCTTTCTCCTCTCTCATTCCTTGTCCCAAGCCCATATTCTCCTGCAACCTTTTCTTCTACTCCTTCCACTACCAGTGCTTTCCAGTCTCTCATGACTATTAGATTTCATCTCCCTTTACGTACCGTAGTACCCTTTCAATATCCCATATACTTTCTCTGTCTCTTCATTTTCAGCTTGTGACCTCGGCATGTAGACCTGAACTATAGTTGCCAATGTTGGTTTGCTGTTGATTCTGATAAGAACAGCCCTATCACTGAACAGCTCACAGTAACACACTCTCTGCCCTACCTTTTTCTTCATAAAGAATATTATGCCCGTTATACCATTTTCTATACCATATGTATGGAGCGGAAATGTGGCGTCTGAGTTCACTAGAAATTGAAACAAAAGAAACATGACTTAAACAAGTTAATTATTACCAAAAACTTCAACGCTTTTAATGCTTTAGACTTTGGAGTGTCTCAGAGTTTAATCTGTAGCGATGTAACAAAAGTATACCGACAGGCATTTGCCCCAAGTCCGCTGAAATCTGGAATACAAAGCTTTTACTCGTATGTTGAGTGAATAACCATCAGTTCTCTGTGAGACATGTTTTTCATGTCACTCATTCACTCTAGTTCTTATAGTGTGACGTATCTCGAAACTTACCAACTCATTTATATAAAAAAATACGAATCCTAAAGTCTTGCCCAATCCACCAACATGGAAATATTTCTGTGCATTCCCATGAGTTTCCTTAGCAAATACGTTGGACATATTTCCAATTGCGAAACAGCACCTGTTGACTGTGTTCCATGGCCAATAACCAGCCAGCGAAAATTTGTTTCTTTAAGTAAGAGTTAAATTAAACGACAAATAGAGGCTGTGGAACTTTTAAAAAAGTTTCGTCACACTGCAGCATGAACTGGGTAGCAGTACTTAGCATTGACTGGGGTTATGTTGTTTTCCCAGTTCACCTGAGGTGATACTTCACGGCAAGCTTTAATTATATTTTGGAAGAGTGAAGTGTTACTAAATAATTGTGTGAATTTAATCATGTTAATTGTACATGGTAATACATGTAACTTTTGTATCATATATTCAATATTAAGGTTTGGGGGTTACCACTTAAATAAACCAGAAATAGTTTATTTCTAGTGGCCTTTTAAATGTATTTAAAATGAGGTAACGCTCCAGAAGACAAACACTTTGGCGAAAAACAGTTTAAGAGCGGAAATGTGACTTTATATGTACTGTAATGTATAGAGTGTTCATAAATGCACTGAAAACTGGTTTTATGCAGCTCCCCATGCTACTATATCCTGTCCAAGCATCTTCATCTCCGAGAAACTACTGCAACATTCATCCTTCTGAATCTGCTTACTACATTCATGTATTGGTCCCCCTCTACGACTTTTACTCCAGACACTTCCCTCCAGCACTGTGTTGATGATCTTTTGGCTTCTCACAATGTGTCCTACTAACCGATCCCTTCTAGTCAGGTCGTGCCACAAATTTCTTTTCTCCCCAATTCTATTCAGCACCTCCTCATTACTACATCTAATCTTCAGCATTCTTCTGAAGCACCACATTTCAAAAGCGTACATTCTCTTCTTTTCCAAACTGTTTATTGTCCATGTTTCACTCCTGTACATGGCTACACACCAGAAAAATACTTTTAGAAAAGACTGCCTGACACTTAAATCTATACTCGATGCTAAGAAATGTCTCATCTTCAGAAACGCCTTTCCTGCTATTGCCAGTCAACATTTTATATCCTTTTCGATTCGGCCATCATCAGTTATTTTGATGCCCAAACAACAGATCTCATCCACTACTTTAAGTGTCTCTTTCCTAATCTAATTCCCTCAGCATCACCTGAATTAATTCTACCACATTCCATTACCCTCATTTTTCTTTTGCTGATGTTCATCTTATATCGTCCTTTCAAGGTACTGTTCATTCGTTCAACTGTTCTTCCAAGTCCTTTGCTGTCTCCGACAGTATTACAATGTTATCGGCAAACCTCAAAGTTTTTATTTCTTCTCCCTGAACTTTAATTCTTACTACAAATTTTTCTTTTCTTTCCTGTACTGCTTGTTCAAGGTACAGACTGAATAACATCGGGGATAGGCTACAATCATCTCTTACTCTCTTCTCAATCACTACTCCCCTTTCGTCCATGTCTCACTCCCTTCTCAATCACTGCTTCCCTTTCGTCTTCCTCGATTTTTATAACTGTCATCTGGTTTCTGTACAAGTTGTAAATAGCCTTTCACTTCCTGTATTTCACCCCTGCTACCTTCAGAATTACGAAGAGAGTATTTCAGTCAACACCGTCAAAAACTTTCTCTGTCTACAAATGCTATAAACTTAGGTTTGCCTTTCCTTAACATATCTTCTATGAGAGCTTGTAGGGTCAGTACTGGCTCGCGTGTTCCTACAATTCTCCGGAATGCAAACTGATATTCCCCGAGATTGGCTTCTACCAGTTTTGTCATTCTTCTCTACAGAATTAGTGTTAGTATTTTGCAACCGTGACATTAAACTGATAATTGGGTAATTTTCTCAACTGTCAGCACCTGCTTTCTTTGGAATTCGAAATATTATATTCTTCTTGAAGTATGAGGGTATTTCGCTTGTCTCATACATCTTACTTACGAGATGGAAGAGTTTTGTCATGACTGGCTCTCCCAAGCAGTACTTCTAACGGAACGTTGTCTACTCCCGGAGTCTTTCAGTGCTCTGTCAAATTCTTCTCGCAGTATCATATCTCCAATCTCATCTTCATCTACGTCCCCTTCCATTTCTACAGTACTGCCCTCAGATACACCTTGCTTGTACAGACCATCTATATCTTTCTTGCCGCGCGGGGTAGCCGCGTGGTCTCAGGCGCCTTGCGATGGTTCGCGCGGCTCCCGCCGTCGGAGGCTCCCTCGGGCTTGGCTGTGTATATCGTCCTTATAGTAAGTTAGTTGAAGTTATATTATGTAGTGTGTAAGCCTAGGGATCGATGAACACAGCAGTCTGGTCCCATAGGAACTTACCACAAATTTCCAAAGAATATGCTCCTTCCACCTTTCGGCTTTCCCCTATTTGCTTTGGACTGGTTTTCCATCTGAGTCCTTGATATTCATACACGTGGTTCTCTTTTCTCCAAAGGGCCCTTTAATTTGATTGTAGGCGGTACCTATCTTCCCCCTAGTGATACATGCTTCTAAATCCTTACACTTGTGCACTAATATTTCTGCTTAGCCATTTTGCACTTCCTGACAATCTCATTTTTTAGACATTTGTATTCCATTTCGCCTGCTTCATTTATTGCATTTTTGTATTTCTCCTTTCATCAGTTAAATTCAATATCTCTTGCGTTACCCAAGGATTTCTACTAGGCCTCGTCTTTTTACCTATTTGATCCTCTGCTTCCTTCACTGTTTCACCTCTCAAAGCTACCCGTTCTTCTTCTACTGCATTCCTTTACCCTGTTCTTGTCGATCGTTCCATAATGCTCCCTATGAAACCCTCAACAACCTATGGTTCTTTCAGTTGATTCAGGCCCCATTTCCTTAAATTCCTACCTTTTCGCAGTTTCTTCAATTTTGATCTACTGTTTATAAGCAATCAGTTGTTATCAGAATGCACATCTGCCGTTGGAAACGTCTTACGATTTAAAATCTGGTTCCTAAATCTCAGTCCTACCATTATATAATCAATCTGAAGCCTTCCAGTGTGAAGCGGAATAACTAACATAATTACAAGGATGTAATAACCATACCCACATGACGTGCTATGTGGGAGATGGGGGACCCCACAAATAAGACATCCTACACTTTAGTATACATGAGTGTATAATTTAGCATTCGATTTCATTTCGGTAATAGTTTCGAAGGGCTGCAAGTCCTTTCCCTGACATGCCACGATTAAAAATTACGTCCTAAAACACATAGTTTTGAGAGTGTTATCAAATTATGTTCATCCAGAAAACAGCAAAAATTGATAATAAATAAAAAGCACCAGTTTGCTTTTGTTCTACAATATTACTTTTATTGTTAACCGGTTTTCGGCTTACAAGGCCATCTTCAAACATTTACTGAGTATTATCACCAAAGAAGTTAAATATTAGCAGACAACATTGGAAGAGAAGTAACACATCTAGACTGAAGTAACATCTTTGCAATGAAAAAGTAAAAACTGAACGGTACATAAATAACAATGGAGTAGACAGGAAAACCTTTAGCACAAAATAGGAATAGCATGCGTACATAACAGTTTCTATTAATAAACAAAACTAATAAAATGAAATAAAATTAGTACTAGGCAATGCTGCATCAGGAGGTATGAAACATGGAGAGTGATACACAACCAATTAAAAGAAGAGACAGTTATCAATGTAAATACAGAATACATAAGGAACTTAAGCAATATCAATAAGATAAACAGAAATAAATAAATGCAGGAAAATGGAGGTGTTTGAGGGAATCTACAGTTTGAGAGTGTGTTGGTACTGCATTTTAACATTAACATTATAATCAAAGCAGTGGCTGCGTACCAGTTTTCATTAAATAAATGAGCAAAGTAAAATATGAACAGTATTTGATGAGACAACTACAACGGGTGTTAAACATGGACAGTAATACAAGTACCAGTTAAAAGAAAGCATGAACTATTGACACTACAGTCTATGTGGAATACAAAGGCAAATTCAACAAAACAAACCAACTTAATGAATACAGGAAAATGAGAATATGTAGGAAGAGAGAGTGTGGGAAGTAATGAACAACAAAGATGATTATATGAAGTTTAGGAGAGGGGAAGTGTTGAGCTGTGTCTGGTCATTTAGGATGAGATCTGGACTGCGAGCAAGATTTTTGTTAATTTCCATGGCTTCGAGCAGGTTGAGTTTATGGCCTTTGTTTGCTAAGTGAAGTACATGGGACACTGGCTGGTAGTTGTGACCCTCACTCAGTACATGCTCAGCAAATGCAGAGTCTGAATTCTGTAGCCTCCAGCTGCGTTCACGTTCAGCCAGCATAGTTGATATGTCTCTGCCTGACTGACCAATGTAAAATTTGTCATAATCAAACAGGTGATTTTGTATACCCCACTGTTGGCTAATAACTGGTTCTTGTCTTTGCTATTAAAAACACACTGGGCCTGTTGTGTTCCTGACATAGTAGGAAAGTCTATACCTGCAGGATTTCAGTGCTGTGACTACAATCTGTGATACCTGACCTAGAAATGGCAGTGTGCACCATTTCTTGCAGATAGTGGATGGGGAAGCAGGTGGGGCATAAAGCAGGGGTATAATTTTCCGTTTTTGTTTCCTGTGCAAGATGTGGTCAATAAGAACTGGATTGTAGCCATTGGCTGTCGCAATAAATTTTATTATATCTAACTCTGCTTTAAAATCATCTCTGGACATGGGGATAGATATGAGACGGTGATAATACTCAGTAAATGTCTGAAGATGGCCTTGTAAGCCGAAAACCGGTTAACAATAAAAGTAATATTGTAGAACAAAAGCAAACTGGTGCTTTTCGTTTATTATAATGTTGTTCTACCAAGAACCGACGGAAGATTCAGTTAATATGAAAAATTGATAAAGTGGTGATGGAAACTGAAAATTGTTGAACACGGCGAAATCACCGCGGCAGTATGGCGGAGCTGTTTATCTGCCATAAGTCACAAGCAGTGCAGCTCGTTCAGTTGAATGTTATGAAGGAAATCTCCCGCAGTGCTGACAACATTTGCAGCTGACGATCTGACTGCATGCTGTGATGGATATGACGCAAGGACGTGACAAGGTTTTGTGAAAGCGCGATACAGCTGTGTAGTGAAGTGAAGTTAAATTAATGCTACAGCTCAAGGTCAAGAAGTTCACTGAGTAAAGCCTAGTGCAGTGCCATTTAGTGTCAGCTCGCGCAGATTGGCAAGCACGGACGCAAGCGTCAAGGAAACTTACGAATTCTACCGACGAAGGCTTAGAAGTACTAGGGGCCATTATATCAAGAAAATTTGGTGAATGATCGCATTACAGAACTGCAGTAGTCTCTAGAGTACAAAGTAAGGAACTGCAAGGTTACTCGATACAAACGTTTACATATGTTGTGGGTTCATTACTTCGATCACCACTATATGAGGGTTGAAGAAGAGGAAATGGTATTTCAAATGTCCACTACGTTCACTTAGATATGGAAGCTTTTCGATTTTAAATGTAAAAAAAGAAAAACAGCTATTTACGTGCGAGCAGTGGTATGGTAATCAGAAGTTTTTATTTAAAAAAAAATTCAAAGTGGAAGTTTAAGTCATAAAAACGTAACTCTCCCACCCCAGTCACACTCTTCAATTTACCTGACGCGCTAATCAATCAACGAAAAAAATAATCTGCTGACTGACATATTAATACCTTCACAGTTAATAGTTATCTTATTGTTGAAAAAAGATTGCATCGAAGTGTTGTTTTTTAACCTTGTCGAGTATTACCAAAGTCATTTATAAACATATCATTCTATGTAATTTCTCATTTTTCGGATTACGCATTAGAAAATACGTATTCTAGAAAACTACCTACCTTTGAATATCTTCATTCTTTTACTTTAAAACACAGTATTTATCGTTAATGTAGCCCAAAAATGGCACAATATTTCAATACTGAACATTTCAAATGTTTATTGCCTCTTTTTGGGAACTAAGATAGAGCCAACAGATCTTCGCAAGCATCAATTAAATATATTTTGTTTCAAAGTAGCAAAACTGAAATCACTAAATGAAGACCTTAAAGAAAGCGGTGAAAATACGATAGAAATACAGGAAGCTAACTCTAATTTCACTTCTTGTTCTCAGTCTGAAGTAGTCAGTTAAAAACATGGGTACGACTCTGTTAAAGTTTCCAGTTTTCAACTCTATCTGTAAAAAATGACATTTCTTCATTTATTACATCTACATCTACATCCATACTCCTCAAGCCACCTGACGGTGTGTGGCGGAGGGTACCCTAAGTACCTCTATCGGTTCTCCCTTCTATTCCAGTCTCGTATTGTTCGTGTAAAGAAGGATTGTCGGTATGCTTCTGTGTGGGCTCTAATCTCTCTGATTTTATCCTCATGGTCTCTTCGCGAGATATACGTAGGAGGGACCAATATACTTCTTGACTCTTCGGTGAATGTTCTCGAAACTTTAACAAAAGCCCGTACCGAGCTACTGAGCGTCGCTCCTGCAGAGTCTTCCACTGGAGTTTATCTAACAACTCCGTAACGCTTTCGCGATTACTATATGATCCTGTAACGAAGCGCGCTGCTCTCCGTTGGATCTTCTCTATCTCTTCTATGAACCCTATCTGGTACGGATCCCACACTGCTGAGCAGTATTCAAGCAGTGGGCGAACAAGCGTACTGTAACCTACTTCCTTTGTTTTCGGATTGCATTTCCTTAGCATTCTTCCAATGAATCTCAGTCTGGCATCTGCTTTACCGACAGTCAACTTTATGTGATTATTCCATTGTAAATCACTCCTAATGCGTACTCCCAGATAATTTATGGAATTAACTGCTTCCAGCTGCTGACCTGCTATTTTGTAGCTAAATGATAAGGGATCTATCTTTCTATGTATTCGCAACACATTACACTTGTCTACATTGAGATTCAATTGCCATTCCCTGCACCACGCGTCAATTCGCTGCAGATCCTCCTGCATTTCAGTACAATTTTCCATTGTTACAACCTCTCGATACACCACAGCATCATCTGCAAAAAGCCTCAGTGAACTTCCAATGTCATCCACCAGGTCATTTATGTATATTGTGAATAGCAACGGTCCTATGACACTCCCCTGCGGCACACCTGAAATCACTCTTACTTCGGAAGACTTCTCTCCATTGAGAATGACATGCTGCGTTCTGTTATCTAGGAACTCTTCAAACCAATCACAGAATTGGTATGATAGTCCATATGCTCTTACTTCGTTCATTAAACGACTGTGGGGGAACTGTATAGAACGCCTTGTGGAAGTCAAGAAACACGGCATCTACCTGTGAACCCGTGTCTATGGCCCTCTGAATCTCGTGGACGAATAGTGCGAGCTGGGTTTCACACGACCGTCATTTTCGAAACCCATGCTGATCCTACAGAGTAGATTTATAGTCTCCAGAAAAGTCATTATACTCGAACATAATACGTGTTCCAAAATTCTACAACTGATCGACGTTAGAGATATAGGTCTATAGTTCTGCACATCTGTTCGACGTCCCTTCTTGAAAACGTGGATGACCTGTGCCCTTTTCCAATCCTTTGGAACGCTACGCTCTTTTAGACACCTACGGTACACCGCTGCAAGAAGGGGGGCAAGTTCCTTCGCGTACTCTGTGTAAAATCGAACTGGTATCCCATCAGGTCCAGCGGCCTTTCCTCTTTTGCGCGAATATACAGAAGTAACTTAAGTGATGCCGACAGATTTGAACCGATTTGAAATATAAAGCAATATTTGGGTAAGTATGCTGAATAAGAAAGCATATGAAGAGGATTGTCGAGCTCCATGCAGTTTATAGCAGCTAAATACTCGCAATTTACGGATCGATTCACATCGATATCAATAAACATCGCAATTTTTCTACCGTAGAGCTTTCTTTTCTATTCACTTGTATCATGCAAACTGTGTTCCAGTTCTCAATGTTGAAACAGCTTATGACACTGCTGCTAGTATTTTGCGATGCGGCCTGACTGACCATCTTGTACTTCAACGGAACTGTACTGACGACTTATGCAGTAAACGTTAATTTTTATTCAGTTTGGAGTGTGAAATCAAGATTTTTCTGTAGTGGTGAAACCTTGAGCAGCGTTTGGTTGCATGGAAAAAATCCATGAAAGGAATTAACGTTAAATTCCAGATATGAAATTGTTTTAAAAAATATCAAAATTATACTTGCTTATTTTTAATCAAGTCACTGAATTGAAGGCCAAACTATGAAGTGATACAATTAGAAGGCTGTTAAGAACTGTCTTATGTTTAACCATATTTAACAGGAAGTGGACATTTTATAAATAAAAGTCATTATATGTCTCTCAATAGATGTATCTGCGAAAATATGCTAAAAAACAATTACGCTGTCTTTCTTTCCATGACAGGAAATAGGTGATTTGACTGTCGGTAATCATCACGTATCAAGGAATGTTTGGATTCTTTCTTGGAAAGGTAACTATCAAGACAAACGATCATACTAAAAAGTACAATATATATTTGGCGCCTAACGATTTTGATACGAAAGATCTGGGCTTGGAAGAAAACTAAAGCCAGGATGTGCGCCATCAGGCTTTCAATTCTTCTACGAATAATTAATGCGCCCTTTCAGACAATAAGTAAGAAATATCATCTGACTCAGGCAGTGAACTGTAAGATGAATTTTATCTGTACTTACATCGATGATTGTAAAGAAAATTGACGTAGAGTTTGAGATATCAGAATATTTATACTTGCTGATTCAGCACAATAGTTTTCTTAACAATAAATATTTTCTAAAATATGCTGCTTGCTTTAACACCGTTTCAGTTTTCTGCTGGATTTTGTGTTAATCGTAGACTGTGAATCTTTGTTTCGATGAATAAACTTGATATTGTGGATTCCCGTTTCTTTCTGTAATATTCTGTAAGCATTTTTGAGAAATAGCCCGAAAATTACATGCTTCCTACCAAGTTGATTTGTTTTCGTACAGTCCTGTGAGAATGATGAGCCAGGTGCTAACACAGTATAACAAAAACAGAAGATACATCTAGTTAAAGGCATTTCTGGTGCTCTTGAAGAAGTACACATCGTACTGCAAGAACTGTACATCTACATCTACATCTACATAATTACTCCGCTATCCAGCATACGGTGCATGGCGGAGGGTACCTCGTATCACAACTAGCATCTTCTCTCCCTGTTCCACTCTCAAACAGAACGAGGGAAAAATGACTGCCTATATGCCTCTGTACGAGCCCTAATCTCTCTTATCTTATCTTTGTGGTCTTTCCGCGAAATGTAAGTTGGCGGCAGTAAAATTGTACTGCAGTCAGCCTCAAATGCTGGTTCTCTAAATTTCCTCAGTAGCGATTCACGAAAATAACGCCTCCTTTTCTCTAGAGACTCCCACCCGAGTTCCTGAAGCATTTCCGTAACACTCGCGTGATGGTCAAACCTACCAGTAAGTAATCTAGCAGCCCGCCTCTGAATCGCTTCTATGTCCTCCCTCAATCTGACCTGATAGGGATCCCAAACGCTCGAGCAGTACTCAAGAATAGGTCGCACCAGCGTTCTATAAGCGGTCTCCTTTACAGATGAACCACGTCTTCCCAAAATTCTACCAATGAACCGAAGACGACCATCCGCCTTCCCCACAACTTCCATTACATGCTTGTCCCACTTCATATCGCTCTGCAATGTTACGCCCAAATATTTAATCGACGTAACTGTGTCAAGCGCTACACTACTAATGGAGTATTCAAACATTGCAGGATTCTTTTTCCTATTCATCTGAATTAATTTACATTTATCTATATTTAGAGTTAGCTGCCATTCTTTACACCAATCACAAATCCTGTCCAAGTCCTCTTGTATCCTCCTACAGTCACTCAACGACGACACCTTCCCGTACACCACAGCATGATCAGCAAACAGCCGCACATTGCTATCCACCCTATCCAAAAGATCATTTATGTAGATAGATTAGTTCAAACTTTGTTTGTTACGCATTTATTTAGACGAATGTTAAAACGATAATCATCACGTTTATGTTGGAAATTTTGCAGATATTATTGTACGTTAATATTGTGGAGCTACTTTCATGGCACTACTACAAGATGTAACTCAGTTCGTGAAACCAGTACTGCTCCACTTCTCGTAGCGCAATGTCTTATTCAACTCGTTATGTAACTTACATGTTGTTTTCAAAGCAAAGCATGAGGCGTCTAACACTGGTGCTTGCCTAGCTATTTTCTGGTGTGCCAATAACGGGACAGTGTCACTGTTATTAGAAACATTATGTCATCCTGCCAATCAATAAGTATTAAATATTTAGGATCTTGATGATGGTTACTAAAAGTGTCTACTGGAAAGGCGAACACATTTTCACCTTAGTCGTGTCAATTGATAGGTTCCTCTGGCTAATTTACGACATGAAAACATATCTGAATTACTACCAACTTTAGACAAGACAGGCACCAGCGACTGTCTCTCCAGGTAGACAGAGTCGTTGCTAAAAATGCCTCGTATTGTCAGCAGTGACTGCCGGTTCGTAGGAGCGCTGCTATTTTGGGATAGTCTGTGGGCACAACAGATGTAATGCAATCATTAAATAGAAAAATTAAATAAAACTGGAATGATCGTATGGCATTGTTGGCCGGGAGGTCTCATTCCGGTTCGGCCGCCATGTGCAAGTCTTATTTCAGTCGGCGCCACATTGGGCTACTTGCGGGGCCGATGATAGGGATGAAATGATGATGAGAACAACACAACACCCAGTCCACGAGGGGAGAAAATCTCCAACCCTGCAGGGAATCGAACCCGGGCCCATTGCATTGGAGGCAAGCACGTTACCACCCAGCTTAGCAGGCGTTTTTTTTTCAAAAAAAAAAAAAGACAATAAATAAATGCACCGTGAGACAGAAGACAGCTTAAAAATCCCTCAAATGAAGCAAGCAAAATGAATACAACAGTCTAAAACAAGAGATCGGTAGGAAGTACAGCATGCCTATGCCGGACTGGTTACACGAGAAACATGAATGACTATGGGAAAGATAGGTGTCGCTTGCAGCAAAATTAAAGACGGATGAAAGTTAAATAGAATATGCAGGGGTTCTGTAGAGGAAAATCAAAGTTGAACAATGATTATAGAAAGAGAATAGAAAGTAAATGAAAATGAGGCTGGTAATTCGATATTCTGAGTATAATTTGACAGATCACTGAAAGAATTAAGTATAAACAAGGCCACCGGAGTAGACGACATTCCCTCAGAATTAACAAAATCCTTGGGAGATCTAACCAAGGCAGCATTATTCCGTCTGCTATGCAATATGTATGAGACGGCGAAATTCCCTCTGACTCCAAGAGGAACGTAGTAATTGTTATTACCAAGAAAGCAGGTGATGACAGGGGTGAATAAAAGCGAACTATCAGTTTAATGTCATATTTGCAAAGCACTCACGATAATTCCTTACAGAAGAATGGCAGAAATTGGAATAAGTCCTCATCCAGGAAGAACAGTTTGTGCTTTGGAAAATGTAGTATCACATGGAACTATACTTACTCTATGACTTCTCTTAAAAAATAAACTGAAAAATGGCAAATCTACATTAGTAGCGTTTGTAGATATAGAGAAAACTTCGGACTGTATTGACTAGAATATACTTTTCGAAATTCTGACGGCAGTAGGGATTAAATACAGGGAACGAAAGGTTATCTACAACAAGTCATGCTCAAAAAGGAATCTGCAGTTATAAAAATCGATGGAAGAGAAAGGGAAGCACTAGCCAAGAAGGGACTACAGTCTCTCCTTGATGTCGTTTAATCTGTACACTGAGTAGGAAGTAAAGGAAACCAAGGAGAAATTTGGAAAGGACATTAAAGTTAAGGGCGGATAAATAAAAATATTGAGATGACTGATGACATTTTAATTCTCTCAGAGGCGGCAAAGGACTTGGAAGATAAGTTGAAAGGAATGAATAATGTCCTGAAAAGAGATTACGAGACCAACATCAACAAAAGTGAAACAATAGTATTGGAATGTAAACAATTTAATCATGTGATGCTGATACAATTAGATTAGAAACAGAGTCACTAAAAAGTAGCTGATGAATTTCGCTAGTTGGGCAGCAAAATAACTGACAAGGCAAAGTAGAAATGGTATAAAATATATATTGTGACAGCATGGAAAACGTTTTTGAAACAGAGAAATTGGTTAATCGCGAATATAAATTTAAATGTTACGAAGAGTTTAACGAAGATATTTATATGGCGTATAGCCGTGTATGGAAGTGAAACGTATACGATAAACCTTCGGAGAAGGAGGATATAGAAGCTTTTGAAATGCAGTGATACAAAAGCGTGCTGAAGATTAGATGGGTAAATCGGATAACTAATGAAGAGGTAACTAATCGAACTGGTGGAAAAAGAAATTTATGGCACAGCCTGAGTAAAGAAGGGATATTTGAAAGGCCACCTCCTGAGGCATCAAGGAGTCGTTAATTCCGCAGTGGAAGGAATTGGTGCCGTCGAATGCCATAACCTTGTGGAGAGTTTGGTCGGCAGAGACAATGGTGCAGAACATCCAAGGTCTGCGCAACTCGTTAATTTTTGTACGGTATAAACTATTGTCGTACTATCTTCTCTGCTTACTACTATATACGAGTGTCTCGCTTGGGAGAAACTCACTTGCAGCTAAATTACGCCTCGCAAATACACTCGCCATATATGAGCGCACGAGACGTTCAATCCTGCCGCTAACTGCTAGTCCAACAGCCAATTTTCTCCTCAGCGAAGGGCGTAAAACCAAGTTTCAAAATCATTGTTAGGGAGACGTACCAGTCGTAAACTTTAGAAATGGGTTTTCTGCGTTGTATGCCTGTGATTACAACAGCCACATAATAACATCATAAGAGCCAAATGAAAATGTTAGCAAGTGAGGACCTGGCAGTGGTAAGATGTCAAGCCACAACAAGCGTAACACGTCAGTAAGAAAAGGTCAGTTAATGATATTTAAGAAGTCGTGCAAACTTCTATCTTGAATTTTTTAACACGTGAATTTGACAAGCTCAAAAGAATGTAATTATTTTATAACCACCCAAAAAATTAGCAACCAAGATTTTGTATTTCAGATGTGATGAATATTAATGGCAGATTTAAGATCGCGACCTTGCATAAAGTTTCACCTAACTCAGGTGATTTCATCTCAAAATAAATTCAGTAAAGCTATAACAGACAGACAAAGATTTCTGTTACTAAGTGTTCCAGAACAATACACAAAGCATGAATAATTATTTGGTTAACATCTGTTAACACTTGTAAACACACCAGGTCGCAACGGGCAATGAGGAACAATAAAAACAACGTGAATTAGAACCTCCAAGTAAATGAGAGGAGCATTATTTGAACTCACACAAATAAGTAACTGTTGTCTCCTTAAAGAGTCCGTCGTGTTTCACCAAACTTTAGTGAAGTGCTTCTTGGGCACGTAAATTGGTAGAATAGAGAATCACACAACCACTTAAAATCATTTTCAAATTCGGCAAATGCTCATAGGATCCGCAAGCCACATGACTGACAACACTTGTCGTTGGGTGGTCATCCTGCAGTTATCGGTGGTAAACGTTTGAGAGTAAGCTCAAGGCGAAACACTATTAAGGCGGTGCGGTGGAGAGCGTGCATGCCCCCTCGCTTGACCCGAAGGAAAAGGTTGCTTAATTACATAGACAAAAAAATTATACAACACTTTCGAATACATATCGAAGCAGCGAACGGGTCACTTTACTTTAATATACACTTCATACAAGAAGCTAACGGGAACTTTATTTTAATATACACTTCATACGAGATACGCAGTAAACAATAAATCTCATAATGCTACTTGACATTTGAGAAACTGTGTTGGGGAAGTATACAAGCAATAAGAAATTTACAGAATCAATATAGCCAGCGTGTCTTCTCAACGATGGTCGTCGCTACTAGGTGCACAGTAAATGTAATAGGTATATCAACAGTGTGTGGATGAAATCCGAACATGGTAAATGCGGGGGACGTTTAAACATTGTAAAAAAATGGCTCTGAGCACTATGTGACTTAACATCTATGGTCATCAGTCCCCTAGAACTTAGAACTACTTGAACCTAACTAACCTAAGGACAGCACACAACACCCAGCCATCACGAGGCAGAGAAAATCCCTGACCCCGCCGGGAATCGAACCCGGGAACCCGGGCGTGGGAAGCGAGAACGCTACCGCGCGACCGCGAGATGCGGGCTGTAAACATTGTGAAAGCATAGTATTCCTGAACATCAACTTTCTTGCCCACATATCGAAACAGATGCGTAAATTAAAAAACGAGCGCATAACTGGAGGAAAAGAGTCTGCGAGAAAAAGTAGTGCCTGTCTTCTAAATTTTGTAGAGGGATTGCAGGATTTGAAAGTCAAAGATTTAGATTTCGTCACAAATAAGCCAAATTATGAGAACTAGAAGACTGGGCCGTGTAGAGTAAGAAGGGGCGCTACTGGGACGACCCAGACCGACTAGTTCGGGGATTTAACTGAGCGAAGTCATTTTGAAATTAACTGAAGGTAATAGGTTTTTGAAAACAGACGATGAATCTCTTCCTATCTAAAGAAGTCTGGTGTTCGTTTGTGAAGAAACGGAGAAAATACGGAGTGATAATGGAACTGTTCTTATAGACCTTTCACTTGACTGTTGTTCGAAACAATGCAAACAACTATGTACAATATATATCGAACTCGGTTTCTGCATTACGGAGGAATACAGGGATAGAGAAGAAGTCAGATTGTTTTGCTGTACGTGTGCTTCCACTAAATAGTACTGATGAATCGTGGATGGTAATAATGAAGATATACCCAGGGAAGAAAAGGTCATGCATTGCGCATGCATGGTCAACCAATGGATGGAACATCCTAGTTTACCCCCTGAGATGTTGAGTGTTTTGAACCAACGGCACAGGATCGTGAACGCTGTCGAAGGTCAGTCTAGGAAACTAAACTCATCATTTGGATTTGCAGCTCCTTGTGTTTGCCGTGCTTGCAGTTAAAATTGTAGTGTTTTGCATAACTGGCGGACCTCACATCCTACGAAACTAAACTCATCAGTAACTCAAATACATCCGAATTTGTGGTTTCTGATGAATAATCTGAAGGAGGAAGCAATAAATACTGTCTCTGAAATTAAAAAATATTCAATTGACCTGTCTCTTCAAAACAGAAATAAACACATGTCAGGTGCCAGTAGGAATCGGGCACCGAGGGTTCCGTGGACAACAGCTCACGTCTTATTTTATCCATTTTGGTTGGAGAACGCCGCAGCTGTTTATTTCATGCAGTAAACGTATCAAAGTCAAATTTTTGTCACATATTAAGGTCTATGCCACGAGTGGCTGGTTGCAATATTTCCTACGGTGTACTTACATCTTGTGTTTGAATGGAGTAACGTTCCTTCATTATGATTTTGAACGATGATGACTGCAATGTATGTTCTAATACAAAAAAGATATTTTGATGTTCTATAATCACAGTCAAAGAATTTTCAGATTTTTTTGTTTTACTTTACTTGTACTTTGAAACTTCGCATCTTGGCAAATTTCATACTTCTAGGTCAACGGGAATTATCCAGTAGGCACTGATGAGCGGATTTACGACTTTCAAAATATGTGAGATAGATGCCTTAATAGATTAAGTGAATTGACTTAGAGGCTTAAATGTTTACACCACAAAGGGATAATGGGCTTTAGTATGTGACGTAAATCTGAACTGGACACGCCAACCTGTTCCAGAGAAAATAGTAAATGGATAAAAAAATGGCAAAATGTTTTTTGTATTATATCATTACAGATCAACAATTTTTGGCTTTTTTATTTTATTTATACTGCGAAACGTTGCTTATTGCCAAATTTCATGGTTTAAGATCAACGGGATATGTTTTGATGAGTGAGTTATCCAATATCAAAATATGTGCCGCGTCTGTTGACTGAAGGTACAGAGAAGTATAAAATTTTTACACCTCAGACGGAGAATAGACTTTAATATATGACATAAATTTGAGTCTGATACGTCTACCCGCTCATCAGAAAAAGAGTTCTTAACAATCGGACAGACCGACAACAAAGCGAGCATATAAGGTTTCATTTTTCACAGATTAAGGCACGAAACCCTAAAAAGAGACACGTGAAACTTAACAAAAGATTAAAAGGTATTATAAAAATACATAAACACTAGAGCGTTTAAGACGCTTAAAATCTCTGGCTTTGTTAGAAAAAAACTGGATGAGAAATTAAAATTCATGAAATAAGACAAAACGTTCAATCATTTGCGGCAACAATGTTGTTGAAAGAAAAAAAGTCAAAATAAATTTAAAAAAACATTTAAACATGCCGATGTATTACGTGTGTAGCCAGACCGAAGCTTGGATAAAATCTGAAGAGATATTGGTATTACTAAAACGGTCGGGAAAACCTATTGCTAAAATATCTGTGGTCGGAAATACCACGTTGAGATAAAGTCCACGATAGAAAAATCCACATCATAGTTATTGTAATCTTATGATTACTCACGATGCGGTGGTGATAGCATAATGATGAGTGCAATTAGAGGTCCGAAAATGGAAGCCATAAGAAAACTTTTTGCCGTCTTGAGGCACAATAGTTTCTGTTATTAAGGTACTGTTATTAGGACTTGAAAGTATAAACATAAACTGCAACGCTAACCATCAAGACTGTGCCACTGTTGTTACAAACAACGAAAATTCACTTTCTTTCTATGTATACAATATCTGATCAGGAGTATCCAGAGAGCTGCTTGTGGATATTAACATGGGCTGTGTCCACCCTTCGCCTTTATGGCTGATTGAGCTCTGCAGGGGACTCACTCTTTCGTCGAGGTGTCTAAATGACTGTGGGGGGAAGGGCAGAAGAGTCGAAACCAGAGAAGATTGAGGTGCTGGGTTCAAGAGAGAAGTCGAATTTCTAAAGCGTCTATCGCGATATCCACAAACTACTGCCTCGCAGATGCTGCTTTCTGACATCATGCATTGTCTTGCTGATACAAACAATCATCGTCAACAAACTGTTCCCCTATTGTACGCTGCACACAATACTTCTAAATGTGTCCATATCCTTCAACATTCAGCGTTTTCTTAAACGCAATAAGCGGACCACACTCTAGCCACGAAAGCGCTGAATAGTCCCTGACTGATTTGTTATTGAGGTGACAACCAATCTCTAATTCAAACTCAAAATTACTGATGCCTTTTTGTATGTTCATCCTTCTGATTCGACGTTAGACGGACTCCACCGTTCATTTATGTAAGAAAATGGAACACCTACACCCGTCCTTACGATGTTATTATATGGCTACCAGTTTCGGTGAGTCAGCTAAGGCCTGAAGATGGTGTACTGAAGCACCGAGACTGATAGCCATACAATAAATAACATCGTAAGGTGGGCTGTAGGTGTTCCATTTTGTTACATCACTGATCTCTAGTGAACGACTAACTCTGCCGTTACTATTTCTCTATTGACAATCCTCGCCGCCTCCTTTTACACTGCCGGGTCCACCTATCGCGACATCTAACGGTCAGTTGTGCATTACATAGCGGTGTTCAGATACTTTTGACCAGATAACGTATAGTGTTGAAGGATGAATACGTGATAAGATTTGTAGGTAATTTGGGGGTGTTTAGCGTGCAAAATTTAAAACGCAGACTCTCTGGTAGAAACAACGGCTTTATCCCAGCTGGCCATCAGTTCAAACCTAGCTTGACAGATAAGGCTAAATCATTCAAAGCTTGTTCAACTCAATCAGCCGTTGCGGCTGGTATGTCAGTCCCCCAGTAACTCATGGCCATATGTTTCCTAAGGATGGGAGATCTGAGAAAATGCTTTCCAGAGTAACAGTCTAAAGCTCACTCTGTCAACGTAGATCATGAGAACACAAGGAACATGCGACCGTCTAGCTGAAAAATTACGTCACTGTTATCTCGAAGATACGACTCTACCACTGGATTTAACATGCCACGACTGCGCGGTTGGAGGGTTCGATATTCCAAGGAAAGGGTAGGGCGTCGAGGTTCACTCTCCCTCCTGACTGGACTGGATTTGAACCGCTTCTTCTCCTCTTGATCTCCTGGGTGGTCAAGTTTCTTCCTCTTTAAAGCTGTGCTGATGTGATTCGGAGAATATCCACTAACTTTGAACACAGATTGTAGGTGTTCCAGCTCCTTTGCGACGCTATCTCTGTCAGACACATCATGTGCTCCGTGCACCGACGTCCGAATGATGCCAATAGTTTATGAAGGGTGGTAGCAGGTGGTAAATACAGGTCTGTATGTGTGGTCTTACAGTAAACGGAATGCCCCAACGACTCATCTGCTTTACTTCTGACCAAGAGACCCAGAAACGGTGGACAACTGCCCTTATCCACTTCCATAGTAAATTGGATATTCCTGTGGTCTGAATTCAGATGATGCAAAAAGCGTGACAGTTCTTCTTCACCGTGGGGCCACACTATACAAAAGTATCTACATATCGCCAGAAGACTTTTGGTTTAAGTTCTCCCGAATCAACAGCCCTTTTCTCAAAATCTTCCATAAAAGTTTGAGGGCAGAGAGGACTACCAGTGGCAACAAAGGCCACCGTGTTGAATAATGCATTTTGTGCAGCCAGAATATTATGGCACCGACCACATATCGATATAAATCCTTCCAGACGACAGCAGCGGCACCTGGCGAGGAGTGACTGTTAGTTAGGTACATGCACGGTGCGTGCACTAACAGTGAGGTGCTGTCCGTGTGTAAAATAGGAAAGGCGTGCGATATGTCTGAGTTTGACCAAGGGCAGATTGTGACGGCCCGGAGACTTGGCACGAGCATTTCGGAAACTGCACTGTTTGTGAGGCGTTCGAGGAAAGCTGTGGTGAGTGTCCTCAACACTTAGCGAAACTAAGGTGAAACCACGTCCACACGTCGTGGGGTTGGGTGACCACCCGTCATTATCTTGATGTCGGACACCGTTGTCTGGGTTGTTGTTGTTATGGTCTTCAGTCCTGAGGCTGGTTTGATGCAGCTCTCCATGCTACCCTATCCTGCGCAAACTTCTTCATCTTCCATTACTTACTGCAACCTACATCCTTCTGAATCTGCTTAGTGTATTCATCTCTTGGTCTCCCTCTACGACTTTTACCCTCCACGCCGCCCTCCAATGCTAAATTTGTGATCCCTTGATGCCTCAGAACATGTCCTACCAACCGGTCCCTTCTTCTAGTCAAGTTGTGCCACAAACTCCTCTTCTCCCCAATTCTGTTCAATACCTCCTCATTAGTTATGTGATCTACTCATCTGATCTTCAGCATTCTTCTGTAGCACCACATTTCGAAAGCTTCTATTCTCATCTTGTCCAAACTATTTATCGTCCATATTTCACTTCCATACATGGCTACACTCCATACAAATACTTTCAGAAACGATTTCCTGACTCATAAATCTATACTCGATGTTAAAAAATTTCTCTTCTTCAGAAACACTTTCCTTGCCGTTGCCAGTCTCCATTTTATATCCCCTATACTTCGACCATCATCAGTTATTTTGCTCCTCAAATAGCAAAACTCCTTTACTACTTTAAGTGTCTCATTTCCTAATCTAATTCCCTCAGCATCACCCGACTTAATTCGACTACATTCCATTATCCTCGTTTTGCTTTTGTTGATGTTCATCTTATATCCTCCTTTCAAGACACCGTTCATTCCGTTCAACCGCTCTTTCAAGTTCTTTGCTGTCTCTGACAGAATTACAACGTCACCGGCGAAGCTCAAAGTTTTTATTTCTTCTCCATGGATTATAATACCCACTCCGAATTTATCTTTTGTTTCCTTTACTGCTTGCTCAATACACAGATTGAATAACATCGGGGAGAGGCTACAACCCTGTCTCACTCCTTCCTAATCACTGCTTCCCTTTCATGCCCCTTGACTCTTATAACTGCCACCTGGTTTCTGTACAAATTGTAAATAGCCTTTCGCTGAGTGTATTTTACCTCTGCCACCTTCAGAATTTGAAAGAGAGTATTCCAGTCAACATTGTCAAAAGCTTTCTCTAAGTCTACAAATGCTAGAAACGTAGGTTTGCCTTTCCTTAATATTCCTTCTAAGGTAAGTCGTAGGTTCAGTATTGCCTCATGTGTTCCAATATTTCTACGGAATCCAAACTGATCTTCCCCGATGTCGGCTTCTACCAGTTTTTCCATTCGTCTGTAAAGAATTCGTGTTAGTTTTTTGGAGCTGTGACTTATTAAACTGGTAGTTCGGTAATTTTCACATCTGTCAACAACTGCTTTCTTTTGGATTGGAATTATTATATTCTTCTTGAAGTCTGAGGGTATTTCGCCTGCCTCATACATCTTGCTGACCAGCAGGTAGAGTTTTATCAGGACTGGCTCTCCCAAGGCCGTCAGTAGTTCTAATGGAATGTTGTCTACTCCCGGGGCCTTGTCTGGGAAGACTGGTAAAACAAGACGGGAGTGGAACTAACATGAGACTTTAATGCTGGGCAGAGTACAAGGTGTTTCTCATCACGCAGTGCTCCGAACACTCCTAACGATGGGCCTCCACAGTCGACGACCCGCGCATGTGCCATCGTTAAAACTACGACATCGGCGACTACGACTGAAATGGGCACGTGGCATTCCTCACTGCACGTTGGCGCAGTGGCAGAGCGTTGCATGCATGGTCTGATGAATACTGACATCTTCTTCATCTTGCCGATGGGAGGGCGCGAATCCGTTGTCTTCCGCGGAAACAGCTCCTTGACAACTGTGCTGCCGGACGGAGACAAGCTTGTGGTGGCTCCATTATGCTCTGGGAAACATTCACGTAGGCATCCGTCGCTCCAGTGGAGCTCGTGCAAAGCACCATGACGGACAAAGACTGTCGTACACTGGTTGCAGATCACGTACACTCCTTCATGACGATCATATTTCCCAACGGCAGAAGCATTTTCAACAGACAATGCGCCATGTCTCAAGGTCAGGAGTATGATGGAGTGGTCCGAGGAACGTAGTGTCGAGTTCGAATTGATGTGTTGGCCCACTAGCTCCCCAGATCTGAACCAGATCGAAGACATCTGGGATGGAACGTGGCATCAGAGCTCATTGGCTCCCTCCACGGAATTTACGGAAATTAGGTGAATTGTGTGTCCAGATGCAACGGCCTCGCCGGGCAGTGTGGGCGTGCGGTTGTAGGCGCTTCACTCTGGAACCGCGTGACCGCTACGGTCGCAGGTTCGAATCCTGCCTCGGGCATGGATGTGTGTGATGTCCTTAGGTTAGTTAGGTTTAAGTAGTTCTAAGTTCTAGGGGACTGAATACCACAGATGTTAAGTCCCATAGTTCTCAGAGCCATTTGAACCATTTTTGCAACGACCTCATTGCTTCCATGCCACGATGCGACGCCCCTGTTATCCGAGCCAAAGGAGGACACACAGGCTATTAGGTAGGAGGTCATAATGTGCTGGTTGATTAGTGTGCACTGTTGAATAATAAGTAGGTTTGAGGAAAGGACATGACGAAATTGCGCTATTATATCGGTTTTGTACTTACTGTTGATGAGTGACAATGAATCCATGACAGGGAAGCTTGTGAAGAGTGAAACCACATCGAAGCTTACTAATAAGTCCATTTCATTGTGTCGATGACTTCTGTCTATTAATAAAGGTGCTTCATTCTGGGACCGCGCGAACACTACAGTCGCAGGTTCGAATCCTGCCTCGGGCATGGAGGTGTGTGATGTCCTTACGTTAGTTAGGTTTAAGTAGTTCTAACTTCTAGCGGATTGATGACCTCAGACGTTAAGTCCCATAGTGCTCAGAGCCATTTTTTATTAATAAAGTCACCAGAGTCCAGAATACGAAGAGAACACTTATTTACAAAAGGTCTCAATAAAGAAACAAGACATTTAGTCAAATTGTACGTCGTCGCACCAATTTTGCTCACAATAGGGCACAATTGAAAATCTTCTTTGTGCTCTTGTGGAAGACCATATTACCGTGGTGGAACAGAGTTGTGAGGTCTTAATGTTTTCGCAACTTCTTGCGGAAAGGAAGAAGAATTAAACAACGCTGACGATTTTCTTTCTATTATCCCTGCAGGGTCATTAGCAATCTTCCGTACGTTTGTCCACTAAACAAGCTACACTCGTGGAAATTGAAATAAGAACACCGTGAATTCATTGTCCCAGGAAGGGGAAACTTTATTGACACATTCCTGGGGTCAGATACATCACATGATCACACTGACAGAACCACAGGCACATAGACACAGGCAACAGAGCATGCACAATGTCGGCACTAGTACAGTGTATATCCACATTTCGCAGCAATGCAGGCTGCTATTCTCCCATGGAGACGATCGTAGAGATGCTGGATGTAGTCCTGTGGAACGGCTTGCCATGCCATTTCCACCTGGCGCCTCAGTTGGACCAGCGTTCGTGCTGGACGTGCAGACCGCGTGAGACGACGCCTCATCCAGTCCCAAACATGCTCAATGGGGGACAGATCCGGAGATCTTGCTGGCCAGGGTAGTTGACTTACACCTTCTAGAGCACGTTGGGTGGCACGGGATACATGCGGACGTGCATTGTCCTGTTGGAACAGCAAGTTCCCTTGCCGGTCTAGGAATGGTAGAACGATGGGTTCGACGACGTTTTGGATGTACCGTGCACTATTCAGTGTCCCCTCGACGATCACCAGTGGTGTACGGCGCCAAACACGCTTACGACCATCATTGGCACCAAGGCAGAAGCGACTCTCATCGCTGAAGACGACACGTCTCCATTCGTCCCTCCATTCACGCCTGTCGCGACACCACTGGAGGCGGGCTGCACGATGTTGGGGCGTGAGCGGAAGACGGCCTAACGGTGTGCGGGACCGTAGCCCAGCTTCATGGAGACGGTTGCGAATGGTCCTCGCCGATACCCCAGGAGCAACAGTGTCCCTAATTTGCTGGGAAGTGACGGTGCGGTCCCCTACGGCACTGCGTAGGATCCTACGGTCTTGGCGTGCATCCGTGCGTCGCTGCGGTCCGGTCCCAGGTCGACGGGCACGTGCACCTTCCGCCGACCACTGACGACAACATCGATGTACTGTGGAGACCTCACGCCCCACGTGTTGAGCAAGTCGGCGGTACGTCCACCCGGCCTCCCGCATGCCCACTATACGCCCTCGCTCAAAGTCCGTCAACTGCACATACGGTTCACGTCCACGCTGTCGCGGCATGCTACCAGTGTTAAAGACTGCGATGGAGCTCCGTATGCCACGGCAAACTGGCTGACACTGACGGCGGCGGTGCACAAATGCTGCGCAGCTAGCGCCATTCGACGGCCAACACCGCGGTTCCTGGTGTGTCCGCTGTGCCGTGCGTGTGATCATTGCTTGTACAGCCCTCTCGCAGTGTCCGGAGCAAGTATGGTGGGTCTGACACACCGGTGTCAATGTGTTCTTTTTTCCATTTCCAGGAGTGTATAAATCTCCTAACAGTAGACCTCAGCAGCACAGCGGCGGTTACTCTCATTCAATGGAAGGACCACCACGTGATCGTCTTCTCGTTGCTTGTGTAGTGCGGCCCTTTCCATGGAGAAAACGTTATTGTTCTGAGGCGAAGCTCTCGTAAGCGCGCGACAAATTTACGCCTTATTTCTTCTGCTGAGTCACGGAGAAGAGGTCTAACAGCTTCTTTAACAGCGCTAATAAAATCAGTTGTAGTGAGTTGAGTTCTAGGGAGAGGTGTAAAGTTCAACAATTACGTTTAATTACTATTTTGTACAGGCCATCTGCAGTTTTCAGAATGCAGTCGAGATTTTAAGGAAGTGCTAACTGAAGATCGAAATATGTATAACGCCAATTGGAGATGGCTGAAAGCCCGAAATGCGTATTAACATAAACAAAAATAATAAAAAGTAGCTAGTTGCTTTATTTCTGAAAATAATTCACACACCAAAAAAAATTTTGCATCATCTCGGTTCCGAGCGTTGCGGAACCTGTACAGAAAATTGGGATAGAGATCAATATAAACATCATTTCCGCCCTTCTTATTGCTCATGAAAACCATACGTTGCATGTTGTACCACCATACAGCGAGACCTTCAGAGGCGGTGGTACAGATTGCTGTACCCACGAGTACCTCTAATACCCAGTAGCACGTCCTCTTGCATTGATGCATGCCTGTATTCGTCGTAGCAAACTATCCGCAAGTTCATCAAGGCACTGTTGGTCCAGATTGTCTCACTCTTCAACGGTTATTCGGCGTAGATCCCTCAGCGTGGTTGGTGGGTCACGTCGTCCATAAACAGCCTCTATCCCAGGCATGTTTGATAGGGTTCACGTCTGGAGAACATGCAGGCCACTCTAGTCGAGCGATGTCGTTGCTATCCTGAAGAAAGTCATTCACAAGATGTGCGCGATGGGGGGGGGGGGGGGGGAGGGGGGGCAATTGTCGTCCATGAAGACGAATGTCTCGCCAGTATCGCCAGTATGCTGCCGATACGGTTGCACTATCAGTCGAAGGATGGCATTGACGTATCATACAGCCGTGACGGCGCCTTCCATGACCGTCAACGGCGAACGTCGGCTCCACGTAATGCCACCCAAAACATCAGGGAACCTCCAACTTGGTGCACTCGCTGGATACTGTGTCTAAGGCGTTCAGCCTGACCGGGCTGCCACTAAACACTTCTTGTCTGGTTAAAGGCATATGCGACACTCATCGGCGAAGAGAATGTGATGCCACTCCTGAGCGGTCCATTCGGCATGTTATTGGGCCCATCTGTAACGCGCTGTATGGTGTCGTGGTTTGCAAAGATGGACCTCGTCATGGAGGTCGGGAGTGAGGTTGCGCATCATGCAGCCTACTGCACATAGCTTGAGTCGTAACACGACGTCCTATGGCTGCACGAAAAGCATTATTCAACATGGTGGCGTTGCTGTCAGGGTTCCTCCGAGCCACAATCCGTAGGTAGTGGTCACTCACTGTTGTAGTAGCCCTTGGGCGACCTGAGCGAGGCATGTCATCGACAGTTCCTGTCTCTCTGTATCTCCTCCATGTCCGAACAACATCGCTTTGGTTGGCTCTGAGACGCCTAGACACTTCCCTTGTTGAGAGCCCTTCCTGGCACAAAGTAACAATTCGGACGCGAACGAACCGCGGTATTGACCGTCTAAGCATAGTTTAACTACAGACAACACGAGCTGTATACCTCCTTCCTGGTGGAATTACTGGAAGTGATTGGCTGTTGGACCCCCTCCGTGTAATAGGCGCTGCTCACGCATGGTTTTTTACATCTTTGGGCCGGTTTAGTGACGTCTCTGAACAGGCAAATGGACTGCGTATGTGATACAATATCCACAGACAACACATATCTTCAGGAGTTCTGGGAACCGGAGTGATGCAAAACTTTTTTCAATGTGTATGATAAACAGCCACTTAGCTCAGCATCCAATAAAATTCAAAATTATTAAAAACTTTTAGTTTCTTCGGTGTCTGCAAACCCCAAATTAATCTCTGATGCCATCTACAAAGGAGAAATTACCAGCGCAGACAGGCAACAGAGCGTGAGGGCCCTCCTGTGACTGCTCACACTGTCTCCATTTCCTTGCTTCAAACAGCAATAGCCCGCTTATGCCTCGTGTTGGATGAGGGTTCCTTCTGGCCTATACAGTGAAATGGGGCAGTTTGGACCTGCTGCTTGTTGTGGTCACCGATGACCTTCGTACTGGATGAGATTATACAAGTTAATGACTTGGTCACAACTTTATTAAAACTGATAACCGATTTCCGCTTTGCAGCCATCAGCAGGTCTAAATATTACAGCAGCAACATGTAGACACGTAGTCAGTACGTTTGTAGTCTGGTCAGTATATTAATATCAGTTCACAGCAAGGTTTACTTCATTAATGGCGTCAACGGTCCCAGAAAATTGAGGACCACTAATTTAGTTGCGTAAGGAAACCAGGCTTCAGTCGACAGACCGGCGGACGCAACATAGTGGGAGTAAACGGAAGAGAGACGGAAATAATGAGAAATTGCAGATTAGTGCAGGCCGAGAGCTAATTGCTCTATAAGAGAAGTCTACTAGTATCAATCAGACCTTAATTTGAGGAAGGATGTTCTGAGAATGTAATTCTTGTAAGGAAAACGGCTGTGAATAAATTTAAATGTCGGATTTTGACTTTCAATATGCCTAAATATTTTCCTCATAGCCGTAATTAGTAAACAAAATCTCCAAAAATTACGAATTAACGATAGTCCCATGAACACGTTTTTATGATAAGAAAACCAATCGTAATACTCGTATTTTCCAATACTAACTGGAGAAATAACGAAGTTCACTCGCGACTTCGGGTGAGCTGTAATACGACGAGTTCCAGAACGCGAAAGTAAATTCTCGTCATCGCGCAGCTGTCAAATTTAAAATTCCAACTTTCTTTAGGCCTTGTACCAGTGAGAAACACACTGTAATGTTACAGTTGGTTGGATCCAGAAACCTAATGGCCGACGCCACAGTTCTCCCACATTTAACAAATACAGCATTCAAATATGGAAAAAATTATTTAACATCACTGAACACACATATGCCGGAATATATCCTGCAAAAGACACTTAAATATACTCGTAATGGCAAACAAGCAAACAGTAGTGGTAGGGAAATGAAGAGGTAAGTAATTATCGCATGATAACATGATGTTTTCGTACATAGTTACCAAAGAACAACATCTATTAAAAAGAAGAAGTATTTGGTAAAGTTAATTGAAATGAAATTATTTAAAAATTGTTTGAACTGTTTTTAGCGGCTTTACTGAGCGTGAGAATTATGGCGATATGAGTTTTTATGTTGGTTTACCCGCATGTACATTGTCAATGCAGCCCGTAGCATTTCACGAGGATCTCATTGCTCCGTTCTCATACTACCTTCGGACAGTATCCAAGCAATATGAAGTCCATAACGTAATCGAAATGTAAGTGTTCGGCAGTATTTGGTTTACATTTCATTCCAATATAACACCAACCCGCTACCCTCTGTGTCCACAAGAACTCTCGCAAGCACATTCACACTCCTTCTATGACTATACGAGTACACTGAAGAAACTGGTATAGGCATGAGCACTCAGATACAGAGATATGTAAATAGCAGAAGACGGCGCTGCGGTCGGCAGCGTCTCTATCTGGCACAGTTGTTATATCGGTTACTGGTGCTACAATGGCAGGTTATCGAGATTTAAGTGAGTTTGAACATGGTGTTATAGTCGGTGCACGAGCTATGGGACACAACATCTCCGAGGTAGCGATGAAGAGGGAATTTTCCCGTACGACCATTTCAGGAATGTACCGCGAATATCAGAAAACCGATAAAACATCAAATCTCCGACATCGCTGCGGCCGGAGAAAGATCCTGCAAGAACGGAAACAACGACGACTGAAGAGAATCGTTCAACGTGACAGCAGTGCAACTCTTCCGCAAATTGCTACGGTTTTCAATGCTGGGCCATTACCAAGTGTCAGCGTGCGGACCATTCAACGAAACATCATCGATGTGGGCTTTCGGAGCCGAAGGCCCTCTCGAGTATCCTTGATGACTGCACGACACGAAGCTTTACACCTCCCCTGGGCCCGTCAACACTGACATTGGACAGGTGATAACTGGAAACAAGATGCCTGGTCGGACGAATCTCGTTTCAAATTATATTCAAATTGTATCGAGCGGATGGACGTGTATTGGTATGGAGGCAACATCATGGAAACATGCACTCTGCACGTCAGCAGGGGACTGTTCAAGCTGGTGGAGGCTCTGTAATGGTGTGGGGCGTTTGGAGTTGGAGTGATATAGGACCTCTGATACGTCTAGATGCGACTCTAACAGTTGACACGTATGTAAGCATCCTGTCTGATCGCCTGCATCTATTCCTGTCCCGTGTGCATTCTGACGGTCTTTGGCGATTCCAGCAGGACACTGCGACACCCCACACGTCCAGAATTGCTTTAGAGTGGCTCCAGGAACACTCTTATGAGCTTAAACATGTCGGCCTGCCACCAAACTCCCCAGGCATGAACAATATTGAGTAAATTGGGATACCTTGCAACGTGCCGTTCAGAAGAGATCTTCACCCCCTCGTACTCTTACGGTTTTATTGACAGCCTTGCAGGATTCATGGTGTCAGTTCCCTCTAGCACTACTTCAGACAGTAGTCGAGTCCCTGCCACATCGTGTTGCAGCATTTCTGTGTGCTCGCGGGGACCCTGCGCGATTTTAGGCAGGTGTACCATTCCCTTTGGCTCTTCAGTGTATTTACTCGCTCTCTCCCTTCCGTATAGCTATTCCGTGTAGTATTGTTATTACAAAAATATGTGTAACATGAAAATAAAATATCGTTTCACTCACAATTAGATATTTTAGTAATAAATACGTAGCATAACGTAATAAAATAATAAACAGGTGTACATTGTACTACAGGACAAAACACTTGAAACAGTAAAGATATAATTCTTCAATTTCTCCAGGCGTATTTTATGACGAAATAAATCTCGGGTGAACAGCCTGGTATGAGTGTGCGTAGGATACAATATTTCGGCAATCACCCACGTTGCCATCATCAGGTGCGCTGATGTACTGACCGGCGGTGGGCCGGCGCCAGGTATATATAGGACAATCTCCCTCCTCCCTCAGGCGCTTCCTGTGAGTCGGTGCGGTCCGCGCCCCGCGCGCGGTCCAGGTACAGCGTCCGTTCTCCCGCCGCCTGGGCGCTGCGTCCTAGGTCTTCTCGTTCAGGAAAGTCTGCCGGCACCGCTCTCGTTATTCTTCCCTCCTCCCCCGAAGTCGGTACACTCTGGGAAATATCATTTTTCTTCTCAATCTGGGTGATCACGGGTTCCCACGCCTTGCTAAGGATGTAACCGCTGTCACGATTTAGTTGTAGCTCCCCAATAATGGTGCCCCAACGTACCTTCTCACCAAGCACCTCAAACAACTGCTTAGGCCTTACCTTGTGAGATGTACACACCATATCCGAAACTCCGTGGATTTCCTGGGACGCATCAACAACCTTACGCTTAAGGAATCTGACATACTGGTGAGCTTCGACGTGGTATCTCTATTCACTAAATTTCCAAGAATCCTTGGAGCTCATCAGCCAGAAATTTGACGAAGAGGCCACCAAACTTTTCAGACATGTTCTGACATCAACTTACTTGTTATTTGAGGGTGAGTACTACGAGCAGACAGAAGGAGTAGTCATGGGGAGTCCACTCTCACCCGTTGTCGCAAATATGTACATGGAACATTTCGAGGAGGAAGCTCTTGAATCAGCACATCTCAAACCCATCTGTTTCTTTAGATATGTGGATGATACCTTCGTTATCTGGCCACATGGAAGAGACAAACTGGCAGACTTCCTCACACATCTCAACTCCAGACAAGAGAATGTTAGGTTCACCATGGAGATCGAAACGGATGGGATGCTCCCTTTCCTAGATGTTTTGATTAGAAGACGAGTTGACGGCACTTTGGGCCACAACGTGTATAGGAAGAGGACGCATACCGATTTGTACCTACATGCGGATGGCTGCCACCACCCGGCACAAAAGAATGGCGTGCTCAAAACTCTTGTACACAGAGCTCACACCATTTCCGACATGAACAGTCTCCATCAAGAATTGGACCATCTGAAGACCGTGTTTCGAAGGAACGGTTACAAGCAAGGCCAAATTCGGAAGGCTCTTACATCCCACACCTGTAGCACCGGCGGAAACTGAGGATGAGCCTCAGGAGGAGGCGGCCTTGGCTATTATTCCGTTTTGTTGGGCCTTATCCGGAAAAACTGGACGCATTTTACGTAAGCACCAAGTGAAAACCATCTTCCGTCCTCCAAGCAAAACCAAGAGCCTTCTTGGTAGTGTCAAGGACAACCTTGGTCTACGTTAATCAGGGGTTTATCAGATACCTTGCCAATGAGGGAGAGTATACATAGGTCAGACCATTCGTACCATTGAGGACCGATGCCGAGAACATCAACGGCACACTAGACTGCAACAGCCCAGTAAGTCGGCAATCGCTGAGCATTGCCTGTCGGTACTCCACAGCATGGATTATGACCAAACCAAAGTCCTGACACAGGCTTCCAAATATTGGGACTGTGTCATCAAAGAAGCCATAGAGGTTAGAGTAACGGAGCCACAACTAAATCGTGTCAGCGGTTACATCCTTAGCAAGGCATGGGAACCCGTGGTGACCCATATTAAGAAGAAAAAGGATATTTCCCAGAGTGTACCGACTTCGGGGGAGGAGGGAAGAATAACGAGAGCGGTGCCGGCAGACTCTCCTGAACGAGGAGACCTAGGGCGCAGCGCCCAGACGGAGGGAGAACGGATGCTGTACCTGGACCGCGCACTGGGCGCGGACCGCACCTACCCATAGGAATCGCCTGAGGGAGGAGGGGGACTGTCCTGAGAAACTGGAAAAGATAAGAATAGAACCGTTTGAGGCACAATGTTACAGAAGGATGCTGAAAATGAAGTCGGCTGGTAGAAAATAAGTAGCTCCTCTGCATAATCGGCGAGGAAAGGACTAGGAAAAGTGACAGGATAATGGGACATAATTATGATAAAACATAATGGAATAGCTTCCATGATATTAGAGAGACCCATAAAAGGCAAAAACTGTATGACAAGATAGAGTTTGGAATATATCCAACAAACTATGGAGGACAATGGTTGCAGGTGTTACTCGCAGGCAAAGAGTGACTGTAGCCAACGCGATATAGCTCCTGTGACAAGTGACACGTTAGTCCAGTCATTTGGTAGTTTCACTTGGGAAGCTTTCCGGGAGTTTTTAAACTGGTATGTTTGTAGATTTTGACGTTCTCTTTTCGAATTTTTACTTTTCCATCCCCTATCTTTGCCTCTTGCGCCGCCATATTGGAGAAAATGGTACCCAAAAAACAGTGTTTTGACGATATCTTCTTTCCGACTCATTTTAGGATGTCAGTAGTTGTGGAAGAAACTGTACTAGAGAAAAATTCATATTTTATGTATAAACCTTTATTGGTGAAATGTGTAGGTTCCGCGTACGATCGCCACAAAGTCTACTCCAACACGCATATTGGCAGAGAAATTCTTTTCCACACGACCATAAGGTAGAGTAATTGGCGCGTTTTTTTTTTAATCGTTAGGTATTGATATTTCGAATCTGTAGTGTTTTCAAACCCCTTCACGTTCCTCTTCTCGAACGTTTTCAGTGCAATGGCGCCAAATTTGCCTAACTTGGCAAGAAGCATTTGCTTGAGTCGTTGAATATTTCGATCTGGAGCAATAGCAATTCTAGGTGTTGTAAACCGGATACCTCCCACGGCATGAAAAATGTTTACGTACTGAAATCAGCGTTGTCGAAAACAAATTGGGAAAAAGAGTTATTATCAATGTCCAACAGTAAGCGCATTATAGTCAAAACTTCAAAAAACATCGGTGTATGAGGAGCAAAATCGGAGAGATAACAATGTATCTTTTGCTCTCCGAGATCCATACTTTTGAAACAAAAATGCTGCTTTTCCGACTTGCATTGGCTACACGAAAGATTTCGGCCTTGCTGCGATAATTATGCAATGTGCAACAGTAATACCTTTTTTCTTCCACTTCTCAAGAGAAGTACGTTTGTTCTTCAATATAACATTGTGCAGGAAAACTCCAAAAGTCTCAGGTATATCGGACTATATTTGTTGAAAAAAATTATCTGATAGAAGGTAATATGTTGTCTCGTAGACCTTGGAGCGAATATCCTCTACAATGATTGCTGCGGTTGCCTTTACAATACGCCGACGTTCTTAGGTCTTGTTTGCGGTTAATGCCGTTGTACCAGGCTTCTGTCAGTAATTTATACCCTGTTTCCGAAGCAAACTACAGGAGCCTTATTGGCAATATAGGCAATCTAAATATCATCTGCGTATTTTTTACGGAAGGTGTGCCTTCGCGGTTTTTATGTATGGGTGGTAATCGCATTCAATTTTGACCATCAGTTCATCCAGAGAAAACCGATACTCTTCAGAATTCAGCTTGAAATAAGACTAAGTATATGGCGTTACAGTAAACATCTCCTTTGCATACGGACACCTTTCGTTTTAATTTCTCCGGTCGTTGGAGCATTATAGAATTATTTCATGCACCAGTAGTGATACTGTGCATCGGCTGCGACCAAATCATTTACCTGCTCGAGACGTTCAACAATCACTCGACCCCAGTCATCATTACGAGCTCTAGAAAGTTCTGAAATTCTGGTTTTCATTGATAATTTACTTGCACTGTACAGAATATTACGATCGCACAAGTGCTTCTGTTTTTGTTTCCCTGTAAACTCTATTGTTATCTCAGCAAAGCACGATAAACAACGATCTCTGAATGAGAATATCGAGGTAGTGGTGGATTGCAGTTGTGGATGAGAAGATGTGACATAGCCTCCTGTACGCAAAAATGCAGAGATTAACTTCTCATAATTGTAGTGTTTTCGACATACGTCATAAACCACTGTCGATTTGCTCTTGTCGTTCCTTCTTTCAACACTTGACTTACGAAAAGTCTCCAGTCCTTTTTCCTTCACTTCAGTCACCACACTTCCTTGCAATGGAATTACACTAGTAAAAAACAGTTCCCTTCCTCGGAAGCCATGGCTCTAAAAATGCGAACGACGCTATAGAACAATGCACTCTTAGTGATATTCAGGCAGAACGGCATAATATTTGAGAAAGGTCTACAGATATTTCGTGGAAGGGGTCCCAAGGTTAAGAGGGGCGGGTATCCTTTTATCGGACAATGTGGGCGTAGGCAGGGCACAATATGCCGGTTTCTCAACAAGAAGTAAAATATCTTTCGTTTAATAGGCTTTACTGTGCTGGTACGCTGAAACTATTCATTTCACACGGAAAAGCTTAATACATAAATCATAGGAAACGTTCTCTAGTTTAATTTATCACACAACAATTTTCATCGTAGAACGAGTTTAAAAGATGTTTTTGACGTGAGAGACAAACATATGACGTGACAAAGTGAAAATTCGAAAGAATACGTCAAAATCTAATAAATGTAACAATTTTAAAAATTCCCAGAAAACTTTCCAGGTTACCCGCTTTTGAGCACCAAAGGCTGGACTAGGTAGCCCGTGCAACCTGAAGGCGGTGACTGACGCCAGTGCGAGTCCTATGTGAATCCCCCGTCGTCATCTTGGAAACCACATAGAGTTCTTTAACGTTTTTTCCGTTTACTGGTGCTTACAATCACATTGGAAATTTATGTTTATTGTCATTACCTTATTCGTCGTATGTGTGAAAAGTTTCAGGTGATGTGAAGTTGAACTGATACCACCTAACGTCAGGAATTTAACAAACGAACACAAACGAGTGAAACAACGTGAAAAATTCTGAATGTCCTGTTAGATATTTTGCCAAAAGTTACGTACGGCGTTGGGCGTCTAGCTTAATTCTCGGAAAGCGATGAAGTTGCTATAAAAATGCAGGCAAACATGAATGAGCCACCTCCTGTATAGATACAGTGATAAGCCAAAACATTATAACCAATTCCCACAGCGACGTTGGATGCTACCAGGTTGTGGCACTAGAGCACGTGCCGCGGTAGCAAAAGTATATAAGCGGAGCAGACACGACGGGGGATCACCCTGGAGAGATATGGGCTGCAAATCGGGAAATCCCTTGAGATAAGCGACCTTAACAAAGGGCAGACTATTATTACGCAGAACCTGCGAACGAGTATTTCGAAAACGGCAAAGCTGGTGGAATGTTTACGTGATACTGTCGTGAGCATATACGGAAAGAGGTAGAAGGACATTGAAACTACAGCTAGGCGTTAAGCAGTTGGACGTTCACGACGCTTTACAGAACGTGGGGTGCGAAGACTTGTCTGCTCTGTAAAGTAGAACAGATTGTGGTCTGTGGCATCTCTGCCGAAAGAGCACAATGCTGGTGCACGCGAAATTGTCTCGGAGTGCATCGTTCATCGAACATTGTTGAACATGGGGCTCCGCAGCAGGCCAGCCCTACGTGTTCACGTGTTGACCCAACGACATTGTCAATTACGATTGCAGTGGGCACGGGACCATCTATATTCGAACGTCAATCACTGGAAACATGTTGGCTGTAGGGATGAATCAAATTTTTGCTACACTAGATCCATGGTCTTCTCCACGAACGCTGTCATAAACGCTGGCTATAAATGTGCAGCGCGCAACGGACGCTGGCTGGTGGGAGCAGTAGTATGCTATGGGAGACATTCTCTTGCGCTTACATGGGACCTACGGTAGTAATCGAAGGCACGCTGACCGCTGCAAACCGTATGTATCATTTCATGATTGATGACACTCACAAACCTACTTAGCAACATGCTAAGCGACAGACTTTTCCCGATTTACTCTGATAACGACAGAAGCAAAGTTTTCAAATTAAGTAACGGACTACCTCAAGGATTTGTATTGCCCCTTTTACTTTTCAACTTATACATTTATGACCTGCCAGCCACAACCTAAAGGAATTTCATATAAGCTGATGACATCTGATTGGTAACCCAGAGCTCCAGTTTCACCACTGCTGAAAGCACATTAACTGGCGACATGGAAATCCTGGACACATACTTCAGGAAATGGTGCCTCCGCCTAAAACCTCAGAAAACTGTTACTTCAGCATTCCACCTACGGAACAGACACTGGCTATAAACCATAAGTTAAACTCGGAAGGCAAACCTTGCAGTACTGCAGCACACCGAAGTACCTCGGAATAACACTCGATAGGTCACTAACTTCCCGACAACATCTCTCCAACGTGGCCGCAAAAGTGAAGATCCGTAATAATATCATTCAGAAGCTTGCTGGTACCTTCTGGGGTTGCAGTGCTCAAACCCTAAGATCAACTACTTTGGCACTATCATACTGTGTCGCTGAATAATGTTGTCCAACTTGGATGATCAGTGCTCACTGTAGCAAGATAGATGTGCAACTCAACTAGACAATGCGACTTATCACAGGCTGCATACGTAGCACTCAAACTGCATGGCTACCAGTTTTAAGTAACATCCTACCTCCAGCTCTATGAAGAACAGATGATCTCCTGAAGATCTGGAGAAACATTCAGAAGGAACCCCAGCTACTCGTACACAGTGTATATTAATAGCAGAACATTAGCGTCTGAAGTCAAGAAAACCACCTTGGCGAGCTGCACAACATCTTGAAGCCCCCGACTTAAACATCAATGAAGTATGGGGAAATCAGTGGGAAGAATCGTCAGTGTTCAAGGGTCATCTGGTTGAAAAGCCTTCCATGCGAGGTCCAGGTTTCACACTTCCCAGACGCCGGTGGGGAACCATCAACCGCATCCGAACAGGACAAGGGAACTGCGGATATCTAAACCATAATAGGCTGGGCAACATCTCCAGATTGTGACTGTGGAGCTGCCCTGCTAACAATAAATCACATTGTTGGTGAATGCCCGAAACGAGACTTCGGGGGGTCAATAAACGACATGCACCTTGCATCACGTGAAGGGCTCAACTGGATCAACACACTGGATTTAGAAATCTAAGAACTTGTGTAATTTGCACATAATTTAGTATAATACTTTGGACATTTGATTCGGTACCTGTATTTGGCTTGTCATTTCTTACACTGTATGCACAATGTATTATGTATTTGAGCTAAGCTCTGTATCATCATACGATAAATACGAATGACTCATGACTTCCCCTATGGCGATATTATCTTTCAGCAGTATAATTGTCAGTGTCTCGAAGCCAAAGTCGTGGTACAGTGGTTCCTGGAGCATTATAGTGAAGTCACATGGATGTACCGGTGACCAAATTCACGTTATATAAATCCTGTGGAACCCACCTGGATCGTTATCGTACGCTTTCACTGTGTAGGCATTTCTGCGGGCCCGGTATTTACGCGAATTACATTACCTGTGGGTAGACGTCTAATGCCATATACACTATGTGATCAAAAGAATCCGGATACCCCCAAAACCATACGTTTTTCATATTAGGTGCATTTTGCTGCCACCTGATGTGTTGGCAAATGTGCCAACACCTTGTAGATAGAGGAGGCCGAAATGCACGCTATATAACGCAGACGGGCGTGAATTCTGGAACAGGATAAGTAGTGAATTCTAATAAGAAAAGTATGCAGCTCTTCGAATACTTATCTTTTATTCTTTGATGTGAATACAGCATTCTTGATGAGACATTTCATACGATAACTATCAAACTATGTAAGGCTAAGGGCGCCTTGCTAGGTCGTAGCCATGGACTTAGCTGAAGGCTATTCTAACAGTCTCTCGGCAAATGAGATAAAGGCTTCGTCAGTGTAGTCGCTAGCAAAGTCGTCGTACAACTGGGGCGAGTGCTAGTCCGTATCTCGAGACCTGCCTTGTGGTGGCGCTCGGTCTGCGATCACACAGTGGCGACACGCGGGTCCGACATGTACTAAATGGACCGCGGCCGATTTAAGCTACCACCTAGCAAGTGTGGTGTCTGGCGGTGACACCACACCACCTACTGCCAGGTACTCCAAATCGGCGACCTCACTAGTCATTAGATATCGTGAGAGAGCAGAATGGGGAGCTCCGCGGATTTCGAACAGGGTCAGGTGATTGGACGTCACTTGTGTCATACGTCTGTACTCGGCATTTCCACGCTCCTAAACATCCCTAGGTCCACTGTTTCCGATGTAATACTGAGGTGGAAACGCGAAGAGACACATACAGCACAAAAGCGTAGAGGCCGACTTCGTTTGTTGACTGTCAGTGAGCGCCGACAGTTGAAGGGGGTCATAATGTGTAATAGGCAGACATCTATCCAGACCATCACATAGGAATTCCAAACTGCATCAGGATCCACTGCTATTACTATGACAGTTAGGTGGGAGGTGACAAAACTTGGATGTCATGGTCGAGAGGCTGCTTATAAGCCACACATCACGCCGGTAAATCCCAAACGACACCTCGCTTGGTGTAAGAAGCATAAACATTGGACGACTGAATAGAGGAAAAACTTTGTGTGGAGTGAAGAATCACGGTACACAATGTGTCGATCCAATGGCAGGGTGTCGGTATGACGAATGCGCGGTGATCGTCATCTGCCAGCGTGTGTAGTGCCAGCAGTAAAATTCGGAGCCGGTGGTGTTATAGTGTAGGCGTGCTTTTCGTGGAGGGGGCTTGCACTCCTTGTTGTTTTGCGTGGCATTATCACAACACAAGCCTATACTGATGTTTTAAGCACCTTTTGCTTCCCACTGTTGAAGAGTAATTCGGGGATAGCGATTGCATCTTTCAACACCATCGAGCACCTGTTCATAATGCACGGCCTGTGGCGGAGTGGTTACACGACAATAACATCGATGTAATGGACTGGCCTGCCCAGAGTCCTGACCTGAGTCCTATAGAGCACCTTTGGGATATTTTGGAACGCCAACTTCGTGCCAGGCCTCAGCGACCGATATCCTTACCTCTCCTCAGGGCAGCACACCGTGAAGAATGGGCTGCTACTCCCCATGAAACCTTTCAGCACCTGATTCAACGTATGCCTTCGAGAGTGGAAGCTGTCATCAGTGCTAAGGGTGGGCCAACACCATATTGAATTCCAGCATTACCGATGGAGGGCACCACGAACTTGTAAGTCATTTTCAGCCAGGTGTCCGGCTACTTTTGATCACATAGTGTACCTCCACAAGGCTACCAATAAACTGTCGGATACCTGATACGCAGAATTAGTGATGTATTTCGTTCCAAAGAGCAGGTGGGCGTAATGTTTTGACTTGTCAGTGTATTCCATGCAAATAAGAAGATAGACATTACTCTTCAGGTATTAAAATAGTAACTGGTGTGGGGTATATCATTTTGTCAGTAATATCGGAATCAGTTGCAATTTAATTCATTTCCTTTGTTGTAACATTGTTCAGCGTTTCATACATAAACCATTTAATACGACGGCGAAAATAATCTTTCACATTATCAATACGTTCAAAGGTACGCATAACAACTGATTATAAATAATTTTAGCAGCTACACTCCTGGAAATTGAAATAAGAACACCGTGAATTCATTGTCCCAGGAAGGGGAAACTTTATTGACACATTCCTGGGGTCAGATACATCACATGATCACACTGACAGAACCACAGGCACATAGACACAGGCAACAGAGCATGCACAATGTCGGCACTAGTACAGTGTATATCCACCTTTCGCAGCAATGCAGGCTGCTATTCTCCCATGGAGACGATCGTAGAGATGCTGGATGTAGTCCTGTGGAACGGCTTGCCATGCCATTTCCACCTGGCGCCTCAGTTGGACCAGCGTTAGTGCTGGACGTGCAGACCGCGTGAGGCGACGCTTCATCCAGTCCCAAACATGCTCAATGGGGGACAGATCCGGAGATCTTGCTGGCCAGGGTAGCTGACTTACACCTTCTAGAGCACGTTGGGTGGCACGGGATACATGCGGACGTGCATTGTCCTGTTGGAACAGCAAGTTCCCTTGCCGGTCTAGGAATGGTAGAACGATGGGTTCGATGACGGTTTGGATGTACCGTGCACTATTCAGTGTCCCCTCGACGATCACCAGTGGTGTACGGCCAGTGTAGGAGATCGCTCCCCACACCATGATGCCGGGTGTTGGCCCTGTGTGCCTCGGTCGTATGGAGGCCTGATTGTGGCGCTCACCTGCACGGCGCCAAACACGCATACGACCATCATTGGCACCAAGGCAGAAGCGACTCTCATCGCTGAAGACGACACGTCTCCATTCGTCCCTCCATTCACGCCTGTCGCGACACCACTGGAGGCGGGCTGCACGATGTTGGGGCGTGAGCAGAAGACGGCCTAACAGTGTGCGGGACCGTAGCCCAGCTTCATGGAGACGGTTGCGAATGGTCCTCGCCGATACCCCAGGAGCAACAGTGTCCCTAATTTGCTGGGAAGTGGCGGTGTGGTCCCCTACGGCACTGCGTAGGATCCTACGGTCTTGGCGTGCATCCGTGCGTCGCTGCGGTCCGGTCCCAGGTCGACGGGCACGTGTACCTTCCGCCGACCACTGGCGACAACATCGATGTACTGTGGAGACCTCACGCCCCACGTGTTGAGCAATTCGGCGGTACGTCCACCCGGCCTCCCGCATGCCCACTATATGCCCTCGCTCAAAGTCCGTCAACTGCACATACGGTTCACGTCCACGCTGTCGCGGCATGCTACCAGTGTTAAAGACTGCGATGGAGCTCCGTATGCCACGGCAAACTGGCTGACACTGACGGCGGCGGTGCACAAATGCTGCGCAGCTAACGCCATTCGACGGCCAACACCGTGGTTCCTGGTGTGTCCGCTGTGCCGTGCGTGTGATCATTGCTTGTACAGCCCTCTCGCAGTGTCCGGAGCAAGTATGGTGGGTCTGACACACCGGTGTCAATGTGTTCTTTTTTCCATTTCCAGGAGTGTATTTTCAAAGACTGTATTGCATAATTAAGATATGTGCTGACGAGTTCACGGCAAGCTGCATAAACAATGACGTTAACTCATATTTACTCATTTTCTGAAGACGTACTTTAGAGCAACCATCATATTTGATACTTAAAATAGTCGTTGGGGGATAGCAACTGTTTTAAAGATACACTCCTGGAAATGGAAAAAAGAACACATTGACACCGGTGTGTCAGACCCACCATACTTGCTCCGGACACTGCGAGAGGGCTGTACAAGCAATGATCACACGCACGGCACAGCGGACACACCAGGAACCGCGGTGTTGGCCGTCGAATGGCGCTAGCTGCGCAGCATTTGTGCACCGCCGCCGTCAGTGTCAGCCAGTTTGCCGTGGCATACGGAGCTCCATCGCAGTCTTTAACACTGGTAGCATGCCGCGACAGCGTGGACGTGAACCGTATGTGCAGTTGACGGACTTCGAGCGAGGGCGTATAGTGGGCATGCGGGAGGCCGGGTGGACGTACCGCCGACTTGCTCAACACGTGGGGCGTGAGGTCTCCACAGTACATCGATGTTGTCGTCAGTGGTCGGCGGAAGGTGCACGTGCCCGTCGACCTGGGACCGGACCGCAGCGACGCACGGATGCACGCCAAGACCGTAGGATCCTACGCAGTGCCGTAGGGGACCGCACCGTCACTTCCCAGCAAATTAGGGACACTGTTGCTCCTGGGGTATCGGCGAGGACCATTCGCAACCGTCTCCATGAAGCTGGGCTACGGTCCCGCACACCGTTAGGCCGTCTTCCGCTCACGCTCCAACATCGTGCAGCCCGCCTCCAGTGGTGTCGCGACAGGCGTGAATGGAGGGACGAATGGAGACGTGTCGTCATCAGCGATGAGAGTCGCTTCTGCCTTGGTGCCAATGATGGTCGTATGCGTGTTTGGCGCCGTGCAGGTGAGCGCCACAATCAGGACTGCATACGACCGAGGCACACAGGGCCAACACCCGGCATCATGGTGTGGGGAGCGATCTCCTACACTGGCCGTACACCACTGGTGATCGTCGAGGGGACACTGAATAGTGCACGGTACATCCAAGCCGTCATCGAACCCATCGTTCTACCATTCCTAGACCGGCAAGGGAACTTGCTGTTCCAACAGGACAATGCACGTCCGCATGTATCCCGTGCCACCCAACGTGCTCTAGAAGGTGTAAGTCAACTACCCTGGCCAGCAAGATCTCCGGATCTGTCCCCCATTGAGCATGTTTGGGACTGGATGAAGCGTCGTCTCACGCGGTCTGCACGTCCAGCACGAACGCTGGTCCAACTGAGGCGCCAGGTGGAAATGGCATGGCAAGCCGTTCCACAGGACTACATCCAGCATCTCTACGATCGTCTCCATGGGAGAATAGCAGCCTGCATTGCTGCGAAAGGTGGATATACACTGTACTAGTGCCGACGTTGTGCATGCTCTGTTGCCTGTGTCTATGTGCCTGTGGTTCTGTCAGTGTGATCATGTGATGTATCTGACCCCATGAATGTGTCAATAAAGTTTCCCCTTCCTGGGACAATGAATTCACGGTGTTCTTATTTCAATTTCCAGGAGTGTATTTAACAACGTTGACAGTTCCTTCCCAAGTAGCACAAATCACAGACAGTGTTTGAACAGCTTTTGGAAACAGCAGCTGTCTGTACTTGATTTTCTGAGATGTGTGCTTCTGCTAATAATATGAAAAAATCATTTCAGCATGCCACATTTTGGCAAAGAATTACACAAACAATTTCACTAAAATTACGAACAATCGCCTTAGTCCGCCTTGCTTATCAGTCTTTTGACTAGTTTGATGCGGCCCGCCACTAAATGATCAAACTGTCCGGTTCAGTCAAACGCTCGCGTGCATTGTGCCTTCAATGACGTCAGAGCTGGGCCGACTTGAATGTGTTTTTGGTAAAAGTAGGAAGTGAGCTAACTCTCGAAGACTGTAGACCATCCTGGAACGCTTAGATTTCGCAGAAGTAACTGTTTGTTTGTCGCTCGTAATGTTGACATAACCGTGTGCCAACCTTTTCATCTCAGAGTGTACCTGCAAACTACGTCCTCAATTATTTGCTGGATGTATTCCAACCTCTGTCTTCCTCTACAGTCCCTCCAGTACCATGACAATTAACCTATGATGTCTTAATAGACGTCCTGTCATCCTATCCCTTCTTCTTGTCAGTGTTTTCCATATATTCCTTTCTTCCGTGATTGTCTGGAGAACCTCCTCATTCCTTGCCTTATCAGTCCACCTAACTTTCAACAGTCCTCTGTAGCACCACAACTCAAATGCTTCGATTCTCTTCTGATCCGGTAACCCTACAGTCCATGTTTCACTACTATACAATGCTGTGCTCCAAACGTACATTTTCAGATATGTTTACCTCAAATTATGACGTTGGACTTAAATTTTCAAAACAAATACTGATTTCTGTGGAAAGGTGCGTCTTCGTCCTACTAGTTTTCCCTTCTGATTGTTTATTTTTCCGTTTCATGTTATTCAAAAACTATGTTTTTAACACTAGATGAAACTCGAAGGCTACTCACTTCACAAAGGTAGTTTTTACTCGCCGTTCTCAGTTCGTGTACAGCAATGGTTTTTAAGCTTTCTGAGATCATTACCCCTGAGTGTCATGTGGTATTATTTAGTATCCCCGTTCCCTCCCCCAGCCTTGATCAACATTAGCGCCTAACAAAGCTTTAAAATGACAGAGAATTATTTTCTCTGAATACTTTTACTCTTAAAATAACTAAAGATAAATTATACAGGGTGATTCAAAAAGAATACCACAACTTTAGGAATTTAAAACTCTGCAACGACAAAAGGCAGAGCTAAGCACTATCTGTCGGCGAATTAAGGGAGCTATAAAGTTTCATTTAGTTGTACATTTGTTCGCCATTTCAGCCAATAAAGTTTTTGGTCCTTTTTTCTTCGAAGGTGCTACTGTAACTGGACTACAGTATCTGGAGACGTTAGAGAATTGGCTGTTCCCTCAGCTCGAACAAGAAGCACAACAATTCATATTTCAGCAGGATGGAGCGCCACCACATTGGCACTTATCTGTCCGTAACTACCTGAACATCAACTACCCGAGGCGATGGATCGGCCGCCAGGCAGCCCGTGACAGAGCACGTCATCACTGGCCTCCAAGAAGCCCTGATCTTACCCCCTGCGATTTTTTCTTATGGGGGTATGTTAAGGATATGGTGTTTCGGCCACCTCTCCCAGCCACCATTGATGATTTGAAACGAGAAATAACAGTAGCTATCCAAACTGTTACGCCTGATATGCTACAGAGAGTGTGGAACGAGTTGGAGTATCGGGTTGATATTGCTCGTGTGTCTGGAGGGGGTCATATTGAACATCTCTGAACTTGTTTTTGAGTGAAAAAAAACCTTTTTAAATACTCTTTGTAATGATGTATAACAGAAGGTTATATTATATTTCTTTCATTAAATACAAATTTTTAAAGTTGTGGTATTCTTTTTGAATCACCCTGTATATAGTATTCGTAGATATTTTATTAAATCCCGTAGTAATGAGTCTATGAGACAACTGGAACTGCTTATTTTTAACAACATTTATTTAGAGAATTATGAAACAGTTTTCAAGCCATATCGGGTGGCACCTATAATTCTTCAGGAAAGAATGCAATCAACTTTGAGGGAAGACACTTCGTGCAGCACAAAATGAGTAAACTAAAAAAAAGACACACATGCTTCCTCTGCAGAACTTCTCTCCCGAGCGATACTTCCTTCACTCACACCCTGCACCCTCATTTAAAATCAACAAAGTTATAATATGTACTGTACTTACTATTTGTAAATCACTGCCGGCCGGTATGGCCGCGCGGTTCTAGGCGCTTCAGTCTGGAACCGCGTGACCGCTACGGTCGCAGGTTCGAATCCTGCCTCGGGCATGGATGTGTGTGATGTCCTTAGGTTGTTAGGTTTAAGTAGTTCTAAATTCTAGGGGACTGATGACCACAGATGTTAAGTCCCATAGTGCTCAGAGCCATTTGAACCATTTTGTAAATAACTTGACTGTTGGAATGCTTACTTGTGAACTGGCAGAAACTGGAAGATTTAAGGTTGTCAATTCTTTGCGTCTAGTCACCGCCAGAAAAATAATAAAATAATCTACATTTGCATCTATATCAAACTCTGAAGACATCTAACGGTGTTTGGCGGAGGATACTTCTGGTACCATTAACTGATTCTCCCTTCTCTGTTCCACTCGCGAATGGCACATGGGAAGAATGATTGTCGGTGAGCGTCTGTATTAGCTCTAATTTTTCGAATTATCTCGTCATGGTCATTTATGTGTGTGGGAGGCAGTTCCCGGAAAGTACGCTCTCGAAATTTTAATCATAAGCCTCTCCGTGATGCGCAGTGCCTCTCTTGTAACATCTGCCATCGGAGATTATGGATCATCTCTGTAACGCTCTCACACCCTAAACGAGCCCATGACGACGTGACGAAAGGCGTCGCTCTTCGTTGGGTCTTATCTATCTCTTCCATGAGTCCTACCTGGTAAGGCTTTCAGACTGATGAACCATATTCAAGAATCAGTTGAACAAGTGCTTAGTTAGCCACTTTTTCAGTGGATGAGCTACGTTTCCTTAAGATTCTTCCAGTGAATCTGGCATCTGTTTTTCCTACCATTTGTTTTATGTGGTCATAGAATTTAAGGTCTCTTCGGATAGATACTCCTTAATAGTGTACGATGGTTACTATTTCCAGCAATTTGTCACCAATATTGTGGTTCTACAGTAGTGTATTTCTTTTTGTATGAATTGCAATATATTACATTTATAAGGGGCGTTCAAAAAGAAACAAGCCGGAGTCTGGAATGCGCCAACCGGTGACAGGAGGGTAATACCGTGGCGTGTGTAACGAGCTGTGGTTCCGACCAGAGCGTGGAAGTTGACAGCCCGTCGCTGGAGGGAACGCGTGCACGTCACGTGAATATACGTAGCTAGCAGCAGCATTCAGCAATCGTCTAACACTGCCAGTCGCATTGCAAACAGTGACATGGTCGCGTCAAAAGAAGAGCAAAGAGGTGTTGTTCGTTTACTGACAGTAGAAGGAGTAGGAGGAACGGATATTCATCGACGAATGTCACAACTGTACAGCGAACGCTGAAAGTCCCTTGCAAGTGCCAAGGCGTGGCACAAGCGTTCAGAGAAGGACGGGTGTCGTCAGCCGATGCTGCACGGTCTGGAGCACCACACTGCATTACCGATGACATCGTCCAGCCGGTGGATGCACTCATTACCCAGGACCACCGAGTGACAGTGAAAACTATGGCCCCCTTGGTCGGATTGAGCGTCAGAACTGTTCACACCATCATGAAGAAACGACTGCACATGCGCAAAGTGTGGGCCCAATGGCTGCCCGACAGTTTTCATCCACACCAGGAAGCATGGCGAGTGGCCCACTGTCTTGCTCATCCCCAGCACTACGCTCGGGAAGGGAATGCGTTCCGGGCACGAGTGGTGGCTGGAGATGAGTCATAGTGTCATCACTTGGAACTAGAATCAAAACGACTAAGTCTCCAGTGGAAGCATCCAGTGTCACCATCACCAAAAAAAAAGCCAAGGCCATCCACATGAGTGCAGGAAAAGGTTATGCTGACGTTATTCTTTGACCGAGATGGCCCCATTCTGATTCACTCCCTGCAGCACGAGACAAAAGTGAATGCCCAGCGTTATTCGCAAACCTTGACCACCCGTCGCCAAGCGATCAAATCTAAACGACCAGGCAAATCTCACCCGTGGGGTCATTCTGCTCCACGACACTGCAAATCTTCATGCGGCCACGACAGTCGCGGCACTCCTGCAGAAATTCAAATGGGAGGTTCTCGGCCACCCTCTATACAGTTCAGATCTCTGTCCTTGTGATTACAGCATTTTTGGTCTCCTTAAAATGGCTCTGATGGCTTAACGATTCACCTCGGACGACGACGTGCAGCTGTACATGCGGAACTGGTTAACATCGCAGACCCGGGAATTTTATGAGAGAGCCATTCACCGCCTTGTGTCACAGTGGGACACGTGTCTCAACAGTTATGGTCAATACTTCTAACATACAGGTACTGGTTTCTGTAAGTATGCCTCCGGCTCGTTTCTTTTTGAACGCCCCTTATGTTTACATTCAGGGTGAACTGCACATTCATCAGTCCTCTGGTGGTCATTCTACAAATCGATAGCGTTTTTTAATGTCGCACTTTCTTATAGACATACAAATCATGTGCTTTCAACGCTTTGTGCAAGACCATTTATACACGTCGTAAATCGTAACGGTTCTGTCACATTTCCTTGGGGTTTTCCCGAACTTAGCGACGTGCTGAGTCGTAGCTGAAAGGAAGTGTTGAACCCAGTCACAAGACTTGTCTATAACTCGATAAGCTCGTATTTTTTTCACTAAATGGCTATCGGAGACGGTGTCAAATGAAGTCCTGAAGTCAAGGAACAAGAAACAAACTGAGACCGTTGTCTACAGTGCTATGAATCTCATGGAGTAAAAGAGCGAGCTGAGTTTCGCAAGATCTCTGTTTACAGAATTCGTATTGATTTTTATGGAGGAGATTTTCGTTCTGCAAAAATGTCATAATTCTTGTGCATAAAACATGTTCCATAATTCTAAAAACTATTGACGTCAACGATATAGGCCTAAAATTACGTTTATCTGTCGTATGACGCTTCTCGAAAACGGGAATGACCTGCCATTTTTTCCAGCTCCTAATAACCCTTCGTAGCTCTAGCGATCTACGATAAATTGCTGCTAGAAGGGGAGCAAGTTCCTCCGTATAATCTTTGTAGAATTTTACAGGTATCTCATCTGGCTCTGAAGCCTTTGCTCTAGTATGCGATTGTGGTTGTTTTTATATTCCGCGATCGGTTACCTCAATATCTGCCATTTCGACATTCGTATGATGCTTGCAAGGAGAGATCTTATTAAAGTCTTCCATGGTGAAACAATTCCAGAAGACGAATTCAGTATTCTCTCTGCTATCTTCCTTTTCGGTGCCAATGTGGTCAGTGACTAAACAGTGGATTTTTAACCGCTTACTGGTTTTACACAGGACGAAAATCTCTTAGGGTCTTTAGTCAGATCGGTTGCCAAAATTTTACTTTCAAAGTCACTGGACACCTATCTTCTTGTCCTTCTTTTGCTCATTTTACGCTTCGTTCGGCGTTTGTCAGCTAGGTTTTGACTTCTCTTGAATCTTTGATGAAGGTCTCTTTCTAAAACAGTTATTAAACCAATAACATTAATAGTAATAATAATAATAATTTTAATAAATGATGTATACAGCCAAATTGTTACAAAAATACACTCCTGGAAATGGAAAAAAGAACACATTGACACCGGTGTGTCAGACCCACCATACTTGCTCCGGACACTGCGAGAGGGCTGTACAAGCAATGATCACACGCACGGCACAGCGGACACACCAGGAACCGCGGTGTTGGCCGTCGAATGGCGCTAGCTGCGCAGCATTTGTGCACCGCCGCCGTCAGTGTCAGCCAGTTTGCCGTGGCATACGGAGCTCCATCGCAGTCTTTAACACTGGTAGCATGCCGCGACAGCGTGGACGTGAACCGTATGTGCAGTTGACGGACTTTGAGCGAGGGCGTATAGTGGGCATGCGGGAGGCCGGGTGGACGTACCGCCGAATTGCTCAACACGTGGGGCGTGAGGTCTCCACAGTACATCGATGTTGTCGCCAGTGGTCGGCGGAAGGTGCACGTGCCCGTCGACCTGGGACCGGACCGCAGCGACGCACGGATGCACGCCAAGACCGTAGGATCCTACGCAGTGCCGTAGGGGACCGCACCGCCACTTCCCAGCAAATTAGGGACACTGTTGCTCCTGGGGTATCGGCGAGGACCATTCGCAACCGTCTCCATGAAGCTAGGCTACGGTCCCGCACACCGTTAGGCCGTCTTCCGCACACGCCCCAACATCGTGCAGCCCGCCTCCAGTGGTGTCGCGACAGGCGTGAATGGAGGGACGAATGGAGACGTGTCGTCATCAGCGATGAGAGTCGCTTCTGCCTTGGTGCCAATGATGGTCGTATGCGTGTTTGGCGCCGTGCAGGTGAGCGCCACAATCAGGACTGCATACGACCGAGGCACACAGGGTCAACACCCGGCATCATGGTGTGGGGAGCGATCTCCTACACTGAGCGTACACCACTGGTGATCGTCGAGGGGACACTGAATAGTGCACGGTACATCCAAACCGTCATCGAACCCATCGTTCTACCATTCCTAGACCGGCAAGGGAACTTGCTGTTCCAACAGGACAATGCACGTCCGCATGTATCCCGTGCCACCCAACGTGCTCTAGAAGGTGTAAGTCAACTACCCTGGCCAGCAAGATCTCCGGATCTGTCCCCCATTGAGCATGTTTGGGACTGGATGAAGCGTCGTCTCACGCGGTCTGCACGTCCAGCACGAACGCTGGTCCAACTGAGGCGCCAGGTGGAAATGGCATGGCAAGCCGTTCCACAGGACTACATCCAGCATCTCTACGATCGTCTCCATGGGAGAATAGCAGCCTGCATTGCTGCGAAAGGTGGATATACACTGTACTAGTGCCGACATTGTGCATGCTCTGTTGCCTGTGTCTATGTGCCTGTGGTTCTGTCAGTGTGATCATGTGATGTATCTGACCCCAGGAATGTGTCAATAAAGTTTCCCCTTCCTGGGACGATGAATTCACGGTGTTCTTATTTCAATTTCCAGGAGTGTATATCATTTATTAAAAGTCTGCGTACGGTTGCTGATGTTCGCGATGTTTAGAATTGTGAATAACAATAATATTGTGCAGGCCCTACAAAAATGTGGTAGTCATCGTATAGTTACTGTTGTGTTGGCCTGTCAATTTGTTTGTTTTTCTGTTGTGAAGTCAATAATGAAGTAATTTGTGGTCCATTGCGGGAACTATCTACAACTCGGATAAGATATTTTCATGAGATAGTTATGACACGTGATGTAGGGGGGGGGGGGGGGGGTACAGTACCTTCGAACACTTTTCCGCCTTTAAACTCTACCTAGCCGTATAATAGAAGGTTGATATATTTCCTTATATCATTTCGAACTGATAGCATTTATTTTATATGTACTACAGTCTTTTCTCTGAAACTACAAAAATTACTCCAGAAAAAATATTTTTCCAAATGTGTAAAACTATTCGAAATTCATTTACCAAGGAACAAAAGTTCTATTTACATTTAAGAATTACGAACGAGGAAATCTTGTTCCTTCTTTTTTTATTTTTTTGAGGTCATCAGTCTTCTGACTGGTTTGGTGCTGCCCGCCACGAACTCCTCTCCTATGCCAATCTCTTCACCTCAGAGTGGCAAACTAAGTCCTCAATTATTTGCTGGATGCATTCCAATCTCTGCCTTCGTTTACAGTTTTTGCCCTCGACAGCTTCCTCTAGTACCATGGAAGTCATTCTCTGATGTCTTAACCGATGACCTGTCATCCAATCCCTTCTCCTTGTCAGTGTTTTGCACATATTCCTTTCTTCTCCGATTCAGCGCAGAACCTCCTCATTCCTTACCTTATCAGTCCACCTAATTTTCAACATTCGCTTGTCTCTCATCTCAAATTCTTCGATTCTCTTCTGTTCTGGTTTTCCCACAGTCCATGTTTCACTACCATACAATGCTATGCTCCTAACGTATATTCTCAGAAATTTCTTCCTCAAATTAAGGCCTGTGTTTGATACTAGTAGACTTCTCTTAGCCAGGAATGCCGCTTTTGCCAGTGCTAGTCTGCTTCTGATGTCCTCCTTGCTCCGTCCGTCATTGTTTATTTTGCTGCGTAGGTACAGAGTTCTTTAACTTCATCTACTTTGTGACCATCAGTGGTGATGTTAAGTTTCTCGCTGTTCTCATTTCTGCTACTTCTAATTAATTTCGTCTTTCTTCGAATTACTCCCAGTCCACATTCTGTACTCAGATTTTCATTCCATTCAGCACATCATGTAATTATCGTTGATAACCTTTCACCTTGAATTTTAATTCCACTCCTGAATCTTTCCATTATTTCCATCATTGCTTCTTCGACGTACAGGCTGAACAGTAGGGGGGAAAGACCAGATCCCCGCCTTACACCCTTTTTAATTCGAGCACTTCGTTCTCGGTCTTCCATTCTTATTATTCTCTATTGGCTCTTGTACATATCGTATATTGCCCGTCTCACTCTACAATTTACCTCTATTTTCTTCAGAATTTCAAACCTCTTGCACAGTTTTACATTGTCGATCGCTTTTTCCAGGTCGACAAATCCTATGGAGGTGTCTATATTTTTCTTTAGTCTTGCTACCACTGTCAATCGCAAAGCAAAGCCAGAATTGCCAAGCTGATCATCATTTAGCAAATTCGCAATTTTCTTATCCATTTTTCTGTATGCTAACATTGCTAACAACTTCGATGCATGAGCTCTTAAGCTAATTGCGCGATAATTCTCGCATTTCTCAGCTCTTGCAGTCTTCGGAATTGTGTGGGTGATATTTTTCCGAAAGTCAGATGGTATGTCGCGTGACTCATACATTCCACATACCAACGTGATTGAGTCACTTTATTGCCACTTCCCCCAATGATCTTAGAAATTCTCATGGAATGTTATCTTTCCCTTCTACATTATTTGCTCTTAAGTTTTCCAAAGCTCCCTTAAATTCTAATTCTAATACTGGATCGCCTATCACTTATAAATCGACTCCTGCTTCATCTTCTATCAGTTCAGACAAATCTTCCCCCTCATTAGGCCTTCAATGTACTCTTTCCATCTATCCGCCCTCTCCTGTGCATACAGTGGAATTCCCGTTGCACTACCTTTGCTATCACCTTTGCTTTTAATGTCACGAAGGTTGTTTTGACTTTCCTATATGCTGAGTCAATCCTTCCGACAATTATTTCTTTTTAGATTTCTTCACATTTTTCATGCAGCCATTTCGTCTTATCTTCCCTACACTTGCTATTTATTTCATTCCTCAGCGACTTGCATTTCTGTATTCCTGAATTTTGCTGAACATTTTTGTATTCCTTCTCTCATCGATCAACTGAAGTATTTCTTCTGTTACCCATGATTTCTTCGTATTTCCTTCATTGTACCTATGTTTTTCTTTCCAGCGTCTGTGATTGCCCTTTTTAGGGATGTCCATTCCTCTTCAGCTGTACTGCCTACTGAGCTATTCCTCATTGCTGTATCTAAAGCCCTAGAGAACCGCAAGCGTGTCTTGCCATACCTTAGTAGATCTATATCCCACTTCTTTGCGTATTGGTTCTTCCTTACTAATCTCTTGAACTTCAGCCTACTCTTCATCACTACCATATTGTGATCTGAATTTATATCTGCTCATCAGTATGCCTTACAATTCAGCATCTGATTTCGGAATCTATGTCTGAGCATGATGTATTCTAGCTGAAATTTTTCGGTATCACCCAATATCCTCATATTGATAGATTGATTGATTTTATCAGGGAATCAAAAACAACAATGCAACTTCCTGGCAGATTAAAACAGTGTGCCGGACCTAGACTCAAACTCGGGACGTTTGCCTTTCACGGGCAAATGCTCTAAAAACAACAATGGTCAAGACCGCTGCTGGTCGAAACGAAACAGGGTTTATTGTGCGGTATCGTTCCCTGTGTCTCTAGTAATGCCAACCAATGCCCTTGAACAGTGCAAGGAGATCTTTTATTAGTGCTTTGCTAGACATAATTTCTTCAGGTCTGGGTGATCCGAATTTTCTGTGTCTCTTAATCTCGAATGACTCGCATTCGAAGATCAAATGTGATGCTGTTTCCTCTCCCACACCACACATCCTACATTTGGGGTCTTCTTCTACTATCCACGTTGTAAGTAGGTGTTTTTTGAAATTCCCATGGCCTGTCAATAGTCCAACCATGAGTTTCATTTCTCTCCTGTTCAAACTCAGGATTGAGAGACTTCTCTTAGAACACGATTTTGGCATCAATACCTTGCCACGTTTTTGCATTTGGATCTCAGTCCAATATTCTACACGCTGTCTCCTTGTCCAGTCTCGTAGTTTTATTTTGATCATCGCCTTAGTGATTGTCAGGATAGGTTCCGGTCCAATAAATTGTGTCATCGCCCGTATCCTGGCCAACCTATCGGCTTGCTCGTTACGAGTAATCCATGAGCGACCAGGGACCCACAATAGGTTTACGCTATTGCTTCCCCTAGCTCCACAAGGACCAAACTTGGTAGGCTGGCATTCTGTCACAATCTTTGATCTTGTTCATGAGGCGCCAATTTATTCAGGGCTGCTTGGCTGTCTGAATAAATGAATATGCTACGACCTCTGTAGCACCTCCGCAAATTCTCCTCCACTCACATTCTGACAGCAGATATTTCTGCTTGAAACACAGTGGCCATCTTCTCTAGAGAGACTGCACTCTCCAGCTTTGGCTGCACCCTGTATACCAAGGCCCCAACAGCTTGGTCTGTTTTTGAACCGTCAGTGAATCAGACTATGTCCCCAATAATGCGTCGAAAGTAGTTCTTCCAGAGCTCTCTACTTCCAGTTACTACATTGAAAAACTTGTTGAAGCAGCTGGGAGTTATTATATAGTCGGCCGGCATTTCCCCAACCATACCTACGTCTACCTCACTCGGTATTTTAGTGTGAGAGCCTGGATACGCCAGTGAGTTCCAGTTTTTGCGTCTTTAACCTGTATGCTCCAGCTGCTACCTCCATCTTTGCCGACAGGTGCAATGGGGGCATGTATAGCATGGTTCCCATCCCAGCAGTGGGTGTACTACTAATTCCGTCTTTAATGGCTAAGGAGGCCAATCTCTGTACCTTAGCAAGCTCCTTAGCAGCTACCTGCTGTTCTACCTTTTTCCATCACACTGTAGCCCTAGGTCTTATAACTGTGGTGTATATCCAGTACATACTCTTGGGGCTTAAGCCCCAGTTTTTACCACAAGCTGTCCTGGTACTCATTAGAGCACCTTTAACTTTGGAACAGGTGCTCCTTACATAAGGTGCCACGATAGTTTCTCATCCAGTGTTACCTGTAGGTATTTAACTATCCCATTCACTGGCAGAGTTTCATAGAGAAGCTTGAGATTCCAATATGTGTGCTGGATCTAATTCCTCGTAAATAGTACTAAAACAGTCTTCTTAGGACTGACCCTTAGATCCTGTTTCCTACACCAATTTGACACAATGTTCGATGCTCCTTGTGCCATAGCTCCGGCTGTACTTGAAAATTTGCAAAGTATTACTACGACAAGATCGTCTGCGTAACCCTGGCAAAAGTACTGTCTAGAGTTTGATTCTACAATGAGTTCATTCACCACATGGTTCCACAGAGAGGTGACAGGACTCCTCCTTGTGAACAGCATCTAGTGGTGCTGATTACCATTTTTTCTTGCATCATGGTGGCTTCTACCTTTCTACCAGTAAGCATGGCTCTAATCCACCTGCAAATGGTGGTCTCCAAGCCATGCACCTCTGCTGCCTTAACCATGGATTCGAAGGTTGTGTTGTTAGAAGCCCCTTCGATGTCCAAGAACATGCGGAGGGCTATTCCTTGACAGTGTAGTGCTTTCTGCTCCTTCCCAACAAATTGGTGGAGTGCAGTTTCACACGATTGTCCTGGTTGGTATGCATGTTGGTTTATGTATAGAGGGACCCTAGTTAACCTCCTCTCGCTAACACGCACGTTGACCAGTTTTTCTAATGTTTTAAGAAGAAAGAAGGACAGTCTGATTGGTGTCATATCCTTGGCCTTGGTATGATCAATTCTCCCTATCTTTGGAATGAAGACAACCGTCACTGCCCTCCAGACGTTAGGAATGATTCTGCTGCCCAGATAACCCGTATAGGGATCTTATTAAGTTTACTCCTGTTTGTTGCAGGAGCGCTGGAAAAATTCTGTCTGGGCCAGGTGACTTGAACGGTTGGAATGTTCCCACCACCCATTGGATTTTACTATGGTCAACATCTTCTCTGGCAGATTCCCAGTTCGAATACCTGAAAACCGATTTCTCACAGGAATCTCGTCCTGATCTATGTTGTCTATCAGAGTATATTGAAGAAAATGAGTCTTGAGTAGTAGTTTCAGCATTTCATGTGGTGTCCTCCCCGTCCTCTTCCCTTGAAGTTCTTCCTGGATTAGTTGGTATCCCAGTGAGGTTTTTGTGAAGTCTGGCCTGAACAGCTGTACCCTCTACCTCCTCACAGAATACCTTCCAGGACGCCTGCTTTGCTTGCTTAGTTGCAAGAGACAAGGCCATCCAATATTCTGCCCATTGTCCTTTCCTTCTCGCGAGGTTAAACAGTCTTCGTACCTGTTTCCTCTGTAATTCCAGGTTGTTGTTCCATGAAGGTACACTCCTATTCATGCACGTCTTGGTGATTTAGCAGTTGTCATGGTATGAGGTCATGATGGTATAAGTCACTGCCCCTGCTACCTCCTCAAACTCTACTGAATTCTTTATTGAAGTACAGACTTCCAATAGGCTTGAGTTGAGGTCCCTCCCATACCGTTTTCCTGGGATTCCTGTAAGACATGGTTTATCTAATACCCATTTCATCCTCGATTTAATATACATGTGGTCTGAAGAGGATGGCTCTAAAGCCACATGCCATTGATTGACATAACTACCCATCAAAGTGGAACTGAAAGTTATGTCAATTACCTCTTCCCTTCTTATATTCCTAAATGTAGGTTCCATGCCCCTACTGAGGATCTCTAAGTTATTAGCCAGAAGAAATTATAGAAGGTACTCACCTCTACTGTTGGTGTCGGTGCTGCCCCACACTAAGTTGTGGGTATAAGCATCGCATCCAACTAATAGTTGGTCGCCCTGTTGTGCACAGCCTTTCATCAGTCTCCTCACCTCCTGAGAAAGAGGAGCACTGTCCTCGTAAGGAATGTATGCAGAGGCCATCACAAACTCCTTCGTGATACCTTCCTCACATTGCTGCATCCTGATGCTCACTAAGTCCCTAGAACAAAAGTACACCATTGGCAAGTAAGGGATTCCATTTTTTACATAAATGACGTTCTGGTGTTTCTTATATTTCTACCATAAACCAGCTTACCTCCAGTGCCGCCAAAGCCCAGTACATCCCCTTTATATAAATAAGGTCCCTGAATCAGGGACACGTTCACTTCCTGTCTTCCCAGAAGACGACTCATGACAGCAGTGGCCCCTTTACTGTGTTGCAGATTTATCTGCAGCACATTAAGTCTCCATCTTGCCGCAGTTGTCGCATTTGATGTCTTTGATTACCCTGACGGCAACCTGCGAGAACCCCAAGAATAGTCTGAGGTACTGTTCCCGCATTGCCTTCAGGGACTCCTCTCCGACTTCCACCACAAGGGTTTGGCCGTTTGGTGCAACCTTCCGCTTGATTACCTTTCAATCCTCTGTCGAGACTTTCGGTTTTGAGACCCTATATTCTCAATCAGAGTTTCTGGAGAGGTATCCTTAAGGAGTCTTGGCACCCAGATTAATATCTATACGGTCTTGAAGAGCTCAGCCACTCTCTTCACCAGCAGCTTTGCATCCTCCCATGGTGATATTAGGGGCATCTTTCCCTTAAGCCAGTCCACCATATCCTCCCCTTCACACACAAAGATAAGAGCACAGTGATCTAGATAGACTCTCTTGAATTTGGGTCCTGGACCAGCTTCCACCTCCAATCTTCTCAAAGAGAGCCATCTGCATGAGCTCCTTCAGTGAGTGATCTTCACAAGTGGATAGCCTTGCTGGGTAACCACCATCCTAAAAACTGAGACTGCAGCACTATAGGTCTGTTTCCTTATTTCATACCTCGGCTTTTTCTGGATACGTGTCTACTGAGAAGTGGGAGTCACAGATATCTCCCTTGTTCTCTTACTGCCTGCCCTCGACGTAGAAGGTGTTTGTACACCCCCTTCGCCCTGGGACAGTCTTTTCATGGAGGTCTTGGGCTCAAGCCCTTTTAGTTCCCTCAACTTTTGTTTAGGAAGTCATTCTTTTCCTTCCTTTAGCTTTTTTTTCCAAGAAGTTTCCTCCTCTGAGCTCCAGACAAGTCTCTGATTTTAATCTGGTCCAACTTCTTAGTAATCAATCCTACTTCTTGAACAGGCCTTTCCCCCTGTTCAGCTGAGGGGATGTTTTCCATTGGTTCCAGCCCTCATGTTTGGGTGTTTGAGGTCTCAACTTGCCTCTCAGTATGGCTATTTTCTTTCATGTCCATTCTGGTTGGGGATCTAATCAGTCCAAACCACAGAAAACCCACGTGGTGCAAGGCTAATTACTCAGGGAGGTCGCCCGGTATCCCTGAGGCTCCGTTCACGACACATCTTCCTATGTGCCACACACCGTCAGCACGTATCGCATCACACCTTGAGTTTGGTATTGAGGAGTTGGGAAAGGACAAGGAATGGATGTGGGATGTCAGATCGTTGAGGGACACACTTAGTCTGGTTCATCAACCAAGACCTTACCGACTGTAGATTCCCACAGCTGGCATAGCCACACACTTCACGCGAACACACAAGCCTCTCCACCTGTACAGACTGTGCTACTTCAAGATGGTGTTCTCCATAGAGAGTATCCTCGTATAATTTCTCTATCTCTTCATCTTCAGCTTGAGACGTCGGCATACTCACCTGAACAATCATTGTTGGTGTTGGTTTGCAGTCGATTCTGATAAGAACAACCCTGCCATTGAACTGTTTCTGTAACACACTCTTCGCTCTACCTTTTTATTCATAACGAATCCTACGCCCGTTATACTATTTTCTGCTGCTGTTGATATCCTTCTATACTCATCTGACGAGAAATCCTTGTCTTCTTTCCATTTAATTTCACTGACCCCGTCTATATCTAGACTGAGCCTTTGCATTTCCCATTTCAGATTTTCTAGCTTCCCTACCACATTCAAGCTCCTGACATTCCTCATCCGGACTCATAGAACGTTATCCTTTCGTTGATTATTTATTCTTTTTTCATTGTCACCTCCCCCTTGGCATTCCCCTTCCGGAGACCCGAATGTGGACTATTCTGGGATCTTTTAGCAATGGAGAGATCATCATGACACTTTTTCAATTACAGGCCATATTTTCTATGGATACAAATTATATGTCTTTAATACGGTGGTTTCCATTGCCTTCTGCATCCTCATGCCGTTGATCATTGCTGATTCTTCCACCTTCAGGGTAAGTTCTCTCCCCCTCCTCCTTCCTCCTCCCCTAAGGACAAGAGAGTGCCCTAAACCTCTTTCTGCTCCTCCGCCCTCTTTGACAAGGCCGTTGGCAGAATGAGGTTGACTTCTTATTCCGAAAGTCTTCAGCTGCAAATGCTGATTTTTAATCAAAATTTAGGCGATGTAAGGTTTCGAACCCACGATCGAAGACTTTTTTGATTACTAATCAAAGACGATACACTTTTTTTCGTTGTATTTGGTCATAGCGGGCGTCACATGACATCCTTTGAAGTTCGTTGTTGACCCTTCACTGAGTTTTATTATTACGGAGACCAGCCAGTTCTCTGAACGAACACGCAGAGCTATCGTGCCGGCTACACCTAGCGCACGGGTCGCATTAGTAGTCAACTGTGTGTTAATACTCGTCGTGCGGCAACAATCACGTCGGAAACCTTTCTACATGATTCACCTGAGTACAAATGACAGCTCCGCCAATGCACTGCCCTTTTATACCTTGTGTGCACGATACTGGCGTCATCTGTATGGCATATCGCTATGCAATGACTTCGTCACCCCGGTGTGTGTGTCAACTTTATTGTCACAGATGCATCATACAAAGTGCAATGTAGTGTTATGGGTGGACTATGTGATGGAGATATTTTTGGTACTTAATGTTTCACAAGCTGTGACCTCCACCACATTATGTCACAAATTAATCCTACCTGGGGCGATCAATAAGTAACGCAATACGGTCTAAGGCGCTGCAGTCTCAGACTGTGCGGCTGGTCCCGGCGGAGGTTCGAGTCCTCCCTCGGGCATGGGTGTGTGTGTTTGTCCTTAGGATAATTTAGGTTAAGTGGTATGTAAGCTGATGACCTTAGCAGTTAAGACCCATAAGATTTCACACACATTTGAACATTTGTAACGCAAGAACTTCTTTTTTCTTGGAAAATTTCGGTCGAAAAAAGTTGCGGAATTTATTGTGGGACATCGTGGAATATTCTCATTTCAGCGCCTAGAGCATCATGAAGTACCGGTAGGTGGCGGCATTATACGTAGCCTTCAAAATGTCGTCTGCAACGGAGTGCGCTCCAAGGAGAGAGCTGTCATTGAGTTTGTTTTGGCGGAAAACCACAACATCGCAAATATTCATAGGTGCTTGCAGAACGTCTACGGAGACCAGGCAGTAAACACAAATCTCCTGCATGCCGGCTGGCCACAAACAGCAGTATCTGCTGCGATGTTGGAACGACTTCCATCTGTTTAACCCAATGAAGAATGCACTCCGCGGAAAGCAATATGTGAATGATGGGTTTATAGATGCAGCAAGACGTTGGCACAGACGTCAACGAGTGGAGTGGTGCCATGAAGGCTTACACGCAACGCACTGAACGGAGATAATGTTGAAAAATAGTGTTTTGGAGACAAAAGACTGAGGGATATATGGTGTGTTGGAATCCTGAACAAAAGCAACCTGCTTCCAGAAATAATCGTGTTGCATTGCTTATTGCCCGCCCCTCATAGTATTTGTTTTAAAATATGAGGGTTGGAACTTTAATAGTGGCAACTATTTATTTACAGCTCGTACAAAATAGATACGTGTTTCAAAGTTTTAATGACCCTCAAAGTAGTCACCAGCATTGTGTATAACCCGTTGCCAGCGATGTGGAAGTCGTACGATACTCTTAGCAGTGCCAGTTGTGTCGACAGTTCGAGCGGCGCGGTCTATTGCCCGACGAATTTGTAGCAGTTCTGAAGCGAATGCCGTGAAGTGTTTCCTTCAGTTTATAAATGGAGTTGAACTCACGAGGGCTTAAGTCAGGGGAGTGCAGTAGGTGGTATAGCACTCAGCATCCCCATCAGTCAAACAAATCAGTAACAGCTTTCACTGTACGTGCTTGAGCATTGTCCTGCAAAATGATGGTCAGATCCTGCAGAAAGTGTCATCACTTCTGTCTCTAAGCTGGTCGTAGGTTGTGTTCCATAAATGAACAGCATAGAGACAGAATTGATGACACTTTCTGCAGGACCTCACCATCATTTTGCAGGACAGTGCTCTGCTCATGCACGTACAGTGCAAGCTGTTACTGGTTTGATGGACTGATGGGGCTGCTATGTGCTACACCACCTACTGCACTCCCCTGACTTAAGCCATCGTGAGTTCAACTCGATTTCTAAACTGAAGGAAACACTTCACGGCATTCGCTTCATAACTGCTACAAATTCGTCAGGCAACAGACCACGCCGGTCGAACTGTCAACACAGCTGGCACTACTAAGACTGTCCTACGACTTCCACATCGCTGGCAACGGATTATACACACTGCTGGTGACTACTATGAAGGTCAGTAAAACTTTTAAACACCTATCTATTTTGTACGAGCTGTAAATAAATAGTTGCCACTATTGAAGTTCCAACGCTGGTATTATATGTAATATGTAATGAGTATTACAATCTTACGTAATAGTGATAATGGTAATGATCTTTTAAAAATAAATGTCTCATGGCTGTAACAAACTTCAACTCTTTTGTATTTACCCCTCAGAAAATTTCATTTACCCCTCAGGGAGCAATTGCTCACAGGTTGGGGAACCACTGGTCTACAGCATAATGTAATCTGTAATACAATGAAACGTCAAAGAAACTGGTATAGAGATGCGTATTAAAACACAGAGATATGTAAACAGGCAGAATACGGCACTGCGGTCGGCAGCGCCTATATAAGACAAGTGTCTGGTCCAGTTGATAGATCGATTACTGATGCTACAACGGCAGGTTCTCAAGATTTAAGTGAGTTTGAACCTGCTGTTATAGTCGGCGCACAAGCGATGGGACACATCTCCGAGGCAGCAATGAAGTGGGAATTTTATCTTACTACCATTTCACGAGTGTACTGTAAATATCAGGAATCCGGTAAAACATCAAATCTCCGACATCGCTGCAGCCGGGAAAAGATTCTGCAAGAACGGGGCCAACGACGACCGAAGAGAATCGTTCAACGTGACAGAAGTGCAACCCTTCCGGATATTACTGCAGATTTCAGTGCTGGCCCATCAACTAATTCAAATGGTTCAAATGGTTCTGAGCACTACGGAACTTAACATCTGAGGTCATCAGTCCCCTAGAACTTAGAACTACTTAAACCTAACTAAGCTAAGGACATCACACACATCCATGCCCGAAGCAGGATTCGAACCTGCGACCGTAGCGGTCGCGTGGTTACAGACTGAAGCTCCTAGAACCGCTCGGCCACAACGGCCAGCCATCAACTAGTGTCAGCGTGCGAACCATTCTACGAAACATCATCGGTATGAGTTTTCGGAGCGGAAGGCCCACTGGTGTACCCTTGATGGCTGCAAGACACAAAACTTTACGCTTGGCCTGGCCCGCCAACACCGACATTGGACTGTTGGTGACTGGAAACATGTTGCCTGGTCGGACGAGTTTCGTTTCAAACTGTATCGAGTGGATGGACGTGTTGTATGGGTATGGAGACAACTTTATGAAAACATGGACTCTGAATGTCAGCAGGAGGACCCTCCCCCCCCCCCCCCCCCCCCCGATACGTCCTGATACGACTCTGACAGGTGACACGTATGTTAGCATCCTGTCTGATCACCTGCATCATTTCATGTCCATTGTGCATTCTGACGGATCTGGACATTTCCAGCAGGACACTGCGACACCCCACACATTCAGGTTTGCTTCAGAGTGGCTCCAGAAACACTGTTCTGAGTTTAAACACCTCCGCTGGCCACCAAACTCCGCAGACATGAACATTATTGAGCATGTCCGGGATGCCTTGCAACGTGCTGTTTAGAAGAGACCTCCATCCCTTCGTATCTTACGGATATATGGACAGCCCTGTAGGATTCATCATGTCAGTTCCCTCCAGCACTACTTTAGACATTAGAATTATATATTAATACCTTCAGCTGTTGACGGGCGTTGATATATATCAACGATGACAGGTGAAAATGTGTGCCCCGACCGGGACTCGAACCGGGTTCTCCCGTTTACAAGGCAGACGCTCTACCCATCTGAGCCACCGAGGGCACAGAGGACAGTGCGAATGCAGGGACTATCCCGCGCACTGTTTCCGAGAGACCCACATTCTCACCTTATATGTCCACACACTACATTCGTAGTGTCCCCACCCAACACTCATTACTCGTGGAAGACATTCTTACCAAGTCCCGTAAGAGTTCAGGTGATACGTCTGCATCCGCACAGAAAAAGAATGTCATGGCCGGTGTTGCCAGAACTGTATACTTGTATGGATATGTTGTCCGTTCTTTCTGACATGTCCGAAAGAACAAACAACATATACATATTGTAAGAGGTCAATGACTAAGGAATTTGTCTCTAGCGCACTTGAGCAGATGTAATTTCGATGGATTGCTCACGTGCTGCCTGCGAAATGTAAGCTATAAGAGAATCTGAGACCAGAGAGCAGTGTTGTCAGCAGTAGGTACTGTGTAGCAGTAGGAGTAAGTTGTAGCTTGGAGTCTGCTGTATGGAGCTGGCTGGGCAGGTCGTGGGGAGCGATGGCGGTGCCTGAGCGTTTTTGTATAAGGTAAAAGCGGCGTCGCGCATATGTATTATTGTTATATCAAGTCCCATGTAAATGTTTTTAAAAAAATCTCTTAGTAATAATCTTCTTATAAAAATTAACTTTTGATAATCATTCATCTCAATTTAAAGAATTTACTAATTTCTCCAATCCATGGTCATCCCGATTATTGTAAAGAAATATCAGTTGTTTCTTTTTATACATGACAAATCTATCGGCCAGCATTGCACTGGGCTATGCCAGAAAAATCTCATATACAGGGTGAGTCACCTAACATTATCGCTGGATATATTTCGTAAACGACATCAAATACTGACGAATCGATTCCACAGACCGAACGTGAGGAGAGGGGCTAGTGTAATTGGTTAATATAAACCATACAAAAATGCACGGTAGTATGTTTTTTAACACAAACCTACGTTTTTTTAAATGGAAACCCGTTAGTTTTGTTAGCACATCTGAACATATAAACAAATACGTAATCAGTGCCGTGTGTTGCATTCTAAAATGTTAATTACATCCGGAGATATTGTAACCTAAAGTTGACGCTTGAGTACCACTCCTCCGCTGTTCGACCGTGTGTATCGGAGAGCACCGAATTACGTAGGGATCCAAAGGGAACGAAGATGGACCTTAGGTACAGAAGAGGCTGGAACAGCACATTAGGTCCACATGCTAACACCTCTTTATTGGTCTTTTTCACTGACGCACATGTACATTACCATGAGGGGTGAGGTACACGTACACACGTGGTTTCCGTTTTCAATTACGAAGTGGAATAGAGTGTGTCCCGACATATCAGGCCAATAGATGTTCAATGTGGTGGCCATCATTTGCTGCACACAATTGCAATCTCTGGCGTAATGAATGTCGCCGCAGGCTGCCACAATACGTTTGTTTCATATCCTGTGGAGTTGTAGGCACACTCACGGTACACATTCTCCTTTAACGTACCCCACAGAAGAAGTCCAGAGGTGTAAGATCAGGGAGAAACGGGCTGGTCAATTTATGCGTCCTCCACGTCCTATGAAAGGCCCTTCGAACATCCTGTCAAGGGTCAGCCTAGTGTTAATTGCGGAATGTGCAGGTGCACCATCATGCTGATACCACATACGTCGACGCGTTTCCAGTGGGACATTTTCGAGCAACGTTGGCAGATCATTCTGTAGAAACGCGATGTATGTTGCAGCTGTTTGGGTCCCTGCAATGAAGTGAGGACCAATGAAGTGGTCGCCAATGATTCCTCACCATACATTTACAGTCCACGGTCGCTGTCGCTCTACCTGTCTGAGCCAGCGAGGATTGTCCACGGACCAGTAATGCATGTTCCGTAGATTCACTGCCCGTGGTTTGTGAAACCCGCTTCATCGGTAAACAGGTAGAACTGCAACGCATTCTCTGTTAATGCCCATTGACAGAATTGCACTCGATGATTAAAGTCATCACCATGTAATTGCTGATGTAGCGACACATGAAACGGGTGAAAGCGGTGACGATGCAGTATGCGCATGACACTACTTTGACTCAGTCCACCGGCTCTTGCAATGTCCCGTGTACTCATGTGTGGGTTCATGGCAACAGCAGCTAACACACCAACTGCACCCGCTTCTCCTGTGACGGGCCTGTTACGGACCCGTTTGCGTGCTACGACCATACCTGTTGCATACAGTTGGCGTTAGATTTTTTGCAATGTGCGGCACGTTGGATGCTCTCTATCCGGGTACCGTTCTGCATACACCCTGCAGGCTTCAGCTGCATTTCGTCGACACTCACCATACATGAATATCATCTCCTCCTTTTCAGAGTTCGAATACACCATGGTCACAGTTCCTACAACACTACACTATCACAGACGTCTGGTAACACGGTGTACTACAGTTGGTCTGCGTGCGGAGATGAATGCAGGAAAACAATAGCAGCAAGCGCTACATGCGGACACTACGACAGCTAGACCAAACCACAACAGTGCACTACAGCCACACTCGTAAACACGGTCGTCATCGTAAACATGTCCCTGCAGATGCTGCTCGCCGACCGTGGACCGTGTGTGTTACAACACGCAACTGAACGTCGGAGGTTTCAAGCGTCAACTTTAGGTTACAATATCTCCAGATGTAATTAACATTTTACAAGGCAACAAACGGCACTGATTACGTATTTGTTTATATGTTCAGATGTGCTAACAATACTGACGTGGTTCCATTTAAAAAAACGTAGGTTTGTGTTAAAAAACATACTTCCGTGCATTTTTGTATGATTTGTATTAAACAATTACACTAGCCCCTCTCCTCACGTTCGGTCTGTGGAATCGGTTCGTCAATATTTGATGTGGTTTACGAAATATATCCAGCGGTAACGTTAGGTGAGTCTCCCTGTATATGCGTTATCCGGCGACCTTATTGAGGTAAGAATTTTCAGTTTATTCAGAACGATCTTTCAGGGCCATGACGCAGCACTTCTGACGTCCAAAATTTACCAGTTTAAATTCACAGTCAATTATTGAAAGCTTATAAGTGAGCCACAATTTTATTGAGAGGTTAGACATGTTATTATCGCGAGGTTACGGAATGTTATACATATTTTTCTGTTGGAAGCTCACATTGAAGGTGAATGCTATATATAATTATTTTTACTGTGGGGAGGTTACAATATGAAAAAAGCTTTAGACATTAGTCGAGTCCATGCCACGTAGTGTTGCAGCACATCTGCGTGCCCGCGTGGACATTACATGATGTTAGGCAGGTTTACCAGTTTCTTTCTCTTCAGTGTGTATGGCAGCATGTACGTTTGCTCCAAAATTCCGTACTGGAAACCGCACAGTGAGCTGGTGGTGCCACCGCACTGATGCCTGTGCATAGCAGAACGGCTGTGACGCCACTAGAGGCAGTCGGAGGCATCCTTTCACATAGGCAGTAGATCGGCACTGGAGGAAAAGTCCCGGAAGGCCGCATAAGGCTAGTCAGAATGATGACAAAAACAGACGGGATCCAGACTTCGCGTTAACCCCGCCGATGCAGACACTGCTCTTCCAAGTGCAGCGGTGACGAGCACAGTGGAAGAAGCCCGGCCGCGGAGTGCAGCCCGGCCAGGATGGCGCGGGCCAGTGTCCGCCGGAGCCGTCCCAGCTGCCCGCAGTAAACGCTCCGCGAGCCAGCCGGAGGATGGCCGTGAGATTTACAGGCCCGCCCGCCTGCCTGCCTGCCTGGGAACTCGGGCCGCCGCTCTAATTGGCCGGCGGTAATCACAGCCCGCCGCCATAAGGCACATAACTCGCCCCGCGCAGCCGAACGCTTCTCGGAACGCCACTTCTCGCCCCACTCACCAGCCTGGGTTTCGGCTCCTTACAGCCTCCCGACAAGTACGCTTCACGCGGCGTAATTTTGTGTGTGCCGACTCTTCGGTCGACCTCGCTACCGCACGCTACTGTGAAAGTCCTCGACCTAGAACTACTCGGTTCGAAAAAGATTTACTTCGCCAACAAGCTGACACAGTTACTGAATCAAAAACCGCTTGACAAGAGTTGTGAAACTACCTTAGGCTACCGCAGATAATTGTAACTAACGAGGAGAACTCGGCAAATGCCTTAGCCCCCATTCCCGAGAAACTTCGCTTAGTGGAAGAGCCAAAATAGGAGAACACGTGTCACAGATTATCCGTAGATACTCCACCGTTTCTGAGAAAGCTTTCGACGTAATTTAGATGCCTTCCAGTGCGATTAGCTCAGCCCAACTAGTGGCATAGTAGCTAGCGTCACGGCCTCTCACTTTCAAATACCGTGAGCGAAACCAGCTTATTGTTTTTATTTATTTTATTATTATTTTTTTCATTTATCTATCCACGCCCGCAGAACGAGGAGAAAGAGTCGATTAGTGTTTAACGTTCCGTTGACAAGGAAGCCATTAGAAACGGAGCACAAGGCCGGATTAGCGAAGCATGCGGAAATAAATCGGTCGTGCGCTTTCACAGAAATCATCCCGGAATTTACCTGAAGCGATCACGGACAACATAAATGAGAATGACCGTACGCTGGTTGAACCGTCGTCTTCCCGAATGCAAATCCAATGTACTAACCGCTGCGCCACCTCGCTCGGTCCCGTCGAAGGTTACTACACGAATGTTTCTTATCAAATTAAGGGATGCAAGGGCATTATGTTAATTGTAAAATTACAACTGGGTTTGACAATAAGTGCCATACATTTATTGGTATATGTGTATGGTATTTTCAGGGGGTTGCAATCTTTTTAAATTCTCATTATCTTATATTTCATTCTTACATCAATTCTTAATTCTTACATTTTATTATTATGTTTATTCTACAGGAAAATGTGGTGCATCCCCATGAATGATACCGCTGTTCCCATGGATGATAACGATCGTAGAAACATTAGAAACTCCAAAAATCACTAAAGTCGCGCGAAGACAGGTTTGCCACAGCGACATTTCTCCGTATAATCTGACTCGGGAAAGAAACGTCGTCAACATTAGTGAAGATTTCACACGTTGACAATAATTTCGCGACAAGCCACGCATACCGGATAAATTTTCCGAAAACGGTCGAATGTCTGGGGTAAGTCGAGACAGGTGTTCACTTATTTGGACCTCTCTTCTACTGCACGAAGTTTATGGGAAATTGGGTTATGGCATTTGCCATGTCCTCTTCGTAAGCATCGACTGCGGTCGTATTCCTGTAGCCTTGCTCAGTTAAGTTCGAAACCGCGTTACGTGTACGTAAGGTGTGTTGCATACCTATTGGGAGTTACCTCATTTTGATCACACTGTTTACGTATGCGCGATACGTGTCTTGCTAGTTTCCCCTAGAAGCCGGAAGCGGTGAACCATCTAGAGGGATTGAGGATGTATAAAGGGTCGCTTAACCTACGGGACATTTTTGTTCTACATAGCTATTCTCCTGTGTGTTATTTAAAAAATAAACAGTATTGATAGCAAAACTGAAATTGTTAATGTTTAATTTAGATTTTATTCGAAAATTATTGATCTGTGATGTGAAACAGAGCGGAGTTGTAGTAAAAATTAAAAACAATACAGATTTATCTTATAGCGTTAGAAAACGTAATTTCCTCAAAAAAAGATAGAATTAAGAAAAACACACAAGAAAAACGTAGCAAACACCGCTTCAATATTTTGTCGAGATTATAAGAAACATATTTCTGTTATTCATAAATAACTTTCGCAATTAGCAATAACAACAAGGAACTCATTCCTTTGATAGTGATGAAGAATATTCTGGTTTTTTACGTTTGTGTTTTAAACTGTACTTGCATCAAAAGTGATTGCTGTGGTTACATGAGACAGCAGAAGTCACACGATCAACCAATTTTTATTACTTACAAAATACAATTTATGTTTTGTAGTGATATAAAATACACAGTGTACTAACGCTGAACGATGTGCGGTTCTAATTATGCGCAAAACAAACAAACGGACAAACGGAAACAAGGAAAAGTCGTTGGCTCCCATTTTTCCTATTACATATTCACTTATGTTTTTTTCCCTACCAATGCTACCGACACTAACAGTAATCCTACCATTTACTGTGACTTTTATGTACTGTACCACAACTACCGAACCATAGTTCTTGTAGAGCGAAACTCTAGTGCTTCATAATAGTAGCCACTACTTAAAAGGAACATTTCATTAACTACCCAATTTACCAAACGATCCAGTATTTAGAAATTTCTCTTTCACAGCTTCCCGCTTCCAGCAGCAACCACAAAAAGTCAAACATCAAACGTAAACGGACACTCTGCATCTATATCTCTGTCTAATTGATTACTCTGTAACTGACCCAATTAAGTACCCGACAGACGGTTCATCGAACCACCTTCAAGCTATTTCTTTAGGGTTCCCCTTGCGAAAACCGCGAGGAAAAAACGAAGAATTAAATCTTTCCTTGTGAATTCTGATAACTCTTATTCTCTTATGATGATAGTTTTCCTACGTAGGTGGAATCCAACTAAATATTTTCGGATTCGGAGGAGACATTTTGTGATTTCATGAGAAGATCTTGCCGCAAGAAAAAGTCTTTGTTTTAGAACTACCACAACTGGCGTATCATATCCGTATCACTCTCCCCCCCCCCCCCCCCCCCCTATTTCACGACAACACAAAGCGAGGTGCCCTTGTTTGAACTTTTTCGATGCCTCTCATCAATCCCATACTCCACAAGAAGACGGAAAATCGTATTTTAGACAGCCTCTTTACCATCATTTGCAAACAATCTAAGAGCTCTGCTCAGATCGTCCTAAATCGTTTATATAGATCAGGAACAGCAGAGGGCCTGTAACACTCCCTTGGCGAACGCGAGATATTACTTCTGCTTCAGTCGATGATTTTCCGTCAGTTACTACGATGTGAGACCTTCTTGACAGTCAAAGACGAATCGAGTCACTCAAATAAGAAGATACTCTGAACTTATTCACAACGATCACACATACTCGTATGCAGTGTGAGTGCGACGGGTAGTAATAACGTTTTAATTGTGACCTCGAAAAAGTTATGTCGTGGCCATGAAGCTTGGCGATAATATTACTCCTTCTGTACATATTCCTTCTTCAATCCGACGCACTTGAGTTGCCACATTTCCAAATGAGAAAACCGGGAAATATTTATGTGAGCCACAATGGCTTACTTATTTACAAAATCATATTTCTTGTGTTCTTGCACCTTCTTAAGTAAGTCTCTCTTGCATTTGATGTTATCATAGTATTGAGAACAAGTCAGATCTTTATAGTTTTAACTGATAATTAACAAATTCCTTACACGTCGCACAAATAGTCAAATTCTTTCATAAGTAAAATGTATATGTAATAATTAAAATATCCTTTCCACAGCTGCACTGCGAGCAGGAATTGCAGAAAAAAATGGTTCAAATGTCTCTGAGCACTACGGGACTTAACTGCCGTGGTCATCAGTCCCCTATAACTTAGAACTACTTAAACCTAACCAACCTAAGGACTTAACACACATACATGTCCGAGGCAGGATTCGAACCTGCGACCGTAGTGGTCGCGCGGTTCCGGACTGCAGCGCCTAGAACCGCTCGGCCATCCCGGCCGGCAATTGCAGAAAAGTATTATACAATTTTAGTCCCTCTTTCCAAGCTTTAATCCCGACAGATGATTAATCGGATGTGGCATGTTAATTTTAAGGGGTGGTCGGATGCTCTTCCTGTCCCCATATTATACAATTTTAGTAAGTTATGGATATTCATTTTCACCTCGAATAGTCATGAAATCACATTATCTATCAGATACAGTTTCTCCAGAAATATTCATCTGGTTTCCGATTTAATGTGTGCACTTACAAACATTTCTAGGTAATTTACTTCATCAGTGTTCAGGCATATTCGAAACGTTCTCTACAATCACAACACATGATATCAACGACAATGCCACGACCACCTCCGACTCGATGCGCGTTAGGTTGCGCTAGGGGAGGGAAGCTGAAGATCAAGTCGCCGTGCCACGATGTCGACGATCGCCTTAAGTGTTGTCAGCTTGCTTTTATCTCTCCTAATTAATGTCCAGTTTCGATTTCAGTCTGTCATCATCACCGACAAACAACTTGACATGGAACTCTAAATATTGGCGCTTTTTTAATGTTTTATAAATTTGCAACCGGGGTTAAAATCAAGCATTAAGAACCGAGTGGAATCCAGATAAATCGGGTGATTTGGTAACCCTGGACACACATTTTTCAACGAAGAACGACTTATCGGAGACCGTTCTTGTAGAATTCTTCATATTTTGACTGTCCAGAAACGTTCCACCTAGGAAATTACATCGGCAGTCTACAAATGCCTAACACACACTAGTTTCTTCATATGACGAATGTGGAAGAATTCGCTGGGTGCTATGCCAGGAGAACACTACCCAAAGTGTCAAAGTGTGTGACTGCGTCCTGTGCAAAATTAATTTGGGTGTTGCTGTGGAGCAAAAACACACCCTCGCACAGCTTTCCGCTACTCTTCATCTTGTCAGTCTCCCTCAACCTCGTCAGGAGATTTCGGTAGGACGGTGTCGTCCTAAGAGCGTGGTGCCAAAGCAAGGTTGGTGTCTCGTAACGCAACAAGAAACGATAGTCGCTCCAAGCCGCATCGACGAATGAGCGACACCGGAGTAACCACACCCACTTTCGGTACGCTGCCGCCTCCAACCATCCACTTACGGTCAAGCACAGGACTGCTCTGCACAGTCTGCGAACATCGAATAAGACGTCAGCGCCGTCTTTTAGGAGAAACCAGCTGTGTACTAAATGTCTTAAGTGAAAGTTAAAGTGTACTCTGAAGGAGAGACTTGAATTTCGTTTGTATCATGCGATACGCCAGTGCTTAGAGACAGTTGTAAATAATCATGACATTGCGGTGAAAATGGATTGCACGGAGTTAAGTAATTCTTGCTATCTGTGTTGTAATAAAGTTGACTAATATTTCACGTGTTCTAGTGTCCACTCTTTCTCCCGGAGCAAACCAAAAAACCCACCGGTGTACCAGTGTATTTTGGTCCAGCACGACAGGTAGTATGCTTGTCTGTTACTTCGTTCTTTTTGAGCATAATCTGTTAGTACCACAACACGGCGGTCCCTGAAGATACTCAGCTTCACCTTGGCCAATGATGGTTAGATCTGCGCCTTTGTTTGGCGGTGGTAAATCCACGAATTTCCACTGTTCGTTCGCGTTGTTAATAATTAGTTGGATGAAGAAGTCATTTGGTTTGGTTTGTTACAGCTGTAACACTTCGAACTTTTGTCACTATCAAAATACCTTGAGTCATCCGCGACAGCTTGTTTTTTTCAACTACAGTCTCGATTTCAATATTCGGGTGTAAGAGAACCAAGGTCTTGATTTCTCTTTCGATTCCCGGAAATTCACAGAGAGATCGCCTGCCACCTCATTCTTAGTGCTTCAGACTTGTCTGAGCACTCTGGAGTTGGCAGCTCACGGTTTAGTATTAGTGTCACTGTTCTCTAGATTGCGGTACCCTAGGTACCATTGCTGACTAAGTCAGCGATTTTCTTCGCTCGGGACTTGGTATCTGTGATGTTCCAATACTTTCATCTCATCGTGATCAGACGCACGAGCAACTGAAGTAAATGGCTTGAAACAGAAAGATGTGCACCAGGCGGGCGAATAACCCCAGATGGGATATCCCAGGCTAAGAATGCCATACGATTATTTCATTTCACCACAATGGAGCGTCTGCACAACGTAACTACTGTGTCAAAGACGGTTAACTGTTGCCTTACACTTCCACCTAATCAGATACGATATTTGCAGCTTTGTTTCCCTTCTGATGCAGAAAAATATTATCACATCGTATTCCACATTATTAATGGGCTGCACCATTTTGTTTTTCCTCCTATAGCGACATGCTACGGTACTGTGGCGCGAATGTTCCATTCTGCAGAAGGACTCCAGAAATGTATTTAAAACATACGCACACACACACACACACACACACACACACACACACACACACACACACACACAACGCCGCTAATGCCATTTCCGGCCACCGATCTCTCAAACTCTAGGACATTTCTCGCCTTTTTTGTGATAGTTTTCAACTAACAAACGCTATATCACTGTGTCTTCTCAACAGCTATCGAATGCATTTGTAAAAAGTATACGGTTCCATTAAAAAAGAAAAAAGGCATACTTGCTTCATTATCTCCATTGATACCGGTGCTAAGAATATCACCCAAACAAAAACATACGTTCCCCTCGACGCTCTAACACTTGACGGAAACCGTGTTTCGTTATGTGTAATCGTTCACCAACTACGTCTTACGGAGGTGACAAACGTCATATGCGATAACGATATGCACAATACAGATGGCGATAATATCGCGTACACAAGGTATAATAGGGCAGTGCATTGGCGGAGCTGTCATTTGTTCTCAGGTGAATCATGTAGAAAGGTTTCCGACGTGATTATGGCCATACGACGGGAATTAACAGTCCCTAAAGTCCCTAGTTGGAACTAGACGCATACGGCATTCTATTTCGGAAATCGTTAGATAATTCAATATTCCGAGATCCATAGTGCCAAGAGTGTGCCGAGAATACCAAATTTCAGGCATTACCTCTCACCTCGGACAACGCTGTGGACGACGGCCTTCATTTAACTACAGAGAGCAGCGGCATTTGAGTCGAGTTGCCAGTGCTAACAGACAACTAACACTGGTTGAAATAACCTCAGAAATCAATGTGGGATGTACAACAAACGTATCCGTTCGGGCAGTGCGGTGAAATTTAGCTTTAATGGGCTACGGCAGCAGACGACCGACGCTAGTGTCTTTGCTAACAGCACGACATCACCTGCAGCACCCCTCCTGGGTGGTAGGTGCAAGTTCTTAGGTTGGCACTACGACACAGACACCGACGACAGCGCCCTCTAGCCGGCGCTGTGCAGCTCTACGAGCGCCGCTCCAGATTCAGCCCATTTGATTCTGAGTAGACGACCAAGCAACATTGTTTCTATTTCCTGCTGGGCGAGCCATTACAGATTTTGCCTTCGTAACTTCTAGCCGATGTTAGATTTGATTGATGTACAGCTTCGCACCTAAGTGCTCATCTCAGTCAAAGTTAAGTTACAATTTATGGATTCAAGTTATTGTGTTGTGAGATAGTAAAACCACTTTTAATTGCAATACCGAGAGTTCTACCTCACTTGCGCCTCCTAGCTTCCTACATTCGGCTACCCTTCAGTTATAGAAGCAGACCCACGTGCCGTCTTCCAGGCGGGATACAAAACTGGGCTCGTGACCATATTGGGTGGACCCTAGATGACTGGAAAACCGTGGCCTCGTCAGATGAGTCTCGATCAGTTGGTAAGAGATGATGGTAGGGTTCGAGTATAGCGCAGACCACACGAAGCCACGGACGCAAGTTGTCAGCAAGGCACCGTGCAAACTGGTGGTGCCTCCATCGTGGGGTGGGCTGCTGTGTTTACGTGGAATGGACCGATCATTGATTGGAATGGTAATACTCGGCTACTTGGAGATCATTTGCAGCGATTCGTGGACTTCATGTTTTAAAACAACTATGGAATTTTGTACGGACGACAATACGCCGTATCTCCAGTCCACAATTATTTGCGGTTGGCCTGAAGAAAATTCTGGAGAATTCGAGCTAATGCTTTGGCCACACACATCGCCCGACATGGATCCCATCAAACATTTATGGTGCATATCTAGAGGTCAGTTCGTGCACAAAATCATGTACTGGCAACACTTTCGCAATTATGGACTACTACAGACGCAGCGTGGCTCATTGTTTCTACAGGGGACTTCTAACGACATGTTGGATCCATTACATGTCGTGTTGGTGCACTACGCCGATCAAAAGGGTGTCGGGTAGGATGTTAGGTTCCCGTCAGATTACCGAACTTAAGTGCTGTTGGGCGTCGCTAGCACTCGGATGGGTCTCTGTCCGGGTCTGTCGAGAGCTGTTGGCAAGCGGGCTACTCTCAGCCCTTGGCAGGACAACTGAGGAGCTACTTGGTTGAGAAGTGGCGGCAACAGTTACGAAAACTGACAATGGCCGTGAGAGCGGTGTGCTGACCACATGCCTCTCCGTATCCGCATCGCCAAGGGTTACTAATGTACTGAAATATGCCTGATACAAATCAGAATATTCAGAGGATCACCTGTGACAATCTGAAATTCTACTGAATTTTGTTTTATATTGCCTTCTCCGTCGTGTATATTACGCGAAAAAATTTCGTTCACTTTATATGCATGGTGTTAAAACAAATGTTTTGAAGCATTTTATTGCAGATTAATATTATTGTAATTATTTTCTATCATAATAATATGTTACGTTTTATCTTCGATTAACAAAATACACTTATGTGAGACGGTAAAAAAACTCTGCATGCAGAACTTAAAATAATTTAAAAATGAAATTATAAATAAAATAAATAATTATAATAGTAGTAAATAATAAGGTTTTAGTTAGGTATGTTGAAAATACTCCGACAGCACACTGTGTGCAGCTTATTTTCCAAAAATGTTATTTCAGAAACCAGCTATATTAGACAGGGAAGCATGTGGTATGAAAGTTTCTTTAATTTATGTTATAACAAAACTTTTCATTTCCCAAAAGTAATTAATTAAGTTGGAGTATTTTCCAAAATTTTAAATTTCAAAAGTTTAGTATACAGTTTTCAAGAACATTGATAACGTATCAACATTTATATGAAAAACATTTTCTATACATCATCATTTCGAAGTTATTCCTTTAAATCTAAAATGCCAAATTACATTTCACGATGTGTTTCACTCCTTAAAAGTGAAATTGGGCACAGAGATACATATTGCACTATTTTACCCCCTCTACACACCCACCAAATTTCATAATGATCGTTCATTGATACTTGGGAATGTTCCCTTGTTAGCCGTTTCTTGTGATGTTAGTTTAAGTAAGCTGACTTGGAATAATATGAAAATTTACCCTATGCATTTGTATTATTTAATTTACTTCTTGTCCTCAGTTAATAATTTTAATGCTTTTCAGCAAATATTCGTTGCTGGTTGCCTTAAAACGGTGAAGCAATGGATCTGCCCCCAGTGTTGCAGCCCGAAGTGCTCACAGCACTTTCAAGAAAACGAAGCTATCTTCATTTATATACGTGACAACGATGTCCGATACCGATTTATAAGCGAGATGAAGTCAATTATGACCCACAAAACTGATTACGGTCACGTATCATCGTGTTAAAGATAGGCTTCGCCGATTTTCATTAATGTAATCATTATAATCGCCTTTTCTCTGATCTGACTTTTATATTCGCTACAAACAGTATTAATAATGTACCAAATGGAAAGAGGGATTCTAAATGGCGAGACCATGAAAGGAATTATAATATGATGTTTGTTGTTCTATGTTGCATGTACCACATCTCAACGGAAAATTTACGTATAAAAAGGGAAACAGAGATAAACAATAAAAAGGAGAAAAAATCATCATAGAAATCGATTCATCAAATGTAGGAAGCGTAACCATATCAGAATTTGAGGTAAGTACAAGCTGCAACACGTAATTTTATCTTCTCATGCTACGTCCAATGCGTAGTATTGAAATTTTCTTCCATGTCATTCAGTAACAGTGTTTTTTGTGTTCAATTCTGGCATTGTGAATATAAGTCACAAGATGGCTAGCTAACTCGATAACGCTTTATCATTAATGGCCTTTTCTGCATTACGTTGTTGTACCAGCATTTCTGAGTAGGATATTGTTACCTAGTAGATGTTTTTTTATATCGCAGTCATTCAAAATTTTTGCAAAAATATTATTGAATTTAGATTAATGTTATGTTGGAAACAGGCAAGGTTTAGAAGATGGCTACGCCGGCCGGAGTGGCCAAGCGGTTCTAGGCGCTACGGTCTGGAACCGCGCGACCGCTGCGGTCGCAGGTTCGAATCCTGCCTCGGGCATTGATGTGTGTGATGTCCTTAGGTTAGTTAGGTTTAAGTAGTTCTAAGTTCTAGGGGACTGATGACATCAGAGGTTAAGTCCCATAGTGCTGAGAGCCATTTGAACCATTTGAACCAAGATGGCTACATAGGAAGCTGGAGCTTGACGTTTAACAGAAGGAGTTTGCTAACATGGAAGATGAAAATACCCGAATTTTAGAACACGATCTGGAATTGGGTCCTCAAAGTTAAGCAGATATTATGGCAGATAATTTATCGTGTGAAAATGGTGGCCAGTTACGTGAACTTTCCCCTAGTGTAATTCATCAATTTTATGAGAATGTTGCACGTGAAGTAAATGTTACTGTCGACGATATTTCACGTGAAATGTACAAATAGGCCGTCAAACGACTGACGTCAATGCTCTATTGTTACAAAATTTTAAGACAATGAGGATCGAAATTTCCAACCAGTTCGAAAACCAATCCAATCAATTTGAAAACCAGTCCAAAAAATTGAAAACCACTCCAAAGATTTACAAAGCGTATACAAAGAAGTGCAACAGTCTAATGATTTGAAAAAAAAAGAAAACAATCTAGTAACATAGAGTAATTGACTGATAATGTTTCACAATGGCTTTCGCAAAAGGAGGTAGAGGTAAACGAAAATGACAAACTAATTCATAACTAGATCGTGTCGAAGATGAAATGGTCACAGGCACTGTGTGTGAGGGAGATTATCAGACGAATATATAAAACGAGAATTAAGTTAAATCGAGATCACAGTAAGTGAAAATTTTCTGGAAAGTTCTGACCAAATAAATCTGCAAGTTACAGATTATACAACACCTGATCAAAATGCAAATTTTAATGATTTCTCGCCACATTGAGTGGCATGTGAAATAACGACTGCACAATCGCTTTCTTCCGTTCTACTTGCAGAAAGTTTAATTCAGCACTAGCAATTCCAGGTCTTTACGCCAAAATGGCAGGCCAAACTGCAGCGCCGAATTACAATTCAAGGCGGCCTTACAGCTACCACGCTGCTCATGTGACGTCAGCTCCCATGTCACCCGAGTGTGACGTGCCGCGTGCTGACCATCGCATGCGAATACGTAAACACAAAAGGCGTACAATGATCGATACTAGGCTGGTTGCAAGGGAAACGGAGATGGACCAGTCTATAGAAATAAACACAATGGTTGCTGGAATTCGCATAATGCCAACCAGAACCGAGTGAGAACAAAAATTACTCACATAAAAAATAATCGGATGCTAGCTGGTAATATTACAGCTTGTCCCTAAAAATCTCTGATGTTACTAAAAAACCGCAATCGAACGGCCATAACCAACTTGTGACAAATTGCTTTAAATCTCACTAAGCTCCCACCCCCAGTGACGGTAGTTTCACGGGGTACGGGCAATCAACGCAATCACGTCAATCTTTGAAGGTATAATGACATTACTGATCTCAGAGATGAGTTGACTATGGATCATCCTTTGCACTCTAAATATACCCAGGTTTTAGTGCAAGCTTCAGTACACGCCATAGTGGGAAAAATTCCCACCACAACAGTTTTAGACACAGGTGCCTTAGTTAATGTTTTATCGCGTAACCTGTTCAAAAAGAGTAAAGATCTACCTCTATATCTACATCTACATGGTTACTCTGCAATTCACACTTGCAGGCAGAGGGTTCATCGAACCATTTAAATACTACTTCTCTACCATTCCAGTCTCGAATGGCGCGTGGGAAAAAGGAACACCTAAATCTTTCCGTTCAAGCTCTGATTTCTGTTATTTTATTATGATGGTCATTTCTCCCTACGTAGGTGGGTATCAACAAAATATTTTCGCATTCGGAAGAGAAAGTTGGTGATTGACATTTCGTAAATAGATCTCGCCGCAAAGAAAGCCGCCTTTGTTTCAGTGACTGCCACCCCAACTCTCGTATCATACCACTGACACTCTCACGCCTATTGCACGATAACACGAAACGAGCTGCCCTTCTTTTCACTTTTTCGATGTCCACCGTCAGTCCTACCTGGTAAGGACCCCACACCGCGCAGCAATATTCCAGCAGAGGACGGGCAAGTGTAATGTAGTGACAAAAAATAAAAACACCTACAGCCGTCCTTGTCAGTTGATGGTTGGAGTGCTGACACGTAAGTTTCAGATTATCTGCGAATCCAGTAATGCTGGCAACTGATGGGTTATGCATGGGGATCGTATCAACCTGTACCGCATCAAAATAGCCTGAATATGACACAATGAAGCGTCGAAACTGGTAGCGACAAAATAAAATAAAATCATAAGGACGGTTGTAGGTGTTTCTATTTTTTGTCACGGTAGTAAACGGCCGTCGTCCCAGAGACGTCCTGCTAAAAGGATGGACATGCAAAAATGTAATGTAGGCTCTCTCTTTAATGGGTTTGTCGCATCTGCCAACAAAGCGCACTCTTTGTTTCGCCTTCCCCTCAATATTATCTACGTTGTCTTTCCAATTTAAGTTGCTCGTAATTGTAATTTCTAAGTGCCGACCTATCCGGTACAAAACTGTCTCAGTGATTGGGCCGTAAGTGCTAATTTGTAACCTGTCGAGTGGTAGACACTAGTAAGTACTCTCGTCGGAAATGGAGTCTTCTTACGTCCGTTCCTGATTTAAAAAATCTTTCCGTCGACTGTTTGGTGAATGTGAAGTTTTCCTAGAAAAGGGCACATTTAATACAAACCCAGTGGAGTATGGTGAGTACTACCAGGGAGTTAAAGTAGAATTTTTAAACCCAAACACTGTACCTGAAGATTGTTTCTTAACCCAGTATGACGAAAATTACAAAAACGGAGCATATTGAGATAAGGTAATGGAATCTTCTTATCTGGATACAGAACAGCAATTAGATTTACGAAACATGTTTTTGAAGTGCTTACGTCTTTTGACCAGAAATCTGGCTCAATGAATACGTATGTGTACCACATGGAAATGATGCCACATGACACATTTTGCTGTAAATTTAGCTCCATTCCGTGGACGAAAGGAGAGGCTGTTGATCGAGAAATAAGACGGATGCTAGAGTGGAAAATAATCGAACCGTCACATTTAAAAGTTGTGTGTAAATAATTTTATAGGTAATTTTCTTGTTTTTGGATGTCTTACGACAAGCATGTAATATTTATGTCGTTCAGTAATGTCCGCGTAGCCTCGTCAGGCACGCTGCCCTGCCCGGAGACTACACTCACATTCAGAAAAAACCGAACAACTTGGTTCAAATGGTTCAAATGGCTCTGAGCACTATGGGACTTAACATCTGAGGTCATCAGTCCCCTAGACTTAGAACTACTTAAACCTAACTAACCTAAGGACATCACACACATCCATGCCCGAGACAGGATTCGAACCTGCGACCATAGCAGCAGCGCGGTTCCGGACTGAAGCGCCTAGAACCGCTCGGCCACAACGGCCGGCTCGAACACCTTGGACGACTAAAAAAATGGCTCTGAGCACTATGGGACTTAACATCGGTGGTCATCAGTCCCCTAGAACTTAGAACTGCTTAAATCTAACTAACCTAAGGACATCACACACATCCATGCCCGAGGCAGGATTCGAACCTGCTACCGTAGCAGTCGCGCGGTTCCAGACTGCGCGCCTAGGGACGACTAAAGATAGGACGTTCTTATTCGCAGGACGTGTGCATTAATATGTTCTGTAGAAATGGTTTGAATTTCAGTCAACTCCGTTTAGCATGTGTCCCGTTGCCCAGTAGGACATGGGCCGTGATAACTTGTTCCATCCATGATGGCGTCGACACGTACAAGGCGTGTATGGCGTCCTATGTTATAGACACCCATGCCACGTTCATCTGGTTCCAAATTTCACCTGTGATGCTTCCAGAATGAAATTTTCACTCTGCATCGTAGTGGGCGCTGATATGAAACTTCCTGGAAGATCAAGACTGTGTGCCGGGCCGAGAATCGAACGCCGGACGCTTGCCTTTCGCGGGCAGGTGCACTACCGACTGACTGATACCTTGTCGAAACCCAAGCTGACTGCCTACAACTGCAATTCGCACTGATGATTGTGTTTTAAGCCTGCGTCCCCTTATCAATACCGGCGCCTAACGGCAAGTCATGGCAATAACATCATCAACAACGTAAATCCTGCAGCGCACAGACTGAAAATCATTCCTATAAAGCTGGGCACCCACACGATAAACAGTTCTCCATCTAAACTGGCTCGGGTAGCGAGAGTTTAATTATAACCAACCTGTACTATAAACACTAGAGTTGCTTTGTGATTCTATTGCAAGTTACTTGGTCGATGCACATAATTTTACACAAATTTTTAATTCTTGTTCAGATTTTTGATTTTTAGTTTAATTTGCAGTTTTGAATCTTCATGTTAAGTGGCTAGGTGTATCAGGACCGAGTCGTATTATGCATTTCGTGTGCTGTAGTAGAATACTGTTACGAGTCAAGAAACGTCGCAGCGTTGGTGTTCCAGTGGTGTCGGTATACTTTTAAGAAACACTTAACCGTTATTCTGCGAAGAGGCAGTTAAGATTTGATTCAATTCCCGGAGGAAATGAGTTCTGGAAATTTGAGTTCTGAGCGAAAGGATATCAAAAAGTTCTCGGGGTAACATAAAATTACTTATGAAATTTAGGTCCTATCGATGTATTATTATGAATGAGTTAACAATCGCACTTGTTTACACTGCTAGGGTTATCTTCAGTTCTTATGAAGACAAAATAAAACTTTCAAACTGTAGGCTAGATCGAATACTGTGATGCTTGGCGATTCAAGAATTTCTTGCAAATTCAAGAGAGACAAAAGTAGTGTCTTTTCTTTCACAGCCACAATTCTTTGCTTCTAAATGTTGAGGGAAAAGAGAGTGAGAGAGAGAAACCAGTTTAGAGGAGGAGTAAAGTTGGATATCGGTAGCAAGTGCACTGAAAAATACGTGAGGCAGTTGTGAGTGACAACAAGAATATAACGATTACAGTATATCAAATATTTTGTGAGATATAAGTATTTGCCTTTTTTCGCAGCTTACTAGTGATGCAGACATCATCCAACTGTGGACCTTGCGGAGGCAATTTGTGCTCTCTTGTGTGCTACTGACATCAATAACGAAATTCAACTTGCACTTAATGGCGTCTGAGTCTGGAGATTTCACTTTCGCGCTCAATTATTACCAGTGATGTAGCATACGCTGAACCTTCGCACAGGTAAGTACGTTGTCCGCTGCATCCGTCTCTGAAGAGTAATTTGTATTTCATTTGATGAGCAAATATTTGCAATGTGAGTGAACTGCTATTTTAGTCCGGCGTGCAGTAAATTTAAATACTGCTTCGTCAGTCAGTTGATGGATAATTGCTCTTGGCTATGAGGCTGGTAACCGACAAACAGAAAGCGAAAGACTCGATAAGCGGTCCGTTAGGCAGTAATTCTACGAGGTACTAGAATTCGATGAAAAACAATAGAACTCTAACTTTTAAATTCCATATTTAGATATAGTGCAGTCGAATGTTTTAGCATAATCAACATTCGATGAAAGATGCCGACAATAATCGTTAGCTTATGATGAAGTGTGTTGACAGATGAGCCAAAACATTATGACCACTTGCTTAATACCTTGATTATCCGTCTTTGGATGGAAGTACATCACTGATTCTGCTTATCAGGCATCCGATAGATTGTTGGTAGGTTTGTGGACGTTCAAAAAATGGCTCTGAGCACTATGGGACTCAACATCTAAGGTCATCAGTCCCCTAGAACGTAGAACTACTTAGACATAACTAACCCTAGGACTTCACATACAGCCATGCCCGAGGCAGGTTTCGAACCTGCGACCGCAGCGGTCGCGCGGTTCTAGACTGGAGCGCCTAGAACCGTTCGGCCACACCGGCCGGCGGTTTGTGGACGTATACGTACAGGTCATGTAATTAGCATAGATAACGGGCCGCAGATTTCCGTACGTGGTAATGGATGGCTCCAGATAGCAACTCAGGTGGGTTCCTAGGATTTACATCAGGCGAATTTAGTCTCTGAGACATTAACGTAATTTCACTATAATGCCCCAGAAACCACTGTAGCATGGTTCTGGCTCCGATACACGGACAATTATACTGACAAAGATGACATCGTTGTCCGAGAAAACATCAAGCTTGAAGAGATGCAGGTAGTTTTCAGCTGTCAGCGTGTCTTCGATTACTACCACAAGTCCCATGCAAACACAGTAGAATGTCTCCCATAGCGTAATACTGCTCCCACGAGCCTGCGTCCATGGCGTGCTGCACAGTTAGAGCCGCCGTTCGCTTCAGTGACATATGTGTAGCAAAAATTTGATTCACCCGAGTAGCCGACACGTTTTTGATTGATCGACGGCTCAATCCCCAGGATCTCGTGTCCACTGCAATCTTAACTGAAGATGTCGTTGGGTTAACATGGGAACACGTAGGGGTGGTCTGCTGCGGAGCTCTATGTTCAACAACGTACGATGACCGGTGTGATCCGAAAAACTTGTGTGTGCACCAGCATTGTGCTTTTTAGGCAGAGATGCCACAGATCACCTTCTACCCTACTTCACAGAGCAGCAAGCCTCCGCACCCAACGTTCTGTAAAGAGCCATGAACGCCCAAAAAATTTAACGCCTAGTGGTAGTTTCACTGTCCTTCTATTTCCGAACATGCTCACGACAGTAGCACGTGAACCATCTCCGCCGTTTTCGATATACACGTTCAAAGGCTCTGTGCAATAATAATCTGCCCTTTGTCTAAGTGGGTTTCCCAATTTTCAGCCCACATCTTCGCTAGAGTGATCCCCTATCCGTGTCTGCTCCGCTTAAATACTTCTCTTACGCTTCAGGTGCCCGCAACACCAACAGGCGGCATCCAACGTGGCGATGGCCAATGTCATAACGATTTGGCTTATCAGTGTGTATATGTATGTACGTGTGTATGTGCCACAATCAGGTGCAATGTTTAACATTATGAATATCATGACGTTAATTTATCAGCGAAATGTTTCGAGCCACTAATACTCATATCAAACATCAAGGCAAACGAATCACCTAAAAATTATTTACTTTACTAATACTCGAATTACGTAGATGATCGCTACTTTATTAACTTACTAGGGTCTTCGTTAGGTCTGGAGCATATGGTTACCTACAGACAACAAATAGAAAACATCAATGGTGTGTTTTTGAAATTGCCATAATCTACTATGGCGACTCGAATTAAACACTTACTTGACATTATGTGAAGGTGGCTATACAGTAAAATTACAGACGAATAAATTTTTGGACGGCATCCCCTCTATGCGTAATGTACGCAACTCTATAGCTTCGAAGGTGGAGGGATACCTCCTAAGGAGAATTCTTTTCTTTGTGAATGCAGCCACTCGCACACCGCAGTTTTCACTGTTTCATTGGCTCTCAAATGCATGCCTCCCAGAGTATCTTTTAGCCGTGCGGGCTTATTAAAGCTACTCTGACCATTTACGGTGACAGAGGTGAGTGTTCAAGACATTTAGATATCGTATCCTATATTGCTGCTGCGATTGAACGGCCGTTAAACGGACGAGCAATATCGTGTTGCATCAAAATTCCTCTAGAAAAATACTCTTCTCGGTTTTGCCGTCGGATCATACAGTGGAAATCCCACAACATTTTGACGTTACAAGTGTTCGACATCTTCAGGTGATGGCAGGTGCTGCTGTCGCGCCTTGTAGCCAAGCACGTAGCCAGGATTTTGTCAGAGGGGGGGTTACGATTTGTTAAGGAGGACATTAAAAAGGCTTATCTTTTCTTTCTTCGTTTATTTTGATAACAAATTCACTTATTTATCAACTATATATTTCGTTATTATACCTATGAATCAGAATACAGTCTAAGTATAAAATGAGTTAACCAATTTAGCTAAATATACACTCTAAGCTGAAAAGCGACGCACCTCGAAGTAATTATCCGAATGGAACAAAAACCCCATTTGCGAAGCTCTTTCTCTTGAATGAATCATCTAATTTTTCTGAACATGTAGTCATTTGATTTTCTGTACATCACACCTACCGGCTTCCGTCCCATTCGGATAGTTCGTTCTTCGTGCATCGCTTCTTTTGCCTGAGAATGTATTTTAATGTTGTACAACGAAATGAAAATATTTCCTTATAGTACGAGGTGCATTCAAGTTCTAAGACCTCCGATTATTTCTCTCCGGACTGGAAAGAGATAGAAACCTGCGCATTGTTTTAAAATCAGGCCGCGTTCATTGTCAATACATCCCAGAGATGGCAGCACCATACGGCAGATGGAATTTTACCGCCAGTGGCGAGAATGAGAACTGTTTTAAATACTTAAAATGGCGACGTTTTCCTTACTTGAACAGCGTGCAATCATTCGTTTTCCGAATTTGCGTGGTGTGAAACCAATTGAAATTCGACAGTTGAAGGAGACATGTGGTGATGGAGTTATGGATGTATCGAAAGTACGTTCATGGGTGCGACAGTTTAATGAAGGCAGAACATCGTGTGACAACAAACCGAAACAACCTCGGGCTCACACAAGCCGGTCTGACGACATGATCGAGAAAGTGGAGAGAATTGTTTTGGGCGATCGCCGAATGACTGTTGAACAGATCCCCTCCAGAGTTGGCATTTCTGTGGGTTCTGTGCACACAATCCTGCATGACGACCTGAAAATGCGAAAAGTGTCATCCAGGTGGGTGCCACGAATGCTGACGGACGACCACATGGCTGCCCGTGTGGCATGTTGCCAAGCAATGTTGATGCGCAACGACAGCATGAATGGGACTTTCTTTTCGTCTATTGTGACAGTGGATGAGACGTGGATGCCATTTTTCAATCCAGAAACAAAGCGCCAGTCAGCTCAATGGAAGCACACAGATTCACCGCCACAAAAAAAATTTCGGGTAACCACCAGTGCTGAAAAAATGATGGTGTCCATGTTCTGGGAAAGCGAGGGCGTAATCCTTACGCATTGCGTTCCAAAGGGCACTACGGTAAGAGGTGCATCCTACGAAAATGTTTTGATGAAACAAATTCGTTCCTGCACTGCAACAAAAACGTCCGGGAAGGGCTGCGCGTGTGCTGTTTCACCAAGACAACGCACCCGCACATCGAGCTAACGTTACGCAACAGTTTCTTCGTGATAACAACTTTGAAGTGATTGCTCATGCTCCCTACTCACCTGACCTGGCTCCTAGTGACTTTTGGCTTTTTCCAACAATGAAAGACACTCTCCGTGGCCGCACATTCACCAGCTGTGCTGCTAATGCCTCAGCGATTTTCCAGTGGTCAAAACAGACTCCTAAAGAAGCCTTCGCCGCTGCCATGGAATCATGGCGTCAGCGTTGTGAAAAATGTGTGCGTCTGCAGAGTGATTACGTCGAGAAGTAACGCCAGTTTCATCGATTTCGGGTGAGTAGTTAATTAGAAAAAAAATCGGAGGCCTTAGAACTTGAATGCACCTCGTACACGTGTCATAAAAAATGTGAGTACTCACTGAAGATTAAATACATCTATTAACTAAAGAATTTTACATGAAAGATGGAATTCTTAGCTATTCAATTATTTAAAAATATTTTTGCTGTAGTTAAATTTTTCATAGTACAATCTCTAGGGGATGATCGATTAGAAGATACGCAGTAAAAAAGGTCTAATGAACTTATGTTCGGAAATGCATGGTTTACATGCTACTGACCGTTTATTCAATCATTACTTTGTTACAGAGACTGAGGTCTAATACGGGCTGTACCATGCTGCCACAGTTACAATATGCATGGTTCCTCCTAGATGGTGGTACTGCTCCTCATACATCATGGCCTAGCGTCCTTTCTTCCTGACTCACCTTGTAGTGGATATGATAAAGCGTTGTACGCAATGGTCCCGTATTCGAATCGAGGCCTTGCCGTCATGGAGTTTACTTACGGAAAGGCAAATGGCAACGCGCGGCAGTGAGCAAGGTTGTATCAGGAGACCTATCCACGCCGACAAAAACCACAGCATTCAATGTTTACAATAGCGTTTCGCCGTTTCCTTGAGACAGGGTCGTTTCAGGAAGCAGGAAATCATGAAGGGCTTACCCGAAATGTTCGGACACCAGACTTGGATGAAAATGTGATTAACACTGTGGAATGCGACCGCCGTGTCAGTACCAGGTAGTTGGCCTGCCAGTTCAGGAAAGAACATTCTCCATGACAATTGTTTCTACCTTTATCACTTACAGCGTGTGCAGAGTTTACTAGCGACAGACATCCCACATCCCATACTATTCACAGATGAGGCCATCTTTATGTGGAGTGGTATCTTCAGCTTTCATAACAGTCATCTGTGGAATGGTATGCAGAGCCCCCATGGCATGGCGACAGCGAATCACCAGCGTTGGTGGAGCCAGAATGTGTGGGCCACGATAACTGGTGGCCGACCGTGGTGGTCTCGCGGCTCTAGGCGCTCAGTCCGGAACCGCGCGACTGCTACGGTCGCAGGTTCGAATCCTGCCTCGGGCATGGATGTGTGTGATGTCCTTAGGTTAGTTAGGTTTAAGTAGTTCTAAGTTCTAGGGGACTGATGACCACAGCTGTGTTAAGTCCCATAGTGCTCAGAGCCATTTGAACCACGATAACTGGTGACCGTACTTTGGGACCAGTCTTCCTTCCACGTCATCTAACAGGGCAGAACTACCAGCGTTTCTTGCGGGTGACTTTGCTCCACTTTGCTGGTAGAAGTGCCACTGACGATTCGAAGCGTTATGTGGCTGCTACGTGATGGTGCTTCAGCACATTTCGCCGTTAACGTCCGGACGCATCTCAATCGTGTCTTCCTTGGCCGATGGATCGGACGAGCGGGTCCAGTAGCACGGCCTACTCGCGCATCGAATCTCAACCCGTGCGGTTTCTGGTTTATGCGGCCATCTCAAAAGTATCGTGTATGCGGAGCCCATTCCCACTGTGGAGACACGGGAGCAACATATTCATGCTGCCTTTGACACTGTTAGGTTGCAGCCTGGCCGACGTCAATATGTGAGACATAACATGCTACGGCGCGTGCACGCATGTGCTGAGGCACATGGAAACCATTTACAACACATACTGTAACTGTGGTTGCATGGTAAAGCGCGTATTAGACCGCAGTCACTGTAAAAGTGTATGATTGAATAAATGGTCCCCAGCATGAAAACCATGCATTGCGAACATAAGTTCATTGACGTTGTTTGTTTCGTGTCCTCTCATCGATCAATCTCTAGAGTTTGTACACGATGGAAAAAATCACCCTGTATATAATGGATGTACGAGTGAAGGTTGTAGACTCATGGTTGACAGCACATGGAAGTTTGGGTATAGACTTTAGTCGTGCTTGGATAGTGGAAAGGTAAGGCAATGCTAGCGGCAAGTGGCAAATCCGGGTTGGAGCTCCAGCCTGGCACAAATTTTCATTGCCATCATGCCATTATATACCTGATGATTGCCCACATTCGCAACTGCGAATGCATTTCATGTATTTCGTAACATGCGTGTACAAGGAACATTGTGTCGAAGTTCTGAACAACAAAGGCAATTCAATACCGTATTAAGTATTGTCCCAGCAGATAAACGCATGAGCCTAAATAGAGAGACTTTACAGTGTTATTTATTTATTGTACGAATGGATTCCAAACACTTCGCCTCTCGAATCGACGGATTCGTTTCAAATGATCTCTGCGCCTCAATGTGCAGAGCTACTCCAGTTAGTGGATAATGTGGAACAGTTTGTTGTTGTGCTTTGTTTTAAAATAAAATAAAATGCATCACAACAAAAGACGGCAATATACACTCCTGGAAATGGAAAAAAGAACACATTGACACCGGTGTGTCAGACACACCATACTTGCTCCTGACACTGCGAGAGGGCTGTACAAGCAATGATCACACGCACGGCACAGCGGACACACCAGGAACCGCGGTGTTGGCCGTCGAATGGCGCTAGCTGCGCAGCATTTGTGCACCGCCGTCGTCAGTGTCAGCCAGTTTGCCGTGGCATACGGAGCTCCATCGCAGTCTTTAACACTGGTAGCATGCCGCGACAGCGTGGACGTGAACCGTATGTGCAGTTGACGGACTTTGAGCGAGGGCATATAGTGGGCATGCGGGAGGCCGGGTGGACGTACCGCCGAATTGCTCAACACGTGGGGCGTGAGGTCTCCACAGTACATCGATGTTGTCGCCAGTGGTCGGCGGAAGGTGCACGTGCCCGTCGACCTGGGACCGGACCGCAGCGACGCACGGATGCACGCCAAGACCGTAGGATCCTACGCAGTGCCGTAGGGGACCGCACCGCCACTTCCCAGCAATTTTGGGACACTGTTGCTCCTGGGGTATCGGCGAGGACCATTCGCAACCGTCTCCATGAAGCTGGGCTACGGTCCCGCACACCGTTAGGCCGTCTTCCGCTCACGCCCCAACATCGTGCAGCCCGCCTCCAGTGGTGTCGCGACAGGCGTGAATGGAGGGACGAATGGAGACGTGTCGTCTTCAGCGATGAGAGTCGCTTCTCCCTTGGTGCCAATGATGGTCGTATGCGTGTTTGGCGCCGTGCAGGTGAGCGCCACAATCAGGACTGCATACGACCGAGGCACACAGGGCCAACACCCGGCATCATGGTGTGGGGAGCGATCTCCTACACTGGCCGTACACCACTGGTGATCGTCGAGGGGACACTGAATAGTGCACGGTACATCCAAACCGTCATCGAACCCATCGTTCTACCATTCCTAGACCGGCAAGGGAACTTGCTGTTCCAACAGGACAATGCACGTCCGCATGTATCCCGTGCCACCCAACGTGCTCTAGAAGGTCTAAGTCAACTACCCTGGCCAGCAAGATCTCCGGATCTGTGCCCCATTGAGCATGTTTGGGACTGGATGAAGCGTCGTCTCACGCGGTCTGCACGTCCAGCACGAACGCTGGTCCAACTGAGGCGCCAGGTGGAAATGGCATGGCAAGCCGTTCCACAGGACTACATCCAGCATCTCTACGATCGTCTCCATGGGAGAATAGCAGCCTGCATTGCTGCGAAAGGTGGATATACACTGTACTAGTGCCGACATTGTGCATGCTCTGTTGCCTGTGGTTCTGTCAGTGTGATCATGTGATGTATCTGACCCCAGGAATGTGTCAATAAAGTTTCCCCTTCCTGGGACAATGAATTCACGGTGTTCTTATTTCAGTTTCCAGGACTGTAGAATTCTGATACGCGATATTTTTCCTTTAATTGTGTGTGTTTGGCAATTTGAATGTGCTCGGATGCACTACACAGGGTGTCCCACTCAAATCTCCCTGATTTCAAAGACCCAGGAAAAAAAAAAAAAACCCACAGTAGGTACGACAATGAAAAATGTACCACACTGTGGAGCATCTCAAAGAATTTATTTATTTATCATCAATACACCTCTACATGTGAACCATTTGTAGCACGAAAAATATCGAGTCTATATTCAATTTCTTGCCAAGTTCCTTGTAACATTTCCTCTGTTATTGTTACAATCGCATTATTGATACAATGTCGCAACGTAGGAATATCGTCCACTTTGGTCGCATGCACACGGTCCTTCACGAATCCCCACGTGAAGAAATCAAGCGGCGTAATGTCGTGAACTTGGTGGTAAGGCAATGGGTCCTTCGCGTCCGATACAACGATTGGGAAATTCCCTATCCAGGAACTTGCGAACAGCTGTTGACGAATGCGGTGGAACTCCATCTTGTTGACAAATGATGTTGGGTTGTATGTCTTGTATCTGAGGGTACACAAACTGCTCCAACATGTCTAGATACACGGACCCATTCACTGTTTGTTCTGCAAAGAAGAAAGATCCAACAATCCTGTCGTACATTAGCCCGCACCAGACGTTTACTTTAGGGCTATCACGAATATGTTCAATGACAACGTGCGGATTTTGCGAATCCCAAATCCGAACATTATACCTATTAACCCTTGCTAATAGATGAAAGGTAGCTTTATCTGTGAATGAACATCTTTCCAGGAAGCTGGCATTCATATCAATACGCTGCAGCATATCTGCAGCAAATTGTTGTTGGCGTGGTTTTTCGTTCAGCGTCAAGTGTTGCAGAGTGTGCACTTTGTAAGCACACATACGAAGACGCTGGTGAATTACACGATGCAATGTTGATTGAGGTACATCGAGTTGCCAAGATGCTTGACGAACTGACTTACGTGGGCTTCTGAGAAAAGTTTGTCTGATGTCCTCCACTCTCTCTTCTGAAAACTCCGTAACGTGCACCGCCAGAATGTTTCAGAACACTTCCTGTTGCCAGAAACTTCCTATACGATCTTTAATTGTTTTCACATCAAGTGGATCACATTCATACACATGACGACAATTTCTTTGCACAATAATCGGCGCTTTTGTTTCTGAAAACCACACTACTGCTTTCGCACGCTGCTGTGGAGTCGCCAATTTCTCCTCAAGCGACCATGCTGCACTTTGGCGACGACAATTGGCACATCTGACGCGGGAATGTAAATTCTTTGAGTGCTCTACAATGTGGTGCATTTTTCACTGTCGTATTGACTGTGGTTTTTCTCTCCTGGGTCCTTGAAATCAGGGAGGTGTGAGTGGGACACCCTGTAGTATTTACAAGGGCGTAATTAGATTTTGGATGAAAGATGAGAGGGATACAGGGCGCAATGAGCTTGGACGAACTCCAGCATCCAGCTGAAAAAAAATCTTTCAGAAACGAATTATAGGGAGTGCTGTCATCACATACCGTTTTCGCGCTCCACAAACCCTGAAAAGAGGCTGTCCGATTTGCCATGACGATTTCCAGAAAGTTTTGACCACAAATGTGAATGAAGTTCCGAATTTGTTAGATGTAGTCAACCTCTGTAGTATCGATATAACCACGTTCTCTGTAAGATTTCGTTTGAGACCAGAGATGTAGGGTAGAATGATTCAAGAGAGTAGCAGAGTCATTAGACATCGTGAGAGAGCAGAATGGGGCGCTCTGCGAAAGTCACGGTCTTCGAACGTGGTCAGGTGATTGGGTGTCACTTGTGGCATACGTCTGTACGCGAGTTTTCCCCAATCATAAACATACCTAGGTCCACTGTTTCCGATGTAATACTGAAGTGGAAACGTGAAGGGACACGTACAGCACAAAAGCATACAGGCCGACCTCGCCTGTTCACTGACAGACCGCCTACAGTTGAAGAGGGTCGTAGTGTATAATAGGCAGAAAATAACCAGAAAATCACACAGGAATTCCAAACTGCATCAGGATCCACTGCAAGTGCTATAACAGATAGGCGGAAAGTGAGAAAACTTAGATTTCGTGGTCGAGCAGCTGCTCATAAGACACACATCACGCCGGTAAATGCCAAACGATACGTCGCTTGGTGTAAGGAGTGTAAACATTGGACGACAGAACAGCGGAAAAACGTTGTGTGGAGTGACGAATTACGGTACACGATGTGGCGATCCGCTGGCAGGTTGTGGGTATGGCGAATGTTCGGTGAACGTCGTCTGCCAGCGTGTGCAGCGCCAACAGTTAAATTCGGAGGCGGTGGTGTTATGGTGTGGTCGTGTTTTTGATGGAGGGGGCTTGCACCCTTGTTGTTTTGCGTGGCACTATCACAGCACAAGCTTACATTGATGTTTCAAGCACCTTCTTGCTTCCCACTGTTGAAGAGCAATTCGGGGATGGCGACTGCATCTTTCAACACGTCGAGCACCTGTTCATAATGCACGGCCTATGGCGGAGTGGTTACACGACAATAACATCCCTGTAATTGACTGGCCGGCACAGAGTTCTGACCTGAATCCTGTAGAACACCTTTGGGATGTTTTGGAACGCCAGCTTCGTGCCCGGCCTCACCGACCGACATCGATACTTCTCCTCAGTGCAGCACACCTTCCAGCATCTGATTGAACGTATTCCTGCGAGAGTGGAACCTGTCAGCAAGGCTAAGGTTGAACCAACTCCATATTGAATTCAAGCATTACCGATGGAGGGCGCCACAAGCTTAGAAATCATTTTCAACCAGGTGTTCGGATACTTTTGATCACATAGTTTATCTGCCTCTCATCAAAACAGGCTTATTTTCCATCTGTCGACTGCTGTTATTATTTCAAAATTGGTGTGTTTTTTTACAGTCTCACCCAACATCACGACATACCGTGTAGTTACAGAGCGACCAGTCTTAATGAAACCATCACTTTCACTGTCACTGTCGCTGTTCCGTTAGTCCTGGTTACTACGTAATTACGAGATCTGAAGATGAGCGACATTGCCTAAACCGGTCATTTAGAAATAAAAATATCGATCCACAGACAGAAATTAAATCTATTCTGTGTAAATAAGGAGTGCAGGTATCTCCTCGTGACAAGTACATCCAGTTTTCGTAAACTCCCTCATCAATCAGCTACTCGAGATACACGCGCAACACTCCCGCGTGACAATAACTAGAAATACCTTGTAGCCAGCAGTTTTCTGACTGGGATGATGCAGCCCGCCACGATTCCTCTTCTGTGCCAACCCCTTCATCTCAGAATTGCACCTGCAACCAACGTCCTCAATTATTTTGATGGATGTATTCCAGCCTCTCTTTTGCTGTGCAGTTTTACCCTCTACAGCTCCCTCTAGTACCACGGAAGTTATTCCACGATGTCTTAACAGATGTTCTACTATCCTATCCCTTATTCTTGTCATTGTTTTCCATACATTTCTTTCCTGCCGATTCTCCGGAGAACCTTCTCCTTCCAAACCTTATCAATGCACCTAATTTTTAGCATTCTTCACTAACCCCACGTCTCAAGGGCTTCGACTCTCTTCTTTTCCCGTTTTCCCATAGTCCATATCTCACTACCATACAACGCTATGTTCCAAACGTCCTTTCTCAGAAATTTGTTTCTCAGATCAAGGCTAAGGCGATGGATTGTCTCCATTATTGTTCAGTTGTGTCTGGAGAAAATCATGCGTGAATGGAACAAGATATGCCCACCATATGCTAAGATTAGAAGAAAGATTCGACGTAGCTGCCTTGCATTTGCAGATGATTTGGTGCTGTTAGCAAACAATATTGATGAAGCAAAGGCTCAGATAGAACAACGAGAACGATTAGCGGCAAACGTCGTATTGCAAATTTTTGTGAGAAAACAGTAGTGATGCCCCAGCTTCCCATTTGACACAACCCATATCATACTACATAATGATCGAAAAATTAAAGCAGTAAAAATGTTTAAATATCTTGGTGAGATTATAACATGGAATGTTAATGAATGAGCATCAATAGATAGCAGAACATTAAAACTTAAGCGAGCGCAGAGAACCACCTGGCCAACCTACAAAAAACGATCTCTCTCAATGAATGCTAAATTTCGACATTACTCCTCCGTCGTTAAACCGGAAGCAACAAATGCAAGTGAAACACTATTCAGACTAAATACTCAAGCAACACCTGACAAATTACAGAAAGTTGATAGAAAAATACTCCGAAGAATTATCAGTAAGAAACATCAAGTTAATGGGCAGTGGAGACTTTTGCCTAATTCAGAATTCATTATTGATACAATGCAGAAAAGAAGGATTGCATTTTTCAGCCTCATACCTCGCCTACCAAATACTAGAATCTTGAAGCAACGTTTTGACTACTTCTGGAACAGTAAAACCAAAGACATCTGGTTTAAAGAAGTACAAAGTGATCTGGATGAACTGAACATCACCACACACCAAATTCAACACAGACAAGAGAAACTGCTTCTGAAGAACAAATACATACGGCTGATATTCAAACCATCAAAGCGGAAGAAGTATGTCATATCTGCAGAAGAACGAGCTGCCAGATCACAGCAAATGAAGAAGTTTTGGGGAACGAAAAATTTGCTGACTGCTAAGACCTAAACTTAATCATTGTAGACTCTGTTGTATTATGTTTGATTTTAGTGCTCCAATGTGGGCGTAAACTATGTAAATAAATGAGTCGTAAGTTTGATACTAGTAGATTTCTCTTGGCCGGGAACGCCCCCTTTGCCAGTGCTAGTCTGTTCTTGACGTCCTCTTGCTCCGTCCGTCATGGGTTATTTTGCTGCCTAGGTAGCAGGATTCCTTAACTTCTTCAACTTTGCAGGCACCCATTATGATGTTAAGTTCCTTGCTTTTCTCATTTCTGCTATAACTCATTACTTTATTCTTCCTTGGAATTACTCTCAGTTCATATTCCTTGCTCATTAGACTGTTCATTCCATTCAGTAGGTCCTGTAGTTTTTCTTCACTTTCACTGAGGACAGTAATGTCATCAGTGAATTTTATGTTTGATATCCTTTCTCACTGACTTTTAATCCCACTCTTGAGCCTCTCTTTTACTTCCGTCATTGCTTCTTCAGTGTAGAGACTGAAAGGTAGTGGCGGAAGACTACATCCCTGTCTCACACCTTTTTCATCCGAGCACTTCGTTCTTAGTCTTCCACTATTATTGTTCCCCCTTGGTTCTAGTACGTGTTGCATATTAGCCGTATTTTCCTATAGCTTTCCCTTATTTTTCTCGGAAATTCGAACATCTTGTACCATTGTACAGCGTCGAACGCTTTTTCCACGTCGACAGATCATATGAACGTGTCTTGATTGTTCTTCAGTCTTGCTTCCATTATCAACCACCATGTCAGGATTGCCTCTCCGCTGCCTTTACATTTCATAAAGTCTAACTGATCGTCCTCTAACACATCCTCAATTTTCTTTTCCATTCTTTTGTATATTATTCTTCTCAGCGACATGGATGCTTGAGCTGTTAAGCTGATTGTACGATAGTTCTCGCACTTATTGGCTCTTGTATTCCACGGAAGAATGTGCATGATATTTTTCCGAAAGTTTGGTATATCACCAGACTCATAATTTCTACACAACAAGGTGAATAGTCTTCCCCCAGTGGTTGTAGAAATTCTGATGGAATGTTACACTGATGGCCATTAAAATTGCTACACCAAGAAGAAATGCAGATGATAAACGGGTATTCATTGGACAAACATATTATACTAGAACTGACATGTGATTACATTTTCACGCAATTTGGGTGCATAGATCATGAGAAATAAGTACCCAGAACAACCACCGCTGGCCGTAATAACGGCTTTGATACACCTGGGCATTGAGTCAAATAGAGCTTGGATGGCGTGTACAGGTATAGCTGCCCATGCAGCTTCAACACGATACCACACTTCATCAAGAGTAGTGACTGGCGTATTGTGACGAGCCAGTTGCTCAGCCACCATTGAGCAGACGTTTTCAATTGGTGAGAGATCTGGAGACTGTACAGGCCAGGGCAGCAGTCGAACATTTTCTGTATCCAGAAAGTCCCGTACAGGACCTGCAACATGCGGTAGTGAATCATCCTACTGAAATGTAGGGTTTCGCAGGGATCGAATAAAGGGTAGAGCCACGGGTCGTAACACATCTGAAATGTAACTTCCACTGGTCAAAGTGCCGTCAATGCGAAAAAGAGGTGACCGAGACGTGTAACCCATACCATCACGCCGGGTTATACGCCAGTATGGCGATGACGAATACACGCTTCCAATGTGCGTTCACCGCGATGTCGCCCAACACGGATGAGACCATCATGATGCCGTAAACAGAACCAGGATTCATACGAAAAAATGACGTTTTGATATTCGAGCACCCAGGTTCGTCGTTGAGTACACCATCGCAGGCGCCCCTGTCTGTGATGCAGCGTCAAGGGTAACCGCAGCCACAGTCTTCGAGCTGATAGTCCATGCTGCTGCAAACGTCGTCGAACTGTTCGTGCAGATGGTTGTTGTCTTGCAAACGTCCCCATGTGTTGACTCATGGATCGAGACGTGGCTGCACGATCTATTACAGCCATGTGGATAAGATGCCTGTCATCTCGACTGCTAGTGATACGAGGCCGTTGGGATCCAGCCCGGCGTTTCGTATTACCCTCCTGAACCCGCCGATTCCATATTCTGCTAACAGTCATTGGATCTCGACCAACGCGAGCAGCAACGTCGCGATACGATAAACCGCAATCACGATAGGCTACAATCCGACCTTTATCAAAGTCGGAAACGTGATGGTACGCATTTCTCCTCCTTACAGGAGGCACCACAACAACGTTTCACCAGGCAACGCCGGCCAACTGCTGTTTGTGTATGAGAAATCGGTTGGAAACTTTCCTGATGTCAGCACGTAGTAGGTGTCGCCACCGGCGCCAACCTTGTGTGAATGCTCTGAACAGCTAATCATTTGCATACTACAGCATCTTCTGACTGTCAGTTAAATTTCGCGTCTGTAGCACGTCATCTTCGTGGTGTAGCAATTTTAATAGCCAGTAGTGTATTTATTCCATCTGCCTTATTCCGTTGTAAGTCTACCAAAGTTCTTTTAAGTTCTGATTTTAATACTGGATCCCCATAGGTCTTCTATATCGACTCCTATTTCTTCTCCTACCAGTCTACCATACTCGTGAATAAATTTCACCCACTTTCTGTTTATTTATTTTTTTAAATCGTTCTGAAAATCATTTCTGATTTCTTCTATTTCTGTTATCCAATTTATTACTTTATTTCTTATGGTTCTCCTTTCTCTTCCAACAATGTCGTGATCCAGGATAGAGTTCAAAGGCTGCTGCATGACGATATTCGATACCAGTAGATGAGACATGTTTCCCTCTTACTTTCACCATCTTGTTTCCTCGATGCCACAGCCCTTTCACTACTTTTGCTGCTCTGTCTGCTCCTTTCCACTAGAAGTAATATGTCGACAGCTAACGGTATGTGTGATACTTTGTGCATTAGCGCTACCGGGAGCGTCCTGCTGCTAGATGGTGGTCGAGCTGGTTAGCGGTTTCTGCACCCTGGCGTGGCTTCTGGAAATCAGATACGGAAGGTCCCACGCGTGCCCGTCCCGTCTGCCTGTCGATCCTCTCCGGTTTCTGCAAGGTGCGTTCCCGCACGCGTGACGGCAGACCGCAAGAGCTGCCGTGCTTCTAGTTCCACTGCGCTCTCTATCGAAATCTGAACCAATAGGAAATAAGTATAAGAGGATGCGAGAGCAGAACCAGCTGCGATGGCGCACAGGACACGCAGTCCGTAAGAAAACGCCATCCCGCCGTCCAGGGTAAGGTTTTACGTGGTTTCGGTGAATCGGGCTTACGCTGGGTTGGTTCCTTTGAAAGGACACGATCGATTTCCCACCCTGTCTTTTATCATTTCATATCCACTAATCTCGACATCAATATGGCGTCAACTTCGCCCCCTACCCCATACTTTCTTTTTTTTCGTACCAACACAGTATGGAGTAGGATTACCTTTAGCATACAGAACGGTCCAGATTTTCCATTTTTTATTATTTATTTCCACGTCAAGTTCCGTAGGACCAAATTGAGAAGCAACTCTCCAAGGTCATGGAACGTGTCAGTACATGAAATTTAGAACATAAAAGTAATAACAGATAAAAACATGAAAATGAAAAAAGTCAGTCCATATGTTTAAGGAAACGCTATCAGCAATACAATAAAAATCAGATTAATTTTTCAAGGAACTTCTCGACAGAATAGAAGGAGTGACCCATGAGGAAACTCTTCAGTTCCGATTTGAAAACGCGTGGATTACTGCTAAGATTTTTGAATTCGAGTGGCAGCTTATTGAAAATGGATGCAGCAGTATACTGCACACCTTTTTGCACTAGAGTTAAGGAAGTCCGATTCAGATGCAGGTTTGATTTCTGCTGAGTATTAACCGAGTGAAAGCTGCTTATTCTTGGGAATAAGCTAATATTATTAACAAGAAATGACAGTAAGGAATATATATATTGAGAGGCCAATGTCAAAATACCCAGACACGTGATCAGGGGTCGACAAGAGGTCCGTGTACTACCATCACTTGTTGCCCGAACCGCCCGTTTCTGAGCAAAAAATATCCTTTTATAATGGGAAGAGTTACCCCAAAATATAATACCATACGACATAAACGAATGAAATTAAGCAAAGTAGACTAATTTTCGTGTCGAACGATCACTCACTTCAGATACCTTTCGAATAGGAAAAATGGCAGTATTAAGTCTTTGAACAAGATCCTGAATGTGGTCTTTCCACGACAGCTTACTATCTATCTGAACACCTAGAAATTTGAACTGTTCAGTTTCACTAATCATATGCCCGTTCTGTGAAATTAAAACATTTTTTTTTTAATTGTCTGTTAGAAACTGTAAAAACTGAGTCTTACTGTGATTTAGCGTTAGTTTATTTTCTACAATCCATGAACTTAGGTGTTGTACTGCACTATTTGAAACCGAGCCAATGTTTCGCGCAACAGCCTTTACTATAAAGCTAATGTCATCAACAAACAGAAATATTTTAGACTTACCCGTAATACTAAAGGGCATATCATTTGTATAAATAAGGAACAGGAGTGGCCCCAGTGTAGTTTCTTTATATGGCGTACGCATATGAATAAATATTCGCGCTGTCCCCGTACGGCAAAAATACCTTTACGAGGTATGATTATAAATGAGTAAGCTGACAGAAAATTGAAAGCTATACTATCGATTTTTTATGTACCTCAATTGTTTCTTTTACCGATCTCGGTGCCTGTCGGTCTTTCGAGCTGGTGCTATAAAGACGTATGTACTTATACTCTCCCATTGTTGTCTTAATTCAAAGTTATAATATGCGGAAGTCGCAAGTTTTCATTCTCCTACCGGGCTACGTCCTAATCTCCGCATCTCGATGCGACAAGTACTTGCATTTTTAAATGGACCTTTTCGGAGAAGAAGTCAACACGAAGAGAGAACAGCCGATGCAGCCAGGCCGGCATTGTTGTACATCTTAGGGGAGACGAAATAAATATCAATCAGTACACAAAAACTCAAAGGAATTAACCTTCAACAATGTTCCATAACTGCCACAACGTTTCCTAACCCGCACGCGTTCATACTTGCTTGCGTTTCTGGACTTACAGTTTCTAGTGCAGCTACACGCGCGTTAGCATAACGATGTCAGTTCTGAACAATTCACATTCCTGTCTCCTTAACCACTATACCGCAATGGGTCTTTACGCTTGATCAGTAAAATGGCGACTGTACAGCCGTAACCAAACTTCGTCTGCTGCTCGTCACACAGGTAAGTAGCCGGAGCGATAAACTGAGTGATTAGAGTACAGACTGGTTTGTTAACATTTTATTATCTTAGCATTACAAATTCCGACAAACAATATTAACAGTTTCATCCTACAACAAAAGAATCATACGTAAATTACAAAAGAAATAATAATAATAAAAGATGTTCAAATGTGTGTGAAATCTTATGGGAATTAACTGCTAAGGTCATCAGTCTCTAAGCTTACACACTACTTAACCTAAATTATCCTAAGGACAAACACACACACCCATGCCCGAGGGAGGACTCGAACCTCCGCCGGGACCAGCCGCACAGTCCATGAGTGCAGCGCCTTAGACCGCTTTTTTTTTTTTTTTTTTTATAAAACCTTTATTAAAAAAAGCGATGTTACACATTGCAAATACATACTAAGTTATACATACATGAAGTTATTTAAACAAAGCGGTTTGATCATTTCAATTGCGCTGACATTAAGGAAAGACAACAGAAGATTGTGTTACTGACTAAATCACCAGAAAGAATTAAATTAAACATAAATACTTGAGAATGGCGGAAAGGAGATATATAATAAAGTTGACTAGCCTTCCAACTACACTTTCTGGACATTAATTGAATCTAAGTATTTCAAGTGATCAGATCTATATAATCAGTCTTTCACTGCAAAAATGAACAGGGCAATGTGCCAGCCATTGAATATTGCATTTATCGGATAGAATCTTATGGTTTTAACCAATCGATAAGGAAATTTCTATAAAAAACTGTCTGTTTCCAAATTTCTAGTATAAGCCAATAATGCACCTTTCATGTTTTGTGTTTGGCACTATAAGACACACAATCTCAATGTCACATAAGTTCTGTACATTAGCTTATAAATTTCAAAAAACTACTCTCTGAAGTAGAGAAAGCACACATAATAAATATACTGTAAAATCTTAAATAGTATCCTTAAGGTAACTATAATACATCACTGTCAACACAGTCTTCTTTTTTATATTAACCAATGCCCATTCTTTCAAATACAATTTTTAGCATATTACCGAACTTTTTCTTGTGATTCGAATAGCTTCTAATTTTGTGGAACTCACACAGCATGTGTACCTTGAACTCTATGATGCTATCGGATCCTAATTTGTTAAGGACGTAGTTAACAAAATTTCCCAGCAACCAGTACACAGCGTTATTTTTTGCTTCTGGGAAATAGCGTGCTTCAGGCCTGTTTATCAATGACAGCGATATATACTCATGGGATGTTCTTGTAATCAGAGCTATTTGCTCCCGGATCCACTTCCAACTATTCATGTGACCACTGCAAGTATATCTATGAATTACTGTGTCAACTAGATGGCATTGTTGACATAAATTTGTTTCACAGAGTCCGATTGCGTGCAGTCTTTCATTGGTGCTAACTATGTTGTTAACTGTCTTGTACCATGAAGTTTTTATATTAGACGTGAGCACATTAGAACTAATGTTCTTCCAAATCTCAGTCCACTCAATGTTTGGAAACTGTCGTTCTATTTTGTTTCTTCCTTCGCTTTTCTTTCGTTCCCGCATTATTTCTCTCGATGTTAAGTGTCGGGACTGCCTGAGTTCGACACTGACATAACTAAACTCAACATAGAAAATCCTCACGTGCAGTAAGCGACTGTTGATATTCTGCACGTTAATCGGGGGAAGCAGGCTTGGAGGTTTAATGATCTCGAAAAGTTGGCTGGTTATGCTTTCTCGCGAGTCTCTTATTAAATTAACTTGCCTTTTGATAAAAAGAGCAGAGGCTTTATCCGTTATGTCAGTTAATCCTAGTCCACCATTTTTAGGATCTAAAGTGGCTACTTTAGCAGGTACTCTGAACACTTCACCTCTCCACAAAAATTTTGTGATTTTGGACATTATTCTTCTCGCTATCATTCTCGGTATTGGAAACAGCTGGGCAGTATAATAAGCCTTAGCAAGGATGCATGAGTTGATATACTGTGTTCGTTGAACTTGGTTCATATATCGAGTTAAATTCTCTACAATGGCTCCTTGCACTTTATCTGCTGCAACTTTCCAATTTAAAGCCGTCATTTTCATAGGGCATGCTGTCAGGGTGATCCCAAGTGTTTTATGTTGTCCGACTAATTTTGCCCACTCGACGTTGATATTATCAAAACCTCTGAGATTTAACATCTTACTTTTTTTCCCGTTTGCATTGGCTCCAGATGCTCTACAGTACGAATCAATCACTGTTGCTAGCGTGGTTACCTCGTCATTATTCCTTATAATGACCCCTATATCGTCAGCATAGGCTCTTATAACTGTTTTGTTTCCTGATAATGTTAAGCCTTTTAATGTAGCATGGACGTGTCGGAGGAAAGGTTCCAGCGAAATTGCGAAGAGCGACATGGACAGAGGACTTCCTTGAGGAACACCTCGTTGTATTTGCATCGGCCTGGATTGTTGACAATTCACCGCTATTTTAGCATTTATTCCAGTTGCTATGTTCTTAATCAACTGGATAACCCTATCGTTGAAACCTATTTTCTTCAATGTCTGTAGAAGATATTCATGGTTAACTACATCGAACGCCTTATAAAAATCTAAAAACAATAAAGCACACTTTATGTTTGTTACAGAAGTTATTGCAATGATATCCCTGAATTCCGCTAGATTTTGAAAAATGGTTCTGCCTTGCGCACAGTTCTGATGTTGACTAGTAATTTTATCTGTAAGGCATGAAATTCTCTTGTTTATTATTCTAGCTATTAATTTATAATCAGAATTCAGCAGTGAAATTGGACGAAAATTATTTAAATCTTTGTTTCCATTATTTTTTGGCACCAGAACAATTTTACTCTCCTTAAACTCAGCCGGAATCATTTTACCCTGAATAACCTCATTTACAATGTCCGTAATTTTCGCACCTACTATTGGCCAGTAACGGATGTAAAACTCTGCTGGCAGACCATCCGGTCCTGGGGATTTTTTTGGTGGCGAGGCGCACAGAGTCTCATACACGTCTTCTTCACTGACAACCTCGAGAAAATTTTCGTTGTCATCTTCTGTCAGCTGTGGGGCTAGGATGTCAAGGAATTCTTCCAAGGAAGCATCACTACTTTGATGTACAGAATATAGCTCGCAATAATAGCGATAAATCTCGTCCATGATATCCTGCTGGGTTCTGAGAATCGTGCCGTGTTTTGTTCGAATTTCTTCAATAAAAGTCCTTCTCCCGTTTTTCGTATGCTTCACTAAATGATATAGGGAAGTAGTTTCATCTGCTGACACCGAATTTGCCTTCGATTTTATTTTCAACCCTTCCATTTGACTTCTCTTGATATTAAGTAACTTGGCTTTGACTTTTTTTATGTCTGCTATCCGAAGTGAGGAACCTGCTGAGACTTGATCATATAAATCTCTCAAAACGGAATAGTAATATCTATAGTGCATTTCATTTCCCTTGCGCTCTGGGCACTGTATTGAATAAGAACTTTCCTCAACTTTGGCTTTGCCATTTTAACCCACCAGTCAATAGCAGTGGCATATCTACTACGGGCTCGCAGGCATATTGCCCATGTTTCTTTAATCAGATCTTCTAAATCATGATTAACTAACAAGGAAGTGTTCAAATTCCACTGATTCTTGAATCGGCGAACCGGCTGTCTTGTTAGATTTATGCAAGCTAAGACACTTGAATGGTCTGAAAAGTACGTAGGAATGGTTTCTACTTTTGTCACGGAAGTTACAAGATTTTTAGAAATATATAGTCTATCAATCCTGCTACGTGATGTCGCCGTGACATAAGTGAACTCAACAGTGGAGGGGTATTTGATTTCCCATATATCCTTTAATTCTAAACCAGTAACTAATTGTTTTAGTTCACTTGAGAAATTAAAATTAGGTAACTGATCTTTTCGATTTAAAACACAATTAAAATCACCTCCAAGTAATAACTGTCTTGGTGATTTCCTTAACAAGTATATCAGGTCATCTTTGAAGAAACGTGCCCTGTCAGCTCGATGAGAACTTCCTGAAGGGGCGTACAAGTTGATGATAGTCACATCATAGATATTTAGTCCTATTCTCCTTCCGGATTCCAGTCGTTCCACCTCGCTTACTGTAATCCCTTCCCTTACCAAAATAGCTGTTCCAACACTTGTTTCGGGAGACACATTTATGTAACTGACAAAACTGGGAATTACCAAATCCGAAATTAGAACTTCTTGTAACAGGGCAATATCAGTCGCGGATTCGTACAAAAATTCCTTAAGGGCCGATAATTTCAAACCGGTCGTGATTTTATTTATGTTTATAGTGGTGACAGAATAAGATTGCGTCATTGTGCTGTCACTATGTAGTTGTTTTGTTGAACTAATTTAGTTTACTGTGGTTCAGGGTTCAGTTAAGCTGTAACAGTTTTCTCGGAAGGCTGAACATGGAATAACACTTCAATCAGTTTATTAGTTACTGTCCCGTTTTTTTCTACTTCTGATGTTTTCTCTTGTGCCGCAAGCAGACTGATTTCCTGGTAAACTTTCTGATTTTTCCTCCAGTGATTCGTGTACAACCGTTTCGGACTGAACATTCTTTGGGCTTGGGTCGCCCCTACTGGATTTTCCCTTCCCTTAGTTACGAGCTACATTCTCATTTGGTTGCGTCGGTATTTTACTTCTCGGCTTATCTGGAGCAGCAGCAGACGCTTTAGCAATTTCGGTTGCCGGCGCCTGCCCTGAGGTGTTGACCGTGATTTCAGTTTGGCCACCACTTCCTCGTTCTTTATTAATTTCACTCACTTTCTGATCGAGGGAAACAAATGGAGACTGCAGTTTTGCATACTCTCCCTGAATTTGTTTATTAACAGATAGATTCTGATCTTTGCAATCGGTTACTGCACCTGTTGTTTCTTGCAAATTAATGCTACTTACACCCATTTCATTTTCTGGTACCGTATGTGTATTATCTTTCTGTTCATTAGTTTCCATTCGCATTTTGCCTTCAGGTTCCTCTGCCTTCTCATCGCACTGTTTTTGCTTGCGAAGTGAGGGAGTGGGACAAGACAGCTCGTCCTCTGAGCAACTATCAGTTATCTCCAGAGGTCGTTTTTTCGGTTGCATTTCAGTTTCACGAGTAGTGGCAACGGGGTTTCCTTTTGTTGTTAACGGGGGAAATTGACTGTTATCGTGAAGGGAGACATCAGCTTGTCCCGCTGCGTAAACATCCTCAACCAGTTGTTCCGGGCTATTCTTTGGTAACAGATCATTTAAGGTAAGCTTCTGACGCTGTATCAAATTACTTTTAAGCACAACAGTTCGCCGCGGACATTCCTGTCTGAAGTGGCCGGTTTCGTTACGTATATGACATGTAGCTTCCTGACCTGTATAAACAATTTGTGCCTTATACCCACAAACAGTTATGTGAGACGGAATATTCGTCTTAACGTCCATCTCTACACAGCGGACCCCGTTAAAACACTGCAGTTTAAAGCGAGGCGACCATCTTTCATTTGCAATTGATTTAACGTCTCCGTAGTTTAAAAGAGCTTCCTTAATCTTATCATTTTCAATTTCAATGGGGAGATTCAAGACACGAACGGTTTTGTAATGAATGTCCGCTCTATAGATGGAAACCTTACTTTTATAACCATTTCTATGCACAAAATCTACTGCATAGCCCCACTTTCGTAACACTTTATCAACAGTCGAAGCACTGATTAACTTGACAAAAACACAGTATTTTTCCTGATCCAGTTGCCAGGTATGAACGGTTTCAGAATTTAGACCAATTACCTGTGTAATCCAGTCATCTATTTCCAGGGATGTCGGCTGAACAGGACGGGATTCTTTGTCAAAAGCAAATACCAGAGTATTCTTCCTGAGGTTTGTAGCCATGGTTAATCCAGCGAAGCAATTTCGGTTAAACAACCGAAATTCCAAGTAGCAGCAGCAAGACCAGAAAGAGCGATCAGATCACAAGGAACAGGAACGAACACGGAGATTAACGGACGGACGGCACTCGGCGAAGCACAAGTACAGCGATGTAAACACTGAAGTGCAGCGCAACAGTTAACAGCGGCCACTCGCGAGCGCGGCTGAAACGGAACTGCACTCGGCTAATATCGCGCGGTGTAAATTACATAACCTTACTCAATAGCATTCGTTAACGCAATGAGCAGCTGACTTCACTCCTTGATAAAAAATATGCATCTGCAGCTTATCGGCCATCACTTATCTGCGGTGTTTCTTCACCACCAACTTAAATACAATAGACAAGCGAACAGTTTGCTTATCTGAAAAGCAGACCACATTAGAATCGAGTCAATACAGCGAAGTAACAACACCTATATCTTTTAAGGATGGGAAATCAAATTCCTCTTTTTACCGGTGCGTAAGAAATACTTTAGTTAATAAGTTCAAAATAAGAGGCATTATAAAAAAACTTTGCGTGGCCAGCACAATTTAAAATTTCAAGAATTCCGAGTCACCGACATCCAGTATTGCGTCAGAGTAACAAGAACAAAATTTTTTCTGAGAAATGAGAGCTTACGAAGGAGTTTATTAATGTTCAGTACCCATGCCAATGATTAAAAAAGCTTAACAATAGTTAACACAGTAACAGGCATAGTTCACAGGCAGTGTAACAGACCCACTTTAGAGTACAAATGGCCAATGTTCAACACGCATACGGCACACACTTACAACAAGATCCGCTGCATAACTGAAACCCACAACAAATCTTAGCTGCGGTAAAACTTGCGTCAACCAACAGCATTTATTACAATACAACGTCGCTCTTGGGCATGAAATAGAGAAAAGTACCGTTTGTAAACATTAAAGCAAAATGTGATCATCCGTGGGGACTGGCTTCAATCTTCGTTCCAAGCCAATGTTTGCACTAGAAAATACAATGCTTCCGAAACCAAACTCCGAGCCACTCTGTCAGGTCAAAAGGAATGGTAGTATCGGAAAATGAGGGTAGGGTGTTCCTTAACCACAACTCTTAACCCTCAAGCCAAATTACATGCCAAAAAACTTCGTCATCTTCACAAGCTCACATTATGGGCGGACGGGATACGGATGAACCAAGGTTTCGTTGAGAACAGCTCGATCTTGTACATCCACAGTGAACCGTGCTACACACCATTTCCAGGACAACTGACGATAAACGTAGCGTCGCAAGTATCGTTGCAACCAAATAGATACCATACATTCAATATACAACAGCGCGACCAGAGTGAAGCAAATTGAACAACCCCCTGTCATTCTTGTGAAGACTAAATAAAGGGTTGTGGTAGATGATAATGCATAAGGAAATTACGAAGTAACTTTCGACTTTTAGCGTTTAGCAATTATAGCCGGAAAAAAATATTACCTCTGAGTATAGCACACTAAAACTTTATATACGTCGTCTTCCGACAGGCTCAGTAGCTTCCATATGAATCCTGTAACCCCAAACGGTCAGTAGCGGAGCAATTACATTTACAAAACGCGATTTGGGAAATGTAGTTTACGATTCAACTTTGTGTGTTTTGGTACACCCTTTTCTACACAAAAGTTCTGAAGAATGACGAACGTTCTACATAAAGTTTAATTTCAATCATATATGCTGTTCATTTCAAGTTCAAAACAAAAATTGTGTTGTATGGGGCAAGGACACACCACTCCACACCGCAGGTACATTATGGTCGAAGCCACACCGTCAGTTGAATGTGCAAAGAAATTTTTAGTAGATCGTAAGTTTGTTGAACTAAGAGCCAATATACTACCTTTCTTTTTTATGAATCAGGCTACTCTTCTTATACATAGGGCCAAATGTTAAAAAATGACATCCTATGTACGCTTGGATTACAAGATTCGTAACGTAGCTCTACAAGCCCTGGCATGCCCAACGATACCGATCGACCGGTGTGTCATCTTCTGCCAAAAGCGTCATTGCAGGCTGTATGCAGGGGCGTTGTGTCAGTACACAGCTCTGCCTGCCGTTGTCAGTTTCGCTATTTTAAGCCACCACTATAATCCTGGAAAATTCTCGGAAAAAAAGTTTGTATCTTGCGCAAAGTGAGGTAAAGATTTTATTTTTTAATTCGTTCATGTTGTTGGAGAGATTGGATAACCAAGTTTTGCCAATAAAATTTATGTTGGCTAAACATTCTGTGGTCAAAAAACTTCGAAAATTTCGGACGTCTTTCAGTTTTATCCAAAAAAATTTCAATTTCTTGAGCTCCTAGCGCTTTGACGTCTATTTCCTTTTTAAAACAGCACAAAATTCTCTACAAATTCGATTACTACAATTTTTCCTGCACCCCATGCCGAGGGCCATACCATTCGCCAAAAACTAATGATTTTTTCAACCTTGTGTAGAATGACAGACTACCAAGTTTTTGGGAACTTTTATTACAGTTTCTGTTTATATAGTAGAAATATATTACATGTTATGTTATATATTGGAACTGAACATCTCACTTTGCAGGGTGGGGAACGCATATAGCATCGCTGATATGTGAAGATGAATTACAAGCCTTTTTGAAATATGAACTTCCTCCTTATCTAGTGTCTGTATTCTCGGAAAAAGGCATGCGAAAAAGAACAAAATGCTCATTCTAAGACGCCTTTACCCTAGCGAAGGATGTTAACTCAGTTGCACCGAATGGGTGTAACTTATACACAAGGTAAATTGGTCTTGAAATGTTTCCTTCAAATTAATAACCAAAAGTTATGTTTATTACCTGAAACATCATTATGCATCTCAGTTTGCTATTATATTAGGTGGATACCCTTGCGTGGGAGAATAATGCAGCGCAGAGAGAATTCGTAAGTCTAGAAAATATTCTTCAATTAAAGTTGTAACTGAATCAGAGATGGTAAACCAGGCCCCTCAGGACAAGTTCTTGAACAACGATCGAAACAAGAACCGCCTTATCACATTGCTTAGAAAGGAATTTCGAGAGTATATTATTGAGGTGGACCAGGTACAAGAAGATGCTGCCGTTATGATTGGAACATCCTCTGCTATTTCAAGAACCGAAGATTTTGGAAGTGTCTCTTCATAATAGCAGAAGATCTTGTCCTATTCGTGCTCGTGACTAGTTTAGGACAAGGTATCGAAAACTTATTTTTTCTAAAGCCCGGAAGAGGAAGTGCACAAGTGGTTTTTTGCTGCAACCTAAAAGTTCGACAGTTAATGCTGTTCACTCACGCCATAGGTGGATGTGAGACAACATCATAATTTTTCGGTCAAGGGATAATGAATTTTCGTAACATTAAGACATACGAACACCTACACTCAGTACTTGGTACATTCAATAAACCAGACGTAACCCGTGAAGAAATAATAACAGCTGCAGAACAGTTATTTATCCCGCTGTATAGTGGAAGTGTCAGCAGTTGACGTTAGATGATTTGCGGAAACAGCTATTAGCCAAGTCTGCAAAAAGCATACTGCATCTTAGAAGGTTTTCACTCAGTTCATTCATTATGGAGTTATCGGCAAGTCCAGAGCTGGTTGGGATACTGGAAAATTCCTGAGAAATGGGAGTAGAGTACTTACAGTCCGAGGCATGTTGTACTGACCCATGGTCCATCACCCGAATCAGTTCTTTGCGTTGTTTTGTGCTCATGTAAGCTGAGGCGTGGCGGAGCGTGTTCCAGCAAAAAAGAAGGTTTGAATTATTCTTCCGTTTTCGATAGAGTCAACTGTGAAAATGTGCCAGAATTTTTATATGAAGAAAATTCAGAACAAGTAGATTTTACTGAAATTATTGAGGGAACAGATGTCGAATTCAACTAACTTGAAGAGGTTGACTCACTGTTGCGGGAAGAGGTTGATCTGGGACCCACTCAATCTACGAGGGTTGTTCAATAAGTAATGCAACACATTTCTTTCTCGGTCAGATTTGGCTGAAACATGCGGGATTTTTTGTGGGACATCGTGGAATATTCCCCCTTCAGCCTCTATAGTTTCATGAGGTACTGATAGATGGTGACGCTATACATAAGGCTTTCGACACCGTCTCTCACAAGCGTCTTCTAATCAAGTTGCGTGCCTACGGAGTATACCTCAGTTGTGTGACTGGATTCCTGATTTCCTGTCAGAAAGGTCACAGTTCGTAGTAATAGACGGAAAGTCATCAAGTAAAACAGAAGTAATATCCGGCGTTCCCCAAGGAAGTATTATAGATCCTCTGTTGTTCCTGATCTATATTAACGTAGGAGACAATCTGAGAAGCCTCCTTCATCGTCCTCCGTCCCTTTTACTCTGTTTCTCGTCGCCTTGCCCGTCCCTCGTTTGCTTCTTTGTCCTGTCCTGTGTTTTTCCTCTTATCACCACGTGAACCCCCTCCACCACTACTACAACCACCACCACTGCCATCATATACCTATCTCCCTCCGCCGCCGCCACCACTATCACGTGGTGTGCCCAATCACCCCCCCCCAGTCCATCCCCCCACTCCTCACTCTCCCATCTCCCTCACTTTTTGTTGCCCCATCCCCGGCTCCTCCCTGCCGCACCTCCTCTGATCCCTTCCCTCCACTCCCTCCCTCTGCTCCTTTCGTTTCCGTGGCCCCCGCTAGGGTGGTGGCCTGGAGGGCCACGGCCCATGCTCAACTTTCCCCTTTGCCCTCTCCATCGTCTTCATCATCGCCGTCGCCATCGCTTTCGCCCTCACCATCTCCGGCGCCGACTCCAGCACCGGGACCTGCCACACCACGCCATTTTCCAGTTGCTCCCGTCCCCAACACCTCTTCTGCCGCCGTCAAACGCCCTAGTGGCACCCCTACGTCCTCTGCAACTAAAAAGGCTCGGCCTCTTCCCCCTTCCCCTGCCCAGGATGCCATGGATCTCTCCCCACCTGTCCCTGCTCCCTCCTCCTCCTCCTCCTCCCCCTCCTCCTACCACTACCTCCTCTCCCGTCCTGATCCCTCCCTTCTTGAGGCCCGGAACCTCTTCCTCTTGCTTCGCCAGCATTTTCCCGGTGCCCCCATCTCCCTCCTCACTCCTCGCCATGATTCAGTAATCTTCTCCTCCACCAGCCCTACCCTTCGCACAAATCTCCTTTCCCACATCCGTGTCACCCACTTAGGCCCTAATGCCTCCCTCACCCCTGCCCCTTCCCTGCCTCCCTCCCGCCAACCCCAACCCCCGCATCGCCCACTGACCCTCACCGCCATGATCACTCGGCTTAGTCCGACGATCACGGAGGAGGAGGTGGTGGGGGAGCTCAAGGCGCATCCCCATCTGGAGGTGCATGCAGTTCGCCACGTCCACAACTCAGCCGGCCCTACCCACCTTATGCTGGTCTTTTCTGAACACGTCCCCTCCACAGACCGTCTCCTGAAGAAGGGTGCCTTTCTCTTTCACCAACGCTACCAAGTTGACCCTTCCCGTTCCCCTCCTCAATCCCTCCGCTGCCAGACATGCTTGCAGTATAATGCACTCACGACATCTGAGTGCCGCGAGGCCCCCACCTGCCCGCACTGTAAGCAAGCCCACTTCTTATGGCAGTGCCCCAGTCTCCAGTCCCCTCCCCTCCTGTAACACCTGTAACCTCCCTCATCCTACTTACTCCCAGAAATGTAAGGCCCGACCCCCTCCTACCACTCCTGAACTCACTGTTCCTGTCTGCCCTCTGGACGCCCCCACCCCTCCTGGCAATTCCCTTCAGCCACCCCCTACCACTGAGGACATCATCGGATTCCTCACCATCATCCTCCAAAATGTTCACCCTTTCCAGCGCCCCCACACCCTCCAACAGATATCCCTCGCCGCCTGTTCCGTTTTCCACATAAAAATGTATGCCACCTACTCCAACAACCAGGCCCAGTTCACCTTCTCCTGCCTTGACACCCTCGTCTAAATTCCTGTCATGGTGCGACAGCACCATATCCTTTTCAACATCTGCTCCCTTCCCGCCAACAAAAACCTCTTCCTGCACACCCTTGCCACCCACCACATGGATGCCTTCCTCCTCAATGAATCCTTCCTCCAACCCCACCACACCATCCACACTTCGCCCTACCTCCTTCACCGCTCCGATAATCCCCTCCTGATTGCACGTGGCGGAGTTGCCACTGGTCACCGCCGCCAGATGCCAGTTCGGCTCCAACCTCTCCTTCCCGACCCCACCGAACACCTGATCCTGAGTCTCTTCTTCCCCGGCCTGCCGTCACCTGTGCCACCATCTATGTCCGCCCTAAGGCCCCTATTCCCTTCATACTTCCTCTCCCACATTGACCGTACCTTCTCTTCTGTCGCCGACCTCAACTTCCATAGTCGTTCCGCCGCCCAGTTACGGCTGTGGTATCGGTTCCTCTCCTCTCTTCAAGGTGACCTCATCCCCATTCCCCAGCACACCCGTCCCAAATCCAACTCCACTCCCGATGTTATCGTTTCCTCCCCTAACCTCCTTGGCCGCATAACGGTGGAAGTCCTGGAGCCTATTGGTAGCGACCATCTCCCTGTCCTCCTTACCGTTTCAGATGGTCGTCTCCCCCATCCCAACCCTCGTAATGACCCTCCCCCAAAGTACGTCCATGACTATTCCCATGCCAACTGGAATGCCTACCGGGATACCCTCTCCACCCAGGTCAATAGCCATCCCTTCACCTACCACCACCCTGACGATGTTATCTATGCCACCTCCTTCCTCCAGCAGACCTTGTCTGAGGCCGTGGAGGCCCATGTCCCTACTGTCACCATCCACCCCCACCGTCCTACCTTACCCCCACAGGCCATCCTCCTCCTCTGTGAATCGCGCCATCTCTACCGTGTCTTCCTCCATATGCGTGACCCGGACACACTACGACGCCACTGGCAACTCCAGCGACACATTCGAAATTTGCTCGCGGCTAAGAAATGCTAGGACTGACGACAGACATGCACCCATTTAAATGCTACCCTACCTATAAATTCGTCCAAGTTCTGATCAGCCTTCCGTCACCTTACCGGAAATAAACCCTCCCCCTACTATCTTCTTCTCCATGATGATCACCCCTTCCCTGACACTCTTAGTAAGGCCAATCACTTTGCCTCCTACCTCTCCAATATCTTTTCCATCCCCGATGATCCCCAGTTCGATTACTCTCTCTTCCTGGATGTCCACGATCGAACTGACACCTCTGTCCCTCCCATCGCACCTGGTTTCTAGTACTTGGACAACATTGCACACATGGCTCTCAATGCCCCTATCACTACACAGGATCTCTGCACAAAACGCAACACCACTCCTGGTCACGATCGTTTCACCTACCGCCACGTTCGTGAAGTTCCTGTCTCTTTCCTCTCCACTCTGGCAAGGCTCTACAATGTAGTCCTGTCCACCGGCTACTACCCCAACTTATGGAAAACCTCCCATATCCTGATGTTCCTTAAACCTGGTAAACTGCCGTCTGCCGTCTCCTCCTACCGTCCCATCAGCCTTACCTCAGTCTTCAGCAAGGTCCTGGAATCCATCCTCACCCAACGCATCCACCAGCATCTCCACCAGCACTGCCTCCTTCCCGTTACCCAGTGTGGCCTTCGGCCATCCTTCTCTTCAGATGACCTTCTCCTTCACCTCACTCATCTCCTTTCTGAGCAGCTTAATTCCTGTCGCTCCACAATCTTCCTCTCCCTGGACCTCGAACGTGCCTATGACCGCATATGGCATTCTGGTCTCCTCTTCAAGCTCCAAACCTTCGCCCTTCCCATTAACTACGTCCATCTGATCGGCTCCTTTCGCTCCGACCGTCCTTCCTACGTCACCATCCATAACACAGATTCCTACACCTTTTTTCCCTCCGCTGGTGTGCCCATGGCTCCGTCCTCTCTCCCCTTCTGTACCTTTTGTATATGGCGGACATGCCGCAGCCTTCACTCCCCCCCCCCCCCCCCGTCCACCTTCTCCAGTTTGCCGATGACACCACCTTCCTTGCCCTTGCCCCCACCCTGCAGCGCTCCCAACACCTTCTCCAATCCCATCTTGACCGGTTCACCGCTTGGTGCAACCAGTGGTTGCTGAAGGTCAATCCCTCCAAAACCCAGGCGATCATTGTAGGCAAAACCACCCCTTCCTTCCGCCTCCTCGATTTCTATCTAACCATCTATGGCCGTCCTATCGCCCTGACCCCCACCCTTAAGTACCTTGGCATCACCCTCGACCGTCGCCTCTCCTGGACCCCCCATCTCTGGACAATACAAGCCAAAGCACGCTCCCGACTCAGTCTCCTCAAGCTCCTTTCTGGCCGTACGTGGAGTCTGGACCCCTCCACCATACTCCACACCTATAAATCCCTCATCCGTCCTATCTTTTGTTACACCCATCTGGCCTGGATCTCTGCCCCCCCTACCTTTTATAAATCCCTTCAGATCCTTGAACGCCATGCTCTCTGCCTCGCTTATCGCATCCGTCTCCCCTCCCCCACATGGATCCTGTACGACCTCATCCAGTTCCCCCACCTCCTCCTTTTCCTTGAAATGATGCGGATCCTGTACACCTCCCGTAAACTCGATCCTCCTCACCCGCTTGTCTCACCCATCCTCTCCCACCCCACTCGCTGCCGCACCTGTATTCCCACATCCCACCCGGTCTCCATCTCTCCACCCTCCTTACCATCTCCCAAGGTGGCTTCCGCCAGTTCCCCCTCCCTGATGCTGTACTCCTACCCTCCATCTACCCCTCCTATCAACTTTGCTCCTTCCCTCCCACTTCCTGTGTCTTTTCCTTTAGGCACCCTCCCTCCCTTCTCTCTCCTTTTTCCCCCACCCCACGTTCCTCCACCCCTCTTCCCCCGGGCTTCCCCTCCCCCTTCCTCCCTTTCTCCCTCGCCCCTATCTACCCTGCCCAAGGCATCTCTGCTCTCCCCTCTCCCTCTCCCACCCCCCCTCCGCCTCTCTTGGCAGGCCCCTGGACTCGTACACGCTCAGTGGACATTCACGCGCCAGAGATCATCGCCATCAGTGTCTCGTGCGTGTGCCTTCGTTTTATGTTTAGTGTTCTTTCACCATCACGCCACCACTGTTCACCTGTGCCGTCGCAGTCGTTGTGTTTTGTGCACCGTGTCAACGGGTTTGTGTTTTTTCTCGTCCAGCATGAACGGCTTCATGCTTATTGTTTTTCGTGTCTACCGTTTTTGCCCGCCATTTTTATTGTATTATCTGTACCACCTTTATGTCATATTTCTTATACCACTAGCAGCTGAAGAGCAGCGTAATATGCTGCTGACAGCCCACCTTTGTATAAGGTGATTAAAATAGCAATAAAGAAAAAAAAATCTGAGAAGCCGTTTTAGATTGTTTGCAGATGATGCTGTCATTTACCGTTTTGTAAAGTCATCAGATGATGAAAACGACTTGCAAAATGATTTACATAAGATATCTGAATGGTGCGAAAAGTGTCAATTGACCCTGAATAAGGAAAAGTTTGAAGTTATTCACATGAGTACTAAAAGAAATCAGCTAAATTTCGATTACGCGATAAGTCACACAAATCTGAAGGCTGTAAATTCAACTAAATACTTAGGGATTACAATTACAAATAACATAAATTGGAACGATCACATAGATAATATTGTGGGTAGAGAAAACCAAAGACTGCGATTCATTGGCAGAACACTTAGAAGCTGCAACAGGTCTATTAAAGAGACTGCCTACACCACGCTTGCCCGCCCTATTCTGGAGTATTGCTGTGCGGTGTGGGATCCGCATCAGGTGGGACTGACGGATGACATCGAAAAAGTACAAAGAAGGGCAGCTCGTTTTGTATTATCGCGAAGTAGGGGAGATAGTGCCACAGACATGATACGTGGATTGGAGTGGCAATCATTAAAACAAAGGCGTTTTCCGTTGCGACGGGATCTTCTCATGAAATTTCCATCAACAGTTTTCTCCTCCGATTGCGAAAACATTATGTTGGCACTCACCTACATAGGGAGGAATGATCATCACGATAAAAGGTCCCACGCGTGCCCGTCCCGTCTGCCTGTCGATCCTCTCCGGTTTCTGCAAGGTGCGTTCCCGCACGCGTGACGGCAGACCGCAAGAGCTGCCGTGCTTCTAGTTCCACTGCGCTCTCTATCGAAATCTGAACCAATAGGAAATAAGTATAAGAGGATGCGAGAGCAGAACCAGCTGCGATGGCGCACAGGACACGCAGTCCGTAAGAAAACGCCATCCCGCCGTCCAGGGTAAGGTTTTACGTGGTTTCGGTGAATCGGGCTTACGCTGGGTTGGTTCCTTTGAAAGGACACGATCGATTTCCCACCCTGTCTTTTATCATTTCATATCCACTAATCTCGACATCAATATGGCGTCAACTTCGCCCCCTACCCCATACTTTCTTTTTTTTCGTACCAACACAGTATGGAGTAGGATTACCTTTAGCATACAGAACGGTCCAGATTTTCCATTTTTTATTATTTATTTCCACGTCAAGTTCCGTAGGACCAAATTGAGAAGCAACTCTCCAAGGTCATGGAACGTGTCAGTACATGAAATTTAGAACATAAAAGTAATAACAGATAAAAACATGAAAATGAAAAAAGTCAGTCCATATGTTTAAGGAAACGCTATCAGCAATACAATAAAAATCAGATTAATTTTTCAAGGAACTTCTCGACAGAATAGAAGGAGTGACCCATGAGGAAACTCTTCAGTTCCGATTTGAAAACGCGTGGATTACTGCTAAGATTTTTGAATTCGAGTGGCAGCTTATTGAAAATGGATGCAGCAGTATACTGCACACCTTTTTGCACTAGAGTTAAGGAAGTCCGATTCAGATGCAGGTTTGATTTCTGCTGAGTATTAACCGAGTGAAAGCTGCTTATTCTTGGGAATAAGCTAATATTATTAACAAGAAATGACAGTAAGGAATATATATATTGAGAGGCCAATGTCAAAATACCCAGACACGTGATCAGGGGTCGACAAGAGGTCCGTGTACTACCATCACTTGTTGCCCGAACCGCCCGTTTCTGAGCAAAAAATATCCTTTTATAATGGGAAGAGTTACCCCAAAATATAATACCATACGACATAAACGAATGAAATTAAGCAAAGTAGACTAATTTTCGTGTCGAACGATCACTCACTTCAGATACCTTTCGAATAGGAAAAATGGCAGTATTAAGTCTTTGAACAAGATCCTGAATGTGGTCTTTCCACGACAGCTTACTATCTATCTGAACACCTAGAAATTTGAACTGTTCAGTTTCACTAATCATATGCCCGTTCTGTGAAATTAAAACATTTTTTTTTTTTAATTGTCTGTTAGAAACTGTAAAAACTGAGTCTTACTGTGATTTAGCGTTAGTTTATTTTCTACAATCCATGAACTTAGGTGTTGTACTGCACTATTTGAAACCGAGCCAATGTTTCGCGCAACAGCCTTTACTATAAAGCTAATGTCATCAACAAACAGAAATATTTTAGACTTACCCGTAATACTAAAGGGCATATCATTTGTATAAATAAGGAACAGGAGTGGCCCCAGTGTAGTTTCTTTATATGGCGTACGCATATGAATAAATATTCGCGCTGTCCCCGTACGGCAAAAATACCTTTACGAGGTATGATTATAAATGAGTAAGCTGACAGAAAATTGAAAGCTATACTATCGATTTTTTATGTACCTCAATTGTTTCTTTTACCGATCTCGGTGCCTGTCGGTCTTTCGAGCTGGTGCTATAAAGACGTATGTACTTATACTCTCCCATTGTTGTCTTAATTCAAAGTTATAATATGCGGAAGTCGCAAGTTTTCATTCTCCTACCGGGCTACGTCCTAATCTCCGCATCTCGATGCGACAAGTACTTGCATTTTTAAATGGACCTTTTCGGAGAAGAAGTCAACACGAAGAGAGAACAGCCGATGCAGCCAGGCCGGCATTGTTGTACATCTTAGGGGAGACGAAATAAATATCAATCAGTACACAAAAACTCAAAGGAATTAACCTTCAACAATGTTCCATAACTGCCACAACGTTTCCTAACCCGCACGCGTTCATACTTGCTTGCGTTTCTGGACTTACAGTTTCTAGTGCAGCTACACGCGCGTTAGCATAACGATGTCAGTTCTGAACAATTCACATTCCTGTCTCCTTAACCACTATACCGCAATGGGTCTTTACGCTTGATCAGTAAAATGGCGACTGTACAGCCGTAACCAAACTTCGTCTGCTGCTCGTCACACAGGTAAGTAGCCGGAGCGATAAACTGAGTGATTAGAGTACAGACTGGTTTGTTAACATTTTATTATCTTAGCATTACAAATTCCGACAAACAATATTAACAGTTTCATCCTACAACAAAAGAATCATACGTAAATTACAAAAGAAATAATAATAATAAAAGATGTTCAAATGTGTGTGAAATCTTATGGGAATTAACTGCTAAGGTCATCAGTCTCTAAGCTTACACACTACTTAACCTAAATTATCCTAAGGACAAACACACACACCCATGCCCGAGGGAGGACTCGAACCTCCGCCGGGACCAGCCGCACAGTCCATGAGTGCAGCGCCTTAGACCGCTTTTTTTTTTTTTTTTTTTATAAAACCTTTATTAAAAAAAGCGATGTTACACATTGCAAATACATACTAAGTTATACATACATGAAGTTATTTAAACAAAGCGGTTTGATCATTTCAATTGCGCTGACATTAAGGAAAGACAACAGAAGATTGTGTTACTGACTAAATCACCAGAAAGAATTAAATTAAACATAAATACTTGAGAATGGCGGAAAGGAGATATATAATAAAGTTGACTAGCCTTCCAACTACACTTTCTGGACATTAATTGAATCTAAGTATTTCAAGTGATCAGATCTATATAATCAGTCTTTCACTGCAAAAATGAACAGGGCAATGTGCCAGCCATTGAATATTGCATTTATCGGATAGAATCTTATGGTTTTAACCAATCGATAAGGAAATTTCTATAAAAAACTGTCTGTTTCCAAATTTCTAGTATAAGCCAATAATGCACCTTTCATGTTTTGTGTTTGGCACTATAAGACACACAATCTCAATGTCACATAAGTTCTGTACATTAGCTTATAAATTTCAAAAAACTACTCTCTGAAGTAGAGAAAGCACACATAATAAATATACTGTAAAATCTTAAATAGTATCCTTAAGGTAACTATAATACATCACTGTCAACACAGTCTTCTTTTTTATATTAACCAATGCCCATTCTTTCAAATACAATTTTTAGCATATTACCGAACTTTTTCTTGTGATTCGAATAGCTTCTAATTTTGTGGAACTCACACAGCATGTGTACCTTGAACTCTATGATGCTATCGGATCCTAATTTGTTAAGGACGTAGTTAACAAAATTTCCCAGCAACCAGTACACAGCGTTATTTTTTGCTTCTGGGAAATAGCGTGCTTCAGGCCTGTTTATCAATGACAGCGATATATACTCATGGGATGTTCTTGTAATCAGAGCTATTTGCTCCCGGATCCACTTCCAACTATTCATGTGACCACTGCAAGTATATCTATGAATTACTGTGTCAACTAGATGGCATTGTTGACATAAATTTGTTTCACAGAGTCCGATTGCGTGCAGTCTTTCATTGGTGCTAACTATGTTGTTAACTGTCTTGTACCATGAAGTTTTTATATTAGACGTGAGCACATTAGAACTAATGTTCTTCCAAATCTCAGTCCACTCAATGTTTGGAAACTGTCGTTCTATTTTGTTTCTTCCTTCGCTTTTCTTTCGTTCCCGCATTATTTCTCTCGATGTTAAGTGTCGGGACTGCCTGAGTTCGACACTGACATAACTAAACTCAACATAGAAAATCCTCACGTGCAGTAAGCGACTGTTGATATTCTGCACGTTAATCGGGGGAAGCAGGCTTGGAGGTTTAATGATCTCGAAAAGTTGGCTGGTTATGCTTTCTCGCGAGTCTCTTATTAAATTAACTTGCCTTTTGATAAAAAGAGCAGAGGCTTTATCCGTTATGTCAGTTAATCCTAGTCCACCATTTTTAGGATCTAAAGTGGCTACTTTAGCAGGTACTCTGAACACTTCACCTCTCCACAAAAATTTTGTGATTTTGGACATTATTCTTCTCGCTATCATTCTCGGTATTGGAAACAGCTGGGCAGTATAATAAGCCTTAGCAAGGATGCATGAGTTGATATACTGTGTTCGTTGAACTTGGTTCATATATCGAGTTAAATTCTCTACAATGGCTCCTTGCACTTTATCTGCTGCAACTTTCCAATTTAAAGCCGTCATTTTCATAGGGCATGCTGTCAGGGTGATCCCAAGTGTTTTATGTTGTCCGACTAATTTTGCCCACTCGACGTTGATATTATCAAAACCTCTGAGATTTAACATCTTACTTTTTTTCCCGTTTGCATTGGCTCCAGATGCTCTACAGTACGAATCAATCACTGTTGCTAGCGTGGTTACCTCGTCATTATTCCTTATAATGACCCCTATATCGTCAGCATAGGCTCTTATAACTGTTTTGTTTCCTGATAATGTTAAGCCTTTTAATGTAGCATGGACGTGTCGGAGGAAAGGTTCCAGCGAAATTGCGAAGAGCGACATGGACAGAGGACTTCCTTGAGGAACACCTCGTTGTATTTGCATCGGCCTGGATTGTTGACAATTCACCGCTATTTTAGCATTTATTCCAGTTGCTATGTTCTTAATCAACTGGATAACCCTATCGTTGAAACCTATTTTCTTCAATGTCTGTAGAAGATATTCATGGTTAACTACATCGAACGCCTTATAAAAATCTAAAAACAATAAAGCACACTTTATGTTTGTTACAGAAGTTATTGCAATGATATCCCTGAATTCCGCTAGATTTTGAAAAATGGTTCTGCCTTGCGCACAGTTCTGATGTTGACTAGTAATTTTATCTGTAAGGCATGAAATTCTCTTGTTTATTATTCTAGCTATTAATTTATAATCAGAATTCAGCAGTGAAATTGGACGAAAATTATTTAAATCTTTGTTTCCATTATTTTTTGGCACCAGAACAATTTTACTCTCCTTAAACTCAGCCGGAATCATTTTACCCTGAATAACCTCATTTACAATGTCCGTAATTTTCGCACCTACTATTGGCCAGTAACGGATGTAAAACTCTGCTGGCAGACCATCCGGTCCTGGGGATTTTTTTGGTGGCGAGGCGCACAGAGTCTCATACACGTCTTCTTCACTGACAACCTCGAGAAAATTTTCGTTGTCATCTTCTGTCAGCTGTGGGGCTAGGATGTCAAGGAATTCTTCCAAGGAAGCATCACTACTTTGATGTACAGAATATAGCTCGCAATAATAGCGATAAATCTCGTCCATGATATCCTGCTGGGTTCTGAGAATCGTGCCGTGTTTTGTTCGAATTTCTTCAATAAAAGTCCTTCTCCCGTTTTTCGTATGCTTCACTAAATGATATAGGGAAGTAGTTTCATCTGCTGACACCGAATTTGCCTTCGATTTTATTTTCAACCCTTCCATTTGACTTCTCTTGATATTAAGTAACTTGGCTTTGACTTTTTTTATGTCTGCTATCCGAAGTGAGGAACCTGCTGAGACTTGATCATATAAATCTCTCAAAACGGAATAGTAATATCTATAGTGCATTTCATTTCCCTTGCGCTCTGGGCACTGTATTGAATAAGAACTTTCCTCAACTTTGGCTTTGCCATTTTAACCCACCAGTCAATAGCAGTGGCATATCTACTACGGGCTCGCAGGCATATTGCCCATGTTTCTTTAATCAGATCTTCTAAATCATGATTAACTAACAAGGAAGTGTTCAAATTCCACTGATTCTTGAATCGGCGAACCGGCTGTCTTGTTAGATTTATGCAAGCTAAGACACTTGAATGGTCTGAAAAGTACGTAGGAATGGTTTCTACTTTTGTCACGGAAGTTACAAGATTTTTAGAAATATATAGTCTATCAATCCTGCTACGTGATGTCGCCGTGACATAAGTGAACTCAACAGTGGAGGGGTATTTGATTTCCCATATATCCTTTAATTCTAAACCAGTAACTAATTGTTTTAGTTCACTTGAGAAATTAAAATTAGGTAACTGATCTTTTCGATTTAAAACACAATTAAAATCACCTCCAAGTAATAACTGTCTTGGTGATTTCCTTAACAAGTATATCAGGTCATCTTTGAAGAAACGTGCCCTGTCAGCTCGATGAGAACTTCCTGAAGGGGCGTACAAGTTGATGATAGTCACATCATAGATATTTAGTCCTATTCTCCTTCCGGATTCCAGTCGTTCCACCTCGCTTACTGTAATCCCTTCCCTTACCAAAATAGCTGTTCCAACACTTGTTTCGGGAGACACATTTATGTAACTGACAAAACTGGGAATTACCAAATCCGAAATTAGAACTTCTTGTAACAGGGCAATATCAGTCGCGGATTCGTACAAAAATTCCTTAAGGGCCGATAATTTCAAACCGGTCGTGATTTTATTTATGTTTATAGTGGTGACAGAATAAGATTGCGTCATTGTGCTGTCACTATGTAGTTGTTTTGTTGAACTAATTTAGTTTACTGTGGTTCAGGGTTCAGTTAAGCTGTAACAGTTTTCTCGGAAGGCTGAACATGGAATAACACTTCAATCAGTTTATTAGTTACTGTCCCGTTTTTTTCTACTTCTGATGTTTTCTCTTGTGCCGCAAGCAGACTGATTTCCTGGTAAACTTTCTGATTTTTCCTCCAGTGATTCGTGTACAACCGTTTCGGACTGAACATTCTTTGGGCTTGGGTCGCCCCTACTGGATTTTCCCTTCCCTTAGTTACGAGCTACATTCTCATTTGGTTGCGTCGGTATTTTACTTCTCGGCTTATCTGGAGCAGCAGCAGACGCTTTAGCAATTTCGGTTGCCGGCGCCTGCCCTGAGGTGTTGACCGTGATTTCAGTTTGGCCACCACTTCCTCGTTCTTTATTAATTTCACTCACTTTCTGATCGAGGGAAACAAATGGAGACTGCAGTTTTGCATACTCTCCCTGAATTTGTTTATTAACAGATAGATTCTGATCTTTGCAATCGGTTACTGCACCTGTTGTTTCTTGCAAATTAATGCTACTTACACCCATTTCATTTTCTGGTACCGTATGTGTATTATCTTTCTGTTCATTAGTTTCCATTCGCATTTTGCCTTCAGGTTCCTCTGCCTTCTCATCGCACTGTTTTTGCTTGCGAAGTGAGGGAGTGGGACAAGACAGCTCGTCCTCTGAGCAACTATCAGTTATCTCCAGAGGTCGTTTTTTCGGTTGCATTTCAGTTTCACGAGTAGTGGCAACGGGGTTTCCTTTTGTTGTTAACGGGGGAAATTGACTGTTATCGTGAAGGGAGACATCAGCTTGTCCCGCTGCGTAAACATCCTCAACCAGTTGTTCCGGGCTATTCTTTGGTAACAGATCATTTAAGGTAAGCTTCTGACGCTGTATCAAATTACTTTTAAGCACAACAGTTCGCCGCGGACATTCCTGTCTGAAGTGGCCGGTTTCGTTACGTATATGACATGTAGCTTCCTGACCTGTATAAACAATTTGTGCCTTATACCCACAAACAGTTATGTGAGACGGAATATTCGTCTTAACGTCCATCTCTACACAGCGGACCCCGTTAAAACACTGCAGTTTAAAGCGAGGCGACCATCTTTCATTTGCAATTGATTTAACGTCTCCGTAGTTTAAAAGAGCTTCCTTAATCTTATCATTTTCAATTTCAATGGGGAGATTCAAGACACGAACGGTTTTGTAATGAATGTCCGCTCTATAGATGGAAACCTTACTTTTATAACCATTTCTATGCACAAAATCTACTGCATAGCCCCACTTTCGTAACACTTTATCAACAGTCGAAGCACTGATTAACTTGACAAAAACACAGTATTTTTCCTGATCCAGTTGCCAGGTATGAACGGTTTCAGAATTTAGACCAATTACCTGTGTAATCCAGTCATCTATTTCCAGGGATGTCGGCTGAACAGGACGGGATTCTTTGTCAAAAGCAAATACCAGAGTATTCTTCCTGAGGTTTGTAGCCATGGTTAATCCAGCGAAGCAATTTCGGTTAAACAACCGAAATTCCAAGTAGCAGCAGCAAGACCAGAAAGAGCGATCAGATCACAAGGAACAGGAACGAACACGGAGATTAACGGACGGACGGCACTCGGCGAAGCACAAGTACAGCGATGTAAACACTGAAGTGCAGCGCAACAGTTAACAGCGGCCACTCGCGAGCGCGGCTGAAACGGAACTGCACTCGGCTAATATCGCGCGGTGTAAATTACATAACCTTACTCAATAGCATTCGTTAACGCAATGAGCAGCTGACTTCACTCCTTGATAAAAAATATGCATCTGCAGCTTATCGGCCATCACTTATCTGCGGTGTTTCTTCACCACCAACTTAAATACAATAGACAAGCGAACAGTTTGCTTATCTGAAAAGCAGACCACATTAGAATCGAGTCAATACAGCGAAGTAACAACACCTATATCTTTTAAGGATGGGAAATCAAATTCCTCTTTTTACCGGTGCGTAAGAAATACTTTAGTTAATAAGTTCAAAATAAGAGGCATTATAAAAAAACTTTGCGTGGCCAGCACAATTTAAAATTTCAAGAATTCCGAGTCACCGACATCCAGTATTGCGTCAGAGTAACAAGAACAAAATTTTTTCTGAGAAATGAGAGCTTACGAAGGAGTTTATTAATGTTCAGTACCCATGCCAATGATTAAAAAAGCTTAACAATAGTTAACACAGTAACAGGCATAGTTCACAGGCAGTGTAACAGACCCACTTTAGAGTACAAATGGCCAATGTTCAACACGCATACGGCACACACTTACAACAAGATCCGCTGCATAACTGAAACCCACAACAAATCTTAGCTGCGGTAAAACTTGCGTCAACCAACAGCATTTATTACAATACAACGTCGCTCTTGGGCATGAAATAGAGAAAAGTACCGTTTGTAAACATTAAAGCAAAATGTGATCATCCGTGGGGACTGGCTTCAATCTTCGTTCCAAGCCAATGTTTGCACTAGAAAATACAATGCTTCCGAAACCAAACTCCGAGCCACTCTGTCAGGTCAAAAGGAATGGTAGTATCGGAAAATGAGGGTAGGGTGTTCCTTAACCACAACTCTTAACCCTCAAGCCAAATTACATGCCAAAAAACTTCGTCATCTTCACAAGCTCACATTATGGGCGGACGGGATACGGATGAACCAAGGTTTCGTTGAGAACAGCTCGATCTTGTACATCCACAGTGAACCGTGCTACACACCATTTCCAGGACAACTGACGATAAACGTAGCGTCGCAAGTATCGTTGCAACCAAATAGATACCATACATTCAATATACAACAGCGCGACCAGAGTGAAGCAAATTGAACAACCCCCTGTCATTCTTGTGAAGACTAAATAAAGGGTTGTGGTAGATGATAATGCATAAGGAAATTACGAAGTAACTTTCGACTTTTAGCGTTTAGCAATTATAGCCGGAAAAAAATATTACCTCTGAGTATAGCACACTAAAACTTTATATACGTCGTCTTCCGACAGGCTCAGTAGCTTCCATATGAATCCTGTAACCCCAAACGGTCAGTAGCGGAGCAATTACATTTACAAAACGCGATTTGGGAAATGTAGTTTACGATTCAACTTTGTGTGTTTTGGTACACCCTTTTCTACACAAAAGTTCTGAAGAATGACGAACGTTCTACATAAAGTTTAATTTCAATCATATATGCTGTTCATTTCAAGTTCAAAACAAAAATTGTGTTGTATGGGGCAAGGACACACCACTCCACACCGCAGGTACATTATGGTCGAAGCCACACCGTCAGTTGAATGTGCAAAGAAATTTTTAGTAGATCGTAAGTTTGTTGAACTAAGAGCCAATATACTACCTTTCTTTTTTATGAATCAGGCTACTCTTCTTATACATAGGGCCAAATGTTAAAAAATGACATCCTATGTACGCTTGGATTACAAGATTCGTAACGTAGCTCTACAAGCCCTGGCATGCCCAACGATACCGATCGACCGGTGTGTCATCTTCTGCCAAAAGCGTCATTGCAGGCTGTATGCAGGGGCGTTGTGTCAGTACACAGCTCTGCCTGCCGTTGTCAGTTTCGCTATTTTAAGCCACCACTATAATCCTGGAAAATTCTCGGAAAAAAAGTTTGTATCTTGCGCAAAGTGAGGTAAAGATTTTATTTTTTAATTCGTTCATGTTGTTGGAGAGATTGGATAACCAAGTTTTGCCAATAAAATTTATGTTGGCTAAACATTCTGTGGTCAAAAAACTTCGAAAATTTCGGACGTCTTTCAGTTTTATCCAAAAAAATTTCAATTTCTTGAGCTCCTAGCGCTTTGACGTCTATTTCCTTTTTAAAACAGCACAAAATTCTCTACAAATTCGATTACTACAATTTTTCCTGCACCCCATGCCGAGGGCCATACCATTCGCCAAAAACTAATGATTTTTTCAACCTTGTGTAGAATGACAGACTACCAAGTTTTTGGGAACTTTTATTACAGTTTCTGTTTATATAGTAGAAATATATTACATGTTATGTTATATATTGGAACTGAACATCTCACTTTGCAGGGTGGGGAACGCATATAGCATCGCTGATATGTGAAGATGAATTACAAGCCTTTTTGAAATATGAACTTCCTCCTTATCTAGTGTCTGTATTCTCGGAAAAAGGCATGCGAAAAAGAACAAAATGCTCATTCTAAGACGCCTTTACCCTAGCGAAGGATGTTAACTCAGTTGCACCGAATGGGTGTAACTTATACACAAGGTAAATTGGTCTTGAAATGTTTCCTTCAAATTAATAACCAAAAGTTATGTTTATTACCTGAAACATCATTATGCATCTCAGTTTGCTATTATATTAGGTGGATACCCTTGCGTGGGAGAATAATGCAGCGCGGAGAGAATTCGTAAGTCTAGAAAATATTCTTCAATTAAAGTTGTAACTGAATCAGAGATGGTAAACCAGGCCCCTCAGGACAAGTTCTTGAACAACGATCGAAACAAGAACCGCCTTATCACATTGCTTAGAAAGGAATTTCGAGAGTATATTATTGAGGTGGACCAGGTACAAGAAGATGCTGCCGTTATGATTGGAACATCCTCTGCTATTTCAAGAACCGAAGATTTTGGAAGTGTCTCTTCATAATAGCAGAAGATCTTGTCCTATTCGTGCTCGTGACTAGTTTAGGACAAGGTATCGAAAACTTATTTTTTCTAAAGCCCGGAAGAGGAAGTGCACAAGTGGTTTTTTGCTGCAACCTAAAAGTTCGACAGTTAATGCTGTTCACTCACGCCATAGGTGGATGTGAGACAACATCATAATTTTTCGGTCAAGGGATAATGAATTTTCGTAACATTAAGACATACGAACACCTACACTCAGTACTTGGTACATTCAATAAACCAGACGTAACCCGTGAAGAAATAATAACAGCTGCAGAACAGTTATTTATCCCGCTGTATAGTGGAAGTGTCAGCAGTTGACGTTAGATGATTTGCGGAAACAGCTATTAGCCAAGTCTGCAAAAAGCATACTGCATCTTAGAAGGTTTTCACTCAGTTCATTCATTATGGAGTTATCGGCAAGTCCAGAGCTGGTTGGGATACTGGAAAATTCCTGAGAAATGGGAGTAGAGTACTTACAGTCCGAGGCATGTTGTACTGACCCATGGTCCATCACCCGAATCAGTTCTTTGCGTTGTTTTGTGCTCATGTAAGCTGAGGCGTGGCGGAGCGTGTTCCAGCAAAAAAGAAGGTTTGAATTATTCTTCCGTTTTCGATAGAGTCAACTGTGAAAATGTGCCAGAATTTTTATATGAAGAAAATTCAGAACAAGTAGATTTTACTGAAATTATTGAGGGAACAGATGTCGAATTCAACTAACTTGAAGAGGTTGACTCACTGTTGCGGGAAGAGGTTGATCTGGGACCCACTCAATCTACGAGGGTTGTTCAATAAGTAATGCAACACATTTCTTTCTCGGTCAGATTTGGCTGAAACATGCGGGATTTTTTGTGGGACATCGTGGAATATTCCCCCTTCAGCCTCTATAGTTTCATGAGGTACTGATAGATGGTGACGCTATACATAAGGCTTTCGACACCGTCTCTCACAAGCGTCTTCTAATCAAGTTGCGTGCCTACGGAGTATACCTCAGTTGTGTGACTGGATTCCTGATTTCCTGTCAGAAAGGTCACAGTTCGTAGTAATAGACGGAAAGTCATCAAGTAAAACAGAAGTAATATCCGGCGTTCCCCAAGGAAGTATTATAGATCCTCTGTTGTTCCTGATCTATATTAACGTAGGAGACAATCTGAGAAGCCTCCTTCATCGTCCTCCGTCCCTTTTACTCTGTTTCTCGTCGCCTTGCCCGTCCCTCGTTTGCTTCTTTGTCCTGTCCTGTGTTTTTCCTCTTATCACCACGTGAACCCCCTCCACCACTACTACAACCACCACCACTGCCATCATATACCTATCTCCCTCCGCCGCCGCCACCACTATCACGTGGTGTGCCCAATCACCCCCCCCCCCCAGTCCATCCCCCCCACTCCTCACTCTCCCATCTCCCTCACTTTTTGTTGCCCCATCCCCGGCTCCTCCCTGCCGCACCTCCTCTGATCCCTTCCCTCCACTCCCTCCCTCTGCTCCTTTCGTTTCCGTGGCCCCCGCTAGGGTGGTGGCCTGGAGGGCCACGGCCCATGCTCAACTTTCCCCTTTGCCCTCTCCATCGTCTTCATCATCGCCGTCGCCATCGCTTTCGCCCTCACCATCTCCGGCGCCGACTCCAGCACCGGGACCTGCCACACCACGCCATTTTCCAGTTGCTCCCGTCCCCAACACCTCTTCTGCCGCCGTCAAACGCCCTAGTGGCACCCCTACGTCCTCTGCAACTAAAAAGGCTCGGCCTCTTCCCCCTTCCCCTGCCCAGGATGCCATGGATCTCTCCCCACCTGTCCCTGCTCCCTCCTCCTCCTCCTCCTCCCCCTCCTCCTACCACTACCTCCTCTCCCGTCCTGATCCCTCCCTTCTTGAGGCCCGGAACCTCTTCCTCTTGCTTCGCCAGCATTTTCCCGGTGCCCCCATCTCCCTCCTCACTCCTCGCCATGATTCAGTAAACTTCTCCTCCACCAGCCCTACCCTTCGCACAAATCTCCTTTCCCACATCCGTGTCACCCACTTAGGCCCTAATGCCTCCCTCACCCCTGCCCCTTCCCTGCCTCCCTCCCGCCAACCCCAACCCCCGCATCGCCCACTGACCCTCACCGCCATGATCACTCGGCTTAGTCCGACGATCACGGAGGAGGAGGTGGTGGGGGAGCTCAAGGCGCATCCCCATCTGGAGGTGCATGCAGTTCGCCACGTCCACAACTCAGCCGGCCCTACCCACCTTATGCTGGTCTTTTCTGAACACGTCCCCTCCACAGACCGTCTCCTGAAGAAGGGTGCCTTTCTCTTTCACCAACGCTACCAAGTTGACCCTTCCCGTTCCCCTCCTCAATCCCTCCGCTGCCAGACATGCTTGCAGTATAATGCACTCACGACATCTGAGTGCCGCGAGGCCCCCACCTGCCCGCACTGTAAGCAAGCCCACTTCTTATGGCAGTGCCCCAGTCTCCAGTCCCCTCCCCTCCTGTAACACCTGTAACCTCCCTCATCCTACTTACTCCCAGAAATGTAAGGCCCGACCCCCTCCTACCACTCCTGAACTCACTGTTCCTGTCTGCCCTCTGGACGCCCCCACCCCTCCTGGCAATTCCCTTCAGCCACCCCCTACCACTGAGGACATCATCGGATTCCTCACCATCATCCTCCAAAATGTTCACCCTTTCCAGCGCCCCCACACCCTCCAACAGATATCCCTCGCCGCCTGTTCCGTTTTCCACATAAAAATGTATGCCACCTACTCCAACAACCAGGCCCAGTTCACCTTCTCCTGCCTTGACACCCTCGTCTAAATTCCTGTCATGGTGCGACAGCACCATATCCTTTTCAACATCTGCTCCCTTCCCGCCAACAAAAACCTCTTCCTGCACACCCTTGCCACCCACCACATGGATGCCTTCCTCCTCAATGAATCCTTCCTCCAACCCCACCACACCATCCACACTTCGCCCTACCTCCTTCACCGCTCCGATAATCCCCTCCTGATTGCACGTGGCGGAGTTGCCACTGGTCACCGCCGCCAGATGCCAGTTCGGCTCCAACCTCTCCTTCCCGACCCCACCGAACACCTGATCCTGAGTCTCTTCTTCCCCGGCCTGCCGTCACCTGTGCCACCATCTATGTCCGCCCTAAGGCCCCTATTCCCTTCATACTTCCTCTCCCACATTGACCGTACCTTCTCTTCTGTCGCCGACCTCAACTTCCATAGTCGTTCCGCCGCCCAGTTACGGCTGTGGTATCGGTTCCTCTCCTCTCTTCAAGGTGACCTCATCCCCATTCCCCAGCACACCCGTCCCAAATCCAACTCCACTCCCGATGTTATCGTTTCCTCCCCTAACCTCCTTGGCCGCATAACGGTGGAAGTCCTGGAGCCTATTGGTAGCGACCATCTCCCTGTCCTCCTTACCGTTTCAGATGGTCGTCTCCCCCATCCCAACCCTCGTAATGACCCTCCCCCAAAGTACGTCCATGACTATTCCCATGCCAACTGGAATGCCTACCGGGATACCCTCTCCACCCAGGTCAATAGCCATCCCTTCACCTACCACCACCCTGACGATGTTATCTATGCCACCTCCTTCCTCCAGCAGACCTTGTCTGAGGCCGTGGAGGCCCATGTCCCTACTGTCACCATCCACCCCCACCGTCCTACCTTACCCCCACAGGCCATCCTCCTCCTCTGTGAATCGCGCCATCTCTACCGTGTCTTCCTCCATATGCGTGACCCGGACACACTACGACGCCACTGGCAACTCCAGCGACACATTCGAAATTTGCTCGCGGCTAAGAAATGCTAGGACTGACGACAGACATGCACCCATTTAAATGCTACCCTACCTATAAATTCGTCCAAGTTCTGATCAGCCTTCCGTCACCTTACCGGAAATAAACCCTCCCCCTACTATCTTCTTCTCCATGATGATCACCCCTTCCCTGACACTCTTAGTAAGGCCAATCACTTTGCCTCCTACCTCTCCAATATCTTTTCCATCCCCGATGATCCCCAGTTCGATTACTCTCTCTTCCTGGATGTCCACGATCGAACTGACACCTCTGTCCCTCCCATCGCACCTGGTTTCTAGTACTTGGACAACATTGCACACATGGCTCTCAATGCCCCTATCACTACACAGGATCTCTGCACAAAACGCAATACCACTCCTGGTCACGATCGTTTCACCTACCGCCACGTTCGTGAAGTTCCTGTCTCTTTCCTCTCCACTCTGGCAAGGCTCTACAATGTAGTCCTGTCCACCGGCTACTACCCCAACTTATGGAAAACCTCCCATATCCTGATGTTCCTTAAACCTGGTAAACTGCCGTCTGCCGTCTCCTCCTACCGTCCCATCAGCCTTACCTCAGTCTTCAGCAAGGTCCTGGAATCCATCCTCACCCAACGCATCCACCAGCATCTCCACCAGCACTGCCTCCTTCCCGTTACCCAGTGTGGCCTTCGGCCATCCTTCTCTTCAGATGACCTTCTCCTTCACCTCACTCATCTCCTTTCTGAGCAGCTTAATTCCTGTCGCTCCACAATCTTCCTCTCCCTGGACCTCGAACGTGCCTATGACCGCATATGGCATTCTGGTCTCCTCTTCAAGCTCCAAACCTTCGCCCTTCCCATTAACTACGTCCATCTGATCGGCTCCTTTCGCTCCGACCGTCCTTCCTACGTCACCATCCATAACACAGATTCCTACACCTTTTTTCCCTCCGCTGGTGTGCCCATGGCTCCGTCCTCTCTCCCCTTCTGTACCTTTTGTATATGGCGGACATGCCGCAGCCTTCACTCCCCCCCCCCCCCGTCCACCTTCTCCAGTTTGCCGATGACACCACCTTCCTTGCCCTTGCCCCCACCCTGCAGCGCTCCCAACACCTTCTCCAATCCCATCTTGACCGGTTCACCGCTTGGTGCAACCAGTGGTTGCTGAAGGTCAATCCCTCCAAAACCCAGGCGATCATTGTAGGCAAAACCACCCCTTCCTTCCGCCTCCTCGATTTCTATCTAACCATCTATGGCCGTCCTATCGCCCTGACCCCCACCCTTAAGTACCTTGGCATCACCCTCGACCGTCGCCTCTCCTGGACCCCCCATCTCTGGACAATACAAGCCAAAGCACGCTCCCGACTCAGTCTCCTCAAGCTCCTTTCTGGCCGTACGTGGAGTCTGGACCCCTCCACCATACTCCACACCTATAAATCCCTCATCCGTCCTATCTTTTGTTACACCCATCTGGCCTGGATCTCTGCCCCCCCTACCTTTTATAAATCCCTTCAGATCCTTGAACGCCATGCTCTCTGCCTCGCTTATCGCATCCGTCTCCCCTCCCCCACATGGATCCTGTACGACCTCATCCAGTTCCCCCACCTCCTCCTTTTCCTTGAAATGATGCGGATCCTGTACACCTCCCGTAAACTCGATCCTCCTCACCCGCTTGTCTCACCCATCCTCTCCCACCCCACTCGCTGCCGCACCTGTATTCCCACATCCCACCCGGTCTCCATCTCTCCACCCTCCTTACCATCTCCCAAGGTGGCTTCCGCCAGTTCCCCCTCCCTGATGCTGTACTCCTACCCTCCATCTACCCCTCCTATCAACTTTGCTCCTTCCCTCCCACTTCCTGTGTCTTTTCCTTTAGGCACCCTCCCTCCCTTCTCTCTCCTTTTTCCCCCACCCCACGTTCCTCCACCCCTCTTCCCCCGGGCTTCCCCTCCCCCTTCCTCCCTTTCTCCCTCGCCCCTATCTACCCTGCCCAAGGCATCTCTGCTCTCCCCTCTCCCTCTCCCACCCCCCCTCCGCCTCTCTTGGCAGGCCCCTGGACTCGTACACGCTCAGTGGACATTCACGCGCCAGAGATCATCGCCATCAGTGTCTCGTGCGTGTGCCTTCGTTTTATGTTTAGTGTTCTTTCACCATCACGCCACCACTGTTCACCTGTGCCGTCGCAGTCGTTGTGTTTTGTGCACCGTGTCAACGGGTTTGTGTTTTTTCTCGTCCAGCATGAACGGCTTCATGCTTATTGTTTTTCGTGTCTACCGTTTTTGCCCGCCATTTTTATTGTATTATCTGTACCACCTTTATGTCATATTTCTTATACCACTAGCAGCTGAAGAGCAGCGTAATATGCTGCTGACAGCCCACCTTTGTATAAGGTGATTAAAATAGCAATAAAGAAAAAAAAATCTGAGAAGCCGTTTTAGATTGTTTGCAGATGATGCTGTCATTTACCGTTTTGTAAAGTCATCAGATGATGAAAACGACTTGCAAAATGATTTACATAAGATATCTGAATGGTGCGAAAAGTGTCAATTGACCCTGAATAAGGAAAAGTTTGAAGTTATTCACATGAGTACTAAAAGAAATCAGCTAAATTTCGATTACGCGATAAGTCACACAAATCTGAAGGCTGTAAATTCAACTAAATACTTAGGGATTACAATTACAAATAACATAAATTGGAACGATCACATAGATAATATTGTGGGTAGAGAAAACCAAAGACTGCGATTCATTGGCAGAACACTTAGAAGCTGCAACAGGTCTATTAAAGAGACTGCCTACACCACGCTTGCCCGCCCTATTCTGGAGTATTGCTGTGCGGTGTGGGATCCGCATCAGGTGGGACTGACGGATGACATCGAAAAAGTACAAAGAAGGGCAGCTCGTTTTGTATTATCGCGAAGTAGGGGAGATAGTGCCACAGACATGATACGTGGATTGGAGTGGCAATCATTAAAACAAAGGCGTTTTCCGTTGCGACGGGATCTTCTCATGAAATTTCCATCAACAGTTTTCTCCTCCGATTGCGAAAACATTATGTTGGCACTCACCTACATAGGGAGGAATGATCATCACGATAAAATAAGAGAACTCAGTGCTCGCACAGAAAAATTTAAGTGCTCCTTTTTCCCGCGTGCCGTTGGAGAGTGGAACTGTAGGGAGACAGCTTGAAGGTGGTTCACTGAACCTTCTGCCAGGCACTTTACTGTGAATAGCAGAGTAATCACTTAGATGTAGATGTAATCTTCAAAATCGTGCCTCCAACGGAGATACGTTCCAAGCGGACAAATGTCATAGAGTTTATTTCTGCGGAAACCAGAGCATATTCATAGGCGCTTGCGGAATGTCTGTGGGGGCCTGATAGTGAACAAAAACGCGGTGAGTCGTTGGCGGAAGCTTCTGACGACATCGTACGAAGGTAGTGCAAACCTGTCCGATACCCACCGGCCTCACACAGCTGCGACTCCTGCATTGTTGGAACGTGCCGACATTATCATTCGATGTGATCGACAGATCACAATCAAACATCAAACACTTCTTTGCACAGCTGGACGTCCCTGTTGATACTGCTGACACACTCTTACATTTGCTAGGGTACTCAAAGGTATGTGCCCGCTAGGTTTCTCGCCGCCAAACAGAAAACCATACAAAGCAACGAGTTTGGTGCAACAAAGGATGTTTTGCGCGGGAAGCAGTACTTGCATGAGGGGGAGGTTATTGATACAGCAAGACGTTGGCTCCGATTGGCCAGTAGAGTGATACCAGGAGAGCCTACAGGCCCTCCCAATAAGGTGGCGTAAGGCCGTTGCATTGAACGGAGATTATGTTGAAAAATAGAATTTTGTAGCCGAGAGACTGGGAAATAATATGGTGTACTGTAGTCCTGAATATGGCCAACATGCTTTCAAACAAAAAAGGTATTGCATTAGTTACAGAACTCCCCTCATACTTACCCTGATTCAACTACTCAATGCGTTTCTGGTGACACCGATGAACCTGGACCATCAAGACTTTGGAAGTGACTCACATATCCACCTGAAATGCGTCAAAGGTTAAAGTACACTGTCAGAATATTACCCAGCTACAAATGATAACAATAAGCGTTAGTAAATGTTAATGACTTTTTAATTATAGAAAGGTACCTATGTTTCACTTTTATTGCACGTTCGTTTATACAAGTACAGTTAGATATCTTTTTTGGTTTGCCTGTTTCATCTAATAATAGTTAGATTTTCTGTCCCTGGCTATTTAATACATACAGCATAATGAGTAAATGATGTAGTATTATAAACGTGCGTGAGTCAGGGCTGAAATTCCCTGAAGCTTAACTTCGACATAATAGATGGACGCCCAGTACTCACCCGATTGCACATGGAGTAATTGAATACTGCAAAGTGAGATGTCCAGTTTCTATAAACCAGGCGTGTGAGTAAAGTAACGAACTGATTTCTTATCTTTCAAAGTTTTTATTGCTTACGAACAACAATATTGTCCCCTTCAAAGTAGTTCCTTTCGGTAGTTACACACAGACAGAGTCGTTGTTCCAGTCTTGGTAGCAGCGCTGAAAGACTTCAGCTGGTAGGGTGTCTGACATGTCAGTCACAGTTTTTTTGAATATTCTCCAGCGTCCCAAAATGACGTCCTCTTAAGACATTTTTCAATTTCTGGAAAAGAACAAGGTCAGAAGGACTCAGATCAGGTGAACAGGGGGCTGTAGAACAACAAGAATGCGTTTTGAGGTCAAAAATTCAATGATGAAAGTGGCCGTGTGACATAGGGCGTTGTCTGCTATGTCCGGTCTCTTTCGGTTCACCCTTTTGTGCGCCTTTCAAGGAAATCTTTGTAATAAGCATGCAATAAGCGTTAACAATTATTTACAAGGCGTAAGTGACAATGTCAGTCTCCTTTACATATTCATATATACGATGTACAACCTATCACATGATACCTAATTGTGATTGTAGATCATGGCAAAGTATGTGGATGAGTGCTTGTAAGGTGCGAAATTATAGCCACATTACAAGTGAATGATGCCCGTTGAACAATATGGCCCGACAGCGCGCCGGTAACTGTTCGGTCACTGAAAATCACAGAATTTATTGATTCCAGAAGAGCATTTGACTCATTTTAACACCAAAGCTTTTTTGTCGACTCAAAGTAGTTGGTTTTGCGGTGCGCCTCTGCCGCACATGGCGCTGTAGACAATCAGGCTCAGGCAGTGGGGTCTCCTAAACAAAGCTGTCTGTCGTGGAGCGACGCAGAAGCGTACTCCCACCATCAGATTTCATCCTGTAACGACCATCGACGCAACCAACCCCGCCGGAGGACACTGTATCCACGGCCTGGATGTGCTCGTTTTCGTGCCCTGTGTCGCCAACGGCGGCAGCTGCCACTGAGAGATCCACGCGTTACCGTTGACTGTTCGGGGTTGTGAACCCCTGTACACCTCGTTGCATGCGCAAAAGTGCTGGGTGGCCTTGATTATCATCTAGAGAGAAATTGGTCATGATTTAGAAAATCGATGATGTGGCTGGCCTAAGGCAAGTTGATTGTCTTACGAGTTTATGGGCGCAGTGGTTCCTGTCTTTAATCAGAGCTCATTTATGGAACAAGTCATGAGAAATATGATGTAACTTCAAATAACAGTATTGATAAATGTTCATAGTTCTTTGTCTGTCTAAAACTTGGTTTTATTGAGGTTTACTGCAATTCATGTCACGGCGGTATTTTTAGTGCATGGATAATGGTGGATTTATATGTTTTGAGTTGCAAGCCTATTGTTTTATTATGGTGCCTTTTCTAAAATTATTGCAGCTTGCATTTTGTATTTCCTGAGAAAGTCGTGCACGTATATCCATTTAAATTTTTGAAATTATATGTTGAATTTTGATTGGATGATATTTTTCTATGAGAGTTTTGGGCGTAATAAAATTGAAATGCATTTTGAAGAATAGTATAACACCCACCCTGACATAGCCTTTCCACTCATTTTGCACTAGATTTTATGGATATGGAGTGTAAGAAAAAAATTGTGGCTGGATTGAGGATATCTCAGTAGGAGAGTACAGCATATTATCTTGGATAGAGAGTCGTTGAGAGAATGTGCACCAGAGAAGTGTAATACGAGTAATATCCTTGCTAGTCATGTTTTATATTAATGTCCGTCAGACATTATCAATATTAACATCACATTCCCGTAGATGATGTAGTTCTCTGTTATGACGTAATACAGATATTTACTCTGTTTTCTTAAGATTTCAAAAATGATGCAAAACTGTTCAGAAATGTTCAGCTGTGCACTTCGGGAAAGGAAGAAAATGTAGCATCCCATGACTATTATTGCAGTCATAAATCGTTTAACTCATGCAAATACCTGTGTGTAAAAATTTGTAGGGATGCGAAATGGAACTGTTACCTAGGCTTAGTCGTAGGTATAGCAGGTGACAGGTTTCAATACATGAGTAATATACGGGGAAAATGCTGTTAGTCTACAAAAGAATCTGATTACAAAACGCTTCTGCTATCTCCCTGGAGTACTTTTCATGGATGTGGTGTCTATACTAAACAGGACTGTCATGAGATAATGGACACACACAAAGAAGGGCAGCATGTGTGGTCAACCAGTGAAAAATCTAGAGTAGCAAACGAATGCAAGCAGACGCCAACTGTTCTACTGGGTTAGTGCATAAGTTATTTCCACTTGTTTAATGAACACAACAGATACACATGACAGAAACTTCGTCATCAAGGATACATTCTCCATCACTGCTTACAAAAGTCTCTCAACGCTGAAGTAACTTTTCGATTCGGCGGCTGTAGAAAACCAGGTAGTTTTGAGGCGAATAACTTGTTAAGTTCGGAGCGCATTACCATCCGGAGAAGAAATTCCTTGAAAGTTATTCGACAGAGAGAGAAAAAAGTAAAAATCTGACGGCGCAGGATCAGATGAATAAGGTGGGTGCGGAATGACTTCCCAAACCAACTCCTGTAAAGTGTTTCCTGTCAGTCTAGCAGAATGCAGGTGGGTGTTATAGTGGACTACGATCACTTCACGCAGCTTTCCTGGTCGTTGTTCTTGGATTGCGTCTACAAGGCGTCTCAGTTGATGACAATAAATGTCAGTGGTGAAGGTTACACTTCCGGAAGCAACTCTAAGTACACCACACTGTCGCTGTTCCAAGGGATGCATAACATTATCTTTTGTGGATGTGCGCAGGTCTTTGTGCAGGGAGTTTGTATGATGGCAAGAACTATGCCCCTTACATGAAGTCATTAAAGATCACTGAACTCACGTTGACTGAACAGTAGGGCTGAACAAAAAATAACTGACAAGGCACAATGCATCTTGTAGAGGGTATAGTATGGACGTATTGGAATAATTAATGTTGGGTGATGGTTTTAAAGTAATTCACGCAACATGAAAACTTTGTGGAAACGTGTCGATTTACTGGAGGCTAGTTAATCCCAAGGAAGTATTCAGAGTTGACCGCGGCCGGGCTGGGGAGCGGCGAAGGGAAGCGACAATAGGCAGCTTAGGATGGCTCAAACTCTGAGAAAGCTGTAACGGGGTGCCGCCTCCAGCTTGAGTGACAGTGAGGGGCGGTTGGTTGACCCCATGCTGGTGTACCGGGAAGCAGACAGAGAACTTGTACGCCTGTTGATAAATGTCCGTCATCCCGTTTTCTGTGAAACATGCGAGAAAGCCGCGTAAAGCTACGGTGGAGCGATCAACAGAGGCCAAAGTATGTGTGTTCGTAACTATAGCAACTTCACGCTGAATTCACGGTCCGCAGAGTCTGAAGTAAATCAGGTGAAGACCGACAGAATGAAATTCGCCGGCCTCCGATGTGAACATTCAGCTTGCGTGAGTTTCTCATACACAAACAGCATTTGACCGGCGTTGCCTGGAGAAACGTTGTTGTGATGCCTCGTGTAAGGAGGAGAAATGCGTACCATCACGTTTCTAACTTTGCTAAAGGTCGGACTGTAGCCTATCGCGATTGAGGTTTATCGTATCGCAACATTGCTGCTCGCGTTGGTTGAGGTCTAATGACTGTTAGCAGAATATGGAATCGGTGGATTCAGGAGGGTAATACGGAATGCCGTGCTGGATCCCAATGGCCTTGTATCACTAGCAGTCGAGATGACAGGCATATTATCTGCATGGCTGTAATAGATAGTGCAGCCACGTCTCGATCCTTGAGTCAACAGATGGGGACGTTTGCAAGACAACAACCATCTGCACGAACAGTTCGACGACGTTTGCAGCTGCATGGACTATCAGCTCGGAGACCATAGCTGCGGTTACCCTTGATGCTGCATCGCAGACAGGAGAGCCTGCGATGGTGTACTCAACGACGAACCTGGGTGCACGAATGGCAAAACGTCATTTTTTCGGATGAATCCTGGTTCTGTTTACAGCATCATGATGGTTGATTCCGTGTTTGTCGACATCGTGGTGACGCACATTAGAAGCGTGTATTCGTCATTGCCATACTGGCGTATCACCCGGCGTGATGGTATGGGGTGCCACTGGTTACACATCTCGGTCACCTCTTGTTCGAGCTGACGACACTCTGAACAGTGGACGTTACATTTCAGATGTGTTACGACCCGTGGCTCTACCCTTCATTCGATCCTGCAAAACCCTCATTTCAGCAGGATAATGCACGACCGCATGTTGCAGGTCCTGTACGGGCCTTTCTGGATACAGGAAATGTTCGACTGCTGCCCTGGTCAGCAAATTCTCCAGATCTCTCACCAATTGAAAACGTCTGATCAATGGTGGCCGAGCAACTGGCTCGTCACAATACGCGAGTCACTACTCTTGATGAACCGTCGTATCGTGTTGAAGCTGCATGGGCTGCTGTACCTGTACACGCCATCCAAGCTCTGTTTGACTCAATGCCCAGGCGTATCAAGGCCGTTATTAGGATCAGAGGTGGTTGTTCTGGGTACTGGTTTCTCAGGCTCTATACACCCAAATTGCGTGAAAATGTAATCACTTCTCAGTTCTAGTATAATACATTTGTCCAATGAATACCCGTTTATCATCTGCATTTCTTCATGGTGTAACGATTTTAATGGCCAGTAGTGTACTTTAAAACTATCACCCAACATTAATTATTCCAATACGTCCATACTATACCCTCTACAAGATGCATTGTGCTTTGCCAGTCATTTTTTGTTCAGCCCTGCTGTTCACTCAACTTGAGTTCGGTGATTTTTAATGACTTCATGTAAGGGGCATAATTCTTGCCCTCTTACATTGCCCCTCTCTCCAAATCAATTTTGTAGTACAGGTGATGACTCCCATGGTGTTACCACTTGTGATACAAAATTAATATCTCCATAACTGGTATCTTAATCCGTTCGCATGATTAGTTATGGGTGATTGATTACCACTGCCTCCTCTCTGATGCACACGCACACTCTCATTCATTTCTAAGGTATCTGCCTTCAGTGACTGGATTTACTGTTAAAGACGTGGTCATTATTTAGTCTCAATTTTACTTTAATCTCTGCCGATTCCTGAGACAGTTATTGGCAAGAGTACTCAAAAGAAAACTACAATTATACTACAAGGACACACATCGAAAAGGGCAAATACACATGTTTAAGCACCTCTGCGCTTGTCATTTGAATGGCAAGACCCGCAATTATAACTTAAGGTCCATTCACTCTCAGTTATCCATCCCTACGCTACTGAAATTACTGAAAGCATACATGAACAATATTCGTGTAACATTTTGTGAAGTTGATAGTGGTTACTCTTATTCAATTATGTCTGAACGCCCGTTTGACATTTTATAAATAAAGGTTTTTTTTGTGTCTCACTGTCTCTGGACGTGTATATTGTGCATGGAGTAAGTGTCATCTTTACACAAGTCAACAAGGTCTGGACTGTGTACACACATGTACCTTTTTTTGTATATATATACACATATCTATAAAACACAACCAAAATGACAAGAATCATTGCGTATTGAGCAACCACTGTTGTGTATTTGTAACAAGGTATAAGTATGAAATCTTATTCTAACACAAAAGAGACGTGGCGTGAGAAATATATGACGTTTTAACAAATGGCACATTTATGAAATCATAACCTTCTTATAACATAATCCATAAACAGAACAAATGAGTACTTTACGTTCGTTGAGGCGCATGTTATTCATTTGAATCCACACTGACACATTCACACATACGGCACAAGGTTCCTGCAGGAACGGAAGTGACATTAATTGTGACTAGCTAGTTGAGGGATGGCTAACGGCTGAGAAGAGAACAACGTCGATTACCGAGATGGCGCCACAGGCACCCGCATCTTCTTGAGGCAGGATGGCTCTCACCTAAGAGCTCGTTGTTGACAACTTGTCCGACAGGTACAAGACCCCATCGGTGTATCTATGATCGGTGACCTCTCGCAGCTCAGCCACAGGTCTTTGCTCCTTCTATAGACGTTTTAGAGCAAGGGAGGGACCGTGATCAGACGAGAGCCTATTTTTAGCTCAGGATCTCAAAGTTGGTGTCATTAGGCACAAAAGGTCAGCTGGGCTGTCGCTCCAACTGACGTGGCGAGCAACAAATACAGAAACCTTCTGATCCCGATCCGCACCTTGTACAGAGACCAGAACGGCCCTCTTTGTCGTACACAGAGGTGCTGGATCTCACCTCTCCTTGGCTGCTGAGTTGACCACCGTCCCCGTCGATTCAGGGCGTGGTCTGCATGCCACCACCATCGTCAGCTGTGTGCTCACCTCATTGCTGTCGTCCTCGTTCCTTGTCAGCTCGCGTGTGGTGTGCCAGGTGTCGTAGCTTCAACTCCCTCTTGCTCAGTTACGCCACCTTAACACACTCAGACAACTAATTTTAGTACATGGAAAGTGCTCATGTTTAACCATCAGTACCATTCTTTTTTTTTTGCATTTGATTGAAGACAATGAAATTGTCTCATTACAAAATGAATGATTTTCTTTTTTTTAAATCAACTTCAGGATCAATTAAAATAGAAATATAACAGAACTTTTTTATACATAAATATAAAAAATGTACAAGACAACTTGCTTTACAGTCATTCACACACACAATCAAGGGATAGGGAATCAAGATTATCTGGACAGGATCCCATCACCATTTCTAACTACCAATTCCTACGACTAACACGGTGTTGGCGAACCCGACTACATATCTACTATTCACTACTTTTTATCTCTAATCTTGATTTTTTTTCTTCTAAATTCCCCATGTGGCAGACGTCCCTCTTATTGTGCCTGCGAACGTGTATAAAACACAACAAACTTAGACATGTGTCAGTCTTACCAAGATTTTTGTTGGAAGTTTGGATAGCGTCCTTTATCGTGTTCTATTGTGACACCTCTTCTCTCCTCTGTTTTCTTCCTGTTTTCTCCTTTTGTCACGATAAGGCCTGTGAACATGTTTCGTATTAGCATTGTCACAATGGCACAACACAAATATAGCTCACTGCTCAGACTCGCAGTTGCTACACTATCTTGGTATCAACAAGTATTTCTGGCGTATTAAGCTGCTGTTCGCTCTGTAGATGATTACATTCGGTTCATTTTAACATGCAATGAGTGCGCTAATTCACGCAAGTGCGTATAGCTGTTCACCTCTTACGTATTCAGGGCCATACGAGATGCGTCGGTGCGTCCTCGTAACGACCTACGGGACTGGCCACCTTGAATATGTTCTCCAATGACGGAGATACAATTACGTTGAACCTTCCTGTAACTTACAGAGTCCCTAATCTATCTTTTTCTAGGGGTACACCCAGAAATACTTGTTTTCAATTCTTTAATCATGTGTTTTTACAAAATAATCTAGTGCACTTCACTTTCACAACATCGAGAGGCAAGATATTGTTATTAATAATAAAAACACAAAATATAGGCACATATAATCGAGACATTCTACCACTAAGATCAGTACATACACAAACAAACAAGACGCTTTAACAAAAATCCTTATTCTAAGCCTATATTTACTACGTCCGCGCTCTGGTCTAGTCATTCGTAATCCTGCCGTTAAGATGGGATGGACCATGCTTCGGAGGGTGGACTTCGACCTTTTCCTGATTGTTATTTTGATAACCATTATTCCTGTTCCTTCCCGATTGCTGATTACCGCATCAGGTCCTTTGTGATTTACTATGCTGCACCGGAGAGTGTCGCTCTTCTTCCGTGTACCTTCTTTTCGAGCTTCGACCTTTTCCTGATTGTTATTTTGATAACCATTATTCCTGTTCCTTCCCGATTGCTGATTACCGCATCAGGTCCTTTGTGATTTACTATGCTGCACCGGAGAGTGTCGCTATTCTTCCGTGTACCTTCTTTTCGAGTTGCCATTACTCTTATTTTGATTGTGGCCGTTGTAGTTCGGTGCTGTCCTACTATTCCACTAGGGTCCATTATTGCGACGGTTGTTATTTTGTTCACGCTGTCGGCGTTTCCCCCGCGCCTGTTCCTCTTGATATGCGAATTCCAGTTCGCGCAAAATGCCCTTAAATACCTCAGTATCGCTACCACAACGACCGGCAAGTGATTGTTGATACGAGATGGAAAGTTTCATGTAGCATAATCTGATGATTTCCGCACCACTACATGGGTTGTCTCGGTACTGGTTCCTTTTTGTCATATTTTCAAAAAATTTGACCAGACTCCGTTACCCTGCCTCTTCCATATCTCTGGACATCATAATTTCTTGTTTGATACTTTCTTGGATTTCTTTAGACCAATACTTGCCCAAGAAGGCATTTCTGAATTCTTCGAACAAGACGCTCGTCTTCGCTACATTTCTCATGTACTCAGCGGTCGCACCCTCCATATGGGAGCACACAAAATCCAGCTGGTACATCAGTGGCCAGTGTGGGGGCAAAGATACCTCGGATTGTCCCATAACAGTTTTTGGATGCAAGCTATTACCTTGTAGTGATGGAACTTTCGGACTGATACAAAATGCTTGTAGTCAAACCGGTCATCATTCCAGTTATCATTTGCCGGCCGCGGTGGTCTAACGGTTCTAGGCGCTCAATTCGGAACAGCGAGGCTGCTACGGTCGCAGGTTCGAATCCTGCCTCGTGCATGGATGTGTGTGATGTCCGTAGGTTAGTTAGGTTTAAGTAGTTCTAAGTTCTAGGGGACTGATGACCACAGATGTTAAGTCCCATAGTGCTCAGAGCCATTTGAACCATTTGAACCAGTTATCATTTCGCCCGTTCTTACGATTCGTATGAACTTCGGGACGTGGACTAATTCGTTCCGACACGCTATCGTCATCTCTCTCCCTCTGTATGTTCGACAGTTGTTCGGTACATCTAATCAGCCGACAGCAATTGTGCTCACTGGACTGCTGCGCGCTGTCCGTGTTTACCTCGGTCGTTGCCTCAGAGCTGTGAATGAAGCCGTGGCTCCCGTTGCTTATAGTGTCAACTTTGTCACATTGTGAAGCGATTATCTGTGGTCCGGCAAGTGAAGGTTTAGTCGACGCAGTAATTACACCCTTCTCCTTTCCTGATGTCTCTGTAATGAGACGTTTTACCTCGTCCTCTAAATTTCTTTTTAATATCGCCACCTCCTCTTTCAACATCTCTTTAAGCCCTATGTCCGGTTGCTCTTGTTGCTTTTCTTCGACACGTTTTATCCGGCTTTGTAGCCTTGATAACATGACCCTTCCTACTTTTGCCGTGCTTGCGTGGAGTCCCGAGTTTCTCTCACTATTTTCCTTGCACCTTTCGCAATTAATTTGGCTTCAATTGCCCTTCGTTTGATGATGGCAATCTCTTTCTCTATTTTGACGCCGAGATTCTTTACCTCCTTTTCTACTTGCTCTTTCAACTCCGAATTCGCCTTTTTAATTTCGGCATTTAGGTTATCGCTCTGCTTTTCAGCTCCGAATTCGCCTTTCTAATTTTGGCATTGAGGTTGGCGCTCTGCTCTAAGTTCACCGTTTGCATCTGTTGCAACAGGTCCGTAATATTTTTGAGAGTAGCCGCATTTTGATTCTCGTTCTTTTGTGGTTGAAAATGTGACTCTTCTCCTCTGTTCTGAGGAACTCTTCGATATCTAGACAAGTACCGTCTCCGCGCCCCCGTCGGATCACTTGTGAATAAATCGTTTGATAGTGGTCGGACACCGTTTTGTTCCAACACACTCTGGCTTCTTAGGCTGGATCTTCCATACTTATGGATTAATCCTGTGCCCCTTGCGTCCCCCGATTCCTCAGTAACACTAACTGAATCAACGTCCTTGCTATTCAGCGGACTAAACCGGTCGTGAGAGCCAGTTTCACGAAGTTCCAACTCGCGTTCGTCACGCTCATCGCTAGAGGTTTTCCTACTGTCACCCATGTTCTCCCAGGTAACACTCTGATTATATTCTGCTGTTGTCTTGGCTTCTCCCGTCGTTACCATTTGCACTTTTATGTTACATGAAAACTCAAAACGCAGGTACCCCTTACACTCAATAATTAGATAACGCAAAACATATATCAGGACACAAATTGTTACACTGGGTGTGAGCAGTGACCCAGCAAACAGTTCATGAAGCATTCCCCCAAAACGACTAGTACCAATGATTGAGTTCAGTGTGCTCAGCATCGGCTGATTGCGGCACTGCACATCATATGTACTCCAATAAATCACAAATACAATGCACAGGCATCTATAAATGTCAATTTGAAAGGACAGCACATGAAGAAGACAATGTAACTTATTCTAATTAACGCTACTCATTTTTTCAATTAAAAATGGCTAAGCAATGGATCACATAGAAAAATTTCCTTTTTTTAAGACTACTTCCTAGCAAATCCCGAAGTATCGTATCCTGGCATGGGTCAGCCATATGTAACACACCACCCATCACTTATCTGGTTTTGGCGTGTGTTCACCTCAGGAAATTGACTAACAGATGAACAGAGAGCGCAAAACTGCCACAATGTCGGATAACACAAAGAAAGTAATAAGGCCCTGTGACTCCTGATTGAACTGAGGTGGCAGTGTTGACATTAATTGACTCAGAATTGATCCCTTTTAATTAAAAAGGGGTGCACATTGATGTTATATTCAGCTATTGAACACCAGATGCAAATGTTGAACATAAAATTAATTAAGAAAGTGACTTGCGATTTCAACTACTTGATTGAAAACAGATGCAGTCGATTAACATAAATTTATTTTAACTCACGACCTTCAATCATCACATTACATAACTCTCCTAACAGGCAGTGGCAATAAATTGCGTTTGCGCGGAGTAAAGCGCGATAAATCAAAAGTAATTCCTATCGACTGACCCAGACTTAATGCGAAGTGCAAGAAGAATTCTACAATACACGGCCCATGAAACCCTTGTGGAAACTTTTCCGACGTGATCCAACAAATTAATCAGTGGCCTTACTCAAGCCGAAGCGGGCGCAATATTACCGAATTCAGCGTGGCGGGGCGGCATCGTTGTGCCGACGTCGGCCAACCTCGTGGTGCTGCAAGGCTGTGCTCGTCTATTCACTCCTAACTATCTTGCTCAGTACATAGCCGAACGAAAACTTTCTATCTCCAAGCTCAATTTTTCCGTTTGCTAAGTCCTAAACTGCAGAGATGCTTACCCTCTCTCACACAAGCAGATTATCGATTTACTGGAGGCTAGTTTATCCCAAGGAAGTATTCAGAGTTGACCGCAGCTGGGCTGGGGAGCGGCGACGGGAAGCGACAATAGGTATCTTAGGATGGCTCAAACTCTGAGAAAGCGGTAACAGGGTGCCGCCTCCAGCTGCCTTAAGATGAGTGACAGTGAGGGGGGGTTGGTTGACCCCATGCTGGTGTACCAGGAAGCAGACAGAGAACTTGTGCACCTGTTGATAAATGTCCGTCATCCCGTTTTCTGTGAAACATGTGAGAAAGCCGCGTAAAGCTACGGTTGAGCGATCAACAGAGGCCAAAATATGTGTGTTCGTAACTATAGCAACTTCACGCTGAATTCACGGTCCGCAGAGTCTGAAGTAAATCAGGTGAAGACCGACAGAATGAAATTCGCCGGCCTCCGATGGGAACAAAGGACCAAGGAATTTGAAGTACTCTCCTGGGAGTCAGAATTCCGGAAAAATTGGTATTTTGTGCAGACGCTAACCTTGATGGGTGGCCTAGGAGGAGCTAAGTAGCAGCAGTTGAGAGGAAGGGAAATTTTGTGGGAATTTGTTCACTTCCCAGAGCAGGTATTGGTCAGTGCTGGGAAGCGATGCATAATTAATGCGACTTGCATTGCAATTGGCGTAAATGATTTTGCTGGAGGGGAAACCGAGGGGAAGAGCGGACTGGCCGAAGTCTCTGTAAAAGTTTTCCATTCCCAGCTTGCCTAGAGTGTGGACGTGGCGTTCTTTATTGTGCTTGCCTGAGAGAGGGTTTCATGGGCCGTGTATTGTAGAATGCTTCTTGCACTTTGCTTTATGCCTGGGTCAGTCAATAGGAATTGCTTTAGAGTTATTGCGCTTTACTCCATGCAAACGCAATTTATTACCGGTGCCTGTTAGGAGAGTCATGTAATGTGATGATTGTAGGTCATGAGCTAAAATAAATTTATGCTAATCGACTGCATCTGTTTTGAATCAAGTAGTTGAAATCCCAAGTCACTTTCTTAATTAATTTTATGTCCAACATTAACATCTGGTGTTCAATAGCTGAATATAACATCAATGTGCACCCCTTTTTAATTAAAAGGGATCAATTCTGAATCAATTAATGTCAACACTGCTACCGCAGTTTAATCAGGAGTCACAGGGCCTTATTACTTTCTTTGCATTATCCGACAGTACGGCAGTTTTGCACTCTCTGTTGATCTGTTAGTCAATTACCTGGGGTGAACACACGCCAAAACCAGATATGTTATGGGTGGGGTGTTACAAGTTGCTGCATGGTGTGGGCTCTGTCATTGCATTTTTTCTTGTGTTTCCATAAAGGTACCATTCCTAGTCACAGGTAACGGTACAGGATAAGGATGCACAGTGCTGTCCACAAGCTAATTGATGACGAGTAAACAGAGAAGCACATTTGGCCACTCGCTGATTTTTGTGATTTTGGCTTAGACCATGCTACCCATGGACTCGATTTTTGAACCTTCCTCATTGGATGAAAATGTCGCACGAAGGTGGAATGATCGCAGTTCTCGAGTACAATGAAGCGATTTTCCTGAACGTACAGTCATTAATGTTAGAACCGTCCTCCTTAAAACGAGAAAACCAATTTCTTGCCGTTCTCTGTCCAGTGGCAATGTCCCCATACACAGCGCAAGTGTTTCTGGCTGCTCCGCTGCTGTCGCCCCTTTACTGTACTGCAGCAGAAGAATACATTGGAAATGTTCCGATTTCTCCACTTATCAATCCATTTTATAGAGTCACAGTGGCCTACAAATAAAAAAATGACAATTGATAGATAAACCCATAGTAACCGGAATACCAACATGCTAAACTAAAATGCTACAGGCTTATGCACTAAGCTAATACTTAAGAAGCTTCAAGAACAAACATTACGTGGGGATTCTAGGAATTTCGCCCCACCCAAGGAGAAGTCACAGCAACTTGTACGCACGTTAGTGGGACCGACGCTTCAGCCTGAACTCCCAGTGTTGGTCCACTTGCCATGTTACCCAACGAGACGGCTGATGTTTGCCGCTTGGATACGCTACTCGTCCTGCGGATGCACAAAGCACTCTTCCGTCTTCCTATGTCCCTCGCCGTATTGACAGCGAATACGTCGTAGCGTGGCTACATGATAGTACAAACTCTTACGTTTCACTCTCGTAGGGAACAACAAGACAATATTAGACTGATTACAGCGCACACAGAGGAATTCAGCCAATCATTCTTCTACGGTATTGCAATGCCTCTGTTCTTCAGAATTACGATGCAATGTTCCTTCGGACATGCATTCATAACCGAAGGAACAGGCATGCTGCGACTACAGCCGCTATGAAATACACGAAATGTATTCGCAGTTACGAATATGGGCAACAATAATCTGTATAGTGGAATGATGACAACCAAAATTTGTGTCGGACCGGGACTTCCCGCTTATCGCGAGCGGTCGGTTCACCATTAGGCAATCCGAGCACTCTCTACGCCCGGACCCAAACTTCCGTACATCGTCAAACATGTGCCTACAGCCTGCACTCGTAGATTCATTATGTGTATTCCCGTACAGGGGAGACATTTTTATTGAATGTCGGCTTACTCGTTGTCGGTGGATAAATAAGGACATTGCAGTGGATGTGTTGTTCAGAATTACGATGCAGCGTTCCTTTGGATATGCGAGTGCAGGTTGTAGATACATGGTTAACGATGTACGGAAGTTTGGGTCTGGCCGTGGAGTGTACTTGGATAGCTTAATGGTAAAGCGACCGCTCCCCATAAGCGAGAGATATCCGTTCGAATCCCTGTCCGACACAAGGGTTCATTGTCGTAATGACATTACACAGCTGACGGTTGCCTATATTCGCAACTGCGACTGCATTTCATGCAAGTCATTCTTCTTGCGCTCCATACTGGACTGGGAAGAAGCCCTATAAGTAACACAGGAGGAAGTATACTCTGCAGTGCACATGAAGACTTTTGACAGAGTATAAATTTTGCATGTACACGCGAGGCTCAGAAGAGGAATGACACATCAGGGGCGGAGCAATACTCTCTCTTACGGTGAGAAATTAATTGAGATAAGAGAGCCATTCGTGTAAGCCCCTTTTGCACGAACGACTTTCTTGTCTCAGTAACTGTTCAAACTGAATAAGTCTACTGCAGCGCCACTGGCGTTTGATTCCCCGTTCTGAGTCTCGTCTGTCACGAGGGGTCGTTATCGTTTACACGGCAGATGTTGACACGACGGCGCCAAAAAAGCGTTTGTTGTCAGAGCTGTCTGCAGTACAGTTTGAACAGCGAAAGAGAATTTATGAGAGACCATCTTTTTACGAAAAAATCGAAATATGGTAACAGAATGTTACCGTGAATACTGGACCTTGCCGTTGGTGAGGAGGCATGCATGCCTCAGTGATACAGATAGCTGTACCTTAGGTGCAACCACAATGGAGGGGTATCTGTTGAGAGGCCAGACAAACGTGTTGTTACGGAAGAGGGTCGGCAGACTCTTCAGTAGTTTTAGGGGAAACAGCCTGGATGATTGACTGATCTAGCCTTGTAACATCAAACAAAACGGGCCTTGCTGTGCTGGTACTGTGAAAGACTGAAAGCAAGGGGAAACTACTGCCGTACTTTTTCCCAAAGACATGCAGCTTTACTGTATGGTTAAATGATGATGGCTTCTCTTGGGTAAAATATTCCGGAGGGGGACTACTCAAGAGGACGTCATTATCAGGAAAAAGAAAACTGGCGTTCTACGGATCGGAGCGTGGAATGTCAGATACCTTAATCTGGCAGGTAGGTTAGAAAATTTAAAAAGGGAAATGGATAGGTTAAAGTTAGATATAGTGGGAATTAGTGAAGTTCGGTGGCAGGAGGAACAAGACTTTTGGTCAGGGGAATACAGGGTTATAAATATAAAATCAAATAGGGGTAATGCAGGAGTAGGTTTAATAATGAATAAAAAATAGGAGTACGGGTAAGCTACTACAAACAGCATAGTGAACGCATTATTGTGGTCAAGATAGACATGAGCCAACACAGTAGTACAAGTTTATGTGCCAACTAGCTCCACTGATGGGTTGGGTTGTTTTGGGGAAGGAGACCAGACAGCGAGGTCATCGGTCTCATCGGATTAGGGAAGGACGGGGAAGGAAGTCGGCCGTGCCCTTTCAAAGGGACCATCCCGGCAATTGCATGGAACGATTTAGGGAAATCACGGAAAACCCAAATCAGGATGGCCAGACGCGGGATTGAACCGTCGTCATCCCGAATGCGAGTCCAGTGTCTAACCACTGCGCCACCTCGCTCGGTAGCTCCACAGATGATGAAGAGATTGAAGAAATGTATGATACGATAAAAGAAATTATTCAGATAGTTAAGGGAGACGAAAATTTAATAGTCATGGGGGAGTGGAATTCGATAATAGGAAAAGGAAGCGAAGGAAAAGTAGTAGGTGAATTTGGACTGGGGGTCAGGAATGAAAAAGGAAGCCGCCTGATAGAATTATGCACAGAGCATAACTTAATCACAGCTAACACTTGGTTTAAGAATCATAGAAGAAGGTTGCATATGAGGAAGAGGCCTGGAGACACTGGAAGGTTTCAGATAGTTTATATAATAGTAAAACAGAGATTTAGGAACCAGGTTTTAAATTGTAAGACATTTCCACGGGCAGAAGTGGACTTTGACCATAATTTATTGGTTATGAATTGTAGACCAGAACTCAAGAAGTTGGAAAAAGGTAGGGATTTAAGTAGATGGGACCTAGATAAACTGAGAGAACTAGAGGCTGTAGAGAGTTTCAGAGAGAGCGTTAGGGAACGATTGACAGAACAAGGGAAAGAGATACAGTAGAAGAAAAATGAGTAGCTTTGAGAGATGAAATAACGAAGGTAACAGAGGATCAAGTAAGTAAAAAGACGAGAGCTCGTAGAAATCCCTGAGAAACAAAAGAGATACTGAATTTAATTGATGAAAGGAGAAAATATAAAAATGCAGTAATTGAAGCAGGCGAAAAGGAATAAAAGCGTCTCAAAGTGAGATCGACAGGAAGTGCAAAATGGCTAAGGGGGGATGGCTAGAGGACAAATGTAGGTATAGAAGCATGTATCACTAGGGGTGCGATGGATTCTGCGTGCAGGAAAATTAAGGAGACCTTAGGAGAAAAGAGAACCACCTGTATGAATATCAAGAGCTCAGATAGAAAACCTGTCCTAAGCAAAGTAGGGTAAGCAGAAAGGTAGAAGGAGTGTATAGAGGGTCTCTACAAAGTCGATGTACTTGAGAGAAATATTATGGACATGTAAGAGGAATTAAATGAAGATAAAATGGGAGATATGACACTGAGTAAAGAATTTTACAGAGCGCTGAGAGACCTAAGTCAAAAAAAGGCCCCGGGAGTAGACAACATTCCATTAGAACTACTGATAGCCTTGGGAGAGCCAGACATGACAAAACTCTTCCATCTGGTGAGCACGATGTATGAGACAGGCGAAATATCCTCAGACTTCAAGAAAGCGGGTATTAACAGATGTGAAAAATACCGAACTATCAGTTTAATAATCACTGCTGCAAAATACTGACACGAATTCCTTACAGACGAATGGAAAACTGGTAGAAGCCGACCTCGGGGAAGATCAGTTCAGATTCTGTAGAAATGTTGTAACACACGAGGCAATAATGACCGTACGGCTTATCTTAGAATATAGGTTAAGGAAAGGCAGACCTACAATTCTAGCATTTGTAGACTTAGAGAAAGCTTTCGACAATGTCGACTGAAATACTTTCTTTGAAAGTCTAAAGGTGGAAGGGGTAAAATACAGGGGGCGAAAGACTATTTACAATTTGTACAGAAACCAGATGGCAGTTGTAAGAGTCGAGGGACATGAAAGGGAAGCAGTGGTCGGGAAGGGAGTGAGACAGGGTTGTAGCCTCTCCCCGATGCTATTCAATCTGTATATTGAGCAAGCAGTAAAGGTAACGAAAGAAAAATTTGGAGTAGGAATTAAAATTCCATGGAGAAGAACTAAAAACTTTGAGGTTTGCCGACGACATTGTAATTATGTCAGAGACAGTAAAGGACGTGGGAGAGTAGCTGAACGGAATGGACAGTGTATACTGAGGGAATTACAGTGAATGAGACACTTAAAGTAGTAAATGAGTTTTGCTATTTGGGAGCAAAATAACTGATGATTATCGAAGTAGGGAGCAAATAAAATGTAGACTGGCCACGGCAAGGAAAGCGTTTCTGAAGAAGAGAAATTTGTTAACATCGATTATAGATTTAAGTGTCAGGAAATCTTTTCTGAAAGTATTTATGTGGAGTGTAGCCATGTATGGAAGTGAATGATAAATAGTTTAGACAAGAAGAGAAAAGAAGCTTTCGAAATGTGGTGCTACAGAAGAATGCTGAACATTAGATGGGTAAATCACGTAACTAATGAGGAGGTACTGAACAGAATGGGGGAGAAGAGGAATTTGTGGCACAACTTGGCTAGTTCGGTTGGAAGGACACGTTTTGAAGCATCAAGGGATTACCAATGTAGTATTGTAGGGAAGTGTGGAGGGTAAAAATTGTAGAGGGAGAGGGTTCGAATGGCTCTGAGCACTACGGGACTTAACATCTGAGGTCATCAGTCCCCTAGAACTTAGAGCTACTTAAACCTAACTAACCTAAGGACATCACTCATATCCATGCCCGAGGCAGGATTCGAATCTGCGACCGTAGCAGTTGCGCGGTTCCGGACTGAAGCACCTAGAAGCGCTCCGCCACACCGGCGGCTGTAGAGGGACACCAAGAGATGAATTCACTAAGTGGATTCTGAAGGATGTAGGTTGCAGTAGTTACTCTGAGATGAAGAGGCTTGCACAGGACAGAGTAGCATGGAGAACTGCATCAAACCAGTCTCTGGACTGAAGAACACACCAACAGCACAATAGAATATGGGAAAAAGAATGATAAATCAGTTTACTAAGGACAAGAACAAAATGAATAGTGGTTGTTCCTGATAAAGATGGTACGGTGAATTCTCCATTCACCTGGAAACTAAAAGGATGGAAAAAATGTCTCCAAAATTTCAAAAAATCAAGATTTATTAGCTCGAGAAAATCTTAACTTACGAAATATCAAACAATGTTTAGAAGCAAAAATCAGTGTGTTTCTACTTTCTACATCTACATCTACGTATACGCCTCAAGTCACCGTATGGTGTGTGGTGGAGGATACTCTGTTCCACTACTAGTCGCTTCCTTTCCTGTTCTACTCGCAGACAGAACGAAAGAGATATAATTGCCTATGCCTCGGTATGAGCCCTAATTTCTCGTTTATCTTCGTGGTCGTTACGCAAATGTATGCTGGTGGCAGTAGAAGCGTTCTGCAGTCAGTTTCAAATGTCGTTTCTTTAAATTTTCTCAGCAGTATTACGGAAAAGAACGTCGCCTTCTCTCCAGGGATTCCCATTTGAGTTCCCGATGCTTCTCCGCAACACTTGCGTGTTGTTCGAACCTACCGGCAATAAATCTAGCAGACCGCCTCTTAACTGTTATGATATTTTCCTTTAATCCGACGTGGTGCGGATCTCAAACAATCGAGCAGTGCTCAAGAATAGGTCGCACTAGCGTCCTATATGTGGTCTCCTTTACAGATGAATCACACTTTCTTAAAATTCTCCCGATAAGCCTTCGCTGCTATAATCCTCACACGGTCGTTCCATTTCGCATCGTTTCGCCCGGATAAACAACGTGACTGTATCAAGCAGGACACTGCTAATGCTGCATCTAAACATTACGTTCTCCTACTCAACAGCATTAACTCACATTTTTCTATATTTAGAGCCTCCTGAAATTCACCACACCGACAAGAAATTTTGTCTGAGTCATCTTGTATCATTCTACAGGCAACTTGTATTATTCTACAGTGAATCATCTTCCACACCTTCCCGTACACCGCACCATAGCCAGCCAACAATCGCATATTACTGCTCACCCTGTCCGCTAGAACATTTATGTATGCAGAGAATAGTAGCGGTCCTATTAGATTTCTCCTGGGGAACGCCTGACAATACCCTCGCCTCTGATGAACACTCGTCGTCTCCGATCCACTCAAATATATGGAGGCCTATTCCGTATGTTCATACCTTCGTTAACAATCTGCAGTGGGGTACCGTGTCAAATGCTTTTCAGAAGTCTGTCCGGTACCCTTCATCCATATTTCGCAGCAGATCCTGTAAGAAACGCGCTAGATGAGTTTCATACGAAAGATGCTTTCTAAATCCGTGCTGTTTACGGACATAAACTTCTCGGTCTCCAAGAAATCTGTTATATTCGCAGTCTGAATATGTAGCCCGATGTTAAGGGTGCTGGTCTGTACTTTTGCCTGTCCTTTGTTATACAGCCGCGCGGGATTAGCCGAGCGGTCTAGGGCGCTGCAGTCATGGACTGTACGGGTGGTCCCGGCGGAGGTTCGTGTCCTCCCTCGGGCATAGGTGTGTGTGTTTGTTCTTAGGGTAATTTAGATTAAGTTGTGTGTAAGCTTTTATTATATAGAGGAGTCACCTGCGCTTTGTTTGAGTCACTTGGGACTTTTCACTGCCCTCCCGTTGGAGGTTCGAGCCCTCCCTCGGGCATGGGTGTGTGTGTTGTTCTTAGCATAAGTCAGTTTAAGTAGTGCGTAAGTCTAGGGGCTGATAACGTAAGCAGTTTGGTCCCTTAAGAGATCACATGTTTGAACTTTTCACTGGGCGAGAAATTCGCGATAAATGCAAGCTAAGTAAAGCCCTAGTGCTGTAGAGTACTCTTTGTAAATCCGAAATGGGATTCCATCCTCACCTGGTAAGTTGCTTAGTTTGAACTCTTTCAACTCTACGCCAAGGTTACTTATTACTGTGCCATCCATACGGGACTGTGTGTGATGGTCAAACGACGATCGAATGTCAGACATCGAAAAATTTTACTACTGGCCATTAAAATTGCTACTCCACGAAGATGACGTGCTACAGACGCGAAATTTAACCGACACGAAGAAGATGCTGTGATATGCAAATGATTAGCTTTTCAGAGCATTAACACAAGGTTGGCGCCGGTGGCGACACCTACAACGTGCTGACACGAGGAAAGTTTCCAAGCGATTTCTCATACACAAACAGCAGTTGACCGGCATTGCCTGGTGAAACGTTGTTGTGATGCCTCGTGTAAGGAGGAGAAATGCGTAGCATCACGTTTCCGACTCTGATAAAGGTCGGATTGTAGCCTATCGCGATTGCGGTTTATCGTATCGTGACATTGCTGTTCGCGTTGGTTCTGGATCCAATGACTGTTAGCAGAATGTGGAATCGGTGGGTTCAGGAGCGTAATACGGAATGCCGTGCTGGATCCCAACGGCCTCGTATCACTAACAGTCGAGATGACAGGCATCTTATCCGCATGGCTGTAACGGATCGTGCAGCCACGTCTCGATCCCTGAGTAAACATATGGGGACGTTTGCTAGACAACCATCTGCACGAACAGTTCGACGACGTTTGCAGCAGCATGGACTATCAGCTCGGAGACCATGGCTGCAGTTATCCTTAACGCTGCATCACAGACAGGAGCGCCTGCGTTGGTGTACTCAACGACGAACCTGGGTGCACGAACGGCAAAACGTCATTTTTTAGGATGAATCCAGGTTCTGTTTGCAGCATCATGATAGTCGCTTCCGTGTTTGGTGACATCGCGGTGAACGCACATTGGAAGCGTGTATTCGTCGTCGCCATACTAGCGTATCAGCCGGCGTGATGGTATAGGGTGCCATTGGTTACACGTCTCGGTCACCTCTTGTTCGCATTGACGGCACTTTGAACAGTGGACGTTACATTTCAAATGTGTTACGACCCGTGGCTCTACCCTTCATTCGATCCCTGCGAAACCCTACATTTGAGCAGGATAATGCACGACATCTTGTTGCAGGTCCTGTACGGGCCTTTCTGGATACAGAAAATATTCGACTGCTGCCCTGGCCAGCCCATTCTCCACATCTCTGACGAACTGAATACGTGTGGTCAATGGTGGCCGAGAAACTGGCTCGTCACAATACGTCAGTCACTACTCTTGATGAACAGTGGTATCGTGTTGAAGTTGCATGAGCAGCTGTACCTGGACACGCCTTCCCAGCTCTGTTTGACTCAGTGCCCAGGCGTATCAAGGCCGTTATTACGGCCAGAGGTGGTTGTTCTGGGTACTGATTTTTCAGGATCTATGCACCCAAATTGTGTGAAAATGTAAGCACATGTCAGTTCTAGTATAGTATATGTGTCCAATGAATACCCGTTTATTATCTGCATTTCTTCTTGGTGTAGTAATTTTAATGGCCAGTAGTGTATTTTCCTCATTAAATAGATTTTACTTTTGCACTGTTGTGATAACTTTCAGTAAAGTGCTTGTCCATTATGTTCTTATTTGCGCATTTTGTAGGTTTTGTCTTTATACAGGTATAGTAAAACGTAAGTACCTTTTCGGTTGCAGATATTTGGTCTCTCTGCGAGGCCATGTAGTAACATTCTCAATGTGTCACAAAAACAAAGGAACGAACAAAATAATGATTAAGAAGACACAAAATGAACTGCTGTGACAAGAGTTATCATAGGATCTGTAGCTTCGTCTGCTGTTTTTGCGCATACGCATCTGCAGCAAACTCGAGAATTTAGGGACAAAACTTTTTAAAAAAATTATTGGCTTTCGGGATGTGCCCATTGAGCCATCTCATTAGTGGAATATCAGTGATGACGATACGACCGTAAGGACAAGATCCAGTCCCCGAGCGGAGAAAATCTCCGACTAGGGCGTCAATCGGACCAGAGCCTCTTCTCTGGCTCCACACGACACAGTGAATTGACCACTGACGTCACTGATCTATTCGCGCCGTGGTTGGAGACTGATTTACACGCCAGCCCACGACGCGCAACCACAACGAGTAGTCGCTTGTGGTAAGCCGGGCTCTAAGCTCTAGACGACACACTGGCTCTGGCGGCAGGGCCTCGTTCACGCGGTGCACGGGCCCCGGAGCGACTGGGCAGAAGTTTGGGCTGCGTGCTGGCCGGCTAACGGGCGGGACGGACCGGCTGGGCTCGCGCCACTCCGTGACCCCGGGCCGCGGCCGGCCGTGAGTTACCGTGCGTGTTTCCACAGTCACGACCCGGGACCGCATTCCTCCGCAGGTCGGCTCCCAGAGCGGCCACACTCCGCGAATCGCCCGCGCTGCCCTCTTCACGTAGCGTCATCTCGACACGTACCACGCCGCATGCAGATGTGGACAAAGTGTCTGGCGACTGACGCTGAAACGTCCCTTTCGCTCTCGCCTCGAAAAGCGACCAGAATGCGCGCATTCTTTGCCATGTGCGGTGCTCAGAAAAATGACGCTATGTTTTTATCCACGGATTTAACCGGAAGCGCTTATTGGCACGGCCGGACTAATTTCCTCTCGGATAAACAAGTAAAATCAGTTTAAGTAGAGTCGCCACGTTCGTTTTGACCCTTACGACAGGGTACAGTTTCGCAATTCAAGAGTCAATAATTAAAAGTCCTGTAACTAACCACCTACCTTCAGGGAAGTTTCCGATGTTCGAGCCCTGGAGTGCAACACAAGGAATGGACAAAAATACGGAAACATCCCAAGCACAACATACTGATGATGTTTGGCTTGTGGGGCGCTCAGCTGCGCGGTGTCGCGTCCCGGCACAGCCTCACTATACCAGAATGAAGTAAGTGCGAACTGCGTAGCGCAATCTGGACGTTAACGACAATGGGTTAGTTATAAATTGCTGTCAACCTCTATATAGGAGATGAGAGGGAGAGAATCTCCTTGATTTGAAGCAAATAAGTTTCCTGAAAGTAGGTTACAGAATTGCAATAGAAAGAAAAGGTTGGTTAGTTTCTATCAAATTTATTCTCACATATACTTATGTGAGGTGTTGGATCATAAACCCCTTAATAAGATTCAGTCTATTTATTCTGACTTGCTACTTCAAAACAAAAAAAAAAAAAAAAAAAAAAATGTTCAAATGTGTGTGAAATCTTATTGGACTTAACCGCTAAGGTCATCAGTCCCTAAGTTTACACACTACTTAACCTAAATTATCCTAAGGAGGAACACACACATCCATGCCCGAGGGAGGACTCGAACCTCCACCGGGACCAGCCGCACAGTCCATGACTGCAGCTCCCTTAGACCGCTCGGCTAATCCAGCGCGGCACTTGCTACTTCAAAGCTAATTGCCGGTACATATAAGAAACAAGTACAAAGCAATCACTTGTTCTTGGTTAGCACTGAAATCTCTCTAAGTAATCGAGACAAAGACTGACAGTCTGACACTCCGCTGCAGAGTGAAAATCTCATTCTGGAAACATCCCCCAGGCTGTGGCTAAACCATGTCTCCGCTATATCCTTTCTTTCAGGAGTGCTAGATCTGCAAGGTTCGCAGGAGAGCTTCTGTAAAGTTTGGAAGGTAGGAGACGAGATACTGGCAGAAGTAAAGCTGTGAGTACCGGGCGTGAGTCGTGCTTCGGTAGCTCAGATGGTAGAGCACTTGCCCGCGAAAGGCAAAGGTCCCGAGTTCGAGTCTCGGTCGGGCACACAGTTTTAATCTGCCAGGAAGTTTCACTAAGTTATTTGATCAACAAGCGATATTTGGCAACCTCCGCCGCTTATCTTGTCCCTACGTCCTGGTGGACTATTTCTTAATGTCGGCTGGCTGTTTGCCTATGGAGCCTGGACTCTTATTATGGCCACAAAAGCAAGAATAAAAATTAAAATTTTCTACGGTCACAACAGCGGTCATCAACGCCCGTACAAAGTCCCAATTTTTACACAGTCCGATTTAGTCACTGCCACGAATGATGATGACGATGATGAAATGATGAGGACAACACAAATACCCAGTCCCAGGGCAGAGAAAATGGCCAACCCGGTCGGGAATCGAACCTGGGACCCGGTGATCCGTAGGCAGCAACGCTAGCGACTAGACCACGAGTTGTGGACCACAACATATTACCAAATCTAATACGGTGTAGGAAAACCGTTGGCATTCAAAAGAGTATTTAGTGGTCTCGGAATGGATGAACAGAGTTTCTGCTTCCTGTGAAATAGGGGCAAGTTCAGGAAACTATGATGAAGGTGGCTAGCGATCACACACCCGTCTTTCCAAAGTAGACCGCAAAGGCTCAATAAAACTGAGATCGTCTGACTGTAGTGGCCATTGAAGATACGAGTACGACCAGTTCTGTACGATGCGAACTATATGAACTGGATCGCTGCATTACCACAGGGGAACAAACGTTCTACCTGGGATGGACCTGATCAGCCGACGCGATCACATGATCCCTGGCAGGAATGTAACCTTACAAAGTAACCACTGTGCCTATGGAATACTGCGATATGGCCGCCCAAATAGTCGCCGAGCCCCCGCCATGTTTCACTCGTGGAAGTAAATTCGGCGAGGAGTAGGAAACTGATACAAGAAGCATCCTCCACTGTTGCATAGTCCTAATTTTATGGCTTTGGGACCATGTTTTCCTGTTACGGCAGTTTTCATACTGATGAGTGGTTTTGGAATTCCAACTCGTTCTGCAATTTCTTATTTATGGAGCACCCTTGGTGTTGTTTTGGTGTCGATAGGGTTCGATAGTGCGACATTCAGGTATGCAATTATTTTTGGAGCTATAGTCTTCTTGTTTTTCGTCTCAATGCTCTTCAATTACCGTCTGCCACAATCACTCAACATACACTTTCGTCCGCGTTGTGACGTTGCGGATGATGTTCTCCGCTTTCCCTGAATGCAATGTAGCCGTTGGATGTGGAGCCTTGTGAAACACCAAACTCTTCGGCTACGTTGCTTACCAAAGCGTCCATCAAACGAGCGCTACGGTCAAATACACTGACCTCCGACTTAATGCACACACAACTATACAGAACACTGTTCTGTCGACAACTGAAAAATTTTGTAAATTTGTGGTAAGGTCTTATGGGACCAAACTGCTGAGGTCAGCGGTCCCTACGCTTACGCACTACTTAATGGTTCAAATGGTTCAAATGGCTCTGAGCACTATGGGACTTAACTTCTGAGGTCATCAGTCCCCTTGAACTTGGAACAATTTAAACCTAACTAACCTAAGGATATCACACATCTCCATGCCCGAGGCAGGATTCGAACCTGCGACCGTAGCGGTCGCGCGGTCCCAGACTGTAGCGCCTAGAACTGCTCGGCCACACCGGCCGACCGCGAACCGTGACACGGCTGTCCACAACTGATATTTGCAAAGTGTTGAGGACATAGCGTGGGCGTAGTTCGTGGTCAAATAAAACAGCGCAGCCTACGGACTTGATTAGCATCTGTATTTATGTTCAAGCATGCGTTTCTCGCGATGTACTCACAATTTTGCCCACCTCATGTATGTTCATGTTAACAGCTCTTACACCGCAACAACTGGTCCCTAGCAAAACAGCCATCAACTTGTCTCAATGAAGGAAAAAATCCGACATAAACACCACACTCAAATTTGCAAGACAACAACTGAATTTTATTGGGATAAACTAACGTTAACCAAGTCCGTCATTTTTATTCTCTGCCACATCGATTCTCTGCTCTGAGTGCTCTTTTGAGAGGACAAGTCCACAAGTCTCACTGCGAAAAACAGGAAAGTACCTAAGCAGGATTCGACGCCCGTGCACAGGAATGCAATTTCTAATGCTTTGCAAGCAATCTGTACCTGAAAAGTAATGTTGCTGATGACAGATGATCACCAACTCGAGAATTCTGAAATGATGATCACCTTACAACACAAAATCCGCTCAGAGAGTCCACGACACGCCACATCAACCCCATGAAGACGGTCGGTCAGTTCTACTGGTTCACGAGCTCCAAATTCACTCCAAAAATTATTTAACATTGAGGCCTTTCGGCCAATCACTCAGTGGTCGCACACAGGGAGTTTCATTTGTCACTCACGATTCGAGATAATAGCGCTTTAGTAAGATGCTACTTCCTGCAAGTACTTCTACAACTTTACTTACGAGTATCGGAAAACACAGACCTTCACGGGAATTAGTTGCCTACTCAGCTCCGACAACTACGCACATAGGAGAATTGTGGAAACCTCGGTCGGTCATCTCCAGCATTCCCCTGCGAGTGGGAACTGGCCGGGGCGGCATTATAAAGCGAAACAGGGCTAACACACTTGGATGACTACGAAGTGATATGTTACAGCGTCTGCAGATTAAAATCTCTCACCTGATGCGATTGATTGCTAATGAGAACGTACTGCTGCTGCTGCTTCCCATTTTAACGACGGACATAAAATATTTCATTTTTTTCAGTTCCTTTGACATTTGACTTAAGAGGTGTACTCACAAAGTTTTAATCAAAACCTCGAAAAACTAAACGTCCGTCGTTAATTTTTTTGTTTGTTTCCCCGTACCTGCTGAAGCTCTATATCTACGCCTATATTTACAGCCTGTCAAGTAAGATCGTGTTCGGGCTAATCAGTAGAAAAATATTTGACAACAAACTATAACATATACACACATCGTACTGGAACAAAAGAAAAATGCAATTTTGGTTAATAATACCTCCAGTCATCTGCGGCGTAGATAATTGCTTGGTACCTCCGAGCAATGCTTGAAACCAATTTTTCCTCGTGTTCACGAGTAGGAGACTTACAAATGCGCCGAACTTGTGTTGACAACTGTTTCAAAGCGAAGATCTTCTCCCTTGAAGCTTTTTTTTTAAAACGAAGGAACATACATGTTCTATAGGATTAGAGACAGGCTACTTGAGGGACAGCCCAGTCCTGCAGACCTTTCTCCTTTTTCCAATCGCTGCAAAGCGTGCTGCTGTGATAGTGATCGTTGTCCTCCTGCAGTATCACATCTTCATTTTTGTCGATGAATCAATGTTTGGCTGTCGGCATCAAATACCGTTGATAAATGCGACGCGTAGGCTGCACTCATGTCTCTTCTCGAGTATTTCGATCAAGAATTCAAAGTAAATTTAGTGCTTTATGGGCATTGCATGGACGACGAAGATACCCTCTGCTGGGTTGTGAAAGAACTAAGACAATATCTGGTACCATCTGTGTGTAGTGTTGACCTCGCTTTTACTTAAGGGGGGTTAGGACGTGAAAAGGGCCGACTTGGAGCAGGAGAGGCACCACAGGACATTTTAATTTGCACTGTCTATACTTTTACAAATAAATTCATAAAACTTTGTCAGCATGACCAGGAAGGATTCAGGATTCACACTCATAGCAGAGGAAGTTCAAAAACATAACAAAACAAATTTTTTTTACATGTGAAATTTCATCATTTTTTCACTTGGTATTGGCTGCATTTGTTGCTGTAGGTACTCTTTTCTTCATAAGTAAGAGAGATTCTTCGATGAATTTTCCACAGCATACAAACCATACTTACAGGTGTATGAAACTCTAGAATTTTCCAAATCTGCTAAAAACTGTGGAAAAAATGGAGATAATTAAGTATAACATTCGAGGTTTCTCTAAACACGAAGTTTAAAAAGTAAGAGCGCATTCATTTTTCCATAGATTAAATAAATTCTAGAGTTTCATACACCTGTAAGTATAGTTTGTAAACTGTGCAATATTCATCGAAGAATCTCTCTTACTTATGAAGAAAAGAGTACCTATAGCAACAAATGCAGCCAACAGTAAGTGAAAAAAATCATGAAATTTTACATTTAAAAAATATTATTATTTCGTGTTTTTGAACTTTCACTGCTATGAGTGTGAATCCTGAATCCTTCCTGGTCAAGCTGACAAAGTTTTATGAATTTATTTGTAAAAGTATAGACAGTGCAAATTAAAATGTCCTGTGGTGCCTCTCCTTCTCGAAGTCGGCCCGTTTGACGTCCTACCCCCCTTAACAAACAGTATACTCCGCAAGCCACCCTTATTCTGTGTGTGTGGTGGAGGATACTTTGTGATCCATGGCACTTCCACCGTTATCGTGTTCCAGTCGCGAATTATTCGCAGGAAGAACGATTACTGGTAAGACTCCACGTGGGCTCGAATCTCTAATTTTACCTTCACGGTCTCTTCGCGAGATATAGATAGGAGGAAGCAATATATTTGGCGACTCTTCTAAAAACGTACGGCCTCGGAACTTTTAACAGTAAACCACACCGCGATGCAGAATGCCTCTCTTTCAGCGTCTGCCACCAGAGTTAATTGAGCATCTCATACCAACAGCTCCAGGTGTCAGACACCCAGGTCAGTACCAAACGTTGTCTGTCGGTGTTTTGGTTGATACTCTATCGACATATAACGTCTGGTACCGATCTGCGTGTCTGACGTCTGTAGGTTTGGGTGTCAGTGACGCTTCCTAAATGAACATGTAATGAACGCGCTACTCTTCTTTATTAATCTCTATTTCCTCTGGTACAGATCCCAAACTGACGAGGAAATTTCATGTTTTGGTCGAGTTAGTGTTTTCTGAGGTACCTCCTTTTGTGGGTGGACTACAGTTCGTGGTACAGAAACTCACGCGCCGCAGCAGGAATGTCGCAACCGTGTCGGAGAGAAAGACTTACGGAATGATGGAGTTCGATTACTGGAGGAAAACAGCCCAACAATTTTAAGTATAAACACTGCTGATGACTTCTATAGCCGCCTGTATCGACAGGACACAGCTGCAAAATCGCAGCTGCTTCAGAAAAAGAATTGCCACACGATAGTTCACTTTATTAGTGGGGTCTGCCATTTCTTTATGACTACTTTAGCGGTGTGATACGGTACTATAGAGCGTGCTCTTATTGAATATCAAAATTCCACACTGGAACCTGTGAACAAACAAAGATTAATTTCATAACTTCAGTTGACAGAGGTTGTAATGAAAACTACGACTGCCGCTCACACAATGGCGTAACAGGGTGTGGCAGCCAGCGCAGCCTGTGCACACGCCCTGGAGACAGATCCCGTGGTATGGCGGTTTTGTAACGAACCAAAAAATGGGAAGAGGGAGGCAGAATTAGGAGGGAGAGCGAGAAAAGAACAAAAGAAGAGTAAGAAGAACAAGGAAATTATTGGTGGTAGAGAGTTAGTGAGGGGGATTGAAGAGGGAGGTAACGATGGAAATGATGAGTTTCGGAACGGGCTATGTAGAGCAAGTCAGTTACATAGACATTTCTTCTCCTCACGGTTGTCGCTATGCGAAATTAAAAAGGCAACGAAAGTGTAAACAGTATAATTTGATTGGAAATGAAATAATTAAAACCAAATCACGATAATGCTGCAATAAGTGCGATTTATAAGCGTGATCGTTCCGTGTTTTGAGCTGCATCACACGAAAAATTATTGAAATATGTACTAACCAGTAAACTATAGCTGTGTCGGTGTTAGTTGATCCCTGACAGTAGCAGTGGGCTGGGCGTGGCAGCTTCGTGAGCCAAACTCAACCAATAAGTAACGCGATTTTGATAACGTTTCTATGGCAACGCCTTAGTGTTGCCTCAGCTCTAGAGACGGCTACTGTTTTCAGCTGAAGCCGTTATCTCTTCTCATTTGAAAGCTGGGAACAGTGCTGCGAGCTGTAAACGATCTTCTTCCTCCGTCTCGACTATAGCTTAAGCGCCGATGAGAATAAAACAGAAGCCTAAGTGATGTTGGCAGGGTGGGTGGGGCAACAAATCAAAGTTTTGGCGTTATTTACCCTAGCCACGCGACTGCATGCAAATAGCACATTTCTATATAAATGATGCATCTGACAGATATAACGAAGTTGTGTAAATCATAGGGTCCACCAGATACCAGGTGGCCATAATGAAAGTGCAGTTACTCACAGAGGTCCAGTGTAGGCTATAATTATCGTATGGCAGCGAAGCTTGGTAGCTATTTTAATGCATTAATGCAGAACCGACTTCCGCTTGAAAAATATTAGTTCCAATTCTGGCCACCAGGTACAACTCCGGCGCTGTACAGCATCTCGTCAACGCTTCCGGTGCTCATATTGAACAAACTGTGTAAGGAGCGATTAATAATGTCAGTATTAGGCCTTTCTCACTTGTTTGACCTTTCCTGCCCACGTCCTGTTCATAATCCATTACATATGGAAACATTTCTATACGTCTTCCTTGCATTCACAGCGCCAAATTTGCACAGTAAATCAGATCCTAATTACCGCATTAGAATATCTACTAAGTTTCGCTGCCATATAATAATTACAGCCCACATTGGACATCTACAAGTAGCAGCACTTTAATTATAATTACCTGGTAGCTCTTAATACGTCAAGAGAAAATATCGTATTAACTGTAATGAAAACGGAATTCTCTTACATTATTGAGGAACAAAAGGTAAGAAGTAAAATAAGTACACTAATATGTTCTGAGATTGTATTGGGACTTCGTAACGTGAGATGGCTGTCATAAGATAAAGCTTAAGGAATAAGTAGATATTGCAGAACAGCGTGACACAATACATTTTGTGGCATAGAAGTTCTTCACGGGAAGACATTACAATGTTTGTTCCACAATATAAACTTTTGATTTCGCCTATGAGGTGTAGTGGGTAGATTCTTTATGAGAGCAAAGGGTTACGCAAGAGGTTTAATAAGAAAGTGACTTAAATGTATATATCGTGAATGAGGAATACCGAGAGAGGTGGAAACAACATGTGAAGAGAATGAGAGATGAAAGACTATCCAAGAAGATCCTAGATTACAACCCGAAAGCAAGAAATACAGAGGTCGACCAAGAAAACGATGGACATAAAATTCATGAAGAAAAATAAGTCACATGCGTAACTTCCTAATCCCTGTATGTAAGATGACGACGAGTTGCAAATTGCGTGATGATCCTATAAGTCAGGTCTGGCCACTGCATGCCAAACCACGTGCGAGCCCGATGTGCAGGCTCTCATCTTTGCTCGGACTTCTGGAAGTACCACGCACTGTGCGACATTTCATTTAGTACTGCTGTGCGGCATTTTTCTGTCGGCACGACTCTTTTCACTTCGACAGAATAGTGGTCTCAGTGCCGTCTAGCTTCCGCTATTTGTTCGTGGTGTGAAGAACGTTTACAGATCTAGTGACTGCGCAAAAAGAGGCAGTCTACCGACCTATAGTGGTAAGCCTTTAAAAATGAATGGGAATGAAAATACAGGGATCAGAATTTCCAATATCTATTATGATGTCACTTAATCGATGCTTACGCGGGTTTACTATGAAAAGACTTTCCAATAACCTATGGAGAGAATTTAAAGATTTAGTTGACAGTGAAAAAAGAAAAAATAATAACGATCGACAGACAGTATTCATTGCTTTGCTCACTGAGAAGTACTTAAAATTTGCAGGCATGCAGCACGTGAAGGAATTAGTAGTTCTAGTAATAAAATCTCTGAAGTCACACGCGTTATTCCACAGTCAGTTGCAACAGTTTTCGATGGAACTGAACAAAGAGTATGAACACTTGTATATGGCAATTCAGCTGCCCCTTACTGCTGTGTTTTATGCCTTGGAATATCACGTGCAAAATATTCATATTCTCTTTCCCACTACGAGCAAACTATCAGTCCTACAGAAAAAAAACGAACAAGAACTTTTTTTAGGAAATTTGATATAAAGCACATAATGGGCTGCGTTTTCCGAATAATTTAATAAAAATGTACAAAAGTGACCTTCAAACTCGTTTTTATTGAATATTTCGAAGACTGCGGCCTCCAGCGAAGACGTATCTCAATACAAAATTTAATCACATTAAAGTTCCTACAAAAAATGTTCCGTTCATTTTTTACGTAGGCTTAATAATTTGCGCGTAGTTAGCGAGAAAATATGAAAATATAGCATCTGGTATTTGAAAGCGTTGCAGATTGCATAAAACGCAGCAGTATGGGCAGCTGAGTCACCCTACACTTTACTGAAAAGTATGTTGGTTAAGTCAAGGGGCATGACTGAAACGATTTTTCAATTTAAAACTAGCTATTGTTGTGTACAAGAACGCAAACCGAAAGTATGGAATGGATTGCTGACCTCACATTTTAAGTGGCCCACTGATCACAATAACACGTTGCAAGGTGAGAAACAACTTCTTTCTGATTTTATGAGGATTCATTTTAAAAAAATCGTATTGTAGAAGGGACAAGTTCTGACACACAGTTCAGTTCCCTAAGCTCCCTGACATTAAAGAATACGCGATGTCTGAACACTGTGACCTTGAAAGAATTACAATGACAATTTCGAAACGTTTTGAAGACACTGCCAATCGTCGACCACGTTTTGAGCTGTTTCCGAAACCGTTTGCCGTTTCAGCTGAAAATGCCCCAGTGCATGTGCAGATGGAACTGATTAATCTCCAGTGTGGTTCCCATTCTACGTTTCCATAATGATGTTGCAAAAGTGCTACAATATTTCGATCAACATACTTGTGTGAAAGATCTTCTTTCGATTATGAAACTAAATAAGTCAGACTTACGTAGCAACGTGAATGCGAAACTCTGCCAAATTGTCCATGTCTGTCAGTATGCCGACAGTTTGAATCCCGTGTGTGTGTATGCTGACAGTTTGTACCAGATAAAAATTGTATCATGTTTTCAGTGCGCAAACAATAAATAACACTGTAAATTTGTTTCGTTTGTGATCCATGTTGACGATATGTAGGAAATATGAAACCCTGTCGTATGCAGTGTGACTGCATTGCAACCTAAATACGGCGCTTGCGCACTTTCCCCATCATTCCCTTCTTCAAGCTCAGGTCGCGTGGTTTGGCGGTGCAGAAGTTTGCAGCCAGGCTGTGCACTGTGCCACATGCGCCAGAGCATGGAACACAGGCCAGGCCATGGCTCACAAGCCAGGTCATGGCTCACAAGCCAGGTCATGGCTCACAAGCCAAATTCGTGGATGCCCCTGTTTGTTAGTAATACTCGAGTGTTTGTGATCCTTACCAGGTTGGATTGAAGGATGATGCCGAAGCAATTCAGAGGCACATTGCCAGATTTGTTACTGGTAGGTTCCATCAACCCGCGAATATTATGGAGAAGCTTCGTGAACATAATGGAACGACGTTCTTTCGAGAAACACTTGAGAAAATTTAGAGAAGTGAGATTTGTGGCTGGCTGTAGAGCAATTCTACTGCCACCAACGTACATTTCGCAAAAGACCCAGAAGGGCGAGGTAAAAGAGATTAGAGCCTTTATGGAGGTGAACAGACAATCGTTTTTCCCAAGCTCCATTTTTTGCGAATGAAATAGGAAAGGGAATGACCAGAAGTAGTACGAGATATTCTCTGTCATGTATCGTATGAAATTTTCTGTGTATACCTCTTTGCTGAAAAGAAACGGCGAATCTGGCAGCATATTAAGTGTGCTGAGTTGTGCCACTACTTGCGAAATTCCATGTGTGGAACAATCACACTGAAGAGGCAAAGAAACTGGTACACGTGTCTAACATCGTGTAGAGCCCCCGCGAGCACTCAGAAGTGCGGCAACACGACGTGGCATGGACTCGACTGATGTCTGAAGTAGTGTTGGAGAGAACTGACACAATGAATCCGGAAGACTTCGAGGGGGTGGATATCTCCTGTGAACAGCACGTTGCAAGGCATCCCAGATATGATCAATAATGTTCATGTCTTGGGAGTTTGGTGGCCAGCGGAAGTGTTTAAACTTAGAAGAGTGTTCCTGGAACTACTCTGTAGCAATTCTGGACGTGTGGAGTGTCGCATTGTCCTGATGAAATGGCCTAAGCCGGCCACGGTGGCCGAGCAGTTCAAATGGCTCTGAGCGCTATGGGACTTAACATCTATGGTCATCAGTCCCCTAGAACTTAGAACTACTTAAACCTAACTAACCTAAGGACATCACACAACACCCAGTCATCACGAGGCAGGGAAAATCCCTGACCCCGCCGGGAATCGAACCCGGGAACCCGGGCGTGGGAAGCGAGAATGCTACCGCACGACCACGAGCTGCGGACGGCCGAGCAGTTCTCGGCGCTCACGACCGCTACCGTCGCAGGTTTGAATCCTGCCTCGGACATGGATGTGTGTGATGTCCTTAGGATAGTTAGGTTTAAGTAGTTCTAAGTTCTAGGGGACTGATGACCTCAGAAGTTAAGTCCCATAGTGCTGAGAGCCATTTGAACAATTTTTTTTTTTTTGAATAGCCTAAGTTGGGAGTGCACAATGGACATGAATCGCTACAGGTGGCCAGACAGCATGCTTACGTGTCACCTGACAGTCATATCTAGACCCATCAGGGGTCCCGTGGCACTCCAACTGCATACGTCTCACACAGAGTCTTCACCAGCTTGAACAGATTCCTGCCGACATGTAGGGTCCATGGATTCATGAGATTGTCTCCATACCTGTAGAAGTCCATCTGCTCGACACAATTCGGAATGAGACTCGTTCGACCAGGCAACATGTTTCCAGTCATCGACAGTCCAATGTCGGTGTTGACGGGCCCAAGCGAGGCGTAAAGCTTTTTGTCGTGCACTCACCAAACGTGCACGAGTGAGCCTTCGGCTTCGAAAGCCCATATCCATGATGTATCTTTGAATGGTTCGTATGATGATACTTGTTGATGGTCCAGCATTGAAATGTGTAGCAATTTGCCGAAGGGTTGCGCTTCTGCCACGTTGGACGATTCTCTTCAGCCGTCGTTGGTCCCTTTCTTGCAGGATCTTTCTCCGGCCGCAGCGATGTCGGAACTTTGATGTTTTACCAGCTTCCTGATATTCAAGTTACACTCGTGAAATAGTCGTACGGGAAAATCCCCACTTCATCGCTACCTCGGAGATGTGTCCCAGCCCTCGTGCGCCGACTACAACACCACGTTCAAACTCACTTAAATCTTGAGAATCTGCCATTGCAGCAGCAGTAACCGGTCTAACATCTGCGCCAGACACTTGCTGTCTTGTATAAGCGTTGTCGAAAGCAGCGCCGTATTCTGCGTGTTTACATATCTCTGTATTTGAATATGCATGCCTATACCAGTTTCTCTGGCGCTTCAGTGTATGTCTCCATTAACAGTGAAACAGATTCACCCTTAAGAGTCAGTGCTGTATTGAATGTATACAACGGACTGAATCAACGCTTTATGTCGGCCCAAGCAGTTAAACTTAAACAGGATGTTCACAATATTCGTTTATTCAAAAAAGAACACTGATCATGGTAGAGGGTTCGCTAACTACTTTAATTAGAATCATCATTTGCGTGATTCTGAATTTATTCCAAAGCTTTACATGCACAAACTTTGAAAAACACGTGAAATGTCATTAATTAATGCACAATTAGGCCTGACAAAAATAAAATTGAGATAATGTAAAAGACGATTGGCAAAAATAATTGGTGGCGAGAGGGGATGGGCTGCACGTTAGTGATTTTACCACACCGTGTCCAGTGGTTGCTAAGAGAAGATGAAGTCATCCCTACGACTGACTATTGTCGGAAGTCGAAAGGCTGAACCGTGAATGATATTGAATCCCAAAGTTCCATTTGCCCTAATCTTCTGGTGCTGCATGTTACTCTCACCATACGAGTCAGTGTAACGAGAGCAGATCACAAATGGCTTGGCCGCCTGCCATCAAATGCGTTGCTCGAACATCGGACTTCGTCCGTTGCCTTTGCCATTCCACATTCCCGAAGTGAAGCCACAAGTGAAGTTACCAAGAGCCAGAAGTGAAATCTCTGAGATTCAGAAGTTAAATGTTCAAGACCTAGCAGAGTGAAGCCTCTCTGCATTTTGTGCCAAGAGAATTTTGCTAAATAATCTTTAAAAGCTATGTTTTTTCCGCCGATGGTATAACTGTTTATTATCAACAATCTCTCACCAGATGCCTGTTAGACGTCAAATCGAATTTACCTCGCTTTTCCCCCTCAGTTCTCGAAAAAGTCTACTCGGACACTGCTTCGTACTGGCGCCACACTACAGACACCAATCAATGGTCTTTTTAGCTGTTCATGCGGTTTTCTCTGCTCATGGGAAAAGAATTAAGGAAAAGAATAACCTTGTTTCCTGGAGACAGCCTGTCGGCCACGTGCAGGCTACGTTCTCTAGAGTCTTGTCTTGATGTATTTTAGGCTAGCCAAGAGATGATTATCTTCCAGAACATTCTTTTGACAAAGTCGTGACAGCCACCTCCTATTTCTCCAGATTCCCTGACGCAAATCTAAAGCTTTCAGTCTACGTTTCTGCAACAGGACACAGACCATAAATTACCATTCCCTAGGTGGATCTCGCCTCATTCACTTTGGCTGATACTGATCCAGAGACACTGGCCCTGGCTCAAGGTCACACTGTCCCAGTGTCCGGTTCTCTGGTTTCCCATGGACAATGCATATGACCCTCATCTGTTTTTACAAGGGTGGCCTCATGCCAGTAATCAGAAAACGTTGTCCCTTATCTGTAGTGTTCTGTTTGCTTGCGTTTCTTCCTGAATGACCTATCTCCAGCACACCACAGCTTGAAAGTTCTGCCAGAGCAATCATTATAAGAGCATGCACTATGTTAATTGTAGTACAATAAAGAAAAGGAAATATAATCGCCCATAAGTCACTGCTATCGCTTTATCCAAAGTTTAATTACTTTAATCAAATCTACCTGTCACACGGAATGAAATTTGACCAAACAAAACTGCTTGACGGATTTTGTCACCTCCAAATCACACTAAAAGTTTTTGCAGATGTTGTCAACAGTAAAGAAATCATAGTGAGACATGAACTAGGAAAGATTTTAAGTCATCTACCATTGGTTGTATCTGCATGTTTAACTAGATGATCCCTCATGTCATCATCTGAAAAGAAGATAAGAGACAAACGGGTATCTTTGTCAACCAAAAACGGAAAAACAAATCACAAATGTCAACATAGAACCACCCATAGGGAAGGAACCTTATTCAGTCTCCCTTAGAGCTAGTCATGTTGCTGAAGGCTGTGACCTGATGTTGCAATTCTTTAATTACAGCATGACTTCTGTTAGCAAACACCTACAAAAATATTGCAGACACGGCAAAAATAAGCCCAGCTTGAAAAAACATCCATTCCTTTAAAGAGCCAAGAGTGAAAGTTTTACACATAATATTAGCTGGTTGCTCCGCGCTAGTTTAAAGGATGGTTCCCGGATGAACCTTTTTTTGAAATGACAAACCAAAAGCTTTATATAAGGTCCATTCACACGACCTACATACATCGTCGAGTCCATATTGCTCGAAAAAACGTACATATACGAAAAAATAATTTGAAAATACGTACATATTTATCAGGGAAATCAACATTCTATCAAATGGATCTTGCTTTGGGGTTTAGTATGCAAGTATTAGGATAGGTAATAATGCATAATACTGTCATAGTAAAGGAACATCACATGGATGTACTGGTTATGTGAAATAAAAAATGAACATGAACATGTGTGCAACAGTGTCATTTTGATCTTCCATTGAACAGTGATCATGACTAAAACAACAACAACAACAATAAAAAATACACTGAAGAGCCAAAGAAACTGGTGCAACTGCCTAATATCGCGTAGAGCCCCCGCGATCACGCAGAAGTGCAGCAACACGACGTGGCATGGACTCGACTGATGTCTGAATAGTGCTGCAGGGGACTGACATAATGAATTCTGAAGAGTACGAGGGAGTGGAGATCTCTTCTGAACAATACGTTGCAAAGCATCCAAGATATGTTCAATAATGTTCATGTCTGTGGAGCTTGGTGGTCAGCGGAAGTGTTTAAACTCAGAAGAGTGTTTCTGAAGCCACTCTTTAGTAATTCTGGACGTGCGGGGTGTCGCATAGTCCTGTTGGAACTGCCCAAGTCAGTCGGAATGCACAAAGGACATGCATCAATGCAGATGATCAGACAGGATGCTTATGTACGTGTCACCTGTCAAGATCCGTATCTAGACGTATCAGGGGCCCCATATCACTCCAAATGCACACGCCCCACACCATTACAGAGCCACCACGAGCTTGTACAGTCCCCTGCTGACATGCAGGGTCCATGGATTCGTTGATAGATCAGCACTGAAATCTGCAGCAATTTGCGGAAGGGTGGCACTTCTGTCACATTGAACCATTCTCTTCAGTCGTCACTGGCCCGGTTCTTGCAGATCTTTCTCCGACCGCAGCAATGTCGGAGATTTGATGTTTCACCGGATTCCTGATATTCACGGTGCACTCGTGAAATGGGCACGGGAGAATCCCTACATCATCGCTACCTCGGAGATGCTGTGTCCAATCGCTCGTGCGCCGACTATAACAAAACGTTCAAACTCACTTAAATCTTGATAACCTACCATTGTAGCAGCAGTAACCGATCTAACAACTGCGCCACATACTTGTTATCTTATATAGGCACTGCAGACCGCACGCTGTATTCTCTCTGTTTAGATATCTGTTTATTTGAGTACGTATGCCTATACCAGTTTCTTAGGCACTTCAGCGTATAATGAAAAATCTGTCATGTGACATAATCAAAAGAAGTGTGTTTGTTTGTATTAAGAGTGTAGGGTGCATTAGAATCTAATCATAAATCTTTAATATTTCTACACAAGCTATCATAAAAAGTGACTGCAGTATATGAACTATTAGTGACCTTGTGTATATGAATTGTATATTTTAAACATCAAAAGAACAACATAAGCAAAATCATCCTAAAAGTTCCTTATATTATTTGAATGTACTAACAGTGTTCAATGTTCGTCAAAGTATTAATGATAAGCCTATCCATTATTTTATGCTCTGTGAGCATTATCATAAACGCATGTGTAATTTTGTTAAGTTAGAGTAACAGTTTTTGTCAGTGTTCTGTGCACATAGTAATCGAGTGAGACATTTAAACAGTAAAGAATCAAATGCATGAAATACAAGTTCAAAGAAAATGCACATATATTTGCATCATAAGTCCACTGAAAGAAATCAGAAATTGTATCAAAAACGTCAGACGAGAACCGTTTTGTGTTCACATAGTAACAAAAGTAGCGTTGGTGGCACTGTCACACCTGTTTGTTGAAGAGCAGAAATGGAATTCCAAACTTTAGAAAATGTTTCGGAATCGGAAGTGAAAGTCAAATCTGAACCCCTTGATGACGAATACGGGGGGACAATTAAAGAGGAAGCCGCTATGGAAGTAAAACCGGTAGTTTCCGGGAACTTAACTGATTTATTGAATGTTTCGATTAACGAAATCAAGAGTCAATCGGCAGAAATTAAAGCTCAGGCTGCCAAGCAAGAAGCTCAGTCTGCCAAGCAAGAAGCTAAGTCTGAAAAAATTGAACGGAAGCTAGACAATCAGAACAAAGCTATTAATGTTGATAACAACAATGTTGGAGTTGTTAACACAAAAGTTGATAAAATCAAAGAAGATATTGTTGTGATTAATACCGAAATTGGTAATCTTAAACAGGAAATGATAGGCGTTCAGGCGGAAATTGCGAGCATAAATACTCGTTTTTATTCCGAAATTAGCAGAATCGAGAAAAGTGTACGAGAAGCAATTGATCTGATCATCGAGAATAAGGTGACGGAACAAATTCAATTAGTGAAAAAAGAGGATCAACAGAAGGTGGAAACTACTGTATAAAGGCTTTAGTATCCGAAGTAGATACCAAAGTGAGGAAGCAGGCTTATACCTGCGAAGAGAAAAAGAGGGAAGTGGAAACTCTTGCGACAACCACTTGCCAAGTAATTACGAGAGTGTCGGATTTAGAAAAGAAACTTGACGAAAAATAGAGCTATGTGCCAATCTGTGCACATAGTTCGGAATTGTTGACGAAAGAGGAGCGGTTCGACCCGTTGAAAAAAGGCGATATACACGCGACGGATTTCATTAAAAATTGTGAAAGAGTTTTACCAAGATCATGGACTAATGAGAGAAAAATTAATGCGGTTATTGACGTGTTGGCTGGTGATGCCAAGCGTTGGGGCTTAAACCTCAACATTACGAACCTGACTTTTGACGAGTTTAAAAATTTGTTTCTGGCTGAATACTGGTCACAGCAAAAACAACAAAGTGTCTGGCACGAATTTGTCGTATCGAGGCCTTTCGATGCGAATTCGCGCGGCTCGATGAAGGAGTTTTGTGAGGGCTGGATCCACACGGAATCCGAAATAGTCTGGGAACTCTACAGGAAGCTTCCAGATGATACAAAACGCTACATAGGAAGCAATTACAGAACAATGAATGATTTCCTGGAAAGAGTTGAGGACGAGGACGATTGGTGCAATAATCGCGACAGTGGTAGAGGCCGTGGTAACAACAACGGGTACCACAGCAACCACAACAACGACAACTATGGGAATAATGCATACCGCAATCTTGGCAGCAATAACAATAGTGGTTCGGGCCGTAATGACAATCGGTGCAATGGAAATAATAACAGGAATGACGGAAACCAGTATCATACTAGCGTGATACGGACTTCGCAGAATAGTAATAACGCCAGAGGGTGTGATCAGCCGCCTCAGCAGCATCCGGGGAGCAGATCTGCTGGGACGAGACAGGGAAACCATTAGCCGCGCCGGTGAGGGGCCGATCGGGCGTGGAGAAGTTTTGGCGGCCCAATAACACTAGAAAACCGAGGTGTCATCGTTATGAAAATTCCGTATGGAATAATCAACGGCGGGACAGTGTGCCAGTGTCAGGAGAACGGAGTGAACCCACAAGTAGTAGATCAGCTGTAGACACTGCAGTAGAAAATACATTCACTGTCAGTAAGAACAATTTAAGTAGTGTTCCGGAAATCGATTATAAAGTGGCAGCTGTAACACCCACAGCGGAACTGGAGATTGAGTTTAAGAATGATTCGCGATTGTTGAGAGAAGATCAGATATCGGATAACACGTCCGTCATCGAGCGAGGGGATGCAGAGAGGGATGAGGTCTGGTTAAGGCAGTTCGGTCGCTTATACGACGAACTAAGAGATTGTAGGGGCATGTATGGGAGAAGTGTTTATGGTGAGCTCGTGCAGGATTTGACGCGTCTCGTCCCGCAGGAAGATAGTGTATGTGAAGTGATAGAAACTGTATCCACAGGACATGTGGCCTGTAATTGAAGAAGTGTCATGATGATCTCTCCATTGGCAAAAGATTCCGGAATAGTCCCCCATTCGGATCTCCGGGAAGGGATTGCCAAGGGGGAGGTTACCATGAGAAAAAGATTGAATAATCAACGAAAGGATGACGTTCTACGAGTCGGGGCGTGGAATGCCAGAAGCTTGAACGTGGTAGGGAAACTTGAAAACCTGAAAAGGAAAATGCAAAGGCTCAATCTAGATATAGTAGGGGTCAGTGAAGTGAAGTGGAAGGAAGACAAAGATTTCTGGTCAGATGAGTGTCGGGTAATATCAACAGCAGCAGAAAATGGTATAACAGGTGTAGGATTCGTTATGAATAGGAAGGTAGAGCAGAGGGTGTGTTACTGTGAACAGTTCAGTGACCGGGTTGTTCTAATGAGAATCGACAGAAGACCAACACCGACAACGATAGTTCAGACATACATGCCGACGTCGCAAGCTGAAGATGAACAGATAGAGAAAGTGTATGAGGATATTGAAAGGGTAATGCAGTATGTAAAGGGGGACGAAAATCTAATAGTCATGGGTGACTGGAATGCAGTTGTAGGGGAAGGAGTAGAAGAAAAGGTTACAGGAGAATATGGGCTTGGGACAAGGAATGAAAGAGGAGAAAGACTAATTGAGTTCTGTAACAAGTTTCAGTTAGTAATAGCTAATACCCTGTTCAAGAATCACAAGAGGAGGAGGTATACTTGGAAAAGGCCGGGAGATACGGGAAGATTTCAGTTAGATTACATCATGGTCAGACAGAGATTCCGAAATCAGATACTGGATTGTAAGGCGTACCCAGGAGCAGATATAGACTCAGATCACAATATAGTAGTGATGAAGAGTAGGCTGAAGTTCAAGACATTAGTCAGGAAGCATCAATACGCAAAGAAGTGGGATACGGAAGTACTAAGGAATGACGAGATACGTTTGAAGTTCTCTAACGCTATAGATACAGCAATAAGGAATAGCGCAGTAGGCAGTACAGTTGAAGAGGAATGGACATCTCTAAAAAGGGCCATCACAGAAGTTGGGAAGGAAAACATAGGTACAAAGAAGGTAGCTGCGAAGAAACCGTGAGTAACAGAAGAAATACTTCAGTTGATTGATGAAAGGAGGAAGTACAAACATGTTCCGGGAAAATCAGGAATACAGAAATACAAGTCGCTGAGGAATGAAATAAATAGGAAGTGCAGGGAAGCTAAGACGAAATGGCTGCAGGAAAAATGTGAAGACATCGAAAAAGATATGATTGTCGGAAGGACAGACTCAGCGTACAGGAAAGTCAAAACAACCTTTGGTGACATTAAAAGCAACGGTGGTAACATTAAGAGTGCAACTGGAATTCCACTGTTAAATGCAGAGGAGAGAGCAGATAGGTGGAAAGAATACATTGAAGGCCTCTATGATGGTGAAGATTTGTCTGATGTGATAGAAGAAGAAACAGGAGTCGATTTAGAAGAGATAGGGGATCCAGTATTAGAATCGGAATTTAAAAGAGCTTTGGAGGACTTACGGTCAAATAAGGCAGAAGGGATAGATAACATTCCATCAGAATTTCTAAAATCATTGGGGGAAGTGGCAACAAAACGACTATTCACGTTGGTGTGTAGAATATATGAGTCTGGCGATATACCATCTGACTTTCGGGAAAGCATCATCCACACAATTCCGAAGACGGCAAGAGCTGACAAGTGCGAAATTATCGCACAATCAGCTTAACAGCTCATGCATCGAAGCTGCTTACAAGAATAATATATAGCTGAATGGAAAAGAAAATTGAGACTGCGCTAGGTTTGGCTTTAGGAAAAGTAAAGGGACGAGAGAGGCAATTCTGACGTTACGGCTAATAATGGAAGCAAGGCTAAAGAAAAATCAAGACACTTTCATAGGATTTGTCGACCTGGAAAAAGCGTTCGACAATATAAAATGGTGCAAGCTGTTCGAGATTCTGAAAAAAGTAGGGGTAAGCTGTAGGAAGAGACGGGTCATATACAATATGTACAACAACCAAGAGGGAATAATAAGAGTGGACGATCAAGAACGAAGTGCTCGTATTAAGAAGGGTGTAAGACAAGGCTGTAGCCTTTCGCCCCTACTCTTCAATCTGTACATCGAGGAAGCAATGATTGAAATAAAAGAAAGGTTCAGGAGTGGAATTAAAATACAAGGTGAAAGGATATCAATGATACGATTCGCTGATGACATTGCTATCCTGAGTGAAAGTGAAGAAGAATTAAATGATCTGCTGAACGGAATGAACAGTCTAATGAGTACACAGTATGGTTTGAGAGTAAATCGTAGAAAGACGAAGGTAATGAGAAGTAGTAGAAATGAGAACAGCGAGAAACTTAACATCATGATTGATGGTCACGAAGTCAATGAAGTTAAGGAATTCTGCTACCTAGGCAGTAAAATAACCAATGACGGACGGAGCAAGGACATCAAAAGCAGACTCGCTATGGCAAAAAAGGCATTTCTGGCCAAGAGAAGTCTACTAATATCAAATACCGGCGATAATTTGAGGAAGAAATTTCTGAGGATGTACGTCTGGAGTACAGCATTGTATGGTAGTGAAACATGGACTGTGGGAAAACCGGAACAGAAGAGAATCGAAGCATTTGAGATGTGGTGCTATAGACGAATGTTGAAAATTAGGTGGACTGATAAGGTAAGGAATGAGGAGGTTCTACGCAGAATCGGAGAGGAAAGGAATATGTGGAAAACACTGATAAGGAGAAGGGACAGGATGATAGGACATCTGCTAAGACATGAGGGAATGACTTCCATAGTACTAGAGGGAGCTGTAGAGGGCAAAAACTGTAGAGGAAGACAGAGATTGGAATACGTCAAGCAAATAATTGAGGACGTAGGTTGCAAGTGCTACTCTCAGATGAAGAGGTTAGCACAGGAAAGGAATTTGTGGCGGGCCGCATCAAACCAGTCAGTAGACTGATGACCAAAAAAAAAAGAAAGTTCTGGCCCTAACCGGGAGACTTTACCAGAAATAGTTGATGCTAATGGGGGGCACGAGCAAGATTCGTCGTGTTTCATCCCGCAGGAGTTGGATGTTGAAGTAGAAACGGAAAGTTCTCGCCCTGACCGGCAGACTTTACCGAAAGTTATAGTGGTAGAAGTGGCCGACCCATCCGACGGAAAATTCCAGTTTAAAAATTGCGAAAGTATTAAGGAGAAAGATTACGAGAATTTTAGTGATAGCCAGACAGGACTGGTAGAAAAGCACGTAGATTACAGCGTGTATGAGGTTGGAGCTGACGTTATACGGTCGGACGATAGCAGTGTGGGTTGCGCAGATCCAGAGGAAGTAATTGCAGATACTACTGGGCACATTCCTCCAGGTAGATTGGCTGATCAATCTGACCAAAGAGGAATCAACGATGGTGACAATTAGTGAATTGATAGCAAAGCAACACTCACTAGTTGACGAGTTACAGGAAAAGGTTTCGGTATTGGAGGCGAAGCTACAGACTAAGCCTCAGGACAAACGTGTTGAAATTAAAACTGTATGTGAACAGAGGCTGAAAAAGCCGCCAGATAAGCCGGATTTAGGATCAAAGCCGGATGGTTTTTTCTGGAATGACCTGGATATAGACGAGGATTTACTGTGGGAAAATAAAGAAACAGTCGAGGACAAGTGTAGACAGATTGTGGTGTCTGTTAATATGCGCGACCTACAACTAAACGTGTTGATTGACACCGGTGCAGAATTGAGTGCTGTGTCTGGGAAAATATTTCAGTTACTGAAAGACAAACCTGGTATCGTAGCTATGCCAGTAACAGGAGTGAAAATTATCGGTGCTACTGGGAAGGCCAGTAAACCAGTCACAAAACAGATTTTTGTCAACTTCGCGATATGTGGGGCACGATTTGAACAAGAGTTTGTCGTCGTGCCAGACTTAACTACGGAAGAAATTATCGGGTTAGATTGGCTATTAAAGTACCGTGCAGTAACTAATTGCGAAAGCAAAACTCTGACATGTACGTCACAAGATAAAATGATAGTAGTTAGTTTTGACGAGGCAGGAGATGGTGTGCATGGGCAATACCAGCCTATACACATTGTTAACTGGCCGGATGCTATTGACGTAGGTATGAATTTGAACTACTGTAACGTGAGGAATCTCGGCATTGACAATAGTGTAGAAAGTGAATTGGAAACTATTGTAGACGGTGTGTCAAACGTAACACACGAATAAAGACGAGGCCTGCGGGAGCTAGGCCGACGTTGCTGTACCTGTTGCCATCACAACCATAGGGCATGGGGCAAATATGTAGCAGAATTTGAGAGAATTATGAACACCTTGAGACATGAATCTATGGGTTTTTCTCCAGAGGAAATCCTGTTGGATGACAGAAGTAAAAGTTTAGTGGAAGAGGTAATCAAATTCCCACCACGGATTGACATTAGTATTGGTGTGAAAAAAGATCGTTTGCGAGAAATAATGAAGCTAAGAGCCGAAGCTCGCATACGTCGTCATGACGCTAAAGCGCGTTTTGCTAAATTTGCAATCGGGGACTTAGTACTTATAAAAGCTCATGAGAAATCGAGCGAGATAGACAATGAAATCTCTAAATTTAAGCTTGTTTATAATGGACCATATAAAGTCATTGGTATACCTCACATAAATGCTTATTGCTTAGAGTATCCAAGCTCTGGAAAACTACACTCCTGGAAATTGAAATAAGAACACCGTGAATTCATTGTCCCAGGAAGGGGAAACTTTATTGACACATTCCTGGGGTCAGATACATCACATGATCACACTGACAGAACCACAGGCACATAGACACAGGCAGCAGAGCATGCACAATGTCGGCACTAGTACAGTGTATATCCACCTTTCGCAGCAATGCAGGCTGCTATTCTCCCATGGAGACGATCGTAGAGATGCTGGATGTAGTCCTGTGGAACGGCTTGCCATGCCATTTCCACCTGGCACCTCAGTTGGACCAGCGTTCGTGCTGGACGTGCAGACCGCGTGAGACGACGCTTCATCCAGTCCCAAACATGCTCAATGGGGGACAGATACGGAGATCTTGCTGGCCAGGGTAGTTGACTTACACCTTCTAGAGCACGTTGGGTGGCACGGGATACATGCGGACGTGCATTGTCCTGTTGGAACAGCAAGTTCCCTAGCCGGTCTAGGAATGGTAGAACGATGGGTTCGATGACGGTTTGGATGTACCGTGCACTATTCAGTGTCCCCTCGACGATCACCAGTGGTGTACGGCCAGTGTAGGAGATCGCTCCCCACACCATGATGCCGGGTGTTGGCCCTGTGTGCCTCGGTCGTATGCAGTCCTGATTGTGGCGCTCACCTGCACGGCGCCAAACACGCATACGACCATCATTGGCACCAAGGCAGAAGCGACTCTCATCGCTGAAGACGACACGTCTCCATTCGTCCCTCCATTCACGCCTGTCGCGACACCACTGGAGGCGGGCTGCACGATGTTGGGGCGTGAGCGGAAGACGGCCTAACGGTGTGCGGGACCGTAGCCCAGCTTCATGGAGACGGTTGCGAATGGTCCTCGCCGATACCCCAGGAGCAACAGTGTCCCTAATTTGCTGGGAAGTGGCGGTGCGGTCCCCTACGGCACTGCGTAGGATCCTACGGTCTTGGCGTGCATCCGTGCGTCGCTGCGGTCCGGTCCCAGGTCGACGGGCACGTGCACCTTCCGCCGACCACTGGCGACAACATCGATGTACTGTGGAGACCTCACGCCCCACGTGTTGAGCAATCCGGCGGTACGTCCACCCGGCCTCCCGCATGCCCACTATACGCCCTCGCTCAAAGTCCATCAACTGCACATACGGTTCACGTCCACGCTGTCGCGGCATGCTACCAGTGTTAAAGACTGCAATGGAGCTCCGTAATCCTCGGCAAACTGGCTGACACTGACGGCGGCGGTGCACAAATGCTGCGCAGCTAGCGCCATTCGACGGCCAACACCGCGGTTCCTGGTGTGTCCGCTGTGCCGTGCGTGTGATCATTGCTTGTACAGCCCTCTCGCAGTGTCCGGAGCAAGTATGGTGGGTCTGACACACCGGTGTCAATGTGTTCTTTTTTCCATTTCCAGGAGTGTATTAGGTATACGGAACATTGTAGACTTGAAAGTGTACCAACCTAGGATTGATTAACACCACAGAATGGGTAATTTGTACAGTATATAAATATAGAGTGTAAGATTTAACAATTTGCTAGATTGCCATGCTTTTGCCTGACCAAGAGGTCATTAAAGAAGTTGTGATTAGTAAGTAATTAATTTTGATTAAATTGATTTTTAATGAATTGAAGAATCCAAGCTGCTAGTTTAAGTTTTCAGCTGAGTCACAGTAGATTAGGGAATGTAAATATGAATTTGTAACTAGCTGTAAGATTTCATGAATGTGTGTTTTACTAGTTATTGCCGATGTACTTAGACGCTGTTTTAAGTTTCAGGCTAGTACATGCGTGTGATGATGGACAATGTTGAGTTATCCACTGTGATAGGATTAATGGACTCCTTGAGATTACTCGGGAGTGAGTTTTTCCGAAAGAATTCAGTGAAACGGACGTTCTGGAAATGCCGTAACAAGGGCGAGTGAGATCAAGCGTGCCGCACGGGCGGGCGCAACAATACTGGCGAGGTGGAGTCGCTGTCGGCTCTTGTGCCGCTGTCGGCTCTTGTGCCGCTGTCGGCATTCTTTGTACTTGCGAGTACGGAAGACGGAGTTGTTTTTCTTCCCGGACAGCTGATGTGAAAGAATTCTGCTGTCAATATTTATGTTTTTGTCGATCTGCTGTTATATTATTTTCTTGTTTAGCGTTAAGTGGACTCTCGTGGCGAGAGTATTAATTATGAAAAGGTTATATAAAATGTGTATTCTATGTAATTAATTATTAATTTGCGTATTTTGATATACCTGTTTTTATGACCATGTACTCTGATTAATTTTGTAAATAGTATTCCATTTCTTGATACTGTTAGGAATTTTGATTTTTTTGAATAGGTAAACCATTTTCTGTGTTTTCTATGAATTTTAATATGTTGTCAACCTCTTTTCTTTTCTGAAAGATGACAGAGTGGAATAAAATTAGGAGTGTCTCCACTCAATTATTATGGTCTAAAAATTGGTTTATCGTTAATTAGCCTAATGCTAAATTTTCTTGATGTTTTGAGCATATGCATTTCCGCTGTTTTTTTTCCTTTTTGGGACATTTTCTGAGTCTGTTTAGGTTACACGAACATCCTCAGACAATGTGGAGCACGTGTAACGCCGGAAATGCATATCCTCCTATTTCCATCTATTGCACTACAAATTTTTTTCCTTATTTTGTACCTGAAGATATAACATTTCTGTCTCTTTGTATATTGTAATTGTTTTACTATTTGTATATATATGCATTTATGCCGATGTATAATTGGTTTGTTTTGTGAATATTATTTGTATTTATACGCTGGGTCTGGCCTAGGGAAAACTATGCTATCGAAAGAATACATCGATAGGTCGTGTGGAGAACCAAAGTGTTTAGGATCTTTGGTAGGGTTAAATCTGCCGCGTGGAGCGCGGGCAGAGAGAGTCTGGCTGGTGTAGTGTAGTGGATGGAGCAGGCGTGTTGTGTGACGCTTCCGCGAGTTGCCGCGCTTTCGGGGTTTGGCAGCATGTAATTGCTCGACTCGCGATGATAGTTTCTGACACGGTGTCGCGGACGGGAAGCATTAGCTGGCGCACATCAACAGCCCGTTTCGCCTGGTGACTCGAGAAGAAGGCGCGCCAACATCCAGCTTCTGCAACAGCGACGGCCGACAATGAGTGACTGTCGCCACCTCCTCGATCGACGGCTTCAAACCGTCAATCAACCAACAAGGAAGACTGCAAGCACGCAAAGTTTTAGAACTGTATGGCAGACCTCACCTTTTCAAACTGTTCCATTTTCGTAACTATAATTACAGCAACTTAGCGTGAACATTTGTCGCTCATTGTCCCAATTGAATTACCAAGCAGGGTCCCTTCCTTCTCCGGAATGAACCCGAGTGTCGTTGAAATTCAAACGCCAGCATTAAAGTAATGTTATTCCATTTCACTGCTTTAATTTCAAAGTTCAGTTAAAGTATTCGTAGCTGGCTACAATATTTAGATTACACAAGCACAAATTAAGAGTGCGAGTTTTGTTACCATATTTTAGCTTACCTGTGTCTGCAGCTCAGCTTGGTACGTACTAAATTTTACTATTGTTAATTGTTCAGAATCATTTAACTCAAGTTCAAAGTTAAACTCTTATTTCTAAATTGCGTAGATTCAAGTAGCTTTTGAAATGATTGTTGAGGTAGCCCAAGACTAAACGTATTTTACTGAATTTCGATGTGCTTCAGAAACAAAGCTCACTATAAATTTCAGTCACTAAATTAACTTTCAATTTTCCAGTTTTATTAATTCTTTTTGATAAATTAAGTCAGAGTGTAGCGAAATTTATTACTTCTGACAAACTTTCAGTTTTCACACTACACGTGTCAACCTTCAGTTGCCACGCTTCTAGTGCTAATTATATGTGTAATAACCTTTCTTTTTCAGTTACTATAGTAACAGTCCATAGGACTGGCGACCATAATTTCCCCCAAATCTCAAATATCTAATTACCGCTAGTTAATTGTTAACGTAACGGCCGCACATTTACTTTCTTTATTATTTTTCCCCTTTTCAAAATTAATTTCCACCAGTTTCATTTGCATTTTTCCTTTCATTTAGATGTAACCCTTTCCTCCCTCTTTACCGACGATTAACTTCGGTGACGATTGCTTTTCCCAAATTTCCATTAGGTACCCGCTGTTTAATTTTTCACTGTCATTAATGTCGATAAGTGAGGGGGAGGTTACAGAGTCTCGTAGTTCAGTGAGCAAACAATGCGTTCGTAGCTCATCATCAGTAGATGGCGGATTTGTTATGTCCATTGTTTGGTGCAGTTACCTGGTAATCCACCTCCCTTTGTGGCAGGGACCGTCAGGAGCAGGCTGTCGTCGTTAATTAGCGACCTTAAGGCAGCAGGTGTCCATATAGTGGCGTAACACTACCTTTTTCTTTACACCTCTGTTGGCTCTCTGTTTCCTTACGATTTTGATCAGAATAAAGTTCAAATAGTTCAAATGGCTCTGAGCACTATGGGACTTAACATCTATGGTCATCAGTCCCCTAGAACTTAAAACTACTTAAACCTAACTAACCTAAGGACATCACACAACACCCAGCCATCACGAGGCCGAGGAAATCCCTGACCCTGCCGGGAATCGAACCCGGGAACCCGGGCGTGGGAAGCGAGAACGCTACCGCACGACCACGAGATGCGGGCTCAGAATAAGGTCAGCAGTTCTCTTAGGTGCTGACTTTCTGCCGGCCGGAGTGGCCGAGCGGTTCTAGGCGTTTCAGTCTGGAACCGCGTGACCGCTACAGTCGCAGGTTCGAATCCTACCTCAGGCATGGATGTGTGTGATGTCCTTAGGTTAGTTAGGTAAAAGTAGTTCTACGTTCTAGGGGACTGATAACCTCCGATGTTAAGTCCCATAGTGCTCAGAGCTATTTGAACCATTTTTTTGCTGACTTTCTTCTGTACTGATTGGTCTAGTGATATTCGCTTTTCGGCTGCATGGCGACAGTGAGGTGCAAATGCCTCCATCAAGAGCAGAACTAACATCAGATGTGTGTTGTTGCTATTCAGATCTCGGTTTATATGGAAATGATAATCAGTACCATTTGCACTGTTGATAGCACTTGCATTATCCATGAGAGAAAAAATATGTCATTGCATAAACTGTCTCTGAGCACAGTGCTGTGAGTTGTTACAGACTGGCCACTGTATTGTTCTCTGAAGGGAAAAGATATACGTATTCATTTGCATAACGTTGTCCTTCAATACATGAAAAGCTGAAGTCAGCGTTCATGCCCAGCCTTAGTGGAAAGAGCCAACACTCCATGTAGGGGATCATCACCGTTCAGTAAGGAGTTGTTGTCTGTTGACTGCAACAAAAGCCACACTTTCTGGTTCAGCGTTAGTATTTTGACGGGTGAGGTGCTCCCCTGCTGTGTGGTGCTTTGTGTACTGATGGCTTTAGGACGACGTGCAAGACTGATTGGCGCCAACCTCCCCGGTCGACAGTGATGGACCTCGAGCCACCAGCAAGCATGTCAGCTACCCGCCGCTGCGTATGCAGTGTCAAAGGTTCAAATGGCTCTGAGCACTATGGGACTTAACATCTTAGGTCATCAGTTCCCTAGAACTTAGAACTACTTAAACCTAACTAACCGAAGGATATCACACACATCCATGCCCAAGGCAGGATTCGAACCTGCGACCGCAGTGGTCGCGCGGTTCCAGACTGAAGCGCCTAGAAGCGCTCGGCGACACCGACCGGCTATGCAGTGTCCCCTGCTGGACGATGCTCTCAGCGTTTTCGCCTGCATGGTCACTTCGTACCTGTGGTTATGTGTGTCTCTGGCTCATCCCCCCAATCCGAATTAGTACATTTCTCTAAAGTACATACATTACAACACCATCTTAATACAGAAACCTGCAGTAGATTAACATGATTACAGACTCAATCGTTTCTGGTTTAGCTTTATGACTTCACAATTATGTTTCGTTTTTGGAATTTGTAACGTCGCAAAACATGAAACTCTTCTACGCTTTAACTTACTTTTACAAATCGTTCATTGCTACATTAAAATATTCTTCTTATTAACAAAAACAGCCTCAATTTTCTTTTTTATTTGCAATGTTTAATTATGGCATGAATAAGTATAACAATCATCATATGATTAGTGGTTAGTCAGGCTATTTTTTTAACACAAACAGACAAGATCCAGCACATCTGAAACAGACAGAGTGCAGCTGGTGGGAGAAGATCCTCCCCCCCTCCCCCCTTCCCTCCCCCCCAGTTCGCCATTGCGGATGTGAGATCATAGGCTTTCCCTGAGGAAGGAAGCAGCGTTGCTGTCTACAACAGCATGCTAACAGATGGCGATGAATGACTGCGGGTTTTGCGGCACAGCAGTAAGGTAACGTCCTTGTGCCTAGGTTAGACTCTCAGGCAGCATTCACTGGTTCATGCCCCTGTAGAGGGAGTATCATGGATGTGGCGACTACTGACACGGACTGTGCATCATCAGTGGGCCCAGCTGTGATGACTTGCGGACAGGCTGGTCCTGGTAGTTTAAATTCGTTTCCATGTGCTGACAGTTGCAAAAGGCCCCCGGTTTCAGGCCATGTCGAACATCTAGAGTCGCGTCATGGCCTAGTATTGTGTATCTTGGAGGTTAGATAGTCATATGGCAGGAGTCGCGTGACGGCCCTCTTGACATGTGGAAGCCCCAGCATTTGAAGAGGTGTCTTTCCTGACACTGCTGAACTGGCAGAGCACTGGCTGATCCTCTGCGGCCTGGTTTTTGTTTCTGGGCTGCAGTCCTGGCTGCCAAAGTCTGGGCCATTACAATGACAAAAAATTACCATTGTTGAGCTAAGCTTCCCTAACGCGTTTTCAGCTCCCTTTCTCCCTTTCCATTTTTCTTCTTTCTTACTGATTTGTTCTATCTCCATTATTCAAATGCTCTATCGTATCTTTTTATTGACTTTTTATTTTCAATATTGATGTTCTCGCTCTGTTTAGCCAATCACATAGTGTTCACCTCCTGTGAACAGTAAATAAAATAAAATTACTACATCGTATCTGAACATACTGGAGACATTCAGTACAAACAATCCAGTACTTATTTATATATTTTCACATTTGAATTCCTCGCTTGCCTACTTTAACTTTAATGTATTTATGTGCTTTCATTTACTCTCTTATTAATGTTAATAGTCCCTTAGACACTTCTCTTGGTGTAAGCTTTTCGTATCCATGATCACCCTGTCTTTATTTTATCTCCTTCCTCTTCTTTATCTCCGTTCCGCTGATTTCTAAATGAGTAAAATAAACAAATACCAGGGCAATGCCCTCCTATTCAAATTAAAGTTCTTTAACTTTCAGTATGATTCTTGTTGATTGGTGAATGTCATTCTCATAAATGTTTGCCTCTTTTTTCGTTGATCCACAGTATTCCTTTCTGTACCTAATAAGACAAGAAAAAATTTAAATGTAAGTTCCCCACAACCTATAGTATTCGTTCACATCTGCGCTGAAATTGAACTACTCTGACTCTCTCTCTCTCTCTGTTCTTTAACCAAGATCCAAATTATACCTTGACATAGATGTATCCACGAAACTCTCCATAAACCTGTGGTCCAGACACTGCGTTGGCCTGGACAAAACACGCAAAACTACACTAACTCCACCTACCAGCTAAAGTCAACTATAGTACCTGGCTCCACTCAACAGTTACGAGGTTCATCTTTTCTATTTGCTCAACACTACTAGCATTAGTCCTGAATTTTCATGTCTCAATGAAATCTCTGTTTTTATACTATTTGCTGAACTCCATTCATCACAACTACCTCTCATCTGCTTCCTCTCTAATCACTTATCTGAACTGTCTTAATCAGATGTATTGGAGATAATATATTTATTTGATCTTATTCATATGCATTTAGTAACACTACACCTCTTCCTTCAGACAGAGAACGATCAGTATCGTACACATTAGATCTATGCTACTCACTGCTATTGTTCAACCTAAATTATCTCCCAAAAAATGTACCTCAATCTAAATTCATGCATCACATGATAGAAAAAATTTTACTTGCGAATTTGTTTCTTCCGCTTGTCCCAAGTCTTTAGATTATTTCTAATCCCAGGGAAGGTTTGATATGACTAATGTGATGTACACCAACAGGCTGTAATTATACCACTTTGGAATGCGCAACGCTTCAGATTCGCTTTGGCCGTTTATACATGGGGAAAAATTGTGGCATAATTTTTTCTGTTTGCCGAAAAGACAGTAAGATTTCATGAGGACTTTTTGGTCCACATGATACTGTGCTATTCTAATAAATATCTGGGGATAACGTTACAAAGCGGTATAAGATAGAACAGCACGTAAGGGTGGCATGTTGCTTTATTTTTCTGGCTCCAACTTCAATATTATGCAATCTCAAGTTGTGTATTTTCATGCTGTTGTCTCGTGCACGTCAGGAAATCAACTATCTCTATCATACAGTCTGTTGGCTGACAGTTCTTTAGCACACTGATGGGTGGCAACATCGTGACGCTGTGTGGTACTTCATTCATCACATTTTCAAAAATCTACCAAAAAGATTTCTCACACAGTACGATGTTTGGCGCAGTGTATTCTAAAATACCGTCATCACCATTGCTTTTCACAGTGAGGTGAATGTAACGAACTTGGATGTAAGTTCTACCACAACCATCATGTAACAGGAACAACATTGCCTCAGTAGAGGGCCCATTAAACATGTTGCCACAAGTTATTTTAATTTCTTGGGCACAATGAGTATGGTGGTGCTTCAGTTTCCTGCATATAAGGTTAGACATTTTGGAGCACCTTGCACGTGGATAAATCCTTTCTTATCCTCCTCTCCATACTGTTGAACTGACACGGAGTCGTCTTGAGAAAACACCTCTTTCACGCAAAATGATTGAAGCTTAAATGTGTATACCATATGACCTTATTAATCAACTCTCTGGTATCTTAAGAGGCCATAGCAATACACTAAAGTTTCTCAAATGGGACAAGATTCCCTTCCTCATTAGGCAGATCTGCCTAATGACTGCCTCGCTCTTATCCTTTCATTTGTTCTTCAGTTCATTGAGTGCTGGATCCTTATTCTACACTTTACTGATATCTTTCATGCAAGTTGTGATGTAATTCTCAAATGCTACCTGTCTGAGGCAGAACAAGGAAAATGAGTTCCCTTATAGATCTTCGTTTATGTCTTCCGCTAAGCTGATCAGTGAATGTGACAGTAACTGTGAAATCAAATTCTTGCTTCTACAAAACTCATCTTAATGATCTTCCATGAGTCAAGTTAGTACTCAGCAAGAATTCTAGCGTCTTTTGATCCATGGATATTTTGGTCTTCTGACAAAAGTACCGAAATTTATTGAATACCCACACTACTGGCAGCACTTCCAGGTCAATCATGGAGTAAGTCCTTTCACATCTAGTCAAGATTCAGCTTTCGAATGCTATTGTTTTCTGCACAAGTTTTCCATTTTCCTCAAATTCCTAAAAGATCCTCATGCCCAGGCCCATCTTAGCACTGTCTCCAGCAAACAAAAATATTTTGACATATAACGGGCTGACAGTATTGACTATTTTTAATGCCTGAAACTCTCATTCTGCAACTTTGTTCCACACCCAAGTTGTTTTCTCTCCAGTAAGTTTGCAGAGCAGAGGTTATGCCAGTGTGTCAACATTCACAAATCACTTAAGGAAATTTGTAATGATGAGAAATCATCTTCGCTGATTGATGGTTGTTGGTGCTGCAAATTGTGCACTCGCCACAATTTTGTCCAGGCTCAGCGATTGCCCTCTTCTATGATAATGGGACGTAAGAATTGAACTTTAGTTGTTCTGAAAGAAAATTCATCTATACCTGCAGTGACACCATAACCTTTTAGAGCACTGAGCAGCCCATTTAAAACTTTATTGTGGTCTTCCCATGAAATTTCTATGATGAACAAATCAATGATGCACCTTGTAACACGTTGCCTCAATCAATCAACCAGGATGCTGTCCAATTCAGAAATGAAAGCTTCTGATAAGATATTTAAATCAAATGGGAGGTATGTGAACTGGCAACACCTACCGAAAGCAAGACTACCTTATATTTCCTATAAGATGGCTGCAACTCTATCCATCAAAAACTTCATCTAAGGTCTATTGATGAAAAGATTTTGATGCCATGAAACTCCTGTAACAGATCCTTGAGTATCTTGGATGCATTGGTTTCCCATGTGATTACAGTGTCTATTTGTCTTGAATCTAACACAATGCGAATGGATCTGTCTTTCTCATAAACCATCCCCAAGAGGCCGTTTTAAGTCGATACAGCTGGTTCTATCATTCCATCCTCAAACCGTTTGTGCATCTTCAGAGAAATTTTATACCTGCAGGTGAATGGAATGAAGTAGGGTGGCCCAAAAAACTTCTACGTTCTTTGACTTTAAATTTATACTAAAGGTTCTTGACTGTCCCTAATTTCTAATAATTTGTTTAATTCCACCTTTTCTTGTACAGTAATATTTTGAAGTTTCTGTGTTTTTCCATGAACTGACTGGTCGATCTCACTCCTCATCACCACCTGTTATTCTTCTTTTGCTTAAAATCGCCTTCCCTTATCATACCTCCTGTTTTTTTACGTATTCAGCACATTTTCCTTGTTTGTAAAACATCTTCAAGCAGCTGGCTGGAGTTTGTGCTTGAATAGCCTGCTACTCAAAATGAAGGTGCACTTTCATCCTTTTTTGTAAAATCGCCTCACCTTATACAAAATCTAATATCACCTGATTATCATTCAGGAAGCCCATTCCTATAATGAAAACGAAGGCAAACTTGGGGGCACTGCCAGAAGGTTTCCTTCTAAGATGTGTCCATTAATCATGAATTCTAGTCTTGGCTTTTGAGTCACCTCAGCGTATTTTTCCACTAAACATCACTTGATTTCTGTGTTATTAGACGACAATACATGCCAACAGTAATTTTCCACACATCTTTGAAGTGCAGTATACAAGGCGGCCATAATTTGACTGCCATTCTCTAGTTTCCCTTTAACTGTGCTCTCATTTTGCTACTTTGACTACCAGATGCAGATCTCGCATCGAAATTTCCTCTATTTATTCTAACAATATTTCTGCAACATCTTGATACTCGTGCATAATTATTTGGCTCACTGCAGATGTTACAGCAGCCTCTCCCACAATTCAGATCAGTCCAGTTACGTATGTGCCGTTTATTCCCCCTTAAGTGCTAAGGGTAGTACGGAGAGACAAGATAAGTAATATTAAATTGTTTCTAAGCGATGGGAGAAGAGCGACAAGCAGGAGAAACTTCTTTTATTAATCTGTCTGTAAAAATTGGTTGCACATTACAACTGCCCAAGAAGGGCCGAGCTGCCACGCTGCATTGCAGTTTGGGGAATGAAATAAGCCTAGCCAGAAGACTTCTGCAAGAGGCAGAGGTGGGGAATGGTGGTCAAGGGCAAGTGGCACTACATCTATAACCAGATGGCGTTTGTTCAGTAAATAAGAAAACTATGATATTATACACTCCTGGAAATGGAAAAAAGAACACATTGACACCGGTGTGTCAGAACCACCATACTTGCTCCGGACACTGCGAGAGGGCTGTACAAGCAATGATCACACGCACGGCACAGCGGACACACCAGGAACCGCGGTGTTGGCCGTCGAATGGCGCTAGCTGCGCAGCATTTGTGCACCGCCGCCGTCAGTGTCAGCCAGTTTGCCGTGGCATACGGAGCTCCATCGCAGTCTTTAACACTGGTAGCATGCCGCGACAGCGTGGACGTGAACCGTATGTGCAGTTGACGGATTTTGAGCGAGGGCGTATAGTGGGCACGCGGGAGGCCGGGTGGACGTACCGCCGAATTGCTCAACACGTGGGGCGTGAGGTCTCCACAGTACATCGATGTTGTCGCCAGTGGTCGGCGGAAGGTGCACGTGCCCGTCGACCAGGGATCCGACCGCAGCGACGCACGGATGCACGCCAAGACCGTAGGATCCTACGCAGTGCCGTAGGGGACCGCACCGCCACTTCCCAGCAAATTAGGGACACTGTTGCTCCTGGGGTATCGGCGAGGACCATTCGCAACCGTCTCCATGAAGCTGGGCTACGGTCCCGCACACCGTTAGGCCGTCTTCCGCTCACGCCCCAACATCGTGCAGCCCGCCTCCAGTGGTGTCGCGACAGGCGTGAATGGAGGGACGAATGGAGACGTGTCGTCTTCAGCGATGAGAGTCGCTTCTGCCTTGGTGCCAATGATGGTCGTATGCATGTTTGGCGCCGTGCAGGTGAGCGCCACAATCAGGACTGCATACGACCGAGGCACACAGGGCCAACACACGGCATCATGGTGTGGGGAGCGATCTCCTACACTGGCCGTACACCACTGGTGATCGTCGAGGGGACACTGAATAGTGCACGGTACATCCAAACCGTCATCGAACCCATCGTTCTACCATTCCTAGACCGGCAAGGGAACTTGCTGTTCCAACAGGACAATGCACGTCCGCATGTATCCCGTGCCACCCAACGTGCTCTAGAAGGTGTAAGTCAACTACCCTGGCCAGCAAGATCTCCGTATCTGTCCCCCATTGAGCATGTTTGGGACTGGATGAAGCGTCGTCTCACGCGGTCTGCACGTCCAGCACGAACGCTGGTCCAACTGAGGCGCCAGGTGGAAATGGCATGGCAAGCCGTTCCACAGGACTACATCCAGCATCTCTACAATCGTCTCCATGGGAGAATAGCAGCCTGCATTGCTGCGAAAGGTGCATATACACTGTACTAGTGCCGACATTGTGCATGCTCTGTTGCCTGTGTCTATGTGCCTGTAGTTCTGTCAGTGTGATCATGTGATGTATCTGACCCCAGGAATGTGTCAATAAAGTTTCCCCTTCCTGGGACAATGAATTCACGGTGTTCTTATTTCAATTTCCAGGAGTGTAATTAATATCTATATTGTATACATTCTTGACTGATATATACGACGGTTGGAACTTTAATAGTGGTAACTATTTATTTACAGCTCGAAAAAAATAGATACGTGTTTCAAAGTTTTACTGACCTTCAAAGTAGTCACTAGCATTGTGTATAACCCGTTGCCATCGATGTGGAAGTCCTAGGACACTCTTAGAAGTGCCAGTTGTGTTGACAGTTCGAGCGGTGCGCTCTATTGTCCAACGAATTTGTAGCAGTTCTGAAGCGAATACCGTGAAGTGTTTCCTTCAGTTTAGAAATCGAGTTGAACTTACGAGGGATTAAGTCAGGGAAGTGTAGTAGGTGGCATAGCACTTAGCAGCCCCATCAGTCAAACAAATCAGTAACAGCTTGCACTGTACGTGCTTGAGCATTTTCCTGCAAAATGATGGTCAGGTGCTGCAGAAAGTGTCATCATTTCTGTCTCTATGCTGTTCATTTTTGGAACACAACCTGCTACCAACTTAGAACTGCTACAAATTCGTTGGACAATAGACCTCCCCGCTTGTACTGTTAACACAACTGGCACTGCTAAGAGTACCCTACGACTTCCACATTAATGGCAAAGGGTTATAGACAATGCTGGTGACTACCTTGAAGGTCAGTAAAACTTTGAAACACGTATCTATTTTGTACGAGCTGTAAATAAATAGTTGTCACTATTAAAGTTCCAACCCTCGAATATGAGTGCGACAAGCCAGGGCTATTGTTTTTATCAGTTACAGGTATTCAAGCTATTAGGAAGGTTAGTTATACGAGGTACAGTACCAGTAGTTTTATTGGGAAAACAGATGGTAGTTTTGCTAGGCAAATGGAAATATTCTGCCTGCACTAACGTTTTAGCTTCACACTCCAGAGGGAAGTGAGAGTGACCATCATCATGTAATAGCGACATTACATTCCACACTGCCAAAGGGATGTCTTCCATTAGAGGATTCAGGGCACCTGCAGGAGGTACAGATATGCCTCCCTTATGAGGTGTTGTGGAAGGGTGACTGTCCCATGAAGTGACCGCCAGTAGTCCTCACCCACAAATTGTGACTGGACTGGTGCTGATGGTTCACTGACACTGTACCATGGGGACTCTGCACAGGCAACATGAGGTGTTGCGTAGGTTGACGATACTGCACTTCCTAGAGGTAGCGCCATCTGTGAATAGGACAGAGGACAGAAATTCCAACACCATGCTGTGCTGTGTGAGGAACCAGTGACAAAGCTCGTCGCAGTAAGAGCGAGTATGTAAGTCATAAGATCTGCAAGCATTGTAAGTGGTACGGATAGTGGCAGTTGTCAGGAATGTTCCACATGGTCGTCTAGTATACTCTCTGCAGGCTACATAGTGCTGATACTGGGATCTTTTATTTTCACCTTCACGTGAGTGTACCTCCTTTTGGAACACATTTCCAACCGTATGTCCATACGACGATTTTTGCTCCTTATCGACTCAGAGATTGTTTCCTACAGTTTGCCGCATTTATCCATAATCGCCCTGTATATTATGTTTTTTTTAACAAGTGATCGATGTTTTATTTTATAGAGTGAACTGACATGAAGGTGTGCTCATTTGTCATTGAGTAGTGTGACCTTTTCAAATCGCATCGTGAAGCTACAATAAATATTTATTCCATAAAATTGCCAGTTTCTGCTCAATCGTTTTGTTGCCAGCAACGTAGGGCAGAGCATTTTTGCTATAATCAGATTCTAATGTAGGGCCCCAGCTACGATTTTAAGTAATGATATCTTACGTCGGTTGAGACTGTTCTCCCAGGGGTCTTTTAATTAGTCTTATCTGCGGCTCACTCGAGCCAAATAAAAAAAAACGAGTTATGATTGTCGGTGTAGCTATGATTGGGACTGCTGGACTGTGTCAAGTGTTTGTTTTCCAAACCTGTTAGAGTGTCTAAATGATCCACTCTCTGAGTTGCGTAGAATAATAACTTTATTTATCAGAACAGTGAACAGTTGCATTCAGCTCACTTATGAACCGTTGGGAGACGTTTCAAATGAGTGTAGATTTGCCTCTTAAAATATTGAAGCAGTTGAAGATGAGCCAGTAGTAAAGCCATATGTAACCATGTACAGTTTTCCGAGAGGAGTGCTAGTTCTGCAAGGTTCGCAGGAGAGCTTCTGTAAAGTTTGGAAGGTAGGAGACGAGGTACTGGCAGAAGTAAAGCTGTGAGTACCGGCCGTGAGTCGTGCTTCGGTAGCTCAGGTGGTAGAGCACTTGCCCGCGAAAGGCGAAGGTCCCGAGTTCGAGTCTCGGTCGGGCACACAGTTTTAATCTGCCAGGAAGTTTCATGTGTTGGATAGTTTTCTAATATGCTTGTCGATCGCGTCACGTCACTCTTTTCAGTTCTGGCGCACAGTGACCGCGTAAAGATGCCTAGAAAATAGTGTCTCCCGCCATGTACGAGTGTCTGTGAGAGATTTCGCCTGATTTCATACAGCTCACACAACGTAACTTTCAAACGTTTTCTTCTTCATGACAATTCTTGGCCGTACACTGCATGGGCAATGAGTGCGCTGCTACCGCATTTTCGATGGGATGTGTTTGATCACCCACCATACAGGCTGCACTTGGCTCCCTCCTATTATCATCTCTACTCACATTAACTGCTGGCTATCAAGACAACATTTCGGCACAGACAAGGAGATACAGATCAGCGTAGAGAATTGGCAGAAAGCACAGGCTGCTGCCTTCTGCTATGAGGGTACTGGAAATATCTCTGTCGGAGCGGTGACTATGTACAGAAGTAGCTGGAAGTATTGAAAATAAAACATTTTGATTTTCACTGTGGTTTCCATTTTGCGACTGATCGAAATTTACTTTCCGAATAGCCCTCGTACAAGGAGAAGTAGTCTCCACCTCCTTAAAAAAAATCGCTTGTTTCTTTAAGAAAAATTAATGTGGTTTTTCCAAATAGATCTGTTTCACCTTTCATATATACAGTCTCTGAATTTTCTATAACAGTTGTCATTTAAACACTGATATCATACCTTTCTCGCAATATAGTAGATTTCAGTAAGTTGAAAGTTCTTCACATAAAAACATGTTTCAGAAGATATATTTTAACGCACGGAACACCCAAGCTATACTCAGTCATTATAGCACATTCAATGGGCTGTGACACTGCATCGACACCGTCCACTTTGTGCTTAAAACAACGTCTAAATTCTAGTGTTGACTTTATCATTCTAGGACTCGGTGGTGAAGGAAGCAATGGAAATCAGTTTAGCGATGGATTTAATCAATAAAGATGGGTGTTTCAACATGTACGAGACATGAAATCCGACTTCCTTTTTATCATCTCGCAAAGATGTCGCTTTAGTGCATGTCGAATTCATGCATCAATATCCCTGTATGGATCGAGCGCCTAACCACAGATTCAGTTTACACAAAGCTTCTTGCCACCGAGCAACATCTCTAACCCTTAAGTTTCTGTGGACGAAAGCGCAGTGACGTGGCTCTCATGTTAAAATAAGGGATGAGTATGTTATAGCTTCAGTCTGTCCACTCTCTAGGGAGATGACCGAAATATCAGTTCAAGAAATGGAGTTTCTGCGACCGCACGTCCGAAATCTAATGCATCATTATGTTAAATATTTGGCTGCATCCTTTGTATACATTTTTCTCCAACTTTAATCCTACCTCAGCCCTATCTGCGACATAATTAAAGTCGCCCCTCGAGTTTTCCGTGCAGTCACCTCTTGTTCCCTCGCATAGTAGTGTATAAATACGCAGTGTGCCAACGTTTCCCTAGCAGGTGTGTTGCAAATGTAAGCAACAAGAGTTTTCCTGAGAGGCGAAAGCGAAAGCTTCGCGGCGCTGCGACGCTGGGCGACGTGTCACTATCGCCGTCCTTGGCGCAACCGTCACTCTAATTCCTCGCCTGATTTATAGCAGTCGTTAGGCATTAGAGCTGTAGGGAGCATTTGCCACAGTAAAGTTACTGAAATTTATTGCCTCATTAGGCGGAAGAATAACAGTAGCAAAGACGTAATCTTTCCTACTCACTAATCACAAGTTGGCAAGTGAAAGGCGTTCTTGGGAACAATTCCAGCTCCCTTCAGATTTACAAACTAAATTAATCGAGGTTACTTGCAAGACAGTTGACGATCCCCGTATCTAGGATCACTCAAAGACACCGACTTGTCACATAGAGGCTTAATTGAATAGTGGCTGCATAATAGCTCATTTGAAGATTTTTCGTTCGTTTATAAGCAAAACACTTACATCATTTGTTTAACTGTAATTAATGGTTTCGTCAGAATTAATCTTCCTATCCGAAAGTATAACATGCAAAAATAAAACCATTTCCAGCTATCGTCTAAATTCTTTATAGAGTTGCGTAAAAGAAATATGTAAGTGAATGTACCGGCTTACCTGAAATGCCGCAAGACGTTATTACCGCCGGTGTCGGATAGTGCTCGTTATTACAACTGAGGAATAATCTCTTATCTTTTTTGCTTATTTCAGTCCCTTCGCCGCTCATCTGGGTGAAGGAGCGCAGGCAGCGGTACGTTGCCGTTCTTCTGTATAGGTTACAAGGATAGTTTCTAAAAAAAACTAACATTTAAAATAAGTACATGTGTTTAAATCCACTGGGTGGTTATAATTAAAGTTTCCCTATTTAACACATTATAACATGGAAACTAAGTACCATACGAGGACCAAACTTGGTAGCGTTAATGCCAAGGACATGGGGAAGAGAAATAACGCTGAATCACTTAAATTGAAACACTTTTAATGTGCTGCTGTGTTTCATCATACCATTACATACCGGTGCCATTACTGCTGCAGGAGAGGCTCAATATGGTGCCCATCAGTGTCCAGAAGAGTCTGAAAGCCAAGGATTGCATTCTGCACAGCAGGTGTGTTGGCTACCTCTCTTGATATGCTGCGCTTCAGATCAGCACATGAGCGAATGTTCCCCTGGTAAAAACGCTGTCCTGTAGGTAGCCCCACAATCAGAAATCACAGGGAGTGAGATCAGATCCAAGCATTTGGAAACGATCGGCTGATAATTCGATCGTTTCCAAATGCGTTTCGGAGTAGCAGGCGAACTTCACGAGCGATGTGCGGTGGGGCCCCATTTGCACGAAACCTGTTGAGTTCAATGCGTCTCTCTGCTGTAGGACGGGTATGACACGACGGCAAAGCATATCGCAGTAACGCTGGCCATTCGCACTGCACATCTTTGATCCTTGAGCGCCAGCCTGTTCAAAAAAGAATGGGGCAATGATGAAGTATGCGTGAAGCCACACCATATGGTGACACGTTTTCCAAACGAAGGAACTTTATGCTCAGTGACTTGAGGTGAAGATCCCCACACTCGGTCTGTCTGTGTGTTAACTCCACCTGTCAGAGAAAAATGAGTTTCGTTTGTCCATAGGATGGTCCAGACTTCAATCCTTGCGAGAAAGTGGAGAACGAAGTCAACACGTCGTTGTGCATCCTGTGGTGCAAGCTGCTGTACAATATGGATCTAGTGTGGATACTGAGAATGCTTCGAAGCACCTTCCGTATAGTGGACCATGGAGTGTTCAACTGTCGTGACACAGCATGCACACTGCCTGACGATCGTGAATTGCGCGCAGCGTTGTCTGCCATGGCGACAGCGATTTCATCAAACACCTGTGGTGCAATCGGTCGTAGGCCTCTTCCCGAAGCGACGCCCAGTTCTCGAGTTGATTCGAACTTCTGCACCACGCTCCGCACTGCAGGTGGAGAAAGAGGACCCTTCCGTAATCCTTACATCCGGCGATGTTCTCGAAGTGCAGCTGCAGCATTGCTGTTGTTTTGATAATAGAGCTTTACCAATAATTCCCTCTTCATTTGTTCTGGCTCATGTTGAAACATCGATAAGTGCACTGCGAGTGGTCAGGTGTGTGAGACTGTGGATCACGATGACTGATCACGGCACCTGGTGGCCATTGTTGCAACTGGACGGTCGGCGCTGTGACGCATGGAAATCATGCACCCCATTCACTGGACATTAGTGCCACCAAGTTTGGTAGTCGTAAGGTAATTAGTTTCCGCGTTATAACGTGTTAAATAGGGAAAGTTTAATTTTAACCACCGGGTATAAAACATTTTTAAGTAATATGTTGTCTCTTAAAACACAGACAAACTTTTTTAAAAGCGTAGGACTCATTTTACTGGAGTCACAGAAGTGAAAAGTAGATGAGGAGAGTTTTTGGAATGTTTTAGAGAGAATATAATACGGAAGAGCTGGCTGGAGACTTGTACCCAAAACCAATCATTGGCAAAGTCAGAGGGGGAACGCTGCCGGGTTTTGGGGGTTGATATTTCTTTGGGCGAGGGGGTGGGGGGACGTCGCTATTGGCCATCGAATTTGGCGCCTCCACGCATGCGCACTTCCTGCCTAAGACTGACATAAATAGGGGGCTCTGGTCATGCCTTAGCAGTGTGTTCGTCGCACCTGAAGATGTCGGCCAGTTGCGCTGATGAAATATTGTGGAGTTTTCAGTATGACATCCTACTCGTCTCCCGAGAACCATATATACAACATGTCCGTCGGGAAAGCCTCAAGCAACACTTTGTTACAGTTGTTTTTCGTTGTGGTGAAAGTATCTTCGGGTTATAGTGTCACCGAAATACCTGCGTCATTTTTAGGCCTGTTGACTGCTTTTGAATAAGTTCATATAGTGCAAAATAGTCAGCAAGTTTCAACCCTTGTTTGAGCTATGAAGAAGCAGACAATTTAGATCAGTCGTATCCAACCCATGGACGCGGGCGGTGTGCGGCCCTCATCGGCGTAGTCTAGAGTCCGCGGCAGTTCTGGGACACATAATATGTAATACAGAGATTTTTTCATGAAATGATAAACCACATTTAATACATATGTTTCAGTACTCAAAATTACGAAGAAAGGAAAACTAGATAGTTATAGAGCCAACTGTGAGTTTCGAATGCACCGACATACACTATAACATTCGTTACGTCTTTGTTACTTGCGTTTGCTTTTGAATGCTCAGTAATCTGGCAATCCGTGAATATAAGGTATGTGATTTCGTTCTTATAGGCCGTATAATCTTTGGGTATAATGACAAAGCAGCTTTCAGTTAATAATTGTTGTATGATACCGTAATATTGCTTTGTTTTCCAGTGAGCTTTAAGTCTCTGTCAGAATGTCTACAGTGAGAAGGAAGTTTCGGAGGAAGCAAATCAGGAGAACAAATCAAAATTTCTTTATTGAAATAAACAAACAAGCAGTGTGCTTGATTTGTAACGAAACGGTTTCAGTGCTACGGAATATCGTATCAAGCAACATTACTGCGTGAAATGATATCCTTCGTCTCATGATACAAGTAATTTGCAGACCAATTTCTTGAAGACATTGTGCTAGTTTCAAACTTTGAAAAAACACATTTTTGGGATCTGTGAAAAATATCCCACCTCTTATTATCCTAAAATATTAACAAGAAAGAAACGGGGGAAAAAATTGTAAATTCTTAGGTGTCCCTGATGAAAACTTAAACAGGAGGAACCACTAGTTTCGGCTACTTTTTCCTTAAGAATAATTGCAAAGTTTGAATAATGGAAATCAGTAAGTTAATATATTTTGTATATTTTCCTTTACTGATATCGTGTAGGATAGTATTCAGGGGTAGATCCTTGTTTACGCAAAAAGTATCGATTGCACGAAAGAATGTAATTAGACTTATGTGTGGAGATCACACGTGTACATATTACAGGGAACTCCCGAAGCATCTGGGAATATTAAAAACAGCCTCACTTTACATTTATTTACTTAAGAAATTTGGTTGTCAACAAGTTTGATAGTGACAGATATTTATAAGTTCAAGACTAGAAGGTAAAATTATCGGCATTACTTTTCAACGAAACTAATTTTGGCACATGAAGGGTCAAATATCCAGATATAAAACTCATTGACAAACTCATAGAAATAAAATGTTTGACACATAGCAGAACTGTTTTCAGATGCAGATTAGAGATGTTTCCCTTTAACAGTTCCTTCTATACCATAGAGAAATTCTTGAGTAGAAATAATTAGTAATTTTTAAACGAAAAATCTTATAAATGGCCAGAGCATAGCCACATAATCGTCTTTGTTTTGTTTTAGTTGCATATAAGTATTCTATATTTGTTCTGTTGACACGTTCCGCCGGTCGGGGTGGCCGAGCGGTTCTAGGCGCTACGGTCTGGAACCGCGCGACCGCTACGGTAGCAGGTTCGAATCCTGCCTCGGGCATGGACGTGTGTGATGTCCTTAGGTTAGTTACGTTTAAGTAGTTCTAAGTTCTAGGAGACTGATGACCTCTGAAGTTAAGTCCCATAGTGCTCAGAGCCATTTGAACCATTTTTTTTTTTACACGTTACCTATCATAAAATTTATGGTGATGAAACTAAATAACTAATGCTTCCCGGAAATTTAGGAATATGGAATCTGTTTCCCTTGATCCATGGTTGGTTCACTGAATAACTCGCTAGAAAACCAAGAGCAGAATTTCGCACGAGCGATGCTCCCCCATGCTGATTTGTGGGCGGAAGCGTTTCTGTCTCAAGGAAATGTATTAAATTCGAAATGCTAAAAATATGTCTGTAATTTTTCGAGACCATTCTTTTACCCTTCTTATAGACGGTAGTCCTCGGCTCTTTTTTCCTGTCTGTAGGGTCTTTGGACTGGGCGAGAGATTTGCAGTTAATACAAGGGGATAATGCCGGAAAGTAATCTTTAAAATTAGAACTGAGATTCCATCAGGACCTGGCGATTTATTTATTTTTAAACTGTAGTATAACTGTACGATCCTTCTGTGTGAATATTCTTTTAAACTCCAAAGCCTTAGAAATGTGGCACGAATAATATAGTCAAGACAGAAACGAATCCATCACCCACCACAGAGTTAAAGTGTGTATCCCTACTAGCTCCGAAGATGAACAGACTGAAAGAGTGTATAATTTCATAAAACAAATTACTGAGTTAGTCAAGGGAAATTAACACTTGAGATGGGTGACTTTAATTTGATAGTAGGAAAAGGAAGAGAAAAAAATTATTGGATAATATGGAGGGAGGGGGGGGGTTGAGAAGTAGGGGGGTAAAATTTTGCACAGGGCGTAATTTAATCATTGCCAAGGATCATGAAAGGTGGGCGTACACGTAAAAGACATCTGGAGATGCTGGAATGTTTCAGATAGAATATACTGGGTGAGGAGAATATGCCACACTTGGTGGTCGGAATGCGAATCCTCATCCCAGTTCAAGACAAAACAATATCTAGCAAAACTTTGCGCCGCCAATAGGTTTAATAGAAATGTGATTTTAAGAAACGAGGCTGCGCCAGTGCTGATACTGTGTGCAGCGTGGCCCAGGCGAGGTAGCATAAACTCTGCACAGTGCTGAAGCTGTCCCACTATCTCTGTGAGACGAGGCAATGTCGTGGGGAATGGGTTTGTCGACTCGCCAATGTTCGAGTCACGTTCGCGCCAAACATTCTTTTTTCAGTTAAAGCATAAAATTGTATCCAATGAGGTATCTTGTGTTTCTTTGTATTGCTGTTACCTTTATTTAAACATTAAGACGTAACACGAACTTCTTTACTGATATAGACGACCACTTTCATTCGTCCATCACACAAGTACAGCCAGTAGAAACGAATAGTGAATCCGGTAGCATCAACTGTATCCAGTGAGGTACAAAAAGCACAGTAGGCCAAGTCGGTCTTTAGCCGCGACACGACTCGGACGTGCGACGCGCCGAGCAGCGCTCCGCACGTTTATTTGTTTACTTGCTTGTGCGAGGTACTGCGATAGTTATTGTGATCTGGAGCTCGACTGGATACGGCATTCTCTTATCGCCAGTGACGGTAAAACTTGCGTTCGATGAATCCTACACGCTTTAGAAATCTTATGAAATCGAACGGTTTTAAGAGACGACGTGCATGTCGATCCACAGGATCTGATAGGCATCCATCTGTCTATCGTTTCCAGTACGATACACCTCAAGGTGAAGAATGAAGAGGCGTAAGGCGTTTCCACCAACAGCTACCGCTGACGGTAATGTCAGCAAGGTAACCGTCTACCATGCGGGCATGGGGGTACGGACGGTGTGCATATTCGAGCTGCCGTTCGGAGCCCCAGCTGCGCTCGTTGGTGGCTGGCTCTGAGCACTATGGGACTCAACTGCTGAGGTCATTAGTCCCCTAGAACTTAGAACTAGTTAAACCTAACTAACCTAAGGACATCACAAACATCCATGCCCGAGGCAGGATTCGAACCTGCGACCGTAGCGGTCTTGCGGTTCCAGACTGCAGCGCCTTTAACCGCACGGCCACTTCGGCCGGCCCGCTCGTTAGTGACGCATTGCGGCCGCATGGAACGGTCTCAAGCTACGTAGATGAGAAGTGGAAAACCTCTGAAACATAGCACGTTCTCAGTGGCGTCAGACAGGCACGCATCCAGCTACGGAAACACCTGCTGTCGAAGGTGTTCAACCAATAACCCATCTCCAGCGAAAGTGTGGAATAGTCCCTTTCTATCCAATCACGACTGGGCACCAATGGTATCCACAAGAGATTAGCCAACTACGCTCCTTCTTCTGCATCAGAGCTGTAATATTAGCCTTTGACTATGGCCCACCAATGGTAGCCATAAGAATATGTAACCAATACTATCACTTCTCCATCACGAACACGGGAAAACTCCCCTTTATAAGAGGACGCGACACTCTGACAGTTTTCTAGCAGTAGTGGCCACCAGAAGATAGTGAGGAAGATCCCAGCAGAGGGGTCGAAACGTCGATCATTTTAGAAGAAATATGACGCGGCCTAATAACCCAGATGATTTTAACTTCAGTAACAACGTCCACGAAAGCTTGCAGACTTACATAAAGCGCTTGTATGGGCAAGAGGTTTATACCACCATCAGGAGACTGGAGAACCTTCGCAGAAGAAGATGTAAATTACTAAGCGATCTGGCCTTTCTCTCCCTGTGCCGTGATAATGATGTTATTCCCAGATTCGCCACAATTAGCCACCTTGTGCAGACAGTGAAAGCCAGGAGGATGTACCAAAGTGCCAGCCAGGCACTTCTCCGTGAAAGAATCCAGCAACTAGGCAGAGACTTGAATTATGTTAGCTCCGTTTTAATTGATGTGCATTTTTCACTGGCGGCAACTCTCTCACCCCAGGACTGGAATAAAGTGGAGAGAATAACGTCTGATCATTCAACAAGGCTTTCGGATTTCAGTGCTATGAAACAAATGAGAAGTTCGAGAAGCTAGCGGTTAAAGTTCAGAACGAAGACGCTACTGTGGAACCGAAACGAGTAGTGGTGAATCTCTCATCAGAAGTACTCGATGAAGCAGCTGTTTCCGTTCTGGGCAAAGGTCTGAATTTCGCAACTTCACTGAAGACAATACCTGTTGGAGAAATCGCAAGTGCCGTCGAAGCATCCTTGTTTCGTCTTCCGAAGGTGTAGGCCGAAGAAGTAAGACAAGATGTGTCGAGAGTTCTACGGAAATCGAAACCTTCGAGAAGCAACATATCGGCACAGGAAAGGAAATCTCTTATTGAACTCAGGAGAAACGAAAACATCGTTGTAGCAAAATCGGATAAGGGGAATGTTACTGTTGTTTTAGACGCTGTGGATTATCACAGGAAGATGGAACAACTACTAGCTAGTCCAGCGTATCGCAACTTAAAAAGCGATCTAACGAACAGAATCGTTCGGAAACTGAAAAATCTGATATTAGACTCCAGACTGGACAGCTCTATTAGAAAGAATCTAACACCTCGAAAACTTGTCTCACCCAGAATGCATGGGCTACACAAAATGCATAAAGAATGGCTTCTTTTGACGCCTATCGTCAGTGGGATTAACTCACCGACTTATTTTTTAGCACGTCATTTATCTGGTAAACTGAGACCTGTAGTTGGTAAAACAAATACTGATATCAAAGATTTGAAACACTTTTTAGAAATTATACGCACATTGAAGATAACGGCAGGTGACATTCTTGTTAGCTTCGATGTGACATCGTTATTTACTAACGTCCCAGTATCAGTTAAAGTGGGGATTATAAGGGAGAATGTTGCTCCAGATGTTTATGACTTAATTGAACTATGTCTTAGTTCGAGCTATTTTAAATACAATGGTGAATTCTTTGAACAGGCTGACGGCCACCACCACTCAGCCCAGAAGCAAGCAGTACTCAACACTCTGTCCTCACGTGTCTTCCGCATCAGCGATGACGACAGCTTGGAATCAGAGTTAAATTTTTTAAAGAGGACATTGAAGGCAAATGGGTACGATAGTTATTCAATCGACAGGGCTTATAGGCGGAATATTTACAACGGTAATAAGAATGACGAGGAACCGCCTTCCCATTCCGTTAGGTTACCGTTTTTTTCTGGGGTCACTGACTGAATAAGCAGAATTATAAAGAAAAATGGTATTTAGACATCTTTCTTTAGACAAAACAGCCGGCCAGTGTGGCCGAGAGGTTCTAGGCGATTCAGTCTGGAACCGCGCGACCGCTACGGTCGCAGGTTCGAATCCTACCTCGGGCATGGATGTGTGTGATGTCCTTAGGTTAGTTAGGTTTAAGTAGTTCTAAGTTCTAGGGGACTGATGATCTCAGATGTTAAGTCCCATAGTGCTCAGAGCCATTTGAACCATTTTTTAGTCAAAACAAAATGAAAGATTTTTCCCGACGGAAAACGGATGCACCTGATTGCTTCCACAATGCAGGCGTCTATCAAGTGACATGTGGTTGCGGCAAAGTGTATATAGGTGAAACGGGAAGAACTGTTAAAGAACGCATTAAGGAACGCGAGCGGTACATGCGGCTAAAACAAAGTGCAAAATCGGCAGTAGCGGAACATCGTAACTGTGGCTCTGACATCGATTTTAATAACGTAAGTGTGCTGGCTAAGGAAAAAACATTTATAGAAGAAAGGTCCGAGAAGTGCTTGAAATTTCCAAGAATGCATCTAATTTCAATAGAGAGGACGGCTATAGGCTTCCGGCATCGTGGCTCCCCGCCATCAAGGAAGTGAATACGCGACCAGGGTGTGTGAGCGACATAAACAACGCGCTGAAAATCGCCTCGGGGGTCAATAATATTTTGGGTAAACATTCCCCCTCTCTTGCTCTGTCCGATTCGAATCTAGCCAATGATGACGACCAACCAATAGCAGCAGCAGGAATTTCAACCAATAAGCCTTCTCCAACGAAAGTGTGAAATAGTGCCTTTCTATCCAATGACGATTGGCCACCAATGGTATCCACAGGAGATTAGCCCTTCTTCATCAGAGCGGGAATATTAGCCTATGACTACGGCCATAATAATTCTTAACCAATACTATCACTTCTCCAGCACGAACGCGGGAAAACTCCCCTTTATAAGAGGACGCGACACTCGTCTCTGACAGTGTTTTAGCAGAAGTGGACACCAGAAGATCCTGAGGAAGATCCCCGCAGAGGTGTCGATACGTCGATCATTTTAGAAGAAATAGGACGCGGCCTAATAACCCAGAAGATTTTAACTTCAGTAACAGCGGCCACGAAAGCCTGCAGACTTACATACTTCGCGACTCTCTGGATCATACTTTGCTGGACCGTACGCAACACTCTTGGATCCACCATTGCGGAAGCGGCATGCACGTGAGCTATTACGTCGTGTGCATACATGGCTGCAGTACTATAAACTTGTTCCTTTAAGTGAACGTGGAGTGCAGAACATTGGACCTCCATGATGTAGTATCACTGATCAACAAAACCCCTACCGGCATTTCACAGTGAGGGAACGAAAACGCACATTTATGGCAGAAGCCGATGGCAGCCATGCAGGGACTCGGAAGATGCAATGACGGCCGGCCGCTGGCCACGCCATCAGCGGCTCTGACAATGTGCGCCCTCTGCTGGCATGTTACAGGATGGCCTGTTGCAGCTAGAGCACCCAGCCTGAGTCACACTTTTCGACAGTCTTCAGCCAGTCTTTGACAGTTTGCTCGTGCATCAGCTGCGGGAGCCTCACACTGCACGACGCCCCTTTGTTGTTTTTGTAATAGCTGAACTTTATTGCTGTGTGTTCTTTTGTGAAGTTTCTTCGCAACATGTGGAGAAAGCTACAAGTTAAGTAAAACTTCTGTTTACTGTATTTATGTGTTCGTTAGTTACTTCTGCCCCTGTCTAGATTTCCTACGGTGACATCTACTGCACCACTCTATGGTCCACCTCTCCTTTGCTGTTGAGTACGAAGTATATGAAGGAGTACACAATACCAATCCATTTCTCTGAAACCACTTCATTTCAATAGTTGCGTAAATTCATTCCAAGAAACGTTTTCTAACGTGTCAGGCGAAGTATTACAAGGAAATATACGATACAGAGGCGCTTTCAATTTGTCTGGCAATAGGCAAGGGTCCAAAAGCACTCCTTCCACGATTCCAGCCCACATGTTAAAACGCGCCTAAAACCTCATTCGTGGGTGACATTGGGGTTATGTTCCGACCAATAATGACTATTGCGGAGGCTGAAAATGCCATCACGAGTGGAGCTAGATTCGTCAGTCCATACTACGTTATTTATAAAATGTTCCTTATATTCCACATGGTGCGAAAGCCATTCGCAAAACTGTACTCGTCGAATGCTGTCTTCTGGCCGCTGCTATTGAGTTAACGTGTAATGATATGGATGAAGCTCTTCATCGCGTAATACTTCAACAACCTGTCTTTAAGGTATCTGGAACTGCCTTGTAATATCACGGATATTTTGCCGGTGTGATTGGTGAACGGTTTCGAGAGTCGAAACTTCTGTTTGTGGAGTATGTCTAGTCCCCGGACCGCTTCTGTCCATTAGTTGGGGACGAAGATCACGGGTTCCCCGAAGGCGTTGCTCCAGGCGACGAAGAGCCTTTTTATTTGGATGGTGCCTTTGAGGGTACCGTGCAGCATGCGCGAGCAGCAGCAGCATCAGCAGAAGCTTGGTTATCCCACTGTCGTGTGATAGCGTATTGGCATGTGATAAAATTATATGATCCATAATAGTGGGTGTGGGTTTGACGTCCCAGCAGTGTAGGGTGATTCACGTTCCTCTGTACATTCCGATGCTCTGCGCGATGTGACAGTGTTGCCAGATCCTCGTTTTCTTACCCGTGTTTTCAAAATGCAACCGATCTGATTGTGCTAGATAAATTTTCGTCTTGAATCTGGATGAGGTGTCACATGCCGACCGCCAACTGCGACATTTTTTCTTTATTCTGTATAAAGGTAAGAGAGATTTCGAAACTAGATTTTCAACTAGAAAACTTTTCCAGGGACAGAGTTAGGCTCACGATAATGCATTGGTTATGAACGTTAGATTAAGACTAAAGAAGCTGCAGAGAGTAAATTGAGAATATGGGGTTTGGATAAATTTAAAGAATCATAGGCTGTTGAGACATTCAAAGGTAGCATTAGGCAACGATTTATTGAAACAGGGGAAGGAAATACAATGTAATACGAATGGATAGCTTTGAGAGTTGAAAAAGTGAACGCAGCATATAATAAAATGTTTCAACGACATGGTTCAGTGTAACTCCTTCGATAACACGGGAGATGTTGAATTTAATTGGCGAAAGCAGAAGATACAAAAATACAGAAAATTAAGCACTTTCAGGTGAAGTGGAATACTAACGTCTAAAAAATGACAAAACGTGCCAGATAGCTAAACAAGTATGGGAGGATGACGAAAGCAAGCATGCATGGCAATGGAAGATACTAATGCCCTCTATATGAAGATCAGAGACATCTTTCGTGATTAGAGAAGCAATTGCATGAATGTCAAGGGGTTAGTTGGTAAGCCAGTACTAAGCAAAGAAGAGACAACCTAAAATTATAAATATATGGAGAGGCTATACGAGGGAAAGAGACTTTAATGCAATATTATGGAAAGGGAGGAAACTGAAAATGAGATGGTAGGTATGACACTGGGAGAAAAATTTGACGGAGCACTGAAAGACATGAGTCGAAACAAGACCCTGGAGTATACGTCAAAACTGTTCCACCTGGCCTGCAAGATATGTGAAATAGGCAAAATACCCTCAGAATTAAAAAAGAATGTAATTCCAGTTCGAAAGCAGGCATGTTCCTACTGGTGTGAATATTACACAAACATTTTTTAAGTAAGTTATTGTCGCAAAATAATGACAAGAATTTTATACAGAACGATTGAAAAACTGGTAGAATCCTCCCTCAGGGAGGATCAGATTTGGTTCTGGAGGTAATACTGATCCATCTACATAATCTAGATCATACTCAGCAAACCACCTAATGGTGTGTGGCGAAGGGTACGTATGACTGATGCCATCTACGACTTATTGTGGAACATAGGTTAAAAGAGGACGTTTATTGCATTAACAGATTCAGAAAAAAGCTTATGACAATGTTCCCCGAAACACTCTCTTTGAAATTCCGAAGGAGAGGTAAAAATACAGGGAGCGAAATGTTACATACAGCTCGTACAAAATCCCATACTGCAGATATAAAAGTCGAAGGACATGAAGGGGAAGCGTTAGTTGAGAACGAAGTGAGACAGGGCTGTATCTTACTCCCGATGTTATTCAAATGTACATTGAGCAAGAATTAGAGGAAAACAAGGACTTTGGAGAGGGAATTAAGAAGAAAAAAATTTAAAAATCTTTTAAGTTTTCCGATAAAACCATAATTCTATCAGAAGGGAAAGAAGTGAAAGAGTAGTTGAAAAGAAGAAATAGTGTCCTGAAAAGAGGTTATATGATGATCACCAACAAAAGTAAAACAAGAGTGTGGAATATAGTCGAATTAAATAAGGTTATGTTGAAGGAATTTAAAAATCTTTTAAGTTTTCCGATAAAACCATAATTCTATCAGAAGGGAAAGAAGTGAAAGAGTAGTTGAAAAGAAGAAATAGTGTCCTGAAAAGAGGTTATATGATGATCACCAACAAAAGTAAAACAAGAGTGTGGAATATAGTCGAATTAAATAAGGTTATGTTGAAGGAATTAGATTAGGAAATGTGACAATGAATAAAAATATTTCCGTAAAAGAGAAATTTGTTAACGTCAAATACCAATTTAAGCGTTAGAAAGTGTTTTGGTAGGTATTTTCCTGGAGTGTAGCCTTTTAGCGAAGAGAATGGTGTACGATAAATTCGCACAACAAGAGAGTTGAAACGTAATGCTACGGAAGAATACTGAAGTTTAGGTGCGCAGGGCAAATAATTAATGAGGTGATACTGAATCAAACTGGGGAAAAATAAATTTATTTTTAATTTGGCAAAAAGAAGTAATCGGTTGTAGGACACATCCTGAGATTAATGAACCGTAAATCTGATGGTGGAGGAAGGTTTGGGAGAAAAAATTTGCTGAGGGAGGCCAAGGCTCGAATACAGTAAATAGGTGCAAACGAACGTGGTTCGCAGTAGTTATTCAGAGAAGACAAAGCTTTAACAGTATAGATTAACATGTAGAGCTGCATTTGGACTGAAGACCAGAAGAACAGAACTTTTTTTCGAGCGTATCGCTTTAGCATAAGTCGGTTTAGAAAAATACGTGATTTTACAAGCATTGATCTGTAAATGTGAGAATTTCAGGTGTCATAATTAATTTAAGAGCTTTAAACACCTACAACTTTGACATTAAAACTTACACGATATAAAACCGAAGAGTGCATTCACCATTAGCAGCATTATCTTGCCATGAAGCATGTGCAAACAGGTCTGGAGGTAGCGAACATATGAGCGTGTAGAGGGGAGAGCGGAATTTGGTTTCCTTCAAATATTTCTACTTCAGTTCTGGAAATTTAGTCTTTCTGTGGTTTTTCCCCCTTAATGTAGGATTTTACCCTTTGTCGCAACTTCATGTGGTTTGCCACTCCTACACATGGGCTGACGAACTGTGCGGTCGATGTGGTGACGTCGACACCAGAGAGCATCGCCTCTTATGCTCCCACGTCACAGAAGTGTGGGACCTTGCACGTGTGCTCATAGCGCTGATCGGTGGGACGACTCCAGAAAATGTGTCCATCGACTGGTTCCTTACCCCTGATATTCAAGCCCACCCCCGACCACGACGTAACGCAATGGTGTGGCTCTTGGGCCACACCGTTTTCACGATCTACGACCTTTCCCTCACCGATGCTGTCTCTTTCATGGACTACCTGTGGAGCCAGCATCGCCTGGCGGAATCTGATCGGAAATATACGACTACCTTTGCACGATTTCTGAAAGTTGCAATGGTCCATGGATATCAAAAGGTGTTCCGGGTTGACTAAGGCACCTCGTCCAGGAATTGCCTGGATCTTTGTCACTCGGACTTTGCAACTACCTTTGCCATGACTATACCTATGATTCGACATTGGAAAACTTATTGCAACATATTATTGGAAAATTAGGAAACACGCCATCTATCTTAGAAGATTCTCACTTCGTTAATTCTATGGGCGATGGGATTATCTCGCCAGTTTCTTTTTCATTTGTGTGTGCTGCCGTCCCTGTTTTTAATTTGCCTTCATTTCTGTTTTTCTTTATTTCTCCTTTTTAGTTCTAAAATCACCATTTGCTTCACACCTGCAGAGAGAGGTGTCTTTCTGAGTAATGTGTCGTCGCCCCCTGAGGCATAGCAGAGTATGCCCCCGCTTTTATTTTAGTTTTATGGCAAAAAGTCTTGCAACTAACAGAAAAAAAAGTGTAGTATATGTTCTTATCAGCTTAATATCTGATACGTCCTGCATCGCAGGACCAGAATATTAAACTCATTTTTGACTCATGACGGAGTGCTAGGGGTTTGCTCCTAATTAATACTGTAAATAAAAAAAAATAAAAAAAGAAGGAAAAAAATAAAAAAGAAAAATAAAAACAAAAAAAGAGAAGAAAAAAAGAAAAAAAAAGAAAAAAAGAAAATAAAAAAACTGAGTTGGATGTGTTAGCTGTATGAATGGTCAGGCTGTGATGTGTGTTTTCCTGCCTTGAGTGCCCCCTGTAGGGGATCAGGTCAGAAGAGCATCCACGGACTAGCACTCAGGCGAGCAACTGAAAAGTGTTCTGTGTTAAACGTTCTCGTAATTATCTAGAATACCTCACCACTTTCAGTCTCTTTGTTCCGAAATTTAGCTGATGATCTTGGGAAACTGATATACAGAGCGTTGGAAGAGGAATAGTTAGTATTTCAGAACTTATAACGTGTCCAATTTTTATTGATGATAGAGGTAAATACGTTAGAATGTATTGCAAACAAATGCTCGCAAAAGGTGTTAAGCAAAAGCAAAAAATTTGGTTGAAAGTTCATTTATATAAATTTTGCCTGCGTCTTCAATGTAATTCCAAATTTGCTTGACATCACGCATAATTATTTTGAGGTCGTCTTGGCTTTCTTTTACGAACCCGTACAATCGTCTCTTTTTTACTTTTTCTTTGGAGATTTCGTCTGTCTACGTCCCCTCTCTACACTCCTCCCTCCACCCCGTTCCCCAAGTAAAAATCCAAAGGGATAAATCTGAGAATTTTGATGGCCGAGAAACATGACCATTTCTGCCGACCTATCACCCAGGAAATGTTAGGCATGTCACCTCACGACTAGGGCAGGGGCGGCTTCATCCTGCAGGAACGTACCCGTCATTAAAGCCACAGGAACCTCTTGTAAAAGCCGGCCGGAGTGGCCGTGCGGTTCTAGGCGCTACAGTCTGGAACCGAGCGACCGCTACGGTCGCAGGTTCGAATCCTGCGTGGATGTGTGTGGTGTCCTTATGTTAGTTAGGCTTAATTAGTTCTAAGTTCTAGGCGACTGATGACTTCAGAAGTTAAGTCGCATAGTGCTCAGAGCTATTTGAACCATTTGAACCTCTTGTAAAAATGCTTGAAAGTCGTTTTCAAGGAACGGCACCCTGTTAAGGTAGTGCGGAACACAATGAATCGATATCGCACTACACCACACATTTACGTAGAAGTGTTCTTGGAAACATCACTACAAAGACATGAGAGCTTTCATCGGACCATCTATGTGAGTTGCGAGTGTCACGAATATCGCTGAGCCGTGCGCGGCTCGTGTTCATGCCGTTTCTTGCTTGATAGCTTGTATTTACGGATCTGTCACCTCGTTAAAAAAACAAAAACAGGAAAAATAAGGTGTCTCCGGCTCGTTGTGTGTCGGGAGTTCTGTGGGGACCCAGCGCCAGGGAGATCCGGACAGCCGGTACTCGCCGACCGCTTGCGAAACACATGCACTGTCCGACGGATGGAGACTGGAGCGGGAACGACCGTTGGTTGGTCGTTCGGTCGATCGTCTCATCGGGCGATTCGTATATGGTCTTTTTACCGTTTCTGGGCCTTGTCAGTTGGTCATCTTTCCGGACGTGGTTCTGTTCCTTCCTTGTGCAGAGATGTCGGGTGGCCAAAGGGCAAATGTTCCCTCTGCATGGTTGGGTCCGAGCCAGTGTCTTCGGGTCACCGTGTCTCCGAGTGGAGTCGGGATGGAGCTGCAGTGATCTCCGGACAGCCATGACCCGCCCGACCGTTCCAGACACACATAACTTGAGTGCGACGACCTTGGCTGGTCGTTCGGTAGGTCGTCTCATCGGACGACGTGTATTTGGTCGTCGACTGCTTATGGAAACTCTGTGTGTGTCGACTTGTGATTTCTCCTTGTTGTTGTACAGTGATTGGTTTTTAGCATTGTAGGAGTTGTTGGTGCAAGTGTTTACGTGAAACTGTGTGTAGCTTCTGTGATTTGCACTGAGCAGTTATTAATGCTGTCTGCGTACTGGAGTAGGCAGTCGGTCGGTTGGGACAAGCTATTGAGGAAGTCTCCGCGGAGAGGTCTCTAGCGTAGTGTTCCGTGGTATATCTTTCCTCGCCGTGTTGACGCTGTCCGTACCGCGTGTAATTCGACAGCCTTTGGTGTTGTTCATATTTTTGATTGGTTATTGTGCCTTGGCCGTTTTTAGACGCCAATTTTGAAGACATAGTGCTGCTGGTATCTTCGTCCTCGCTGATGTTTTCGATTGTCGTGCCGTTGGTCGGGCGGAAGGGAATTGATTAGGTGGTTGGTCGGTCCTTCAACCGTCCCTGGGTCGGGTTGTCATCGGTTTACTTATTCTTATTCTTGGCTGCCTGTCTCACCTAAATTTATGTTAGAGTTTCCTCACCAGACCGACCCTTGGAACACTTCTGACACCACTGTTCTGTTGTTTTGGATTGTGATTTTCTTTTAGTCTCAAGTACTGTGTGAGGCCTTCAGGCGTGTATTAATTTAGTTTGTTTTAATGCTCAGTATGTGGCCTTCAGCCGAACTTCTACGTGAAATATTTTAAGATAAGGCTTTCAGCAGTCTTAAATTAAAATTTGAAAGGTCATTTGTTTAAAACCTTTTAATATTTTCTTACTGAAATTCTTGTTATCCAGGCCTTAAGCCCTCAGTTCTTCTATTTTGTAACTAAAGCCTTCAGCCATGCGTATTCGTTAATGCAATTTTAATAACTTGTGTTCTGGCCTTCAGCCGTATTGTTTCTGAATTCTTTTAAGGACATGTGTGATTAAGTGTTTTAGCAAAATAAAGTTTGTATGTTTGTGCAACTAACAGCAACTGAGTTGGGCCCCTTTCCACATCCTGATCCGCTCTGTCCTGCGAAGCCAGATTTCAATAGCCACAAGTGAAACAGTATTAATGGGATTATTCGGCGCTTAAAAATCATCCAGTGACAAAATTCCAATGGTCTTCCTTCGTATTCTTCTCGAAAAGTGTCGAATCCGTTGCAAAATGATGAGGGTAGAGGCCGTGCATACGGAATCTCCGTCATATTCTTGTTCGTGGAACGTTACTAGGTGTAGAAATTCTGCCTGTGCTTGTTGAAGGACTGCGTTCTGTCAACTGAATTCTTCTACTTCATCCATGATATCCTGCGAACCATGGAAGAATCGCATGGGCAGTTTCCATGTTCCTAGATTTCCGGAAAACGTTTGACGTGGTGTCCCACTGCAGGCTGTTAACGAAGGTAGAAGCATAAGGGATAGGTTCCCAAATATGTGAATGGCTCGAAGACGTCTTAAGTAATATGACGGACTACTTTCTCCTCGATGTTTGACAGTCATCAGAGACACGGGTATCGTTAGGAGGGTCCCTGAAAAGTATGGTAGGACCGCGCTTGTTCTCTGTGTACATAAAAGATCTGACGGGCATCGTGAGCAGCAATCTGCGGTGATTTGCTGCAGCGTCACCTCGATTAAACATCTGCGCTTAATACTGCAAAGCCTTGTGGAATAGCTCGATCACATAAGGACGGCAGTAGGGCGTTCGTTGGAACAATGTCGACGCAATAGCACTTACAAAAACGCAAATGAACGGTAAAGGACTAGTGGAAATAGATAGTGATTAAAGAGCGTTGCTCAAAGAAGGGGATACCCGTTGCGGTACATAAAAAGTGTAAAGACTGCATTCAGACATGGGGCTATGTGAACAAATGTCTGATGCGTATGAAGATGAAGCTAAAAGCCACTGCAGCATATACAACCACAAACACTGCTACTGACACCGATAGGAATAATTTCTTTAATGGTCTAGACGTCATTTGGAATAGAAAGGAGCTGTAGCTTTTAGCAGATTTTAATGAACGTGTGAGTAAGCAGGATGCTAGCAAGGTTGTAGGCAAAGTTGGGAAGAATATTGTGAATAATAATGGAGAGAGTCTGGTATAAATGTGTGGGTAGTATAGTCTTAAGATCTGGAATGGCTTTTTCTACCCAAAGAGATCCATAAATATACGTGGGCACAGACTACAAGGACATTAAATCTGTAGTTGATAATGCTATAGGCAAAGAAAGTAATCTAACAAAAGTAGAGAACTGCAGACCTGCAGGGAGGCAGAATGTGGATCTGACCATTTCCTGCATCGGTGTGCACTTTTCTTCCACTTTCAAGAAATTAGTAGTGCCAAAACAATTGTAATGAGAATGAAGAGAAACTGGACGATCACACTATAAGTTTATTGCAGGATCCTTCAGTTGCCTTTTTATACAAGCTTGGATTGGGTGGAAAGCTGCATCAGACTGATGATACAACAGTGGTAGTCGTGTATAAGACAGTAGTGAGACCTATTCATTAAGCTGCCTTTCAAAGTCTCGGAGTAATTGAGAACATCTCCGGAAAATTTAAAAGTGATTGGTGGGTCTATGATATCGCCGCTAACGTGAAAGAGAAAAAGGAGGCCTGTAACAGATGGCTTATGAGCAGTAAAACTGATAATAGTAGTAGGTATGTAAGACTGAGGGGAGGGACAAGGAAAATAATAATGAGAGCAAAATATGTGGGACTTTAAATATGAAGAAATTAGTAACTGAATTTGGAGTTCAAAGTTGAAAGAAGCATGGAAAGCGATAAAACAGCTAAGAACAAATGACAGAAGAAGTATAGACTTACAGTTGATAAGCCTAGATATACGGAAGACATACTATTAAGAACTGTTTAAAGAAATTTATCCGAATTTCAGGACATATGCTCCCTCGCAGACAACTAACGACACAGAAATTGAGGAGTTGACAACAGTGGAAGTACGGGATACAGTTAAACATTTCTAAAATAGCAAAGCACCGGGGCCTGGAGCGTTTATATGTGTGTGTGTGTGTGTTGGGGCTTATGGGCGCTCAACATCGAGGTCATCAGCGCCCTGACATACATTAAAAGGAACGAATGTGGACAGACCTAATAATACTGAACCACACACTCAAAGAAAGCAGGAAAAGAAGGAAAATGCTACATAAGAAAGTAAAACCTAAGGAAAGGGGAAACATAGCAACAAGAATGCCACAGGAAATTGTCATTGGCTGGCCACTTACATAAAATATGGGCGAGCTTGTCACACAGTGAGCAAATTAAAATCCTCTCCCTAAAATCTTTGTAAAAACGTTTGACATGGCACAGAACTTTAAAACTTTAACCACATTCGTCCGAGTGTTGCCTAAAAGAGATGGCAGGTCCGCTGGCAAGTCAGCCGCGGCCCGCTGGTCAGAAAATAAAACGCAATCCAATAAAACGTGGCGCACAGTGATCTGGACGCCGCAAGCACCACACATTGGAGGGTCCTCTCGCCGGAGCAGGAAGCCATGAGTCATAGGGCTGTGGCCTATTCGAAGCCGAATGAGGAGAACCTCGTCCCGTTGAAGGGGCTGAAAGGAAGTACACCAGGCATGCGTTGTGGGCTTGACTATACGGAGCTTCTTGTCAGTCACTTCCAGCCACTCATCCTCCCACCGACGCATGACTCGTGAGCTCAACAGCGAGGTGAGTGCGTGCAGGGGGATAGCACATTGAGATACTTGTGGATCGAGACACGCCTCCTTGGCTGCGAGATCTGCCCTTTCATTCCCAGCAATGCCGACATGCCCCGGAACCCAGCAGAAAGCTACAACCTTCCCCAGTCGCTGTAGTCGGAGAAGGGCATCCTGGATGGTCTGGACTATTTTGTCTGCCGGATACAAATGTTGCAATGAGTATAGGGCACTGAGTGAATCGGAACAGACAAGAAATTTAGGAGAGGAAGAATGTCTCATCCGCTCCAGTACCCGCAAGATCGCAGACAATTCTGCATCAAAGACAGTAAAAGTCTGAGGCAGTCGGACCTTGAGGACACGATCCGGAAAAACAACAGAGCAACCAACGGAATCCCCTTGTTTTGACCCATCCGTAAAAACAGCTACATAGTCGTGGTGCTCAGATAAAATGGCAGAAAATGCTGCATTAAAAACGGTGGCAGGAGTGCAATCTCTCTTGTACTGCAATAAATCTAAAATCACTCCGGGGGCCTCTTCAGTAACCAGGGTGGCAGGCGGTTAAAACCCTGGATTTGGGGTTGTACAGACTCCATACCGAGCGACTCTAGCACACGTTGCACACGGGTCCCAAACGGCAACGTAGCCCGGGGACGGGGGGGAAAAAAGGCGGTCCAGAGGCGGATGAGCAACAAGATGGTGAGCAGAAGAGCTGGGAGCTGCAAGAAACTTACAGCCCTGGCGCACCAGCAGGAGCTGCCACCGGATGGTAAGTGGCGGTTCCCCAGCCTCAACACAGAGGCTGGGTACGGGACTGGTCCGATAAGCACCCGTGGCTAGTCGAATCCCAGCATGGTGAACAGCGTCAAGGATCTGCAAATAAGACTGTCTTGCTGCCCATATACTGTGCACCCATAGTCCAGCCGTGAACGCACAAAAGCTCGATAAAACTGAAGGAGACGCGCCCTGTCCGCTCCCCAAGACCTGTGGCTGAGGCACTTGAGGATGTTCAGTGCCTTCAGGGTTCTGGCTTTTAAGTCACGTAGGTGTGGCATCCATGACAACCTGGAGTCAAAAATTAGGCCCAGAAACCGCACTGTGTCTCTAAAATGTAGGACAGTATCCCCTATATGCAAGGCAGGCAAAGTAAAAAGACGACGAGAACGATTAAAATGAACTCAAACACACTTATCGGCAGAAAACCGAAAACCCGTTTTTGCAGCCCACTCCTCTAACCACCGCACTGTTAGCTGCAACTGACGGCTCACGGTTGCAACACTGGAGGAGGAACAGAAAACAGCAAAGTCGTCCACAAACAAGGAACACTGTACTGGACTCCTCACTGTAGACTTTGTACTGTTGATGGCTATGGCAAAGAGGGTAACGCTTAAAACACTGCCCTGGGGGACATCGTTCTCTTGCTCAAAGCGATCAGACAGTGTGTTACCAACGCGGGTCCGAAAAAACCGCTGAGACAGGAAAGACCGAATGAAAATGGGGAGGCGGTCACGGAAGCCCCATTCATGCAGTTGTGCAAGAACACAGTGTCTCCAAGTAGTATCATATGCCTTACTGATATCAGAGAAGATACTGATACAGTGATGCTGACGGAGGAAAGCCTGCTGAATAGCCGCCTCTAGGAGGATCAGGTTGTCGACCGTGGACCGAAATTTTCGGAATCCACACTGAAAGTGGCTAAGGAGCTGTCTGGTCTCTATCAGCCAGACCAGACGACGGTTAACCGTCCGTTCCAGGGTCTTTCCGACACAGCTTGTCAAGGTGATACTACTATAACTACAGGGACATGTACGGTCCGTTCCTGGTTTGAGGAGAGGGATGAGGATTGCCTCCCTGCACGAGGTGGGGAACACTCCTGCCTGCCATATGAGATTAAAACATTCGAGGAGGATTTCCTTTGACGCCGCTGGCAGATGTCGCAGCATGGAGTACCGGATGCTGTCGTAACCTGGCGCAGTGTCAGAAGTCTCAGTAAGTGCCGATTCAAGTTCCCACACGGAGAAAGGGGAGTTGTCGGCCTCAGAACTGTTCGACCGAAAGTCCAAGTTCGCTCTTTCGACAGTCGCACGGCAGCGACGAAACGCTGGATCCTGGGTTGCAGTGGCAGTACTTTGTGCAAAATGCTCTGCCAGCGTCTGAGCTCTGGGTGTCGTTTGGAAGCATCCCTGGTTCAGGACTGCAGCTATTGGTAAACGGCTGCGTTTACCGGAAATCCTCCGGATGGTTTCCCATACTTTTGTGGAACAAGTGGAACGGTTGATGGAGTCCAGGAACTCCTGCCATGACCTTTTCTTGCTCTCTTTAATGACACGGCGTGCCCTGGCTCTCGCGATTCGAAAGGCGGTAAGATTGACCGCTGTTGGGCGGCATTTAAATAGGCGAAGAGCCGCACGCCTGTCCCGGATGGCTGAACGACACTCTTCTGTCCACCAAGGCACAAGGCGCCGCTTAAGAGGGCCAGAAGAATGTGGTATGGACAGGTCAGCAGCATGATGGATCACAAGTGTGATGTGATCCACCCATTCCTGTACGTTGTTGTGGCGTTCAAAGACAGCCAACCGAGTGAACAGTGGCCAGTTAGCTCTGCCAATCATCCACGATGGCGGCCTCTGCTCCAGCAGTACACCATCCAGAAGATGAATGCGGATGGGGAAGTGATCGCTCGAATGAAGGTCGTCAATGACCTCCCAGTGAACAGAGTCGGTGAGGGTTGGAGAGCAGAAAGATACGTCAATGGCTGAGAATGACCCAGTAGCAGTAGAGAAATGAGTCGGAGTACCTGTGTTTAGGATGCACAACACTTGAGATGTTAGGAGGCTCTCCAAAACTCGACATCGAGCGCAAAGAGAAGTGGACCCCACAGGACATGATGGGCATTGAAGTCTCTCAGGAGGAGAAATGGGCGGGGGAGTTGTTCGATAAGATCTGTGAGAGCCTCTACGTTCACTGCATCCAGAGGGGGTAAACAAAAGGGAGCAAACGGTAAACTTCCGACGTGAATGAATTTCAACTGCAACTGCTTCCAGGTCATTATTCAGGGGGAGAGCAGAGGAGTGGTGTTCATTATTGACAAACACGGTGACTCCGCCTTTGGCCCTTTCTCCAGTCAGGTCATCTTTGTGATGTAAAGCCCCTTAGTACAGGAGCATCAGATGGTTTGAAATGCGTTTCCTGTAAAAACAAGCACAGGGGACGTTGCCGTGCTAGGAGGTTCAGTTCCTCCACATGTGCCCGGAATCCATTCATGTTCCACTGTATAATGGGAGACATCTATCAGGGTGGGAGGACCTTCATTCGCACTTTCTGTCGGGGAGGAGAGCCCACAACAGGTGGAGGCTCAGTTTTGGGGCGAGATGATTGCCCCAGTCTGACATTAACCTCCGTCGCCTCTGATGAGGAGTCGAGAGAGATGTCAGAGAGAATGACATCAACATCAGCAGACTGTATAACTTCTGTCTCCTTCAGTGAGTGAGTCTTTACCTTTGGCTTTGGTTTAGATTTTCTGGCCTGAGGTGGCATTGGAGCCCAAACCTCAGAAGCAGTAGGGGGTGTAGCAGCGCTGGGCAGTGCACAAGACTGGACCCAGGAAGGGGCAGGAAGTTGCATGATGTCAGCTACCACGGCCTAGTCAGAAAGCTGGGGGGGAGCAGCAGGCTTCACACGAACGGCAGCAGCACATGTACATTGACAAACACAGGTGCTAGTGCTGACAGTAGCAACCTCTGTTTGTATAGCGGCATCAGTTTTCGAGACGGGCTGTTTCAGAACGGAAGAAAAGGAGGCAGCGAACGTGGGTGGCTGCATGGACTTGTAGATTTTCTTTGCCTCACCATACGGGATGCGTTTGGTGGTTTAAAGTCCCTGGATCTTCCGTTCCTCAAGGAAAACTCTGCATTCCCTACTCCACACAGGGTGATCCCCAGAGCAGTTGACACACTTGGGAGGAGAGGAGCAACCAACTCCCTCATGGGCGGCTTTACCACATTTCCCGCAAGTGGCTTCCCCTTTACAGCCGAGAGTAGTGTGTCCAAAGCGTTGGCATTTAAAACACCACATGGGGTTGGGGTAATAAGGCCGTACACTGAGGCGTAGGAAACCTGCATTCACATGCTCTGGCAATTTGGTGCTGTTAAACGTAAGGATAAATGAGTCAGATGTCATGAGAGCACCATCCACCCGTTTCATAACGTGTTGCATGTCGACAATTCCTTCCCGGGACCATTCAGCCTTCAGTTCGTCTTGGGGAATGTCAAAGATATCTCTGAAAGTCACAACACCTTTGCTGTAGTTCAAAGTGTTGTGAAATTCAGTCTCTATCGCAAACTCTCCAAGAAATTGTGCCTTCTGAAGGTTCTGGACTTGCTGGAAGCTAGATGTTACAACCAACAAGGTGCCATTTCGCAAGCACTTTACAGATTTTAATGTGCCAGCAATACCTTCTAAGCCCTTCTCTATATAAAATGGTGAAACTTTTTCGAAACTCCCATCTTTTCTTTTAATTATAAGAAACACATTCTGCGAAGCAGCATGTGTTCTGTTACTACTAGCTGTATCAGGAGGACTGGCTACACGAGTCCTCTTGTGAGATTGGGTGTTAGAACCTACCAGCGGCCCACCCTTTCCACTGGGAGGAGGAGAATAAAAGTTCGAGGGTTCCATCTCGGTCCCACGAGCAGCTATGGAACTAGAAGTGCACCTAGACAGAGCCCCGCGTGCCTAGGTAAGCCTTATACAACTGAGGTGCGGCAGGTTCCCCAGAGGTTGCCCGCTAACGACTGTTCCACCTCAACAGCCATGCATCTCATCAGTGTGCAGCACACCTTGAGATTGAGGGGTTGTTTATAGAGGTTTATTCCATCCTCGCGATCCAGGCGGTCAAGCCAAGATCCCCATTCCCTGAGACACACAACGTTCCACCGCCGCGCCACACGGTGGTCGCTGAAGCATGCCCAGAGCTTACGGTGGCAGGGGACTGGCGGCTCTTACCAGTCCCCACCTCAGGAACCCCGGGGTCGCCAAGCCCGTACCCAGCAAATGAATGCTGAGCCTCTGGGGCGTAAAGGCAGTCGCTTTTGTCTCGCGCTATTTGCAAGTGGAAGAAGAAAGGAAGGGACTCTCCAACACCTACCATACTGTGGATTCCGGAGCATATATGGAGATGTAGGTGAGCTACGATTGGTGGATTCTGCAGCAGTCTCACGCAGTTTAGTGTAAACACGAGTAAACACTCTTGAATCCGCTGCTCTGCGTTTAGGAAATAGTCTACCGGGTTCTCTAAAAGCATCAGCAGCAGCAGAAGGAGCAGCAACAGCGTTTCCATGCAAAACCCAAACATATCTACCCATACACCATGACGCTGTACTCAGCATTCATAGATGTTTGATCGATCCAGTAGAACTGGTCAACAAATCACAATCAGAGTTGAAAAATTCAATTATATAAACTCAAGTACAACTTCAAACCAAAAATGGCAACCAATAAATAAACCCTTAGCATTTTTGAAGTACCAAAAGCTGTATGAAAACTTACCTCTCCAAAAATAAAAATTGTACTTAAGTTATACGAAATGTTTTATTCGAATCAGTGCAGTCTTCCACCACCTTAGAGTTTACTTTTTCCCCTGAAATAAAATATAAAAGATTTTAGTAAAATGCTACACTACTGGCCATTAAAATTGCTACACCACGAAAATGACGTGCTACAGACGCAAAATTTAACCCACAGCAAGAAGATGCTGTGATATTCAAATGATTAGCTTTTCAGACCATTCACACAAGGTTGGCGCCGGTGGCGACACCTACAACGTGCTGACATGAGGAGAGTTTCCAACTGATTTCTCGTACCCAAACAGCAGTGGACCGACGTTGCCTGGTGAAACGTTGTTGTGATGCCTCGTGTAAGGAGGAGAAATGCGAACCATCACGTTTCCGACTTTGATAAAGGCCGGATTGTAGCCTATCGCGATAGCGGTTTATCGTATCACGACATTGCTGCTCGCGTTGGTCGAGATCCAATGACTGTTAGCAGAATATGGAATCGGTGGCTTCAGTAGGGTAATACGAAACGCCGTGCTGGATCCCAACGGCCTCGTATCACTAGCAGTCGAGATGACAGGCATCTTATCTGCGTGGCTGTAACGGATGGTGCAACCACGCCTCTATCCCTGAGTCAACAGATGCGGACGTTTGCAAGACAACAACCATCTGCACGAACAGTTCGACGACGTTTGCAGCAGCATGGACTATCAGCTCGGAGACCATGGCTGCGGTTACCCTTCACGCTACATCACAGACAGGAGCGCCTGCGATGGTGTACTCAACGACGAACCTGGGTGCACGAATGGCAAAACGTAATTTTTTCGGATGAATCGAGGTTCTGTTTGCAGCATCATGATGGTCGCATCCGTGTTTGGCGACATCGCGGTGAACGCACATTGGAAGCGTGTATTCGTCATCGCCATACTAGCGTATCACCCGGCGTGATGATATGGGGTGCCATTGGTTGCACGTCTCGGTCACCTCTTGTTCGCATTGACGGCACTTTGAACAGTGGACGTTAGATTTCAGATGTGTTACGACCCGTGGCTCTACCCTTCATTCGATCCATGCGAAACCCTACATTTCAGCAGGATAATGCACGACCGCATGTTGCAGGTCCTGTACGGGCCTTTCTGGATACAGAAAATGTTCGACTGCTGCCCTGGGCAGCACATTCTCCAGATCTCTCACCAATTGAAAACGTCTGGTCAATGGTGGCCGAGCAACTGGCTCGTCACAATACGCCAGTCACTACTCTTGATGAACTGTGGTATCGTGTTGAAGCTGCATGGGCAGCTGTACCGGTACTCGCCATGCAAGCTTTGTTTGACTCAATGCCCAGGCGTATTAAGGCCGTTATTACGGCCAGAGGTGATTGTTCTGGGTAGTGATTTCTCAGGATCTATGCACCCAAATTGCATGAAAATGTAATCATATGTCAGTTCTAGTATAATATATTTGTCCAAGGAATACCCGTTTATCATCTGCATTTCTTCTTGGTGTAGCGATTTTAATGGCCAGTAGTGTCTTTGGATGGTTTAGTTGTGTCTATGTGTGTGTGTGTGGGGGGGGGGGGGTGGTCATGACCCCAGTAGACACGCCATCTCCTCTCCTGTTGGATCTGCGCCTTCGTGGACAGCTCGTGGGAACGCATCTGAAGCACGCTGGAGATGTCTGGGAAGGCGGCAGGTGTTCCGTACGTTACCGGCGGCGGGTCGCGTGCGCTGCCCTCTGTGCACCGGCCGAGACCCTCCTGTTCCGCTGGCAGAGCCACGAAATGCCGCACTTCCGCCCCTCTGCGCTCCACACGCACCGCCCACCTGCCGTGTACGCTCCGACGCCCACGCTAAGGCCCATTAAGCTTAAGCTCCATTCACCAGTCACTGGCGAGCAGGTCGTTGGCAGCAACTGCTCTTGCACGGGACCGTACGTACTTAGGCAAGTGATGGTCTCGATATGCTGCAGGAAACGAACTGTCTGTGTGATCACAGAGGTACTGTCACAGTCCAAGCTGATAGACATCGCTCCCCACAGTTACGAAACGTCCGTGATTTTCTTCTGAACACATTCCGTGTCATCATCTCGGGGAATGATAGTGCCGGTAACTTAGCTGTGTGCTGGTTCTACAGAAAAGAGATTGGTACAGGAGAGGAAGTCGTGGTAGGTCGCATAGAATCATTCGGAGGACTGATGACACAATAAAGAAATAATAACCGTGGAAGTCTCCATAATGGACTTGCTGTCATTACAATGCACAGAAGGTAACCACAGTCATACCTTAGCAAAAAATATTGCTGAAAACCCAAGGAAATTCTGGTCTTACGAAAAATCGGTAAGCGGGTCGAAGGCTTCCATCCAGTCACTCACTGATCAGTCTGGCCTGGCAATGGAAGACAGCAAGACGAAAGCTGAAATTTTAAATTTAGCATTTGAGAAATCTTTCACGCAGGAGGATCGTACAAACATACCGCCGTTTGAGTCTCGTACAGATTCCCGTATGGAGGACATAGTGTTAGACATCCCTGGGGTTGTGAAGCAGCTGAATGGGTTGAAAATAAATAAATCGACAGGTCCTGATGGGATTCCAATTCGGTTTTACAGAGAGTACTCTACCGCGTTGGCTCCTTACTTACCTTGCATTTATCGCGAATCTCTTGCCCAGCATAAAGTCCCGAGCGACTGGAAAAAAGCGCAGGTGACGCCTGTATATAAGAAGGGTAGAAGGACGGATCCTCAAAATTACAGACCAATATCCTTAACATCGGTTTGTTGCAGGATTCTCGAACATATTCTTAGTTAGAATATAATGAATTTCCTTGAGACAGACAAGTTGCTGTCCATGCGTCAGCACGGCTTTAGAAAGCATCGCTCCTGTGAATCGAAGCTCGCCCTTTTTTCACATGATATCTTGCGAATCATGGATGAAGGGTATCACACGGATGCCATATTCCTTGACTTCCGCAAAGCGTTTGACTTGGTGCCCCACTGCAGACTCCTAACTAAGGTACGAGCATATGGGATTGGTTCCCAAGTATGTGAGTGGCTCGACGACTTCTTAAGTAACAGAACCCAGTACGTTGTCCTCGATGGTGAGTGTTCATCGGAGGTGAGGGTATCATCTGGAGTGCCCCAGGGAAGTGTGGTAGGTCCGCTGGTGTTTTCTATCTACATAAATGATCATTGGATAGGGTGGATAGCAATGTGCGGCTGTTTCCTGATGATTCTGTGGTGAACGGGAAGGTGTCGTCGTCGAGTGACTGTAGGAGGATACAAGATGACTTGGACAGGATTTGTGATTGGTGTAAAGAATGGCAGATAACTCTAAATATAGATAAATGTAAATTAATGCAGACGAATAGGAAAAAGAATCCTGTAATGTTTGAATACTCCATAGTAGTGTAGCGCTTGACACAGTCACGTCGATTAAATATTTGGGCGTAACATTGCAGAGCGATATGAAGTGGGACAAGCATGTAATGGCAGTTGTGGGGAAGGCGGATAGTCTTCTTCGGTTCATTGGTAGAATTTTGGGAACATGTGGTTCATCTGTAAAGGAGACAGCTTATAAAACACTAATACGACCTTTTCTTGAGTACTGCTCGAGCGTTTGCGATCCCTATCAGGTCGGATTGGAGGAGGACATAGAGGCAATTCAGAGGCGGGCTGCTAGATTTGTTGCTGGTAGGTTTGATCATCACGCGAGTGTTACGGAAATGCTTCAGGAACTCGGGTGGGAGTCTCTAGAAGGAAGGGGGCGTTCTTTTCATGAATCGCTACTAAGGAAATTTAGAGAACCAGCATTTGAGGCTGACTGCAGTACAATTTTACTGCTGCCAACTTACATTTCGGGGAAAGACCACAAGATAAGAGAGATTAGGGCTCGTACAGAAGCATATAGGCAGACATTTTTCCCTCGTACTGTTTGGGAGTGGAACAGGGAGAGAAGATGCTAGTTTTGGTACGAGGTATCCTCCGCCACGCACCGTATGGTGAATTGCGGAGTATGTATGTAGATGTAGATGTAGACTTAATGGCACAATTCAGATGCCGTACCTACAAAAATAGAATGAAGAATGGATTACCAAAATCAGACCCAAGGATCTACAGAAAAAGTCACTTTGTCCCTCCTGAAGAGAAGCTATAGTTCTATGTCTGCTGGTCACACCCACCTCATACGTGACTACAGCTATGGCAGCAGAACCTCCTACCACCCCATCCTCCCCACAATCGGTGCAACTGCTGAGAACCTCTGGAAAAGTCCGGTACATCCTTGAGTCACGTCCAGACTTTCTTGACCTGAGGCACTTGACCTATTATATGTCGAGTGGGTTTCCATTCTTGGTCCATTGTTTCTGTCTCTGTGTATCAATGATATTTCGTCCGTGCTTTACTCTTAACACTAATGATATCCAATATAGGGACTGTGGTCTAGGGGTAGCATCCCTGACTATTTCATAATGCCTCTGAGCACTATGGGACTTAATTGGTCCCCTAGAACTTAGAACTACTTAAACCTAACAAACCTAAGGACATCACACACATCCATGCCCAGGCAGGATTCGAACCTGCGACCGTGGCAGTCGCGCGGTTCCGGACTGAAGGGACTAGAACCGCTCGGCCACTGCGGCCGGCTTGACTACTTTATGCTGTAGGACTCGGCTGTGAACCCAGCCACTGCTTGAATTCTGAATATAAAAAAAAATCATCATTGATTGATGAAACAACCGGCATAAATACATACTTCCTTCTGCTAACTGCCTTGTGAAAGAGGGTGAAGGAGTGAGTGGATACAGCTTCTGGGAAAAATCAGCAGCGACCAACGGCATGATGATGCCTAAGACAACGGAAACCGCTAAATTAAAGATATTAAGTGTATTCATATGATATTAGTTCTGTGACTGAAAAAATGTCATGATGATCTCTCCATTGCCAAAACATGCCATATTAGTCCCCCATCGGATTTCTATGGATGGACTGCTGAGGGAGAGATGACCGTGAGACAAAGACTGAATAACCAACCAACGATCTACGAATCTGAACTTGGAATGTCGGAAGTTTGAACGTGACAAGGAAAAGGAAAATGCAAAGGCGCAATCTGAGGATCACTTAAATGAAATGGAAAGGAGGTAAGGATTTCTAGTCAGACGGATACAGGGTAATATCAACAGCAGCAGCAGAAAATGGTATAACGGTAGTAGGAGTCGTTATGAATAGAAGGTAGGGCACAGATTTACTGTGAACGGTGCAGCGATAGGCTTTTTCTCATCGAATTCGACAGCAAACCTAGGTGACAACGATAGTTCAGGTATACATGTCGAAGTTGCAAGTGGAAGATAAATAGATAAAGAAGGTATATAAGGGTATTGTCCAGGTATTTTATTATGTAAAGAAAGATGAAAATCTAAAAACCCCGGGGGGGGGGGGGGGGTGTTGGAATGCGGTTATATAGGAAGGGCTAGAAGAAAGATTTTCTGGACGATATCAGTTTGGTAGTGGTATACATCGTAAAGGTCCGGAGAAACTGGAAAATTTCTCCTGGATTACATTACGCTGAGAGACACCGAAATCAAACACTGCATTGTAAGGTGTATACGTTCAGAATTTAGTGATGATGAAGAGCAGGCTCGAAGTGAAGAAAATTGTCAGTAAGAATCAGCGTGTAAAGAAGTGGGATAACGCAGTACTGAGAAATTGAGAAATCAAGACGTACTCTTGAAATTCTCTGGAGTGTAGATACTACTGAAATGCGTAATCCAGTAGGCAGTGCAGTTGAAAATGGATGGACATCTCCAAATAGGGCAATCACAAAAGTATGAGAGGCAAACAAGGAAGGTAATTGCTGAGGAACCTCGAGTAACAGGAGAAACACTTCCACTGATGGACGAAAACTAGAGTGCAAAAATACTGAGGGAAAGACGGAATAGGAGTACAACAACATAAATCACTTAGGAAGGAAGTAAAAAGGAAGTGCATGGTATCTGAGTCGAAATAGGTATAGGAAAATTGGAAGAAATGTAAAAAGAAATGATCGTCAGAAGGACACAGGAAAGTCGAAACAACCTTCGATGAAATTATAAGCAGAGATGTCAACATAAATGGCGCAGAAGCAATTCAGCTGTTAAACATAAAGGAGAGAGCAGATGTGTGGAAAGAGTACACTGAAGGCCTCTGCTCAGGGGAAGAAATGTGTTATTATAGAAGAAATAGAAGTCGATTCTGAAGATATTAGTGTCACAGAGATTTGAAAGACTTGTCATCAAATAAGGCAGAAGGGATTGATAAAAACATTCAGGATTTCTAAAATCATTGGGGGGAAGTGGCAAACAGACGGCTGTTCGAATTCATGTGTAAGATTAATCAGCCTGGAGAGGTACCATCAGACTTTCGGAAAAAATATCATCCACGCAATTCCAAAGATAACTAGGGCAGATAAGTGTCAGAACTACTGCATAGTGAACTCATCAGCTCATGCAATCAGGGTACTCACAAGAATAATGTTTCAGAGAATTGGAAAGAAATCTGAGGATCTGTTAAGTGGCAATGAGTTTGGCTGTAGCAAAGTTAAGGCTCCAGAGAGGCAGCTCTGAAGTTGTGTTTGATAATGGAGGCAAGATATAAAAGGGGTAATACGTTTTCATGGAATTTATCGACCTACAAAACCTGTTTGACGATCTAAAATGGTGTAAGATCATCTAAATTCTGAGAGAAATAATTATAAGCTACAGGGAAAGGTGGCTAATGTACAGTATGTATGAGAACCAAGTAAGAGCAACAAGAATGGAAAACCAATAATGAAGTACTCGAATTAAAATGGCGTAAGGCAGAGGTGTAGTCTTTCTCCCCTACCATTCAATCTATACATCGGCGGGCCACAGCTCGTCGGCCGCCAAGTGGTGCCGAATGCTAGCTGGGGTCCAGGCCAACCGCGTGGCTGGGAATTCCATGGTGACGCTGTGTCGATGAAGGAAACATGCCGGGAGTGCCAAAGATGGCGGAATTTGTGAAATCTTAATGGCAGACATTTCACAGTTCGTATAGAAATTAATAGTAGCCAGAGGAATCATGATACCTCAAAAAGAAACATGTAAGTTACAATTATTTGCATGATGATTCTGATGATGTAATCAGATTTTCAATATCCTTATTAGTTTAAAGTTTAGTATCTAAATGTAAATTATACAAGTCACACCTAGCAATGAATTTCCAAAATCTAAACGGTTCATCCGATTTTGTCGATCGACATGTCTTTAGAAAGCTATTACTGTAAACCTAAATTGGAATAAATTACGGGCATGTAACTTGATTAGTACAAGAGTTATTGGAGGTCAAATTGGCTGATTACTATAGATCGGGTCAGGCCATAAATACACCACAGTTCACGCAAAAACGGTAGCAGCATGCTTTTAAATATATTTATTCATCAATGTCTTTGTTTATATCCGATATATACTATTCGTGAAGAAATTGATCAATTATTTACCGTGTTTCAGAAAGCACAGAGACATTAGGCTACTGTCTTACTTCTCTTCTATTCCTTTGATATACGTTTATTTGATTTGTTTATGTATTTAATAATGTGTGTTAGAGCGTGTTTATGGACCAGCTGTAGAAGTATTTATTTAATTTCAAGTTATTTAAATGTAAATCCAGTATTTAAAATGTGTTGCATTATGTTTGTAATTGTGTGTTGGCTTGGTGACAGGGCGGGAGCACTCTAGCCAATCACAGCGATCGTTCCAAAAAGGACACGTGGAGAGTCTTTATGGAAGGGGGGAAGGAGCATCGTTTCGAGAGAGGACAGGGGTACTGGAGAGGACACTGGAGAGTCCTGGAGAGTACGGCGCGACAGACGCGCGGTTGTGGGAAAGACTTGGAGAGTGGAGCAGTTTGCACACGGTTGCAGGAGATAGAAATATTTCATAGTTCCAGCTTATGCACCTGTGAGATTTCTGTGGCTTCTGCAGTGAAGACGTAGTATACGTTTAGAAGTGAATATCTCGTGACCTATGTTGTTGTTCATAACTAATTACGTGAAGTAGGAATCTATTGCTCCCCTGTTATTCAACTTATATTTTATTTAATTGCTGGACCATCGACACCAATAAGTGTTTTACAATAATAAAGGGCATTCTTAAAAGTACTTCTGCTATTGTACTCATCATTTAAAGTCGTGAAAATAGTACCTGCAGAATTTATTTAATTGCAGTCTTTCATTTATAAATGTTTATATTACGTTCAAAATTCGCAATTACCTAGTGATAGGAACCTTCGATCATTCGATTCATATGTATATTCATATTGTATACTGTAAACTCAGCAATATTTGGCTTGTAATGCGGCAACTACGTATCCCAGCCCCTAGACAACGAAACCAGCCAAAACTTTTAATATTTCACCTCTGAATCTGTGGGTATGTAGTTGATGGCCACCACCACATCATTTCATTCTTATTTAAAAGCACACAGTATCGAACACAGATCTTAATCTGAGGAAGAAATTGCTGAGAATGCGTGTTCATGGCACAGCATTGTATAGTAGTGAAGTGAATCATGGAAATAGGAAATATGGAGAAGAAGAAAATGATCTGTTTGAGATGCAGTCCTATAAGACAATGTTGAAACTTTGGTGGGCTGATAACTTAAGGAATGAGAAGGTTCTCCGCAGAATCTGTGAAGAAAGGAACATACGGAAAAATCTGACAAGGAAAAGGGACAGGATGATACGGCATGTGTTAAAACACTGAGGAGCAACCTTTATGGTACCAGAGTGATCCGTAGTTGATAAAAACTCGAGGGGAAGAGACAGATTGAAATAAATGGTGACCCAAAAGTCTGTTAAAATTTGAAAATTCAATACTTCATGGAATAATGCAGGCAGAGATAAAAATGGACACATTGCTTGAAATGACGTGAGGTTTTACTGAAACCAGGAAAAAGAGCACAAAATGAGCAACAGACAGAGCTTTGCGTCTTACAAAAGCAATAATTAGCAGACCAATCGGTTTTTAGCAATGTTCTTTATAACAAATGCTAACCATTTCGGTCGTCATGCATTAACAATACTCAGAGTTGACGACCACTTGTGAACAGCCCGCATCTCGTGGTCGTGCGGTAGCGTTCTCGCTTCCCACGCCCGGGTTCCCGGGTTCGATTCCCGGCGGGGTCAGGGATTTTCTCTGCCTCGTGATGGCTGGGTGTTGTGTGATGTCCTTAGGTTAGTTAGGTTTAAGTAATTCTAAGTTCTAGGGGACTGATGACCTAAGATGTTAAGTCCCATAGTGCTCAGAGCCATTTGAACCATTTTGAACTTGTGAACAGCACTACAAAATGGTTCAAATGGCTCTGAGCACTATGGGACTCAACTGCTGAGGTCATTAGTCCCCTAGAACTTAGAACTAGTTAAACCTAACTAACCTAAGGACATCACAAACATCCATGCCCGAGGCAGGATTCGAACCTGCGACCGTAGCGGTCTTGCGGTTCCAGACTGCAGCGCCTTTAACCGCACGGCCACTCCGGCCGGCTAACAGCACTACACAGCGTATCAGTAGGTATGGCGAGAAATTGCCGTCAGATGTTCTCTTTTAGCATCCCTAATGAGGTCGGACGATCGCGGTTGATCTGCGACTTTAGGTAACCTCATAACCAATAATCACGTCGGTGGAGGTTTGGGAATCTGGGATGCCAAGTATGGTTGAAGTGGTGACTCGGCACACGATCAGTAGCGGAGCAGTAGCGGATTCTCCATTCGGAAAGTAATGCCGTACTAGCAGCGCCTTTTCTGGTAAAGTGCTAGTGAATCACAATCCCTCTCTCACTACAGCTCACTTTATACACGATTCACGTGCAGCGTCACTTACGTTTCGCCGTCCAACGCCATCTGTTGACCCGTTTTGGGACTCGTTTGTGGTTTCAATAAAATCCTATGTCATTTCAGGGATGTGTGTCAAGTTTTACTTCTTTACCTACATTCTTCCGTGAATTAGTGCAGTTTCAAATGTTAACGGACTTTTGGGTTACCCTGTAGATTCCAAAATTACTTGAGGATCTTAGTTGTCAAGTGCTTCTCTGAGCTGAAGAGCTTGGCAGACGAGAGGAAGTCGTGGAGGGCCGCATCAAATCAGTTGGAGTGATGACACCGAAAAGAAAACAGTCCAGTTGTACGTAAGAACATTGCTGCTACCGTATCAGCAATGAATGACGATGGTCATTCAGTATTACGATGGGCACAAAAAACTAAACCCGAAGAAGTCGCAAGGCTACCCTCATACCACATCGAAAGTTGATCAGCAGACATTGTGAAACATTTCCTCCAAAACCTCTAGCTGCTATCGAATTAGCGTTTCAGAAATCAATAATAGACCTTAAATAAGTCCTGGATGAGGATCTAAACTGAAAAGAACAAACTGTTGCAGCTTGCAGGAAATTTCTCTCCTTGCCCGCAAGCAACCCAAAAGTTTTGAAAAATACTTGCAGATAATTAAACGGACACTAGTACAGTCGTAATTCCTGTCAGATCTTTACTACTTTCTTTTGAGTCATCAGTCTTCTGATTGGTTTGATGCAGCCAGCCACGAATTTCTCTCCTGTGCCATCATTTCCATCTCAGACAGAGTAGCAATTGGAACCTATGTCCTCTACAGTTTTTACGCTCTGAAACTCCTTCTAGTACCATGGAAGTTATTCGCTGACGTCTTAACACACGTCCTATCATCCTATCTCTTCTTCTTATCAGCGTTTTCCGTATGTTCCTTACCTCGGTCATTCTGCGGAGAATCTTCTTATTCATTACCTTATCAGCACACTTCATTTGCAACATTCTTCTGTAGCCCACATTTCAAAGACGTCGATTCTCTTCTGTTACGAATTTCCAAAAGTTCATGTCTAAGATACAACTTAGCACTGCAAAAATAGTGTCAACACCAGAAGACTCGAGCTAACGGTTAACACTTTCGTAAGGTATGCTTGTAAATATGGTTGTCTGATCATATAAGCCCTTTCTTTTTTCAGACTGGATGCGACCACAAAAGTGGCGTGATTTTCATGCGTCCTGTTTGCTTCATCGTTTTCTTGGTCACTGGCATTCTCTTTACCTCTCGTCACTTGTCAGATACCTATCATCACACCACAACTGCAACATCCGATAGTATAAGCCGTGCATCTTCTCTGTTATGTGAATAAAACCGGCTAGCTCACTTATTAAATATTTCTATATTATGTCCCGAGGAACAGGCACTATGTAATGAGTTAAAAGGCCAGGACGGCCAACGACCCCTTCAGTCTGCATGCACACCAAGCTCTAATTCTAATGGGAATCGGCGAAATGTCGCGAGTTATTGGCGAGGTGCTCTGCATCAATAATGTGTGGATAAGTTCTGAATTCGGGTCCGACGGGAGGCGTGCTAGGGTAGTCCGTGCAGTCGCGATGATTACTTTGGCCGGATGGCGCAGTTGTCGCCGTATCTGTCTAATAAGCTGGAGACCCCGGTTCGTATCCATGGCAGACACAAATTTTCAGCTTTCCCCATTGATTTAAATCAACGCCCAGTGGCAGCTAATGTCGTTAATTTCTTTGTCTCTTCTAAAAGAAGGTTCTACGTCAGTACTAAAACCTATGCCTAATCCTTCCCTGTACCTTTGCCTCCTCCTCGGTTTCAGCCATACGGCTGTAGGACAAACTAATCTGTAACCTCCGTCTTACCCAAAACCACTCTTAATTCAAGTGCAGAAGAAAGTTTTATTTCTTATCATTGGTATAGCTTTCCTCTTGGTATGGTCCAGCTCATTACCGTCTACCCTAAAGGGAACAGGTATTCTTCACACTGTGAACTATGCTTTTCACATACTTTCATATTTCTGTTTTCTTCCTCCCATCTCATCTGTTAATCTTACCCTGTTATTTCTCACTTTTCCTCTGGCCGGTCAACTTCTCCACATTGGTTTCTTCTGTGCTGTTGTCACATGTTTCTGTTGATGGGTTTCAAATTCTACATATTCTTTAAGATGCACATCATCATAATCATCATCATCGCTCTTACCTTACCAGATGAAATATATATCTAAAATTAAAAATAAATAAAAATGTTCAGAATCGTGACGATTCAATGAAAGCAACCCGCTTTTTAACTCTGTTACAGGAAACCGAATGTTACCATTCGATTTAAAGTACTGATTTTAATAATCGACTTAGGGGATGGATTTAGGCAGGATACGCCTCCTGAAGCTTCTTTTGTCTAGGCGGATCCTCACCCAGCTCCATCCATGCCCAGAAAACCTTCAAATCTTACTCCCTATACTTTTATTCCAAGCTTTATTTGTCTTCGTTACTTAAAGTACAGTGGATTTCTTTTCTTTTTAATGGTATCCTTTCCTGGAGATGGTGCGGAGGGAGAATAGATAGTCAGGGGTAAGACATTTTTTCCAAGTAAACTTCGACCCACTGTCTTCCTCCCGTTGCTCTACCTTCACCGGTGCATGTCCTACATCTTTTATCGACACTTGTTTTTTGTTCTCCGTGAGTAATATCTCTTGACGAAGTCGCTGCTCCTGACACGACTTTGTTCCATAATACTTAAGTTCTACTGTTGGTTTATTGATACCCAAGCTGCAGAGTCCATTAGAAATACAACTCATCGGCTACTGCTTCCGCGCACTGATGAAAATATGTGAGGTGAACCAGAAGATGTTCTGACTGGGGACTTTTGTAGCTTGAAAAAGTTGTGTATAGGTTGTCTTTCGACGTCTACGAAAATATCAGACTATGTACAATTTTGAAGGATTTTTCAGGCAAACCAGTATTTAAAGAGCTATCATTACTTTCCTGCAGCTCACAGACGATTATACTAAATCATAAATCTAAGTCAAATGTTCACACAATAAGACTTCCTGGAGCTGCATTGCCTGAACAATGTATGTTGATCGCGAAAGCGCGAAAAGATTCAGTAGTGCGCCAAATAAAATTGGGTCGTTACTCAGGAAAATGTCAAATTTCCTTCGGACTTGGCTGCTTGGCGAATATCGACGTGCAAAATGTGACATACTTTTATTTGTGAGCATACGCTGCATGTTGGGAACAAGAAGCAGGAAGTGTCCCACTCGGTTGCCTGTTCCAGCCACACGTTGTTTTCGAAGATCGTTCGTATAAACAGAAATTGTAAGCTCACTTTCCCGTTTTGGTATCACGTTACACTGAAAAGTAAATCCATAATATGCCGTGAATAGAACTACCTTCTCATATATGTCGTAAAGTTATCTGAATACAATATTAAGAAAGTATGACCTAGAGCAGGAGTTATTGGGTTTGCGCTACGTATTTGTAATGGGTATTGCAAAATGTTAAAAGATTTGCGTGGACACGATTACACGTAAGAAACATCTGAATTTACATGAGAAACGTTTAAGCAACGGAACTTATAGCTCCGTTATGTGAAAGTGACATGCTGTGCCTAGTATATTACCATGACACACAAATACCAGATGGTTATAAGTAAAGTACAGTTTCTCACGGAGACGCAGTGTGGGCCGTAAATATCGTGTGGCAGCGGAACTTGGTAAATATGCTAATGCGTTATTGCGGAACCTATTTACGCTGGGAAAAAAATAAATCCAATTTTGGCCACCAGATGCAAATTGGCGTTGTACAGTATCTCGTCGATGACCCCGGTACTCGTACTGTACAAATTGTGTAAGCGGCAGTTAATAATGAAATTAACATTATGCCTTTCTCACTTGTTTGGCCTTTCCTACCCAAGTCGCGTTCCTAATCCATTATTACTTATGGAAACATTTCTATACGTCTTTCTTGCTTTCACAGTGCCAGATTTGCACCTGGTGACCAAAATAAGAACTAATCTTTTTCCAGCTTAAATCGGTTCGATGTTAACGCTGTCATACAGTACTGGACCTCTGAGAGCAGCTGCAGTTTAATTATAACCACACGGTGCAAGACGCAACGTAGCCACATCTTATATAACTTGATGAACTGCAGCCCTTTCAGCTCCCGACTTACTTCATATTCTGACAAACAAGCAGAGGAGGAACGGAGAGCTTTGGTCATCGTGTTTACTAAATAACGTAATGTTGCTTCTAGAAATAAATCAAGAACATCGTTACTTTTGCTGAAGGCAAAATACACTTAAAGTGGAATGGATTAGAGCCGTTTGCAGTTCAGTATAAAATCGTTAAAACTGTGAAACGATGACAAGGAAGTCGTAATGCTTTTAAAAATATTTGATTAGAACAGCATGCGGTTGCGCGCAAAGTGCATTTAAGCCACTTTGGCGCACAACGTCTAGCACAGTCTGCTTTTAATTATACTCGAAGTTTACAAAACCATTGAGCGTCTTACCACAGCACAACGCACCGACAGAATCTCCAAGGGGAGCCCATGAGACTCGCTCCACTAGAATGACTCCATAAGAACGATCACGTTGTTCTTTTAACCCTTAAATACTCTAGCGGGGTATCAGAGTACCCCAATAACTTAAACGAATCTGTAATTTAAAGAAATTTTATTTCGATTTGCACTTTTATCACTGAATATTACAAACATTTTTACGCATTTGAGATATGATTACAAACAATTTTAGCACACTGAAAATCTGAGATCTGGACAAACATGTTTTGAGCATTTTTCGCACACTACTTTGGTTGACTTGTCCGCATTTCTTGCACAGACGTAGCATCTTGTTTTCGTCATAGGTTCTGACTCTGAAGATGTTGAGGCAAGAGGAGTACCACCAAGTTTAACAAAAACGTCTCTCAGTTCACGAGAAAGGGGTAGGACATCTCGACGTTGGATATGGGGTTTTTCTAAATCCATTCCAAGCCTCTGCAGCAATTCTCTTCTTTTTAAATCTTCCGTTTGATCGAGTTGTTTGGTGCACTGAAGTAAAACAGCAGCATTGATTTCTACTGTGTTTAAAACGGCATAAAATACAGACATTGGCCATCTGCGTGTTCACCGTGATACCGAATAGTTGGCGCACATTTGGTCCAGTGCGTCCATTTCTCCTTTTGTGGCATTGTAATCAATGATCATTTCAGGTTTTCGCTTTTGAGTACTAATTTTCTGATCGTGGTGCGTAGATGAAAGCAACAGAACAGCTAGACCTTTCCGAGGACCATAAGAAATTTTATTTCCTTCGTTTTGCCAAAATAATGCAAATTCTACTGGACGTTTTCTGTTTGGTCTGAATTCTTCTACGATCTGCGGTTTATTTAGCTTTAGAGCGTCTATGACAGTCAAATTTTTGGCTTCCAGATAAATAAAGCAGACCTAGAAATGCTCTCAACTCTATTACATCTAGCGGCTTTATGAATGTTGGTTGAGGAGCTCTGTATTTGTTTGACGTGTCATGTATCTTGACGTTTATATTGGTGAGTATTAACAGTTATAAATCTTCAGTAATGAACAATTCCGAAGCAGATAATATGTCAGTGAATCAAGTGTTTTTGTTTCACGTCTAGCGCCTGGACGGCGACTAACCACACACATCAAAAAAAGTTTTGTATCACCTCGGTTCCGAGAGTTCCGGAGCCTGTACAGAAAACTGGAATAGAGATCAAACCACACATTGCATGTTGTAACACCATACAACTAGACCTTCAGAGGTGGTGGTCCAGATTGCTGAACACACCAGTACCTATAATACCCAGTAGCACGTCCTCTTGTATTGTTGCATGCCTGTATTCGTCGTGGCATACTATCTACAAGTTCACAAGGCACTGTTGGTCCAGATTGTCCCACTCCTCAATGGCGATTCGGTGTAGATCCCTCAGTGGTTGATGGGTCACTTCGACCATAAACAGCCCTTTTCAATCTATTCCATGCATGTTCGGTAGAGTTCATGTCTGGAGAACATGCTGGTCACTCTAGTCGAGCGATGTCGTTACCCTGAAGGAGGTCGTTCACAAGATGTGCACGATGGGGGCGCGAATTATCGTCCATGAAGACGAATGCCTTGCCAATATGCTGCCGATATGGTTGCACTATCGGTCGGAGGATGGCACTCACGTATCGTACAGCAGTTACGGCGCCTTCCATGACCACCAGCGGCGTACGTCGGCCTCACATAATGCCACCACAAAACAGCAGGGAACTTCCACCTTGCTGCACTCACTGGACAGTGCGTCTAAGGCGTTCAGCCTGATCAGGTTGCCTCCAAACATGTCTCCGACGATTGTCTGGTTGAAGGCATATGCGATACGTATTGGTGAAGAGAACGTGATGTCAATCCTGAGCGGTCAATTCGGCATGTTGTTGGGCCCATGTGTACCGCGTTGCATGGTGTGGTGGTTGCAAAGATGGAGCTCGTCATGGACGTCGGGTTCGAAGTTGCGTATCATGTAGCCTATTGCGCACAGTTTGGGTCTTAACACGACATCCTGTGGCTGCACGAAAAGTATTATTCAACATGGCGGCGTTGCAGAGGGTTCCTCCGAGCCATAATACGTAGGTATCAGTCAACCACTGCAGTAGTAACCCTTGGGCGGCCTGAGCGAGGTATATAATCGACATTCCTGCCTCTCTGTATCTCCTCCATGTCCGAACAACATCTGTTTTGGTTCACTCCGAGACTCCTGGACACTTCCTGAGAGACGTTCCTGGCACAAAGTAACAATGCGGACGCGATCGAACCACGGTATTGACTGTCTAGGCATGGTTGAACTACAGACAACACGAGTCGTGTACCTCCCTGGTAAAATGAATGGAACTGATCGGCTCTCGGACCCACTCCGTCTAAGAGGCGCTGTTCATGCATGGTTGTTTACATCTTTGGGCGGGTTTAGTGAGATTTCTCAACAGTCAAAGGGATTGTGTCTGTGATACAATATACACAGTCAACATCTATCTTCGGGTGTTCTGGGAACCAGGGTGATGCAAAACTTTTTTGATGTGTGTATGTTGTGAGCACTGGTAAGAGTTGCAGGAGGAGCTTCTTTTGACCACTTCTAGTACTGCTATTGTCCAAAAAAATATTTGTCAGCGAAAGGCCTAATGGACGCCTTTTCATCCGATTCCACACAACTGCTTTCTGATGAAACTTCAGAGGTGGAATCATGATCACTTAGTATAAATTCATCCTCATTTGCTGTGCTCTCCTCATCAGATTGCAAAAACGCAGGATCATTCATTATTCTTTCCAACTCGTAATCTGTTAATGACTTCGATGATGGCATTCTGAAAAATAGTGCATACATACTCACATAACCTTAAAAATTTACGTTATCATTGAAATTATGCTCTTTTCGACTACTCTAAGCCTTCAGTCGCGTAAAACACTAATTGAGATCATGAAAAAAAACTTACGTTAATACTCTGATGGGATATTTTGAGACCTGTTCCTCTTTATCTCACAAAATATTATCGGAAACACCGCATCCAATACTCCGCGTTAATCGGCGTCACTTCACTGAGGACTACCGAGAACACAGGCGCCATCTGTTGTTCCTTTCACATACTATTTAATGTATTCATATCGCCCTGGGGTTCTCCAGAACCCCACTAGAGCAATTAAGGGTTAAAAGATGCCATCGACCGTTCGGCCACAAACTGAGTTTTAATTTCACTGGATTGCGCAACCGGAACTCAGAATATCTTCCGACCACCTTACTGACGTGCGACAGACTGTTACACTAAGAGATATTGATAACTTGGTACAGATTCTAACTTTAAAAGGTACTGTATTGTATTGTAAGTTAACCGGGGACCTAGAAACGACGGAGAGGCTCGGTACCCGCCGCAGCCGCATTGGTCCACAACTCCTCGACGACTACCGCAGTCCACTTCACCCCTCTGCCTCCCCACACCGAACCCAGGGTTACTGTGCGGTTCGGCCCCCGGTAGGCCCCCCAGGGAACGTCTCACACCAGACGAGTGTAACTCCTATGTTTGCGAGGCAGAGTAAAGGTGGTGTACGCGTACGTGAATAACTTGTTTGTGCAGCAATCGCCGACATAGTGTAACTGAGGCGGAATAAGGGGAACCATTCCACATTCGCCGAGGCAGATGGAAAACCGCCTAAAAACCACCCACAGACTGGCCTGTTGACCGGCCCTTGACAAAAATCCGCCGGGCGGATTCGTGCCGGGAACCAGGCGCTCCTTCCCGCCCGGAAAGCCGTGCGTTAGACCCCACGGCCAACCGGGCGGGCTAACTTTACAAGGTACTTAACTAAAAAAAAAAAAAAATATGAAAATAGTTTCAACAGTGAAAGCTGCAAATGTGAAAGACAACTTTCAAAATCTGTAACGCTATGTACTGAATAAACCGTTGGCAAGAAGGAAGAAGGAAGAGCAATTTTTTCTTGGTTCAAATGGCTCTGAGCACTATGGGACTTAACATCTGAGGTCATCAGTCCCCTAGAACTTAGAGCTACTTAAACCTAACTAAATTAAGGACACCACACACATCCATGCCCCAGGCAGGATTCGAACCTGCGACCTTAGCGGTCGCGCGGTTCCAGACTGAAGCGTCTAGAACCGCTCGGCCACACCGGCCGGCAGTTTTTCTTCAAATTGCCTGTACAAATGACATATCAGAAGTGGTGGCTCGACGAAATCGAAGTGGCGTGAACTGAGAACCATTGTCTGCAAGCCCTTATCAAAAGTAATCGCAGTGTCTGCTTCCTCGTCCACTTAACGAGAAACTGGCTCGTACTTGATACCCATGGTGACGGAGAGTTGCTCTCCTTTTTTTCATCAGGTTCTAAACTATGTGATGCGGATAATAGACGAAGCCAGATGACCTGGCGAGGCCATTCTTCGTAGTTCAAAGTGATGCAGCAGAAAGCCAGAATGCGTTTGCAGCAGTTATGCCCATACCTGTCTCGCACTCACAGGGAAAACGCTCCATCGCACCCCCCCCCCCCCTCCCCCGCCTCTTTTACCCTCGCACACTTAGTGGTTATATGGCCCAGTGGATAGGCCTTCAAAAACTGAACAAACATAGATCACGCACGAGAACAGGAAAAAAGTCTACTGAACTGTGAGAAAAGAAGCAAAATAGGATCTGTGAACGGTCCAACATCAAGACGTGAAACATCGAGAGGATGTGAACAGCCTCTGCGTTGTGGTTATATGGTCACGGTGTTAGACTGCGAAAAGGAAGATCCGTGTTCACATCTCCCCCAAGGCCCATTTTTTTCACAAGATTATGAACTATATCAAGATGATATCTGTTCTTTCGGACATATCCTAAAGAACAGATACCATCTTCATATAGTTAAGGCTAACCGGCCATTGACCTTCTTCTTCTCTGATGGATGCACACGCATTGCCCGAACTCTTACGGGACTCGGTAAGATTGTCAGCCGCGAGTAATGAGTGTAATGGGCAGTGGCACTACGAATGTAGTGTGTGGACATTAAGTTGGGAATGTGGGTCTCACGGGGAGCGTGCACTGGATAAGTCCCTGCAGTCGCACTATTCTCTGTGGGATTGGTTGCTCCTATGGATAGTGCGATTGCCATGTGAGCAGGAGATCCTGGGTTCGAGTCCCGGTTGGGGCACATATTTGCAACTGTCCCCGTTGATGTATATCAACGTCTGTCGACAGCTTAGGGTCTTGATTGAATTATCATTTCATAGATTATGAACTGTCCATCCGCTCATTGACGTGTCTGTTTGCTGTATTCAGATTTGTGTCTGTATTGTGGTGTAACGTCCGTGTGCCACAGCGATGTGTAAGGGAAGGACCTCTAGACATACGTACCTCCTATTATTCTACACTAGTATCACATGTTATGACTATTGCTTTCTGTATTGGAAATATTGGCTCCTTTATTGTAACACAGTTAACACCCGTTTATTCGTTGTTTTCAATTCTGTGAGAAGTCTGTGGCGCATCTCGCCTGCTCCTATTATTCACCACATATACTTGCGACGGTAATATGTTCTTACCACATGACTCGTATTCTATAGCCAGTGTATAGCACGTCAGTTACCAAAACTACAGAACAAGAACAGGCATGTCAATAACCAGACGGGAAGTTCATAATGTTGTGGAAAAAAAAGTGAAGCTCGAGGGAGAGTCGAACACGGATCTCCCGCTCTGAAACCTGACACCGTGACCACACACCCAAGACGCCGAGAATCTGGTAATCTGCTGGATCTTGCATCCTTCAATTTGGACCCCTCACTGTTTGTATTCTGTTCCTTTTTTCATAGTTCAGTACACCTTCTTTCTGTTTTCATGCTTGATCTGTGTTCGGTTTTTGACGTGTTATCCATTGTGTTCATTTTACCGTTAAATCTGTGGTGTGTGGCATGGAGAGCTTCCCTTGTCAACTGAAGCTTGCATCACGTCAGTGGCTTCCCTTAGAGACAAACGAAAACCGAACGCGTGCTGGCGCATGGTCGGAGAGTTTTCTCTCTCGAAGAGATCGACAGGAGGAGCTGAGATTTGTTTATATGAATACATCTGTGATCTCTCTCTAAACTAGGTGTCAGCTAAGCGTACCGACCGCAGATCCACATACTCTGCTTCTTGCCCATCTACAATGCGCCGGCCACTAAGTATCACTGAAATGCAGAAGAAAATATTTCTCCTTTTCTACGCCATTATCAGCCTACTGTATCACAACTTCCCAATTTCTTAAGAGCAAGATGAACTATTTCAAGATTATTGTCAAAAAAGGGTGATAACTCAACTTTTTGTTTCTTTTGAGTCATCAGTCTTCTGACTGAAGCGGCCCGTCACGAATTCCTCTCCTGTGCCAACCTCTTCATCTCAGAGTAGTACTTGCAAACTACTTTCTCAGTTCCAGAATGAGATTTTCACTCTGCAGCGGAGTGTGCGCTGATATGAAACTTTCTGGCAGATTAAAACTGTGTGCCCGACCGAGACTCGAACTCGGGACCTTTGCCTTTCGCGGGCAAGTGCTCTACCAACTGAGCTACCGAAGCACGACTCACGGCCGGTACTCACAGCTTCACTTCTACCAGTACCTCGTCTCCTACCTTCCAAACTTTACAGAAGCTCTCTTGCGAAGTTTGGAAGGTAGGAGACGAGGTACTGGCAGAAGTGAAGCTGTGAGTACCGGGCGTGAGTCGTGCTTCGGTAGCTCAGTTGGTAGAGCACTTGCCCGCGAAAGGCAAAGGTCCCGAGTTCGAGTCTCGGTCGGGCACACAGTTTTAATCTACTTTCTCAGTTATTTTCTGGATGTATTCCAACCTCCGTGTTCCTCTAGAATTTTTACCCTCTGCAGCCTCCTCTGGTCCCATGGAATTTCTTCTGTGATGCCTTAGCATCTGTCCTTACCATTCTGTCCCTTTTTCTTGTCAGTATTCTCCGTATATTCCCTCCCTCACAGATTCTCCGATGAACCTCTTCATCTCTTACATTATCAGTCCACCTAATTTTCAACATTCTACTGTAGCACCACATCTTATATGATTCGATTCTCTTCTTTTCCTGTTTTTCTACAGCCCATGTTTCATTACCATACAACGCTGTGCTAAAAACGTACATCCTCAGAAATTTCTTCTGCAAATTAAGGCCTATATTTGATACAAGAAAACATCTCTTGGCTAGGAATGGCCTTGTGCCAGTGCTAGTCTGGTTTTATGTCCTCCTTGCTCCATCCGTCATGGGTTATTTTGCAGCTTAGGTAGAAGAATTCCCTAACTTCATCTACTTCGTGAGCATCAGTTCTGACTTAAAGTTTCTCGCTGTTCTCATTTCTGCTGCTTCTCATTACGTTCGTCTTTCTTCGATTTACTCTCAGTCTGTATTCTGCACTCATTAGATTGTTCACTCCATTCAGCAGATCCTGTAATTCTTATTGACTGTCAATGAGAATAGCAATGTCATCAGCGAATCTTATCATTGGTATACTTTCACCGTGAATTTTATTCCACTCCTGAACCTCTCTTTTCTTACCGTCATTGCTGTTTCAGTTCACAGGTTGAACAGTAGCAGCGAAAGACTACATTCCTGTCTTACACTCGTCCACTCTTATCATTCCCTTTTGGCGCTTATACAAACTGTATGTTACCCGTCTCTCCCTATTGCTTACTCTTATTTTCCTCAGAATTTCGAACGTCTTGCACCATTTTACATTGTCAAACGCTTTTTCCACATCGACAAATCCTATTAATGTGTTGCCTCCATTATCAACCGCAACGTCAGAATTGCCTCTCTGGTGCCTTTACCTTTCTTAAAACCAAACTGATCATCTCTAACACATCCTCAATTCCATTTTCCGTTCTTCTGTTTATTATTCTTATTTGCGCCTTGGATGCATGAGCTGTTAATTTGATTTTGCGATAATTGTCGCATTTGTCAGCTCTCGCAGTCTTCGGAATTGTATGGATGATATTTTTCCGAAAGTCAGACAGCGTGTCGCCAGATTCATACATTCTACACACCAATGTTTTGCTGCCGCAGTGCCAATGTTTTGTTGTCGTAATGATTTTAGAAATTCTAATGGAATCATATCTATCCCTTCTGCCTCATTCAATCTTAAGTCTTCTAGAGGTCGTTTAAATTCTGATTCTAGTAGTGGATCACCCATCTCTTCTGATTCGACTCATGTTTCTTCCTCTATCTCGTCATCAGACAAGTCTTCCCACTCATAGAGGTTTTCAGTGTAATCTTTCCACATATCTGCTTTCTCCTCTGTATTGAATAGTGGAATTACCTTTGCACTCTTAATTTTATCACCCTTGCTTTTAATTTCACCGAAGATCGTTTAGAATTTTTTACAAGGTGTTTCCGTAAGAGCGTGAATAAATCTAACAGGACATACAGAATACTCCAATGAAGAATTTGAGGTGGGCAACCCACGATTGGAGAACCCAGCTTAAGGAGACATGGAAGTAAACTTGTCTCCCGCTTTGTCTAGCATTACTGTTTTCCAGCTTATTTTCAACTAACATGTGTACAAGTTTACCCCTACTGTGTTGTTTATTTTCATGTACATACATTATTTCCTGCAAGGAGATGAAGTAGACGAACCTGATTACTGGGATATCTACCTGGTCGTCTCAATGGGCATCTCTACTTGAGGTTCGTGCAAAGGTCCTACCTAGAACTACGGAGATGGAATTAGTTGCCAAAATTGTAGCTGCTTGTGATGTGATTTGAAACATAACAGGGGCATTTGTCAGGATGCGTTAGAACCTTGTTCTCCGACGTCATGCCTGCATTGAGGTTGATGGCCGTCAGTTTCGGCAATTGTAAGATATATTACAAATGGTACGTTCATTGTGTCAATGATGATATTTGCAGTTAACTGTAAATAATGTAAATAAAAAAGTACACAGTAATGTGATTTTATTCCTATTATCTTCTTAAGCTGGCTCCTCTGACACCAGGTTCCGTACCTCAAATTGTTCGATGGAGCATCCTCTAGGTTCTGTTAAAGTTTTGCACACTCTTACGGAAACATCCAGACCTTCCGACACACATTTTTTTACGATTTCTTCACTTTTTCAGGCAGTCATTTTACCTTAGCTTCCCTGCACTTGCTATTCATTTCATTCCTAAGTATCTTGTATTCCTGTACTCCTAAATTTCCTTGAATATTTTTTTACTTACTTCTTTCACCGATCAACTGAAGTATTTCCTCTGCTATCCATGGTTTCTTCCCAGTTACCTTCTGTGTACCTATGTCATTCTTTCCAACTTCTCTGATTGCCCTTTAGAGAGATGTCCATTCCTCTTCAACTGAAATGCCTACTGAGCTACTCATTATCACAGGATCTATAGCCTCAGAGAACTTCAAGCGTGTCTCTTCATTCCATATTCTTTCCGCATTCCCCTTCTTTGCACATTCATTCTTCCTGACCAGTCTCTTAAACTTCAGCCTACCCTTTATCACTTCGTAAATGTTATCTGAGTCTATATCTTCTCCTAGACACGCATTATAGTCCAGTATCTGATATCGGAATCTCTGCTTGATCATTAGTACTCGTAACTTAAGAGTGAAATCTTCCCGTATGTCCCAGCCTTTTCGAAGTGTACCTCCTCCTCTTGCGATTCTTGAACAGAGTATTCTCTATTAACGGTTGGAATTTATTGCAGAACTCGATTTGTCTTTCTCCTCTCTCATTTCTGGTACCAAGTCCATATTCTCCCGTAAGCCTATCTTTTACTTCTTTCCCTGCAACCACATTTCAAACCTGCTTGACTATTGAATTTTCATCTCGTTTACATACAGACTTAATTGTTTAATATCCTTATGAAGCTTCTCTATCTCTTCATCTTTTATCTACACGTATACCAGAACTATCGTTGTCGGTGTTTGTTTGCTGTCAATTCTTATGAGAATAATTGTATCACGGAACTGTTTACAGTAACTCACTTTGTGCCTACGTTCCTATTCATAACTAATCCTACTCCCGTTATACCATTTTCTGCTGCTGTTGACATTACCGTATACTCATCTGCCCATTTCACTTCACTTCACTTTGCCCAACCACCATATCTACACTGAGCCTTTCCATTTGCATTTTCCGACTGTCTAGCTTCCTTACCGCGTTCAAACTTCGGACATTCCACGCTTCGACTTGTAGAATGTTATCCTTTCGTTATCCTTTTTGACAAGAGTGTTGATTGAACCAGGGTGACTTCTCATGACAGAAGTCTTCGGCCGCCATTGCTGATGATTTTTATTAAAAAATTAAGCTATGGCGGGGTTTGAATCCCGAAGCGAGGACGTTTTGATTGGCCATCAAAGATGCTATCCCTAGACCATGGGTGCCTCCCTAAATCAGCTATATGTTTTGAAAAATATCCAATGATTCGGACATTGACAGATTGATCACAAAATTGGTTCTGCTGTGCTCAGACATTCCGTTGTCGTGCTAAATAACGATACGAGGCACAGCAGAAATCAAAAAATTTGGTTACTGCACACATGCCCATAAATTAAGGATAACTGCAGAATGTGGTGCCACACAACGTGGCACTACACAAAACTGGCGCTAATAGCATAGGCACATAGGGAACACATACGACACAGATCTGTAGGTCCACGGTATTGGTGATACGTTGAGAAAACCACCCGCAACACATGTGCTACAAAACGCCACTGTTTCCTGCGCATGTACCCCGACATCAATATACGAGGTGCATTCAAGTTCTAAGGCCTCCGATTTTTTTTCTAATTAACTACTCACCTGAAATCGATGAAACTGGCGTTACTTGTCGACGTAATCGCCCTGCAGACGTACACATTTTCCACGACGCTGGCGCCATGATTCCATGGCAGCGGCGAAGGCTTCTTTAGGAGTCTGTTTTGACCACTGGGAAATCGCTGAGCCAATAGCAGCACGGCTGGTGAATGTGCGGCCACGGAGAGTATCTTTCATTGTTGGAAAAAGCCAAAAGTCACTAGGAGCCAGGTCAGGTGAGTAGGGAGCATGAGCAATCACTTCAAAGTTGTTATCACGAAGAAACTGTTGCGTAACGTTAGCTCGATGTGCGGGTGCGTTGTCTTGGTGAAACAGCACACGCGCAGCCCTTCCCGGACGTTTTTGTTGCAGTGCAGGAAGGAATTTGTTCTTCAAAACATTTTCGTAGGATGCACCTGTTACCGTAGTGCCCTTTGGAACGCAATGGGTAAGGATTACGCCCTCGCTGTCGCAGAACATGGACACCATCATTTTTTCAGCACTGGCGGTTACCCGAAATTTTTTTGCTGGTGGTGAATCTGTGTGCTTCCATTGAGCTGACTGGCGCTTTGTTTCTGGATTGAAAAATGGCATCCACGTCTCATCCATTGTCACAACCGACGAAAAGAAAGTCCCATTCGTGCTGTCGTTGTGCGTCAACATTGCTTGGCAACATGCCACATGGGCAGCCATGTGGTCGTCCGTCAGCATTCGTGGCACCCACCTGGATGACTCTTTTTGCATTTTCCGGTCGTCATGCAGGATTGTGTGCACAGAACCCACAGAAATGTCAACTCTGGAGGCGATCTGTTCAACAGTCATTCGGCGATCCCCCAAAACAATTCTCTCCACTTTCTCAATCATGTCGTCAGACCGGCTTGTGCAAGCCCGAGGTTGTCTCGGTCTGTTGTCACATGATGTTCTGCCTTCATTAAACTGTCGCACCCACGAACGCACTTTCGACACATCCATAACTCCATCACCACATGTCTCCTTCAACTGTCGATGATTTTCAATCTGTTTCACACCATGCAAATTCAGAAAACGAATGATTGCACGCTGTTCAAGTAAGGAAAACGTCGCCATTTTAAGTATTTAAAACAGTTCTCATTCTCGCCGCTGGTGGTAAAATTCCATCTGCCGTACGGTGCTGCCATCTCTGGCACGTATTGACAATGAACGCGGCCTCATTTTAAAACAATGCGCATGTTTCTATCTCTTTCCAGTCCGGAGAAAAAAAATCGGAGGCCTTAGAACTTGAATGCACCTCGTAGGATATGATCACCACGCACACGTACACAGGCCGTGCAATGGGTTGGCATACTCTGGATCAGGTGGTCGAGCAGCTGCTGGGATATAGCCTCTCATTCTTGCATCAGTACCTATTGGAGCTCCTGAAGTGTCCTAGGGGTTTGAAGACGTGCAGCGGTACGTCGACCGAGAACATCCCAGACGTGCTCGATGGGGTTTAAGTCTGGAGAACAGGCAGGCCACTCCATTCGCCTGATATCTTCTGTTTCAAGGCACTCCTCCACGATGGCAGCTCGGTGGCTCGGTGGGGCCGTGCATTATCATCCATTAGGAGGAAGGTGGGACCCACTGCACCCCTGAAAAGGCAGAAATACTAGTGCAAAATGACGTCCCGTTGCACCTGACCTGTTACAGTTCCTCTGTCAAAGACAGTGCAGCAAACATAAACCCACCCCACAGCATCAAACCACGACCTCCATACAGGTCCCTTTCAAGGACGTTAAGGAGTTGGTATCTGGTTCCTGGTTACGCTAGATGAAAACCCGGCGAGAATTACCGTTCAGACTATACCTGGACTCGTCCGTGAACCTGGGACCACTGTGCCAATGACCATGTTCTGTGTTCTTGACACCAGGCTTTACGGGCTCTCCTGTGACCAGGGGTCAGTGGAATGCACCTTGCAGGTCTCCTGGCGAATAGACCGTGTCTGTTCAGTCGTCTGTAGACTGTGTGTCTGGAGACAACTGTTCCAGTGGCTGCAGAAAGGTCCCGAGCAAGGCTACCCGTAGTACTCCGTCGCCGTCTGCGGGCACTGATAGTGAAATGTCGGTCTTATTGTGGTGTTGTACACTGTGGACGTTCCGTACTGTAGCGCCTGGACACGTTTCCTGTCTGCTGGAATCGTTACCATAATCTTGAGATCACACTTTGTGGGACACGGAGGGCTCCTGCTACGGGCTACTGCGTTTGACCAGCCCCCACTCGCCCTAGTATTCTACCTCTCACAACGTCATCAATATGTGTTCTTTGAGCCATTTTCAGCACACAGTCAGCATTAGCACGTATGAAAACGTCTGCATACGTACTCGCTGCACCGTACTCTGACATGCACCAACACGCTTCTGCGTATGTGGACTGCTGCCAGCGGCACTGTGCGACGACCGCAGGTCAAATGCACCGCATGGTCATACCCTGAGGTGATTTAAGCCCGCAAACCGCCCGCCAGAGAGTTTTTTCACCATGTATCAGCATTATCCTTAATTTATGAGCATGAGTGTATATTAGCCAAATATTAAAATACGTATAATTCGTAAAATCAAGAGTTGTTAAGTATACGGTCACCTCTGGAATGAAGTTGACATTGTTTGGTCATACCACTACTGGCAAATATATGTGTAAGAAAATAGCAACTAATTGTTAAATAAATTAATATATGGAATGGAATCTACATGTCGCTCTGAAACTAAATACATTTTTGCATGCTCGAAATTTGATGTGAGGTACTGCCTACCAGCATCTATTGTGCTAATCTGTCGTACAGACGTATACTGCCAGTGCTACAATATATACTGTCGAGACGCATTAATGTGACCACCTGTCAAAAGACTGAGTAACCATCTTCTGCAGCACGCACCGCTGCGGGACGTGCAGGAAGAGAGTCAATGAAGTTCTGGGAGGTACCGACAGGGATGTGGGTCTATGGCGACTACAGTGCTGTGGCGAGCCCGAGTCAGGTAGTCCCACAGATTCTCGATCCGATTTAAATCCAGGGAGTTTGGTTGCCAGAGGAGTACGATAATCTCGTCCTGGTGTTCTTCCAACCACGCACGTACACTGTGAGCTGTGTGACGAGTTGCATTATTCTTCTGGTAGAGGTCACCGTGTCGAAGAAAAACAAACTGCATGTAGGGGTGGACGTGGTCCCCAGGATGCTTTAGTCGATCCATTGTGGCTTCCAGAATGACGATATCATCCAGGGAATGTCACGAAAACATAATGCTACCTCCTTCGACCCGGACCCTTCCGATGTAGGGTGTTTGTTTGCAGCCGTTTCACCCCGTACACACCAATAGCCACCTGTGCGATGGAGTATAAAACTTGATTCTTCTTAAAACGTCACCTGTCGTAGTCAGTAGACTTCCAGTTGTGGTATCGGCGAGCAAATTCCAGCCTTCGTCGCCGATGAACAGTAGTCAGCATGGGTACATGGATCAGGCGCCTGGTGCGGAGTCCCATAGGCAGCAAAGCTCGCTGAACGGTCGTTACGAGACACTGTTGGTAGCCTCTTAGCTTATCTGAGCGGCCAGCTGCTCAACAGTGGCACGTCTGTTCGCCCGTACACATCTCCACCCCTGTCATCTACGACGCGTAGTGCACCACAGTTCTCTTGGCGCCGGTATTGGATGGTGCCTTTTTGCCATGCACGGTATACTGTAACCACTTTGGTATGCGAACAGTTAATAGACTTATCTCTTTCAGGATAGCTTCCACCCTTGCCCCGAAAGGCAATGATCATGTCCTTTTGGGTATCAGATAAATCGCTCCGGTTCTGTGTTACGACAACGACTGCACTGTTTTCTGCACCTCCCCACACCCGACACGCTTATATGCCCACCACAGCTATTGCTGCCACCTACCGTCTGTGAATGGTTTTTACACGTCGAACGTAGTCGGTGGTCACGTAATGTGACTGAGTCGTTTATTTTCTTCAACAGGTCATAAACTAGCTTCAGAAAAATTACTTAGGTGCTACGTGTGGTATATTTTGACAATAGAGGTACATGTACGAAGTGAAATACAAGGTATATAGGAAATAATACTTTCGTTGCTTGTCAATTTCCTGCAGGATATTTACGTACTATACACAAAAAAGCTCATAAAATATTTTTCGAGAACTAAATTTTCTGTCACATCTTGCTTCAAAAAATCCACTACAGAAGTCGTAAAATCCGTAGGTGACGTGAATGCAACACAGCCAATCACTGTTCTGGTCCATGACACAAGGCATTTAATCTGAAATGGGTAAATAATCCCTTATTACGAACAAACCGATCAGAATATCTGGGCAAATACAATTTGCCGGACGATAGAGAGAACAGGAATGTGGGCGCACGCTGCACAATTGTGTAGTCAGAGACCAACTTTCAGATAGTTTGGAGATCACATTGACGTTCTAAAGTAGAAAGAACGGTTATGTATCCATATAGATGCTGTGATTCTAGAGTTTCTCCCGGCGTATTTGATAGTCAAAATATCCACGGGTGTGCTGCCGGTCTATAGTGACCAACAGGTACGATATTTCGGTGATCATACATGTCGCCATCATCAGGTGAACTGACGGACTGAGCTCCTGTGAACGTGCCGGCACGGAGATCCGTACGCTATGGATGCTCAGAGGGAACTGGGTTCGGTCGCGGCGGCGGCCGATTTAAATACCCTCCGCCCGCGGCGCGCTCCCTCCGCCGTCCGCGCCCCGCGCCACGGTCGCGCGGTGGAACAGATTGCGACGGCGTCTGAGATGACGTCGGTGTGATGGCTCTGTCCGCCGTGGTCGTCACAACTATACGTTTGCTCGATTTACTCTTAATTAACCCGATCGCTGGTTCCCAAGCCCTGCTAAGATTATAGCCACAGTCACGGTTTATGAGGTCGTCATTGGTGCGAATTTCGATGGCCTCTCTAACAACGCTGTCCCAGTATCTCGACGTCTGTACCAGAATCCTCGTGCGGTCATACTCCATGGCGTGATTTTCCGACAAACAATGTTCAGGGACCGCCGACTTGCTCGGATACATCAGTCGAGTGTGCCTCTGGTGTTCACGGCATCGATCCTCGACGGTACGCATCGTCTGACCAATATACGACTTGCCACATTGACACGGAATCTGGTACACGCCGGCCCTCCTCAAACCGAGGTCATCTTTGGCGCTCCCCACCAGTGCACGAGTTTTATTTGGAGGACAAAACACAGTTCCGACCCGGTGTTTCTTCAGAATGCGGGCGATTTTCCCCGAGAGTGCGCCTGTGTATGGAATAAATGCAGTGCCTACCTCCTCCCTCGTGACTTCATCCATCTCAACAGGTTGTGCTGCAGTGTTTGGGTGGAGAGCACGTTGAATCTGCCACTCTGAGTACTCATTTTTTCGAAATACAGTTCTCAGATGTTCCAATTCCGGGGGTAGAATCTCTGCGTCAGAGATAGTGCGCGCCGTATGTACTAGAGTTTTAAGTACCCCATTTCTCTGTGACGGGTGGTGGCAGCTGTCTGCGTGCAAATACAGATCAGTGTGCGTAGTCTTCCGATACACCCCATGACCTAGGGTGCCGTCAGCCCTTCTCTTGACCATGACGTCAAGGAAAGGTAATTTACCCTCCGTTTCAGTCTCCATAGTGAATTTGATGTTGGGGTGTATGGAGTTTAGATGTGTAAGGAAGTCAAGGAGTTTATCCATACCATGTGGCCAGATGACGAACGTGTCGTCCACGTAACGGAAAAAGCAAGTAGGTTTCCATACGGATGACGACAGGGCTTCCTCGTCGAAATTCTCCATGTACAAATTCGCTACCACCGGTGAGAGTGCGCTACCCATGGCGACTCCCTCCGTTTGCTCGTAGTATTCTCCATTAAAAAGAAAATACGTGGAAACAAGACATGCCTAAAAAGTTCAGTGGTCTTCTCGTCAAACTTCTGACTAATCAATTCTAGTGACTCTCGCAGGGGTACCCTCGAAAACAAGGAAACGACGTCAAAACTCACCATGATATGTGACTCATCCAACCTGAAGCTATCAAGGCGTTTAACAAAATCCACGGAATTACGGATGTGATGGGGGCATTTACCCACATAAGGACTTAATATTCCCGTCAGGTATTTGGCCAACAAATATGTAGGTGCCCTGATGTTGCTGACAATGGGGCGTAATGGAACCCCCTCTTTGTGAACCTTCGGGAGTCCATATAGTCTAGGCGGTACCGGACCTTGGGGTAACAATTTCTTAGCTTCACCCTCCGGTAAATCTGCGTCCTTGAGAAGCGCCCTCGTCTTGTTCTGCACCTTCTTTGTAGGGTCAACGCTGATCTTCCGGTAGGAATCGTCATTTAGCAGGCTCTGCATCTTATCAGTGTATGGCTCTGAGCACTATGGGACTCAACTGCTGAGGTCATTAGTCCCCTAGAACTTAGAACTAGTTAAACCTAACTAACCTAAGGACATCACAAACATCCATGCCCGAGGCAGGATTCGAACCTGCGACCGTAGCGGTCTTGCTGTTCCAGACTGCAGCGCCTTTAACCGCACGGCCACTTCGGCCGGCCTTATCAGTGTAGTCCTTATGGGAGACAACAACTGTAGCATTGCCTTTGTCAGCCGGTAAGACAACAATTTCAGAACGCTCCCTCAGATCACGAATGGCTAAGGTTATGCATCACATCGATTCTGCAGCAGCTAAGAGAATCAAGAAACGAGGCAGCCTCGCATTGGTACGTGATAGAGTGCAATTCACCCGCCGGAGCCTTGAGTTTATCTCACAGGAATTACTCAAACTACTTTTGCAGCTGGCTAGTAAGTTCACTTCTTGTTCCTGGGATTGGATTGATGGTGTCACCTGGGTGTCAGCTGATTCCGCCCAAAAGAAGGCTACGGGACGTCAAACAGCTAAGTTCTCACGTCTCCTTGACAAACCATCTCTGCAGGTTCCATGCAAGACTGTCATCAATTTGAGTGTCATGGTGTTGAGTGATGATGCGGTCTCGGTTTTGCAGAAAGGTCTCAACTTCGCTCCCACCCCCAAGTTCACTCCGGTCGCAGAAATTGTTAGTGCTGTTGAACAGGTTGCAGCTCGACTTCCGCCAGAATCAGCCGAGGAAATACGTCGTGAAACTTGTCGTGCGTTGACGAAATCCAAGCCGATGAAGTCAAATATCAGCAGTAAAGAGAGGGCGGCCATTCGTGATCTGAGGGAGCGTTCTGAAATTGTTGTCTTACCGGCTGACAAAGGCAATGCTACAGTTGTTGTCTCCCATAAGGACTACACTGATAAGGCCGGCGAAGTGGCCGTGCGGTTAAAGGCGCTGCAGTCTGGAACAGCAAGACCGCTACGGTCGCAGGTTCGAATCCTGCCTCGGGCATGGATGTTTGTGATGTCCTTAGGTTAGTTAGGTTTAACTAGTTCTAAGTTCTAGGGGACTAATGACCTCAGCAGTTGAGTCCCATAGTGCTCAGAGCCATACACTGATAAGATGCAGAGCCTGCTAAATGACGATTCCTACCGGAAGATCAGCGTTGACCCTACAAAGAAGGTGCAGAACAAGACGAGGGCGCTTCTCAAGGACGCAGATTTACCGGAGGGTGAAGCTAAGAAATTGTTACCCCAAGGTCCGGTACCGCCTAGACTATATGGACTCCCGAAGGTTCACAAAGAGGGGGTTCCATTACGCCCCATTGTCAGCAACATCAGGGCACCTACATATTTGTTGGCCAAATACCTGACGGGAATATTAAGTCCTTATGTGGGTAAATGCCCCCATCACATCCGTAATTCCGTGGATTTTGTTAAACGCCTTGATAGCTTCAGGTTGGATGAGTCACATATCATGGTGAGTTTTGACGTCGTTTCCTTGTTTTCGAGGGTACCCCTGCGAGAGTCACTAGAATTGATTAGTCAGAAGTTTGACGAGAAGACCACTGAACTTTTTAGGCATGTCTTGTTTCCACGTATTTTCTTTTTAATGGAGAATACTACGAGCAAACGGAGGGAGTCGCCATGGGTAGCGCACTCTCACCGGTGGTAGCGAATTTGTACATGGAGAATTTCGACGAGGAAGCCCTGTCGTCATCCGTATGGAAACCTACTTGCTTTTTCCGTTACGTGGACGACACGTTCGTCATCTGGCCACATGGTATGGATAAACTCCTTGACTTCCTTACACATCTAAACTCCATACACCCCAACATCAAATTCACTATGGAGACTGAAACGGAGGGTAAATTACCTTTCCTTGACGTCATGGTCAAGAGAAGGGCTGACGGCACCCTAGGTCATGGGGTGTATCGGAAGACTACGCACACTGATCTGTATTTGCACGCAGACAGCTGCCACCACCCGTCACAGAGAAATAGGGTACTCAAAACTCTAGTACATACGGCGCGCACTATCTCTGACGCAGAGAGTCTACCCCCGGAATTGGAACATCTGAGAACTGTATTTCGAAAAAATGGGTACTCAGAGTGGCAGATTCAACGTGCTCTCCACCCAAACACTGCAGCACAACCTGTTGAGATGGATGAAGTCACGAGGGAGGAGGTAGGCACTGCATTTATTCCATACACAGGCGCACTCTCGGGGAAAATCGCCCGCATTCTGAAGAAACACCGGGTCGGAACTGTGTTTTGTCCTCCAAATAAAACTCGTGCACTGGTGGGGAGCGCCAAAGATGACCTCGGTTTGAGGAGGGCCGGCGTGTACCAGATTCCGTGTCAATGTGGCAAGTCGTATATTGGTCAGACGATGCGTACCGTCGAGGATCGATGCCGTGAACACCAGAGGCACACTCGACTGATGTATCCGAGCAAGTCGGCGGTCCCTGAACATTGTTTGTCGGAAAATCACGCCATGGAGTATGACCGCACGAGGATTCTGGTACAGACGTCGAGATACTGGGACAGCGTTGTTAGAGAGGCCATCGAAATTCGCACCAATGACGACCTCATAAACCGTGACTGTGGCTATAATCTTAGCAGGGCTTGGGAACCAGCGATCGGGTTAATTAAGAGTAAATCGAGCAAACGTATAGTTGTGACGACCACGGCGGACAGAGCCATCACACCGACGTCATCTCAGACGCCGTCGCAATCTGTTCCACCGCGCGACCGTGGCGCGGGGCGCGGACGGCGGAGGGAGCGCGCCGCGGGCGGAGGGTATTTAAATCGGCCGCCGCCGCGACCGAACCCAGTTCTCTCTGAGCATCCATAGCGTACGGATCTCCGTGCCGGCACGTTCACAGGAGCTCAGTCCGTCAGTTCACCTGACGATGGCGACATGTATGATCGCTGAAATATTGTGCCCGTTGGACACTATAGACCGGCAGCACACCCGTGGATATTTTGATCATATAGATGCTGTCTGTCTTCTATTTCAGTGCATATATTACAGCTATTGGAAGTTGTCACCAGAATTTTCAGGTGCTTTTATTTTTTATGCTCTAAAGAATCTTCCCCTCCTTAGGTCGCCAGCAGAACACTTGCTGTTATGCAACATGAGGTTTATTCGGCAGCTGTACAGGAACTGCTCACTAGTGCACTCCAGTCTCGCGGCGAACCCCCGTGAGCAGGGTTCGTTCCGCCACCACACGCGCTGCACCCAGTGCCATCACACGGGCGGGCACAAGGAGTCTATTCATCTTCGTCATAATATAACTGGACCAGTAGGCCCAGAAAGCAAAGAAATACAATTAGTATTAGAATTTATTCTCCGCTGTTGATTTTCCACGTTTTCTCCAGAGGACACGTATACTGTATCCTTGAGATATAACAAGTATTATCACAGCACAGAGAACGGTTATGTATAACAAAAATCAAGTCATAATCGAATATTGAATGTTACTGAAGATGACTAATGGTTAGGAGAGGTTGTTTGTGTCATCCTCCGCAACTTCCACCAAGCTATGACAAGTTGTTCGCACTCTCTCTCGCACACTGCGGCTGCGTCCAGACCACTCAGATGGGCCACACCCGCCTGCAGGGCTCTGCTGTTCACAGAGAGAAGAAAAAAGTTTGTCTCGTGCCCTAAAGCAACCGTGAAGTTTTCACTATCGCAGTTTTTACGCTGAGGGTTCGGAAACTACTCAGTCATCTGCAAAAAGCATGACCAACAAACTTCATTTAAACACAACAGAATTTTAACATAATTTCAAAATAAAATTCAGTCATCAGCAGCACAATTATTTTTCTGTTCCATTACCAGTTTCGACAGATTAATCTATCCTCTTCAGATGCCTACAAAATTTGGGATGATATAAAACATGGAAACTTGCCATACATTTATATAAAATATAAGTTGTGTATTATAAATATTTATACAGAAGCAGAATGCCATGACATGTCCTAAACTGTGCATATTGTGTGTATAAAACAATGTGCGTATCAAAACCGTAACCAAGCTGTATAAAACGTGTTATATATAACACATTTAAAAGACATTTCCCGTAGTACCACATGAACTATTGCTAACATTAATATCTAAAATGACTGGCCTAATTGTTACCATTTTATAAGAGACACTATACTGTCTTATACTTCACATAAATATATGGCAAGTTCTTATGATTTATATTATCCCAAATTTTACATGTTTCTGAAAACGAGAGATTAATCTATCGAAACCGATAAATAAAAATAACTGTGCCACTAAGGACTGAATTTCATGCTGAGATATATACCATATTACAGTTTCTGAGAAAACAACAGCTATGAATAAAATCATAGCAGAGTTTCTTCACCATGGCTTAATTTTTAACTTACAACAAAGCAGATTTCAGAATTTATGTCACTGTTGTTAGCAGCGCTTAAGTACAGAAGAGACGTATTTCTTGTACTTAGTGGAGTATAATCTGCATTCAGTATGTGTAACAAGTCGAAATGGAGTTAAAGCAAAACAGCCAGTCTTCGTCCATTTGTACCAACCTGGTAATCAGTCTAAATAAACGATTTAACAATGGTTCCCATCTATTCTTCATAAATTGCATAGGTGGTCTCTCGAGTTGTTCTACTACATATGATTTTAATATCGGTGTTCAGGTACGGTATATAGTTTTAAATGATTCTTAAATGTACAGATAATCAGCACTATTAACAATTATACATGTATTTCTGAAACTACAATAAATTATGAATTTGTTTGTAAGGAAAACACTACTGTAATTACATGAAAGAAGAGATAGCTCAAGTTGCGATGATGTGTAATGGAGTTCGACCCATTTCGGCCTTAAGATATTAACGAATCTTAGACTTCTCCATCTAAACAAAGTTAACAATAATCAATATATCCACACTGCGTACGCTTTAATGCAATTTGGTTGTGTGTCATCGTCTTTGTGGATATGGGATGAGCTTCTGACTAATGTTTTGACTTCTGCTAATGATTATTTTGGTTCCTCCTATATTCCTTGGAATTTTGTTATTCCCTGAAAGCATCTAAGAAAACGTCAGGAATAAAAGTGGATATCTGAAATATAACAAGTAATAAGTAATAAAACTGTTGAAATTTTTATTCATGCTGCATCCTCTTGACATGTGTGACTAGTGGTATCAACCAGAACAAAGTACATTTAATTGACATACTTACAGGACACTTTACAAAATACACTATTTTATATTAACAGAAATATTTTTATGATAGATACATGGTTTAAAAATGATTTTGTATCTCTGAGGTAGACCATATTGGTAGACCATACTGACCACACTGATGAGGTGGCATCATTATACAACTCTGTATACAGCAACAGAAAGTTTCAAAAACATTCCAGTTTCACTATTTCATTACTTTTTGAAGCATGTGATAGTCTGAAATTTATTTATAACAGATTATTTACAGGTAATAAATACATGACAGAATTCGAAGAAATTGATGCAGAAATAAAACTTGAAAAAAGAGACTTGAAGCCTCAGATAATTTTATCTTTCAAGGATAATTTTTGGTTGAAAACGTATTTCGATAAAAGTGATCGAAATAACTGTTTTGGTAACCTGCTCACTGCACTCCACAATCACTGTTTCATATCATCTTACGATTTTACAAGTTATTATTTGCAGGTAGTATTTCAATGTCAATGCATAAATTGAAAGCACTTCCCTGCAAAGCAAATATTCACTGTGTCACTTCGATTGTTAAGGTTCCCTTTGCAGCACTGTTTCCTAATTATTTTGTCCTGAACAATTGTTTCCATTTTACTTTCAGAAAGTTGCAATGTAAGCTAACAACACATAAACACCAATCTCCTTGGGGATCTTTAAGAATCTTAGATTTTTCTTTCTTAGCTGAAGAGTCAGAAGAACATTAGTGATTAGTACTTCACTAAATTATTCTTTTGTACTAAACGTTCTGTAAATGGAATATAATGTGCCATCAAGGCTATTACAAAATAAATTTAGAACATTTTGAACATTACCATGAACACTTACTGATCCTGTTAATTTTCAAGTTAAGGTATTCTTGTAAGTACAAAGTACATACCACATCACTGTAAAGGTACCTGTATTTCTATGTCAAAATATCTGCATATTTGTAAAATGTTTTCCTTTTCAGGTATATTTACAAGCATTTGATTATTATTATGTAACTTACTGTGCACAAGACATCAAGCAAATTGTATTTTCTGTGTAATGTATGATTAGCATGAACAGTTGCACAAATGACATTTTTGCTATCAGTTTTAATGAAAGAAATATGAACAAATCAGTGGGTGATATGTTAATTTTTTTAAAAAAGTGCCATTTGTGTGTTAAAATGTCAACATGCACAACAGGAATTAGTTTCATCAGCAGAAATACTGATATGTTGGTGCAGTTGCATAGTGTGGTCCATAGTTGTATTATCTATTGTTGAAGGAACATGTCATATTAGAATGGAGATTAACTTAACATGTATGTGTGGATCAATGCATATTTTGTGAATTATGTTTTTAATTTTTTATGAGCTGTGGTTGGAAAAGTCATGTAGTAATTGAGTTTCATATTATTGATAAATACTTGAAATGCATACCTAGAGATAAACATGAAAGAATTTGTCGTAAAACTGAATGCTGTCCTGTGTATATAAAGTTGTTTCATGTGCATGATTCACTTATGACACTGCAATAAAAATTATTTGCATGATTCACAGTTATAAGATCCATTAATATCTCTAATGGAGAAGGTATGTGGACAGTTAGAAAAATCTGAGTAAATATGAGCACGATTTCAAAATGCTGTTAATGGAACAGAAACCATTCCCTTGGGAAAAAGTGTGAAATATTAAAAGCAAAGGATGGAAGTGAATTTAAAAACCGACAGTAATTGAGCAGTTGTACATTACATTTTTTTTTATCATAGACTGTGATTTGCAGTCAGCAGCTGTTTCTCTGATGCATTGGAAAACTACATATTCTTAAGATGGCGAATATATGGACAAAAGTGATTGCGAGTTTGTTCAAAAATAACACCTTGGGCGATGATTCCTCTAATGTTTTAATGTGTCTTTCATGTGAACCATGTTAAAACATGTATAAATACCTGCTGAGCTGGGTCACTGAAAGGTATTCGTTCTGAAGACTTAACTTAAAGAAACTGAACATAACAATTTACTGGATGGGTATCCACGAGCAAAGTTTTCCATTCTAAATAAAAACCGCTGCAGATGTTGTAAATCTTTTATTAAAGGCATAACCAGATTCATAATTTAAAATTACATCGTCAGGCGCAAGTATTATTTGGTGAGGATTGGACTGCAGATGTGACCTGACCACATAATTTCACCTGATGATGTAATTTAAAATTACGTAAACAGGATTTACAACAGTTGCAGCAGTTTTTATTCAACATGTTAAGGGAACATATTGTAAACGCAAGAATGGTAACTGTTTTTTTTTGGGGCAGCCATCAATAACCAGTTAGGATAACTGTTTGGTTTTTTTAAAGAAAGCGTATCTAAAATAAAAGTAATGTATAAAATGACATGAGGTGTTAGCTGTGAGCTATTCCTGCCAGGTTGGTGAGCACACTGACCTACACACATAGGAATAGTGGGAGGCATTAGATGAGGAGGATAGAGAGCAAATGACCATAAAAGACGATTTGGGGGGGGGGGGGGCATGTGCTATTCTGAATAGTGAAGGAATAAATCTATCACGTCCTTGACATGGGGAAAACAATAAACATTTTGAATAATTAATAGAACCAGAAGCAGGCATAGACCAATGATTTCAGTAGTAAGATCAGTGATACAGTATGTCAGTAAAACATGATATCGTGTCCACTCAGGCTGACACACAGTTTCCAGGTACTATCATTTATTGCCGGTGACTGCGGTAGTCTGGTAATGAAAGCGTGGTTGCAGCGGCAGGCGCGTGGCTGGTAACTGGGACGTGGGTTGTCTGCCTTCAGGTCAGACGAGCGTGTCGAGCGGGTGCGGCTGCAGCTGCAGCTGTGGTGGTGGCGGGCACGGCGGGCACGGGCAGAGGGCGTCGGCCTCCTCGCTGCCGCTGTGCAGCGAGCTGAGCCCCGTGTCCGAGTTGGAGTCGAGGCTGGAGTCCAGCAGGTGCAGCTGGCTCTCCAGCTGGTGCAGGCGGTGGCGGCGCTCCGCCAGCTGCGCGTCGGCGCTGGCCAGCGCGCTCTCGTTGCTCTGCAGCTCGGCGCGGCCGCGCTCCAGCTGGCGCGACGCCGCTTCCAGCCGCTCCAGCAGCACGCGCCGCACCTCCAGCTCGTCGCCGCCGGCTGGAGGCTCCTCGTGGCGGGGCTGCGGCTGCTGGGACTGCAGCGAGCGCACCTGCAGCGTCAACCGCACCAGCGCCGACTCCTCCCGCTCCAGGCGCCTGTTCAGCTGCACCAGCCGCTCCATCAGCTCCACACGCTCCGAGAGGTCGTCCGGAACCGCCGAGTCTGTAATAAAAGGATCGTCTTGTTATCGTCGCAGAATTACTTCTTCACCTCATTTATGCAGTCAGAACAACTCGATACGCTTTCTGCAAGCATCAGTCTTGGAAACATCTCTAGCTCTGTAAATAAAACTGCAACCAGTCACTTTTTTGAATAACTATGTGAGCCGTAGTAAAATTTGCTGCTTTGAAGAGCGCGCCGCAGCGCGTATTGTAAAGCGGCGCACTCCATTTCTGGTGGTAGCGCCGCTGTGGTAATTGCAGCTTTGGTGTCTCACTCTGGTGGAAAAGGGGAAAGGTTGCCTGTTCACGTGTATTTAAGGGGCTCTATGAGCTCGGCAGTTGGCGTTCCCTCCCTGCAAACAAATGCCTCTTCATGCATACCCTCTCTCAGCATCAGGTTGACTCCTTCATCCTTAATGAAACCTTCCTCCAACCCCACCATGTTGTCCGCACCTCCCCCTATCTCCTTCACTGCACTGACAATCCCCTTCCCCTAGCCCGAGGTGGGGTCGCTTTAGGCCACCTCAAGCATCTCCCTGTCCGGCGACAACTCCTCCTCAATGACCTGACCGAACACCTTCTCCTCAGCCTATTTTTTCCCTCCCTCACCATCACCCTCTCCTCAAGGCTCCCTCTCCTCCCCCTCCCTCCTCCTGAGCAGCTTCCCCTTCCTACTCCCCCTCCCTCTCCTGTGCCCCGTTTGAGTGTCTCTGCACTTCCTCCTGCCTTGTCTTCCCTCTTCATCTCCCGCCCCACGTGTCTCCTGCGTCTTAGTGTAGCCGCCTACTCTCTTCATCCTGCCGTTTCCCCTTGCTCTCCCAGCCTTTTTCATCCTCTCTGACCTTTCCCTCGGTTTTCCCACCTGGCAGTTTTATTCTTCGTCGTGTGTGCTCCAAGTGGGTTTTAAGTGTGTCGTTCTGGAATGTTTTTAATACTGTGGCCGACTTTTAACCTATGCATGTGCATTCAGTGTCTTCTCTGTGTTTTAAGAATCGCCAAATGTGTTTTTTAACTTTCTGGTGACTTTTTAAACTGTTCCCCATGAAGGTCTCCATGTCAGTGTATTTTTACCTGTATTTTCTCCCCTTACTCTGTTTTATGTTCCCCCTTTTTTATCGCCTTATGTATGTAACATTTTAGTCTTGCTTTAGTTGTCATGTCACTCGGCTGAAGAGCGGCAGATTGTGCCGCTGGTAGCCCTCCCCTGCCCATATGTGGCAGGGAATGAAATCACAATAAAGAAAAAAAAACTCGGCAGTTGGTGAGTCTGAGTCGCCGAGTCTGGTTAGTCGGTCAGCCAAGTTACTCTTCGTCTGTCTCTCGTCCGCATTGGTGAGGCGGTTAGTGTCTGTCTGTCGTCCGGAGTACTAGTATGTGTTACGCCGCCAGTCTGCTCGAGTTGGCCCAGGCAACGGGCATTGACGGTTAGATCGATCGGTTGGTCGGTCGCGCACTGGCACACAAGATGACTTCTCCGCTTGCAGCGTCGGCGCATGCGAGGTCGCCACATGAGTCAAGTGGCCGCGCCGTATAGCGAGGCGTAGTGGCTTCGCGGCCGACACGAGAGAAACAGGAGTCAACCCACGACATCGGTCTGGCCGGGGAGAGCTGCGACGCAGTGAGACGGAAGATCGGCGCGCCTTCCGGTGCCCGTTGAAGCGGTTGGCAGCGGACGGTTCGGGAGAGCGTTTTGGGGGTGCTGCGCCAGGTCTTCGCCAGAAATCGCAGTTATTACAAGCTGAGTGATTAGTGATATGTTGTTTCAGTTACTTGTTAAATTCTACTTGTCTTGTTGGTCAGTCTCTGGTCCCCAGCTTGCTCGTTTGTCTCTCGTCCGCATTTGTTAGGCAGTTAGTGTCGGTCTGTCTGTCTGTCGGTATGCCATACGTTAACAGCTGCCTGTGTCATGTTTGTCGGATTCGGTGTTAACGAATTTATAGAATTAAAGTAAGGGCCGAATTCCTGACACATGTTTTTATCTTGCCTATCATCTTGCGAGGCGGTAAGTGTGTGAAGTAGAGCCAGCTGGAATGGCCAAGCGGTTCTAGGCGCTACAGTTTGGAACCGCGCGACCGCTATGGTCGCAGGTTCGAATCCTGCCTCGAGCATGGATGTGTGTGATGTCCTTAGGTTAGTTAGGTTTAAGTAGTTCTAAGTTCTAGGGGACTGATGACCTTACGCCATTTTGGAACCAGCGCCTGTATATCCGCACGATAAAATTCTGGACCAACCTGTTGGAGCCCCTGATTGGCAGCGTGCACAAGGGAGTCATCATCTTCAAACCTTGTTACACGAAGAGAGTCTTTCAGTTTTCGAAAGAGATGACAGTCACATGGAGCCAGGTCAGGACTGTAAGGTGGGCGTTACAGGGTTGTCCGTCCGAGTTTTGTGATCGCTTCCATTGTTTTTTGACTGACATGTGGCCGTGCATTGTCGTGTAACACCAAAACATTCTGCTTTTGCCGATGTGGTCGAACACGACTCAGTCGAGCTTGAAGTTTCTTCAGTGTCGCCACATATGCATCAGAATTTATGGTGGTTCCACTTGGCATGTTGTCCACAAGAAAGAGTCCTTCGGAATCGGAAAACACCGTAGCCATAAATTTCCAGCAGAAAGTGTGGTTTTGAATTTCTTTTCTTGGGTGAATTTGCATGATGCTACTCCATTGATTGCCTCTTCGTCTCTGGCGATAAATGATTCTCGTACTGTTCCAAAAGTTCGCAGAATACCGTTTTTCTTGTTTCTCTGTGAGCCACTGTCAACATCCTTGGAATCCACCTTGCACAAACCTTTTTTAACGCTAACACTTTCAGTATTCGACAAACACTTCCTTCCCCTATCCCATCGTAGTGTGACAATTCGTTCACTGTGATGCGTCTGTCGGCAGTCACCAATTCGTTAACTCCCTGCTCATTGTCTGGAGTGTGTGTAATACGAGGCTTGCCGCTGCGAGGACAATCCTCAATGAAGCCGTGCCCGCTTTCATCACGTAACCTGCTTGTCCACCGACTAACTGTACTGCGATCGACAGCAGCATCTCCATACACCTTTTTCAACCTCTTGTGGATGTTTCCCACTGTCTCGTTTTCACTTCACAGGAATTCTATGACAGCACGTTGCTTCTGACGAACGTCAAGTGTTGCAGCCATCTTGAAGACATGCTGTGACGGCCCCACTCACGGGAACAGGTTGAACTAGGTTTGAAAACAAGCGGGAAGGATGTATCTACACACTGTAAGACTTTCACACATGCAGAATGAAAAGTGTATTTTTACAAAAATAGTGTGCATTTCATTTGGAATGACCCTCGTATTTACTATGATAATTTGTTCGCTAATCATTTTTGCTCTTGTCCAGCTTTCCTACGACAACAGTTGCCGACCATTCTGCAGCCGACCTCTCCGTACCATTGTGTATGAAGTCATATTGAATAGTAACAGCGATCAACTGACAGAAAAGTAAGCATATTTTGTGTAAACAAGGATCGTGAATAACTACCTTGCGACAAATACGTTCAGTTTCGATAAATTGAAATTATGTGCCCAGAAATTAGTGATATTTGCCTAAATCCTGTTTCGTAAACTGAAGGAACTGTGTTCTGTTTGTGTTGCGGCCATAATACTTGTTCAACACTAGCCCTAAATCAAAAATTCTTCAACTGTTTCTGCTAGACCCTAGTCAAAGGGACGTCGTTGATATTGACCTGGAATACAGTGAGTGTTAGTACCTCTGGAAAGATCCCTAGGTGCTTAATGTAAAGTATGAATGTAACCAACTACACTACTCGCCATTAAAATTGCTACACCACGGAGACGACGTGCTACAGACGCAAAATTTAACCGACAGGAAGAAGATGCTGTGCCAGTTGACCAGCGTTGCCTGGTGAAACGTTGTTGTGATGCCTCTTGTAAGGAGGAGAAATGCGTACCATCACGTTTCCGACTTTGATAAAGGTCCGATTGTAGCCTATCGCAATTGCGGTTTATCGTATCGCGACATTGCTGCTCGCGTTGGTCGAGATCCAATGACTGTTAGCAGAATACAGAATCTTTGGGTTCAGGAGGGTAATACGGAACGCCGTGCTGAATCCCAAGGGCCTCGTATCACTAGCAGTCGACATGACAGGCATCTTATCCGCATGACTGTAACGGACCGTGCAGCTACGTCTCGGTCCCTGAGTCAACAAATGGGGGCGTTTGCAAGACAACAACCATCTGCACGAACAGTTCGATGACGTTTGCAGCAGCATGGACTACCAGATCGGAGACCATGGCTGCGGTTACCCTTGATGCTGCATCACAGACAGGAACGCCTGCGATGGTGTACTCAACGACGAATCTGGTACACGAATGGCAAAACATCATTTTCTAGGATGAATTCAGGTTCTGTTTACAGCATCATGATGGCCACATCCGCATTTGGCGACATCGCGGTGAACGCACATTGGAAGCGTGTATTTGTCATCGCCACACTGGCGTATCACCCGGTGGGATGGTTGTTGTTGTTGTGGTCTTCAGTCCTGAGACTGGTTTGATGCAGCTCTCCATGCTACTCTATCCTGTGCAAGCTTTTTCATCTCCCAGTACCTACTGCAACCTACATCCTTCTGAATCTGCTTAGTGTATTCTTCTCTTGGTCTCCCTCTACGATTTTTACCCTCCACGCTGCCCTCCAATACTAAATTGGTGATCCCTTGATGCCTCAGAACATGTCCTACCAACCGATCCCTTCTTCTGGTCAAGTTGTGCCACAAACTTCTCTTCTCCCCAATCCTATTCAATACTTACTCATTAGTTATGTGATCTACCCATCTAATCTTCAGCATTCTTCTGTAGCACCACATTTCGAAAGCTTCTATTCTCTTCTTGTCCAAACTATTTATCGTCCATGTTTCACTTCCATACATGGTTACACTCCATACGAATACTTTCAGAAATGACTTCCTGACACTTAAATCAATACTGGATGTTAACAAATTTCTCTTCTTCAGAAACGCTTTCCTTGCCATTGCCAGCCTACATTTTATATCCTCTCTACTTCGACCATCATCAGTTATTTTGCTCCCCAAATAGCAAAACTCCTTTACTACTTTAAGTGTCTCATTTCCTAATCTAATTCCCTCCGCATCACCCGACTTAATTAGACTACATTCCATTATCCTTGTTTTGCTTTTGTTGATGTTCATCTTATATTCTCCTTTCAAGACACTGTCCATTCCATTCAACTGCTCTTCCAAGTCTTTTGCTGTCTCTGACAGAATTACAATGTCATCGGCGAACCTCAAAGTTTTTATTTCTTCTCCATGAATTTTAATACCTACTCCGAATTTTTCTTTTGTTTCCTTTACTGCTTGCTCAATATACAGATTGAACAACATCGGGGAGAGGCTACAACCCTGTCTTACTCCCTTCCCAACCACTGCTTCCCTTTCATGTCCCTCGACTCTTATAACTGCCATCTGGTTTCTGTACAAATTGTAAATAGCCTTTCGCTCCCTGTATTTTACCCCTGCCACCTTTAGAATTTGAAAGAGAGTATTCCAGTCAACATTGTCAAAAGCTTTCTCTAAGTCTACAAATGCTAGAAATGTAGGTTTGCCTTTCCTTAATCTTTCTTCTAAGATAAGTCGTAAGGTCAGTATTGCCTCACGTGTTCCAGTGTTTCTACGGAATCCAAACTGATCTTCCCCGAGGTTGGCTTCTACTAGTTTTTCCATTCGTCTGTAAAGAATTCGTGTTAGTATTTTGCAGCTGTGACTTATTAAGCTGATAGTTCGGTAATTTTCACATCTGTCAACACCTGCTTTCTTTGGGATTGGAATTATTATATTCTTCTTGAAGTCTGAGGGCATTTCGCCTGTTTCATACATCTTGCTCACCAGATGGTAGAGTTTTGTCAGGACTGGCTCTCCCACGGCCGTCAGTAGTTCCAATGGAATATTGTCTACTCCGGGGGCCTTGTTTCGACTCAGGTCTTTCAGTGCTCTGTCAAACTCTTCACGCAGTATCATATCTCCCATTTCATCTTCATCTACATCCTCTTCCATTTCCATAATATTGTCCTCAAGTACATCGCCCTTGTATAGACCCTCTATATACTCCTTCCACTTTTCTGCTTTCCCTTCTTTGCTTAGAACTGGGTTTCCATCTGAGCTCTTGATATTCATACAAGTCGTTCTCTTATCTTCAAAGGTCTCTCTAATTTTCCTGTAGGCGGTATCTATCTTACCCCTAGTGAGATAGGCCTCTACATCCTTACATTTGTCCTCTAGCCATCCCTGCTTAGCCATTTTGCACTTCCTGTCGATCTCATTTTTGAGACGTTTGTATTCCTTTTTGCCTGTTTCACTTACTGCATTTTTATATTTTCTCCTTTCATCAATTAAATTCAATATTTCTTCTGTTACCCAAGGATTTCTACTAGCCCTCGTCTTTTTACCTACTTGATCCTCTGCTGCCTTCACTACTTCTTCCCTCAAAGCTACCCATTCTTCTTCTACTGTATGTATTTCCCCCATTCCTGTCAATTGCTCCCTTATGCTCTCCCTGAATCTCTCTACAACCTCTGGTTCTTTTAGTTTATCCAGGTCCCATCTCCTTAAATTCCCACCTTTTTGCAGTTTCTTCAGTTTTAATCTACAGGTCATAACCAATAGATTGTGGCCAGAGTCCACATCTGCCCCTGGAAATGTCTTACAATTTAAAACCTGGTTCCTAAATCTCTGTCTTACCATTATATAATCTATCTGATACCTTTTAGTATCTCCAGGGTTCTTCCATGTATACAACCTTCTTTCATGATTCTTAAACCAAGTGTTAGTTATGATTATGTTGTGCTCTGTGCAAAATTCGACCAGGCGGCTTCCTCTTTCATTTCTGTCCCCCAATCCATATTCACCTACTATGTTTCCTTCTCTCCCTTTTCCTACACTCGAATTCCAGTCACCCATGACTATTAAATTTTCGTCTCCCTTCACTATCTGAATAATTTCTTTTATTTCATCATACATTTCTTCAATTTCTTCGTCATCTGCAGAGCTAGTTGGCATATAAACTTGTACTACTGTAGTAGGTGTGGGCTTCGTATCTATCTTGGCCACAATAATGGTTCACTATGCTGTTTGTAGTAGCTGACCCGCATTCCTATTTTCCTATTCATTATTAAACCTACTCCTGCATTACCCCTATTTGATTTTGTGTTTATAACCCTGTAGTCACCTGACCAGAAGTCTTGTTCCTCCTGCCACCGAACTTCACTAATCCCCACTATATCTAACTTCAACCTACCCATTTCCCTTTTTAAATTTTCTAACCTACCTGCCCGATTAAGGGATCTGACATTCCACGCTCCGATTCGTAGAACGCCAGTTTTCTTTCTCCTGATAACGACATCCTCTTGAGTAGTCCCCGCCCGGAGATCCGAATGGGGGACTATTTTACCTCCGGAATATTTTACCCAAGAGGACGCCATCATCACGTAATCATACAGTAAAGCTGCATGCCCTCGGGAAAAATTACGGCTGTAGTTTCCCCTTGCTTTCAGCCGTTGACAGTACCAGCACAGCAAGGCCGTTTTGGTTATTGTTACAAGGCCAGATCAGTCAATCATCCAGACTGTTGCCCTTGCAACTACTGAAAAGGCTGCTGCCCCTCTTCAGGAACCACACGTTTGTCTGGCCTCTCAACAGATACCCCTCCGTTGTGGTTGCACCTACGGTACGGCTATCTGTATCGCTGAGGCACGCAAGCCATGGGATGCCATTGGTTACACGTCTCGGTCACCTCTTGTTCGCATTGACGGCACTTTGAACAGTGGACGTTACATTTCAGATGTGTTACTACCCGTGGCTGTACCCTTCATTCGATCCCTGCAAAACCCTACATTTCAGCAGGATAATGCACGACCGCGTGCAGGTCCTGTATGGGCCTTAAAATGTTCGACCGGTGCTCTGGCCAGCACATTCTCCAGATCTCTCACGATTTGAAAATGTCTGGTCAATGGTGGCCGTGCAATTGGCTCGTCACAATACGCCAGTCACTACTCTTGATGAACTGTGGTGTCGTGTTGAAGCTGCATGGGCAGCTGTACCTGTACACGCCATCCAAGCTCTGTTTGACTCAATGCCCAAGCGTATCAAGGCCGTTATCACGGTCAGAGGTGGTTGTTCTGGGTACTGATTTCTCAGGATCTATGCACCCAAATTGCGTGAAAATGTAATCACATGTCAGTTGTAGTATAATATATCTGTCCAATGAATACCCGTTTATCATCTGCATTTCTTCTTGGTGTAGCAATTTTAATGGCCAGTAGTGTGGATTGGCCACAATGTGGGTGTGATACAATGTACTGACCATCCGAGCTGACGGCGTCGTCCGAGAGATCGGCGTCGTGGTCGTGATCGTGGTCCACAGGCACGCGAGGATGCGTGACAGGCGGCGAGTCGGCAGTCCCCGAGCTGGTGGCGGCAGGCGACGTGTCGCTGACGACGCCGCTGTCCTCCGCCCCCGCCGCCCCCATCGCCGGCGGCGCTTCGCTGCCAGTGCCGTCGGCGCGCGCAGAGTCCGCGGCTCCGGGCCCGAGGTACGCCTCCAGCAGGTAGTTGGAGCCGAGCCGCTTGAGGCGGCGGCGGTGCGTGCGCAGCTCCAGCGAGCTGATCTGCCTGTCGCGCTCGCCCAGGCGCGCCAGCTGCTCCGCGATGGTCTCCCCCTGCTCCAAGACCAGCCGGAGCAGCCGCCGCACCGTGGCAGTGTTGCCGTCCTCGTCCTCTTTCTGCTGGCGCTCCACGCCACGCGGGTGCTGTTCCTGGTGGCGGTGGTGGTGATGGTGGTGGTGGCTGCGGGGTCGGCTGCGGTGCTGGTGGTGCGATCGTCGACGGCTGCTGTTCGCTGCCTGCTGCACGTCGTCCGCATGTCTCAGGATCAGCCGCACCTAACAATGGTAGCTTAGTCATTACCAGAGAAATAAAAACTTTGACGACACGCTTTTCTAATTTATTTTACACGTCTAGTTCCGTAGGACCAAATTGAGGACCAAATCTCCAAGGTCATGGAACGTGTCAGTACATGAAATTACAACACGAAACTAATAATAGATAAAATAAAATTTTTACGAACCCAAAAAAAAGACAAGTCTTAAGTCTAAGCAAACGCGTATAACATATGAATCAGCTTCATTTTTCAAGCAAGCCCTCTACAGAATAGAAGGAGTGATCCGTGAGGAAAGTCTTCAGTTTCGATTTGAAAGCGCGTGGATTACTGCTAAGATTTTTGAATTCTTGTGGTAGCTGAATGAAAATGGATGCAGCAGTATACTGAAACATTTCTGCATATGAGTCAAAGAAGTGCGATCCAAATGCAGATTGGATTTCTGCCTAGTATTGCTGAGTGAAAGCTGCTTATTCTTGGGAATATTTTAATTATTCGTGTGGCAAGGCCCCCATTCGGGCAGACCGTTCCCGGGTGCCGGTCCTTCAATTTGACGCCACTTCGGCGACCTGCAGTGGATGAGGATGATAGGATGATGATGAGGACAGCACAACATCCAGTCCCTGGACGAAGAAAATTCCTCGACCCAGCCGGGAATCGTACCCGGGCCCAGAGGATTGACAATCCGTCACATTGACCATTCAGCTACCGAGGGCAGACGTTTGGGAATAAGCTGATATTGTTAACAAGAAACGACAGTGAAGAATACATATAATTTTGAGAGGCCATCGTCAGAATACCCAGACTAGTGAACAGAGGTCGACAAGTGGTTCGCGTACTTACACCACTTATTGCTATGCTATTCTGCGACAGACCTTACCTGTCCACTCTGGTATAATTCAACTCATGCCAAACAGGAGGATGTAGCTCTCAACGAAACGTACATGCAGAATTATAACAAGTTGCTTGAAATCCACTGCAGTCGAATGGCTTTACCACCTCTCAGGAATAGCCCCACCACCTGTTCGGAGAGAGATAGCTGCGAACAAGGAAAGAAAGGCAGTGGAACAGGAAATTACCCATTCTCTGGATGGACATGAACCGCATCCGCAACGACTGAGGTCAAGGATCAGTTTCCTTAAGATATCAAAGGAACTTAGAACCACTGCTGAAAAAGCTAAGTTACAACTATGGAGGGCTACGACCTACCTACCCCCTGGTTGGAAAAGAGTTGTTGAAGCTTTACCTCCAGGCCATGACGGAGAATGGACAACTTGGAAGTCCCTGAACAGAGTGAGATCCGGAGTTGGAAGATCAAAACTTGGCAAGATGGGGATACAATGATCCAAATGATTTTCGGTGTGACTGTGGGGAAGAACAGACAGTTCGGCATGTGCTTTGGTGTCGATTGTGCCCAGTCTCATGTACAGAGGATGATCTTCAACAAGCAACAGAAAATGCTCTGGAAGTGGCCAAGTTTTGGTCAAAAGTCATTTAAACATAACTGTGTAAAACGTATGTTTCTGACACGAGTACAATAATAATGATGATGATAATAATAATAACAAACACTTATGCCCGAACTGCCCGTTTCCGAGCCAAAAATATCCTTTGAGAATGGAAAGAGTTACCCCAAAATATAATACCAAGCGACGTAAGCGAATGAAAAGAAGCAAAGTAGGCTGCTTTCAGAGTCGAACGATCACTTACTTCAGATACCGTCCGAATAGGAAAAATGGCAACTTTGTCTTTTAACAAGATCCTGAACGTTTACTAATTATCTGAACACTTAGAAAGTTGAACTGTTCATTATCACTAATCATATGCCCATTCTGTGAAATTAAAACTTCGGGTTTTGTTGAATTGTGTATTAGAAACTGTAAAAACTGAGTCTTAGGGCATGACCGGCACTATTTGAAACAGAACCAATGTTGCACACCATATCCTTTACTACCAGGCTAGTGCCATCAGCAAACAGTAATATTTCAGAATTACCTGTAATACTAGAAGGCCGGCCGCGGTGGCCGTGCGTTTCTAGGCGCTTCAGTCTGGAACAGCGCGACTGCTAAGGTCGCAGGTTCCTGCCTCGGGCATGGATGTGTGTGATGTCCTTAGGTTAGTTAGGTTTAAGTAGTTCTAAGTCTATGGGAGTGATGATCGCGGATGTTAAGTCCCATAGTCCTCAGAGCCATTTGAACCATTTGAATGCTAGAAGGCATGTCATTAGATAAATAAGGAACAGGAGTCCCCAGCACTGATCCCTGGGGCATTCCCACATTTGACCTTGCCCCACTCAGACCCCTCATCACACCCATCTCAACACTGTGAATAATGACCTTTTGCTGCCTCTTGTAAAAGTAAGAGGTGAACCAATTGTGAACTACTCCAACTTCTGGAGCAATATTAAGTGACCAACACAATCAAACGCATTAGTTATATAGAAAAAAAGATGCCTAGCGTTCGAAACCTTTTCTTGAATCCATCCAGTACCTCACAGAGAAAAGAGAATATAGCATTTTCAGTTGTCAAGTCACTTCCAAAGCCGCGCAGTGCATTTGATATCGAATTATGTGGTACAGAATGAGCAATTACCCTTACAGACAGAGCCTTTTCAATAACTTTAGCAAACACTGATGGCCGGCTGGAGTGGCCGAGCGGTTCTAGGCGCTACAGTCTGGAACCGCGCGGCCGCTACGGTCGCAGGTTCGAATCCTGCCTCGGGCATGGATGTGTGTGATGTCCTTAGGTTAGTTAGGTTTAAGCAGTTCTAGGGGACTGATGACCTCCGAAGTTAAGTCCCATAGTGCTCAGAGCCATTGGAACCAAACACTGATGGCATAGAAATAAGTCTGAAATGCTTTTAGTGCATACAACAGCATTCTTTCATTTCCATAGAGCGAATATCAGTGACTGAAGTCGTATATGCTAAAGAGTAACGGCTTGGTCATTTCCTGAACTGACCAAATGACCATGCAGAGAGAACTGAAATGTTAAAAGACTTCACCAACAACGGAAGACAGAGCTAACCGTGCGGGCTGCTGTCTGTCGATCGGATGCTCCCTAGCAGCTGTTTTAGTGACCTCAAGCATGCATCGACCTGGAAGACGGGGTGGGGTCGGAGATATAGGGCGGGGGCCTTCTCTCGCGGAACTGATAGACTCGGCCGCCTCATGCGGTCGCGATCAAGTTTTCTTCTTTGTGTCGCCGAGGTGGTAGTGATATATTTAGGTTATAATGCGACTAGCACGATATCACGACACTATGGGCAATGTAGTGAACTTGTCTACCGTTCAGTATCGTCCTTACTACCTACGGTCAGCTGTTTGTTCAATTCTCCAGTCATGTTTATCACCTTTCGGCGTTGTCTGTTCATGTCCTCTGTCCTAAGAGTTTATTCAGTAGAGACAGTTATACTTTGACAGTACAGTACACGGCAGATAGCGTAAGTGATTTTGAGTTGTTCTGCCTGCTGTCACATTATTTGTTAACTCATTTTGAAATGGGAATGTTTAACCACAGGTTCTACGAGCACTAGATTAGATTTGTCGCCGGTGGCTCGCAACTCATATGCAATTGTCTGTATGCTTTTGCAGGGAGAGAAAAAGGCTTGTGTGTTCCTGGTCTATTTTGTGTCGTGCTTTCAGCAATCGGCCATAGCTCGGTGGAGAGTGGTTCCACTGTAAAGTGCGAGCAGGGATTAGATACGTATGTGTTGCGTGCGCGTTGGTAACCCAACGGTTACAATTCTTCCTACGGTCGGTACCCACAAGCTGTGTCAGAGAGGCTCTGTAGTAAGTAACAATGGGATATGTGTTCCTCGTTTGTTGCGGTCGCGCGTTTGGGACTATTCTATAGCTCCACTGCGAGTGACTCCACTGTGACGTGCGATAAGTAACGAGGTACACATGTGCCGTGTGCTTTTGCTAGTTCAACCCCTTGAAACGTAGGGAAGTCCAGCTTTGACTGTCTGGTGTGTTATATTAGCTTAAGACTGTGGCTACTATTTGAGATCTAGTTGATTCTGTCCTTAGTGATGAGTAGTGTTTTCTGACGGGAAAATAGTTTCCTTGTTTCCGAGAGGATGACCGGAAAGTATCGCGTATGTGTACTGCGCGCAATACCAGTAACTAAACTGAGACTGGAAGTACCATTGTTCGTTATACGTCTAATTCGTGGCGTGACCTGTGAATACGTTGTTTGTGACAGCTGCGTCTGACACAGTATCATATTTATCTGGTTGTATTTTAGTTCGCTATGATGTTTTTGTTCCTTCCTTGTTTAATGGTGTTACCGTCACATTTCCTTATATTGGTTTCCTGTCTTTCCGTTGCAATTTGGGGATGACTTTTCTATGATGTGCGATCTCAAAACTGCTGTTGTGCACTGAGTGCTTTTAAAATGCGAGGGCCTTGTGGCGTTGTGTGATCATGTTTTATGGTTGTCCATGTACTCGGTTTATCTTATGTGTGTCTCCATAGTTATTTAGCTCACCTCCTGTAGTACGAAAGAACCAACGGAATGTGTTTGTTGTCGCCGTTGACTACCTCTCTGTGGCGGTCTTTCGCAAAGCCCTACACCAACACTTATTCTCACTTGGTAGTGACTGAGTAGCCTGAGGCGCGCTATTATAGCACGTGTGATTCTAAGTTATGGCCAGTGCTTGTTTAGCTTTAGAAGGGTTACGTCACCGCCTTGAAGTGAAGTCCTAGTTTAAGTTACGGCTAGTGCTTGTAAGAGCAGTCACAAGGGCTACTGACATAATCTTAAGTGGCGCCAAGCTAATTAAGGCACTAATTGCGATTTTACTACTTTGAGTAACCTTGGGTGAAGCTTAGAGCGGCCGCTGTTTGCTTGTTATATGTACTAATATAGATTACTAAGTGAGCACGTAGAGTAAAGTTAGCTGTATTACTGTTTGATGGTGAATGCTCATTTGCATTCACTCTGTGTTTTTTTATGTTCACAATTTACCGTAACCAGATTTTTATTACTGCATTTCCAGTTTAAATTTATGGCAATGTACAATAGTAAATGTCAAGAAGTCTGAACTTGATGTTTTTCGATTAAATTTCATGGCAATTCTTAAGTAATGTTTTGCACTTTGGCTCCTTTCTTTAATGTCATCGATGAGTGGTGATTTTTCTTGTAGTGTGACAGTCACTTATCCAGTTCTCGGTGACAGGGCTTTCCCTGTGTCTTGCTCCTTCGGCAGCTGATGTGGTGCCACCCATGCCGAGTTGGTACTCTCCATATGGGTCCTTCCTTGCTTTCGGTACCTGGTCGCTGAAGGGACATCTGGCGTTTTAATGGGTGCCGCATCCAGCAAATGATGCAGTTTTAGAAGCCGACCTCCTGTGGATCTAGTCGCAGTTCATCATGTAAGAAGTTTTCTACTTCATATGCTCACAGTCTCGGATTTTCGGCTTGGAAAGTAATTTCGATAGTTTTCTTCCTAAAGGAGTTCGCCATGTCACTGTAATGAGCTTGTAATAAGCGTCTCGCGCTTGCGTGAAGTAAACAAACTGGCGTACGCCACTAGACCGGCGGGACGGCAAGCACGCGTCCTCGCCGGTCCGTCGCTGACGGCCAACTGCTTAGTAGGCAGTTGTGTTAACTCACCACTGCATCACCCGGACAGTGTTGATCGAAACTGCGCAAACTATCTCAGCACGCTTCTCGGCCGACCCACACTCCCATCTAGTGCCACCTATCTGTAGTCCCTGTCCGTGTCGTCCATGCACGCTACTCAGAGATTCCTGTAGGAGGTCGGACGTATTTCTGCATCTGCAGTGGAGAAGGTGGTTTCGTTTCCCTTCGAGGCGAATCAATTATATGAATGTGTGGTGTCTGTTCTTTTGGATGCGTCCAAAAGGACATACATTACACATTCATATAATTTCCATATGTCTTTCTTGCATTCACAGCGCCAGATTTACACCTGGTGGTCAAAATTGGAACTAATCTTTGTCCGGTCTAGGGCGCTGCAGTCATGGGCTCTGCGGCTGGTCCCGGCGGAGGTTCGAGTCCTCCCTCGCCCATGGGTGTGTGTGTTTGTCCTTAGGATAATTTAGGTTAAGTAGTGTGTAAGCTTAGGGACTGATGACCTTAGCAGTTACGTCCCATAAGATTTCACACACACACACACACACACACACACACACACAAATCTTTTCAGCATAAATTGGTTCCACATTAACGAATATTTACGAAGTTTTGCTGCCATAGGATAATTACCACCGACACTGGACCTCTGTGAGTAGGTGCACTTTAATTATAACCACTTAGTACTAATTTATGTACGTTGACAATTAAGAATATCAGCACGTAGGCGGTCCAGTGTGCCACACCACAATATCAGTACTGGATCTAGAGCTAAAGAGTTTGACGAACACTGACCTAGGGTAAGGGGACTGTAGAATACACATAGAAGAGCACGCTTGCAATTTACCATCTGATGTTACGGAAATGAAGCTAAAGGCATTGTTATTCTTTGCTGCTTCCTGAGGAGTGGAAAACCTGCTTCTGCATTTAATGTGTCCTTCGTATCGATGGAACATTAATGTGTGAAATTCATTCCAATGAAAATAAAAATAAATAAATAAACAAAAAATAAATAAACAACATTAAAGAATCAGAAATAGCAGAAAGAAACCGTTTTAAAAACAAAATACTAAATTTGGAAGGCTTTCAAAGCAGAATAAATAAAAAATCGGGCACAACATGGACAGAAGAAAGGAAGAGACTTCATGGGGAGAAAATGAGGGAATACTGGAAAAATAGGAAACAACAAAAAAGGAGGAAGAGGAACTGAAGTTGTTAACATGATCCTAGTTGGTCAATACGACTGTAAAAAAAAAAAAAAAAAAAAGTCACATCACCGCCAGCAAGAAAGACGCACCAAATCACACAAACAAAAATAGATATAGAAAAATTAACAAACCAGCAAGAACAAATAACACAAATAGAAACTTTAATAGAGGAAGGAGACCTTGAAAAAGCAACAGACGAAATAGAAGACCTCCTAAAAAATTCTGTGATACAAACAAACTCAAAAACAAGGACGGCAAAAAGATGGTTCGATGCTGAATGCTACAGCAAAAGAAACACTGTTCTAAGAACGCTCCACGGATTAAGAAACCAGCACAACGAGGAAACATACAAACTATATGCAGAAGAGAGGAGAATCTACAAAAAAAACTAATAGAAGGGAAGAAAAAAGAATACATAGAAAGAGAGGCAAAAAGAGAGGCGGTTGAAGCAGAGAAAGACCCATACATAACAGCAAGACCAAGGAAAGTGGCTCATCCACCAAATATAGACATGAAGGAATGGGAAGACCACTTCAGTAAGATACTGAACAAACGAGGAATCAAAACACCCCCAAAGAAAGAGAAACAACATCAGACTAAGGAAAAAGACAATGTACGGCAACCTCTAAATGAAGAAGATGTAAAGAAGTAATAAAAGAACTGAAGAACAAGAAAGCAGCAGAATCCAATAATATATACGATGAACATATAAAAGATGCGAAAGAGGCCCTTCAACACCTATGGATGAAACTATTTAACAAATGCCTGGAACTTGGAAGGATTCCGACACGATGGAGACACTCGACAATAAAAGTTCTCTACAAAGGTAGAGGAGACCCAACGGGCTCAAACAAGTACGGAGGCATAGCCCTCGAAAGTACTCAGTTCAAGATGTTTTCAAAGATAACTACACAAAAAATCAAAGCCTCTGTGGACAGTCATCTCCCAGAACGACAAATGGGTTTCAGATCTGGAAGATCAACATTTACGGTAGTGAGTCTTCGTCTAAACAACATCGACGAAGCGCTACAAAAGAAACAAATGTTCTACACAGTGTTCATAGACTTTACCAAAGCCTTTGACCTACTGGAAAGAGACCTCATAGTCCGAAAACTGGAAAACACAATGGGAGAAGATAGCGCATGGGCAAGAACAATCAAGAGAATCCTCGAATACAACTTAATCACAATATCAGACAACCTCTCTTTTTCGAACCTCATTCTGCAATCGAACGGCGTCTTACAGGGTGACCCAATGAGCCCTTTGCTGTACATTCTTGCCACTGAAGAAGTACTCCGAATTGGAGAAAATGAAGAAGTGTATATGTATATGCATACGCTGACAACAAAGCCGTAGATTCAACAGATATACAGAAGCTGCAGAAAATCATTGAGAAAATGGACAAATGGTTGAGTGAACACAAACTACACATAAATATAACAAAGACAGAAATTGTGATTTTCAGAAAAGGAGGCAAAACACTCAAGAATGCGGAAATCAACATCAGAGGACAAAAAATAAAAACCTCATCAGACTTTAAATACCTAGGGGTGACACTGCAACCAACAGCCAAATGTTTCGCAAAACATACAACAGAACGTGCAGCCCAAGCAATAATAGCAATACAGGACATCAAAAACATCCGTCTACTCAGTCTAGAAACAGCCATGGAATTATTCAATGCAAAAATCTTGCCAATCCTGGCCCATGGGATGGAGGTTATATGGGACCTCCTGACAGAAAAAAATCTAGAAACAATAGAAAAGGTGAAATCGACTTATCTAAAAAGAGCACTACGTCTCTCAAAGACAACAAGATCTAGACTAGTGTACCTGCTAGCGAGAGAGACATTCCTAACCGAAGACATAAAACTTCGATATATGATGCCACACACCAGGGCTTCCAGAAAGCAACTGAAGATCATGGAGGACAAACGAGAAAAAGTATGGCCGGAGTTCTATGGCACCGAAGCAATGACTAGCTGCTCATGGACAGCACCAAACTTCGAGCTGCGACATGTCGTAACTAGACTTTCTATTCACTGCTTCCAGCATCTAATTTGTAAGAACAAAACTTATCATGACTCAACCACAACATGTGTATGTTAACTGTGTCTCGAAGCCTGTGAACGATATTACATAGAACTATGCAGTAAAAGAGTGAAATCGATAAATGAATATGCAAAAATGTAAAATGTAAATGTAAAAGTTAAGCAAAGTAATTGTATATAGCTATTTGGCTGCAATTTTATTAAATAAATTAATGTGTGAAATTGACAAAAACGTCATCTACAGATAGCTAACAAGACTGGAAGCAGTTTATTTCTGTTCCTACCCACCTGCCCCTGCGCGTCGCCCCAGGCGCTCCACAGCTTGAGCAGGCGCGAGCTGCCGTCGAGTCGGCGCTCCACGCGGCCCCAGCGCTCCGCGATGACGTAGTCCCTGGGGCTGGCGCCCAGCGCCTCCACCACGTCATCGCAGGTGGTGCGCCGGCCGACGCCCGCCACCCACACCACGCGGGGACCCAGCCACACCGGCAGCCTCGCATCCGCACCTGTGCCACAGAGGTTGCTACTTGTGTCCACATATCTGTCGTCGTTCGTTTCAAACTGGCTAATTAGCTGGAATATGATTACATGAGCCAGCAAACTGAAAACCTTAAAAGCGAAATAAAATTGCTGTAAGTTTAACTGTCGGTTCGGCAATTGACAGATGATTTCATTGTCTTTCGACAAATGACTAACAGCTGGTAGTGAGTTGTTGCATCACAGAACAAGTAGCTGCGTCAGTGCGAAGACTGCCACCTAGTTGTTAAATCGCACCTCATTGGAACAGTGATACGTTTTTTTGAGTATTGGAGTAAGGCACCATAGAGGCATTTATGACGTTGCTCTCGATAATGTAAGGAAGATGTGAGAAAGATGAGGACACGCCCATAGGATCTGACGATCTAGAAAAAGCACTCGACAAAGTGACATTATGCAAGACGTTCAATTTTTTGAAAAAATTAAAATAAGCTATAGGGAAAGACGGCGGGTAATACAAAATTTGTACAAGAATCAAGAGCGAACAACAAGATTGGAAGACCGAGAACAAACTCCTCAGATTAGTAATGGTGTAAGACAGGGATGCAGTCTTTCGTCCCTACTGTTAAATCGGTATATCGAAGAAGGAGTGACGGAAATAGAGAAAGGTTCAAGAGTGGAATTAACATTCAGCTGAAAGGATATTGATACTACTATATAAAGACAAGTCGCTCTTTAACATTGTTACTAAAAATTTCGAAAAGCTGTTCACCGATTTACTTCACATGTGTAAATGATACCCTAGTAAACATTTGGACAGCCATAGACTATTTATTTTTTAACATATATAATTTGTAAGCATACACATATCGTGACCGATTTACTTCAAATTTTTACTTGAAACTAGTAATCATTCAGACGGACATAGCCTACATCTTTTTTAAATATACGTGTTATATAAATGTACATATCTGTTCTATACTTCTATATACACTCAAATCATGAAAAGTTCTTAACCGATTCCCTTCAAATCTTCTACACGTTTCCTAAGCATTTATACAGAAATACACTGAAATGTTTTATATAGCAATATATAGGTTTTCTGTTAAAAACGACTACGAGAAACAAAGTGTTATACAGTGCACTGAGACTGCGCGCTTTTGTATTCTATCTAGTAGTCAGTTTTGACTTCGATAGCAGAGAATTCAAACCATTGGAATAAACGTCTCCAATACGCGGCTCGCGAGCCGCCTGCGGCCCAAAGCAAGTATCAGTGCGATCCAAGAAGTGAGCATCCATGACATGATCAGATTTGTAATTGAATATTTTCAAATTGAAACTCCCGCCACACGACGGTATTCTCTCTTTGGTCCATCTCGTTCTTTTTTTCAGCGATTATTGTTAGTGTTAAGTGTATTATGTGCGGCTCAAAACTACACGTCTTCCTCCAATGTAGCCGAAGTTAAGCTAAAATCGGCCACCCATATATATATACATACATATATATATATATATATATATATATATATATATATATATATATAACAATAATACTGTATACAATAATATTGTATACATAACAATGTGCTGTTCTTCCTTGCAGTTTTAACAGAAAACAGGGAAGTTGTGTTTATCGCTAACTTTATAATCCCACCCACTCACTGACTAGAGCTATGCCAAATACTTTCATTGAAGCTACTATCCTCACAGATCCTAGAACTACACAGATATGTCTGTCATACTTGGCATACAATGATCCAAACCGATTTAACCCATTTATTTTAAGCGACTTCAATTTCAAGTCAAGGTCTAGTTTGCAGCAACAATAAACGATTCTCAATATCAGTGAAAGAGAGGGAAAGGCAATGGACAGAGAAGGGGGGCGGGAGACAGAGAGGGGGAAAGAGGACATGGAAGAGAGAGAGGAAAAGGAAGAGGAGGAGGAGATTGGAGAGAGAGAGAGAGAGAGAGAGAGAGAGAGAGAGAGTTGGGAGGAAATGGACAGGATGAGATTGAGCAGGTGATGGACAGAGAGGTAGAGGGGGAGGATATGAAGAAAGGGGGAGAAGGAGACGAACAAAGAGAGAGAGGAGGAGGCGATTAGCACGTATATCCAATTCCAATGCAAAGTTAACAGTTGTGAGGCACCACCGCGTTCGCTAGTCAATGATAAAATTCGCTGATAATATTGCTGTCCTTAGCGAAGTCTAAAAGAATTACTGGATCTGTTGAATGGAATGAACTGTCTAATGAGTATAGAATACGGATTGCGAGTAGACCGGAAAAGGACAAAGGGAATGCGGCGTAGCAGAAATGAGAACAATGACAAAATTAAAATCAAAATTGGTGATAACGGACAAAGTTAAGGACTCTACAGCCTTACAAGCAAAACAACCCATGCAGCACGAAGTACGGAGGGATACAAAGAAGACTAATACAGGCATTGACAACGTTCCTGGCCAACAGAGGTGTACTGCTATCAAACTTAGAACTTAATTTGGGAAAGAAAGTTATGGGAATGTACGGCTGGAGCACAACACTGTATGGTAGTGAATCATGGGCAGGGGGAAAACTGGTACAGAAGAGAGGAGAAGTGATTGAGATGTAGTGCTACAGAAGAATGTTGAAAATTATGTGGACTCATGACATAAGGAGTAAGGAGGTTCTCCGCAGAATCGTCAAAGGAAGCAATACACTGAAAATATTTGCATCTGTGTCGATACGCCGCAAGCTACCTGACGGTGTGGCAGAGAGTACTTTTGCTACCACTAACTGATCCCCCCCTTCCCTGTCCCATTCGCTTTAATTTCTCGAATTTTCTCGTTGTGATCAGTTCGCGAGACGTACTTGGGAAAAAGTAATGTAGTTCCCGACCCGTCCCAGAAAGTGATCTCTCGAAATTTTAATAGTATAACTACCCGTGATGCACAATTCCTACCTTGTAGCGTCTGCTATTGGTCTTTGTTGAGCATCTCTGTAACGCTCTCGCGTCGACTAAACGATCCCGCGAGGAAACGCCCCGCTGTTCGTTAGACCTTCTCGATCCGCTCTATCACAAAAGCTGGCAAGGGTCCCAATAATCAGTCGGAAAAGTGCCTTGTAAGTCATTTCTTTAGTAGATGAATTACATTGCCTGAAGATTATTCCTATGAATCTCAGTCTGGCATCAAGCTTTTCCTGGTATTTATTTTATTTGGTTACTCTACTTAAGGCCGCTCCGGATATACAGGGTGTTTCAAAAATGACCGCTATATTTGAAACGGCAATAAAAACTAAACGAGCAGCGATAGAAATACACCGTTTGTTGCAATATGCTTGGGACAACAGTACATTTTCAGGCGGACAAACTTTCGAAATTACAGTAGTTACAATTTTCAACAACAGATGGCGCTGCAAGTGATAAAGATATAGAAGACAACGCAGTCTGTGGGTGCGCCATTCTGTACGTCGTCTTTCTGCTGTAAGCGTGTGCTGTTCACAACGTGCAAGTGTGCTGTAGACAACATGATTTATTCCTTAGAACAGAGGATTTTTCTGGTGTTGGAATTCCACCGCCTAGAACACAGTGTTGTTGCAACAAGACGAAGTTTTCAACGGAGATTTAATGTAACCAAAGGACCGAAAAGCGATACAATAAATGATCTGTTTGAAAATTTTCAACGAACTGGGAACGTGACGGATGAACGTGCTGGAAAGGTAGGGCGACCGCGTACGGCAACCACAGAGGGCAACGCGCAGCTAGTGCAGCAGGTGATCCAACAGCGGCCTCGGGTTTCCGTTCGCCGTGTTGCAGCTGCGGTCCAAATGACGCCAACGTCCACGTATCGTCTCATGCGCCAGAGTTTACACCTCTATCCATACAAAATTCAAACGCGGCAACCCCTCAGCGCCGCTACCATTGCTGCACGAGAGACATTCGCTAACGATATACTGCACAAGATTGATGACGGCGATATGCATGTGGGCAGCATTTGGTTTACTGACGAAGCGTATTTTTACCTGGACGGCTTCGTCAATAAGCAGAACTGGCGCATATGGGGAACCGAAAAGCCCCATGTTGCAGTCCCATCGTCCCTGCATCCTCAAAAAGTACTGGTCTGGGCCGCCATTTCTTCCAAAGGAATCATTGGCCCATTTTTCAGATCCGAAACGATTACTGCATCACGCTATCTGGACATTCTTCGTGAATTTGTGGCGGTACAAACTGCCTTAGACGACACTGCGAACACCTCGTGGTTTATGCAAGATGGTGCCCGGCCACATCGCACGGCCGACGTCTTTAATTTCCTGAATGAATATTTCGATGATCGTGTGATTGCTTTGGGCTATCCGAAACATACAGGAGGCGGCGTGGATTGGCCTCCCTATTCGCCAGACATGAACCCCTGTGACTTCTTTCTGTGGGGACACTTGAAAGACCAGGTGTACCGCCAGAATCCAGAAACAATTGAACAGCTGAAGCAGTACATCTCATCTGCATGTGAAGCCATTTCGCCAGACACGTTGTCAAAGGTTTCGGGTAATTTCATTCAGAGACTACGCCATATTATTGCTACGCATGGTGGATATGTGGAAAATATCGTACTATAGAGTTTCCCAGACCGCAGCGCCATCTGTTGTTGAAAATTGTAACTACTGCAATTTCGAAAGTTTGTCTGCCTGAAAATGTACTGTTGTCCCAAGCATATTGCAACAAACGGTGTATTTCTATCGCTGCTCGTTTAGTTTTTATTGCCGTTTCAAATATACCGGTCATTTTTGAAACACCCTGTATATTCATAGATATTTTAACAGCGTATATTGCTTCCAGCAATTTTCATCAACAGTGTAGTTGTGCAGTGGTGGACTTCTTTTCTTATGTATGGGACATTTGTTTACGTTCAGTGTCATCTGCTAGTCTCTGCACAATTATCAACCCTATGTACATCCTTCTGCAAATCGTTAGAATATTCTGGCTTTATACTTTCTTATAGACAACCGTATTGTCTGTCAACAGCGTTAAAGAGCTTCCGACGCATTCTACCAGATCATTTATATTATCGTACGTTGTAAATAGCAAGGATCCTCCCACACGTCCTTGAGGTACTCCGAGATTACCTTTACATCTGTCGATTTCGTTCCGTTAAGAACGAAGTGTTGGATTCTGTCTGCAAAGAAGTCTTGAATCCAGTCACAAATTTGGTACGATGCTCCATAAGCCCGTGTTTTTATTATTTTTATTTAATAAACAGCAATGTGGGACAGGGTCAAATGCCTTCCTGAAGTCGAGAAACACAGCATCAACCTGAGCACCTACATTAACAGCTTCTGTCAGTATGAATACATACGATGGTCATAATTTTGCTTTACCTCAATACATGCTAGAAGCCCTTCCACATATTCTTTTGCGCCATGAAAGTGTGCCTACTGTCTCATGTGTCACGAATAGAAGACAGATCACTTCGTGAGTAAAAGTACCGTAAAACAAGGGGAATAATTAGGGAATAGTCATATCAGTTTTGCATTTACGTAAATATCTAACCGGTATGAACAGCTTTCACATGTTATTTGACTGCTAAATTGAGGGATTGTGGCGTCGATGTCTGTGGATTTTTCAGGTCAAGATGATGGATTTGTGGACAGAAATGTTACAGGAAACCTGGGTGCACTACTATCAGCTTGAAACGAAAGGATGAGCAGGGAAAGGAACCGTAGCTCTTCATCAAAATTAAAAAACCAGCTTTCAACCATCGGCAGGATAAGTTTGCTCGCTCTCATTATGGTTGAAAAAGAGGTAACCTTACACAGAACGCCGAACTCACTCACCAGACCTCGTTCCGGGCAACTATCGTGTGGCGTAAAGTAACACATAGAAGTGATGAAGAGGCATAAACTGCGGTGCACGCGTGGCTGCATTCGCAACCAAAAGAATTCTTCATACGCCGTACCCATGCACTTCCGAAGCAGTGCAAAACATGCATTTCACATCATGGGGACTACGCTGAAAAACGATGTGGCAGTAAGTTTTCTTTATTACATCATTTACCAAATAATAATTAAGGTTTCCATCTGTAACATTAAAACATGTCAAAAGAATCACGAAATAGTTTTATGAACCTGTATCCCAATTTAAATTCGTTAAACAGGTGAACGTGAACCCCACCGACAAAAATTTGGACGCTGTTCAGGGATATTTCGATGTATTTTGGTATGAAGGACCAATGTTCTGTGGTGGCTTATTACAAAATAATTGCACATTGTTTGGTTTCTAAACTCATGTACCTTGAACGATGGCGGAACTGAAGGGTTCCGTCGACTTTCACGTTATCGATATTTGAGATGCAAATTATATAGAGTGACATGTAGATCGAATGAATTTTATTCGAAAATAGTGTATTCATTTATTTTAATAAAGATTATCCGATATTGAGTGCCAATACATGAAGTAATTGTAGTTCCTTGATTTCTTGAGAATTATGTTTGGCTGGGCTGGCAATTTCAATTTTTAGCGATCAGTGTCATCAGACCGCGGAAACGGATCAGTGTGCTAATAACGTAGTAACCTATCTACCGTTTCCTCGTCTTGATCTCAGTCAACCTTAGTTTCTGGTAGCTGTTTCATGTTCCTGTGATAATTTGTTAATGAAAAGGATGTTCTTAAACATGTTCCTGTTGTACTACTGCTCTCGTTTTATATGAGGATTCATAATAAACAAAATGACCTTATGGTAACTTTGACTTTCATTACGTACTAGTCTCATCTGGTCACGAAATTAAATTACAGTGTCACTATTCCACGGCCCTTTTGAGGTATGTAGGGCCACAATTTAGCGTTTATAAAAAAGCTCTGCACAACAAATGATAATATTTACAGTCTTCGTTGGGCATCTACATACCGATTCAGATTAATTACCTAAAGGCGTAGGCGTAGTACAAGCTTAACCAGGTGTCTCCAAAAAAGGTAGTGCATAGTTCTGTAAATATTCTCCATAGGACACGACGAGCCTTAATGTCTGTGTAGCATTCATGAGCTGTTGACTGAGGATGTCCACTACGACAATGTCTTCAATGTTTTGTATCTAATTTATTTTAGTCATCAGTCTTCTGACTGGTTTGATGGAGTCCGTCATGAACTCCTCTCCTATGCCAATGTCTTCATCTCTGAGAACCACTTTCCCCCAACGTCCTCATCTATTTATTAGATGTATTCCAATCTCTGTCTTCTCCTGCAATTTGTACCTCCACTGGACCTTATGGTAGCAAGGAAGTTATAGGACACACGTCGTATCACCATCTCCCCTTTGATTGTCACTGTTTTCCACGTGTTCGTCTGCTCACTAGTTCTGTGTAGAATCTCGTTTCTGATTTTATCAGTCCACCTAATTTTCAACACTCTGCTATATTATCACATCTCAAACGCTTTGATACTCTTCTCTTCCGTTTTCCCCGCATTTCATGTTTGACTTTTAGACAATACTGTTGTCCAAAAGTACCTTCTCAGATATCTATTCCGCAGTTTGATGCTAGTGGATTTCTTCTGACCAGGAATGCCCTCCTTGTCTTGACTAGTATACTTGTTATCTTATTTCCTTCGTCCGTCATGTGTTATTTTGCTTCCAAAGCTACAGAACTCCTTCACTTAGCCTACTTCGTAGTCCTCAATTATTATGTTAAAATGATCACTAATTTAATTTCTGCTACGGTTATTACTTTTATTATTTTCTGTTTACGCTCAGTCCATTCAGCACGTCCTGCAATTCTTCCTCTGATTCGCTGAGGACAACACTGTGGAAGTTCGTGCAACCGCAGACATATCACTATCCACTCCCCAGCCGTTAAATACGGCCGTCACATCAGCCATGGTTTGACCAATGACAATGCGATTTCACTCATGTCTTTTTTTTAATTTCAGTAATTACTTCTTCGACGCATAGATTAAACATTTGGGACGAAAGGGGTGCAGTCTTTCGTCCTTACTGTTCAATCTGTACATCAAAAAATTAAGACAGAAATAAAAGAAAGATTCAATAGTGCGATTAAAATTCAAGGTGAAAGGACATCAACGATAAGATTCGCTGATGACATTCCTATCCTTTGTGAAAGTGAAGAACTGTTGAATAAAATGAGTCTGTTGAGTACAGAATGTAGATTGAGAGTAAACCGAAAAAAGACGAAATTAATAAGAAGTAGCACAAATGAAAGCATCGAGAAGCTTAACATCAGGATTGGGGATCACAAAGTAGATGAAGTTAATGAATTCTGGTACCTAGGCAGCAAATAACCCATGACGGACAGGGAAATGAGGACATAAAAAACAGACTAGCATCGCAAAAACGGCATTCACGGCCAAAAGCAGTCTGCTAATATCAAACATAAGCCTCAACTTGAAGAAGAAACTTCTTAGAATGTACGTTTAGAGCACAGCAGTGTATAGTAGTGAAACATGGGCTGTGGAAAACCGTAACAGAAGAGAATCGAAGCATTTGAGATATGGTGCTACAGAAGAATGTTGAAAATTAGGTAGACTGATAAGGTAACGAATAAGAAGATTCTTCGCAGAATCGGCGTGGAAAGGAACGTATGAAAAACACTGAGAAGAAGAAGGGACAGGATGATAGATCTGTCAAGACGTCATAGAATAACTTCTGTGGTACTAGAGGGATCTGTAGAGAGTAAAAACTGTAGAGGAAGAGAAAGATTGTAATACATCTAGCAAATAATCATGCACGTAGGTTGCAAGTGCGACTCTGAGACAGAAAGATTGGCACGGGAGAGAAATTCGCTGCGCACCGCATCAAACCATACATTCAGAAGACTGATGACTCGGGAAAGAAACCAGCACTTCGGTCTTACTGTTCTGTTATGCTTTAACGACGTAAAGAAAATGGTTTCCGTTTTAAAGAACGGAATGTATTGTTTGATCTGACGATATTACTGTTTATGTTCGTAAGCATTAACATTTTTATAGATTGTATTATATTTTAACTGAAGATGACGTCCTCATCTCTAAGCCCCGCATCTAACTTACGATCTTGTTAAGAATTTTATCTGACTGTCCCTAATATTAATATTTTATCAAGGTATGTGGTCAGTTCTTAGCGTTATTTGTAAAATATTCATAAACCTATGAACACTGGTACAACATGTTTTCGAAAATGATCAGTTGCCCGTTTATCCGCAGGCGCATCCCCGTTACTAATAACGAGGCGCATTCCCAAAGTAAGGTCCGATCGGTGTCGAAATGGAAACCACAATGGAAATCCGATAAAGCTTTGCTTGGGTGTGTTGGACAGTGTCTCTAGTATGCCCGTTGATCGAGTCACGTCTGTCTTTTCAGTTCTGAGCATACAGTCAGCTCGTAAAGATGACTAAAAAACTGTCTTTCGCCAAGTATGAGTGCCCGTGAGAGATTTAGCTTGATCTGATGCAGCCTACACAACGTAACCGTCACGCATTTCCTTCTTCGTGACAGTTTTGGCCGCACTCAGCAGGGGCAATGAGGACGTCCCTGCAGCTTTTTCGATGGGAAGTGTTTGATCGCCCTCCATACAGCCCAGACTTTGCTCCCTCTAATTTTCATCTCTGCTGACATGAACCGCTGGCTATGAAGTCAACGCTTTGGAACAGACAACGAACTGCAGACCAGGAAAGAGAATCGGCGAAAAGTGCAGGAGGCTGCCTTCTATAACGAGGGTATTGGAAAGTTGGTACAACGCCACGACAAGTGTCTCAGACGGAGCGGCGACTATGTAGAGACGTTGCTGGAAGGTGTGGCTAACTACGAGGGTTGTCCAGAATGTAAGTTCGGATCGGTCGCGAAATGGAAACCACAGTGAAAACCAAAAACGTTTTATTTACAACAGTTAGGTACACCTTCCATCTACTTCTCTATGTAGTCGCCTCTCCAACTTTAAGTTTTGTCGTAGTGTTGTATCAGCTTTCCAATATCCTCATTTTAGAAAGCAGCCACCTGTTCTTTCGGCCAGTTATTTGCACTGGTCTGCAGCTCGTTGTCCGTGAAAAAATTTGTCTTTATAGCCAGCGGTTCTTGTGAGCAGAGATGAGACACAGGGGAAGCCAATTATGGACCGTCTTGTGGGTGATCAAACACTTCTCATCGGAAACGCTGCAGGAGCGTCTTCATTGCCCCTGCAGTGTGCGGCCGAGAATTTGCGTGAAGAATGTACTGCTCGACAGTTGTGTTATATGGGCTGCATGACACAGGCGAAATCTCTAAGAAGGCCCTCATACTTGGCAGGAGACGCTATTCCCTACGCATTTTTACGTGCTCACTGTACACTCAAAGCTGAAAAGAGCGACGCGACACGATCGACGGGCATACCAGAGACACTGCCCAACACATCTGTGGAAAGATTTTCCGGATTTTCCCAGTGATTTCCATTTCGCGACCGATCGGAACTTACTTTCTGGACAACCCTCATATTTTAAATAAAACACTTTTGATTTTCACTGTGGTTTCCATTTCTACATCTACATCTACATCAATACTCAGCAAGCCACCTGACGGTGTGTGGCGGAGGGTACCTTGAGTACCTCTATCGGTTCTCCCTTCTATTCCAGTCTCGTATGGTTCGTGGAAAGAAGGATTGTCGGTATGCGTCTGTGTGGGCTCTGATCTCTCTGATTTTATCCTCATGGTCTCTTCGCGAGATATACGTAGGAGGGAGCAATTTACTACTTGACTCTTCGGTGAAGGTATGTTCTCGAAACTTCAACAAAAGCCCGTACCGAGCTACTGAGCGTCTCTCCTGCAGAGTCTTTCACTGGAGTTTATCTATCGTCTCCGTAACGCTTTCGCGAATACTAAAGGAACCCGTAACGAAGCGCTCTGCTCTCCGTTGGATCTTCGCTATCTCTTCTATCAACCCTATCTGGTACGGATCCCACACTGCTGAGCAGTATTCAAGCAGTGGGCGAACAAGCGCACTGTAACCTACTTCCTTTGTTTTCGGATTGCATTTCCTTAGGATTCTTCCAATGAATCTCAGTCTGACATCTGCTTTACCAACGATTAACTTTATATGATCATTCCATTTTAAATCACTCCTAATGCGTACTCCCAGATAATTTATGGAATTAACTGCTTCCAGTTGCTGACCTGCTATTTCGTAGCTAAATGATAAGGGATCTATCTTTCTATGTATTCGCAGCACATTACACTTGTCTACATTGAGATTCAATTGCCATTCCTTGCACCATGCGTCAATTCGCTGCAGATCCTCCTGCATTTCAGTACGATTTTCCATTGTTACAACCTCTCGATATACCACAGCATAATCCGCAAAAAGCCTCAGTGAACTTCCGATGTCATCCACAAGGTCATTTATGTATATTGTGAATAGCAACGGTCCTACGACACTCCCCAGCGGAACACCTGAAATCGCTCTTACTTCGGAAGACTTCTCTCCATTGAGAATGACATGCTGTGTTCTGTTATCTAGGAACTCTTCAATCCAATCACACAATTGGTGTGATAGTCCATATGCTCTTACTTTGTTCATTAAACGACCGTGGGGAACTGTATAGAACGCCTTGCGGAAGTCAAGAAACACGGCATGTACCTGGGAACCCGTGTCTATGGTCCTCTGAGCCTCGTGGACGAATAGCGCGAGCTGGATTTCACACCACCGTCTTTTACGAAACCCATGCTGATTCCTACAGAGTAGATTTCTAGTCTCCAGAAAAGTAATTATACTCGAACATAATACGTGTTCCAAAATTCTACAACTGATCGACGTTAGAGATCTAGGTCTATAGTTCTGCACATCTGTTCGACGTCCCTTCTTGAAAACGGGGCTGACCTGTGCCCTTTTCCAATCCTTTGGAACGCTACGCTCTTCTAGAGATCTATCGGGCCTTAGTTTCGAAATACGCCTCGTGTTTCGGATAGTCGCTGTTTTACAGTAACACGTTGTCGATGGGAGGACAGAAGACAGAGTGAGACTCACAGTCATCTGCACCAGGCATGCGGACGGTGATGGGTGCTGAGGTGGTGCTGGACGCCGACGGCGCGTCCGAAGACTCGCTGGGCGGGCCAGTCTTCCTGGCAGGGGCAGCGGCAGGAGCGGCGCTGCACGGCGCTGCGGGAGGCTGCATCGGCTGCTGGTGCGGGGGGTGGCGGCGGCGAGCGGCCTGGTGCTGGTGCTGCAGGCCCTGGCCCGGCTGGTGGTGCGCCGGCTGCTGTTGCTGCCATTTCAACATGGCCGCGGCGGCGTCCCCCGCGCGGCATGTGTCTCTGTAATGGCACCAGCAAGCTGTCTTAGCGCGACTGCCTTTCATAACAAACAACTACGTTACTATCAACACAAGGTCAGACCAAGCATTTTTGCAGCCAGCCTCTGCTTGGAAAGTGTACAGTGCGTATAACTAGAATACTTGCCAAACGAGAAGGTGGGATTGTGATTCTAGAGAGAGAGAGAGAGAGAGAGAGAGAGAGAGAGAGAGAGTCACTGAGGAAACCTATAGCCAGCATCTACCTCTGTTCTGCACCACACGCTCCCGCTGTTTTCTATCCTGGCAACCAGCGTACTCTACATGGGGAGTAATTAAGCCTAACGGCTAGAGTAGCGCCTGAGAGCTAGGCAACCCTTACTGGATCTTTCAGGCAGTGTTTGCCTCCCTGCAGGCGTTAGTGCTTCCGCAAGGTAGAATGGTGTCGGAAGTTTCAGACAGGTATATTTCTACATCTACATCTACATTTATACTCCGCAAGCCACCCAACGGTGTGTGGTGGAGGACACTTTACGTGCCACTGTCATTAACTCCCTTTCCTGTTCCAGTCGCGTATGGTTTGCGGGAAGAACGACTGTCTGAAAGCCTCCGTGCGCGCTCGAATCCGTCTAATTTTAAATTCGTGATCTCCTCGGGAGTTATAAGTAGGGGGAAGCAATATATTCGATACCTCATCCAGAAACACACCCTCTCGAAACTTGGACAGCAAGCTACACCGCGATGCAGATCGCCTCTCTTGCAGAGTCTGCCACTTGAATTTGCTAAACATCTCCGTAACGCTATCACGCTTACCAAATAACCCCGTGACGAAACGCGCCGCTCTTCTTTGGATCTTCTCTATCTCCTCTGTCAACTCGACCTGGTACGGATCCCACACTGATGAGCAATACTCAAGTATAGGTCGAACGAGTGTTTTGTAAGCCACCTCCTTTGTTGATGGACTACATTTTCTAAGGACTCTCCCAATGAATCTCAATCTGGCACCTGCCTTCCAAAAATTAATTTTTTATGATCATTCCACTTCAAATCGTTCCGCAAGCATACTCCCAGATATTTTACAGAAGTAACTGCTACCAGTGTTTGTTCTGCTATCATATAATCATACAATAAAGGATCCTTCTTTCTATGTATTCGCAATACATTACATTTATCTATGTTAAGGGTCAGTTGCCACTCTCTGCACCAAGTGCCTATCCGCTGTAGATCTTCCTGCATTTCACTGCAATTTTCTAATGCTACAACTTCTCTCTATACTACAGCATCATCCGCGAAAAGCCGCATGGAACTTCCGACACTATCTACTAGGTCATTTACATATGTTGTGAAAAGCAATGGTCCCATAACAATCCACTGTGGCATGCCAGAGGTTACTTTTACGTCTGTAGACGTCTCTCCATTGAGAACAACATGCTGTGTTCTGTTTGCTAAAAACTCTTCAATCCAGCCACACAGCTGGTCTGATATTCCGTAGGCTCTTACTTTGTTTATCAGGCGACAGTGCGGAACTGTATCGAACGCCTTCCGGAAGTAAAGAAAAGTGGCATCTACCTGGGAGCCTGTATCTATTATTTTATGGGTCTCATGAACAAATAAAGCGAGTTGGGTCTCACACGATCGCTTTTTCCGGAATCCATGTTAATTCCTACAGAGTAGATTCTGGGTTTCCAGAAATGACATGATACGCGAGCAAACGGGCTCAATGAAGGTGCCTCGACGACGCTCAGAGTGTTGACTAGCTAGGGTTTTCCACGCACATCTTAATGCTGCACCACCCCCTCCCCCCGCGTGACTAAGCCATAGGAGGGGGAGAAAAAGCTGGGATAAAGATGCATACGTATCCTCTACTGCCACGGATCAAGTTCAAATTTCGTCGAATGGCATTGAGCTATCCCTAGTGATTTCCACAAGTATAGGAGAGCAAAAATTGCTGTCGTGCTGCCCTCCAAAGTAGATAGGTCGCTTTCAACGCAGCTGCAGCCCCACAATGTCCTTAGAAAAGGGTTTAAGCGTCCAAGGGTGTCAGCAATTTTAACGGTTGTGGAGAACGTCACCCTGTTGGTCATCGCTTTGCGAACTATCGTTTTCGACCGTAAAAGGGGTCGTTCAATTGCCGCTCCTTAAGTCACCCTCTGAGAGCTTTTTGTGCCAATTGTGAGCGGCGGTGCGCACGGAATGTTTTCCTAGGCCGCTCATAAGAAAACCGCGTGATTTCCAAGTTAGGCGTCGTGGTTCTAACTGCCATCACAGAGGCGTCTAAAGAAGGGATAGAATGTGGATAAGAGAAAGTGTGACGACCTTCTCGTCGTCTGACACGTCCACGGTGGCGCTGGGTGAAACTGTCGTGAAGTTTGTTGCCAATGTGACATCACTGACCTACCCTCCCCGTCACATGAACTTCTGAGACGTGGCCTTCGCACGTGCCGACATCTTGCTCATTGAAGCGTTGGCAAGCCCGAGGGTGACGTCGCAGTGGGTGCCAAGTACGGGATTTCGAAAAACTGATCCTTTAATTCTGTTGTAGAGTGTAGTAATAAATGAATGTATTCCCATACTTAGGGAAAGCGTAGGGATCTACATCTACATGATTACTCTGCGATTTACATTTAAGTGCCTGGCAGAGTACTCTTCGAAACGCCTTCGGACTATTTCCCTACCGTTCCATTTTTGAACAGCGCATGGGAGAAATGGACACCTAAATCTTTCTCGCAAGAGCTTCCCTTATTTTATTACTATTATTATTCCTCCCTGTGTACGCTGGCGGCAATAAAATATTTTCACATTTAGAGGAGATAGTTACGGACTGAAATGTCGTGAAAAGATTTCGCCACAACGAGAAACGCCGTCGTTTTAACGATTGCCACCGCAACTCGTTCACCATATTCGAGACACTCCCTCCCCTATTTCGCGATAGTACAAAACGAAATGCTCTTCATTGGACTTTTTAGATGTCTTCTGTCAATCTATCTGGTAAGCGAGCAGCACTCTTGCGGAGGACAGACGAGTGTCTTCAGTAGAGCTGTTGCATCCTCTAAGTGTTCTAAAAATAAAACGCAGTTTGTATTCTCAACAATATTAGTTATGTGAGCTGTCCAGTTTAAGTTGTTCGTAATTGAAATTCCTAAGTATTTCGTTGAACTGACAACCTTCAGATTTTTATGATTTATACTGTAAACAAAATATAACGGATTTATTTTCGTATTCATGTGTATGACCTCGCACTTTCCCTTATTCAGAGCTAACTGCCATTTTCCGCACCAAACAGACATCGTGTCTAAGTCACTTTGCAATTGGTTTTGATCTTCTGATTACTTTACTAGACGATACATGGCAGCACCACCTGCAGACAATCTAAGAGAGTTGCTCAGATTGTCTCCTAAGTCGTTCATAGAGGTATATTAGGAAATGCGGGCAACCTATAACGCTTCCTTTGGGAATACCAGATATCGGTTCTGTTTTACTCGATGACTCCCCTTAAATTACTACGAACTGTGACCTTTCTGCAGAAAATCACGAATCCAATCTCACAACTGAATCTATACTTATAGGCACGCAATTTTATTAAACGTCTCCTGTGCGCAACGGTGTCAGAAGCCTGATCGAAATGTAGAAATTTGGAATCAATGACGGATTCACTGTAGATATCTCTCATTAGTTCGCAGTTCTGGACAATGTTCCAGTGGACGTAGTTTCTCGTTGCCTTCCTCCGATCTGTTATGAGGTGTCAAGCGTGTATGTGTCTCGTGTGGATGAATGTAATGAGGGCTTGTACTGTGTAGTGTTGGATTTGTTTTGTTACGGATCAAGGGTAGGAAGAGGGTGAAACCCTGCGCCGGCACGCAGCCTGCTCCTCTCTAATAGTATCACGGGGGCCGGCGAGCATCACACAGACATCCAAAGGACGGATCGCCGTCAACATCATAGTATGACCTACCTTTGTGACACACTGCAGAGAGGCTGTAAATATAAACCAAAGCATTGGCTCAAAGACTGCTGCCCATGAACCTAACGTCACCACTTCTCCTCCCCTTGCCCTTCAAATATTGACACTGAAAATTTTCCATCACCATGAATCTAACTGGCTTACTTCAGAGTCGAGCACAGTCACCGCACAGGCGCGCGTTGACGACCTCGGCTACGAAGGCGGGTGAAATGTGTGATATAGAAATGAATGGAAAAAAAATATAGGTCTTACTTTAAACACGTCTTAAATTTTAATGCAAATATCATTAGGGATAAAATGACACTTTCCTGCTGTTCTATCGGTATCAAATATTCCAGATATAAAAGTCGTGAGTCTGTACAGGTACTTCGAATTCTCGCTTTTTGTTTTATGGTAATCAGTTCAACGTACCTTCAGAAAATTATAAGACTTCTCGGTTAACTACATGGAGTTTTTCAAACTAAGCTTCCGATGTGTCTAAAACGGGAATTTCCCAAGCGGTGCTCACTGCCTGCTATGACTTGCAACCGTGACCTCGACTTTCAACGGGAGACCTTTAAAAAGACTGAGGGTAGACGACGTAATGTTGGCATTAAAGAGAATGTACAGGAGTTGGGTAGGACATGTAGCCAAGTGAACGTATGATAGATGCAGCTGTCCCCAGTGGTAAGAAATCTCCGTAATTGAAGAGCAACGTCTATGAGTGTAGCTGAAGTCAGTAATAGGCGGGAAGACATGGAGGATGCCAAGTTTCAGCACTGGCTGTCAAATGATTCTGATGAAACTGTAAGTAGCTGTCAACAATCATTAGTCACCGATATAATCAAAGCTACGGCGGAAGTTAAAACAGATAAGTGAATCAAGCAGAAGACAAGGTCGGGAGTTCAAATTCCCTGTAACATGTACAACGGCCACCAGAGTGCATTGGTGTGTGTGTGTGTTTAGTGCTGTTATCAGGCCTGGTAGGATATATAAGAGACGTGAACAGCGCCAGATGTTGAGTGATCACAGTAAAGAACAAGGAAACGCCGCGTACTCGTATGGGACAGCATTATCAGCAATTGAGAGAGTCTTCGTCTGGCAGGCTGGTCGAATTGTGTAATACCGAAATATTGTGGAAATTCGGATGTGACATTGTCCGAATGTTGTACTGCATGGGAACGTGAAGACCAGCATATTTGTAATTAAGGTTCCAGCCGAGACGTCTAGCCACCTTAAGACAGGATCGCTGTATTGTGCACCACAGACTTGTATGCAGTTCAGACCTGTGCCTACCAACCTAGAACAACCAATGGACTACATGCACCATTGATCGGAGACTAGCAGCAGCTAGACTAGAGAATTACCGCCACATGCGTAGGCTGCCATTAGAACCACAACACAAACGGCTGCGTTTGGAGTGGTGCGTAGACCAGAAAGCATGCACTGCTGATGAAAGGCTTCGCGCTGTGTTCAGTGATGAATCACAGTCCTAATTAATCTGGATGACTATCACCGGCGAGAATGGGGGCGATCTGGTCAGAGATCAATTTCTTCCAATGTATTGGAGAGGAACAGCGGTGTTACTCTTAGCGTCATGGTGTGGGGAGCCATCATTGATGACGGATAGTAGTGACTGAAGGAACTCTGGCAGCACTACGGAACGTCATGGAAACTCTGCATCCTCATGCGTTACCTCTAGTGCGTGTTCAAAGCTACCTCCTGCCAAGTTTTTCTTTTTTTCCAGGCTTCGCTGTATTCAAATTTGTGTCTGTGTCGTGTTGTAACGTCCATTTTAAATACGGAGGTGTAAGGAACAGACCTATAATTAAAGATGATTCTGCACAACTCTTCTGTTAACAACCGAAAGTAAGTGACTTTCGAATGGAAAGCGCAAACGTTTGATGACAAGGTGACAAGTCAACCGAATCCTCCACCGGAAAACACGTCTGGTGTGTCATACACGGTATTAGTGACAGAACGTGCGTCATATGATAGGATTCACGCCTGGTGAATGAGTCACATATGCCTCCTTGTGTTCGTACGAATGCTAATGTGATCACTCCTAAGGAAATGATGAAAGCCGGCTGGAGTAACCGAGCGGTTCTTGGAGCTACAGTCTGGAACCGCGCGATGGCTACGGTCGCAGATTCGAATCCTGCCTCGGACATGGATGTGTGTGATGTCCTTAGGTTAGTTAGGTTTAGGTAGTTCTAAGTTCTAGGGGACTGATGGCCTCAGAAGTTAAGTCCCATAGTGCTCACAGCCATTTTTTTGAAATGATGAAAACATAATAGTTTGTCACATAAGTTGCAACAAATAAACGCAACAGTTTCACAATCACACAATTTCTCTGTGTTCTATCAAAACAGATGTTATTAACTTTTTGAAGTCGAGTTCAGTTTTGGGAAGTTTTGACTCCTTAATTCCCTTGCTGTAACATAGTTCCCAACCGTTTATTTGTTGTTTTCATTTCTGTGAAACGTCTATTTGTTATCTCACTGCTCTCACTATTCATCACATTTACTTCCGACGGTAATGTATTCTTTCCACAAGACTCATATTCTATAATCAGTGTACTGTATGACAACTGCCAAGAATACAGAAAGAGAAAAATAAATTCAGTGACTGGGAGGACAGTTCATAATGTCGTGAAAAAAATAAATAAAAGTAAGTGGTACGAGAAAGTCTTGAACACGGCTCGGCTGCTTTACAGTCGAACACCGTGACCACTTACTCTTCTACTTCGCTAGAAGTTGTACTTGTTTCTATTTTGCTTTTTTTCCACAGTTCAATACACCATCTTCGTATTTTCATGCTTGATCTGTGTTCAGTTTTTGACGGGCTCTCCACAGTGCCATCTTACTGACAAATCTGAAGGCAGCCGGGTGCGATGGGAAATTTCTATGGTTTGTAGATTTTACCACTAAAATCACTGTAATCACCACTAAAATCACTGAAATGACATCACATACCCGCTCAACTAGTGGAGTTGCATTTTGTTACCTTCTCTCTTCTGGATGCTTCATTTGCTTTTGTCAGGCATTATATTTATATCGTTAACTCATAAAAAAGTCTGCTTTTCCAAGAAATTCATGAGGCGATTTGTATTTAAATATTACAATAAATGATATTATTGTTTTCCTGCAGGATAGTAATACACACATGGTTATACAGATTCACTTCTTGATATGCACACAGATGTCAGCTGCAGAAAGAACGTAGTTTCCGCATGAAAATTTCTCACTGATACTTTTTTCTTTGGTCAACGTTTTAGTTTATAATTAACGTCTCTGCTTGTCATAATGAGCATCAGGAACTGATTGTGGTCGGAATATATATTCACGCGCACGGTCTTTGGAACAAGCAGTCCACGAGAGAGTTCCTGGTTATGTTGACAATACGTGGCCAATACGTAAAAGAAAAAGAATGAGCTATTCGCTCGGCAACACTCACCGGATAACTGATTGTCAAGTTTGGAGGGAGTTAGTTGTGACTAAAGCTAGACCCTGTTTTTCTCGGATCGCTACCGGAAATTTTCGTGCGTTTTGTGCCCATAATGCTTTGTTTTAAATGTATCACCTCCACGAAATGTTTATAACGTGTTCTTTTAGGTATCAGTTGCTTAGTATTTCTTCGGCTTGTTATTTGTCAGCTGCAAAAGAATAATGATGACTCCATACATATTGGTTTTTGTGAAAAAAATGGTAAATAGCATTTAGATTGATTTCAGCATCATCGCTATACAGTTTGATTTTCTGTGCCCATCAGAAAGTCACTCTCTATTTATCGTGGAGCAGAAAAGTGTTCACGGCCAAAATAAAACTTACGTGCGTGCATTATTTTCGAACGTAATAAAGCACCTTGCAGGCTTTTAACTAACGGACAATTTGCCAGCCATAAGCAAAGAGAACCGCCCGCATTCGCTACCTCCATGTCATCAAATTACACGTCACGGAAGGGAGAATTACACATAAAACAATTTTGTCATAAAATGAGATGCTCCCGGTCCTTGTAATAATAAAAAAATAAGATAACGGCCAGTCACTTTTTAAGCAGATTTACCGGTTTGCGCGTCTAACGCACACAGAGAAACCAACGGGGAACAATAATACTGTAAAAAAAAATTAAGAAACCGAAGCGTTCATTAACAAACCTGTAACACAGTACCTTATTGCCCCTGCCTCTTTTATTGAACTAAAAGAAAGGAGAAAATAAGCCTTGCGGAACAAATACCAATGCTTGATTAAAATTGCAGTCGTCACAGCCCATGTGGCGAAAGTAGGCAAACTGGTTTAAAGACAAAAAATCGAAAATAAATTGCAAAGGAGCAGCAGGTTTTTATGATACTGAAGGATGTGGAAATAATGCTCGACGTGAGTATAAGGAAAATCACTGCCGAAGAAGATAGAGAGTAGTGTGACACATGCAATGTGACGTAGTACAAGAGGGCTTCAAAAACTAAGTTACACATGCCGTCCCATGCTAAGGTCATTACGCAAACAGAGTGCTGCATTGTCATGAAGAATACAACTCCTCGGTTTCCTGTAGACACATTTCTGTTGAGGTAGATAACAGGTGCATCACAGTGCGCTACTGAAATGATGCTGCAGGTGGAAACTTACTCCAAAGTTGAAGTAACCGTGACAGTACGACTACTGTGGGAAAAACGTCTAGATTACACTCAGATTCACCATGAAATTCTGGGAGAATATGGAGCAAATGCTCTGTCTCGTCAACCCGTAATGAAATGGTGCCAGCAGTTTATCTAAGGCCGCAAAGGCAGGAGTGATGCTGATCGGGAAAGTCTCTATCGACGTCGACCACAGACAACTGACTCGCAGCAATCGTAGGTTTTTATGATGATGAGAATGGTCCTGCATGGCTCTGTGACCAATGAGCGGATTTCTACCGTCGATAAATTGAACAGTTGCCCCCACCGTTGTATGCTCAGACTTGGTGACTGTGTTGAGAAATAGAGTTATGTATCTGTCTCACTTTAAAGGGCACTGCAGCATCCTATAAAAGGTACTTGTCCTGCCGTACAATGTGTAACGTATTATTTCAAGTCATCTTATAACATAGAAATTCTTCCAATCCATATGTGGCATACAGCAAACCAGTGCTTAACAGTATTGGTTAAAAACAGTCTTGGTTGCAATTTTATTTTTTTATTTTTCAACTACGCGTTTCGCCTTATTTAGGCATCTTCAGGTTGATCTTACTATTTTTACTGAGTTTAACGAAAGCGATGTTTGGCCTGATGTATTCGATGATGCCCTTTGGCTACACTGTCTAAAGGATCGGTCTAAGAAGTACTAAACTAAGATCAACCTGAAGATGCCTAAATAAGGCGAAACGCGTAGTCGAAAAATAAAAAAAACACTCCTTCTTCAGGCCACGAGCGGCCTACCGGAACCATCCGACTGCCGTGTCATCCTCAGTGGAGGATGCTGATAGGAGGGGCATGGGGTCAGCACACCACTCTCCCGGTCGTTATGATGGTATTCTTGACCGAAGCCGCTACTATTCGGTCGAATAGCTCCTCAATTGGCATCACGAGGCTGAGTGCACCCCGAAAAGTGGAAACAGCGCGTGGCGGCCTGGATGGTTACCCATCCGTGCCGACCACCCCCGACAGCGCTTAACTTCGATGATCTCACGGGAACCGGTGTATCAACAGCGGCAAGGCCGTTGCCTAGTTGAAAAATAGAAAACTAAAATTGCAACCAAGACTATTTTTAACCAATATCATCTTATAACAGTTAGCTTTGTGTTTCGTCGTCGCCGTCTTGTCGCGGACTGTAAAAGTGCGTAGTAAGGTCACACTGCGGCGAACGACAAGCCACCTTACTGCTGGACAGACAACAGTCTGCAGGGAACTAAATCATCTGGAACCACTTTCTCATTATGGAGTGCATAAGCTGTCTCTCCAACAATTTTGTCCACAGCTCGTGGTCTAGTGGCTTGCGTTGCTGCCTGGGGATTACAGGATCCCGGGTTCGATTCCCAGCTGGGTCGGGGAATAGGTGTTCGTTTAGTTCTCAACATTTCATCATCATCTGGGAAAGTGAGGAGACTGGGCAGTGAAAAGATTGGGAATTTATACAGGTGCTGATAACCACGCAGTTGAGCGCCCCACAGTCATCTTCATCATCGCCCAACGACGTTCCACTGTTCATTGCGCGGCGATTAGCTTGCAGAGCCGTACCAAGGCGATTCTGTACCCCTGGCAGACTTGTCAAAGCTGCTTTCCCCTTCCCGTGTAAAACTCCATTTTAGCGTATTTTCCTACGCAGGTTTAGCAAACTTTATAATTTTTTAACTAGGTTGAGTAAAACTGAAGAGCAGTGAAATCGACTGACCAATAAGATTTGATAAAAGAACTAATGGGTCGAACTTTTATCTCAGTTATTACACTACTGGCCATTAAAATTGCTAAATGAAGAAGAAATGCAGATGATAAACGTTTATTCATTGGACAAATGTGATTACATTGTCACGCAATTTGGGTGGATAGATCATGGGAAATCAGTACCAAGAACAACCAGCTCTGGCCGTAATAATGGCCTTGATACGCCTGGGCATTGAGTCAAACAGAGCTTGGATGGCGTGTACAGGTACAGGTGCGCATGCAGCTTCAACATGATACCACAGTTCATCAAGAGTAGTGACTGGCGTATTGTGATGAGCCAGTTGCTCGGCCACCATTGACCAGACGTTTTCAATTGGTGAGAGATCTGGAGAATGTGCTGGCCAGGGCAGCAGTCGAACATTTTCTGTATCCAGAAAGGCCCGTACAGGACCTGCAACATGAGGTAGTGCACTAACCTGCTGAAATATAGGGTTTCGCAAGGATCGAATGAAGGGTAGAGCCATGGGTCGTAACACATCTGAAATGTAACGTCCACTGTTGCCGTCAATGCGAACAAGAGGTGACCGAGACGTGTAACCAATGGCACCCCTACCATCACGTCGGGTGATACGCCAGTATGGCGATGACGAATACACACTTCCAATGTGCGTTCACCGCAATGTCGCCAAACACAGATGCGACCATCATGATGCTGTAAACAGAATCTTGATTCATCCGAAAAAATGACGTTCTGCCATTCGTGCACCCAGGTTCCTCGTTGAGTACACCATCGCAGGCGCTCCTGTCTGTGATGCAGCATCAAGGTCTCCGAGCTGATAGTCCATGCTGCTGCAAACGTCGTCAAACTGTTTGCGCAGATGGTTGTTGTCTTGCAAACGTCCCCATCTGTTGACTCAGGGATCGACACGTGGCTGCACGATCCGTTACAGCCATGCGGATAAGATGCCTGTCATCTCGACTGCTAGTGATACAAAGCCGTTGGGATCCAGCTCGGCGTTCCGTATTACCCTCCTGAACCCACCGGTTCCATATTCTGCTAACAGTCATTGGATCTCGACCAACGCAAGCAGCAAGGTCGCGATACGATAACCGCAATTGCGATAGGCTACAATCCGACTTTTATCAAAGTCGGAAACGTGATGGTACGCATTTCTCTTCCTAACACGAGGCAGCACAACAGCGTTTCACCAGGCAACGCCGGTCAACTGCTATTTGTGTATGAGAAATCGGTTGGAAACTTTCTTCATGTCAGCACGTTCTAGGTGTCGCCACTGGCGCCAACGTTGTGTGAATGCTCTGAAAAGCTAATCATTTGCATATCACAGCATCTTATTCCTGTCGGTTAAATTTCACGTGTGTAGCACGTCATCTTCGTGGTGTAGCAATTTTAATGGTCAGAAGTGTAGTAAAGAAACTTAGATTAAGACTTTCGAAAGTTCAGAGTTTCATCTACGCTAGAATAACAAACATATAACCTAACACGTAAGTAAGGTCTACTTTCTGTGGTCTTACGACACCAGATAATTGAGCAGTGCATCTGATAACGAAGGTCAGAGCATATGTTTGTTTACACGAGTGTTCAATTTAGATGATCAGAGTATAGATGTCTATAGGCACAACGGCTAACAAATCCGGTAATATTATTAATCTGTCCCAGATAGCTTATTCTTGAAATATGTTTTACTTACGTACAAACCGAAAATCGGCGGAACAAAAGTACTAACTGGAGGGCACAGAAATTTGCGTATATACCTCTATGTTTTTTGCTTACTTCCTCCGCCGTCAGGTCTGTCCCCAACCCTCAGCTGGCAGAAATTTGACGTATTCGATCAAACAGCGTATTTACTTCAGCTCTCACGCGACATACATCAGCGAAGCGAAAAATGAGCGAGCTGTAGAGCCAGCAGCTGAGTGTATCGAGTGCACTGCTTGCCACGTAAACCACTTTAGCGATAGACGTCTGTTTTGCTGCAGTCGTTTCTTAATAATGCTACACGTCGTGACATGAGGAACAAGCTTCTGCCACATCTGTTTCAACGTTTGTACTGGGCCTTTCCTGTCCTGTAACTTCCCTGCTGTCGTGCACACACTTGCCATGGCGCTAACCACACTCGCCTGCAGACGACCCTTTGATGGCTGCCAGATTCCCAGCAGCTTCGCTTCCGGCGCTCGTTCGAATTAGCCTTCAAGCAAAGTGAGGCCAGCGCTACAAAAAAAAGAGGGGGGGGGGGGCGGTCGGTTAGCACAGTGTGTGTGTGTGTGTGTGTGTGTGTGTGTGTGTGTGTTGGGGAAAAAAAGGGGGAGGGGGTGGGACGCTGCCGACGCTCACTCAGTCCCAACCGCTTCCCCAGGCGACACTCGTACTCCCGAGTTTTACTGTCATCACTTTCCAAGCTTCCTGACAATTGCCGCCTTCATTTCCTCCAGCTGTCACATTAGTCTGAAGAATCTTGTCTAATGAGATCCTGCTCCTAGTTTTTTGGAATGAAAGTCTCGTCGAAGCAAATAAAAAGGAGGCGAGGGACAATAAGTTACGCTTCAGAGGCATTTAACAAAATAGACATCATCAGATCTATGGTAAAATGGTCAAAAAGCCCAGTACAGGCAATTCACGTAATGACACAAGCTTTGTCATCAATACTGAGAAGCGAGAAGCTCTCGAAGAGGATACGAGACTGGAATAGAAGGGAGAACCGATAAAGGTACTCAAGGTACCCTCCACCACACACCGTCAGGAGGCTTGGGGAGTATGGATGTAGATGTAGATGTAGATATCTGTAAGACTTCAAAGTACATTTTGTATGATGACACGTACAGTTTCAGACGCGCATACAGTTATCACACTTTGCAAAAAAGGCTCTTCTTCACAAATCACTTTGATATTAATGCTGTTTGAGAACCGCTTCGTGAAATTCTATTAACTATTAGCACTAAAACAATGCATTTTCGACATCTAGTCGTCAGTTGCCGTTACTACACTCGGTACAGCCTCACTAAGTAACACCAGCTTCATTTTCACCCTATGGACGAGGTTAAAATTGTCACTTATCCAATATCAGTTTTAAATGCTGTGTTGCAACCTAACTACACTCAATTTTCATGATCCAAACAGTCTCCAGAAAAAGCACCACAGCCCGCTAAAACCACTGTTCCACCTCCAACTGCTTCCAGACATATTCCGTAGAAACCTTCACAAAACAGTCTAGGTCAGCAGTTACACACATATCAAAATCATTTTTCACAGAAACAAATAGAGTTTATTTATTCTGATAATATCCCACCGAGTCCGTCTCTTTCTTCAACATCACCTCCACCTAACAATACCCACGCTGGAGGCGTCTTGTAATCTTGCCGTATCTGCTGAATAACTTTATCGGTCAGTGCAGATCATTGACTCCAGGTTTAAGAAATAGGACGCACTTCTAATCATCACCTCTTACCTCCGGGAGGGCTCCAGACCGACTTGCAGACTTTGCGAGCACCAGGCAACTCCCGAAATCGTTGAATGTTTGCTGGCTCTATGTTCCATACTTTTGATAACCCTTCGTTGAGACAGTCAAATCTGACGTGCACAATAATTGTCTTTTGACCAAAACATGATAATTTTTATGGAGAACCCCGTCTCTCTCTCACTAACAGTACTCCAGGGCACTAGAGGAAACCGCTGAACACAAAAATTGTAGGGAAGACAGAGTATCCATAGAAGAAATACTGAGGATGTTGGGTGTAAACGCTGCTCTGATGAGGAGAGAGTTGAAAGAGATGTGCCGGCCGGAGTGGCCGTGCGGTTCTAGGCGCTACAGTCTGGAGCCGAGCGACCGCTACGGTCGCAGGTTCGAATTCTGCCTCGGGCATGGATGTGTGTGATGTCCGTAGGTTAGTTACGTTTAATTAGTTCTAGGTGACTGATGGCCTCAGAAGTTAAGTCACATAGTGCTTAGAGCCATTTGAACCATTTTTTTTAAAGAGATGTGGAGAGAGACGAAACATATCAACATAAAATGAATCAGCTGTCGTCAGAGTGGAGAAAAGGAGGAAGTGGGAAAGAGCGTAGGTGCATGCGTGTGTGAGTGAGTGTGTGTGAGGGAGAGAGAGAGAGAGAGAGAGAGAGAGAGAGAGAGAGAGAGAGAGAGAGAGGTGGGGGGAGGGAGAGAGGGAGGGAGGGAGAGGGAGAGAGAGAGAGAGGGAGAGAGAGAGAGAGGGAGAGAGAGAGACGGGAAGGGCAAACCGTTGTTGGGTTCAGGCTCTAAAGTGGTAGCCCTAACTCTCATGACTCCCAAGAAACCCCATCGTGTGTTGCATCGCTAACACCAAATATCAAGTGCGTAAGCTGTCGATCAGAGTCTAAGGAAGTAAGATCCCTTACTCAGTTACATTCTAAATCGGACATTTTTTTATCCATGACCTGTCTCGTCAGGCTTGGAAATAAGGTTGTACTTATTGATTTGAAACTTCCAGGCAGATTAAAAAATTGTGTAGAAACTGGACTCGAAACTGGGATCTTTGCCTTTCGCAGGCAAGTAGGAAGTAGAGGTGTGAGGAGGGTCGTGAGTCGTTGTCAGCTATGTCGATATAACACTTACTAAATTTTAGTTGCTGCAGTGATAATTTATTTTTAAACTAGCTGAGTACCCGGCATTGCCCGGATATGTATATATTCAGGTATGTATATATTCCAGTTTTCTATTAGCCCATCACCTCCTTCCCCGTTTCTCTGTCCATCTTCTCCTTCACCCCCTCTTTGTCAATCTCCAACACCCCTCTCTCTTGATCTCTTCCATCCCCCGCCTCCACTCTCTATCTCCTCCTTTCCCCCTCTCTCTGCCCATCTCATCCCACCTGTCTCTCACTGTGATCTGCCCTCTGTCCATCTCCTCGTCCCCCCGTCTTTGTCCATCACCTCCTCCCCCTCCCCCTGACCATCTGGTCCTCCCCCTCCCCATGTTCATCACTTCCTTCCTTGCTCTGTCCATCTTCTCCTCTCCCCTCTCTCTGGCTATCTCATCCACTTACCTTTCTCTTCCACTTTTCTATTCATTCTCCGATTTCCTCCTCCCCTCTCTGCCTATTTCTTCCTTCCCCAGTACGTCCATCTCCTCCTTTCTTTCCCTATCTCCTTCTCTACCCCCACTTTGCTCATTTCGCTCTCCCTCTTTTTCTGTCCATCTCCTTCTCTACCTGTGTCCATCCTCCTTCTCCCTCTCTGTCTGCCCATCTACTCATCCACCTCCTGTCTCCACATTACTACTCTCACCCCAATAGGAAACTGCTGGTTGTTACATCCACAGTATTTCTTTCCAGATTGCAAATAACATGTGTACCAAATTTGGTTGAAATCAGGATGGTTCAAAGGGCTCTGAGCACTATGGGACTTAACATCTGAGGTCATCAGTCAACTAGAACTTCGTACTACTTAAACCTAACTAACCTAATGACATCACAAACATTCATGCCCGAGGCAGGATTCGAACCTGCGACCGTAGCGGTCGCGCGGTTCCAGTCTGTAGTGCCTAGAACTGGTCGGCCACCCTGGCCAGCTGGTTGAAATCGTTCCGGGGGTTAGGATGAGCTTTTTACCTGTGGCTTTCCCACGTACGCACGTGTCAAATATATTTCACGTATTTGAACATATTTCTCACGTATTTATACACATATTTCAGCATGATCTCTTGCTAATTTTGCCCTGTAGTTTCATTTTCACGCAGCGCAATATTTATGCCGCCGTATCTCCAGAATCATATCTCGTACGATCATACAATTTTGTTGGTTTGTTCAATGGTATATTTGTATATTGTCTAAGAAATATTTTGTGAATAAAATAAGCAGTAAAGATGTAATAAATTAAAACGTCATGCATGATGCGGCATTTTTTCAAGCATCTTAGTGTTTATTTCGCCACATCTATTGAAATATGTGTCGTACAATGATATAACTTTACTGATACATTCAGTAGTATGTATTAATACTATCTGTAAAATGTATTGTGAATACAGTAGTAGTAAAGGAGAACATGCTGCAGTTTCACTGCATGGACAATGAAAGTGTTGTGGGGCCTGTCAGCGGAATAAACTTTCGTAAAGATTTGGAACAACGTGTAAATTTTGTTGCAAGTGGTTAAGTGCTCCTATTCTCAGATACTGAATGACTAAATTAAGTCTATTTGCGCCTGATGGGCTATGCTAGTTTTTCACCCCCACGCCTTTGATAGACAGTCATAGACAGTTGGTCTCCCTCCCTCCCCCCCCCCCCCCCAACCAGTTCTTTCCAGACAGGAAGTGATATTTGTACCAAGTCTGAGTGATACCGATCCAGTGGTTTAGGAGTTGTGAAACAAACATACATACCATTTTTATAACATGTATGGATTTTGGAGGGTGCGTACCTCTATGCTGCAGCCTCATCCCCCCCCCCTCCCCCGTCCGGTGCACCTTCGGAGAACATTTAACTAAAAGCGTTTATATTTTCAAGCATATCAGTTTCCTAGTTTATTAGACAATTTTCGGAAAATAAAGTATCTTGAAAACAGTCTAAAAATGTCCAGGAATTCTAGAAAATTACAAGAAAAGGTTAACGTAGGACTTGAAGGGTAACCCACATGACTTTTCGGTTTGACTGGTTTCAGTGCGCAAAAAATAGGACATGGTTCCTGGGCAGAAACGGGGAGGAGGGAAGTAACAATAATGTAAAACTGACTGTCTTGACCACGGGAAGAAACAATATCCCTCTCGTTCATACACTCGTATAAACATAGGGTGTTTTCACAGATATTGTGGTACTAGGTGAAGTAGTCATAAAAGTGAATATAAACTTCGATTTTATATCGTGTAAATTATTTTTTCTTTTAAGTCACGCTTAAACAATGTACCAAGGATTAATGTAAGCAACGTATTATTTCTACATCAAAATAATGTATATACTGGATATTTCAAAGAATTTCCATCATGCGTCTAGGAGTGACAGATCACATCATGGGGAACAATTTCTATTAGAGACAAAATGTTTGCTGACCCTATCGTACGCCGCCAGGAGCCTTTCTAATGAGTTCGCCGACCCTGAGACGACGAGATCTCAGCAAACTAGCAGCGTCTACTAACCAGGTGCGCTGCGTCTGCATATTTCTTATCCTTGTAAATTGATAGAGTGATTTTCTACAAGAAACCCTTAAGAAAGAGTGCCTTTAAGGAGAGAAAGATGTTTTAGAAGCGAATTAGGAACTCGTCCTATCCCCTTCTACACGGAGAATTTGACTGGATTATAGGCAACGCATATCGCATACGCACAACGCAGAGTGCCTACACGCCGTCGCCTCTCAGGGTATAACCAATACAAAAGGATACGTAGTGTGTCCGGGAAGTATCAGTGATCATTTAGTCTTGAACAAAAGTACCGTGCGCTTGATGTGAAGATTGAACTTCCTCTACGTAATCGAAATTATTACACTACTGGCCATTAAAATTGCTACACCACGAAGATGACGTGCTACAGACGCCAAATTTAATCGACAGGAAGAAGATGCTGTGATATGCAAATGTTTAGCTTTTCAGAGCATTCACACAAGGTTGGCGCCGGTGGCGATACCTACAACGTGCTGACATGACGAAAGTTTCCAACCGATATCTCATACCCAAACAGCAACTGACAGGCGTTGCCTCGTCAAACGTTGTTGTGGTGCCTCGTGTAAGGAGGAGAAATGCGTACCATCACGTTTCCGACTTTGATAAAGGTCGGATTGTAGCCTATCGCGATTGCGGTTTATCGTATCCCGACATTGCTGCTCGCGTTGGTCGAGATCCAATGACTGTTAGCAGAATATGGGTTTAGGAGGGTAATACGGAACGCCGTGCTGGATCCCAACGGCCTCGTATCACTAGCAGTCGAGATGACAGGCATCTTATCCGCGTGGCTGTAACGGATCGTGCAGCCACGTGTCGATCCCTGAGTCAACAGATGGGGACGTTTGCAAGACAACAACCATCTGCACGAACAGTTGGACGGCGTTTGCAGCAGCATGGACTATCAGCTCGGAGATCATGGCTGCGGTTACCCTCGACGCTGCATCACAAACAGGAGCCCCTGCGATGGTGTACTCAACGACGAACCTGGGTGCACGAATGGTAAGACGTCATTGTTTCGGATGAATCCAGGTTCTGTTTACAGCATCATGATGGTCGCATCCGTGTTTGGTGACACCGCGGTGAACGCACATTGGAAGCGTGTATTCGTCATCGCCATACTGGCGTATCACCCAGCGTGATGGTATGGGGTGCCATTGGTTACGCGTCTCTGTCACCTCTTGTTCGCACTGACGGCACTTAGAACAGTGGACGTTACATTTCAGATGTGTTACGACCCGTGGCTCTACCCTTCATTCGATCCCTGCGAAACCCTAAATTTCAGCAGGATAATCTACGACCGCATGTTGCAGGTCCTGTACGGGCCTTTCTGGATACAGAAAATGTTCGACTGCTGCCCTGGCCAGTACATTCTCCAGATCTCTCACCAACTGAAAACGTCTGGTCAAATGGTTCAAATGGCTCTCAGCACTATGGGACTTAACATTTGAGGTCATCAGTCCCCCAGACTTAGAACTACTTAAACCTAAATAACTTAAGGACATCACACACATCCATGGCCGAGGCAGGATTCGAACCTGCGACCGTAGCAGCAGCGCGGTTCCGGACTGAAGCGCCTAGAACCGCTTGGCCACGTCTGGTCAATGGTGGCCGAGCAACTGGCTCATCACAATACGCCAGTCACTACTCTTGATGAACTGTGGTATCGTGTTGAAGCTGCATGGGCAGCTGTCCCTGTACACGCCATCCAAGCTCTGTTTGACTCAATGCCCAGGCGTATCAAGGCCGTTATACGGCCAGAGGTGGTTGTTCTAGGTACTGATTTCTCGGGATCTATGCACCCAAACTGCGTGAAAATGTAATCACATGTCAGTTCTAGTGTTATATATTTGTCCGATGAAGACCCGTTTATCATCTGCACATCTTCTTGGTGTAGCAATTTTAATGGTCAGTAGTGTATTAAATCCTAGGGAACTGTGGTAAGCCGGCCGCGGTGGCCGTGCGGTTCTAGGCACTTCAGTCCGGAACCGCGTGACTGCGACGGCCGCAGGTTCGAATCCTGCCGCGGGCATGGATGTGTGTGATGTCCTTAGATTAGTTAGGTTTAAGTATTTCTAAGTTCTAGGGTACTGATGACCTCAGACGTTGAGTCCCATAGTGCTTAGAACCATTTGAACCATTTTTTTTTAACTGTTGGTATGTCGAAAATGGGAGTAACAGGAAATTATATTTGGGGCGGGAGAGGAGAATGTAAGAAACTCCAGCATTAAAAAAGTCTGCTATTAGAAATATTAAGACTTGTACCAGGCCACATGCTCATGAAAGGAGTGTTTCATAGTGTGCCACCTTCCGCACTGCGTGGGTTACGAACGAGGGAGAGTAAGAAGAGCGGGCATCCACCGCACGGTCACGACCGCACGCACTCGTGGCTTACCGCGTGGCGCGCAGGGCCTTGGCCGGTCTTCCTTGCAGCCGGGGTGGGCGCCTCCGCTCGCAGCTTCCCACGGGACACCTGGCGTGCGGCTAATCGCCCGGGGCCTTTTTGTCTGCTGCTCCTCAGCCATCACACAAACTGCCGGCCGGCCCACAAAGGGACTGGCCGCGAACACACGCACCGCAGCCGGCGGCCAGCTCTCTCTGACAATAATACTCGCTCTCTTAACGACGCCTCTACCACACTACCTCCAGGAACTTCATTTGAAGATGATGGCCGCAATGAGATGCTCTACAGTACGAATATTGATTGGACGCTGATCTCCACGAAACCATCTCCTTTGACCTACTTTCCGATTAAAATTACTTGTTAGTAGATACCTCACGCGTTGGAGCTTGTTCCCTCCACTCAGAGCACGCAGCGTCACGCACGAACCATTCGCCCTTGCCAAACTGTCACAATAATTGGTCAGTTCAATTTCCTTGTCTGAATTTATTTCTAGGTGTGTTTGGATCCCGAATCCTGGGTCTGACCTTTTTATTTCGTATTTAATCACACATGATAACCACACCAAAAAAAAAAAAACCTCTCTCTCTCTCTCTCTCTCTCTCTCTCTCTCACACACACACACACACACACACACACACACACAGCGATGCTAACGAAATACACACCCCATTAACCACATACAACTGTAAGATGAGATTCTGCGTCATATACAGGTGTTATAATCGTATAATCATAGAGATCGGCTTACATTAGATAAGCTTCGCAGGACATTGCGTGAAACCTAATTTTTGAAAGTTGCAATTCATCGTTGCAACTGGGTGACAATAGTCAAAAATATAATTTCCAATACACTGTAGACGCATAGCGCCGTGGTTAGCGTACAAGCCGGCCGTGCAGATGAAGAGCGTGGGTTCGAGTCTCGTCAGATGCAGCGAATTTTTTTAAATTTCTAAATCTAATGAAAAGATTTTGACTATTGTTTTCAATCAATTAACGGGTTTTAACGTAATTTTTGTTCATTAACTTAACCTCACCATTTTCAACATCGTATTGACTTTTTGATCTCTTCTTATTTTTCTTTCTCTCGTCCTTTTATCGTTTGGAATCTGCGTGTACAACCTTTAATCAGCAACCAAGTGCCAACGCGCGAAATAGGGGAGCTAGTGTCACAGACATGATACCTGAATTGGAGTGGTAATCATTAAAACAAAGGCGTTTTGCGTTGCGACGGGATCTTCTCATGAAATTTCAATCACTAGTTTTCTCCTCCGATTGCGAAAACATTCTGTCGGCACCCACCTACATAGGGAGAAATGATCATCACGGTAAAATAAGAGAAATCAGGGCTCGCACAGAAAAATTTAAGTGCTCGTTTTTCCCGTGTGCCGTTCGAGAGTGGAACGGTAGAGAGACAGCTTGAAGGTGGTTCATTGAACCCTCTGCCAGGCAGTTTATAGTGAATAGCAGAGTAATCACGTAGATGTAGATGTAGAACCATGACTGCTCACCGGTTCATAAGGCTGCAGCTCGTGTAGCCAGTGAGAGGACAGTTCCAAGTAACCAATGACAGCGAGAAATTACAGTTTGCTTTTAGCGCTGGAACTGAAATATTTCTGTCGTAGGTGTGCGCGGCGTGAACAAAGCGATCGTGATTTTAGTTTTGTCGCAGATTGTTCACTGCCGTTATCTCGAATACATTGTAAATGACGAGGTTGATGTTAGTTTAGGACATGAGTCTAAATTCAGAGCTACAAAACGCGTCGTCTGCCCCACTTCAATCATTGGTCACTTAAAGTCAGCTTTCGACAGAGCATGTCGGTTGTCCATCGTATATCGCGGCAGTCGCATTCGAGATTACTCCGAGTTACACGTCAATAGCATTTGCGAAGTGATCCGTCGTGTCTGTGTAGCGCCTATAACCGAGCCTTAGCCGGAAGCCGTTGTGCAAACACTGTAGCGGCAAGTGACAGACGACAAGTGTCAGGCAGTTTTAATCGGACTATAGACCCATTTGAACCCGTATCCCGTAATTCGGTCTTTGTCTCCTCCTCGAATTACTACTTCCCTCACTTCACTCCAAAACAGAACTGATTATTCGCTGTTGGTTCAAATGTATCATATTAACCGGTTCATTCTCTGTGACAAGTATTGCCGCAAACTCCTTTTCTCCCCAATTTGATTCAGTATCTCGCGAGAGGTTTCACCACATTTCAAAAAGCTTCTGTTCTCTTCTAATGTATCATTCACGTTTCACTCTTCAGGAAAGATTTCCTTACACTTAAATTAATATTCGGCGTTAAATTTTTCTCTTTCTAAAACGCTCTTCTTTTTATCATCATTTTGCATTTTTTATCCTCTCTATCTCGGCCATGAGCAGTTATTTTGCTGCCCAAATAGCGAAACTCATGGATCGCTTTTATTGTCTTATTTTGTAATCTACTTCCTAACCGCCACCTTAAACTGTTTAACAATGAAATTTTTACATAAATACCCAAGATTCATAAATTTTGATGTAGTGTATTCGAAAATGCAACGATCGACCATTTGAAGTCTTACTTTGGAACATTTTCTGGAATGAATGCTGACAAGATAAACGAGGGAGACTTCATCCGTTCACGAATACGTAAAGTCCTTGGAGACCGGCAATTCGAGTATATTCTCAGTCCCGATGTACTTAACCCGTGGCAACGCCTTCAAATTACATCACTGTTCTTGGTAAATAGGCAGGCTGAAAATTACAAAGAATTTGTGAATGATCTTTTATGTGCCTATGACAAAACGAGATGCAAAATTTCACTCAAAGTGTACTCCATTCAGTCACATAACAACGTTTTCCCCGACGATTATTGGGCGCTTGGTGATATAAATGGTGAGAGGTTTCACCAATAAATCTCTGTAACGGAACATCCATACGAAGGAGGGTTCAATGTTTCAACGTTGGCAGATTTCTGCTGAACTTTGGAGAAAGGCTCGCATCTCCACCTTAAGCGACAGGCGAGGAGAAAACGCGTGTTGCAAACAAGGTAGCTGTTAACAACGTATCTTTAACTGATCTAAATGGGCGGTAGCTTTTCATGTACTTAGTCTGAAGCACTTTGGTTCATTTTTCTCCATGATTTGTGAATAGGTTCGACTTCGCGATTTGCCCGACTTCACTATTTAGCATTGCTCATATATTTCAGTGACATAGGCTACAAAATATTTTTAATAAACTATATCCTAGCTGTCAAAAACGATGTGAGATATAGACTTAAAACCGGTTAAATTGTATAAATCCGTTTGTATATTCTTGCCATTATAAAATTTTTTTGATATAATACGAAAATTACATTCATCGGTATTTTATTAAAATATAAAAAGCACCCTGTATCTAAAAAGCTACAGTCATTCTAGAAAAGCGTACTCCTTATTAATTGTTATTACTGTATTGAATTAACCCCAAAACCACTGCCAAATGTTTGGTCACTAAATTTGTGATGTTCAGTGCTACGCTTGTTAGACTATGGCCCATTATAATATGTGAAGAATATAAAAGTTTCAGTAACTTCCAGATCTGAGTTAATCTACATTTGGAATTGTCATTTTCAAATTCATAACATTGAAATCAATATAAATCAACTATTTTGGATTTTTAAAAAAATGTTAAAATGTGTTGTCTACTGTTATTTTATTCACTACTCCGTCTTACATTTGTTGACACTCCCCTTATAATCTCTTTGCATGACACTATCTGTTCTGTTCTTCCTAGTCCTTTGCTGTCTGAGATGGAACTGCAATGTCATCAGGATACGTCAAAATTCTTATTTCTCCTCCCTGAACTATAATTTCCTTTGTCGATTTTTCCTTGATTTGTTTTACTGCTTGCTCAGTATACAGAACGTATAACATTACGGATAGGCTACAATATCATCTTACTACTTTTTCAACTCCTTCATCCCTTTCATGTCGTTCGACTCTTGCAACTGGATTCTGTACCTGTTGTCGATAACATTTCGCTGCCTGTGTTTTGTCCCTACCACTATCGCAATTTCAAAGTCAGTTCCAGTCAACATAGTCGCAAGTTTTCTTTAAATCTACAAAGGCTGTAAACGAAGGTCTATCTGTCTAAAATGCATCCGCTAATAGAGGTGGTAGTGACAGTATTTCTCCAAAACAAAAAGTTATTTTCCACTATGTAGGTTCTTGTTTTTCCACTATTCTGTAAATAATTCACTCCTGTCGACGCCTGAATTCTTTTAAACTGCAATTATCACATTCTCCTTGAAGGGTGAAGTGTTTCGCCCTTCTAATATACGTATACTCATCCAACGACCTCAATAATTCTGAGGGAATGTCGCCTACTCCTAATGCTTTGTTCCTGTTTACATTTTTCAAATGGTTCAAATGGCTCTGAGCATTATGGGACTTAACTTCTGAGGTCATCAGTCACCTAGAACTTAGATCTACTTAAACCTAACTAACCTAAGGACATCACATACATCAATGCCCGAGGCAGGATTCGAACCTGCGACCGTAGCGGTTTCGCGGTTCCAGATTGTAGCGCCTAGAACCGCTCGGCCACTCCGGCCGGCTTACATTTTTCAGAGATCTGTAATATTATTCCAGCAGAATCATATCTCCCACGTCCACTTCATCTGGCGTCTCTGCCCTTTTCAGTAATCTCGTCTTCACTTTCATTCACTTCGTATAATCGTACCATATCTTTTTTTTTGAGAATATGGTGCCCACAGCTCGTAAATACACCGAAAAACAAACAAAAAAAATCGCAACACCAAGAAGTAGTTGTGCGACATAAACAGAAGTTCGTAGGCGTGTTTTTACACCTTACAGATGACGCATTTTCCGATCTCACAAACCGATTCACACCTGAAAGTTGACGTATATTCAGATTTCACGCCAGTCGATTAAGATGGCACTAGCAGCGCCACTGTGTGTACACAAATCGGATTTGCTTTAAATACACGCTATAATGAACGTGAGAGTTAGTTATCTTTGAGATTGGACGTGGTGAGTTGTTAGTCAAGAACGCCTTTAAGTGACAAAGACGCCGTTATCAAAAGCTCACTGAAAAAGGTCGTGTAATAGGGGCTACGAAAAGCTACATGTTCCCTCTGCGATACTACTGCAGGAAGACCTGGTGGTAGCCGTGATCACGGGAACGTACGGACGCAAGAAGACCGGGCTTCGGACAGCCACGTGGTGGTTCAAATGGCTCTGAGCACTATGGGACTTCTGAGGTCATTAGTCCCCTGGAACTTAGAACTACTTAAACCTAACTAACCTAAGGACATCACACACATCCATGCCCGAGGCAGGATTCGAACCTGCGCCCGTAGCGGTCACGTGGCTCCAGACTGTAGCGCCTAGAACCGCTCGGCCACTCCGGCCGGCCCACGTGGCAGTACCAAGAGGGAAGACCACTGAGTTCGGCTAATGGTTCTGGCACATCAAACTGCATCGGCAGAAGCAATCCGAGCAGCTGTTAGCAGCACAGTGACAAATGATCTGTTACAATTCTGTTGCTTCAAGGACAGCTCCAAGCCAGACCCCCTGCAGCGAGCATTCCACTGATCCCAAGCCACAGCCGTTTGAGACTTCAGTGGTGTCGCGGGAGAGCTCCTTGGAGGACAGGATGTAGGTCTATTGTGTTTTCCGATAAAAGCCAGTTCTGCCTCGGTGCCAGTAACGGCCGTATGTTGATTAGAAAGAGGCCAGTTGAGGGCCTCCAACTAACCTGTCTGCATGGTATACCTGGAATTACGGTCTGGGGTGCGATTTCGTGTGACAGCAGGAGCAGTCTCGCTGTTATCTCATGCCCACTAATTGCAAATTTGTGCTGCCACTCATCAACAGTATTCTAGAGGGTGTTTTCCAACAGGATAATGCTCGCCCACATACCGCTATTGTACCCCAGATGCTCTACAGAGCCTCGACATGTTACCTTGGTCTGCTCAATCTGCAGATCTATCTCCAGTCGAACACATATGGGACATAACCAGATGACAACTCCAGCGTCATCCACAACCAGTATTAACTGTTCCTGTACTGACCAAGTAACTGCAACAGGCATGGGACTCCTATCTCACAACCGACATGTGGCACCTGTGCAACACAGTGCATGCACGTTTGCACACTTGCATTCAAATTCTGGCGATTACACCGGTTATTAATGTACCAGCGTTACACATTTTTATCTCACACTTACATTAATCTGTGATTTTGCCCTGTTAATCGCTGGGATATGTTACATAGACAAATGCATTTCCGAGATTTTATTACTCTACATTAACTATTTTGTGGTGTTATGATTTTTTTCCCGTCAGTGTATGTGAGAAACATAGTCATTTACTGTCAAGAGAAGCTGTTAAAATTTCTTTTTTGAACAACCAGTTACGATCCTTGGGCCATAATCAGGTCCATAAAAGCATTTACAACATCATACCATGCCATATAAAATCAGTGCCGACAGATAATAAAATTCATGAACTCATGTAGTTGTTGGCCCATCTGCCTAGTAAACAGGAGACCCCAGTTCAAGTCCCGGCCGTAACACAAATTTCAGTTCATTGTTTCAGCTTGTATTTCTATCGCAGATAAAACTGAGACTCGTTTACCTCCAGAAAAATGTAATTCCGTATGATGAGCAGTAATATAAATTAAACATCATCAGTCAAAAAGTGTGCTGTACAATATATGAAGGAGTGCACCAGATGGGGCTTCTTCTAGCAGCGTGGAAGTTATTCCCTGATATCTTAACACATTTCCTATCATTCTGTCCCTTCTTCTTGTCAGTGTTTTCCGTATGTTCCCTTTTTCGCCAAATCTGTGCAGAATCGCCTCATTCCTTTGAAAGGTGTGCATTTATGTAATGGAATACTCGGTAGGTAGTGACAAATAAGTCCGAACTTAGTAATATGACAAATAAGTACGAACTTAGAAATGACGTCTGACTCGAAAATAAGTAGTAAAATAGTCACACAGCATACTCTCAACGTAAAGGTACCAGTGTTAGCACTCGCAGTCCTAATTCTGTTCGTTGATAACATAGCATTAGATGAAACGACTGAATCCGACGTCTCACTGTAGCAGCCAGCAGTCCAGCGTACGATAATATTCCTTTCTTATCAGCACATGGAGCCTAACTGCAATCCAGAAGGATCCTATTTATTGTTATAGTCCTCAGAGCCTACTCTGCAGTAAGTTGCGATTTATTAGAGTGATTGTGCCTAGCATATTTGTTCTTCGTAACAAAAGCTGGCGGCCCACCAACGCAGCACCTTCATATAGATCAAGTGTAAGGAATAGCTGCGCTCTAACAAATGAGTTCATAAGAAGTGAGATTAACAAATAATGCATTGCCCTTAAAAACAGTAGAAAAACTTAATAACACCTTAAGAGTAATCCATCTTACACTCAACTTTACAACTAAAGGAACATCATCTGAATGTGTGATCCTGAATCCTTAACACCAAAAAACTAATCTTCCACACCATGAACAGTTAACATCGATGAATTCATGATAGCACGGAACTATATCAGGCAATCAGTGATGCAGTAGCTTGCTTCCTTGCTGCGGTCGCAGGTTCGAATCCTGCCTCGAGCGTGCATATCTGTGATGTCCTTAGGTCAGTTAGGTTTAAGTAGTTCTAAGTCTAGGGAACTGATGACCTCATATGTTAAGTCCCATAGTGCTTAGAGCCATTTGAACCATTTGAATTTGCTTCCAAGCGTTTCATGGAAGCAACTTTTGAGCACCTATTGCAGTGTGCGGAATCACGTGATCGGCTACCGATGTGCAGGGTAACTCGTCACGAAAACTAACCTTCCTTACAGGAAAATAAATTGAGATGGCCTCACTCAATCCTTCTGCATTGCTGCACCTGATCTGTTCAGTGGCGAGGAAACACAGCACAAAGTGCCTCTTCGTCTGTGCGATACCAATTCCAGACACTAAATGACCATGTGTAATGGCGAACTACGTTCGAGCAAACAAGACCACATGTTCTTCACCCGCGAACGAATACTATCGGTCGAAAGCAAAACCAAGTCGCCAAGGATTTAAATTAATCACAATGAGCACAAAGAGATTGTTGAAAAGCTGCTGTCGATGTCTCGAAATTGGTGAAGCAAGATCTCATAGATTACAGCAAATAGAAACACCATGATACACAAAACGAAAAATACACTGACAGAAAATAAAATTGTTGACTTTTGAAGGGCAACTGTCACGTTATCTTAGTAAACGTAGTCGAAAGGACACAAGACCAGGCGAGAAGTCCATGAAGGTCTGATTTGTCTTGGCGGTAAGGCACATTCCAGTTAACTGATGGACTCCTTATTTGCGATTCAACAGAAATTATCGCCAGCATCATCATGCAGTTCAATATCCACTACTGTATACAGGCTGAATTTTTCCATGCATTACGATTTTCAACAACATGTACCCAAGCAGCGTCTGCATGTTTTACAATATCCACTATCTCTTGAAATTCAGCGAAGAAATTCCAGCTGCCAAACTGTACTTTACCCCTATTTCCATTTCATACTCATTACTGTCAGAGTCACTTTTTCCAGCTCAATCTCTTCCCTGATGTGTTTCTCATTTCCTGCCTGTCCTATCATTTAAAAGTTGTATCTGTACACTGCTAGTTCACGTAAACCAATATATCTAGGATAAAACACGTGAAAAAACAGGTCCAGCTGGCAACGTAAAACTGCATGTTAGGAATTATAGAGAATGTCTCGATCACTCTTTGTGGAAGATCCGAAATCCAAGACCTTCGTTAGAAAGATTAATGTAGGATTCAGATTATGAAGACGTACGGCCTGCCAGTGGATTGACCACAGGGATCCGCATATTATGAATCGATCTAGTTGGACACTGACATGGAACTTTTCAGAGAGTGACAGCACTCCCCCACAAAACCTATCTTGTTGATAAGTAGACTTAGTTTTCAAAGCACAAGATGCAGAATTCTGAAACGCTTTCAGTAAGTGGATATGCGCACAATACAGAGAAAATGTCACAAACAGAAATACGAAATAATTTACATGCAGTTACGAAAAAGTAGAAATTGCATCTCTTGTTCTAGAGATCAGACATTATCTATTTAGAGCTAAAAACTTCCTTCATTAAGGCCGTACACTTTGCATCATGTGCTACATACAGTCCTGATAAATCGTGCTTTTAGGACCAGTATCTGAAATTCCATTGCTTTTTATGCCACTACTTATTTTCAGGTAACAATAATTTAGTACACAGTGGTCGTAACAAGAACGGAACACGAGAAATTAGACATGCAGGCATGGTAGTATACAAGTGTTGTGGTATCTTTACTTAGCTAGAAAGTAAAATGTAACACGGAGAGCTAGAAATACGATACAGTTGTGAAATAGAGACATGGTTATATGTAGACAGAGCACATAAAATCATATAAATTACGTGCTTCACAGGAAGACAGTTGACAAGAGAGAGAGTGAAGTTCGCTTCTGTCTCACACAAGGATATGATCGACATAAAGAATAGAATTTCATAGCTCTTCAGCATGGGCGTATTATTGTACTTGCAAATGTAGGAGTGTTTCTTGAAGAAAGTTATGCAGCCCTAGGTTTCTAACTTTTATTCTTCTGAAACTGTTTAAGTCTGAAGCAGACAGAATTTTTCTAGAGACTCTGCAGGGCGTGTATATGCTCTGTTACCTACGCACAATGCGTGCACTGGTAATCGTTTTAGTGGACGAAGGAAGACAGCGCAAACACGGCAGTGGCAAGAGAAATAATTCAGCCATCTCGTAATTGCGACCAATGCGATGCGTGGGCCTTCCTGGAGAACGGAACATCAGCTCGCATGACCACCAGCCGTATATATATACGTGACAGACGCCCTCAGTTGCTGCCACCGCCCATAGAGAAAACTGCCGCGAACCAGCTGAGAGTTCCTTCCAGCTGCAACTGACAGTTTTAGGGCTCAGAGCAGGAGCATGATATGAACGGACCCTTTAAGTCAGTACAGCCTCTTAACAGGACAATGCTTTAGACAAGTTTCTTATTTGCACTTTCCACATTTATTCGCACCAGTAAGAACCGTAGCGAATATACCTTGAAGCTAATTATGTTACTATGACTGTGGAATCATGTATTTATCTGTCTGGAATAACAGCACAAATTAATCTGTGGTTGCAAAAAAACGCAAGTTCGTTTATCTAAATTCACAGCAAAACGAAAAATTTGTATAATTGTAAACTGAGATCAAATTCTATTTTGATTATGCACACGTCATATTTTTTATTTCGAAAAGTAAATCTGATGTTGTTCCTGAACCTAAATGAATAGTACTTGGATAAAGACCACAGCTATACTTGAATCGTATTACTTTCAATAAATGGACTAACACGGTCTTACAAGCAGATCTCCGGTCTTCCCCATGTGATCACCGAAAGTTAATAATTATTACAAATGTTTTCAGGAGATCGACTGACAATTTTCGTCGCACCGAGACTTCGAAATTGGTTCACTGCCTTATGGAATTTAAGTTAAGCTCAATTTAATCAGGATAGAACAGTATTTAACTGTGTGAATGTGATAAGCCTGCTTTGTGAATGAAAATTCCCTTAATATACGCCTGTTTTTTACTATCCTGATCAGTGAAGCTAAATCAGGCCGGTGTGAGAGAGGTTTTTAAATTTCAGATCCCACAAAAATATTAAACGCTCTTATGAAATATTTTGTTTTTGCTAAGCACCACAAGCTGTTACGAATTTTTGATTTTATTATTCTGCAATTAATTCAACCGCGAGATCATCATCAGCAAGCAGTTTAAAAACATTTCATGGCAAGTACCACATACCTACATTTTTAAAAGGTAATCCATAATTATTTATCTCTGTGCATACATGTGACCCCGACGTATGGGACGCCATCGTCAAGTTGTGGTGATTGTTTACAACAAAATGTAAAATATGTAAATATTGCAAAACACGTCAAGTTTCAATCCTTTTACGGAAACACTTGATATAACTAAGATTTCAGATAAATTAGAACACCGAATATCTACCAAAAAAAGAAAATAAAATGAGATTAAGTAAATAATAAACTTAAAAAAAAGCAATATAATCGAATGATACTGCGATCGTTGTCACTGTTTTTACTTACAGTAAAAAAAAAGATGGATGTCAGTCCTAGCAGCAATGGTCTCTTCCCGATTCCACGGCTAAGGGACTTCTTGTAATCTTCCTACTAATTATTAAAAACCAGACGTGTCCCTCAAATTTCGTCATTTAAATCTTATCAAATTATCGTTTGACATGACTTCATAATCATCTGGAATATACATGTGTTTTTTCAAAGGTTTTTGTTTATTGTAGTATTATTTCGCTAATTTACTAGAAAGAAATGGTCTCTAATGAAAAAATAAAGAATTAGCTTGCTGAAATGCGCGCTGTCAGAGCAACATAATATGTGATATCGTGTGGTTAAAGTTTTTCCCAGAATAACGGTTGTAAAAAGATGAAACTTCATTTGTTTATTTAAACAACATGCTGCAAACTTCTTTAACTGCTTTCTTTGTTTCCCTTCATGATACAAAAAGAAAGACATGTGATGCCGTCTTTCGACTGGAGCAGAAACTACATCAGTCGCTGAACTACTTTGTTCCTGCAGTCATCAGAGTTTTCTGTGGGCCCATGTCTCCGAACTGAGTCGCCGGACTCGGATGACTTGCACACACATTGTAAATCCAGACCTGAGTGGTTTCGGCAATCACTGATTCAAATTAGAATTTAATTCCAAAAGGTTAGAAAGGCATTCTCATTTGCACAGGACAAAGCATTCAACGTAAATAATTCTTTCAGGCTGCTACAGACAGTTCTTTGGGGCGCTATGCTTGTACACAACAGCGAAACTTTCTTAGTGCAGGCTTGCTTCTTCTCTTCGTCCTGCATCGCAGTACTTCTGTTTCGACTAATGCTTTCCGTGTCGAAAATGAGACATGGTCACCAGTCTAAGCCATCTTCTTAGCTTTCCAAAGTCCTCCACAAGGATTGACCTCACATTGTTCACCGCGCCGCGATTGAGGTGAAACCGAAAGTGACATGTATAAAGGAAACCTCATACAAGACGGAAATGCAAATAATCTTAGAGTATTGCTCCAGTGCTTGTAATGTGTTTCAAGTATATGTGCCAGCATTTCGTCCCAAGAGGTCAGAAAGGCATTCTCAGTTGCACAGAACAAATCATTCAGTGTAAGTAATTCTTTCAGCCTGCACTGTCAATATTGTAACATCTCAGTAAATCCGATACGAAGACCAAACGGAGATGCTTAGGTATCTTAAATGGGAATCTTAAAAGTAATTGCGATTTCTGGCGGGAAGAAACGAAAATTAAGATTAAACGTAATCGACAACAGGATCTGTAGGGGTGGAGCACAAACTAGAACTGGGAAAGGATGGATGTTGAAACTGGCCGAGGGTGTTTGAAAAGCACCAACCAATATTCGAGGAACACTGTAACAGTTCTGTTGCCTTATGATAATTATATAGAGCGTTAATTCAATAAGAATAAGAGTACGTAGCGAGTTATGTAGAAGATCTTTTATCTCTCATTCCGTACAGAGGAATAGGACAGAAAGTCTATAATGTTGGGTACGAAGTACCCACAGCCATGCCTTACACATTCTACTGTGAAGTTTTTATGTAGAAGCAGACGTTCGGCTGCCTTTGCCGAGTGTTCATCATTGCAGTGTGACGATCAAGCCCAAACAATGGGTATTGTTCTTCAGTTTCACGATTTTTTCCCACTTCCGCTGTTACTGTTCTTCTGGCATCTGAGAATGGGCGTGAGAGAAAGGTTTTACTGACGTGAATAGCTCTTCAGCAAGCTGTCGTCTGTGTTGTCTGATTCAGAGGGACAGCAGCTTGATGGTCGAGGCCACATACTTCCGAGTCGGCCACTCTGCTTCTCATAAATAAAAAGTAAAGCCTGCAGAAAGTATGTTCTCTCGGTATGTTCCATTGTGGATAGAAACTTACGAGGAAAAAGGCCTTTGGAACGAAAGAGTTGGCCAAGATGGTTTCAATTTCTCCGTCAACGGCAAATATCGATTGTGGATCAGAGGCGCTACAGCTCGAGATGTAAAACCACCACCGGTGGCATTTGCGACATGCCACATGGGCCAAGCTGCTCGCAGCAACGGGCCAGCCAAATCGCTGTGATTCAGACTGGAACAGTCCGCTGCACGAGCCGCTATCAGTCAGGCTTTTCTGCTACTTGAATTTCGACCTCGCATTGCAACTGGACTACCTTAATCTCGTTATTGGCCTTCATTCAGCGCTTATCTCTCGAAGAACTTGGCTTTGTTTTCGAATTACGCTTTCGTATCGTGTCGGGCAGAAAATTCTCGATATATAAATGTTCGTTCACTAGAATCTACGGAGATATTGGATCATGTGGGAGAAGATTCAACAACAGAGCCACTCCCAAAAGGATAAGAAGTCTCCAGGGAGTTGGAGTCACTGATCCACCAGATAATGTTATAAAACTCTAAAAGATTTTTTAGCACGAATGAACCCTTCAGCTGTATTTACAGGTTTTGCCTTATTTGGTATCGATTTCGGCGCTGTACTTACATCAGTTTTATTGTGCTCTTTATTGAGGTTTATTGTAGCAACTAGAAACTCTAGATTTTTTTTTTTCACTATGGGACTTAACATCTTAGGTCATCAGTCCCCTAGAACTTAGAACTACTTAAACCTAACTAACCTAAGGACATCACAGACATCCATGCCCGAGGCAGGATTCGAACCTGCGACCGCAGCAGTCCCGCGGTTCCGGACTGTAACGCCTAGAACCGCACGGCCACCGTGGCCGGCTCTAGAATTTTACAAATCTATTAAAAACTGTGGTAAAAATTGAGGTAATTAACTAGAAAATTTGTGTTTTTTCTAAACATGAAGTTTAAAATATAACAGCTCAGTCGTTTTTTCATAAATTAAATAAGTTGTAGAGTTTCATATACCTGTAAGTATGGTTTGTATGCTGTGCAAAATTCATCGAAGAATCTCTCTAACTTATGAAGAAAAGTGTACCTATAGCAACAAATGCAGCCATTAGTAAGTGAGAGAATGATGAAATTTCACACGTAAAAAAATTTTTTTATGTTTTCGATCTTCCACTGCAATGAGTGTGAATCCTGAATCCTTCCTGGTGATGCAGACATAGATTTATGAATTTATTTGTAAAAGTATAGACAGCGGAAATTAAAATGTCCTGTAAAGCCTCTCCTGCTCCAAGTCGGCCCGTTTGACGTCCTACCCCCCTTAAAGTATACTGTGCACGGCAAAATGACGTTATCCAAGATCGGAATGGAGGCAACTATCGTACACCACGGGCCACAGATGACGGGGCTGATCGTCGGCTGCGGGGATGTGTAAGGGCTAACAGACGAGCACCTGTGACTCCTCATCGAGCTTTCAATGAACGTTCCGTATGGGCCTGCGCAGCACGTGCCAGGTTAAGGCAGCCACCGTGGCTGCCGCTCACCGGTGACGACGGCTCGCCACTACTGCAACTGGACGTCCGCTGAACGGCGACAGGTGGCCTCTTCAGATGAGTCGCGTTTTATGCTCCACGGGACAGATATCTATTTTCCGTGTAAGGCGTGTAATGTCTGAAAGAACACTTTCTGCAAAAGTCGTCGGAAGGGTCCAGGTCGGATGATCTCATCATTCTGAAAGGCACAATGGATCAACACAGGTATGCATCTGGCCTTGGATACTACGTCCACCCCTACATGCTGTTTGTTTCCCCTCGGCACGATGGCATCTACGAGGTGCATTCAAGTTCTAAGGCCTCCGATTTTTTTTCTAACTAACTACTCACCCGAAATCGATGAACTGGCGTTACTTCTCGACGTAATCGCCCTGCAGACGTACACATTTTTCACAACGATGACGCCACGATTCCATGGCAGCGGCGAAGGCTTCTTTAGGAGTCTGTTTTGACCACTGGAAAATCGCTGAGGCAATAGCAGCACGGCTGGTGAATGTGCGGCAACGGAGAGTGTCTTTCATTGTTCGAAAAAGCCAAAAGTCACTAGGAGGCCGGTCAGGTGAGTAGGGAGCATGAGGAATCACTTCAAAGTTGTTATCACGAAGAAACTGTTGCGTAACGTTAGTTCGATGTGCGGGTGCGTTGTCTTAGTGAAACAGCACACGCGCAGCCCTTCCCGGACGTTTTTGTTGCAGTGCAGGAAGGAATTTGTTCTTCAAAACATTTTCGTAGGATGCACCTGCTACCGTAGTGCCCTTTGGAACGCAATGGGTAAGGATTACGCCCTCGCTGTCGCAGAACATGGACACCATCATTTTTTCAGCACTGGCGGTTACCCGAAATTTTTTTGGTGGCGGTGAATCAGTGTGCTTCCATTCAGCTGACTGGCGCATTGTTTCTGGATTGAAAAATGGCATCCACGTCTCATCCATTGTCACAACCGACGAAAAGAAAGTCCCATTCATGCTGTCGTTGCGCGTCAACATTGCTTGGCAACATGCCACACGGGCAGCCATGTGGTCGTCCGTCAGCTTTCGTGGCACCCACCTGGATGACACTTTTCGCATTTTCAGATCGTCGTGCAGAATTGTGTGCACAAACCCACAGAAATGCCAACTCTGGAGGCGATCTGTTCAGCAGTCATCCGGCGATCCCCCAAAACAATTCTCTCCACTTTCTCGATCATGTCGTCAGACCGGCTCGTGAGAGCCCGAGGTTGTTTCGGTTTTTTGTGACACGATGTTCTGCCTTCATTAAACTGTCGCACCCACGAACGCATTTTCGACACATCCATAACTCCATCACCACATGTCTCCTTCAACTGTCGATGAATTTCAATTGGTTTCACACCACGAAAATTCAGAAAACGAACGATTGCACGCTGTTCAAGTATGGAAAACGTCGCCATTTTAAGTATTTAAAACAGTTCTCATTCTCGCCGCTGGTGGTAAAATTCCATCTGCCGTACGGTGCTGCCATCTCTGGGACGTATTGACAATGAACGCGGCCTCATTTTAAAACAATGCGCATGTTTCTATCTCTTTCCAGTCCGGAGAAAAAAAATCGGAGGCCTTAGAACTTGAATGCACCTCGTACCAGCAGATGTAAAGGATCTATGATCCCACGAAAATACAGGGTGTTTCAAAAATGACCGGTATATTTGAAACGGCAATAAAAACTAAACGAGCAGCGACAGAAATACACCGTTTGTTGCAATATGCTTGGGACATCAGTACATTTTCAGGCAGACAAACTTTCGAATTTACAGTAGTTACAATTTTCAACAACAGATGGCGCTGCAAGTGATGTGAAAGACATAGAAGACAACGCAGTCTGTGGGTGCGCCATTCTGTACGTCGTCTTTCTGCTGTAAGCGTGTGCCTAGAACACAGTGTTGTTGCAACAAGACAAAGTTTTCAACGGAGGTTTAATGTAACCAAAGGACCGAAAAGCGATACAATAAAGGATCTGTTTGAAAAATTTCAACGGACTGGGAACCTGACGGATGAACGTGATGGAAAGGTAGGGCGACCGCTTACGGCAACCACAGAGGGCAACGCGCAGCTAGTGCAGCAGGTGATCCAACAGCGGCCTCGGGTTTCCGTTCGCAGTGTTGCAGCTGCGGTCCAAATGACGCCAACGTCCACGTATCGTCTCATGCGCCAGAGTTTACACCTCTATCCATACAAAATTGAAACGCGGCAACCCGTCAGCGCCGCTACCATTGCTGCACGAGAGACATTCTCTAACGATATAGTGCACAGGATTGATGACGGCGATATGCATGTGGGCAGCATTTGGTTTAGTGACGAAGCTTATTTTTATCTGGATGGCTTCATCAATAAACAGAACTGGCGCATATGGGGAACCGAAAAGCCCCATGTTGCAGTCCCATCGTCCCTGCATCCTCAAAAAGTACTGGTCTGGGCCGCCATTTCTTCCAAAGGAATCATTGGCCCATTTTTCAGATCCGAAACGATTACTGCATCACGCTATCTGGACATTCTTCGTGAATTTGTGGCGGTACAAACTGCCTTAGACGACACTGCGAACACCTCGTGGTTTATGCAAGATGGTGCCCGGCCACATCGTACGGCCGACGTCTTTAATTTCCTGAATGAATATTTCGATGATCGTGTGATTGCTTTGGGCTATCCGAAACATACAGGAGGCGGCGTGGATTGGCCTCCCTATTCGCCAGATATGAACCCCTGTGACTTCTTTCTGTGGGGACACTTGAAAGACCAGGTGTACCGCCAGAATCCAGAAACAATTGAACAGCTGAAGCAGTACATCTCATCTGCATGTGCAGCCATTCCGCCAGACACGTTGTCAAAGGTTTCGGGTAATTTCATTCAGAGACTACGCCATATTATTGCTACGCATGGTGAATATGTGGAAAATATCGTACAATAGAGTTTCCCAGACCGCAGCGCCATCTGTTGTTGAAAATTGTAACTACTGTAATTTCGAAAGTTTGTCTGCCTGAAAATGTACTGTTGTCCAAAGCATATTGCAACAAACGGTGTATTTCTATCGCTGCTCGTTTAGTTTTTATTGCCGTTTCAAATATACCGGTCATTTTTGAAACACCCTGTAGATGCTAGTATCCGACACTCAGGTCGATAATGCACAGGAGTCGATTATCGAGCACTGCAGGAGGCAGTGAGACGAGTGTTGGGTGAGAAGTAGTACTGGAGAGTGTCGAGTGAGAAGGGTTACTGGAGAGACTGACAAGAATGGTGGTCGAGTGAGTGGTAAACGGTAAAATTCACCGGAGTATGACAAATGAGCGCGTCCCCTGATCGTCGTGGGGTGGACCCTCATCGATACCGATTCGCGAGTGATATGAAACCTAAAGTAACAAGTGCCGAATTACGTGTTTCGCGTCAACCGCGTCGGCCAGCAACAACCATGGATTGCAGTGAGGATTGTTGTGAATGTTAACCATCACCATTGTGTGTGACGAAGTACTTAAAAGCCACAATCAATAAATGATATAACCGTAATTAGACGTGTAAGGCGAAGGTAGCAACTGCCTCAGAATTTGTGTTTTCGTAGAAAATACAATACAGTTTGTACATCGCAACCTTCGTGGTCGTTAATGATAGACAAACTTTCAATCACTAGTTATTCCGTCTCAGAACAGCCGCATTCGGTTGAAATACCCCCGAAACCACAGCAGGAAAACAGATAGCATTCATCCATTAAGCACACGGTCATATAATCATAATAATTAACTGTTTGGCGGCTTCGGTAAATTACCCAAAACCCAATAAAGGAATTTAAACGGGGGTGTTTCACAGAACAACGCAACGTCTCCCACAAATTGCAATATATGTGTGCGCCTCGAAAAGCACCAGGGCGATTCTACCGTCCTCGTTTGCGCAATTAACTTACCGAATTTAAAACCAATCGAGAATCTGCCTGACATTTCGATCGGGCCGTTCGCACCATGGATCCTCAACCGAGAAACCTAGCACAGTTGGCCACCGCTTTGGAGTCGGCGTGGCTCCACATCCCTGTCGATACCTTCCAGAAACTCTCTGATTCTCTTCCTGCACGTCTCGCAGCGGTTCACGCTACAAAAGTTGATTATTGAGGGTTTTGACACGTGATCACGTTAAGGTAACTGGAGAGTGTAACTCTGATGATGGTGTGTGGCGTCCCCGCACTCCAACCGCGTGCTGGTACTGTCGACGCCGCAGAGCTGCTACTGCCACAGCTCTCGCAGTGGAGTTGAGACACGATGCGCGATGACGTAGGTCCCCGTTGGTGAACAGGAGACAGAAATGCGAACTCGTACGATGGATGCTTCTTCTGATTTAAGATTGAATGATTCGTTGCCAGGATATGCAGTAGTTGTTAAACCTTATCTCATCCGCATCGTACACACCACCAATTGCGAGGAAACATTGTAAGTATCAGTCTAGTCGTACGTTGTTGGCTCGTTGCTATGGAGTTGTTGAGCCTGTATGAAGCGAGATCCAGAGATACTGTTCGATCACGTCTGAGTGAACCTACGCCGTAATGTTAAAAAAAAATGTTCAAAAGCTCTCTTTTCAATTAATGAAGTAGGTATTTTGATATTCAGATTAAATTGTCGCTGCTGAACAGTCGTCGGTTAACAATCATTGATTAAATCAGTTAATAATGTAGTCCACGCTTGATATTTCACTTGGAACGAACAGTTTATTGTTCCTTGACTACTAAATACTTAATAACTTTAGCATCACACGCACACGCAGTTGGCTGGTAAAGTCAGTTCTATTAAAATTAAGATTCTTGACAATTACGACAACTTGACTCTTCAGCGTAATTGTATTATCTTCGTGAAGTCGTGTAATTGTGTCCTACTCGAGAATAATTGAGTGTAGTCCTTTGATATACTATCTACTCTTCTTTTAGTTCCAACTATTTGAAAGTCAAGTCCAATATTCACTAGTTTCGTCAATAAAGTTCAATTAACCAGTTATGCACGGTTAAACGCGTCTATCCGTTCCTGTCTCTGTTTAGAAAATCAGTTTCCGAAGTTCGTGAATCACGTCACGCAAGAAACACTTCTGAACGCAAAACAATCTCGTCGCGTTCCGTACTCTAAATAACTAAGACAAGAATTGTTCTCGCACGTCTTTACAGGACGAGAGCCAGCAAGAGACTTCTTCTGTGAAAGAGTATTGTAGGCGCATTGAATTTCTTCGTTGCGCTTACAACTCTCTTCCACATAAAAGTTATCTCTGACTAACATCACCTTGGACTTAGCTTTCAAGATATTAATTGCAATTATCACTTGGATATTTGCCCATTAATTAAATCTGAGGTTTCTTCCTCCTCTTTTCATAACAAAAACTCTCAGTGATGTATAATATTGTTGTTATCAAAACTTCTTGGTGTTAGCTTATCGGCCACGATGTCGTATTTGCTAAGGTAACTCTTCCGTACTTCATATTATGATATTCTATCGTAATTGACTTTAAGGGGGTCGTTGGGGTGTTACAGTACGTAGGGAGAAAGCATAGGGGGAAGACAAGAGACTGGAATACGTCCAACAAACAACTGAGGACATTGGGCGCAAGTGCTGAGATGGAGATGTTTGCACAGGAGAGGAAGTCGTGGTGGACCTCATCAATCCAGTCAAAAGACTGATGCCCGGAAAAAAGAAATCTCTATCCGACGTCAGCGTACTTACCTGTGCCTACCGATCTCGCTTTGTCAGAGCGTTGATCGCATCTAGCAACGGATTTGTTTTTCGTCTGTGGGAAGGAGTGTGTGCCATTCGGCCAGGGCATCGTGTTTCGCTGTTCAGACGCGCCAGATGCCCGGAAACGCCGCCGACGCGGGTGATGAACGGGCGCGCGCGGTGCAGGTTTCCTGTGATGCATCTCTCGGACCGCGCCGGACGCCTCGGTTGTGCGTGATTTACGGCTGGGAACGCCGGCGTGCAGATGTTGTCAGCGGGGGACGCGAGCAAAGGACAAACAAGGTCAGCTGGGCGCTGGGCGCAGTGATGCTCCGCCGCCCACACCTGTCGCCCACACCTGCCACCGCTCGTTTGCACTGCCGTTACGTCAGCTGAAAGTGCTCGTGCGCTTTCTACCGTGACACGCCGCCCGTCGCCACACATCGCGCCGGCTACGCTCCGTCTGTCTGCGCTTTCGCCTTCTGCTCCCCGTCTTGGTATCACTCTTCCCACGCCACTCTTGCAGCAGATACGGAGCTTACTCGTGTGAAGAACCTCTTAATATGGTGCTAGTAAAGCTATTTTTAGGATACAGACCCTCCTGAATACTGTATCCTTTGGTCTTAAAGTTCTACCAGCAACCACATTTTCAGACCTAATTATAGGAATTCAGACTCGCCAGTTATGAAACAACTAATCGTTTTGAAACTTTCTGGTATATTTAAATTAGAAGTGTGGCCGGACCGAGACTCTAACTGTAGACTTTTGCCTTTCGCAGGCAAGTGCTGTGCCAACTCAGCTACCCAAGCACGACTCATGACCATCCTCAAAGCTTTACTTTCGCCACTATATAGTCTCCTACTTTCCAAAGTCCACAGAAGTTCTCCTGCGAAACGTGCTGAACTAGCACTCCTGGGAAGGTCCCGAGTTCGAGTCTCGGCCGCCACACAGTTTTAATCTGCCAGGAAGTTTCATTTCGGCGCACATTGCAGAGTATAAATTTCATTCTGGAAACCAATCATTTTACTGCACAACCTTGTTTCGGCATATTTGTGCGGTAATTAATGGGTACTTTTATTCAAGTCTCTAAAATACAGTTTAAGGGGAAGTTCTGGTCGAGACAGATGAAAAAAATTTATTTTCTTACATAACTTGCATCCCTGAAGTTTACAGATGAAGGCTACAAAAGAATTTTTTCACTGTGAAAGTATTTTAGTTGTTGCAGATTCGACCAGTATACAAATTTCTATCCAGTGAAGATTTACATAAATGATGCACGGCTCCCAACACGCAAAATGACAACGACATAATCAAAGCATCCATTTGGAAAGTGGTGCAGAAAAATATTCAGTTTGGGGCTAAAACTGCTGAAATAGTAGCATATATAGCTGCAGGCATATTCAGCGAAGTTTATTCTTTTATTCCGAAGACCACGAATGTGTTAAGAATCGTCATATGAACGCTCAGCAAAAACTTCGTGATCTCACAGGAAATGAGTGGCCGCAGTGTAGCAAAGAATTAATCAGTTCATTAAAACAGCCCTTTCTGAAAATATACAGCACCGCATTCAGAACCAGAGCATGTTTAAGGAAGAGAAAGGATGCCTCCATGGTCCGCAAGTTTTGAAACAACGTCTTTTTTTTTATTGCAGACTTTAACGCGTTTTTTCTCGAAACAACATTTTTCAGCATGCGGAGCATTCTAGAGTCTCGACAGGTTAACCAATTCATATTTTGCAATGAAAAATAATCAAATTTATGGGTTCTTAGCAAGAGTTTCCTTATTCGAATCTTAAATATTTCTTTAAACACTTGAACTTAGAGGAATATTCCAAGTAACCAGCCTCTTTGTCAAATAGCTGCCATTATTTTCTAGGTCTTTTTCTAAACCCCATCTTGATGGCCTCCAAATGCGTTATAATTTAAGAATTTTCTATTTTTATGGGTTTCAGAAATAGCCTCGAGTCCATACAATGCTTCACGCAAACTAGGAAGAGCAGAGTGTCATCAATCGACACTCTTACTTTGTTATGCGATAAAAACATGTTTTTCATACATATATATTATCCATCCTCACCAACTGTAGTTGTATATATTGAAATAACCAGCAACCGGTTGCAACTGGGTGCTGACTTTTGATATATTTATGTCTAATGTAGTGGTAAAATCACCATTGTAATAAAAATATTCCTTCAATGAAAAACAAATTCTAAACTTCACCCACTTTTCGTCCCTATCCGCCAGAACCTACCCTTAAGTAATAATTGTTGGAAAGAAAATAAGGCCTGAAACTCGCCATGTGCAACGGAAAAAATTTTGTGAAGTTGCTTGGGTAGTTAGGAAGTCACTTTAACTACGAAAATGTAATTTTGTTTGCGTGACAATATTTCGCAATTGTATTTTGTGGTTTCTGGCATTTTCCTTGTCCTTCCTGACCTCATCTTTTCATCTCTTGCAGAAATACGCTCAGAAACTGTACCAAGATAAAATGTCGACCTCAACAAAGCACTAGACTTGTATTCTACTGTGTGCTTGAGTTCTTTTGACCTCATCTGTTTTCGTACTCAGTCTGGTGCATCATCTGAAATTTGAATTTTATATCCTCCCCCCTCCTACTCCCTTTCTCTCTCTCTCTCTCTCTCTCTCTCTCTCTCTCTCTCTCTCTCTCTCTGTGTGTGTGTGTGTGTGTGTGTCCAATTTTTTTTACTATTTTTTTGTTTTTGGACACTTTTGTATAGTTCCTTCCATGTATCATATGAAGTGCTACTACATAGTGTGAATACTCCTTGGAATCGATACATCTGTCTCCAGATTTGTGATGAAAGCGATGCTGTACCATTAAATTGGTCCAACTACTATGGAGGTGTTTGAGAAAGGAAACTGCGCAAACATAAATTAAAATGTTTCAAAAATTCAAATGGCTCTGAGCACTATGGGACTAAACATCTTAGGTCATCAGTCCCCTAGAACTTAGAACTACTTAAACCTAACTAACCTAAGGACATCACACACATCCATGCCCGATGCAGGATTCGAACCTGCGACCGTAGCAGTCACGCGGTTCCGGACTGCAGCGCCTAGAACCGCACGATCACCGCGGCCGGCAAAATGTTTCAGAAATATTATTTGAATCAGTTGACTGTGTATGCCAGAGAGGAAACAAAGAAACAGGTATGTTGCATTATGGGAACGAGTGTTATGAGGGATTTGTAATTCGGTAGAAATGTGAAAGTTGGACTACGTAATGAGGCTTGGAGAAAAAAAAGGGGCAATTTGGGGGAGACCAAACCCAGAAAGGAAAAAATAGTCGGTTTGCTATCGTAAAACTTGTAAGTGCTAGCGACAATTTAATGATTCCCTGTAGCTTAAAATTAATTTACGGAAGAATTCAATTGGTAGAAGCAGTAGAGTTTGCTATGCAATAAACTGGACGGGCTTACAAACTGACCGTCGCATGTACACAGAATCAGACGCATCGAATTAATTCACCACCTTCAAGGTGTTCATACACCTCCACTCCAGATGATCCTTGAAAAAAAATAAATAAATAAATAAATAGAAAAAATAAAAAAAGGCACAAAGAGACATGTCTAAATTACGAGTAATAGGAAATTTAAATATAAAACGCGGAAAATCTCAGAACTTGACAGAAGAGTAATTTAGTGTGTAATAAGGTAACCAGCCTAATTAGGCATCGAGTGAATGGTAGCAGAGTGACAACGGAAGCCAACTAGTTAACTTATGTGCAGTAATTGCAGCGTTTGATAAATCCATGCCAAACTCTAAATATACATACAAGGACCGTAAATACACGTACGGGATAGCTTTAAACTAGTTGGTAATTGAAACGTGGACAAATGTCTCTGTAAGACATGTCAGGTTGCTAGCGCTTGAACTGATATAATTAACATCATTGACAGGCATGACAAGGCACTGGTAGATACTACAGAACGTATGTTCAGAATAATTTGAAATTTTTCTCTTGTAGAAATGCCTGGGACAGTCTGGTCATCAAACTGATGGCTTTTTTAAACTTGAGATTGCACTCCGTGCACTGCATGTATTTATAATGTTGAATAAAGAAGGTCATCAACGCTGTTTCTTTATACACCAGGCAAAGTAGGAGAAATGGGAGAAAACACTCCTAACAGGAGAGCATCCCCCTCCACCTCCCCTTATATTTTTTTATATTTTTTCAGTTTTTACGAAAAACTGTTCATTTTTCGAAGACATCAATCATACCAAAAAATATTTCTAGAGACGTTCTGCTCAAAGAAGATCATGTGCATCTTTTAAAGCAAGATAATCAATTTTCGGAACATTCGACATGCAATATTAAAAATCCATTATCCTACGAGTTTGGCAAATTTCTCAACTTCGATATTACTTCAGTTAAATCTCTCTTCTGCTTCTCGACTACTACTTGCTTTTTTTTGCATTTAAAAACATATTGTAGCACATACGTGTTTGTGCTAAAATCTGAAGGTAGGAAAAGAGTGTGAAATTTCATTCAAAACTTTCATTTACTGATGCAGAACATTTCTGCTATACTATTTTTTTTCAGTACTATGCTCCTTCATATTCACATTGGAATCTAAACCACTTGTGATGAGAATCAAGAATTATTGTCGAATTAATCAACAATTACTATCGTTATAAAACATTTATACCACCATATCTGTTGAACAAATAAAGTAGGACTGCATCACTCTAGCGTTTAGTCAATTTGTCTTTTTAGAGTTTTATGTATTGTATCTCCTTCTGGAAGACATTCGTTGTCTTTCTGCAATAAATCGTACAATGAAAACTGAAATTTCTCTGAAGAATCTGAAAAATTGCATACTTCTTGGGAAGCAGCATCGGTTGGTATCATGAGGGTAGCCTCTTTTTCGAACAGAGGAGAGATTCGACACTAACTTATTATAGCAATTTTGGTCGTCGTGGTCGCCTGAGCTGCTGAACACAAAGAACTACTGCGATCAGCAACCTTTCTACCGAAGCCATTCTCGTGTTTTCCTGATTTCTGGAGCAGTGTGTGTTGCAGAGTAAAAGAAAGATTTTCCAACATTACACGATATTTTTACAGTGGTTATTTTCTTTCGGCCTCTAAGTTACATTTTTCAGCACATATGAAACAGCAGTTAGAAATTGAATGGAGAAGACGAAGATGATCTTAAACTTGTATCATCTACTTGTGTAGATTTTTGGTTAATTGCTTTCTCGACGTCACGTTTGTACGTCGACATACCTTATGCACTTCTTCGATTCCAACGTTTTGTGGAGGAGGCTGAGTCCCATCCTCCAGTTCCTTCCTGACACGTATCACAGGTTCCAGCTTCTTCGTCACTATTGATGTCTCTCCTTTCGAAACAGATTTACCGCAAATAAAACAGGGGTAGCGTCAAGCATTATTCTTCTTTCAGTCCAAATAAGTTCACGACATAAACTCAACTAAACTACACACCTGTAGAGAAAAATGGCAGTCATAGTGCTAGGGAACGATGGGTGAATGCGAAGGGGAACTTAGCTTCATTGACAGGCACCTCATCTTGGTTTCAATAATACTGAACATTGAGTTGAAAATTTGCTAAATATTTCCATATACTTATTTATTCTTTTTATTTACGTAATTAACTCAGTAAACAGTAAAATACTAACACAGTAGAAGACGAATGGGTAGCCTTGAGAGACGAAACAGTGATTGATGCAAATGATCAAATAGGTAAAAAGACAACGCCTAGTATAAATCGTTGGGTACTATAGGAGATATTCTATTTAACCGATGAATGGAGGAAATATAAAAATGCAGCAGATGAAGCAGGGGAAAGAAAATACAAATATCTAAAAAAATGAGACTCACAATATGTTCAAAATGGCTAAGTAGGAAGGACCAGAAGACATATTTCACCAGGAGAAAGACGGACACCACATACAGAAAAATTAAAAACGCATTTGGAGTTAAGAAAAGCACCTGCAGAATATTAATATCTCGGATGGAAAACTTGTCCTAAGCGAAAAAGTGAAAGCTGGAAGGTGAAAGGATGATATAGGGACTATGTATGCAAGGGAGATGAACTTAAAGACAATATAACAGAAAGGAAAAAGGACGTAGATAAAAATGAGATGGGAGATATAATACTGCGAGAAGAATTTGATGGAGCAATGATAGACCTAATTTGAAACAAGGCCCCTGGAATAGACTACATTCCACCAGAACTATTAATAGCCTTAAGAGAGCCAGCCAGAATAAAAATATTCCATCTAGTGAGCAAGATGTATGAGACAGGCGAAATACCCCCAGATTTCAAGCAGAATGTAATAATTCCAAGAAAGTAGGTGCTGAAAAGGTGTAAATAATACCGAACTATCAGTTTAATAAGTCATGGTTGCAAAATGCTAACAAGAATTCTTTACAGAAGAGTGGATAAACTGGTAGAAGCCGGCCTCGGGGAAGATCAGTTTGGATTCCGATGAAATGTAGGAACACCCAAGGCAGTAGTGTCCCTACGACTTCTCTTATACGAGTAATATAGGTTAAAGAAGGGCATACCTACGTTTACAGCATTTTTAGGTTTAGAGGTCGCTTTTGACAATGTTGGCTGGAACACTCCTTTAGAAGTTATGAAGGTAGCGGGGATAAAATAAAGGGAGAAAATTGTCATTTACAATTTGTACAGAAACCAGATGCCAGTTGTAAGAGTCAAGGAGCATGAAAGAGAAGCAGTGGCTAAAAAGGAATTCAGACAGGGTTGTAGCCTAGCCCCGAAGTTATTCAACCTGTACACTCAGCAAACAGTAAAGAAAAGAAAAGAAAAATTAGGAGTATAATTAAAGTTCAGGGAGAAGAAATAAAAACTTCGACGTTTCCGATAACAGTGCAATTCTGCCAGAGACTGCCAAAGGACTTAGAAGAGGAGTTGAACGGAACGGGCAATTTTTTGAAAGGAGAATATAAGATGAGCATCAACAAAAGCAAAACGATAATGATGAAATGCAGTCGAATTAAACCAGGTGATGCAGAAGGAATTAGATTATGAAATGAGACACTTAAAGTAGTAGACGAGTTTCGCTATTTGGGGAGCAAGATAACTGATGATGATTGAAGTAGAGAGGATATAAAATGTAGACTGGCAATGGCAAGAAAAGCGTTTCTGAAGAAGAGAAATCGGTTAACATCGATTGTAGATTTAAGTGTCAGGAAGACCTTTCTGTAAGTATTTGTATGGAGTGTAGCCATATATGAAAGTGAAACATGGACGATAAACAATTAAGACAAGAAGGGAACAGGAGCTTTTGAAATGTGGTAGAAAGCTGAAGATTAGATGGGTAGATCGCCTAACTAATGAGAAGATACTGAACAGACTTGGGGAGAGAACAAATTTGTGGCACAGCTTGACTAAAAGACAGAGGGATCAACAGTTAAGTGTTGGAGGGAAGTGTGTGACGTAAAATTCGTAGCGGGATGAATACAGTAAGCAGATTCAGGAGGGTGAAGGATGCAATAGTTATACGGAGATGAAGAGGACTGCACAGGATAAAGTAGCACGGAGAACTACATCAATCCAGTCTTCGGACAGAAGACAACAATGACAACAACAGCAACAACTAAGCAATAAAAGGCGCAAAAATTGTACATTAACGGAACCTCGTTCCAAATCTTATATCTCTAAAAGTATTCGCCTGACTTAAAATTTGTAGAAGTCCTTTTTTGTGTAGATTTTTACGAAGAATTTCTGTTGTAGTTACAGTTCTCTTCTGAAAATGAACCGTTTTGTGCAAAATTTTAGACAGGGGAAGAAACTGACTCTTGATGGGGTGAAAATGGGGAACGCGCCGGACCTATGGGGAGGGGGAACTTTTCTATTTCTTGTTACTACATCCCACACCTTAGTAACGCTCAAGAAGGTGGCGAAGCCATCTGCCCTAGAGAAGATCCCAAATATAAGGGAGGTAGAGTCGGATAGTCCTTTAGCAGAACAAAATTACAAGAGAGTGAAAGTTCGCAATCGTCTCTGTGCAAGAGGACGCAGTATCCTGATCGGATACTAAAAGAATGAAGGGACTTTATTTCTGAGGACGAAAATGTTGGCTGCATAGCATTTGTTTTAAATTTATTATACCGGCCCGTTATCTGGCCATATGCCGCTCTTCGTGGACATACTCTACGACAGCTGAAAAGGCATAGCACCAAGTACGTGTGCGTGAGTGTGTGTGTGTGTGTGTGTGTGTGTGTTTGTGTGTTTGGAATTAAGATTCATTATTGACTTTACTGACTTATTTTTCTTTCTTTTATCGGGATGAAGAGACAGTATTCAGGGGCAGTAGATCTAAAAGACGAAGTAGGTATGGGTTGGATGAGGATTACGCGGCGTCAGCGTTCGTAAGAGCGCTGCGGCGAAGGTTCGGGCCTCTCGTTCGATCGGCATGCGTGCACCGAGGTAAACCTGCGGAGCGCAGCAGGTGTGTTTGCTTTCGCTCTCTTCTCGCGTTCGAGCGCAATTTAGTCATTAGCCGAGCCGGCTGCGGCGACAGGCGGAACCCGCGATGTGAGTTACTGGGGAGAAATCCGTAATTACGATCTGTCGAGCGCCTAACTGATGGCGTTTACGCAATTAAGGCGGTCTCTTACATATTTACGAGCGCAGGAATCTGAGCATATGGGACAGGCGGCGCGAGCGAAGTCAGAAACCGGAGATTACGGGAGGAGAGATTGCGGCACCGGCTTGCCACTTGTAATAAGGCGGGCGTGCCTCATCTGCCGAGTACGTTCTGCTCTCGATACGAGCCAAGGACTCGCTGCACCCTTGCGTCTGTGCTACTTCGCTCTAGATAGGCGCGGATCAAAGCCAAGCGTGGAAACCGCTCCACCCTCCCAGCAACATTTCACTGTTGTTGTTGTGGTTTTCAGTCCAATATCTTCTATAAATCGATCTCTTCTTTTAGTTTGGTTATGCCATAAATCTGTTTTTGCCCCAAATAGATTCTGCTCCTCCGAATTAGTTATCCGACCCACCCATCTTCAGTATTCACCTGTAGCTTCCATTTCGAATGTTACTCTACTCTACAATTCCTGTTTGTCACCCAAGTGTCATATCACAAAAGACTTCATAATGCTTCAGTTAACGGTATTAACAAATTTCTCTTTATAAAGATTATAATTTAAAACCGCAACCAGTCACAAATATGGTTTAAAGATGTTTATTTAGGCCTAGAACACTGGATGGGGAATATGTTACATTGTTACTAAACCATCGTAAATTTAACTACTCCTTATTTTACTCAATATAAGTCATAATTTATGGTTTATGCATTAGTTAACTACAATTATAAGGTCTCGAATGGTATGTACATCAAAAAGAGTACAAAATGTTTTACAGTTTTACACCCTATAATGACAATACCAGAGCTGCGTGAAAAGCTAATTGAAAAAATGGTTCAAATGCATCTAAGCACTATGGGACTTAACATCTGAGGTCATCAGTCCCCTAAACTTACAATTACTTAAACCTAACTAACCTAAGGACATGCCCGAGGCAGGAATTGAACCTGCGAAAAAGCGAATTGCTGCCAACCACAGTCATAAATTTTACGAGGGTTTAGTAATCTAGGGTTACATCAAATCATGTTTGTGGCTGGTTGCTGCTTTAAATCATAAATCTTATAACTGCACTACGTCCACGGTTCTCATAATATCTAAATTTCTCTTTCTTCATAAATTATTTTCTTGCTATTGTCACTCTGCATTTCATATCCTAGATGTGGCCGTTCTGCGACTCTTGCGACTTCCCTTGCAAATTCGCGGAGTCTCCAAATGCCGTCTTGTGGTGGAGTTCGGGGGGGGGGGGGGGGGACCCTTAAGGTTGCCGATGACAATGTAATTTGTCAGAGATGGCAAAAGATTTGGGACGTCATTTTATCGGAGCTGATAGGATCTTGAAAAATAGACAACAAGATGTAACATCACCAAAAGTAAAACTGGACTGTAATAAAACTAAATCAGATGATGCTGAGGGAATTAGATTAGGAAATGAGACACTAGCAGGTAAGTTTTGCTATTTAGGCAGCAAAATAACTGACGATGGCGGACCCAGAGAGGATATACATTACAGAAATTATTACTTACGTATGAGAAGAGTTTAGAAGCTTTCGAAATGTGGTGTTACCTGAGAATGTTATAGCTTAGATAAGGTGGGTAGGAAACCAACTGAGAGTTACTGAGTCGAGTCGGCGATAAGATATCTTTTTGGCACAACGGGACTAAAAAAACGGATAGACTGACGTTATATTCTGATGTATTAGCGAATCGTCAATTTGGTGATGGTGAGGGGGAGTAAAAATAGCATCCAAATAGATGCAGACAAAGGTGAAGGGACTTGCATAGGAGCTGCTTCAGACACACATGTCTTCGGACTGAGCATCACCACAACAACAGCGGTTACCAGGGGCAGGGAAGGAAGTTGACGTTGATGATTTGGAGGCAACTGTGTTATAGGTACGTCATTCCGCTGCGGTGCCAACCACCGTACACGATTCCGGACATTCTTCTATGAGCTGTGTGTGTGCGTCCGCTGTGTTCTCGTACAATATGGCGGTGTCTTCTAACAACCATTAGCTGGAGCACCGAGCCAACCCGGTAATTTTGTTTTATTTAGTAGCGGCCCTCTCCTCAGTTCCTGGATATGTTGGCGCCACGCGCCCTAGGTGACGTCACGGTAGCACACTGTTCTTCTAATTGTTGGTAACACTGATTCATGAACGCAGTCAGTCTGTAGATTGGCGGCAACGTTCCCCCGACTGCCGATAATAGATTGACTTGTGTTGAAGAAGAGTTCCCTCAGTCGCTATCAGCGATGATATGAAGCCTTATTCGATGGTATCTCACACCATGACGCCTGGAGTTACCCCGCTGCGCCACTCCAAACCATTAGAAGTATGTGACCTCTCCTCACGTCGCCTGTACACTCATCGACGATGGTCATCCAGGGAGGCGTAGAACCGCGACTCGTCGCTCAAAACAGTGCGAAGCCATTCACCAACAGCCGATACTGCGCAGTCACGGCACCACTGCAGACACAGCCGCGTTGGATGTAGTGTCAAGTGCAGCCTACGCAAGGGGTGGTAATTTCCTAGTTCGACTTCTGCTAGTCCGCAAACTAATGTCACAAGGTGACACAGAATCTACATCTACATCTACATGGATATTCTGCAAATCACATTTAAGTGCCTATAGAGGATTCATCGAACCACCTTCTACATCTACATCTACATCCATACTCCGCAAGCCACCTGACAGTGTGTGGCGGAGGGTACCTTGAGTACCTCTATCGGTTCTCCCTTCTATTCCAGTCTCGTATTGTTCGTGGAAAGAATGATTGTCGGTATGCTTCTATGTGGGCTCTAATCTCCCTGATTTTATCCTCATGGTCTCTTCGCGAGATATACGTAGGAGGGAGCAATATATTGCCTGACTTTTCGGTGAAGGCATGTTCTCGAAACTTCAACAAAAGCCCGTACCGAGCTACTGAGCGTTTCTCCTGCAGAGTCTTCCACTGGAGTTTATCTGTCATCTCCATAACACTTTTGCGATTACTAAATGATCCTGTAACGAAGCGCGCTGCTCTCCGTTGGAACTTCTCTATCTCTTCTATCAACCCTACCTGGTACGGATCCCACACTGCTGAGCAGTATTCAAGCAGTGGGCGAACAAGCGTACGGTAACCTACTTCCTTTGTTTTCGGATTGCATTTCCTTAGGATTCCTCCAATGAATCTCAGTCTGGCATCTGCCTTACCGGCGATCAACTTTATATGATCATTCCATTTTAAATCACTCCTAATGCGTACTCCCAGATAATTTATGGAATTAACTGCTTCCAGTTGCTGACCTGCTATTTTGTAGCTAAATGATAAGGGATCTATCTTTCTATGTATTCGCAGCACATTACACTTGTCTACATAGAGATTCAGTTACCATTCCCTGCACCATGCGTCAATTCGCTGCAGATCCTCCTGCATTTCAGTACAATTTTCCATTGTTACAACCTCTCGATATACCACAGCATAATCCGCAAAAAGCCTCAGTGAACTTCCGATGTCATCCACAAGGTCATTTATGTATATTGTGAATAGCAACGGTCCTACGACACTCCCCTGTGGCACACCTGAAATCACTCTTACTTCGGAAGACTTCTCACCATTGAGAATGACATGCTGCGTTCTGTTATCTAGCAACTCTTCAATCCAATCACACAATTGGTCTGATAGTCCATATTCTCTTACTTTGTTCATTAAACGACTGTGGCGAACTGTATCGAACGCCTAGCGGAAGACAAGAAACACGGCATCTACCTGTGAACCCGTGTCTATGGCCCTCTGAGTCTTGTGGACGAATAGCGCGAGCTGGGTTTCACACGGCCGTCTTTTTCGAAACCCATGCTGATTCCTCCAGAGTAGATTTCTAGTCTCCAGAAAAGTCATTATACTCGAACATAATACGTGTTCCAAAATTCTACAACTGATCGACGTTAGAGATATAGGTCTATAGTTCTGCACATCTGTTCGACGTCCCTTCTTGAAAACGGGGATGACCTGTGCCCTTCTCCAATCCTTTGGAACGCTACGCTCTTCTAGAGACCTACAGTACACCGCTGCAAGAAGGGGGGCAAGTTCCTTCGCGTACTCTGTGTAAAATCGAACTGGTATCTCATCAGGTCCAGCGGCCTTTCCTCTTTTGAGCGATTTTAATTGTTTCTCTATCCCTCTGTCGTCTATTTCGATATCTACCATTTTGTCATCTGTGCGACAATCTAGAGAAGAAACTATCACAATTCTCTATTAATCCAATCTCATATAGCGCGTGAAAAGAACGAACGCCTATATCTTTCCGTACGAGCTCTAAATTCCCTTATTTTATCGTGGTGATCGTTTTTCCCTATGTCGGTCGGTGTCAACAAAATATTTTCACATTCGGAGGAGAAAGTTGGTGATTGGAATTTCGTGAGGAGATTACGTCGCAACGAAAAACGCCTTTCTTTTAACGATGTCCAGCCCAAATCCTGTATCATTTCAGTGACACTCTCTCCCATATTTCGCGATAGTACAAAACGTGCTGCCCTTCTTTGAGCTTTTTCAATGTACTCCGTCAGACCTATCTGGTAAGGATCCCACACCGCACAGCAGTATTCTAAAAGAGGACGGACAAGCGTAGTGTAGGCAGTCACCTCAGTAGATCTGTTACATTTTCTAAGCGTCCTGCAAATAAAACGCAGTCTTTGGTTAGCCTTCCCCACAACATTTTCTATGTGTTCCTTCCAATTTAAGTTGTTCGTAAATGTAATAGCTAGGTATTTATTTGAATTTACGGACTTCATATTTGACCAATTTATCGTGTAACAGAAGTTTAACGGATTCCTTTTAGCACTCACGTGGATGACCTCACATTTTTCGTTATTTAGGGTCAACTGCAGTTTGTTTTGATCTTCTAATGACTTTATTAATCTATAAACGACAGCGTTATCTGCAAAGAACCTAAGAAGGATGCTCAGATTGTCTCCCAAATCATTTATATAGCTAAGGAACAGCAAAGGGCCTATAACACTACCTTGGGGAACGCGAGAAATCACTTCTGTTTTACTCGATGACTTTCCGTCAGTTACTAAGAACTGTGACCTCTCTGACAGGAAATCACGAATCCAGGCACATAACTGAACGATATTACATAAGCACACAGTTTCACTACAAGCCGCTTGTGTAGGTACAGTGTCAAAAGCGTTCCGGAAATCCAGAAATACGAAATAAATTTAAAATCCCTTGTCAATAGTACTCAACAGTTCGTGCGAGTAAAGAGCTAGTTGTGTTTCAAAAGAACGACGTTTTCTAAGTCTGTGCTGACTGTGTGTCAATTGACCGTTTATTGTTGAAGGTAATTCATAATGTTCGAACACAATACATGTTCCAAAGTGTTGCTGCATATCGACGTGAATGATGTGGGCCTGTGATTTAGTGGGTTACTCCCATTATCTATCTTGAATATTGGTGTGACCTGCGCAACTTGCCAGTTTTTGGGTACGGATCTTCCGTCGAGCGAACTGTTGAGTATGATTGTTAAGAATGTTGCAGGGAGTCAATTATATGTCTTCGGATGACAGGTGCAAATGTGTAAGGACTGCAATGTGCTCGGTGGATAACGGGACGGTCCTCTATTCTGGTGGTCAGCGACGTCGACCAGTACAGCGACGGCGAGTACTGCCTGCCCTCACGTCCCCATGCATTCCAGTATCGGGTCACTGCCACATCCCAGTGCCGCACAGCTCTGTATGCTGCACGATTCTACTACCCGGCCAAGTGGAGACCCACGACGACGCCCCCTTTCAGTTGTGATAACGCTGTCTGCTAAGAGAACGTGACATCTCTGTGTGCTTTCCAGTGGTCACTCAACCAGTCAACATCTGATGCTGTTCGCGTCCCTTGTATTCATTACGAGGAGTGGTAACAATAAAGACGAACAGCATTAATGCACTCTAAATGGTTCAAATGGCTCTGAGCACTGTCGGACTTAACTTCTGAGGTCATCAGTCCCCTAGAACTTAGAACTACTTAAACCTAACTAACCTAAGGACATCACACACATCCATGCCCGAGGCATGATTCGAACATGCGACCGTAGCAACAGTGCGGTTCCGGACTGAAGCACCTAGAACCGTTCGGCCACAGCTGTTGGCTGCGCATATACAGATGGGGATAGTTTCGCTTACGCAAGGTATAAAAGGACAGTGGATTGGCGCAGCTGTCATTTGTACTTAAGTGATTCATGTGAAAAGATTTCTGACGTGATTGTGGCCGCATGACAGGAATTAACAGACCGTGAACGCAGAATGGTAGACGCAGCTAGACGTATGGGACATCCCATTTCGGAAATCGTTAGGGAATTCAGTATTGCGAGATCCACAGCGTCAAGAGTGTGCCGAGAATACCAAATTTCAGGCGTTACCTGTCACCACGGACAACGCAGTGGGCGACAGTCTTCACCTAATGACCAAAAGCAGTGGCGTTTGCGTAGAGTTGTCAGTGATAACAAACAAGCAATACTGTGTGAAATAACAGTTCAACTGGCTCTGAGCACTGTGGGACTTAACATCTGAGGTGGTCAGTTCCCTAGAACTTGGAACTACTTAAACCTAACTAACCTAAGGACATCACACAAATCTATGCCCGTGGCAGAATTCGAACCTGCGACTGTAGCAGTCGCGCGGTTCCGGACTGAAGCACCTTGAGCCGCTCGGCCACCGCGGCCGGCTGTGTGAAATAATCGCTGAAATCAATGTGTGACGTGAGAAAAACATAGCCGCTAGCACGGTGCGGCGAAATTTGGCTTTAATAGGCGATGGCAGCAGACCACCGACGCGGGTGTCCTTGCTAACAGCACGACATCACCTGCAGCGCCTCTCCTGGGCTCGTGACCAAATCGGTTGGACTCTAGACGATTGGAAAACCTGGGACTGGTCAGATGAGTCTCGACTGCAGTTGGAAAGAGCTGATGGTGGGGTTAGAGTTTGCCGCAGACCGCACGAAACGATGGACACAAGTTGTGAACAAGGCACTGTGCAAGCTAGTAGTGACTGCATAGTTGTATGGGCTGTGTTTACTACGTGGAATAGACTGGGTCTTCAGGTTCGACGGAACCGATCAATGATGGGAAATGGTTATGTTCGGTTACTTGAAGATCATTTGCTGCTATTCATTCCTAAACAACGATGGAATTGTCATCGGGCCACAAATATTCGCGACTGGTTTGAAGAATATCGATAAATCGAGCGAGTGATTTGGCTGCCTAGATCGACCGCCATGAATCCAATCGTACATTTATGAAACATGATCGAGAAGTCAGTTCGTGCACAAAATCTTGCACAGGCAACCCTTTGACAGTTATGAATGGCTATCGGTGTGGCATGGCTCAATATTTATGCAGGCATTTCCACTGACTAGTCCATACCACGTCCAGTTGCTGCAGTACGCCGATCAAAAGGAGGTCCGACACGATGATAGGAGGTAACCCGTGACTTCTGTCACCTCGTAAGAAAAGACTAGCTGTATCTCACCATGTAGGAGCCTGTGTAAGTATTACTTTCACATTTTTCCTGCAAAATCTTTTGCGCAAGGCGGAGCATTGCAGGGAAAGTATGTGTCACTCTAACAGCTAGAGAGAGGAGACGTCGCTCACTAACGAGGGACTCGGGCGGTTAGATCGTCCTTGTAGAGTAAAAGCAGGCCACGCGCGAGGACGCTGGAGCCCGTAAAAGGGTGAAGTCACAAATTGTAGAGCGACGCGATTAAATTTCATTTTAACGAGAACGGCTGTAAAAGTGCGAATGGATTAGGCCGTAGGCCTTGACGTTTAAGACCCAGTAGGGCAGCTGGAAGTGACTCACCCGCTGACAGCGGGCTACTCCCGCAGCCCTGGTGCCGCGCTGCGAGGCCACCGCCAAATGGAGGCGTCTTCCTTGACTCAGATGCACCGGCCGCGTGGCAGCGCGGTCTCTGTAAGGCGAGGCATCGCCATCGCGGGAACGCTCTAATGAACCTTCCGAGCACAGGGGAAGTAACGGAGAACGCGTCGCAAGGAAAAGTTATAACTAACGCAAACTGTATTTCAGTATTTGATTTCCTACGACTCTGTTTTACAGTAGGTAGTCTCTTGATGTGTTTGGTACCATCGTCCAATTCTTCTTATCTCATATTAACCGTTTCATCTCTTTATATAACCTACATTTAATAACTCGTATGCTATGAAGCTTCCTGGCAGATTAAACCTGTGTGCCGGACCGAGACTCGATCTTGGGACCTTTGCCTTTTGCGGGCAAGTAGTCTACAAGTTCTGCAAGGTTCGCAAGAGAGCTTCTGTAAAGTTTGGAAGGTAGGAGACGAGATACTGGCAGAAGTAAAGCTGTGAGACCAGGCGTGAGTCGTGGTTCGGTAGCTCAGATGGTAGAGCACTTGCCCGCGAAAGGCAAAGGTCCCGACTTCGAGTCTCGGTCGGGCACACAGTTTTAATCTGCCAGGAAGCTACATATCAGCGCACACTCCGCTGCAGAGTGAAAATCTCATTCTGGAAACTCGTATGCTAATTAATTTTAGAATCTAACATGGTTCCATTTTAATGACACATCCAGCTACTCAGTAAATCTCCAAAAAACCTCTCTCTCCTCCCATAAAATATCTTCCTTGAATTTCTCTTTTCGCCGATTTTTCCTAGCACTTCATTTGGCGCTTGATTCAAAACCTCCACGGTTTCATTTAAAGTGAACATTTAATAGTTTAGGAACTCAAACGAACCCGCTGTAGGCACGGTGGATGCACGTTATTATAGTAATAGTACCTCCGTCTTCTTAATCGTCTTTTTTCGTATATCACATATCCTACCACTGCGACCACGTTTACAGTCCTACCTACCTTTCTTCAATCGTAACATTCTTATCAGAACCTCAATCTCATCAGAGCAAAATGCTTGACAGAAATCCCTAAAAAAATTTAGTCTTATGCTAAACCAGTAAACCGATCGAAGTACTAAGTCCAGATACTCTGCGACCATAATGCCACTGAAACGGAGGATGACACAGAAAATACCGGAATACTAAACATCTATTTCCAAAACTCTTTTACAAAAATGGTTCAAATGGCTCTGAGCACTATGCGATTTAACTTCTGAGGTCATCATTCGCCTAGAACTTAGAACTAATTAAACCTAACTAACCTAAGGACATCACACACATCCATGCCCGAGGTAGGATTCGAACCTGCGACCGTAGCGGTTGCTCGGCTCCAGACCACTCTGGCCGGCACTCTTTTACAGATATCGCACTCTAGTACCTCTATTAAATTCTCGCATGGACGAGAAAATGACAGATATCGAATTTTATTTATTTAATCATATGGCTAGGGCCCCCCGTCGGGCCGGCCGGTGTGGCCGAGCGGTTCTAGGCGCTGCAGTCTAGAACTGAGGGACAGCTACGGTCGCAGGTTCGAATCCTGCCTCGGGCATGGAAGTGTGTGATGTCCTTAGGTTAGTTAGGTTTAAGTAGTTCTAAGTTCTAGGGGACTGATGACCTCAGATGTTAAGTCCCATAGTGCTCAGAGCCATTTGAACCCCCCGTCGAGCAGACCATTCGCCGGGTGCCGGTCTTTCAATTTGACGCCACTTTGGCGACATGCAGTCGATGAGGATGATAGGATGATGATGAGGACAGCACAACACCCAGTCCCTGGGCGGAGAAAATTCCCCATCCCAGCCGCGAATCGAACCCGGGCCCCGAAGATTGACAATCCGTCACGCTGACCATTCACCTACCGGAGGCGGACATATCGAAACAAGTGATTATGGGGTAGAAAAGCAACTGCAGTCGCTCAACAGAGGGAAGGAAACCGGTCTAACGAGGTACTAATACCGTTCAACATAGAACATAAGAAACAATTTGCTTCTTTTCTAGCAGCAGTGTATCGCAGGTGTCTCGAGAGCGAAGTGTTCGAGATGATTGGGAGAAAAGCACAGCTCATTCCCATTTTCAAGAAGGGTTGTCAAATACACGCACAAAACTGTAGCAATAGGAAACACGTCTTTTGTTCTCTGCAATGTGTGAAAAAGTCAGTCGCTCTATTGGAAATCCCCTTAGCTTGTTTTAGATTGCTGGTGAGTCTGAGACATGCAGTCTCTGGAGTCCAGTACCTTGTCTGTATATAGTTTTACAACGTTTTCCTCAGTTTCGACGATAGCATCGTGAGTGTCCGATAAGCCTCGGAATTTCTGTGTAAATAGTTCACGGCCAATAAGTCTTTTGTCACGGCTGTTTCATTATTTATACCCAGTCTTTGTACATGGAGTCGACAGAATAATTTCTTACATCATTTATACTTGTTCACTCGTGGATTAAGGGGTCCCCAGCCAAACCGTTAGAATCACAATCATGCAAGTGTTAGAAGAGTACTTTTAAGGAGTAAATACAAGAAGTTAAAAAATTAAGCTGGCGATCACAAGTCAACATATCGTGTTCAACAAGGAGTGTATGAGTTATTGTGATTGGTTCTCAGTTCTGGTTGCTGATAACTTGATACCAGTGTCTATGAGTTTAATTTCCACACCACAGCACTGAAGATAATCACTATGTGATTGAAAATCGATTTTGCTATCAATAAACCATCAATATTACGGCCAACGCTGACCTTCCTTTTAATTTACTTTTAAGGAGGATACAATGGTCGAAAATAAGTATTTAGTTAGCAATTGAAATAAACAAATTACTCGTTATAGCCATAACTGATACAAAAAATCATGGACGACTTTGAGAGTATGTTTCTCTGAGATGACTGACACATGTTGGTCTCAATGCACATGCTATAAATAGCCATACAGTTCTGTAGCACTCTCTCCAATGTCCATTTTGTGTACTGCACATTGATAGAGGCAGCTAGTATCATATCAGTCAGTTCTATAGCTTCTCTTGGGATTTCATACACCAACAATTCCTGTTACCCTCACGGAAAAAAAGTGTTGTAATGAGATACAGTGACCGAGCTTGCCCTACCAATCAAAATGTGAGGGTGTCTGTTTTCCAGGTGTTCTAGGATAGAAATATCGAAACGGGATGTTGTTGTAAACACATAATACTGCAGACACAACGACTTGCAATAATTATGGTAGTCCGTCTGGAATAACCGTGCAGAATTCGAATAGTATGTCAGCATATAAAGTACTAATAGTGATGTGGTGTGAGTCCACTATCAAGCTCCTCAAACCATTGTAATACGATTTTGGCACTGTGACACGGATAGTTATCCTGTTGGAAGATGCCGTCGCCGTCAGGTAGACATCGAGCGTGAAGGGATTCAGATGGTCCACAATAACGTTTCACGTAGTCTACAGCTATCATGTCTCATGGAAGCCCAGGTGAATGTTCCCATAATACAGGGTGTTTCAAAAATGACCGGTATATTTGAAACGGCAATAAAAACTAAACGAGCAGCGATAGAAATACACCGTTTGTTGCAATATGCTTGGGACAACAGTACATTTTCAGGCAGACAAACTTTCGAAATTACGGTAGTTACAATTTTCAGCAACAGATGGCGCTGCAAGTGATGTGAAAGATATAGAAGACAACGCAGTCTGTGGGTACGCCATTCTGTACGTCGTCTTTCTGCTGTAAGCGTGTGCTGTTCACAACGTGCAAGTGTGCTGTAGACAACATGGTTTATTCCTTAGAACAGAGGATTTTTCTGGTGTTGGAATTCCACCACCTAGAACACAGTGTTGTTGCAACAAGACGAAGTTTTCAACGGAGGTTTAATGTACCCAAAGGACCGAAAAGCGATACAATAAAGGATCTGTTTGAAAAATTTCAACGGACTGGGAACGTGACGGATGAACGTGCTGGAAAGGTAGGGCGACCGCATACGGCAACCACAGAGGGCAACGCGCAGCTAGTGCAGCAGGTGATCCAACAGCGGCCTCGGGTTTCCGTTCGCCGTGTTGCAGCTGCGGTCCAAATGACGCCAACGTCCACGTATCATGCTCCAGAGTTTACACCTCTATCCATACAAAATTCAAACGCGGCAACCCCTCAGCGCCGCTACCATTGCTGCACGAGAGACATTCGCTAACGATATAGTGCACAGGATTGATGACGGCGATATGCATGTGGGCAGCATTTGGTTTACTGACGAAGCTTATTTTTACCTGGACGGCTTCGTCAATAAACAGAACTGGCGCATATGGGGAACCGAAAAGCCCCATGTTGCAGTCCCATCGTCCCTGCATCCTCAAAAAGTACTGGTCTGGGCCGCCATTTCTTCCAAAGGAATCATTGGCCCATTTTTCAGATCCGAGACGATTACTGCATCACGCTATCTGGACATTCTTCGTGAATTTGTGGCGGTACAAACTGCCTTAGACGACACTGCGAACACCTCGTGGTTTATGCAAGATGGTGCCCGGCCACATCGCACGGCCGACGTCTTTAATTTCCTGAATGAATATTTCGATGATCGTGTGATTGCTTGGGGCTATCCGAAACATACAGGAGGCGGCGTGGATTGGCCTCCCTATTCGCCAGACATGAACCCCTGTGACTTCTTTCTGTGGGGACACTTGAAAGACCAGGTGTACCGCCAGAATCCAGAAACAATTGAACAGCTGAAGCAGTACATCTCATCTGCATGTGAAGCCATTCCGCCAGACACGTTGTCAAAGGTTTCGGGTAATTTCATTCAGAGACTACGCCATATTATTGCTACGCATGGTGGATATGTGGAAAATATCGTACAATAGAGTTTCCCAGACCGCAGCGCCATCTGTTGTTGAAAATTGTAACTAATGTAATTTCGGAAGTTTGTCTGCCTGAAAATGTACTTTTGTCCCAAGCATATTGCAACAAACGGTGTATTTCTATCGCTGCTCGTTTAGTTTTTATTGCCGTTTCAAATATACCGGTCATTTTTGAAACACCCTATACAACCCACATCGCCCAGTGTCCATGGCCTGGTGCAATTTTCGAGCAGCCGTTTGCCTAGATGACAGAGTGTAAGGACACGACCGTCGACTTGAAGTTAGGAGGAACATGATTCATCCGATCAAGCGACACGTTTCCATTGGTTCAAGGGTCCAATCTCCACGAACCCGCACCCACTACAACCATAACAGACGATGTCGTTGGGCCTGTGTACGAACACGCAGGGGTCGTCTGCTATGGACCCCTATGTTCAACAGCGCTCCCTGACAGTTGTGCTCCAAAACACTTGAGCATGTGCCGAAATTTTATGCAATGGTCAGAGTTCTGTCAATCCTGCAACACAGGGTAGGCAAGCCTCCAACCTACAAGCTCTGTGATGAAGCGTTGAGTCCAGCACCTTCATTCAACCACTTTCAACAGATGCTCATGACAGTAGCACGCAAATAGCCGATCAGCTTCGCCATATCCGAGATGCTCGTTCCCAGCCACCAGACTATGATAATCTTCCATTTTCCATACTCTTCACGCCAGTCGATTTCCCCTTTGTGGCCCATATCACCACTAGAAGGATTCATCGTTCTGACCTACGTTTCGGCCACTTCTGTGAGTGCGTTCATTAGAAAAGAAATATTTAAACTGGCATGTCACGTATAAAATAAACGTCAAGCGATAAAACTTTATTCACAAAATTTTAAAATAGAAAACTTGACTAAAGCTTTATCGCTTGAAATTTATTTTATATGTCACATGCCAATTTAAATGTTTCATTTCTGATGAAGGCACTCTTAGAAGTGGCCGAAACCTATGTGAAAAAGACTTCATTTTTGCTACCGAGGGCTGTTATTGCTTTAATTCTACGTTGTAACGGTTGATGACAACGCAGAAATGTTTAAAACTTTAAGATGCCCCATTCGTTTCTTCTCCTGTTACGTAATGACCAGGCAGAACATTATGACTACCTACCTAATAGCCGGTATGTCCACCTTTGGCACGAACAGCAGCGCTAACGCGTCGTGGCATGGAAGGAATGAGTCCTTGGTAGGTCGCAGGAGGGAGCTGGTACTGCATCTGCACACACAAGTAACCCAATACCCGTGAATTCCAGGGAGAGGGCTACGAGCTCTAGCGTCACTTACAGTCACATCCCAGATGTGTTCGGTAGGGTCCAGAACTTGCGAGTTGTGGGGCCAGCACATCAACTGGAAATTGCCGCAATTCTGACCTTGTGACAGGACGCGTTATCTTGGTGAAGAATGCCACTACCGTCGGAAAACATGGTCGTCATGAAGGGGTGTGCGTTGCCTGTAACCACTATACGGTACTCCTTGGCTGTCATAGGGCCTGCACGAGCTCCACTTGACCCATGGATGACCACGTGAATGATCCGAAGAGCTTAATGGAGCCGCCGCCGGCTTATCTCCGTCCCGCAATAGAGGTGTTTAGGAGCTGTCGGCCTGGAAGGGACGGATTATCGCCCTTCCATGGGTATGATGAAGAAGGTATCGGAGTCCATCAGACCATGCAACGCTCTACCATTGCGCCAACGCCGTCCAGTGCAGGTGGTCAAGTGCCCGTTTCACAGTTGCCGATGTCGTGGCGTTAACATGGACATATGCATGGTTCGTCGGCTGCGGAGGCCATCGTTGGAGTGTTCGGTGCACTGTGTGTTCAGACATACTTGTGCTCTGCCCAACATTAAAGCCTGATGTTAGTTCGGCTACAGTTCACCACCTGTCCTTTTTTACCAATATGCCAAGCCTACGACGTCAGAAATCTGTAGCGAGGGGTGGCCACCCAACTCCATGACGTCTGGAGGTGGTTTCACCTTGGTTTCACCACGAGTTGACAACATTCACCACAGTACTTCTCGAACACCCGACGAGTTGTCCAGTTTCCGAAATGCTCGTGCCGAGCCAACGGACCATCACAATCTGCAGTCCGTCATACTCACATAGATCGCGCGCCTTCTCCATTCCACACATGTACTAAACGCTCACTGAGGGCGAATGCACTGTGAGTGTGACTGACTATCAGCCATCCGTCGCCAGGTGAGGCTGCTCTCGCTTGGACGGTTTTCTATAGACAGTATGTCGGTGGCCATAATATTCTGGCTGATAAATGTACACATCTCTTACTGCGTCAGGTGCCCACAATTTGAGCAGCCGGCATTCAGCTTCGCCGTAGGCAGTGCTCATATTGATTTGTCTCGTCATTGTATAATGTGACTGGCAAGTGTATAAGTTTATAGATCAATATGTTCATCATAATCATCATCATTATCATCATTCTTCAATAAAATTCTTCAGGGTATCAGACCGCATCGTCATAATTTTAAAATGCGCCAACGTTTCGGCCAGCGTTGCAGCTTGCCTTCATCAGGGCCTTACGTTAACGTAAGGCCCTGATGAAGGCTAGCTGCAACGCTGGCCGAAACGTTGGCGCATTTTAAAATTATGACGATGCGGTCTGATACCCTGAAGAATTTTATTGAAGAAGACAACGGCCGCGGAAGCCTACGCTTACATTATCATCATTATCGTCATCATCGTCGTCATAATCACCATCTACATTCACGGATTAGCACCTTGTTCCATCGCTTCCTTGGCTGAGCTACATTCCTTTGTCCTTTGGGTATATATTGCAAAAGTTTTTTTAGGTGATCCGTCTTCTTGCACTTTTTCTGCATATTGCTTCAATTTCTGCTTATATGTGTAGATTGTTTCTGTTACTGCAAATGTCTTCGTTTCTTATATTATCTTCTAGTTTACATCCATTAACTGACCCGAGGATTTTCATTTCTGCCGGTCACTATTCGATTGATGTCTTCCTGGTTTCCTATTCCAGACTCAGATCCGTACAATAGCACTGGAACAGCAACTGTTCCATGGAATTTCGGTTACTTATCTGTAGATGTCTTTTTGTTTAATATCCTTTTTATTGTTCCACAGATACCCTCCAATTTTGTTGTTTTATTCTTTGTATCTTTATCGTATGGTCACAAACGAAGTGGTTCCGGAAAGAGCAGGTGAGAAGAGAAGCTTCTGGAGTTTCATTGTTAAAAGAAGAGTGCAATTTACAGGCCATCTATTAAGACATAAAGGACTCCTGAACACAATCACAGAGGGATAGGTCGAGGGAAAAAGATCAAGAGCAAGACTACGACTGAGGTACATGGATCAAATCGTGAAAGATGTGGGATGTAACACCTATAAAGAAATGAAGAGAAAAACTGAAAGACGCACAGAATGGAGACAAGCTGCCATTGTAGCTGTTGCAAACCAATCCTTGGATTGACCACTACAGAAGAAAATCTTAATCACAATCAAAAGAAATGTTGCTGCCCATATAGTTAAAAATGACCTATTTGCTCGGTGATTTGTTTTCCGTCTCTATTTTTGAGCACACTTGTTGTTTTCCTCGTGTTTTCTGTAGGTATTTTGAAATTACAGTTTTGGCTAGTTTGGTTTAATTTGAAAATATTTCTTTGTAATTCTTCTTCTGGAGTTACTATAATGGTCTGGTGGTCAGCATACATTAATGTTTCTACAGAAGCTGTAAATGGCATGTGCAGATATTTCTGTTGGTAACTGAAGGCAGTGTACTGAGAAACATCGCTGATACTTATAGGTATTACAACTCATATGATTTTAGGTGGGTTAGTACGTCAAAGTAGGCCTAGATGTGGCAAGAACAAGTTGTTAATGCTTATTTGCCCTGAGCAGCAGATTAGGTGCTGACATATGGACACATGTGCACAAAACTGTTAGTCTATACTAAAAGGTGTAGTCCGCTTAGTGGTGCAGTTACAACCGCGCAGAAAATATCAGTTCGTAAACTTTGTGATGTGTTTGCGGGAAGACACTTCGAAGCAGATAAAAAACAATCAACAGACTGATGTATCTAGTATTTTCTCCACCCTCAGCAACTGTAGTCGTATATAACGAAATAATAAGCAATCAGTTGCATAGAAGAAATTTAATTTCTTTACCAGTTTCGCAAGTTTAGTGCCCTTCTTCAGAAGCTTATACCTATCGCATTACTTGCCAGTGTCAACAATAAGATCGCTGTATCAAAACGCTATGATCATGTGGTTCATAGCGTCTGTACAAAATTAGTGGAAAGAAGCGAACAACAAGTGCAGACATTTTGTGATACCTCATTAACGGCTACTGTATAATGAACATAGTAGACTTCAATGAACTGTGACAAGAGCGTGAACAATAGGTGTACACGTACTAGCGCATGTAGAACAATTCTGAAATACTGCTTTGATAATGGCAGTTACAAGCCGAAATCTGGATTTGCTATAACAGAGTTAGAATGGAAACGTCAACTGATTGCTGCTCTTTACCATTTTGAAACCTTGTAGGTTTATCAAACATTACCGATGTGCATACTCTTCGTAACAGAATTATTTTAGCGATTAAACCACTAAGAACGTTGGAAAACTAAAAAATTCATACAAGTGTAGAAATAAGAAGCCTGTGAAATTCGTTACCCCGTGACTGATTTATTAGGAGTATATAAATTATTATATTTATTTTTCAGCAGTTATTCACTTTCACTAAAGAAGGTATTCTCTTTTCATTCCTCGGTACGAAAGTGAAATTCCCTGCAGAGAAATGAAGCCTGGCAGAGACTACAAAAACACTTTCCTGCTGGGTAGCAGATTTATTGCTCGAAAAATTACACAAAAAAAAATTAGAATCTCGAAATAGAAAGTGGTTTGCAGCAAACGATGTATTTATGCAAAAATCCTCCCATCTCATACGGCCGGTTTGAGTAATGACCAGCTTCCGTAAGAAAGCGCCTATAACGGCACCCACGGTTTCGTCGAGTTTCGCTGGTGCTTTAAATATGACCAGTTTATAATGTTGTGCTTTCCTCAGTCCACTCTACACGATTTTAAAATCGTTGCAGACAAATTTCATTACCGGTCACTTGTGGCTGCGCTGCAAACAGCGGTCCAATCGTCGACTCTGGATACTTATTCCGAGGTTATGTCCCCTGACGACCATGCAGTGTGTATTTATGGATGGCGTATGATCTTTGGTTGAGTACTTATGAAGATGATGTATTCACATAGCTTTGTGCACATTGGGAAGGGTACGCTGTCGAAACTTGCCAGTAATGCTTAACCCATTTGGCGAATACACACAGAAATATTCTGAAGAAAATGTATGAAGTTACTTAAATTACATGTATATGATCATATGAACAATTTTACATACATTGTTTCAAACTACAGTATGATACGTGTAAGTATCATTAGCGCACAAACGGTGCACGGGTGCTACAGTAAAAGTACTACAGTGTGGCTGAAATGATGGTTGAATTTTCTCATATTGCATGTGAAAAGTCTGTTACAGAGCACAAAACAATTCCACATTTTCCGCATTTTAAAGTCGACTATCCCTGGCAGCATGCGTACATCTTCGCTTTTGCCCCATACTTTGGCCAGTGGTCGAAACTGTCGTATTTAAAGGTATAGGAAGCGTTGTCTTCTTGTTCTTCTGGTCTTGTTGTCCGCCCTGTACTCAAAGACAGGTTTCCTCTTACCAGAAAAGATAGGCCCGTTTCCAATATCCAGGCAAGAATACACTAACACATTTGTATAATAACTCTTTATCTTTACAAGCAATTTTTATTGCGCAATAAAAAACAGCACCACAAAATCGAATGAAACTGCACACCCATAACTGATGCTCACATAACCTCGCGACATGACTCCTAAGTATGCACACTATTCAGAAACTTCTCATTAGAAACAGCAGAATATCGCTGTATATGAGATCTTAAATGTTGTTTGCAAGTACCGTTACCCATCCAAGGACGAAACTTAAAATACGTTGCAGACAACAATGTGAAATTTTGATGATGCATGAGAGCAACATTGGTGAATAAAGGACCCATTTAAACTTCCAGCCTGGTGGATTGGGTACCGTTCTTTGAAGTATTGTTTTGTCTGGATTTCGTAGATTTCAAGGAAGTTTTTGAAGCAGATTGTAGTGACGGATCATGAATTATGCTGAGTAATATACAAATCAATCCTACAGCTTCTATTAGACTTCATTAGAAACGATAGAGGTGTCAGGCTCGGTGAATCTGCGTCATCAGAAGTAGCCTCAGTCATCCCAGAAGAAGTTTCTTGGTCCTTAAACAGAGGTTTTAATGCAACTTGAAGGTTGTGTGTAAACTCGTACTGTTTGTCTCTAGTATAGAGAAAAGTCAACAGCAGATGGAAGGACTGAATAGTTAAGGTTGAAAGTAGGCTTAAAAATCAGTCGCTAAACCATCAACTGAAAATAAAGTAACGAAAATTAACAATGAGGTCACAGAACCAGATGATGTGTGTTTAGGGTCGCAAAAAGTTTGAAGGAATATGTAGAGGGAACGTATATAAAAACTTCTATAACTTACCGTTATAGAAAGAGAAGACTTAGCAGATGAAGATTAGACATAGTATTGTGATAAGATTTAGACACGGCACCAAAAGACTCAAATCGATCAAGGGTCCCAGAGCTGGCGAAATTCCTTCAGAATTATTGAGATTGTGAAAGCCAGCCATAATAAAGCTGGTAAGCAAGATATGTGAGGCAAGAGAAATGTCATAAAGTGACACCTCTGCCGCCTATGGATAGCGAATATAGATTGACTTCGAGAAGCTTTCGTAAGTAACACCGCTTTCAAAATGTGCAATCGGCAATATATTCGCTTCCATTGAAGATACATAGAAAACAATAAAAAAAATTCCTTATTGGTGCCACCTAGCTACTAGCTCCGGAGGATACTGTTCTGTCGGGGTAACAGATACAAAACTCTCCTAGGCGTGACAGGATATTCCACAGCAATTCGGTAATGGCTGAGTGAGGGCTACATAACACCTGTCGGGGCCACATACAAATACAAAACTTTCCTGGGCGTCACAGGCTATTCCACAACGAATAGGCCCATTCGACAAAGGCTGACGGAGGATTTTATAATCCAGTGGCGAACTTCATCATGTAGAGAAACGCACCTACACTCTAATTGATTCAACCACTCAGGAAAAGAATCAAGGACCATTAGCCAGATATACTGCTGGGAAAATTGCAATTTCTGCATAGTTCGCCCTGCAGGCTAGGCCAGTGCATCACGCACGGTATTTGAAAGCAATAAACTTTGCGCAATAGTTTACGTTTGCTGAGTGTGTCTCGGTGACTTGGTGATCAATTGTCAGACAACAGTCTAAGGACACAGGATCCAATCCTCAGTTGGTACCAGGATTATACTGCCAAATATCGCTTCTTTCACTTCCAGCAATGTTAAAAATTGTAAGTGGGTACTGTGGTTAGAAGTCTACATTAAATTATTATTGCGTCTATAACTCGCTGGTAAGGTAGGTGAAACGTCGGAGAAGGACTGCGTACTGTGGTGCACCGTAAAATGGTAGGATGGTCAATAAGAGTATGATCGGTAATCTGTATCCTTAAAATCTAATAGATCTAGAGAGATCTTGAGCTTCAGTATTAATCCCTGATCCAAGAGGGGTGTGAATTTAGCATGCTTTAATATTTAGGCTTATTGATATCATGATCTTCTTTCATAGATTACACTATTGAAACTTTATAACTGCAAATCATTCTTACAGAGTTATCGAGCTAGCTGTTGTTTTTCCATTTTCCGGTGGCATGTTATTTTAGCCATAGTCCACATTATCATATCTAATAACAGACGTAGCAGCACAATGTGTCTGATAGTGGTAACTTCGCGAGTAGCTTCCTTATTATAGAGCTTGCAATACAAAAGGACAGTCGGACTTGTAGGCAACCCAACATACACTGCTGCGGAGCGGGTAGTGGGTGAACAGGCTGTCATGCAACAGTTCAGGAACACAAGAATAACTGGAAAAATACGATTTTCACTAAAATACAATTTTGAAGAATCCGTTGCAAACAGCTACTTCATCATTCATTTTTCAGGACGTATTCGAATACAGTAACACATTATTTCGACCACAATCCACGTTTCATCATATGCCATGACGTTTTTAGAAGCAGATTCGCCGTTTACGCTAAATCGCCGTCCTTGTCATACGTTCCTTTATTGAATTAAGACAAAGACACCAGGTAATGCAAACGTCAAATTTATACAAACTGAAATAAGGTTTTTATTTCAGTGTAGGCTACACCATTACCTGTATTTACTAAAACTTTCACATTACTAAGCAAAGTCCAGTAACTTTAATTAGGCTGTGATATTAATATTATTTAATTTTTTTACTTTTATAAATTTCGCACGATTCAGAGTAAGTGGTTTGATTGTAAACTTAGACAATTTCCATGAAGAAAACTTACTTTTATGAAATACGCATTGGCTAACTGTACCGAAAAAGATGCCTGACTACTTATACTCCCCTCGTCCTCCTCTATTTTCCCCTTTCCATGTTCGCATTAGTTAGACGTAGATAATTATCTTGCTTGCTAGGTACATTCACGTCAGTTTCTTTTTAATTTTCATGGTGACGAGCACAATCTATTGTATTCCAACGAACGAGTACCACTACAGTCTTCTAAATATATTTATAGTACTTGAATATACCTTAGGATACATAATACCATGATCCTCTCCATGTATTGCTTTTTTTCATATAGTATTTTTATAGGTCAGAAGACGATTACCAATGATTAGCATCACATGGCTCATTTTCTTCAACTCTAATTCGAATAAATAAGTACTTTTGATTAACATAAAACGTAATTACGTCGAAAAAGGGGAGATTAGAGAACAAGAAGGAAGAGAGAGGACAGCAGAAGAGAGAGGGAAAGAGATAGAAGACAGGGAAAGAGACAAAAGAGAAGAGGAAAGAGAGCAGAAGATGGATTCCTCCTTAAAGGAGACAAGGGGAGAACAGAGGAAGGAGATAAGAAGAAAAGCTGAGAGGGGAGGAAGGACACGAGAAGAAAAAAGAGAGGAGAAGAAAAAAGAGAGAGAGGAAAAACGAAAGAAAATAGTAGGAAAGGGAGAGAAGACAGAAATTATCCTGAAAGGAGGTGAAAGGACAAAAGAAGATTTCTGCTGAGAGCAGAGGAGGAGGAGGAGGAGGAGGAGGAGGAGGAGGATGAAGTAGTAGGAAAAGGGAAGAGTAATTAGAGGAAAGGAGGAGGGGGTGTGGTAGAGAAGGCAGAAAGGGTGAAAAGGAAGTGAAAAAGAGAAAAGAGGAAAAGGCAGGAGAAGTGAGAAATGGGACAGGATAGGAGGAAGACGAGAATGGAGGATGAGGAATAAGGAGAGGAGAGAAATCCACGCTTTCTGGAACAAAGGAGGTTATTTTGTTCTGTTCCTCTTCGTAAAAGAGAAAGGAGAATGATAGAAGAAGATAGGAGGGAATCAGAGGTAGGTGAGGCGAGTATAGACTGGATACAAAAGGCAGATGATTGCGACCCATGTATAGGCAAAACCGAAATCAGCCGAAATAAGTGTCAGACAAAAACTGGTAAGGGCTGTACAAGAATCCAGTGGAGTGGAAATGGATTGTTTTCTACCACGAGGTTGCAGAGATGGCACATACAAGCAAACCAAATGGATAACTCTCCACATTTCCAGCAAACGTCTGCGACCACCCCTCCAGATGCTTAAAATGAGATTGACATCCGACCGGCTCATTCCAAAAGATATAAACGCAGAGGACGCAGCGAGTAAACTACAAATACGTTTATCTAGTCTCATGGAATAGATTCTGAGCATGTTAAAAGCTTTCAACGCTCGTCAGTGCACAGCCATAGATCACCGTTGCAGCCACCACTGCTGTAGTGTGCCTCCACAGTCTCCCTAGAGCAATCGAATCACCTACAAGTCCTGTTACACTAACGGTCCCCCGTCGGAGGTTCGAGTCCTCCCTCGGGCATGGGTGTGTGTGTTGTCCTTAGTGTGCCGGCCGTTGTGGCCGAGCGGTTCTAGGCGCTTCAGTCTGGAACCGCGAGACCACTACGGTCGCAGGTTCGAATCCAGCCTCGGGCATGGATGCGTGTGATGTCCTTAGGTTAGTTAGGTTTAAGTAGTTCTGAGTTCTAGGGGACTGATGACCTCTGATGTTAAGTCCCTTAGTGCTCAGAGCCATTTGAATTTGTCCTTAGCCCAAGTTAGTCTAAGTTAGATTCAGTAGTGCGTCAGCTTAGGGACCGATGACCTCAGCAGTTTAGTCCCATGAGACTTTACCACAAATTTCCAATTTTCCTGTTACACTGAGACAGTAATGACTGAGATTCTTAACATTCCGACAAACCGTGAAATGTGAGAATTCGCTGGTACTGCAGCAACTCTGAAATAAATTCTTGTACATGTTCTCGCTATTACATATTGGAACCAACTTATGAACTTTAGTCATAGCAGTGAACAATATAAAAATGTTTATGATAATGTGTCTAAAGTAGAAGCTCCACTGGCGGGGAAACTGAAAATCGTCGTCTCGGATAACGAAGTACACGCGACGTTCCTTACAGAAGCACAATCGTAATGGACGACCCGGTGCGCTCTATCGGGAGTGGAGGTAGGGGTAGAAGGAAGGATGCAGCAATTCCATAGTTACACGGCCATCAATAATGCACGATAATGAGGTCACGTCTGCACTGCCAATGCTCGAAGAGAAAGCTGTCACAGAATATACAAACAGTGGAGACATAACCATGCCAGCGGCATACTGCAGTCGATCTCTCCAGACGTTGAAAGATAACTTAAGAGCAATATTAGACCTTTGCCGAAGGTCTTCTTAGGCCGTGAGTGAAACTCAAAGTCTCCTGCTTGGCACACGACGCTACAGACGGGATTGTACCTATTTCACTCCTTGACGGTTACAGTAATTCGTTCATGGATATTTGTACATAGCTTAAGCATTTGCGAAATCAGATGTCCAAGACGTAGTGCTGATTTAGATTGCAAAAAATGGCGGAACCACACATTATTACCCACAAATTTTCATCCTAACACATCACGATCTGCATCTGCAGTGGTTGGGCAAGGATATGGAAACACTGCTATAAATCCATACTTGAATGTAAATGGAGATGCCAGCCAAGCCCGCAAGTTGCACTGTTGTTCAAAAATGGTTCAAATGGCTCTGAGCACTATGGGACTTAACTTCTGAAGTCATCAGTCCCCTGGAACTTAGAACTACTTAAACCTAACTAACCTAAGGACATCACACACATCCATGCCCGAGGCAGGATTCGAACCTGCGACCGTAGCGGTCGCATGTTTCCAGACTATAGCTCCTAGAACCGCTTGGCCAGTCCGGCCAGATGCACTGTTTTATTTGACCACGAACGGCACCTGTGCAAGTGGTATTCATGGTCGAAACTAATCATGGAGTGAATAAAAAATTAAAATTTGGAACTGTGAACTGGTTTTTCGTTGTACTGATTAACAGAAGTTGATGACGCACAGCTACTGCAACATGCTGGAAGTTCGTAAATTATTCTATGTAGTTGTTAGAGCATGATGTCGGGGCTAAGTGAATTCGAACGTAGGCGAACGGGTAGTGTTCTTAGGGTGGGTGCTTCAGTAACCAAGCGAGCCGAAGTGTTTTATGTTTCGAGACGAAGATTTATTCCGCAGGGAGGGAAGACGGAAAAACACCATTCGCTACGAATGAATGGTGGGCTCCATGTGGTTCCCAAGTTGTGCCCTGACTAGTAACACTGTCTTAAGCAGAGGTCAAACATAAAGTCAGGGCACATATTGGTTGAAAGCACCGATGATGGCTGTTAATCAGTGGAAATCGATTTGCAAAAGTGAATAAATAAAACTAGATTTTGCGACTGGTTGCTGCATATTTGGTAATTTTATCATTCGCTACGTCACAACGCTGACGAAAGCGTGTGCTGTGTGATCGTGACCGATGGTCATTGGAAAGGAGTGTGACGAAATACGAAAGGACGACAGCGGGGAAGGTCACTGCAGATCTAAATGTCGCACTTAACACCAAAATAACACGAATGGAGTTCCACATGAAGACAAATGAGGGACAATCTGGAATTCCAAAACCACTCATTAGTGATGCAAATACTTCTAACAGGAAACAGTGATGCTGAAGCCATAAAACTTGATAGAACAGTCGAAGAAATTAATTTGGTCGAATGGCTCTTGTTTCACACTGCTCCAACTCCTGGTCGAGTTTACGTACCAAAAGAGAAACATGGCTTGGGTTCGGTCATGATTTGGGCAGCCACATCGTGATATTCCTTGAGCGCCATGGGTACTGTGCACTGCTTTAGTGGGTGATTAGGTGCATCCCACGGTGCAGTATTTGTTCGCAAATGGTTATACTGTATCCAAAGACGACAGGGCCTCTGTTTATGCAGGTCGAACTCTCCGGGACTATGTTTTGTGAACACGAGCATGACATTCGCGTCTCCACTGCCCACCACAATCAGCAGCAGATCTCAGTATTATTGAGCCTTTGTTGTCTACTTTGGAGAGAAGGTGCGTGAACGGAATCCATCTCCATAACTGTTAGCTGACCTTGCCACTACTTTGCAGGAAGCTAGGTAATAGATTCCCTTGAACTCCATGAAGGACCTTTAGCGATTCCGAGACGACTGGAAGCTGCTTTGAATGCTAGTGGTTTTCTTGCACCATATTAGGCGTAATCTGATGTGTTTTCGGTGTTTCTATATTTTTATCCACCCCCTGCACACGTACACAGATTCTTCGCAAGCCACAGTATAGTGCACGGCGAAGATATATCATACGAATATTACTCAGTTCCTGTCCGGTTCCATTCGCGTCCTGAGCGAAGTAAAACTCACTGTCTGCGTGCCTCTGTAGGTATCTTCTGTAACCATCTACGCGAGATATTCTATGAAGGCAGCAAGACAGTCACACAGCCTGCCCCGAATACTTTTCCAGGCTTCGTGAAAACTACGTCGTCTTTCTTCTAAAGATTTCCTTTTGAGATCCTCGAGCGTTTCTGTTACATTGCATAAAGTCTGTACCGTCCTGCTACAGTCCTATCAGGTCGTCTTTAAATTGTCTGTCTAGAGTCATGTTCACTTTATAAGGAGTACGAACACTGCAAAAATAGTTTAATTTTTTGTTGAACTGGCGTCTTGTGTGAGTTTCCCTGTGCACATTCTTCCAACAACTATAAGTCTTCTATTTGCCTCAATTTAGATTTTATGTGATCGCCCGATTTCATACCACTTCCATTGACACTAAATACTTATGCAATATAACATGCTCCAGATAGTCATCACTGGCCTTGCAATCAGATACTGTCTGGTTGTTTCTCATTCATAGACGTGATGTTAGATTTCAGCACATTTAAAGAGAGCTGCCATTCACTATACCAGACAGAAATTTTGTGCATGTCTCTCTGAATTTCCTTACAATATTCCAGCGACGTCGCTTTTCTGCAGACGTAGCGCCATCAGTAAATAATCTTCTAGTCTGCTGATCCTAATTCATAAATCGTTTAACAGGTATCTTGAAAACACCAGAGATGCTACTACAGTTCCTTGGGGTAAACCCTACGTTATTTTCGCTCATGTCGAACGTAAGTTTAGGGACATCATACATGTACAGTCTATCTTTCACTCTGCAGTGGAAAGCGCGCTGTTTTGAAACTTCCTTGAATGTTAAAAAAACCATGTATAAAAACTTCTAGTTGTTAGACTGCTTCGAGAGATGACTACTAACGAAGTAGGTTGTGTTAACCTACGAAAGATGGAGCTTTAACTCCGATTTGACGCTGTATGAATGCTGAGAAGCTTTTATAAAGGGATACTACCGCGAAGAAATTCAGTATCATAGTAGATTAAAACCATGTTCCCGGTGTCTTTCTCCCACTTGTCAGAGAGCTTCAGTGAAATTACCCGTCTCCGTACCCGAGATCACTAAAATATGGCATTCGATTCAGATGTAGACAGTTCGAATCCTGTTGACGGAACTCATTTACATCCTCAGTATTTGGCCAGTTATGGTAGGATAAGTGGTGGCGTAAAGTTCCATATCGCCACAATTCGCGCCAGTAATATGGATTACATGCCACGGCTGTCTGGAGTGTCTCATGAAGTGGGACCATGGGACGTTGTTGAGAGGGGTCCATCCGTCGGATGGTGGCGTTATCTCGTTGATGCTATTGAAGAAGAATAAGCTACATTCTGGCAACTCCCTCCCTCCTGTGATCACCTTATGCAAAGCAGTAATTAATAGTCCTTACTACGTCAAATTTCAGTTGTTTCTCAAGATGAAGTTGACTGTTACGCTGGTCATCTAAGAGGCGTAGTATGTTTTCAGATTTTCTGCAGTGCGGGAGTATGTCTTGAAATTATGGTTTTGTTAAATCTTGTATGGTCATTATTCTAATATACATTCACTGCTAATTTAATGAAGGACAAAAATTACCTACTCGGACGAAGTATATACTAGACGATGAAGCCACTGATCGAGATATTGACTCCACTATACAATGAAAGAATTGAGAAGCCATTCAACATCCGCTTAAGATGTGTGTAAGAAGCGCAGATCCCTTTCGATGTCGACCTAGACATGCTTACTAGGATCCTTAAAAACACTCTACCACTGGTGCATTACATATAGGATGTGCATCCACAGAAACCCTATACCTTCACACAATATTCCACGAAGCAGTCAGCAGAAAGCAGTGGAAATTCCTTGCTTTGTCCGGGATGAAACTGATATCTCCATTAATTAAATTATACGCCGAATGAATTTCCACTGCTTCTTGCTTTATGAAAATTAGTTTGACGAACTAATTTAATTAATCGATATATCAGTTACAGCACGGACAAAGCATGGGCTCCGGTGCTTTCTTCAATAAGCTCACAAAGACGTACATGCAGCGCGGCTCATAATCATATACCGATATACCAGCACGGATCGACCGTCGAACCACAGATTCAACGTATTCGTATTAAGCTGCCCCAGACAATGCCTCTGGTGTACGTGTATCTGTGGCCGCATGCTCAGTGACGGAACCTGTTAGTTTAAAGGGACGCAACGCGTATCTACATCCACAGCTACATCTTTACTCCGCAATTGCACAGTGCCCACAATCTTTTCTCTCTTCCTTGCTCCATTCGCGAATGGTGCCCGAGGAGAATGATTGTCGGTAAACTTCCGTATGATCTTCAATTTCTCTGATTTTCTCGTTGTGGTGATTTCCAAGGTCTTTTGTGGGAGGAAATAATACGTTCCTCCACTCTTCTTGGAATGTTCGCCCTCAGAATTTCAACAGTAAACATCTTCGTGGTGCACAAGGTCTGTTTTGAAGAGTCTGCTACTAAATTTTGTTGAGTATCTCCATACCGTTCTCGCGCCGATCAAACGATGCTGCGACGGAACGTGCCTCTCTTCGTTGGGTGTTACCCGTGTTAGTAAACGATTTCTTTCGTGGTTGAATTATATTTCGTTAAAATTCTCCCAGTGAAGCTCACGCTGGCGGTTGCATCTTCTACAATTTGTTTCATGGGATCATTCCACTTTATGTCACTGTAGAAGGACACTACTAGGTGTCTGACAGATAGTTATTGTGGAATCGTCCAAAGATCTATGCACAGATCAAAGTTGCCAACGCGCATAGATATCACGAACACTAGCAATGTCTCGCTGCACTCCTTAATGAAGAATGAGAGAGGCTGAAGAAGACACGCCCTTTCTCTCAACTCAGCATCGTCCTCGCACTGAAGTCAACATAGAGCTGAGCAAAGAAGCGCTCTGCCTAGTTCGTGAAAATGTTCAAATGTGTGTTAAATCTTATGGGACTTAACTGCCAAGGTCATCAGCCCCTAAGCTTACACACTACTTAACCTAAATTATCCTAAGGACAAACACATACACCTATGCCCGAGGGAGGACTCGAACCTCCGCCGGGATCAGCCGCACAGTCCATGACTGCAGCGCCTAGTTCGTGACGTCAGCTGAAGCAGACAACACCATCGAGTAGGACCAGCGTTAGTCAAGTCTCATGTGGACGTGTACTTTTGCAAATGTTGAACATAGTGCTTCAAGAGAAGAGTTTGTGATCGTATGCTTCTAGGAGTGCCTTAAAAGTCAATGACACTTGTAAATTTTCAGACAATCCTACGGCAAAGGATTGTATTAAGTAAATCCTTTTATTTGTTCATGTAACAAATGGACTAATATTCCATGTGTTGCAGTTCCATCTCCCTGAGCAATCAAAGAGTACGATTGTAGATTCGTCTGGTCTTAACAGTTACTGCTGTTATTTACTTGTTACTCACATTGTAACCGAAGAGCAGTCAACCTGTTCTCCGTTTCGTGCGAAATACGTAATATTTATTTACGTCCAAGCTCATCTGCCAGATCCTACAATAACCAGTGATCCTCTGAAAATCTTTCTGCATTTCGCTACAGCTCTCTGGCGTTGCAGTTTTCTACGTACAGCCTCTCGCAACCTTCCAAATTATTCACTGGGTCATAAACATAAACGGTAAACAGGAACGGCCGTAAAACACTCCAGTGGTGTGCTCGCAAAATTACCTTTGCATTTATCGATTTTCTTCCATTAAAAACAATGTGTTGAATTTTGTCTATCAGAAAGCCCTGAGTCCACACATAAATTTAGTTGATTTTCGGTAGCTCGTATTTTGTAACTGCGGAACTGTATCTAATGCCAATCGGAAGTCAACAAAATTGCATCAACCTGGGTGCCAAACACAGTAGGCTGAGTTTTGCAGGATCCGTGTTTTTTGAGGAGTACGTTATCTTTACAGATGAGATTTTCGTCATATAATGCGACAGCTTGAAACATGTTCTATAATTCTACAAAAGATTGACATCAGCAATATAGGTCTGTTATTATGTGCATCTTGATTACCAAGCTTTTTGAAACCGGAAATGACTTGCGCTTTTCTCCAGTCGCTAGGTACGCTTCGTTGCTCCAACAACCTACGATAAACCGCTGTTAGAAGGGAAGAAAATTTTTTCGCGCCTCCCATCAACAGAAGTACTCGAATGGATTGGTGGATGTTTTAGACAACAGTGACGAGAGTTCTAAGGAGCAGCCGCAGCTGTACAAGGCCATTCTGAAAAATAACGAAACCGCAGGACAGTTGCTTAATCCACAATGTTTTGTTGTGTTCATAGGACCTGTTTCGAAACATTTAAAGTTCCATGGGCTCTGAGCACTATGGGACTTAACTGCTGTGGTCATCAGTCCCCTAGAACTTAGAACTACTTAAACCTAACTAACCTAAGGACATCACACACATCCATGCCCGAGGCAGGATTCGAACCTGCGACCGTAGCGGCAACGCGGTTCCAGACTGTAGCGCCTAGAACCGCACGGCCACTCCGGCCGGCTAAAGTTCCATCATCTGGTGTTATTGTAATAATAAAAATATTCTGTTACACGCGAAGTCTGCAACATCTGATAAAGAACTACGCTCCTAAAATTTATGAATTAAAACAAACTGAAAGAGAGAACAGGATGATGCTTGCAAATAAAATAACTTTATCAACTGAGGTCGTCCTCACCCCGCTGTTGTCACGGATCCAAACGTTCCGTGTCAAAAGGATAAAACGAGCCTAAAATTAATCCGAAAAAACGGACATCATGACCGGACACCAAAAGTTACCAAAATAATGAAATATGTATAATGCAATAAAAATGGGGGGAGGGGGAACAAATCAGAATTGCTCCGAATTGCTTACAAAAATTCCGTAACAACCGTTCCCCCGTACTGTGCGACAGGGAACACAAACAGGAAAACTATGTAATGGTAAATACCAGCCGTGAGAACTGAAGCCACACACAAGCGAACTGCAGTTGCGATACGAAACAGACTTGAGACAGGTGAAGTGTTTAAAGAGGAAAAGCGGGAAGTACAACGGAAAGGAGACGGAATCATTACAACATTAAGAGAGAAGAGGACCTATACATTTAAAGAACAAGGAAAAATATTACGTTTGATGGACACCTTAATTTGCTTGGGAAATGTTGTAATTAACTAAAATATTTTTGTGATACGGATCTGTTCGTTCATTAACTGTAACGGGAGGATAGGAATGAACATATCTTAAGATTTCAATTTCTTGCAGAAACTTGAGTATCCTACCTTTCTCTGCGGTGTGATAGACGTTTAACTTGTCCCTAACATGATTCCATGATAACACTGGGGTGAAGATGACCTCATTTCATTAAGTTGTTTCATTTTTAGGTAACGTCCTGTTGCCTCTTTTAATTTAGTCTCTTTTAATTTGTTTTAATTTAGACATTTTAGCCGCGTAGTTACTTATATTTCAATCTTGAGGCTCCCTTCCCATTCGCATGTAACAGAATATTTTTGTTATTACTGTTACTTCAGATGATGGAACTAAGTGTTCCGAAACCGACTGTGTGTACACAATAAAATATTGTGTGTTAAGCAACTATCCTGTGGTTTCTTCATTTTCCAAAATGTTGGGGAGATTGTTCTGGACGCCATCGTTGGTTGGCTGTTGTTGTCGTCAGCACCAGATTTTTGAATGATTTAACATTTATGAGAAGGAGAGATTGCTACTCGCCATAAAGATGATGACGCGTGGAATTGCAGACTGGGACAACGAAAAGGCTGTTGCACACTGAGCTTTCGATAAAAGCCTTCTTCAGAGAAGGAAGGAAAACACTCTCATTCACACAAGTGGGCACACCTCACACACACGTGACCGCTATCACCGGCCGTTATGGCGAGAACGCCAGAGCGGCCGGGACATCAGTGATGGGTGCGTGAGGCGTGCCTGCTTGTGTGAATGTGTGTGTTTTCCTTCCTTCTCTGAAGAAGGCTTTCACCGAAAGCTCAATGGGCAACTCATCGTAGCATCTTCACAGTGAGAAGCAATCTATCATTCTCATAATTGTTGATATTCCAACCTGGACTTCCCATTTCTTGAATGATTTGCTGCGCTGTGATCCGACTGTTGTTGCAATAGTCGACGGCGGCCCGCCTCTTTAACAGCTTATTAGCCACGGCAGTTGACTGCTGCGACGGAGGTTCTCTCATCAAGGTATCTCCCACGCTGGGGAGTGAAGAACGATCAACTCATCGGATAAGAATAATACAGTAGTTTCGTGTGGCTCAACGGCCTGATTCAGGTCTTTCACTTCGCCGACTCGCTTGCCCCGAACATACCCCATTAATCCTTATGGGGAAAATGGACCTACATTTAATTGCAGAATGCGACTTTCGTTTAGTTCCTAGGGCATCTTCACACCGCTGAGACCTTAAGTCTAGGTTAAAGACAGACTGTAATATTATGTGGCTTCACCCGTATTCGATTCCGTGGCCTTTACATGCTTGCAATTTACCGATAACCACAACGCTTGACAATTCGCTGTATGAATGGAATCATGTCATACACATACCAGAAAAAATACGGTAGAGCGTCTACCATGGATTCCGAAATTGTTATCTAGACCGTACGAATAGAAGACACACCAAGCCCCGAGAAAAAATATAAAACTGTAAAGAAACTGTAATAAAGCGACTAAGTCTTGAAATGGAAGGAAACTGAAATCCTAAATATTTTGGTAAAGTTGGATTTAGCGAGCGCTTACGTTTGGAAAATTCTGCAAAAAGTCCTCGACGTTTGGCAAGTTTAAAGCAGAATTGATCTAGGAAAATTCCAAGAAAGGATTGTAGTACAAGCTATTTCTGTGACATTGAAAGAATTCAGTATCATTTCAGTATATTATGTTTCGTCATTTGTAAATATTTTATAGAGGCTATCCTCACCGTTAGATGAAGAGTGCCGCGCGGGATTAGCCGAGCGGTCTCAGGTGCTGCAGTGATGGGCTGTGCGGCTGGTCCCGGTGGAGGTTCGAGTCCTCCCTCGGGCATGGGTGTGTGTGTTTGTCCTTAGGACAATTCAGCTTAAGTAGTTTGTAAGTTTAGGGACTGATGATCTTAGCAGTTAAGTCCCATAAGATTTCACACACACACATTAGATGAAAAGTGTATCTGTTGGAACGTGCACTGTCACGCCTTGCACTACTGCGTAGACAATGGACCCCATTTCCGGAAAAAGATCAAAAGTTTAATTCGTGAAAGGAAAATGAAATAAAGCATTTTTCCGCGCAGTGGTTTATTTGAGGTACAGTATATACAGTTCGGCACTTCACATTCTCGCAGTGCGCTGCGCAGACAGAATAGAGCCGAGTTATCCGTTGCAAGGTTCTGTCAAATACCCACGTCTAACAGTGAGGATAAGCTTCACGAAATATTTATAAATGAGAAAAGGTAATCTTTTGAAATTATACTGCATACTTTAAATGTCACAGAAATAACTCGTATTAACATAAACTATAATCCTTCCTTAGTGTTGTCACACACCATAAAACTTACTTTTGTACACTATCTTTAAATTACTTAAGTTTCACTCTTTGCCTTTCTTAACGAGAAAATTTAACTAATAGTGGAGGGAAGAAGCTAATTAGAGTGCTGAACACATGTGTGATAATTCGCCCCGGACACCAACAAGTAGATATTATTACACACAATGAAATCTTTCCACAAAAATAATTACTTGACTAACGTTTGCAACGAAATAAACTCAATGCGCATTACCTTTCTTCCAAATAGCCCGTCTCTCCATAAAATCCTCTTCCTGAATTATACGCCAGGGATCATTTCAATTCTCTCTTCGGTACGTCCGCCATCCAAGTTCCTCATTCTGCCATGAGACATTTCCACTCCCTGTCTGGTCGACAACTGCTTCAGACTCCTTCGATCGCCCGAGATCTGCTCAGTAGCACTACAACCTCTGGTAGTCAAACGATAAGAATACTCATGTGTCCAGCATTTCAAAGCTGCTCATAGTGGTAAACGTTTCAAATAAGTTGTCAAATGTACGAAATAAACTACAATTTTTCATGACCTTTTTTTTTTCAGCCTACTGACTGGATTGATGCGGCCCGCCACGAATTCCTTTCCTGTGCTAACCTCATCTCAGAGTAGCACTTGCAACCTACGTCCTCAATTATTTGTTTGACGTATTCCAATCTCTGTCTTCCTCTACAGTTTTTGCCCTCTACAGCTCCCTCTAGTACCATGGAAGTCATTCCCTCATGTCTTAGCAGATGTCCTATCATCCTGTCCCTTCTCCTTATCAGTGTTTTCCACATATTCCTTTCCTCTCCGATTCTGCGTAGAACCTCCTCATTCCTTACCTTATCAGTCCACCTAATTTTCAACATTCGTCTATAGCACCACATCTCAAATGCTTCGATTCTCTTCTGTTCTGGTTTTCTCGCAGTCCATGTTTCACTACCGTACAATGCTGTACTCCAGACGTACATCCTCAGAAATTTCTTCCTCAAATTAAGGCCGGTATTTGATATTAGTAGACTTCTCTTGGCCAGAAATGCCTTTTTTCCCATAGCGAGTCTGCTTTTGATGTCCTCCTTGCTCCGTCCGTCATTGGTTATTTTACTGCCTAGGTAGCAGAATTCCTTAACTTCATTGACTTCGTGACCATCAATCCTGATGTTAAGTTTCTCGCTGTTCTCATTTCTACTACTTCTCATTACCTTCGTCTTTCTCCGATTTACTCTCAAACCATACTGTGTACTCATTAGACTGTTCATTCCGTTCAGCAGATCATTTAATGGTTCAAATGGCTCTGAGCACTATGGGACTTAACTACTGTGGTCATCAGTCCCCTAGAACTTAGAACTACTTAAACCTAACTAACCTAAGGACATCACACACATCCATGCCCGAGGCAGGATTCGAACCTGCGACCGTAGCAGTTGATTTAATTCTTCTTCACTTTCACTCAGGATAGCAATGTCATCAGCGAATCGTATCATTGATTTCACCTTGTATTTTAATTCCACTCCTGAACCTTTCTTTTATTTCCATCATTGCTTCCTCGATATACAGATTGAAGAGTAGGGGCGAAAGGCTACAGCCTTGTCTTACACCCTTCTTAATACGAGCACTTCGTTCTTGATCGTCCACTCTTATTATTCCCTCTTGGTTGTTGTACATATTGTATATGACCCGTCTCTCCCTATAGCTTACCCCTACTTTTCTCAGAATCTCGAACAGCTTGCACCATTTTATATTGTCGAACGCTTTTTCCAGGTCGACAAATCCTATGAAAGTGTCTTGATTTTTCTTTAGCCTTGCTTCCATTATTAGCCGTAACGTCAGAATTGCCTCTCTCGTCCCTTTACTTTTCCTAAAGCCAAACTGATCGTCATCTAGCGCATTTTCAATTTTCTTTTCCATTCTTCTGTATATTATATTTGTAAGCAGCTTCGATGCATGAGCTGTTAAGCTGATTGTGCGATAATTCTCGCACTTGTCAGCTCTTGCCGTCTTCGGAATTGTGTGGATGATGCTTTTCCGAAAGTCAGATGGTGTGTCGCCAGACTCATATATTCTACACACCAACGTGAATAGTCGTTTTGTTGCCACTTCCCCCAATGATTTTAGAAATTCTGATGGAATGTTATCTATCCCTTCTGCCTTATTTGACCGTAAGTCCTCCAAAGCTCTTTTAAATTCCGATTCTAACACTGGATCCCCTATCTCTTCTAAATCGACTCCTGTTTCTTCTTCTATCACATCAGACAAATCTTCACCCTCATAGAGGCTTTAAATGTATTCTTTCCACCTATCTGCTCTCTCCTCTGCATTTAACAGTGGAATTCCCGTTGCACTCTTAATGTTACCACCGTCGCTTTTAATGTCACCAAAGGTTGTTTTGATTTTCCTGTATGCTGAGTCTGTCCTTCCGACAATCATGTCTTTTTCGATGTCTTCACATTTTTCCTGCAGCCATTTCGTCTTAGCTTCCCTGCACTTCCTATTTATTTCATTCTTCAGCGACTTATATTTCTGTATTCCTGATTTTCCCGGAACATGTTTGTACTTCCTCCTTTCATCAGTCAACTGAAGTATTTCTTCTGTTACTCATGGTTTCTTCGCAGCTACCTTCTTTGTACCTATGTTTTCCTTCCCAACTTCTGTGATGGCCCTTCTTAGAGATGTCCATTCCTCTTCAACTGTACTGCCTACTGCGCTATTCCTTATTGCTGTATCTATAGCGTTAGAGAACTTCAAACGTATCTCGTCATTCCTTAGTACTTCTGTATCCCACTTCTTTGCGTATTGATTCTTCCTGACTAATGTCTTGAACTTCAGCCTATTCTTCATCACTACTATATTGTGATCTGAGTCTATATCTGCTCTTGGGTACGCCTTACACTCCAGTATCTGATTTCGGAATCTCTGTCTGACCATGATGTAATCTAATTGAAATCTTCCCGTATCTCCCGGCCTTTTCCAAGTTTACCTCCTCCTCTTGTGATTCTTGAACAGGGTATTCGCTATTACTAGCTGAAACTTGTTACAGAACTCAATTAGTATTTCTCCTCTTTCATTCCTTGTCCCAAGCCCATATTCTCCTGTAACCTTTTCTTCTACTCCTTCCCCTACAACTGCATTCCAGTCGCCCATGACTATTAGATTTTCATCCCTCTTTGCATACTGCATTACCCTTTCAATATCCTCATACACTTTCCCTATCTGTTCATCTTCAGCTTGCGACGTCGGCATGTATACCTGAACTATCGTTGTCGATGTTGGTCTTCTGTCGATTCTGATTAGAACAACCCGGTCACTGAACTGTTCACAGTAACACACCCTCTGCCCTACCTTCCTATTCATAACGAATCCTACACCTGTTATACCATTTTCTGCTGCTGTTGATATTACCCGATACTCATCTGACCAGAAATCCATGTCTTCCTTCCACTTCACTTCACTGACCCCTACTATATCTAGATTGAGCCTTTGCTTTTCCCTTTTCAGATTTTCTAGTTTCCCTACCACGTTCAAGCTTCTGACATTCCACGCCTCGACTCGTAGAACGTTATCCTTTCGTAGATTATTCAATCTTTTTCTCATGGTAACCTCCCCCTTGGCAGTCCCCTCCGGGAGATCCGAATGGGGGACTGTTCCGGAATCTTTTGCCAATGGAGAGATCATCATGACTCTTCTTCAATTACAAGCCAGATGTCCTGTGGATACGCATTACGTGTCTTTAATGCAGTGGCTTCCATTGCCTTCTGTATCCTCATGTCGTTGATCATTGCTGATTCTTCCGCCTTTAGGGGCAATTTCCCACCCCTAGGAGAAGAGAGTGCCCTGAACCTCTATCCGCTCCTCCGCCCTCTTTGACAAGGCCGTTGGCAGAATGAGGCTGACTTCTTATGCCGGAAGTCTTCGGCCGCCAATGCTGATTATTTATTAAAATTTAGCCAGTGGCGGGGATCGAACCCGGGACCGAAAACGTTCTGATTACGAATCAAATACGCTACCCCTAGCCCACGGATTTGTTCATCTTTCATAACCATTCCTCGTAATGTGTACAACTTTGAACGGGGCTATCAGTTTACTCTGCAGCTACGAGAAATGATTTGAAGATGGGCAGCATTGTCCTAAACCAGGGAACAATAAAAAGACAGCGATCCACAAATGGAAAATAAGTTTGTTCAAAAATGTTCAAATGTGTGTGAAATCTTATGGGACTTAACTGCTAAGATCATCAGTCCCTAAGCTGACACACTATTTAACATAAATTATCCTAAGGACAAACCCATGCCCGTGGGAGGACTCGAACCTCCTCCGGGACCAACTGCACAGTCCATGACTGCCGCGCCCGAGACCGCTCGGCTATCCCGCGCGGCGATAATAAGTTTATTTTTGGAGAAAAAATAGACCTTTTCCTCCTTTTCCTTCTCCTACTACTACTGTTACTACTAATAGTGCTAAAGGAAATTGGAATGAGGAATGAAGAATTGTAGCGGAGTCAAGATACATGAACGCAACAGGATCACGAAACCTAAGAAGCTCCTTAGTACTTGTAAAACGAGAAATGTTGTGGAATAATCCGTACTTCATCTGATAAACTCGCAACCATCGCTTATTTCTGAAAGCCTCTTTTATCTTCAATCATCTAGGGAACGTAAATTGAACATTCTTGCAAACGCTTACGCAGGGAAAGACAGAAACAACCTTTCATTGATTTTTCCACTCGACGTGAAAAACGTGAACTGGTGTGCGGCGATCTGATTTGGCTCGTAAACAGGTCCCGCCGCTACACACGGTAGGAGCGCCCGCAGCGATGTGTTCTGTCCGATCGCGCGCGCCGTTTCCAGTCCTGCCGGTCGGCCGCGGAGGAGATATTCCAAAACACTGGGAGGTGCGCGCATGCGCGCAGTGAAGGTCGCGTTCGCCGGCGCAGCGGAGTGGAAGACGGGACGCGCCGGCTTCCGGCAGGCGGCGCGGGGGCGGCGGCGGGGGCGGCGGCAGTGGCAGCGACCCTGGCCGTGACATTAGCCGCGGCCGCAGCTGGCCGGCCGCCGCCGCGCCGCGCGCCCACAACGGGTTCCGCACTACACACGCAGCTGCCCGGCCCACGTGATTTACTAACTGGGCGCTGCCGGAGCCGGCTCCTCGCGATTGCGGCAATTCGGCGCCACGTGAGTCCGGGAGGGACCGCGCGGCGTCACGCAAATGCTGATACATCGCCCTCCGGCGACGGCTTCCGTTAGCTGCGCGACACTTCTGCGCTGCGGTTTCCGCCACCTTAAAAGACATCTTTTATTTCGCCGCTCATATTTACTAGGTTTAGAACCGGAGTATCGAGGCCAACGGCTCGGCAATGGTGCGTTTGGCTGCCGTTGGAACTACATTTGCACTCCGAAAGCTACTTTATGGTGTGTGGTGGAAGGTACTTCCTGCAAGACTGTGGCTTCTTCCTCTCGCGCCACCCACTCAGCCCTCTCTCCTCACCTTCTCCCTTAAGTCTCTGTATGTCCATCTTAATACAGGTGGTTGCGTAACCCCGGCTGTTTCGTACACAATGTCGAATCAAAACATCTTTCAGCCTTGTAGGCTTCCAATTGTTATTTACACTACTGGCCATTAAAATTGCTGCACTACGAAGATGACGTGCTACAGACGCGAAATTTAACCGACAGAAAGAAGATGCTGTGTTATGCAAATGATTAGCTTTTCAGAGCATTCACACAAGGTTGGCGCCGGTGGCGACACCTACAACGTGCTGACATGAGGAACGTTTCCAACCGATTTCTCATACACAAACAGCAGTTGACCGGCGATGCCTGGTGAAATATTGTTGTGATGCCTCGTGTAAGGAGGAGAAATGCGTACCATCACGTTTCCGACAATGATAAAGGTCGGATTGTAGCCTATCGCGATTGCGGTTTATTCTATCGCTACATTGCTGCTCACGTTGGTCGAGATCCAACGACTGTTAGCAGAATATGGAATCGCTGGGTTCACGAGGGTAATACAGAACGCCGTGCTGGATCCCAACGGCCTCGTATCACTAGCAGTCGACATGACAGGCATCTTATCCGCATGGCTTGCAGCCACGTCTCGATCCCTGAGTCAACAGATGGGGACGTTTGCAAAACAACAACCCTCTGCACGAACAGTTCGACGACGTTAGCAGCAGCATGGACTATCAGCTCGGAGACCGTGGCTGCGGTTACCCTTGACGCTGCATCACAGACGGGAGCGCCTGCGATGGTGTACTCATCGACGAACCTGGGTGCACGAATGGCAAAACGTCATTATTTCGGATGAATCCAGGTTCTGTTTACAGCATCATGATGGTCGCATCCGTGTTTGGCGACATCGCGGTGAACGCACATTGGAAGCGTGTACTCGTCATCGCTATACTGGCGTATCACCCGGCGTGATGGTATGGGGTGCCATTGGTTACACGTCTCGGTCACCTCTTGTTCGCGTTGACGGCACTTTGAACAGTGGACGTTACATTTCCGATATGTTACGACCCTTGGCTCTACCCTTTATTTGATCCCTGCGAAACCCTACATTTCAGCAGGATAATGCACGACCGCATGTTGCAGGTCCTGTACGGGCCTTTCTGGCTACAGAAAATGTTCGACCGCTGCCCTGGCCACCAAATTCTCCAGATCTCTCACCAATTGAAAACGTCTGGTCAATGGTGGCCGAGCAACTGGCTCGTCACAATACACCAGTCACTACTCTCGATAAACCGTGATATCGTGTTGAAGCTGTGTGGGCAGCTGTACCTGTACACGCCATCCAAGCTCTGTTTCACTCAATGCCCAGGCGTATCAACGCCGTTATTACGGCCAGAGGTGGTTGTTCTGGGTAGTGATTTCTCAGGATATATGCACCAAAATTGCGTGAAAATGTAATCACATGTCAGTTGTAGTATAATATATCTGTCCATTGAATACACGTTTATTGTCTGCATTTCTTCTTGGTGTAGCAATTTTAATGGCCAGTAGTGTAATCTGAGCAGTCAGTTTCGGCGATACATTACGCCATATTCAGGCCCTCTGACCGACGTATAGGAAGATTCTCACCTCTGGTCCTGCCAAAACAGAGACTAGTATTCAGTCACTGGTATCCGCAAATGTCTATTTGACACAGCGACGCTTCGACAATCACTTGCCGACTGTTAGACAAGCATTCAAACCAAACCGGTTTGCGTGGATGCAGCCGTGGTTTTTGTATTTGAAATCTTAATATTTTCATATGTTTCAAAAATTCAGAATCAGATATTTTCAGGACTGCCTGAAAGGAGATAGGAATCTGTATGTGCCTAGGAGAAATTATTTCATACGTTTCAGTGCGAATTAAAAACGTGTATATTAAATATTCTGTCTTACGTAAATAATTTCTTATCTTTCTAATTTCGCCAGACATACAGGGTGTTTCAAAGACCTCGCATCAAACTTCTAGGACAACTACAGGTTGTTTAGAAATGAATATCGGGGTTTTAACGCTTTATAATATTTATTACATTAAACTTACAGTTATAAATGGTATGTAAAATGAAGGAGTAACCCGAACAGTTGTGTTTGGCAACAGTGCGCATGCAGAGCGCGCAATGCTTCCGCCGCAATCCACTGGACAGTGGTAGTAGCGAAGATGGCGACTAGTGAACAGAAAGCGTTTTCTGTTTTACAGTTTGCAAAGACGGAATCTGTAGTTACAGTGCAACCTGCATTCCGGCTGCAGTTCGGTTGTGATCCTCCAGGTGATAATAACATTTGTAGATGGTATCATCAATTTGCAGATACCGGTTGCCTTTGTAAAGGGAAGAGCACAGGACGACGAAGAGTTAGTGATGAGACTGTTGAGCTAGTGAGACAGTCGTTCAAATGGTTCAAATGGCTCTGAGCACTATGGGACTTAACTTCTAAGATCATCAGTCCCCTAGAACTCAGAACTACTTAAACCTAACTAACCTAAGGACATCACCCACATCCATGTCCGAGGCAGGATTCGAACCTGCGACCGTATCGGTCCTGCGGTTCCAGACTGTAGCGCCTAGAACCGCACGGCCACCCCGGCCGGCGAGAGTCGTTCACTTGTAGCCCAAGGAAATCAGTCCGGAAAGCTAGTCGTGAATTACAAGTTCCCGTGTCTCCTGTTTGGAAAGTTTTAAGAAAACGCATACAACTACGTTCTTACCGTTTACAGTTATTACAGGCCCTAAAGCCGGCAGACCATGGATCACGTGCCAACTTCGCAAACGAAATGCTGTTTCATGACGATGAAGATTTTCTGGATCATGTTGTCTTCAGTGATGGATCGACCTTTCACCTTAGTGGACATGTTAACACTCACAATGTGCACATCTGGGCCGGCCGCGGTGGTCTCGCGGTTAAGGCGCTCAGTCCGGAACCGCGCGACTGCTACGGTCGCAGGTTCGAATCCTGCCTCGGGCATGGATGTGTGTGATGTCCTTAGGTTAGTTAGGTTTAAGTAGTTCTAAGTTCTCGGGGACTGATGACCACAGAAGTTAAGTCCCATAGTGCTCAGAGCCCTTTGAACCATTTTTGCACATCTGGGGCTCAGAAAATCCTCACGAGGTGGTACAAATGCAACAAGATTCCCCTAAAGTGACTGTTTTTGTGCCGTATCCCAGCGGAAGCTTATGGGCCTTTCTTTTTTGGTGAACCTACTGTAACTGGCATTTTGTACCTTGATACACTAGAGCAAAGGCTCTTCCCTTCAGTTGGAAGAAGATAAGCCAGAGAACTTCATTTTCCAGCAAGATAATGCGCGACCTCACTGGCTTAGCGAAGTGTGCGATTAGTTGAACTTCACTGTACCTAAGTACTGGATAGGCCGCAAGGGGCCCAATGACAGAGGTTGCATTGCAAGGCCTCCACGTTCACCCGACTTAACGCCATGCGATTGTTTCCTTTGGGGCTCCGTCAAGGATCGTGTGTACATGCCTCCGCTACCAGCAGACCTCCCTGAATTAAGAAACCTGATTGAAGCAGCTGTTGCTACCATCACTGAAGACACACTCATCAACGTTTGGGAAAAACTTGGCTATAGACTCGATGTATGGCGTGTGAAAAATGGTGCTCACATTGAACATTTGTAAGGTTCTTGGTAAACTGTTTGAGTTGCTCTTTCATTTGAAATACCATTTATAACTGTAAGTTTAATATAATAAATATTATAAAGCGTTAAATCCCCGATATTCATTTATAAACACCCTGTATTTACGATAGAGACAAAATATTTCGCTGACGCTTCCCAGTGATTCTAGCTGTCCTTTGTTACTTGCCGGTCATTTGACGATGAGATTTCACCGATCTAGCAGGTCTACTAAGCAGGTGTGCTGCACACTATCTGCCCCATCAAACTGATAGAGTGATCTCCAACAAGGAAACTTTAAGAATGAGTGTCTCTATGTGGAGAAGTATCAGAAGAGAATCATTTGGCGAGTGTAATCCCTTTCATGCCGGGCAGGTGACTGGAGTATAGGCAACACACACGGCAGATGCACGCTGCAGACTGCAAATGCCCTGACGCTTCTCAGGCACATAACCACACAGAAGGACTCCTAGCATTAGAGGAAAGCGGCAGCGAGCATTTTGTCTTGAACCGAAGTTATTCCCAATTACGTGATCTGTCACCCCCAAGACTTTGAAAGACACTGTACACACGGTGTCTCTCCTAAGAAGCATCTGGCTTGTTTTTCCTCTGGTGTTTCGGCAGATATCTGCAATTTCGTTTTTGCAATCTGTTGCTGGAGTCAGACCAAACAAATACTGCTCATCAAGTCTTTCATGCAGCAAGCAGTGCGGATAGGAACAGTCGGTTTGTTTCCCGATACGAGAAAAATGATTTTTAAAGCCGAATTATTTGTGCCCATTCGATTGAGCAGTCCCGAAATAGTCTGTTGCGAAACTTGATTTTATCGATATGAGTCAACACGAAGAATATCTAGTACTCCAGGAGCCACTGAACAGCGCTGCTGTGTGGTGGTAGCAGTCAGTGCCGTCACTGCTGGAGGAAACAGGAATAATCCCTAAGTTACCGACTCATGTCACTAGCGTCGATTTGCAGTAGGATTTTGGGACATATACCGTGCTCTAACGTCGTGAATTAGCTCGAAGAAAACGATGTATTGACAAATAATCGAGACGGATTGAGATAATATCGTTATCTTCTTGTTTTACTGTCCATGTTAACACCGATAAATCGAAAATCAAGTTAGACTAATTGGGACCGCTGCATCGAAAATGCACGTAAAATTACATTTTAAAAATCATTTATCTCCCAATGGGAAACAAGCCAACGCTTCCCATCACACTGGACCTCGCCTGAAAGCCGTGATAAGAAGTGTTTATTTGGGCTGACTCCAGCTAAACACTGCAAAAACTAAATTGCAAATATCTGCCGAAACACCAGAGAAAATGTGCCTGACGATCCCTCTCAAAGACACCCTGTGTAGGACTTTGCTGACTCTTCGAGGAAAGTACGCTCCCGTAATTTTAACTGAAAACCAAACAGTGACGCGTTTCTCTTTTATTTGAGTTCACTTTTTTTCACCATACTGCCTACGTCTTGGTACAAATAAAAAGTGATACACAAAGAAATCACAGTATAAACACTTGGGACGACGATTAAGTATTATTTTAGAGTTTGAAACTTCCTGGCAGGTTACAAAGTATTCTGGACGGGGACTTAAACCTGGGACCTCTGTCTTTCGCAGGCAAGTGTTCTACTGACCGAGCTGTCCAAACACAAGTACCAACATGCCCAACAGCCTTACGTACTTCCACTATTGCTCCTGAGTACAAAACTGCCAGGAAGTTTGAAATTAGCGCATACGCCGCTGCACAGTTAAAATTCTTTCTGGGTTACTTTACAAAAAAGTCCACGTAGGTACAATATCTACTGGTAATGAATCTTGAAATATCAGATACAGAAAAGGAACTCAACAGAGATTTGAAAGCCTCCACCAAGAGACTGACTGACACATTATTCAGTCCTGGACAGCAGTCTTGTTCTACTGGAAGTTAATATCATTTTCACACAACTATCTGTACAGCCATATATCATGTTATAATGAACAAAACCTCAGAGAGGTACTTGAGACAAACAATTGCTCACATTCAGCTTTGATAAAATACCTCTCACGACCAAACTTCCATATTTCAGTCAGATCCGTATCAAACATTTAATATTGATAGAGTATCAACCAAAACTCCGGTATAGTTTGTGCTATCTGCTGTCGTCGAGGAGGACGTCGGTAAATGGTAAGTACTATATAGTACCTCACCTACAGAGCACAGCAACAACATAATTGTGACATTCTGTTGGGCAGATCCCGAGTTCGAGCTCTGTAAACGGCATTTGTTTTTTACTATAGTACGTGTAAAACTGTTATATGAAACAACATGTTCCTGACATGTAAAAGGACTGTTGCGAACGGAGTTGATAGCAATGTTCTATCGACAGACCGCTTCGCTTAGTTTATTTGAAAATAGCAAACCTGTAGAGTGCATTTGTAGTTTCATAGAATAAACACTAACATTTGGAACAGAAGAACAAAGTAACATGTGCAAATATTACTAATAATTACTTGTTTATACAGGGTGTTACAAAAAGGTACGGCCAAACTTTCAGGAAACATTCCTCACACACAAATAAAGAAAAGATGTTATGTGGACATGTGTCCGGAGACGCTTAGTTTCCATGTTAGAGCTCATTTTAGTTTCTTCCACCTACGCTCAATGGAGCACGTTATCATGATTTCATACGGGATACTCTACCTGTGCTGCTAGAACATGTGCCTTTACAAGTACAACACAACATGTTGTTTATGCACGATGGAGCTCCTGCACATTTCAGGCGAAGTGTTCGTACGCTTCTCAACAACAGATTCAGTGACCGATGGATTGGTAGAGGCGGACCAATTCCATGGCCTCCACGCTCCCCCGACCTCAACCCTCTTGACTTTCATTTATGGGGGCATTTGAAAGCTCTTGTCTATGCAAACCCGGTACCAAATGTAGAGACTCTTCGTGCTCGTATTGTGGACGGCTGTGATACAATACGCCATTCTCCAGGGCAGCATCAGCGCATCAGGGATTCCATGCGACGGAGGGTGGATGCATGTATCCTCGCTAACGGAGGACATTTTGAACATTTCCTGTAACAAAGTGTTTGAAGTCACGCTAGTACGTTCTGTTGCTGTGTGTTTCCATTCCATGAATATGTGATTTGAAGAGAAGTAATAAAATGAGCTCTAACATGGAAAGTAAGCGTTTCCGGACACATGTCCACATAACATAATTTCTTTCTTTGTGTGTGAGGAATGTTTCCTGAAAATTTGGCCGTACCTTTTTGTAACACCCTGTATTGTTATGTTACTATCAACACTTCCGCACATGTAATGGAGTTGTTTCTTTATTCTTCTGTTCCGATTGTTTATGGTTATTCTGCGAAACTACAGATGTACTTTATAGGTTTGTCGCTTTCACATAAATAAAGCGAAAACGGACTGCAAATAGAAAATTGCTATCAACTCCTTTCCGAACAGTACTTTTACATGGCAGGAACATGTTGTTGCATATAACAGTTTCACACGTCCTACGATACAAAAACTGGCATGACCAAAGCTCAAACGCGGGACTATTGATACGACAAACTAACGCTCTATCGACTTCCTCACGGGAACTGTACAAGAAATTCTCATAGCTAGGCTTTTCCTGTGTCCCGTTGTCCAGATGTTTCTTGTTACTTACCTGTTACGCACGTTCTTCTCGACGACGGCACATAGCACAAACTGTATCGGAGTTTTGTTTGATTATCGATATACAACGTATGGTACCGATCTGTCTGTCTCACATGCGGGGGTTTGGGTGTCAACTGAAACTTCCTGGCAGATTAAAAACGTATGCCGAACCTTCGGGTTTCGCTTGTATGTGGTCTACTTACTGAGCTACCCAAGCACGACACATCTGTTTTACTCCATCTTCAACCTTTCAAACTTCGCAGAAGTCCTCCTGCGATTCTTGCACGTCAAGTACTCCTGAAAAAAAGGATACTGTGGAGACTACATCTAAGCTACATGGCTGATCTAGTGGCTCTGAGTAACTCGGCTGCTCTAATGGCTCTTTCGAATCTGCAACGAATTCTTGGAAAAGCGACAAGTCTAACAGGTTCAGCAGAACGAGTCCTATATTCTTCGAGCGATGCAATCAGTGCGAGGGAAAAAAGCTATTAATGCTTGCCTGTGCACCTGCACTGAATGAATGGTCACTTAAGGCAATGCCCTCTTTTGCACTCACTCAGCAGTGGAAGTCCTTTGGGAACATATAGAGCTGTTTGCAGAGAGCCTGATGGCAGCGATGTTAAAGACAATGCTGAAGACAGAATTGCGATCCAAGCAGTACTATCGTAAGGCCAATGAACATGATTGTGCATGAGGGGTGCAAGATCAACGTAGGACCCACGTTGTTGTTGTTGTGGTCTTCAGTCTAGAGACTGGTTTGATGCAGCTCTCCATGCTACTCTATCCTTTGCAAGCTTCTTCATCTCCGAGTAACTACTTCAACCTACGCCCTTCTGAGTCTGCTTAGTATATTCATCTCTTGGTCTATCTCTACGACTTTTACCCTCCACGATTCCCTCCAATAATAAATTGGTGATCCCTTGATGCCTCAGAACCTGTCCTACCAACCGGTCCCTTCTTTTAGTCAGGTTTTGCCACAGTTTCCTCTTCTCCCCAATTTTATTCAGTACCTCCTCATTAGTTACGTGATCTACCCATCTAATCTTCAGCATTCTTCGGTAACACCACATTTCGAGAGCTTCTATTCTTTTCTTGTTTAAACTGTTTATCGTCCATGTTTCACTTCCACACATGGCTACACTCTATACAAATACTTTCAGAAAAGACTTCCTAACACTTAAATCTATACCTGATGTTCACAAATTTCTCTTCTTCAGAAACGCTTACCTTGCCGTAGCCAGTCTACATTTTACGTATATCCTCTCTACTTCGACCATCAGCAGTTATTTTGATCCCCAAATAGCAAAACTCATCCACTACTTTCAGTGTCTCATTTCCTAACCTAATTCCCTCAGCATCACCTGACTTCATTCAACTATATTCCACTATCGTCGTTCTGCTTTTATCGATTTTCATCTTATAACCTCCTTTCAAGACACTGTCAATTCCGTTCAGCTGCTCTTCCTGGTCCTTTGCTGTCCCTGACAGAATTACAATGTCATCGGCAAATCTCAACGTCAGCACATGGCTATGAGTTGGAGAGTCTGCGTTGATATAGACCTGCCCAGGAATAGGCTTCATCCACAGTGTCATGGTGTCCCATTTTGTTGGGCTGATTCTGTGCGACTAAGAGGCAATGCCCTCATTTCACAGCCATAACTTTCGTCATATGAATAATCCCAGTGATACTGCGCTCCAAAGCAAACAGCGTGGTCTTTAAAGGGAAAAAAAAGCAAAAGGAATTATCCAATGGAACGGAAACTGGTAGATCTGATGTGCATATAAGACAAACAAATGATATCAATTTCAAAAAAATTGGACGATTTATTCAAGAGAAGGAGCTTCCAAATTGAGCAAGTCAGTAACGTGTTGCTCCACCTCTGGCCCTTATGCAAGCAGTTATTCGGCTTCGCATTCATTATTAGAGTTGTTGGATGTTTTGTTGAGGTATAACGTGCCATATTCTGTCCAATTGGCGAACTAGATCATCAAAATCCTGAGCTGGTTCGAAGGCCCTGCCCATAACGCTCCAAACATACTCAATTGTGGAGAGGTCCAGTGACCTTGTTGACCAAGGTAGTGTTTAGCGAGCAGTTTCCCAAGCACGAAGACAAGCAGTAGAAGGCCTCGTCCTGTGAGGGAGGGCATTATCTTGCTGAAATGTAAGCTTGCCGTGAAGGGCGACAAAGCAGGGTGTAGAATATCGTCGACGTGTCACTGTGGTGTAATGGTGCCGCGGATGAAACCAAATGGGTTCTGCTGTAAGAGGCACTTCAGACCATCACTATTGGTTGTGGGGCTATAGGGCTCTGTGGCGGGAGACAATCATGTTTGTACTCCACTACTGTCCGGGACGTCTCCAGAAACGTCTGCGCTGGCCGTCAGGGCCTTATTCAAAGACAATTCTACTCTATTCTATGAGATTCCAGGCCGAAGACGTATCGTGTTTGTCCTATAATGTTTTTAGGTAAACGACCACATTACGCTGATGAACTATAGGCACACATAGGTCTTGTATCTACATACCCGCTCTTATATCCCTTTCGTGTCGCGCCCGTATCTGTTCCGTAGTCGTGGTCGATTAGTCGAATCGGTTGATTAGTCGAATCTTAGTCGCTGGAAATCGGAACGACTACACTCAGGCAGCTGGGTGGATGATACGAAACATGTGGAGGGACCACGATGCCTGCAGCTGAGGACTGTGATTCATGGGTTGGTCTAAACGAGACAGTTATTCACCACTAGAGGTCAAAAAAGTTGTTGAGGTAGGTGATGAAATAGCAGACGAGATACGAACCATTTACTAATGAGACCCGTCAGGTGATGGCTGAGGATATGTTCTGGCTGCGTAAGCCACAACAATAGCATTCGGTCCAACACATTCTGCTGGGCGATCGTGCTGGTTGAATTTTGTGTGGAATACATCTATGTTTCATTTGACCATATTACGTTGTATGTGGTGTTCAGCTTCTAGTATGTAGTGTAGTCATAATAAGTATGCCAATTTCAAGTGAGGCCGAAACGGTAGCCCATCCTGCTAAACGTTCTAGGTGGATGCATCGAACGAGATAAAAAATAATGTCATTAAGAGTATTTCCCGCTAAAAGTGTCATCAAACATTTAAAATTTTAAGCACTATTCGTGATATTAACAGAATCTTCCGTCGGTTCTTGGTAGAACAACATTATAATAAATGAAAAGCACCAGTTTGCTTTTGTTCTACAACTAAACCGCAGGGCAGTAGAATGTAAAAAGATATTCGTTTCGAACTTCCAGTGATCGCGTCCAAAAGTTGAGCGGAATTATAAGGTACTTCGATACATCTTCAGGAGGTGGTGGCCCACAGATCATATACATTCGAAAAGTGCCATATTGCCGCGTTGAGCTGCTGATAAAATTCTTTATTTACACAACCAATTTTGCTCGGCAGACCATCATCAAGTTCACAAAAGTATTCTCAGCTTCATTTCACACGAAATACGAAATCATTATCACCAAATAATAAAGAAGCGAATTGTACACTGTTATCATATCGCACTATACGAATAAATTACATGATCAATCTATAAAAACCGTGCTAGGTAGTGTACTCATTCATGTTGTAACTGTAATCGTTATTAACGCTGTGAACAGATTCATACCACACAGAGCCAACTGCACAGCTTACCAACTGTCTGAAAGAGTGAATGGTAACAATCTAATTAATAGTTTTGTCATTTTAAAATTTTAAGCTCTATTCGTGAATTAAACCGCAGGGCAGTAGCATGTAAAAAGATATTCGTTTCGAACTTCACCAGTGAACGCGTCTAAAAGTTGAGCGGAATTATGAGGTACTTCGATACATCTTCAGGAGGTGGTGGCCCACAGCTCATATACATTCGAAAAGTGCCATATTGCCACCTTGAGCTGCTGATAAAATTCTTTATTTGCACAACTAGTTTTGCTCGGCAGACCATCATCAATAGGTGCTAGGTGTAGTGGGACAACAACTCATTTTAGATTGTGTTGCGGAAAAAGACAGCCAGAGTTGTAACTAAAATGCATATTTATTTAGTCGGTGTAGCCCGAAAACGGTCAGCGACTAAATAAACATTCATTTTAGTTTCAAATCTGGCTGTCTCTTTTTACATGACGATAATTATTTTATATTTTACTGTCAACCGAAACTCTTTCTGTAAATAAAGAATTTTACCAGCAGTTTAATGTGGTAACGTGACATTTTTAAACATAGGTACCTCATTGGGCATACATAAAATTAGGGTGTACAAAGCAGTAGACGCCGAAGACTCGCTGATTTTTGGAAGCACAATATTCAGCAATTTAATTATACCTCCTACGAAATTCAGTGTGGAGAGCAATGCGACGAGACATACTTCGTAACAATATCAGTGATGTTCTGTAATACTCCATTCGCATTCGGAGGGAGGGAAAATGACACTATATATATATATATATATATATATATATATATATATATATATGTGTGTGTGTGTGTGTGTGTGTGTGTGTGTGTGTGTATGTGAGTATCAGTGGACCCTAACATTTTTACTAGATTATTATTTCCCGAAAACCGGTTTCTAAATTTATCAAAGTGCGATTCACGAGAAAGTTCTCCCTAAGATTCTAAATTAAGTTTCCTGAACATTATTGTTACAGTTCCTCATGGACTATAGTGAGACGTGCCAGTCATGTGTGTGTGTGTGTGTGTGTGTGTGTGTGTGTGTGTGTGTGTGTGTGTGTGTCACGCACCCTTGTAATGTTGGTCGGAGAGAGTAGTCTTATTACACTACCATTCATGCATGTGTACAGAAGTGAAATATTGTTGTGGTAGGTTCATTCCGAAGCGTAAATTCACATTGAAATGAAGAATTTAGAATTTTGGGTTCTGTCATGTTCACTTTCAACAAAGTCAGATCATTGAAAGATGGAAATGAAAGGTGTGGATTTGTCGATTCCTATTACTTGTAACAAGAACTACCTAGCATTTCTAATGGCCTTTTTCTCATTACATGATAGTGAAAATTTATAGTACGCTTCATGCGTGGCTGTTGCTCGAGTAGACATTGCGTCTTGTTTTTAAAGGCATAACCAAAAGGAAAATGTCATACATAAAATTATAGGCCATTGATTATGACATAGTGCAAGGAATTGACTGAGATAACGGAAATCAGTAGAAGATGATTTGGCATTTACGTTTGATTTGTAAAGAATACAAGAATAATATACAGAAGAATGAAAAAGAAAATTGAGGATGTGTTAGATGACTATCAGTTTGGATATAGGAAAGGTAAAGGCACCAGAGAGGCAATTCAGACGTTGCGGTTGATAGTGGAAGGAAGGCTGAAGAAAAATCAAGACACGTTCATAGGATTTGCCGACCTGGAAAAAGCATTCGACAATGTTAAATAGTGCAAGATGTTCGAAATTCTGAGAAAAATAGGGGTAAACTATAGGGAAAGACAGATAATATACGACATGTACAAGAGCCAAGAGTGAAGAACAAGAGTGGGAGATGAAGAACGAAGTGCTCGGATTAAAAAGGGATAAGATGTAGTCTTTAATTGCTGCTATTCAATCTATACGTCGAAGCAACGGAAAGGTTCAAGAGTGAGATTAAAATTCAAGGTGAAAGAATATCAATAAGATTCGCTGCTGACATTACTGTCGTCGGTGAAAGTGGAGAAGAACTGCAGGATCTAACGAATGGAATGAACGGTCTAATGACTACAGAATATCGTCTGAAAGTGAATCGAAGAAAGGTGAAAGAAATAAGAAGTAGCAGAAATGAGAACACCAAGAAACTTGCCTTGTGATCACGAAGAAGATGAAGTTAAGGAATTCTGCTCCCTAGGTAGCAAAATAACCCATGACGGACGGAGCAGAGAGGACTTCAAAGGCAGACCTGCACTGCCAGAAAGGGCATTCCTGGCCAAGGGAAGTCTACTAGTATCAAACATAGGCCTTAATTTGAGGAAGAAATTTCTGAGAATGTACTTTTAGAACGCAGTATAGTATGGTAGTGAAAACTGGACTGTGGAAAAACCAGAAAAGAAGAGAATCGAACCATCTGAGATGTGGTTTTACAGAAGAATGTTGAAAATTAGGTGGATTGATAAGGCAAGGAATGAAGAGGTTCTCCGGTGAGTCTTTAAAGAAAGGTATATATGGAAAACACTGACAAGAAGATGGCATAGGATGGTAGGACATCTGTTAAGACATCACCGAAAAAATTCCATGATACTAGAGGTAGCTGTAGAGGGCGAAAAGCCGGTCGCGGTGGCCGAGCGGTTCTAGGCGCTTCAGTCCGGAACCACGCGACTGTTACTGTCACAGGTTCGAATCCTGCCTCGGGCATGGATGTGTGTGATGTCCTTAGTTAGGTTTAAGTAGTTCTAAGTTCTAGGGGACTGATGACCTCAGAGCCGTTTGAACCATTTTTTGAGAGGGTGAAAACTGTAGAAGAAAACAGAGATTGAAATACACTCAGCAGATAATTGAGGACATAAGTTCCATGTGCTACTATGAGACGGAGGGGTTGGCACAGGAGAGGAATTCGTGGCGGGCCGAATCAAACCAGTCACAAGACTGTTCACTCAAAAAAAAAAAAAAAAAAAGAAAGTAAGTATATCGTGCCTGGATGGCAGGTAGAACAGAAATTGTAGGCGGAAGGATTAACTGAGGAAACGAATGGTACAGAGCACATGGGACGACAGTTATACGAGAAGCTAAGTAGACTGCCTCAGCGAACAGATCGTTCCAGAAGTGACGTCATGAGGCAGGACCAGCTCCAGATGCAGCATAGCCGGCTGGGCAGGGAGGAAGTGGAGCGAGCGGGGTCGAGATGCAAAGCGGATCGCCTGCAGAGCGTTCACCGGAAAATCGCGCGGCACGTGCGGGGGCGGAGCTGGCGGGGGCGGCGTGGGGGCCCAGGGGAGGGGGAGAGGGAGGGGAAGAGGGGAGGAACCTCAGCTGGGTAAGTGGCTGCGGCCGCCGCGGTGTCCGGCATCAAATCAGGCTTAGTCATAGCGACGGGGATCTACGTTGCAACGCGTGGAGCCTCGGGTTGTCGCCGGACGGGTCATTAACTTGTTGTGCTTGTAATATAGGACGAGTCAGAAGAAAAGGAACATGGTTTTGACGGGTGATAGTATTAGTAATTCTGAATAACTGTAGTCATATGAAGATACGTCCTGTTGTAAGTAGTTTCTGAGGAAATGTGTAAAGGACAAACGCATTTTATAGTAAATGAAATATGGTGATCTACGTCAAAAGAATTAAACACTTGCAGCCGTCGTTTTGATGTTATTTTATTACATTGCAACCAGTTTCGGTGACTCAGTGCAGTATCTTCAGACCTTAACTGACGTCAGTGGCCAGCATCTATGAACTGGCTTCTGTAGACAGATATTGTGTCTGCACCATCAACTACCAACTAACTCAAATGGCTCTGAGCACTATGGGACTTAACTTCTAAGGTCATCAGTCCCCTAGAACTTAGAACTACTTAAACCTAACTAACTTAAGGACGTCACACACATCCATGCCCGAGGCAGGATTCGAACCTGCGACCGTAGCGATCGCGCGGTTCCAGACTGAAGCGCCTAGAACCGCTCGGTCACCCCGGCCGGCCTACCAACTAACTCAATTGGTTGCAGTATAACTGAACAACATCAAAACGACGGGTGTAGGTGTTTCATTTATTGCGTAAGTGAACGGCCTAATGTCCCGCAGACCATCAATCACAAAGATGGATACATAAAAAATTATTTGAATGCACGGTGTCTGTCCCTTCTAAAGGACAGACACCATGTAGATCCAGCAACTGTGGAACACTACACGTAAATTGAAGGGGAATCACTGCTACGAGCTATGACGGTACACTAAGCGGAATCAGCGGCGACTAGCGAAAATGTGTGCCGGACCGAGATTCGAACCCGAGATCTCCTGCTTACTAGGCAAGTGCGGTAACCACTGCGGCATCCGGGACACAGCGTTATTGCAATGCACGGACTATCTCGGTACGCCCCACGGCCGATCCACACTCCCATAGAGAGCCACCTATCTGCTGTCCTTGTCCTTGGGTAGGCCGTGAGACGTACCGAGATAGTCAGAGCAGGGCGATAACGTTGGTTCAAATGGTTCAAATGGCTCTGAGCACTATGGGACTTAACATCTGAGGTCATCAGTCCCCTAGAACTTAGAACTACTTAAACCTAACTAACCTAAGGACATCACACATATCCATGCCCGAGGCAGGATTCGAACCTCTGACCGTAGCAGTCTGGCTCTGAGCACTATGGGACTTAACATCTGAGTTCATCAGTCCCCTAGAACTTAGGACTACTTAAACTAACCAACCTAAGGACATCACACACATCCATGCCCGAGTCAAGATTGGAACCTGCGACCGTAGCGGTCGCACGGTTCTAGACTGAAGCGCCTACAATCGCTCGGCCTCAGCGGCCGGCGATAACGCTGGTGTCCCGGATGACGCCTAATAAGCGGGAGATCCCGCGCTCCAATCCTGGTCCGGTATACGTTTTCGCTCGTCGCCGCTGATTCCACTAAGTGTCCCGCCGCAGCTGGTAGCAGTGATACCCCCTCAATTTACATGTAAATAAAAAATTGTGGTCTAACATTTTGTTTAATTGTGTACATCTCGTCATAAAAAATGTTCAGAAAACCCAAAGCCAGCTGCAATACATTTTACAGCCCTTGTAAACAGCTGCTGCGTTTGTGTCTCACCTCATTCGAAAAGTCCTTTACTTGGGCACACGCATCTAAAATAGGAGCGAGAAATTCCGCCATTGTGTACACTCTGCACTTGTAATGATCCCTCTTAAGGCAACCCCACAAACAGTGATGTAATGGAGTAAGATCCGGGGACCTTAGCGGCCAAGAAATTACTCTACGGCGACCGATTCAACGCCCAGGACACATTTCAGTGAGATACTGTATCACTGTCCGTACGGAGTGTGCCGCAGCTCCGTCGTGTTGCCAGGAATATCCTAGAAGATTATGGTAATACATTTTCAAGGAAATAAAGATACCTTACTCCAATAAGACGGTTATCTGAAATAGCTTTGAGCAATGAGTTGGTCATCAATAATACCGCGCAAGTCAAGTGTGCACTGAAGTGATTAGTAAAGGCAGCACTACGTAGCCTAATGTCGCTTTAGTTGTATTTGCTTGTGCGTGCTGGTGAAGATAAACATGCGACAGTCGCTCCTGATTTTCAAACCGTTCTATGTCGGGCACCGTTAAGAAAAGGGCACTGTTCATTTTCTTCAGAATCAACTGTAGTATCACACTTAGAAGGAGGTGTCTTTCCTTCTGAGTCAGCCTGTATAACTAGCTCTGGTGAGGACGGCTACAACCTCATTTTTCCTGTCTATCCCGCGGTGGTCTCGCGGATCTAGGCGCGCAGTCCGGAACCGTGCGACTGCTACGGTCGAAGGTTCGAATCCTGCCTCGGGCATGGATGTTTGTGATGTCCTTAGGTTAGTTAGGTTTAAGTAGTTCTAAGTTCTAGGGGACTGATAACCACAGCAGTTGAGTCCCATAGTGCTCAGAGCCATTTGAACCATTTTTTTTCCTGTCTATCCTTTCCGAAACTGGGAAAGAAGAGAATCGAATGGTCCGAGATGTGGTGTTACGAAGGATTGATTGATGAGTTAAGAAATAAGGAGATTCGCTGCAGAGTCGACGGGAAACTGAATATGTGATAATCACGGATAAGAAGAAGGGACAGGATGATCGGATGTGTCTAAAGACATCAAGAAATAACCTACATGGTACTAGAGGAATGCGTGGAGGGCAAAACCTGTAGCGGAAAACAGATATTTATATGCAAAAAGTAAGTGATGTGAAGATGTTGTCACAGGAGAGGAAGCCTTGCTGGGCTGTGTATAACCAGCCAGAATAAAAATAAGAGGAATTTCTGCTAAAAAATTAACAGGAATATCGAATAAAACGAGTTGTCAGAAGGTAGCGTTGTAGAAGAAATACAATAAGCAATCACTTTCGTTTTGAAGTTTATTCAAGCGACGATGGCTTTCGATTTTTCAGCCATCTTCAGTTGGATAAATACTTCAAATACATAAGGATCTGAGTTAACTTCCGGGTACTGACAGGGATTTCTTCTTGCAGGGCTGCACTCAGCCTCGCGATGTCATTTGAGCAGCTGCTTGAATGAGGAGTAGCGGCTGCACGGTCTGAGAGTCGACAACGGCCGGGAGAGCGATGAACACGTGACCCTCCACACCGCATCCGCACGTAACCGCATGGTACAGGGTGACACGGTCGACATCAGCCTTCAGCGGCTGATCACGGAGTTTAATTTATCTTTTATGCGTATCACCAGCGTGTCAAGTGCATTTTAATGCTGCAGCTGTATGTGTAAAATAATATTTTCATTAACTACCCTGTTGCTCAGAGCCGTATTCCAGCATGTAACTTGTAATTACACTACTGGCCATTAAAATTGCTACACCACGAAGTTGACGTGCGACAGGAATAAGATGCCGTGATATGCAATTGATTAGCTTTTCACAGCATTCACACAAGGTTGGCGCCGGTGGCGACACTTACAACGTGCTGACATGAGGAAAGTTTCCAACCGATTCCTCATACACAAACAGCAGTTGACCGGCGTTGCCTGGTGAAACGTTGTGATGCCTGGTGTAAGGAGGAGAAATGCGTACCATCACTCTTCCGACTTTGATAAAGGTCTGATTGTAGCCTGTCGCGGTTGCGGTTTATCGTATCGGGACATTGCTGCTCGCGTTGGTCGAGATCCAATGACTGTTAGCGGAAAATGGAATCAGTGGGTTCAGGAGGGTAATACGGAACGCCGTGCTGGATCCAAACGGCCGCGTATCACTAGCAGTCGGGATGACAGGCATCTTATCCGCATGGCTGTAACGGATCGTGCAGCCACGTCTCGATCCCTGAGTCAACAGATGGGGACGTTTGCAAGACAACAACCATCTGCACGCACAGTTCGACGACTTTTGCAGCAGCATGGACTATCAGCTCGGAGACCATAGCTGCGGTTACCCTTGACGCTGCATCACAGACAGGAGCGCCTGTGGTGGTGTACTCAACGACGAACCTGGGTGCACGAATGGCAAAACGTCATTTTTTCGGATGAATCCAGGTTGTGTTTACAGCATCATGATGGTCGCATCCGTGTTTGGCGACATCGCGGTGAACGCACATTGGAAGCGTGTATTCGTCATCGCCATACTGGCGTATCACCCGGCGTGATGGTATGGGGTGCCATTGGTTACACGTCTCGGTCACCTCTTGTTCGCATTGACGGCAATTTGAACAGTAGACGTTACATTTCAGATGTGTTACGACCCTTGGCTCTACCCTTCATTCGATCCTTGCGAAACCCTATATTTCAGCAGGATAATGCACGACCGCATGTTGCACGGGCCTGTTGTACGGGAATGTTGTACGGGCCTGTCTGGATACAGAAAATGTTCGACTGCTGCCATGGCCAGCACATTCTACAGATCTCTCACAAACTGAAAACGTCTAGTCAATGGTGGCCGAGCAACTGGCTCGTCACAATACGCTAGTCACTACTCTTGATGAACTGTGGTATCGTGTCGAAGCTGCATGGGCAGCTGTATCTGTTCACGCCATCCAAGCTCTGTCTGACTCAATGCCCAGGCGCATCAAGGCCGTTATTACGGCCAGAGGTGGTTGTTGTGGGTACTGATTTCTCAGGATATTTGCACCCAAATTACGTGAAAATGTAATCACATGTCAGTTCTAGTATAATATATTTGTCCAATGAATACACATTTATCACCTGCATTTCTTCTTGGTGTAGCAATTTTAATGGCCAGTACTGTAAGATGTGCTGCATGTAGCTATTCCTTGTTAAAATATTACGCACGCGTCATGCACACTTTCATTCACTGATACGTGATTTCACCGACGTATTCTGCATTGTACCGCGCTAGTTGCTTATTTAGTTTCGACATTTGGCTTGTACGTTCCGTCATCTTTGCCTTCAGCAGTGGCGCTTCTTTCTCCGTCTCAAGATCTTCTTTGTTAGCATTTACACCCGACGTTCACAGTTGTTTGTTGGACGTATTTCTCTCTCTGTATTTCCCTATACTTTTTACGCTCTACAGCTCCATCAAGTACCATGAAAGATGTGGAAGATTTTCCCTGAGGAGGTAACACATACCATGGAAGATATGGAAGATATTCCCTGAGGAGGTAAAACATATCCTGCCATCGGATAATTTCTTCTTGTTGATGTTTTCCAAATGTTCCCTCCTTGACGATTCTGCGGAGAACGTCCTCATTTCTGATCTTATCGGTCCACCTAATTTTCAACAGAACGTCTCAAATGCTCTCCTTTTCCGGCTTTCTCACAATCCATGTTTCACTACCATACAATTTTGTATCCCAAACGTACATTCTGAATAATTTCTTCCTCAAGTTAACGCCAATTTTTAATACGTCTTATGGCTTGGAATGCCCTCTTTGTCTATCTTCCTTCATCCGTCATACGTTATTTTGCTTGCAGTGTACCAGAATTCCTTCATTTGACTACGACTTGGTCCCCAGTTTTGGTGTTATGTTTCTCGCTATTCTCATGTACGCTACTTCTCATTTCTTTTGTCTTCTCCGATTTACTCTTACTCCATATTCTGTACTCATTAGACTGTTCATTCCATTCAACAGATCCTATAACTGTTCTTCACTTTCACTGAGGGTAGCAATGTCATCAGCGAACCTTATTGTTGATATTCTTTCACCTTGAATTTTCATCCCTCACCTGAACCCATTTTTTATGTTCGTCATTGCTTCTTCGATCTACAGACTTAATAGCATGAGCTAAGCAATTGCATTTCTATTTTATAATCCCTTTAGTGCGAGAACTTCATTCTTGGTTTTCCATTCTTATTATTCCTTTTTTGTTCTTATACGTATTACATATTTTAGGGAGGAAAATAAACAAACGACACAGCACGAAGGAATAACGTACCAATTGCACAGAATTTGACACTGTGTCTCTAAAGAGGACGTCCAACAAGTACATCAATCAATTTCAAGTCAAATAACTGCGTGCATAAGGGCCAGAGGTGGACCGACGCGTTGTTGACTTGCTCAATATGTGAAGCTCTTTCTCTTGAATAAATCATCCAATGTTTTCTGAAAATGTTAGCATTTGAGCCGGCCGGAGTGGCCGTGCGGTTCTACGCGCTACAGTCTGGAACCGAGCGACCGCTACGGTCGCAGGTTCGAATCCTGCCTCGGGCATGGATGTGTGTGATGTCCTTAGGTTAGTTAGGTTTAATTAGTTCTACGTTCTAGGCGACTGATGACCTCAGAAGTTAACTCGCATAGTGCTCAGAGCTATTTGAACCATTTTTTTTGTTAACATTTGTTTGTCTATACATGTACATCACATCTACCAGTTTCCGCCCCATTCGGATAATTCCTTCGTGGTACATCGTCTTTTTTTGTCCTAGAGTGAATTTGGTCTATTTAATGTAGGTAATGAGAGTAACTGGAAGCAATAACGACTGCTTCAGAAGGCATCTTCCGCGGCCACTGTCGGTTCCTGCACTGTGTGGTAACAAAGCATACTCCTTTGAACAGTAGCGTAGCTATACGCAGTCACACAATCATGTTACTTCCCTCTGCGGTGGGGTCTACAGCCCACTTTGTCGAGTACAACACTGTTGCTTAAAGCGTGCGTGGTCGCGGTGGATTACTCACTGGTGAGACCTGCTAACAAGCTGGCTGTAACGGCGCCGAGCTGCGGGAGGCGTGTGTCGCAACGCCAGCGCTACGCTGCGCTGTTCTGGCCTGCAGATGAGGCCTCCGTGATTTACGTCCGCGGAAGCCAGCCTGCTGCGGTCGCACGCGAGCGGGGCTACCGCCGTAAACACAAACACAGCGGCCAGCGACCAGCTGCTGCTCTCGCTTCGCACTCTACGACATCCGGGCCATACAGCTCATTGTGACCTGGTACACCATACAGTTGCGGACGATCTTCGTGTAAACTCCACCAGTCAAAAATGGCTCTGAGCACTATGGGACTTAACATCTGTGGTCATCAGTCCCCTAGAACTTAGAACTACTTAAACCTAAGGACATCACACACATCCATGTCCGAGGCAGGATTCGAACCTGCGACCGTAGCGGTCACGTGGTTGCAGACTGAACCGCCTAGAACCGCACGGCCACACCGGCCGGCTCCACCAGTCCTTAACAAGTCTTTGGCGAAACGACGCTACATATATCCAGGCAAATGTCACGAAAATCATGATAATTAACAGCTGGCAGGTGCCTTTGTGATGAGGGCATGACACAATAATAAAAATGTCTTATAAGACTCTCAATAAAGACGGCGGCTTGCAGCTAAGCTGAGCTTAGCGACTAACGGAAGGTCGAAACAGATGTGGCGTGCGCCCAACGACAACATTAAATTATATGGTGCAGGACTGGGCACCAGCGATGTCACATGTGGTACCCACAACTATACAGGATGATTTAGCTCCCTCTACCGATGTCATTTTTGCAACCCGCAGTGTTACACACTGAAGAGCCAAAGAAATTGGCACGCCTGCCTAATATCCTGTAGGGGACCGGCGAGAACGCAGAACTGCCGCAACACGACGTGGCATGGACTCGACTAACGTCTGATGTTCATGTCTGGGGCGTTTGGTGGCCAGCGGAAGTGTTCAAACTCAGAATTGTGCGCCTGGAATCATTCTGTAGCAATTCTGGACGTCTGCATTGTCCTGCTGTAATTTCCCAAGTCCGTCGGAATGCGCAATGGACACGAATGGATGCAGGTGATCAGACAGGACCCTTACGTACGTGTCACCTGTCAGAGTCATATCTGGACGTGTGAGGGGTCCATATCGCTCCAACTGCACACGCCCCACACCATTATAGAGCATCCACCAGCTTGAACAGTCCCCTGCTGACATGCAGGGTCCATGCATTCAAGAGGTTGCCTCCATAACCGTACACGCCCATCCGCTCGATACGATTTGAAACGAGACTCGTCCGACAAGGCAACATATTTCCATTCATCAACACTCCAATGTCGCTGTTGACGGGCAGAGGCGAGACGTAAAGTTTTCTGTCGTGCAGTCATCAAGGGTACACGAGTGGGCCTTCGGTTCCGAAAGCCCATATCGGTAATGTTTCGTTGAGTGGTTCGCACGCTGATTACTTGTTGATGGCCCAGTAGTGAAATCTGTAGCAATTTGCGGAAGGGTTGCACTTCTGTCACGGCGAACAATTCTCTTCAGTCGTCGTTGATCCCGGTCTTGCAGGATTTTTTTCCGCCCGCAGTGATGTCGAAGATTTGATGTTTTACGGGGGTCCTGATATTCACGGTACAGTGATAAAATGGTCGTACGGGAAAATACCTCGGAGATGCTGTGTCCCATTGCTCGTGGGCCGACTATAACTTCACGTTAAACTCACTTAAATCTTGATAACCTGCCATTGTAGCAGCAGTAACCGATTTAACAACCGCGTCAGACACTTGTTGTATTATATAGGCGTTGCCGACCGCAGCGCCGTATTCAGCCTGTTTACATATCGCTGAATACGCTTGCATATACCAGTTTCTTTGGCGCTTCAGTGTATAATAGAAAGCACAAGTCATGCACAGTTATGCGTGGGAAGTTTGTCAATATGCAAGACCTCAGAATAGATACACATACACACACATACAGACAGAGAGAGAGAGAGAGATTATTAGATTAGATTAGATAAGTACTAGTTCCATAGATCATGAATACGACACTTCGTAATGATGTGGAACGTGTCAAGTTAATAATAGGTGTCTATACAAGACACTTACTATATACAAAAATTCATCTAATGTCATTAAGAAATTCTTTTAATTTCCTTTCAAATGCTATATGGCTATCTGTCAGACTTTCGATGCTATTAGGTAAGCGACCAAAGACTTTTGTGGCAGCATAATTTACCCCCTTCTGAGTCAAAGTTAGATTTAACCTTGAGTAGTGAAGATCATCATTTCTCCTAGTGTTGTAGCCATGTACACTGCTATTACTTTTGAATTCGTTCGGATGTTAATAACAAATTTCATAAGTGAATATATATGTTGTGAGGCTACAGTGAAGGTATCTAGCTCTTTAAATAAGTGTCTGCAGGATATGAGAGAGAGAGAGAGAGAGAGAGAGAGAGAGAGAGAGAGAGAGAGAGAGAGGAAAGAGAGTGAGAGAGAGAGGGGGAGGGGGAGTGAACAAAGGCTCGTTCCAGATTGATACGAAAATAAGTGAGCATCAACAGGGACTACCTACAGCTGCAACATAAACAGTATATTCTGTGAAGAGCAAAATTGCAACTGTAGTCTGGCGTTCCTCAAAAACATGTGTCGCGTTTCTTTGTGTATTTCCACAGCAGGTGAGCATGTAACATGAGCATGACAGATACTCCGAAAATAGCTGTAAGTGATAGCAAACTATAGTCACAAAGAATAGGTTTTATAGCTAAAGAAATTTCTGAAGTAGCGAACCAAAGTCACAGTAACATCATTTAGCGGAAGATGACAAGCTATTGACGTACAATAATGTAAAGTGGTCCAATAGAAACGATCGGTATAGAAAATAAGGTACTAACAAAACTTGTACATGAACTCATTGGCGAGTGTTCACCAGAGGCCGGCCGGAGTGGCTGTGCGGTTATAGGCGCTACAGTCTGGAACCGCGTGATTGCTACGGTCGTAGGTTCGAATCCTGCCTCGGGCATGGATGTGTGTGATGTCCTTAGGTTAGTTAGGTTTAAGTAGTTCTAAGTTCTAGGGGAGTGATGACCACAGTAGTTAAGTCCCATAGTGCTCAGAGCTATCTGAACCATTTTGAACCAGTTGGTTTGATGAATGGCCGCGAGATTCAAGTGTAAAAAATTTTAGTTAATGAAGATGAGTAGGAAAAACAATCCCGTGATGTTCAAATACAGCATTAGTTGTGTGCTGCTTGACTGTTATGTCGATTAAATATCTAGGCGTAACGTTGCAAAGCGATATGAAATGGATGAAATGGATGGGCGTGGGAGGATTGTAGTAGAGAAGGTGAACGGTCGACTTCAATTTATTGGGGAATTTTAGCAAAATGTGGTTCATCGGTAAAGGAGACCGTATATAGGACACCAGTACAACCTATTCCTAAGTACTGCTCGAGTTTTTGGGATCCGCACCAGTCTGGATTAAAGGAAGCAATACGTATGGTTCAAATGGCTCTGAGCACTATGGGAGTTAACATCTGAGGTCATCAATCCCCTAGAACTTAGAACTACTTAAACCTAACTAACCCAAGGACATCACACACATCCATGCCCGAGGCAGGATTCGAACCTGCGACCGTAGCAGCAGCGCGGTTCCGGACTGAAGCGTCGAGAACCGCTCGGCCACAACGGCCGACGAAGCAATACAGAGGAGAGCTCTAGATTTGTTAAAGGTGGGTTCGAACACTCAGGTATTACGGAGATCCTTCAGAAACTCACATGGAAATAGCTGGAGGGAAGACGACGTTGTTTTCGAGAGAGACTTTAGAGAATTTAAAGTTGACTGCAGAACGATTCCACTACCACCAACGAACATTTCGCGTAAGGACCACAAAAATAAGATAAGAAAAATTACTACCTTTATCGGGTCATATAGACAGTAGTTTTACCCTAGTTCTGTTTGTGAGTGGAACAGGAAGGCAAGTGACTAATAGTGGTACAGGATTCCGCCACGCACCATACGGTGTCTTGTGGAATATGTACGTCAAGGTAAATTAATAACCATAACAGATATAAACTGCTTTTTAGGCCTAAATTCCGTAGCAAGCTACTGTGATTTTTGTTTTCAGGGAGCAGAGATAAACTTTCGTCGCTTGGTCCTGGCGCGATGCGGCCGGAACGGTACAATGGCACCGTTACGCCTGTGCAGAGTGGGACCGGCACGCTCCTCTCGGGGGACGGGCAGTTAAGGCACGTGCTGCCGTAATGGAGTCGGCGCTGACCCTGTGTGGATTCCAGGCGCGCGCGGGTCGTAAACACGCCGCCCCAACATCAGCACCGCGAATTTATGCCCGCGCGAGCATCCGTCACCGCCAGCGGCAGCGACGAAACAACTTGACCGCGGCGCAGACTCACTACGCGGCCGCTGCAGCGTGCAGAGGCAGCAGGTGAGGACTCCAGCAAAAGGGTAATCGTCCTCCAGCTCTTCATTCACCTCTACTGCATCAGCCAGGTGCAACTGACAAGCTTTAGTTTCGATTCAGTCCCTTTCAAAGAAAAGTGAATTTTCTACAAGTCTAAACAATAGATTTAATAAGAATCCTGCTTAAAAAAAAATCGATTTTAGCATATTACAAAGTGCCTATTACATCCAGAGAAAACGAAAATAAATTACCTCTTTAGGAAAAACGACATTCCCTTTAAGGTAACGCCTTTGTTAACGCCTGGAAAAATAGTGACTAAATATTAACTAAGGAACATGAACTATTAGTAGGATGAAAATTACAGGACGACAGGAGTGATTCTTGCTGACCGTTTCGGAGTACAATTAATCACATTAATTCACACGTTAACTTTATTATATTTCTTGTGAAGATTAGTAAATTACATTTTAATATGTCGATCAATACTTGAAATCTATGCACCCACTAACAAACTCAGATGCTCGAACTTTAAGTACTCATTAACAACATTTCTTTCGAGGAAGAAGACTAAAATCGTGTCATTTCAGCCACAGGTTTTTATTCTAGAGGTATTTGCGTCTGATAACCAAATTTAAGATTACTTTTTCATAATTAATCAGTTTATATTTCTCTTCCTGCTGATAGTACGTGTCTACAGTCTACTTTCCTCCAAATAGTATTCTGAAACATTCCAAAAAAATTCAGACCTCCAGCTCAAATAGATTTTTCGTCCATAAAGTAAAAATGTCAGAAAATTTAATTCAAGGTAAATTCAATTCATAGTTGTATTTCATCTATGGTGCACCTCTGTTGTTCCCAATACACTCCAGTTGCATAGTCTTCTTGGTTGACACGTTACTCATCTTCTGTCTTCATTTTCTTGTTTCTCCTCCTAATTCTGATGTGTTTATTTGCTTCCAGGACCCATTTTTCAACTTCGGTCACTCTAATGAAATCAACTGCCAACTGTAGAACTTCGCACCTTCTAACTGCCCCACATCAAAACAAATTACATGCATAATAACTAAATTACACACCCACTCTCGTGCATTTTGTTCTCAGGGTTAATACCGTGTTTCGTTGAAAATGTTGACCTTCTGTCACGCGTATTTTCTGTTGTTATCTTCGAATCTGCCCCGTTACGTATTGTGATCGAGATTTGACGAAACTGTCGCGCATGAGATGATTTTGGGATCATATTCGCGGTTTCCTATTTATTTGTATTAAGGCAGGGGTTGGGCGTCGTCCTAAAATTTTTCTTTGTGTGACAGCCCACCCTCACCGTGTTGTTGTGGGAGGTTTAATTCTTCTCCGAAAGTCCCCCATATCTTCTGCCTGTGTCTGATGATCATTTCTGATTAGTTTCCTCTCTTTAGTTTGACACAGCCATCAACTCTGAATCTAAACGGTGGCGAGTGAGTTATTTTATAAGCAGTAGATGAAATGCTATATTTTATTACATCAGATTACATCAGACAGCTGCATCATTCTAATTTTCCTGTTCAACATCAGCTACGTTTTAAGGTCTCGTAGCGATCTCTTCCCATCGATCATCAATGATTTGGCAACTTCGTTTTTCGACGTAGTGCTCTGAAATTATTCAGGAATGACATCTGCAAACTGCCAACAGCTGTTACACCGATAATTTTATTTACGATTGTTTTTAATCGTAGAAGGTCATCAGGTGGGGCTAACGTAGTTCTAGTTTCCAAGCTGTACTTTTAACTCTATCATGACCTGAAACTACATCTATGATGAAACTACACTAAAACTATTCTTAAATAAATAAAAAAATCACAGTATTGCTAGCAGGACTCGCACTCTGAAGGTTTCTTGTAGATAGTTCACCTATTATTTTTGATGAGTGAGTTTGCGAGTATCGAAATATGTAACATAAATGGCTGTATCTTTTAGACGTTTAAATTTTTTATACCTTAGTATTTGTCATAAATTTCAACGTGATATCCCTATTCGTTCCTGAAAAGAAAGGACAGACATCCGGACAACAAAAGGAATCCTGTAAGGCTTCCGTTTCTACCGACTGAGGTACGAAACCACAAAAATGTTACAAAAAAAATTTTTGCGGTGTTAGACGTCATTCTTGAATGATTCGGAAAATATACGTTTTAATCTTTCTGTCCCATAGTCGTCTTCAGTTACTCTGTGAGAGTAAAACTGGCTTGCGATCTGCCTGTGGACATGGACCTGTTAATACTGCGTTCTCTGTATATTAGTGTCTTAATTTTTTGCTTTGTAGGATATTGTCTTTCCGCCGTTGACTGTAAAGTTTTACTTGTCAATACACGATTGCAATTCCAACACTCAAGCCGTCGTCCAGTGCATCTGCAACACAACCACAATTGTTAAATGTTCCATAACACATAATATGTAACGGGAGAGGAATTCCGCATTGCGCGACTGCTACGGTCGCAGGTTCGAATCCTGCCTCGGGCATGGGTGTGTGTGATGTCCTTAGGTTGGTTAGGTTTAAGCAGTTCTAAGTTCTAGGGGACTGATGACCTCAGATGTTAAGTCCCATAGTGCTCAGAGCCATTTGAACCATTTGAGCCAATTCCGTATTATGCGAGACACCTTTTTTTAGTTTTGTTATCTCCCACACATGTTACAGAGCTTTGTGTGGTGTCTTCAATGGGCTTTTTTATTTTCTTTCTCAGATGAAGTTATGGGTTCTTTATCCTGGTAGCTTCAGACCTGATTCACAGTCTACAGCTTGTGATGGCTTTTGATGTTGTGGTGTTCTTTCCCTTGTTTGTGTGGAGGTAGCACGTAATGGGGACGGAAACTCTGTGCTTAGCGAACAAATCTTACAAACTGCGTTTGTAACAAGAAGAGCGAGATAATCAAAGGAGAAAACACCACAACACCAAAAACTCTGACAAGCTGTAGACTGTGCAGTGGGCTTAAAGTTACCAGCATAAACAACCAGTAGCTTCAAGTGAGAGAGAAAATAAACAAATAAACCCACTGAAGATAGCAAAGAAAGTGCTGAAACATGGATGAAAACAAAACTTCAAAACGGTGTCTTGCATAAGGCGAAATAATTACTCTCCAGTTTTTCTTAGCAAGCGCGGGGATAAGAAGAACTGCAACATTCACAAGATGATTATTATATATAATTGCCGATATTTGTTTTATTGTCATGAAGCCGCGGTGGCCGTGCGGTTCTAGGCGCTGCAGTCCGGAACCGCGGGACTGCTACGGTCGCAGGTTCGAATCCTGCCTCGGGCATGGGTGTGTGTGATGTCCTTAGGTTGGTTAGGTTTAAGCAGTTCTAAGTTCTAGGGGACTTATGACCTAATATGTTGAGTCCCATAGTGCTCAGAGCCATTTGAACCATTTGAAGCCCTGGCCCAAGGCATGATTATCTGCTTGCGGTTTTGTCTATCACTGCTGAAGATATCATCAGAGACTTAAATGATTCATAAGGCAGTTACAGTCTCAAACAAGGCCATCAAACCGAACTGTTTATACGTATGTATCCACGCAACGATTGGTTCGTGACATGTCACTTCTGTTTGTTTTTATTTAACACTAAGGCCCACAACATATCTAATTTCAATCAAGTAGTTCCACTTGCTGAGCTTGTTTGAGACTAAATTTTTCTGAATCTTTTATGCCTATGACGATGTCACCACCATGAGGAGACGAAATGCTAGGCAGAGAACTGACTTATGCCTTGGGCCACGGCCTAATGTACACAAAAGAAATATTAGTAATAACGCAAACACCGGCCGTGAAATCTGCACTCTATCATTACATATAAGATCGAACGAACGTGTAAGAACTTATAAAACAATACCTTAGCATAAGTAAAAAATACCCAGCCTCGAATATCTCGATGTTTACATGAAGGCAGACAGTTTTTCAGGTACGGTGGTGATGGTAAGTTCCTATGGGACCAAACTGCTGAGGTCATCAGTCCCTAGGCTTACACACTACTTAATCTAACTTACACTAACTTACGCTAAGGACAACACACACACACACACACAAACACACACCCAAGCCCGAGGGAGGACTCGAACCTCAGACGGGGTGAGCCGAGCGAACCGTGGCAAGGCGCCTAAGACCGTGCGGCTACCCAGCGCGGCAAGTACGCTAAGACTCTATTTTGTAAGTACTTAGATGTCAGTTCCAGTATTATAAGTAACGTACACAATATTAGATGATACAAAACATGTACAGTTGTGGTAATGTTGCAGATGCACTTGACAGAGGCCTAACTGCCGAAGCTGTAAACGAGTATTTATAAAGAAATCAGTACAGTCTACAGTGGAAAGATCGTATCCACCAAAAAATTAATTTTAACTGTGGATACCAAATCCTATAAGTTATTCTTTGCTCTGTTTTGGAGCGAGGAGTCCGCCATTTACCTAGATGAGTCTGGAAGACCACAGCAAAACATTATTGTGGCTGGTTGGAGTAGTACACCAACGGTCGTTGATTCGAGAAGCGATTTCGAGCCCGACTGAACTCCTGGCTGTCTGATAAGCCAGCATTCAGTGCTTTAAATTCCACGGAAGGGACAGAGGCGCTTCTGGAAAATGGCCTCGGTGAAAGTGACTCTGTGTGAACGGCCTGAGGCGGAGTAGCCAAGGCTTAAAGTACGCATCAGTGGCGGTGGAGACGGCTGTCTCCGACGCTGATGAGATCTGCTGCTCCTCGAGCCGTTGTTTGAACTGCATGGAGGTGCGACATGTGCACTGTGTAGACTCTTGTCGCGTTTGTTTGCCGTCGCCTGCACAGCCCGACGAGTCCGTGCTTTGACACTGCGCAGTGCGTCTTGATGACCTTGCACAATTTTCTCTCCGTCCTGTCTCTCTGACGCAGAGTTCCTCCTGCCTTTCCTCAGGTTTCTTACTGCGCCGTGTAAGCGGTAGGCCGGAGGAAGTTCCGAGATTGACTACAACCTCTAGCACTTCCTTATATCACATGTGACACGCCTGCTGAAATTAAGTTCGATTGCAAGGGGGACCGTACTTAGTATCAAGAGAAACTGTAACTTGTTCACTGTACTGTGGAGAACGACCATGCCAGCTATTTATTATTCTAGGTCTCAGGAATGGTCACTAGTTGCCTGTTTCCGAGCAGTCGAGCTTGACTTCACAAATAAAAAGTTAGTATTATTGACCTAGATTTATTTCCTTAAAAACAATAATAAAGTGTTGTTAAGGCCACAAATCTCATTTCTTCCACAAAGAAACAAGGGAAAGCCGTTTCTAATACGTTAAAATTATTTTTTCTTAGATGTAATACGTTTGATACGTTTGGTCTCGGCGATCACGTTTCGCACATCTAAGAGCAACTGGTAGTCGATATTATTTTACTCTGTTCATTAGTAATTACAATATTTTGTGTTGTTCGGAAAGAGGAAACACCATCATAGGAAATTCAGAACATGACAAAGAAGAATAAAAAGAAGAGAATAGCAGTTGAACTACTTTGTCCGAGGACAAAAGATGTAATTGTGCTTTTATCATATCACTACTGCATAAAAGAAGAGAGAAGACGGGTTTGTTCACCCATAACAAATCTAAGGTGTTCTAGATGTAAGGCGCTCTTTTGACTAGCTGCAGAACGAAATTATTTCAAGAGATTTCATACTTCGTGAACGATAACTACCTTATTTTTTGTTGATTTGTGATTTAGTTGGACTGCTTGGTCAGGCTGTTCTGTTTTTCACGTTTTATGAGCAAATTTCGACTAACACTTCACTTCCACTGTTCAGTGTGTTTTGGTCTGGTGTTTGCACAATTGTCAGCGCTATCTGAGACACCAAACCAAAACACAGTGAACAGTGGAACTGAGGTGTTAAGTTGAAATTCGTTCTTTGTGCCTGAGTATGGAGACCAACTACTCGTAAGCACTATTTCAGGACGACATATACGCATTAATAAGATAACAAAATGTTACTGAAGATTCTTCAGAAGTGAAAAGAAGCGCAACGCGTGTGGCACAATACAAGCAGCCTTTGATTTAAAGATACACAGCCAGCGCGTTGTATACGGAGGCCGATAGTATGGACGGACGTCATAGGGAGTACTGTCATTCGCAAATTGCATCGCTTTCACCTTATACCGGCAAACCATGAACCCGTAGTGTACGGTTAGTGTCTTGGATTAGTAATCAAAACGTCCTTGTCCTGTATTTGAACCCCGCCCGTGTTGAAATTCTGAATAAAAATCATCAGCAGTAGCGGCCGAAGGCTTCCGGTGTAAGTAGTCACCCTCGTTCTGCCAACGGACGTGTCAAAGAGAGCAGAGGAGCAAACAGAGGTTCAGGGCTCTCTCTTACCCTTAGGGTGGAAAACTGCCCCTAAGGGCGGAAGAACCGTAAGTGATCAACACCATGAGGATGCAGAAGGCAATGGAGAACATTGGATTAAAGACCTAATGTGTATCCCAAGGACATGTGGGCAGTAATTTAAGAAGTGTCATGATGATCTCTCCATTGGCAAAAGATTCCGGACTAGTCTCCCATTCGTATCTCCAGAAGCGTACTGCTAAGTGCGCTGTGACCATGAGAAAAAGACTGAGTAATCAGTGAATGTCAGAAGTTTGAACACGATAAAGAAGCTTTACAAAATCTGGAAAGGGAAATGCTATTGCTCAGTTTATTTACAGTGGGGTCAGTGAGGTGAAATGGAAAGAAGACAAGGATTTCCGGTCAGATGAGTGTAGGGTAATCTAAACAGCAGCAAAAACGCTATAACAGGAGTGGGGTTCGTTATGAATAGGAAGGAAGGGTAGAGAATAACTTACTGTGAACAGTTCAGTGACAGGGTTTTTCTCATCAGAGTAGACAGCAAATCGGCACCGACAACGATAGTTCAGGCATACATTCCAAAGTCGGAAGCAGAAGATGAAGAGATAGAGAAAATATACGAGGGTACTGAACAGCAATTCACTACGTAAAGGGAGATGAAAATCTAATAGCTATGGGGGATTGTAATGCGGTTGTAGGCGAAGGAGTAGGAGAAATGGCTACGGGAGAGTAGGGCTTGGCACTACGAATGAGTGAGTAGAAATACTAATTGAGTTCTGCAATAAATTTCAGCTAGTTATAGCGAATATTCTGTTAAAAAATCTTGGAAGAGGCATACTTGGAAAAGGCCGGGAGTTATGGGAAGATTTCAGTTACATTATGAGATTCCGCAATCAGATGATGGATTGCAAGGGGCATCCAGGAGCAGATATAGACTCAGATCACCATTTAGAAGTAATGAGTATAGGCTGAAATTTAAGAAGCGAGACACGAAGAATCAATGTGCAAAGAAGTGGGATACGGAAGTATTAAGGAATTAAGAGATACGCTTGAAGTTCTTTGAGGATTTATAGATACTGCGATAAGGAACAGCTCAGTAAGCAGTTTAATTGACGAGAAATGGACATTCCGAGAAATAGCAATCACAGAAGTTAGTAAGAAAAATATAGCAACAAAGAAGGTAACTGCGAATAAAACAAGGGTAATAGGAGAAATAGTTCAGTTGATCGATAAGGAAATGAAGTAGAGAAATTTTTGGGCAGTTTAAGGAATACAGAACTAGAAGTCACTTAGAATTAAATAAATGGGAAGTGCAGGGAAGCGAAGGCAAAATGACTGGATGAAAAATGTGAAGAAATCCGAAAAGATGTGATGGTCGGAAGGACTGACTCAACATATACTGGTAGAAAAGTCAAAACAACCATCGGTGAAATTAAAAGCAAGAGCGGTAACATTAAGAGAGCAATGGGAGTTCCACTGTTAAACGGAGAGGAGCGTGCAGATGGGTGGAAAGAGTACGCTGAAGGCCTCTATGAGCTGCAAGATTTGTGTGATGACGTGATAGAAGAAGAAACAGGAGTTGATGTAGCAGAGATAGGGGATTCAGTATTATATTCAGAATTTAAAAGAGCTTTGCAAGACTTCTGTTCGTATAAAGCAGTATGGATAGATAACATTCCATGGAATTTGTAAATCATTGAAGAAAGTGGTAACAAAACGATTATTCACGTTGATGTGCAGAATGTGTGAGTCTGGATATATACCATCTGACTTTCGGGAAAAAAACACGTTATTCGCACAGTTCCGACGATTGCAAGAGACGAGAAGTGCTAGAATTATCGCAGCATCAGCTTAAAAGCTCATTCATCTAAGTTGCTGACAACAATAACATACAGAAGAGGACGCGTTAGATGACGATCAGTTTGGCTTTGGGAAAGATAAAGACACCAGAGAGACACTGCTAACGATGTGGTTGATAATGCAATCAAGACTAAAGAAAAATCAAGACACGTTCATAGGAGTTGTCGGCCTGGAAAAAGCATTTGAAAACGTCAAATGGTGCAAGATGTTCGAAATCCTCAGAAAAATTCACTGATGACGTTGCTATCCTGAGTGAAAGTGAAGAAGAATTATGGGATCTGCTGAATGGAATGAACAGTCTAATGAGGACAGATATGGATTAAGGGTAAATCGACGTAGTGTGAATTAGGAGAAATGAGAACAGCGAGAGATTAAACATTAGGCTTGGTAATCACAAAGTAGACGAAGTTATGGAATTCTGCACCATAGGTAGCAACATAACCCATTATGGAGGGAGCAAGGAGGAAATAAAAAGTGGAGTAGCACTGGCAAGAAGAGCATCCATGTCCAATAGGAGTCTAATAGTATAGGTCATAATCTTAATTTGAGAAAGAAATTTTTGAGAATGTGTGTTTGGAGGACAGCTTTGTATGGTAGCAAAACATGGACTGTAGGAAAACTGGAAAAAAGAGAGTCGAAGCATTTGAGATGTTGGTGCCACAGAATAATGTTGAAAATTAGGTGGACTGTAAAAGGAATGAGGATGTTCTTTGGATAATCGACGAGAAAAGGTTTATGTGGAAAACACTAACGAGAAGAAAGGACAGGATGATAAGACATCTCTTAAGACATCAGAGAATAACTTCTATGATACTAGAGGGGGCTCTAGAGGATAAAAACTATAGAAGAAAACAGATTAGAATATATGTAGCAAATAATTGAGGACCCAGGTTGCAAGTGCTACTCAGAGATGAAGAGGTTGGCACAGCAGAGAAACTCGTGGCGGGCTGCATGAAAACAGAGGACTGATGACTGAAAGAAACTGGCAGACACGGAAATTCTTCTGTCGAAAGGCACTAAAAGACGATTCGCCGCGGGCACACAGAAAGTTCAGGACCTTTAGTCTGCTTGGTACTTTCGATTTACCAGCCAGTATTGTTGGAGACCTTTGCGCTGCCATCTTAACTGATAACCCACTGAAAGAAACTTTGAGACAATACACAACACCAGCTGAAAACGTAATCTAAAACAACGAAGGCACAGCAGAATAAAAGACAAAAATTGCTAAAAACCGTTTGAACGTAATGAATCTTAAGCAGAAAGGAATAATTCTACGAGGGCAAGGCCTGATAAAAGCAAGAAATTTCTGAGAGCAAGAAGAAAGGAAAATGTGGATAGATCTTCTTCTAATGGCGTCATTAGTGTTCTGCTCAAAAGGCAAGTTTTCAAATGGAAACTCTGCATATCCTCCTGTCTTTTAGCATACTCTTCAGGCCCGCGTAATTTCCTCTTCCCTTTATGTCGAAGGGCATATTGCATCTCCTAAATCTTCTCAATCTCCTCTCACAAAGTAGTCCTACCAAAGCGTCTGTTAGCAAGCACGCCAGTCTTAACGACTGCCCCATCCAGTTGTTCTTTCTTTCTCTTATAACTTGCAACAATCTGATAAAGAGGATGAAAGTTGCCTTTGTATCTACAGCTTGAAACGATAAAACCAATCAAAAAGAAAGAATGGGTCCAGTACCTTTGATGTAAAAGGGAGGTTCACTACGATTGAGACGCAGGAACACATTTTGTGTGCATAAATTGCATCTCATGGATGATGGACAGGCCTTTAATTAACATTCAGAGTTCTATATAGGTCATGATTGCTAACAGGTGTAAGTTCGCCAAGAGATTGGTTTACTGTCAGTAAAATTGTTTCATTCAACCATGTTCACTGGTGTACGTGAGACTAATTTTATTTACTGCCACTAAAACATACCGATCTATTCAAAAAGAAGGAACAGATTTCAAACATTTATTGCTTCCAAACTGCAAAATATAGAAACACAGTTCCAACGTTCCTGGATGAAAGAAGTTCGAATTTTTTTACATTCTATGCGAATATCATGTGTTACACGAGAAATATAAAAACGGTGGCTCATTTCCTGCTACTCACGAAGCAGCTGGTCTCTCGCTATCAAATTGACAGCTCCAACAATGTGATGTCGCAGGCTTTCAAGGCTGTCAGGCATAGGAGGGGCCGGTCGCAGTGACCGAGCGGTTCTGGGCGCTTCAGTCTGGAACCGCGCGACCGCTACGGTTGCAGGTTCGAATCCTGCCTCGGGCATGGATGTGTGTGATGTCCTTAGGTTAGTTAGGTTTAAGTAGTTCTAAGTTCTAGGGGACTGATGACCTCAGATGTTAAATCCCATACTATTCAGAATCATATGAAGCATTTGAGCATAAGAGGGATAAAAACACGATCTTTTATGTAGCCCCACAGATAAAACTCACAAGGTGTGAGATCTGGAGACCTGGGAGGCCACCGGCGATGAAGTTCATCTTCTGCTCCCCCTCTTCTAATCCAACGCCCTGGAATAGTGTTATTGAGGTAAAGTCGGATAGCTCAGAGAAGTGAGGCGGGACCCAAGCTCGCATAAAGATGAAGTCAGGAGGATGAGGAAATAATCAGTTTTGAAGCATGTCTAGATAGGTTAATCCTGTCACAGTTTTTCGATGAAGAAGAAAGCAACAGCGCCAATGCGGACGTGATTGGAACGTCCACCCGGAATGTTCAAATTTTAAACTGTTGTCAGTCCAGGAACGATGCAATTATGGTGCTACCTTTTGTGGAAGATATAAATGTTTGAAACTGTTCCTTCTTTCTGAATAGACCTGTGTTTTGAAAAGTTTACTAGTATGTTTTGTTTATTTGTTATTGTGTTGTATGATATGCGTAAACGTGCCCCCGTAAGTGCGTCAACTTGCCCCATACCCGGGCTACGTTTACACAGTCGACTTACTTTCCACTAAATGTAATGCTTAGTTAGAAAGATGTACGAGGTGCGATAATAAAGTAATGAGACTGATTTTCTGATTTTCTTTGCAAGATGCGGCAACCCTGCAGGCTTGCGTAGGCACAATATCTTTTACCTTTGACTATAAGCTGCTTCTAGTCCAAGCGGCACATCGATGCAACTGCTCAGTCGTGAGTTGTGCTGTAGTAAGTTAACACGTGTTTGTGTCTCTCGTCACGGAAATGTGACCGCATAATTTGCGCAACGCTATGCCATTTCTTTTTGCGTTAAATTGTGTGAAAACGCGACGACAACTAACGGTAAGCTTCAGAATTCTTTTGGAGAGGAGGTTATGTCAAGAGCTCAAGTTTTTGGTTGGCATAAAATATTTAGTGAAGGCAGAACGAATGTTGAAGATGAAGACCGCAGTGAGTACGATCCAGAGACAAAACGCCAAAGGGATCACACAGACCAAAAAAAGCTCGCATGTCGAAGTAAAAAGTGAAATGCATGCTTGTGTGTTTCTTTGATTCCAAGGGAATTATTTATAAAGAGTGGGTGCCTCCTGGGCAAACAGTTAACCAATATTACTACAAAGAAATTTTAGAAATACTTCGTAAAAGAGTTCTTTGTGTAGGTGCCAATATTGCTGATAATTGGATTCTGCATCATGATAATGCGCCATCCCATACTGCTCTGTTAGTACAGCAATTTTTAACCTCAAAACAAATTTCAGTTCTACCACAGACACCTTATTCACCAGATATCGCTCCATGCGACTTTTTTCTATTCCCAAGAGTCAAAACGGCGGACAAGGGACACCTTTTTCAAAGAGCACAAGATGTCCAAAAAGCTGTGAAGAGGGTCTTGGAGGATATTACAGAAGATGAGTTCCAGAAATGTTAACGTCAATGGGGAAGCGGTGGAAAAAGTGTGTGCAATCAGAAGGGAACTACTTTGAAGGAGACAACACTGAACTTGACTAAAACGGTAAGCAGCATTCCTTTTCACATAAGTCTCATTACTTTATTGTCGCACCTCGTATACCAAGGTACATTTAATAACCACGTCATAATACTAAGAGTTTTAAACACGATAAATCTAACAGAAATTTAAAAAAAAATTCCGAAAAGAAATTCGTGTAAGTGTGCCCCAGTCTCCCCTACGCGTATGCAGGTACCGAACATTCACGTTACTCCGACTCCAGGTACGCCAGCTACGGCCCCACAGCCGCGGCCAGCCCACGAGTCCTGCCCACTGGAATCGGCGCTTACGGTTAGGGGCAGCGTGGCCTCACAACTCACTCTCTCCGTAATTCGCGCTGCGTATCACGCAGATCTCCCGGGTGAAAGCAAGCGTCAGAACAGGAGCCGGCGAGTGTGAGGGCTTCCGGTCGCAATTACGGCGTAACACGGCGGCGGCTACTTCTTGTGCGTCGCCCGCGGGGGCCCGCGGTAGGTGGCCGGCCGGCGTGTGTGTTCCCGGCGCCATTGCGAGTGGCTTCAGCGCCTAGCGCCGAGAAGTTTAAATGGTTCAAAAGGCTCTGAGCACTATGGGCCTTAACATCTGAGGTCATCAGTCCCCTAGAACTTAGAACTACTTAAACCTAACTAACCTAAGGACAACACACACATCCATGCCCGAAGCGGGATTCGAACCTGCGACCGTAGCGGTCGCGCGGTTCCGGACTGACGTTCCTAGAACCGCGTGGCCACACGGGCCGGTGCGCCGAGAAGTCCTCGAGTCGAATGTGTTATTCGTGTTCTCGCGAACTAACGTCGATACTCGAATACCACATGCGAGAACACGCTCCCATTTCGAGTTGTGGCTCGGCTAATGTTAGCAGCGGAGATCGAGAAGTTCTTCGTATTTTTGACCACTCACACCAAATGTTCGTAACACCGAATACGAAAATAATCTCTCATTTCACGTTGCGGATCGGCTCGAGAGGGCAGTGTTGCGCAGCCAGAGAAATGAGAGGTTCTCGAGTCCAATATGTTCGTTGTGTTACGGAGAACTCACATCTAGTATTCGAACACCACATCCGGAAACAAGCTCTCGATCCACATTGCGAGTTAGTTCGTGATGGCAGAGTTGAACAATTCGAAAACGAGAACTGAGAGATTCTCGTTACAGGACGCCTCGTGATGGCAGCAAAATGTTCAAATGTGTGTGAAATCTTATGGCACTTAATTGCTAAGGTCATCAGTCCCTAAGCTTACACATTACTTAACCTAAATTATCCTAAGGACAAACACACACACCCATGCCCGAGGGAGGACTCGAACCTCCGCCAGGACCAGCCGTACAGTCCATGACTGCAGCACCTCAGACGACTAGGCTAATACCGCGCGGCCAAGATGGCAGCACCTGAGACCAGAGTGAGAACAGTTTTTGTTTGCTCTAGTTAACATTCTCAAATTTGTATTCGTTTGCTTCCAGCTGCCCCTCACTATAGGTAATCTGGCAACAGCTTTCACTTCTTGAGTAAATGTTTCGTCGAGTTCTTGCAGCGTCAGATTTGTCAGTCTCGCGCTTTCGACGGCTTCTTCCTCCGTCGTCGTCGCCACGAGATAGGGGGCTTGGGCAAAAATATGGAAGAACCGAGAAAAATGCATGCTGGAACATAAATGCCGATGTTAGTCAAGCCTTCAGCTTGCGCTGTGACTACGAACGGCGACTCTCAATTCGTTGCAAGCGCCAGTGGCGGTCAGAACAGAACTGTGTACAGTTGTGAGTGCATTATGTCGCAGCTGAGTGAATTCCAACGTGGGAAAACTTTTGGTTCTCTTATGATGGGTGCTTTCGTAACTGAGGGAATCGAAGAGTAAAGTGTCTCAGGAGGCACTGCATCTGAGATTTACGCCGCATGCAGCGAAAGTGGAAAAACAACATCCGCTAAGTCACAACCCGAGTGTGTGAATTTCTAAGGGACCAAACTGCTGCCGGCCGGTGTGGCCGTGCGGTTCTAGGCGCTTCAGTCTGGAACTTCGTGACCGCTACGGTCGCAGGTTCGAATCCTGCCTCGGGCATGGATGTGTGTGATGTCCTTAGGTTAGTTAGGTTTAAGCAGTTCTAAGTTCTAGGGGTCTGATGACCATAGATGTTAAGTCCCACAGTGCTCAGAGCCATTTGAACCATTTTTGAACCAAACTGCTGAGGTCATCGGTCCCGAGACTTACACGCTACTTGAACTAACTTAAACTACCCTATGCTAAGAAAAACACAGACACCTATGCCCGAGGGAGGACTCGAACCTCTGGCGGGAGGGCCCGCGCAATCAGTGACATGGCGCCTCTGACCGCACAGCCACTCCACGCGGCTTCACAACCCGAACGAAAGGGTGTGTAGAGCGATCGTCACGGACGGTCATCGAAGACGATTGTAACGAAAAATAAGAGGACGATAGTTGCAAGAATCACTGCAGAAGTGAATGTCGCCCTCGCGAATCCTGTCAGCACTAGAACAAAACGAGGGAGTTCAAATGGTTCAAATGGCTCTGAGCACTATGAGACTTAACTTCTGAGGTCATCAGTCGCCTAGAACTTAGAACTACTTAAACCTAACTAACCTAAGGACATCACACATCCAGGCCCGAGGCAGGATTCGAACCTGCGACCGTAGCAGTCGCGCGGTTCCGGCCTGAAGCGCCTAGAACCGCTCGGCCACCACGGCCGACTCGAGGGAGTTCCATGTGCACGGACTCGCAGGATGAGCAGAAATTCCAAACCGCCATCAGTGATGTAAACGGGAAAACATGGTGCCAAAGACATAAAACCTGCACTATGGAGCACTGGAAGAAATTCATTTGGCCAGACAAGTCTTGTTTCACTCTGTTTTCAGTTTATGGACGAGTTTACGTCATAAGAGTGGAACATAACAAGGGTTCAGTGATGATTTGAGCAGCCATGGACTCTGCAACCACTCTGCGAGGTCGCATTATTGTCAAAAGCTCTGTAAGCATTTTGGCTGATCGGATCCATCCCATGGTACAATGTCTGTTCCACAGTAGTGGTGCTGTGTTCCAAGAAGACAGAGCCCTTGTTCACACAGTTCTCATCGTCCAGCAATGGTTCTGTGAGCAGGAGAATGAGCTGTCGCATCTACCTTGGCCACCACATCTCAATACTGTTGAGTATTTGTGGTCTACTTTGGAGAGAAGGAAGCGTGATCGCTATCGACTGTCATCATCGTTACCTGAAATTGCCACTATTCTGCAGGTAGAATGATACAATAATCCATTTGAAAACCACACAGGACCTGTATTTATCCACTCCGAGAAGACTGGACGCTGTTTTCAACGCCAACGGTTCTCCTACACCGTACTAGACAAGATAATGCGTCGTGTTTCCAATGTTTCCATATTTTTGTGTACCGCCGATATTTTAGTAGACTGTTGGGTACTTTAGTTGGCCGAATGTCATGAAGACGCTACGGAGTCATCGGAACTTCTATATGCTACCAGAGATAATGTCGATGTTTGTGACTGAAAAATATGGTAGCGATGTTGATTTCGTTACATGGAAGAAGAAGCAACTGATTTTCCTATTGCGCTTCAGAGTCGAGTGTCAGTTTTCATTCACCACTTAAGGCTGTCTCGTTTGAAGTTATTGTTACACATTCTGGTTTCAACGCCTTCTTCGATGACAGAATAACAGTATGTACATGCATGAGTTAGTGTTTTCTCCGGTAGCATAAGGAATTTCCATTACCCCATGATGTTTCAATTCCATAATTCGGTCAATTAAAGTACGTAATGGCCGACTGAACTGTCCCCTCGAGATGACGATGGACGAAGTCGTCGAAAGCTCGACACCGAAAAATCTGACGTTGCAAGGACTTTGTGAAGCATTTATTCAAGAATGTCACAGCGAAAAACTATGTTCCCAGATTTCACTTCTCTAACTGTAGAAAAAGAGAACATTGCTTTAAAAGATGTATTTAAATAAACAATTATGGAGCATACACATTTTATTTGCATTAACGTAACCTCACATAATTTCGCTAAACTCTGTTCCATTAATTTTCCAAAACGATTACGAAAACGAAAGGGGATCAAATATTTTGAAATAAATTCTGATGCAGCAAGTAGGCTGTATATGCATCCGACAACCGACAGCCTTGCGAATGCAGCCGGCTGCCTCGCGTAAGCATTAGGTGCCCCTAGTAACTAGGCTGAACTCGTAAAATATCTCGATCCTGTAAGTTCTCGATTTTGCCCATCACTGTTTCAGCCTGAATAGCTGATGGCTTTCATTACGCCAACCAAAATCACGTATCTAGCCCTCAGCTCTGACAATGCGACAAATGTTTTGTAAGAATCCCATTCTGTTGTCAGAACAAGAGCGGTACTACGATGGAGGGAGAAAAATCAGCATTTTATGTTCCTGAAAACGCATTTTTACTGGCTCCAGACGATAAAAATAGTTTTTTTTACAAAGGATGTGTCACATAAGTGTAATTTACCCTTCCAAAGGATTTTTGCAGCATTTAGATTTTCCATTACTTAATTATTTCTTTTTAATGAGTTTTCTAAAATTTATGTATTGTCCTCTATGGAGAAAATCTGCAGTCAATAGTTCCACAGCAAATTACATTGTCCGTCTAGACCAATGGTTCCCAATCTGGGGGTAATTACCCCCTGCGGGTAAAATGAAATTTTCTGAGGGATAAAAATAAACGATTCGATTCTGTTTCAGTCACGAAACTAAATCATTTTCAAAAGATCATTACTGTTATCACAATTTTGTAAAACTCTAATATTGATTATATAAGTTATCAATAATTATTTTTTCTCAATTAGTACCATTAATGCGGTAGAGGTTACAGGTTTCTCATATAGTCCACCCACTGCACACATACGTTGCGCTTTGTCCCGTACGTCGCTGACGATTAAAGTGAGACATACACGTAACAAATGCTAAATATCTCATGAAAATGTCTTCTCCTTTTTGTAGAACGTACCTGCAGTAGTCGAGAAATTGCTTCATTACTCGCTTCGAAACAGATAAATGACTTAATTGACGGCACGCTACAGCAGTAACTACATAAAAACTACTATAGTGCTGCACACATTATTATTATTATTATTATTATTATTATTATTAGTGGCTATTGTCAGACACAAAGCATTAAGAGCCTGAAGACTTTCTGCCAGTTCAGAACTAAGGAATGCAGCAGTCATGTGATTTACGATCAGTACGTATAGTGCACACATTTTAACCTGGTTGATTTTAGGTGGGATTGCAGTGAAAGAAACTGCCACAATGGAGTGGAGTAATGCAGGGGAAGTATGTTTGTAATAAGTGTCTGTCCTCACTGTGAATAGCTAGCTTTCTTAACTGAGAAGGAGTTGTAGGTAGCACTTATGATGCACCACGAATTCCTTCGCGTTCTGACACCCAGACACAAAAACTAAATATCATTCATATTTCATCATTTCAAAAATAAAAGTGTTCCAAGAAAATTCTTTCATTCTACAGTTTAGTTAGGTGCAAAAGTTGGTGATAATGGGGAGGAGGGGGGGGGGGGAGGCAACAGACGGCGGTGGGAAGGAGAGCGGGAACTAGCTAATATCTAATAGCATCCAGGGGTACTGGTCCAAGAAATGTGGGGAACGACTGGTCTAGACTGCATGTACTTCAAATGCCATCAACGAATTCGTTTCCATTGAACAGTTTTCAAATAAAATGGCTCTGAGCACTATGGGACTTAACTTCTAAGGTCATCAGTCCCCTAGAACTTAGAACTACTTAAACCTAACTAACCTAAGTACATCACACACATCCATGCCCGAGGCAGGATTCGAACCTGCGACCGTATCGGTCGCGCGGTTCCAGACTGTAGCGCCTTTAACCGCGTGGCCACTACGGCCGGCAATTTTCAAATATACAGAAATTAAAAAAAAAAAAAACTGTAACCAAGATATACAACGCTGCCATTGCAACTATCTAAAAGCAGGTGTACCAGAATGTACTTGTGTGTGTCGCATACAGGAGCAACTGTCAGTTTCTAATCCACATGCATGGGAGTTGTAGAACAAAACAGTAGTGTGACAACTTTCGCGTCGTTAATGTGAACCCTCAAGTCAATTGTCTATGGGTGGAGTGAGTTCTTCAAACCGAACTCACGTCATTACACATAAAATAAAAGTATTTCCTAAATATTTTAATTATCATTTCTTGAGAATATATTAAGATTTAAATTTTAAAATCTTCCTTTAAGTGAATGTGTTATCACGGCTGACACACAATATATGAAATACAAGGGTTGAATGAAAAATAATGCCTCCACCTTCGTTAATTGGGTTTGGATGGGAATGTTTTAATAAATCAAACGCAGAAATAATCATTAGAATGTGATCTTTAATTATCAATATTCTCTTTTCCACATAATCTCCAGCCAGTTGTATATATTTCTGCCAATGAGGAACAAGTTTTCTGAAGCCGTTACGGAAGAAGTCGACAATGTGTTTCCGCAACCACAGTACCACAGTTCTCTCTACGTCTTCATCAGAAGGACAATGATGTCCCAGCAGATCGTCTTTCATTATCGGGAACAGATGAAAATCAGGACTGTATGGAGAATGCCGTACGTTGGTGAGATTCAGTCTCCGAAGTTCTGCTGTGGTGGCACCTGAAGTTTGTGGTTTGGCTTTGTCATCCTGCAGGAAAACATTTCCCTTTTCCTTTCGGACTCTTGTTAGCCGTCATTTCAGAGTTCGCAGCGTTGTGATGTAACGCTCTGAATTTATTGTTGATTCACGACCAAGAAAATCAACGTGGATGACACCATATGCGTCCCAGAACACTGTGGCCATGATTTTTCCAGCTGAGGGCTGCGTCTTGAATTTTTTTTCTGGGGTGAGTCTTTGTGTCTAAATCCCATAAACTTACGTTTCGTCTCCGGTTCGTAATGGTGTACCCACGTTTCGTCTCCTGTCACAACTGAATGGAGAAAGGCGTCACCTTCATTCTCGTAACGCGAGAGGAGTGCCTGGCAAATTTCAGGTCTGTACGCTTTCATTTCGGGAGTCAGCATCCGGAGTACACATCGTGCACAGATCTTCCGATAGCCAAGCAAAGCAATAATGTGACCACACGTTCTTGTGAAATGCCGATAGTGCTTGCAGTTTCTCTCTGAGTGATACGACGATCGTCCTGAATCAATCTGTCAACATTTTGTTTGTGAAGCTCGCTGGTTGCTGTCACAGGCCGTCCAACTGTTTGTTTGTCTCGCAGGTCAGATGTTCCCACCTCAACATCTTTAAACTTACTCGCCCAACGACGCACAGTACTCACATCAACACAATCACCATAAACCGCTTTCAGTTTCTGATGAATCTCCTTTGTGGTGACGCCTTCTGCTGTCAAGAATTCAATGACTGCACGTTGCTGAAATTACATTGACTGACAGTCTGCGCAGGCTTCCATACTTTACACTGTAACAACACAACTGTTCAACGCTAAGGCTTCCCCCCAACTGGAGCAGTAGAGAAGAGGCTACGGAACAAGCCAGTGCCTGCCGCGTACCATTGATGCCAAATGTTGAACACTTACGAAAGTGGAGGCATTACTTTTCAGTCAACTCTCGTAGTTGCCCTTAGTATCCAGGTATGTAGTCACCTCTTGCTGTTTGACCATAATTTAGTAACCGTTACGACTGCGAACTAGCAAAGGATAGAAATGTGTTAAACCCTTTTACACTTCATTATTTCTAACACTAGCTCGCATTCCGTAGTGAGAAACTGCCACTGAAGCTGGCCTAGCGTCTTCAGTCATCCGTTGTCCCTGTCGCGCTTTCGCATTCCGCTGGTCACCAACATCTCGATGTGCATGCTGTCCCCGTAAAGCGACAGTTTCCCATTTGTTTTCTTGTCCGTCATTCTGCAGCCGCAATGTTCATTCATATCTAAACCATTGTATTCTGTTCGTCGCGGATTCATCCGCAGTTTGAGGATTCTGATCCTGTTGTCTGTCTGCGTACCGTCGTTTTCTTATTACTGCCGTGCTTATATGAGCGTAATGTTGAATCTACGAAGCTAAGCAGCACCGTCATAGTGTAGAGATAACGTCTGTTGTACACTATTTGATGAAAAGTATCTGTACATCCCTATGTAATGCGGAACTAGGCACGTGAGGCGGACCCGCCAGCATAAAAAGAAGCGGGTAGCATCGTGTGTCAGTAAAGAAACAGGAACAGACGTATATAAATTCGAACGTTTGCTAGTCATTGAATATGAACTGAGTAACAGTTTTTTTCGGGGACATTTCAACAATGCCAAAGTTGCCCAAGTCAACTGTTGGTATTAATAATGATAATCACAGTTAAATCTAGACCAGACAAACATCATGTACTGACGGAAAGTGAACGTCGACGTTTGCGGAGAGGAGTCATAAAAAAAGAAAAAACAAAAACATGTGAAATCAGCGGAAGTTACCACTCTTGACATCTAAAGTGCTTCTAGAAGAACTTTTACCACAATGTTTCTCAGTAGGGAATTAGAAATGGATGGGGTAAATGGTAGAGCAGCTTCTCACAAGCGACACGTTTCTGTGGGCAGTGCTAAATGATGTCTGATGTGTGTATAGAGCGACGCCACTGGAAAGTGGATGACTGGAAACGAGTGATTTGGAGCGACGAATCACGCTATACCCTGTATGAATCCGATTGAAAGGTTTAGGTGGGGCGAATGCCTGGAAAACATCACCTGCCATCATGTGTAATGCCAACAGTGAAGTATGAAAGAGACTATGTTACAGCATGGGGATGTGTCTTGTGATTATGGTGCGGTCCTCTTACTGTGCTCAGGAATACGCTAAACGCAGAAGGGCAAGAACACATTTCACAGTAGAAACGTTCAGAAACGATGATTCCTTTGCGTCAGCATGACAATGCACCCTGTCATAATGCAACATCTGTGATGTAATTTTCTATGGACAATAACATTCCTGAAATGGACTAGCCTGCCCAGAGTTACAAACTGAACCCAATGGAACATCTCTGGGTAAGATAAAAAGTCGACCTCGCTCCAGGCCCCAGCATCATACAGCACTATCTTCTCTGGTTCCGGCTTTTGAGGAAGAATGGGCTGCCATTCCTCCACAGACATTCAGACACGTTGCTAAAAGTATCTTCAGCAGAGTTCAAGTCATCATAAAGGCAAAGTGTGGACATCCTCCGTATTAGTGACCACTAATATGTGTCCGGACACTTTTAGTCAAGTAGTGTAGATAACTTTTGTAACTCCATAGCGCATCTGGTAGACGACGCAGTTGTATATAGGAAAGTGACGTCGTTAGGAAATTGTAGAGAGATTTGGAATTGATCAATACCTGATACAGGTTTTGGCAACTGTCTCTAAACACAAATAAATGTAATGAAAGGTAATAAGCATAAACTGACAAAGATCTGACTTCGTTTAGCTAATCTTTATTTATTTACTTACTCACTAACCTTTTCTATGTGTCTTCACCCGTGTATGCATTCGACACACTTATAAATTGCACACACCTCCTACTCCCCCTCTCTGTGTCCACCTCTTCCTTCCTCTTTGCATAAACCTCACCCTCTCACCTTTAAAATTGACGGATGTAAGGTCCGCCAGTTATGCAAGACAGCAAAACACGTTGCAGTTGTGGTTTTTGTGTACTAAAAAGTCCACACACACACAAACACACACACACACACACACACACACACACATAATAAATGGATACACTACATTCTGCAAACACTCACCATTTTACACACAAGAGGAACACCATGTGAAAGGCAACAAGAAACAGCTAAGAAGCGTACAGAACACACACACCCACCCACCCACCCACCCACCCACACACACACACACACACACACACACACACAAAGATAAAATATAAACAAAATTAAAATTTGGCGCCAAACTCAGTGGTGAACAAATGAACACTGGCTGGGCTGGGACACACAACCACCACCACTACAGTGTGTTTTGGTGAGGTGCAAAGTGCTTTTACGACTTTATTTTGTGAAAATACGTGTTATGTTTACGTGTGCGTCACAACACCTCACCATGATGCTGAGAATAAAAGGACTTGCCACACAAAAACGTAAGTAAAACGAATATAGGCGCGAAATATCGCGACAAACTAAATTACGTTTAGTGGCATAAAATGATAGGTTAACTTCCAACAAAATTTCTCATCAACATCGTATGATTGTAGATGACAATCTACCTACAACAAATAATACACAAGTGGTCCTGAAAAACCAAGCTAACCGAGTGTGAATATACTAACAAAAAGAAACGAATTGTTGTTTGAACTAAATATCCACATAATTTCGTAATCATTTAGTAAAATTGTTCACATTACTGATCAAATAAAATAGAATAGCACAGAGGTGCTGGAACATGTTTGGGAACTTTGGGAAAGAACGGTGTTCTGCACAACTGGCGGACCTTACATCCAACAATTTTAACTGCAAACACTGTAAACACAAGGAGCTGCAAATCCAAATGATGAATCCCTCACCTTTATCTGTCTGTCCATTCCTCCCCACACTCTTCAGGTCTTCCATCCCCTCTTTTTCTCCATTTTCTCCTCCCCCTCACTCTGTCCATTCCTTCTATCCATCTCAACCTATGCCCAGCCATGCTCATCAGCACATGTAGCTCCTGCAATACAGTTCAGGAAAGCAGGCCGAATCTACTCCCACAGCACACCTGTCATGCAAAGCATGCTACATATCAGACACTTGAAAACAATTTATTTACCCCTGACATACAAGCTGTTGTGCAAAGCAGATTGATGAAGCAGGTTGATACTACTCCAACACAAGTCTGTCATACAGGGCAACCCACATATTGGGGCCCATAAAACCGTTTCTTGCTCTGGAAAGCAGATTGATCAAGCAGGCCATTACTGTTCCCACACAACATGCCTGCTGTACCTAGCAGCCGATACGCCAGGGGCTTGAAAAGACGTTTTTGCCTGTATCTCCTTTCCTGTTGAAGATTAAGGTTATAACACCCCCCACCCCCTCCCCCCTGATGATACTTAAGAGTCCTGCTGTTTCTGTACCAAATTTGATTGAAATGGACACAGTGGTTTGAGAAGAGATCCAGACATACACACATACATACAGAGTGACAATTGTTGAACTGTATGAAATAAAATCATCATAACTTCTGAATGGTTTGCGTTAGGGCATTCAAACAGCACGGTTGGCTGTGGGCCTTGATGGAAATTAGTATGCACTGTATGGTTTGGTTTAGCGACAAAGCCCACCTTCATCTGGATGGGTTCGTCACCAAGCAAAATGGGCGCAGTTGGGGGACTGAGAGTCTTTATTTCGCCATCTAGAAGTCTTTTCACCCTCAACAGGTGACTGTGTGGTGTGCAATTTCTAGTCACAGAATAATTGGTGTGATATTCCTTTATGGCACAGTGACTACCGAACGGTTCTTGAAGCTTTTGGAAGATGATTTCATCCCAATTATCCAAAGTGACCCTGATATCGACAAGATGTGGTTCACGCAAGACGGAGCTCGACCCCTTCGAAGCAGGAGTGTGTTTGATGTGCTGAATGAGCAGTTTGGGGACCGCACTCTGGCTCTGTGGTACCCATCAGCCTCCATTGGCCGCCGTATTTTCTGGATCTGAACATATGCGACTCCTTTTTGTGGGGCTATATTAAAGACAAGGTCTACAGGAATAACCCCAAAAACATTGCTGAGCGGAAAGCAGCCATTCAGGAGGGCATTGATAGCATCGATGTTCCGACACTTCATTGACTCATGCAGAATTACGCTATTCATCTGCGGCACATCATCGTCGATGATGGCAAGTATATCGAACATGTCATAACCTAAATCCGAATATTTTTAGTGATGTTTACATGTTGGATAAAGTGTTTGCACGCCGCAGTAGTAACTAATTTAATTTTTAAAAAATACTGTATAGTTCAATAATTGCCACCCTGCATTTATGTTTGCAACAGATAACAGGTATGTTACATGAACTATACAGCCTGACGTCTAGATACTAAGACAGGCCATACATTCCATTAATTACACAACTAACAATCATAATTACAGTAATTAATTGATATACAGTGCATATTAATTCTTCCAACAAAAATCTCGAGCGATGTCTATGACGGGAAAATTAAAGAACTTGTGGCTTTGACAGGCAAATGTTCTACCCTCATAACATCCACGATTGATAAGGAAAGGGACAAAAAATAATCAGTTCAGAATGTGCATTTTGCTACGCATCACACAGTAGTTTCCCGAGTGGAAATGAAGGCATAAAGTGCTGAAAAAGTAAAGACGTAAGTAGTACATCTAAATATTGGTCAATGAAAACTAATCAAAATGTATGTATTGAGAAAAAGAATAAAAAACGCGAAAAAGATGCTTGCCTGAATCAAAATTGCGACAGATACAAGCCAAAACACCTTACAGACGAGTAATATACTGCGTGGCAATGAAAAATATACTATCAAGATCAGCTGACATGAAACTGTAAATAGAAAAAGACAAAGAAATCCCGGTTGCAATTGGAATGACAGATCCAGAACGAAATAGTCGTTTACAGTTACTACCGTTAGAATGTTTATTTGTGTAGTCGTTCTAACGGCAGTAACAGCGTGAGCCACTACTTCTGTGAATATTTACTTCAACTGCACGTAGTAGATGCCGCCGCCTCAACTAGGGAGTCGTAGTTTACAACGGTTTACTACTAGTATCGTGCTTCTTTTGAGTAAATAACGTTACCTCCACGTGTCTAGTGACCGAAATTATAGGGCTACCCCTCAGCGCAGTCCGTTTCGGTCTCAGACGGTAAGCGCCTGCTGCAGTGCTTCAGATGATGGCTGCAGATAGCGGGCTTAATGCGTCACGCAATGCCAAGGGAACAATGTAATTATCTCGTAACGGTAACTCTCTATTGTTTCGCTTGCAGGCTGTTTCGCTGAACTTGTACTCGTCTGCAGAGCAGTGAGGTAACAACGCTAAAAATAGTTTGTGATATTTCTGGCTTGCAAATTCAGAGCAGATTGTTCAAGTTACAGAAACAACTGGCATCGACTGTCTGTTATTATCGCGGTAAGTGTTTCCGTCTATGAATGCATATGATATTTGTGTTAACTCAGCAGATATATTTCGAGGATTTATGGCATCAGTCTGCAACCTGTACCTACCGTCCGTAAATATATGTTTTCATAATTTTTTTGTCTGTCCCAGACTGTGTAAATATATATATATATATTACTGGTTTCAGATTTAAAATTTCTTCTTCATGTTGGATGTTATGCAGACTGAGCCAAGCACAACGTGCACTTTCGTTATATCGCTGTTTATTTTGGTATGGTAGTCCAAGTATACTATGCCTGTGTTATCTATCTCTTAAATGTTAATATTCATGCACAATGTAATTTATATGCCCGTCCCTCTCACTGAATGTGGCTGCGTTTTTGCATGGAATCTGACTGCGAGGAAATTTTTTTTAAGGATTCTGCGACATGTAAGCAAACTATTCTCCAGTCGTTTTCTTCGTCTGAAGAACTACACTGCACTCCAGCAGTACCAATCAGTTCTTTGTTACCTGTGATCGAATTCCCCTCTTTCCAGTTCCTTTTCCTCTTTGAGTTTTGGCATGTTTTTTCCTTCTGGGATTTATTGTTCCACAAGTGTACACACCATTGGATTTTAGGTCCTTGAACAGATAATATGATATAAAATAATTGCCCAGGAAAATAATATGATTCTTTCCATGAAGACCACTGGTTAAATTTAGAATCACTTTCTATCCTAGCCCCACTACAGGAGAATGTGAAGCTTTTCCCGTATAAACATCAAATTTAAGGTTGTATGACGACTGATCACATAACATCCACACATTGTACCCCCTTTTATAGATTTGACCCTCATATATTGTTTGAGACATGATCTGCCTTTGAATTTAACCAATGCTTCATCAATAGAAAGTTTTTATGTAGTTTATAGCAATCCTGGAATTCCCTGCTCAAATGGTCTAGAAACGGACGTAGTTTGTGTGCACACAAGACTAGAACTTGCACAGCTTATCGTGAATGTGGGGTCATTTCCATCACTGCCAACACTGTCAACACTGCTGTCAATAGAAGGCATTTCTTCAAATAAAATTCGGTAACATTCGTCCTCAGTTATCCCTTTTCGGCTAGACATATTCGATGGAGACGAAGAAAATATACTGGGTGGGGCAGAAGGGCGGTGGTTAGCAGCACTAACCACACAGAAATTTGTAAAACATGGAAAATTCTATTTCAATTTAAAGTTACATTACACGTAGACTTATATATGTTCAACCCATAAATATAAGCAATTACTTACCAAAACTAGTCATATAAAGAAGAGCTACAGAGAATACTGCACGCCGTTTCCAAGAACAGTGCTAACAATGAAGATGTATCAACTATTGTTCTGAATACGCGGCAAAAATTCGCGCAGAAGACCTGCACTGCCATCTAGCGGCATTTTAGGCAAGAATTAGGTGGTTTGCAGTGAGACTACTGGCCCCTGAGCGGTAAAGGGAGAAAATATTGTGTGGTTAGCCACAGTGACCACCGCCCATTGAAACCGTCTAAGTATGTGGTTAGTTACAGTTTTGCCTGCCCTTCAAAGAGTTAAGATGAGCTGAACTTCGATGGAGTGCGCCGATCCTTTCTTAAGGCCAAATTTGTAGGCCAATGATACACTGAAATAAGAGAGTCCTACACTCTTTCGTTTTGCATTATCACTTGAATTTTTAATTCTTATGTTACATTAGCTGTTACTATAAACTGTTATTGTTACATCGTAAAGTCAAGCGCCGGCACGCCAGTCGCGAACGACAGGGAAGAGAAGGCTGAGAGAATAAGTCAGCCAATCGCTCGCTGACCGGATCTCCCTCCAGGACGACAACGCGACAGCAGCGGCCCCTATGTGAAGAGGACATAAGCGCCGCGACCGCTCCAAGATTAGCGACTTCGATAGCAGCGTCAACGCTAGTCACTTTGCTTGTACTCTCTATGTGGCTCTGACATGGGATTGTCTATACTGAAGAAGACTGATTATTCTGCATGTCGCCCTGTGCTTGCGACACATCTGTGTAATTGCCAAAGTTCAGTATTGTATCTTTTCTTATTGTAATAAAACTCATTAATACGACTTGTTTGATTGTTTCTCTAGCAAACCGAGTACGCAGGCTTCCTAGACACCTAAAGATTGACGACGAGGCTGGACGAAACAGTTATTACATTCACCGATCAGCCTGAACATTATGACTACCTACCTAATAGCCGGTGTGCCCACATTTGGCATGGATAACAGCGGCGATGCGTCATGGCATGGAAACAATGAGGCCTTGGTAGGTCGCTGGAGGAATTTGGCACCACATCTACACACACAAGTCACCTAATGCCCGTAAACTCCAGGGAGAGGGCGATGAGCTCTGACGCCACGTTCAATCACATCCCAGATGTGTTCGAACGGGTTCAAAACTGGCGAGTTGGGGGCGCAGAACGTCAATTGGAAATCGCCATTTTGTTCCTCGAAGCATTCCATCACACTCCTGGCCTTGTGATATGGCGCATTATCTTGTTGAAAAATGCACTGCTGTAGGTAAACATGATAGTCATAAAGAGGCGTGCGTGATCTGCAACCGCTGTACAATAATCCTTGATCGTCATGGTGCCTTGCACAAGCTCCACTGAACCCATGGATGCCCATGTGAATGTTCCCTAGAGCATAATGGAGCCGCCGCCAGCTTGTCTCCTTCCTGCAGTACAGGTGTCAAGGAGCTGTTCCACTGGAAGACGACGGATTCGCGCCCTCCCATTGGCGTGATGAAGAAGGTATCGGGATTCATCAGACCATGCAATGCTCTGCCACTGCGCCAACGTCCAGTGCCGATGGTCACATGCTCATTTCAGTCGTAGTTGCCTATATCGTGGTGTTAATATTGGCACATGCTTGGGTCGTCGGCCACATAGGTCCATCGTTAAGAGTGTTCGGTGCACCGTGTATTCAGTGACTCTTTTTTGTCCGGCGTTAAAGTCTCAATTTAGTTCCGCCACAGTTTGTCGCTTCTGCTGAGTTACCAGTCCGACCAGCCCACGACGTCCAACATTTGTAATCTGGCGTGATTGCCAAACCACCGACGTCTGGGCGTGGTTTCAACTGGGTTCCGTCACTTGTTGAAGACACTCACCACAGCACTTCTCGAATACCCGACAAGTCGTGCACTCTCCGAAACGCTCGTGCCGAGCCTCCGGCCCATCACAATCTGCCCACAGTCAAACTCAATAGTTCGCGAGCCTTCTCCATTCCACTCATGGACGACACGCTCAGATACTACATGCACCGCGCGTGTGTCTGTCTAACAGTCATTCCTCGCAAGGTGATGCTGCTATCGAATTTATATCGATAGTTGGTCGGTGGTTATAATGTTCTGGCTGATCCGTGTATTGCACCACATGTTTTTACTATATTGCACATTCTCAAAAATATGCTTGTTCAGTACCGTCTGAGTACCTGGCACTGAGCGGGTATGTATTTACTTCAAACTTCTATTAGTCCATCGGCTCCTCTCTCATCTCTCTGTCCATCTCCTCCTCTCCGTGGCCGTGCGGTTCTAGGCGCTGCAGTCTGGGGCCGAGCGACCGCTACGGTCGCAGGTTCGAATCCTGCCTCGGGCATGGATGTGTGTGATGTCCTTAGGTTAGTAAGGTTTAATTAGTTCTAAGTTCTAGGCTACTGATGACCTCAGAAGTTAAGTCGCATAGTGCTCAGTGCCATTTTTCCTCCTCTCCCCTCTCTCTGTCCATGTCCATTTTCTCCGCACCCTCTCTCAGTTCATTTCCTACTCCCCCTCTCCTCCTCTTTGTTCCGCCCCCTGTCTCTTTTTCTTCCCCATTCTTTAATCTGTCCATCCTCTCGTCTCTATTTCCACTTGCACCTCCACCTCTCTCTGCCCATCTACTCATCGCCCTTTATTGCCCACGTTAACATGCGGACCTCAATAGGACCCTGGTAGTTCATATTCTCACATTATTTCTTTCCAGATCGTAACTAATATGTGTACTAAATCTGGTTGAAATCGTTCCAAAGACTTAGAATGAACATTGTGCCTGTGACTATGCCAAGGTACCGATATGTCAAATATATTATCACAAATATTTAAAATGTTTCACACGTAATTGTACATATATTTCACCCGTATCTCTACTGAATTTCGACCTTCAGTTTCATTTTCATGCAGCTTGATATTTGTGACGTCGTATCTCCCGAACTATATGTCGTACAATGTTATGTACCACTAAACACATTCAGTGTTGTACGTGGATGCTGTCTGCGAAATGTGTTGCGCATTTGAATTAGTAGCAAAGAAGCAATAAATTAAAACATTCTACATAATGCCACAGTTTTTCACAAATCCCATTATTTGACGTCATATCTCCAGAACCACGTGTCGTACAATGATATAGCTAAGCTGGTACATAAGTGGTATATGCGATTATTGTCTGAAAAAGCGCCAAGATTACATTAGTAGTAAAGAAATAATAAATTAAAACGTCATGTTTCGTGTGGTGTTTTACTGCATGAACAGAGAAAATATATTATGCGATAACCTTTTTTCCTTTCAGCATTTGGTGGGCGTTGTCAGCGAGAGAAGTTTTCCTAAAGGTCTGAAATTATGTGTAAAGTTAGTTCCAAATCACTAAGTGCCTTCATTTGCAAATACTGGTTGATTAGAATATGGGTCCGCAGCTCGTGGTCGTGCGGTAGCATTCTAGCTTCCCGCGCCCGGGTTCGATTCCCGGCGGGGTCAGGGGTTTTCTCTGCCTCGTGATGACTGGGTGTTGTGTGATGTCCTTAGGTTAGTTAGATTTAAGTAGTTCTAAGTTCTAGGGGACTGATGACCATAGATGTTAAGTCCCATAGTCCTCAGAGCCATTTGAACCATTTTTTTATTAGAATATGGCTATTCGCGCGTCGTGGACTACACCCGCTTCTTCAGCCTCACCTCCACCCGTTTCAGAGATAGGTGATGCTTATCCCTACACTGACAATTTCTGGGCAGTAAGCGTTACATGTAGCAAGTTTGGTTGAAATCGGTCTAGTGGTTTAGGAGGAGATATGGAACGTACGTGCATATACGACTGCACATATATCCATTTTTATAACATGCACAGATATGGATTCAGCCCTGTCTTCCACCCTCAGCATTCTGTCTCAACACTGTTAGTTACCTCTCTATTACTTCACATAAACCAACACCACTCGCCACTGCTCACTCACTGTACCTAATGCCAACTTCTTCTCGTCTCCAAGTCTACTCCACCACAGCCTGCAACTGCTCTGCTTGGCGTCATTCGCCAAGGGTGTGTCTGCTTGACTGACATCAATGACTAGGGTCCACACGTCATTTGTTATGATTTCCACTCATTACAACATATGCTTTTATCATGATTTAGCAATGAATGCAATACTCTTGCAGTAGCTTCATTTTGTGGCTCTAAGGACTATGGGACTTAACATCGGAGGTCATCAGTCCCCTAGACTTAGAACTACTTAAACCTAACCTACCTAAGGACATCACACACATCCATACCCGAGGCAGGATTCGAACCTGCGACCGCAGCAGCAGCGCGGTTCCAGACTGAAGCTCCTAGAACCGCTCGGCCACAGCGGCCGGCAGCTTCGTTTTGTGAGTGGTGGTTTCTTCTAATCAAACTCTGTGGTTTGAGTTCAGGTTTCATTAAAATGTTATTTTACATTTTTTTTTACTTACTTTACATATGGCGAGAGCCTTATAGACCACACGCCTGCTCTACGGTTCTTCCGTTTCTTTCTGTCGAGTGCACTGGTTGTCCATTTGGCGTTGATGTCCATCCTGGCTAGATCATCACGGATGTTATCTCGCCACCTATTTCTGGGCCTTCCTCTTCCTCTCGTTCCATCTATTGCTCTGCACAGTGCTATTCTACGTAGGCTGTTTTCCATCAGTCTTTCTATATGCCCTAACCAGTAAAACCTTATCTTAATACTCCATTTTTCCCTTACTCTCCATTCCATGATATTTTCGTCATATACAAGTCCCAAAAATTTTCATGGTGTTTATCTTTTGAATATTAACAGTTTTTATTCACCTTTCCTTCTAAATATTAGTGCGTCACATCCATATAAGGTTACCGGTACAATAGTCAACTGATACTATAGGATTTCGAAGTCAATTCTAAGCGCTGTTTTCTTTAAAATTTTGCTACAAGTACAAAGTATTTCGTTCGCTGTTTCTAGACTGGCCTCAGTTTCTATATTCGTTCTATTTTTGTTACTATGAAGACTTTCTAAGCAGTTGAAGCGGTCAACTGTCTTGAAAGTGAATCCATCTACAGCTAAAAGTGTGTCACTTCGGAGTTTCTTATTTACGACCGGATTTTTTTTTTTTTCATTAACACGTAATCTTGTTTCTCAGCGATTTTGCAGCATTTTGATCAATTGTGTTTTGGAGCTACTTATTAATGCTACATCATTTGCTTGGGCAAGTCTAGTAATGTTCACATCCTGCAGTTGCACCCCTTGTGGTTTAGTTTTCGTAAATTCTCTATCGGTCTGTCTGAGACGAGGTTAAACAAAATAGGTGAAATGACGTCCCTTTGTTTAAGACCAGTGTATACCTTAAAATTTTCAGTTTATACGACATAAAGTTTCGTCTACACACACTTGAACAAATCTGATTAACTCTGGGGCTGTTTCAAATTCCCTTGGTATATTTAGCAATATGTCGGTGTCTGGTGTCATGATATGTGGACACGTGTGCTGAATTCCCACGCCTTTTCATTTATTGTAGAGTGAATAGGTACTGTAATGTAGATGTATTGTTGAGTAAACCGCATCATTGGTAGTCCCTAATTAGTTATTCAGTTAACGTGATCAGCCAGTTCAATAGGCAAACCGATAGGATTCTGTAAGTGACATCCAGTAAAGGAAGTCCTCTGTAGTTATCGCGGACAAGTGAAGCATTCTTCTTAAACATGGGACACATAAGCGGGGTTTTCTAGTTTGCAGGTATGAATCCTGTCTTCAAAAACGTTTCTATTAAATATTGTAGTTCTAATTGCAGTTGTGGTCCTTCATTCTTTAATCATTCATCGTATACCTGCTCTTCGCCAAAAGCCTTGTCAGTCTTTAACTTCTTTATTGCTTGCTGTATTTCGTTTACTGATGGGATGTTGACTTATACATCAGCTGTATCAGTTACTTGAAATTTAAAGTAAGACTTTGAATCATTGTTATTTAGTATTTGTAAAAGTACGTCTTCCATATTTTTTGTATGTCACTCTTGTTGGCCAGTATTTTCCCACGCTGCTGTTTTATGAATTGTTCCCATTTAGTAAAACTGTTCCCTTTTAGCGAACTGGCCATTTTACTTATATTTTCATATATCTGCCTTGCCCTGTGATGCTTGAAAACATCCTCTACTTCTCTTATCGTATGTTGTAGTACTCCATTGTCTCTTGTCTTAAGGTTCGTTGTGGTTTCTGGAGGTTTTTATAGTATCTGTACTTCAGTGTCGTGTTGTTCCTTACTTGGGAACTTGACTCCAACTTTCCTATATACCAGGTTTAATTTTTGTCAATAAATTAAATGGAAGGTGAGCGGAGGTTAATATGGCTGACGCTGGCGTTTTCGTTAAGTCGTCCTCGTTTCGTTGTTACTTAATAATGCGACGCGAAAGTATTCCTGTGCGAAATTTTATCCACCTCGTTGGGGATGGGTTCTTGGTCTATAGACGCAAAATCTAGGGTGTGCAGAACTTACTTTCCTTGTAATAGCACCTTTCTTTTACTGTTTTTATTGCTTTTTATAGCTCATTGGTTTCCACATACCAACCGAATTAAGGCATGCCATGTAAAATGCAGCGCCATATTGTACAGAAGCCCAGTCTTTGAGCGCGGAGTTGCTGACCAAATCGTGGAGCGCATTGCCCTTGAATGCCATTTAAGGAAGCATACTGTTCCTTTCACAGATGTTATCAAATACGACTCTTTTTGCGTTAGACTGGCTGCAGTCCTTGGGCATTTAGCTTTAAAGGTTGCTATAACGTGCCATACCAAATACTACCTATATTTATATTCTGGTCTACTGTATTTTATTTTATATAACATTAATTGTTGATATCATTTACAGCCAAGATTGTTGTTGTTTGGTACTCCCACATGATAAATCAATAAAACTGAATTTTAAAGTACTGCTGTAAACAAGATGTATAATGTAACATTGCATAAAAATATGTTAAGAACATCATCTGTGTAAGTAATCATCGACAAAAGAGTATGTCAAACATTCTACCACAAATGAGATTCAAGGATGAGTGCTGTAAACGTAGGCTACGTATATTTTCTCTACGTGTTTGTGCAAAAGTATATGTGCTTGTTTAGTTTTACGCTGCAATTGTGTAACATACCAGGCGCAATTGATGTACTGCCAATATTGAAATCTATATTGATAAAATATTCGTATAATACCATCTGAGTCAAATCTATTCGGTCATGGGATGAGCCGTAACTCCCAGTACAATGATCGAAAACACACATTCATTTGTGATAGGACAAATAGATAAGCAACCGTATAATATGGGCTGTAAATTACTGCAAGGTAGCTTTTGAACATAAATGTGAAAATGTGGGCTCTATCAGTCACGAAGTATTGTATAAAGGTATAAGCTGATTTCCCACTGACTGTCTTGTAGCCACCGTATTACACTGTGTGGCACGTTACAGATTGGCAGTCCGTTTCAAATGGTTCATTGGTTTTTGGACAACAACTGTTTTTGAATTATTGATCAAATGGTTCACATGGCTCTGACCACTATGGGACCTAAAGCCATCACACACATCCATGCCCGAGGCAGGATTCGAACCTGCGACCGTAGCGGTTGCGCGGTTCCAGACTGTAGCGCCTAGAACCGCTCGGTCACCTCGGCCGGCACAGTCCGTTTCTTTATATTTCATTTCTCGAGTGGTCACTACAAACACAGAAGCGGCCTGCAGGAGAAATGGGCTATTACATTGTGCAAAAAGTTCCCCAAGGCTTTCTGTCACAGATGAGTTGCTGCACATAATCAAACCGAAAATTTTCGATCCTGCAACATAAAATCAAACATCTTACTAGATGTGACCAAGAGTGCTATTCTTAGCTAAAGGATTATCCGATGGCTTAATACGAGGGACAGCGGTATGTGGGCTGAAAAGGCGAGTGACCTGGAAGCTTTTGTAACTGTAGTCTGACGTAAGAGTTCCCTGAAATGACGTCGCTGTAAAAAGATATAAACTTGCAGCACCACTGCTACCACATGCTGCCTAGTCTTCGATTTACGAACAATACTAATTCACGCTTCTTTGCTGCAAAGCAGAGTTTTGTGCCATTCTGCGGTTCCGTACTGTCTACTTTATTCTTGGGGTGTTTTGTGTCAGCCCAACTTTCCCAGGGTCTTTCTGTACTCAGGAAGTGTCAAAGTGGGAAGAAAAATTGTCGAGGGCGTTTTCGTTGCCACTGGAATTTGGAGTCGTGACGCGACCACTGAAACCGACAAACAATAGAGGCAAGTGTTTGCCAGCTCACGGAACCTTTGTTAGCCTGCCAGACAATCGGGCGGCCGTCTCCTTGACGACACGAGGCGCTGCTGCTTAAAGTCGGGCCTCCATATGCTACGTGCGCGGCGCACTCTTTTAAAGCAGTATATGCTGTCAGCTGAACGTAAGACTGTACGTTTTAAACCTCTCTACGAATATACGCACGCCGCTCGTGGTAAACTAAGCGAAATGATCGAGGCCAGAATGAATCTTCCACTACGAGGTTGCTATTTTGAAACTTCATGAGAGATTAAAATTGTGTTCCAAACCGGAACTCAAACTTGGAACACAAAATTTCACCGGCAGTACTCTACTTTGTATTCGAGTCCTAGTCTGGTATAGACCGGGTGATCAAAAAGCCAGTATAAATTTGAAAACTGAATAAATCACGGAATAATGTAGATAGAGAGGTACAAATTGACACACAAAAATGTCCGACAGATGGCGCTTCATCTGATCAGAATAGCAATAATTAGCATAACAAAGTAAGACAAAGCAAAGATGATGTTCTTTACAGGAAATGCTCAATATGTCCGCCGTCATTCCTCAACAATAGCTGTAGTCGAGGAATAATGTTGTGAACAGCACTATAAAGCATGTCCGGAGTTATGGTGACGTCGGATGTTGTCTTCCAGTATCCCTAATACACTTGCGACTTCAGGTAACCCCAAAGCCAATAATCGCACGGACTGAGGTCTGGGGACCTGGGACGCCAACCATGACGAAAGTGGCGGCTGAGCACACGATCATCACCAAACGACGCGCGCAAGAGATCTTTCACGCGTCTAGCAATATGGGGTGGAGCGCCATCCTGCATAAATATCGTACGTTGCAGCAGGTGTTTATCAGCCAGGCTGGGGATGATGCGATTCTGTAACATATGGGCGTACCTCTCACCCGTCACCGTAGCAGTTACAAAACCAGAATCCCGCATTTCCTCTAAGAAAAAAGGCCCGATAACGGTAGATGTGGTAAATCCAACCCATACCGTGACTTTCTCGTCGTGCAATTAAGTTTCCACGACAGTTCTAGGATTTTCGGTATCCCAAATTCTGCAGTTGTGGACGTTGACAGACCCTCGGAACGTGAAATGAGCTTCGTCGGTCCACAACACGTTACTCAATCAATCGTCATCTTCCGCCATCTTTTGAAACGCCTGCACCGCAAATGCCATCCGCTTCACTAAATCGCCAGGTAACAGTTCATGATGTCGATGGATTTTGTACGGATAGCATCGGAAGGTACGCCTAAGTGCCAACCAAACAGTAGTGTATGGAATGCCGGTGCGACATGCGACTGTACGAGCGCTGACTTCCCCGTGCATAGACGAACCCGTTACAGTCTCCATTTCTTCCTGAACTGTCTCAGCAGCATTACGCCTTGTGCTCGGTCGGCCACTACGTGGTCTATCGTCTAAACAACCCGTGGTTTCGAACTTCGAAATCATTCTCGCCACAGCTGAGTTTGTCAACGGACCTTTACTCGTTCGAACCCCCTTCCTCTCTCTCATTACAGCTCCTTTTATACACGATTGTCATGCGCAGTCACTGACGTTTTGCTGTCCAGCGCCATCTCTCGGACATTTTGTGAACTTTTTTTGACCTAATAAACCTCCATGTCATTCCAAGCATGTGTGTCAGTTTTTACCTCTCTATCTACATTATTCCGTGGTTTATCAAGTTTTCAAATTTATACTGATTTTTTGATCACGCGGAAGTTGTTATCTGCTAGGAAGTTACAAAACAACGGTTAGAGCGCTGGAGAGCGAAAATTCCTTCTGGAAACAATTCCCAAGACTAGTGTTGGTGATACCCAGGTTTTCGCCGGATGTACCGATTTCTAGGCGTATCATGACTCGTCTCGCAAAAGCCTTACGCGTAATGACAAATGTTCCGACTTTGGGGAAAGCCTAATAATTCTAAGTATAATTTGCATTCACTTGAAAAATGGTCTAATAAGTTCCGAAATTAGCTTCTGAACGCATAGATGGCAATAGCCGAGAAAATTAGAGTACAAATACCCGCCCCGCCAGTTAAGTTAACCCTTTGTGCCTCTGCACCTATGCTACTACTTATTAGGAAATCTGGTCTAATACACTACGAATACTGCACACCCTTACAAAAGTCACATTTATTCACCTCATTTGGGCATAGTGGATCAAACTGCAGCAAAAGGATATGGGCAGGATGTACAAAAATATCAGTGTAAAAACTGAGAATAAAATGACTCATTTCTCCCTACTTTCGCACATAGATGGCGAGTGGGAACGCAAGACAGGGTGCTTTAATATAGCAGCAAAATATATGAGCAGGATCTGATGGCTCCATCTCACTGTTGCCAGTCGTTCGGATTGTAGGTCTCCGTTACATTTGATTCGGTTACTCTTAATATGTGTTTTACATTAACTAATTCGTCTTTGTATTTGTGAAGTTGCAAACGTGATTTCGTGTGTACGACGTATTTTCAAAATTTTGTTGCAGATTTTACAGTCAGCATCAGTTCTGTTGTATTGTTCGTTATTATTACGGTATTTGTAAAATACCTGAATGCATTACTTCTAGGAGCCGCGGCTCACTACACTGCCTTAGCGATTTACAGTGTGCGCTGTAAATCACCAACTGCGAGCCAACACTTAAAACTCAGCATATCACATGGACTTTTTTCAATAGCTCGACCCATGAGGAATCACGACTGACTTCACGTAAATGGTAGAGTTACGGTGCGTTGATTGTACACAGACGGGTGATTCAGTGACTGGAAAGTTTCAAAAACACTAGAAATTAACCGAGCTCTTACATTTTATGTATAGTGAGAGACACGAATGTGAGTGATGTATACTATGTATTTAGACTATCAAGAAGACAGAATGAATTTATTAAAAATAATTATCTACGAAACAGATGATCTAGAATGAGATTTTCACTCTGCAGCGGAGTGTGCGTTGATATGAAACTTCCTGGCAGATTAAAACTGTGTGCCGGACCGGGACTCGAAGTCGGGACCTTTGCCTTTCGCGGGCATGTGCTCTATTCTGCCAGTATCTCGTCTCCTAACTTCCAAACTTTACAGAAGCTCTCCTGCAAACCTTGCAGAAATTGCCACTCCTGAAAGAAAGGATACTGCAGAGACATGGATTAGTTCCGCAACAATAAAAATGACAATGCTTGCAGGATGTTATATTTCACACATCATTGTAGGGAAAACGCAGCATAATATGATGAAGTCCTTAATAAGAATTTCACACAACCATGGTAGATATGGTACAATTATTACAAATGTGAGGTCTGTATGTAAAATGGCCAAGTGGAACCCTTATCCGGGTTTTCTAATGATACCAGCGTATGTTTTTCGTAAGAAATTCACATCGGTGATTGTTGTCCCCGAATGTACTATGTTTGTACGAAACTCTTACTAGAGATACCCACACTGATGTGTGGGTTATAAGGTGTTGTAAGCACACAATTTTTGTTAATCTTGAGCTTGAAAACAGCCAAATATTATGAAAATAAATGTACATACGTATGTGTGTGTGGTGTGCGTACTGTAAGACCTTCAGTACACACACCATCAGATTATTTGACTTGTCGCTCTAACGAAGTAGGCGAGTGTCAGCAATATGTGTCGTGGTCTTATCGTGGCGTGTTTATCTTCGGCCGTTAGGTCAGACGATAGAAATGCCACTTACGCACTTAGAGTAGCAGATGGATGGTGACCAACTTTCAACAGAACTTGATTAATTTTCACACACATTTATTAAAATAATAAAAAACATAGACCTTACTTAACTTGATTCTGGATGCTATTTACAATCGACAGTCTGAAGTTCCTCTGGTCTTGGTACGTTAATCTTATTCTCACATATCTCTGATACTTGACAAAGTGTCTATACATTTCACTTCATGGCTATGTACAGGAATATGATAATCTTATCAGGCACAGACTGAAACTTGACTACAGACTAATGCACACTAATGCAGACTGGTACAGACTAATGCAGACTGGTACAGACTAACGCAGACTGACTAATTGGAGGTCTGTACACTCGTTATAATACCTCAAGCGTTCAGGTATCACTGTGCGAGTGTGATCCGCAAGGAGAAAAGGTTCTACGTTAGCAGCAATCTCATTGGCTGCGTTACATATTAATACGCGGATCGGCGGAAGCAGAATTTGGTCCGTCTCTTAGGTAGCGGCATCTCGTAGTGCGGAGACGGACGAGCGCTGCGCCTGCGCTGTTGTGCTTAGCGCGACGCGCTCTATTGGGAAAGTTGTGTACGCGCTGACTACGTGGAACTATGTACACAACAGTATGTATATGTGTATCAATGTTTGACATTTAGTTCTAAACAACTGGACCAGTTTCAACCAAACCAGGTACACATATCACTTACTGTCTGGAAATCATCGTTGTGATGTTGAGGACCATCTACATATCAGAGGGGTGGGATGGTAGTGAAAAAGCTGTGTAACCCACAACGCGCGAATACCCGTATTTTATCCATCCAGTACTTGAGTATGAGAACACTTAGTGACTTGGAAAAAAAACTTTACACGTCATTCCAAACCTTTACGAACAGGACGGTGATTGGAAAAAAGGTTATTGTTTACTACATTTGCGCTCTTCATGCAGTAAAACTGCCACATTAACCATGAGGTTTTTAGTTTATTACAGCTTTACTGCTAACTGTATTCGCGACAAATTTTTCAACTGCGTTCAACTACGCCACTGAGTATACCAGCAATATTATATTATAGTTCTGAAGATATAAAGTCAAACACTGAAAGGCGTGAAAAATTGAACCTCATGTATGACGTTTTAATTTATTACTTCTATACTACTAACTCTATTCACAACACGTTTCGCAGACAGTAACCACATATAGCACTGAATGTACCTGCAAAAATATATCCCTGAGCAACGTATAGTTCAGGAGATACGATGCCATAAACAATAAACGGCGTGAAAATGACCCTGCAGGGCGAAATACGCTAGAGATACAGCTAAAATGTATATAAAAATACATGTGAAATATGTTAAACATATGTGAAATATTTTGACATGTGCTTACGTGGGCAAAGCCAATGGTGCAAAGGTCATCCTAAACCCCTGGAACGATTTCAACGAAATCTGGAACACATATTACGAGGGACGTTCAGTAAATAATGCTACACTTTGTTTTTTCTGGGCCAATTTAGATTGAAAAAAAATGCGGAATCACTTGTCATGGAATATTCCCGCTTTAGCCGCTACAGTTTGATGAAGTTCCGCTAGGTGGCAGCGCTGTGCATAGTCTTCAAAATGGCGCCTGTAACGGAGGTGCGTACCAAGCAGCGAGCTGCCACTGAATTTCCTTTGGTGAGAAACTGGAGCATCGCAGATATTGATAGGCCCTTGCAGAGCGTCTATGAAGATCTGGCAGTGAATAAAGTCACGGTGGGCCGTTGGGCGAGGTATCTGTCATCATCGCAGCGAGATCGAGCAAATCTCTCCAGTCTCCTGCGTGCCGGCTGGGTGCACACAGCTGTGACTGCTGCAATGTTGGGCACTGTAGCGAGTTCGTCGCCAAAAAAATGCAAACGAACTTCTCCTTCTCCATGACAGTGCAAGACCTCACACAAGTCCGCGCACCCGAGAGGAGATCACAAAACTTCGTTTAACTGTTCTTTCTATCCTCAATACAGACCGAATCTCGCACCTTCCAACCTCCATCTGTTTGGCTCTGTAAAGGATTCAATCCGTAGGAAGCAGTAGTGGATGATGGAGAAGCTACTGATGCAGTTGTACGCTGGATACTACGTCATCTCGTAGAGTGGTTTCATGTGAGGGTACGTGCCCTCCCACTAAGGTGGTGTAAGGCCGCCGCATTTATATCTACATCTACATCCATACTCCGCAAGCCACCTGACGGTGTGTGGCGGAGGGTACTTTCAGTACGTCTCTTCTATTTCAGTCTCGTATTGTTCGTGGAAAGAAAGATTATCGGTATGCCTTTGTGTGGGCTCTAATCTCTCTGATTTTATCCTCATGGTCTATTCGCCAGATATACGTAGGAGGGAGCAATACACGGCATGACTCCTCGGTGAAGGAATGTTCTCGAAACTTCAACAAAAGCCCGTACTGAGCTACTGAGCGTCTCTCTTGCAGAGTCACTGGAGTTTATCTATCATCTCCGTAAAGCTTTCGCGATTACTAAATGATCCTGTAACAAAGCGCGCTGCTCTCCGCTGGATCTTCTCTATCTCTTCTATCAACCCTATCTGCTACGGATCCCACACTGGTGAGCAGTATTCAAGCAGTAGGCGAACAAGTGTACTGTAACCTACTTCGGCCGGCCGCTGTGGCCGTGCGGTTAAAGGCGCTTCAGTCTGGAACCGCGTGACCGCTACGGTCGCAGGTTCGAATCCTGCCTCGGGCATGGATGTGTGTGATGTCCTTAGGTTAGTTAGGTTTAATTAGTTCTGGGCGACTGATGACCTCAGAGGTTAAGTCGCATAGTGCTCAGAGCCATTTGCACTATTTTTTAAACCTACTTCCTTTAGCTTGGATTGTGTTGAAAAAAGGGTTTTGTAATAAAAACGGTAGGGAATAATATGGTGTATTGGAATCCTGAATAAAATCAGCCTGCCCTCACAAAAAAAGTGTTGCAATATTTACTGAGCGCCCCTTGTAGTTAACGATCTGGAAAGAAATACTTTGGGGATAATAATGACCAGCTTCGTATCGGGGTTAGTGTGATAACATGGAGAGATAAGTTGGGAGGGGGAGATGAACAGACAGCGAAGAGGAAGGAGGAGGTGAATACAGACAAGGGGGAGGAAGACATGGACAGAGAGGGAGGGACAAATAGACAGGCAAGAGAGGAGGGAATGTGCAGACAAAGGGAAGAGGAGAAGACCAACAGGGAGAAGGCGGAGAAGGAGATGGATAGTGAGAGGGGGTCGAGGAGATGGACAGAGAGACGTATCATGTCGTTTCTGGAAACCCAGAATGTAATCTGTACGAATCAACATGGATTCCGGAAACAGCGATCGTGTGAGACCCAACTCGCTTTATTTGTTCATGAGACCCAGAAAATATTAGATACAGGCTCCCAGGTAGATGCTATTTTCCTTGACTTCCGGAAGGCATTCGATACAGTTCCGCACTGTCGCCTGATAAACAAAGTAAGAGCCTACGGAATATCAGACCAGCTGTGTGGCTGGATTGAAGAGTTTTTAGCAAACAGAACACAGCATGTTGTTCTCAATGGAGAGACGTCTACAGACGTTAAAGTAACCTCTGGCGTGCCACAGGGGAGTGTTATGGGACCATTGCTTTTCACAATATATATAAATGACCTAGTAGGTAGTGTCGGAAGTTCCATGCGGCTTTTCGCGGATGATGCTGTAGTATACAAAGAAGTTGCTGCATTAGAAAATTGTAGCGAAATACAGGAAGATCTGCAGCGGATAGGCACTTGGTGCAGGGAGTGGCAACTGACCCTTAACATAGACAAATGTAATGTATTGCGAATACACAGAAAGAAGGATCCTTTATTGTATGATTATATGATAGCGGAACAAACACTGGTAGCAGTTACTTCTGTAAAATATCTGGGAGTATGCGTACGGAACGATTTGAAGTGGAATGATCATATAAAATTAATTGTTGGTAAGGCGGGTACCAGGTTGAGATTCGTTGGGAGAGTGCTTAGAAAATGTAGTCCATCAACAAAGGAGGTGGCTTACAAAACACTCGTTCGACCTATACTTGAGTATTGCTCATCAGTGTGGGATCCGTACCAGGTCGGGTTGACGGAGGAGATAGAGAAGATCCAAAGAAGAGCGGCGCGTTTCGTCACCGGGTTATTTGGTAACCGTGATAGCGTTACGGAGATGTTTAATAAACTCAAGTGGCAGACTCTGCAAGAGAGGCGCTCTGCATCGCGGTGTAGCTTGCTGTCCAGGTTTCGAGAGGGTGCGTTTCTGGAGGAGGTATCGAATATATTGCTTCCCCGTACTTATACCTCCCGAGGAGATCACGAATGTAAAATTAGAGAGATTCGAGCGCGCACGGAAGCTTTCCAGCAGTCGTTCTTCCCGCGAACCATACGCGAATGGAACCGGAAAGGGATGTAATGACAGTGGCACGTAAAGTGTCCTCCACCACACACCGTTGGGTGGCTTGCGGAGTATAAATGTAGATGTAGATGTAGAAATGGACAATGAGAGGGAAGGAGGAGATGCAAAACAGAAGATTGGAATAAATAAATATCCGGGAAACTGGGTACGCAGCTAGTAAAGAAATGAAGTGTATCTCAAAACGAAAGAACAGACTACGCAGGAAAATCAGTTTCGAAAATAAATGTACCGTGATTGTGCACCCTATACGAAGAAAGACTACTACCCGAAAAGTACTCACCATGAGTAGAACGGCGGTTGCTCCGCGCTGGCGCGTCGCCCCGGGGTGTGACGTCAGCACATCTGAAACACAGGATACGGGGACCTTAGACTTCACCTTGTCGGCTGCACGACGACCGTAGAGATTAAGTACACGAAAAACTGCGCAGGCCGGCAGCCGGCCGATGTTCTTGTAATGGGCGGCCGATTTCGTGAGTGCCGGGGAACAGTTAGGAAAACACTTCGTGACGGCGCTCCGTGTCGCGCAGCGCCGCGTGCTGGGACTCCGGTAAGGCACGACGTGGCGCTGCCTCGCCTCGCCTCGACACGATGACGACTTCCTGGCGGGTCGCTGGTGCAGGCCTGCTCGCCGGCACTAAACTTCCTCGCAATTTTCAGGAGTGAAGAAACCTCGAATACGAAAGGAAGTGCATACACTTTATGCACGTTCGCTACAAAATTGTGCGATCGTAAGCTTCTACCCACTGTCACCACTACAGTTGTACACGGAGATAACAAAAATAATGGGATACCTCCTTTTGCATTGCGCAGTGCAGCAACTCGACGTGGCAGGGACTCCAGTCGTTGGTAGTCCCTTGCAGAAATATTGCGCCACACTGTTTCTGCAGCCATCCATAAATCCGACAGTGTTGCCAGAGTATAATTTTGTGCACGAACTGATCTTTAGATTACGTTGTTGTTGTGGTCTTCAGTCCTGAGACTGGTTTGATGCAGCTCTCCATGCTACTTTATCCTCTGCAAGCTTCTTCATCTCCCAGTACCTACGCCAACCTACATCCTTCTGAATCCGCTTAGCGTATTCATCTCTTGGTCTCCCTCTACGATTTTTACCCTCCACGCTGCCCTTCAGTACTAAATTGGTGATCCCTTGATGCCTCAGAACATGTCCTACCAACCGATCCCTATTTCTAGTCAAGTTGTGCCACAAACTTCTCTTCTCCCCAATCCTATTCAATACCTCCTCATTAGTTATGTGATCTACCCATCTAATGGCTCTGAGCACTATGGGACTTAACATCTTAGGTCATCAGTTCAAAAAATGGCTCTGAGCACTATGGGATTCAACTGCTGAGGTCATTAGTCCCCTAGAACTTAGAACTAGTTAAACCTAACTAACCTATCACAAACATCCATGCCCGAGGCGGGATTCGAACCTGCGACCGTGGCGGTCTTGCGGTTCCAGACTGCAGCGCCTTTAACCGCACGGCCACTTCGGCTGGCTAGGTCATCAGTCCCCTAGAACTTAGAACTACTTAAACCTAACAAACCTAAGGACATCACAGACACCCATGCCCGAGGCAGGAGTCGAACCTGCGACCGTAGCAGTCCGGCGGTTCCGGACTGCAGCGCCTAGAACCGCACGGCCACCGCGGCCGGCTACCCATCTAATCTTCAGCATTCTTCTGTAGCACCACATTTCGAAAGCTTCTATTCTCTTCTTGTTTAAACTATTTATCGTCCACTTTTCACTTCCATACATGGCTACAATCCATATAAATACATTCAGAAACGAGTTACTGACACTTAAATCTATACTCGATGTTAACAAATTTCTCTTCTTCAGAAACGCTTTCCTTGCCATTGCAAGTCTACATTTTATATCCTCTCTGCTTCGACCAGCCGGCCTAAGAGGCCGAGCGGTTCTAGGCGCTACAGTCTGGAACCGCGCGACCGCTAAGGTCGCAGGTTCGAATCCTGCTTCGGGCATGGATGTGTGTGATGGCCTTAGGTTAGTTAGGTTTAAGTAGTTCTAAGTTCTAGGGGACTGATGGCCACAGCAGTTAAGTCCCATTCTGCAAAAAAAAAAAAAAAAAAAAAAAAAAAAAAAAAAAAAAAAAAAAAAAAAAAAAAAAAACCTTCGACTATCATCAGTTATTTTGCTCCCCAAATAGCAAAACTCCTTTACTACTTTAAGTGTCTCATTTCCTAATCTAATTCCCTCAGCATCACCCGACTTAATTCGTTTACATTCCATTATCCTCGTTTTGCTTTTGTTGATGTTCATCTTATATCCTCCTTTCAAGACACTATCCATTCCGTTCAACTGCCCCTCCAAGTCCTTTGCGGTCTCTAATATGCCACAAATATTCGATGGGATTCACGTCGGATGACCTGTTTGGACAAATTATTCGATCAAACTGTCCAGAAATTTCTTCAAGCCAATCGCGAACAGTTGGCCCGTAGACATGGTGCATTGTCATCCGCAAAAACGACATTGTTGTTTGGGAACATTAAGTCTATGAATGGCTGCAAATTGTCACCAAGCAGTAGAACATTACCGAGGACTCACTCAATTCCACGTAAATAAAGCCCACACCATTATGGAGCCATCACCAGCTAGCTCAGTGCCTTGTTGACTACCTGTGTCCATGGCATCGTGGAGTCTGCTTCACACTCGAATCCTACCATTAGCTCTTACCAACTGAAATCGGCACTCACCTGACCAGACCACGGTTTTCCAGTCTTCTAGAATCCAACCGATATGGTCACGAGCCCTGGAGAGGCACTTTAGGCGCTATCGTACTGATAGCAAAGGCACTCGCGTTAGTCGTCTGCTGCCAAGCCCATTGATACCAAATTTCGCCGCACAATCCTAAAGGTTACGCTGGTCGCGTTGCCGGCCGGTGTGGCCGAGCGGTTCTAGGCGCTACAGTCTTGAACCGCGCGACCGCTACGGTCGCAGGTTCGAATCCTGCCTCGGGCATGGATGTGTGTGATGTCCATAGATTAGTTAGGTTTAAGTAGTTCTAAGTTCTAGGGGACTAATGACCTCAGAAGTTAAGTCCCATAGTGCTCAGAGCCCTTTGAACCATTTTACGTTAGTCGCTCGTCCCACATTGATTTCTGCGGTTACTTCACAGTGTTTCTTGTCGGTAAGCACTGACACCTATACAAAACGCCGCCGCCGTCGGCCACTACGTTGTTCGTGATGAGAAGTAATGCCTGAAATATGGTATTCTGGGCACACTCTTGACACTGTGGACCCCGGAAAATTGAATTCCCTAACGATTTCCTACACTGAAAGTCCCATACGACTAGCTCCAACTAGCATTCCGCGTTCGGAGTCTATTAATTCCCGTCGTGTGGCCACTATAGCGTCGGAAAGCTTTTTACATAAATCATCTGAGAAGAAATGACAGCTCCGCCAATGCACTTCGCTTTTATGCCTTGCTTACCCGGTACTACAACCATCTGTATGTGTGCACGTCGCTATCCCATGTCTTTTGTTACCTCAGTGTGAAACTATTGTAAGCTACCGTAGACTATTATAAGTGAGCGTAGACTACGGTAATTTTGCTTGTAGCATTGTTCAGTTAAGATGGTAAACGCATTGTCTGTGTGTTAAATGTGTTGCATATCTATCGGGCATTATATCATTTCGATCGCTTCGTTTGTGTATGCGACCAATATCTTACAAGATTCTCCTAGAAACCGGAAGCGGTGAACAGGCTAGAAATTGAGTGACGCTATACAGAGAGCCGTGTGATGTACAGAAGATTTTTGTTCTACGTGTTCACCCACCTGTCTTTTACTTAAACAGTTTTTATAATAAAATTGGAATAGTCACCGGCCGCGGTGGTCTGGCGGTTCTAGGCGCGCAGTCCGGAACCGCGCGACTGCTACGGTCGCAGGTTCGAATCCTGCCTCGGGCATGGATGTGCGTGATGTCCTTAGATTAGTTAGGTTTAAGTTGTTCTAAGTTCTAGGGGACTGATGACCACAGATGTTAAGTCCCATAGTGCTCAGTGCCATTTGAATCATTTTGGAATAGTCAGTGTTCAATTCAGGTTTTATTTGAAAACGGTTGATGTTTAACCTGAAACCGAGGGGTATTGTAGTAAAAGTTTAAAAAAATAATAAATACAGATTTATCACGAAGCTCTAGAAAATACGATTTCTTGAAAGAAGGTAAAAAAGAAAAAAAACACAAAACAATAGCATACCAAACATCGCTTTAATACCTCGTCGAGGTAATATAAAACTTGTTTCTGCTACTCATAAAGAACTTTAACATTTTTCATTAATACCAGAAAACTCTTACATTTGATCGAAATGAGAACAAAACAGCATCAGTAATTATATGGATTCCTTCATATCTGCGCATGTCGTCTACCTATTACCAAAACTAATTTCTTTGGCTATGTAAAGATGCAGATGTTACGTGACTGACTAATTTTTATTACTTATGAAACGCAACTTATACACCAAAGAGCCAAAGAAAGTGGCACACCTGCCTAATAGCCTGTAGGAGCTCCCGCGAGCACGCAGAAGTGCCGCAACACGACGTGGCACAGACTCGACTAATGTCTGAAGTAGTGCTGGAGGGAATTGACACCATGAATCCTGCAGGGCTTTCCATATATCCATAAGGGTACGAGGGGGTGGAGATCTCTTCTGAACAGCACATTACAACGCATCCCAGATATGCACAATAACTTTAATGTCTCGGGAGTTTGGTGCGGAGCTTGGTGGTAAGCGTTAAGTCTTTAAACTCAGAAGAGCCACTCTGCAGCAGTTAGGGACCTGTGGGGTGTGGCATTGTCCTGCCGGAATTGCCCAAGTCCGTCGGAATGCATAATGGACATGAATGGATGCAGGTGATCAGACAGGGTGCTTATGTACGTGTTATCTGTCTGAGTCGTACCTAGACGTATCTCGGGTTCCATGTAACTGCACACACCCCACATCATTACACATCCTCCCCCAGTTTGAACAGTCCCTTGCTGACATGCAGCGTTCATGGATTCATCAGGTCATCTCCATACCCGTAGACGTCCATCCGCTCGATACAGTTTGAAACGAAACTCGTGCGACCAGGCAACATGTTTCCAGTCATCAAGAGTGCAATGTCGGTGTTGACGGGCTCAGGCGAGGCGTAAAGCTTTGTCTCCTGCAGGCATCAAGGGTACACGAGTGGTCCTTCGGCTCCGAAAGCCCATATCGATTATGTTTCGTTGAATGGTTCGCACGCCGACACTTGTTGATGGCCCAGAATTGAAATCTGAAGCAATTTGCGGAAGGGTTGAACTTCTGTCACGTTGAACGATTCTCTTCAGTCGTCATTGGTCCCGTTCTTGCAGGATCTTTCTCCGGCCGCAGCGACGTCGGAGATTTGATGTTTTACCGCGTTCCTGGTATTCACGGTATACTCGTGAAGTGGTCGTACGAAAAAATGCCGACTTCATCGCTACCTCGGAGGTGCAGTGTCCCATCGCTCGTGCGCCGATTATGGCACCACGTTCAAATTCACTTAGATCTTGATAGCCTGCCATTGAAGCAGCAGTAACCGAATCTAACAACCGCGTCAGACTCATGTCTTGTATAAGAGTTGCCGACCGCAGTGCCGTGTTCTGCCTGTTTACATATCTCTGTATTTTAATACGCGTGTCTATACCAGTTTCTTTGGCACTTCAGTGTAATTTGTAAGAAACAGTAATGGTCCAAACTGAAAGATGTGTGGTTCTAATTATGTGCAAAACAAAGAAACAAAAAAAAAACAAAAGAGAAGTCGTCGGCTCCCCGTTTCACTATCACGCATTCATTTATGTGTCTTTCCCTACCACCGCTAGCAATACTACGGATAATCCTATCATTTGGTACGTCATTTACGTATTGTTTCCAAAACCACCGAACCGTAGTTTTCGTAGAGCCAAACTCTAGTCATTAGTACTGGTGGTAAGAAATTAAATTATAGACGATCGGAAATTATTCAGTTAGGAGTGAAACACTCACGTAGGGTGACAAGTTTGTTTCGTCAAAGGAACCTTCACTTTTTTTCACTGAAATTTTGTTGTATGTACTGTAAGTTTTACTGCAGTGTTCAATTTTATTGTAAGTTTACATTTTGTCTGTGTACAAAATATAAGAGAGTCTTGAAAAGAAGGAAACACCGGCCAAACATGTTACTTATTTACAGAATCGACATGTTTATCTCCAGACCACAACCTCCGGCATTAGTCTAGCACGCCTCTCGTCAGACCTAAATACTCAGCTTATATCAGACACTACTGATGTAGTGCCCATGCTCATCATTAGCTTCATTACTTGCGGAAACTCACCGATTCCAGCAAGAGTTTGAGTTTGATGCGCATGTACACTGAAGGTATTATAGGCTTTGATCGCCGTAGTTATAAACATATGTAGTGTCAGATCTTTTGGACATATCCAAAAGAACAGATGCCACGTATATATGTATTTAACAATTTTCATAGACATTGTTAGCCATTAAAATTGATAGGAAGGATATCAAATAACGAAATTTTACCTTACAGTGCTTATGGAGTACAGTAGGACCAGCGGAAAAATTGTCCTATCGTAGCTCAAAAAAGGCGAATATCTTCTTCGTTAAAAGACTGCAACAAAAAAAATGGCGAATCATCTGCCTCAGTCCTCATTCCGCCTTCCTCACCAAAAATTTTGGCATGCGGACGTATTCACGTTCTTTTAATACAAAACATTCTAAATCCTTTTAGCCAGTCACTCTCTGTAATGAAGCCTTCATACTCAGCATCTCCCGCTCACTGCAACTGTTTATACATGTATGTCTCCCACTGTCTCCCTTTTTTTGCATTGTGCTACAGTATATCCCACCGTCTCCTCTCTCACTTACGCTGTTCGCACTGCCACTATCTGCACCACACCTAGGCACCTCAAATACTCGTGGGGATCCAACTTAATTTTTCCCTACACCTTTGGACCAAAATTCGGCCTCCCCTTCACCTTCGTGTTAAAGTTCACCGATCTGGGAGGGTCCAAGTCGCTCAAACGTATGTATGGTCTCCAGTCACCAGCATTTTTTATATCCACTGACTCCTCTCTCTTTTCGTCACACTGCTTCTATCTCGATCTGTCTCTTTACTGTCATTGTCTCTTACTAACCACCAATATTTCCTCTCTCCCTGTCTCACATTACTATCACCTCGATCCATCACTCTTTCTCTTTCACTGCCATTTCCTCTCTCTAACCATCACTGTCTTCTCTCTCTTCCAGCGTCACTGTCTCTCTGCTACTTTCAGCACAAAAAGCGCGAATGTGCTCGCATACCAAAATTTTTGGTGATCAAGACGGAATGAGGCAGCTGATTCCACACTTTTGAGTTAGAGTATTTTAAATATGAAAATTTTCCCGCTGGTTCCCTTTTTTTCAAAGGGTTTTCTACTTATATAAAATGGGTTCCACAGGTCAGTTAAGTTTTGACAGTTTATTTACATACTTAGACAACCCGCCAGGATAGCCGAGAGTGCTAATGCGCTGTTTTCTGGTCTCGGGTAGGCGCGCCGGCCCCGGATCAAATCCGCCCGGCGGATTAACGACGACGGCCAGTGTGCGGGCCAGCCTGGGTGTGGTTTTTAGGCGGTTTTCCACATCCTATTAGGTGAATACCGGGCTGGTCCCCAAGTCCCGCCTAAGTTCCACGACTCACATTGACACTATTTCACGATCTACACTAGATGCAGACAACTGGGGTACACTAATTCCGTCCTGGGGGGTACGGGGTGGCGGCAGGAAGGGCATCCGGCCACCCCTTACAATTAACATGCCAAATCCGGTTAACCATGGCCGACCCTGGTAAATGCGGGACAAGGCGCAAGCGATAGATAGATAGATAGAATTTCCACACATTTATATACTTGATACATATAAACGACAAAATAATTACGCATAATATGAGGTTAATGAGCCGTGGTCACTGTCGATTCCTCATTCTCACCAATAGCAGGAGGCTGCATCTTTGGTGCTCATTAAGCAGCCTCCTTCCTGGCTCTCGCTAGTGGGCGTGCACACGACCGCCCGCGGTGACTTAACACCAAACTGCTTTGCTCTTGGTCAGTTCCGTCTTGCCGCTAGCTGGAGAACGAAGTTCATGAGCAACCACAAGTGGTCGTCATAAGGGGCTGCAAACCGAAGAGCATTTCTCAGCGTAGCGCTGTCATGTAAGCGGGTCTTGGACTGGTAACCTCAATTGCCTCAAAAACACGACGTTCGAGTTCCAACAGGGCCTTCGTTCGCCTTTGATGCTTGGTCCATGGGTATACGGACAGAGTGGAGCAGCGGACGAATAAGGATTTGTTTGGTGAGCAGCTTGCTTGGTCCTGTGGCGTGCTTGTGCTCAGTGGTTAAGCGAACCCACTTCCAAGGGCGGTGTAGCGGTAGCGGCATTTTTTTGGGCCATCTAAACTGATCTGTGTTGGACATACGGGTACATAAGTATGCTGAATGAGGTGAAGTTGTTAGTGATTTTCTTAAGCATGAGCCAAATGAGTCTTGCAGGCTTTAAATCGTTGATACTCATTTTTAAAATCTGTCGTTCATTTATTGAAATATTATTTAGACTAAAAACACCATTTATGAGTGAAATTTCATATGCCCAATAAAGGTCATTTAAATTTATTATGTAATGTGTACATTTTCTTGAAGTTTATGATTATTAAAGATATTGTTGATTCTGTAGTGTGGGCTTTGAAGTTCAGTATTTAGCGGGCAGATGTTCGTGCAATAGCTGGAGCTCCATTTCGTACTTACAAGTTGTATTGCGCCCACTTGTTCTTATAGTCCTTAGTTATGACGGCTCAGGGGCTGGTATGGGTGTATTCTTAGAATTTTTGAATGCTGCTTCTCATCAATACGTCTTTTTCTGTTTTAGTATTGATTGTCCAATACAGATTGAACGAGGGACAGCGAAGACTACTACTAATTAAATTTCACCTTTACATACCTCCTGTAATTATGTTATTGATAGCTCAATATTTTAAAATTATTGCTGGTTTACTTAAATACGGTTTCAACAGAGAATTCTTTTTGCTGAATTATTATTGCTCACTAACTACCATTATCAAAATTCAAATTTTTAAAATTTTCTTGAGCTGTGTGATACATTCATCCCGCCGTCGTAAGCAAGTATTTTGTAGTAAAAAGAAAGTGGAATATCTGAATTTTTATAGTAATTAATTTTAACTGATATTCTCATATAAATATTTTTCGAGTGCAAATTTCAGGTTCTACTTCGCAGTACCTTACCGCTGCCAGTTCTCCGCTAACTGCCCCATTTCACTTAACACAGAAGCGTTTCTTGCATATTTTTTCTGGACGTTTTCACTGTTCAATCGCAGATCACCGAAAACAACCAACTTATTATTAGTATCTAAAAAATGGGAAAAATGTTATTAGGAATACTTCACCGAATTTACAGCCTCTCTAGTTCTACATAACTACTGGCAGTCATTTTAAGTACTCTTCAGGCATGCATGACTGCAGAACCATTTTGGGCATATCTGTATAAGCGTGAAGTGCCCATTATACAGAGACAACGCGTCATTAAGTTTTATTGGTGAAAAAACGTGGACTAAAACCATGCTTCAGTGGCCTCAGAACCTTTTCGATGTCACTAGAACTGTTGCCATGTGTTCATTACGTCAATTAAAATTACGTTCTCTCCTCAGACCAGATATTACGCGCGTATTTTAAGTGCATAAGTAAGATAATTTTGAACTTCTGGATCTCGATAACGGATAATGATATCAAAACTTTTTCAAGGTTCACGGAATATATCACCTTAAAAACAAATGGTAAAAGTTTTGACCGTCTGCCACGAATATAAATTATAGAAGTGGACATCTCCACAATTGGTACTTTTCGTACCGAAAAATCATGGTTTTCTGGAATTTGCTCAGGGACCGTCCACAAACAGATGGCGCTTTTATAAGTCGTCTAAGGTCCACCGTAGACAATACTGTTCTCAATTTTTATGGGCTAGTGGAAGCACGTAATGTTCAAACTTTGACCCTGTTCAGTAGGATAGTTACATTATGCACGTTCCGCCGATAGGTACGTTGTACAAATGCTTGCTAGGCCAAAGACTATCCAAAATATTTGACCCCTCATCTCTGTGATCAACAGAATCCGAGATGTGACTCCCTGAAAAATCGCATATTCGCGCAAGGGATTATGAAAAGTACTGGGACCGTGCATTGTCGTGCACGGACCAACGACTACGTGATCTAATATGAAGGTGAATTGCGCGTGTATACGATGCGAAATTTAATACACAGAGTGGCCACGTGTAGTAGCAACGACGCCTCTATCCCCACTGGTCATCAAGTCTACAGCACTATGCTGAAGGGCGTCAGTCGTGATGACTGGCGTGTGGTGGTCGAGTGTCATGCAACAAATGGCTGCTGAAGAAGAAAAAAAAAAAAGATCAGACAAAGGCGAGGCGAGTGACGAGTAAAGCCTGACACACGTGAGGTGTTCCAAATGTAAGACACTTTTTTCTGTTATTTCAGAAAATAAATATTAACATTCTGAAATGTTACTAACTGTAATGTATTTTTTTTTGCATCTTACATGTTAGTACTTTCATTAATATATCCTATCTTTGTAAACAGAAGTAACTGAACTACATCCAACAATATTGTGCATATTACAATGAGAGAAGAAAGAACGTATAACGGTAGTACACTAATACTGGTGTGACATAGCATTTACTTTTCCTGCTATGTCGTTTTGCCTCGTTAGCAACCTGATGCATCTTAAATTGTACATAGCCTGCAATAACGCATAAGCGTCAAAAAAAGATTAGTCAGGCGTAGCAAATGGAGCCAATCTATATATTCTCGTCTGTTTGCTACAACGTACTTATAAATTTTATTTGAGCTTTCTGGAGGTGAAATACCGCCAGGGCCACTTTTTGTATTTCTCACGTACAGGAGGGGCACCTGAGCCCCACTGACAGCATCTCGGAGGTTGTTCAGGAACTTTTTCTTTCTGGTTTGTTATTAGAGCCCTGTGGTTTCCATTGGCTCGTCACTACGAAATAGCAGTGCCTATGTTATTAAGAAGTGTGAAGCAGTGTTCCTTCGGATGTGGATGCATTCTTCGTATTTCTTAGTAACACAAGCAGTACTATTACGTATTTATTCGCCAGTACCAGGCCCTCGACTCTCAATAAACATTGCTGGAGTAACGTACGAGTACGGGTTGTGGCACTTGCATGACGACATATGACAGTTTGGATCACGCGGTGACTTATGCACGGATAGCTGAAGCGGTTCCCTATGTTGATGGCGTCATGTTGGCTCCGGAGAACAAGTTTGATCTACAGCACAAAACACAACAGTGGAAGACCGACTAGCGTGATATGGCCTGCGGCTTAACGGACAGAAAACTAAGTATATGACGTAATACCCACGAGAAGTTGGGACGCTCAGCAATGTCAAAATGTTAGTAACTCGGTTCTACAATCCCTATCGATGGCCACCTTACAGAAGAGATCAGCGCAAGGACGTAAGCAGCCTATATGAAGAGACTGACGACAGCAGGCGTCGCCTGCGATCGTCGGATTAAAGATCGTTCTGAAGTCAAAGATCTATCGGACTGTTACTCGTCCTGTTGCTCTCTACCACATGGAATGTTGGCCAGCGTCAGAAGAGACAGAACGACGGTTGGGGGTCCTGGGGACCAAGATGCTTAGATAGAAAGGTGACATCACGTTTGGAATGTCAATGCACGCAACGATGCGGAAGGAAATGCGAGAAAGAGTCTGCGATGGGTTGGACACGCGCTGCATTGGCACGGAGGACTGTACCACGGCAAAGGCAACATACGCAGTGGAAGTCCTGAGAAAGAGACCGAAGGGCCGACCGAAACAACGATGAGCCGACTCTCTGCACAACGACCTGAAGGCTGCAACTCTTCATCCAGACCCGGCCCACGATCGAACAAAGTGGAGACAGCGAATCCACATAGCGGACCCTGCCTCCAGGGGGACAAACGCTAAAAAAGAAGAAGAAGAATACAGATACAGAAGTAAATTGGGTAAGAAATTAAAAGAGGTGCAATTACTCTGGATCGAGTTGCTGGAGTCATTGGTATCGAAATACTCAGAAACTATCCCACAGCAATATCTGCAATTTTTTCGACGAAGTCGGGTTCACACCCTGCAGTAGCTGATGACTAAGGTCCATCTCATCAGTATACCCCATACGCAACCACAGAAAATGCACGTAAGAAATCGATACAGCATTATATTAGAATCGTGCGTAAGTTCGTAGCATTTTTCTACACAATAAAATGGAAATGAGCGTATGGCGTCAGTGGCCAGGAGTTCCCAGTCGGGATGTTCGGTCGCCAAGTGCAAGTCTTATTGAGCGCGACGCCACATTGGGCGACTTGCGGGTCGACAATGGGGATGAAATGATTATGAGGAAAGCACAACACCCAGTAACTGAGGGGAGAAAATCTCCCGCCCCAACTGGGAATCGAACCCGGGCCCCCGTGCGTGGCATTCCAACGCGCTGACCTTTCTTTTGTGCGACGGTCTGCTGTTTTATATTATATTTTTGTGGGGTACCTAACAAAAAGAAATAAAATCATAGCCATCCCTACGGGCCACCACCACTTGTGCCTCTGCCAAACAAAGACCATTCAGCTAATGGGGCGGACCATACAATAAAAACAACAGGTAAACATAACAGAGAATTTAGTCATCAATAATATATTCTCCTTCACTATTTACAGCAGTCAGCCAACCTTGGAGTAACTTTTAGATTCTCTGACTATACGAATCACGTGGCTTTGTTCGGAGCGCATTTTCATCTTACAAAGGAAGTTTCTTGAAGGTTGTTGGATAGAAACTGGAGAAAGTGGGAATCTGAGGGCGCAAGATCAGATGAATAGGGTGGGTGTCAAACGACTTCCCAACCAAACTCCTGTATGGAGCTTTTTGTCAGTCTAAAAGATTGCGGGCTGGCTTTGTCGTGGAGTGGAGTGGTCCTCCTCGTCGTTGTTCTTCGATTGCGTCTCCAGGACGTCTTAGTGTTGACAATAAATGTCAGCAGTGATGGTTACGTCCTAAGGAAGCAATTCGCAGTACATCATACTTTCGCTGTTCCACTATGTGCACTACATTATCTTTTTTGGAAGCGATCAAGTCTTTGTACGGGGAGTTGCTGCTTTGTTTTGGCTCAACATTCCCCTCTATCCCTTATGTTAGCATAACAACACAGGATGGGAATGGTCGATGTTGTTGATGACCTAATTGATGCGAGCAAGCAGACGATGCGGTACCCACCAGACTTTTGAATCTGCATGCAAATGTCGCACCATGGTGAAATGATCACAGTTCATCACTTTTGTCAATTCTCGAGTACAATGATGTGAATCATTGTGGATTAATGCGTTTAGACGATCTTCATCAAGTCTCGAAGGTCTTCATGAACGTGGAAAGTCACTAATGTCCTCCCTAAAACGAGAACGTCGTTTCCTTGCAATGCTCTGTTCGATGGCATTATCACCATACACATCACGAATATTTCTGGCTGCCTCCGATGCTGCCACCCCTCTACTGAACTGAAACGGAAGAATATGTTCGAAATGTACCGATTTCTCCAATTGACACTCCATTTTCTACCGTGCACTGCTCCACTCACTATCTCCAAATGACAAAATGACAATATATAATCTGAAATAGCGACAGTGAGCTCAAAATTAAAAATGACGATAAATAAGCTCGTAGCAACCTGAATACCGACATGCCAAATAAAAACTCTGCGAACTTATGCGCCAACCTAGAATAACGAAAGGTCGTCCCCAGTTGTGAGTGCAAGTCCACAGGCGGTTCGGACGATTTCATTCGCAGCAGTTGGCAGCGCGAGCAGATGCTGAGTCAGTTCGGCTGTAGCCCGGCGCACCGCGGCCGGAACCAATGCCTATTACCGGCGAGCGGCGCGACTGACGGTGGTTCCAGACGGATCGCCTGCGGCAGCCTACGATGCAGATGGTCGGCGCCTTCGCGGAACAATTACACGTGCGAACCGCGGCAGCTGTCAGTGCCGCCAGCTGCTTTCCAGATCGTGCGTAATTGCTTTTCGGGATTGCTTCCTCGCCTACCACTACCATGCTGCAGATCTGTGAACGTGGCACCTAACGATTGAGCAAGTCCTTTCTTCAACTGGCATTCTACATCTGCGTTTCGTAAGGGTGTTCTCTATCTCCCTCCCTCCTCCCCCCCCCTCTCTCTCTGATATATATCCTAGCATGGCACTACCTATTATGGTCATTGCTAGCAACTAAATGAATTGCAACAGTTTCTCGAACAGTGGCGGACTAACGAGGAACCTCTTGAGAGCGAGGTCGCAACTTCAATCTTTAGTAAGGCTCACTTGAAAGTGTTGTGTTAACAGTAATGTCAGGAAAAACAGTAGCTGCTAATGAGGAGGACGACAGAACACGACTGTCCGTGAACTTACGTTCTATGGGATGTATGTATTACACTTCACAAAATTAACGTCGTCGCCATTCAAGAAATGTTGAAAACAAACCATTAGCTTTCACCATCAACACCGAATGAAATATGGCGCGCCACAGTGATCACAAAGGTTCGCACCTTTGGGATCGAAGGCGAACTCCTTTGGAGTTACAAACCGCGCAGGATGTTCAGCTAGGTATCCATTCTTAAAGGATGCATATATATCCTACTGGTGTAACGGGGTGATGAGAACTGATAGAATACGTCGGCACTCAACCGAATGCGAAACAGTTCAAATGGCTCTGAGCACTATGGGACTTAACATCTGAGGTCATCAGTTCTTAGCCGAGCGGTCTAAGGCGCTGCAGTCGTGGACTGTGCGGCTGGTACCGGCGGAGGTTCGAGTCCTCCCTCGGGCATGGGTGTGTGTGTTTGTCCTTAGGATAATTTAGGTTAAGTAGTGTGTAAGCTTAGGGACTGATGACCTGAGCAGTTAAGTCCCATTAGATTTCACACACATTTGAACATTTTTTGTCATTAGTCCTCTAGAACATAGAACTACTTAAACCTAACTAACCTACGGACATCACACACATCCATGCCCGAGGCAGTATTCGACACTGCGACCGTAGAAGTCGCGTGGTTCCGGACTGAAGCGCCTAGAACCGCTCGGCCACAGCGGCCGGCGCGAAACAGTTGTTGTGGACCTTGTCGTGAAACTAGATATCCTTTCAGGCTCAGCTGGAGATAGTCCGGTAATAGGTTTCATAGGCGAGGAAAAAAAGTCCAGAGGCTGAATTTTCTGGTGGTTCCAGGTGGTATGAAAAGCAATGTTATACACTTTTCAGGAGGGATAGTTCGCTCTAAAGGAAAATGAGTTTGATACGTAGACCAGAAATCAAGTAAGATCAAGTTATTTCGACCAGCTATTTGCCAAAAGCAGTGAACATACCATAATCTCTTACGTCCATTTTCCCACTACTGCTTGCTGTGATGTAAATATTCCCTACTGCCCTTGCAAGATCACGCAGACGAGAAAGAATCGTAGGGGGCAGAACACCTCCAACTTCTCGCAGCATTTTAACTTTCCAGCCAATTTACCATCCACAATTCCAGATTAACAGTCGACATAATTATATACGATTGCATTAAGGCATCGATGTTTGTTAATTTTTATAGAAATTTCTTGATACCTCTAATTTCCAAGGTTCCGTTCACATGCGTTTCCGCTTCAAATCCCGATTGGTTGGATTTGAAAAAAAATTCCTTACTGAACGATGGGATAAGTTTGTTTATCGTATCTACAAATTTTCGTGCTGATTCGGCAGTTTGCTGTGCATCGTCAGATTGACGCTTTGTTTGAAATTTCGAGCATTCTTGAAACGAACATCACTTTTTGTAAAGAGCGCGCCTTGTACTCCCTTCAATATCCGTAGCTTTCTTATGCACTACAGATTTACCATAAAAAAATGTCGTCTTTGTTTCTTAGCTTCAGTTCTTTCTTTGATTGTTGGTATGTTACACTAGGCGTTGATTGGACTGTTCTGAATGGCGGGAGAAGCGTTCATTCCCAAATGTATTATTGACACAGTCAAGGCCCATTCGTCTTTGCCCCCCTTATACAGTTTTCGAAACGCCACAGGTGGCATCCAGTCCCGTAGCTGGCAGTGGTGGAAATGTTTTGGCTCATCGGTGTTGTACGATACATGGTTAACTAGCAAATTCAAAATTTCGGCTCCGTTTTGATCAGATACCTTGTTTCCAGTAGGACAATGTAGTACGGCTTGTAACGAAAAGAGTAGACTGGACGGCGAGAATTCCACTGAATATAAAGAGGCTTTCCAACCGCCGCGCGAGATCGTAGCGATGACAGAAGCCGCCGACGAGCGGGAGGACCGGCTTTGTCTGTGTGTCGGGCCGCCGACAGCCGGTACTGTCGACGAAGGTGAACGCGTCCTGCCATTCAGCACAGGCTGCGGGCGCTGGCTGGTCGTTTTGTGGCATCGCTCGGCGCGGTGTGTCGCGTGCGGGAACTGAACCGGGGACCGCCATTGTCCGCCGCCGCCGCCGCCGCCGGCGCCGCATGTGGCGCACGTACGCGCTGGTGATGGGGGGAGGGGGGGAGGGTCGGCGCGTGCCACTGCGACGCCAGCGACGGCGGCGGCTCTGGCGGCGTCGTAAATTAACGAGGGTCGCCGGCAGGCGGAAAAAGGCCGCGCGGACATTTGTCTGCCGCTGATTGAAAAGGAGCACGTAGCTGCAGCTCTCCACCGCGGAAGGTTGCGTCGCGGCCTGCAGCACAAAAAGCACCGCGCCCCGCCCCGTGTCTTACTGGTTATTCAGAGGCAGGCAGGCGACTCTAGGTGGGACGGCTGTCAGTATTTGCCTCAAGAATGCAGTTCCCCTCTCCCCACCCCTCCCCCTTCACCAACCCTGTCCGGCGGCGGAGCTCTATATCGCTTGTTACAACAGCTTCGTGCCGATCCGTGACCTACATGCAAAGCACAAAGAGTACGGGTAGCATCGGGTAAAATTTTTCCAACTAGTGAGAAAAATCTCTGCTGCGACTTACAAAGTCCTTCGCGTGTTCTTAACATGGGTGTTAAAGGTGTTTCTGGAAGATAATAGATGGAGCCCGAAGAAAAAAAAAACCAACATAACATTCCTTTTAAAGACACGGAGAGTGACATATTGTTTATATTCGACAAAATCACTTAATATGACTCAATTATAGCTTGTTTCGGGCCTTAGTGGCCTCCTTCAGATGCTGTGTGGCGTATGGTGAAGAAATGTTCGTGATTTGTCAATTCAATATGTTTTCCATTTTTTTCAGTATGTCGGAAATGGCGCAGCTCGAATATGATGAAGATTTTATTCATATCTACTACAAAAAAGTGCTTGTTTTGTTCTGTAGCAGCAATTTTCTTTGCACTGCCTATTCACTACCGTTTTCGATGCACACTCCAATCCCTATGCCACTCCATCATAAAAAAAATCACACTGAGTGATTGAAATAATAATGTGAGAAACATTTATATAATACAGAGTGATTAAAAAAATAACAGATTTCACTTGTTTATTACAAACTGCGAAAGGCAGAAATGCATTACGCATGTCACTATTTAGAGGAAGGTTTAAAGATTTACACTACTGGCCATTAAAATTGCTATACCACGAAGATGACGTTCTACAGACACGAAAATAGGAAGAAGATGCTGTGATATGCAAATGATTAGCTTTTCAGCGCATTCACACAATGTTAGCACAGGTGGAGACACCTACAACGTGCTGACATGAGGAAAGTTTCCAACCGATTTCTCATACACAAACAGCAGTTGACCGGCGTTGGCTGGTGAAAAGGTGTTGTGATGCCTCGTGTAAGGAGGAGAAATGCCTACCATCACGTTTCCAACTTTGATAAAGATCGGATTGTAGACTATCGCGATTACGGGTTATCGCATCGCGACATTGCTGCTCGCGTTGGTCGAGATCCAATGACTGTTAGCAGAGTATGGAATCGGTGAGTTCACGAGGGTAATACGGAACGCCGTGCTAGAGCCCAACTGCCTCGTATCACTAGCAGTCGAAATGACAGGCATCTTATTCGCATGGCCGTAACGGATCGTGCAGCCACCTCTCGATCCCTGAGTTAACAGATGGGGACATTTGCAAGACAACAACGATCTGCACGAACAGTTCGATGATGTTAGATCGGAGACCGTGGCTGCGGTTACCCTTGACGCTGCATCACAGTCAGGAGCGCCCGCGATGGTGTATTCAACGACGAACCTGAGTGCACGGATGGCAAAACGTCATTTTTTCGGATGAATCCAGGTTCTGTTTACAGCATCATGATAGTCGCATCCGTGTTTGGCGACATCGCGGTGAACGCACATTGGAAGCGTGTATTCGTCATCGCCATACTGGCCTATCACCAGGCGTGGCGGTATGGGGTGCCATTGGTTACACGTCTCGGTCACCTCTTGTTCGCATTGACGGCGCTTTGAACAGTGGACGTTACATTTCAGATGTGTTACGACCCGTGGCTCTACCCTTCATTCGATCCCTGCGAAACCCTAAATTTCAGCAGGATAATGCACGACGTCATGTTGCAGGTCCTGTACGGGCCTTTCTAGATACAGAAAATGTTCGACTGCTGCCCTGGCCACCAAATTCTCCAGATCTCTCACCAACTGAAAACGTCTGGTCAATGGTGGCCGAGCAGCTACTCTTGATGAACTATGGTATCGTGTTGAAGCTGCATGGGCAGCTGTACCTGTACACGCCATCCAAGCTCTGTCTGACTCAATGTCCAGGCGTATCAAGGCCGTTATTACGGGCAGAGGTGGTTGTTCTGGGTACTGATTTCTCAGGATCTATGCACCCAAATTGCGTGAAAATGTAATCACATGTCAGTTCTAGTATAAGATATTTGTCCAATGAATACCCGTTTATCATCTGCATTTCTTCTTGGTGTAGCAATTTTAATGGCCAGCAGTGTATGTTCACACAGATTCTATAGTATACACTCAACATGTGCAGTATGCGACGCTCGAAAACATCGAAACAGTAGTCCAGTTCATTCCACACACGAATCAACAGGTGCCCGTTTATGGAATAACCACCTTTAACAATTCGATTTCTCAGATCTTGAAGAGTAGCTGCCATAGGTGAGACAACGTCTCTGTCTTCTATGAACCCCCACAGAAAAAAGTCGCAAGGAGTGAGGTCAGGTGACCTGGGAGGGCAAAACCATGAACTTGATCTTGTCCATCTCTTCCCATCCAACGTCGTGGAATGGTGGTGTTAAGATACAGCTGCACCTCAAAGTGAAAGTAATGCGGGGCACCGTCATGCATAAAAAGGATCCATTGCATTCTTCGTGAAGTTGTGGAAATAACCAGATTTGTAGCATGCCCAGGTATGACATTGCTGTCACAGTTTCCTCCGCAGAAGAGAAAGGTTCGTAAGCTTGAGATCAGAAACGGCACAAAATACACTCAGTTTCGGTGAGTGTCTTTCATAATCGACGACGCCTCCAGGATTATGTGCTCCCCAAATTCTTACATTCTGGCTGTTTAATCTGATTGGTGACGCGTCGATTCGTCCGAATAGGTGAGTGTCCTCTGCCACTTCATTGAGAACTGAAATGCAAAATTCCTACCTTCTGTTATAGCTGCCGAGATGCAATTGCTGCAGTAACTGCAACTTGTAAGGCTTCATATGCAAGCGTCGTTGTTTGAGCCTTAAGGATGTTGAAGTTCCTGACCAGCAAGTCTTTTGGACATCCGAGGGCTTCGTGTGAATGCATCTCGGACAAGCTCGACATTTTCATCAAGAGTATGTTGCCGACTACTGCTCCTCCCTTTCCATTTGCAACCAACTTCCAACAATTTTTTATGCCAGTCATAAATCCCCTTGTGCAGAGGCGGCTTCTTGCTGAATCGACAGTGGAATGCACGTTTCACTTGAACGATGGATTGGCTTCGCGGGAATTCCAACGTACAAAATGATTTGTTTAGTGGAGTCACCATGTTGATACAAGCAAACAACAGCGTAGATGTGTTAATACTTTGAATCTCCCTCTCTAACCACTGACATGCGAATTTTCTGATTTTTGTAGTTTGTCTGTAATAAACAAATGAAATCTGTTCTTCATTCTAGAATCACCATGTGTTTTTCTCTATAATAGCAGATGAATGGCATTAAGAGCCACATTAAAGTATAGCCTGTAGGAAGCCCCTTACCTGTGGCACGCAGTCGGCTCGCTCTGACGCCAAGCAGGTGCGTAATAAATTTAAAAATTTCACTGCTAGGTTATAGACAGACGCAGACTGTAGCCAGCAGTAATAAGAATGCCCCCTACGAACACCCACACCCGGGTTCCCGGGTTCGATTCCCGGCGGGGTCAGGGATTTTCTCTGCCTCGTGATGGCTGGGTGTTGTGTGATGTCCTTAGGTTAGTTAGGTTTAAGTAGTTCTAAGTTCTAGGGGACTGATGACCATAGATGTTAAGTCCCATAGTGCTCAGAGCCATTTGAACCCCCTACGAACAGAATTTGTTTTCCTTCTGCAAAGAAGAGTCATTTAGTCAAAAAAAAAAAAAAAAAAAAAAAAACGAAGAATGATAAATATAAAGTTACGAAATCACGCAATAAAACAAAGAATAATATCAGATATTTGTAGCCATGTTTACATTCATAATTTGTAGACGGTTTATAACACTATAATATATCGATATGAAATGAAGTATTTTATCAAGTAAGTATCGTCATAATAATACCATTACACATTGAAAACCAGAAATTATTTCTGGTGAAAAGGTAACCAGCATCCGGGGTGAATAGCAGAGTAGCGTGGTTAAGTGTTAGCCTGAAACTGTCCACTGAAGATGCCTGGCCGCGTTTGCAGGCTCCTGTTCAACCAAGCTGTCCGTGCGCACCCGAGGGCTCTCGACGCGCCGCATCGCGCTTCCTCCACACCGAGTCGCACTCCATCAACAGGCCACGGGCGTGATAACCACTGCCCCTATGTTACCGCGCAGTTGTGAGGAATTGAATCAACGGGCTTTGTTTATAGCAGAAGGCCACAACGCTAATTCATACAACCGAATGTTATCCTGGTAGTGCTATATGTTTATAAGTGATTATATCTATTTACGTCCGTAGTTACCTTAAAAGAGAGTCAGTCAGGTCAGTCAGGTGCACTTAAAACTTCATGATGTCAGGACCACTATCATCTTTAAATCAATTTTCACGTCAGTCGTTTCAAATCAGTGTGGTACATTAGGCCAAATATCACAAATTGGAATACAATATTATTGTATAGGTTTAATAATTAAATCGACACTCTAGCTGCAAAGAGGCGTTGATACACATCATTAGGGACATGTTGAAAACGTGTGCCCCGACCGGGACTGGAACCCGGTATCTCCTGTTTAATTATCATTTCATTCTCGAGAAGCTGCACAGTTATCAATGGTATCTGTTCTTTCAGGAACAGATTCTACTTTCATATATTGTATAGGTTATTTCGGGGGGGAGGGGGAGGCGGGGTGAGGGAGGGGGCGAAACGAGACGATGAAATTGAGGTGTCAAGTAAAGACATAGTGAAACGAGGAGCCCATAAAGCTATGCCAGCAGCCTCAAGAGTTAAAACATGGGGAGAGGAGGGGAGGTTATAAAAACGATCACAAAATTAAGGATCGGAAGTGTAGCTAGTAACCAAACTAACGATGCAACCTTATATTTACCTTCTCAACAGTTCTAGGAAATGCTGTTCCCTATGCTCTGTTTGATTGTTGAGTAACTCATCCCCTCCCCATTTCACGTGATTGTAAATTTCCATTTCCCCTAAGATGGTCATCAGAGGGCCCTTAAGGACAATGTGCAAAGGTAGATGATTATTCTCTATATTTACTATAGGCGACAAACAGAAATACAGTGACAAAAAAAAATTCGAAACACAAAAACAGTTAATGCAGAGTAATAAAATTTCTGGACTACATTTATCTATGTAATGTAATTAAGTGATTAAACTGCAAGATCAAAGATTAATGGTCGTGGATGACGCTGATGTTGTCAGATGATGTCCCATATGTGCACGATTGGAGATGGATATGGTGATCGAGCAGGCCAAGGCAACATGTCGACACTCTGTAGAGCTGAGTGGGTTGCAACAATGGTACATGGGCGAGCGTTATCCTATTGGAAAACACCGCCTAGAATGCTGTTCCTGACTGGCAGCACAACAGGTCGAATCAGCAGACTAACGTACAAATTTGCACCCAGGCTGCTGAGATAACCACAAGAGTCATACGAAATCGCAACCCAGGCCATAACTACAGGTGTAGGTCCAGAGTGTCTACCATGGAGACAAGTTGGGTGCAGGCTCTCAACTGTCCTCCTTCTAACCAACACAATGCCATAACTGGCACCGACCCAGAACCAGCTATCATTTGAAAACAGAATATACGTCCACCCTGCCCTCCATTGAGCTCTCGCTTGACACCAGTGAAATCGTAAATGGCGGTGATTTGTGGTCAGTGGAATGCACGCTAGAGGGTGTCTTGTCTAGAGCTCTCCGACGTAAAAGTTTTGTGGTGTTGTGTGTATTGTATTGCGTGTGTGTGTACTGAACGGGGGACCCAGAAACGACGGAGAGGCTTCGTCCTGCCGTATCCCTCAGTGGTTCGCAACCCCACAACAGACCACACGAGTCCGCTCTCCCCGCCGCCGCCCCACACCGAACCCACGGTTCTTGTGCGGTTCGGCCCCCAGGGGACCCCCCCCCCCCGCCCCCCCCGGGAGAACGTCTCATACCACCAGACGCCTGTAACCCCAAATGTTTGCTTGGTAGAGTAATTATGATGTACGCCCATGTGCAGAGAGTGTAGGCGCAGCAATAGCCGGCGTAGCGTAACTGAGGCGGAATAAGGAGAACCAGCCCACATTCACCGGGGCAGATGGAAAACTGCCTTAAAAACCATCCACAGGCTGGCCAACACACCGAACCTCGACACTAATCCGCCGGGCGAATTCGTGTCGGGGACCCGGCACGCCTTCCCGCTCGGGAAGCAGCGCGTTAGACCGCGCGGCTGGCCGGGCAGGCTATTTTGTGGTGTTACTATGGTACCAAATGCTCTAAAACTGCTGCTGCAAACGCAATACGATGCATCAGAGCAATATGCAGACCAGAACCCGGTCTTCTTGCGACCCTACGTTCCCGTGATCACCGCTGCCAACAGTGGCTATATTCCAGCCAAGTCTCTGCGGTATCACAGAAAGAAAACCAGCTTCTAGTATCCCTATTACACGACTTCGCTCAAACTCTGGTAATGGCGTTTGTGTCACCATTTAGGCATTCCTGGCCAACATCAACTCACCACGTCCAATCTCAAAGGAAACTAATGCTCACAGTGTGTACTTAAAGCAATCCTGATTTACACCCTCACAGCGGAGCTACTGGCGCCACTGTTATGCGACTGGCGAAAAATCTGAGAAGACATCATCTTTCAGATGTAGAAATACGCCTACTAACTTTCATTACCGTCGCATAACTCTTTCTCGGTGTTGCCCTCTTTTTCCGTCAGTGAGATTTTCCAGATCAGGTCTCTAACCTGCCTTTTGCGAGAAATGATTTAAAAAATGAGGCCCACGAGCACGCATCATGGAATTACTCTAAGACTCAATCTGTCATTGCCGTTTTAGAAGGCGTCCAGCAGGCGCCTCCACGCTGTGTACGCGGCTCGACGTACCCTTACGGACGGCGCTACACACGCCGCCAGAGTACGCCGTCTTCGCTTCTACTCACGGCGTGCAAATGTATGCATCCACGCGTCTTTTTGAAGAGGTGCACACCGAGTTCCGCAGCCAGAAGTGGGGAGGCTCCAAGTGTGCAAACTACCGACAATGTACGACGTTATTAGTATTCGACGGTCCTACGCAACTACACTCCTGGAAATGGAAAAAAGAACACATTGACACCGGTGTGTCAGACCCACCATACTTGCTCCGGACACTGCGAGAGGGCTGTACAAGCAATGATCACACGCACGGCACAGCGGACACACCAGGAACCGCGGTGTTGGCCGTCGAATGGCGCTAGCTGCGCAGCATTTGTGCACCGCCGCCGTCAGTGTCAGCCAGTTTGCCGTGGCATACGGAGCTCCATCGCAGTCTTTAACACTGGTAGCATGCCGCGACAGCGTGGACGTGAACCGTATGTGCAGTTGACGGACTTTGAGCGAGGGCGTATAGTGGGCATGCGGGAGGCCGGGTGGACGTACCGCCGAATTGCTCAACACGTGGGGCGTGAGGTCTCCACAGTACATCGATGTTGTCGCCAGTGGTCGGCGGCAGGTGCACGTGCCCGTCGACCTGGGACCGGACCGCAGCGACGCACGGATGCTCGCCAAGACCGTAGGATCCTACGCAGTGCCGCAGGGGACCGCACCGCCACTTATCAGCAAATCAGGGACACTGTTGCTCCTGGGGTATCGGCGAGGACCATTCGCAACCGTCTCCATGAAGCTGGGCTACGGTCCCGCACACCGTTAGGCCGTCTTCCGCTCACGCCCCAACATCGTGCCGCCCGCCTCCAGTGGTGTCGCGACAGGCGTGAATGGAGGGACGAATGGAGACGTGTCGTCTTCAGCGATGAGAGTCGCTTCTGCCTTGGTGCCAATGATGGTCGTATGCGTGTTTGGCGCCGTGCAGGTGAGCGCCACAATCAGGACTGCATACGACCGAGGCACACAGGGCCAACACCCGGCATCATGGTGTGGGGAGCGATCTCCTACACTGGCCGTACACCACTGGTGATCGTCGAGGGGACACTGAATAGTGCACGGTACATCCAAACCGTCATCGAACCCATCGTTCTACCATTCCTAGACCGGCAAGGGAACTTGCTGTTCCAACAGGACAATGCACGTCCGCATGTATCCCGTGCCACCCAACGTGCTCTAGAAGGTGTAAGTCAACTACCCTGGCCAGCAAGATCTCCAGATCTGTCCCCCATTGAGCATGTTTGGGACTGGATGAAGCGTCGTCTCACGCGGTCTGCACGTCCAGCACGAACGCTGGTCCAACTGAGGCGCCAGGTGGAAATGGCATGGCAAGCCGTTCCACAGGACTACATCCAGCATCTGTACGATCGTCTCCATGGGAGAATAGCAGCCTGCATTGCTGCGAAAGGTGGATATACACTGTACTAGTGCCGACATTGTGCATGCTCTGTTGCCTGTGTCTATGTGCCTGTGGTTCTGTCAGTGTGATCATGTGATGTATCTGACCCCAGGAATGTGTCAATAAAGTTTCCCCTTCCTGGGACAATGAATTCACGGTGTTCTTATTTCAATTTCCAGGAGTGTATTTCTGAGATAGTGTGGAACAGAAATAACCAGTGATCCACAAGTTGTGCATGATTTTACTATGCTGAAAATACTTGAAACAAATACGTTGATGTTTTAATCATTTGTAAATATCTACGGCCACAACAGTCCTTCCTCTACACGTTTGCCGGCCGGGATGGCCTAGTGGCTCTAGGCGCTAAAGTCTGGAACCGCGCGACCGCTACGGTCGCAGGTTCGAATCCTGCCTCGAGCATGGATGTGTGTGAAGTCCTTAGGTTACTTAGGTTTAAGTAGTTCTAAGTTCTAGGGGACTGATGGCCTCAAAAGTTAAGTCTCATAGTGCTCAGAGCCATTTGAACCATTTTCTACAAGTTTCCTACCAATATTCACACACTTCTACCACAGCGTGGGATTAGCATTTCTAGAAACGGATATAGCAAAGACTCTGAGTGATGTTACTGCATATGATTTGTTTTACTTTTTTGGAGTAAACGCTTTTTTTTAATAGGTATGACAACGTGTGGTTCTTCTTCTTGAAACGTTTGTGCTTATGCAAGTCATTCACAGTGCCTCTTCCAAGCTTCTCTTTTCTCCTAGAGTCTATCACTTATTACGTCATCAGACCTATGTATCTGAATGTTGGAGAAAGAAAAATATGAACAGAATACAAGCAACAGAGATGCGATTTCTAAGAGGGATCCCGGGTAAGACAAGAACGACAAGTTAGAGAATGAAACAATAGGAAACGCCCTGGAGATCAAGCCTCTAATGGAAACTATGGAGAGGAACAGGCTTAAATTGTCTGGCTACAACTGAATGGGATCACAAAGACTTCCAACAAGAACCCTAGAGTGGGCAGAATCTGGTCGAAAGTAATTCAACGACCACGAACAAGATGTGAACGGAAGAGGAGTGCAATGAGAGGACTTCTTCAACAAAATTCTCCTTTGCAACTTACGTCCTTCATATATTCATTTTTGCTGCTCATTTTCCTTAATTCACTTTTTGTTAAGCTTATTTCCATGCCTTGTTCTTCAATAATTGACTGCCAGGTGCTTAGTTGTTTGTCCAATTTTTGCTCATTTTTTTCGCAAATCATCACATCATCTGCATACGCTATGATTTTCGTATAATCTGCTGTTGATTCTTGGCTAACTTTCCTTATTATGTTGTCGATGTCTATATTAAAAAGCACTGGTGAGAACACACTTCCTTGCCAAACTCCTCTGTCCGTTATAATCAATTCCAATTTCTTGCCGTCAATTATAATACATATTTCACACATTTTCTGTAAATGTTTCTAATTCTCAGTTGCATTCCTTTTGACAGTCCACCCCGATAGCTGAGTGGTCCGCGTGACGGATTGCCGTCCTACGGGCCCGTGTTGGATTCCCGGCTGGGTCGGGCATTTTCTCCGCTCAGGGACTGGGTGTTGTGTTGACTTCATCATCATTTCATCTCCATCCGGCCCGCAGGTCGCCCAATGTGGCGTCGAATGTAATAAGACCTGCACCAAGGCGGTCGGACCTGCCCCGTCAGGGGCCTCCCGGCCAATGACGCCAAACGCTCATTTCCATTTCCATTCGTTTTGATAGTTCCAGTCCATTCAGAAGTAGAGATTGCCTACAGCGATGAAGTACAGTGGTTACTGTATGTACACTGAGATCGTTACAGTGGCTGAGAAGTCCCTGCAGGAACAGCGAATAAAAACGACTGTCTACGTCCCTCTGGTGAACCTAGATAAGCCCAACAAGCCAGTAGTGGATAACCCATTTGCTTTTAGTAATCAAACGAGTCTTCGATCAACACTAACAGTGACAAAAGCTATGGTGACGTCAAATATTTTGCTGAAAGAATAGAGTTTACATGTGAAACGAAATACCATCAAAATGTGTACTGCATTCGCAAAATTTCGAATAATCAGGGGACTTTTAGACGAGGTAGAAAATACAGTAGGTTCTCAAGTTTTAGTCTTTACATTCTTACTCATTTCATGATGTAATTATTTAATCAGAAATCCGGACCATTGAGTGGAGCACCAGTATCTCCGACTGCGCGGTGTTAAAAAGGACGAAGGAACGAGGTGTGCACTATTCCCATTCTGCAGTAATTGTAATAAAACTCTCCTCTTGACGGGTGTTAGCCTTTTCAGGTGAAATAAATAAAACAAAGTGCATAATATGATCGCCAAGTCTCATAAACCTTTTTTGCCATATGTATCCAAGTCTGCCGTACGTAGCCAGTCTGTTATTTATAATAAGTGCAATAACGAACATTATGTTTGGAAGGTCAATGCACTTCTACCGACACAAGTAAGCCGTTTTCCCAAATGTTTCCATCTTTTCATTTGCTAGATAAACATTTCCCAGATGGAAGGAGCATCCGGGAAGCCTCCAATCACCGAAACGAGGTAGAGCGCTGCTTCCGTTCGGCTCGTTAAGTATCATTAAGTAATTTCTTTGTTTCACTGTATTGACGTCGGCCATTTTTATTCACTCTTATATCTACGTCTTCACAATCTACCGTGAAGCGCTATAAAATTACGAGTTGCTTTAATGGTTCTGCGTAATCTTTTATCTACATCGGGAAGTAATTCAGTACGCGTTACCTCATATAAATTTCGAGTTTTGTGAATGAACAAGAGGCTTAATCCTGGCACCCTGATTAACATTCGGGAGGAAGCAACCGATCACTACTGCTCTTTCCCCCACAATTAACAATGTCTGGAAAGCTGTACGCGGTCGTTCCCTTGGGACAACACGAGATAAAAAGATATTAGTTTGGCGTTATCTTGTGTTTTGTACAACACATGCCTAATGCACTACTACAGGTCAACGGTCTGGCTACAGATCATGGACCTTAAACACAAACTTTCAGTGGTTGTTTAGTGATATTTGCCAGTGTTTTGGTATCTGGGTAACCTGATTCCGGTTACAAGGCACTTCTAGTCTTCTGTATATATGCACTCGCAGCTTCTGCTATCAGCGTTGAATCATGAAAGTGAGTATTTATTTCAAAATAAAAACGACCTAGGCAGGACAATGACTTCTCACAAGAAAGCAGAGAATTTCATTTGATTTATTACCCCCATTTATATCTGTCTCTGTGCTGTACAAGAATGGAAATGCCGACGGTAAGAACTGTGTCTCTTGGAAACAGACTTGCTTAGTGCACTTACGCTACTTGTTTGTGCCAACAGGAATGCCCACTTCACCATTCGTCCTCAAGTTTGTTTCCTGTAATCGGTTCTGTCTCAGCTTTGTTTGGCCGGCAGAATTAGTTGTATTTTAACAGTGATGACAAACGAGAGTGAATAGGTTTGCTGATGAAGGGTTGGCCTTTGTTCACCAAGTGTAAGGGTTCAATGAATGGAATGGAAAAGTGGCACGATGACGTATGGAGCTGTTACCGCAGCGACAACAACACATTGCAGTACCTTTGAATGCGTCAGAGGGTTGTTGCACTACTCTGTGTTTTGTACTGTACGTTTCCGTAACTCCTTATTATAGGCTTTTTCACTGATGTGAGAGTACTTTTCCAGATATATAGGTAACTGGGATAACTGAAAAACGGCAGTCAATCCACCTATCCTATAATTTGGAGGTTTTAGAATGTCGTGTTTTTTCTTTTTTATTAAGTCGGTGGAGTAGCTTTTCTCTGTCTGGGTTTTCTCACATTTTTACATGCCTGTGAGGGAGATCACATAGGGAGTCGAAACAGGGCGTATTTTATTATTTGTACTACGAGGAGAGTTCAATAAGTAATACAACACATTCTTTTCTCGACCAATTTCGATTCAAAAAATTCGGAATTTTTGCGAGTATCGTGGAATATTTCCGCTTCAGCGCCTATAGTTTCATGAAGCTCTGATAGCTGACGTCGTTGTACGTAGCCTTCAAAATGGCATCTGAACGGAGGTGCGTTCCAAGCAGAGAGCTGTCATTGAGTTTCTTTTGGCGGAAAACTAGGACAGCGCAGACATCGATAGGCGCTTGCAGAGTGTCTACGGAGACCTGTCAGTGAACAAAAGCAAGGTGACTCGTTGGGCGAAACGTCTGTCATCACGCGGGAATTGAGACAGGTTTGGCGACCTTGTTGCGATTATGACAGACGTTTCGCCCAACGACTCACAGTGCTTTTGTTCTCTGACAGTTCTCCGTAGACCCTCCGCAAGCGCCTATAAATATCTGCGCTGCTGTGGTTTTGCGCCAAACTCAATGACAGCTCTCTGCTTGGAACGCACAGTTCTGCACAGTTCTGCACAGCCGAGAGGAGCACGAAAAACTTCATTGGAATGTTCTTCCTCAACCAACGTACAGCCCAGATCTCGCACGTTCCGTCTTTCATCTGTTTGGCCCAATGAAGGATGCACTCCACGGGAAGCATCACGCAAGTGTTGGGGAGGTATTTGATGCTGCTAGTCGTTGACTCCGACGTAGAACAATAGAGCAGTACCACGCCGGCGTACCAGCCCTCCCAGTAAAGTGGCGCAAGGCCGTTGAGGTCAATGTTGAAAGACAAGCATTTGCAGCCAAAAGATGGGGAATAATGTAGTGTATTTGAATCCTGAATAAAACCAACCTTGTAAGAGGTCCATGACTAAGGAATTTATTGCTAGCGCACTCGAGCAGATGTAACTTCGATGGACAGCTCATGCGCTGCCTGTAAGATGTAAGCTATAATAGAATCGCAGACCAGAGAGCAGTGTCGGCAGCAGTAGGAGTAGTAGCTCGCAGTCGGGCTGTTGGGTCAGGTCGCTCTTAGAGAGCAGTGGTCTAGTTGTATGGCTCACAGAGAGCACTTGTGTCCTGTATGGAAGTACCAAGGCCAGCCGTGAAGAACGATGGTGGTGCCTGAGCGATGTAGCATAAGGCAAAAGCAAAAATTATTATTATTTATTGCCTCACACATATGTAATTTGCAACAACTCATTTTTTACTATTGTTATATCAAAGTCACGTGTAAATAATTCTCAATAATTTTTCAACAATAATCTTTCTTATAAAGATAACTTTTGACAGTCATTCATCTGAATTTAAAGTTTTTTTTACTAATTTCTCCTATCCATAGTCATGCCAATTATCGTAAATAAAATTCGTTGTTTTTCGTACGTAACAAAATCTAGTGGCCTGCATTGCAATGAGCTGTGGCAGGAAAATTTCTTATAGGAGCAGATATATACGCGTTATCCGGTGACTTAATTAAGGTAAGAATTTTCAGTTTATTCAGAATGACTTTTCAGGGCCATGAAGCAGCATTGCTGACGTTAAGATTTACCAGTTTAGATTCACAGTCAGTTAATTATTGAAAGGTTATATCTGAGTCACATTTTTATTGCGAGGTTAGTCACCTTTTTATTCCGAGGTTACGGAAATAAACTGTTGGGAGGTTACAACCTGCTTTCAGAGAAAAAAAAATGTGTTCCATTAATCGTCGAACGCCTCTCCTAATTTGCTATTCAACACATCACGTACCAGTAACCAGCTGACCTGTCGTAAACATGGATGATTGTTGGATTGATTGAGTGTGTGTCAAGTTACAAATGCACGCATCTGGGTAACTTCAGATGGATTTTCTTCTTGCAGCTTTGCGGCAGAGGCCTGGGAATTACAACTGAAATTTGAAAGCTGGCTCGAAGAGTCACTCTGGTGGGTGTGGGAGCATTATCTGCGCGGATTTTCGTACCGGAAGATCTTGCGATTGGCTCACGCAAACTGCACGACGGGAACGCTTTTGTTCACATATTTAGGAGTTTAGATGGAAAATTTTGAGAACTCATGTCACGCAAAAGTCGTCCATAACATTAGTTCGTCTCATAGAAATGTTACGAAATAACCTTGACGGTAAAAATTAGAGAAATTATACACTTATCGGTCGTTTCTTTTCCGACATATCAACATCAAATGTTCAAATGTGCGTGAATTCTTAAGGAACCAAACTGCTGAGGTCATCGGTGCCTAGACTTACACGCTACTTAACATAACTTAAATTCACTTATGCTAAGAACAACGATACACACCCATGCCCGGGGAGCACTCGAACCTCCGGTTGGAGGGACTGCGCAATACGTGACAAGACGCCTCAAACACATCAACATCGAATGGCTCAGAGGCGCAAGGGGATGGTGGAGATTTCCCGACACGCATCGTTTCAGTTCTTTCTTGTCGGTGATTAGCTGATAATTTATTTCCCTTACTTTCGCCATTTTCAATCCCTGAACCAATAGTCAGCACCCCTCCTTATACTGTGTAGGCCAGGTGTGTAGGTCAATCAGATACGTAACAATTATCGCTAAGCTTCGTTCTACATATTGTTCAGCAGGCTCCAGAGGCAAACAGGAAACGCGCTGGATCCTTTGTAAGAAAAAAATGGTTCAAATGGCTCTGAGCACTATGGGACGCGTCACTTCTGAGGGCATCAGTCCCCTAGAACTTAGAACTACTTAAACCTAACTAACCTAAGGACATCACACTCATCCATACCCGAGGCAGGATTCGAACCTGCGACCGTAGCGGTCGCCCGGTTCCAGACTGTAGCGCCTAGAACCGCTCGGCCACTCTGGCCGGCCCTTCGTAACATTTGAATAATCCACATCTTCTACATTCTGGATATGCCTTTTGGAGGCCAGATATATGGGATGAAACCAGACACCATCGACAAAAGTTCGGAGGTTGTTCAGCGATATTTTATGGGTTTCTTAGTATGAGGGATCCATAATCTCTGGGGACTCTTATGTCGTTTGATTTCTTACCACCATTTGTCTTTCTACCTGTACTACACTGAAATCTACACAACAATGCCAGTGTCAAGGTATACACTGTGCGTCTTGTTATGTAACAAACGTGTTCCATTCAGTCACGATGCTTGCTGTTGACAACAGTAATGCCCACTTTACTCTGCACACTCAAACTCGCGTTCAGTACTGCCCGCTTCTGTCTCAGATTATTGCTCCGGCAGTGTTAGTTGTACGTTAACAGTGATACACAGCAGTATAGATTGGTTCACCAATGAAGAGTTGCAAATGTTGTGGATACAAAATGGCTTTGATGTGGCTGCCGTCCTTGTGGGAGCAGGTCACCAGGACATCACAGCACTGCTCATCCTGACATTCACTGGACCGATATAAGAGTTGCATACGACAGTCTCTTCATAGAAAACCTAATCGCACTGCTGTGTATCACTGGTAACGTGCATCTGACGCTGTCGAAAAAATGGAACTGAGAAGTACTGAATACATGCTTGCAGGTGAAGAGTAAAGCGGTGGTTATTGTGAACAGCAAGCACCGTGAGTTAGTGGACACCTTAGTTCTCGAAAAAGACACACAGCGAATCCCATCGACATTTTCCTTGTTAACCACATTTTTTCAGTGCAAATGAAAAGCCCTATGTTTCAGAGAGCATCTAATAGAAATAGCCGAAGAATTGAAAACAATAAACATCTTTCAAAAGCTATGTGGTACAACGTGGGGAGCGTCGGTATCCACCCTAAGTTGTTTTGCTTTGGGTCTTTTCTTCTGAACCGCAGAATATTGTGCCTAATTTTGGGTGAACAGTCCATGTAAAAATGATCGATAGTATTATCAAAGCAACATGCCGGAGTGAATGCCAGTGCTGAGCCACATCCCACCACCTCAACTACATCACATAAATGCTCTCTCGATCGAAGTACGGAAATATCACAGATAGTAAGAAATCTACCAATTCATCAAGATGTCGATGATACAACCACAACCAATAACAGGAAGGGGCGCTGTGGGAAAAGAGTTTAGCCTTACTAATGGGTAGACTCAAGAATGAGCTGGAGAATAAAATCGTAATGTAATGTGTATCACACAAAAACCACCGGAATTTGGCGTGTGACGCAAAGCATGGTCAATGGTAAACAGAATTAGAACCCACCACGTCAGTTGCACGTGTTTTTTGCATAAATGAGGTTATCAGCCACCCCAATTTTGTGATGCTTGCATAAGACCATAAGACATATAACAGAAGAATGGCCCACACGATCATACGATGCTCCATAGACGAAAAATTACTCAAATACGCAACACGCTATTTGTGATATTTTATACTATGAATACTATATTCTACACTCTACGTATTATTTTCAATGTATCAGACAGCCATATGATAAACAAATAAATTTCAGTGCAATACAGATACAGCGTTAATTTTGGGTGAGAAGTCAAACTAAATACAATTACTCTCTAGTAAGTCCCTTCTACCAACGTACTCAGAAAATATTTCTGAACAACGTACGAAAATTTGTTGTTGACTTTCGTGCTCACTCCGACTGTGTACTGACATGACCGGACAGTGAAATGCTCACCGGTACTTCGTAATTCTGCATTTCCGCAATTATCTACCACATTTTCTTGACATTACGCTGAAGTATTGCAGAATAATTTCATTCTTTTTCTCTTCGTACAGTTTTCGTTTATTTGTTCTTACGCGGAGGCTGGTTCGGTTTCAGGGGCACACACACTACCCGCGGAGCACGTGACTGGGCGCCGGCGGTTCCTCCGCTGTTATTCAAGTCGCGTACCGGCGGAGGAGCTCTTCCTTCCTCGTCGTGTTTGGGCGGGCACGTTGGAACAGGAAATGACGCAAGCGGTCCGTGACGAGGTTACTGCTAAGAGATCATCTCAAGGAGGGTGTCGTTGCGTAAGACTCTACATTCCTCTGTGTCTCAGAGGTCTTATAAAGTGAAGTAACAAGTTTCAGTCTCAAAGACCTGTCACTAGTTGTCAATTATATCGTACCACTCGTCAACACTATTTTCGTTGCTCCGTAAGGGCATTCTGCAAAGAATGCAGATGACACATTGTAACGTATTATTTTAAGAAATAAAGCAACTATACATTTTTTTATGCAGTTTTCGTATGCCAATTCGCGTTTCGGCGTTTTATTTATCTTTAATGTGCATGATACGTACTCAGTCTTCAGCTGTACAGCGATTAACGTCGACAGCACTTTGAATTCTGCAGTTGGCCTGCGAAAATTAACACATTTGTTTAGCTTCTATACTTCGCGAAATACTCACTTTCTACTCTGATTCTTGTTGTTCCGATTTCCGCGTTTGTAATCGTGGCACGAACACTTTTTTTACTTGTATTTTGCAGCAAAACAACGCATTATTCTCCATGTTCCCGTCTGACATCCTTGTTTACGTCGGAAAATCATATCTATGGCGAAAGTTATATTTTACTTTGAAAGAATTAATATGACATCAATATTATGAAAAGGATAGTTTGCTACTCACTATACAGAGGAGATGTTGGGTTGCAGAAAGACACAACAAAAAGTCTGTTACACATTTGAGCTTTAGCCCAGTAGGCCTTCTTCTAAAGTAGGAAACACACAAACATTCACGCAAGCACAACTCACATGACCACCGTCTCTGGCTACTGAAGCTAGACTGTGAGCACTGCACAAGAGGGGAGAGGCAATCCGTGGATGGTGGGGATAAGGAAGAGGCAGGGGTGGGGATGGGGAGGGATAGCAGGGGAGGTGTGGGGGGGGGGGGGTGGAGTTTGTAGTGCTGCTTGTGGGAGCCTGCAGGGCTATGGTGGGGATAGGGTAGGCCAGCTAGTGCAGCCAGGAGGGTTGAAGGGGAGCGGAAAAGGAGGCAAACAGAGGGGGAAAGTGTTAGATACTTGTAGGCGTTTTGGTGGACCATAAGGCTGGGTAGTGCTCTATGGGAACACGGGAGCGGATAGGGGAGTGAAGGACAGTGTAATCCCACAATCTATTATTATCATCACAGCTTCCCAATCTCAGAGATATGTCTTAGGATTTTGTTTCGCTCCGAATATTTTTTCTTTTTTTTCAGGACAAATGCTAGTGCTTGCACTCTCTTCCGCCATAGTTGTCTTAGTGAATGGATAGAATAAATGTTGTGTCTTATGATCTTATTTTAAATAATCTGAATCAAACATATATGAATACTTACTCAATTCATTTGTGTGATTTAATTATTCCTTGTCCTCATCTGATAATTTTTATCTTTTTCGGCTCCTATTTGTTATTGGTAGTCTTAATACGATGATGCAATGGATCGGTCGCCATTGACACAGTCTTTAGAGCTCACAGCACTTTCCAGAAAACGAACCTATTTTCATTCAGCTGCATCATAACGAAGTCCGATGCCGTTTTAAGAGCGTCATTATCTTGTAAAGTTGGTTCTTACACGTAAAACTGATTAATCATCTTCCCATAGTCACGTATCATCGTGTTAAAGATAGGCCAACAACATGCGCTTCGCCGATTTCCGTCGTTCACCTCATCATTATAATCACCATTTCTCTCTTTTGCCTTTTATATTCACTAAGGCCAATATTAAAAGTTACAAAACGGATAGAGCGATTAAAAAAGGTCTTAGCGAAAGTTGAGGCCAAGGGGTTTATGGGAACGTAGGATATACTGCAGGAAAAATTTCCACTTGCGCAATTTAGAAAAGTTAGTGTTGGTAGGAGGGATTCAGATGGTGTAGGCTGTGAAACACGTTGTATTGGATAGCGTATTCAGCAGCTTGGTGGTCCTGCCGTCTCTTGGCCAGAGTTTATTGATGGTCCTCCGTGCAGAAAGACAGTTTGTTGGTTGTCTTGCCCATGCAGAAGGCAGCACAGTGGTTGCAGCTTAGATCCCATAAGTACTTTAATAGCTAGCGCTGTATTAGGTAGGATAGGTAATGCCTATGGCACGGGTGAAGAAGGTGGTGGTGGTAGGATGTATGGGACAGGTCTTGCATCTGGGTCTACTGCACGGATATGAGCCATGAGTCAAGGGGTTGGGAGCAGTTGTGGAATAGAGATGTTCGTGGATATTTCGATAAATTAGAATGTGAAATGAAGCTGGAAGCTTAAGATATGTGCTTTAAAATGACTCACAGCTGAAATTGGCCAACCCTACGGAAAATAAAATGAATACAGCCTAATTGGAACATGTTTCCACTCTCAAAAGGTATTGTGTAGGTTCGGTGGGCGGCGGAATATCATTGGGAGAGGGGTGGGAAGGGAAGTGGGTAAAATATTTCTCACTTCAGGGCACGACGAGAGGTAGTCGAAACTCTGGCGGAGAATGTGGTTCAGATGCTTTGGTCATGGGTAGTACTGAGTCACGAGGGGAGTCCTCCTTCCATTAATAGTGATGAGCAGGGCGCCTTGTGGAAGAGGAACAGGAACGGTGGAGAGTTGGTGGAAAAAATGTTTCATGTCTTTTATATAGGTAGGTAGGTTAAGGGTTGTAGGCTGAAGGTGTTGGTCTACGAGAGCACACATTCTCTCAACGGGGACACAGTAACCCGCCACATTAGAGCATGGTCTGATGAGACCTTCATAGACCGAAATTATTCTCCGAACCTTGTATAGAAAATGATCTGCTGTGCCTTTTCTCTTCACTCACCTACCGCCTCCCTCGTTCCAACTGGAGCACTCCCATCATGACTGACTACCATTCATCAGAGTACCCTAGGTTCACGTTAATTTGGGTGTTAGGTGGTCCGGAGTCTGTTGCGTCGTTGGATTGGTTGGTTGCTTGATTTAGGGGGAGGAGACCAAACAGCGAGGTCTTCAATCCCACAGGATTAGGGAAGGATAGGAAAGCAAGTTGGCCGTGCTCTTTCAAAGGCATTTGCCTGAAGCGATTTAGGGAAATCATGGGAAACCTAAATCGGGATGGTCGGATGTTGGCTTGGACCGTCATCCTCCCCGAAGCGAGTCCAGTGTGCAAACCACCGTGCTACCTCGCATGGACCGTTGTTCGAGCAGTATTGTAGTTTCAGTTGTGTATTTTTTGCACTGTAAATTACTCGCAACTCTGAGTATTTATTACGGCGTCTTAATAATTACACCAATAACTTCACTTTCGTGTTTACTGCTATTGCGCTGTTTGCAGCGTACGTATGGTTCAGTACATTGTCCAACACATCGAATTAATGGAAGCCGGCTACTCAGAAATGATGTTGCGAAAATGATCTCTGCTATCGTTCAGCGTATAGAAGTAGATAGAAGTAGTCTGCGAGTCCGAGACAATATTTCTACATCCGTTAAGATGTTCGGCCGATTTTTCCAGTATCTTAGAGACACAATTTCTCTGGCATCCCAATAAGTAAACGTTGGACCTGCTCGTTCAGCCCGGACGCCACAGATGGACCGTTAGCTTGTAACTGCAGAACCAAACAACTGAATATAGACCACGTGACACACTGACTGATGTGCACCTAAGGTGATGTGGTAAAAAAAAATGTACGTTAAAATACATTGCTGACCGAGCGCTGGAGTTACGACTGTGCTCAGATACACAAACGTTGCTCAGCCTCTCCCATGAACAAAATGTTCATTACTCAGAAACTATGCATTTTTGGAACTTCTGTTAGCTACCATCTCGACACTCATAGGCAGCAGCTGTGAGGAACCGTGGCGACTACTCGGAGAGTTCCCAACTTTAACACAACTGCAGTTTCAGGCTTCCGGCTTCATGGCTTACAGCAATCGAGCAGGCAGCTAATCGTAAGCGAGGCGCTGTAAACACAAACATCTCAGCTGCCACAGTGTAAACAGAAATATTGTGCTTGGGGAAATGTTTGACAACACTCACCTCCGCACTCATCGAGGTCGGTGCCTCGTACAACAACAACGGCAAGTAGGCGGATCAGTAACAGTAACGAATGATGGGAGCTATAGATTAATGTGGAGCTACTGTGCAACTAGTCAATCGCGTTATTTGAAGGTAAAATCCACGATTGCAGTCCTCTGATATACGCTTTATTCAGATGATGTACAGTCACTAAGAAAGGCACTTCTCAAAGAAAACCATGTAGTGGATAAGAAATGTTTACACACCGAATGCTTGGTGAATGTTTAAGACGAGTTTAGATTAGTACCCCTCAAGTTATTGGTACTGTAGTGACCTCTTTCTTCCATTTTCTTTGTGAATCAAATGAAATGGTTTCATGCACACTCTGAATCACGAGCGCTTGACTCTGGCGTTTCACTATAACATTTGGTAACCTTTTTGAATTATTGGTTTGTCAGAGTTGCTCTCTCTAACTATAAGACGCATTCAAAAAGAAACGATCCGGGTGCTGTAAAACGAAACCTCTCAAAGGATCGTAATCTCATTGTCAGTTGAAGAAGTATGGTCCTTTACCAGCGCTTAGGTACAAAACTTGGCACTTAAGAGACACGGGCGCAGACTCTCTTTAACTGTTGTTATTGTTGTGGTCTTCAGTCCCGAGACTGGTTTGATGCAGCTCTTTAACTACAGAACGAAAACGTGCGCGCGTTGACCGTCCACTGCCCTCAGTCGTGCCGAAAACAGTGAAGTGGTGGCTTCAAAATGTGAGCTCGTGAGTATGGTGCGTTTCCTGACAGCGGAAGGAGTACAGGGATCGAAAATTCATGGTTGCAAAATGATTTAGGCAAGATATCTATACGAAGCAAGCTGCAATTGATCCTAAATAATGAAAAGCGTGAGGTCATCAAAATGAGTACCAAAAGGAATATGTTTAATTCCTGTTACAAAATATATCAAACAAATCTAAATGCTGACAATTCAACTAAATATTTAGGAATTACGATTACGGGTAACTTTAAATGAAACGATCACCTTGATAATGTTGTAGGGAAAGCTAAACAAAGACTGCGTTTTATTGGCAGAACACTTACAAGATTCAATGGGTCAAGTAACGGGGCTATATACACTACGCTTGTTCTTCCCCTGCTACAGTACTGCTATAACGTAAGTGATCCTTAACGAACGGGATTGACGGAAGACATCAAAGAAGTTAAAGAAGGGCAGCTCGTTTTGTATCATTACGAATAGGGGGGACAGTGTCACGGATATGATACGTGAGTTGGCGTGACAATCATCAAACCAAAGGTGTTTTTCATTGCGGCGAGATGCTTTCACGAAATTTCAATCTCCAACGTTCTTCTCCAAATCAAAAAACAAAACGTTTTGTTAAGACCCACTTGAGAAGATTTGATCATTGTAATACAGTAAAAGAAACAGTAGCAACGCCAGAAGACAGTATCGATTTGCAGAAGCACCTAGATGACTCATGAGTGTGCAGGCTCTGGCAGTTAAACCTGAACGCATACACAGGAGGAGAAGTCCACTAGTGTACAACTACACTGCTATGACAAACTACTGGGAACAGTAATCACAACAAAATATCTTGCAGTATTTGTCCGGAGCGACCTTAAGTGGAATGACCACATAAAAAAAAAATAGCAGAAAAGGCAGATGCCAAACTGAGATTCACAGGAAGAATCTTAAACAGCGCATAGGTTCCAAATTAGCCGCTATAGCAGGGGTGTCCAACATTTTTGCTTACCTGGGCCACGTTTGAAGAAGGCGAATAATTTTGGCCAGACATAATATACTAGACACCAACAATAGCCGCCGAGCAAGAAAAAATTTGCGTTTATTTTCCCCGCGCGCTGTTCGAGAGTGGAACGGCAGTGAAATTGTGTGCATTCCAGGGTATTAATGTAGATGCAGGTGTAGATGAAAGAAAGGCATAAGTGTACCGGGAGTACTGGAAGGTTCATGGTGTGGAACAATCCATTCAGGGAAGGACGAATGTTACAAATGCTGTTGGCCGATGATACGCGGTCTGATACGCGACACCGAATAACCGGTGCCATTGTTCAACAGATGGCGTTGTGGTAGCAGCCACTGTCGCAGAAGTCGGACTGAGAGTTGGAAGTGTTCAGGCAATAAGCAAGAACAGACTGTTTCTCCGCAAATAGGTCGTCGAGTGGTGCCTCACAGGTTTCAACAAGCACGGGGAGCATGTCAGCGGGACTCTCTTTTGAACATCTGCAGTGCTATGTCAGGAAAGGGAATGAATTATTACAATGAGTGGTCGCAGGAGACGAGATATGGTGTCTTCACTTCGAACCAGAGTGAAAAATGTGGTCATCATATGAAACGAGCAGCGTCGTCGGCACCCAAAACGCGCTACACTCTTTTGCTCTTCTTTTCATTGTTTTCATCACGGCTGAGTACAGTCAGTGCGCCCACGCGATCGCTCTCTCGTCACGTGGGTCTCCGCCTGTATGCCTGTCGCGCAGGGGCGTCCAACCCGCGGCCTGCGGGTCGTATGCGGCCTAAGGCAAGTTATCAACGCGGCTCAAGATACGAGCACCTATCACACGATCGATAGAAAAGAAAATCAGTTTATGTAAAGTTATGATAAATTGAATATTTTCAATTTGAAACTGCCGCCACAAGATGCTATTCTTTCACTTGTCCATCCTGTTTTGTCTCTTTCTTTCTCTCTCTCTCTTTATTTATTTCCTCGGCTGTTATTGTTGGAGTTAAGTATAATATGTGTGGCCCAAAAATAATCGCCTTCTTCAAATGCGGCCCTGGTAAGCAAAAATGTTGGACACCCCTGCTACAGCTGCTAATTTGGAGCCTAAGCGCTCTTGTGGTGGCAGCACATTCTTCTACTAAGAATAGCGTTGCGATCCTTTTAGGAGTCCTAATTTTACAGCCCACGCCTTGTTTCTTTTTGAATGCATCTTGTACCACTTCATCGTAGCTAACAGGAAGTCATGACGGTTTGTGAATTGAACAAGGTAGAATGTCGTCAAACTTATTTTTAGAAAGGATAACACTTTATGCCTGGAATATTACCACATTTATTTTGTTTTCACTATCGAGATTTCGGCATACAGTGCTATTTTCAAGTGATTACTCTTTTAGTATGTTAATGAGTGCTCCTTTTAAGAGTATACTCTCCTCGTGTCATTCATGTTTAAACATACCCTGTGTATAATATAGCAGGTGTCTTCGTCATTAAAAAAATAAAAATAACAAAATAGAAAAAACGTAGAACCTCATGTAATAGTTGTTATCAAATCCATGCTATCTGAGCACATAATTTAAGCCTGCGTCCACCAAGTGTAGACATAGCATTACAAGAATCAAAGTTCCTGTAATCAAGTTTCCGGTACTTTTATTACATCATTAACTTTTAATGACAAGGTACATGTGCCTGCAAGATAATGCGGAGAGCTTTGACTCTTGAAAAGCGTTGTCGTGTATAAATGTCTTTCACAATTCCCGAACATTACTGTTACACCAAGTGTAATTAAGGCCGGCAGGTTTCTGGACCTGTTCTGGACCAGACAACGCAGCTGTAAGCAGGTGATTGCTGTTGCGAAATGCGAGGGGAAGTTCAGAATAAAACGCTTCCGGGATCGGTGGCACACGATTTACAAAATAAACACACAATAGGCGTAAACAAAAGAAAAGATGTTACATTATTTGAATATACTATCACGCACCTATCACTGGAAACACTTACAACTGATCCCTTCCCTTTCCTCCCCCCCCCCCCCCCCCACTCCCCTCCACCGTCTCCTTTCATAGTTCCCCCGTGAATGGCGCGCGGGAAGAATGATTGTGGGAAGCCCCCATGCGAGGTCTAATATCAGGAATTTTCTTGTCGTAGCCATTTCGGAAGAAGTGTATGGAAGGAAGTAATACGTTGCACGACTCTTCGCGGAAAGAATCTCAATGTGTGATGCACAGCGCCTCGGTTGTAGTGTCTGCCACTGAAGTTTGCTGAGCATCTCTGTAACGCTCCCGCTCCGACTAAACGATCCCATTACGAAACGCACCGCTTTTCGTTGCATTTTGTCTATTTCGTCTATCAGTCCTACTTGGCAATGATCTCAGGTTGACGATCAATATTCAAGAATCGGTCGAACAAGTCCCTCGTAAGCCACTTCTTCATTGGATTCTTCCGAGAATTTCAGTCTGTATAACTGCCCACGTCGTGTTGTGCCGATTCCACTGTAGCTTGAATGGATTTTTAAGTTTGTTTTATATGCCCGCCTTCTAATTTCACCACACAAGTCTCCAGGGTTGAGCAGTTATTGCCCGATGACGACACGCAATATAGTTTGTTAAAGCGGAGTTCGTAGTTATTAATAATGTTTTTAGATTTAATCTTATTACTCGTACAGAGACTCAACGTTCCTTTAACAGCGCGTCGTCAAAATAAGTATTAAATGCTAATGTCTTTGCAATACATAATGTCGACTATTGAGTTAAAGTTCGTACCTATTTTGCCATTTTAGAGAAGAGAAACCTTAAGCGTTTCTGCTTCTATAGTTTCAGTATCAAATATTCACTAATTTCAATTTACTTCCTATCTCAGTTCAGTATTTAACACAAATTATATATCAATGTCATTTCAGAGATATTACGTCGGTTCCACGCTAACGGAATAAGACGTAATTGTCATTTTACATCACTTTTTCTTATGACGTAAATGTTAATGAATGATCACTATCTAGGAGAAAAGAGGGATTGATCCTAATCATGAGACAATAGCTTTTAATGAGCCCGCAATCGTTAATTAAATAAAAAGTCACGTTCAAGGATGATATGCGAACAACTTTCGCTACGTCCGTTTTCACGTATCTGTCAAAATTAATCCTGTCGCCCACAATTCGAATTAACACTGACGTTAACCCCTTTTGTCGGAACATCGAATCGTAACTATTATGTGAAAGTTTATTATAGTCCCCGAGTTAATTCCTTTCAGATACGCGCACTACCGAACAGCAGAACGGAACACAAACGACTTGTTTTAACAACGGAACAACGCAATGACGTTACATTACGACAATGTCCGCCCAATGAACATCTCTTTGACTTTATCTTCTCTACTCTGCTTAATTAAATTATTCCTAATTACAATTTATTCAGCTATTTAACGAAAACATCTGGCAAAAAATAAAATAAATTTATCCCAACGTAAAAGATCCGTTATATCTGGCATCTGATTTTCCTACCATTTCTTTTACGAGGTTATTTCACTTAACGTGAATACTGCAAGATATGTTATTGTTGTTACTATTTCTAGCAATTTGGCATCAGTAGTGTAGTTCTACACTAATGGACTTCTTTTCATGTGCACGGGCAGTATGTTACACTTATTTACGTTCAGGTTCAACTACCAGGGCCTGCACACTTATGAATCTTCTGTAGGTCCTTCCGCAAATCGATATTGTCTTCTAGCATTGCTATTGTTACACATCATCATCTGCGAACAACCTTAAAAAGTTTCCGGCGCATTCAGTTGTATAAATTGTAAACTGTAACGGATCTATCACAGTTCCTTGAATATCTTCAAGATTACCTTTACATCTGTCGGTTTTGTTCCGTTAAGAGCGACATAATGAGTTCCAACTGTAAGAAATTCTTGCACCCAGACGCACATCCGGTCCGATACTCGGTACGTTAGCATTTTTTTCCTCTAAATGGCAGCGGAATCCATGTTGACTTTTGTAGACGACATTTTCGTTCTTCAGAAATGTCATAACAGCTTAGTATGAAAACATATTTCATATTTCTACAGTAACGTCAACGACATTACCCTTCGTTGCTCCGCGACCTTCAGTAAACTGCTGTTATATGCGCAGCAGTTTCCCTCTGTAGAATCTTGCAGGTATCACACCTGGTCTTGATGACTTCCACTACAAAGCGATTGTAGCTGATTAAAGGCGTTTCGGACTTCTACAAAATTTATAAAAGGAAAAACAACATTTTTCGCTAGTCCGACCTACAATGACCAGTTGCTCGAAATCAAACTCTGTAATTAAGCTAGATATTTCATCCCGAAGCCCTATTTTCGACTTCGTAATAGATTTTGTAACATCGACAACATCTATGAGAATATTAAGCACTCTCTAGTTTTAATGGTATCAGTTTTCATTTGATCAAATACGTAGCTATGAGCCTTTCCAGGGAAGTCGCATGAAAACTTGTCCGCCTCCCATGTAAATAATAGAAGGAGAGAATCAAAGTGGTTGAGAGGTGATGTTACAGGTGGACGTGGAGAATTAATTCGACAGATGCGGTAAGAAATGCGATTGTTCGCTGTGGAAATTATTAATTAGAAGAAGCCAAAGTATGACAGTACGTGTGTTGAAACATCAGGGAATAATCAGGGGGAGCCGCAAAAGGCAAAAATTTTGGGGAAAGACAGAGTTTTGAATGTACAGGCTACTCTGCGATGAAGAGCACGGCACAGAAGAGAAAATACTTTAGTGCAGCATCAAAAACGTCACTTGACTATTTCCTAGCCACATTTCTTGGTGACAAAGACCAGTTCGTATCACATTACATGTGACTCATTAAGACAATCTATTTCTTTTCCTGAACAAGTTCCAGTATCTGTTATAGCACTTTGGCTTATCTCTGTTTCTTTGCTGTTGTTACATTATGCTACTATACTTGTAGCTAACGTACGGCATCTTTCTCCTATCACTGTGGTGTTCCTTTACAGTGACTGAGGAGAGCCATATGTTTTCATTATTGCAATCTGTTTTAACAAATTTTATACTATGTTTATCAGACGACTAATGAACAAAAACAAAAACAGGAAGAATAGAACGCAAAGAAAAGTATTTGTTCTTACCGTCTAGCAAACATGAACGGCATAGGAATCCCATGGTAATGGTTTCCAACATTTCTGAAAGTAATGCCCCTGAGTGCAAGCGCATATTAGTATCTCTCCCCCCCCCAACCATTATCAACATTAGCCCCTAATTAAACATTTGACCCTTACTCTTAACAACCTTTCTCTCTAGAACAATAAAGCAATTCTCAGTGCATCGCGAGTGCCACTCACAACTCCTTCTCACAAAAGACAACTATCTGTTCACATTGAGAGTAGACATTTGTTACAAAACACACTATCTCTACGCCACTCCTCTCCATAGCGATACTTTTTTCACACCCATCTTGCATCCTCATTTAAAACCAATCAATTTAAAATGGGTGCACTATTCTTTGTAAATCATCTGATTACTGGGCTCCTTAATTCTGAATTGGCAGAAAGACTTCCGCTGCCAGTGCTTTATGTATGACAACTATCACGAATAATAATAATAATAATTTTATGTAGGTCCTACAGCAATGCAGTAACTATTTCACAGTTCCCGCTGTGTTGTCAATTAGTTCGAAGTGATTACCTAAGCAATATCTGTCCATTATGGTAACTACCTACAACTCGGAGAAGCATTTTCCTGAGATATTAGCACATGTGATTTAAAACTTATGTCACAGTCATGCTGCCATATATGTATGGTATAAAATAAAAAATATGTTTAATGGTAGGACTGTGTGAGGAAGAAGATATTCAAATATTCATTTCACAAGCTATAACCTCCACTACATTATGTCACGCATTAATGGTAGTATTTTAGAAAGATGTAATTATTTTTTACCTGTGTACTCATTATGACAGTCTTACAATGTAGAGATCAAAGTAATATTCTTTTAAAAATACTACTGTTTCGTGACTGAAACACAATCGAATCCTTTTGTTTTTACCCCTCAGAAAATATCATTTGACCCCTAGGTTGGGAGACTCTGCTCTGGAGTCAGCTTCAGTCCAAGTGTGTGGACGTTCAAACCACTGAGTCCCATTCCAATCTTCCGAAGGCTCTACCACATTGTTTTGAGGATCTATGGTGCATGCCAGACAATCGGAAGAAGAACTTTTAGCGATATTGCAACGTATCCGATTACTTACACAGCAGATGGAGGTGTGCTGACCTTTGACTCGGAAATGACAAAACGAGAAAAGTATTGGTAATCATTGGGCAATTAAACACTGATAGGAAAGAACGTAAAATTGACAGTTAAATGGCAACGCATCCGAGACAGTACCAACAACAGGTGGGTTGCCTCGGTCAAAGTAATATCGTCGATAAATGGACTTGATATTTAAGAGACTTTAGTTTATACGGTATCCTTATACGACAATGAAGTATGAGCCGTCCTGAAGCTTTCACTGAAGGCATCATCACTTGGCCAGGAGCGCATGAAGTTCTAAGTATGCTCCACGAGTCTGGTCTCCGAGGTTCTGACGCCGCAGTGCGCATTCCTAAATCAGAGACAATCTGATCTTTTTACTTACATATAACTTGTTAATGCAGGGTAAAACATTCTAAGAGAATTTGTCCAAGAGAAGATTCAGACGTGTCACCTCAGACTTACGAGTCTGTCGTGGTCGTGCGGTAGCGTTCTCGCTTCCCACGCCCGGGTTCGATTCCCGGCGGGGTCAGGGATTTTCTCTGCCTCGTGATGGCTGGGTGTTGTGTGCTGTCCTTAGGTTAGTTAGGTTTAAGTAGTTCTAAGTTCTAGGGGACTTATGACCACAGCAGTTGAGTCCCATAGTGCTCAGAGCCATTTGAACCATTTTTTTACGAGTCTGTGATGCCAAAACACACTTATTTCATCATCTCTTAAACCGTAGAGTAATGCAGTTCTTTAAAAAGATGCTCCGTAAATCTGCAAAGTTACACTTGAAAATTTCTTACCACTGACCTACATAACATAAAATGACTATCAAGTTTTTTTTCCATCAGTTTTCTGACTGGTTTAATGCTGCGCGCCTCGAATTTCTCTCCTGTGCCAGCCTCCTCACCACAAAAGTAGCACTTGTAACCTACGTCCTTAATTATTTGCTGGATGTATTTCAATCCCCGTTTCTCTCTACAGTTTTTATCCTCTACAGCTCCCTCTAGTACAATAGACGTTATTCTGTGACGTGTTAACAGACGTCCTACAATCTTGTCGATTCTTCTTGTCAGTGCTTTCCGTATATTCCTTTCGTCGTCGATTCTGCGGAGAACCTCCTCATTCGTTACCTTATCAGTCCACCTAATTTTCAAAATTCTTCTATAGCACCACATCTCAAATACTTCCACTCTTTCCTTTTCAGGGTTTCCCACAGTCCAAATTTCGCTACCATACAATGACGAGCTCCAAATGTACATTCTCAGAAATTTCTTCCTCAAATGAAGCCCCATGTTTGATACTAGTTGACTTCTCTTGGCCAGGAAAGCCCTTTTTGCCAGTGCTAGTTTGCCTTTAATGTCCTCCTTGCTCCATCCGTCATGGGTTACATTGCTGCCTATGTTTCAGAATTCCTTAACTTCATCTACTTTGTGAATACCAATCCCGATGTTAAGGTTCCCTCCGTTCTCATTTCTACTATTCCCATTACTTTCATCTTTCTTCGATTTACTCTCAGTCCATATACTGTACTCATTAAACTGTTCATTCCATTCAGTAAACCGAGCGAGGTGGCCAGTCGTTAGTTCACTAGACTCGCGTTCGGGTGAACGACGATTCAAACCCGCGTCCTACCATCCAGATTTAGGTTTTCCGTGATTTCCTTACATCGCTTAAGTGAAGTACTGTGATGGTGTCTTCGAAAGGTCACGGCCAGTTTCCTTATCCATCCTTCCCTAATCCGAGCTTGTGCTCGGTCTCTAATGACCTCAGTGTTGACGAGACGGTAAACACTAATATCCTCCCTTCTCCTCCTCCTTTCAGAAAATCCTTTAATTTTTCATCTCTTTCATTAAGGATAGCTATGTCATCAGCGAATCCTTTCGTTAATATCCTTTCACTTTCCATTTTTATCCCACTCTTGAACCTCTCTTTTATTACTGTCATGGCTTCTTCAATGTACAGATTGAACAGTAGGAGCGAAAGACTAAATTCCCGTCTTAACACCCTTTTTAATCCGAGCTCTTCGTTCTTGTTCTTCCACTCTTATTGTTCCCTCATGGTTCTTGTACGTATTGTATATTACCCGTCTTACCATTAGCTTACTCCGATTTTGCTCAGAATTTCTAACATCTTGCACCATTTGACACAGCCGAAAGCTTTTCTCAGGTCGACAAATCCTATGAACATGCCTTGATTTTTCTTCAGTCTTGCATCCATTATCAACTGCAATCTCAGAACTGCTTCTCTGATGCCTTCACCTTTACTAAACCCAAACTGATCGTCATCTAACTCGTCCTCAGTGTTCTTTTTCATTCTTCTGTATATTTATCTTGTTAGCAACTCGGATGTCTGAGATGTTAAGCTAGTTGTGCGTTAATTTTGGCACTTGTCACTTCTTGCAGTCTTCGGAACTGTGTGAATGATATTTTTCCGGAAGTTAAGTGGTATATTGCCAGACTCATACATTCTACACACGAGAACAATAGTTTTGTGGCCACTTCCCCCAGTGAGTTTCGAAATTCTGATGGAATGTTACCAATCCCTTCTGCCTTGTTTGATCTTAAGTCTTTCAAGGCTCTTTTAAATTTTGAATCTAATACTGGATCCCTAGCTCTTCTGGCTCGAGTCCTCTTCTTCTATCACATCAGACAAATCTTCCTCCTCACAGAGGCCTTCAATGTACTCAATGTACTTCAATTATTTCATTTGCGTAACTACCAGACAATTATCACTTTCAAATGTTGGTGTTAAAACTAGTTCACTCATTTAATGGGATTTGAATTGTCAAAATCGATTATTTCATAAAACGTGAAAATTAATATTTCGGTTACATTTCTGGCTAATCGATGCACTGAAAGTTACGATCACTTTCAAGTGATTATGTTTCTATAAAAACTCAGATCAAATTCATTGTGATTAATTCTGTAATTACGAGTTCTAGAACTTTCTGTCATAAACAAACTATTATTTCCATCATTTGATCAAAACGACATTATTATAGAATATTTGAAGCTCTGCATTATGCAAAGTACTTCAAAATATGTTAGCATCAAAATTCCTGTTGTAATTAACGAGATTCAGTTATTTTGTATCAAGTATTGTAACATGTCTCAAGCGGAATTTCGATACTAAATTTTAAAAACAATTTTAGGACTCACATTTGTTATAATCATTCTTTTACTATCTTCAAAACTGAAACTGTAATATTTTATGAAACAACCGACTTTTACTCAGTTAATGTGACGTCGTTGCAAAGAACTTGTATTGTTAAGAAACTTTATAAGCAGTGAGACTATGAGGTCAGGAGTGGCAGTAGAATGGCAGTTGTTTCCAGTTCGAGTACTTGACCTGTAGAGGCAGTTTCTTTGAGCTGTGCTTTGTACGAATTTTCTGGAACAAGATAAACATAAATACAAAATATAAACTATGTTTTGGTATAAATTATTTAATATCAACGGCTCTTCTGCAGTGAAGCAGTTAATATTATGCAACCCAATTAAAACTGAATTGGTGGATAAAAGTCGTCGAAATTACACACTCCAAGCATTTCATTGAACTTAAGAAAGATTCGTAATCTACGAGTACGCTAATTGAACATTTTTAGCTAGAACGTGGTAAAAAGAGTGTGTAAGACTACGTTTCTCTTTCCAATTTCCGTAATTGTCTTTTTCAGAGATGCCCATTCCTCTTCAACTTAACTGCCTATTGAGTTATTCCTCGTCGGGGTATCTATAGTCTCAGAGAACATCAAGCGTATCTCATTATTCCTTAATACTTCTGTATCCCACTTGTTTGCGTATTGATTCTTCCTGGTTAATCTCTTAAACTGCAGCCTATTCTTCATCACTACTAAATTGTGACCTGAGTCTATATTCGCTCCTGAGTACGCCTTACAATCCAGTAACTGGTTTCGAAATCTATGTCTAACCATGATGTAATCTAACTGAAATCTTCCCATACCCTGGAATTTTACAAATATACCTATTCCTTCTGTGATTCTTCAACAGAGTATTTGCTATTACCAGCTGAAATTTGTTGCAGAACTCAAACAGTCTTTCTCCTCTCTCATTCCTAATACCACGCCCATATTCTCCCGTAACCCTTTCTTCAATTTCTTCACCTACAACCGTATTCCAATCCCCCACAATAGCAGGAAATAAACTTCCTCCAATGTGTTTTCTTTGCACATTTCTCTTAGTATGTTGCTCATTAGCTATATTGGTGATTGCTTTTCATGTTGCCTGCCCCACAAAAACCACAGCCAGAATACTTGCCGACGGAGTGCAATAGTACTCTAACCAGATGTGTTTCAGTATTTGAATAAAGGAAATTTGCTTGAACATCTACTCGCATAATATGGATGCCGTCTTTCAGTTTATATCGCTGGATACATGTCACTATCTTTTTTCTCTTTCCTGTTCCATTCAAGAGTGGTTCGTGGGAAGGACGAATGTCTGAAAGCCTCCATAAGATATCGAATTTTTCCGTTTTTGGCGTCGTGGTCATATGTTGGAGGAAGGAAAATGTTGATAGATTCTTTTCGAAACGTTCGGCCTAGGAGATTTAACAGAACAGTTTTCCATTTCGCACAATACCACTCTTTCCACTGGAGTGGCATGATCGTATCCATGACTCTCTTTTCCTACACGAAGCTGTGGCGTAACTCATTGCTCTTCTTTGTACATTTTCTGTCACCACTAATAATCCTATTTGGTAAAGTTCCTAAACGGCCAAGTAACTCTCAAGCATTTATTAACGAGTTTTTCTGTGTTAGTGAACGTTATGTTTGGAGGTAGCACATGTTTACGGTTGATATCCCAGCTGGCCCACTTGTAGATTATGGGATACTAGAAGCGTAGCATCGAAGGCATTTGGGATCACAGAGACTACGGCAGTACTATAGAAAGCACATTATCAGATTACCATTTCTTCCAATTAAGAATGTTTGGCTTTCAACTTCTGTTTTCCTTTTGTGTTATATACAGGAAACCTTGGCCTCTCCACTCATATTGTTGAGAATACAATACAGGCACAGGTTTCTCCTGATGAGCTAAAAGTTCATGACTGTCTCGTTAATAACGCGTAGGACATTTCTCGAAGGCAATACAAGTGCTTCTGCATTCCATGGATTCGGCAAGTGCGTGCCTGGTAGGCGACCGGAGGTACCGCGTGCAATTTTCGTAAACTAAGGGCCGGTGGTCTGCGCGAGCAGAGTTGACGGCCAGCAGCATCCCAGATGTCTTCCATCAGTTTCAGATGAGGCGAATTTGGTGGCCAAGGCGTAACTATCGCGCCCATCCAGCCACCGTACTACGACTCTGCCACTGTGACACTGATAATTACCGTCCTGCAAGATGCCACAGACATCGGTGAGATATCAGGTATGAAGGGATGTAGGTTGTGGTGGTCCACAACAATGTTCATGTGAGCACAGCTGTGACAGTTCCTTGGATTACTTCAACAGACTCCATGGAAACACAGGTGATTGGCTCCCATAGCGTAATACTGCTCCCACCGTCCTGTGCTCGTGGCGCAAAGCAAGTTTTGAATAGCAACTCGCCTAAATCACGGCGAATCAGGACAAGAACTCCAACATGGCGAAACGAAAAACGAGGGGACACGCTTCGACTGATTCACGTTCCACTCTCGATCATCCCATGCCCACTGCAATTGTGACTGACGATATCCTCTGCTCAACAGGGAGATAACACTTAGTGATCGTCTGCTGTAGAGCGCCATTTTCAACCATGTGCACTCTATGGTATTATGAGACACTTGCCACTGCACCACCACAATGTCGTCAGATCCGTCACACATCGACGCCTTTGCTTCACAGAGCATGAAGACCAACATGTTCTGTAATGAGACGTGGACGTCCTACGCCCTGTCACTACTCGTGCTTTCATCATTTGACAACCACTTTCCACAGACGCTCACGACAGAAGGACGCGAAAAACCGACCAGCTTCGTCGTTTCTGAAAAGCCCGTTCCAAGGCACCAGAGTATACTGCAGTGTAGAATTGACCATTAGACATCCCTAGAGGCGGTCATTACAGTATAAAAGGAGGTAGGGAGTGTTGTTGTCGATACAGAGGCAGTAACAGCAGAATGGGGCGGCCAGAAGAGCTCACTGATTTCGGACTTGGACTATTAATTGGATTGCTCCTGAGCAACAAATCCATTAGGGGCGTTTCAACCCTTCTAAAGCTGCCCAGTTCGACTACTCGTGATATGAGTGAGAAATTGGAGCTCGAAGGAACGCCCATAGACCAGGAGGCCCTCGTGTACTCAGGACGGGAACCATCGAGTATTGCGGAGAGTCGTTGTAAAAAAACTGGATCAAATCAGTGGAAAGAATCACTCGTCAGCTTGTAGTGGGACGTCAAATTGAAGCGTCACCCATCCACCAGCGTCAGCCCAGTTTGCAGGTGAATATAAGTTTAATTTAGTGTTTTGTTTATGTATTTTGTAATATTTGTAATTGTTGTGAATTATCTAAAGTTTTGTATTTATTTTATGTTTCATGTACGGAGAGGGCGGCGCAACGAACGGAGACAGCATCTTCACTGCCGGGACCAGAGAGAAAATTGCTGGCCACTATACGTCGCGTGTCGACAGCCAAAGAGCAACAGAAGATCCTGAAACCGAGTTGTTGCGTCGTGCTTCTAAAAACTGAAAAAATAAGAATTTGTAATGTTTCTACAACAATGACGTCATAGAAAGTTTAATCATGTTGTAAATGTTCAGTCCTATCTTGTCAAGGCTGAGGTTCACGTCTATATGTAATATATAGGAAGATAATAAACTAGTGTATACTACAAAAGTTTAAATACGTGTTCCGAGAATTTATTTATGAAGAATTGTGTTAAGGAAGAAGTATTACTAATTTATTTGACAAGATTATTAATTTTTGACAACGTTCATCGCGAGTTTGAGTCTTGAAAGTTTATTCAATGTGGTTCTAATATTTATTAAAGCAGATAACTTGCATTAATATAATTTCTGAGAAGAAACAAACGACATCTAAATTGAAGAAAGTTGCGCAAACCAATAGGACTGAGTGACGTAATTCTGCGCATACGACTCAAATGATGATGTTTTAATTACTGTTTCGTTCAAGAACCTTTCAGAGACCACTTTAAAAAGAGTTTAAATAATTTTGAAGAGTTTTGTAACTGACGTCGGTGACGAAGTCTGCACATGGTCATATGTCAAAATAAAATCATTTATACAAAACTTACGTCGTTACACTACAAGCTCCAAAGCGATACCAGGATTCCAGCTAGCACAATGATTGAGCTTACGGAGGTAAAAAGATTGGGGTTCGACAGTCGAGGAGCTCCTCATTGGCCACACGTTTCTGTAGTGAATGTTAAGCGACGCTTGAGGTTTGTAAACAGCGACGCCACTGGATTGTGGATCATTGGTGAATAGTGACTTGGAGTAGTGCATCACGCTGTGCACTGTGGCAATCCAATGGAAGGGTTTGGGTTTGGCGAATGTCTGGAGAATCTTACTTGCCATTATGTGTAGTGCCAAGAGCATGTGGTTGCAGCAGAGTTGCAGAAGAAGAACTTCACACGCATGAAGGTAACCATATTCACGCATTTATTCGTCCTGAAGAAGATGAGTATATCGACAAACTGAGGGCTAAGTATGTTGGGGACGGTGATCGTTTTAACAGAATGACAGTGCATCCTGTCACGAAGCAGCTTCTGTAAGACAATGGTTTGTGGATATTAACATTTCTGAAATGGAGTGGCCTTCCCAGAGTGCCGACCTGAATCCAAGGAAATACCACAGGGATGAGTTCTAACGTATACTTCGCTCCAGAATCCCGCATCCTACATCACTCTCTTCTCTGGTTTCGGCTCTTGGCGGAGAATAGACTGCCATTTCTCCACAGAAATTCGGATACTTCGTTGAAACTGTCCGCAGCAGAGCTCAAACTGGCCTAAAAAGGGAATGATGGTCACATAATAATGTCCACCAAAAAGTGTCCATATAGTTTGATCAGATTAACAATCTGGTATTAATCTAAGTCATATATGTTAATGGATTTTCCAATTTTCGCCACGTATCATACGTAGAATGATTTCCCATTCTTTCTGTTCCCCTTGTACAATTTCCTTTCCGCGTCACATCCCCGCGACGCCAAATGGGATTTGATCTCGCAGTGGACAGTGGCCATAACGTCTTGGCTCGTCAGTGTAGGTCCGTTGGTTCAATTTCAAGAGATACTTATGGTCGACAATGGAGGGGCTTTTCCCATCTGTCAGTCTTCTCCACTTATTTTGTATTTCAGCAATACGCAGTATAGCACTACGCCTATTTCACGAATGTTACTCTGATATATGGCTAAAAGGAATGTGGTTTTTAGATGGTTTCCGATGACCACACCAGAAAGCTGTATAAAAGGATAAAACTACGAAATACAAAGAACAAAATTTATAAAATTCGTTGTCAGATGGCCGTCGTACGTTGAAATGACTATGAGACAGCATCTGAACTCAAAATCAGCTAGAGGCAATACGATACACCGAAAACGGAGGGGCCGGCCGCTGTGACCGAGCAGTTGTAGGCGCTTCAGTACGGAACTGCGCAGCTGCAACGGTCGCAGGTTCTAATCTTGCCTCGGGCAGGATGTGTGTGATGTCTTTAGGTTAGTTAGGTTTCAGTAGTTCTAACAAGGGGAAGAAGATATTTTGGAAACACCCCCACGTTTTTGAGAAAATCATCCCTTAAGGTTATGACGAGCGATCGACTCAAAATTGGAGGGATCGATGGATAATTGTAAATAGAGCATTTTTCATCATCAGGTATGGGGTCCGAAAACGCATACTTTTCCAGAAATCGAGGTAAGAAACCTTAACAACTGCCGCTTCTGCACCCACATGATTAACGCCTATCGCCGACAGCGCAGATAGCGCAACGGCCAAGGTAACTGGCTGGTAAACGGAGAACCCGGGTTCGAATCTCGAAGAAACCTAGCGCATGTTATTCGTTTGTATTTTCCCATACCTCAATTGATAGGGATAGGAGGGTTAATAAGGTAAGTAAATGAATAAGGAATGATAATAATAAGATAGGCAAACTAATTTCCCAAACGCCGTGAGTTAGTAAAGTATTGAACTTTTAAGCCTTGTCACATGAAAACGACTCCGAATAAAAGTGCTGCGACTTCCTCACGAGGGATCACAGACAGCCAACCGTGCGACGCTTGTTTACAGCGAGGCACGGTATAGAATGCACGCGGGGAGAGTTGTGTTGTCCCGGTTGCCTCTTCGTCATATCATAGGGAAGGAACAGTGTAGCCATCGAAAGATTGCATTCATTAGATGCTCTTGGTGCTGTGAGTATATTTGTTTCGAATGTTTATATGACAAGTACCATCCATCTAGTTGTTCGAAGAAAAGTGAGGACACGTAATAGTGGCTGGAAGAGCCATTATAAAGTGACCTGGAGTAACATTTTAGTTGTTTACTATCCCAAGAGGTTTGAGAAATTTATTTGAATACCTTATTATCATTCCTTGTTGATTTACTTACCTTATTAACCCTACTATCCCTATCAATTGAGATATGGAAAAATACAAACCAAGAGAATAACATGCACTACGTTTCCTCGAGATTCGCAGCCATTTACCTTAGCCGTTGCGCTATCGGCGTTGTCGGCGAAAAGCGTTGACCATTTGGGTACAGTTTCTTACCTCGATTTCTGGAAAAGTATGCGTTTTCGGACCCCATACCTGGTGATGAAAAATGCTCTATTTACAATTATCTATCGATCCCGTCAACTCTGAGTCGATCACTCGTCATAACCTTACGGGTGATTTTCTCAAAAACGCGGGGGTGTTGACCCAAAATATCTTAGGTTCCTTCGTTTTAGGTTGTACACAAGCGACCTGCCAAATCTGAGCCGTGTCTGAGGCCTTCCCCTTGTAAGTCTAGGGGACTGATGACCTCAGTTGTTAAGTCCCATAGTGCTCACAGCCATTTGAACCATTTTTGAAAACTGGAGGGATTACGGCGAGTGAGAATGTGAATGTTAAATTTTGCGTTCCTGACGCAGACAGTTTTCTGAAGTAACCTCGAAGTGTTTTGGATGATCGGTCCAACACTTTCTAAGACAGCACCTGCAACCACTTTCGATTCGCATGCAGTCGTGCTTGCAGTTACAGAGTCGCTTATTTGTGCTCACCTGCTAGGGAAATTTGTGTTCTGCGCGGAGGTGCTTATAAAGCTTGCGCAAGGTCACACGTGTTTCACAGCGAGGCGAGGATTTCTCTAGGCTGCACGCCGCCTAGACATTACGGATGCGGCACCGTGGCAGCGCGCTGTACCTGTCCAGCTTAAGCAGGCGAGTGGCGCGCGCGCGCGTGTCTTTGCAGATGCGGATTAATGTGCGCTGTCGCGGCGCTTTTATTTCACCTCCAAATGTGGGACAAGCGCTCTGCGGGCGGAACTGTTTCATTCCTAGATACTGCCGGCAGATAGTGTCGCCGGGGTTGGGCTAATGGCATCGTTACGGCTCCATTAGCGGGCGCACACACTTGTCAGCGCGGCCACGACTGTCTGCGATCCCCTCGACCTTTCCCGTCTCTCGCGGCTCACCCGTAACTACAGGCGCTCCTGATGCGTATAATCATGTAACACCTTGTTAGAGGCAGTAATTTTACCTTACTGAAACAACGTTTGCTTTGAGAATATCCCTAGATGTTCGACTGCAGGACTTACGCCACACACGTCTGTCAGAGTGTAGTAGCAGGAGTAACTGGCCGGCACCTGACACAGCCTCTACTTCCGGAGGTGCAGAAATGAGGCCATGAACTCGCTGTCCTTATTCAGCTTAGGAGATCTATTACCAGATCCACATCCACACTTCTACTTCACGAGTCACGCTACAGAAACAGTGTAGTAGCTCAGTGGGCTCATGCTCATGAGGAACGCAATTGCACATATATACATATCCACGCCTACTCTCTGCAAGTCTTTGCGGTGTGTGGGAGAGGGTACTACTGGTATCACTAATCTTTCCTCACTTTCCTTTTCTATTCGAGAATGGTGCACGTTAAAAACTCTGATTTCTCCGATTTTAAGATCGTCGTCATTTCGCGAGTAGAACGCGAGAGGGAGTAATTTGTTGTCTCATTTCTCAAAATGTACGCTATCGGAATGTTAACAACTAACTTCTTCTTGATATACTGGGTGATCAAAAAGTCAGTATAAATTTGAAAACTCAATAAACCACGGAATAATGTAGATAGAGAGGTAAAAATTGACACACATGCTTGGAATGACATGGGGTTTTATTAGAACCAAAATGCAGGATGGCGCTCCACACCATATCGCTAGACGCGTGAAAGATCTCTTGCACGCGTCGTTTGGTGATGATCGTGTGCTCAGCCGCCACTTTCGTCATGCTTGGCCTCCCAGGTCCCCAACCCTCAGTCCGTGCGATTATTGGCTTTGGTGTTACCTGAAGTCGCTAGTGTATCGTGATCGACCGACATCTCTAGGGATGCTGAAAGACAACATCCGACGCCAGTGCCTCACCATAACTCCGGACATGCTTTACATTGCTGTTCACAACATTACTCCTCGACTACAGCTATTGCTGAGGAATGATGGTGGACATATTGAGCATTTCCTGTAAAGAACATCATCTTTGCATTGTCTTACTTTGTTATGCTAATTATTGCTATTCTGATCATATGAAGCGCCATCAGTCGGACATTTGTGAATTTTTGTATTTTTTTGGTTCTAATAAAACCCCATGTCATTCCAAGCATGTGTGTCAATTTGTACCTCTCTATCTACATTATTCCGTGATTTATTCAGTTTTCAAATTTATACTGACTCTTTGATCATCCAGTACTATGTCTTTTACAGTGCTGAAACTTTGCCTTTCGCTGGAGAGTGCTCTACCAACTGAGCTACCCAGGCACAGCTCACGACAAATCCTTACATCTTTTCTTCTGCCAATATCTTACCTCCTACCTTCCAAATTTCACACAGATTCTCCTGTGAAACTTGCAGGACTAGCACTCCTGCATGAAAGGACATTGCGGGGACATGGCTTAGCCACAGCTTGGGGGATGTTTCCAGATATTTTTCTCACTCTGCAACGCACAATCCACTTCAGAGTGGAAATTCATTCTGGAAACTTCCCCCAGCCTATGGCTGAGCCATGTTTCCGCACTATCCTGTCTTCCAGGAGTGCTAGTACTGCAGTTTTATCAAGAGTTCTTCTGTAAAATTTCGATTATAGGAGATATTGGCAGAAGTAAAGCTGCAAAGACGATTCACGAGTCGTGCTTGAATAGCTCAGAGGGTGGAACATTGTCCTGGTTCGAATTCTGATCAGGCCACAGTTTTAATGTGCCATGAAGTATCAAATCAGCGCACACTCCGCTGAAAAGTGAAAAACTGATTCGATAAACTTTCAGACTATTTTTCTGTCGTTCACTCTACTATAAAACGCGGTAAGAAAAACAGTTAAATCTTTCCGTGCAAGCTCTTGTTTCTCTTATTACCATGATCACTGCTGCCTGTGTAGATGTGGGTCAAGGCAATATTTTCGCATTCAGGAAAACTACATCAAAACATCTGATCAATTCGAGAAAAGCCTTTGTCGTTTTAATGATTGCTACCCCAACTTTCGTATAATACCCGTGACTCTCTCTCCCCTTTTTCGCAGTATTACAAAATGAGCTGCTTTTCTTTGAACTTTTTCGAAATCCTCCGTAAATTCTATCTAGTAATGATCCAATACCACGAAGCAGAACTCAGAAGAGAACGGGCAAGCGTAATGTAGGCACACTCTTTAAAAAATTTGTTGAACCTTCCAAGTGTTTGCCAATAAAATGCAGTCTTTCGTTCGTCTTCCCCACAACATTTTGTATGTGGTCGTTCCAATTTAAATTGTTCGTTATTGTAACCCTTAGGAATTAGTTCAATTGACAGCATTTAGATTTGTGTAATTTATCGTGTAACCGAAATTTAACGGGTTTCTTCTAGTGCTCATGTAGGAGACCTCATTATTTTGTTAGATTCAATTGCCACCATACGCACCATACAGATATCTTGTCTAAATCATTTTGAAATTGGTTTTGATCTTATGATGACTTTACTGGTCGACAAATGACATCATCATCTACAATCAGTTCAAGAGCACTGTTCACATTCTCTCCTAAATCGTTTATATAGATTAGAAATAGCAGAGAGCTTACATCACTTCCTTGGGAAATGCCAGAGATCATTTCTGTTTTATTCGATGACTTTCTGTCAGTTACTACGAACTGTGATCTTTCTAACGGGAAATCATGAAACCAGTCGCAAAATTGGATTCGCAATTACATTAGAAGTCGCTTCCGAGGAATATTCTCAAAAGCCTTCTGGAAATCTAGAAATATGGAATCGGTTTGCGTTCCTGTACATTGCACTCGTTACTTCACGTGAATAAAGAACCAGTTGTGTTTCTCAAGAAAGATATTTTCTGAATCCGTGCTGATTGTGTATCAATAGATCGTTTGCTTCGAGATTATTCATAATATTCGAACACAATACATTTTCCAAAATCGTAATGAAAATCGATGACAGTGATATAGGTCTATAATTCAGCTGATTACTCTTGTTTCCTATCTTATGTATTAGTGTGACATGCGCAACTTTCCAGACTTGAGATAGTTTGTACATCTCGTTGTTTCTACATACATGATGGCCACTACCACATATTTGACTAAGCAGTAACTAATTAATATTTACTTATCTGAGCAGTGACTAAACCCGACCGCTACAACCTCCGCGACGACAGTTTCTGTTTAGAATGCCAGAGTCAACATGCACACAATCTAACAGCGATATTTACACAACCAAACGTAAAATTGGCCACCAAAACAGCCAACACCCTAATTTATCATAACCAATCTATTTCTGTTGGCCCAGTCCGCATGTTTCATTGGATTATTGTATTCTGCTCTACTCCAATAATGTTCTACTGCCATTAGAAGTTAATCTTAAAATGTTGTACATGTATATTTCAAGATCAATGTCTTTTTAATTTGTTATCAGTTTCTCCATGGTTGCTGAGCGCTAGTGCTCCACAGCTGTGTTGTGAATCCATAAATACAAAAGCCAGGTCCGGTAGTGGGCTAAAATAAAAAAAACTTTTTAACAATTGGAGCCGCTATTCTTTAGTTTTTATTGTGTTCTAAATTAATCATCTTATAACGAGCATCTTGACTGTATCAGTTAATTTTGTTTCTCTATCCTTTTTTCCTTAGAAAAAATGTATGTGTATATGTTCAACAAATGAACCCAAATCACTCACACTACAGGATCGATTTCAGCCAAACTTGTTACATATGTAATTTGCTATCTGGAAACAAGCGCCGTGGGGGGTGGGGTGAAGAAACCACTTAAGTCCCACAGGGGTAGGAACGAAAATCGGTTAACATTCAAGCATAACTCTCGAACATCTGCAACAATTTGAACCAACTTTGTTATTTGCATAAAATTACTGTGCGGGTAAGATTGCCCTCTACCATAAAGGATGGAGGTGTAGATGAGAAGGGGTGATGTACAAACGTTCGAAACAGTCCTGTTGGTATCTATTTCCTGTATTTATCTGACTTGCAATACGTTTAAAAGTCTGATGTGCTATTTGCCTCTTATTTGTGCTACTCGATGTGTCAACCAGGTCGCGGGATGAGCACTGCAACAAGCCAATAACTTTGTCAATGTGTTTCAGAGCCTAACATCAAGCAACACGGCTGAATACCACAGATAAATATAACATACTCCCTGGAGTTGTATAGTATAAAATAGCACAGAATCAGACCTATATCTGTGCAATATACGAGTTGAACATCTCCTTCTAAGTCCCTGGGTCGATTTCAATAACATTTGGATCACATATTATTTACTATCCTGAAAGAAATACTATTGGGGTAAAAACCACCAACCTTCCATTGGGGTGGGGGTGGGGGTGATAATGGGGTGACGGACAGAGCAGTGGTAGGGGAAGGTAGACAGAGAGAGGATGGAATGAAGAGACGGATAGAGACAGGGGGTATTGATAGAGTGGGAGGGTGAGGTGACTAGAGGGTGGAGGAGAGCTGTAAAGAGAGGTGGGGCAGGAGGAGCTGGAATAATAGAGGACTGGAATAAATAAATACCCAGGCAACGCCGGATTTCTCAGATAGTTCTCAGTAAATAACACTTTATAAACTGTTAGTACATTGTGAGAGTATCATTTAATGTTACAGTTTCTCTCCGTATACCATATCGCTTCTTTCCTTTTAACAAAGAATCCAGTTAGTACACTTTCGCAGTAAAGAATTTTTACCATATTGTGAATCTATTCTCCTCACATTTGGCTGTTCAGCCTTCAAATGGCTACACACACACACACACACACACACACACACACACACACACATACACACACACACACACACACACACAGACTGGAACTGCTTCTTCCGAGTTTCAGACTGTTTACGACACTCGCATCCTTCTTCCACTTAGCGCAGCCGTGTAAGTATAGGGTACACATTGAGACATTATCCGCCAGTTTTCATGTTTCGCCGTAAACATATCATAATTCTTCTGAAAGGACACCAAACGCCAGGAGTTCATCACACGTCGGTACTTAAGAGAGAAAGGGCTTCTGCAGGAGGTGCTACGGCAAAAGCTAAAACGATGAGCGGTAACGTGCAATTTCCTTTCTCTCGGGGAAGATTTATTTTCCTCTACTTGTTTGTGTTTAATGTTTTTATTTGTTTTCGGTCTAAACGGTGCAGCGCCCTCAGTGAACAAACAGACCGCTTCCCTCCTGGGTCTCAGTATAATAACCGGACATGGTCCTCAGTTATAGTCTAATGGGTCGCTTTGCAAAGAAATAATCTCTAATTGCTAATGGCTGGTCTCCTTAACGCTTATTTCCATTATTGCTCCACCTTCCCCGAGCAGCCTACATTTACCGTTTGTTCATGGCTCTGCTTCGGGCACAAAAAGCCTCAGCCCGCGCTTCTCGGCGCCTTAGCCTCTGGCCGTGCCGGCAGTGCTTCTTGGTCTAACCCGGCGTCAGCACGACCATTACGCGTTTTGTGCCAGGATATGATGAAGTACCTAAGAGGCAGTTTAGTGAGCTATTCTCTTGTGCAGCTGCCCAGAACGACCCATTGCAGCGGCTGTTGAATATGCACTGTCTAGAACGAGGTGATCTGGAGGTAGGAAGTGCTGTACGAAAAATCCTTCGAACATACAGCCCTAAGTCGACAAGATCAGCGGAGTATCATTTAAGTGATTTCTTTAACGCTATTTACTCGGTGATAAAATAAACTGAACAGCATGTGGCTACGTGATCCAGGTGTTAATTAATGAAGGTCAGCTGCTGAATTCGTATTCTTCATGCGAGCACACGAGTGCTTTGGCATAGGTGGTCAGAGACCAAGATGAGAAAAAAGGGGAGCGAACAGAATTAGGGACAATCTAACAGCGATATCCACACAGCCAAACATTGCGAATTACGTGTGTGTGTGTGTGTGTGTGTGTGTGTGTGTGTGTGTGTGTGTGTGTGTGTGTGTGTGATAGAGAGAGAGAGAGAGAGAGAGAGAGAGAGAGAAAGAGAGAGGGGGGCAGAGAGAGAGAGAGAGAGAGAGAGAGAGAGAGAGAGAGAGAGAGAGAGGGAGGGAGGGAGAGAGAGAGAGAGAGAGAGAGAGAGAGAGAATTTTCAGGTTTAGAGATAGCATATTAATTGCGTTCCTACGACATAAATGTTGACGTGTTGACTTGGCCGTACGCAACTATTAAGTTCACTGGACAAAAACGTAATTACCCCAGTGCCCACGCACAGATGAATCGTTAATCCTTTATTGATGGTGTAGCGATCGAGTCACGTGGTCATATGCTCACTGCCTCCGTGTGAGCATAAGGCAGTAACTACCAGTGAGACATCTGCGTTTCAAGCGGACGTTGTATCTATACATAAGTAAATGTAAGGACATGGCAGAGTAGGCAAACTGTGTTTGATCGTGCCCATGGCCATGCGGTGAGTGAAGTCGCTAGGTCTGTTGGTGTTTCGCGACTGGCTGTTCAACGTGTGTACAAGCAGTGCTGTAACACACGTGCCCACGAAGCACAACATCAGACTTGTTGTTGGGAAAAGATCCAGACAGACGGACTGGAGACGCGTTTCACTGCTTGTAAATCAGAATCGCTTCCAAACCCGATAGGAATTGCTACAGGTAATGAATGAATGTTCATCCCAACCTGTTAGCGAAAGAACACTGCGACGGCAACTGCATGGAATGAACATGGGGAGTCGGTCACCTAGCAAGCGGCCATCGCTCACACAGGCACATAGGGACAGCATCATAGTTCATCGGACTGGAAGAATATGTGACTGGTTTTCTGCAGACCCCCTCACCCTGTGACGTATCGACTGCAGACAACCTTGCAGATAGAACAACCACAGCTATGAGTAATCATCTTGGGTATTAATTCATCGCTTCATCTGTATTCAGCCTTTTCTTCCTTAGATCACTACCGGTTTAATAATACTAAGAACCACATTACAGCTAAAATGCTCGGATGCTTATCTGACGAACAGCTAATGTTAGATACAAAGTTCTGAGTTTTTAGCTCTAATATTTTACTCATATGTTCATCCGACAGTGTAGTTCTTTCTGCCATGAAACCGGCAGTGAACTAAAAGTAAAGAATGAAATACGGCTGAAGTGGTTTATTAACACTGCAAAACTACCTCACTTGAAATCCATAGAAAATCTATGGGGCATGATGGAACAACGTGTAATTTGCCAACAACAATATCCCCGAAATCTGGTGGAATTGTGCGATCAAATTCTCAGTGAGTGGCTTTACCTGGATGCGACATACCTTCACAAACTTGTGGACGCAGTGCTCAACCGAATTCGGGTCATCAAGTCAAGGAGGTGAATTTACCTGTTCACAATCAAACTTCTGAGAACGTAAATTTGCAGAATTAATAGGATATTGAAGAATTCAAGGCAGCCCTGCCAACAAACCCTATTCCCACATCCAAGAAGTTATGAGTCGTGTGGCCCCTACTCAGTGCATGGTGTACAGTCGCTGCACGTTATGTAGCCAACGGGAGAGGGAGGGCAAAAGGCGAGTTTTCCGGCGCCTTTAAATGACGAGAACATATCAGCTAAGGGCGACAACCCCAAAAAAATATCCTGGTCTTCCTAGAAAGGGGGATGAGCATATGGTTGGTAAGCAACTTACTACTGGTAGTACCCCAAGGAGTTTCGGAGAAAGTATGCTCTCAAAGGTAATAGCAAACACATCAGAAAAGGAAAACTAAAATAGATTAACGAATAAGTCAAAATAAAAACTTGCAATTTGAGGAGAACTTACCAAAAAGAGGGAGCACTAGCTTTTAAACTTATTTACTAAAATTATTCTGTGTGTGGGGCGGCGTCATAATAATACAGAACATGAGAACCATTACCCCCCATGAACCATGGACCTTGCCGTTGGTGGGGAGGCTTGCGTGCCTCAGCGTACCGTAGGTGCAACCACAACGGAGGGGTATCTGTTGAGAGGCCAGACAAACGTGTGGTTCCTGAAGAGGGGGAGCATTCTTTTCAGTAGTCGCAGGGACAACAGTCTGGATGATTGACTGATCTGGCCTTGCAACACTAACCAAAACGGCCTTGCTGTGCTGGTACTGAAAGCAAGGGGAAACTACGGGCGTAATTTTTACCGAGGACATGCATCTTTACTGTATGGTTAAATTATGATGGCGTACTCTTGGGTAAAGCATTCCGGAGGTAAAATAGTCCCCCATTCGGATCTCCAGGCGGGGACTACTCAAGAGGATGTCGTTATCAGGAGAAAGAAAACTGGCGTTCTAAGGATCGGAGCGTGGAATGCCAGATCCCTTAATCAGGCAGGTAGTTTAGAAAATTTCAAAAGGGAAATGGATAGGTTAAAGTTAGATATAGTGGGAATTAGTGACGTTCGGTGGCAGGAGGAACAAGACTTCTGGTCAGGTGAATACAGGGTTATAAATACAAAATCAAATAGGGGTAATGCAGGAGTAGGTTTAATAATGAATAGGAAAATAGGAATGCGGGTAAGCTACTACAAACAGCATAGTGAACGCATTATTGTGGCCAAGATAGATACGAAGCCCACGCCTACCACAGTAGTACAAGTTTATATGCCTACTAGCTCCGCAGATGACGAAGAAATAGAAGAAGGTATGATGAAATAAAGAAATTATTCAGATAGTGAAGGGAGACGAAAATTTAATAGTCATGGGTGACTGGAATTCGTCAGTAGGAAAAGGGAGAGAAGGACATGTAGTAGGTGAATATGGATTGGGGGTAAGAAACGAAAGAGGAAACTGCCTGGTAGAATTTTGCGCAGAGCACAACCTAATCATAGCTAACACTTGGTTCAAGAATCATAAAAGAAGATTGTATACATGGAAGAAGCCTGGAGATACTGACAGGTTTCAGATACATTATATAATGGTAAGACAGAGATTTAGGAACCAGGTTTTAAATTGTAAGACATTTCCAGGGGCAGATGTGGACTCTAACCACAATCTATTGGTTATGAACTGTAGATTAAAACTGAAGAAACTGCAAAAAGGTGGGAATTTAAGGAGATGGGACCTGGATAAACTAAAAGAACCAGAGGTTGTACAGAGATTCAGGGAGAGCATAAGGGAGCAATTGACAGGAATGGGGGAAAGAAATACAGTTGAAGAAGAATGGGAAGCTTTGAGGGATGAAGTGGTGAAGGCAGCAGAGGATCAAGCAGGTAAAAGACGAGAACTAGTAGCAATCCTTGGGTAACAGAAGAAATATTGAATTTAATTGATGAAAGGAGAAAAAATAAAAATGCAGTAAATGAAGCAGGCAAAAAGGAATACAAACGTCTCAAAAATGAGATCGACAGGAAGTGCAAAATGGCTAAGCAGGGATGGCTAGAGGACAAATGTAAGGATGTAGAGGCTTATCTCACTAGGGGTAAGATAGATACTGCGTACAGGAAAATTAAAGAGACCCTTGGAGAAAAGAGACCCACTTGTATCAATATCAAGAGCTCAGATGGAAACCCAGTCCTAAGCAAAGAAGAGAAAGCGGAAAGGTGTAAGGAATATATAGAGGGCCTATACAAGGGCGAAGTACTTGAGGACAATATTATGGAAATAGAAGAGGATGAAGATGAATGGGAGATACGATACTGCGTGAAGAGTTAGACAGAGCACTGAAAGATCTGAGTCGAAACAAAGCTCTGGGAGTAGACAACATTCCATTAGAATTAGTGACAGCCTTGGGAGAGCCAGTGCTGACAAAACTCTACCATCTGGTGAGCAAGATGTATGAGACAGGCGAAATACCCCCAGACTTCAAGAAGAATATAATAATTCCAATCCCAAAGAAAGCAGGTGTTGACAGATGTGAAAATTACCGAACTATCAGTTTAATAAGTTACAGCTGCAAAATACTAACGCGAATTCTTTACAGACGAATGGAAAAATTGATAGAAGCCGACCTCGGGGAAGATCAGTTTGGATTCCGTATAAATATCGGAACACGTGAGGCAATACTGACCCTACGACTTATCTTAGAAGCTAGATTAAGGAAAGGTAAACCTACTTTCCTAGCATTTGTAGACTTAGAGAAAGCTATTGACAATGTTGACTGGAATACTCTCTTTCAAATTCAGAAGGTGGCAGGGGTAAAATGCAGGGAGCGAAAGGCTATTTACAATTTGTACAGAAACCAGATGGCAGTTATAAGAGTCGAGGGACATGAAAGGGAAACAGTGGTTGGGAAGGGAGTGAGACAGGGTTTTAGCCTCTCCCCGATGTTATTCAATCTGTATATAGAGCAAGCAGTGAAGGAAACAAAAGAAAAGTTCGGAGTAGGTATTAAAATCCATGGAGAAGAAATAAAAACTTTGATGTTCGCCGATGACATTGTAATTCTGTCAGAGACAGCAAAGGACTTGGAAGAGCAGTTCAACGGAATGGGGGGGGGGGGGGGATTGGGTTATTTGGGGAAGGAGACCAGACAGCGAGGTCATCGGTCTCATCGGATTAGGGAAGGACGGGGAAGGAAGTCGGCCGTGCCCTTTGAAAGGAACCATCCCGGCATTTGCCTGGAGCGATTTAGGGAAATCACGGAAAACCTTAATCAGAATGGCCGGACGCGGGATTGAATCGTCGTCCTCCCGAATGCGAGTCCAGTGTCTAACCACTGCGCCACCTCGCTCGGTTCAACGGAATGGATAGTGTCTTGAAAGGAGGATATAAGATGAACATCAACAAAAGCAAAACAAGGATAATGAAATGTAGTCGAATTAAATTGGGTGATGCTGAGGGAATTAGATTAGGAAATGAGAGACTTAAAGTAGTAAAGGAGTTTTGCTATTTGGGGAGCAAAATAACTGATGATGGTCGAAGTAGAGAGGATATAAAATGTAAACTGGCAATGGCAAGGAAAGCATTTCTGAGGAAGAGAAATTTGTTAACATCGAGTATAGATTTGTCAGGAAGTCTTTTCTGAAAGTATTTGTATGGAGTGTAGCCATGTATGGAAGCGAAACATGGACGATAAATAGTTTGGACAAGAAGAGAATAGAAGCTTTCGAAATGTGGTGCTACAGAAGAATGCTGAAGATTAGATGGGTAGATCCCATAACTAATGAGGAAGTATTGAATAGGATTGGGGAGAAGAGAAGTTTGTGGCACAACTTGACTAGAAGAAGGGATCGGTTGGTAGGACATGTTCTGAGGCATCAAGGGATCACTAGTTTAGTTTGGAGGGCAGCGTGGAGGGTAAAAATCGTAGAGGGAGACCAAGAGATGAATACACTAAGCAGATTCAGAAGGATGTAGGTTGCAGTAGGTTCTGGGAGATGAAGAAGCTTGCACAGGATAGAGCAGCATGGAGAGCTACATCAAACCAGTCTCAGGACTGAAGACCACAACAACAACAACATGTAGGAGCGATTTGACAGGTAGCGCGATGTCTGGATGGTCCTCGAGGAAAAAGTAATTTATCTGTAGTTGTGCATATCTGTCTCTCTCCTTAATTCAGCAATCTCACTACGCATTTTCTGTCATCCATCTCTTTCCAACTGTTACTGCCTGCCATATACTCCTATAACGTCTTTGGAAATATGTATTGCATATTCTAACCTTGCTCTATATTAACGTTTTTCTGTTCTTTGTTTTCTCCTTCTATCAATGCTTCATGTACCTAGCACCCTACTCATGAAGCTTTTGGTACATATTCGCTAATCTGTCCCGTCTTCTGCCGAGGGTTTCCCATAGACTTACTTTATGTTCCGTAATTCATCGCAGTTTCACTACATTTCTTCCATTTTCTTTGGTACGACATAACCCAGAGGAATCTAATGTTCGATTGTTCACGATCGATTTCTGTCAGTCTGCCATTAAGTGCTTTTATAGTACCATAGTGGATGTCATAATCTAAAGAAGGATCACAAGGTGGCGAAATATTTGCCATCGTCAATAATCATACCTGTACATACACGCGTAGTGTCTTCGTTCGAAATTTTGTTCGCTATCCATTTCATCTTATCCTATTGAATTCAATTACGAAAATAAAGTATTGCACTCTCAACTTTCGTAAAATGGATGTGCAGATGCATAGGACATACACCGTTGCAAGATTTGGTTACACGAAGGTTAACAATTATCCTAATCTCATTACGTTACCATAAATTGCAGATGACACGACATTCTTGCAAAATAAAGACTTACCTCGTTCTGAAAAACTGAAGCAAAAAAAAATTTAAAACTTAATTGCAACCCTTGAAATGCAGCTACGAAACACGACAGAATCAGAAAAACAAAAAATTGTAACTGGAGACTCATTTTTTATCGTTAAAACTTTTTTGGTTGAGAAATAAAGTACAAAAAGTATTTGCCATTGTTACTATCACAAATCACATCCTCTAGGCTTCGCTTAACTACCTATAAACTTGTATATAAGAAAGACTGCCTTGTTTAAAGTTAGTTTCATGTTACAATAAATAGAAACTTATTAATGGTTCACTCTGACACACTAGTTAAGGAAGGAATCAGCAATAGAGAAATAACATCTTCATCGAGCACTCCTTTTATGGAACGTACAGAAAAACTGAAGTAAAGTAACACCTCGTCTGGTGAAATATGATTATAATCTCCTTTACAGACGTACAACACTGTAGCATGTATGACAATTCTATGCATGGGCTGCGTTTTCACAAAAACATATAAAACTTATTCGCGAAGGTAGAATCTTCGTTTCCATTCAGAGCCCATAACTTAGTAATATTGGCATGTACGAGCCATGGCGGTCTCTGATGCAGCGGTCACCGTTGGAGGCGAACGCTGTACGAGGTTGAACTCTGCTCTACAGCCGCTTATATATATACCTCGCCGGACAGTTCAGGCAGCTCCGCCTAGCCCACGCATGTGTTATCGCTTTGTAATTCTATGTAGGTGTCACACCCTGTTTTGAATGCCCCATAAATTTCATATCATTAACATGTTTCCTTCTTGCTCCTTATTTTCACAAACTGTTGTGTATAATACAGGTGAAAGTTGTTACGCCATGAATTCATCAACCCCGCTGTTTCTTACACACAAACGGCATTCGTCTATCGATTTTATACATAACACCTTATGAATACGGTGCTAAAGTAATACTCTGTTTCTTTTCGAGCACCTGAGAGAAACTATACGAGAAACATTTTCCTCATATACTTTTTACGTGTAAATTCAGTACAACCATTGAACAACAAATTTATGGTCACTGAATGTGTTCGCTTAGAGCACGGAATAGGAGAATATTATCTGCGAAGCAAGGCAGGAAGAGTAGGGTTTAATATGCTGTCGACGGCTTTTCAGTTTTACATCAACATGAAAAACACAAAACTGAGGAAATTCTACGATATTCAGTGACATATTCAAATACTGCAAACTCGTATATTGTTCATGTTCTGTTCGTTGTACCGAACTCATAGCAGTGTTGGTTCTTTCAAAATTAAGGGTAACTCCATTTGCAGAAAAGTACACTGGCGGAAGAAAATTATACACCTGGAGATACGACGTCGATTTTGATCCGATGGCGGCATGTGCCACCTAGGGGATAGAAGACATACTGGTAATGGTTTCAACGTCGTCCGTCGACAGATAGCATCGTGGCATGGCTGCCAAAGCTCTTTCTGCGTCTATCTTTTAATAAGGAGTGCTCATAGCCAGAAGGCCCAGTGTGGTGCAAACATGTGAAGCAAGGAGGCAACCATGCCACGGAAACGCACCCGTGCCTTCTGCAGCCAACTGAGTGAGTTTGAAAGGGGTCAATGGCGGGATGGTCTTTTTAAAGAGTTGCACACAAGTTGGGCGTGCTGCTTCAGTTGTGCAACGATCCTACTATCAGTGGTCACGTGTACATCCTCACACCCATAGACGAGGTTCTGGACGCCCACGCAAAACAGATGCCCGCCAGGGTCGTCGTATTGCAAGGGCAGCAGTGGCAGATCGTACAGCTACACAGCGCAGATAAGAGGGTTTGTGAGCCCAGGCGTGTCAATATGAACTGCTGCGAACCGCTTATTAGCAGTGGAACTACCGACTCACAAACCTTTAGCCGTCTAACACTCACGCCACAACATCGGCTCGACTGGTGTCGTTAGAGGATCTCTTGGAAGACGAAATGGCGCGCCATGCTCTTCAGCGATAAAAACTTATTGTGCATGTACGCGAATGACGGTCGTTTGCGCGTAAGACGTAGACCTGGTGACTGCTGTCTCGTAGAATGGTTTCGTACAGAAAACACCGGCCCACCCCTGGAGAACGATAAACTACAACTGAAACGCCTGCGCTAGCAGGCCAGAGCGGATTAGGTTGTGGAAAGCGGCCAAAATGAGGTTGCTGTCAGTTGCACTCAACATACGAACTTTGTTTGTCCACACACAATATTACATAAGAAGGCAAAACACTTAAAGTTGTAGTGGATCTCCTTTGATTAACCTTAGATCGGCTGAAGGCCACACTCAAAATCCAAGACGCAAGGCCTAAGTAAGAAATGGACATAGAAGGTTCTTCTCGAGGTGTCATCCAAAAATATTTTCTAAATCTTCAATCTAAACAGGCTGAAGGCCTTAGCACTCTAATTTTAATGGAACTTGGCTGGAGGCCACACATCAACACAATAATTTAAAGGCTTAAGGCCTTAAAAGATTTGATGTAAAATTCGGCTGAAGACTCCTATAACAACAACAATGTCATGCCTTAAGGGTAAGGGAAGAACATTAATTCAGGATATATAAAACTCTGCTGAACGCCACACATCAACCAAATAACTAAAACTCAAAGAGGGAAATTACTAAACAACAACAATGTCATGCCTTAAGGGCAAGACAAGAACATTAATTCAGGATATATAAAACTCCACTGAACGCCACACATCAACCAAATAACTAAAACTCAAACAGCGAAATTACTATGTAAAGGACACGGAACGGCGCTCAGAAGTTCCAAGGGTCGGTCTTGAATTGTAACACTAACGCCCGTCTACACGAGACAGGCAGCCTGACCAACAATCTCTTAATCGGAAGGCAACCCAACTGACAGACAGCCGACCGACCAATCAAGCAAATCATTTCCGCTCGACGCAACCAGCAAAACGAACACAAGATTTCAATACAACGATACACACAATATTGGCGCCCACAACGACCAACAGCATCTCAGCCGTCGAACTCTGCTGGTCCGTCCGCGACTGCTGCTCAGTCGCGACTGCACTGCTGATGTGTCTCCCACTCACTGACTTCCTTCGGACGGACGACGTCCCGGAGACACTGGCTCGGGCACAACCGTGCAGAGGTAACACAACCGACGTCTCTGCACAGGAAGGAATCGACCCAAAGACACGTCGTCGATAAGACGACCGTCCGAACTACCAACCACCGGTCGTCCCCGCTGATACTGGCTGTGCCGACCTCCCTGGGGCTCCGTGCCCGACTGCACTGCTGCTGTGTCCCACCGACCTCCTGGTCCGCCTCCAACTCACTGCTGGTCCGTCTCCAACTGACCCGACAGACACACGACGACCCGGAAATACTGTCGGTCGCTCCAGAGATGGTACGACAGTGCACTTATCGACACGCGCTGCTGCTGCCGCAAGTAAGGCAGGAGGTTAGTGACGCTAGTAAATGGAGTAAGAAAACAGGACGGCAGTACCGTAATAGAAGATGACAAACAACAAATGGCACGAACACGAGCCGTGCACGGCTCAACAACTCTTGTAAACCTTTGGTGTTTCTGGAGGGGACGCTAACCAGAGGTCGGTAAGTGCAGAATGTTGTAAGACCCGTTCTTTTTCCATTTCTTGCAACAGGAAGGTGATGTGTTGTTCCATCGGGATAATGCTCACACAAACGCTGCCCCTAAAACTCAACGTGCTCTGCAAGACGTGCAGCAACTTCCCTGGCCAGCACAATCTTCGGATTTGTCTCCAGTCGAGCACGTGTGAGATATGGTGGGACGAGAAGTGACTCGTGCGACTCGTCAGCCAACAACACTTACAGAATTACGTGAATAGTTCGAGCAGGCGAGGCATAACGTATCCCAGGACTGTATTCGCCATCAGTAGGATCGAATGGGTACAAGAGCCAGCGATAGTATTGCTGCCTGTAGAGGCTACACCGCGTACTAATATGGGTGAGACACCTGTGCTTCAGAATGGCTTGTGCTGAAGGTTGTATGAGGAGATGGAGTAACTGAGGAGAGGCAGCTAATTCCTATGGGGAGAAAAGAGATTTATGACACAACTTGAGAAGGAATCGGTTGATACGACACATCCTGAGGCACAGAGGAATCAACAGGAATGGAGGGAAGTACTGGGGGTAAATATTATAGGCGGAGCGCAAAATTAGACCACAGCAAGCAGTTTGAAACGAATGTAGGTTGCAGCAGTTATGTATTGATGACATTGATTTTGTAGGATAGACTAAATGCATAAAACCAGCCTTCAGACTGAAGACCATAACACGCAGTAATCCAGTAAAAATAATCGTCTGAAACTGAATCCACTCAGCCTGTGGGACGCACACACACATACACATACGTATCACCTGGGCATCTTAATTTTGTTCGTATTGAGTGTAGGGCATCGTTCGACTGTAAATCGAAGATCCTTACATCGACTGCAGGCAGAAATTTCGTAAGGTCCCCTGTATCTCGTATTAGGCTAATGTCGAGATAGGATGTCCACTGTACTTCCGTCGCTGGCACATGAGCACAACGTGTAGACTTGCTCACCTACATTCAGATATCCCAATTCGGTGTAGATGTTGTTTTAAGCGCCCGTTACTGCATTTTAGGCGTGCCTCTGTTACTTGAAACATAGTATGGCTCGTTTAGTATACCACTGCATGCTGGTGTACTCGTATAAGGGTTCATTTTCCATGTTATCTGGTAACGCTAGTTTCCATTCAGAGTACGAGATATTATCGTACGGACTAACCAATATACTTGCTTTTTTCGCCAGCTTGTCAGTAATTTTATTCCCCTTAAGTCCGCAGTGGCCCTTTACCTGTACAAAAATCAGTTCTTTATTTCTCTCCGCTAAATACTGATAGACAACAGCGAGCTGTCATGACGTTGTGTTACGAAGTAATTCAGCATATGTAGTTCTGCTTCAGATCCCAGTTTTGGGCAGCGTAATTGAGTGCCGCTACATTTGCTGTTAATTCTATTGTCATAATCGATGTTGCGGAGGGCAATTTATTTAACCACGTGTCTTCTAAAGTTGTCTATGCATGCACAGCGGGTACCCGTAGCATCTTTTGATCCGTCTGTATGTATTTTTTGAGTGGGAACTGCCTATGGGATGTACTGTAGCTCTGTTAATATGGCGCCAGGTGCTGTAGTATCGTCGGATAAGGTCCATAGCTTTGGATGTTATCTAGACACGTCAAAACTATTCTCGTAACACAGTATCTTGGTTAAAATTTTCATCTTATCTTGAGGATTTTGAATCTATAGATGCACTAAGACGACAGGGGGTGTCGCTATGTACATTCAGCATTTGCTTGTACAATACAGGGTGGGCTTAAAGTCTTTCTGCAATTATCAACTTTTATTTTACAAAGAGTATAGAACATCATTGGCGGAAGTGGCAACAAAACGACTATGCACGTTGGTTTATAGAATGTATGAATCTGGCGACATACCATCTGACTTTCGGAAAAGCATCATCCACCCAATTCCGAAGACGGTAAGAGCTGACAAGTGCGAGAATTATCGCACAATCAGCTTAACAGCGCATGCATCCAATTTGCCAACAAGAATAATATACAAAGAAAGGAAAATAAGGATGCCCTAGATGACGATCAGTTTGGCTTTAGGAAAGGTAAAGGCACGAGAGAGGCAGTTCTGACATTGCAGTTAGTAACGGAAGCATGACTAAACAAAAATCAAGAGACGTTCATAGGATTTGTTGACCTGGAAAAAGCGTTCGACAATGTAAAATGGCCCAAGATGTTCGAAATTCTGAAAAAAGTAGGGGTAAGCTATAGCGAGAGACGTGTCATATAAGATATGTACAACAGCCAAGAGGAAATAACAAGAGTGGACGACGAAGCACGAAGTGCTCCTATTAAAAAGGGTATAAGACAAGGATGTAGCCTTTCACCCCAATGTTCAATCTATACATCGAGGTAGCAATCATGGAAATAATAGAAAGGTTCAGGAGCGGA